>NC_041748.1:2963037-5363037 GCF_004115215.2 Ornithorhynchus anatinus | reverse complement strand
AACCTCTAAAGTCAGCTCCTAGTGGGCAGAGAATAAATCTGTCCACTCTGTTGTACTCTCCCAAGTGGTTAGTACAGTGCTCTGCACACAGTAGGTGCTCAGTAAATACCACTGATGGATTGGTTGATTAGCGTGGCGCAGTGGAAAGAGCCTGGGCTTCGGAGTCAGAAGATATGGGTTCGAATCCCTGCTCTGCCACTTGTCAGCTGTGTGACTGTGGGCAAGTCACTTCTCTGTGCCTCAGTTCCCTCATCTGTCAAAATGGGGATGAAGACTGTGAGCCTCACGTGGGACTACCTGATGACCCTGTATCTCCCCCAGCGCTTAGAACAGTGCTCTGCACATAGTAAGCGCTTAACGAAGGACTCGGGTTCTAATCCCGGCCCCGCCACTCGTCTGCCGGGGGACCTTGGGCAAGTCGCTTCACTGGTCTGTGCCTCAGTTACCTCATCTGCCAAATGGGGCTGGAGACCGTGAGCCCCATGAGGGACGGGGACCGCGTCCAACCCGATTCGCTTGTCTCCGCCCCAGCGCTTAGTACAGTGCCTGGCACAAAGTAAGCGCTTAGAAAACTCCGTTAAAAAAAAAAGCCTGGCTTGAGGCAGTGACAAAAGATCCTCTGTTGCGGCGGACATCAGGCGGTAGGGGAAGATGAGGGGTACGGACAGAAGGCGGGAGAATGAGAAGCGGTGCGGTCTAGTGGATTCATTCATTCATTCATTCATTCAATAGTATTTATTGAGCGCTTACTGTGTGCAGAGCACTGTGCTAAGCGCTTGGAATGAACAAGTCGGCAACAGATAGAGACGGTCCCTGCCGTTTGACGGGCTACGGTCAGAGAAGCAGCGTGGCTCCGTGAAAGGAGCCCGGGCTTTGGAGTCAGAGGTCATGGGTTCGAATCCCTGCTCGGCCACATAGCTGTGTGACTTTGGGCGAGTCACTTCACTTCTCGGTGCCTCGGTTACCTCATCTCTAAAATGGGGATTAAGACCGTGAGCCCCACGTGGGACAACCTGATTCCCCTGTGTCTACCCCAGCGCTTAGAACAGTGCTCGGCACATAGTAAGCGCTTCACAGATACCAACATTATTATTAATCGGGGGAGACGGACGGACGAGAACGATGGCGATCAATAGAGTCGAGGGGAAGAACATCTAGTGGGTAGAGCACGGGCCTGGGAGTCGGGAGGACCCGGGTTCTAATCCCGACTCCGCCGCCTGCCCCGTGGCCTCGGTCAAGTCACCTTCCCGTCTCTGGGCCTCGGTTCCCTCATCGGTCAAAGGGGGATGAAATCCGTGAGCCCCAGGTGGGACAGGGACCGTGTCCCACCTGATTTGCCGGTACCGACCCCAGCGCTTAGCAGAGGGCCCGGCACAGAGCGTGCACTTAACCCATAGCGTTAAAAAAAAAAAAAAGCCCTTTACGGTGCTCTACACACAGTAAGTGCTCAGTAAGTACTAAAGAATTTGTCGTGATGATGTCGTCTTGTTTCTCTCCGTCCGTCTCCCCCCTTTAGACTGTGAGCCCGCCATTGGGCAGGGATGGTCTCAATCTGTTACCGAACTGAACGTTCCAAGTGCTTAGTACAGTGCTGTGCACATAGTAAGCGCTCAATAAATACTACTGAATGAATAGCACGTTCATCCCCTCGATTCTATTTATCGCTATCGTTCTCGTCCGTCCGTCTCCCCCGATTAGACCGTCAGCCCGTCAGAGGGCAGGGACCGTCTCTATCTGTTACCGACTTGTCCATTCCAAGGGCTTAGTCCGGTGCTCCGCCCATGGGAAGCGCTCAATAAATACTATTGAATGAATGAACTTGGCCAAGGCCGAGCGCCAGGCGAGGGGAGGTGGGTGAGCCCCTCCCTGTTTATCTCCGCAAGCAGATGTCACATTGTCGCTTCGGACCACTTCCGCCGGCTCCGGGCCTGGGTGGCTTCTGCGGGCTAAGTCCGGGGTTCTCTGCACCTGTATCAGAAATGAAAAATGGAATTTCCTTCCGCAGCCTGTCGTCTAGTTCCCTCTGTCTCTCTCTGTCCGTTTTTTTACAGCGTTTGGGGGGCAGGCACCGTGCTCAGCGCCGGGGTAGATCCGAGCTAATCGGGTTGGGCGCCGTCCCCGTCCCCCGTGGGGCTCACGCTCTCCTGTTTTACAGAGGAGGGAACCGAGGCCCAGAGAAGCGGCCCGAGGTCGCGCGGCAGATGAGTTGCGGGGGCAGGATCAGAACTCGGATCCTAACGAATCCCAGGCCCGCGCTCGATCCGTGCTTGAAGCAGCCTGGCTCAGTGGAAGGAGCCCGGGCTTTGGAGTCAGGGGTCATGAGTTCGAATCCCAGCTCCGCCGCTTACTCTGTGCAGAGCACTGTACTAAGCGCTTGGGATGAACAAGTCGGCCACAGATAGAGACGGTCCCTGCCGTTTGACGGGCTCACGGTCTGATCGGGGGAGACGGACGGACGAGAACAACTTGTCAGATGTGTGGCTGTGGGCAAGTCGCTTCGCTCCTCTGGGCCTCAGTTACCTCATCTGTCAAATGGGGATGAAGACCGGGAGCCCCACGTGGGACAAGCTGATTCCCCTGGATCTCCCCCAGCGCTTAGTGCTCTGCACAGAGTAAGCGCTTGACAAAAATACCAACATTATCTATCCATCGGGGCACACCGCTTCCGCTTTCAGATGCTCTCACAGCTCCCGAAATCCTCAGATGCCCAGCCAGTCTCAGGACCGAGGGAAGATGGAGTCTCAAGACTTTAGCCGTCTGAGCCCGGACAGCGGATCCGAGAGCGGTTTAGGGGTCAGGAAGGCCCGCGAAATCACGGCCGGCTAGCCGAGGCGGTCCGGGGGCTGGGAAACCGATCCCTGAGGGTCCAGCCCGAGGTCAAGCCCTCCTTTCCTCTCCTCCCGCTCCCTTCTGCCTCGCCCCGCTCCCTTCCTCCCCGCTCCCAACCCCACGGCCCTCATGTCCACGTCCGTAATTTATTTATTTCTATTGACGCCCGTCTCCCCCTCTAGACCGTGAGCTCCTGGCGGGCGGGGAACGTGCCTGCCGCCGCGCCCTCTCCGGCGCTCAGTACGCTGCGCCGCGCAGAGTCGGCGCTCGATAAATGCGACCGACTTGCCTCGCGGCCACGAGGCCGCGTGTTGCCCGAGATAAGGGTGGATTGGCGGGGCTGGGGGGAGCGTAGTCTCTTCTCGCAACAGACGGGCGAACACGGAGAAGAGTTTCCAAGAGGACCGGGTGGAAGGAGGGTTTCCACATCCTCTCTCCATCTTCCCTGTAAAAACCGCCCATCTCGAAGGAGGTGAGTAAAAAATCGGTTCTTACACAGCGGGCTTGCGTGCGTCGCGTGCGTACGGACACCCGCACGCGTACCGTTCTACTTATTCTTGATTCTGCTTCTCGCTATTGTTAATAATAATAATGTTGGTGTTCGTTAAGCGCTTACTATGTGCCGAGCACTGTTCTCAGCGCTGGGGTGGACACAGGGTGATCGGGTTGTCCCACGCGGGGCTCACGGTCTCCATCCCCATTTGACAGACGAGGTCACCGAGGCCCAGAGAAGTGAGGCGACTCGCCCGCGGTCACACGGCCGACACGTGGCGGAGCCGGGATTCGAACCCACGACCTCCGACTCCCAAGCCCGGGCTCTTTCCACTGAGCCACGCTGCTTCTCATTCAGTAGTATCATAATGTTGGTATTTGTTAAGCGCTTACTATGTGCCGAGCACTGTTCTAAGCGCTGGGGTAGACACAAGGGAATCAGGTTGTCCCACGTGGGGCTCACAGTCTTAATCCTCATTTTACAGATGAGGGAACTGAGGCACAGAGAAGTGAAGTGACTTGCCCACAGTCACACAGCTGACAAGTGGCAGAGCAGAGAGTCGAACCCATCTATTGAGCGCTCTCTATGTGCCAAGCACCGGACTGAGCGCTTGGAACGGCTGGGTCGGCAGCAGAGGGAGACGGGCTCACGGTCTAATCGGGGGAGACGGACGGACGAGAACAAGACGTTAAGGTCACGAGAAATAGAGTGGAGGGGATGGACGCCTCATGAACAAAATAAATAGGGGAATAAAAATAGGTACGAATGAGCAGGGGGCTGAGGGGAGGGGGAGAGGGGGAGGAGCAGAGGGAAAGGGGGGAAAAGGGGGCTGAGCGGAGGGGAGGGGAGGGGGGGTAGAGGGGCAGCAGAGGGAGCAGAGGGCAAAGGGGAGGCTCAGTCTGGGAAGGCCTCTTGGAGGAGGTGAGCTCTCAGTGAGGCCTTGAAGAAGGGAAGAGAGTTAGTTCGGCGTGCAGAGTACTGTACTGAGTCCTTGGGGGAGTAATAATAATAATAACGTTGGTATTTGCCAAGCGCTTACTATGCGCAGAGCACCGTTCTCAGCGCTGGGGGGGGAGACCCAGGGTCATCGGGTCGTCCCACGGGAGGCTCCCGGTTAATCCCCATTTTCCAGATGAGGGAACTGAGGCCCAGAGAAGTGACTTGCCCGAGGTCAGATAAGCAGACCTTGGGCAGAATGGGGACCCGAACCCACGATCTTCTAACTTCAAATACCGTCGTCATTAGTGGTAGTAGAAGAGCGCGCGGCGCTTAGAACAGTGCTCGGCACATAGTAGGCGCATGACAAACACCGTCATCATTATTAGTAGAGAAGCAGCGTGGCTCAGTGGAAAGAGCACGGGCTTTGGAGTCAGAGGTCATGGGTTCGAGTCCCGGCTCGGCCACTTGCCAGCTGTGTGACTGTGGGCGAGTCACTTCACTTCTCGGGGCCTCAGTGACCTCATCTGGAAAATGGGGATGAAGACTGTGAGCCCCACGGGGGACAACCCGATTCCCCTGTGTCTACCCCAGCGCTTAGAACGGTGCTCGGTACATAGTAAGCGCTTAACAAATACCGACATTATTATTAGTAGTAGTAGTAGAAGAGTCCTCGGCGCTTAGAACAGTGCTCGGCACATAGTAAGCGCGGAACAGACACCATCGTCGGTAGTAGTAGAAGAGCGCTCGGCGCTTAGAACAGTGCCTGGCACATAGTAAGCGCTTAACAAATACCATCATCATTATTATAATTATTAGAAGAGCGCTCGGCGCTTAGAACAGTGCTCGGCACATAGTAAGCGCGGAACAAACACCATCGTCATTCGGAGTAGTAGAAGAGTCCTCGGCGCTTAGAACAGTGCCTGGCACATAGTAAGCGCTTAACAAATACCATCATCATTATTATTATTATTAGAAGAGTGCTCGGCGCTTAGAAGAGTGCCTGGCACGTAGTAAGCGCTCAATAAAAATAACGATGGCGTTTGTTAAGTGCTCACTGTGTGCCAAGCACTGTTCCAAGCCCTGAGGGGGATACAACTGGAGAAGCAGCGTGGCTCAGCGGAAAGAGCCCGGGCTTGGGAGTCAGAGGTCGTGGGTTCTAATCCCGGCTCCGCCTCTTGTCCGCTGTGTGACCTTGGGCAAGTTCCTTAACCTCTCTGTGCCTCAGTTACCTCATCTGTAAAAACGGGGATTAAAAAATGTGCGCCCCACGTGGGACAACCTGATGACCCCGTATCTCCCCCAGCGCTTAGAACAGTGCTCGGCACATAGTAAGCGCTTAACAAGCACCATCATCATTAGTAGTGGAAGAGTGCTCAGCGCTTAGCACATAGTAAACGCTGAAGAGATACCATCATCATCATCATTAGTAGTAGTAGAAGAGCGCTCAGCGCTTAGTACAGTGCCTGGCACATAGTAAACGCTTAATAAGCACCATCGTCATTAGTAGTAGTAGAAGAGCGCTCGGCGCTTAGAACAGTGCTCGGCACGTAGTAAGAACTTAAGAGATACCATCATCATTATTAGTCTTAGAAGAGCGCTCAGCGCTTAGAACAGTGCTCGGCACATAGTAAGCGCTTAACAAACACCATCATCATTATTAGTAGTAGAAGAGTCCTCAGCGCTTAGTACAGTGCTCGGCACATAGTAAGCGCTTAACAAATACTATCATCATTAGTAGTAGAAGAGCGCTCAACGCTTAGAGTGCTTGGCACGTAGTAAGCGCTTAACAAACACCATCATCATTATTAGTAGTAGAAGAGTCCTCAGCGCTTAGTACAGTGCTCGGCACATAGTAAGCGCTTAACAAATACTATCATCATTAGTAGTAGAAGAGCGCTCAACGCTTAGAGTGCTTGGCACATAGTAAGCGCTTAACAAACACCGTCATTATTAGTAGTAGAAGTGTCCTCAGCGCTTAGTACAGTGCTCGGCACATAGTAAGCGCTTAACAAATGCTATCACCATCATTAGTAGTAGAAGAGCGCTCAAAGCTTAGAAGAGCGTTCGGCACATAGTAAGCGCTTAACAAACACCGTCATTATTAGTAGTAGAAGAGTCCTCAGCGCTTAGTACAGTGCTCGGCACATAGTAAGCGCTTAACAAATGCTATCACCATCATTAGTAGTAGAAGAGCGCTCAACGCTTAGAAGAGCGTTCGGCACATAGTAAGCGCTTAACAAACACCGTCATTATTAGTAGTAGAAGAGTCCTCAGCGCTTAGTACAGTGCTCGGCACATAGTAAGCGCTTAACAAATACTATCATCATCATTAGTAGTAGAGAGCACTCAACGCTTAGAAGAGCACTCGGCACATCGTAAGCGCTTAACAAACACCGTCATCATTATTAGTAGTAGGAGAGTCCTCAGCGCTTAGTACAGTGCCAGGCACATAGTAAGCGCTTAACAAGCACCAGGATCACCATTAGTATTAGAAGAGCGCTCAGCGCTTAGAACGGTGCTCGGCACATAGTAAGCGCTTAACAAACATCGTCATCATTATTAGTAGTAGGAGAGTCCTCAGCGCTTAGTACAGTGCCTGGCACATAGTAAGCGCTTAACGAGCACCATCATCATCATCATTAGTATTAGAAGAGAGCTCAGCGCTTAGAACGGTGCCTGGCACATAGTAAGCGCTTAACAAATACCGTCAGCATTATTAGTAGCAGAGTGCTCAGCGCCTAGAAGAGTGCTTGGCACATCGTAAGTGCTTAAGAGATGCCGTCATCATTATCATTACAATATTATTATATTATCATAACACATCATTCATATATCATCTATAACTTTAAATTAATAGCACATCATATAATTAGCGTGGCTCCGTGGGAAGAGCCCGGGCTTGGGAGTCAGAGGTCATGGGTTCGAGTCCCGGCTCCGCCGCCTGTCAGCTGGGTGACTGCGGGTAAGTCACTTCACTTCGCTGGGCCTCAGTGACCTCATCTGGAAAATGGGGATGAAAAGTGTGAGCCCCACGTGGGACAACCTGATCGCCTTGTATCCCCCAGCGCTTAGAACAGTGCTTTGCACGTAGTAAGCGCTTAACAAATACTACCATTTATTATTATTATTATTATTATTTTAATGATGATCCGGAAGGGGGGGGGGTGGGAACGGCCCGCGGGTGCAGCGCCCTCTCCCGGCCGCTCAGGACGGGCGGGCGCTCAGTCCATAGCCGGGGGGGGGGAAGGGGAGGTGTGCTGGGCTCCTATTGGCGGAGGCGGCGGGCGGGGGGCGGGGCCTGCGGCGGGGCCCGCCTCTGATTGGTGGCCCGGGGCCCCGCCCCCTTCCCCTCCCCCCGCCGACCACGCGCCCGCCGCAGGCCTGAGCGCTGCACTGTACTGAGCGCCCCGGGTAAGTAGGCGCTCAGCGGGTCGCACGCGGACCCCGCACCACCTGGGCATCTTGGCTGGGAAGGACGGACTGCTCGCCCGCCGGTTTGGGTGGTGCTCAACGCTTGCAGTGGATCGGGCAGTGTACTGAGCGCCTCGGGTAGGTACGCGCTCAGCGGGCCGGACACGGCGCCCGTCCCACGTGGGGATCTTGGCTCGGAAGGACGGACTGCTCCCCTGCCGGTTTGGGTGGTGCTCGACGCTTGCAGGGGATCGGGCAGTGTCCTGAGCGCCGCACTGTACTGAGCGCCCGAGGTAAGGACGCGCTCAGCGGGTCGGGCACGGCCCCCGTCCCACGTGGGGATCTTGGCTCTGAAGGACGGACTGCTACCCGGCCGGTTTGGGTGGTGCTCAACGCTTACTGTGGGTCGGGCAGTGTACTGAGCGCTACACTGTACTGAGCGCCCGAGGTAAGTACGTGCTCGTCGGCTCCGACGCGGTCCCCGTCCCTCCTGGGGATCTTGTCTAGGAAAGACATACGGCTCGCCTGCCGGTTTGGATGGTACTAAACGCTTACCGTGGGCCGGGCAGTGTACCGAGCGCCTCGGGTAGGTACGAGCTCATCGGGTCGGACACGGTCCCCGTCCCACGTGGGGCTCTTGGCTCGGAAGGACGTATTGCTCGCCCGCCGGTTTGGGTGGTGTTAAGCGCTTACTGCGGGCCGGGCAGTGTACTGAGCGCTGCACTGTACCGAGCGCCCGAGGTAAGTACGCGCTCAGCGGGTCGGACGCGGTCCCCGTCCCACGTGGGGATCTTGGCTAGGAAAGACATACTGCTCGCCTGCCGATTTGGATGGTGCTCGACGCCTACTGTGGGCCGGGCAGTGTACTGAGCGCCTCGGGTAGGTAGATATTAGATCATCAGGTTGGACGGAGTCCCTGCCCCACCTAGGGCTCTTCGGCAGGGAAGAGGCGTTGCCCGTCTCTCCCTTTTCTCGTATACTGTATTTGCCAAGCGCCTATTATGTGCCGGGCACTGTACTGAGTGCCGGGGCGGATACAAGATAATCCAGGAAGGACACGATCCACGACCCATAATAGGGAACTTTGGTGGCAAAGAGACCCCGCCTGCCTCTTTTAAAATGGTATTTCTTAAGCGTCTATCGTGTCCCGGGTACCGTACCGAGCGCCGGGGTAGATGGGAGCTTATCGGGTCGGACGTAGTCGTTAAGCGTTCAATTGTGTCCCGGCTAATAATGATAACGTTGGTATTTGTTAAGCGCTTACTATGTGCCGAGCACCGTTCTAAGCGCCGGGGTAGACACAGGGGAATCAGGATGTCCCACGTGGGGCTCACGGTCTTCATCCCCATTTTACAGATGAGGTCACTGAGGCCCAGAGAAGTGAAGTGACTCGCCCACAGTCACCCAGCGGACGAGTGGCCGAGCCGGGATCCGAACCCATGACCTCTGACTCCCAAGCCCGGGCTCTTTCCACTGAGCCACGCTGCTTCTCAGCGGGGTACCGTACCGAGCGCCGGGGTAGATCCGAGCTCGACGGGTCGGACGTAGTCCCCGTCCCCCGTGGGGCCCGGAGCCTCAATCCCCGTTTGGCCGCCGGGGGAGCCGAGGCCCCCCGGCGGACGGGTGGCGGGGCCGGGATTCGAACCCGGGATCTCCCGCCTCCTCGGGCCTCGCTGCTTCTTGCTGGCGGTGGGGCGGCCGTCTCCCCGTCCCCGCCGGATCCATCCACTCCATCCTGGTCCTCCTCGACCGCCCGGCCGCCTCGTTGGGCTCCGCCGGCCGTCGCCCTCTCCCGGAGCCGCGGTCCGGCCTCTCGGCCTCGCCGCCGCCGGCCTCTCCTGGTTCTCCTCCTGCCTCTGCGGCCGCTCCTTCGCCGGCTCCTCCTCCGCCTCCCGCCCCCCGACTTCAATTCTGGGTCCCTCGAGGTTCAGTTCCGGGTCCCCATCTGTCGTCCATCTGCACCCGGTCCCTTGGGGGAACCCACTCGCTCCCCCGGCTTCAACTACCACCTCCAAGCAGATGCTTCCCAGATCTACGTCTTCGGCCTTCGTCTCTCTCCCTCCCTCCGATTTCATTCATTCATTCATTCAATGGTATTTATCGAGCGCTGACTATGTGCAGAGCACTGTACTGAGCGCTTGGGACGAACAAGTCGGCAACAGATAGAGCCGGTCCCCGCCGTTCGACGGGCTCGCGGTCCGATCGGGGGAGACGGACGGACGAGAACGATGGCGAGAAACAGAGTCGAGGGGAAGAACCTCTCGTAAAGACCGATGGCGACTAAATAGAATCGAGGCGATGTACAATTCATTAACAAAATAAATAGGGTAACGAAAATATATACAGTTGAGAGGACGAGTACAGTGCTGTACTCACTGTAAATGTAAATTTCACATTTCCCTCTTGCCTTCAATAGTGACCATAATCATGTTGGTGTCGGTTAAGCGCTGACTATGTAATAATAATAATAATAATAATAATGGTATTTGTTAAGCGCTTACTATGTGCAGAGCACTGTTCTAAGCACTGGGGTAAACACAGGGGAATCAGGTTGTCCCACGTGGGGCTCACAGTCTTAATCCCCATTTTACAGATGAGGAAACTGAGGCACAGAGAAGTGAAGTGACTTGCCCACAGTCACACAGCTGACGAGTGGCAGAGCTGGGATTCGAACTCATGAGCCCTGACTCCAAAGCCCGTGCTCTTTCCACTGCACCACGCTGCTTCTCTCTTGTCCCACTCTGCTTGTCCCAAGTCGCCCAGCTGACGGGCGGCGGAGCCGCGATTAGAACCCACGACCTCTGATTCCCGAGCCCGGGCTGTTGCCACTGAGCCTCGAGACGTGAAGCAGCGTGGCTCAGTGGAAGGAGCCCGGGCTTGGGAGTCAGAGGTCATGGGTTCGACTCCCGGCTCTGCCCCTTGTCGGCTGTGTGACTGTGGGCGAGTCGCTTCACTTCTCTGGGCCTCAGTGACCTCATCTGTAAAATGGGGATTAACGGGGAGCCTCACGTGGGACCACCTGATGAACCTGTATCTCCCCCAGCGCTTAGAACGGTGCTCTGCACGTAGTAAGCGCTTAACAAATACCAACATTATTATCTCTACTTGGACGTCATGTCATTACCTCAAACTTAACACATCTAAAACGGAGCTCCTCATCTTCCCACTCAAACCCGGACCTCCACTGTAGACACTACCACCCTTCTTCCTGCCTCATAAACCCATAACCTCGGCATTATCCTTGACTGCTGTCTCTCATCCGACCCATAATCGGGTCATGACCCTATTTATCATTACCCTATTTATTTTGTTTAATGAGAGGTACGTCGCCCTGATTCTATGTATTTGCTATTGTTTTAATGAGATGTTCTTCCCCTTGACTCTATTTATTGCCATTATTCTTGTCCGTCTCCCCCGATTAGACCGTGAGCCCGTCAAAGGGCAGGGACCGTCTCTATCTGTTTATTTTGTTAATGAAATGTACATCGCTGCGATTCTATTTAGTCGCCATTGTTTTTACGAGATGTTCTTCCCCTCGACTCTATTCATCGCCATCGTTCTCGTCCGTCCGTCTCCCCCGATCGGACCGTAAGCCCGTCAAACGGCGGGGACCGTCTCTATCTGTTGCCGACTTGTTCATTCCAAGCGCTTAGTCCGGTGCTCTGCACATAGTAAGCGCTGGATAAATACTATTGAATGAATGAATGAACGTCGCTGATATCGGCCCTCTCCTCCCCGTCCGAACCGCTACCGTGCTCAGCCGAGCACTCCTCCTCTCCCGCCTGGATTACCGCGTCGGCCTCCCCGCTGACCTCCCTGCCTCCTGTCTCACCCCGCTCCAGTCCGTACTTCACTCTGCCGCCCGGATCGTTTCTCTTCAGAGACGTTCGGTCCGCGTCTCCCCGCTCCTCAAGAACCTCCAGGGGTTGCCCATCCAGCTCCGCGTCCAACGGAAACTCCTGACCTTCGACTTGAAAGCGGTCAATCCCCTTCTGCCCTCCTACCTCACCTCACTGTCTCCTACTCCAACCCGGCCCGCACGCTTGGCTCCTCTAATGCCAACCTTCTCGCTGTACCCCGATCTGGTCTATCTCATTCATTCGATCGTGCTTATTGAGCGCTTACCGTGTGCGGAGCGCTGTCCTAAGCGCTTGGAAAGTACAGTTCAGTGCCAAAGAGAGACAATCCTGCCCAACGACGGGCTCACGGTCTAGAAGGGACCGACAGCAAAACGAGTATCAATTCGGTCTCGTCACCGACCTGTCGCCCACGTCCTGCCTCTGGCCTGGAACGCCCTCCCTCCTCAGATCCCGCGGACGCTCCCTCTCCTCGCCCTCAGAGCCTTATTGAAGGCCCATCTCCTCCAGGGGGCCTTCCCTGACTAACCCCTCGTTTCCTCTTTCCCCACTCCCTTCTGGTCCCTTTTACTCCGCCCCCAGCCCCCCGGCCCTGAAGTATATATCTGTAATTTATTTATATTAATGTCTGTCTCCCCTTCTAGATTCTAAACTCATGTGGGCAGGGAATGTGTCTTATAACGTGTTGTGCTCTCCCGAGTGCTTAGGAGAGTGCTCTGCACACAGTAAGCACTCAGTAAATACTGATCGATTGGCCGAGAGACAAGCTCCTAGGACGAACGTACCCCGGGTCCACTGGGACGCGCGGGTTTTTCACTGTGACGCATTTTAACTGCAAAGAGAGTGGCCCAGAATAAGCAAATCTGTTTAATCTGCATCTTCCCCAGAGTTTGGGAGAATGTCTGGCACACCGTAAGGGCTTCAGTAGCCATCAGTGGTACTTATTGAATGCTTCCTGGGCGCAGGACACTGTCCTAAGCGCTTGAGAGAGGACAGTAGCGTGGGTAGAACACATTCGCTGCCCACAGGAAGCAGCGTGGCTCAGTGGAAAGAGCCGGGGCATCCGAGTCAGAGGTCATGGGTTCGACTCCCGGCTCTGCCACTTGGCAGCTGTGTGACTGTGGGCACGTCACTTCACTTCTGTGCCTCAGTTACCTCATCTGTAAAATGGGGATTAACCGTGAGCCTCACGTGGGACGACCCGATGGCCCTGTATCTACCCCAGCGCTTAGAACAGTGCTCTGCACATAGTAAGCGCTTAACAAATACCAAGATGACTATTATTATTAGAACCCGGAGGGGGAGAAAGACATTAAAATAAATTCCAGAGAGGGGAAACGAGGGTGGATAACGGAGAGCTCTCTGGGCAGGGAACCTGTCTGCTAACTGCTGTATTGTGCTCTCCCAAGCGTTCGGTACAGTGCTCTGCAGAGAGTAACTGCTCAATCGGTACCACTGATGGAGATGTAAATAAATGCTCTGATTAGACTGTGAGCCCGTCGTCGGGCAGGGATGGGCTCTATCTGTTGCCCAATTGTCCATTCCAAGCGCTTAGTACGGTGCTCTGCACATAGTAAGCGCTCAATAAATACTATCGACTGAATGAAATGCTCTAGGGTGGGCTGAATGTCAAGGATTTAAGGGATACGGATTCAAGTGCAGAGGCTCCCCAGAAGGGAGGGTGAAGGAGGGAGAAGGCTTCTTGGAGGAGATGTGATCTTTTAGGAGGGCTTTGAAGGCGGCTTCATAAGTCGGTCACTTGGAGAGTGATGGAGCGGGGAGGGCGATCCGCGCCGGGGGCAGGATGTGGGCAAGGGGTCGGCCTCGAGATGGGAGAGATGGAGGTACGGCGAGCAGGTTGGCGTTAGAGGAGCGGAGCGCGCCCGCTGGGTCGCAGGGGCGGATCAGCGACGTGAGGTTGGAGGGGGCGACCTGCCCGAGCGCCATAAAGCCCATGGGGAAGGGTTTCCGTTCGCCAAGGTGAGCGGGCGACCACCGGAGGTTTTTGAGGATGGGGAGAGGTGAGTTTCTGCCTACCGATACTGGGTGCCCAATACCGGATTGGGACACAGTAGAAACTCCAGCCAGCCGGGGAGGGTGCCCGGTAAGATATTAACAGAGAGGTTGGTGTTGACTGAGACAGGAAAGATAAGTGGACTGCCAGACTTAACCCCCACAGCACGGACTGGACTGAGCTGTTGCCGAATTGTCCATTCCAAGCGCTTAGTACAGTTCTCTGCACCTAGCATGCGCTCAATAAATACCGTTGAATGAATAAGCTAGGCCTCCCCTCACCAAGTTCACCTACTGAGAGCTCACCTCCTCCAAGAGGTCTTCCCAGACTGAGCCTCCCCTTTTCCCTCTGCTCCCTCTGTTGCCCCTCTACCCCCCCTTCACCTCCCCTCCGCTCAGCCCCCTTTTCCCCCCTTTCCCTCTGCTCCTCCCCCTCTCCCCCTCCCCTCAGCACTGTGCTCGTCCCCTCATTTGTGTATATTTTTATTACCCTCCTTATTTTGTTAATGAGATGTACATCCCCTTGATTCTATTTATTCAAAATTGTTTTTGTCTGTCTCCCCCGATTAATAATAATAATAATTATTATGGTGGTATTTGTTAAGCACTTACTATGTGCAAAGCACTGTTCTGAGTACTGGAGGGATACAGGGTGATCAGATCGTCCCACGTGAGGCTCATGGTTTTAATCCCCATTTTACAGATGAGGTAGCTGAGGCACCGAGAAGTTAAGTGACTTGCCCAAAGTCACACAGCTAGCAAGCGGCAGAGCTGGGATTTGAACCCCTGACCTCTGACTCCCAAGCCCGGGCTCTTTCCATTGAGCCACTGCTTCTCTAGCGATTAGACCGTAAGCCCTTCAATGGGCAGGGATTGTCTCTTTTTGCTGCCGAATTGTCCATTCCAAGCGCTTAGTACAGTGCCCTGCACATAGTAAGCGCGCAATAAATACTATTTAATGAATGAACCAAGCAATTGGAGGTGGCAGGGGGACACGATTCAGCGCGAATCACGTCGTCAAACCCCCTCCCCAAATTTCCCGTGGGACGGGGGGCATTTGGGGCCTTTTTGGGACACTTTGAAAAGGCCCAGCAGGTTAAGTTTCCGAAAAGCAGACGTGCCCAGGCTCCTTTTCAGCATGTCCAGGCCGGGGAACTAAGGGGAAAGAAAAGGAATGCATTAAGCTCCTCCCGGGTGCCCTGGTTGTCTCAGCCCCGGGGCAGAGGTGGGTAGCGTCTTATTCTGGCCCACTGAAAGAGGGGGTAGTTGAGGGCCTTTGGGGGTAGTTGAGGGTAGTTGAGGAAAAAAAAAACCTTTTTTTTTGCTCTAAGCCCTGTTTCATCATGGGCTGGGCAGGGGACAGGCCAGCTCGTTTTATCTATTGTGAAAAAGTGCAGCCCAGGAGTGTTGGGGACGGTTAGAAGTCAAGGAGTTTTGACAGAGGTGCAAAAAGGGTGTGTTTTTGAGAAGCGCTGTGGCCTAGGGGAGTCGAGGCCGGGTCTGGGAGTCAGAAGGACCTAATCCTCGCTCCGCCACTTATCTTCCGTGACCTTGGGCAAATCACTTCACTTCTCTGAGCCTCAGCCACCTCATCCGTGAAATGGGGATTAAGACTGCTAGTCCCAGGCGGGACGGGGACTGGGTCCAGTCTGATCACCTTATATCTACCCCAGTGCTTTGAACGGTGCTCGGCCCACGCAGTAAACATTTAACAACTACTTTGTTTTTTAAAAAAAAGACCAGATTACAGGGCAGAGAAGTAAGGAGAGAGCTGGTGACCACAGTTTACAAGTTTTTGCTCGGCGAAGAGGGAAATAAGGAGATGAGAGACTTTTGAGGAGGGGCGAGAGAATTTTTAAGTCGATCTGGGCCATGCAGGGTGGAGGAAGGGACACGGAAGAGCTGGAACCTTTTGGGATGACTGGAAGGGTGTTTTGGGGGGCTATTTGTTAAGCTCTCGCTATGTGCCAGGCACTGTACTAAGAGCTGCCGTAGAGAGAAGCTGGGGTAGAGACAGAGTCCTTATCCCACGTGGGGCTCACAGCCTTCATCCCCGTTTTACAGATGAGGCAACTGAGCCCAGAGAAGTTAAATCACTCGGCCACGGTCGCCCAGGAGACCAGTGGAGCCAGGATTAGAACCCAGCCCCTCTGACTCTCAGGCCCGTGCTCTTTCCATTAGTCCATGAAGCCTCCCCAGTTCCGAGAGATACCGGGAAAGAACCGGCAAGATTTGACAACAGACCAGTTGTGCCGGCTACGATATTGTGAGAAATCGAAGATAGCACCAAGATCGAGGGGTTCTAGATTCTGAATCGGAAAGTACGGGGTTGGTGTCGACCGTTTCGGGAAAGTCAGGGAGAGTGGATTGAATTCATTTTGAGACCTGGTGGGATTTTCAAGTGGAGATGTCTTGGAGAGAGGGAGAAATTGTTTAATAATAATGTTGGTATTTGGTAAGCACTTACTATGTGCAGAGCACTGTTCTAAGCGCTGGGGTAGATACAGGGTCATCAGGTTGTCCCACGTGAGGCTCTCAGTTAATCCCCATTTGACAGATGAGGTTACTGAGGCACCAAGAAGTGAAGTGACTTACCCACAGTCACACAGCTGACAAGTGGCAGAGCAGGGATTCGAACCCATGACCTCTGACTCCCAAGCCCGGGCTCTTTCCACCGAGCCAGAGATTTGGGTGGGCGATACGGATTTCCGAGTCATCTGTGTAGAGGTGGTAGCTGAAGCTATAGATCAATTGTATTTCTTGAGTGCTTACTAAGAGCAGAGCACTGAACTAAGCGCTTGGAAGAGTAAAATACAACGGAATTAGCGACATGTTCCCTATCCAAAAAGAGCTAATGCAAATAGAGTGACTAGAGCATGGGTCTTGGAGGCAGGAGGACCTGAGTTCTAATCCCGACCCTGCCACTTGTCTGCTGGGTGGCTGTGGGCAAGTCATTTCATTTTTCTGGGCCTCAGTTAACCTCATCTGTAAAACGGGGATTAAGTGAGGGGCCTCGAACAAATATGACTCCCACTCTTAGGGGGTGTGTTGTACTCTCCCAAGCGCTTAGTACAGTGCTCTGCACACTACAAGTGCCCAATAAGTACAACTGATTGATTTTAGTGCCCATAACTGCAAAGAGAGTCTGTTTAACCACCCCTTGTCTGTGACGGTAGTTTACGAATTTCAACTGAGCTCAGAAAAGTAAGTTTTTTGGCATTGCATAAGGCCAGTCACGGGGATGCTCAATCAGGCAACCGATATATCGAACGCTTACTACACGCAGAAGGCTTTTGTGTCTGTGAAGCGTGTGATAGTGTGGTTATCTTAAGTCAGATCTCTCTTAGCTGTGGACTTGTCTCCGACCCATAGCGACACTATGGACCCATCTCTTCCAGAACGCCCCACCTCCTTCTGCGGTCAATCATAGCTAATTCATTCTAATTCATTCCAGTTGTGCCTCTTCATATATTTTTTAGCCTGTTTTTAATAATGGTATTTGTTAAGCCCTCGCTATATTCCAGGCACTGTACTAAACGCAGGGTAGATACAAGCTGATGACGTTGGACAGAGTCTGTGTCCCACATGAGGCTCAGAATCTTAATTCCTATTTTTACAGGTGAGGGATCTGAGACACCGAGCAGTGAAATGACTTGCTTGAGGTCTCTGTGCCTCAGTTTCCTCCTCTGCCAAATGGGGAATTCAATAATTTGTAGGTTTTCACCCACTTTTCAGCCCTGGGTGAGAAAGGGAATGTATTTGATCTGATCTTGTAAAATAGTAATAATAACTGTGGTATTTAAGTTCATTCATTCAGTAGTATTTATTGAGTGCTTACTATCTGCAGGGCACTGTACTAAGTGCTTGGAATGTACAAATCGGTAACAGAGATAGTCCCTGCCCTTTGACGGGCTTATTTAAGTGCTTACTATGTGCCAGGCACTGTACTAATTAGGCGCAGGGGACAGTTGGACACAGTCTCTGTCCCACATGGGGCTCACAGCCTTAATCCCCATTTTGCCGTTGAGGTAACTGAGGCCCACAGATGTTAAAGTGACTTACCCAAGGTCACCGAGCAGACAGGTGGCAGAGATGGGATTAGAACCCAGGACCTTCTGACTCCCACGCCCGTGCTCTGTCCACTAGACCACCCTGTTCTGCCTGGGCACTTTACACAGTGCTTTGGTACATAAGTGGGGGCTTAATAAAAATCATAGTGATCATTAATCGTTCTTGTCATGTCGAGAAGCAGCGTGGCTCAGTGGAAACAGCACGGGCTTTGGAGTCAGAGGTCATGGGTTCGAATCCCGGCTCTGCCACTTGTCAGCTGTGTGACTGTGGGCAAGTCACTTCACTTCTCTGTGCCTCAGTTACCTCATCTGTAAAATGGGGATTAAGACTGTGAGCCCCACATGGGACAACCTGATTCCCCTGTGTCTACCCCAGCGCTTAGAACAGTGCTCTGCATATAGTAAGCGCTTAACAAATACCGACATTATTATTATTATGACCTTGGAGAACAGTCTTTGGGAAATCTTGGGCTTTGCCCTGGATCTGCTTGGGGGAAAATAGCATTTCCGAGGATTGCTCCTTGCAGGTGGAGAGGACAAGGGTTGGGTGATGTTGACCCTTTCACCCACCAGGGAACCTTTTTTTTTTAATAGTACTTGTTAAGTGCTTACTCTGTGCCAGGCACTGTATTAAGCACTGAGGTAGATAGATGCAAGCTAATTGGGCTGGACACAGTCTCTGTCCCACATCTTGGGGCTCACAGTCTTAATCCCCATTTGACGATAATAACTGCGGTATTTGTTAAACACAGTAGATGAAGTAATTGAGGCACAGAGAAGAGTGACTTGCCCAAGGCCGCCCAGCAGACAAGTGGCGGAGTGAGAGTTGGGACCCTGGTCTTTCTGACTCCCAGGCCCAAGCTCTGTCCACTACTGCTTGCCCATTAGGGGTCTTGTGGTGTATAAACTATAGTAATCATAATAATTATGTTTTTTGTTAAGCACTTATGTGCCTGGCCCAGAATAGCACTGTGGTAGTCGGGTTGGACACAGCCCCAGCCCCACATGGGCCTCACAGTCGTGGCTCAGTGGAAAGAGCCCGGGCTTGGGAGTCAGAGGTCATGGGTTCGAATCCTGGCTCCGCCACTTGGCAGCTGTGTGACTGTAGGCAAGTCACTTCACTTCTCTGTGCCTCAGTTACTCATCTGTTAAATGGGGATTAACTGTGAGCCTCACGTGGGACAACCTGATGACCCTGTTTCTACCTCAGCGCTTAGAACAGTGCTCTGCACATGTTAAGCGCTTAACAAATACCAACATTATTACTATTATTAATCCCCATTTTCCAGGTGAGGTCACTAAGGCCCGGAGAAGTGAAATGATTTGCCCAAAGTCACGCAGCAGAAAAGTGGCAGAGCCGCGATTAGAACACAGGCCCTTCTGACTCCCGGGCCCGCGCTCTATCCACTAGGCCACACTGCTTCAGCTTTGAAGGGGGTTGGCAGTTTCTCCATCGCTCCCCATTTGGCGTGAGAAAGGGAGAAACAGTGACGGAGTTTATTCAGTGACCAGGTCCCAAACATCCCCCGGTCACGTACAGCCGGGGGCAGAGCCCGGACAGATATTCACGTTGCGGAGGAGTGAATGTCCCAGAGAAGAAATAAAAAAAGCAGAAGACCAAGGACAAATTCCCAGCTGATAAAATGAGTTTACTTTTCTAGCTCAGAAGGGCCCCTCCACTGCTCTCTTTGGGGCACTGAGCCGATTTAAGTCTTTATTAAATAGAATAAGAGAAGTGTGCTGCGGTGGCTAATAATAATAATGTTGGTATTTGTTAAGCGCTTACTATGTGCCGAGCACTGTTCTAAGCGCTGGGGTAGACACAGGGGAATCAGGTTGTCCCATGTGGGGCTCACAGTCTTAATCCCCATTTTACAGATGAGGTAACTGAGGCACCGAGAAGTTAAGTGACTTGTCCAAAGTCACAGAGCGTGGGTCTTGGAGTCAGGACCCGGGTTCTAATCCCGACCCTGCCACTTGTCTGCTGGGTGACTGTGGCAAGTCACTTAACTGGGTGACTGGGGCAAATCACTTCACTTCTCTGGGCCTCAATTCCCTCCGCTGCAAAATGGGGATTAAGACAGTGCGAAGCAGCGTGGCTCAGTGGCTTCGGAGTCAGAGGTCATGGGTTCGACTCCCGGCTCTGCCACTTGTCAGCTGTGTGACTGTGGGCGAGTCACTGCACTTCTCTGTGCCTGAGTTACCTCATCTGGAAAATGGGGATTGACTGTGAGCCTCACGTGGGACGACCTGATGACCCTGTATCTACCCCAGGGCTTAGAACAGTGTTCTGCACATAGTAAGCGCTTAACAAATACCAACATTAAATTAAATGTGGGACGGGGACTGTGTCCCACCTGAACACCTTGTAAATGCCCCAGCGTTTAGAACAGTGCTGGCACATAGTCAGCACTTAACAAATCCCGCTTGAATATTATAAGCCCAGGTCCTCTGACTCCCAGTGTCGGGAGCGTCCAGGTCTTTTGAGAATTCTCCGGTGCCAGGGCAGGAGCTGGAAATTTCCGCATCATCACTCACCCAGGCAGTTCAAAGTCCAAACGCCTGGAGCCGAGCATCACTTGAGGCCCGGTTCACACCGCTGAGGGAATCCCAAGTAACTCCCGGGCCTCGAGGCCTCCGGCTGGCCCGGGTCTCCTATATTTATTAGATGCTTCATTGGTGGGTCGCCGTCCTTGGCAGAGGGACGGGTTTCTTCTGATTTCTCCAGACGAGGCTCCTTGCCCTGAGAGGTCATGGGAACTTTCCTGAGGGACCAAGGTGTGGTCGTGGGACCCTGGGTCACCCTGACTGACCTGGCTGTGGTTGGGAAGTGCTGTAATAATAATAATAAATGATGATGGCACTTGTTAAGCTCTTAGCCTAGCATTGTTCTAAGCCCTGGGGTAAATGGTTGCCTATCAGCCTCCTCATGAAACAAAAACTCCTCACTCTTGGCTTCAAGCTCTCCATCCCCTTGCCCCCTCCAACCTCCCCTCCCTTCTCTCTTTCTACCGCCCACCCCGCACGCTCCGCTCCTCCGCCGCCCACCTCCTCACCGTCCCCCGTTCACGCCCGTCCCGCCGTCGACCCCCGGGCCACGTCCTCCCGCTGTCCCGGAACGCCCTCCCTCCTCACCTCCGTCAAACTAACTCTCTTCCCCTCTTCAAAGCCCTACTGAGAGCTCACCTCCTCCAAGAGGCCTTCCCAGACTGAGCTCCCCCCTTCTCCCTCTGTTCCCCCTCCACCCCCTGCTCCTCCCCCTTCCCCCTTCACCTCCCGCCAGCTGAGCCTCCTTCCCCTCTGCTCCCCTTCCCCTCCCCACCCCACCCTCTGTACCTCCCCGTTCCCCCTTCCCCTCCCCTCAGCACTGTCCTCATTTGTATATATTATTTATTACCCTACCGTGTGGGCAAGTCACTTCACTTCTCTGTGCCTCAGTTCCTTCATCTGTAAAATGGAGATTAACTGTGAGCCTCACGTGGGACGACCTGATGACCCTGTATCTACCCCGGCGCTTAGAACAGTGCTCGGCACATAGTAAGCGCTTAACAAATACCAACATTATAATGTTGTCTTGATTTTGTTTTGTTCTGTTTTGCTTCGCTGTCTGTCTCCCCCGATTAGACTGTGAGCCCGTCACTGGGCAGGGATTGTCTCCGTCTGTTGCCGAATTGTACGTTCTAAGCACTTAGTACAGTGCTGTGCACATAGTAAGCGTTCAATAAATACTATTGAATGAATGCGCGTTAATGATGTTGGCCACAATTCCTGTCCCTCACGGGGCTCACAGTCTTAGTCCCCATTTGACAGATGAAGTAAATGAGGCCAGAGAAGTGAAGTGCCTTGGCCAAGGTCACACAGCAGACATGTGACAGAGTCGGGATTAGAATCCAGCGCTTAGAACAGTGCTCCGCACATAGTAAGCGCTTAACAAATACCAATATTAATTAACCGAGGACTTTCCGACTCCCAGGCCTGTGCTCTGTCCACTAAGCCACGTTGCTTCTCCTTCAGTGCGGTGCGGGGAACCCCTTTGTCTCTCCCAGTCCCCTCTCCTGTTCCTCCCCAAGGCCGTCGGAATGGCTGCCTTCCAGACCTACAGGTGCCGGTGTAACTGAGGCCCAGAGATGTGAAGGGACTTGTCCAAAGCCACACAGCAGGTAGGAGGCGGAGCCGGGATTAGAACCCCCGAAGGTTTGTCATTTGAGCCCCAGAAACTGAGTCTGCGTATAGATCCCACAAAGCCACTCGCTAACCATCGAGAAAGTTGCCTTCAGAGTGTTTGGCTGCTCTGTTTTTGTTTGTTTTTTTGCTTTTTTTCAGTGGTATTAAGCGCTTACTATGTGGGTCAAGAAGAAGCGTGGCCCCGTGAGTAGAGCACGGGCCTGGGAGTTAGAAGGTCCTGGGTTCCAATCCCGGTTCTGCCACGTGTCTGCCGTGTGACCATGGGGAAGTCACTTGTCTGTGCCTCAGTGACCTCAACTGTAAAATGGGGATTAAGATTGCGGGCCCCAAGTGGGACATGGCTGTGTCCAACCTCGATTAGACCGTAAGCCCGTCAAACGGCAGGGACTGTCTCTATCTGTTGCCGACTTGTTCATTCCAAGCGCTTAGTACAGTGCTCTGCACATAGTAAGCGCTCAATAAATACTATTGAATGAACCCGATTAATCAATCCATCATATTTATTGAGCGATTACTACATGCAGAGCACTGTACTAAGCACTTGGGAGAGCATAATACAACAGAATTAGCAGACCCCATTCTCTGTCCACAATGAGTTTACGGTCTTGAGGGTGTAACTTGTTGATCTCATATCTACCCTACTGTTTAATACAGTACCTGGCAAGTATTCACTCTTTCATTCATTCAGTCGTATTTATCGAGCGCTTACTAGGTGCAGAGCACTCTACTAAACTCTTGGAATGTACAATTCCGCAACAGATAGAGACAATTAGCAAGTGCTTAACAAATACCATAAAAAAAAAAAGCGACCCTTTAAGCCCCGGGGTAGATGGAAGTTAATCAGGTCAGACACAGTCCCACTCTCACATGGGGCTCACAGTCTGAGTAGGAAGGAGAGCAGGTATTGAACCCCCGTTTTGCAGTTGAGGAACGGAGGCCCCGAGAAGTGAAACGACTCGCTCAAGGTCACACAGCAGGCAAGTGGCGGAACTGGGATTAGAACCCAGGTCCTCGGGCTCTTGGGCCAGGCTCCATTCACCATTCAGTCAATCGGTCGTATTTATTGAGCGCTTACTGTGCGCCAAGCGTATACTAAGCACTTGGGAGAGCACAATGTAACAGTAAGCAGACACGTTTCACATAGGAAGCGTTCAGTAAGCACCGTTGATGATGATGAGAAGTTGGGGTCCTTTACAGTTCTGTGGGCTGCCAGGGTTCTACATTTCCACAGTGCCAGGAACAGACCTCTATAAATTCCCAGCTAACATTTGGATTTGGCAAAGTCATCAGACAGTGAGATCCTGCCCCGGTGGGTGGAGCAGCAAGGATGTGAAATTCCACCCTGAGGACGCAGATGGGTTGCGGTCAGCCACAATGTGTCCTGGCTGCTTTTTTTAATGGTTTTATTTTATGGTATTTGTTAAGCACTTACTATGTTCCGGGCACTGTACTAAGCGCTGGGGTAGATTCAAGCTAATCAGGTTGGACTCCTTCCACGTCCCACATGAGGCTCACACTCTTCATTCTTTCATTCAATAGTATTTATAATGTTGGTATTTGTTAATTAATGTTGGTATTTGTTAAGCGCTTACTATGTGCCGAGCACTGTTCTAAGCGCTGGGGTAGACATAGGGGAATCAGGTTGTCCCACGTGGGGCTCACAGTCTTAATCCCCATTTTACAGATGAGGGAACTGAGGCACAGAGAAGTTAAGTGACTTGTCCACAGTCACACAGCCAACAAGTGGCAGAGCTGGGATTCGAACTCATGAGCCCTGACTCCAAAGCCCATGCTCTTTCCACTGAGCCATGCTGCTTCTCCAAGCGCTTTTGTTAAGCGCTTACTATGTGCCGAGCACTGTTCTAAGCGCTGGGGTAGACATAGGGGAATCAGGTTGTCCCACATGGGGCTCACAGTCTTAATCCCCATTTTACAGATGAGGGAACTGAGGCACGGAGAAGTTAAGTGACTTGCCCACAGTCACACAGCTGACAAGTGGCAGAGCTGGGAGCGCTTACTACACGCAGAGCACTGTACTAAGCACTTGGAGTGGACAGTTCGGCAACAGATGGAGACCGTCCCTGCCCAATGACGGGCTCGCAGTCTAAACGGGGAAGACAGACAGCAGAGCAAAACAGAACAAAACAAAATCAAGGCAACATCATCGAGATAAATAGACTCAAGGGGACGTACACCTCATCAACAAAATAAATAGGGTAATAATATATACAAATGAGCACGGTGCTGAGGGGAGGGGAAGGAGGACGGAGGAGGAACAGAGACTTGGGGGGAGGGGGAGCAGAGGGAAAGGGGGACTCGGTCTGGGAAGGCCTCCTGGGGGAGGTGAACTCTCAGTAGGGCTTTGAGGAGGGGAAGAGAGGTAGTTTGGCGGATGTGAGGAGGGAGGGCATTCCGGGTCAGCGGGAGGACGTGGGCCAGAGGTCGACAGTGGGACGGGCGCGAACGGGGGACCGGGAGGAGGTGAGCGGCAGAGGAGCGGAGTCTACGGGGTGGGCAGGAGAAAGAGAGAAGGGAGGTGAGGTAGGGGTGGGCAAGGGGATGGAGAGCTTTGAAGCCAAGGGTGAGGAGTTTGTTTCGTGCGGAGGTCGATGGGCAACCACTGGAGGTTTTTGAGGAGAGGAGTGACGTGCCCACAGCGTTTCTGTAGGAAGATGATCCGGGCAGCGGAATGAAGAATAGACTGGAGTGGGGAGAGACGGGAGGAAGGGAGATCCGAGAGGAGGCTGACACAGTGATCCAGTCGGGATGTTATGAGAGCTTGTGCCAGCACGATAGCCGTCTGGATGGAGAGGAAAGGGCGGATCTTGGCGATATTGTGAAGGTGAGACCGGCAGGCCCTGGTGACGGATTGGATGTGTGGGGTGGATGAGAGAGCCCGGTCAAGGACGACACCAAGGTTGCGGGCCTGTGAGACGGGAAGGACGGTCGTGCCGTCCACAGTGGTGCCGTCCACAGTGACGGGAAAGTCGGGGAGAGGACCGGGTTTGGTTGGGAAGATAAGGAGCTCAGTCTTGGACGAATTGAGTTTTAGGTGGGGGCAGACATCCAGGGAGAGACGTCCTGGAGCCAGGAGGGAGGAGGAGAGAACAGGGGAGGAGATGTAGATTTGATAGTTGAAGCGGTGGGAGCGAATGAGTTCACTCTTAATCCCCAGATGAGAGAACAGAGACCCAGAGAAGTGAAGTGACCTGCCTAAGGCCGCACGGCAACTGAGTGGCGGGGCGGGGATTAGAGCCCAGGTCCTGACTCCCAGGCCTGGGCTCCTCTCAGAGAGAGAAACTTTCTTCCCTGGGTGGTAGTTAGAGTAATGGTGTTGATGAAGTGCTTGGTATGTGCAGAGCACTCCGCTAGGTGCTGGGGGAGAATACACTGGTGAGAAGCTGTGTGGCCTAGTGGATAGTGGATGGGCCTGGGAGTCAGAAGGATCTGATGATGACGGTATCTGTTAAGCACTTACTATGCGCCAGGCACCGTTCTAATCTCTGTTTGGTTCTAAACCTCACTCCGCCATTTGTCTGCTGTATAATAATAATAATGTTGGTATTTGTTAAGCGCTTACTATGGGCAGAGCACCGTTCTAAGCGCTGGGCTAGAGACAGGGTAATCAGGTTGTCCCAAGTGAGGCTCACAATCTTAATCCCCATTTTACAGATGAGATAACTGAGACCCTTGGTCAAGTCACTTCACTTCTCTGGGCCCCTCCTCTGTAAAATGGGGATTAAAGCTGTGAGACCCAAGTGGGACAGAGGGCCTGTGTCTAACCTAATTAGCTTGTCACTAATCATGGCATCTGTTAAGCGCTTACTCTGTACCGGGCACTGTACTAAGCGCTGGGGTGGATACAAGCAAATCGGATCCTATTGACCCCAGCATTTAATAGTGCCCGGCACATACTAAGCGCTTAACAAATGTCATTCCAAAATACAAGAAAGGAATCCAACAGTTCCCGACTCCCACGGGACTTAGTCCTGCAGCTGCCCTGACTCGTTGGACGGTGTACCTCCCTGCGTCCTTTAAATCCCTTGCTCTTCATTCATTCAATAGTATTTATTGAGCGCTTACTAGGTGCAGAGCACTGTACTAAATGCTTGAAATGAACAAGGCGGCAACAGATAGAGACGGTCCCTGCCGTCCGACGGGCTCACGGTCCGATCGGTGGGAGACGGACGGACGAGAACGATGGCGATGAATAGAGTCGAGGGGAAGAACGTCTCGTAAAAACAATGGCGACTGAATGGAATCGAGGCGAGGTACATTTCATTAGCAAAATAAATAGGGTGATGAAAATATATACAGTCGAGCGGACGAGTACAGTGCTGAGGGGATGGGAAGGGAGAGGGGGAGGAGCAGAGGGAGATGGGGGGAAAGGAGGGTTAAGCTGCGGAGAGGTGAAGGGGGGTGGTAGAGGGAGTAGAGGGAGAAAGGGAGCTCAGTCTGGGAAGGCCTCTTGGAGGAGGTGAGTTTTAAGTAGGGTTTTGAAGAGGGGAAGAGAATCAGTTTGGTCCTCTTTTCACGTCCCCCGCTGTATATAGCCCACGGAGATGTGTACACAGATACACACGTGACGTGTACAAAATACTTATATCTTCTGGGTGTGTGTTTATGACAGACTATCAGACCCGCTGCCTCCTTCCGGCCTCGCCGTGGGCGATGAGACTCCACGTGAGGAACTTGGCGTTCTGAGTCACGCCCTCCTCAGAGACACTTTTGCCCTCGGGGAGACTTGGCAGTCGCTCCCTACCCACCTCGCCCGCTGCCCGGCTCCTCCGGGTCCACGGGGTACCACCGAGCGCCCACGGGGGCCTGCCGGCCGCCCGGTGACCCGGGCCGGTGGGGGTAGCCGGCCGGTACCGGCCAGGGGACCGACGCCTTCTACCCCGCTCTGAGGTGTGGGATCGGCAGGCTGAGAGACGCCTCTGGTGAGGTGAGATGACTTTTCTCCTCAGGAAGAGGGCGAGGAGGGGTTGTCCCCGTCCCCCTCCCCGAGATTTCGAGGGGTGGCAGGAATCTGGGGCTCTCCTTGGTGGTGGGAATGGGTGTGAGGTGGAGGGGATTTTCTCAAAGACTCTGAGCTCGTCGTGTTTTCTATTTATTGTTCTACTGAACTCTCCCAAGCGTTTAGTACAGTGCTCTACACACAGTGAGTGCTCAGTAAGTACTAAGGAATTTATCGTGATGATGTTATCTTGTTTTTGTCCAGCCGTCTCCCCCATTTAGTCTGTGAGCCCGTCATTGGGCAGGGATGGTCTCAATCTGTTGCCGAATTGAACATTCCAAGCGCTTAGTACAGTGCTCTGCACATAGGAAGCGCTCAGTAAGTACTACTGAATGGATGGATGGATGGATGGATGGATGGATGGATGGATGGATGGATGGATGAGTGAAAGGGAGACTAGTTGCCCAGAGAAGCAACGTGGCTTAGTGGAAAGAGCAAGGGCTTTTTACAGATGAGGTAACAGACACAGAGAAGTTAAGTGATTTGCCCAAGGTCTCCCAGCAGACGAGTGGCTGAGCCAGGATTAGAACCCAGGACCTTCTGACTCCCAAGCCCAGACTCTATCCACTACACCATGGATTCGCCGCTTCTCGTGTTTACCAGCTCTGTCGTACTGTCCTCTCCCAAGCGGTGCTTAGTGCCGTGCTCTGCACACAGTACTCGTCCAGTTAATGAGTCAAACCGATGTCCGTCCGTCCCCTGCCGTTCCAGAATGGATCCCGTGACCTATGCCGAGTTCCTGAGAGAATCCGGGAATGAGGCCTTCCGAACCGGGAACTATACCTTGGCCATCCGAAAATACGACGAGGCGATATCCGTGCTGCTCCAGCTGTATCACTGGGGGTGAGTCCGTGCTCGGACTGACGCTTCGCCGTCTGTTTGCTCTTCTCATTTTCGGGTTTCGTTTTCCCCCTCCTAGTTTCGTTTTCTCCAAAGCGGCACTCTTCTGCTTGAGCGTTGCATCAGAGACCGAAAGGAAAACAGTGACGTGACAGACGAAAAGCGAGACTGCCACCGTGATAATAATAGTTGTGGTATTCGTTAAACGCTTACTATGTGCCAGGCACTGTCCCGAGGGACGGCTGCCAGCAAATCGGGTCGGATGCGGTCCCTTTTCCGCATGGGGTTCCCAGGCTTAATCCCCATTTTACAGATGAGGTAACTGAGGCACCGAAAAGTAAAGCGAGTTGCCCAAGGCCACAAAGCGGACAAGTTGCGGAGCCGGGATTGGAACCCGTGACCTTCCGGCTCCCAGGCCCGTGCCGTATCCGCCACGCCGCGCCGCTTCCCGGAAGACAGTCAAGCGCTCGACCGATTTAGAGGCAGGACACCAGAATCGCTGAAATATTCGTTTGTGTAGTGCGCCTACTCTTTTTTTCCATTGGACTCAGTTGATCCTCACAATAACCCTGTGCCGGAGTTAAACATCTCCGTTTGGCAGATGAGAAAACGGGAGCCCAGAGGGGTCGAGTGACTCATTTGAGAGCACACAGCAGGCAGGCTAGTGACCTGGCCGAGGTTGGAACCCAGGGCTTCCAGACCTAGGGGTTTTTCCTCGAAACCCCCCTGCCTCTTCGTGTTGATTAAATACCAGAAGCATTTCTCCAGAGCTTCTAAAGTGGAGCAGATTGGAGGCTGAAGTTCCCTCTCTTCCCCCAACAGACCAGAGGAGCCTGCTGACTCTCCCAAAGAAAATGCGAGGGGAGGACAGGTGCATTTCAAGCAGTTAAATATCTTCGGTTGGCAGTTGGAAGTACAGTTTCCTGTATTTTTTGTGCGTCACAGTGGACTGGGTTAATGTAGATCCATCTTGCTTTTCAGGCTCTTTCCTTTTGAGAAGCAACGTGGTTCGAATCCCAGTTCTGCCACTTGTCAGCTGTGTGACTGTGGGCAAGTCACTTAACTTCTCGGTGCCTCAGTTCCCTCATCTGTAAAATGGGAATTAAAACTGTGAGCCCCACGTGGGACAACCTGATTCCCCTGTGTTTACCCCAGCGCTTAGAACAGTGCTCTGCACATAGTAAGCGCTTAACAAATACCAACATTATTATTAGTGGAAAGAACCGGGCTTGGGAGTCAGAGGTCGTGGGTTCTTTGTCCGTCCGTCTCCCCCGATTAGACTGTGAGCCCGTCATTGTCTCTATCTGTTGCCGAATTGTATATTCCAAATGCTTAGTACAGTGCTCTGCTCATAGTAAGCGCCCAATAAATACTATTGAATGAATGAATAATCCTGGATCCTCCACTTATCAGCTGAGTGACTTTGGGCAAATCGCTGCACTTCTCCGTGCCTCGGTTCCCTCCTCTGTAAAATGGGGGTTAAGACTGTGAGCCCCATGTGGGATAATCTCTTACCTTGTATCTACCCCAGTGCTTAGAACAGTGCTTGGCACATAGTAAGCGCTTTAACAAATGCCATCATTATTATTATTATTATCTCCTAGCAACCCGATCCAGTCTCCTTGCTGACCTCTCTATCTCCAGCCTCTCTCCCTTCCAGTCCACACCTCACTCCGCGCGTCCGTATCGTTTTCCTAACTAATCCTTCTCCGCACGTCTCCTCTCGGAAACCTCCAGCGATGGCTCATTCTTCGCATCGAGCTCCTGACCCTTGACTTGCGGGCTTCCGACCAGCTGGCTTCCCTCCTATCTCTCCTCACTCGTCTCCCGCCACATTCCAGCCTGCCCACCTTGCTCGTCCAACTTAGTCACTGTTCCTTGCTCTCATTTCTCTCCCTCCCATTCTGTAAAATCCTAAAAAACCGTATAATCCTAAAAAAAGCAGCCCGGCCCATTGGAACGAGCAGAGTCCTGGGAGTCAGAAGGAGCTGACTTCTAATCCTCTCTCCGCCAGTCTGCTGTGTGACCTTGGGCAAGTCACGTAACTTCTCCGTGCCTCACTTCCCTCGTGGGGATACAATGCCTGTTCTCCCTCCTACTTGGGCCTTGAGTCGCATGTGGGACCTGATTATCTTGTGTCTACCCCAGCAACTTAGTACAGTGCTGGGCACATAATAAGCACCTAACAATTGTCATTATTACTGTTATTATGGTCATTATTGTGTCTGTTAAGCGCTATGTGCCGCTCTTTGTGGGCAGGGAATGTGTCTGTTGTTAAATTGTACTCTTCCAAGTGCTTAGGACAATGCTTTACTCACAGCGAGCATTCAGTAGATTTGATTGAATGAATAGAAAAGCACTCTCCCCCTCTTCAAATCTCTACTGAAATCATAGCTCCTCCTGTGAATCTTCCCTCTGCTGACTAACCTCTCATCATCCTACTCTTTTCATCCCTTCAACATGGCCTGTTGGCTACTTAAGTTACCGTCGTCGTACTTCCGTTCGTATTCCTATACTCTGTTGCTTGTCGTACCTGTAATGTATTTTAATGTCTATTTCCCCCCACCCCACCAACATTTTGTAAATTCCTCAAGGGCGCGGAACGTGTCTACCAACTCTGTTATATTGCACTCTACCAAGTGCTTAGTAAGCGCTCAATACATACCCTCGATCGATTGATTAAACAACCTATTGGAGAGGAGGATCTCTGGGCTAGATCTGTCAGTCGATGAGTTGGTGGAATTTATTGAGCACCTAATGAGTGCCAAATGCTGTACTAAAGGCTTGGGAAAGGATAACGGAAGCAAAGTCTCTGATCCTTGACCGCAGAAGCCTACAATCTAACGCGGAGAGATGGGCGTATACAATTATTTGCAAATAGTAGGAGCAGGAGGAAAACCAAGGGTAAAATTAGCTGTAGAGCGGACATTCCAGGAGGAGATTTGACAGTAAAATGTACGATGAAATATATATCGCCTTATCTACAAAAAACGGTGAAGGTGGGAATGAGTCCTAAGTGTCAGAGTTGGGTCGATTACAACTCCGGGGGTCTTGGAAGTTAATTGGGGCCAGGCTTCCTGAAAGAAGGTACGAGGGTTCTGGAGATGGAGCGGGCCCGGTCAGCCAATCAAAGGGCATTTCCTTGACCAGGTTAGTCGGCATAAAAGCGTAATGGGAAGAGCACTGGGAATCCAAGATCCCGGTTTTAATCCCGGCTCCTCCACTTGCCTTCTCTTCACACATACCAGAATTATCCTTGTTCTGAATAATCCAAATTCATGACCAAGGCGTCCTTGATGAGGGCCACAGAGTCTAAATGGTGGTTTGGGGGTCAGGCTGCCAGGTTTGGGGGGGCGGCGGCAGGGAGATCCAAAGCATCAGCTGTCTTGTCACGGGACAACTTGTCGATTCTTCCAGAGTTCCTCCGAGAGACCTGGCCGTGTTGCTGTGTAACAAATCCAATGCCTATTACAACTTGGAAAAGTGGGGGGAAGCCTGCAATTCTGCACAGGAGAGTCTGCGTTGGGACCCCACTTACGTTAAGGTACCGGGAGCCCCCCCCCCCCCATTAGCTACTAGCTTTCCTCGGTTTACCAGATGTGGTCTGCTCCTTTCCTCAGCATCGCTGCTTTGGAACGCCCATTCATTCTTCTGTTCAGTTGTATTTATTGAGCGCTTACCGTGTGCAGAGCACTGTACTAAGCTCTTGGAGAAGCAGCGTGGCTCAGTGGAAAGAGCCCGGGCTTGGGAGTCAGAGTTCATGGGTTTGAATCCCGGCTCTGCCACTTGTCAGCTGTGTGACTGTGGGCAAGTCACTTCACTTCTCTGGGCCTCAGTTCCCTCATCTGTAAAGTGGGGATTAACTGTGAGCCTCACGTGGGACAACCCGATTCCCCTGTATCTACCCCAGCGCTTAGAACAGTGCTCTGCACCTAGTAAGCGCTTAACAAATACTATCATCATCATTGGGAGGGTACAGTTTAAGAGTGAAACAGACACATTCCCTGCCCGCAACGGGCGTACAGTTTAGAGGGGGAGACAGACATCAGTATAAAGAAATAAATGACAGATATGGACATAAATGCGGTGCGGCTAGGAACGCGGGGATGAAGAAAGGGAGCAAGTCAGGGTGACGTAGAAGAGAGTGGGAAAAGAGGCAATGAGGGTTTAATCAGGGAAAGCCTCTTGGAGGAGATGTGCCTTCAGTAAGGCCTTAAAGGCGGGGAGAGACGTTTTTCTGTCGGTTCATTCGTTCATTCATTCAATAGCATTTATTGAGCGCTTACTATGTGCAGAGCACTGTACTAAGCGCTTGGGATGAACAAGTCGGCAACAGATAGAGACGGTCCCTGCCGTTTGACGGGCTTACGGTCTGATCGGGGGAGACGGACAGACGAGAACAATGGCGATAAACAGCGTCAAGGGCTAGAACATCTCGTAAAAACCGATGGCAACTAAATAGAATCGAGGCGATGTACAATTCATTAACAAAATAAATAGGGTAACGAAAATATATACAGTTGAGCGGACGAGTACGGTGCTGTGGGGATGGGAAGGGAGAGGGGGAGGAGCAGAGGGAAAAGGGGAAAATGAGGCTTTAGCTGCGGAGAGGTAAAGGGGGGATGGCAGAGGGAGTAGAGGGGGAAGAGGAGCTCGGTCTGGGAACGCCTCTTGGAGGAGGTGATTTTTAAGTAGGGTTTTGAAGAGGGAAAGAGAATCAGTTTGGCGGAGGTGAGGAGGGAGGGCGTTCCAGGACCGCGGGAGGACGTGACCCAGGGGTCGACGGCGGTCGGTTATGAGGAGGAAGGCGTTCCAGGCCAGAGGCGGGACGTGGGCGAGAATAGGGGCTTACTAGAGAAGCAGCGTGGCTCAGTGGAAAGAGCACGGGCTTAGGAGTCAGAGGTCATGGGTTCGAATCCCGGCTCTGCCACCTGGCAGCTGGGTGACTTCGGGCAAGTCACTTAACTTCTCGGTTCCTCAGTGACCTCTTCTGGAAAATGGGGATGAAGACTGACAACCTGAGCACCTTGTATCTACCCCAGCTCTCAGAACAGTGCTTGGCACATAGTAAGCACTTAACAGATACTATTATTATTGTTGTACTCTCCCCAGTGCTTAGTACAGTGCTCTGCACACATTTAAGTACTCAGTAAGTAGTATCGATGATTTTTTAAAAATTGGTTTTTAAGCGCTTACTATTTGCCAAGCACTATTCAGAGAGCCGGGGCAGATAAATCTAATCAGATTAGACACGTTCCCTATGAGGCTCACAACCTTAATCCCCATTTTCCAGCAAGTTAACTGAGGTGCAGAGAAATGAAGCGATTTACCCAAGGCCACCCAGCAGACAAGGGGCGGAGCCGGGATTAGAACCCAGGACCTTCTGACGCGCAGGCCTGAGCTCTAGCCATTAGGCATGTGGCTTCCCATTGATGGATTCTGCTCCTCTTCCATCCTCCTACCCCCGGGTTCTGAAAATTCTGGGGGTGGGTGTGTGGCGGGAAGGGAGTGGGGTCCATTGGACCGACGCTGCCGTCGTGGTATCGTTCCCTCCCAAGCGTTTCGTGCGGTGCTTTGCATTCATTCATTCGGTAGTATTTATTAAGCGCTTACTACGTGCAGAGCACTGTGCTAAGCGCTTGGAATGTACAATCCGGCAACAGATAGAGACAATCCCTGCCCGCTGACGGGCTCACAGTCTAATCGGGCGAGAGAGACGGACAAAATCAATAGTAATAAAAAGAATGAAGGGGATTAACAAAATAAATAGGGTAATAAAAATATAGACAAATGAGCACAGTGCTGAGGGGAGGGGAAGGGAGAGGGGGAGGAAGTGCTTAAAAAATGCAATCGAATGAATGATAGGTTTCTGTTTGTTCTTCTAGGGTTACTACAGAGCCGGCTACTCTTTGCTTCACCTCTTCAGACCTCAAGAAGCCTCTCAGATGTTTTTCAAGGGGCTGGGGATTCTGCAGAGCTCACTGGACACGGGCCAGACGGCCGAATTTTTGGTGGGACTCCTCGCCACCGTCAACGGTGCGTTGGAACGAGGCACCGGTGCTCCCCTTTGCGCTCTGTGGGTGGAGAGGGGGATTTGGGGGCAGAAGGCTCGGGGGCAGTCGCTGATGGATTTCTCCTCGAGCTCCACTGAGTGGGATGACTGGTCTGGGGACGCTCTGAAAGCAGCGTGTCCTAGTGGCCGGGAGTCAGAGGACCTGGCTTCCAATTCCGGCTCCGCCACTTGTCTGCTGTGTGACCTCGGGCAAGTCACTTCACTTCTCTGGACCCTGAGCCCATTGTGGGCAGGGAATGTGTCTGTTTATTGTTGTAATGTGCTTGGTGCAGTGCTCTGCGCACAGTAAGCGCTCAGTAAAAACCATCGAAACTGACTTGCCTGACTCTGAGCCTCAGTTACCTCATCTGTAAAATGGGGATTGAGACTATGAACCCCAAGCGGGACATGGGCTGCATCCAACCTGCTTAGCCAGTACTTAGTACAGAGCCCGGCGCAAAGTAAGTGCTTACCAAATAGCATGGAATTAAAAATCAGAAACTGTTGCAATTCTGTGACTTGACAGTATTTATCTCTCTTATTTGCCTCAGCTTCTGTGGCTATTGCCTGCCCACAGATTGCCCCCCGTCTTGGCCGTTAAGAATTGGGGTCTCATTAGCTGCCCTTGCACACTTTAATTAGTGCTTGTTACGTGCTTAATGTGTGCAAAGCACAGTGCTAAGTGCTGGGGTAAATATAATTCATTCAATTAAGTCTAGTCCCCTTCCCACTCAGGTTTCACAATCTAAGAGGTGAAGAGACCAGATATTTTATGCCCATTATTCAGATAAGGAAGTGTAGTCGCAGAGGGGTAAAGTGACTTGACCAGAGTCACACAACAGGCAGAGGTAAGAGCTGGGATTAGAACCCGGACTTGGGACTCCCGGACTAACGCTCTTGCCGCTAGGCCGCGCTTAGACTTAAAATCCCAGAGACGCTGGAGAATTCTGCCCTAGAGACTTGGGGGGCTCCCCGTAACCGTCAGAGAGCAAAGAGGTTAGAAAAATCGTAAGGCGAGGAAGCCACCGGTGAAGAATAACCCTGAATCGTAGGGTTGGCAGGAAGGCATCAGGACCGAGGCGGCAGCTCTGTGACTGACTCCAGCTGATTCTCAAGGAACGGCATGGGTTTCTGGTGGGAAATAATCCGTAATCGAGCAGGAGGAAGGATTCTGGCCGACTGGAAGGAGCAGGCCTCTTTCGTGAGACGTTATTTGTCCCGGGACTATTTTGGGTCTGACTGCTTGGGTCAGAATAAGCCCCACGTCCAGTGGAGTCCTGCATGGGCCTGGTCTGGTCCACCATACCCACCCCAAGCATTTGGGACTTTTTTTTCCTTTCCTTCTTTTTTCTTTGTTTTGTTTTTTTGTTTATTTTTTTGGTTGGTTGGTTTTTTGATGGTATTTGTTAAGCGTTTACTATGTGCCAGACACCCTTCTAAGCTCTGGGGTAGATACAGTGCCTGGTACGTAGTAAGCGCTTAACAAATACCGTTATTATTATACAAACTAATCAAGTTGGACACAATCCCTGTCCCAAGTGATCTCACACTCTTAATCCCCATTTTACAGATGAGGGAACCGAGGCACAGACTAAATAATATTTGTTAAGCGCTTACTATGTTCTAAGTACTGTACTAAGCACTGGGATAGATAAGAAGCGAATCGGGTAGGACGCGATTCCTGTCCCCCATGGGTTTCGCAGTCTAATCCCCATTCTCCAGACGAGGGAACCGAGGCATAGAGAAGTGAAGCAACTGGCCCAAGGTCCCACGGCAGACAAGTAGCGGAGCTGGGATTAGAACCCAGGTCTTTCGGGCTCCCGGTCCCGGGCTCCGTCCTCCAGGCCGTGCTCCGTCGGGCCCTGGACGGCAGAGTCAGCCCGGGGTGGGGCTGCAGAGCGCCGGTCCTAGCCCCCGGACCCCACCGAGTCGCGACTCTTCTCTCCCCTTCCAGAGCACCAGGTGGAATTGGTGGGCTTGTCGTCCTTCTACGAGAAGATCTTCAACCCCCGCTTCCCGGCCCTCGTCTGGCAGCTGGTGATAGAGAAGTTGACCAGGAAGGGGATGTGGCAGGTGAGCCTGGGCCGGGGAGGTCGGTGGGCCCCGAGGATGCCCTGGGAGTCGGAGGACCTGGGTTCTCATCCCGGCTCCTGCGCTCATCTGCCGGATGACCCTGAGCAAGTCACTTCACTTCCTTTAGGCCTCAGTTCCCTCGTCCGGAAAATGAGGATTAAGGCTGTGAGCCCCATGTTGGGCAGGGACCGTGTCCAACTCAATTTGCTTGTGTCCACCCCAGAGCTTAGTACAGCGCCTGGCACATAGTAAGCACTTAGAAAATACCATTATTATTATTATTCCACACTCCCCGAAAACATTGCCAACGCTTTATGTTCACATGGGTCTGTGCAATGGCCATTATAACCCCTCGGATATTCCAAATCTAATAATTATGGTACATGTTACCTGCTTACTATGTACTAATCACTCTTCTGAGCACCGAGCTAGATAGACGCTAATAATGATAACTGTGGCATATAAGTGCTTACGGTGTGCCGGGCACCATACTAAGCGCTGAGCTGGATGCAGACAAATCGGGTTGGACACAGTCCCTGTCCCACATGGGGCTTACACTCTTAATAAGATCTTATATGACCTTGGGTGAGTCACTTCATTTCTCTGGGCCTCAGTTCTCTCATCCGTAAAGCGGGGATGAAAACCGTGAGCCCCATGTAGGACCCGGACCGTGTCCAACCTGATTATCTCGTATCTACGCCAGCGCTCAGTACAGTGCTGAACAAAAAGCCACGATTAGTTTTCCCTGCCTGTTGACTGGCAAGACAAAGGACTGCGATGTGGCACAATGGAAGTGCTGAACAAACACCTTTAGAGTACTAATTTTAGAGAACGTTGAAGAGCCTGAAATGTGGACTTTTTTTCTTTGAAAATAAAACAGTTTAATTCTGAGTTCTGGGAGTGTTCTAGGCGGAAAGATAAATTCCTTTTTTTCCCCCCTCCCAAGGCCTTGCTCCTGCTGTCGACTGAGAAAGAGAGATTACCGGGCTTGCTAAGCATTCCTCAGTTATCACTGAGGGAACTCTTTGAGGTACAGTGTGTGTGTGTACGTTTGTGTCGTGGTGTGGCTCTCATCAGTTCATTTTCTTCTTTTTTTCCTAAATGTTCTTTTTGGAGTGTTTCTCGCTGAAGGCGGGGATGGAGTGTACTCATGTTCTTCCTCCCACCCAGTGTTCCAGGTTTTCTGGGTCAGTTGCTATTATTCCCCTGCCCCCCCTTCTCGCTCTCCCCCTCCACAGATCTCGTCGGCGAATTATTTTCACACCCTCTCCGAGGCGGTGTTCTAAAGTTTCAAGCTTGCTGTTAATATTACTAAAAATAATAATAGTGGTAATGATAATTACGGGACTTAAGTGCTTCTTTGTGCCAAGCACCGTTCTGAGTGCTGGGGTAGGTACAAGTTAATTAGTTTGGACGCAGTCCCTGTCACACATGGGGCCACACTCCTAAAGTCACTTAACTTCTCTGTGCCTCAGTGTCCTCGTCCGTAAAATGGGGAGTAAGACTGGGAGCCCTACGTGGGACAACCTGATTACCCTGTATCTATCCCAGCATTTAGAACGGTGCTTGGCACATAGTCGGCGCTTAACAAATACCACCATTATCATTATTATTATCCCCATTTTGTGGATGAGGTAACTAACTGAGGGACAGAGAAGTTAAGTGACTTGCCCAAGTCACGCAGCTGACGTGTGGCGGAAGTGAGACTAGAACCCCGGTCCCTCTGTCGTGCCGTTCCGCCAGTGTTCAGTTTCCCAGGTCCCGGCACCAGGATCGGAGAATCAATCGATCGGTCGACGGTATTTATTGAGCGCATACTGTGTGCAGAGCACTGTACTAAGTGGTTGGGAGGGCTCAACCAGGTCTTTCCGGGCTCGTTCCCAAGCCTGGGCTCTTTCCACAAGGCTCCTCCGGCCCCTTCCCCGTGTGCTTAGCGAGTGAGGATGGGATGCAGGCTGTGAGCCATTCCAACCTCCCTCCCTGGCAACACTCTGCCTGTGAGATCCAGCCTGGATTTGCCCAGTTACCGTGTGTCAGTCGGTCGATGGTATTTATCGAACACTTAACTATGTGCAGAGCACTGTACTAAGCGCTTTGGAGAGTACAGTATAACAACAGACACATTCCCTGCCCACAACAGCCTGGGCACAGACATCCCCCTTCTCTCCCTCCTCAGGGCCTTTGTCCTGTAAAGACGGCAAGCTCGTTGTGGGCGGGGACTGTGTCGATTTATCGTTCTATCGTACTCTCCCGAGGGCTTAGTACAGTGCTCTGCACGCAGTAAGCACTCAGTAACTGAATTGCTATTTCATTTACTTCGAAGTAGCAGGCCCCTGCCTCCGTGTACCATCTCAGACCACGACCGGGCGTGGGGTCGGTTCGTGTCCGGAGCAGGTGGGTGCTTTCCTCGGTCCTCCGGGCCGTGGAGGGAGTGACCCGTCAAGGCCCGGGAGGAGAACTGGCTCTCGGCGGAGGCGGAACGGGGGGTGACGACGCCCCCCGTCCTGCCCTTCCCAGAAATATGTCTTCTGCGGGGACTACGTCAACCTGGAGATGGTGCCCAACCTGGTGGAGTGGCTGATCTCGATGGGGGCCAGCGTGGAGAGCATTGGGCTGCACCCTCTTCATGCCATCATGAAACTCTGCATCCTCGCCAGTGAGTCCCCCCCCCCCCCCCAGTCCCCCCCGCCCCCTGCCTTTTTTTCTTTTTAAAATGGTATTTGTTAAGCCCTTCCTATGAGCCGCGCCGTCAGCCCCACAGCACTTACGTTCATCCCTGTGATGCATTTATTCCTATTAATGTCTGTCTCCCCCTCTAGACCGTAAACTCGTTGTGGGCAGGAAATGGCAATCAGTCAGCTAAGCGCAACCATATGACAGTAAGCTCTCAAGAAATACGATCGAGCGAATCCCTCCAAACCTCCTTAGATGGGCCGCCGAGACGCGACGCGGGCGGTCGGGGCCGAGGTCACACGCTGACCAGGAAGGGGAGACAAGGGGTGGAGAGAGGTGGGATGAGAGTAAACCTCCCCTCTCACTGTGAGTCGGAGGGTAGTGGGAGAAGGTAAGACCACCACCTTCAGCAGAGAGTGGCGCGAGTGCCAGCTTCATCTGCAGGACGTTAGGAAGAGGTTGATGATGAGGGGGAGTTTTCCCACGAAGGGGCGTGAAGAGGCCTCATTTAGGGGATCGGGAAGGGGGCTGGCGCGAGGGGAGGGGGCAGGTTGGATGGGAGTGAGCCGACCCCGGGGCAGGGAGGCGGGAGGGGTTTCGGGGTTAGCCGGGAGAGGAGTAAGAGGATGTGGTGAGCAGAAGATCAGGGAGGGAAGGAGGGAGAGCAGGGGGATGAAGACCTCAGTCCTCGGCGTGTGAACCTGATCCCGAGGGGCCGCGCTGCTCAAGTGGTGACACCGTGCTCCCTGCTGTGGGGCGGGGGACAGCCACAGGTTTCGGGACCCTGGCGGCGCCCCAGCAGCAGCGGGAGAAACCAGAACAGTGGTCATAATTGTGGTATCGGTCGAGTGCGTATTATGTCCCAGGCACCGTTTTCTATGCTACGGACAAGAGCATCAGGTCCTACAGGGGCTCGTAGTCTAAGCAGGAGGGAGAACAAGTATTGAATTCCCTTTTTTTTAATAAGGTTCGTTCGGCGCTCACTGTTTGCCGAGCACCGTTTTGGGCGCTTAGGGTTGGTTCAGGATAGTCACATCCTACGTGGGGTTGGTGGTCTAAGGAGGAGGGAGAACGAGTATTGAATCCCCAGTGTTTTTTAGTGATATTTGTGGTATTTAGTGATATTTGTGGAGAAGTGGATAGTGGAGAAGCAGCATGGCTCAGTGGAAAGAGCCCGGGCTTGGGAGTCAGAGGTCATGGGTTCGAATCCCGCCTCGGCCACTTGTCAGCTGTGTGACTGTGGGCAAGTCACTTCATTTCTCTGGGCCTCAGTTCCCTCATCCGTAAAATGGGGATTGAGACTGTGAGCCTCACATGGGACAACCTGATTAGCCTGTATCTAGCCAGTACTTAGAACAGTGCTCTGCATATAGTAAGCGCTTAACAAATACCAACATTATTATATTTAAGTGCTTACTATGTGCCGAGCACAGTTCTGAGCCTTAGGGGTGATATAAGATAATCAGGTCCCACATGGGGCTCGGCGGGAGGGAGAACGAGTACCGAATCCCCATTTTTTTAAAATGGTGTTTTTTAAGCGTTCACTGTGTGCCAAGCACTGTTCTAAGCACGGGGGTGAGGGCACAGAATAGTCAGTTGCCACATGGGGCTCACAGGCTTCAGATGAGGAAACTGAGGCCCAGAGAAGGGAAGTGAGCAAAATGGAGGCACCGGGGTCCTTCTGACTCCCAGGCCCCGGGCTCGATCCCCGAGGCCCGGCCGCTTCCTCTCTGGTCCCGTCAGCTAGTTTGCCGACGTCTCGTCCACCGAAACGCGCCCCCCTGCTTGCTTTTCGTTCCCTCCCAGAGGGAAGCCGTCTCTTCAGGTGGCTGCTGGATCAGAGACCGGACTTGGTGAAGAAAATCAACACGCAGGACGAAGAAGGACGGACTCTCCTGCACCTCGTGGCCGCCAACTCGCCCGGTTACCTCATCAAACGTACGTTCCCCCTACCCCACCCAGGGTGGGCGGCCTCGCCCGCTGGAGTGAACAACTGTCCGGAGGGAGCGGACGAGTCTCCGAGGCCGGATCTTGGCGGGGGTTCCCGCAGGAGACCGGGGGGGTGGGTCTGAAGATGTTGGGCTTGAAGCGGAGCCGCCTAGTGAGTAGAGCACCGTGTGCAGGGCACCGTAGTAAGTGCTTGGGAGAGAACAAAATGACAATATGAGTCGATAGGCACTTTCCCTGTCCACCGGGAGCTATAGAGGGGGAGACGGATGACGATAGAAATGAAATTACAGATGTGTCCTAAAGGGCTGCGGGGCTGGGGGACGCGTGACAGATCAAGGCGACGCAGAAGGGAGTGGGGGGGAAAGGAAATGAGGGTCTAGTCGGGGAAGGCTTCTCGGAGGAGATGTGCCTCCGATTAGGCTTTGAAAGCGGGGGAGAGTCATTGTCGGATACGAGGAGGGAGGGCGTTCCAGACCGGAGGCAGGGCGAGGGCGGGAGGTCGGCGGCCACATAGATGAGATGGGGGGGACAGCGAGCTGGTGGGCGTTAGTCCTCATCCCGGCTCCGCCACTTGCCTGCTGCGTGACCACAGGCGAGTCATTTAACCTCTGCGCCTCGGTTCCCTCCCTCCTACTTTAGACCAGGACTCCCGTGTGGGAACTGATGGTCTTGAATCTACCCTGGTGCTTATTTCAGCGCTTGGCAGATTGTAAGCACTTAACAAGTACCGCGATAATTATTACTGAGGGTGGCTCCGGGAACGTGGGCTTCTCCCCACCACCGGCCTCGCCTGCGGGCCGACGGGGCACCTCGTCTCCAGCCTGGAAGCCCGCGGGGGGCAGGGAACTGGTCGGTTAATTCTGTGGTATTGTGCTCTGCCAAGCGCTTAATACAGTGCCCCGCACATAGTAAGCGCTCAGTCGATACCACTGAGGGATCGATCTCCCCCTCTTCCAATCCCAGTCGACCGTGCCTGTCAGGCGCTGTTGAAAACAGTGACGGGTCTGGTCCGAGCAGCTGCCCTACGGAGGCTGCAGATTTTGCTCAACCCCTGGGGGAGAAGCAGCCTACCCTAGTGGAAAGAGCCCAAGCCTGGGAGTCAGAGGACCTGGGTTCTAATCCTGACCTCGCCCCTTGAAGCGGGGTGGGCTAGTGGATAGAGCCAGGGCTTGGGAGTCAGAAGAACCTGAGTTCTAATTCCGGCTCCGCCACCTGTCTGCTGTGTGACCTTGGGAAAGTCACTTCACTTCTCTGGGCGTGTTTCCTCGTCTGTAAGAGGGGGATTAAGACTGCGAGCCCCATGCGGGACAGGGACCGTGTCCAACCCCATTTGCTAGTGTTCGCCCCAGCGCTTTAGTACAGTGCCTGGCACATAGAAAGCGCTTAACAAAATACCACAGTTATTATTATTATTATTCCCCCTCAGGAGCAGGAAGAAACCTGCCTTGCGGAGAAGCCTCTAGGGACGTGGAACTCGCGTTTGTGAGCTTCAAAGGGAGACGAGCTTAGACTTGCTCGACCTTCATTTTTTTTAAGGGGTATTTTTTAAGCACTTACCGTGCGCCGAGCACTGCATCAAGTACCGGGGTAGGTACGAAGTAATCACGTCGGACCCTCCGTTTCCCAAGTGGGGTTCAAGGTCTTAATCCCCATTTTACAGATGAGGGAACTGAGGCCCGGAGAAGTGAAGTGACTTGTCCGAGGTCACGCAACGGACGAGTGGCGGAGCCGAGATCCGCACCGAGGTCCCGTAGGCCACGTTACTTCTCACGCCCTCAACCACGCCCTCGGAGCAGCGTCTGCAGCGGGCGCTTGATAAATAGGCCCCGTTGGCCGAAGGGAAACAAACCTCCGAAGCCGCGGTGATTTCCTCGGCGGACGGTGAGGATCGTGTCTTTGTTTTTATTATCGTCGTTTCCTTTCTCTCCTCGGGATCCAGGTCAGACGGAGGACGTGCAGATGCTTCTCCGGTTCGGCGTGGACCCCAGGACCCTGGACCGTCAGTCGAGGCGGGCGGTGGACATCCTGAAGAGAAACAAAAACTTCAAGGCCATCGATAAGATCAACTCCCACTTGGAGCGGTCGTCCAGCTTCCCTCGGGACTTTCCGGGTATGTCGTCCGCCCGAGGCTGCGGGGGAGACGGGAGGGGAAGGTTCGGGCCCGGGCTGTACCGGCCGACGGCTCGAGAAGAGCCCACTCCGATTCCCAAACTCGGCCTCGGCCCGCCCGGCTTCCGTTCAGATGCCTCGGGGAGGAGAGGAGCAGCACGGTGTGGTGGCTAGCGCCCGGGCCTGGGACTCAGAAGGTCCTGGGTTCTAATCCCAGCTCCGCCACTGGTCTGCCGTGCGACCTTGGACGAGTCGCTTCTCTGTGCCTCGGTTCCCTCGTCTTTAAAAAATGGGGATTACGAGCATGAGCCCCACGTAGGACAAGGACTGCGTCCGACCTCGATAGCTTCTATCGACCCCGGGGCTTAGAACACTGTGGGCGAGTCACTTAACTTCTCTGTGCCTCAGTTACTTCATCTGTAAAATGAGGATTAACCGTGAGCCTCACGTGGGACAACCTGATTTTACCCCGTCTCTCCCCCAGCGCTTAGAACAGCGCTCTGCGCATAGTAAGCGCTTAACAGATACCAAAATTATTATTATCAACGTGCTTGGCACAGAGTAAGAGCTCAGTATTATGAGAAATTAGCCTCCCGGGCGGACGGCCACCCGGTCTCCAGGCTGCCACCGGTTGGCAGCAATACCCCATGCCCACGGAGCCCCATCGATCCATCGGGCAACCAATCGAACGCAGTTCTCGATCACCTTCTGTGGACAGAGCACTGTACTGAGCGCTCGGGAGAGCACAATAAAATAGAAAATCAAATAAAAATCAAATAGAGAAGCAGCGTGGCTTAGTGGCAAGAGCCCGGGCTTGGGAGTCGGAGGTCGTGGGTTCTAATCCCGACCCCGCCACCTGTATGCTGGGTGACCTTGGGCGAGTCACTTCCCTGGGCCTCAGTTATCTGTAAAATGGGGATGAAGACTGCGAGCCCCATGTGGGACAACCTAATTACCCAGTACCTACCCCAGCGCTTAGAACAGTGCTCGGCACATAGCGCTCAACAGATACCATCGTGGTCGTTATCTTCCGCCCGCAGCGAGCCTATTTGTTAATCAGTGGTATTCACTGAGCGCGCACTGGGCGCAGAGCACTGTGCTAAGAGCTCAGGAGAGAGACACGTTCTCTGCCCACAGTGACCTTGTTTGTTAATCAGCCGATCAGCGGTATCTATTGAGGGCTTACTGGGCACAGAGCACCGTACTAAGCGCTCGGGAGAGTACAGTACCACAGAGGCGGTAGTCACGTTCTCTGCCCGCAGTGACCTTATTTGTTAATCAGTCAATCAGTGGTATTTATCGATCGCCTACCGTGAGCAGGTAACTGAACAAAGTGCCTGAGAGAGTACAGTGCAACGGAATTGGTAGAGACGTTCTGTGCCCACAACAAGCTCATTTGTTCATCAATCAGGGTGTCTATCGAGCTCTTACGGAGCGCGGAACACTGGACTGAGCGCTCGGGAGAGTACAGTACAACAGAGTTGTTAGACACGTTCCCTGCCCACAGCGAGCCGACCATCTAGAAGACTTCCAACATGCAGGTTTTCAGGAAATCTTGTGGTTAAGGACGCTAAACTCCTACCCGGCTTCTACCCGGAGCCGTTAAACGTCCGGCCCCTCGTTACGGTCTGGGAGCGTGCCTGCTAAATTCTGTTATATTGTAATAATAATATTATTTGTTAAGCACTTACTCTGCGCCGAGCACTGTTCTAAGCGCTGGGGTAGACACAGGGGAATCGGGATGTCCCACGTGGGGCTCACGGTCTTAACCCCCATTTTACAGATGAGGTAAGTGGGGCACGTCCTCTCCCAAGCGCTTAGGACAGTGAACCAGTATGGTGGAGAAGCAGCGTGGCCTAGTGGATAGAGCACGGGCCTGGGAGGCAGAAGGACCTGAATTCTAATCCCGGCTCCGCCACTCGTCCGCCGTGTGATCTTGGGCAAGTCACTTGACTCCGCTGGTCCGCAGTTCCGTCTATCTGTAAAATGGGGATTAAGAATGCGAGCCCCGTGCGGGGACAGGGACCGTGTCCGAACCGATTGCCTTGCATCCGCCCCGGTGCTTAGAATAGTGGCCGGCGCGTAGTAAGCGCTTAAGAAATACCATAATTATTGTGCTTGTTAATCCCGTGGAGCGAGCGCTCAATAAATACCGTGGATTGGTCGTTCCCTGCAGGGCAGAGCAACGGCGAAATCGCCGAGAGCGAGGATGAAGTCTTTCTGGCCGCGTTCGAGCAGTTCGCCCAGTTCTTTGGCTCCGAGCACGGAGCCCAGCACAAGAACCTGCTGAAACAGGAGGCGGTTCAGAGGTTTATCCACGCCCTCGCCACCGTCCAAGGTGAGAGGCCCGTCCTCCCCGTTTCTTCCCCTTCAAGTGCCCTCGCGTCGTTTCCGACCCAAGGCGGCTCCGTGGACGCACCCGCTTCAGAACACCCCATCTTCTGTCATAGAATCGTTCTGGCATGTGTATCCGTGGAGTTCTTCCGGTAAAAGTACGGTTTTTACCGTTGCCTTCTTCCGTGCGGGAAAAGCTGGAGTCCCCGGCGTCGTCTTTGACCACCATTTCGATCACTCGATCACCCGCCTTCGACTCTCTCCCACGCCGCTGCCGCCCAGCACGGGCGAATCGGCTCTGTCCGACGCTTCGGCTTAGACCTTTCCTCTGTGGGTAACCCTGGGTGGCCTAGCTCTGAGCTTCATCAGCTTACGCAAACTCTCCTGCCACGGTAAAGCGTCTATTCGCAGGAGAGAAGGGAGCCAAAAACTTGTGAGTTTTGGGTTGGTTTTTTTTTTTCCAAATGACATTTGTTAAGCGCTTAGAGTGTGCCGGGCACTCTCCTGAGCACTGGGGTAGATCCAAGCTAATCAGGTTGGACACAGTCCCTGCGCCACGTGGGGCTCATAGTGTTCATCCCCATTTTACAGATGAGGGAACGGAGGCCTAGAGAAGTGTAGTGAGTTGCCAGAGGTCTCACAGCCGACAAGCGGCGGAGCCGGGATTAAAACCCAGGTCCTTCTGACCACCCGGCCCGCGCTCTATCCGCTACGTCGCACTGCCTCCGTAGGTTTGCGCGGTGTCCCCTGCCCACGGATGCTTTACCGGTAATAATAGTCATCATCATCACTAGTATTTATTAATTGCTTACCGGGTGCCAGGCACTGTACTAAGCACTGAGGTATTTACAAGCTAATCGGGCTGAACTCAGTCCCTGTCCCCCTTTGGGGCTCGCGGTCTCGCTGCCCATTTTGCAGATGAGGTAACCGAGGCCCAGAGAAGTGAAGCGACCTGCCCGGGGTCGCACCGCGAACAAGTGGCGGAGCCGGGATTAAAACCCATAACCTTCTGACTCCCAGGACCGTGCTCTCCCCACTACAACCTGCCGCTTCTCAACTTAAATTAGAGATGCTGGGGATCGAAACCGCGGCCTCATACCTGGAAAGCACGCGTTCTGCCACTGAGTTAGGCTCACGGCCTCAATCCCCATTTTACGGAAGAGATAGCCTCAGAGAAGTGAAGTGACTTTGCCCTAGTTCACACGGTAGACAGGTGTTAGAGCTGAGATTCGAACCCAGGTCCTCCGTATTCCGGGCCCAGGCTCTAGCCACTAGGCTACGCCGTGACCCCCGGGCTGGTTGCCCTTGTGGGTGAGATAGGATGGCAAAGCCACAGGCCCCCGGGCGCTACCCACACGGAGGCCAGATTGATTCATTCAGTTGTATTTATTGAGCACTTACTGCGTGCAGAGCTCTGTACTAAGCGCCTGGGAGAGAGCACTGTAGCGATAAACGCATTCTCTGCCCACAACGAGCTCAGAGTCTAAAGAGGAGCTCGCAGTCTATTATGGTTTTTGATAAGCGCTTACTATGTGCCAGGCACTGTACATAGCGCCGGGGTGGATGAGAAGCAGCGTGGCTCAGCGGCTAGAGCCCGGGCTTGGGAGTCAGAGGTCATGGGTTCGAATCCCGGCTCTGCCGCTTGTCCGATGTGTGACTGTGGACAAGTCACTTCACTTCTCCGTGCCTCAGTTCCCTCATCTGTAAATTGGGGATTCAGACTGTGAGCCTCACGTGGGACAACCTGATAACCCTGTATCTCCCCCAGCGCTCAGAACAGTGCTCTGCACGTAGTAAGCGCTTACCAAATACCAACATGACTATTATTATTATATAAATTAATCACGTTGGACACAGTCCCTGCCTCAAATGTTTCCTTTCTCAGGAGAGGGAAAAAAAGACCATCAACCAATGCCCCTACGCCCTCCCCCCGACTTTACTGTCGCATCGTACTCTCCCAAACACTTAGTACAGTGCTCTGCACACAGTAAGCGCCCAGTAAATGCAGATGAAGGAACGGAATGATTTGTTGCCCCCGTGGATTCTGCCGTGGGGGCTCAGAGAGTTCTGACTTCGGCCGGGAAGGCATTTGGTCTTTTCGGGTTCCGGCATCTCTCCGCGTTGGTTTCCGGGGACGACCCCCCTCGACGGTCCTCCCCGGGTTTGCTCGTTCGGCCCGAGGGGGAGGCCGGACCGTCCAGGGGTTCGGGGACGGCGCGGCCGGCGGTGGGGTTGGAGCGGCCTGGCTTACTGGGTAGAGAGTCCGAAGGACCTGCGTTCTAATCCCCGCTCTGCCGTTTGTCTACCGTGTGATCTTGGCGAGTCACTTCACTTCTCTGGGCCTCAGTTACCGCATCTGGAAAATGGGGATGAAGAGAATTATATCTGCCCCAGCACTTAAGAACAGTGCTTGGCACATAGTAAGCGTTTGACGGGTACCGTCGTTATCATCAGTCCATCGCCGGGGGTGTCCAGAGGAAATCTCTTGCCGCTGAGTCCGCCAGGGCAGGTTCGGTCAGATGCGGTCAAGGGTTCTAATCCTCTCTCTGCCACTCGTCTGCTGGGTGACTTTGGGTCAGTCGCTTCACTTCTCTGTGCCTCGGGTCCCTCGTCTGTAAAATGGGGGCTAGGACCGTGAAACCCACGTGGGACAGGGACTGTGTCCAGCCCAATTATCCCGGTGCTTAGAACAGTGCCTGGCACGCGGTAAGCGCTTAACGAAGGCCGTTATCATTATTATATCGCCTATTAATTATTTATAGACTGATGTAGTAGCCACCTCTCTTAGCCGAACATCTTGGATGCACTGTGGATCTTCGTCACTAGAGGGAGGCCAGACCCTGCCGCTGTGTTTCGTGAGCGCTGAGCGATATTTCATTCATTCACTCCTCCAGTCGGTGGTATTTACTGAGCGCTTACTATTTGCGGACCGCTGTACTAAGCGCTTGGGAGAGCATCACACAACCGAATTAGCAGACACGTTCCTCGCCCATAACGAGCTTAGATTCTAGAGGGCTAGACCAGGCTGTGGCGCTTTCTTAAGCGCTTACCCTGTGCCGAACACTGCGCTGAAGTGCCGGGGTAGATTCAGGAGGATCGGGCACCCAGGGCTGACGTTGTAATAATGTTGGTATTTGTTAAGCGCTTACTACGTGCAGAGCACCGTTCTAAGCGCTGGGGTGGATACAGGGTAATCAGGTCGTCCCACGTGGGGCTCACGGTTAATCCCCATTTTACAGACGAGGTAACTGAGGCCCAGAGAAGTTAAATGACTCGCCCGCAGTCACACAGCTGACAAGTGGCAGAGCCGGGAGTCGAACCCATGACCTCTGACTCCGAAGCCCGGGCTCTTTCCACCGAGCCACGCTGAGAACGGGTATTGACATTGGTCTTACAGGAGAGCAGTGAGTTAAACGTCTGTCGATGGTCATTTTTTTGCTAATCTCCCTAAGAGGCAGAATGAGAATTTTGAATCAACTGCTACTGATTCTTGGCATTTCCCCAGGGTCCTGACCCTTGAGGGACACCCCCCCCCCCCGAAGAAAAATCATAATAATTATGGTATTTGTTAAGCACTTACTATAAGCCAGGTTCTAAGCGCCAGGTTGGATGCAGTCAGTCGGGTTGGACCCAGTCCCTGTCCCACATGGGGCTCGCACTCTTAATCCCCAGTTCCCAGATGAGGTCACCGAGGCCCAGAGAAGTGAAGCGACCTGCCCGAGGTCACACAGCAGTCACGAGTCAAGCGTGCCCTCAGCAGGGTGGGGATTGTACCCCGGCACCCAGAACCCGCCCGTGCCCGACTCTGGCCTCGATGTGGGCAACAATGTGCCGGGATGCCCAGGCGGCTCCGTTTTTGTCCTCAGACAACCCGGGGGCGGGGGGGGGGGTGTCTGTTCCGTGCCGCCCTTTCGGGAGAGAACCGGACCGTGTGTCGGCTGGGGGCTCGACGTTCTCCTCCGCTGTCAACAGAGATCCCCCCGACCCTGGCCTGCGACGTGGATCCCCACGCAGCCAGCGCCCTGATCAAGTCGCTGCTGGAGAGGCAGAAGTGGTCCGAAGTCCTGCTGTTGCTGACCCGCAAGGCCAACGGCGGCGGGGAGCCGCACCCCGGCCCCGGCCTCATCCGGACCTGTGACCTGTCCGACCTGGACATCCGCGTGGTCATCCAGCACCTCAGCAGCTGGGACGATCGAAGGACCCACCTCCTGAGATGCCTCATAGACCGAGGAGGTGACGGCGCCGACCCGGGGGCTGGGGGGCCGGGGGAGGCTGACTGGGCTCTCGGGGGCCGGCCGGGGAGCCGACCGCGTGGCGGGGGGCGGTAACCGGGCCGGGGTCTGGCTGGAGGCTAATCGGGCCGGGGGCCGGTCGGGACTAACGGGGTTGGGGAACCACCGAGCGGCCCAGGGCTGGCCGGGTTGGCGGCTGGCCGGGGGCTAACTGGGCTGCCGGGGACTAATCGAACCCGGGGCTAATCGGGCGGCCGGGGGCTAACCGAGCGGCCGGGGCTAACCGGGCTGCCGGGGACTAACCGATCCCGGATCTAACTGAGTAGCTGGGGGCTGGCCAGGGGCTTCACCGAGCGCCTGGGGGCCGGTCAGGCTGCCGGGGACTAACCGAACCCGGGCTAACCACGCGTGACCAGGGGCTAACCGGGCAGCCAGAGGCTAACCGGGCCGGGGCCGGCCTGGGGCTGACCGGGATGGGGGACCGCCGAGCGAGCGGGGCTGGGCCGGAGGCTAAACGGGCCGGGGACCGGCCAGAGGCTTTACTGAGCTTCCGGGGCTACCTGAACCGGGACTTCTGGCGCGCTCCGGGAGGCATTCCAGTGGCTTCTCCCGGTGACATCAGGCTATTTCCGGGGGCTCTGGAGACCGCCGGGGCTTCGGAACCCCGTCTTTGAAAACCCCGTCTCCGGAGCGGCTCTGGCTTTCTCCCACAGGCCTCCCTTCCCCGGGGAGGAAGAGGTCTGGGAGCTTGGGGTCAGGTCCCCGATTCTAGCCGGGCCGCCAGCCGAGACCCTTCCCGCCCCTTCGACTCTCTTGTCGAGTGACCGGACCGACAACAGTTAAGGAGAGACCTCGAGATGACAGGTGGATGGAGGCGGCAGCTGCCTTAATCCGGGCTGCCCCACCCAGTTTTCTGGATGCGGAGGTTTCCCGAAATACAGAATCCTGGGCCGGAAGGCTCCAGGCCAGGATTCTCCTCCTCTTCTCTGCCGTTTTGGGGTTGGAGGCAGCAGCTGCTCCAGGCAAGGAGCTTGGGAAGAGCCCAGCCTAGGGAGTCAGAGGACCTAGGTGCTGATCCTGGCTCTGCTGCCTGTCTGCTGGCTGACCTGGGGCCAGTCACTTCACTTTTGGGGGCTTTCGGTTACCTCATCTATAAATGAGGATTAATAATAACAGCAGTGATAGTAATAACGATCGTGGTGTTCGTTAAGCGCTTACTATGTGCCAGGCGCTGTCCTAAGCGCTGGGACGAGTACGAGCAAATCGGGTTGGACGCAGTCCACGGTACACGTAGGACTCGGGGTCATTCGTTCATTCAGTCGCCTTTATTGAGCGCTCACTGTACTAAGCGCTTGGAAAGTACGGTTCGGCAACAGATGGAGATAATCCCTACCCAACAGTGGGCTCGCAGTCTAGAAGGGGGAGACAGACGACAAAGCAAAATGAGTAGACGGGCATCAATAGCGTCAAAATAGATAAACAGAACTATAGATATATACACAGTCTTAATCCCCGTTTCATAGATGAGGCGACTGAGGCACGGTGAAGTGACTTGCCCGGGGCAGGGCCGGGATTAGAAACCACGGCCTCCGGACTCCCAGACCCGGGCTCTGTCCACTAGGCCACGCTGCCTGAGCCCGGTGCAGGGACTGAGTCCAACTTGATGATCTCGTATGTGCCCCAGCACCTCGTACAGTGCCTGGCACGGAGTACGTGCTTAACAGATACCACAATTAATTCATTTCTGGTAGCCTGAGATCCGGGGGATTTTCCCCGGTTCCCGCTCGACCGTACCGTACGGCAGCTCCGCCTGCGAGGGACGGGTGAGCTAGGTCCCGGCCGCCGGTTCTCGGCTCGGGAGGCAAAGCCAGGAGGACTTCGTGGTTCTTGTCCCTCGTTCATTCGCTCACCCGTATTTACTGAGCGCTTCCCGTGCGCAGGGCACTTCACCGAACGCTTGGGAGAGTAGAGCGGAAGGATAGACGGACACATTCCCCGCCCACATTGAGCTCACGGTCTGGTCCCCGTGGCGATCGGGCCTGGATGTCTCCTGGTCCCGGACTTCGGGACCAGGGTGACCGGTGGGTGGTCGGTGTGACAGGTGACCCTTCCCCTGCCGCGCTGCCTGACGCTCCCCCCGTCAGCCGCCCGGCCCCGGGGGCCAGAGGTCCAGGCGGGCGGCCTCCCCGTCGCCCTGGGCGCTCTTGGCCTCTTCTCGGGCCCGGACCTGATGGCCGCTTCCCGTTGCTCTTTCCCAGCGTCCCCCGAGGGCCCGAGGCAGGCCCGGGAGAGGCCGCTGCCCGTGTGCCTGAGGGACAACGACTTCCAGCTGGCCTATCTGCTCCTGAGCAAAGGGGCGGACCCGCAGAGCATCTCCCTGGCGGAAGGCGATACCCCGCTCCACGCCGCCCTCTACATCGTCTTAGACAAAAAGGGTGAGCCGGGGGTAGGTTTCTCTGGGGGCCGCTTCCTTCCTCGCCTCCATTGGCGAACTCGATGAGCCGAGGGGTCCGAACCCGGTCGCGTAGCTGAGTGGATGGAGTCAGGAGGACCTGGGTTCCGATCCCGGCTCCGCCACGGGTCTGCCGTGTGACCCCGGGCAGGTCACTTCATTTCCCTGGGCCTCAGTTAGCTCATCTGTAAAATGAAGGTGAAGAGCGTGAGCCCCATGGGGACAGGGAACCCGGATCTACCCCAGTCGGTACGTGGCACGTAATAACGATTGAGGTGTTTGTTAAGCGCTTACCGTGTGCCAAGCGCCAGTCTAAGCACCGGGATAGATAACAGGGTAATCGGTTTGTGGGGCACGTGGGGCTCGCGGTCTTAATCCCCATTTTCTAGACGAGGTAACAGGCCCAGAGAGGTTAAGCGGCTTGCCCGGGGTCACCCAGCAGACGAGCGGCGGAGCCAGCATCGGAACCCACGTCCTCTGACTCCCAGCCCGTGCTCTCGCTCTTTCCACCGAGCCACGCTGCTTCTCTTATAAGCGGTTAACAAGTGCCGTGATCTCCTTCAGCAACAGTCGAGCCCGTGGAGGGTGGGAGGGTCGGGTGGCCGGGGGTGGACGGGTGGGTGTGGGGGGGATTGGGTTGGTGGGTGAGGGGGGAGCCACGGATTCAGCGCTGACCCTATTGCGTAGAACAGCAAAGACGTTTATTCCTTCCTTCCACCCTCAACCTTTACCTGGCGGGAAGTGTCACAGATCCCGTGGATGAAAAAGAGAGTCTAGGGGGAAGCAGAGCGGCCTAGTGGAGTGAGCAAAAGCCTGGCAGTCGGAGGACCTGGATTCTAATCCCGGCTCTGCCGCCGGCCTGCTGCGTGACTTTGGGCGAGTCGCTTCCCTTGTCTGCGCCTCAGTTTCCTCAACTCTAAACTGGGCTTAAATCTTACCACCGCCTGTGTAGAGTTACTACGCGCTTACTCGTGCCAAGCACCGTTCTAAGCACCGGGTTAGATCCAAATCGGTCGGGTGGGACCCGGTCCCCGTCCCACATGGGGCTCACGCCCTTCATCCCCGTTTTACAGATGAGGGAACCGAGGCCCAGAGGAGTGAAGCCCGAGGTCACACGGCAGACGTGCGGCGGAGCCGGGGTTAGAACTGGGATCCTTCTGACCCCGCGGCCCGCGCTCCGTTCGCTAAACCACGCCGCTTCTTCGGTCCCTCGTGCCAACCCCAGCGCTCGGTTGGCTGCCTGGCACGGAGAAACCGCTCGATCAATTCCACCGTCCTTCTCCTTCCGAGGTGTGCGGGTCGGCGTCTCGATCCGCTCCCCGGAGGAGAGCGTCCGTGCCTGAGCCGCCTTTTTTTTTTTCCTCTCTCCCTTCCTAGACGAAATCGGCTTTAGCTTCCTGAACTATCTGCTGGGCCTGTTCTCGTCCAACCCCTCCGCTTTCCCCTACCTCAACCCCAACGCCCAAGACGCCAACGGGAACACGGTGATGCACGTCATCTTCCAGAGGAAGCCGATGAAGCGCCTCAAGAGGCTCATGGACCTGCTGGCCCGGTTCGACATCAACCTGAACCTGAAGAACAAGTGGGGGAAGGACGTCAAGTACCGCGTCAAGAAGAACGACCCCCTGCTCGTGAGCTGGACCCGGGCCGTGCTGGAGCACAGGCGGCGGCACAAGCAGGAACCCGCCGGGCCCGTCGGCAAGACCGCCGGGTCCCCGGGGCCCGGCCCTTCCCCTCGATCCAAGAGCCCGGGCTCGTCGTCTTCCACCTCGGCCTCCGTGTCCCCGGACGGGCGGGAGACGGCGGGAGACGCCCGCGGGGCCGGGCGGGAGACGGCGGGAGACGCCCGCGGGGCCGGGCGGGAGTCGGCCGGAGACGCCCGCGGGGCCGGGCGGGAGTCGGCCGGAGACGCCCGCGGGGCCGGGCGGGAGCCCGGAGCCGCCGGGAAGGCCCACGCGCCGAGGGACGGCCTCGCGGAAGCCATCGCGGCGCTGATCGCGCAGGTGGAGCGGGAGGGGCCCGAGGCCCCCGAGGAACCCCCGGCCCCGCCGCCCCCCCCGGCCCCGGCCCCGGCCGTGGGACGGGCCGTCGGCGTCCGCGGGCCGGAGGAGCCGGCGAGCCGGGAGGCGGCGACGGCCGGGAGCGGGCCGGCCCCCGTGGCCAACGGGCCCGTGGGGGCCGGGACTCCGGACGGGGAGGTCCCGGAGCCGGAGGCCCGCCTCCAGGACTTCGACAAGATGACCTGGGAGATCGAGTGCACGTCGGAGGTGCTGAAGAAGCTGGGGAGCCCCGCGGTCCCGCGGCCGATGAAGAGGAAGATCGTGCTCGTCATCCAGCAGCTGGGCAACGGCGAGTGGACCCAGAGCCTGCAGAAGCGGCTGAGGCACCTCAAGGCGGGCATCCGGCTCTACGAGGCCAAGCTGGACAAGGGGGCGCGCATGCTCTGGGAGCTGGCCGTCGACTTCTCGCCCCGCTGCAGCGAGAACCCCGAGAAGCCGGCCTCCCCCCACGGGCCGGAGAGGTCGGGCCGGGTCTACACGGAGATGATCCGGATCTGGGACGTCGTCCTGGACCACTGCAAGCTCAACGACGCCATCAGGGCCATCTGCAGCGCCTACAACCGGGGCCTGGCCTGCGTCTTGAGGAAGAAGCTCAAGGGCATCAACCAGAGCCGGCTGTCGTCCCACCTGAAGATCCAGAGGCGCATCCCCCGGTGCTACGTGGAGGACCTGGAGGCGGGCAAGGGCCAGGCCCAAGGCCTGCTCGAGTACTTCCCCCCCGCCAGCGCCGTGGAGACCGAGTACGGCATCATGAAGTTCCACAGCTTCAGCACGGACGTGGCCTTCAACATCGTCCACGACTCCGCCTCGCCCGTCGAGTACCCGTTCCGGGTGGGCGAGCTGGAGTACGCCGTGATCGGCCTGAACCCCCGACCCCTGGAGCCCATCGTCCTCATCGGGCGGAGCGGGACGGGGAAGACCACCTGCTGCCTCTACCGCCTGTGGAAAAAGTTCCATTCCTACTGGGAGAAGGCCCGCCGGGCCCGGGGCCCTCTGCTGGTCCGGCAGACCTGGCAGAGGAGGCGGCTCCAGGCGGGGGGCGGAGGGGCCGAAGAAGAGGAGGAGGAGGAAGCGGAAGAGGAGGAGGAGGAGGAGGAGGAGGACGGCGACGGGCGGGCCGAGGACGGCGACCGGGCCGAGGCGAGGGAGGACCAGGCGGCGGCGGCCGGCGGCCCGGGGCCCGGGTCCGGTCTGGACGGCAGCGAGGCGGCGGGGGCCGGCGGCCCCGCGGCCGAGGAGGGCGGCGGGAGGGAGCCGGACCGCCTGGAGCACCTGCACCAGGTCTTCGTCACGAAGAACCACGTCCTGTGTCGGGAGGTCCAGAGGAACTTCGTCGAGCTGTCCAGGTGCACCCAGTGCACGAGCCACTTCAAGCCCCTGGAGCCCAACGTCCACAGGCTGCAGGACGTGAAGGACGAGAACTTCCCCCTCTGCCTCACCTCCAAGCAGCTGCTGCTCCTGCTGGACGCCTCGCTCCCCGAGCCCTTTTTCCTGAGGAACGAGGACGGCAGCTTGAAGAGGAACGTCGTCGGTTGGTCCGCGCGGGAGGAGCTGCTCATCCCCAACTGGCAGGAAGAGGACGAGGACAGGGAAGCGGACGGGGCCCACCAGGAGGAAGACGGAGGCGAGGGAGCCGGCGCCGGGGAAGACGATCCCCGGGTGTTCGTGACCTACGAGGTGTTCGCCCGGGAGATGTGGCCCAAGATGGTGAGGGGCAAGCACCCCTTCAACCCCGCCTTGGTGTGGAAGGAGATCAAGTCCTTCCTGAAGGGGTCCTTCGAGGCGTTGAGCTGCCCGCGGGGGAGGCTGACGGAGGAGCAGTACCAAAAACTGGGCAAGAAGAGGTCGCCCAACTTCAAAGAAGACCGGAGCGAGGTGTACAACCTCTTCCTCCTCTACCAGCAGATCAGGTCGCAGAAGGGCTACTTCGACGAAGAGGACGTCCTCTACAACCTGTCCTGCCGACTGGCCAAGCTCCCGGAGTTGCCCTGGTCCATCCACGAACTCTACGGGGATGAGATCCAGGACTTCACCCAGGCCGAGCTGGCCCTGCTCATGAGGTGCATCAACGACCCCAACGCCATGTTCCTCACCGGCGACACGGCCCAGAGCATCATGAAAGGGGTGGCCTTCCGCTTCAGCGACCTGCGCTCTCTGTTCCACTACGCCAGCAAGAACTGCGCGGACAAGAAGCAGTGCGCCGTCAGGAAGCCCAAGAGGATCTACCAGCTCTACCAGAATTACCGGTCGCACTCGGGTACGGACGTCGGGGTGCGGGGCGAGGGGACGGCCTGCCTCTGGGCGGTTCCCCAAGGAGTGGGAGAGTGCAAAGGAGAGATAACAATAATAATAATGAGTGGTATTTATTAAGCGCTCTCTGTCTCCGGAGCTCTGGGCTAAGCTCCTGGGAGAGTGCAGTCCGACCGAGTTAGCCAGCACGTTCCTCGACCCTAACCGGACGTAGAGATAAATTAGAGGTAGGAAAGGTGACGGAGTGTACGGATATGTACGTAACCGCTGTGGGGCGAGGGCTTACTAGGCGCCAAGCACCGGGGTAGATACAAGTTAATCAGGTCGGACACAGTCCCCGTCCCCCAAGGGGCTCGCGGGCTCTGTCCCCGTTTTACAGATGAGGGGACCGAGGCCCAGGGAAGGGACGCCACTTGCCCGAGGTCACACACGGACGATTGGCGGGGCTGGGATTAGAACCCGTGACCTTCCGACTCGCAGGCCCGGGCTCTATCCGCTACGCTACGCTGCTTCTCTGGGAGGAAGGTATCCCTAAACCCATCCCCATTCGGTCCCATGCCCATCCTGGCAGTAAACTTCCCGGGCACTCCGAGCATGGCCTAGGAAGGGAGTTTGCTTTTGATTTTTGGTGGTTTTTTTCCCAACGGATCTTGGTAAGCACTTGCTACGTGCCAGGCTCTGTAGTGAGCACGGGGGTAAATACGTGATGATTAAGTTGGGCGTAATTTTGGACCACACAGGGCTCATAGTCTAAGGAGGAAGGAGAATGTTGGCAGTATCATGGCAGTGGATCAGGTGGCAGAAACAGGAACAGAAGGCTCAAATGGATTCCCTTAAGGAATGGGAGTGTCAGAAGGAGAGTTAAGAAGGGAAATATTTCTAAGCCCATCCCCGTTCAGTCGCACGCCCCTCCTAGTAGTAGGCTTCCTGCTGGACGGTCTCCCCTGTCCAACAGTCAGACGGACGGAAGGTGGGAAGGTTTGGCTGGGCTCTGCTCCTCCCTGTAGTTGGTTGGCACGACTCTGGCCCGTTGGGCCGAACTTGCGTTTGGCCAGCGTAAACGTGGCCTCCATCAGGGTGAAGGTGATCTAGCTGGAGTCTTGAAGACCATCGAGGGCCTCCGCGGGCTCTTCCCTCCCCGTTCCTCAGCTGTGTGATTTCCGTACGCGTCGAGGCAGAAACCGCTTCTCTGCAAAACAACACACCCAGCATCAAGCGCTTAGTACGGTGCTCTGCACATAGTAAGCGCTCAATAAATACCATTCAACGAATTCTTCTGACACGGCTTTCCGTTCCGTTGTAGGAATTTTAAATTTGGCTTCCGGGGTGGTGGACCTGCTCCAATTCTATTTCCCGGAATCCTTCGATCGTCTGCCCCGGGACATCGGCCTCTTCGATGGCCCCAAGCCCACCGTCTTAGAGTCGTGCAGCGTCAGCGACTTGGCCATTTTGTTAAGAGGCAACAAGAGGAAGACGCAACCCATCGAGTTCGGGGCCCACCAGGTTGGTCCGGCGTTTAGAGGAAGGGGTTCGGCAGGCCCTGTCTGGGAAATAGAATAACCGGGTCTCGGAGAGTTTCTCTCTCACCCGAGGTGATTGAGGCTGGGGGATTCGGGGAGTCACCTCGGACCCAGTCAGTCGTGTTTACTGCGCGCTTACTTTGTGCAGAGCCCCGTACTAGGCGCTCGGGAGAGTACAGTACAACAATAAACAGACACATTCCCTGTCTATCCCTGAAGGGGTCTGGTGAGGCCATCTCAACACCGATAAATGTGGCCAGAGGCAGTAATGATCTTGGTCTTGCATCTCCATTGTCCTCGTCCTTCTTTTTTTTTATGACATCTCTTTAAGCGCTGACTATGCGCCAGGCAATCGGTCAGGAAACTGATTAGCGCTTAGGAGAGCACAGCATAACAGAATCGGTAGAACGTTCCCTGCCCTCGACGAGTTTACGAAGCCCAGGCTATTCAGGCTGGACCCGGTCCGTATCCCACATGAGGCTCCCGGTCCTAATCCCCATTTTCCGGATTAGGTGACTGGGGGCCAGAGAAGAGAAGAGACTTTTTCGGGGTCACACAGCAGACAAGTGGCGGAGCTGGGATTAGAACCCAGGTCCTTCTTACTCCCAGTCCCGTGCTCTGTCCACTAGCCCACGCTGCTTTCGGTCTCCTTCGGGACCCCAGGTCGAGAAAGGACTGTTCCGAGGGGGCTTTCCAGCTGTTGGCATTCCTTGCAGGTGATCTTGGTGGCCAACGAAATGGCCAAGGAGAAGATTCCGGAGGAACTAGGGTTGGCGTTGGTGCTGACGATTTATGAAGCCAAAGGCTTGGAGTTTGACGACGTTCTCCTGTACAACTTCTTCACCGACTCCGAGGTATTTCGGGTGGGGACTGGAAACACGGGCTGCTTCAACCCTTTCTCCCTAAAGCAGTGATAATAATTTGTGACGTTTGTTAAGTCGATGCTATGTGCCGGGCACTGTACTAAGCGCTGGGGTAGGTGCAAGCTAATCAGGTTGGACACAGCCCCTGTCCCACCTGGGGCTCACAGTCTTAATCCCCATGTTACAGATGAGGGAACCGAGGCACGGAGAAGTCGAGTGACTTGCTCAGGGTCACACAGTAGGCGAGTGGTGGAATCGGGATCAGAAGACAGGTCCCTCTGACTCCCGGGCCGGGGCTGTATCCGCTAGGCCGCTCTGCCTCTAAGCAGGGTAACCTTGGGTGGTCTCCGACCCCCGGACTGATGAGGATGATGGCCTGTGCCCACGGGTGTCTGTGGGGTGTGGGACAGGGAGAGGAGTTTATCCTTTTCCTGCCCACCAGCCCTCTTAGAGCGGTATTTTCCACCTTGTTGCTGTAATCGACTCCCAGCCATTCGTAATCCCCTAGGAGAACCCTAAAAGCGGTCAGTTAGTAATGTACATCCAGTTCGGGGAGGAAGCAGGGCCAGGACCGGGTAGAGGTGGACACCCTCTCCCGGAAGGCACGGGGAAGGGATTCTGAGCCACTGGGTCAGGTGCCCGCAGAGGCCCCGGCGAGAGCCGCCTCATGCCCCGGAGCAGAGCTTCTTCCCCCGTGCCTTTCCCACGGTTTGGGGTCTTGGGGTTACGACGAAAACTGAGACAAGCGGGTGAAAGCAAAGGTAACGTTGGGTGGAAGTACGTTCCGCTTGAAAAGAAAGAAAAGGCTCGTGGATGACCATAACTAGCAGGGTCGGATCCTTGTAGGGTGGTCCTGTTTCCGTGGGGGGGACGAGGGGCTGACGTGACAGGAAGAGCCTGCCACCTGCCCGTGTGCACGGTGCGGGATGGTTGACCACAAAACGCCGCCTTGGTCCGCTTCCTCAGAAAGCGTGCGGCACTGTGGGAGCGGCAGCTCGGTCCGGCCGAGGTCCTGGACGCTGGGCCTGCCTAGTAGATTTCCCGGTTTCTCGATGGCCTCAAAGCCAAAGAAACACTCGGGGCTCCAATCCTGCCCCCACCCTCCACCTTTTATGGTATTTCTTAAACACTTAATACGTGTCGGGGGGTATTGAGCACCGGGGTAGATCCCAATAATCGGGTTGGATACAGTCCACGTCCCACACGGGGCTCACACTCTTCATCCCCATTTTACAGATGAGGTAAGTGGGACTAGAGAAGTGAAGTCACTTGCCCACAGTCGCACAGCAGACAAGTGTTGGGAGTGGGATTAGAACCCAGGTCCTTCCGACCCTCAGGCCTGGATTCTATCCACCAGGCCACACTGGGAATCCATCTGGTATCATCCGTTGCCTGCTTCCTACCTCCTCGAGGGTGGAGGAGCGCATTAGATTGTAAGCTGGGTGTGGGCGGGGAATGGGCCCCCGTTGGACTTCCTGGAATCAATCGGTCGGAATGCCGCACTGAACTCCCGGGAGAGGACGAGCGTTAAAGACCGTGCCTTTCCTTCAGGTGGTCGGTGAATCCCTTCGCTACTGCCGGTACCAGAGCTGTTTTGACGGTACATAACTCAGCACCGCTTGAGGGAGCCTATTTAGAATAATGATAATAATAATGCCGGTATTTGTTAAGCGCTTACTATGTGCAGAGCACCGTTCTAAGCGCTGGGGTAGACACAGGGGAATCGGGTCGTCCCACGTGGGGCTCACAGTCTTGATCCCCGTTTTACAGATGAGGGAACTGAGGCCCAGAGAAGTGAAGTGACTCGCCCCCAATCACACAGCTGACGAGTGGCCGAGCCGGGATTCGAACCCATGACCTCTGACTCCAGAGCCCGTGCTCTTTCCACCGAGCCATGCTGCTTCTTTAAGGGGTTCTGTCTCCCTGGGCTGACAGCAGGAGACCTCCACGGTCACGGGGAGAGGGGGAGAGGGGGCGCAGGTCCTAGAACTGACCTCCCGTCAGGGAGTCTCAGAGGCCCACCTCACTACTGTCCTACTACAACCCAGCCTGCACACTTTGCTCCTCTAATGCCAACCTAGGCAGCGCGCCTCCATCTCGTCTATCTCACCGCCGACCTCTCGGCCACGTCCTGCCTCCGATCTGGAACACCCTCCTTCCTCATAGCCAACAGTGACTCTCCCCACCGCCTTCAAAGCCTTAATGGAGGGACGTCTCCTCCAAGAGGCCTTCCCTGACTAAGCCCTCCTTTCCTCTTTTCCCACCCTGTTCTGCGTCACCCTGACGTGCTCCCGTTATTCACCACCCCTGGCCCCACAGCACTTGGGCACATATCTGTAATTTATTTCTTTATATTCATGCCTGTCTCCCCCCTAAACTGTAAGCTAACTGTGGGCAGGGAACGTGTCTGTTCATTGTTGTAGTGTACTCTCCCAAGCGCTTAGTACAGTGCTCTGCACTCAGTAAGTGCTCAGTAAATACAGTTAACTGACGGAGTGGCCTCAGTTGTACTCCGGGTCACCCCCCCTTCCTGGGTCCGGTGGCCGTCCGACGCGCAGTCCTTTGCTGCTGCCTGCGATGGCCTGTCCTCTCGCCTCTCCCCCTGCCTCCTGGCTCTGACCGGGGTCGATGGGAAACGTCCGGGGTCGAGCGTACGGAGGGTGGGGCTGGAGTCTTCCCTTTCTTTGTTCCCATCGTCGCGTAGGCTTACAAGGAGTGGAAGATCATTTCTTCATTCACCCCTTCACCCCACGTGACGGAAGAGAACAAACCGATAATCGAAGTGGCCCTGGAAAAGAGAATGGCCTCTCCGAGCCGGGCCCTCGGAATCAACGCCGAGATGTACAAGGTGAGCCGGGCCTCGGGCCGAACCGGCTTTAGCCTGAACTCCCGAACACGGCCCCTCCCCTCCGGGTCTCTCCCCTCCCTCCCGCCATGTCTCCCCAGGACTCCACCTCAACGAGGGTTGGTCCCCCAGGAAGGGGGCGTGGGGAGGAAGGGGTCGGGGCGCCGCAGCCGTGACGGGCGAGTCGGGGCCGGTGGGCGGAGGACACGCGTCCTTTACCGGAGGAGCGAGCGGGGTCCTCCCCGGCTGGCAAAAGCCTGGCTCCGTGTGGGTCCCAGGGGAGGGGTCCTCTTAAATCAGAGTACGTGCCGGGCCAGAGAGGGGCCTCCGACTCCGTGGACGGAAGCGTAATCATGATAATGATGATGATGGTACTTGTCAAGCGCCTACTATGTGCCAAGCACTGTTCGAAGCACTGGGGGGGGGGACACAAGGCAATCAGGTTGTCGCGCGTGGGACTCACAGTCTTAATCCCCGTGTTACAGATGAGGTAACTGAGGCCCAGAGAAGTGAAGTGATTTGCCCGAAGTCACACAGCTGACAAGTGGCGGAGCCGGGATTAGAACCCGTGACTTCTGATTCCCAAGCCCTTTCCAGTTATGTGGGTCCGTCTGCTCGGAACCCCTGCCTCTGACCCTGAATGGAGTAATGTTTCTTTCGCTCCGTCCCCCGTTTCTGCTCCAGTTGCTTAATGGGGAGCTGAAGCAGTTGTACACGGCCATCACCCGAGCCCGGGTCAACCTGTGGATCTTCGATGAAAACCGAGACAAGCGGGCCCCCGCTTTTAAATACTTCATCAAGAGGGAGTTCGTCCAAGTCGTCAAGACCGACGAAAACAAAGGTAAGGTCGGATGGACGTGCGTTCTGCTTGAAAAGAGAGAAAACGCTCGCGGATGACCCTAGCTAGCAGGATCGGATCCTGTAGGCCGGTCCTGTTTCCACATTGTCCTGGTCTTGGGTCACTTGATGAGGTCATCAGGCATCCCGGAGAATCAGCTGGACTGTGGTCCGTCTTTTCCTTTCCTCCCCTTCCCTCTCCTTCCCCCTTTTTCACTTCCCTCCCTCCCTCTTTGGTAAACACTTTGTGCCAGGCACCATACTAAGTGCAGGGTTAGATACAAATTAATCAGGTTGGACACAGTCCCTGTCCCACACTGGGGCTCACAGTCTTAATCCCCATTTTACTGATGAGGGAACCGAGGCCCAGAGAAGCGAAGCGATTTGCCTTAGGTCACACGGCAGACAAGTGGCGGAGCTGTGATTTGAACCCAGGTCTTCCTGACTCCCTGGCCCGCGCTGTAGCCACCGGGCCACGGTGCCTCTCTGTCCTCATTGTGGTGCCTACTCACCGAACCTCCGGGGCCGGGGGAACGTCAGCTCAGAACCACTCTCCGTCTCTCCCCGCTCCCGACTTCCTCCTACCGGGACGTCGGGTGCTGGGCGGAAGCAGCTGCCGCTTCTGCGACCCTTCACACCACCCCCGTCCTGTTGGGCCCGGACAGGAGATGTCATTTAATATGCATTGTACTAAGGGCTAAGTACACTGTACTAGGTGCTTGGGAGAGTCCAATACAGGAGAGTCGATAGACGTAGGCACCCCGCCCCCCCCCCCCCCAGGAGCGTACAGTCTCCGGGGACCGTCAGGAGGAGCGGCTGCCACAGGGTTAGAGCACCCCGGCCGTTTCCCCGAAAGGCCCCTTACCTCCGGGGGTCCCCCGAGTCGCTCTCCGCCCCCACCGGAGCCCGGCCCCCCTCACTTCCTCGAGACCCCCGTGCGGACCGGGATCGGCGCGGCCCCATTGGCTGTTCGGAAACAGACGTGCCCCTTCCTTCGTTTTCAGACTTCGACGACAGCATGTTCGTGAAGACGTCCACCCCTCAAGAGTGGATTGCGCAAGGGGATTACTACGCCAAGCACCAGTGCTGGAAGGTGTCGCCCCCTGCCCCTTTCTGGACCCCCCCCGCCCCCTACCCCTGGGCGTCTGGAGCGGGAGGCAGGAGGAACAGGGCTTCTTTTCGCCATTGTTTTTGTTTTTACGCTACTCGTTAAGCGCTTACTATGTGCCGGGCACTGTACTGAATGCTGAGGTAGACACAAGTTAAGCAGGTTGGACGCAGGCCCTGTCCCCACAGGGGGCTCACCGTCTCAATCTCCACGTTACAGACGAGGTAACTGAAGCCCAGAGAACTGAAGTGACTTTCCCAAGGTCCCACAGCGGAACCCAGGCCTTTCTGACTCCCAGGCCGCTGCTCTACCCACCAGGCCACGCTGGTTCTCAATGTTCTGCGTAACGCTGAGCTCCTGGCTCCTTTTGTGCAGAGGGAGCGGATCCGGAGCCCGAATCGTTTGGAGGTGTGGGTCGGGGTGGGGCGCGGCACCCTTGAAGTACTCCCCGAGGGCAGTGTTTGTGAGCACTGTTTTCTAGTCGTAATAGTAGTTAACTGTGTTGTTCGTTAAGAACCTTTTCTGTGCCGGGCACTGTACTAAGCGCTGAGGTAGACAGAATATAATCTGGTTGGACACGAGGAGCTCACAGTTAAGTGGGAGGGAGGACAGGTATTTCATCCCCGTTCTACAGACGAGGGGACGGAGGACCGATCGGTGGCATTTTTGAGCACTTACTTTGTGTAGAGCACTGGATTAAGCGCTTGAGGGAGTACAACAGAATTAGCAAGCAGGTTTCCTGCCCATCACTTCATTCAGTGGTATTTATTGAGAGCTCTCTGTGTGGAGAGTACTGTACTGAGCGGTTGGAAAAGTAAACAGACACATTTCCTGCCCACAGCGAGCTTTCAGTCTAAAGAGTGGGGCTTACAGGCTAGACAGTGTGTTCCTTGTTTCCCATTTCAGATGCCTGAACGCTGAATTTGCTTTTCCTTGCTTGATAAGACCTGGGAATTGGGCGAAGGAGGCATTTGGAACATTGGATTTGTGAAAAACACACATTTCTTGTGGCACGTGTGGGCCAGAATTTCTCTTCCGTCCACCCCACATCGTGGTTGGAGGGAGTACCAGCAGCAAGCCTGGAGTTGGTTGCTATTTCCCTAGATGGGTGGCAGCAAACAGGCACGGGCCTTTGAAAGGTGCTCTTCCTTTCTACGAGCGTGCTTGGGAAATCTCCTGCTGACCGGAGAAGTTAAGGGACTTGCCCAAGGCCACACAACAGGCAAAGGGTGGAGTCCTTCTGACTCTCAGGCCAGTGTTCCTTCCAGTAGGTCAGGAAACTTATTTGAGCTTTAGGGTGTGGACCGGTAAGTTACAGCCTTGTGGCGTGCCACTTGTCAGCTGTGTGACCGTGAGCAAGTCACTTCACCTCTCCGTGCCTCAGTTACCTCATCTGGAAAATGGGGATTAACCGTGAGCCTCACGTGGCCCAACCTGACTACCCTGTATCTTCCCCAGCGCTTAGAACAGTGCTCTGCACCTAGTAAGCGCTTAACAAATACCAACATTATTATTATTCCTCTCTCCCGTTGGCGTGGGGGAGAAACAATTGACGGGTGTTTCTCTCACTGGTCAGAAACTAAACGTGGAGGCGACGGCTTTTTTTCCTCTAAGGGATTAAAAACCACGGCTGATTATCAACCGTATTTATTGAGCGCTTCTACTGTGTGCGGGGCACTTTACTAAGCGCTCGGGAGAGTACAAACGATAGTATAGAGACGCGTTCCCCGCTCACAGTGAACTTACAGTCCAGAGGACAAGCTTAGAGTCTAAGAAGCTGGACTCAGAGGACTTTTTACATGTTGTAACGTTTAGTTATCTTGTTAGCTCTTTTTTTATTATATTCGTATCCTCCCCCCCCCCACACACACACCTGGATGTGGTGGCTGAAGCTTAGTTGTGGCATCTTTTAAGCTTTCCTCCGTGCCAAGCACCGTCCTAAGCACTGGGGTAGATACAAGCGTAAGCCAATCGGACACGGTTCGCATTAGAAGGGGAAACAAGCCATTTCGTCCTCATTTTACAGATGAGGAAACAGGACCCAAAACCGACGCAACTTGCCCAGGGTCACGCAGCGGGCAAATGGGAGAGTCGGGATTAGAACCCAGGCTCCCAAACCCCCAGGTCCTGGGCCCCGCCACTTCTCCGAGGACCGCGGTAGGCTCTCCCTCCCCGGGACCCCTCCGAACGCCCAGAGGGCCGTCTCCTGTCTTTCAGGTGGCGGCCAAGTGTTACCAGAAGGGAGGAGCGTTGGAGAAGGAGAAGCTGGCACTTGCCCACAACGCGGTGCTGAACGTCAAGTCGAAGAAAATCAGCCTCAAGTAAGAGGGCGGGGTGAGGCCGGCTTGAGGCTAGGCCTCTGGCGAGGACCTCGGTTCGGCCTTGTGTCCCCCTCCCCGGGTCACGCTGAAATCATGTCTCCTTTGCCTTGAAGGGGGAAGCAGATGGAGTACTTGGAATTGGCTAAGACCTATTTGGAGTGTGGCGAACCTAAACTGTCTCTGAAGTGCCTGAGCTACGCCAAGGAGTTTCAGCTGTCGGCCCAGCTGTGCGAAAGGCTGGGGAAGGTACGGGTTGAAAGACGAAGACCCTCCCCACCGGTGGGACAGCTGGTATCCATTGAGCGCTTACCGCCTGCAGAGCACTGTACTAGGCGCTTGGGAAAGGGCAGCGTAGCGGAGTTGGTGGGCACGTTCCCCGCTCACAAGGAGTGTGCGGCTTAGACGGGGAGAGAGACGTTAACGTAACTATATTATGGATATGTACTGAGGCTTCTTGAGTGCAGAGTACTGTCTTAAGCACTTGAGAGAGTACGGCATAATGGAGTCGTCAGACACGTTTCCCTCCCCACGATGAGCTGACAGTGTAGAGGGGAGACAGACATTAATGTATTACGGATACGTATGTAAGGGCTGTGGGGCCGAAGGCAGGGTGAATAAAACCGAGGGCGCTGCAGAAGGGAGTGGGAGAAGAGGAGAGGAGGCCTAGTCTTGGAGGAGTAAGGCTTTGAAGCGGGGTGGGAGAGTGATGATCTGTCGGATGCGAAGGGGGAGGGCCTTCGAGGCCAGAGGCGAAGAGTCGGCGGCGAGACGGACGAGATGAAGGTCTAGGTTAGCACTGAAGGAGTGAAGTTTGCGGGCTGGGTTGGAGTAGGAGAGCAGCCAAGTGAGGTAGGAGGAGGCAAGGGGATTCAGTGCTGTAAAGGGGGTGGTGAGGAGTATCGCAGGTTGTTTCCACCTGCAGGGAGAGAGGAAGGCCAGGGCCCAGGTGTGTCTGGGGCCTTCGTACGTTCTGCCGAGAGCCCTGCTCAGTTGGGAGGTTCAGGCCCTGTTGCCTGTTCCGCACTGGGCACCAGCCTGGGCTCTTGAGGCCGTGTGGTCAGAGCAAAAGAACCGGCCTTAGCCCCCCCGAGGAATTTACGGAAGCTTGGTCGGTGGGGTCTCCGTTTAAAGCCGGTGCCCCTCGGCTTCGGTCTGGGACCCGCGGAGCCTGGAACGGCTTTCCCGGCCCGCCAAGCCTCCAGAGGAGGAAGGCTGGACTCGCTGGGAAGGGGAGCGTGTGACCAGGAAGAAGGGGAGACCTAGGACACCCAGAAGTTCACAAGTCATTGCTGGGGGGGATATGAGAGATTCCTCAAGCCCCTAGCCCTCATTTTTCTCTCTGCTTCCACCCTCTTCCTCTTACCTTCTCCCCTTCTGCTCCCACCCTCTCTCCCCTCCCTTCTGCCCTCACTCCCACATCTTCCCCCACTCCCATCTCTTCTTCCCCCTCCCACCCACCCTCTTTAACCCCCTTCACCTTTTTCTCCACTCTCTCCACCTTCTTCTCCCCCTCTCCCACCCCCCTATTCTCCTATCCCACTCTCCCACCGCAATTCTCCCCCTTTCCTTCCCTCTTCCCCCCTTCCCCTTCTTCTCCTCCCTTCTCCCCCTCACCTCCCTCTTCTCCCCCCTTCTCCAGCTCTCGTGTTCTCCATCCTGTTCTCTCCTCTCTCCCACTCTCTTTTCTCTCTCTTCCACCCTCTTCTTCTCCAGCCTCCTCTCCCCTCTGTCCTATCCCGTCATCCCCTATCCCTCTCTCCCCCATTCTCCCTCTCACCTCCCTCTCCTCCCCCCTTCCCTCCCTATTCTTCTCTCCCCCACCCTTCTCCCTTCTCTTTTCTTTCCCCTCACCCTCTCTCTTCTCCTCACTCTCTCTCCTCCTTTCATTCTCCTCCTCCTGGAGTCAGGAATAGAGTAAAACCCTCCCAACTAAGGAGCCGGTCAGGCAAGTTCCCGTTCTGCGTCGTCCGAGTGAGTTTCCCTGGGCCTGCCACTCGCTCGGGGCTGGGAAAGGTGTAATCGACTAAAACCTTTGGAGGAGTGAAATGTGGATAACCTTCGGTCTGCCCTAGATGAAAGATGCCGCCTATTTCTATAAGCGAAGCCAGTGCTTCAAAGATGCCGCGAGGTGTTTTGAGCAAGTTCGGGAATTCGATCTAGCCCTCAAGATGTACTGCCAGGCGGAAATGTTTGAGGAAGCCGCGGTGGCGGTGGAAAAGTGAGTGACGTTCTTCTTTCCCCCCTCTCCTCTTCGTTCTCTTCCCTCTCGCGCTTGGCTTTGGCTCGGTTATTAGGACCACTCCGGCTCTAGAGGTGAAACCTGGACTTCGGGTGTGCTGTTTTTTCTTCCCTTTTTGGGGTATTTTTTAAGCACTTAATACGTGCCGGGCCGTGTACTAAGATTTAGGATAGCTCCAAGCTAGTCGAGCTGGACACGATCCCTGTCCAACGCAGGACTAACGGTCTCAATCACCATTTTCCAGGGAGAACGGGTATTTAACACCCATTTTACAGTTGAGGAGATTGAGGCGCAGAAAAGTCAAGCAGTTGGCCGAGCCAGGATTAGAACCCAGGCCCTCAGACTCCTCAGGCCCATGCTCTTTCCACTAGGCCATGCTGCTTCTCCGGCGGTAAGTTCCACTGCCGTAGCGCCGCCTACCCTTTGAGTGACCCGTGCCTGCGGCCCCTGAAAACGTTACCGTGGATGCGCTGGAGGGGGTAGGACGAGCCGGTGCCGGTTGGCCGACTCATTCTCTGGTGCCCGGGGAATTTAGGCGCCGTACCATTCGCCTGACCGAGGCCCACTTCCGACCTTTCATACCTTTGGGACCCGGGGCGGCAGATTTGGTTTCCGTCTGTGTGTAATTCACTCGTCCCTCGTAAGGCCACAGGCAAAAAACTCCCCCGTCAGCTGGTTTGAGGATTCAAGTGGTGAGGCAGTGTGGCCTACTGGATAGAGCCCAGGCCCGGGAGTCAGAAAGACCCGGGTCCTAATCCCGGCTCTGCCATTTGTCTCCCGTGGTGTCTTGGGCGAGTCATGCCGAAGTGTACGTTCCAAGCTCTTAGTACAGTGCTCCGCACCTAGTAAGCGCTCAATAAATGCCGTTGAATGAGTGAATCAATACTATCGAATAAATGAATGAATTTCACTTCTCAGAGCCTCAGACGCATCATCTGTAAAATGGGGATTAAGACCGGGAGCTCCATGTGGGACGAGGATGGTGTCCATCCTGGTTAAATTGTAACTCTCTGGATATACAGCGTGACTTGGTCGAAAGAGCGTGGGTTTGGGAGTCGGAGGTCGTGAGTTCTAATCTCGGCTCCCCCACTTTGGCCAAGTCACTTAACTTCTCTGTGCCTCCGTTACCTCATCCGTAAAATGGGGATTAAGACCGAGCCCCACGTGGGACAACCGGATTACCTTGTATCTACCCCAGCACCTAGAACAGTGTTTGGCACATAGTAAGCCCTTAACAAATACCATCATTGTTATTATTATTATACATACCAGAACGACTAAGGAAGAGCAAGGAGCAAACATTCTGGAGAAAGTATGTCCGTAGAGTCGTCTGGCCGGATACAACCCGGCGACGTTTGATGATGATGACCCCGGCCCTTAGAACAGCGCTTGGCACGTAGAAAGCGATTGATTGATTGACTGAAATAGAGCTACATGTCCCTCTTGGCCAGGTGAGGGTGTGACCTGCCCTGATCAAACATAATATTGGCTGAACACCCGATGTGGCCGTTTAGGCTGTGTCCCTCTTATCGATCAACGGTATTTATTGAGCGCTCACCGTGTGCGCAGCACTCAACCAAGCGCTTGGGCAAGCGCAGTGCAACAGAGTTGGTACGACTCCTGAATGATGCTAATGATAATAGTAGTAATTATAATCGTAACTGTGGTATTTGTTAAGCACTTACTCTGTTCCAGGCGTTGTATAGCCAGTCGGATTGGACACACAGTCCCTGTCCCACATGGGGGCCCGCGGTCTTAATCCCCATTTTACCGCTGAGGAAACTGAGGCACGAAGATGAGAAGTGACTCGCCCAGGGTCACGCAGCAGACCAGTGGGGGAGCCGGGATCAGAGCCAGATCCTTCTGACTCCCAGACCCGTACTGTATCTACTGGGCGCCACGCTGTTTAGACTGTGAGCCCTACGTGGGCCAGGGACCGTGTCCAACCTGATGACCGTGTCTCTTCTCCGCCGCTTAGAACGGTGCCTGGCACGCAGTGAGTGCTTAATAAATAGCTTAATGTGAATTATTATCATCAATTGAGTACTCAGTAATATCTATCGAACGCTATTTCTGCCCAGAGCAGGGTACTAAGTGTCCGGGAGGGTCCGATAGAGTCGGCAGACGTGATCCCTGCCCCCGGGAAGTCGACGGTCGGACGGGAGAGACAGACACTAAAACAAATGCCAGGCGCCGTCCAAGACGGCCAGATCGTCTCCGTCCTCCAGATCTGCGTTTTCGGGGGTTGACGTCTCATAGACCAACGTAGGTTTGCTGCTGTTTGTTTCCCGAGTCACTGTTTTGTCACCGAGCGGAGCTCGATTCGTAACTGAGCTGAATGAGATGGCAGTGGGCAGTCGTTCCGATTTAGAAGAAAATGACTCACCGCAGGCATTTCTCGGTGATCGTGACGTTGCCTTCCTGGAGGGGCTACGGGTCACCCGGTCCTCTACCCGCCGGGATCCGTCCCTTCTGAAAGCCCCGTGCTTTTGGCTTCCCACTTGAGGAGAGTAGTAGCCCGGTGAGCTTAGGAATGGGTGTGAGATGCTAATGATAATAGTAATAACGAATAATAATGATAATAGTAGCATCTGTTGAGAGCTCACCATGCGCCAGGCACCGTACCAGGCGCCGGGGTGGATTGGAGCAAATCGGGTCGGACGGAGCCCCCGTCCCGCCTGGGGCTCACAGTCTTAACCCCCGTTTTACAGATGAGGTCACCGAGGCAGAGAGAAGCGAAGCGACTTGGCCCAGGTCACACGGCCGACCGGTGACGGAGCCGGGATTAGGTCCCGGGTCCTTCCGACTCCCAGGCCCGTGCTCTAGCCACTAGGCCACGCCGCTTCTCTTTATCGCTCTCCTCTGGGACGACAAACGGAGGTGGATCACTCCCTCGAGGGTAGTTATCGAGAGCTTGGGGGAGTGCAGGGCAGCGGAGTGAGTCGCCGAGTCCCCTGCCCACAACGAGCTTACAGTCTTGGGGGGTGGCGGGGGAGAGAGAGAGAGAGAGGGTGGGAGCGACGGGGGAGACAGAGAGCGTATGTGCGTGTGTTCGTCCGGGGGGCTCGTGATCCCGGCCCACTCCTCGGGAAATAGCGGCCGGTCGGTGTCACCATTTGTCCGCGGTTAAGCGCCCGCTACGTGCCGGGCACCGTTCAGAGAGCTGGGGTAGATGGAAGCTAATCGGGTCGGACCCGGTCCCCGCCCCGCACGGGGCTGGCAATCCCAATCCCCGTTTTCCAGACGGGGCCCCCGAGGCCCAGGGAAGTGACGTGACTCGCCGAGGGTCACCCGGCGGACGGGCGGAGCGGCGGGGCCGGAACCGGGACCCCGGTCCTCCCGCCTCCCGGGCCCGTGCTCGCTCCACTGAGCCGGGCCGCGTCTCGTTGTTCCGGTCCAGGTACGAGAGGATCCTCGGGGCCGAGGACCCGGCGGCCCCCAAACTGTCCTACTCGGCCAGCCAGTTCTACCTAGAAGCGGCCGCCAAGTACCTGAGCGCCAACAAGATCCCGGAGATGATGGGGGCGCTGTCCAACCTGGACCGGGAGGACCAGCTGGTCTTCCTCAAGTCCCGGAAGCGCCCGACGGAGGCGGCGGACCTGTTGAGGCGGGACGGCCGGGAGGAGGAGGCGGCCCAGCTGATGAGGCAGCACGGCTTCCTGCTGGAGGCGGCCCGGCTCACGCCCCGCCCGGACTTCCGGGCCTCGTGCCTGCTGGGGGCCGCCCGGCGCCTCGTGGCCGGGCCCGGGGAGGCGGAGGAGACGGAGGCCGTCCTGAGGGAGGCGCTGGAGCTGTCGGAGCAGACGGGGCAGCGGGCCGGCGTGGCCGAGGCGCTCTTCCTGCAGGGGGTCCTCCGGAGGGACCCGGCCCGGCTGCGAGACGCCTTCTCCCGGTTCCTGCGCCTCAACCGCTACGCGGGCGGGGTGGAGGCCCTGTACCACGCCGCGGCCCTGGGCGAGGCCGACGGGGCCCGGCTCCTGGCCCTGGGGCCCGGGGGCCTGGAGGCCCTCCTCGACCTCGCCCGGGCCCTCCGGCGGGCCTCCACCAACGCCGAGAAGGCCACGGTCAAGTCCTGCTTCGACTTCTTCGGCCTCTCGCGGGCGGACCCCGGCCACGGCCCGGCCCCCCCGACCGAGCCGGGCCCCTTCCTCGGGGTCCTGCCGGACGTGGACGCCGGCCCGAGGGGCCGGGAGGCCGGGGACCGCCGGGTCCTGGTCCTGCACAAGCACCTGCTGGGCCGGCTGTGCGCCATCGGGCGGGGCCTGCTGAGGCAGAGGGTCCCGGAGGCCTGCCCCAAATACCTCGTCGGCCTGAGCTGCCCGGACGCCCGCTGCCCGGACTTCCACCGGCCCCTGCGGCGCCCCGAGGCCCGGGCCGCCCTGCACGCCAAGATGCACCGCGTGGCCGTCGGCGGCCTGCTGCTCGAAGCCAAGCGCGTGTTCCCCCGGGCCCTGGCCGAGGAGCTGGCCGAGGTGGACGCCCTGCTGGCCGGGGAGGCGGACGAGGCCTGCCGCTCCCTCCTGGACGCCGTCTTCCCCGGGCCCTTCCACCCGAGGGTCCTGTCGGAGAGCCCGGCGGCCTGCGCGGAGCTGCTGGGGCCCGGGCCCCGCTCCCTCAAGCCCCTGCGGGTGGCCCTGAAGGAGCACGTCCGCGGCCGGTTCCGCCGCGAGAGGGCACGGAGCCGGCGGGAGTCGACGGACCTCTGGCTGGCCGCCATGCGGGCCGCGGCGCTCTCGTCGGGCTACCCCCAGGAGCTGGAGCGGCTGCTCCACCAGGAGGAGGAGGATTACAACCGGGAGCTCAAGGCCCTGGGGGCCGGGGAGGGGAGGGCCCGGGGCCGCGGGGCCGGGGGCGAGGCGGGGGGGAGGCCGGCCAAGGGGCCGGAGGGCCGGTTCGGCATGCTGGCGCCCGACAGGTACGACGGGAGCGCGGAGCGGGCCCACCTGTCCTTCATCCGGCTGCTGGAGAACTCCCTGGAGCGGCTGTACGGGCGGCGCGACCCCGAGGGCTCCAAGCGGCTCTTCTTCCGCTTCCTCAACGTACTGGTCCGCCGCTGCGCGGAGCCCCCGATGATGCCCGGCGTCGGGAACGCGCTGGCGCTGCTGGAGTTCCAGTTCGTCCACTGCGCGGCCGTCCTGGCCCGCCTCTGGCCGGGCGCCGTCCTGTGCCTGCCCCAGGGCTACCTGGCCCTGGTGCACCACTGGGGCCACCTGTTCGGCGGGCCGGACCGAGAGGCGGGCGGCGCCTTCTTCTCCGTCCTCCGCGACTACAGGCCCAAGGACCCCGGCCGGGCCGCCCGGGCCTTCCGCTTCCACCTGTCCTACCTGGCCGGCGTCCTCTGCGGGGCCGAGAACCCGGGCTTCGACGTCCTGCTGGACGCCTTCGGGGAGCCGGGCCGCGTGGCCTCGGGCGAGGCGGAGCGGGCCACCGTGCTCTGCCTGGCCATGCTGGTCAACGCCGACGAGGTCCTGCAGCCGCGGTGCAAGCCCGTCCTTTTCCGCCACTTCCCGGAGATCGAGGCCAAGCTGCGCCTCTTCCGGCACGCGCGGCCGGACCTGGTGCCCGCCCGGCTGGTCCGGCTGGTGGACCGGGTCCAGGCCGCCTCGGACGTCGGGGCCGTGGCCGAGGCCCTGCAGGACCTGCTCCTGGAGCGGGACGGGGAGCGCCTGGTGGACTGCCGCTGGCGCGGGGACGGGCCCCCCCCCGGCCGGGGCCTGCGCTGCGAGGCCGTCAGCCTGGCCCGGCTGGGCCGCCTGGACCCCCTGCGGGGCCCGGCCGGGCCCGAGGCCGACTACGAGCGGGACGAGCCCGCGGAGGAGCGGGAGGACCCCCTGGCCGCCATCCTGTCCCAGAAGCGCCTCAGGGAGCTCCGGCAGGCCTCCGCCCGGCGCCGGCTGAGGCGGGTCTGCCTGGTGGTCTCCCTGTGCGTCCGCTGGAGGCGGGGCGCCCGCCCCCACCCGGAGCCCGGCGCCGACGAGGCCCGGGCCCCCGGGCCCCCCGGCCCCTTCTTCAAGCGGGCCGACGTCGACCGCACTCAGTGCGACCTGTGCGGGGTCCGGTTCGGCCGGGGGCCCGAGGACCTCCTGGGTCCGGCCGGGGCCCCCGAGGGCGAGGCGGGGGCGGGGCCGCCGGGCCGGGGCGGGGCCCGGGCCGCCGGCCCGACGACCTACGAGGAGCACGTCCGCCTGGAGGAGCATCGGAGCAAGCTCCTGGCCTACGGGGGGTACCAGGCGCTGCTGGCCGGTCGGGTGGCCCCGGCCGTGGAGGAGGGCGAGCGGCTGGTGAGGGACATGGAGCAGAGCCTCTGGGTCGGGGGCCACCTGGGCTCCAAGGAGCAGAGCAACATGATGCGGAGGAAGGTGCAGGAGAACATCAGGAGGATCTCAGACACCGCGGAGGACCTCTACAAGAGAAAAGCCTGGGCCGACGGTAGGTAGGGACCGCCCCCCCCCCCCCCCCCCCCCGCGCCGTCTCCCGCACGCCTCGCCGGCGGGAACCGGGGACGGGCGGTCGGTCCGTCGTATTTAGTGAGCGCCTCCCGGGTGCACAGCAGCGTGCCGAGCGCTCGGAAGAGCGCCGCGGAACGGGAAACGGACACGTTCCCTGCCCGCGGCGAGCTTACGGTCTAGAGGGGGACGGGCGGGGGGGGCGCGCCTGCTAATTCGGCCGCGTAGGCCTCCCCCGGCGCCCGGTACGGGACCCCGCCCGCGGTTCCGTACACGCCGTCGGTCGACCGGCCTCTCGCGCGGTCGGAGGCGGGAGAGCGCACCGCGCTATCTCCGTGGGTTTCGCCCCGCGGCGGGTGCTCGTCCCGGGTTAGTTTAGACGTTTCCCACTCGCTCGTCCGCCCTCCAGACCGTAAGCTCGTGCGGGGCGGGGGGCGGCGGGGAGAGGTGGGAGGGGGCGGGCGTCCCGTTGGTCACAGCGGGAGTTGGGGAAACTGGGAGTCAGAGGACGTGGGTTCTAATTCCGGGTCCGCCACTTGTCTGCCGTGCGAGCTCGGGAAAGTCACCGCACTTCTCGGCGCCTCGGTTACTTCGTCCCCAAAATGGCGATTATGACTGTGAACCCCACGGGGGGCAGGGACCGTGTCCGACCTGGTTAGCTTGTATCTACCCAAGCGCTTAGAACGGCGCTCGGCGGATGACGGGCGCTTAACGGACACCACAGTCATTATCACTGTTATTATTAACGGTGACGGCGAGTCCTAGCGGCCTGGGGCAGCCACTCTTGGCGGGGGGGGTCGGGTTTTAACGGTATCGTTTAAGCGCTTCAGCGTGCCAGGCGCTGTACCACGCGCTGGGATAGATACTAATTAATCGGGTTGGACACCGTCCGTGTCCCGCTTGGGGCTCACAGTCTTAATCCCCCCCCCCCCCCCCATTTTGGAGATAAAGTAGCTTCTTAGGGACGGAGAAGGGAAGACCAGGAGCGTGAGATGGTTTATTCCAAACCGTGTGATCGATTCTCAGGGGGTCCCGGTGCCGCTGTAAGAAGGGGACTACTAGATGATTAGCCCCCATCAGAGAATTACTCCCGTTCTGAATTTTTCTTCCTTTTTTTATGGTATCCGTTAGGCTCTTCCTCCACGCCGGGCACTGAACTAAGCGCTGGGGTAGAGAGCGGCTACTCGGGTCGAACACGGGCCCTGTCCCGCGTGGGGCTTCGCAGCTCTATTCCCCATTTTGCGGGTGAGGCGGCGGAGGCCTCGAGAAGCCAAGCGGCTTGCCCCGGGTCACGCGGCGGCCGAGTGGCGGGGCCGGGGGTGAGAACCCAGGTCTAACGAGGGTGTCTCTGCTTCGTCCTCCGCAGCGGAGGACACCATGGTGAGCCTGGTTCGTGCGTTGATGGCGTCGGTTGAGGATGCCCGGGAGTGGCTGGAGAAGACGGAGGTGTGGCTGAAAGAGGAAGGTCAGTAGGAACTTCGATTTTTTGCGCTCCGGGGCGGAGCCGTGTGGGAACACTCGGGATTAATGCCCCCGGCGATCTTTCCCGCCTCGGCTCCTCTCCTGGCTCATCGTCTGTTGGGGGCGTCGCCCTGGGCACGCCTGACTTTGTGCAGAGCACTGTACTAAACGCTTGGGAGAGTGCAATGTGACACTGTGACAGGCACGTGCCCTCCCCACAACAAGCTTCCAGGCTAGATGGGGAGACGGACATTGATAAAACGAAGTAAAAGACAGATGTGTAGATGAGCGCTCTGGGGCCGGGACGGGGATAATGATGATGATGATGATGATGTTGGTATTTGTTAAGTGCTTACTATGTGCCAAGCACTGTTCTAAGCGCTGAGGTAGATACAAGGTTATCAGGTTGTCCCACGTGGGGCTCACAGTCTTAGTCCCCATTTTGCAGATGAGGTAACGGAGGCACAGAGAAGCCAAGTGACTTGCACAGAGGCACACCGCTGACGGGTGGCAGAGCCGGGATTCGAACCCACAGGCTCTTACTCCCAAGCCCGTGCTCTTTCCACTAAGCCGCGAAAGGGGCAAGTCAGGGAGACGCAGAAGGGAGTGAGAGAAGAGGAAAGGAGGGATTAGTCGGGGAAGGCCTCTTGGAGGAGATGTGCCCCCCAATAAGACTTCGAAGCCGGGGAGAGTACTGTCTGCCAACCGTTCCAGGCCCGAGATCGTAAGCTCATCGCGGACAGGGAACGCGTCTACCGACTCTGTTGTATTCTCCTCTCCCGAGTGCTGATTACAGTGCTCTGCACGCAGTAAGCGCTCAATAAATACCACTGACGGATCCCTGCCCTTATGGAGTTTATAATCTAATGTCTGTCTCCCCCTCTAGACCGTAAGCACGTTGTGGGGAGGGAACGTGTCTGCCAACTCTGTTGTACTGTCCTCTCCCGAGCGCTTAGTACAGTTTCCGCACACAGTAAGCACTTAATAATACCGTGGGGGGGGGGGGGGGGCTCCTTAAAGGGCCGAGGCAGTGATTACGAGTGGATTTTATTTTTTTTTTTGGAAGTCAGATTTTCCCAGGACCACACTCTGACCCCGCGGTCCGGGCTGGGGAAAGGCTTCCCTGTGAGATGGAAGATACCGATTAAATAACGGCCGCGGAGCGGCGAGGAGCCACGGCTTCGTGCTTCCCGAGCCTTTTTTTTTAATGTCCCCTTTTCAATAGGCATTGCCCAGGAAAATGAGTTTGAAAACGAAGACTTCGGGGAGCTGTGCACTAAAAGGCGCTGGAGAAAACGTGGGAAGCCCCGCCGATATTAATGTCTAGACCGTCGTTGATTTCCCACACCCGGCGCCCATTCCAGTGGATGGATGACAGCAGCCTGGGAGGGGGCGGGCGACAGTGGAGGCAGCAGCCGCCAAAAACACGTGGGGCCGAAAAGAGCGGTTCGGCCCACCTTCTCTCTCACTTCTTCTCTCTCGCCGTCAGAAGTTCCGTTGCGTCTCTCCGGCTGTTTCGGGGGAAGCCGACGGCCCACGGGCCCCGAGGTTCTGTGAGCGTCCCGGAGGGTGACGTGTTAGGGTCGGGGGCCCGGGTGAGCGGCGGGGGCGGCGGAGATGCCCCCCGGGACGGTGCTTGGAATCAGGCTCCTGGGTGAGGCCCGCTTGTGGACGGGGGACCTTCCTGTAGCCGGGGACAGGGGAGCGTGGGCCGTCCGATCGCCGGATCCGTCCTCGTCTGGTGACGTCGCTGCTTCTCGGCGGGGTCGGTGGCCCTCCGATGCAGGGAGGAGAGCCCCCCCCCCCCCCAGTCAGGTGCCAGGGGCGGGGAGGTTGGCAACGGTAACGCCGTCCTCCGGTTGACCCTGCCTATCCCGTCAGTGCCCTCCTGAGTCCCTCCCCTCCGACACTTGCAAGGTAAACATCTCTCTTGGTCTTTCTCACCGATCTCGTTTTCCTCAGTGCCCCCACCGGCCGAAGAACACACTCTGTTCCGGGGTACGTTCTGATATCGTCGGCATTCAGAAAAATACCCGTCCTTCCGCTCGTAGTTAAGATGCGTGGGTTGGGGCCCGAACCGACCCACGACCACGCAATTCCCATCGGACCCCCTCGCCGCGACCGGTGTCCGGGCACCCTACGCTGCCCTAGCTGGGCTTCCTGCCGCCTCTGTAGAATCAGAAAACCCAGGTGTCGATAATTTTTACTTCGCAGGTTTTTATAGAGTTTGTTGACCAGAAATCTTGCTCTATCAATTCTGTTTTTAATAAAGTCAAATGGTTTCCGTTTTAGCCTGGCACCATCCGATCATCACCTTGCGATCCGATCGTAGAAGAGTGCCTGCTGGGTTCTCGGGAAGAGGGGGAGGCTTTTCCAAGGAAGGGAAAGCGGGTGGGAGGATTGGAATCTGGATACTTCAGGATGCTTCATTCATTCAATAGTATTTATTGAGCGTTTACTATGTGCAGAGCACTGTACCGAGCGCTTGGAATATATAATTCGCCACAGAGACGATCCCTGCCCAATGACGGGCTTACAATCCAATCGGGGGAGACAGACAGACAAAAACAATAGCGATAAATAGAATCAAGGGGATGTACATCTCAATCAACAAAATAAATAGGGTAATAAAGATATATACAAATGAGCGGACGAGCACAGTGCTGAGGGGAGGGGAAGGGAGAGGGGGAGGAGCAGAGGGAAAGGGGGGAGAAGGGGACTTAGGTGAGGGGCGGTGAAGGGGGGGCAGAGAGGGAGCAGAGGGAAAAGGGGAAGCTCGGTGTGGGAAGGCCTCCTGGAGGAGGTGAGCTCTCAGTAGGGCTTTGAAGAGGGCAAGAGAGGTAGTTTGGCGGAGGTGAGGAGGGAGGGCATTTTAGGTTAAGTTGAAGTGACGGCGTTCAGATGGTTTTTCCCACCAGGGAAATAGTTACAGCATCATCAATCAATTAATCAATAGCATTGCTTGAGCCCTTATACAGCTTGGCTCAGTGGATAGAGCCCGGGCCCGGGAGTCAGAAGGACCCGGTTTCTAATCCTGGCTCTGCTGTGTGTCTGCCGGGTGACCTTGAGCAAGTCACCTCACTTCTCCGGGCCTCAGTTACCTCATCCGTGAAATGGAGATGAAGAGCGTGAGCCCCGTGTGGGACAAACTGTGTCCAACCTGATTAACTTGTATCTTCTCCGGCGCTCAGACCTGTGCTCGGCACAGAGTAAGTGCTTAACGAGCGCCGTTAACATCATTGTCACTATTACGGTCTCCCCTCTCAGGGTGGCACCTGGAGAGTTTCCAGTCCTCTACCAGCCTCGACTACGGGAGGGAGAGTCAAGCAGAGCCTTGTCCATTCCATTCCTAGCTTGGGCAGTGGCTAGCGAACGGAAGGCCGTCTGCTCCAAGTCAAAACCTACCTGTGCTGGGCAGCAGTGGCGTGGGAGAGAGTCAAGGGCGGATACTCCCGTTTTCCGCACGGAAGGAGGCAGTGCTGAACCACTTCTGTATTTTTACCGAGAAAACTCTACGGATCCACCACCGGAACGATGGCAGACGGAGGTGGGGCCTTCTGGGAGGGATGTGTCCACGGTGTCGCTGTGGGTCGGAAACGACTCGACGGCATAAGACAAGATCACAGTCTAGAAGGGTTGCGGTAGTGATGTCGGTGTTTGTTAAGCGCTTACTGTGTGCCGAGCACTGTTCTGAGCGCTGGAGTTACCCTCTGCGGGGCTCGGGAGGAGGGAAGAAATGGTAGGTCTCGCACAGCTCCCGGACGAGAAGCTATCTGGGGTTCGAATTGCCAGCATCCTTTCTTGGAAGAAGGCCCTGGGTTCTCATCCTGACTCCACCACGTGTCCACTGGGTGACCTCGGGCAAGTCACCTCACTTCTCTGGGCCTCAGTTGACTCATCTGTAAAATGGAGATTAAGACTGGGAGCCCCATGTGGGACAGAGACTGAGCTTGAGTCTACCCCCAGCGCTTCGGTACAGTGCCCGGCACAAAGTAAGTGCTGAAAAAGGTGGGATTCAAAAGATTAACGGCTCTCGTACGTTCAGTGACTTTGGGTGGGAGAGGTCCGGGGGGATTTTAATGCACTGATGGTGTTTATTGAGCGTATACTTGTGCAGAGCAGTGTACTCGGCGCTTGGGAGAGTACAATCCAGCAGGGCTGGCGGACACATTTTAGGTGTATCATCTTCCCCTCTACCATTTCACCCTTCCTCACTGCGTTATTGTGCTGAAATGGAACTCTCTTAGTGTGGGCAGAAAATATACCTATTTATTGTTATACTGTACTCGCCCAAGCACTCAGTACAGTGTTTTGCACACAATAAGTGCTCCATAAAGACAGATGAATGAAGGAATGAACTCTAACGAGCTCGTGGCTCTCAGGACTTTGTGGGGCTTTGGGAAGTTTCTGACTCCCCCCGAGCACCTCGTTCCTTGTGCAGGGTCATTTTACTGAGAGCTTGAACTATCCAGAAGAGAAAGGCACCGTACACTCCAAGCGCTTAGTACAGTGCTCTGCACATAGTAAGCGCGCAATACGATTGAATGAATCTGCCCTCGGGGAGCTTGTGATTCAATACCGGAATTGGACTTTGCTTTTTGGGGGGTTTTTTTGCATGGTATTTGTTAAGGTGTCAGTAAGAAGCGCTCAGGTGAGTACAAGCTATCACTGGAACGCTCTGTATACATGTTCCCCTCTAGATTGTAAGCTCAGTGTGGGTAATAATAATAATAATAATGATGGTATCTGTTAAGCGCTTACCATGTGCCAAGCACTATTCGAAGCGTTGGGATAGATACAAGGTAATTAGGTTGTCCCACGTGGAGCTCACACTCTTAATCCTCCTTTTACAGCTGAGTTAACTGAGGCACAGAGAAGTGAAGTGACTTGCCCAAAGTCACACAGCTGACAAGGGGCGGAGAGGAGGATTAGAACCCATGACCTCTGACTCTCAATCCCATGCTCTGTCCACTAAACCACGCTGCTTAATGTAGGGAATGGGTCTTCCACCTCAGTTATAGTGTATTCTCCCAAGTGCTTAGTACAGTGCTTTGCCCAGTAAGCGCTCAATTAAAACAGTCGACTGATTCCCTGACTCCAAGGAGCTTACAGCCTAGAGGGGGAGGCAGATATTAATTCCATTCATTCATATTCATTCATTCTTTCAATCGTATTTATTGAGCACTCACTGCGTGCCGAGCACTGTACTAAGCGCTTGGAAAGTACAGTTCAGCAACAGATAGAGGCAATCCCTACCCGACAACGGGCTCACAGTCTAGAAGGGGGGAGACAGACATCAAAACAAGTAAACAGCCATGAATAGCATCAATATAAATAAATAGAAGTATAGACATACACAGCATTAATAAAATTAATAGAATAATGAATATGTACACATATATACACAAGTGCTGTGGGGCAGGGAGGCGGGTAGACCACAGGGAGGGAATCAGGTTGCTGGGGAGGGGAGGAGGAGCAGAGGGAAAGGGGGCTTAATCTGGAGTTTAATGAACGCCTACAGAGTACAGAGCACCCAACAGAGTGTAACAGACATGATCTCTGCCCTTGAGGAGCTTACGTTTAATGGGAAAGATAAGCAGGAAGACCCAAATTGCTTAGACACTAGGGACAGGGTGGAAAAACTCAGATATACAGAGCTAAAAATTTTTTTAAAAAAATGAACCGATGCCACTGGTAAGTGCTAAGGAGGCTGTTGAGATCATGCATCCAGGTCAGGTGGGGATTAGTTGAAAAAAGTTGATTTTTTAGGGGAGGGTCGGAAGTTGTGGATCATTAGGGATATTAAAAAATGCGGGTGAAAGCTTTGAGTGGCTGGATGATGATGTTGGTATTTGTTAAGCGCTTAGTATGTGCAGAGCACTGTTCTAAGCGCTGGGGGAGATACGGGGTAATCAGGTTGTCCCACGTGGGGCTCACAGTCTTAATCCCCATTTTACAGATGAGGTAACCGAGGCCCAGAGAAGTGAAGTGACTCGCCCACAGTCACACAGCTGACAAGTGGCAGAGCCGGGATTCGAACCCATGACCTTTGACTCCCAAGCCCGGGCTCTTTCCACTGAGCCACGCTGGAGAGTTCTTTACTCTCAAAAGCAAGGTCAGTCAGGACTGACTAAGCTGTAAGTTTGTTGTGGGCAGGGAATTTGTTTATTGTTATATCGTACTCTCCCAAGCGCTTAGTACAGGCCTCTGCACACAGTAAGTGCCCAATAAATACGCTTGCCTGATTTAGGAACTATTCTGGCAGGGCAGCATCACATCGAAGCTGGAGCTTGGAGAGGTGGGCTTGTGGCGGGGGAGGCGGGGGGAGGGAATGGAGGAGGAGAAGGAGAAAATCAAAGGAAGAGGCAGCGTGGTATAATGGAAAGAGCGCGGCCTAGGAGACGGAGGATCTGGGATCTAATCACGTGAGCCTCACGTGGGACAACCTGATGACCCTGTATCTACCCCAGCATTTAGAACAGTGCTCTGCACATAGTAAGCGCTTAACAGATACCAACATGATTATTAATCCTGGCTCTGCCGTGTACTTGCCGTATGACTTTGGGCTAGTCTCTCTGCCTCGGTGACTTTATAAAATGGGGAATAAGACTGTGAGCCCCGTGTGGGACGGGGATTGTGTCCGACCTGATTAGCTTGTATCTACCCCGGTGCTTAATACAGTGCTGGGCACTTAAGGCTATACGAATACCACTTTAAAAAAATTGTGGGGTTAACCCAGAGAGAGAGACAGACAACGCTCTCTCTTTCCGATCCAAGTGGCTGTAGGAACAGATGGGGGAAGGAGCATGAGGTAACAGATTCTCATCCCTTCTGTTCTTTCTGCGCATTCAACTCGAGGGAAGATTTTTACTCAAAAGGTCATGCCAGGGGAGCATTTCGGTACGTAGAAGTGAAATCCGCGGGAGAAAATACTCTCCGCCTGGAGAGAGCACCCAGGGAACATTTTGGTCCTCACAGATGAAATCCTCCGGAGAAAATGTCCTCTGCTTGGAGAGAGCTCACGGGCCTAGACCTATAAAGAGGCTCCTGCCTGAAATGGAGCCAAGACTCCTCCTTGTCCACCTTGAAGTGTCTGCTCTTTGACCCTGAACAAGTCACTTCACTCCTTAGCTCCTCAGTTCCCTCATCTGTAAAATGGGAACTAAGAGAGTGAGCCCCACGTGAGTCAGGGACTGTGTCCAGAGCTACTTCACTGCTTAGAACAGTGTCTGGAATTTAGCGAGTGCTTAACAAATAACGCACATTCAGCATTCATTTGAGAGTATTGAGCGCTTACTATGTGCAGAGCACTGTACTAAGCGCTTGGAATGTACAATTCGGCCACAGATAGAGACAATCCCTGCCCAGTGACGGGCGGTTATTCCCTGTGCCTCGTATTCCCAAAGTAAAAACGGAGATTCAACATCTGTTCTCCCTCCTTAGATTGTCCACCCTATGTGCGACGGCGGAGTGTGTCCGATTCGATTAATTAGTTTATACCACAGCGCTTAGAACAGTGCTTGACACATAGTAAGCGCGGAACAGTTGCTATACTAATAGTTACTATTATTATTAGTCAGTCAATGGTACTGAGCGCTTACAGGGTGCAGAGCGCTTGGGAGAGCACGGTAAACAGAGTTGGAAGAATTGTTCCCTTCCCACCACAAGCTTACTTGTTAAGCCATCAATCAAGGATATTTATTTAGTGCTCACTGTGTGCAGAGCACTGTACTAAGCGCTTGGGAGAGTGCAATAGGACAGTATGACAGACACATTCCCTGCCCACAGTGAGCTTACAGTCTAGCGGGGGCACCCGAGAGGCAGCATGGCATAGTGGATAGAGCCCGGGCCTGGCAGTCGGAAGGTCATGGGTTCTAATCCCAGCTCCATCACTTGTCTTCTGTGGGGCCTCGGGCAAGTCACTTCACTTCTCTGGACATCAGTTCCCTCATCTGTAAAATAGAGATTGAGATTGTGAGCCCTACATGAGGGAGGGACTGTGTCCCAGTGCTTAGTACAGTGCCTGGCACATAGTAAGCGCTTCATTATTATTGTTATTATAAACTGTGCCAGATCACCCACCAACTCCAGTGCCACACACAGGCCCAAAAGTCCACCAAAACTGTTTCCTTGCAGTCATGGTGAGCCATGCCCAGGCAGAACGGGTCCTCATTCTATATTCACTCGTTCGCTCAGTATTGAGCGCTCACTGGGTGCAGTACACTGTTCTAAGTGCTTGGGAGAGTACAGTGCAACAATACATGGACACATTCTCTGCCCTCCACGAGCTTACAGTCCATTCGCGTCTAGCCCAAACGTCGCCTGAAAACGCTCGTTGAGGCAGAATGGATTCTCCTCCTTCCTTGCAACGGCTTTCGTTCTTCATTTGGGAAGATGGGCCGACAGTCACGCCCCAGAAAGGAGCTTTGGGTTGTAAGGAGAGGAGAGAGCCCCGTGTCTCTCTAAGTGGCCTCCAAGGGATCGGGAACCGGGAGGCTGCGGAAGTGCCGGTGGGGGAGACGAATTCCTCTAAACGTTCGGTCTTGGGATGCCTCGCCTCTCTAAGCCCGGCTCCGCCACTGGCTTGCTGCGTGACCTGGGCCGAGTCACTTCTCTTCTCTGGGCCTCGGTTCCCTCATCTGCACAATGGGGATGAAAACCGTGAGCCCCGTGTGGGATATGGACTTTGTCCAATCTGATTTGCTGGTATCTACACCAGCGCTTGGCACAGAGTGAGCGCTTAACAAAGCGCATGGTACGATGTGTCTGCCAACTCTGCTGCACTGGACTCTCCCAAGTGCATAGTACGGGATTTAGCCTGAAAGGATGATTCGGTTTGCCAGAGAAGTTCGTGCAGTCAACTTCCGCCTCTTTCTTATTTTTCCTGGTAGAGAGGGGACGGGAGGGGGCTGAGAGAGAGCCACGTACCTGCCGGGTGATCTTGGACAAGTCACTTAACTTCTCTGTGCTTGTTACCTCCTCTGTAAAATGGGTTTTAAGACTGAGCCTCATGTGAAACGGGAACCGTGTCTGACTCAATTATCTTGTATTCTCCCTAGTACAGCCCTCTGCACACAGTAAGTGCTCAATAAACATTAATTGATCATCTTGTGTCTACTCCAGTTCTTGGCACCTAGTAAGCACTTAAATACCACAGTTCTCCTCATTATTATTACTAATATTATCAGTGAATGGTATTTATTGAGCACTTCCTGTGTGCAGAGCACTGTACTAAGCTCCGTACTAAACACAATGAGCTTACAGTCTAGGAATGGAGGACACGGTATAGCTATCTGTTAAAGTAGCTCATTCTTATTTCCGAGCGCCGGTAACTCCGGAACGTTGAAACTATTAGGGTGAGGGCAGGTTGGATCTAGGGAGAGGCCTCCCTAAAAGCCAAAACGGAACTCAAAAGAATGAATCCTGAGCCCTTTTAGGGAGCACAGGTGGGGTCTGTCCAGGATTTCCCACGAGCAGCTGAGAAACTGAGAGTCAGGGCTTGCGGAGGGTGAAGGATAGTTATCATTCCGTGGGAGATTTAAAAATAAAGCGAGGAACTCGATGCACTTAATAAATACAATTGATTGAGTGATCGTGGATTGCAGTAACCATTTCCACCCCCCTCCTCTTCCTGTCCCAGAACATGAGCATTTAAAGAAAAAATCCCCCTCATATCTAGTTCGAGTCTGTCTCCTTGGTGTTGCTGACCCCCTGTTCCTACCCTGGCCCGCAGCGGGGATTTATGAAGTGGAGGCAGTCATGTGAGTAAAAACCTTATTTCCACAAATTCCCAGAAGGAGTCAAGGAGGAAGAGGAACCCAACTTCTGGAACACTTTGGAATATTCTCTTCCCTTCTGCCTAAGACTGGAGGGGCGAGCCAGGGAGGAAAGCTCAAATCCCTGAGCTGATTTCTGCTCGTCCTTGAATTGGCTGGATGCTTCTGCTACTTATAAATAAATTTTGTTTGCCTCCCCACCCCCCCGATTGAAATCATTCAATCGTTCATTCGTATTTATTGAGTGCTAATTGCGTGCACTGAACTAAGCGCTTGGGAGAGTACAATATAACAGAGTCGGTAGACATCTTTCCTGCCCACAAAGAACTTACAGCCTAGAGAGGGAGACAGACATTAATGTAAATAAATTATGGATACGTAGGTAAGTGCTGAGGGGCTGAGGGAGGAGTAAATAAGAGGTGCAAATCCACAGGTATCTTGCTCTGCTGTACTCTTCCACGTGCTCAGTCCAGTGCTCTGTGCTCAATATGCACTCAAAAGGTACCAGTGGCTGATCGATGATGGATGGAATGCTCAAACGACATTATAATAGCTTGTTTTTTGTTTTTAATGGTATTTGTTAAGCGCTTACTCTGTGCTAGGCATGTAAACTAAGTGCCGGGGTAGATACAAGATAATCAAGTGGGACACAGGCCCTGTCCCACATTAAACATCAGTGTTTAAAGTTCACTGTCACCATATGTTTTTGGGAAACGGTGAACTTGAAGCAGGTGCAGATTAGATCTATGGACGATGCTGATGAACCGATGCAGTGATCCAGCGAGCCGCAGAAGAACGGTGGGAGCTCACCTCCACGTACCATTTCAATAGTTTTTGAAACACTTGTGCACAACCTCTCATTTACCATTTCGATCACCGTGGTCGTCCCGGTACTCCCCCAGTCGCTTAGTGCAGTGTTCTGCACATAGTAAATGTTCCATAAATACAATTGATGCAATTTTTTTGTTGCTGTTAGCTTGACTCATGTAAGAAGCGTGACTATCACATCGAGGCAGGAACGACAGTATTCAGTGCCTGGTTTCAAGCGGGAAGAGAGGCTTTTCTCCTCCCTTAAAGACCAGAGAGGATTCAAGGTGATTCCAGCGGTGCCAGGGTCGACCTGCTTTTCCAAAATCCAACTGTTGTTATTTGGATTTCTTGCCTGGGCCTTCCCCTGGGCTTTGCCAATGATGCAGGTAGGTTGCCTGGTTGCAAAAATCCTCTGTCTCCTCCAGCTCCCAGCCTCATGGCTCTGCGCTGTCACAAGGGATTCGCACGAGATTCTGATGCTCAAATGACCAGAGGAATCTTTTCCCATTTTTGTGCTTTCCCAACTGCCTCCTCCTGTTGTGTGCTGGGTCTTCCCTCGGAAGAACCGTAGAATCGTTACTTGGCAACAGGGCAAATGAAATCGCTGAGCAAAGGATAATCCCAAAAGATTTAGTGTCTGGACTAGTCGCTTCCTGGGAACCCCCTCTCAGCCTCCCCCTTTTCTCTCTAGCCGGCTCAAAGTTCCTGCTTTGGGAAGCCGTGCGACCTAGTGGAAAGAGCCAAGACCTGGGTGTCAGAAGGACCTGAGTTCTAATCCCGGCTCTGCCGCTTGTCTGCTGTGTGACCTTTAGCTTCTCTGGGCCTCAGTTGCGTTGTCTGCAAAATGGGGATTCAATGCCTGTTCTTCCGCCTGCTTAGACTGTGAGCCCCCTGTGTGGGACCTGATGATCTCGTATCTACCTCAGTTCTCAGTACGATGTTTTGCACATAGTAAGCGCTTAACAAACACCACGATTATCCTTGTTATTGTTCCTGAAGGAACCCAGGCGCTCCGTCTACCATGAGAGAAAGCAGACCGGCAGCAAAAGATGGCCTTCAGGTTTTCCCTTCCCTAGGGTTTCATCCCGGAACTCCGTTCTGGGAGAAGCAAAGGTCCACCGGCTAACTTTTTTATTTTATTAGTATTCGTTAAGCGCTTACTATGTGTCAAGCGCTGTTCTACGTGCTGGGATAGATATAAAATAATCTGGTTGGACACAGTCCCTGTCCCATGTGGGGCTCACAGATTAAGTAAGAAGGAGAACAGGTATTGAATCCCCATTTTACAGCGTGGCTCAGTGGAAAGAGCACGGGCTTTGGAGTCAGAGTTCATGGGTTCGAATCCCGGCTCGGCCACTTGTCTGCTGTGTGACTTTGGGCAAGTCACTTCACTTCTCTGTGCCTCAGTTCCCTCATCTGTAAAATGGGGATTAAGACTGTGAGCCCCACGTGGGACAACCCGATTCCCCTGTGTCCACCCCAACGCTTAGAACAGTGCTCGGCACATAGTAAGCGCTTAACAAATACCAACATCATTATTATTTTACAGTTGAGGAAACTGAGACACAGAGATGATTTTTATTATGGTATTTGTTAAGCACTTACTATGAGTCAAACACCTTTCTAAAAACTGAGTTAGGTACCAGTAAATTATATCAGAACTCACTCCCTGTCCAGCATAGGGCTCATAGAGGAGGGAGAAGAGGAATCCCCATTTTAGGGTTGAGCAAACTGAGGTTCGGAGAAGTGAAGTGACTTGCCCAAGGTCACCCGGCAAGCAATTGGCAGAGCAGTTGGCGGAACCAGGATTAGAACCCAGGTCCTCTGGCTTCCAGGCCTATGCTCTTTCCACTAGATCACAACTGCACCCAGAAGCAGTCCTCTCCTTTGTGCCCCTGAGGGAAAATGATCTTAAACCCATGCCCTGACGAGGCAGCCTTGGCTGCGTCAAAAGCCTGAGGTGCTGCTAAAAGCTGGGGAGAGGAAATAGGGCCCTGTTGGTTGCATGTTTGTGGAGGGCCGTGGGCGACGGGGGTGCCTGCCCCTGCTCCCGCTCCCCCAGTAATGGTACTTATTGAGCTCCTACCCTGTGCAGAGCAATGTACCGATAGCTCACTTGAAGCAGCTTGGCTTAGTGGATAGGGCACAGGTCTGGGAGTCAGAAAGACCTGGGTTCTAATCCCTGCTCCGCCGTTTGTCTGCTGTGTGACCTTCGGCCAGTCACTTCACTTCTCTGGACCTCAGTTACCTCACCCGGAAAATGGGCATTGAGATTGGCCAGGCCCATGCGGGACGGGGTGTCCAATCTGATTATCTCGTATCTACTTTAGTGCTTAGAACAGTGCCTGGTGCAGAGTAAGCGCTTAACAAATACTATTTAAAAAAAAAAGCCCGGGAGAGTAAAATAGAAGCAAAAGTCACATTCTCTGCCCTCAAGGATCTTAACATCCAAAGGACCCAGTGATCGGAGGGTGCCTTCAAGGTTACTATGTAGATTTTCCTTTTGGCCCTTTTATGAAGTCAGAAATTTGGTTTGGTTGACTGTTACGCAGATGATAGGCACATTGATTTTTCACTCCCCGGTGACTCAGAACCTACGGTTTAGAACTTGCTGCAGCCCCCGACCCAGAGGAATTGGATCAGATTAAATGAAGGGTAAATTTGTGGATGTATGGTTACTTTGTTAGTACTAATTATTGAATTCTAACCATCAGTGTAATTTCCTTGCTAAGCTAATCGCGGTCTCCGTTCTTATTCACCGGAGTCACAAGAGAACCTGGGTTCTAATCCTGAATCGGCCAAATGCTTGCAGCATTACGTTGGGCAGGTCATTTAACTTCTCTATGCCTCAGTTTCCTCAACTGTAAAGTGAGAATTTGAAGCAGCGTGGCTCAGCGGCAAGAGCCCGGGCTTGGGACTCAGAGGTCATGGGTTCTAATCCCGGATCTGCCACTTATCCGCTGTGGGACCTTGGGCAAGTCACTTAACTTCTCTGTGCCTCAGTTACCTCATCTGGAAAATGGGGATTAGAACTGTGAGCCCCAAGTGGGGCAACCTGATTACCTTGTATCTACCCAGCGCTTAGAACAGTGCTTGGCACATAGTAAGCGCTTAACAAATATCAAATTATCATTATTATTATTACCTGTTTTCCCTCCTGCTTAGACTGTGAGCCCCATGTGGGAAAGGGACTGTGTCCAGCCTTATTAGATTGTATCTATACCAGTGCTTAGAACAGTGATTGACACATAACAAGCACTTAACAAAGACAATAATGATAATAAGCCATGATATTTATTGAGCACTTACTGTGTGCAGAGCACTAAGTGTTTACCATACCACAGAGTTGGTAGAGAGGTTCCCTGCCCCAAATGAGCTTACAGTCTAGAGGCCTGTGATAGAATGACGAGGTCGATTTCCTTGTCATTCACGGTTTTCGGGTTGGCTCTCGTCGGGAACCATAAAAATCAGTGCATTCAAGCCGAGTGGCCTAGTGGATAAAGCCTGGGACCGACAGAAGGACCTGCGTTCTAATCCCGGCTCTGCCACTTGTCTGCTGTGTGACCTTGAGCAAGTCACTTCACGTCTCCGGTTACCTCATCTGTAAAATGGGGATTAAGGCAATAAACCCCATGCGGGATTTGGACTGTTGGACTGTTTCTACCCCTGGCACGTTGTGAGCACTTTAGAACTACCGTAAAAAAAGACCCAGTATATTTACCAAGAAGCTACCAATGGCCAGGGTATTTCCATCAATCTTCCAGGGCTTGAAAAATGGTGGAGGGGCATAGATAGCTACCCCAAAGTCGAGTTCTAGTTTCTAATGGGGGGGATAAGCCCCTTTTCCCCACGCTGTCCTGCTGTAAGAGCTGGATGAAGCAGCCAGTGATGTGGGCGTGGGTGTTTGAGAACATACAATGTCCCCCCTTGGAGGGGAAAAGGAAATACGTTAGCTCGTTATGGGCAGGGAAGCCATCTGGGAGTTCTGGTTTGCTCCCAAGTGCTTAAATCCGGTGCTCTGCACATGGGAAGTGCTCAGTAAATACCGTTGATTGATTGGTTTTTCCATCCCCCTCCAAGGGTGGAAAGGGTCAAGGACGATAGACAAGAAAGAGACGGGCAGATCTCCTGAGAATCAGTATGGCATAGTGGAGAGAGCACGGGCCGGGGAGTCAGAAGGTCATGAGTTCCAATTCCGGCTCCACCACTTGTCTGCTTTGTGACCCTGGGCAAGTCACTTCACTTCTCTGGGTCTCAGTTACCTCACCTGGAAAATGGGGATGGAGATTGTGAGCCCCATCTGGGACAGAGACTGTATCCGACTTGATTTGCTTGTGTCCACCCCAGCGCTTTCTAGTGCCTGGGACAAAGTGATCGCTTAACAAATGCCATCATTTTTTAAATTCTGGCTCATCGGCCCTGATCATATCCATTCCACCAGCCACCCTTAGCCCTTCTGGAATAAACCAAGTTCTTGACCCCATTTATTTGGTCATTCTGTAATCAATCACAATCATTTAAAGGTATTCCTTGAGTACCCACTGTGTGCAGAGCGCAGGCCTGGAAGTCAGAAGGACCTCGGTTAATAATAATATTGGTATTTGTTAACAGTTAACAGTGCAGAGCACTGTTCTAAGCGCTGGGGGAGATACAGGGTAATCAGGTTGTCCCATGTGAGGCTCACAGTTAATCCCCATTTTACAGATGAGGTCACTGAGGCACAGAGAAGCGAAGTGACTCGCCCACAGTCACACAGCTGACGAGCGGCAGAGCCGGGAGTCGAACCCATGACCTCTGACTCCGAAGCCCAGGCTCTTTCCACTGAGCCAAGCTGCTTCCCCAGCTCGGTTCTATTCCCAGCTCCACTACTTGTCTGTTGTGTGACCTTGGGTTAAGTCACTTAATTTCTCTGGGCCTCAGTGACCTCATCTGTAAAACGAGGATTAGGGCTACGTCCAATTGGATTTGTTTGTATCCACCCCAGCGCTTAACACGGTGCCTGGCACATAGCCAGTGCTTAACGAATACCACAATTAATTGATGAAGATAATCAGGTGAGCCACAGTCCACAGTCCCACGTGGGGCTCACAGTCTTAATCCTTATTTTATAGATGAGGAAACTGAGAAATGAACTGACTTGTCCAGAGCTGACAAGGGTCGGCGTTGGGATTAGAACCCAGAACCTCTGACTCCCAGGCCCGTGCTCCTTCCACCAGGCCACACTGCTTCTCTTTTATCTCGTTGCCACGGCCTCTGTTTTCACTGATTGCTAGGAGAGATTCCAAGTGCTTAATTAAAAATGGATTCTTTCCTCTGGATTTTTCACCTTAAGTATAGCTAATTTTTCTAGCTCGTGTATAATCATATGCAGAGAGCCTGGGGTAAGCTTCCTTTGAGAAATGCTAATCAACTATCATAGTAACCAGGATGTTTTAAAATTCCTGGATAATCCTGCGGTAGAACAGTAAAGACTTGGAAGAGTTTCTGAATTATTCTTTTGTGACCATATTGCAGTTGGAAAAATAATGAGTAATTAATATTTTTTTTCCAATGGGTTTGTTTCCGCTGGTTCGATGTTTCCGGGGTAATTGCGATACGCCTTTCCTGCCTTCTTTATACAGTCCCGGGTGTCAGATTTCTGGGGTATGAAGCCCAGATGGCTACTTTGACAGACTTTAAAAATAAACAGACGGATTTTAAAACAGGCTGCCTTAGCCAGAGTCAGCTGCAGACTGTTTTAAATAAATCACTTAAATCGTATGTTCGCCCAGCCGACTCAATTATCTGTGCTCGCAGAGGGATGAGAGTGGAGAAATGAAATCGAAGGATGATCCCAAACCTCGTTTTAGCCTTTGGTTTCCATCTTCATCTCCGACCAGACCTCTGATGGGAGCTGAATGAGTTTCCCTGACTCTCCCTGCCCTCCTATCCTCCAGTAGAGATGCTAATAAAGAGTGATTTTATCTGTGGACAGTGGCCATGGCGAAAGGGGAGGAGAGGGATAGCGGTAATTCTCTGACTGGGTAATTAATCTCTGAATAAATGAGATGTGCTTGTCCTGTTTGCTTTGGGGAGGTCACCCTGAGTAGCCTAATGGATAGAACACGAGCCTGGGAATCAGAGGACTAATCCCGTCTCTGCCGACTGCTGGGTGACCTTGGGAAAGTCACTTCACTTCTCCGTGCCTGTTTCCTCAACTGTAAAATGGGGATTAAATCTTACCCCGTCCTACTTAGACCGTGAGCCCCATGTGGGACAGGGACTGTGTCCGACCCGATAAATCCGTATCCACCCCAGCTCTTGGAATAGCGCTCGGCACGTCATATTTAACGAATATTAAGAAACCGAGAAACCTCACCTGGATCCTGGAAATTACTCACTTCTTTCTACTCTTTTCCAAAGGGAAAAAAATCACTAAACTCCCAAACATTGCAGGGAGGATAACGGGAAAGGAGGAGGGGAGCACGGGAAGGGACAAGGACCCACCCCTGCCACGTGTCTGCTGCGTGACCTCGGGAAAATCGCTTCATTTCTCTGGGCTTCGGTGACCTCATCTGGGAAACGGGAATTGAGACCGGGAGCCCGACGTGGGACGGGGACCGTGTCCAACCTGATTTGCTCGCATCCACCGCAGCGCTTAGTACGTGCTCGGCCCATAGTAAGCGCTCAACAGATGCACCAATTTTTATTATTATTCCCTTAGCCATGGGGAAGAACGTTCTCCATTATCGGCCCAGGAGGGCTAGGCTAGGTTGAAGGTCCTCCGAGGGTAGGGGAGGTAGAGGTCCTGGGGGAGGAGGAGGAAGATGTCCCATTTCAAGGAAGTCATCAGCTTGTGGGACTGCACCTTCATTAATGGATTTCTTTTCCGCATCGCCACTCAGATGATTAGAATAACACTAAAGGACTATTTAGGTCCTATCTATCGCTTTTTCTGAAGCAAATCCTCCTCACTTGGTGGACTACTGTTCGCCTGTGCCTAATTAAAACTGTTTAGGATCATGAACCACCGGAGTCTGAACGAGCAGAACGTGGGAGACTTTCAGCTTTGGGGGATTTAATACTGCAGGGCAGAGTGGGGAAAGAATAAAGAGAATTTTTTTCTGAGCTCCCGGCAAACAACTCTCCAGAAAAAGGGGTGGCTGGGGGGGGGGGCCCTAGATGATTTCCACACCTGTAGGAGTGAAAACCTGAAAGTAATTGGATGGTAACAGCAATTTAAGGGGTGAAAATTTGGGGTATGCCTTGGTGTGCTCGCCTCAGTTCCCCCATCTGTAAAATGGGATTAATACTGAGAGCCCTATGTGGGATGTAGACTGTGTGCAAACTGGATTAGTTTATAGATAAGCAGCATGGCATAGTGGGTAGAGCCCGGGCCTGGGAGTCAGAAAGTTATGGGTTCTAATCTCAGCTCCGCCACTTGTCTGCCGGGTGACCCTGGGCGAGTCACTTCACTTCTCTGGGCCTCGGCTGCCTCTTCTCTAAAATGGGGATTGAGACCGTGAGCCCCACGTGGGACAGGGACTGTGTCCAACCCAATTTGCTTATATGCACCTCAGCTCTTAATACAATGCCTGCCACACGGTAAGCGCACTAATATTCATTCATTGATCCATTCATTCAGTAGTATTTATTGAGCGCTTACTATGTGCAGAGCACTGTACTAAGAGCTTGGAAGGTACAATTAGGCAACAGATAGAGACAGTCCCTGCCCATTGACGGGTTTACAGTCTAATCGGGACTGTAGAGTAATACCTCACTCTATCCGTGTGCCTAGCACATAGTAATAATAATAATAATGTTGGCATTTGTTAAGCGTTTACTATATGCTAAGCACTGTTCTAAGCGCTGGGGTAGACACAAGGGAATCAGGTTGTCCCCATTTGACAGATGAGGTAACTGAGGCTCAGAGAAGTGAAGTGACTTGCCCACGGTCACCCAGCTGACAAGTGGCAGAGCCGGGATTCGAACCCATGATCTCTGACTCCAAAGCCCGTGCTCTTTCCACTGAGCCACGCTGCTTCTCTCAGCGCTTGACAAATAGCATTAAGGAAAAAAAAAAGGCAGCATCACGCCCTGACCTCAGAAATGAAAAACAAACAAAAAAATGAGGGTGTTACAACACTGGAGCCAAATTAGAGCATTCCAGCTCTTTTTCAGGGGGCTTCAGGGTCTTTGTGGCTTCATCTCCTGAGCCTCAAATGCCTCACCTCTCTGTGCCTGGCTCCAGACCCGAGAGTTCATTGTGTAGTCATTATTGATTCCCCACAGATAGAGTGAGGTTCCTCACTCGTTCCTTCTTGTCCATTAGGGCCAGGAAGACCTCGTCCTCGCTGTCTTCCCGTTTCCCCCGCACCCATAAGCACGCAGCCGGGTCGATAACGGAGTCCGAAATCGGGGCTCGACTTATGAGGATGCCAGCCGCTCTGGTTTAGCTGGGGTGGTAACACTGACCCTCACCAGGTGCTGGTGGCGTGCCGTCATGCCAAGCATTTCCGACTGTGTATGTGCGTCTCTGAGAGCGTCTGTGTGTGCGTGTGTCAGAGAGCGTGTCTTCTTGTGTGTGTGTGTCTTTGGAAGGTTTGTGGGTCTTTTTATGAGACTATTTTTCCTTGGGGATGAACCCCTGAAGGATGGAATACCTGGAGGAGAATGAGGATAGACCCACTAGCCACGCAATAATAATAATAATAATAATGATGATGGTATTTGTTGAGCGCTTTCTATGTGCCAAGCGCCATTCTAAGCGCGGGATAGCTATGAGGTAATCAGGTTGTAATAATGATAATGTTGGTATTTGTTAAGCGCTTACTTAGGTGCCGAGCACTGTTCTAAGCGCTGGGGTAGACATAGGGGAATCAGGTTGTCCCACGTGGGGCTCACGGTCTTACTCCCCATTTTACAGATGAGGTAACTGAGGCCCAGAGAAGTTAAGTGGCTTGCCCTAGGTCATACAGCTGACAAGTGGCGGAGCTGGGATTAGAACCCAGAACCTTCTGATTCCCAAGCCCAGGTAACTAACAGTTTATACTACAGGTTTCTTGCACCACTAAAAAAACCCCAAAACTGCCGTGATAGTGAAGAATTTAAGTTGGTCCAACTATCCTCCTTCTAGCTTCATCTATCCTCCGTCTGTCATCTAGACCGTAAATTCACCCTCTAGACTGTAACCTCACTGTGGGCAGGGAATATGTGCCTGTTATATTGTACGCTTCTAAGCATTTAGTACAGTGCGCTGCACAAAGTAAGCGCTCAGTAAATGTGATGGATTGACTGATTGATGTAACTAGCGGAAGGTTTCCTTCATGGGCTACTTCAATTTTACCACTTTCAGGGAGGAGGGGAGGTAAAATGCTGATGGATAGTGGAGACGAGGCATTTCTCCAAGCGATCAATCAATCATCGGTACTTATTGAGCGCTTACTAAGTGGAGAGTGCTGTCCTTAGCACTTGGGGGAGTGTAAGTAGCACATTTAGTAAATATCAAGCAGGCAAAGCATCCAGAATGTTCATCTCCCTTTTTTTTGTTGTTGTTTTTTCAGAGAAGCAGCACGACGTAGTAGATAGAGCACGGCCCTGGAAGTCAGGAGGCGGTGGGTTCTAATCCCAGGTCTGCCACTTGTCTGCTGTGTGATCTTGGGCAAGTCGCTTCACTTCTCTGTGCCTCAGTTACCTCTTCTGTCAAATGGGGATCGTGATAGCGAGCCCCACGCGGGACAGGGATCGTGTCCAACCGGATTTGCTTGTATGCACCCCAGTGTTTAGTACAGCGCCTGGCACATAGTGAGCGCTTATCAGATACTATTATTATTATTATGTCCCAAGAGGAGGTCCCCTCCCCGCCCCATCTCACTCTGCCTCTCAGTCTCCGGTCTGCCCTCTTCTTTGTCTGTGGATTCAGGGCCGGTCCCGTTTTAGAAGGCGGGTGTGAAGGAACAGAGAAACCAACATTCCGGAATCCATAAGGTTTGACTAGGGGGTCCGATGAACTAAATTCATTTATAGATGTGTCTGCCCACATGATACTTCTTAGCTGTCTCCCATTACCCAGGGGAAAGCCTCCTTCGGCTTAGCTCAAGCCCCCACTCCGAGTCCTGAGCCCCTTTCGGGTGTGAGGGATCCCTCTGGCTTCCGCACAGCGGCGTGGCTCAGCGGACGGCGCACGGGCCTGGGAGTCAGAAGGACCTGGGTTCCAGTCGCCGCTCTGCCACTCCTCCGCCGCGTGACCTTGGGTAAGTCACTTCTCTGCGACTCAGTTCCCTCATCTGTAAAATGGGGATTACGACTGTGAGCCCCGCGTGGGACATGGTTGATGTCCAACCTGACTAGCTTATATTTACCTCGGTGCTTAGTACAGTGTCTGGCACCCAGGAAGGGCTTAACAAATCCCCCTCAAAAAGGAGAAAGCCTTACTTTGTTCAGACTGAACACCCAGGGGTTGGTAGGCAAATGAGGGAGAGATGACGAGGTAGAGACACAGAGAAAGAGAGAGAGTATAAGAGAGAGAAAAAGAAAAAAAAGTGTGTGTATGTTTTTGAGAGCCAGGCCCACCATGCAATCTCACTGAAGAATCAGTTAATTGGCAAATTGAGAAGAAAAAAACCCCTTGTAATCCCACCCGTTTCATATTCAAGGTTACCTAAAGGTGCTTCTCCTGTGGTTACCTATGTAGACTGCCCGTGCGAGTCTAGGAGACGATAGAAGATCAGTTGTATTAGCGGTGAGTAGGGAGGATTTAGGTTGTAGAAAATTTGGGGTGGCAGGGGTCGTTTAGGTGTGTATAAAGTAGCGGGGGGGGGCATTCTTTCTCCTTGAGGGCGCTTCCTAGGTCTGTCTTATTTAGATAATAACTAAACTAAAACGAATTTCACGTGAATGCCCGTGTCCCCAGTCTAGTCTGTAAACCCGTTATGGGTGAGGGACGTGTTGGCTAGTTCTGCTGTACTGACCTCTCCCAAACTCTCAGTACAGTGCTCTGCACCTAGTCAGCGCTCCAGAAATACCGCCGGTCGCTCGGTTGATAGGTGACAACTTGCTTGGGTTGAGACCTTCGGCTTCACGCTCTGAACAAAGTCTGCCTCATCGCCAGCGGGCCGCTGTTACGTGGCCGTCCCCTGATCGTCCCGTTTAGGACACGCCACCCTAATAATTGTGTGACGAGTACAGCTGGAGTGGAGAACTGGAGGAGCGTGGGGAGGCTCACCTCCTCCAAGAGGCCTTCCCAGATTAAGCCCCCCCTTTTCCTCAGCTCCCCCCTCCCTTCCGCATCACCTCGACCTGTTCCCTTTGGCTCGCCCCCGTAGCGCTCATTTATACGGGTATAGATCTCTAACTCTAATCTGATGCCTGTTGACTTGTTTTGATGTGAATATATCTATAATTCTATGTATATCGATACCTGTTTTGGAGTATCTATATCTATAATTCTATTTATATTGACGCCTGTTTGTGTTTTGGAGTGTCTGTATCTATAATTCTATTTTTACTGATGCCCGGTTTACTTGTTTTGACGTGAATAAATCTATACTTCTATGAGAATTTTACTGCAAGAAAAGCAGCGTGGCTCAGTGGAAAGAACCCGGGCTTGGGAGTCAGAGGTCACGGGTTTGAATCCCGGTTCTGCCACCTGTCGGCTGCGTGACCGTGGGCAAGTCACTTCACTTCTCTGGGCCTCAGTTCCCTCATCTGTAAAAGGGGGATGAAGACTGTGAGCCTCACGTGGGACAACCTGATGACCCTGAATCTACCCCAGCGCTTAGAACAGTGCTCTGTACGTAGTAAGTGCTTAACAAATAGCAATATTATTATTATTATATTGATACCTGTTTTGGAGTGTCTATATCTATAATTCTATTTATATTGATGCCTGTTTACGTGTTTTGGAGTGTCTATATCTATAATTCTATTTGTCTTGATGCCTGTTTAAGTGTTGTGATGTCTGTCTCCCCCCCTTTAGACGGTGAGCCCGGTGGCAGATCAAGAGTTTGCGGGGGAGCAAAATGCTGGCGCGGCGAAAGGGGGAGGGAAGGGTTTGGGAGAGAGTGTGGGGATTCTGGGTTTCTGCAGGTTACTGACCGCAGGGTGATAGTTTTATCCTGGAGGGAGACACACACAGAGAGAGAGAGAGAGAGAGAGAAGGAGAAAGAAAGGGAAAGAAAGAGAGAGAAGAAAAAGGAGGAAAAAAAGAAGGGAACAAAGAGGAGAGAAGACAGAAGGGAGCAAAGAGGAGAGAAAAGAAGAAGGGAGCAGAAGAGAGAAAGAAGAAAGGAGAAAAGAGGAGAGAGAAGAAAGAAGGGAGAAAAAAAGAGAGAAGAAAGAAGGGAGAAAAGAGGAGAGAGAAGTAAGAAGGGAGAAAAGAGAGAAAGAAAGGAGCAAAGAGGAGACAGAAGAAAGAAGGGAGCAGAAAAGAGAGAGAAGGGAGCAGAAAAGAGAGAGAAGAAAGAAGGGAGAGAGAAGAAAAGAGAAGAAAGGGAGCGAAGAGGAGAGAGAAGATAGAAGCGAGGAAAGAGGAGAAAGAAGAAAAAGGAGCAGAAGAGAGAGAGAGAAGAAGGGAGAAAAGAGGAAAGAGAAAGAAGGGAGCAAAGAGGAGACAGAAGAAAGAAGGGAGCAGAAAAGAGGGAAGAAAAGGGAGCGGAAAAGAGAAGAAAGAAGGGAGCGAAGAGGAGAGAGAAGATAGAAGGAAGCAGAAGAGAGAGAAGGAAGGAGGGAGTAAAGAGGAGAGAGAAAGAAGGGAGAAGAAAGAAGGGAACAAACAGGAGAAAGAAGAAAAGGGAGCAGAAAAGAGAGAGAAGGAAGGGAGCAAAGAAGGGAGAAAAAGGGAGAAAGGAGAGAGAAGAACGAAGGGAGAAAAGAGGAGAGAGAAGAAAAGAGAAGAAGGGAGCGAAGAGGAGAGAGAAGATAGAAGCGAGCCCAGAGGAGAAAGAAGAAAAGGAAGTAGAAGAGAGAGAGAGAGAGAGGACAAAGAAGGGAGAAAAGAGGAGAGAGAAAGAAGGGAGCAGAAAAGAAAGAAAGGAGCAAAGAGGAGAGAGACGATAGAAGGAAGCAGAAGAGAGAGAAGAAAGGAGGGAGGAAAGAGGAGAGAGAAGGAAGGAAGAAGAGGGAGAAGAAAGAAGGGAGCAAGCAGGAGAAAGAAGAAAAGGCAGCAGAAGAGAGAGAGAAGGAAGGGAGAAAGAGAGAAGAAAGAAGGGAGCAGAAAAGAGAGAGAAGAAAGAAGGGAGAAAAGAGGAGAGAGAAAGAAGGGAGCAAAGAAAGGAGATGAAAGAAGGGACCAAAGAGAGAGAAGAAAGAAGGGAGCAGAAAAGAGAAAGAAGGGAGCGAAGAGGAGAGAGAAGAAAAGGGAGCAGAAAAAGAGAAGAAAGAAGGGAGAGAAAGGAGAGGGAAGAAAGAAGGGAGCAGAAAAGAGAGAGAAGAAAGAAGGTGGGAAAGAGGAGGGCAGAAAAGAGGGAAGAAAGGGGAGCGGAAAGAAGGGAGAGAAAGGAGAGAGAAGAAAGAAGGGGGCAGGAAAGAGAGAGAAGAAAGATGGTGGAAAAGAGGAGAGAGAAAGAAGGGAGCAAAGAGAAGACAGAAAAAAGAAGGGGGCAGAAAAGAGAGAGGAGAAAGAAGCGAGAAAAGAGGAGAGAGAAAAGAGAGAAAGGAGAAGAGAAAAAAGAGGAAAGAAAAGGAAAAAAAAGGAGAGAAGAGAGAGAAGAAGGGCCGGGAGGGAGAGTGTGGGCGGGGCGGAGAAGGGGAGGAGGAGGAGGAGGAGCGTGAGGGCGGGGGGCTCGGGCCCGGGGCTCCCCGTCCCTCCCCCCCGGGGGCGGAGCGGAGCCTGGAGCGGACGGTGCAGAGCCGAGCGACCCACCGTCGGGCTCGGTCGGGCCGCGGAGCGGGAGCAGCAGCGGGAGCGGGAGCAGCAGCAGCAGCGGGAGCGGGAGCCGGAGGATGCCCGCCGCGCCCCCGTCCCCCCCGCCGCCGCCGCCGCCCCGGCACCCGCCCCCGCCCCCGCCCGACGGACACAACCGACCCCCCCGGAGCCCCCGACAACCCCCGGCACCCGCACCGGGTAAGGACCGCCCCGCACCCGCCACGGACGCACGGAGCGAGGGAGCGAGGGAGGCGGGGGCGCGGGAGGGGGAGGGGGGGAACCCTGTCCCGACGGGCGCCGGTCGCGACATCCCGGGACCCTGTAGGGCGGCGGGGCAGCCGTCCGGCGAGACCACGCCCCTCCCCACCAGGCCCGCCCGTTGGGGCCCGCCCCCGCCGAGGCCACGCCCCCTCCGAGCCCCCGCCCCCGCCCGTTGGCTCCCGCCCCTCCGAGGCCACGCCCCCACGGCCCAGGCCACGCCTCCTCCCAACCCCCCTCCGAGGCCACGCCCCCTCCGGGACCACGACCCTCCCATTGGCTCCCGCTCCTCCAAGGCCACGCCCCTCCGAGGCCCCGGCCCCGCTCATTGGCTCCCGCCCCTCCCCCGAGGCCACGCCCCCGCTCTCCAGAACCACCCATTGGCTCCCGCCCCTCCGAGGCCGCGCCCCCACGGTCCCAGCCACGCCCTCCGAGACCCCGCCCCCGCCCAGTCATTCATTCATGCGTCTCGATTGAGCGCTCAGTACAGTGCAGAGCACTGTACTGAGCGCTTGGAATGGACGGTTGGGCAACAGAGAGGGAGAACTCCTGCCCAATGACGGACTCACAGTCTAAGAGGGTTGTCAGCCGTGTGACCGTGAGCGAGTCACTTCACTTCTCTGGGCCTCAGTGACCTCTTCTGTAAAATGGGGATGAAGACCGTGAGCCCCACGTGGGACAACCCGATGACCCTGTAAATCTACCCCGGCGCTTAGGAGAGTGCTCGGCGCATAATAAGCGCTTAACAAATGCCAACATGATTATTAATCCGTGGCTCAGCGGAAAGGGCACGGGCTTAGGAGTCAGCGGTCATGGGTTCTAATTCCGCCTCTGCCACCCGTCAGCTGTGTGACTCCGGGCAAGTCGCTTCACTTCTCGGTGCCTCAGTGACCTCATCTGGAAAATGGGGATGAAGACCGGGAGCCCCACGTGGGACAACCCCGACGACCCTGTAAATCTACCCAGGCGCTCTCGGCACATAGTAAGCGCTTAACGGATACCAACGTTCTTATTATTCCCCATTTTACAGCCGAGGTAACAGGCCCAGAGAAGCTGTGACTTGCCCAAAGCCACACAGCCGACAAGCGGCAGAGCCGGGATCAGAACCCCTATCCTTTGGCTCCCAAGCCCGGGCCGCAGCCACTAAACCATGCTGCTGTCTGCCCCACCCTTGCAGGACACCCTCCCACCCACCCCCGCCCCACGGGTCCCGGCCTGGACCCCCATCGTCTCAGCCGCTCTTGTCCCAAGAACTTATTTGGAGACTGGAGAGAGAGCCAGAGACCTGGGCTCGTGCCTAAATTGGGCCGGAGAATAATACTGTTGGTATTTGTTAAGCGCTTACTATGTGCAGAGCGCTGTTCTAAGCGCTGGGGGAGATACAGGGTCATCAGTTTGTCCCACGTGAGGCTCACAGGCTTCATCCCCGTTTTACAGATGAGGGAACTGAGGCACAGAGAAGTGACTTGCCCACAGTCACACAGCTGACAAGTGGCGGAGCCGGGATTCGAACCCGTGAGAGAATCCTCTTCTCCGTTTGCCCAACTATTTGGCCGGAGAATCCTCTTCTCCTTTTGCCCGAAGTGGGGTGGGGGTTAGTTGGGGGTGAGGGCCGGGGAGGGTCTCGGGGCCAGGAAATCCGCTTTTCGGAGAGCGATCCGTCCATCGGTGGGCATCCCGCCTACACTTTCGGTCATCCGACAGGCCGGAGGGAGCCCGGCTTCGCGGGGGATGCTGAATCCACGTCACTTTGTCACGCCTTTTCCTCCCGGAAACTGTCATTTGAGGGGTCGATTCCTCGGGATGTTGTCTTCAAGGTGTCTGGAGGGCTGGCGGTTGGCGGGCGAGAGTGGCAGAGGGAATTACCCGCCCCGGCCAATAATAATAACAATAATAAAGGTGGTATTTTTAAGCGCTTACTATGTGCAAAGCACTGTTTTAATCGCTGGGGGATACAAGGTGATCAGGTTGTCCCACGTGGGGCTCACAGTTTCAATCCCCGTTTTCCAGATGAGGTCACTGAGGCCCAGAGAAGTGAAGTGACTTGCCCGAAGTCACACGGCTGGCAAGCGGCAGAGCTGGGATTGGAACCCACGACCTCTGACTCCCGGCACCGGGCACTTCCCCGGTTTGTAATTCCCTTTCGGATTCCCAGGCCGGCGCTCCCGTCGGGGCTGCCTCTTTCCTGAAGGCCGTACCGAGATCGAACCCGGAGTACGCGAAGGCTTTCCCTGATCTATTTAAAAAGAAGCTTCTGGTTGAATGATCTGGAGGCTCATTCACTGTAAATTTGGAGCTGTTGCTGAGAGACGTGAAGCTGAGGTTTGAATAGTACCTTGAGATGATCACTTTAATCCATTCGGCTTCTATAGCCACGGTGAACCCGTTCTTCCTGCCGGGTTCCAATTCTGGGAATGTCGTAGTCAGGTTTAATAATAACAACGTTGGTGTTTGTCAAGCGCTTACTATGGGCAGGGCACTGTTCTAAGCGCCGGGGGAGATACAGGGTCATCGGGTCGTCCCACGTGAGGCTCGCGGTCTTCATCCCCGTTTTCCAGATGAGGTCGCTGAGGCCCAGAGAAGTGAAGCGACTCGCCCACGGTCACGCGGCTGACACGTTGGCGGAGCCGGGATTCGAACCCATGATCTCCGACTCCCAAGTCCGGGCTCTTTCCGCCGAGCCACTGCTTCCCAATTTAGTGCCTAGAGAAGGTTGGAGGGGAGAAAGCCGGAAACTTCACCTCATTGCAACAAATGCCGTAGAAATAGAGACATTTTCATTGTCCATTCCAATCGCTTAGTACAGTGCCCTGCACATAGTAAGCGCTCGATAAATACTACTGAATGAATGCATTTAAAGATTAATGCTTGGGTCCCTCTGGGTTATAACCCAGGAGGCCTGGAGGGAAAGTGGGGGGAAAAAAAAACCCCACAGGGTAATAACAACAACGGACAAGCTTAACGTTCATTTCGTTTTGATTTACAGACACTCCGAGCCGGGGATCTAGGCAGCCTCGACGTTCTCCTCACTTAACCGTGGGGTGTAACGTAGAACACCTCGATGGCTGCTATGGTGCTAATTTATCGGGGCGCCGGGGTGGGGAGAAGATAAAAGATAGAGAAGCAGCGCGGCTCCGTGGAAAGAGCCCGGGCTTGGGAGTCAGAGGTCATGGGTTCGAGTCCCGGCTCCGCCACCTGTCGGCTGGGTGACCGTGGGCGAGTCGCTTCACTTCTCTGGGCCTCAGTGACCTCATCTGTCAAATGGGGACAAACCGGGAGCCTCACGTGGGACGACCTGATGACCCCGTATCTCCCCCGGCGCTTAGAACGGTGCTCGGCACGTAGGAAGCGCTTAACGAATAGCGACGCTATAAAAGCGCTGGCGGGTTTGGAGAGGAGGGTTAGATCGGGACAGTCACCCCATTTGGAGACTAAGGGGGTGTGCTGGAGACAGTTGCTATCGGCTTCCCACGTGTTTCTGGGACTCTAGGTCCCAGAAACCTTGGAGCCGGCCTCCCTCCCACTTCCTGCTCTCGCATTTAGCAACTGGGGAGCGGAAAAAGGAACGGCGAAAGGCATGGCTACAAGGTAGGCAGAATTCCTCTTCCGGAGGGTGCTATTTCTGGGAGGGAATAGTGAAAACCAGGTAGATCGCGGTGCTCACTCTGAGGCTCATAAATCATTTCTGCGTGGTTGCTATGGCAGAGCGAAGCACTGACATCGAAAGGGTTTGCTTGATCTGCAGCTTTTGAGAGAGGGTGAGTCTCCAGGCAGAGTGAGGGGAGAATAAACCCATTTTCTGAAGAGTTTGCAGCAGTAGCGTCTGCCAACTCTGTTGTACTTTTCTAAGGGCTTAGTACAGTGCTCGGCACACTCATGTGCAATGAATACCATTGATTGATTGATTGATGAGTGTGATTAGCCAGTCTGGCTGAGACTCCAAACTGACATCCCTCAACATTAGGGCTTGCGGTCTGAATTATCGGGATCGTTGCTTCCCTCTGGACAGCGCTCTGCACATAGGAAGCGCTCAATAAATACTATTAATAATAATGTTGGTATTTGTTCAGCGCTTACTATGGGCAGAGCACCGTTCTAAGCGCTGGGGGAGATACAGGGTCATCAGGTTGTCCCACGTGAGGCTCACGGTCTTCAGCCCCATTTGACAGATGAGGTCACTGAGGCCCAGAGAAGTGAAGTGACTCGCCCACGGTCACGCGGCTGACAAGCGGCAGAGCCGGGAGTCGAACCCATGACGTCTGACTCCGAAGCCCAGGTTCTTTCCACTGAGCCAAGCTGCTTCCTGTGAATGAGTGACTCTCAGCTGGTGGGCAGGAAGTGTATCTACCAACTCTGTATTGCACTCTCCCAGGCGCTTAGTACAGTGCTGTGCACACAGAAAGCGCTTAATAAATACCACTGCTGGATTCTCTTCATTCATTCAATAGTATTTATTGAGCGCTTACTTCTTCTATGTCACCGCGCGGCTGAAGACACAGCCAAGGGGTGAAGTGTTCCAAGCTTGGAGGTTTTGTAAAGCTTTGTTTACCGTAAGATTTGGACAAAATTATGGTACTTGCTTTTTAAAACAAAAATTACTTTCTTTTTTTTTTTTTAAAGTACTGACTATGTTCCGGGCACTGTAATAATAATAATAATAATAATGTTGGAATTTGTTAAGCGCTTACTATGTGCCGAGCACCGTTCTGAGCGCTGGGGCAGATACAGGGTAATCGGGTTGTCCCACGCGGGGCTCACGGTCTTCATCCCCATTTTACAGATGAGGGAACTGAGGCACAGAGAAGTTAAGTGACTTGCCCAAAGTCACACAGCTGACAAGTGGCGGAGACGGGATTAGAACCCATGACCTCTGACTCCTAAGCCCGGGCTCTTTCCACGGAGCCACGCTGCTTCTCTACGCCGCTTCTCACAGTCTCGCAGTCGCAATGGGGCTCACAGTCTTCATCCCCGTTTTACAGATGAGGGCACTGAGCCTGAGAGAAGTGAAGCGACTTGCCCACGGTCACCCAGCGGGCAAATGGCGGAGCTGGGATCCCAACCCAGGTCCTTCTGACCCGCGGGCCCGGGCTCTAGCCGCTAAGCCGTGCTGCTTCTCAGCGTTCGGAGGAACCCTAAAAATCATTTACGGGGTCTCCGGGGAGCCGGCCATTACGAGACTCAGAGCTTTAGCCCTTCTTGCCAGGAAGGCAGGGAAAAACCCACCCCTGCCCATCAGTGGGATAGAGGATGGGAGACCCAAGGAGCAGAATTAGCAGGTGCTGGTTCGGGGAATTCATAACAGCAGTAATGATAATTAGAATAATAATACCTTGAACGTGGAGAGGGCTTTCATTTTTCCAAAGCGCTTTCCCATGTGCTCTCTCGTAATAATAATGATTATAATAATAATACCTTGAATTTACAGTGTGCTTTTGTTTTCCAAGGCGCTTTCATAGCAATTATTTCATTTTATGCTCAACACATCCCCGTGAAGTAGGGCGAGCCAGGTGTGATTATCGCCCTTTGGTAGACGAAGAACTGGAGGCCCAGAGAGGTTGTGACTTGCTCAAGATCACAGAGCAAGCCAGCCCGTCGCTCCTTCAGTGGCGGGCGTGAGTGTTTACTCTTTGCCAAGCACTGGGCTGAGCGCTGGGGTAGATACAAGGTCATCAGATCAGACACAGTCCCCGTCCCGCCTGGGGCTCACCGTCTAAGGGGGAGCGAGAACAGATGTCGAACGAGGAAACAGAGGCACAGAGAAGTTGGGACTTGCCCACGGTCACACAGCCGCCGGCACGCGGGCTGTTCTCCGTGCAGTAGAGATTCGATGCTGGATGTTATTATCCCCCTCTAGACTGTAAGCTCGTGGTGGGCAGGTAATGTGTCTATTGAGCATTTATCGAGTGCCCTGCCGTACTCCTATCTCGACCGACCGCGTGACCAACTTACCCTCTTGATATCGCATCAGATTGTGTCTAGGCTAGTGTGGCTTGCTCTTCCCCTGGAACGAGAATTCGCTTCCGATCTACCAGTAAACTCTTCCCATTCGATAGACTTCGAATACGTTTGAGACAGTTATTCAGTAACTGCTCTGTTTCAGTGCTTTTGCAGAGCCCTGCGGAAGATTATTAATCAGCCAGCGGTACTTGTTGAGCATTTCCTATCTACAGGGTACTATACTGAGTGCAATACAACAGAGTTAGCCGACGTGTTCCCTACCTACGGTGAGCTTACGGTCCAGGTAGGGAGATAGTCACTGATATAAATAATTTATAATATATAATTTAAAGATACGTACAGAAGTGCAGTGAGGGTGGGATGAATATCATTCATTCAGTAGTATTTATTGAGCGCTTACTATGTGCAGAGCACTGTACTAAGCGCTTGGAATATACAATTTAGCAACAGATCGAGACAATCCCTGCCCAATGGCGGGCTCACAGTCTAAACGGGGGAGACGGACAGCAGAGCAAAACAGAACACAACAGAAACACGACAACATCACGGAGATAAATGGAATTGAGGAGATGTGCACCTCATTAACAAAATAAATAAGGTAATAATATATACAAGGAGCACAGTGCTGAGGGGAGGGGAAGGGGGAAGAGCAGAGGGTTGGGGGGAGCAGAGGGAAAGGGGGGCTCAGTCTGGGAAGGCCTCCTGGAGGAGCTCTAAGATCACAGAGCCACGTGCATAAGCGATGCAAGAAGGGAGAGGGAGCCGGGGAAAAGAAGGCTTAATCAGGAGGGCCTCTCGGAGGAGACGTGACCTTAATGAGGCTTCGAAGGTGGGGAGAGTGGTGGGCTGGTGTATATGGAGGGGGAGGTGGTTCCGAGCTAGGGGAAGGCCATGGAAAAGGGGTTAGAAATGAGGAGAAGATTGGGGTCCAGCGAGTAAACTGGCTCTAGAGGAGCAAAGTGTGCGGGTAGGGCGGCTGTAGAATCGGTAGTAAGATTATAAATCACTTGGGAGATTCAGCACACACTAAGGACTGATGATAACCTTACAGTTCATTCATTCAATAGTATTTATTGAGCGCTTCCTATGTGCGGAGCACTGTACTAAGCGCTTGAAATGTACAAATCGGCAACAGATAGAGACGGTCCTTGCCCATTGATGGGCTTGCAGTCTAATCCTTGTATCTACGCCAGTGCTCAGAACGGTGCCTGGCACCTAGTAAGCACCTAGCAAATACCCTCATTATCATCATTATTATTAGTAATAAACCTGAAGAAAACTGAGTTTATGCCTTAGGCTAAACGTTGGAAACCTTGTAGGCCGTCACTGGATTCTGCTGCCTGGATAGTACCTCATTGGAACTTCAGCCTGAAGAATTTGCCATTTTGGAAAAAATCAAATGCAATTTACAAATTTCGCGTTGCCTTTAAACAGTTGGAAATGTTTCAGTAGCATTTGGCTTATAGTCTTTAGCTGGAGGATGTCATTATGCCTTTAACAGTAATTAACTAGAATCAGTTAATAATTCATCTAATAATAGTTATATTTTCTCTGCTCTCACAGAGCATTTTTTTTTTCTTGAGTGTTCATGCTGTTCTTTTCCTTTGACCTGGCAGGGTTTAGATGCCACAGCTCTATAAGCAGGCATTATGAGCTCTAAAAAAATCTACAAAAGAATGCAAAGATGCTGTGCTACTAATATCCCTTAAAGTACAGTCTACTAATTTGAAAGTAAATATAAGCCTCAAGTAATCATTTGTATTTCCCTTGGAATGGAATCTGGAAGCAAAAAATTCTTTTCTCATTCTAATGATTTAGAAAATGCTTCCTCAAACTTCACTCAGTAATTCAGCCATTCATGAACGGAAGATTCAACTCCTCTGCTATTAGTGTGAATTAAAACCTACTAATATTATTTTCATTTAGGCTATATATTAGGAGCCGAACAATGTGTTTTTGCCAATTTTAGAAATCTTAGGAGTGTGTGTGGATGGTATAGTTCTGGCAAGTGATAGGTTTTTAAAAATAGTCAAAGGAGTAGAAAAAAAGTTGTGATCTTGAACCTGGAATAGCTTTTATGTAACACCTTTCTGCTGGTTTTAAGTAATCCAGCCCAAGGATTTAACCGCCTTACATTTGCGGTTGCTGTACGATAAGCTGACGCAGAGGTACTGTAGAAAGGAAGGTAGCAGAAAAGTTGTAAGGATACAAACAAGTGCCTCTGATGTTAATATAAACTATATGTTGATCAGTCATATTTACCGAGCACTTACTGTGTGCAGAGCGCTTGGGAGACCCCGATTTAACCCAGTCGTTAGGCAGGTTCCCTGCCCATATCAAATTTAGAGTTGCTGAGAGGGAGTCACTGATCGAAATAAATAAGTAAATAAATGTTGCTCTACACACACACATAGGTAACTGTCCTTTGACTTCCGCGCCGAAGAGATTTTTAGCAGTACGTGTGTGTGAGCGACATGTTCCGACACGGTCCCTTCCACAGTCCGTGCATTCCGAAGATTGCGCTTCTGCTTCCCGGTTTTATTTCCCATCCAGAATGGCTGGGGCCTTGGTCCCAGAAGACAATAACGATACACATCGGGTTGGGATGCGGCACACCAGAGCAGAGGCTTTGGGCGAATTGGGGGGCCAAGAATTGGTCTGGAAAATAACATCGAATAGCGTCAGAGGAACCTGGGTTCTAATCCCGGCTCTGCCACCTACCTGCTCTGTGACCTTGGGTGAGTCATTTCGCTTCTCTGGGCCTCAGTTACCTCAGCGGTCAGTGGTATTTATTGAGTGCATACTGTGTGCAGAGCACTGTATTAAGCATTTTGGAAGAGTACAGTCTAACCGAGTCAGTAGACACGTACCCTGCCCACCTCGAGCTGACAGACCCAGCTGTAAAATGGGGGTCAAGACTGTGAGCCCCTGTGGGACATGGTCTGGGTCCAACCCGATTAGTTCGTATCTACCCCAGTGCTTAGTACAGTGCCTGATACATAGTAAATGCTTAACAGATGTCATTAAAACAATCAGACATGGGTGTGCGAATAACCCATGCCTCATCAGTCTCAATCCCCATTTTATGGATGAGGGAACTGAGGCCCAGAGAAGTGACGTGACTTGCCCAAGGTGACAGAGCAGACAAGTGGTGGAGCCGGGATTAGAACCCACGACTTTCTGACTCCCAGGCCCCTGCTCTATCCATTATGCCCTGCTGCTTAGTACAGTGGTGGTGCTTAGCACATGGTACGTGCTTAATAATACCACTGATTGATAGATTATACATTGTATCGGAACATAAGTGCCATTAGTGGGTCAGACCAGTGATCTGTTCAACCCAGGATTCTGCTTCTGGCAGCGACAACGAGATGGCGGGAAAAACTATGCAGTAATTGCTTTTGGCGTTCAGAATAATAATTGGTAATTGTTAAGGGTTTACTATGTGCCAAGCACTGTACTAAGTCCTGGGGTAGATACAAGATCATCAGGGCCCACATGGGGCTCACAGTCTAAGTAGGGGGGAGAACGGGTATTGAATCCCCATTTTGCATTATGGGGGAACTGGAGCACAGAAAAGTTAAGTGACTTGTCTAAGGTCGCACGACAGACATGCGGTGGAGTTGGAATTAGAACCCAGGTCCTCTGACTCCCAGGCCCGGAGTTTAGCATCTGAATTGTACTTTCCCAAGCACTTAATACAGTGCTCTGCACACGGCAAATGATCAGTGTTCTTTATTGAACAATTACTCTGTGTAGAGCACTGTACTAAGTGCTTGGGAGAGTAAAAATACAGTGTAATTAGCACTCAATAAATGCCATCGATTCATTAAGTTCCTTGTAGGTAGGAAACTTGTCTCCAGCCTCCGTTGAACCGCGCTCTCCCAAGCACTTAGTAGAGTGCTCTGTACTCATTAAGCAGCCAATAAATGGGTTCATTAAACTAACTGTGGGCAGGGAACATGGCTACTAGCTCTGTTGTATCGTAAAAAAAAAAAATGTTGGTATTTGTTAAGCGCTTACTACGTGCGGAGCACTGGGGTAGTTACAGGGGAATGAGGTTGTCCCACGTGAGGCTCACAGTCTTCATCCCCATTTTACAGATGAGGGAACCGAGGCACAGAGAAGTGAAGTCACTTGCCCACAGTCACACGGCTGACAAGGGGCAGAGTTGGGATTCGAACCCATGACCGCTGACTCCCAAGCCCGGGCTCTTTCCACTGAGTCATGCTGAGGTGGGAAGGGGCGAGGTGATGCAGCACTTTAAAGACAAGGGTGAGGAGTTTTTGTTTGATACGGAAGCGGAAGGGCAACCAGTGGAGATTCTTGAGGAGGTGGGGGTGACATGACCGGAACATTTCTGTAGAAAGCTGAACCGGGCAGCGGAGTGAAGTATGGACCGGAGTGGGGAGAGGCAGGAGGCTGGGAGGTCAACGGGGAGGCCGATGCAGTCGTCCAAGTGGGTTAGGATGAGTGATTTTATTAATATGTTAGCAGTTTGGAGAGGAAAGGGAGGATTTTAGCGATGTTGTGAAGGTGAGACCGACAGCACTCGGTGACGGCTTGGATGTGTGCGGTGAATGAGAGAGCGGAGTCAAGGATACCACCGAGGGCGAGGGCCTGTGAGACTGGGAGGACGGTGGTGCCGTCTACGGTGACGGGAGAGTCCCGGAGAGGTCGGGGTTTGGGTGGGACGATAAGGAGCTCAGTCTCGGACATGTTGAGTTTGAGGTGAAGGGAGGACATCCAAGTAGAGATGTCTCGAAGGCAGGAGGAGATGGGAGCCTGGAGAGAGAACAGGGGAGGAGAAGTAGATTTGGGTGTCATCCGCGGAGAGGTCGTAGTTGAAACCGTGAGTTCTCCGAGGGAATGAGTGTAGACGGAGAATAGAAGGGGACCCAGAACCGAATCTCGAGGGACCCCCACAGTTAGGGGGTGGGAGGCGGAGGAGGAGCCCGCGAAGGAGATGGAGAACGAGTGGCCAGAGAGATAAGAGGAGAGCCAGAAGAGGACAGAGTCAGTTAAGCCGAGGATGGATGAGGTATCCGGCGGGGGGGGGAGGAGGAGTCGTCCACAGTGTCAAAGGCAACTGACAGGTCGAAGAGGATTAGGACGGAGAAGGAGCACTTGTATCTGTGAAGAAGGAGATAGCCTGACTTGATAGCAAGAAGACGATAGCCTGACGTGTCAGCATCCACTTTCAGGTTGGGGGCCAAGGGGCCGTTCTGCTCTTGCGGGAGAAAAACTTCACGGACTCTGCGCTGGGTTGGAGCGGGTGTGTCAGAGACAAGTTTATTTACTACTCGCGTTTCTTCTAGTGCTAGTAGGGAATGGTGTTGACGGCCGGAGTTTCCCCGGCTAATCGAGGCCAGCTCAACTCTGAGTAATCCGGCGCTCCTTTATATACAGTCAGTACAGCATCTAATTTAATCAGAGAGTTCAGGACAGGATAAATCCCTCAGGATAGGCAGCAGGAACTTCATGGAAAGGGGTTTTCCCATCCGTCCCCTGCTCTGTTCTCTCGGTGACTGGAGAAGCAGTGTTGCCTGGTGGAAAGAGAACGGGCCTGGGAGTCGGGTGGTTGTGGGTTCTAATCCCGGCTCCGCCACTCGTGCGCTGCGTGACCTTGGGGGAGTCACTTCATTTCTCTGGGCCTCAGTTGCCTCATCTGTAAAATAGAGGTTAAGACGTTGAGCCTCAGGTGGGACAAGGACTGTGTCCGACTTGGTTGTATCCACCCCAGTGCTTCGTACAGTGCTTCACAGAGTACTTCACAAAGGAAGCAGCGTGGCTCAGTGGAAAGAGCCTGGGCTTCGGAGTCAGAGGTCATGAGTCCGACTCCCGGCTCTGCCACTTGTCAGCTGTGTGACTGTGGGCGAGGCACTTAACCTCTCTGTGCCTCAGTTACCTCAACTGTAAAATGGGGATTAACTGTGAGCCTCACGTGGGACGACCTGAATACCCTGTATCTCCCCCAGCTCTGCACATAGCGCTTAACAAATCCCAACATTATTATTATTATTACCATCATCATCATTAAAGCCCACTGATGGTTAAATCCCAGGTGTCCTGATTAGATCAAGGCTGTAACTTCATCTTGATTTCAGCTACTCCTTTCAGAGACCCCTGTCAAGATCCCACCTGGAGAATTTACGGTACTCTTCCAGTCTCAGCTATGGGAGTGAGAGTCAAGCGGGGACATACCCATTCCAATCCTAGCTCGGACAGGGGCTAGCTAGTGGAAGGCGATCTGCTACAAGTCAGAGCTCATCTGTGCTGGGCGGGAGTGGCATGGGAGAGAGTCGAGGGCAGAGACTCGAGTTTCCTGCACGGAAGAAGGCAGTGGTAAACCACTTCTGGATTTTGACCAAGAAACCACCAGAAGGATTGGGATGTTCTGGGAGACAAGTGTCCGTGGAGTCGCGATGGATCAGAATAATAATGTTGGTATTTAAGTGCTTACTGCGTGCAGAGCACTGTTCGGAGCGCTGGGGGAGATACAGGATCATCAGGTTGTCCCACATGAGGCTCACAGTTTCTTACAGATGAGGGAATTGAGGTGCAGAGAAGTGAAGTGACTTGCCCACAGTCACACAGCTGACAAGGGGCAGAGCCGGGATTCGAACCCCTGACCTCTGACTCCCAAGCCCGTGCTCTTTCCACTGAGCCACGCCGCTTCCCTAGCATAAGACAAGACTCCTTTCGGGAGACCGGAGAATGAAGGGAAGATGTGCTGTGAAGGGCTTGCCTTGGTAATCAAACACACCCAGAGGCGATCAACCTGGCCTGGAGGGAAGGGGGAAAATCCAAGATCTTAACCGTTGTGCTGCCTAACTCTCCTAGGCAACTCCAGGGCTCAGGGCTGAAGTGTTTTTTTGTGGTTCGGCAATATCTTTTGCCATTCTCTCCCTTTCTGGAAATGGAAATTAAGCACTTATTATGAGCCAGGCATTCATTCATTCAGTAGTACTTATCGAGCGCTTACTATGTGCAGAGCACTGTACTGAGCGCTTGGAATGAACAAGTCGGCAACAGATAGAGACGGTCCCTGCCGTTTGACGGGCTTACGGTCTGATCCGGGGAGACGGACGGACGAGAACAATGGCACTGTTCTAAGTGTTGGGTTACATACAAGGGAATCGGGTTGGACAAAGGTCCTGTCTCACATAGGACTCTTGATTCTATTTATTGCCATCGTTCTCGTCTGTCCGTCTCCCCCGATTAGACCGTAAGCCCGTCAAGGGGCAGGGACCGTCTCTATCTGTTACCGATTTGTACATTCCAAGCGCTTAGTACAGTGCTCTGCACATAGTAAGCGCTCGATAAATGCTATTGAATGAATGAATGAATGAATGAATGACTCACAGTCTTAATCCCCTTTTTCCAGATGAGGGAACTGAGGCACAGATAAGTTAAGTGACTGACCCCAAGTAGCAGCAGACAAGTAGCAGAGCCAGGATTAGAACCCAGTTCCTCTGACTCTCAGGTCTGAGCTTGAACCACTAGGCCAAGCTGTGACTCTCCAGGGCTGGAGAGTCACTCACGTCCTCATCTAATTAAGCAAATGATGAGAGAGATAAAGCCCTCTTTTACATGTTTAGCACCAGTACTCAAAAGAACTGAGCTCCAAATGATCTCTCCTAAAGGAAGGGTCTTTCCCTTATTTCCCTTGAGAGGTTTTGAATCTATTCTGTCAGTCTGCAGGTTGGAGCTTTGTTTTCAGCACTGGGTTTGCTTTCAAATGGCGCTTGTTAAGCGCTTATGTGTGCCAAGGCACTGTACTAAACGTTGGGTTGGATACAAGATAATTAGGTCGGTGTAGTCCCAACCCCACGTGGGGCTCACAGTCCAAGTAGGAGGTCAGAGGGGGAGAAGGAGAAGCAGCGTGGCCTAGCGAATAGAGCATGGGCACCTCCAGTCCCTCTAGACTGTATGCATATTGTGGGCAGGGAATGTGTCTGTTTATTGTTATATGGTCCTCGCCTAAGCGCTTAATGCAGTGCTCTGCACACAATAAGAGCTCAATAAACACGATGGAATGAATTAAAGTGGGATTTCAAAACTGGCAAGGCGAGAAATGGTGTAATGACTAGAGGTGGTGGGATCCAGCGTGTGTCCAAGGGAGTGAATTTGGGTTTTTTTTATGGTATTTGTTAAGCACTTACTCTGTGCCAAGCCCTGTTCTAAGCGCTGGGGTCGATACAGGCTAATCAGGTTGGACGCAGTCCGTGTCCCACGTGGGGCTCACAGTCTTCATTCCCATTTTGCAGGTGAGGGAACTGAGGCCCAGAGAAGTGAAGTGACTTGCCCGAGTCGCACTGCAGATAAGTGGCAGAGCTGGGGTTAGAACCCAGGTTCTTCTGACTCCCAGGCCCCTGCTCTTATCCACCAAGCCATGCTGCTTTTCACTTTTCCGCCGTGTGACCTTAGGCAAGTCACTATATTTCTTTATGCCTCGGTATCTTCATCTGTAAAACGGAGGTTCAATTTCTGTCCTCCCTCCGACTTTGACCATGAGCCCAGATGGAATCTGATTATCTTGCATCTGCACCGGTGCTTAGTACGGTGCTTGGCACATAGTAAGTGCTTAACGTAGGCCATAATTTTTTTTTATAAATAAGAGGACAGGATATACTTATGGGTGACGGGTGAGTGACAACAGGAAGGGAAACTTGTGCCTTAATCGTCAGGCTCCTGCGTCATGAGATCTCTCTCGAGCGGAGCGTAGGGGGTTCTGGGAAAGATTCGGGGAAGAAGAAGAAGGATTTGAAGGGGAGTTGGGCTATCTTGCTTGGCGAGAAGTTAGAAACTGTTCTGGAAATGAGTCAAAAACAGACAGCATGGAGGAGGAGCTGGGAAGAGGAGTTAAATATATGGATAGGCGGTGCGGTTGGCTGGTGTGGAGAGTGATTCAGAAATTCGGGGGAGAAAAGAAGAGGAATGTAGGCAGGGACCCAGTATGCACCCGCCTTAAGGGTGAGGAACGAAGTTTAAATTTTATTCCATGAAAATGACAGCGGTGACTAACCTTAGGAGGCGTAGAACAATGCAAGGGGACGCTGCATTGGCTGAGATAGTAAACTTCAAATCGGCACCAAGGAAAATGAATTTGTTCAATCTGGGCAGGAAATAATAAGAGCTTTGAAATGCATTTGTCAGTCAAAAGGAAGTATAGAATAACTGCGCAGTCTCAAGTGTGTTGGAGCACTCGGATGTGAACGGTCATGTTTACTGTTACTTTTGTAAAATCATGGAAAAGTGGAGAAATAAAGAAGCGCTGTAGGAGGATGAATTTTTTTTCTTGCGGTATTTAAGTGCTTGCTGTGTGTCAGGGACTGAACTAAGCGCTGGCTAATCAGGTTGGAAACAGTCCACGTTCCACATGGGGCTCACAGCCTCAATTCCCATTTTACAGATGAGGGAACTGAGGCGCAGAGACATGAAGTGTCTTGCCCAAGGTCACAAAGCAGACAAGTGGCGGAGCCGGGATTAGAACCCAGGTCCTCTGACTCCCAGGCCCGTGCTCTATCCACTGGGCCACTCTGCTTCTCAATTTTTAGGGAGAGGAAAAGCGAAAACATGACATTGTCACGCGTTTGGTATAATAATGGGCAGGATCATCATCACCATCAGTGGTATTTATTGAGCGCTTACTGTGTGCAGAGCACTGTATTAAACTCTTGGGAGTGTACAACGTAGAGTTAGCAGACGTTCCCTGCCCACAAGGAGCTTACAGTCTAGAGGGGAAGACAGACATTAATGTAAATAAATAATTCATAATATATAATAGAATGGTGGGCCAACTATTCAGAGAGAGAGAGATTGGAAGAAACTGGGGATCATTCAATAAATTGTATTTCTCGAGCGCTTACTATGTTCAGAGCACTGTACTGAGGGCTTGGGATGTGTTCCCTGCCCCTAATGAGCTTACAGTGCAGAGGGAGATGAGAGTAATGCGTAATAGGCAATCTGGCTCATCTTTTGATCCAGTATCTTGGCTTCTGGGATCTAACTTCTCATGAATTATGGACCCAACCAGATATTTTCGATCTTGGGGACAGCTAGGTACCTCCTCTCAGTTTTAAGGACCAAAGGATGAAAAGAATCTATCCACTCTGTGTAGTCCCGAATCTTCCCCCCATCATCACGGCAAATAAGCGCGATGAATGTTTTGACCACAGTCCCTGGAAAGTGACCGGAACAGGTTAATTATTTAGCTGGAGGGAAAGTGATTTGACTCATCTTATGTTTAGTCAAAATGAAAAGAAATCTGTGGTGGCATTTTCTTATTTTTAGCACAAACAGGTGCAGGTGCAGAACAACAAAAAAGCGTGAAGTTGAGCCTAGAAAAGATATTCCTTTAATGAGAGGGAGATTCTTAGGCCTTTAAGTATTTCCTTTGATTTTCAGGCCATTTTCTTGATATGTACATGAGATGTCCAAAGAGCCCCGTTTTCATTTCTTTCAAACCACATACCTTACGAATCCAATATGTAAAAAAAGATAATTTAAGGCATCTGCTGGTGTCCTTGTGCCATTCTGTTAGATTTTTTTCTCTCTTTAGAGAAAATTACTGTTGTTTTCCGAGGGCTAGAATTACAATTCTGAAATTGAAAATGGATAAGAACTTTGTCTTAAAAAAAAAAAGGCAAAAAAAAAAAATCCCCATATTTCCTTCTCAGTTCTGAGAAGGAACTGCATCTGAATTTGAGAAGAAATCTTTTTATTGTGCTTTCCCTTTGTTGGCAAGTCACTTTCTCAAACTATATTTATGTTTTTCTGTGTTTTGTTTCCGCTCCACTATCAATAAGGGCAGTCGGTCCATTAGTTAAAAACAAAAAACCAAAAAATAAAAAACATTTGGCAGATCAATTTAATTCATTTAACTCTTTTCCCAGAGACTAAACATTCAGAAGACTCCAGGGGGCATTCTGGCATGATAGAAAAAGAGACATTAAAATTTCAGGCTCTTCCGCTGTATTGACATATTTTTTAAAAGGGCTTTTTGAAGTTCCCACTGCAGAATCACAGTTATTATGGCCATACATTTTCAGCAGGGCAGAAAGGAAAAGAAGTCACTCTGTCCGTAACTCCGTTAGTGGTGAACGCCATTAGTATTACACAGTCTTCCCATCGATCCCATCAACAGAAATGATCTTTGCAGCCCACCAGAAATACACTCTAATTGGATCGACATTTATTAATCCACTGCTACTAGCTTTATTGATGTACGTCGGTATATATGTGTATGTTGCCGCTTAGCTGGCAGTGTTGAGGGAAAACAATAATAATAGTGATAATAATTGTATTAAGTGCTTACTGCATGTCAAGCAATGAGGTAGATACAAAATAATCAGGTCAGACACTTTCCCTGTCCCACATGGGGCTCATAATCTAAGAAGGAGGGTGAGCGGCTATAGAATTCCCATTTTTGCCGATGTGGGGTTTGCCCAGCAGAGTAAAGTGACTGGCCCAAGGTCACACAGCAGACAGGTGGCGGCGCCGGGATTAGGAGCCGGTCCTCTGACTCCCGGACCCGTGCTCTATCCACGAGACCATGCTGCTTCTCCATGAGATATAGACAGCACACCCACGCACATACACATACGATCTGCGGTAACTCTCTGTGTGTATGTGTATATGTTGTGTGTGTTTATAAATATACACTCTGTGGCAAGTCGCTTCTGTGAGCCTCAGTTACCTCATCTGGAAAATGGGCCTTGAGACTGGGAGCCCCATTTGGGTCAGGGCCTGTGTCCAAACTGATTTGCTTGGATCCACCCCAAAGCTTAGTACAGTGCCGGGCACATAGTAGGCGCTTAACAAATATTATTATTATTATTACTACTAAAAGTAATGAGAAAGCCAGTTGGTTCTCATCCCTGCCCCATGCCCCCTATTCCCGGGAAAGAGGATATCAGCTCTCTCTGGCTTCACCGAGTGCTTGCTTTGGACCTAGGAGTCACAGTCATTGACAAGATGCTTAAATTCTCCTCCATTTCCTTTTTCCCCCCTCTTTAAAAAGCAAAGATCTGATTGTTTATCTGTTCTCTAACAAGCCTTTGAAGGAGCTCAGAGAACCATGGTAAAATGAGCAGGTGCGCATTAAATGCGGACTGGTTCTCACTCGAACCCTATATTGCCCCATTATTTCCTTGGCCCAGATAAAAATCGCTTCCGGGGGACATATAGAAGCTGATATACATTTAGCAGTGGAATCAACATGTTGCAAATTCAAGAATGAGAAGTCTCATGGCCTAGTGGATAGAGCACTTGCCTGGGAGTCGGAAGGACGTGGGTTTTAATCTTGGCTCTGCCAATTTTTTTGGTTAATGGTATTTGTTTAGTACTTAGTATGTGTCAAACACTGTTCTAAGCGCTGGGGTAAATACAAGTGAATTAGGTTGGACACACACAGTCCCTGACCCACCTGGGGCTCAGACTCTAAATAGGAGGGAGAATAGGAGAACTAAATGACAGGGAAGTTAAGTGACTTGCCCAGGGTCACACAGTCGGCTTTGGGCAGAGTCAATTTGGAACGCAGGTCTCTGACTCCCAGGCCTGGCCTCTTTCCTCTAGGTCACGCTGCTTCTCATTCATTTATTTACAACACATTGACTCTGCAGCCAAATGTGTATTAGCTTCCAAGTGTGTCCTGAAAACGATTTATATTTGGGCCAAGGAGATAATGAGGCAGCATGGGGTTTGAGCTGAGATCCCATTGGTATTTAATTTTCTCCAGCCCATATTTCTGTGGTTCTCTGAGCTCCCGCAGGGGCTCGTTAGGTAACTGGTAACTTGTCTGCTGTGTGACCTTGGGGCAAGTCACTTCACTTCTCCGTGCCTCAGTTCCCTCTTCTGTAAAATGGGGCTTAAGACCGTCAGCCCCATGTTGGACATGGACAGTTGTCCAACCTGATTAGCTTGTATCTACCCCAGCGCTTAGTCCAGTGTCTGTCACCTAGTAAGCGCTTAACATGTCATAAAAAAAAATGACAACTTGAAGGGGGTCATTTTGAGAGGGACCGAGGGGGAGTACAAGTCGTTTAGTCAACATTTTCAAGAAAACTGCAGGGATCTGAGACAGAAAAATCAGATGTGGAAAGCTTCACCCTGAAAACTTCAAGGAAATTCGAAAGGGATCGATCAGTGATGTTTATTGAGTGCTTACTGTGTGCAGAGAACTCATTAAGTGCCTGGGAAAGTACCATCCAATGGAGTTGAAAGACACTTTCCCTGCCCACAAGGAGCTTACAGTCTAGTGGGATCATGATACATTTCAGGTAAGTGGTCTTCCCTGACTAAGCCCTCCTTTTCTCCCACTCCCTTCTCTGCCACCCTGACTTGCTCCCTTTATTCATCCCCCCGATCCCAGCCCCACAGCACTTATGTCAATATCTGTAACATTTATATTGTCTGCCTCCTCCTGTAGACTGTAAGCTCACTGTGGGAAGGGAATGTGTCTCTTTATTGTAAGAAGGTACACTCCCAACTGCTTAGTACCGTGTTCTGCACACAGTAAGCGCTCGGTGAATATGATTAAATGAAAATGAGTTAGGGTAGCATCAGTCAAAATCCGAAAGCATCATTATGGGTTTACATATGCTCAGTATCTGATATAGAAAGGTAAACGGGCTTCCTTTTCCGCCTTTAGAACCAAAAAGTAGAAAGCAAAAATTCCCACAGCAGGTCATGTTTTCCCCAGTACATCTTTATCCCTACTCAAAATCACAATAAGCAAATTGTTCATTTTTACAATCACTTGTGAAAGAAAAAGGAGTGAGAAGCAGCACGGTCTAGTGGCAAGAGCACAAGCTGGGGAATCGGAGGACGTGGGTTCTAATCCTGGCTCTGCCACTTGTCTGCTGTGTGACTTTGAGCAAGCCACTTGACTTCCCTGTGCCTCAGTTACCTCATCTGTAAAATGGGGATGAAGACTGTGAGCCCCTCGTGGGACAACCTGATTACCTTGTATCTACCCCAGCGCTTATAACACTGTTTGGCACATAGAAAGCGCTTAGCAAATACCATAAAAATATATATATCTACTGCAATGCTTAGTACATGGGCTAGCACATAGTAAGTGCATATCAAATATCATAAAAAGATGGTTTGAAAATAATCTATAGCCACTGAAGATGGACTAGAGATTGGATTTAGTTACATAAATTTTAGGTTAACAGCAGCAGGTGCCAAGGCAGAAAGACTGAAACTTTGGTGTGTCATTGGCTGCTGAGTTGACTGAAAATAATGTAGGGAATCTGGCTGGTGAGATGAAGATTTCATGAGGTCCAAAAAGAATATCTTTATTTATCTTTTAATATTTCTTCAAAGTCTGCTCGTCACCACCTTGTCGATAATCGTTCCACAGGTTTTTGCCTACGTAATTATTAATGTGTTTATTATAGCCGAATATATCCTTCCTCATTGGCAATGAGTCAAGCTACAAATGGAAAACCTTCTCTTAGTAATAGTGTTTCACAGAAAGAAAATGAGCAATTAATCTTTTCTTGATATTGTATTAGGCAATATCCAACAGAAACCTTGAAACTATTTCGCATGATCGACTTTCTAAAGCAGTTTCTCGCCAATATTATATATGGGAGATGCGTCATCTCATTTTTCTGGGTAGTGTTCAGTTATTTAATTAATGTGTTAACAATAGAGCATCTGTGCTCTGAAAAACATGAATGGGATTTCAACATTAAGGACTTCATCAAATCGAACGCTAAAAATCACCAGAAACCGTGAGGCCTGTTGAAGGAACGTGGGCTAATGGAAAGAGCACGGGCCTCAGAGTCAGAGGACCTGAGTTCTAATTCTGGTTCTGCCACATGCCTGCTGTGTGGCCGTGAGCAAGCCACTTAACTTCTTTAATGTCTCCATTTCCTCATGTGTAAAATGGGGATTTAATACTTGTTCACCTTAACTGTGAGCCTCGTTGAGGGACGGGGACTGTGTCCGACTGGATTACCTTGTATCTACCCCAGCGCTTAGCCTGGCACATACTAAGCACTTAACAAATGCCATACTTATCATTATAAATACCACTGATGATATAGCATGTCTATCCCAGCACTCAGTACAGTGCTCGACAAATGGCAGGCTCTTAACAAATACTGCGATCATTACTGACCAACATCTTTGCTGCCTCTTTTCTAGGAAACCTTCAGCATAACTCTAAGTTAAATAAGACGCCGGTTGTTTGCGATAAACTTTTTTTTTTCTGGGTTATATAAATGGCTCTTTATTTTAGGTCTGGTTTTCAGAATTTCACGTTTGGGAGAGGATGTTGTATAAGAAGAGTGAAATAGCTGAGACAACAGTTTTAACACTCTTTTTGGGACAGCTGACTGGAATGATGATTTTTGTGTGGGCACTAGTCATATCTCTTGGGATTTGGTCAGTGTCCTTTTTTTGCTAAAAGCTGCCAACTTCCTTCACAGGCCTGACCAGATATGTCATTTCAAATGACAGTCCTAGACAGGGCCAAGGCAGGAACCCTTTTTAATTCATCATTTTAAATTACTGTGGTATTTAAGTGCCTCTATGTGTCAAACGCTGTACCGAGCGCCAGGGTAAATACGAGATAATCAGACTGGACACAGTTTCTGCCACATATAGGGCTCGCAGGCTAAAAGGGAGGGAGAACATGGACTCAACTGTCCCTCTCTGGACTGTAAGCTCATTTAGAAGCAGCGTGGCTCAGTGGAAAGAGCATGGGCTTGGGGGTCAGGGCTCATGAGTTCGAATCCCAGCTCTGCCACTTGTCAGCTGTGTGACTGTGGGCAAGTCACTTAACTTCTCTGTGCCTCAGTTCCCTCATCTGTAAAATGGGGATTAAGACTGTGAGCCCCACGTGGGACAACCTGATTCCCCTATGTCTACCCCAGCGCTTAGAACAGTGCTCGGCACATAGTAAGCGCTTAACAAATACCAACATTATTATTATTATTGAGGGCAGGGATCATGTCTATCAACTCTGTAATTTTGAACTCTCCCAAGTTCTTAGTGCAGTGCTCTGTACACAGTAAGCGCTCAATAAATTCCATTGTTGATGATGATGATGAAAATCTACTTTACAGTTGGGAAGAGTGAGGCACAGAGAAGTTAAGCCACTTGTCCCAGGACACAGAACAGACCGGGATTAGAGCTCAGGTCCCCTGATTATTAGGCCTGTGTTCCTGCCATAGGTCTTGCTACTATCCTGCTAGATTCCCTTGCTTCCTGTCTCCCCAAACGAGCAGAACTGTAGAATCAGGAATAATGTAGATTGCTTGCTATCTCTGTTGTGAAAATACTCTGTCTTTTGGGGGTTGTTTCCTTTTGGCTTTGTCCTTAATTGGCATCTGTCCAAGCTGATCACTCAAGAACCCTGAACGCCACCGATTATTTCAACAATAACCTTTCCCCCACCCCAGCCCAATGCATAAGTCCTGTTAAAAGGAGCTATGTAGATTCAGCCTCTTTCAGTGTTGTAGGAAAAATAACGGCCAACCCTTGTAATATGTTTCTGTTTTGGGCTTCTTTTAGTTTTCCCAGATCCTCCCGAACATAGCCAATTGCCCATCAAAATCTTTTTTTTTCTGGTATTTATATTGTATAGCTATTTATATTAATGTCTGTGTACCCCTCTAAAACTGTAAGCCCGATGTGGGCAGAGACTGTGTCTACCAACTCTCAATACAATTGATTGATTGGTTGGTATTCAGTCAGGGGTTATGTATCCTGGAGCTGACGTTTCTTCTTTTAATACCCAGTTTGATCTTGGTTGGGGACATTTAACTAAGAGAGAAATTTTGACAGAAGAGGGGAAACCAATACTGCAAATTGCTAAGATTATTTGAGTATCTGTCTCCCAGAGAATCAGGGTTGAGTAATCATAATAATAAGAAGTGTGATATTTGTTAAGAATTTACTGTTTGGGAAGGAAGAGCTTACTGCTGGGACTGGATGTGGATAGGTGGAGAAATATTTTTCTCTTTGCTCTCTTTTTCAACTCTCCCATTCCCTGGAGGTGTCTATGTGATCCTCTGGTTTCTTCTCTCTGATATACTGCCACAATAATGCTAATAATAACTGCAGTGTGGGCCAAGCGCTGTATTAAGCGCCTCAGTAGATGCAAGATTATCAGATCAGACACAGTCCCTGGACCACTGGGGGATGAGGCATCAGTAGTCGGGGATTGGGGGGTGCGGGGAAAATAGGGTGGAGAGATGAGATATCAGTCAGAGAACGCTTCCTGGAAGAGGTGTGCTTTTACCAGTTCATTCGATTGTATTTATTGAGCACCTACTGCGTGCAAAGCACTCTACTAAGCGCTTGGGAGCGTACAGTGTAACAATAAACAGACACATTCCCTGCCCACAACTAACGTACGGGCTAGAGGGCTAGACAGACATCAATAGAAATGAATGAATTACATTAAATTACCGGGCTTTGAAGATGGGGAGAGCCGTGGTTTAATCAGGTCATCATCATAACAGTAGTAACGGTGGTATTTGTTAAGTGCTTACTGTGTGTCAAGCACTGTACTAAGCGCTGGGGTGATCCAAGTGAATCAGGTTGGACACGGTCCCCCCAGGGCTCACAGGCTAACTAGGAAGCGAAGGGGGAGGCAGTTCCAAGCAAGAGGGAGCTGGCGAAAGAGATGAGAATGAGGCACAGAGAGGAGGTTGGCGTCAGAGGAGCGGAATGCGGGAGCTGGGTTGTAGTGGGAGATCGAGTGTTAAAAAGGAGGCAGCTGAGTGGGCACTTTAAAACCGAAGGCGGGGAGTTTCTGCTTCATGCGGAGAGAGATGGGCAAACATGAGAGTTTGTGAGGAGTGGGGAGACAGGCTCAGAACGATGTTATATACCTGAAGTGTAAACTGCTATTGATTTACATTGATGTCAGTCTTCCCCCCTAAACTATAAGCTCGCTGTGGGCAGGGAACCTCTCTCCCAACTCTGGTAGGTTGCTATATTGTACTCTCTCAAGGGCTCAATACAGCCCTCAGCTCCCAGTAAGCGCTCAATAAATACGATTGCTTGTCGTGGGCGGGAAATGCTTCTGTCATATTGCATTGTCCTCTCCCGAGGGCTTAGTCCGCAGGAAGTGCTCAATTTGTGGATTGGAAATGGCCGTGACTCAGAGCCCATTGTCCTTTTCCTCTGTTTCAGGTCCTCGGGGCCCTCTCGATCCCCCCAGCAAAGATGTAGCCTCAAGGATGTCAGAGAGGCGGCTCCACGGCCCTTGTCCGCCCGTCGGCCGGGGCCATTTTGAAAAACCCATCTTGGGCCCTCCCAGTTTGGTCTCCCCGAAGCCGAACCCCAAGAATGGCCTCCACCCTCTCCACGCGCAAAACAGCCCCACGAAACCTCACGTCATCACGGTCGTGAAGCCAGGAGGGCCCACGCCCAGGAAGGTCACCCTTCTCCTCAACGGGAAGTCTGGGGCGACTTTCGAACGGCTGATCGCTGACGTCTCGGAGGCCCTGGGCTTTCCCCCGGGGAAGGACGACCGGGTGAGGAAACTGTATAACCTGAAGGGCAAGGAGGTTCGGAGCGTCTCCGACTTCTTCGGGGAAGGAGATGCTCTCATCGCCGTGGGAGGGGAGCAGTTGACCCTGAAGAACATTCAAGCGGCCATAGAGGAACTCTACTCCATCACGCCCCGGGCCCTCGCTTCGACCCAGAAGAGCTCGGAGTTGTCCCCGGAGCCGAAAAGCAGACTGGGGAGCAAGGCTCAGAGAGCCGACCGCCCCCGTGGAGAAACCCCGATGGCCAAGGGTCGCTGCGAAGCCCCCTTCCCTAAGCAGGAGGGGAAAGCCAACGGTGGGGTGATGAGGCCAGAGGATGAGGGGAGCCCCCAGAAGAAATGGGGTCGGGAGAGGGGGGAGCACGAGAAAGACGCCAAGCCCCTCAGGAAAGCCCGCGAGGAGGAGAGCCATCCGACTCGAGAAAAGCAACAAGGGAGCGAAATGACCGCGGAGCCGGGCCAGGCGGCCAGGTGCGAGAAATGCAAACACGACGGCTCCCTGTGGCACACGCTGCAGAGGAAAGGCCTGACGGAGCTCACCCTCGGGAGCAACCATTTGGAACCGGGGAAGGGCCAGAGGTGTAGAGACGTGGGAAAGATGGGAAAGATGAGGAGTTTCAAGAGACCCCACGAGGAAGGCTCACCGGAGGGGAAAGAAATCACGTGGAAGAAAGACCTCGGGGACAGTAGCCGGAGAAGCGGCCCCAGCGCTCCCAGCCAGGAACCGGAAAAGCCAAAATGGAACTTGGAGAGGAAAGAGCAGAGGGACTCGGAAATCCACAGAAATAATAACCCCGGGGCATCTCTGAGCGTGAGGAGAGAAGCCCCAGGGGAGCAGCGGAACCCAGAAGGAAGCTCGAGGGGACGGCCGAAAGACACTCGCAGCTTACCTAGGAGTGACCTGAGCGGTTGGCTAGGGAGAGAAGGCCGGGGCGAACCAGAAAAACCCTCAGTCGGCCGGGGAGAGGAGGAGGAGAAGAAGGTGGGGAAGACGAAGGAGAAAAGAGGCGAAGCAGGAAAAAGGGCGGTACAGGGAGAGAGTGAACGCGGGCGAGCCGACCAAAGGCGGGAATCTAAGGCGGGCGCAGAAGGCAAGTCACGGGGCACGGAGGGCAAGAAGCCGAGGTCCTACGGTTCCAGGAAGGCCGACGTGGAAAGATACTATGAGATCGGCCGGAACATCGGGGACGGGAACTTCGCCGTGGTGAAAGAGTGCCGGCACCTGGTGACCAAACAGGCCTACGCCATGAAAATCATCGACAAGTCCAAGCTGAAGGGCAGAGAGGGCATGGTGGACAGCGAGATCGTCATCATCCAGAGCCTCTCCCACCCCAATATAGTGAGTTTGCACGAGGTGTATGAAACCGGAACGGAGATCTACCTGATCCTGGAGTACGTCCAGGGGGGAGATCTCTTTGACGCCATCCTGGAAAGCGTCAAGTTCACGGAACACGACGCGGCCCTCATGCTCACCGACCTGTGCGAGGCCCTCGTTCACATGCATGACAAGAACATCGTCCACCGGGACCTCAAACCGGAAAACCTCTTGGTGAGTCTCGAAGCGGGCTCTGGTTCTGCCTGGAGATAGGAGCCTTCCTTTCCTCTTCTCCCATTCCCTTCTGCGTCACCCTGACGTTCTCCCTTTATTCACAGCCTGCATCTCCCAGACCTCTCTCGGGGTTGCACCTGGAGAGTTTCCAGTTCTCTATCAGTCTTGGCTACGGGAGGGAGAATCAAGCAGAGGCCTACCCATTCCATTCCTAGCTTGGGCAGTGGCTAGCGAGTGGAAGGCCGTCTTCAACAAGTCAAAACTCACCCCTACTGGGCAGCAGCGGCATGGAAGAGAGTCGAGGGTGGAAACTCCGGTTTACGGCGTTGAAGGCGGCAGTGGTCAGCCGCTTCCGTATTTTTACCAAGAAAGCTCTATGGATCCACTACCAGAATGATTGCACATGGAGAGAGGGGCGTTCTGGGAGAGATAGAATAATAATGTTGGTATTTGTTAAGCGCTTACTGTGTGCAGAGCACTGTTCTAAGCGCTGGGGGAGATACAGGGTAATCAGGTTTTCCCACGTGAGGATCACAGTTAATCCCCATTTTACAGATGAGGTAAATGAGGCCCAGAGAAGGGAAGTGACTCGCCCACAGTCACAGAGCTGACAAGTGGCAGAGCCGGGAGTCGAACTCATGACCTCTGACTTCGAAGCCCAGGCTCTTTCCACTGAGCCACGCTGCTTCCCAGATGTGTCCGTGGTGTCGCTATAGGTCGGAAACGACTCGACAGCATAAGACAAGACAGGCGCCTTCCAGCCCCACAGCACTTTTGTCCATATCTGTAATTTATTTATTTCTATTAATGTCTGTCTCCCCCTCTAGATTGTAAACTCACTGTGGGCAGGGAATGTGTCTGTTTATTGTTGTTCTCTCCCAAGCGCTCAGTACAATGCTCCGCACACAATAGGAGCTCAATAAATATGACTGACTGACTGACGTGACCCGTGGTTGAACCCAAACATAACTCCTAGTGGGTAGCGCCCAGGCCTGGGAGTCTTGGAGAGCCTTAGAGAAGCAGCATGGACTAGTGGATATAGCACAAGCCTAGGAGTCAGAAGGACCTGGATTCTGATTCCAGCTCCGCCACGTGTCTGCTGGGTGACCTTGGGCAAGTCCCCTCACTTTTCTGGGCCTCGGTTTCCTCATCTGTAAAATGGGGATTAAGACTGTGAGCCCCATGTGGGACATGGGTAATGTCCAACCTGATTAGCTTGAATCTACCCCAGCGCCACAAGCTAATGAAGTTGGACACAGCTCATGTCCCACATGGGGTTCACAGTCTAAATCCCCATTTAGCAGATGAGGGAACTGAGGCCCAGAGAATTGAAGGGAGTTGCCCAAGGTCACCCAGCAGACAAGTGGCAGAGCTGGGATTGGAACCCAGGTCCTCTGACTCCCAGGCCCGGGTTCTATCCACTAGTTCATTTAGACCGTGAGCCCGTTATCGGGCAGGGATTGTCTCTATCTGTTGCTGAATTGTCCATTCCAAGTGCTTAGTACAGTGCTCCGCACATAGTAAGCGCTCAATAAATACAAATGAATGAATGAATAGTTCACTCTGCTTCTTATGTGCTTCGTCCTGAAAAGGCTGGAAGCAATCTGACCATTTCTAGGTCTTGGTTGGTTGGTCATAGACTTTTCCACTTCTTCAGAGCTGGGAGTTTTCTGGGTTGAACATTCTGCTGTTATAGGTGAAGGTGATGGTGACGATGGTAAGGATGATGATAATATTGATGGGACAGCTTCTCTGAAGGAAATTCTGCATGGCGAAAATGAAACAGAAAGGAATTACTTGATCATTCGAGTGGGTTTTGTGGAGCTTGGTTAATAATAATAACAAAACTAATAATAGTTTTTGTTAAGCGCTTACTGTGTGCCAGGCCCTGTACTAAGCGCGGGATGGATACAAACCAATCAAGTTGGACACAGTCCCTGCCCCATATGGGGCTCACAGTCTCAATCCCCATTTTACAGAGGCCCAGAGAAGTGAATTGACTTACCCACAGTCACACAGCTGACAAGTGGCAGAGCTGGGATTCAAACCCGTGACCTCTGACTCCCAAGCCCGTGATCTTTCCACTGAGCCACGCTGCAGAAACTAGGTGGCAAATTGTTTTCCTTTTCAGAGGAAAGGAAATATGACATTTGCTGCCATCTTGTGTTGAGAGCGCAATGTGGAAGATCGTATTTTAAATTGCTTACAGACTGAAAATTTGACAGTGGTCAATTTTTTAAAAAATGGTATTTGTTAGGCACGTGGGTAGATAGGAGATAATCAGGTTGGACACAGTCCATGTCCCACTTGGGGCTCACAATTTTAATCCAATTTCCTCTCGTGTTTTTCCCTAAACTGTTTTGTCTGTCTCTCTCTTTCTAAAATCTCTCCAAGAAAGGAATAAAAATAATAACAATAATAATGGTAATAGTAATATTTAAGTACTTATTATATGTAAAGCGCTGTACTAATTATTGGGGTAGGTGCAAGATAATCAGTTCCCACATGGGCTCATAGTCTGAGAAGGAGGGAGAACAGGATTTAACATTTTGCAGTTGAGGCTCCGAGAAGTGAAGCGAAGGCCCCGAGAAGTGAATTGACTTGCCCACGGTCACACAACAGTTAAGTGGAGGAGCCAGTATTAGAACCCAGATCCTCTGTCTCCCAGGCACGTGCGTGGCACAGTCCCTCTGAGGATCGTAAAGTCTTTGAGCACAGGGATTGTGTCCCTTTTCACCTCTCCCAAGCACTTGGTACAGAGCTCTGCACGTAGTGGTCTTGTTTTGTCTTATGTTGTCGAGTTGTCTCCGACCCAGAGTGACTCCATGGACGCCCGGGACGCCCCACCTCCGTCTGCATCGTTCTGGTAGTGTATCCATAGAGTTTTCTTGGTGAAAAGATGGAAGTGGTTTACCATTGCCTCCTTTCGCGAAGTAAACTTGAGTCGCCGCCCTCGACTCTCTCCCGTGCCGCTACTTCTGACTTGTTGACTTGTAGCCGATGACCTTCCACTCGCTAGCCACTGCCCAAGCTAGGAAAGGAATGGATAGGCCTCTGCTTGACTCTCCCTCCCTTAGCTGAGACTGGTAGAAGACTGGAAACTCTCCAGGTGCCATCCTGAGAGAGGACAATCCCCATAGTTTCCTCGTTAGTTCAGGAAGCTTGCTTTGCCCTCGACAAGGTTTGGTCAAAAATTACAATTTCTTCTTGGAAAACAATCCATGTGCAAGAATGTACTTTCTCAGAATGGACTTATCTAGTCATTTGGTTATGGTAGCTTAAAAAAATATATATTTTGTTTTGGGCTTCAATAATAAAGTGTTCTTATACTTGAATTTGCCCCACTTCGCGAAAGGGTAAATCTGAAGGAAGTTCCGCTCTGATCTCTGATTTCTCCATGGATTGGAATTTCCACTCCCATTTCCGACACTTTTCCTCCCTTATCTTGTGGCAGGTTCAGCGCAACGCAGACAAATCTACCACGCTCAAACTGGCTGATTTTGGCCTCGCCAAGTACGTCGTGAAGCCCATATTCACCGTGTGTGGGACTCCAACTTATGTGGCCCCTGAAATTCTCGCCGAGAAAGGTCAGTGTGCTGCCAAAGATAACAACCCCTTCGAGTGCTATAAACTTATAACTCCAATGCTACTGTGCTCTGAACCTCACACAGGCGTCTGACTTTTTTTTTTACAGTACTAAGCTCTTACTATGTGTCAGGCACTGTACTAAGCGCTGGGGTAGATATAAACTGATCAGTTTGGATGCAGTTTGTGTTCCACGTGGGGCTCACAGTCTCATTTCCCATTTTATAGATGAGAGGAGGGAACTGAGGCAGAGAGAAGTGAAGCAAGGTCACAGAGCAGACATTCTGTAGCACCCCCAGGGCTCGGCGTAGTGGTTGGCAGTCTGTAAGCACATTGCCAATGGCGAATAAGACTGCGAGCCCCGTGTGGGACGGGGACGGTGTCCAACCTGATGATCGCCTAACTTCTGCAGTGCTTAGTACGGTGCCTGGCACATTGTAAGCGCTCAACAAGTACCACAATGATGATGAGGAGGAGGAGGTGTCTGTCAGCAGTCTGCTTTTTGGTTGGCTTGATTCTTTTGAAAGGTTTGGCATTTTTAATTGGAAATGGCCATTTGTGTGTGACCTTAGGGAAGTCGCTTAACTTTTCTATGCCTCAGTTCCCTCATCTCAAAAATGGGGCTTAAAACTGTGAGCCCCGTGAGGGACATGGACTGTGTTCAACCCGATGACTCTGAATCTACCCCGGCGCCTAGAACAGTGCCTGGCACATACTAAGCGCTTAATACGGACCATAAAAAAGGTCAGAAACCACAGAGAAAGTGGGCTTAAGTGGGAGGAATTAGTTGAAGCTTTTTGACCTAAAATCATCAACTCATTAGATGCGATTGTAATTTGATTAGATTGAAATTGTTAGATTGCAAATGCTTTAAGGGTAGGGCTTGCCCTTTTCTTTTGTTTCCAAGTGCCGCCTACAACTGTTTCCCACTAGGAAAGAGGATGGGCCTGGGTGTCAGAGGACCTGGGTTCTAATCCTGGCTCCATCACTTGTCTGTTGTGTGACCTTGGGCAAGCCACCCGACTTCTCTGAGCCTCAATTTCCTTATCTGTAAAATGGGGATTCTACCCTACTCCCTCCTATTTAGACTGTGAGCCGCATATAGGACAGGAACTGAGCCCAACCTAATTATCTCGTAACTATTCCATAGCTTAGTGCAGTGTCTGGCACATAGTAAGCATTTAATAAATACCGTAATTATTATTACACAGGATGCATTTCTGAATGAATGAAATCCTCGAGGACTTTTTTCCACACAACCTTTCCTTATTGAGAGGAATATAAGGGTTTAGACTAGTTTAAGAATCCTGAAAGACAGTTATCCTGTAACCCCCTCCTGCCCTCCAAAATCCTCTTGATTTAGACAGCATTTTCACAGGCACAGATAAGTGGAAAGTAGAGGCAGTTGTCGGGATAATTCAGACCTTAAACCTGCCCATTTTTTAAAACAGGTTTTTGTTAAGTGCTTACTATTTGCCAGGGACTGTTCTAAATGCTGGAATAGAAACAAGCTGATGAGGTTGGACACAGTCCAGGTCCTACCTATAGAGCTCACAGTCTTAATCCCCGTTTTCCAGAGGAGTTATCTGAGGCCTAGAGAATGTTGGTATTTGTTAAGCGCTTACTATGTGCAAAGCACTGTTCTAAGCGCCGGGGAGGATACAAGGCGATCGGGTTGTCCCACGTGGGGCTCACAGTCTTAATCCCCATTTTACAGATGAGGGAACTGAGGCCCAGAGAAGTCAAGTGACTTGCCCAAAGTCACACAGCTGACAATCGGCAGAGTCGGGATTTGAACCCGTGACCTCTGACTCCCAAGCCCGGGCTCTTTCCACTGAGCCACGCTGCTTCCCTACAGCACGAGGGAAGATGAGATGAGGGAACCGAGGCCCAGAGAAGTGAAGTGACTTGCCCAGGTTCACGCAGGAGACGTGTGGAGGAGCCGGGATTAGAATCCAGGTCTTCCTGACTCCCAAGCCTGTGCTCTATCCACTAGGCAACACTCCCCTTCAGGCAAAGAGTGTTCTGTCTGGATTGATTTGGACTGGTAATACCAGTAGTGCTATTTATTGACCATCCAATGAGTTCAGTGCACTGTTCTAAGACATTAATATAAATGAATAAATAATGTGTGAATTTTTAATTTAAAGATACGTACACAATAATAATAATAATAATGTTGGTATTTGTTAAGCGCTCACTATGTGCAAAGCACTAAGCGCTGGGGGGGATACAGGACGATCAGGTTGTCCCACGTGGGGCTCAGTTTTAATCCCCATTTTATAGATGAGGTAACTGAGGCACAGAGAAGTACACAAGTGCTATGGGGTTGGGGGTCCTTGTGCCTTCCAGACCTGGGCGCTATCTATTAGGCCACATTGTTTCTCCTGAGCATCATCAGTGCTGGCCTGAGCCTTGAGATGGGGGGAATCCCAGAAGAGAAGCAGCATGGCCTAGTGGATAGAACCCGGGCCTGGGATTGTACATTCCAAGCGCTTAGTACAGTGCTCCGCACACAGTAAGCGCTCAATAAATACTATTGAATGAATGTATGAATTCAGAAGGACCTGGGTTCTAATCCCAGCTCCTCCCTTTGTCTGCTGTGTGAGTTTAGGGAAGTCACTTCACTTCTCTGTGACTCAATTCCCTCATCTGTAAAATGGGGGACGAAGACTGGGGGTCCCATGTGGGACAGGGACTGATAACCTAGCATCTACCTCAGCGCTTAGTACACTGGCGGGCCCTTAGCAGTTGCTTAATCCCAGCTCCTCCATATGTCTGCTTTGAGACCTTGGGCAAGTCGCTTCACTTCTCCGTGCCTCACTTCCCTCATCTGTAAAATGGGGATTAAGACTGTGAGCCCCATGTGGGACAGGGACTGTGTCCAATCTGATTGACCTGTATCTACCCCAGTGCTTAGAGCGGTGCTTGGCACAGGTAAGTGCTTAACAAGTTCCATAATTATTTAATGCCATCCTCCATCATCATCATCCGCAGGCTACGGGCTGGAGGTGGACATGTGGGCGGCCGGCGTGGTCCTCTACATCCTGCTGTGTGGCTTCCCCCCGTTCCGCAGCCAGGAGCGAGACCAAGATCAGCTGTTCAACATCATCCAGCAAGGCCAGTTTGAGTTTCTCTCCCCCTACTGGGACAACATCTCTGAAGGTAATCAATCGATGGATCAATGGGTGCTGCTTGTGGAGCGCTTACCACGTGCCGGGAACTGTAATGAACGCTTGCGAGAGTATGTTAGAACGTAATTTTTTTTTAATTTGGCATTTAAGTGCTTACTCTGTGCTGGGCACTGTATTAAGCGCTTGAGAGAGTATGATACAGTATCATTTTTTTTTTAATGGTATTTGTTAAGTGCTTACTATGTGCCAGGCCCCGTTTTAAGTGCTTGGGAGAGTAAATTTAATTTTTTTTAATGGTATTTGTTAAGTGCTTACTATTTGCCAGGCACTGTAAGCACTCGGGAGAGTAAACAGAATTGTTTTTAATGGTATTTGTTAAGCGCTTACTACCTGCCCGACACTGTACTAAGCACTGGGGTAGACGCAAGCTAATCAGGTTGGATACTGTCCTTGTCCTACATGGGGCTCACTGACTTAATCTCACTGAGGACTCACTGAGAAGCAGCGGCTCAGTGGAAGGAGCCCGGGCTTGGGAGTCAGAGGTCATGGGTTCGAATCCCGGCTCTGCCACTTGTCAGCTGTGTGACTGTGGGCAAGTCACTTCACTTCTCCGTGCCTCAGTGACCTCATCTGTAAAATGGGGATTAAGACCGTGAGCCTCACGTGGGACAACCTGATGACCCTGTATCTCCCCCAGCGCTTAGAACAGTGCTCTGCACCTAGTAAGCACTTAACAAATACCAGCATATTTTTCTTTTTAATCCCCATTTTACAGATGAGGGAACTAAGGCCCAGAGAAGTGACGCTCCCACGGTCACCCGGCAGACAAGTGGCGGAGCCGGGATTAGAACCTTCTGCCTTCCAGGCCCGCGCTCTAGCCGCTAGGCCACACGTCCCCTGCCCATAACAGACTTACAGTCTAGAGGAGGTGGGATTCAGCAGTCGCAGCTGGGCTGAATCCGGGTGTGGGGGCTCATCTTGGGGTCTCCAGGCCGGAGCCGGAAGGTGGTCTGTTTCCACCGCAGCTGGCTGGGAGGAGTTCGTGAGCTCTCAGAAGATATTGGTGACTTTTGGATCTGGTCTCTATGTCCCTCCCAAGGGGCTCCCCAAGCCTTGCTCAGCTCCCGGGGGAAACACAACAAGTCAGACGCTGCGTCGCTCACCAAGCCACGTGACCCGCCTGCTCCTTCCCCAGCCCACAGAAAGAGTTTGTTCTGCTGGGTGGAGTGGGAGTGTTCTCCCAAACTCACACAGCCTCCTTTAAATGCAGTCACTCTGGAGTAGTGAGTTTTTTTTTTCTTTTGAATTTGTTCAGAACACTGTACTAAGCGCTGGGGTAGGGGAAGCGGCGTGGCGCAGTGGAAAGAGCCTGGGCTTCGGAGTCAGAGGTCATGGGTTCGACTCCCGGCTCTGCCACTCGTCAGCAGAGTGGCCTCAGTTCTCTGTGCCTCAGTTCCCTCATCTGTAAAATGGGGATTAACTGTGAGCCTCACGTGGGACAAGCTGATTCCCCTGTGTCTACCCCAGCGCTTAGAACAGTGCTCTGCACAGAGTAAGCGCTTAACAAATGCCAACATTATTATTATTATTATTATTATCCACACTAATCAGTTTGGATGGAGTCCAGATCCCACATGGGGCTCACAGTCTTAATCCCCATTTTATGGATGGGGTAACTGAGGCCAAGAGAGTAGAAGCTTGATTCTTCTGACTCCCAGGCCTGTGCTCTATCTACTAGACCACCCTGGGTCTCTTGTCAAAGCTCTTTGTGAAAGTTCTTCTTTGTGGAAGCTCCAGGTTCTTAGGGCTTGCAGAATAATGAAAGCTTTTGCCATCTGATTTCAGCTTTGAAAGTGGTTGGGGAGCCCAGTTAATAATAATAATAATAACAATGATAACAGCAATAATAATAATAATTGTGGTATTTAAGCTCTTGCTATGTGCCACGTACTGTCCTGAGCACTGGGGTGGATACAAGCAAATTGGGTTGGACACGGTCCCTGTCCCAAATGGGGCTCACAGCCTTAGTTCCCATTTTACAGGTGAGGTGACTGAGGCCCAGAGAAATGTGACTTGCCCAAGGTCATACAGCAAACAAGTGAAGGGGCTGGGATTATAATTCCTCTGACTCCCAGGCCTGGGCTCTACCTTCTAGGCCTCATTCCCGAAAGTCTGACTTTGGCACATTTATGGGGATGGAGATGTCGTTTTATCAGCTTCTGGCGCATCTGACCCTAACAGGGTACATTCAGTGCAGTGGGGCCGGAGCCAGATTGTCTGCGCCTCAGCCTTCTCACTGCCTCTTCCTTCCTCTTCTCCTTGTGCCTCCTCTCCGGGCCGGATCGAGCAGCCGCCAAAGATCTGGTCAGCAGACTTCTGGTGGTAGACCCCCAAAAACGCTACTCTGCCCACCGAGTCCTTCAACACCCCTGGATCCAAAATGCCGGCAAGGCCAACGGCGTTGACCTACACCGGGAGGTGACGACCAACATCGAGCGCCACTTCCGGAGCCAACCCAAGCATGACCGAGGGGGACACACGTAAAGCTGGCCGGGTACCTGTTCGCTGAGTTGGGGAGGAAATGAGGGACAGAAGGGATAGAGAATGGGACAAGGAGACACAGAGAGAGAGAGAGAAAGAGAAAGAGGGGAAGGATGAGAGGCCACGGGAATGAGGAGAAAGAAGACAGGGAGAGGAGAGGGAGAAGATGAGGAGAGAGAAGATCAGGGAGGGGAGAGGAGGAGAGGGAAGATGGGAGAAAGAGAGAAGATAGGGATGGGGAGAGAGAAAATGGGGAGGGAGAAGATAGGAGAGAATGAGAAGAGAGAAGGAAGAGGAGAGAGAAGATGGGAGAAAAGGGAGAGAAGATGGAAGAAGGGGGAGAGAAGATGGGAGAGGGGAAAGGAAGAGAGAGGAGACAGGAGAGGGAAGAGAAGGAGAGAGAAGATGGGAAAGAAAGAGAGAGGAGAGGGGAGAGAAGGAGAGAGAAGATGGGAAAGAAGGAGAGAGGAGTCGGGAGAGGAGGAAACGGGAAGGGTAGAGAGAAGACAGTAGAGGGGAGAGGAGAGAAAAGATAGAGAGGAGAGAGAAGGCGGGAGAGAGAAGATTGGAGAGGAGAGAGGAGAGAGAATATGGGAGAAGGAAGGGAGCAGAGAGAAGATGGGAGGGGGGAGAGAAGGTGGGAGAGAAGAGATGCCGAAGGAGAGAGAAGATGGGAGAGAGGAGACAAAAGAAGAGAGGGGGAGAGAAGGAAAGAGAAGACAGGAGAGGGAAGGGAGAAGATGGGAAAAGGAAGGGAGAAGACAAGAGAGGGAAGAGAAGAGAGGGGCGAGAAAATTGGAGAAGGAAAACCGGAGACAAGATGGGAAAGGAAAGGAAAGAGAGGAGGTGAGAGAAGAGAAATGGTAGATGGAGAGAGACGTAGGATGAGAGAGAGGGAAAAGGAGATGGGAAGTAGAAAAATTAGGCTACTTCCATCTGTCAGTCAATCTGTGGTATTTATTGAGCACTTCCTGTGCGCACAGCAGTGTATTAAGGGCTTGGAAAAATACGGTGCAATAGAGTCGGTAGACACGTTCCCTGCCCACAGGGTGTTTACAGTCTAGAATGGGAGAGAGATGTTAAAAAAATGAATTACAGATTTGTACAACAGGACTGTGGGGCTCAGGAGGGGTGACTATGGAGCTTAAAGGGGACAGATCCAAGAGCATGGATGACAGACCGGAGAGGGAGTAGGAGAATTGAACAGACACGTGGTGAATCCGGAAATAGAGAAGAATCAAGTACCTGTACAATTCATGTTTTTACTTTCAACCAACTGGGCCTTAGTATTCAAAAAAGGAATAAAATGTTTCCCTTTGGGTATTTTTGGACTACCTAACCTCTGTGAGTTTGTTCTGTGTAAACGATTGTCAGTGACGAATTTGCTTGCTGTAATCAGTTTGTTTCATGCTGCATTTCTACTAGGTGAATGATTCAAAAGGAGAACAGCATCTTTGGGAACTCCAGTTTATGATGCAAACAGTCAGGATCTGTCTATTCTAATAAAATGTAGCAAAAAATGAACCGAGACTTAGAATCCAGAGTAGAATCTGGGTTCTCCCTGGACTGAATTTGAGGCTGCTTTGCTGTCTTTTTTTTTTCTTAATGGTATTTGTTACATGCTTGTTATGGGCCAGGCCCTTTACTAAGCGCTGGGGTCGGTATAAACAAATCAGGTTGGACACAATCTATGACCCACATAGGGCTCATAGTCTTAATCCCCATTTTACAGGTGAGGTAACTGAGGCACAGAGAAGTTGAGACTTTCCCTAGATCACACGGCTGACAAGTCAACAGGCATAGTTCAGAGGATAGATCATGGGCCTGGAGGTCAGAAGGTCATAGGTTCTAATCCTGGCTCCTCCTCATCTCCGCTGTGGGACCTTGGGCAAGTCACTTTACTTCTCTGGACCTCAATTACCTCATCTGTAAAATGGGGATTGAGACTGGGAACCCCACGTGGGACAGAGACTGAGTCCAACCCAATTTGCTTGTATGCACCCTAGCACTTAGTACAGTACTTGGCGTATAGAAGCACTTAACAAATACCATTATTAATATTATTATCGTTAAGTGGTGGAATCGGGATTAGGACCTAGATCCTCTGATCGCCAGGCCTGTGCTCTATCCACTAGGCCATGCTGCCCATAAATCAGTATCAATTCCAGACATCCTGTATTGATAAGGATCAGAGGAAGCTCCGGAGCTAGAAATCTCACCCAAGAGCCCCAAAATAAAAATGTATTAGCCGCAGTGCCAACAGGATTTAATTCAGAACACAAATAGAAAGATGCAATGTGGACTACTGTTTATACTAGGGAGACCTCCAAATAGGTCCCGAACCCCCTTTTTTAATGGTATTTAAGTGCTTAGTATGTATTAAATGCTGGGGTAGATACAAGCTAATCCTGTCCCACATGGGGGTCACATTCTTAATCCCCCACTGTGAGCCCCACATGGGTCAGGGACTAATTTGCTTGATTCCACCCCAGCCCTTAGTACAGCACCTGGCATATAGTAAGTGCTTAGCAAATACCACCATTATTTTACAGATCAGGTAACCGAGGCCCAGATAATTGAAGTGACTTGCCCAAGGTCACACAGACAAATGTCGGAACATAGGATTAGAACCCAGGTCTTTCGGACTCCCAGGCCCATGCTCTATCCACTAGGCCACGCTGCTCTTCTGTGGTCCACTTTCCCTGGAAGTTAATTAAGAGGAGAGGGGCTTCCCCAGGTAGTTCCAGCTCTGAAGTAGATCCTCAGTTTACCTGGAGTCAAGAGCGGATAGCACCAGAACGTTTATCAAAAGAAGCAGCGTGGCCTAGTGGATAGAGTCCGGGCCTGGGAGTCAGAAGGACCTGGGTTCTAACCCTTGCTCAGATATTTGTCCACTGTGGCTCCTTGGGTAAGTCATTTCTCTTCTCTGAGCCTCAGTTCCCTCATCTGCAAAATGGGGATTAAGACCGTCAGCCTCAAGGGAATTAAGGACCGTCTCCACCCTGATTTGCTTGAATCTACCCCAGTGCTTAGTACAGTGTCTGGCACATAGTAAGTGCTTAACAAATGCCAACTCGGTTGTACTGAACTCTCCCAAGCACTAAGTACGGTGCTTGGCACAAAGTAAATACCACTGATTGATATATTTTTAAAAAAGAACTAATTCCATTCCTCCCTCTCCTCCCCACCTTCTCTCCTCTCCTCTCCTCTCCTCTCTTTTCTCATCTCTCTCCCTCTCCTTCTCTCCCTGTCTGTCTCCCTCTCTCTCCCCTTTTCTCCTTTCTTCTCCTCTTCCCACTCTTCCTTTTGGGAATTTACTCCAAAGGTATTCATTCGCAACTGCAGCACTGTTCTTAATATTTCAGGTTTTTCGGTCCTCCAGTGTTCATCGTTTATCACTGCCCCACTTCTGGTTTTTTTACGGTTTTAAGCGCTTACTGTGTTCCAAGCACTGCACTAAGCTCTAGGGTAGATACAAGCTAATCAGGTTGGACACAGTACCCGCCCCCGTATGGGGCTCACAACCCATCTTACAGATGAGGGAACGGAGGGACAGAGACGTGAAGCCACTCGTCCAAGGTCGCACAGCAGGCAAATGGCAGAGCCGGGATTCCCATTTCCCAAGGGGATTAGGCCTCTTTCCCAGTTTCTATGGTAAAAAAAAAAAAAAAGCCATTGTCAGCCAATCTGCCTGGAACACTAGGGAAGACTGTGGGTGGGGTGTAAGCTCTTTGCTGTTGGAAGCTTAAAATTAGATTTTCTACAGTCAGGGCTTTGACTAAAAATGGGGTGAATTCTCCGAACCCAGGATAACTGTGTGCAGCACGAATATACGTGAATATTTGGACAGCAGCGGGGCTGGTCTCGGGCACGTAGAAATAACCCATCCAGCAAGACTTTCCCCAGTATTTTGCTTCCCTCTCCCGCATCACTGGGCTTTTATTTAGTCACTCACGTGCTTCTAGGTGAATTCCACCATCAGCGGAGTTGTTGAGCCAGAAGGGCATTGGGATGGGCCCATCTTTACCTTTGGTGAATGCGTCTGTTTGTTGTTATACTGTACTCTCCCAAGCGCTTAGTAGAGTGCTCTGCACACCGTAAGCACTCAAAAAGTACAATTGAATGAATAAGGAAAGAACTTCTGCCCTGAAAATGAATTAATGAATAGATGAGAAGCATGACCTAGTGGAAAGAGGATGGGCTTGGGCCTCAGGGGATCTAGGTCTTAATCCCGGCTCCCCCACTTGTCTGCTGCGGGACCTCGGGCGAGTCGTTTCACTTCTCTGGTCCTCACTTACCTCATCGCAAAATGGGGATTACGATTGTGAGCTCTGTGTGCGACAGGGACTGCGTTCAACCCGATTATCTGGTATCCACCCTAGTGCTTAGTACAGTGCCTGGCACGTAGTAAACACTTAAATACCATTAAAAAAATACAAAAAAACTGGGGTGTGTTCATGATACTTAAATGGCTGGGAACTGGAGAAGAAGAGGAGAAGCAGCATGGCTGAGTGGATAGAGCACGGGCCTGGGAGTCAAAGGACGTGGGTTCTAATCCCTCAGTTATTGTTAGTACTCTATATTATTAGTACCATTTTATGACATTATTCTATATTATTATTGTATTACTATATATTAGTACTATTATTATCACAATTAGTACTAATAATAAATAGCCTCTCTGAGGGCTGGTTGAAAGCCCTGAGTCAGGAAGATTTCCTCTTGGACCCTAATTCGCCTTTTCAGTCACCAATTGAGTGCCTTTTGGGCACCGAACACTAATATACCATTTCAAACAGAAACCCCTCACTGTCAGCTTTAGGACACTCACTCAGCTCTCCCCTTCTTGCCTCATCTCCCTGATCTCTTTTTTTAATGGTATTTTTTAAGCACTTACTGTGTGCCAGGCCCTGTACTAAATGCTTCGGTAGCTACAAGTTAATCAAGTGGGACACAGTCCATTTTCCTCATGGGATTTACAGTCTTAATTCCCATTTTATAGAGAAGAAACCTGAGGCACAGAAAATTGAAGTGAATGACCCAAGGGCACACGGGAAACCAGTGGCAGAACCAGGATTAGAACCCAGGTCTTTCTGACTCCCAGGCCTCTGATCTATCCACTAGGCCAGGCTGCTTCTCACACTGATCTCCTACTACAGCCCAGCCCCCAAACTACACTTTTCTAACACCAACCTATCACTGAACCTCGATCGTCTATCTCGACACCAACCCCTAGCCCACATTCTCCCCCTGGCCTGGAACTTCCTCCCCTTTCATATCTGACCGATCACCACTCTCCTTACCTTTTTAACCCTACACAGCTTTCCAAAATGCTATTTCTTTCAAGAGGTCTTCCCCGACTAACCCGTAATTTCCCCACCCTATCCACCCGCCTTTCTGCGTTGCTGTATCCCTCGGATACTTGAGTCCGTAACTCCTAAACCCTTCGAGACCTGGCTTTCCCCCAGCTCCGGAGCACTTATGTCACTGTCATCATACTCTGCCATCTCCCTGGTCTCTGTTTTATTTTAATGCCTGTCTCTCCATCTGCACTGTAAGCTCCTTGAGGGCAGGGATGACGTCTACCAATTCGATTGTACTTTCCCAAGCGGTTTATCTAGTGCTCTGCACGCAGTGATCACTCAATAAATACCACCGATCGATGGATTGAGTGATGTATGCACGTTCTGACTCTTAGGGCGCACTTGAGATCTCAACTCCTCAGCTTGGGTGGTAAAACTTTTTTGTCTTATCCTGTCAAGTCGTTTCCAACCCATAGCAACTCCATGGCCACATCTCTCTCAGAACGCCGCGCCTGCAATCGTTCTGGTAGTGTATCCAGAGAGTTTTCTCGGTCGAAATACAGAAGTGGTTTGCCATTGCCTTCTTCCGCGCAGCGAACTTGAGTCTCCGCCCTCGACTCTCTCCCGTGCCGCTGCTGCCCAGCACAGGTGAGTTTTGACTTGTAGCGGATTGCCGTCCACTTTCTAGCCACTGGCCAAGCTAGGAATGGAATGGCCAGGCCTCTGCTTGACTCTCCCTCCCATAGCTGAGACCTGGTAGAGTCCTGGAAACTCTCCAGGTGCGACCCGGAGAGGGGTGTGTAGTAAGTTCTGTGTGGCAAATTCCGTTGAGTATTGATGGAGTCGGCTCTCTATGAATGGAGAAACATGTCTACCAACTCTGTTGTATTGCTCTCTCCCGAGTGCTTAGTGCGACGCTCGGCGAACACGTTGCCCAGTGTCCTGCACACAGTAAGCACTCATTAAATGCTGCTCATTGATTGATGGGTTGGTCGACGAGTGAGCATTCTGGATCTTAGGTTGCCCTTCAGATCAGCTTACAAGAGGCCATCCTGCCTGCTGTGAGGTAAACATTTTTAAGTATTGTTGTGAGTAGAGGTTGTGTCTACCAAATCTGTTATAGTCTCTCCCAAGCACTTAGTATGGTGCTCTGCACATAGTAAGCGCTCAATAAATACCATTGATTGATTTTTCAGGACCAAAAGTGTCACCTCAATCACCCTCACCAAGGCGAAAAAAGAACGAGCCATCGATTAATCAGCTGTATTTATTGAGCACTTACTGTGTACAGACCACTGTACTAGACCCATGCTCTTTGCGGGTAGGGGAAGTGTCTACCAACTCCAGTATACTGTGCCCTCACGAGCGCTTAGCCTGGTGCTCTGCAATCCATCAATGGTATTGAGCGCTTACTGTGTAGAGCACCGTACTAAGCGCTTGGGAGAGTACAGCACAATATAACAGACACATTCCCTGTCCACAATGACCTAACACAGTAAGCGCTCAATAAATACCTTTGATTGGCTGATTTTTCAGACCATAAGTATCACCCGAATCTCTCTCACCGAGGCAAAGAAGAGTGAGTAATCGATCAGTCTATCAGTGGTATTTATTGAGCGCTTACCATTTTGCAGTGCACTGTAATCAGCACAAGTTCCTTGTGGGCGGGGAACGTATCTACCGACTCTGTTGTACTGTACTCTCTGAAGTGCTCAGTGCAGTGCTCTGCACACAGTAAGGTCTCAATTCAAGCCACTGATCGACTGGTTGCTTGACTACAATACAACAGAATTTGTGGACACATTCCCTGCCCATAAAGAGTTTACAATCTGGGGGGAGAATCGTTATTAAAATAAATGACAGATTTGTACGTAAGTGCCGTAGGGCTGAGGATGGGGTGACTGTCGAGTGCTTAATGAGGACAAGCAGCATGGCTTAATGGAAAGAGCTCGGGCTTGGGAGTCAGAGGTCGTGGGTTCTAATCCCGGCTCCACCACGTGTCAGCTATGTGACTTTGGGCAAGTCACTTCACTGTGCCTCAGTTACCTCCTCTGTAAAATGAGGATTAAGACTGTGAGCCCCACCTGGGACAACCTGATAACCTTTTATCTCCCCTAGTGCTTAGAACAGTGCTTGGCACATAGTAAGTGCTTAACAATTACCATCATTATTATTATTATTACTCAAGGTACAGAGTCAAGTGCATAAGTGACCCAGAAGGGAGAAAAACTAGGGGAATTAGGGCTTAATCATGGAAGGCCTCCTGAAGGAGAGGTAAGCTCATTATGGACAGGGAACACGTCTGCTTGTTCTCTTGTATTGTACCCTCCCAAGTGCTTAGAATAGTGCTCTGCACATAGTAAGTGCTCACTAAATATCATTGATTAATTTTAAGAGGGATTTGAAGGTGGGGAAAGTGATGGTCTGTCATATATAAAGGGAGCAGGAGTTTTTTTTTTTCTTAAATGGTATTTGTTAAGCAGTTATTATATGCCAGGCATACTAAGCACTGGGGTAAATGCAAGCGAATCAGTTTGGATGCAGTCCGTGACCTACAAAGGGCTCACAGTGTTCATCCTCATTTTACAGATGAGGGAACTGAGGCACAGAGAATTAAATGATTTGCCCAAGGTCACACAGCAGATAAATAGCGGAGTGGGGATTAGAACCCAGGGTTTTCTGACTCCCAGGCCCGTACTCTATCCATGAGTCCATCCAGCTCTCCTAACCATATGGAGTTTGCTACATATAGTTGTAGTAGGAGAGAAGCAAAGTAAAGTAGGAGGGGAAAAGCCAAATGAGAGCTTTAAAACCAATGGTAAGGAGTTTCTGTTTGTTGTGGAGGTGGGTGGGCAACCACTGGAAGTTCTTGAGGAGTGGGGAGACGTGGGCTAAATGATTTTTTAGAAAAATGATCCGGGCAGCAGATGGAAGTATGGACTGGAGTGGGGAGAGACAGGAGGCTGGGAGGTCAGCAAGGATAAGTGCTTGGATCAACATAACAGCAGTGAGAATAAAGAGGGAAGAGCAGATTTTATTGATGTCATGAAGGTAGAAATGACAGGATTTGGCGAGATGATCATGTGCGTTGAATGAGAGAGATGAGTCGATGATAATGCCACGGTTACGGGCTTCTGAGTCAGGGAGGATGGGGGTGTTTGGAGAAGAAGCATGGCCAAGTGGATAGAGCACGGGCCTGGGAGTCAGGAGGATCTGGGTTCTAATCCCACTCTGTAACTTGTCTTCTATGTGACCTTAGGCAAGTTACTTCACTTCTCTAGGCCTCAGTTACCTCAGCTGTAAAATGGGGATTAAGACTGGGCGCCCTTTGTGAGACAGAGACTGTGTCCAATCTGATTATCTTGTATCTGCCGCAGCACTTAGTATAGTGCCTGACATGTGGTAGCCACTTAAATGCAATCCTTATTATTATTAATTATCCTAGTTAATATAACAATAACATTACTGTTAGAGAAAAAGAAACTTTTAAACAGATCTACCATACATTTATTTATTATGAATTGTAATTGAAACAGACCCTCCTTTTGGCAGATAAATTTCCTTCTATTTTGCTCTGAGCAGACATTTTATTTGTCACTCACTGGTAAAATAAATTAAAACCAAAAAAACCCCAAACCCTCTCAATTTCATATACTGTGCTTACTGGTCCTGTTAAAGTTCAGTTTTCAGGAAAATCGCCAATCCGATGCTCCTCAGATTAGCAGCTCGGAGCGAGGTCGTACAGAAGACATCGTCTCTATGCTTATTATTAAGTGCCACCGAGTCATTTCCGATTCATAGCGACTCCATGGATATACTTTCTCCAGAACGTCCCACCCTCTGCCATAGTGCGCAACCTTTCTAACGGTTCTTCCGTTATCGTTGTTATGGTCTCTATCCATCTAGCTGCCGGTCTGCCTCGTCCACGTTTTCCCTGGACTTTTCCTAGCATTAGTGTCTTCTCCAGAAAATTAGTCCTCCCGATTATATGTCCAAAATCTAGCTTGAGTCATTTGGCCTTCCAAAGACCACTTTGGTTTAATTTGCTCTAAAATCCATTTGTTTGTCTTTTGGGGATATTGTACCCTTCCAAGGCCTTAGGATAGTGTCTGCACACAGTAAGTATTCAATATTATTTAAAAAAGTAAGGAAATAAGGCACTGTAGAGGATTTTTGCTCTGAGAAAGGTATCGGATTCATAATTTACCGGTAATATAAACTGGGGTCCACCAGAAGGCACCATTGCCAGCCTCTTCACTTTCTCCTTTTCCTCCACGTTCGTGGCCTTTCCTTCTGAGCACCAGGAGGCAGTGAATTCCACTCCTGGTTCTGATCAGAGACCAAATAGAATTCTTTGGAAAACGCCCTATTGTAAAACCCAAGCCTGAGCTCTGCATATCAGCTTTTTACATTTTTTCTTTTGGTATTTGTTAAGCCCTTACTGTGTCCCAAGTACTGTACTGAACACTGAGATAGACATAAGCTGATTAGATTGGACACAGTCCCCGTCCCACATGGGGCTCATAGTCTTAATCCCTATTTAAAGAGGCCCAGAGAAGTGAAGTGACTTGCCAACGGTCACAGAGCGGACAAGGGGCAGTGAACTCAGGTTCCCAGGCCTGTGCTCTATCCAGTAGGCCATGCTGCTTCTTCAAGGGATCAGAGTGGGATGTAAGTGGGATCTCCAGAGGTAGGGCTGAGCAGGCAGGAGAGTTGGAATCAGAGAAAGGGGACAGAGAGAAGTGAGTGTAGATATCAGTCAATCATATTTATTCAGCACTTACTGTGTGCAGACCACTGTACTAAGTGCTGGGAGAGTATAACAGGAAACAGACACATTCCCTGCCCATAATGAGCTTACAGTCTAGACGAGGAGACAGACGATATAAATACATAAATTACAAATATGGGCATAAGTGCCATGGGGCTGGGAGGCAGGGGGATGAATAAAGGGAGCCAGGGCCATACAGAAGAGAATGGGAGAAGAGGGAAGGAGTGCCTAGTTCTGGGAAGGCTTCATGGAGGGGATGTGACTTCAATAAGGCTTTGAAATAGGGGGAAGAGTAATCGTCTGTCGGATATGAGGAGGGAGGATGTTCCAGGCCAGGGGCAGGATGTGGGCAAAAGATTGGGGGCAAGATGGATGAGATAGAGGTACAGTGAGAAGGTTGGCATTAGAGGAGTGAAGTGTGAGGGCTGGGTCGCAGTAGGAGAGTAGCGAGGTGAGTTAGGAGGGTGCAAGGGGATTGACTGCTTTAAAGCCATTGGTGAGGAGCTTCCGTTTGAGGCAGAGGTGGATGGGCAACCACTGGAGGTTCTTAGTTGGGGAATCATGTCCTGAATGTTTCTGTAGCCTTTCCCTCAGCCTCAGAGATCCTGTTGAGGGATTGGCTGGGGGGGGGGGGGGTGGGGAGGGGTGGTTCTGAGTGGGTCCTAAATGACCTCCTGATCTTTCCTGCCAAAATTTTGTTTTCCACAAGAACCCCAAGTGTCCTGGACCCTTGTCCACAGCACTGCCCACTCCCTCGTCCCCATTTGTCTACCAAAACCAACCCGTCGATGGTATTTACTGACTACTTATTGTGTGCAGAGCACTGAACTAAGTGTTTGGAAGAGTACGGTACAATAAAGTTGGCAGTCAAGATGCCCGTTCTCAAAGAGTTTCCAGTCTTGGGAGAGACGGACGTGAAAATACATTACAGATAGGGGAAATGCCAGAGTATAAGGATATGGACATAAGCCCTCGGCTGGTGCAGCTGAGAATGGAAATCAATCAATCAGTGGTATTTACTGAGCTCTTACTGTGTGCAGAGTCCTGTACTAAGCACTTGGGAGAGTACAACAGAAGTGAAAGGCCAACATGAACCTGGGTGTCAGTTTTTTTAAATGATATTTGTTAAGCACTTAATATGTGCCGGGCACTGTACTAAGAGCTGGGTTTATACAGTGGCTGACACATAGTAAGCACTTAACAAATAGCATAATTATTAATTATTACAAGCTGACCAGATTGGACCCAATCCATGTCCCTCATGGGGCTCACAGTCTTAAATCCCCCTTTAACTGATAATGAAACTGAGGCCCAGAGAAGCGAAGTGACTTTCCTAAGTTCACCCAGCAGACTAGTAGAGGAGCCAGGATTAAAACCCAGATCCTATGCCTCCCGGGTCTGTGCTCTAGCCACTAGCCACGCTGCCGCTCAGTCTTCTAAGTCTTGGGAGCTCACCCCCAGCTCACCCCCGCCCCCGGCACTCCCCATCAGAGTTGGCCCAGTTCGGCTCCGGCGTAAGAAAAATTCGTGGAGTGGGTGGTCCCGGGTGATGGGACCATGGGGTCGGTGAGGGTAGTGAGAAGCAGGCAGAGGAGAGGTGGGGCCGGGCCGGGGAGGGGCTTGGACTTCCTGATCCAAGCCCACCCCCCACTCTGTCTGCATCCTCTTACGTCTCCAGCAACCGCCGCCTTACCTCTCCCTTTTTCTTCCACTACAGGATGACGTGCCTGGAACCGGAAGGCCTCTTGGGAGATCTCAGCAGAGTGGCCTAGTGAAGACAGCCTGGGCCTTGGAGTCAGAAGGACCTGGTTTCTATAGAGAAGCAGCGTGGCTCAGTGGAAAGAGTCTGGGCTTGGGAGTCAGAGGTCATGGGTTCGAATCCCCGCTCTGCCCCTTGTCAGCTGTGTGACCGTGGGCAAGTCACTTCACTTCTCTGTGCCTCAGTTACCTCATCTGTAAAATGAGAATTAAGACTGTGAGCCTCACGGGGGACAACCTGATTACCCTGTATCTACCCCAGCGCTTAGAACAGTGCTCTGCACATAGTAAGCGTTTAAGAAATACCAATATTATTAATCCCGACTCTGCCACTTGCCTGCTGGATGACCTTGGGCAACTCACTTCACTTCTCTGCACCTCAGTTCCCTCATCTGTATAACGGGGGTTAAGACTGTGAGCCCCATGGGAGACAGGGACTGTGTCCAACCTGATTAGCACACAGTAAGCATTTAACACATACCCCACACACTTCACTTCTCTGGGCCTCAGTTGCCTCTTCTGTAAAATGGGGATTTAAGACTGTGAGTCCCGTGAGGGACACGGAGTGTATCCAATCTGATTAGCTTGTATCTACCCCAGCACTTAATACAGTGCCTGGCACATAGGAAGGACTGCAGAAATACCACCAAAAAAACCAAACAAACCCCCTCCAGTTCATCAGTTTTAAATTGCTTGTTTATTCTCTGGGAATAATAATAATGATGATGGTATTTGGTAAAGTCTTACTACGTGCCAGACACTGTACCAAGTGCTGGGTGGATACAAGCATATCAAGTTGGACACAGTCCCTGGCCCCTGGGTGGCTCACGGTCCCAATCCCCATTTAGAGATGAGGCGCAGAGAAGTGAAGCGACTTGCCCAAGGTCATCCAGCTCCGTTAAACAATTTGGGGAGAAGGATCCTGTTCTAAGACTGCCAAGTCCTTGGACACGTCTTGTGTTTTCTTTTCCTTCTTGGGAACGCAGTCGATATTTACCCTGAGGAAAATGGGCCTTTGTTTCCAGAGCATTCCTGAACTCTGTTTGTGACAGGCAGGCTTGGTTGTTCCTGCAGTGATCTTCATGTTGAGGATGGGGTTTCCTGAAACTGAAGATTGAACAAGCAACAAGCCTTGTTAGGCTGTTTTTTAAACCTGAGGGCAAGCATCTTCATCATCGATGGCATTTATTGAGTACTTGCCCTGTGCCAAACATGTACTAAGTGCTTGGGAGAGTACAGCGCAACGGGGTTGGTAGGTACGATTCCTGCCAACAAAGAACTTACAATCTAGAGGGGGAGGCAGGCATTAATATAAATGCGTGATTTAGAATATAGCATTTAAAGACAAGCCCATAAGTGCTTTGGGGTTGAGGGTGGGGTGAAAATCAAATGCCCAAAGGGCACAGATCCAAGTGCATAGATGATGCAGAAGGGAGAAGGAGAGGTGGAAAAGGCTTAATGAGGGAAGGCCTCTTGGAGGAGATGTGATCTTAATGTTTTGAAGGTGGGGAGAGTGGTGATCTGGCATATATGGAAGGGGTGGGAGTTCCTGGCTACGGGGAGGATGTGGGAAAGGGGTCGATGGTGAGAAAGACAAGCTCGGGGCCCAGTGAGTAAGCTGGCGCTAGAGGAGCGGACTGTGCAGGCTGGGCTGGAGTAGGAGATCGGAGAGGTGAGGAAGGACGGGGCAAGCCGATTGAGGGCTTTAAAGCCCGCAGTAATGAGTTTCTCTGTAGATTAAGGAAAGTTGAGCACCACTGTTGCCGAAGTTTGAGAAACACCACATCGAATAGAATGCCCCAGAGCTCCTGCAAGCTAGAAACTCGTAAAGGAAGGACACAAAGTCAGAATAAGCGGAGCTTTTTGAATGTCTTCTATTGGTTTGTTTTCATCTTTCATTATGTACATATCTTTTAAAGTTTATATTATGAATCGCTCATTTATATTAATGTCTGCCTCCCCGTCTAGACTGCTAGCTTGTTGTGGGCAGGGAACGAGTCTGCTAACCCTGTTGTATTGTACTCTTCCAAGTGTTTAGGCCAGTGCTTCGCACGCAGTAAGCTGTCAGTAAAAAGCACTGATCGATTGACTGGAATGGAGTCTTGGGGAAGGTTGTGCTGCAGTGGGTTGCATAACCTCCCCTTGTGTGTTTTCTCTCCATGCCATTACCATACTGAGTGTCCCTAAGATGATTATGATATTTGTTAGGCTCTTAGTGTGTGTCAAGCACTGTTCTAAGCACTGGGATAGATACAAGTTAATCAGGTTGGACACGGCCCCTATCCCACAGGCGGCTCACAATCTAAGTAGGGACCCATTTGTGGTGTTAAGCGCTTACTGTGTGCCAAGTACTGCACTAAGCGCTGGGGTAGATACAAGAACATCAGGTCCCACATGGGGCTCACAATCTAAGTAGGAGGGAGAACAGGTATTGAATCCCCATTTTGCGGATGTGGAAACTGAGGCCCAGAGAAGTGAAGTGACTCGATCAAGGTGACCCAGCAGGCAAGTGGGATGGTGCTGGGATTAGAATCCAGGTCCTCTGATTCCCAGGCTCATGGTCCTTCCACTTGGCCATGCTGCTTCTCAAACTAACTTTTATCTATTCCAGCACTTGGAACAGTGCTTAGTTCATTGCTTTGCACAAAAATAAGCATTGAATAAATAAGACTGAATGAATGAGTTAAAGGCCAGGTTGAAAGGCCTACCCCTCAACAATAGTAATGTCTGTCTTCCCCTCTAGACCGTAAGCTCGTTGTGGGCAGGGAATGGGTCTGTTTATTGTATTGTACTCTCCCAAGTGCTTAGTACAGTGTTTTGCACACAGTAAGCACTCAATAAATAGGATTGACTGACTGCCTGAAACATAGTAAGCCCTTAAAAACTACAATAATAATTATTATGAAAAGAATGTACAATTAACTATGCTTAAAGTGCTCTGAATTGGTCTAAACACCTAAGTACGAATGATCCACTCCCTCTATCCCACTCCTGGACATCCTTATATATCCTGGATACCCTGTAGAAAGGGAATCAATTAATCAATGGTATTTATCGAGTGCTTACTACGTGAAGGGACCTATACTAAGTGCCTGGGAGAGTACAGTACAACCGAATTGGTATATTCATTACCTGCCCTCACGTTGCTTGCCGTCTAGAGTGGGAGACAGACATTAAAATGAATAAGGGATTTGTATGTAAGTGCTGTGGCTTTCAGGTGTTTAAAAGGTGCAGCGCCAAGGGCCGTAGGCTGAGGGAGAAGAGGAAATGAGGATTTAGGGAAGGCCTCTTGGAGAAGATGTGACTTTAGGAGGGTTTTTGTCCTTGGGAAGAATGACGGTCTGTTGGATTTGAAGCGGGAGGGAAATCCAGGCCAGAGGCAGGACCCCGGTAAGGAGTACTGGCCAGCAAAATTTCAGACCATTTTCTTCTGACAGCTGAGGTAGACTTTTTTTTGACCGGGCTCTGAGGAGGTCAGTATCTCATTAAAGGAGCTGACGGATTATAGGGAGACGTTGGGTCTTGGCCAAGTGCGAAATGACCAATTTGTTTATGAAATCATTTAATCCCTAAACCCACCGAATAATGAACTGGGCTCGTTCCTTGGTGTTGGCATTTATGACAGGGGCGCTCCGATAAGTCTTTGTGAGTTAAAGAGCAGAGCTACCAGGTAATTGATGAATTATAAGTAAAAATCAACCTGGGAGGAGTTCCTGGAGCTTGATGAAGCCAAATGCAGGAGTGCTATCAGTCTCCGCCTGAGAGGAAACAAACAAAACTGTGTTTTTTCTCCTTCTCTTTTCTCCTTTTGGGGTGCATCTCGCTTTTGGGAGAATTTATTGAAGGATTTGGGGTAAGAGGGATGGACATACTCTTCCTGGAGTTGATGATAATGAGCGGTCTTTCTTCAAGTGGGAAAATGGCATTTCAGGGCAGCAGAAGTGATATTATTTTTTATGGTAATTGTTCAGAGCTTACAATGTGCCAGACCTGGTGCTAAGCGCTGGGGAAGATACAAGTAAATCAAATTGGACACGGTCCATGTTTTACATGGGCCTCACAGTCTTAATCCCCATTTTACAGATGAGGGAACAGAGGCAGAGAAATCAGGCGATTTGTCCAAGGTCACATAGCAAATGGTCAGCTCCAGAACCGAAGACTTTCTGACTCCCAGATCCATGCTCTAGCCACTAGGCAGGACTGCTTGACATCATTATTATTAATTATTATTATCAACAATAATCATTATCATACTACTACTAATGATAGTATTTATTAAGAGCTTACTATGTGCCAAGCACTGTTCTAGCCCTGAGGTAGATACAAGATCATCAGATTGTCCCACTGGGGCTCACAGTCTTAATCCCCATTTTACAGATGAGGTAACTGAGGCCCAGAGAAGTTAAGTGACTTGCCCAAGGTCACACAGCAGACAAGTGGCAGAGTTGGGATTAGAACCCAGGTCCTCCGACTCCCAAGCCCGTGCTCTTTCCACTAAGCCACGATCATCATTATTGTTGTTATTTCACTAAGTTAGTGGTATTTATTGTGGACAGAACACATTACTAAATGCTTGCATTTGGTAATATGGGCTTGAAGATTCAGCTGATACTGTCTCTGAGGAGTTACATGAAAGAACTCAAATAACTTTAGTCCTTTTTCTAATCAGCTCTGTCTCTACAAACTGAAGGTATCGAAGGTCAGAAACTAGAAGGGGCGGCCTCTTCTGGTCCTCTTATTCCTCCCTGAAAAACAGGATTCACGGCTCCGGCTCCTTTAGTTTCCCCGGGATCACGGCTCTGTCTGCTTCGAGCCCCGATACTGTACCGGTTCCCAAATGGTTCTTCCCGCCCTTGTCCATTTCCGAAACACATTTGCGCACTGGCTTGTCGTTCCCATAAATCACCCCAGATAAGTAAATCCTTCTCCCTAACGTTCTTCGGAGATAACGGGGCTAGTATTTTCCGCTTGCGGGCTGCCCTGCCTGGCTCGGGGAGATAAATGGGGCCTGTCAGACTCCACACGGCTGCCTGGGAATCCGCTGGGGGAGGCTAGAGGGGAATTCTATCCTTGTGGGCTCCCTGCTGGTGGGAGACAAACCCTTTCTCGTCCGCGTGGCCGTGGAGAACTACAGTCGGTCATTCAGTCAATCCTACTTATTGAGCACTTTCTGTGTGCAGAGCACTGCAGTAAGCACTCGCGAGAGTACGGTACAACAATATAACAGACGCATTCCCTTCCCACAAGGAGTTTACAGTCTATAGCCTCCGTCGTGGTGTGGGCAGGAAGATGGGCCCCAGATTTAATGGGGGACGCTTGCATTCTGGTACTCTGGGGACCTCTTCTGAGAGGACCCAGCACAGTGCCTAAAAATAATACAAAATTATGGTATTTCTTAAGCACTTCCTATGTGCTGGGCACTGTTCTAAGTGCCGGGGTAGATACAAACTAAACGGGTTGGACACAATCCCTGTCCCACCTAGGGCTCACAGTCTTGATTCCCATTTTACAAATGAGGAAAGGGAGGCCCGGAGAAGTGAATTAACTGCCCAAGGTCACCCAACAGGCCCGGCTCCCTCCCTGCAGACATGCTCGCTTCCTAAAGACGTGGTTGCTCGCTTTGTACAGGGAAGCAGCGTGGCCTAGGGGATAGAGCAGGGGGCTGGGAGTCAATAGGACCTGGGTTCTAATCCCAGCTCTGCCCTGTGTGGGAGAGGGACTGTGTCCAAACCGATTAGCTTGTATCTACTCCGGCAGGCACTCAGTATAGTGCCTGACATATAGTACGTGCTTAATAGATAGCATAATCATTATTATTCTGGTTATTATTATTATGTCCTTTCCCTGCAGAGACGCTTGCTCCCCGCAGACATGCTTGCTCCCCGTCACTGCTCCCTTTCATTCATTCATTCAGTCATATTTATAGAGCACTTACTGTGTGCATTGCACTGTACTAAGCGCTTGGGAGAGTACAAGGTAACAGGCACATTCCCTGCCCACAATGTGCTTACAGTCAAGAGAGGGAGACGGGCATTAATATAAAGAAGTCAATTACAGATAGGTACGTAAGTGCTACGTTGGCGGTGGGGGGGAGGTAAATAAAGGGAACAAGACGTCAGGGAGACACAGAATGGAGTTGCAGAAGAGGAAAGGAAGGCTTAGTCAGGGAAGGCCTCTTGGAGGAGATGTGTTTTCATTAAGGCTTTGAAACTGGGGAGAGTAATTGTCGAGTAAGCTGGAACAATGGTAAGGTGGGGATCAAGTGTCTCTTCCAAACCCCTGGCAACAATTAGCTCAGGAACACGCAAAGTGAGTAAAAAAACAAATGGACTTTTCTGGAGGAAAATATGTCTTGCCTCTCTGCCTCTGTCCCTTTGCCCAATCTGGCTGAGCTGAGGTACTTTAGAAGACAGCATGGGTCTCCTTTTCCTTGTCTCCTCCTCCTAGGAGAAGCAGTCTTGTCTAATATATGGAGCACAGGCCTAGGAATCAGAAGGACGTGGGTTCTAATCTCAGCTCTGTCACTTGTCTGTTCTCTGACCTTAGGTGAGTCACTTTGCTTCTCTGGGCCTCAATTACTTCGTCTGTAAAATGGGGATTAAGACCGTGTCCAACATGATTAGGTTGTATCTACCCCGGTGGTTAGTAGAGTGCCTGTCACTGACTTCCAGGCCCGTGCTCTATCCACTAGACCACACTGCTTCTCAGTGCTGTGGTATTGACCAAACTGAATCAGGGAAAGCAAAGAGCAGACAAGGTCTTGCCTGCTCCCCCTTCACTGTGTCCATGGAGACGCCACAGCTGAATCAGTAGGTGCTGAAGGAAATTTTCAAGGTCATGAGCGATATTTGATTCTTCCAGACGTTTATTACTTAATGAAATTGAGGGCAGTGCAGGGAGTCTCATGGGATTTGGGTCCCAGGGCAGACTGACCTTTCTTGCTGTCCGCACTTTCAGAAAGGTGGGATGGCTGCCCGTCTGACTTCAGCTATCAATCAATCAATCAGTCAATCCGTGGCATTTATTGAGCGCTTACTATGTGCCGAACTCTGGACTAAGCTCTTGGGAGAGTGACGATACAGTGAGAATCATTGGTCACCTTCCCTGACTGACAGACAAGTACTCTCCCCGTCATCCAAGACTTACTGAAGTCGCTTCTCCTCCAAGAGGCCTTCCCTGACTAAGTCTTCCTTTCCTTTTCTCCCACTCCCTTCTGCATCGCCTTGACTTGTTCTCTTTGTTCGACACCCCCCTCCCAGCCCCACAGCACTTAGGTACAGATCTGCCATTTATTTATTGAAATTAATGTCTGTCTCCAACTCTAGATGGTAAGCTCGCTGTGGGTAGGAAATGTGACTGTTTATTGTTGTACTGTACTCTCCCAAGTGCTTAATAAGGTGCTCTGCACACAGTAAGTGCTCAGTAAATACGATTGACTGATTGACTATCCATATCGAGGTTACAGTCTAAAGATGGTTTCAACTGTTGGCACAAACTTGTGGTTTAGGAAAATTTGGTAGAAGCTCAGGGCCACGACCTCTGCTTGTTTACGGTTTAACCTTTACTGAATGAGATCTGGAGAGCTTCGGTGCCCGTGGAAATTGACTCTGCCACTTGCTTGCTCTGTGACTTTGGGAAAGTCACCTCACTTTCCTCATATGTAAAGTGCTTGGGGGAAGCAGCGTGGCTCAGTGGAAAGAGCCCGGGCTTGGGAGTCAGAGGTCCTAGGTTCTAATCCCGGCTCTGACGCTTGTCAGCTGGGTGACTGTGGGCAAGTCACTTCACTTCTCTGGGCCTCAGTTCCCTCGTCTGTAAAATGGGGATGAATAATAATAATAATAATAATGTTGGTATTTGTTAAGCGCTTACTATGTGCCGAGCACCGTTCTAAGCGCTGGGGTAGACATAGGGGAATCAGGTTGTCCCACGTGGGGCTCACAGTCTTAATCCCCATTTTACAGATGAGGGAACTGAGGCACAGAGAAGTTAAGTGACTTGCCCACAGTCACACAGCCGACAAGTGGCAGAGCTGGGATTCGAACTCATGAGCCCTGACTCCAAAGCCCATGCTCTTTCCACTGAGCCACGCTGCTTCTCTAGACAAATGACAAATGACTCTAGACAAAGTCTAGATGAAGACTGTGAGCCTCACGTGGGACAACCTGATTACCCTGTATCTACCCCAGCGCTTAGACCAGTGATCTGCACGTAGTAAGCGCTTAACAAATACCAACATTATTATATAAAATGGGGAGTGAATCCTCCTCCCTCCAACTTAGGCTGTGAGCCCCATGTGGGACGGGGACCGTATCCAACCCAATGAACTTGTGCCTACTCCAGTACTTAGAATAGTGCTTGACACACAGTAAGCACCTAACAAATAACATTAAAAAACCATAATTTTGCAAGGAAAACTATGGAAGCTCCTTTCTGGAAGCATTAGAGTTCTATTCTCTCCTTAATAATAGTAACTATGAAGTTGTTGGCTTGTAGCACTGGTTGAGTGATTGAAAGGCAGTTAAGATATCTGTGAAGAGTCAATAGTAATGGTATGTATTAAGGGCTTTCTGCATGTAGGGCGCTATACTGAGCACCGGGAAAATCAATTAATCAATATTGAGTGAGCGGCTACTGTGCGCAGAGCACTAAACGAAGCACTTGGGAGAGTACAGTAGAACAGAGTTGGTAGAAACGTTCTTTGCCCACGGTGAGCTTACAGTCTAGAGGGGGAGACAGACATTAATATTCATACATAAATTATGGATATGCACTCAAGTGCTACGGGACTGAGGGAGAGGCGATTAAGGGTACAAATTCAAGTGCAAGGGTGACGCGGGAGGGAGTGGGAGAAGAGGAAACGAGGATTAAGTTGGGGAAGGCCTCTTGGATAAGGGATTCTAATAAGACTTTGAAGGTAGGGAGAGTGATGGTCTGTCAGATAGGGAGGGAATTTCAGGCCAGAGCAGGATGTGGGCGAGAGGTGGGTGGCGAGATAGATGAAATTGAGATACAGTGAGTAGGTTGGCATTAGTGGAGCAAAGTGAACCTGCAGAGCTCTTCTGTCATTCGCGTTCTTATTTCTGGAGATGGACTGAATGAATGATGCTGCAGCCTTTGGGAATTGGCTAGCCCCGTGGGAAACGAGCAGCCTTAAACATAACAATAATAATAATAATGATACTGATAATGGTATTTATTAAGCACTATGTGTCAAGCATTATTCTAAGCGTTGGGGTAGTTGTAAGCTAATCAACTTGGATCTAGTCCCTGTCCCATGTGAGGCTCAGAGTCTTCATCCCCATTTTACAGATGAGGTAACTGAGGCACAGAGAAGTGAAGTGACTTACCCAAGGTCACACAGTGGCAGAGTCGGGATCAGAACCCAGGTCCTTCTGACTCCCAGTCCCACATTCTGTCCACTAGGCATGCTGCTGACTTTCCTTTCCTTTGCTCTTGTGAACGAGCCGCAGAGTGCGGCTGGTGGGAATCTAATTATCAGGCCGAATTCATCCACTTCCACTTTTTCCTTGCATGTTTAAACTCTACTGTTTCTTCTGTCCAGAAAAATTATTTCTCTACCCCTATTGACACCCTTGCCCATTGCCGTCACCAGTTGTTCCAGACATTTAACTCCCTCCTCAGGCCCCCACTCTCCCCATTTTCCCCATCTCTTGTCCTCAACGAGCTGGCCATGTACTTTATTAAGAAAATTGACACGATTAGGCATGAGCTCCCTAAAATCTCCCGTCTCTCCTCAGTCCCTTCCCATGCCTGCCCCCTCTTCCGTTCTCCCATCTTTCCCGGCAGTATCTCTAGAGGAGGTTTCCTGCCTCCTCTCAAAACCCACCCCCTCTACCTGCTCATCCGGCCCCATTCCTTCACACCTTATAAAAACACTTGCCCCTTCACTTTTTTCCCTCCCTAACAGCCATCTTCAACTGTTCTCTCCAATGGCTTCTTTCCCACTGCTTTCAAACATGCCCATGTCTCCCCACCCTAAAAGAGAACCCTCCCTTGACCCCTCATCTCCCTCTAGTTTCCACCCTTCTCCCTCCCACCATTCCTCTCCAAACTTCTTGAGTGAGTAGTCTACACACAATGTCTCAAATTCTCTCCTCCTATTCTCGCTTTGATGCCCTCCAATCTGGCTTCTGTTCCTTTCGTTCCAAAGAAACCGCCCTCTCATGTCACCAACGATCTCCTTGCCAAATCCAATGGCCTCTGCTCCAGGCTCATCTTCCTCGACCTCTCAGCTGCCTTCGGCACCGAGGACCACTCCCTTCTCCTGGAAACGTTACCCAACCTTGGCTTCACTGACACTCTCCCCTCCTGTTTCTCCTCGTGTCTCTGGCGGCTCATTCTCAGTCTTCTTCGTGGACTCCTCCTCTTCCTCCCACCCCCTAACTATGAGGGATCCCTCAAGGTTCAGTTCTGGGTCCCCTTCTATTCTATTCTCCATCTACCCACTCCCTTGGGGAACTCATTTGCTCCCATGGCTTCAACTATGGCCTCTTTGCGGCTGATGCCCAAATCTACCTCTCTAGCCCTGATCTTTCTCCCTCTATGCAAACTTGCCTTTCCTCCTGCCATCAAGACATCTCTATTTGGATGTCCTCCTGTCACCTCAAGCTAAACTTGTCCAAAACAGAACTCCTCGTCTTCCCATCCAAACCCATCACAGTAAAACGGCACCACCATCCTTCCTGTCTCACGAGCTTGTAACTTTGGTGTTATTTTTTGACTTCTCGTCTTTCATTCAGCCATCATATTCGATCCAACGCTAAATCCTGTCGGTCTCCCCTTCACAACATCGCTACAATCCACCCTTTCCTCTCCCTCCAAACCGCTACCATGTTAATCCAATCACTTCTCCTATCTCGCCTTGATTACTCTATCAGCCTCCTTGCTGACCTCCCAGCCTTCTGTTTCTGCCCACTCCAGTTCATGCTTCCCTCTGCTGCCTGGATCATCTTTCTTCAAAAATGCTGAGGAAATATTTCCCCACTCCTCAGGAAACTCCAGTGGTTTCCCATCTACCTTTGCATCACAAAACAAACAAATAAACAAAATTCCTCACCTTAGGCTTTAAAGCACTCAATCACCTTGATCCCTCCTACCTTACCGTACTATTCTATTACAACCCAACCTACATACTTAATTCCTTTAATGCTAACCTTCTCACTGTGCCTCCCTCACCGCCGACCCCTCGCCTACGTCCCTCCTCTGGTCTGGAACGCCCTCCCTCCTCAAATCCGACGGACAATTACTCTCCCCCTCCTTCAAAGCTTAATTGAGGGTACATCTTGTCCTAGAGACCTGCCCTGACTAAGCCATCCTTTCCTCTTCTCCCACTCCCTTCTGTGTTGCCCTGACTTGCTCCCTTTGTTCACCGCCCCAACCCCCCCAGCCCCACAGCACTTAGGTACATATCTGTAATTTATTTATATTGAAGTCTGCTTTCCTGCTCTAGACTATAACCTTGTTGTGGGCAGGGAATGTGCCTCTTTACTGTTTTGTATTCCCCCAAGGCCTTAGTGCAGTGCTCTGCACACAGTATATGCTCGATAAATACAGTTGAATTGAACTTATTTCGTTAACGAAAGGTACATAGCCCCGATTCTATTTATTTGCTATTGTTTTAATGAGATGTTCATCCCCTTGATTCTATTTATTGCTATTCTTGCCTGTCCGTCTCCCCCGATTAGACTGTAAACCCTTCAAAGAGCAGGGACTGTCTCTATCTGTTAACCGATTTGTACATTCCAAGCGCTTAGTACAGTGCTCTGCACGTAGTAAGCACTCAATAAATACTATTGAATGAATGAATGAATGAATGAACTGCACCCTGCCTTTGAACTGTCTTTGCTAAAATGAGAGGTGCCAGCACAATACCCAAGGTCAGGTTGCAAGCTCATTTCCACTGGCCCAACCCTTCATTTCCAAGCTGTTGAATGTTGAGTGAAGACAGATGGAATTTCTATTTGTCTTTCCCGTGCTCTCTGGTCCCCTGATAGATGCTTTTAGGGACTGTTCCCCCCTTTTCCCCCCCGTTATTGTTCTGATTGTTATTAGAGAAGAGAGGCCGTGGAGCGAGGGGGGCCCGGGGTGACCACCCCCTTAGAGCGGAAGGCTGCGTTCATTTTTTGGAAAATGGCGTTTAATTGCTTACTATGTGCCTGGCACTGTACTAAGCACTGGGGTAGATGCAAGTTAATTAGGTTGGTCAAAGTCCCTATCCCACATGAGACTCACAGTGTTAGTCCCCATTTTACAGATGAGGGAACTGAGGCACAGAGAAGTGAAATGCCTTGACCAAGGTTACACAGAGGGCAAGGGGCAGAGCCGGGGCTAGAACTCAGATCCTTCTGACTCCCAGGCCTGCACTCTATCCACTAGCCCACTCAGGCATCGAGTGCCATGAATCTAAGGGATAAGCCATGAATCCTCTAGTGGAAAGAGCACAAGACTCAGAGACAGGAGTTATATATACACATAAATATGTGTATATATACACACATACATGACTGGACATCATATTATATACAAATTATTATTTGTTATATTGTTTGTATATAATATTCATTCATTCATTCAATAGTATTTATTGAACGCTTACTATGCGCAGAGCACTGTACTAAGTGCTTGGAATGTACAAATCGATAACAGATAGAGACAGTCCCTGCCTTTTGACGGTCTAATCGGGGGAGACGGACAGACAAGGACAATAGCAAAAAATAGAATCGAGGGGATGAACATCTCATTAAAACAATAGCAAATAAATAGAATCAAGGTGATGTACATCTCATTAACAAAATAAATAGGGTAATGAAGATATATACAGTTGAGCGGACGAGTACAGTGCTGAGGGGAGGGGAAGGGAGAGGGGGAGGAGGACAGGGAAAGGGGAAAAGAGGGCTTAGCTGAGGAGAGGTGAAGGGGGGGTAGAGGGGGAGCAGAGGGAAAAAAGAGGGGAGCTCAGTCTGGGAAGGCCTCTTGGAGGAGGTGAGCTTTAAGTAAGGTTTTGAAGAGGGGAAGAGAATCAGTTTGGCGGAGGTGAGGAGGGAGAGCGTTCCGGGACCGCGGGAGGACGTGGGCCGGGGGTCGACGGCGGGATAGGCGAGAACGGGGGACGGCGAGGAGGTGGGCGGCAGAGGAGCGGAGCGTGCGAGGTGGGCGGTGGAAAGAGAGAAGAGGGGAGAGGTAGGAAAGGGCAAGGGGATGGAGAGCCTCGAGGCCTAGAGTGAGAAGTTTTTGTTTCGTGCGGAGGTCGATAGGCAACCACTGGAGGTTTTTAAGAAGGGGAGTGACATGGCCAGAGCATTTCTGCAGGAAGATGAGCCGGGTAGCGGAGTGAAGAATAGACTGCAGTGGGGAGAGAGAGGAGGAAGGGCGATCAGAGAGCAGGCGACACAATAATCCAGCCGGGATATCATTAGAGCCCGTAACAGTAAGATAGCCATTTGGGTGGAGAGGAAAGGGCGGATCTTGGCGATATTATAAAGGTGAGCCCGGCAGGTTTTGGTGACGGATTGGATGTGTGGGGGGCCCTAATATGGCGTCCAGTCATCGAGACTGTGATCTTATTGCAGGCAGGGAACATGTCTGCTTATCCTGTTGTACTCTCCCAAGCACTTAGAACAGAGCTCTGCACAGAGAAACACTCAATAAATACCACTGATTGATTGAAATGTTTCTACCAACTCTGGTTGTACTGTTATACTCGATCAAGCTCTGAACACAGTGCTCCGTATACAGAGTGAGATCTCAGTAAATAACGACTGACTGATTGACTGACCAGGGTTCTAACCTACCACTTTCCTTGGGTAAGTCACTTTATTTTGTGTGTATGGTACTTGTTAGGTGTTTATCATGTATCAAGCTCTCTTCTAAACACTGGGGAAGATGTGATGTAATCAGGTCAGACATAGTCCTTGTCACACATGGAGGGAGAACAGGTATCGAATCCCCATATTGCAGTCGAGGAAATGGGCACAGAGGAGTTAAGTGACTTGCCCAAGGTCACACAGCAGACAACTGGAGCTGGGATTAGAACTCAGGTCCTCTGGCTCCCAGGCCTGTGCTTTTTCCACTAGACCACACTGTTTCCCATTTAAACTGCCCACTTAACTTGACCATGCCTCAATTTCTTCATCCGTAAAAAGGAGACGAAATACCCGTTCTCCCTCCTACTTAGTCTGTGAGTACCGTGTGGGACGGAAACTTGATCTGATCTGATTGTATCATACCTACCCCAGTACTTGATATAGTGCTTTACCTGTAGTAAAGGCTTAACAGATACCGCTGTTATTAGTATTAGAACAAAGCGGGGGACATTTGGCATAGCATTTCAGCGAGCCTGGGAGCTAGTGAACGCAGTGTGTGGACGAATAGGGGGCTAGCCAAAGGCTGTGAGTCAGAGAAGTGAGAAGGTTGTGTGGAAAACGGCCAACCAGGAACTGCCATGACTCTGTGAGCCTCACGTGGGACGACTTGATTACTCTGTATCTACCTCAGCGCTTAGAACAGTGCTCTGCACCTAGTAAGCGCTTAACAAATACCAGCATCATCATTAACGTCTCCATAGCTGTAGAAGCCATCAGACCATGCTGTACCTTGATTGAATAATTCTGTCTGTGTCATCTTTTGAAAATGCCATTTGGAACCTGTTTATCACTGGGAGCAGCATGGCCTAGTGGAAAGACTACAGCCCTGGGCGATCTAACTCTGCCAGTTTTTTTTTTCTAGTATTTATTAAACGCTCACTACATGCCAGGCACTGTTCTAAGCACTGGGGTAGGTACCAGATAATCAGCTTGGACACTGTCCCCATCCCACATGGGGTCACAGTCTTATTCCCCATTCTACAGATGAGGTAACTGAGGTACAGCCAAGTGAAGTAAATTTGCCCAAGGTGACACAGCAGGCAAGTGGAGGAGGTGGGATTAGAACCCAGGTCCTTCTGACTCCCAGGCCCGGGCTCTAGCCAGTACAATGATGTCACTGCCCCGAGAAGGATGCCGTCGCAGGTTGACTGATCGTAGAGGTAAAGTAGGGGATTGTAGCCATGACAGGGGAAGCAGGAACTCCTGGTTTCTCAAACGAGGACAAGTGGAGAAGTGTGCGGTCAGTGGGGTGGTGAGAAGCCCATGGTGAGCTGAAACTCTGTGGCACGAGAGATTCTGCTGGAGTGACGTGAATATTTTAAGATGCTCCCATGGATTGGGGCTGCCTTGGCAGAATGGAAATTCATTCATTCATTCATTCAATAGTATTTATTGAGCGCTTACTATGTGCAGACCACTGTACTAAGCGCTTGGAATGGACAAGTCGGCAACAGATAGAGACGGTCCCCGCCCTTGGACGGGTTTACGGTCTAATCGGGGGAGACGGGCAGAGGAGAACGATGGCGATAAATAGAGTCAAGGGGAAGAACATCTCATAAAAACAATGGCAACTAAATAGAATCAGGGTGATGTACATCTCATTAAACAAAATAAACAAAATAAATAGGGTGATAAAGATATATGCAGTCGAGCGGAAATTGGGAGAGGGCCTCTCGCTGAGGGAGGAGATCATCTCTCCCCGAAATCCAGAATCGTTTCTATATACAGAAGAGATTGTAAGCTTTTTGAGGGCAGGGATCTGTTCTTCTAATTCTATTTTACTCTCCCAAGGGCTTAGCACAATGCTCTACCCAGCGCAAGTACTCAGCAAATACTACTGATTAAAACGCTAAGGGACGAACCCCTTTCTTTTCCACGGCTGACTCCAAAATAAAAGCCGAGAAGGCCGCCGTCGCGGATTCAGTGACTGTACAGAGAAGCAGCATGGTGTAGTGGATAGAGCACGGGCCTTGGAGTCAGGCGGTCACGGGTTCCAATCCCAGCTCCGTCACCTGTCTGCTGTGTGACCTTGGACAAGACACTTCACTTCTCTGGTCCTCAGCTACCTCGTCTGCAAAATGGGGATTGAGATCGTGAATCCCACGAGGGACGGGGATTGTGTCCAACCCCATTTACTTGTATCCACCCCAGTGCTTAATCCGGTGCTTGGCACATTGTATGGGCTTAACAAGCACCACGATTATTATTATTTTTATCAAGTCAGGTAGGGGATTGTAGCCACTACGGGGGAACTAGGAACCATCTGAATTGGCTTCTTATCTCCAACAGCTTGTCTCCGATGATTCCTCAGTGGAAGCTGGCTGGTGATATTGTTTTCGGCGGCCCCAGAGCCCACAACCTTCCCAGCCCCGGGGTCATTTCGCAAAGTGGGTTTACTTGGGGTTGAATTCTTGCCGTGATTTTTCAGAGGCAGATGGCCCGATGAAAGAGTCTTGTGCTCAAAACCAAAGAATGTTTTGGGAAACCAGTGAGCAGTTGTTTCCATTACATTACCAGCAGCCTGATGGGGGCAACTAGAACAAAGGAATTTTCCAGGGAAACTGGCTAATGATAATGTGGTTTTGTAAGGAGGAAAGACGGCTAATTGTACTCTACTTAAGAACTCTTCTCAAACGATCTCCAAAAACCGCCAGCTAGGACATCCATCTGAGTCTAAATGGAGCTCCCCGGATTCCTGAGGGTGATGTCTTTGAAACTTTACCGAATGAATAAGCGGTCGGAAAAGCATAATGGCCTTGTGGAAAGTGCATGGGACTGGGAATGAGGAGACCTGGGTTCTAATCCCATCTCCACCATTTGCCTGCTGTGTGATGTTGGGCAAATCACTTCACTTCTCTGTGCCTCAGTGGCTTCTCCCTCCTACCTAGTCTGTAAGCCCCATGTGAGACAGGGACTGTGCCAGTTCTGATTATCTTTCATCTATCCCAGCTTTTAGTATAGTGCTTGGGATATAGTGAGCCCCCCCCCCCCCCGCCCCCGGAGACTGCAAGCTCCTTGTGGGTAGGGATCTCGTCAACCAACTCTGTGGTATTGTACTTTTCCAAGAGCTTAGCACAGAGCTCTGCACACAGTAAGGGTTCAATCCGTCAGTGGTATTTACTGAGCACTTACTGTGCGCAGAGCACTGTACTAAGCATTTGGGTGAGTTATAATACGAAAGAGTTGGAAGACGCGTTCTCTGCCCACCACGATACCTCTGCTTGATTTGGCTGATTAACAGATACCACGATTATTAGCTTAGGGGTGACTCATCTTAATGATCTTTAGAATGATCAAGGAGCTAAGGGGTTGAATTGTAAATCACTTCAGACCCAGAGGCCTTCACACTCTATTTGTATCAACTCAAGGGATATGACTGAGCCCCAAACCGATGAATAAAATATTAAATTACAAATAAAACTTAGAAGCAGAGTAGCAGATAGAAGTTGCTTAAAGCCCGTGGCTTGGAGAAATGCTCTCTCTCTGTCTCTCCGGAGACATGTTCCCCCGATATCTCCTGCTTCTGGTTTTCTTTTTTTAATGGTATTTCTTAAATGCTTTTAATGGTATTTCTTAAATGCTTACTCTATGCCGGGCACCAGACTAAGTGCTGGGGTAAGTACAAACTAACCAGGTTGGACACAGTCCATGTCCTACAGGGGGCTCAAGTAATGAATCCCCATTTGGCAGATGAGGGAACTGAGGCCCAGAGAAGGGAAGTGACTTGCTCAAGGTCACAGCAGACTGGCTGGGGAGCCAGAATTAGAGCGCAGGTCCTCTGACTCCCAGGCCCGCGCTCTCTCCACTCGACCACACTTCTTCTCGCCCGCGTGGGGCTGGGGTAGGCCTCTGGAGGAGATAGGGTTTGGTTTTGATCAGAGAGCACCATAATAATAATGATGGTATTTAAGTGCTTACCATGTGCCAGGTACTGTACTAAGCACCATCTTCATTCTGGCCTCCTCATCCTCCATCCCCGTCTTGTGCCATCATCCTCCCGCCCTTGTCGAGAGGATGAGGATGAGAAGCCTGGGTTCCTTTATTCCCCCACTGCGTGGGGATGCCCCCTTTCTCAACAGGATTCCCATCCCTGCCTCCTGGGGCGAGACATGTCTGTCAGAGCTTGGCTTACTGGCAAGAGCACATGACCGGGACTCGGAGGATCTGGGTTCTGATCCTGCTCCTCCACTGGCCTACTGGGTGACCTTGGACAAGTCACTTAACTTCTCTGCACCTTGGTATCCTCATCTGTAAAACGGGGATAAAATACCTGTTGTCCCTCCCGCTTAGACTGTGAGCTCCATGCAGGACAGGGCCTGCAGCCGATTAGACCATAACAATTATGGTATTAGTTAAACACGCATTATATGCCAAGTACTGTATTAAACTCTGGGGAAGATACAAGATAAATAAGTCAGACACAGTCCCTGTCCCACAAGTAAGTCAGTCTAAGTAGGAGGAAGAACAGATATTAAGAGAGAATAGAGAAGCAGTGTCGCCCGGTGGATAGAGCACGGACCTGGATTCTAATCCTGGCTCCGTCGCTTGTCTGCTCTGTGACCTAGGGCAAGTCACCACTTCTCTGTGCCTCAGTTACCTCATCTGTAAAATGGGGATTAAGTCTGTGAGCCCTATGTGGGACAGGGACTGTGTCCAACCCGAGTAACTTGTATCTACCCCGGCGCTTAGAACAGTGCTCGACACATGGTAAACCTTTAACAAATACCATTATTATTATTGCTATTCATCCCCATTCTACAGTTGAGGTAACTGAGGTACAGAGAAGAGAACTGAGGTACCTCTATGTGGATGATACCCAAATCTACGTCTCCAGCTCTGATCTCTCTCCCTCTCTATCTGGTAATTCCTCCTGCCTTCAAGACAGCTCTACTAGGCATACAGTGCTTGGCACAGAGTAAGCGCTTAACAAATGCCAAATACTCAGATTATTAATAAATAGGATTCAATGAATGAATGAAAGTGGCAGAGCTGGGATTAGAACCCAGGTTCTTCTGATTCCCCGGCCCGTGCTCTACCCGCTAGGCCCCGCTTCTTCCCTCCTGCTTCCCGCCTGCTTCATTTCTGTCTCCTCCCACTAACAGGGAGAGTAATGCAGAAACCACAGAAGCAGACATTTGGATTTTATCAGTCGACAACCAGGATTGATTTTTCAAATATCTGAAATGTAATAGAATCAAGAGACCAAAAAAAATCACAAAAAACTAACAACCATGGATTAATTGGCCTCTGTCAGCCTCATTGACGACGCGGGAAGCTGCTCTCTGCTTCAACAGGGTCTCAAGGCCTGTCTATGGTGGCTCTCTACAAGCAGACAGGGTCGGGCACTCTCCCAAGCATTTAGCACAGTGCTCTGCACACAGTAAGCACTCAAGAAATGCTACTGAGTGAAGAAAATTTCAGTCCACCTCTCTTTGTCCTCATTCATTCATTCAATTATATTTATTGAGAGCTTACTGTGTGCAGAGCACTGTACTAAGCACTTGGAAAGTATAATTTGGCAATGAATAGAGACAATCCATACCCAACAACGGGCTCCAATCCTTTTCCTTCTCCTTTTTCAATGGTATCTGTTAAGCAGCGTGGCCTAGAGGGGAGAGCAAGGGCCCAGGAGTCAGACGGACCTGGGTTCTAATCCCAGCTCCGCTATTTGTCTGCTGTGTAACCTTGGGCTTAGCTTCCTTGTGCCTCAGTTGCCTCATATGTAAAATGTGAGCTCCGTGTGGGTCAGGGACTGAGTCCATCCCGATTATCTTGTATCTTCCCCAGTGCTTAGAATAGTGCTTGACACACAGTAAGCAATTAACAAATACCATCCTCATCATCCCCCAAACTCCTGGAACAATTTTCTCCCATCTAACAATCAATCACTGGTATTCATTGAGTGTTTAATGTGTGCAGGGCATTGTACTAAACACTCGAGCACTGGGCTAAGTGCTTGAATTACAGACGCTAGCGACCTGTGTGGTTGACAACGATGTCGACGAACTGCTTTAGTTTTAAACAAGTTATTGTTACTGCTGGCTCGTTCATTCATTCAGTAGTATTTATTGAGCGCTTACTATGTGCAGAGCACTGTACTAAGCGCTTGGAATGGACAATTGGGCAGCAGATAGAGACAATCCCTGCCCAGTGACGGGCTCACAGTCTAAACGGGGGAGACAGACAGCAAAGCAGAACAGAACAAAAACGAAACAACATCATCAAGATAAATAGAATCAAGGAGATATACACCTCATTAACAAAACAAATAGGGTAATAAATAATATATACAAATGAGCACAGTGCTGAGGGGAGGGGAAGGGGGAAGAGCAGAGGGTGGAGGGGAGGGAAGAGGGAGCAGAGGGAAAGGGGGGGTTCAATGTGGGAAGGCCTCCTGGAGGAGGTGAGCTCTCAGTAGGGCTTTAAAGAGGGGAAGAGAATTAGTTGGGCGGAGGTGAGGAGGGAGGCCGTTCCGGGACAGCGGGAGGACGTGGGCCGGGGGTCGACGGCGGCATAGGCGAGAACGGGGGACGGTGAGGAGGTGGGCGGCGGAAGAGCGGAGCGTGCGGGGTGGGCAGTAGAAGGAGAGAAGGGAGGTGAGGGAGGAGGGGGAAAGGCGATGGAGAGCTTCGAAGTCAAGAGTGAGAAGTTTTTGTTTCGTGCGAAGGTTGATAGGCAACCCCTGGTGGTTTTTGAGGAGGGGAGTGACATGCCCAGAGCATTTCTGTAGGTCCCAGAGTGGCTCACAGAGGAAGGCGTAATAATAATCCTTGTGGTATTTAAGTGCTTACTATGTGCCAGGCACTGTGCTAAGTGCTGGAGTAAATACAAGCTAGTCAGGTAGGACGCAGCCCCTGCCCCACATGGGGCTCGCGGTCACAGGGGAGGACAGGACAATGGTAGACTGTGAGCCTGTTGTGGGGGAGGGATTGTCTCTATCTGTTACGGAATTGTACTTTCCAAGCGCTTAGCACAGTGCTCTGCACACAGTAAATAATAAATGTGATCGAATGAATGAATGAATGTTGTGAGCCCAGATTTACTTCTCATTTATCTGTAGCTCAACACAACTCGTTTACTATTTCTTCTTTTTTTACGTTTCAGTCAGCCAGCCAGTCAGTCGAATTTACTGTGCACTTACTGTGTGCAGAGCACTGTGCTAAGTGCTTGGGAGAGTACACTGCAACAATAAATAGGCACATTCCCTGCCCACAGCGAGGTTATGCTCTAGAGGGGGAGAGCTTACAGTCTGGAGGAGGCGTTTCCACCTCAGTTTCTCTTCATCATCATCCAAACGCTCCCCTTTTCCCCTCGCTTGGTACTTACGGAAGAAAAAGAACGGCCGATGTTTTAATTGCATTCAGTTGGAACATGTCGGTTGGGCTCTCCAAAACCTTGCTGGAGGCAACTCGGATCTGTTTTCTTGCTGGGTGATTAATAACTGTTCACTCCAACAAAATGGTATCTAAATGAAGGGACATCTGGGTTGTGTGCGTGTGTAAGTGTGTGTGTCTCCTTCCAGGGATGAGGTAAGGAACTGTAATTTCCCCCATAACAGTCCCTCTAAAGGTGATCTGATAATAACTGTGGTAGTCGTTAAACTCCTACTAACGTTTAAGCACTGTAATAAATGCTGGGCTAGATGAGAAGCAGCATGACTGAGTGGAAAGAGCACGGGCTCGGGAGTCAGAGGATGTGAGTTCTAATCCCGGCTCCGCCGCTCGCCCGCTGTATGACCTTGGACAAGCCACTTGACTTCTCTATGCCTCAGTTACTTCATCTGCAAAATGGGGATTAAGACTGTGAGCCCCATATGGGACAGCCTGATTACTCTGTATCTATCTCAGTGCTTAAAACAGTGCTTGGCACATAGTAAGTGCTTAAATACCATAATTATTATTCAAGATAATTAGCTCAGTCACATTCTCTGTCCAACACCGGGGTCCCAGTGTAAGGGGGAGTCTAAGCAGGATTTCCAGGTAGGCTAGGGACCATGTCCCAATAAGTATTTAGCACATTATTATTATTATTACATCCTTCACACTGGTAGGAATCATCTTTTCTGCCAAAGCGGTCAGTCCATGTTTCATTCATTCAATCGTATTTATTGAGTGCTTACTGTGTGCAGATCACTGTACTAAGCGCTTAGTACCGTTTCCCCACTCCTCAAGAACCTCCGGTAGTTCCTATCCCACTTCCACATCAAACAGAAACTCCTCGACATAGGCTTTAAAGCACTCAATCCCCTCGGCCCCTCCTACCTCACTTGGCTACTCTCCTACTATAACCCAGCCCGTACACTTGGCTCCTCTAATCCCAACCTACTCACCGTGCTTCGATCACGCGTATCTCTCTGCTGACCTCCCACCCATGTCCTGTCTCTGGCCTGGAGTCCGTCTCCCCCGATCAGACCGTAAGCCCGTCAAACGGCAGGGACCGTCTCTATCTGTTGCCGACTTGTTCATTCCAAGCGCTTAGTACAGTGCTCTGCACATAGTAAGCACTCAATAAATACTATTGAATGAATGAATGAATGAATGGAATGCTTTCCCTCTTCATATCCACCGGACAATTCCTCTCCCTCCACTTCAAAGCCTTATTGAAGACCCATCTCCTCCGAGTGGCCTTCCCTGACTAAGCCCTCATTTCCTTTTTTCCCACTCTCTCTGCTTTGCCCTGATTTGCTCCCTTTAATCACATCGCCCCTCTCCAGTCCCACAGCACTTATCTACATATCAGTCATTTATTGATTTCTATTGATGTCTGTCTCCCCCGCTAGACTGTAAACTCTAATGTCCAGTAGACAATTGGACAATATGACAGATATTATAACAATGTAACAGACAAATTATATTATCATTGTTTTATTGTTCTATTGGCCTCTCCCAACCACTTAGTAAGTGCTCTGCACACAGTAAGCCCTCAATTAATTCAATGGATTGATTGATTATCTTGTGTCTACCTCAGTACTTAGGACAGTGCTCGGCACACAGTAAACACTTGACAAATACCACCATTGTTATTATTAACTGTCCTCATTTAGCAGCTCAGCAATCACACGCCTCTTTGGGAAGTAGGCATCCAATCCTCCCTTCCTTCCCCTGCCTCACGTGTGACGTCTTGCCCCATCGCTCCTTCCTGCCTGGACTCTCTCAGCTTCCGCCGCTAAAGCGTCTGGCCTAACCTCCAGTTTCTGCCTTGACCTCCAGTTTCCCAGTTGGGAGTGAGAGAGGGAGGGCCTGTCTGTTGGCCACTGGAAGCGGCCTGGCACAGTGGATAGAGCCCGGATCCGGAAGTCCGAAAGTTGTGGGTTCTAATCCCTGCTCTGCCGTTTCCCTGTTCTGTGGCCTTGGGTAAGTCACTTCACTTCTGTGGACCTCAGTTGCCTCACCTGTAAACTGGGGATTGAGATGGTGAGCCCCATGTGGCACTGGGACTCTGTCCAACCCGATTTGCTTGTAACCACTCCAGTGCTCAGTAAAGTGCCTGGCACATGGTAAGTGCTTAACAAATACCAGGATTATTATCGTGATCACTACGCACCGGGGCTAACAGGAAAGACAGAACCGAACCGGGCTGACGGGACTGGATCCTTAGTAGAGTGGTAGCTCCGTCCCTTCCCACTCACTGAGCAGCAGTCTTCATTCATTCATTCATTCTTTCATTCAATGGCATTTATTGAGCACTTATCGTGTGCAAAGCACTTAATAATGATGGTGGCTATTTGTTAAATGTTTATTGTGTCAAACTCAGGGGTAGGAAATAATCAGGCCAGATGCAATCTGTGTCCCACATTGGGTGGCTCTGATTAAAGGGGAGGGTGTGGAATCCCCATTTTGTTAGGTGAGAAAACTGAGACCCAGAGAAGTGAAGTGACTTGCCCAAGGTCACGCAGCAGGCAAGCGGCGGAGCTGGGATTAAGACCCAGGTCTGCTGAATCCCAGGCCGATGCTTTTTTCACCGTTCTGGGAAACAGGGGGTGGGAGGCAGAGGAGGAGCCCGTGTGTTCTGACAAGAGATGTCCTCTTGCCGAAACTGATACTAAACACCCACCTCTTGAGAGAGGGCAGGAGGGCAGGGGGAGACTCAATGGATGAGAGACCTTCGCCAGGGACCAACTCCCAAGAGACCAGGACAAGGGTTCTACCACCTACTTCCTCCCAGGCAACAAGGCTGATCGATTCAGTGGACTATCTGAGATTTTCAGAGCTCATAACTCTGGGACCTTTCTTTTTCAGGGAATTGGGGCCCCAGAAAGCCTGCCTGCTCTCTGCTTTATCTCTTCGGTTGTCCCTCACTCCCCCTCCCCACCTGCCCCCAATCGAAACCATAAACCCCACATGCACTGCACAAGCCCACCTCAAGCAATGGCTCCTTTCCAACCCTCATCCAACGGCTCTATTGTACGTACTCGTCCAAGCACTTAATACAGTGCTCTGCCTACAGTAAGCACTCCAAATCACCAGTGACGATGAAAAGCAAAGCCGATAGGAGCAGGGCAGAATCTACTCGGGTCTTTCCCCAGTCACTTCAACTCCTTTATTGCTTTGTATCAAAATAAATCAAACTGAGGTCAGTTCCAGGCCGTGGGGAGTGGCTCTTGACTCCGTTATCCTCTGACTAGATATTGCAAGTCGGAATACAGGGCTCATGAGTTCGAATCCCAGCTCTGCCACTTGTCGGCTGTGTGACTGTGGGCAAGTCACTTAACTTCTCTGTGCCTCAGTTCCCTCATCTGTAAAATGGGGATTAAGACTGTGAGCCCCACGTGGGACAACCTGATTCCCCTATGTCTACCCCAGCGCTTAGAACAGTGCTCGGCACATAGTAAGCGCTTAACAAATACCAACATTATTAATACAGGGACGAGACTCGAGAGAAGATGGTGTCACAGTATGCCGCATTCGTGTAAACGATAGCGAAAGAGCAGGGCCACACCCGTTTCCCTGGGCGAGGCCGGGCGGACGGCAGGATTTTGCCTTGGTCGTTTGAGAGGGGTGAGGGAGCCTCTCCGCTTTCCCACGTTGGCGGATACCGAAGAAAATGTCCGGACTCCTCCATTTTGGTTGCTTTCCCCGGGACCGTGGTTTATGACTCGACCTTTAATTTCCTTCTTCCATTTCCCAGTTCGTAGTCTGACCCAGGACAGCTATTTGTTGGCCTTGGAAACGGAGGCCGTGGTCACGGGAAACTGAGTCGGCGGACGTAAGCTAGACACCTCAAGCAGCCGCTCCATCCCCTTGCCGCTCAGAACTCTGGGTTGCCAACGCTCTGAGGCCCACGGCCCTGAAACCCGAGGCAAAACCCATCTGTACGGAGTGGAGAGGCACGTCCACCTGAACCGACTCCTTTCCCAATCTCGCCCTCCTCTCGCTTCCTCTGAGGCTGGGAAACGAAGCAGGGTGGAAGGCTGGGTCTCTTCAGACGGGCAGCTAGTTAGTCCGCTACCTCGCCCTGCGAGCCGAACTCAGGGAGCGAGAAAGGCCTGCGGAAATGAGAAGAGCGGGCAGTCCTGGAGCCCAGACTCCAGCGACCCTGCCAGTGTGCCCTTCTCCAGGCGGCGGCCTCGTGACCGGGCTTAGCAGCAGTGCAAAACTCCGAGCCCAGTCTACCGACGCTTTGGGTGGAAGTGGAAGGCCGGAGCCACGCGACCCTACCAGCCTCTGACGGGGGCTGGCGAGGATGCCAGGCCTGGGCACACGCCGCGTCCGGCTGATCTTGCTGCCCGCACGGGCTTGAGCAGTCTCCTTCAGAGTAGCCTGGAGGTTTGAGTCTCCACAGTGGCTCCGTTAGTCCCGGAGCTGTTCCCACGCAGACGGGTTTTCCCGCTCCTGGATCGCCCGGTGAAGACAAGGGCACCGACCTCGTGGCTCCAGGCACTCGTCAGTCCAATTGGGGTGGGTGGTGGGGGGGCAGGCGTCGCTGTACCCCCCGGGGTCCGTGAGGTGGCTCCTCAGGGTGGGCGCGGCGTGATCGGGGCTATCGAACGTTGTCGGCAAACCTCGTCTTCCGCGGAGCTCGGAAGGGATGGGAATCAGATGTTTTCCAAGACATCCAGAGGGACCAAACCTCTCTTCTTTCCGCTAGATACTTTGATGAAGCCATCGTTCTCCTCTTCGGCCGTCACGCAGATCTGAATTCAAAGGGGCAGAGGAGTATTCAGAATGGAACTGAGGAGCAGCGTGGGCTAGTGGCTAGAGCGTCGGTCTGGGAGCGGGTTCGAATTCCGGCTCTCCCACTTGCCCGCTGTGTGACCGTGGGCAAGTCACCTCACTTCTCTGGGCCTCGTTTACCTCATCTGTCCTTTGGGGAATAAGACTGTTAGCCCCACTGAGGACAGGGACAGTGTCCAATCTGATAAGCTCGTATCTACCATAGCATTTAGTACTGGGTTTGGCACATAGTAAGTGCTTCACAAATAATATAGAAAAAAAAATGGGCCTGCTCTGCCAAGATGTCCCCAGCAAGATGGGTGCAGCTTGTTTACAGGGTGGTTTTTTATGATACTGTTAAGTGCTTGCTTTGTGCCAAGCTCCGTATTAAGCACCGGGGTAGATAGATACAAGCTAATCGGGTCGGACGCGGTCCCCGTCCCACATGGGACTCACAGTCTTAATCCCCATTTTACAGATGAGGTAACGGAGGCACAGAGACGTTAAGTGACTTGCCCAAAGTCACACAGCTTATAAGTGGCGGAGCTGGGATTAAGTGAACTCTCCTGAGCGATTAGTACAGCGCTCCCCACACAGTAAGTGTTCGATAAGTAGCTTCGCATGATTGATTGAGTGACCTGAAGTCCAAACTCTTTAGTCCTGGAGGCTTTTACGGTGACAGTAGCCATTTCTCATTAATAAATCGACCAGAGGAATTTACTGAGTGCTTACTATGTGCAGAGCCTGTATTAAGCACCTGGGAGAACGTCATACAGCAAGGTTCTAGACATATTCCTTACCCACAGTGAGCTTGCAGTCTAGAGGGGCAGACAGATATTAACATGAATAAATAAGTAATTTAATAATCATGTTTGCTTAGGGGTGAGGACAGGTGACCCCAAACAGACAGCAAACACTTACTTGCATATCCATTGTATCATGTTAGTCCCCATTTACAGGTGAGGAAATGGAGCCCCAGGCAGTATAAGTGACTTGTCCAAGGTCACCCATCAGGTCAGTGGCAGAGCTGGGGTCAGAACAGGTGAGAAGTAGCATAGCCTAGTGGTTAGACCATGAGCCTGGGAGTCAGCAAGTCCTGGGTTCTAACCCCGGCTCTGCCACTTAGCTGCTGTATGACCCTGGACAAGTCACTAACACTGCCCGGGGCTCGATTTCCTCACTAGTGAATGGGGTCTAACAGGATACACTCACTTACATGATTCAGGATACACTCATTTCTCTGGGCCTCAGTTACCTCATATGTAAAATGGGAATGAAGACTGTGCTCCCCAAAGGGGACATGAAATGGGTCCAACTTGATTAATAATAATACTAATGTTGGTATTTGTTAAGCGCTTACTACGTGCAGAGCACTGTTCTAAGCACTGGGGTCGAGACAGGGTAACCAGGTTGTCCCGTGTGAGGCTCACAGTTAATCCCCATTTTCCAGATGAGGTAATTGAGGCCCAGAGAAGTGAAGTGACTTGCCCACAGTCACACAGCCGACAAGTGGCAGAACCGGGATTCAAACTCATGACATCTGACTCTCAAGCCCTGGCTCTTTCCACTGAGCCACGCTGCTTCTCCGGCTGGTATCTATCAGCCCTAAGAGCAGTGCCTGGCAAATGGTAAGCGCTTGACAACTACCATTAAAAAAACCCCTCCAAAAAACCCAGATCTCCTGACTCCCAGTTCCCTGACCCCCTTACTAGACATCCCCCCACATCTCCTCCTCATCTGCTGTTCCCAGGAAAACCCCCCTGTGTGGGAAGAGCTCTGGGACTAGAGGAGCCACTGTGGAGACTCCAACCTCCTGGCGATTCCGAAGGAGACTGTTCAAGCCCGTTAGGGCAGCGAGATCTGCCGGATGCAGCGTGCGCCAGGGCCCGGCATCCTTGCCAGCCCCTGCCAGAGGCTGGTAGGGTCACCTGACTCCAGCCTTCCGCTTCTGTCCACAATGTCAGTGGACCGGGCTCAGGATTTCACGCCCCCGCTGAGCCTCGTCACGTCTGGTGTGAGAGAGAGGGATTTTCTGGAGCCGAGGTTTCCGCGGTACGTGAATGAATGAAAAGCGGCATGGCTTAGTGGTTAGAGCACGGGCCTGGGAGTCAGAAGGACCCGGGTTCTAATTCTCACTTTGCCGCTCATCTGTTTTGTGACCCTGGGCAAGTCACTTCATTTCTATGAGCCTCATCTGTATAACGGGGATTAAGAGTGTGAGCCCCGTGTGGGACATAATAATGTTGGTATTTGTTAAGCGCTTACTATGTGCCGAGCACTGTTCTAAGCGCTGGGGTAGACATAGGGGAATCAGGTTGTCCCACGTGGGGCTCACAGTCTTAATCCCCATTTTACAGATGAGGGAACTGAGGCACAGAGAAGTTAAGTGACTTGCCCACAGTCACACAGCTGACAAGTGGCAGAGCTGGGATTCGAACTCATGAGCCCTGACTCCAAAGCCCGTGCTCTTTCCACTGAGCCACGCTGCTTCTCCTTTGGACGTGGATTGTGTCCAAACTGATTGGCTGGGACCTACCCCGGCATTTAGTCAGGACCTGGCATATAATAAGCGCTTAATAAATACCATTAAAAGAGCAAATATCCTTTGCTGTGAGCCTCAAGGAGGACAGGATTGTGTCTGATCTAATTATGCTGTATCTACCCAAAAAATCAATGGTATTCATCTAGTGCTTATTCTATGCAGAGCACTGTTCTAAGCACTTGGGAGAGTGCAACATGAGAATTAGCAGACACGTTCTATACCTCAGCGCTAGGCACATAATAAGCGCTTAACAAATACTACAATTATTATTATTATTATTTAGAGAAGAGAAACGGGATGTCTATCTTTAAGAGCTGGGGGAAATTTCATCCACGTTCAAAATCCTTGCAAATTTACTTGATTAAATCATATTTATTGAACACTTACCGTGGGCAAAGCACTGTACTAAGTGCTTGGGAGAGTAAACTGACACATTCTCTGCCCACAACAAGCTTACAGTCTACAGTCTATCTTCTATCTAGCGTCTAACTTCACCCAGAATCAAACCGCCCTTGGGCGCTCTGTCCACTCGACCAGGGAAACTCAATCAGTCGACAGATGATAACTATTGAGCACTTACTACGTGCAGAGCACTGGACTAAGCTCTCGGGAGAGTACGATACTCCAGAATTAGCAGAAAGGTTCCCCGCCCGTAACGAGCTGACAGTCTAGAGGATGAGAGAAGGGGATTCATTCACACAAAATGTTTCCTCGGGAAGCCTGGCCAGAATCCTGTTAAGAGCCAGAGAGGCAGATGTTCGAATTCTGGAAGCAGCTCAAGTCTGACACATTTCTATTTGTTTTCCATTTTCAGTGCTCTCATTTGAAAACCAGGAAAGTGATGTTTACCCATTCAAAGGGGTGGCATGCAATTACTCTGGGAACCAGTCGAGAACGCTAGATTGTTTAATTACGAGTTTGCCCGAGAAAATGAGCATCCTTCCCTAAATTGATCTCGTCTCTCATTCCAGCACAATTACTTTTTCTTAATGGTATTCTTTAAGCGCTTACAACGTGTCAAACGCTATTCTAAGCAATTGGGGGATGTAGAATTTAATCAGGTTGGAGACAGTCCCTGTCCAGCATGGAGCCCACAGTCGAAGTAGGGGGGAGAACAGGTATTTGATACCCATTTTACAGTTGCGGGAACTGAGGCACCGAGAAGTGAAGTGACTTGCCCTAGGTCACCCAGCGGGCAAGTGGCATTACCCGAATTAGAACCCAGGTCCTTTGAGTCCCAGGTCCGTCTTCTATCCACCAGGCCACGCTGCCTCTTATTGCTTGTCTGGGTGGGATCTATTTGGGATCCGGGGGGTTCTGATATATGGTATTTTCAAAGCCCCTTTCGCAGGAGTGTTCAGTAGCTCACGGACCTGTTGAATGGGCACAGCTCTCGGATGATGACCTAGAGTTTGCTGGGTATTGGTGTCCAAGAAGGCTGAAGATCAGCTCCCATTGACCATGGTGGCATTTCGGCGAGACACGAGATAAAGACCTCCTCCCACTGGCCATCGTGGAGTTTTGACAAGGCATGGGATAAAGGCCACCTCCCACTGGCCGTGGTGAGGTTTCAACGGAACAAGAGATCATGACCACCTCCCCTTGGCCGTGGTGGCCTTTCGACAGGATGCGGATAAAGACCAGCTCCTAATGGCCATGATGACATACTGACAAGACGCAGGGTAAAGACCTCCTCTCACTGGCCATTGTGGTGTTTGGACAAGACGTGGGACAGAGATCACCTCCCATTGGCCATCGTGGCATTTTGATAAGGCGTGGCATAAAGACTACCTCACATTGGTCATGGGGATGTTTTGACAAATCCCCTTGGTCATCATGGCATTTCATCAAGGCGTGAACATGGCATTTCAACAGGATAAAGACCACCTTCCAAAGACCACCTCCTATTGGCCATGGTGATATTTTGGTAAGATGTGGGATAAAAACCATCTCCCATTGACCTCGGTGAAGTTTTGACAAGATACGGGATAAAGACCATTTCCCATTGGCCCTGGAGACACTTTGCCAAGCCTTGGGAGCTACCCATTAGGGGATGTCCATTTCCAGGAGCGAGAGGATTCCCCAAAGTGAGTCAGGTCGCGGAAGTGTTCCGATTCCTTGGGAGAACATCAAGGAACTGGACTAGATTGGGAAGCCAGGATGCTACCTACCCTGTTAGTCTCAGGTTTTGAGTAGGGTGGAATTCCTCAGTGGTATCTGAACTAGTCTCTTCCTGAATCTGCAAGGGAGGGAGGAGCCACTGGGAAAGGGCCATCAGCAGACGGTGAGGAGAGGGCCAGGCGGTGCTGTCTTCCCTGGCCGGTGTAAGTCCTCTTAGTTGGGATGCACAGAAGGTCCCAAGAACTCAGGCCAGATCTAGGCCACCCCAGGAAGATGAAGAAATCGAGGTGAGGAGCAGAGTGGCCTAGTGGCCAGAGCAAGGTGTCTGGGGGTCCAAAGGACCTAGGTTCTAATCCCGGCTCTGCTGCTCGTCTGCTGTGGGACCAGGTCACTTCACTTCTCTGGGCCTCGACTCCCTCATCTGTAAAATGGGGATTAAGAGTGTGGGGCAGGGCCTGTGGCCAAAATGATTAGCTTTTATCTACACGAGCGTTTAATACAGTGCCTGGTACCTAGTAAGCACTTGACAGTACCATTTTGTAAGAAAAAAGAGTCCCCTGAGCAGGGGAGGGAAGTGTGTTTTCCTGCCTTTAGGGTCTGTCTGAGTTGGTTTTGAGACGCATTAGGATTCCCTCCGCCTCTCTGGAGGAGCTGTGTGGCCAAGTGGATAGAGCACGGGCCTGGGAGTCAGAGGATCTGAGTTCTAATTCCGACTCGGGCAGTTGCTTGCTGTAGACCATGGGAAAAGTCACTTAACCACTTTTTTCCAGCGAGGTGGTTGCCCCATTACCTCATCTGTAAAATGAGGATTCAATATTCGTTCTCCCTCCCCTGGGAGCCTTGTGTGGAACAGTGATTGGGTCGGACCTGGTTATCTTGTATTTATCCCAGTGCTTAGTACAGTGCTTGGCACCATATTAAGCTCTTGATGCAATAAATAGCCCCCGCCATTCGTATTATCAGTCACTACTAACTGATAAAGCTTGAAATCTCACCATCTTTGACTTCCCCTTCAAATCTCGAAGGACAGTGATATACACTTGACCCATGGGAGAAAGGAGTTAGCATCGCACGCCTCCTCCCACAGTGTGGATGAGAGCGGGAGCGGGGTTTATCCTACACCTCTCCTTCCGATTACGTGCACGGGTCCACTCGCCTGGTTCTCTTTCAGCGTTATCTGCCCTTGCTCCTTGCAGCCAGTAAACGTTCGGACACATCTGAAGACCTTCTCATCTTGTTGCACTTTTTGAACAAAGTTGGCTGGGAAATAGCCAATCCGGTCTTGGATCATCCCCTGTAACAGAGAACGGAGCGTGAGGCCACCGGGGTCCCTCTCCCCAGAACCGAGATGACAGATCTGTTTTTTAGGAAAGGAAACCACATCACCTTCCACCAGTCTTCGCTGGAGTCTTCCAGAAGAGTGATCATGTCTCCTGGCCTATGATAGGGGAGAGAAAACGGTAGAAAGGATAACCCAGTAAGAGACCCTAGTCAATTCCCAGAGCGGGCAATTAGGCACTGGACACACACCTGTTGGTATGTTCTCCCCTCCTGCCCATAAAACGATCTTTGTTGTAAGATGGCAGCTCACGAGCTTCCTGTGCTGGAATTCCCAGTTGGGCTAAAACACTTCATTATAACAGACTCCAAATATAACCTACGTGTAAACGCTTGAATCACTAAACCGGGGTTGACGCTTGGCATTTTAACAGCCATGTTTTCATGCTGTGGCTCCTAAAGTTAGGCAGCTGAAAAACACTGGAATGTGGTTGGTGAATTGAATTGAACAGCGGGGCTGCTGAAATTTGATAGAGAAGAAACCTCAGGGGCTGTGGATTCTGTTTATCGCTAGGGAGTTTGTTAAGCGCTTACTACGTGTCAAATGCTCTTCTAAGCGCTGGGGTAGACACAGGTTAACCCAGTTGGTTGGCAGTCCTTGTCCCACATAGGGCTCAAAGTCTAAATTGGAGGGAGAACTGGTACTGAATCCCATTTTTATAGATGAGGAAACTGTGGCCCAGAGAAATGAAATGACTTGCCCAACGTCACACAGCAGACGAGAGTCAGAGCCGGGATTAGAACCCAGGTCCTTCTGACTCCCAGGCCCGTGCTCTTTCCAGCAAGCCATGCTGCTTCTGGGGGTGACAGGGGGCCTGTTTTTTACTTCTTGGGGATGGTGGGGGGGTGATGAGAGCCTTATGACCACTTTTGGATCATCACTGGATTCTCCTGGATTCCTCGGATCCCACTGAGGGAATATTTCCCACGCTGAGAAGCAGCGTGGCGCAGTGGAAAGAGCACGGGCTTTGGAGTCAGGGCTCATGAGGTCGAATCCCAGCTCTGCCACTTGTCAGCTGTGTGACTGTGGGCGAGTCACTTCACTTCTCTGTGCCTCAGTTCCCTCATCTGTAAAATGGGGATTAAGACTGTGAGCCCCACGTGGGACAACCTGATTCCCCTGTGTCTACCCCAGCGCTTAGAACAGTGCTCGGCACATAGTAAGCGCTTAACAAATACCAACATTATTATTATTATATTTTTTGATCCCAGCCATCCTGATATTATTCACTCCTACAGAGGAGGACTGATGTATCAGTCAGGAGAGGAAGAGGGTGAGAACCTTCAATAATCATTCTGGAAAAACTCCTTGGAGGAGACAAAGAAGGGGAACTCTTTAAGATTCTGTCTCCCTCCTCCGCTCTTAATCTAGTTTAGGGGTTTTTTTTCGGTGTGGAGTGGATCTGGCCCACCTTCATTGACAAAGAGATCGGGATTCAACCTCAGGGTATATCCCCAGAAACTATGATCGGGTCTCTAGACTGTAAGCTCGTTGTGGGCAGGGGACTATCGTATTGTACCGTCCCAGGCACTTAGTACCGGGCTCTGCACCCAGCAAGTGTTCAATAAATACCATCTATTGTTTCATTGACCTGATTTCCACTGCTCCTTTACTCCACTTTCAACTTCTCCCCTCATTGCTAGACTGAAAACAGATCCAGACTCCCATGAGAGGAGAGAAATAGTTTCTCTTAAGCCCGCTGCCTGGTTTTTATTCTCTTTCCCCCCATTACTGTGGTCCTGTGTTCAAGATTAACAAGATGGAGTGATTGGCGTCTCTCCTCCATCAGGCCTCCCTGGGCTTGCCAGGAGACTACAGTTAAAGTTGACCTGATTTCTGTTATCTAAGGTAAACCATGACCTAGTGGAGAGAGCACGGGCTTGGGAGTCAGAAGGACCTGGGTTCTAATCCCAGTTCCCCCACTTGTCTGCTGTGTGATCTTGGGCAAATTGTTTAATATCTCTGTGCCTCAGTTTCCTCAACTGTAAAGTAGGGATACATGTTTTCTCTCCTACTTAGACTGTGAGCCCCAGCCAGGACAGGGGCTCTGTCTGACCTAACTAACTTGTCCTATCCCAGAACTTAATAATAATAATAGTGGTATTAAGTGCTTACTGTGTGCCAGGCACTGTACTAAGCACTGAGGTAGATACAAGCAAAATTGGGTTGGATACAGTCCCTGTTCCATGTGGAGCTCTAAATTTCAATCTCCATTTTACGGATGAGGTAACTGAGACCCGGAGGAGTGAAGTGACTTACCCAAGGTCACACAGCAGACACCTGGCAGAGCCAGAATTAGAACCCATCATTTTCTGACAGGCAGGCCTGTGCTCTATCCACTATGCTTTTAGACACATACTAAGCGCTTAACAAATGCATAAAAAAAGCCTCTTCAACAGAGGAAATCCTGGTGGCAGAATTTGGAGAAAGAACATCTGTAAATGGACAAACATCTTCGAAAGAAGTAATGGAGAGAAAGGAAGTGCTTAATCCTCTAGATTATAAACTTGTTGTGGGCCGGGAATATATTGTTCTCTCACAAGCGCTTAATACAGTGCTCTGCACACGGTAAGCGCTCAGTAAATATGATTGACTGACTTAGGAAATCTTGATGGTGATGAGAGAACTAGGGCTGCTGAATGGATCTTACCCTTTGGAAGGAGCTGGGTTTTTTGACAGAGGGCAGCTTCAGAAAATAACAATGACATCAGGAGTTCCTCTTCAATAGCCTTAATCGCATTTTGAGGATCTGGGAACTGGGATGATTATTTTTAAATTAAATTGGGTGCCTTTAAATTACATTTAGTTTCAATTAAGGTGATGTATTCGCTAAACGGTACTGAACAGCACTGGTGGAAATCAGATGCTCAGAGAGTGAGCCCTGGTCAGGGTTTCATCCTGTCCGATAAGCTTCTAGATCCTTAGATTACTGGTTCTGATTCGATTCAGGGTCCTGGCAGGCAAATCTAGGAAATAATGAGACGCAGCATAGCCTAGGTGAAAGAGTAGAGGCCTGGGAATCGGAAGACCTGCGTTTTAATCCCTGCTCTGTCGCTTGTCTGATGTGACGCCTAGGGCAGGTCACTTTGCTGCTCTGTGCCTCAGTTACCTCATCCGTAAAATGGGGATGAAGACTGTGAGCGCCGTGTGAGACATGGACTGTATCCAAATCGATTAACTCCTTTCTATCCTAGTTTTTAATACAGTGCCTGGCACATTACGAATACGATTAACAAAGGAGCAGATAAGCAAACAAAAAAAAACCTCCAGTGGGTGTCCAATGTGAGATTCCTTGTCCTTTGTCTTTATCTCTGCCAATTATGCTGTGTGACCTTGGTCAAGTCACTTCACTTTTCTGGGCCTCAGTTTCCTCATCTGTAAAAGGGCGATTCAAAACCCGTTCTCCCTCCTACTTAGACTTAATCCCAGTGAAGGACAGGAACAGCGTCTGACCTAATTATCTTGTATCCGCCCCGGTTCTTAATACAGTGCTTGACACCTAGTAAGCATTTAACAATCATTATTAATATATTATCATTATTAACATTTTTATCTCCCTATTATAATTAGCATATTTCTTGACAAACCCTTCAGATGAAGCAGCCTCTCGACAAGGATAGCTCTAATGTGACCAGACATCTCACTTCCTATGGGATAGTCAAGACAGTCTGCTACTTAACACCTTTCCCTTCATTCCTACCTGCTCACCTACTTTATTTTGAGTAGGATGTAGAATAGTCAGAATAATATATACTGCAGGTATGTATGTATAAATATTATATATACATTCATACACCGTATACATATATACATATGTACGTATATGTAATATTTATACACACATAGAAATCAGCTGTGATCCTGACCCTCTGACTCCTTCTCCCCGACCCCGATCTTGCATCTCTTTCTATTCACTGGGCTTCCTCTCTCTGCCTCTTTCATTGATTCAGTCATATTTATTGAGCGCTGTACTAAGCGCTTGGGAGAATGAAACAATAAACAGACACATTTCCTGCCCACAATGAGGTCATAATCTCCTTCACTCTAACTGAGCACCATCTCTAGACCGCGAGCTCACTGTGGGCAGAGAATGAGTCTATTTTTGTATTGTTCTCTCCCAAGCGTTTAGTACAGTGCTTTGCAGACAGTAAGCACTCAATAAATGTGATCGAATGAATGCATGAATCTCTGCCCCTCTCTCTTTTTTGCTCTTTCCACCTTGCCACCTGCCCGCCTTTGAACCCCCCAAATCAGGTTACTTCGGGCCATGGGGATCAATGTCCCTGTCCCTGCCCCAAACTGACCAGGGAGGCTCCTTCTCAGTCCCCTTCTTGCCCAACGTTCTGACTTGAGAAATAAGGACGGTAAGGGAAAGAACTTTCTCATTTCCATTCCCTGACCAGGCTTTGAGGGAACACCTGCTTCAACCCTCATCCCTAAATTTATGCTACAAGAATGACAGAGCCTAAAGGGGAGAGAAAGAACCTTTAATGGGTATTGGGTAGCACCCGGCGGGTCTCACTGAATCACCACCAAAGAATTATGAAGTCTTCAAGAGGTCATTTGGGCCAGGTCCTGTTTCCAGCTAGACCTGCCTGCGAATCATCCCTCAGACGGGAAGCAGCATAGCCTAGTGAAAAGAGCACGGCCCCGGGAGTCAGGGGATCTGGTTTCTAATCCCTGCTCTGCCAAATGCTTGCTGGGTGACCTTGGGCAAGTCACTTAACACCTCTATGCCTCAGTTCTCCTTTACTCCCTCCTACTTAGACTGTGAGCCTCATGTGGGTCCGAGACTGTGCCCAACCCGGTCGACTTAAAACAGTGTTTGAACCAAGAGTAAGCGCTTAACAAATACCATTAAGAAATTGTTGTCCTCCCTTTAGGTGAAATATTTCAAGAACCTTCAGTTTATTCAAGCCTTCCAGGGCTTAATGATCCTCAGTGACCAGGAAGACTTTCTTAGAATGGAATGGAAATCATCATCATCATCAGTGGTATTTATTAAGTTTTTGCTGTGGCAGAGCACTGTACTAACAGCTTGGGAGAGAACAAGACGACAATAAACAGTGACATTTTCTGCCCACAAAGACTTACAGACTAGGGGAGGGAGACAGAAATTAGCCACCATTAGCCATCAAATGGCACCTATAACCGCCCCCCGACCTTTCAGGTCCCAATTGCTAACCACTTAGCTTCCACATCTCCAAAGGGAATTAATAATTAATAATAATTATGCTATTTGTTAAGCACTTACTCAGTGCCAGGCACTGGGTGGATACAGGCAAACTGGGTTGGGCACAGTTCCTGTCCCACATGGAGGCTCGCAGTCTCAATCCCCATTTTACAGGTGAGGAAACTGAGGCTCAGAGAAATGAAGTGACTTGCCCAAGGTCACACAACGTATAAGTGGCGGAGCCAGAATTAGAAGCCATGACCTTCTGACTCCCAGGCCTGTGTTCTATCCACTATGCCATGACGAAAACCCTCACCATCTCTCTCGACTACAAGACGTGTCGATTCGTGTAAACTCATTTCTACCTATGAAGTGGATCGTAGCTTCCAAATTTTTGTGTTTCTCCAAGTTGTTAGGACCTAGGAATCCACTTCCATCTTCTGCCTGATGAACTTTGGGATGCTTCAAAGGGCTTGATGATGATGATGATGGTATTTGTTAAGCGCTTACAAATGTACAAGCACAAGCACAAGCGCTTATGTGCCAAGCACTGTTCTAAGAACTGGGGTAGATACAAGGTAATCAGGTTGTCCCACGTGGGGCTCACAGTCTTCATCCCCATTTTACACACGAGGTGACTGAGGCTCAGAGAAGTGACGTGACTTGCCCAAAGTCACATAGCCGACAAGTGGCGGGGCCGGGATTAGAGCCCATGACCTCTGACTCCCAAGCCCGGGTTTACGCAGCTCAAACACTTTCCTTTTTTAGTTCTTAGAATGGTTCTTGCCAACCTAGAGATGCTATTATTATTATTATTGTTATTAATAATAATAATGTTGGTATTTGTTAAGCGCTTACTATGTGCAGAGCACTGTTCTAAGCGCTGGGGTAGATAACGGGTCATCAGGTTGTCCCACGTGAGGCTCACGGTTAATCCCCATTTTCCAGATGAGGGAACTGAGGCCCAGAGAAGTGAAGTGACTTGCCCACAGTCACACTGCTGACAAGTGGCAGAGCCGGGAGTCGAACCCATGACCTCTGACTCTGAAGCCCAGGCTCTTTCCACTGAGCCCTGCTGATAATAGTAGTAGTAACAGTATTTGTTAAGCACTTACTTTGGGCCAAACACTGTACTAAACCCTGGGTAGATATAAAGTAAGTGGGTTGGTCATAGTCTCTGGGGCTCAGAATCTAAGTGGGAGTGAGAACGGGTCTTGAATACCTAGTTTACAGATGAAGAAACTGTAGCCCAGAGAAGTTAAGTGACTAGACCAAGGTCACGTAGCAGACAAATGGCAGAGTCGAGATCAGCACCCACGTCCTTTGATGCCCAGGCCCGTGCGCTTTCAAAGAGTGGAGATTAATGCCATAATCACCCCGGGTAGAACAAACACCAGGGATGTTATGAGGGGGAGATCTTTCTGAAACAAAACAAGGCTGGTTTAGACAAATCGCTCCATTTCTGCACCTCTTTCCCATCTTTCCCATCAGTGACTGCTTCGTGTGGTTCAATTCTTCCGGCTCCATGTATGTGATGCCAGGCAGAAGTGGCCTGCCCTTCGTTGCTGTTTGATTTTTTTGAATCTAAGCCAAACTGAACAGCTTCCGGCTTCTATCAGGAGGATCGTGACCAGAGGCCATGTCTCAAGGTGGAAATTTCTGGGCCGTTTCAAAGCTGTTGCAACAGGAACAGATCAGTGACTCGCCCATACGGCCTTAATTCAGCACACCGGCTCGCGCCTTCTTCAGCGAGACCCTAGCGGGAACAGCCGCGGGCTTCTGGCACGGCTACCTGGCATTAATTAGACCTTTGGCCATCTGTAGTGGACTCCCCCCTTGAGATGGCATCTCTCCTTCCATTTGGGTTAGGTTTTTTTTAAAAAAATCCATTCTCTCTACAAATCAGTTTGATATCTTTGCCTCCGGGCTTTGGAAAACAGGATGGTGAAACAGGGGAGGGCTCTTCCCCACGTCTGGCTCGGAGTGAAAATTAGAAAAGGGCTCAGGGCTGAGAGAGGCACAGCCTGAATGGACCGAGAGGTCAGAGGGTGCTTTCGATCTCATTCTCTCTCTAGGCCGTTCCTTAGGCGAGGGCTAATTGAGTTGTCTGGGAGCCGTAGACCTTCCCCCACCCTGAGAGCGAGTCCTGTGACTCAAGGACTCTGAGGTAAAATAGCCAAGATGGAGGGTTAGTGGAGTTTTTGTTGTGTGCCACAGTTCCTGGTTCAGGATGACGGTAATTTATTGAGCGCTTACTCTGTGCAGAGCACCGTACTGAGCGCTTAGGAATGTACGGAAAGACGGTAATCATGACTGTGGTATTTGCCAAGTGCTTATTATGACCTAAGCACTGGGGTAGATGTGTAGATTGGACACAGGCCCGAATCTAAGAGGGAAGAAGAATGGGCTTCGAATCCCTTTACTGATGAGGAGACTGAGGCACAGAGAAGTTGAGTGATTTGCCCAAGGTCTCAGAGCAGCCAAGTAGCAGAGCCGGAATTAGAACCCAGGTCCCGTGACCCTCTCTGAGCCTACGCTCTTCCCTCTAGGCCCTGCTGCCACACATGCCCTTGAGGGGGGGAGCTGGCTTTGTGTCCAGTGGGCACAACAAAATGGAGACGCCATTTAGGGACGACTAGGGTTGGTTCTCTTGAGCTTCACAAGGCCTCAGCAGGTCTGAGAGGCAAATCTGTTTGCGCGGAGATGTTGAAACCTTGTCTAAGAAGTGGGGGGTCGCTAACAGAGACCGAGGTAACAGGTTTTCCGGTGGGGGTGGGGGTCCAGCACCCAGCCCCCCTGCCCAAACTCCACCTCCGTCTCCAAACCCCCTCCCTGAGGCACTGGCAGTAAGCTGCACTGCTCTGACAGCCACAGACGGGTTTAATAGCGGGTAAGTTGTGGGAGGGGAGGAAATTAGGGGTGTTGGAGGGTCCATCTATATCCTTGACTTTGGATGTCCAGAAAGGTGACTCTCACTCCGACCCTCAAGTGTCCTTGGGGCTTCCCTGTCCGCGAGACAGAATCCTGGGCAGGATGAATAGCGAGCCCAACCCAGTAATGGTGTTGTTTACGTTCCCCATTGTAGTTAATCCGGTAATTGGGTAAATCTCCTTAGGTCTCATATTTCAGTAGAAAGAGTCCCCAAGCATGAAATCATTTCGAAATGTGAATTAACTTTCCATTCTCCTCCAGTGACGAAGGGCGACCCTCCGAGGGGCCATTCGTCTTGGAAAAGGGCCTCTTCGATCCTGTAACTGGGTTGGAAAATCCATTAACATTCTCATGCGATTTCTAATGTTTCCTCGTCTGGGAAAGGGGAAATGACTTGAAAGCACAAGCGAAGCCTTAATTAAAAGCACATCTCCTCCTAGAAGCCTTCCCTGACTAAGTCCTCCTTTCCTTCACCCTTCCCTCAGCCCCACAGCACTTATATACATATCCAAAATTTATTTATTCATATCAATGTCTCTATTCCCTTTTAGACAGCAAACTCAGTGTGGGCAGGGAACGTGTCTATCAACTCTGGTATATTATACTCTCCTGAGCGCTTAGTACAGTGCACTGAACAAAATCCTCAATAAATACCATTAATTGATTGACTTGAAACCAATCTAAGAATACTGCAGGGGTAACTGAACAGCCTTCCCCCTATCTGATCTAGCTAGTCATCTAATCTAGGATTCAAATACCCTGCTTCTAAATCAGTGTTTTTCCAGTCTCTGAGGCTCCTGTGCTCTTTGGATGCTTTTCTATTTTACCTATCAATCATATTTATTGAGCGATTACTGCGTGCAGAGCCCTGAACTCAGGGTTTGGGAGAGGACAATACAACAGAATTGGTAGACACGTTCCTGGACTACAAGAAGCTTGCAGTCTAAAGGGGAGACAGATATTCATATAAATAAAGAAATTATAGATACGGACCTAGGTACTTTGGGGCTGAGGGAGGGGGAGAATAAAGGGAACAAATCTAAATGCAAGGGTGAAGCTGAAGGGAGTGGGAGAAGAGGAAATGAGGGCTTAGTCAGGGAAGGCTTCTTGGAGGAATTGAGAAGCAGCATGGCCTAGTGGAAAGAGTATGGCCCTGGGAAACGGAGGACCCGTGTTTTAAACCTGGCTCTGCCAGTTGCCTGCTGTGTGACTTCGTGCAAGTCACTCGACTTCTCTGTGGCTCAATTTCCACGAAGGCAAAATGGGGATTAAATCCTACTTCCTCCAATTTAGACCGTTAGTCCCACGAGAGACAAGGACTGTGTCCGACGCGATAAACTTACATCTACCCCAGAGCTTAGAACAGAGCTTGACATACAGTAAGCACTTAACAAATACCATAAAAGAGGGAGATGGGCTTTTAAAGAGGCTACTTTCGAACTGCCCCAGGATCCCAAATGCTTCGGGTATGAAACCTTCAGGGGCTAATGATTTAGCTGGGTGTGTGAGCCATCCACGAGTCCAACATAATCATGGCTTCGTGAACATTTACGATTCATCTGAAACCTGTATGTGCCTATAAATCGGAATATTCGATCAGCTGCCGGGGTGTAGAGTGGAAACCGCCATTCCACTGTGCCTTCTTCCCCCATGGAGAGATGTGGAAATTTCTTACCTCATTTCCAAGTCTTCATTCTCTTGTGGTACAAATTTGTACAAGGCCACATAGGTGTTCACCCGGAATGGGTCTTTGCACAGAGATCCCTGAAGAGACGAAAGGGAGAAAAGAAAAGAAAGCAGAAACGCTTTGCGGGGAGGATAGCAGATTCGGGGTTCCGGCTTGGGTGGAAATAATACACTTTTCACTAGCTGTCTTCCTCTGGTCTCTCTGCCATTCTTCCCTCTCATTTTTAGATTCCCTCTTGGGGGAATGGTGAAACGTTAACCCCAATTGCTTCTTTTTATTTATTATTATTATTATTAGGTCTGTTAAGCACTTACCTTGTGCCAGGCACTGTACCCAATGGTGAGGTAGATTTTTTTTAATGGTATTTGTTTAAGTGATTACTACGTGTCAGGCCCTTTTCTAAGCGCTGGGGGAGGTAGAAGTCACTCACGGTCTTAATCCCGGTTTGACGGATGATGTAACTGAAGCCCAGAGAAGTGAAGTGACTTGCCCGAGGTCCCACGGCAGACAAGCGGTGGAGTCAGGATTTGATCCCAGGTCCTCTGACCCCCAGCCCCGGGCTCTATCCACTAGGCCATGCTGCTTCCCATGCCTCTGTCCCCAAAAAGAATCCTTGAATGCCTTTTATTTATTTCAGTATTTCTGAAGGTTACATCAGTCTTGGTGTAGGGATTGGGTCTGATTTGATTATCTTGTCTCTACCCCAGTGCTCAGCCCAGTGCCTGGTGCATAGTGAGTGTTTAACAAATACCACAATCATCATTATCATTATTAACCTTAAAGAAAGTCACGAATCCTTGGAATGGGCGTTTCTTTTCGCCTTTGGCTGTGACCACCAGCCTCCTCTTGGCAACCTGGCAGGTGAGAGGGGTGAAACAGAGTCACCTACTTATATGTATCTGTCCTACACACTTCCCTGTTCAACTACTGCTTAAAGTCTCTCTTCACTAAAGCCCTCACACTTTACCCGTCTAATACTAACCTTCTCACTGGCTTGGCTATTTGGCCGCTGACCTCTCATCCATGTCCCGCCTCTGCTCTGGATCCCCCTCCCTCTTCTAATCTTGACAGACCGTTACTCTCTCCACCTTCAAAGCCTTATCCAAGGCACATCTCCTCCAAGAGGCCTTCCCTGACTAAGCCCTCCTTTCCTCTTCTCTTTCTTCTGCATCATCCCGAGTTTCTCCATTCAACCTCCCCTCCCAGCCCCACAGCACTTATGTATATTATTTAGACATAATTTATTTATAATAATGTCTGTGTGCTCCTCTAGGCTGGAAGTTCGTTGTGGGCAGGGAATGTATTTGTTACATTGTTATACTGTACCCTTCCAAGTGTTTCGTACCGAGTTCTGCCCAGAGTAAGTGCTCAGTGAGTACGATTGACCGACCGACCGACTAATTTCGTTGCGGGCAGGGAATGTGTCTCCTAAGCACTTAGTAAAGTGCTCTGCACGCAGTAAGTGCTCAAGAAATACCTTCGAATGACTGGTTGAGTAGCAAATTGCTCAGCTTGTTTTATATTTGGCTTTTGTGGAGATCTTTCAAGTATCTACCCACCCTGGTTTATTATAACTTTTTTGTTTTCAATCAACCTGTGAATCAATCATATTTATTGAGTGCTTACTCTGTGCAGAACACTATACTAAGCACTTGGGAGTACAATATATAACAGAGTTAGTAGCCACGTTCCCCTCCCAGAAGGACATGGGTTCTAATCCCGGCTCCGCTACTTGTCTGTTGTCTGACCTTGGGCAAGTCACTTCAGTTCCCTGTGCTTCTCAGTTCCCTCATCTGTAAAATGGAGATTTAGACTATAGACTGTAAGCACTATGTGAGACCCGGACTGTGTCCAACCCGATTACCTTGTACCTACCCCTGGCACATACTAAACACGCAACAATCATCATTATTACTATTATTATATTATTATTTCAGCTTCCTCAGCAGTAAAATGTGGATTCAATACCTGTTCCCTTTCCCACTTATACTGTGAGAGCCAGGTGGGACTGGGACGGAGTCCAGCTCGATTATTTTATATTCACCCCAGCACTCAGTGCTTGACACACACGCTTACAAATGCCCTCATTATTATTATTATTATTATTATTATCATTATTATTATCATCATAATTTACATTCCACAGAATACCAGGTATCTGTCAAGCACCAAAGATGTGTTCCAGTTGGTTAAGAACCCGGAAAATAGAAAATGACGGTGGAGAGAAACTTAAGTAGTGAGACTGAGGCTCTAATGCTTTGGTTTCCTGTATTGGCAAGTGCATTATTTTAGGGAATGGAGTGCAAGTGGATTTTTTGGCCTTTTATTTCCAGTATTTTTATCCAGCTTGACTCCTTGCCTCTTTCCACCCTCATTCCATTTTGGGACCCAGAAGTGTGATTTGTAAGATACGCGCTTTGAGTAACTACTCGAGAAGAGTCATGCGGTCGAATCCGCCGCTTCCACTCTTTTTCTTTTTAAAGGTATTAAGTGCTTACTATGTGCCAGGCGCTGTACTGGCACTTGAGTCGATACGAGTTAATCCATGTCCCATGTGGAGTTCACAGTCTTAACCCCCATTTTACAGATGAGGGAACTGAGGCACAGAGAAATGAAGTGACCTGTCCAAGGTCACGCAGCAGACAAGTGGTGGAGAGAGGATTCCTGTGTGATGGACCATCAACCAGACAAATTCCCATCAGCACCATTTGCAATACACAAGCTCCGCTCTCTCCAAACTCAAAACCAAGCCCCAGCCCAGATCTGCCATTCTTTAGTTCAGGATTGAAATGAAGAGTCCTCCAATTGGTTTTCACCATTTCATTCACCCTTGGAATCCACCTGCGGCTTAGGGGGTAGAACACGGGCCTGGGAGTCAGAAGGACCTGGGTTCTAATCCCAGCTCTGTCACATGTCTGCTGTGCGACCTTGGGCAAGTCATTTTACTTCTCTGGGCCTCAGTTGCCTCATCTGTAAAATGGGGATTAAGAGTGTGGGCCCCCTGTGAGTCAGGGACTGTGTCCAACTGATTAACCTGTATCTATCCCAGTGTTTAGAACAATGCTCAGCCCCAAGTAAGCGCTTAACAAGTACCATGAATAATTATTATTATTACCTGGCAGTTTGTGCCCTTCAATTCTTCTTTGAAATCATCTGTGCCATTTTCAGAATAGGTGAACACTGGAGGAAACAACAGCAAAACACAGGACTTTAAAGAACAGGAAGACCCCATTCGTTGCTTCGCTACTATTACTACCACTAATAATAATAATAATAATTGTTAGATACTTAATATGTGTCAAGCACTGTTCTAAGAACTGGGTTAGCTGTTAGATCACCAGGTCGGACCCAGTCCCTGTCCCATATGGGACTCGCAGTCTAAGTAGGAGGGGGAACAGGTATCGAACCCCCATTTCACAGATGGGAAAAGCGAGGTCCAGAGAAGTTAAGAGACTTGTCCAAGATCACACCGCAGGCAGGTGGTGGAGCTGGGATTAGAATCCAGGTCCTCTGGCTCCCAAGCCCAAGCTTTTTCCAGTAGGCCGCGCTGCTTTCAATATCTGAGACAGTTGAATTTGCACCATCACCCTCATTGTCCAATTCTTATTCTGCATCCCTGTTGATGTGAGCATTGCGTCTGGGTCATCGGTAACAGGGTTACTAACCCTTAACCGGAACAAGAGCATGTGACTTAATTACGGACGTTCCCTCTTCTAAATCGTCACTCGGTGATATTTACTGACTCATTCAATCAACGGCATTTATTGAGCGCTTCCTACGAGCCGAGCACTTTACTAAGCACTTGGGAGTGTAAAAGACAACAGGATTAGCAGACACATTTTCTGCTCGTAACAAGCTTTCCGTCAAGAGGGGGAGAGAGACATGAGTATAATTAAGTTGTTGGTAATATTGAACACCTACTGGGTGCAGAGCACTGTACTAAGCATTGGGGAGACTACAGGACTGTAAGCTCGGTGTGGGCAGGGAATTGCCTGTCATACTGATTATAGTGAACTCTCCCCAGCACTTAGTAAAGTGCTCGGTGTACAGTTAGTGCTCAATAAATATGACTGACTACAGTAGTGTTAGCAGATGTGATCTCTGCCTTCGAGACGCTTGCAATTAGGCAGGATAGTGAGGCCCAGAATAATTTTAAAATAGAAGAGAAATGGGAAGCAGCGTGGCTCAGTGGAAAGAGCACGGGCTTGGGAGTCAGAGGTCATGGGTTCGAATCCCGCCTCTGCCACTCGTCAGCTGACTGTGGGTAAGTGTCTTAACTTCTCCGTGCCTCAGTTACCTCATCTGTAAAATGGGGATTAAGACTGTGAGCCTCATGTGGGCCAACCTGATGACCCTGTATCTACCCCGGCGCTTAGAACAGTGCTCTGCACATAGTTAAGCGCTTAGCAAATCCCAACATTATTATTCTATGCAGATACATAAGGGCTTAAATAGCAGGGTATATAGGGTCCTATGTACAGAAACACTCCCTGTGCGTTATGACTGCATAAATGCGTAACTGATGCAGAATAATAATAATAATAATGTTGGCATTTGTTAAGCGCTTACTATGTGCCAAGCACTGTTCTAAGTGCTGGGATAGATACAAGGGAACTAAGTTGTTCCACATGGACAAACCTCGGGATTTGGTCTTCATTCACGGTGGGCTTTCTCTCGGGTTGTTTTTGCATTGGGAATTGGGTTAGCTGATGTCAGTCAGTCAGCCAATTGTATTTATTGAGTGCTTACCATGTGCAGAATACTGTACTAAGCGCTTGGGAGAGGACAACACTGCAATAAGCAGACACATTCCCTGCCCACAACGAGTTTTCAGTTTCCATTTAAGGTGCAATAGCATTTCAGCACCTCAAACACCAAGCCATCGACCACAACTCTCTTCCAGACGGGGGCTTCTCTGCGGCTTTCTAACGCAAGGGGAGAGATTTCAGGAGTGCAGGGAAAACGGTTCCGCCCAGCTCGGACTGCTACTCCTGATTCTTTCTGGATGCCAAGGCTCCCTGAAGCAAAGGTCAAAATCTCCGAGTTTAGTAGAGTGTCTTCAAAACAAGGAACGGCAAGGAGTAAGTAATTCCATCAAATCTCTCCTTTCTTAAATGGTCTCTCATCGCGCGATTTACAGTGCTGTCTTGAAGGAAGCGATTCCATTATCCATAGGAAATCAATCTTCGCTAAGAGGAGTGTTATTTGTGGATAAGCAAACAATTATAGGGCTTCCACCCTGTGCCTTTCTTTGATCATTTCGTCTGGTGCTTGCTCCTTGAAAGAGAGTGTAGCAGTTGGGCAGTAGAGATTTCCCTCTTTTGCATTGAGTTGTGATGTTTCTATCTGTTGCTTAGATATTTGTGGGGAGAGTGGTTCAGAGTATGAGTGATTTTTTTTAATGATATTTGTTAAATGCATACTATGTGTCAAACACTGTTCTAAGCCCTGGGGTAGATACAGGTTAATGATGTTGGACACAATCTCTGTCCTGCAGTGCCAAGTAAACGATAACAAATACCATAAAAAATGATATTATTCATTACATGCCACAGGAAGAGCATAACATAGAAAACAAAGTTCATTTGGGTCACTCTGAATGTCCATGGTGAGCTGGAATACTGCATGTAATTCTAGTTGACACGTTTTAGGTTGTAAGATCCTTGAGGACAACGGATCGTGCCCACCAACTCTATTGTACTATTATTATTATTATCGTTCTATTTGTTAAGCGCTTACCTTGTGTTAAGTGTTGTTCTAAGCCCTGGGGTAGATACCAGCCGGGTTCGAATCCCGGCTCGGCCACTTGTCAGCTGTGTGACTGCGGGCAAGTCACTCAACTTCTCTGTGCCTCAGTTCCCTCATCTGTAAAATGGCACTAAGACTGTGAGCCTCATGTGGGACAACCTGATTACCCTGTATCTCCCCCAGCGCTTAGAACAGTGCTCTGCACATAGTCAGCGCTTAACAAATACCAACGCATTAACAGTCCCTGGCCCACATGAGGCTCACATTCAAAGTAGAGGGAGGAAAGGCAACGGATCCCCATTTTACAGATGAGGAAACTGAGGCACAGAGCAGTGAAGGAACTTGCCCTAGGTCCTCCAGCAGGCAGCCGGCAGAGTCGGGATTAGAATCCAGGTTCTTGGACTCCCAGGCCTGCGCTTTTTCTGCCAGGCCACTTTGCTCTTCGACCTACTACACACAATAAAAGCTCAATAAATATCACTGATCAGTTGACTGGTTGATTTACAAAGGAATAAAACTGGAGAAGGCACAGAGAGGAACAACTGGGATGATCAAGGTGATGAATAATCATAATTGTGGTATTTGTTGAGCACTTACTATGTACCGGGCCCTACGATAGGTACAAGATGATCAGGTAGGACACGTCCCCTGTCCTCCATGGGGCTCACGGTCTTAACCCCCATTATACAGGCCCAGAGAAGTAAAGCGACTTGTCCAAGATCACCCAGCAGACAAATGTCAGAGGCGGGATTAGAACCCAGATCCTCTGACTCCCCGGCCCGTTCTCTTTCCACTAGACCGCGCTGCTTCCCTGAGACTCTTCATTCTGGAAAGAAGCAGACTGTGAGGGGGCGTGATTGAAGCCGCTCCCGAAATCCCATCACACCAGGGTGAGAGGCCACCCACTGATGCTCCAAATCAACAAAAGGAATCATTTCTTTATCCAACGGTTGGCAAGTAGACTGGAATCATCACCACAGAAAGTTGTGCGGCAGAATCCGTTAGGAGGCTCAGGGAGGATTTGGGCAGATCCAGAGACAAGACGGAGAGGAGGATAGCAACTCCTACTGTCCAGCGTGGCTGAGTGGAAGGAGCCCGGGCTTAGGAGTCAGAAGATGTGGGTTCTAATCCCGGCTCTGCCACTTGTCTGCTGTGTGACCTTGGTCAAGCCCCTTCACTTCCCTGGGCCTCAGTTCCCTCATCTGGAAAATGGGGATTTAGACTGTGAGCCCCATGTGGGACAACCTGATGACCTCATACCTACCCCAGTACTTAGAACGCTTGGCACAAGGTAAGGGCTTAACAAATACCATTATTATTATTATTATTATTATTATCTGCTGTGTGAGTTTGGTCAAGCCCCTTCACTTCTCTGGGCCTCAGTTCCCTCATCTGTCAAATGGGGATGGAGACTGTGAGCCCCACATGGGACAACCTGATTACCTCATATCTACCACAGTACTTAGAACAGTGCTTGGCACATAGTAAGCACTAGCCAAATACCACCATTATTATTATTGTCTGCTGTGTGACCTGGGTCGAGCCCCTTCACTCCTCTGGGCCTCAGTTCCCTCATCTGGAAAATGGGGATTTAGACTGTGAGCCCCATGTGGGAAACCTGATTACCTCGTATCTGCCCCATTGCTTACAACAGTGCTTGGCACAAGATAAGCGCTTAACAAATACCATTAGTATTATTATTATTATCTGCTGTGTGACCTGGGTCAAGCCCCTTCACTTCTCTGCTCCTCGGTTCCCTCATCTGGAAAATGGGGATTGAGACTGTGAGCCCCACGTGGGACAGCCCGATTACCTCGTATAAATAAATAAAATGAATGTTGGCATTTGTTAAGCGCTGGGGTAGACACCGGGGAATCAGGTTGTCCCACTTGGGGCTCACAATCTTAATCCCCATTTTACAGATGAGGTAACTGAGGCACCGAGAAGTGAAGTGACTTGCCCAGATTCACACAGCTGACGAGTGGCCGAGGCGGGATTCGAACCCATGACCTCCGACTCCAAAGCCCGTGCTCTTTCCACTGAGCCACGCTGCTTCTCTCTACCCCCAGTGCTTAGAGCAGTGCTTGGCACATAGTAAGCGTTTAACAAATACCATCATTATTATTACAACTACTACTATAACAGCAACAACTAGTAAAAATAATAATAATGATGGTATTTGGTAAGCGCTTACTTTGTACCAAGCACTGTTCTAAGCGCTGGGAGCTACTGCTGCTATTCCCTGCCACTTTTAAGGGAAGAGGTGACAGTCCTGATCTGATCCATGCATAAGCCTCCTAAAATTGCCTTTTTAGAGTCTAGAGAGGATGGTTTTCTAAAGCGATTTCATTTTTTTTAGCGAGTCCCAGGGTGCTACCATGCTCACACTTTCAGTTCCGGTGGTGGGATTTCATTCATTCACTCAATAGTATTTACTGAGCGCTTCTTATGTGCAGAGCACTGTACTAAGCGCGTGGAATGGACAATTCGGCAACAGACGGAGACCATCCCTGCCCAGTGACGGGCTCGCGGTCTAAACGGGGGAGACGGACAGCAGAGCGAAGCAGAACAAAACAGAAAGACAACATCGGCAAGGAGCTATACACCTTATTAAGAAAATAAATAGGGTAATAAACATTATATACAAATGAGCGCAGTGCTGAGGGAAGGGGAAGGGGGAAGAGCAGAGGGTGGTATTTGTTAAGCGCTTACTATGTGCAAAGCACTGTTCTAAGCACTGGATTTGTCAGTAAATAATGTTAGTATTTGTTAAGCGCTTACTAGGTGCAGAGCACTGTTCTAAGCGCTGGGGTAGATACAGGGTAATCACACTGTCCCACGTGAGGCTCACAGTCTTCATCCCCATTTTACAGATGAGGGAACTGAGGCACAGAAAAGTGAAGTGACTTGCCCTCAGTCACCCAGCTGCCAAGTGGCAGAGCCGGGATTCGAACCCATGACCTCTGACTCCCAAGCCCGGGCTCTTTCCACTGAGCCACGCAGCTTCCCGTAAAAACCCAGAAGAACCAATCCTCAGCCGGCTTCTTGACGTACGGGCGGCTTCCTGGGAGAGGTGCCCAAAATTCCCAACATACAGACACCCGTGACATGCTTATGGGAAGCAGCGTGGCTCAGTGGAAAGAGCTCGGGCTTGGGAGTCGGGGGTCATGGGTTCGAATTCTGGCTCTGCCACTTGGCAGCTGTGTGACTGTGGGCAAGTCACTTCACTTCTCTGTGCCTCAGTTCCCTCATCTGTAAAATGGGGATGAAGACTGTGAGCCTCACGTGGGACAATCTGATCACCTTGTATCTCCCCCAGCGCTTAGAACAGTGCTGGGCATATAGTAAGCGCTTAACAAATATCAACATTATTATTACAACATGTGATTTGCATTGGGTGCCTTGGGTAAGTCACTTTTCCCCCCATCTCCCTCTGCTCCTCCCCCTCTCCCTTCCCATCCCCTCAGCACTGTACTCGTCCGCTCAACTGTATATATTTTCATCCCCCTATTCATTCTGTTAATGAGATGTACATCACCTCGATTCTATTTAGTCGCCATTGTTTTTACGAGATGTTCTTCCCCTCGACTCTATTCATCTCCATCGTTCTCGTCCGCCCGTCTCCCCCGATCAGACCGTGAGCCCGTCGGACGGCGGGGACCGTCTCTATCTGTTGCCGACTTGTTCATTCCAAGCGCTTAGTCCAGTGATCTGCACATAGTAAGCGCTCAATAAATACTACTGAATGAATGAATGAATGAACTTCTCTGTGCCTCAGTGACCTCATCTATAAAAATGGGGATTGAGACTTTGAGCCCCATGTGGGACATGGACTAGATCCATCCTGATTAGCTTGTATCTACCCCAGTGCTTAGTACAGTGCCTATCAAATAGTAAGTGCTTAACAAGTACCATTAAAAAAAATGCATCGTATCTATGTCACCTGTACTATTTGGCCAAAGTCTGTCAGAATCGACCTGACCCTAGAACGTTTCTCCAGGAGAAATACTGACACCCCCACCTGGTCTAGAACTTTTATGGCTGATTAATCAATCAATCAGTGGTATTTATTGAGCGCTTACTGTGAGCTGACCTCTGTACTAAGTGCTTAGGAGAGGTTAATACTACAGAACTGATAGATACGTTCCCTGCCCACAGGGGAGAAGCAGCGTGGTCTAGTGGATAGACCTGGGAGTCGGGATGTGGGTTTTAATCCCTGCTCTGCCTGCTGTGTGACTTTGGGCAAGTCACTTCACTTCTCTGGCCCTCAGTTACCTCTTCTGTAAAATGGGGATTGAAACCGTGAGGCCCATGTAGGACAGGGACTGGATCCAACCCGAATAGCTTGTAGGTAGCGGGCACATAGTAAGCGCTTAACAAATACCGTAAAAATGGGCACATAAAGTCTACAGGGGGAGAGACAGACGGTAAAGTAAATTGCGAATATGCACAGAAGTACTGTGGGGCTGAAGGTGGGGCCTTCTCCAGTCTCTCTAAACACAGTCGCTGCTTCGGACCCAAGGAATTTGGCTCTGGAAGTGAGGTAGACAGACAAGGCTGGTTTAAAATAAAATAAGAACACACTACATAAGAGCAAATGATACTGTATCCAGGTCAGACTGGACTGAGAAATGGGTTACCACCTGAGAAACAGCCGCAGGCTAAATCTTTGCTCTTGAGGCGATGCTGTCTTGTTGGGCTATTTCTATATAAAGGACTTCAGTGGAACTGAATTATAACTTCATTTTAGCAGCCTCTCATTTTTACTTGAAATCTGTGTGCGCCTCTCGTCTTTTAAATGGCAAAAAACCAAAGACCGGACTTCGTTCGAAGCACAGCGCAGGTGATTTAGAGCCCGACTCGAACGGATGAATTGAAAGACCTTGGCAGGTCTTAATCTCTAAATAATTTCCAGGTTCTGTGAAATGATTCCTTTGATCAGCACGAGTTTTTATTTGGACTCATCCTTCAGAGGCCTGGTGGTTTCCTTATACAGCAGTGTGTTCCAAAACAATTTCCCAGGGTTGATTTTAATCAACAGTCCATGCTGTCCGGGGGAATGGTAGAAAAATATCAGGGTGGAGAGATTTGGTCGCTAATGCAGGGGCATCTCGGCCAAAGCTGGCTCATTTCTTTATTTTTTTTTTGGTATTTGTTAAGCGCTTACTGTGTGCCAGGCATTGCGGGATATAGCGGGGATAGTGTAGCATGGCATAGTGGATCGAGCACAGGCTTCTGAGTCGGAAGGTCATGGGTTCTAATCCCCTTGTCTGCTGTGTGGCCCGGGCAAGTCACTTCGTCTCTCTGGGCCTCGGTTACCTCATCTGTAAAATGGGGATGGAGACTGTGAGCCCCACGTGCGTCCAATGCAATTTACTTGTGTCCACTCCAGTGCTTAGTACGGTGCCTGGCACATAGTAAGCACTTAATCCCAGCTCCGCCACTTGTCAGCTGTGTGACTGTGGGCAAGTCACTTCACTTCTCTGTGCCTCAGTTACCTCATCTGTAAAATGGGAATTAAGACTGTGAGCTCCACGTGGGACATCCTGATTACCTCGGATCCACCTCAGCGCCTAGAACAGTGCTCGGCACATAGTAAACACTTAGAACCCAGGTCCTTCTGACTCCCAGGTCCGTGTTCTCTCCACTAGGCCATGCTGCTTCTCAAACCTTTATTGAGGGCTATTGAGGACTCAGATTGCCATTAATTTTATTGAGGTTTATTTTCTGAGGCGTAACCTGGGCAGAATCGGGACACGGAGATGGAAATGGGATAATGCGACTTTCCAAGGGCTCCGTCCCTTTGACCCGGAATATTGGGCAAATTCCTCAAGGGATGTTTGAGAACGGCATTCGTCTGCGTCTCATAAAAACGGCAGGAATGAAACAGGCCAGAGGGAGAGGCAGCGAGGACCGGCTTCCTCATCTCTTGCAGAGGAGAAATTTCGTTCTCTTTTCACGTTGTGAATGGGCTTGGTTGAAAGAGCGAGGAAGTTCCCCAAGCTCAAGACTGTAAGCTCGTCGTGGGCAGGGAACGTGTCTCTCCCAAGCGCTTAGTGCAGTGCTCTGCACATAGTAAGTGCTCAGTAAATACCATTGACTGATTGAGCCAGTACTGAATAGGCCTCCAAAATGACAGCAGCAAGTGCTTAGTTCAGCGTCTTGCACATAGCCAGAGGCCGGTGAATACGGCGGGTCGATTGACGTTACCAACCACTGAGCAGGCCAAAACTGAGGTCCCGTTGGCCGCGCGAGAGAGGAATCGGACAAATATAAGTCCCTTTTTCCAAATGTACCTTTTCTCCAGCGCATCGCTGTTACACTCTGGGTAGAACGTGACGGGGCGAGACAGAATTAGCAGAGTGATTTTGGACCGTGATTGGTCCTGGGACTGGAGAGCAGATGATTTTCCCCCATCCCATCTCACTTACCACTGTTGCTCCGCTTTCTACTGGCATCAAAAACGCTCTCTAGACCATCCACTTCCTCAGGAACCTCCACCAGGTCCGAAGTCTGTAAGGAACGAGAGAACGGGGGGAGTACTGGGGTGAGAGCCGCCAGATTCTGCTGGGATCCTAAAAGCAGCGTGGCTGAGTGGAAAGAGCACGGGCTTTGGAGTCAGAGATCATGGGTTCGAATCCCGGCTCTGCCACGTGTCAGCTGTGTGACTGTGGGTAAGTCACTTCACTTCTCTGGGCCTCAGTTCCCTCATCTGTAAAATGGGGATTAAGACTGTGAGCCCCACGTGGGACAACCTGATTCCCCTGTGTCTACCCCAGCGCTTAGAACAGTGCTCTGCACATAGTAAGCGCTTAACAGATACCAACATTAAAAGAAGTTTTTATGGTATTTGTTAAGTGCTTACTCTGTGTCAGACACAGCGTGGCTCAGTGGAAAGAGCCTGGGCTTCGGAGTCAGAGGTCATGAGTTCGACTGCCGGCTCTGCCACTTGTCAGCTGTGTGACTGTGGGCAAGTCACTTCACTTCTCTGTGCCTCAGTTCCCTCATCTGTAAAATGGGACTAAGACTGTGAGCCTCATGTATTTTCGTTACCCTATTTATTTTGTTAATGAATTGTACATCGCCTCGATTCTATTTAGTTGCCATCGGTTTTTACGAGATGTTCTTCCCCTCGACGCTGTTTATCGCCATCGTTCTCGTCTGTCCGTCTCCCCCGATCAGACCGTAAGCCCGTCAAACGGCAGGGACCGTCTCTATCTGTTGCCGACTTGTTCATCCCAAGCGCTTAGTACAGTGCTCTGCACATAGTAAGCGCTCAATAAATACTATTGCATGAATGAATGAATGAACAACCTGATTATCCTGTACCTCCCCCAGCGCTTAGAACAGTGCTCTGCACATAGTAAACGTTTAACAAATACCAACATTATTACTGTACTAACCACTGGGAGTAGATACGAGATAATCAGGCTTGACACAGTCCCTCTTCCCCGTGGTGCTCCCGGTCTTAATTCCCATTTTACGGATGAGATAACTGAAGCGCAGAGAAGCGAAGTGACTCGCCCTAGGTCACCCAGCAGATGAGTGGCAGAGACAGGATTAGAACCCAGGCCATTCTAACTCCCAGGTCTGCGCTTTAGCCACGAGGCCACACTGCTTTTCGGGCAGGGGCAGAAGAAAACTGGGGGATTTACCGACAACAGGGATCAAAGGTGAAGATGAAGGATGATTGAGGAGAAGCAGAAATAGGTATCAGGCCTGAATCCAAGAGGCCCTGAGTAATATTATTTATTGAGCAGCAATAAGTGTAAGCTCGTCTGGGGCAGGGAATGTATCTGTCATATTGTTACACTGAACTCGCCCATGCGCTTAGTACAGTGCTCTGTACTCAGTAAGCGCTCAATAAATACGATTGACAGATTGACTGAACAGGGGTAGTGTTTAGTTGCAGGGGGAGAAAGCATGGCCTAGAGGAGAGAGCACGGGCCTGGAAGTCAGAAGGACCTGGGTTCTAATCCCCCTTCCATTACATGTTGTCTGGGTGACTCACCCAAGGTCACTTCCATTGTGCCTCAGTACCTCATCTGTAAAACGGGCACTAAGACTGTGAGTCTCGTGTGGGACATGCGTGGTGTCCAACCCGATTAGCTTCTATCGACCCCAAAGCTTAGTACAGTGCCTGGCACACAGCGAGAGCTTAACAAATACCAGAAACAAATTAAAAAGCAAAATAAACCCCCCACACTTGCACTCATTCATGTGCATACTATCATCCAGCTAACAAATTCGCGAGAGAGAGGAGGAAAAAAAAAGAGAAAAAGAGTGTGGCTGTCATGTTGCGATCACTACAAGGGAAAAGGTTGGAGTTGTTTCTAACTAAAAAGAAAAAGAAAAGAAAATAAACAGCCAGTTTTCAGTCAGAGGGACTGAGGAAGATCCAAGAGATATACGCAGCAGTTTGCAAACAAGTCAGATACACTCAGGAAGGGATTGTAAATTTACTCTCCCCACCTTCAAAGCCTTATTGAAAGCACATCTCCTCCAAGAGCCCTCATTTTCCCTTCTCCCACTTCCTTCTGCCTCACCTTGACCTGCTCCTTTTATTCACCACCCTCCCCACCAGACCTACAGCACTTATCTGCAATTTATTTATTTATGTTAATGTCTGTTTCCCCTTCTAGACTCTAAGCTCACCGAGGGCGGGAATATGTCAATTATATTGGCAGATGGTAAGTACTTAATTATTATTAAATCCTGTTCGTCCCACTTTCACAGCATCACTAAAATCCATTCATTCCTCTCCATCCAAACTGCTTCCACGGTAAAACTAGCACTTATCCTAGCCTGCCGTGATTACTGTATCCCCTCCTTGCTGACCCCCCAACCTCCTGTCTCTCCCCACTCCAGTCCATACTTCACTCTGCCGGCCCGATCATTTATCTACAGAAACATTCAGACCGTGTTTCCCCAGTCTTCAAGAAACTCCATTGGTTTCCTGTTCATTCATTCATTCAATAGTATTTATTGAGCGCTTACTATGTGCAGAGCACTGTACTAAGCGCTTGGAATGGACAAATCGGCAACAGATAGAGACGGTCCCTGCCGTTTGACGGGCTTACGGTCTGATCGGGGGAGACGGGCGGACGAGAACGATGGCGATGAATAGAGTCGAGGGGAAGAACGTCTCGTAAAAACAATGGCAAATAAATAGAATCAGGGTGATGTACATCTCATTAAGCAAAATAAATAGGGTGATGAAGATATATACAGTTGAGCGGACGAGCACAGTGCTGAGGGGGTGGGATGGGAGAGGGGGAGGAGGAGAGGGAATCCACCCCTGCATCAAACAAAAACTCCTCGCCATTGGGTTCAGAACGTTCAATCCTCTTGCCCCCTCCTACCTCACCTCGCTACTCTTCTACTAGAACCCAGCCCACACACTTTGCTCCTCTAGTGTTAAACTTCTCACTGTACCTCGATCTCATCTATCTTGCTGCTGACCCCTGGCCCACGTCTTGCCTCTGACCTGGAACTCCCTCCCTCTTGATAACTGATAACTCCTCTTCCCCCTCTACTCCCTCTGCCATCCCCCCTTTACCTCTCCGCAGCTAAAGCCTCATTTTCCCCTTTTCCCTCTGCTCCTCCACCTCTCCCTTCCCATCCCCACAGCACTGTACTAGTCCGCTCAACTGTATATATTTTCGTTACCCTATTTATTTTGTTAATGAATTGTACATCGCCTCGATTCTATTTAGTTGCCATTGTCTTTACGAGATGTTCTTCCCCTCGACGCTGTTTATCGCCATCGTTCTCGTCTGTCCGTCTCCCCCGATCAGACCGTAAGCCCGTCAAATGGCAGGGACCGTCTCTATCTGTTGCCGACTTGTTCATCCCAAGCGCTTAGTACAGTGCTCTGCACATAGTAAGCGCTCAATAAATACTATTGAATGAATGAACTGACCGACAAATACTCCCTTACCCCTTTCAAAGCCTTATTGAACGCCCACCTCCTCCAAGAGGTTTTTCCTGACTAAACCTCTTTTCCATTTCTCCCACTCCCTTCTGCTCCACCCTGACTTGCTCCCCTTCACCCCTCCCAGCCCCACAGCCCTTATGTTCATATGTGTCATTTATTTATTTACTTATTTATTCTTATTAATGTCTGTCTCCCCCTCTAGACTGTAAGCTCACTGTGGGCAGGGAAAGTGCTGATTATATTGTACTCTTCCAAGTGCTTAGTTCAGTGCTGTGCACACAGTAGGCGCTCAGTAAATATGTTTGAATGAATGAACGAACGAATGAAAGCAAAATAGGGGAATTACGGAGTTTCTGTTGGGCGAGTCGGATCCGGTTCCAGAACTGCCCCTCTTGGTCTTCTGGGCGAGCGAGGTTCCAAAACGGAGAGCTTCGTAGACGGGATCCACCTTGTTGCCACAAGCTGTGAAGAGAAGAGAGGAAGGACATGTAAGTTGGGTCCTCTCTCAGAGAAAACCCCCTTCCTCTCCCCCGTTCCTTCCTCTTTCCTGTGGGGAAGGGCAGGAGTCAAAGTGGGCAGGTGACGTTCACAGCTCGGCTGGCCCAGCATTCTCCATTCTTGGGCATCAGTCTGCCCCGCAGGGTTTTTGTTTCACGGTATTTATTCACCGCTTACTATGTGTTAGGCCCTGAACTGAGCACTGGGGTAGATGCAAGCTAATCAGATTGGACATGGTCCCTGTCCCATATGGGGCTCACGGTCTTAATCGCCATTTTACAGAGGAGAGAACTGAGGCCGGAGAAGTGAAGTGACTTCCCCAAGGTCATCCAGCCAACAAGTGGCAGAGCCAGAATTAGAACCCAGGGCCTGTCAACTCTCTGGCCATGCTGTATCCACTAGGCCACTCAACCTTCTTCCAGGCAGGAGGGCTCACAGTACTACTGTACTCTCCCAAGCACTTAACACAATGCTTTGTACATAGTAAGCACTCAATAAATATGATTGAATGAATGAATGAATGAAGCCCATGACTAAACAACATAGATATCCATAATATGCTGAGCCCACTGGCTTTTTTAGATCTCCTACGTCCTGTTCTCAATGTCCCTCAATCCCACTTCACGGAGCTCTTACTGTTCTCAACTGCTTTCCCTCTCGCTGCTTGACTAGAGACCTATATTCCTTAGTCTTCTTCCCCATCACCCCACCTCACTTTATTATATCCAGGAGTCAGGGGTAAAAAGAGAAAACCCCGAAAGAAAAACACGGGCTTGGCTCAGCCGAGCCTGGGAACTGGGAAGCCTCCCTAATCTCACCAGTTTTATCAGGGCAGGAGAAGGATATGTTCAGGAGTTTGGGGAATAGGAAGGGAGAGGAAATGAAGTGGAGAGAAGAGAAACAGCGGAAATACAGAGAGAGAGAGAAGGGTTAAACAGGGAGAGGCTCCACAGTTAAATGGTATTTATTGAATGCTTACTGTGTGCAAAGCACTGTACTAAGTGCTTGGGAGAGTACAATGTGTACAAAAGAGTTCAACTGTTATATAAAGACACCTTCCCTGCCCACAACGAGCTTACAGTCTAGATGACATGTCCGTATTCATAGCGCATTCACTTAATATTTATCTCCCCCCAGACTACTATTATTATTTTTATTAAGTGTTGTTGAGTCATTTCTGATTCATAGTGACTTCATGGATATACTTTCTCCCGTACATCCTGTCCTCTGCCATAATCTGCAACCTTTGTAATGGTTCCTCCGCTATCGTTGTTATGCTCTCTATCCATCTAGCTGCCGGTCTGCCTCTTTTCCGTTTTCCCTGGACTTTTCCTAGCATTAGTGTCCTCTCCAGAGAATTAGACCTCCTGATTATGTGTACAAAATATGCTAATCTGAGTCACGTGGGCTTCCAAAGACCACTTTGGTTTAATTTGCTCCAAAATCCACTTGTCTTTCGGACAGTCCGTGGTATTGGCAAAAGCCTTCTCCAACACCGCATTTCTAAAGAATCCATGTTCTTTCTATCCTGTTTTTTCACCGTCCAGCTTTCGGATCCATACATCGTCACAGGGAACACCATAGGGTTGACAATTTGTGTTTTTATGGCAATTGTTACATCAGCACGTTTCATAACTTTTTTCAGGCTCTTCATAGCAAATCTTCCTAACATTAATCTAGACTACCAACTTTACTATACTGTACACTCCCGAGCACTTAGTTCAGTGCTCTGCACATAGCAGGTGCTCAATAAATGATTGATGGATGGCTTGATTATCCACTATCCATTGATTAGCCATTATTCAGGAAAGGTAGTTGTGTCGGACTATGACAGGAATGTTTAGAATAGGAGCAGTGAGGCCTAGAAGAAAGAGCACAGCCCTGGGCGTCAGACGACCTGAGTTCTAATCCCTTCTCTGCCACTCGCCTGCTGTGCAACCTTAGGCAATTCACTTCACTTCTCTGGACCTCAGTTCCCTCCTCTGCAAAATGGGGATTTCGTATCTGTTCTCCCCCCTACTTAGCCCCGAGTGCAACCTGATTATCTTGTATCTACCCCAGCGCTTAGTACAGGACTTGGCACATAGCAAGGGCTTAACAAATACCACCATCATTTTCAATATCATTAGAAGAGAAGAGTCTCAGCATCCTGCCTCAATCTTGATCTGAGTGGTGGAGGAAGCTAAAAAAAATCCAGAAAAAGCCTTATCCCAGCACAGAAGCCAGCACTCAGTACAGTGCTTGGTACATAGTAAGCGCTTAACAAATATCACAGTTGTTATTATTAGGCCCCTCCTCCCCCGCCTCCAGACTCACCAATGGGCATCACTTCCTTGATGCAGCCAAACTGTTCATGAATGAGCAAGGGGGAGCTGTAGTAACGTCGAAACCCTTTTGGCTAGAGAGAGAGAAAGAGGAAAGCAAGAGGGAGATAATGATAGTATTTAATAATGATAATAACTGTCAAGTGCTTATTATGTTCCAGGCACTGTACTGAGCACTGGGGTGGATACAAGCAAATCGGGTTGGATACCGTCTCTGTCCCACGTGGGGCCCATAGCTTCGATCCCCATTTTACAGGAGAGGTCGCTGAGGCCCAGAGAAGTGAAGTGACTTGTCCAAGGTCACACGGCAGACAAGTGGTAGAGCTGGGATTAGAAACCAAGACCTCTGATTCCCAGACCCGTGCTCTATCCATTAAACCGTGCTGCTTCTCATGAGAGATGAGAGGGAGATGAGATGGATGACACCGCTGAGATGGATAAAAGTAGTCCAGATTGCCAAAAATAAACCCAATTTGTTCTGCTGGAGACATCTCCAATCTCTCCCAACGAGTTGGCTCAGCAAGCGTTCGCTGGTTCAGACCTGTAATTTCCTTCCCGTGGCGGCCAAGTGCGGGGCTTGCTGAATGAGTAAAAACTTCGTCCTTTCGGATGCTTTCTCCACCTACTCACTGCCCCTCCGGGCTCCTTCACTCCAGGGCTCCCGTCCTCCGTAACGGGCATCTTTAACCCGAGAATCCGTGGCATCCGAAAGAGCGGGCATCGAAGCAGCCAGGCTTAAGGGAAATGGTAACAGTTTTGTGGGAGACCACCCTCGTCTCCCTGAAATCTTTCTCTTCTCTAGGGATCCCTCGGGTCAAAACTGCCCCCCCCCCCCCCGGCTGGACTCTGCTTTTTATTTACTTGGGATATTTGTTAAGCGCTTACTAAGTTCCAGGCACCGTACTGAGTCTTGGGGTAGATACAAGCTAATCAGGTTGGACACAGTCCATGTCCTACTTGGGTCTCGTAGTCTTAATTTCTATTTTACAGATGAGGTAATGAAGCCCAGAGAAGTGAAGTGTGTGTGTGTGGTATTTGTTAAGCGCTTACTACGTGCTGGCACTGTTCTAAACATTGGGGTAGATAGAAGCTAATCAGGTTGGATACATCTCTGGCCCACCTGGGACTCATAATCTTAATTCTTATTTTACAGACGAGAGAACTGAAGCTCAGAGGAGTGAAGTGCCTTGCCCATGGATTCAGAGTTGACAAGTGGCTGAGCCCAGCAGAACCTCTGACTCCAAGGCCCGTGCTTTTTCCGCTAGGCCAAGTTGCTTCTCTGTTTTGATGTCTGTCACTGGGGAATTTACTCGATCCTTCCGTGGTCCCAAAATGGCTCCTGTGAGGGGGAACGAGCCAGCCAACCAGAGGTTGTGGACCTTCCCGCTGCTGTAAGTTCTTTATCAGTCAGTCAATTGTATTTATTGAGCGCTTATTATGTTCAGAGCGCTGTACTAAGTGCTTGGGAGGGTACAATAGAACAATATAACAGACACAGTGGCTGCCCACAATGAGCTTACAGTCTAGAAGGGGACTCGGACATTAACAGAAATAAATAAAATTGCACATATGGACCTAAGTGTTCCGGGGCTGGGAGGGGGTTATAGGCAAGAAACGTGTCTGCTAATTCTCTTGTATTCTCCCAAGTGCTTGTACTTTCCCTATTTTGTAGAGGAGGGAACTGAAGCCCAGAGCAGTTAAGTGACTTGCCCAAGGTCACACGTGGCAGAGCCAGAACAGGAACTCAGGTCCCCCGACCCCCCCAGCACAGTGCTCTTTCCACCAGGCCACGTTGCTCCTCTAATCCAATGGATGTCCAGTAAGAGGACCGAGATAACGTGCTATGGAAATCTCTTGGGATGGTATTCCACTGTACCATCCCAAGCGCTTAGTACAGTGGTCTGCACACAGCAAGCGCTCGCTAAATACGATCGACTGACCGGCCCCTGGAAGGAAGGTTGCTCTCGGATTTCCCCGTCCATTCTCTCTACCCCCAGATCCCCTCTCCGTGAGTCCCATCCCCCCGGGAGATGGTGAAAATGAAACGCTTGCCCTAGGGGCGGTTGGCGATGCCCCGTTGACTTGCTTACCAATTTACCCATGCAGCGTTGCTGGCTGAGCCCCTCAGTACACTTGTGGTGGACGCTCATCTTGCAGGCCTTACAGCGGAGTCCGTGCTTGGTGGTGGTCCCTGCCCGACACAGCCAGAGGAGGAAATCCAGTGAGATCGCACATTTCCAGCCATCATCTGCTAGAAAACAGCCCGATCCCCGCTCCTCCTCCCACACCTCCGTTTCGGGACCGGAAACGTCAGTGGGCCGGTGGGGTTGGAGTGGGCTGCTTACTGGTGTCTCCCCACTATGTTATCTGCCTTACTGGACTCCTCTGGTGGTTCCCAGGGGCAGATCTAGAAAACAGTTCACACTGGTGGTGTCTTCTCGCCACCCCCAGCCAACCCATGACTGGCTTTTCCTGCCGAGCAGGAATGAGGTAGGTTTGATTCTTGCTTCATAAAACTGATTCCATCCTCCAATCCCGCTGCTAACTTTCTTGGACGTGCCCTTCTGACTCCCAGGCCCGTGGTCTATCTACTATACCCTGCTGCTTGGGAATTAGCGGTTTGGATTCAAGCACGATAGAGTTAGCAGAGTGTAGTGGATAGAGCACGGGCCCGGGAGTCAGAAGGACTTGGGTTCTAATTCCGGCTCCACCACTTGTCTGCTGTGTGACCTTGGGCAATTTCACTTCCCTGGAAGTGAAGTGACCTCATCTGTAAAATGGGGATTGAGACTGTGAAACCCATGGGGGACAGGGACTGTGTCCAATCCAATTTGCTTTTATCCACCCTTTATTATAGTATCTGGCACATAATAATTGATTAGCTTCTGACTCCCATGGCCATGCTCTTTCAACTTGGCTGCACGGCTTTTCTATCCTCTTCATCACCACGCTGACCAAACCCATCATCGCCGTCATCGACAACATTATTTTCGCCTGCCTACCATGTGCAGAACACTCTACTGATCACCTCATAAGAGCAGCAAGACCTAGTGGATAAAGCACGGGCCTGGGAGTCAGAAGGACCTGGATTCTAATCCCGGCTCCATCACTTGCCTGCTGTAGACCTAGGGCAAGTCACTGCATGTCTCTGGGCCTCTGCTTCTTCATCTGTATAATGGGGATGAAGACTGTGAGCCCCATGCGGGACAGGGACTGAGTCTAACCTGATTTGCTTGTGTTTACCCTAATGCTTAGTCCAGTGCCCGGCACGTAGTAAGCACTTAACCAATCTCACATTATCCCTACTCTTCCAGAGTATAGTATACTGGCATGGCTGGAAACACAGAGAGAGACACAGTCCCTGCACTTGGGGAAGTTCCATTCTAGTGGGGGAGACGTACTATTTATTGAGCGCTCACTCTGTGCGGAGCACTAGACTAAATGCTTTGGGAGAGTGCAATAGAGTTAGTGGACCCCATTTCTGCTCTCCAAAGGGAAACATAGACGTAACTGGTCACAATAAGAATAAGCAAAACATTCAGCGAATGGAATAAATAAATCCACATAAACCCAAGTGCTAAGAGAGGCTGATGAGATGGCCTGATTGGAGAGGATATTTTTATGAAAGTTTTGTTTGAAAAAGTGCAGATGTTTAGCCTCCTGCATTTTGATGAGGTGTTTTTCATAAAACTCTCCCAGTGATCTTGTTAGCTGGTCAGTGCTTACCCCGGGGATTTCACCTTAGAAACTGTTACATTTCTAGATGTTCTGAATTCGCAAGGTTTATGGCATATAAATGTTTACTGTAGGCAGAAAATACATTTGCGTAGGCTGGGTCACGAAAACACCGCCGATTGAGTCATCATTCAAAAGATATCAGAATTTCAGAAGGCATCAAAAGAGGACTTGAAGATTTACCTTCTCGGTCCCCAAGCACTTTTGTAAATATCTTTAATTTATTTTAATGCCTATCTCCCCTTGATGACGATAATAATTACGGTACTTGTTAAGCGCTTACTACGTGCCGAGGACTGTTCTAAGTGTCGGGGTAGATACAAGTTAATCAAGATGGACACGGTCTCTGTCCCACATGGGGCTCACAGTCGTAATCTTTATTTTACAGTTGGGGAAACTGAGGTCCACAGAAGCGTAATGAAGTGATTTGCCCAAGGTGACACGGCGGACAAGTGGCGGAGCGGGGATTAGAACCCATGACCTTCTGACTCCCAGGCCAGTGCTCTATCCACTAAGCCACGCTTCTTCTCCTCAGACAATTAGAGAAGCAGCGTGGCTCAGTGGAAAGAGCATGGGCTTTGGAGTCAGACGTCATGAGTTCGAATCCCAGCTCTGCCACTTGTCAACTGTGTGACTGTGGGCAAGTCACTTAACTTCTCTGTGCCTCAGTGACCTCATCTGTAAAATGGGGACTAAGACTGTGAGCCCCATGTGGGACAACCTGATTCCCCTGTGTCTACCCCAGTGCTTAGAACAGTGCTCTGCACATAGTAAGCGCTTAACAGATACCAACATTTTTATTATTATTATTATCACAATAGCACTGATGATGAAGTGCTAAGGCAATCCCACTGGGCCATGGAAGACGTGACCTAGACTCGGTGACATCCTTGAGCTCGATCTGCTTTCACGCTCCACGACGACTTGCAGGACAGCGGGTGGACTTTGCAGGTATGGTGGGTGTGGTGAGGGTGATTGCCGTGGCAGGAGAGAATATCACGATATCCCCCCTCCTTTTCCCTCTGCTCCTCCCCTTCTCCCTTCCCCTCCCCTCAGCACTGTGCTCGTCAGCTCATTTCTATATATTTTTATCACCCTATTTATTTTGTTAATGAGATGTACATCCCTTGGATTCTATTTATTGCTATTGTTTTACTGAGCTGTCCATCCCCTTGATTCTATTTATTGCTATTGTTTTTGTCTGTCTCCCCCGATTAGACTCTAAGCCCGTCACTGGGCAGGGACCGTATCTGCTGCCGATTTGTCCATTCCAAGCGCTTAGTACAGTGCTCTGCACATAGTAAGCGCTCAATCAATGCTATCGAATGAATGAATGAGTGAACGATAGTTTAGCTGTACACTGTGTAAAATCAGTCAGTGTGGCTTAGTGAATAGAGCACAGGCCTGGGATTCAGAAGGACCTGACTTCTAATCCACTTTTCTGCTGTGTGACCTTGAACAAGTCACTCGACTTCTTTAGGCTTCGGTTTTCTCAAGCGTACAGTGACGATTCATACTGTGAGCCCCATGTGGGACCTGGACTGCGTCCAATCTAATTTGCTTGTATCTTCCCCGGTGATTAGTATGGTGCTTGGAACATAGTAAGTGCTTAACAGATGTCTTAGAAAAAGGAACTAATCTGTACTTATGTTTCAGGATGGTATTTCGGCAGGCAATCAATCGATAGCTATTGAGTGCTTATTGTGTTTACGACCCTCTACTAAGCGCTTGGAAGAATAAATTGGAACAACATAGCAGATACAATCCCTGCCCATAATGAACTAATAATGTTGGTATTTGTTAAGCACTTACTAGGTGCAGAGCACTGTTCTAAGCGCTGGGGTAGACACGGGGGAATCAGGTTGTCCCACGTGGGGCTCACGGTCTTAATCCCCATTTTACAGATGAGGGAACTGAGGCACAGACAAGTGAAGTGCCTCGCCCACAGTCACACAGCTGCCAAGTGGCCGAGCCGGGATTCGAACTCATGACCCCTGACTCCAAAGCCCGGGCTCTTTCCACTGAGCCACGCTGCTAGAGGGGGATACAGATATTAATAAACAAATATATCAACACATCACTCAATATATTAATTATATTAATATATAGACAGATATTAATGCAAATAAATAACCAAGGAAATAAATAAAAACAACCCATGTCAGTCTCATTCTGAGCCCTAGACTCAAAATCGCAGCTTCTTATCCGTACTCCCCCCGAGCTATCTCATCCCAAAGTAGAATCATCCCTTCCGCTTTTCCTCAGCAAGCTTATTATCCAGCCCTTCGATCCTCCTTGTTACGGTCTTCTGGTCTTTAAATTCCTCCCATTCTTTTTTTTTTAAATGATATTCATTAAGCGCTTACTATGAGCCTGTACTCAGCGCTGGGGTGGATACAAGCTAATCAGGTTGGACACAGTCTGTGTCACACGGTCTTCATCCCCACTTTACAGATGAGGTAATTGTGGCACGCAGAAGCGAAATGACTTGTCCAGTGTCGCACAGCGGATAACTGGCGGAGCCGGGCTTGGAACCCAGGTCCTTCTGATCTCCCGGCCCTTGCTCCATCCACTAGGCCATGCTGCTTCTCATTAGATTCTTCTTAAAATCATGGCTCCCAGGGGTGTTATGCCGTTCATTTGAAGAACTGAGCAGTGTGGAAATATTACTTCACAGTTCCTCCACCTCTAGGTAGGAAAGATCATGAAGCCGAGAGGCAGGAGACCCGGGTTCTAAACCCAGCTCTGCCACTGTCCTGCTGGGTGTCCTTGGGGAAGATCGCATAACCTCTCTGTGTCTCAGTCATCTCATCTGTAAGATGGGGCTGATAACCTCCTCTCTCTACCTTTTTAGATTGAGCCTTCTGTGGGACAAGGATTGGATCCAGTTTGATGATCTGATCCATTAGACCGTAAGCCCGTCAAACGGCAGGGACCGTCTCTATCTGTTGCCGGCTTGTTCATTCCAAGCGCTTAGTACAGTGCTCTGCACATAGTAGGCGCTCAATAAATACTATTGAATGAATGAATGAATCTTAAACCTACCACAACAGTGAATGCAGTGCTTTTACCAGTGTGTCTTATTCCTATTTTTGTAGTAATATACAAATTTTGTTTTCAGCTCTCCCCGTGCTAGAGTGATGTATTCAGTGTTGAAAGATGATTCTATTTATCGTGATTAAGTTGTCTTGTCTTTGTCCGTCCGTCTCCCCCGATTAGACTGTAGGCCGGTCAGTGGGCAGGGATTGTCTCTATCTGTTGCCGAACTGTCCATTCCAAGCGTTTAGTACGGTGCTCTGCACATAGTAAGCGCTCAATAAATACTACTGAATGAATCAATATGCACGTGGAGTTAAGGCAACATTTAACTGCTGTGTGAAGGTAGCTATATTCATATATCTATATCTAAATCATTCCATCCTATTTATTGAGCGCTTACTGTGTGAAGAGCACTATAATAAACTCTTGAGAGAATACAATATAACAGGTTTGGTAGAAATGTTCCCTGCCTACAGCGAGCTCCCGGTTTAGAGGGGGAGATGGACATCAATATAAATAAATAAATTACAGATATGTGTGTAAGTGCTGTGAGGCTGAGGGAGGAGAGAATAAAGAGAGCAAATCAGGGTGACAAGGAGAGAGTGGAAGAAAAAGAAATGAGGGTATTTATCTATATCTGCATAAATATCTATATCCACATGGACATAATAATAATAATAATAATAATAATGATAATGGCATTTGTTAAGTGCTTACTATATGCCAAGCACTGTTCTAAGTTCTGGGGTAGATACAAGGTAATCAGGTTGTCCCACGTGGGGCTCACAGTCTTAATCCCCATTTTACGGATGAAATAACTGAGGCACGGAGAAGTTAAGTGACTTACACAGAAGACAGGTGGCCGAGCCAGGATTAGAACCCACACCCTCTGACTCCCAAGCCCGGGCTCTTTCCACTAAGCCAAGCTGCTTGACATCTATACCTATGTCTACATCCACATCCGCAACTATATCTACATCTTCTATGTATACGTGTTTATTTGCATCTCTATCTATATAATCTATATCTATATACCAACATTTATCTGTTTTTGTCGGAGAGCTCTCTCATCTCAGGGAAGAGAAACCGGTGAACAAACAAGCTATGAGCTACTTTAACATCAAAGGGTCGTTCCTCTCACTGAATACCTAGCATTACCTGCGTAGTAATGTAATAATAACTTCAAAGAGGAGAGTTGTTTCTGTTATTTGTGTTGCTTTCATCCTCTGCATCAAGCTCTAAAAGGAGTCTTTCTACACGGGAGACGAACATCACAGTTTCCACGAAGCCATCTTTTCGCGGCCGCTGAAGGTGAGTCAGGTAATCTGGGATAACGTTGACGTGTCTTTTTTTTTTATGACATTTGTTAAGGGCTTACACTGTGCCAGGCACTGTACTAAGCGCTGGGGTGGATACAAGCTAATGGTGTTGGATACGGTCCCTGTTCCGCATAGGGCTCAGTCTTATTCCCCATTTTACACTTGAGGGAACTGAGGCACAGAGAAGCAAAGTCACACAATAGACAAGTAGAGGAGACTTCTAACTCCTGGAACTGTGCGCTATCCACTGGGAGACACGGCTTCTTATGTTCTTTCCATGTGGAAGAACAGGAGCCACTGGGAGATGGAATGGCGAAGGACAGAGCTGGTCTGCTCGTTGTCCAGAAGGTAGAGGGACGTTCCTATGGGTAAATGAGGGCATTGGGGCTGCGAGGATTTGGGCAAACACCATCGTGAATAAGGGCAGTGCTGACCCCAGCCAAGAGGATGGATGATCTGGATGGACACTCTCATGCGATGTGAGAAGCAGCATGGCCTAGTGGAAAGAGGCACAGACCTGGGAGTCAGAGGACCTGGGTTCTGATCACGGTTCTGTCACACGTCTGCTGTGTGACCTCGGGCCAGTGGCTTCACTTCACTGGGCCTCAGTTATCTCATCTGTAAAAACAGGGATTAAATCTTACTCCTACCTCCATAGCCCGTGAGCCCCATGTGGGACAGTTTGTCCAATCTGATTCGTTTGTATCTACCCCAAGGCTTTGAACGGTGTTTGGACAAAATAAGTACTTAGCAGGTACAACAACAATAATAATAATAATAATGATAACGATTAAGCCTGGACCTGGGAGTCAGAAGCACCCGAGTTCTAATTCCGCCTCTGCCATTATGTCTGCTGTGGGACTTGGACAAGCCACTTCACTTCTCTGTGCCTCACTTTCCTCATCTGTAAAATGGGGTCAATACTGTGAGTCTCGTGTGGGACATGGACTATGTCCAACTTGATTATCTCACATGTACCCCAGTGTTTATTACAGTGCCTGATACATAGTAAAGCACTCAACAAATACCATAAAAATAAAAGATGGGGAGTTCTGGGGCCTTGCAGATTTGAAGAAGAGGGAATATAGAAGCATTTAATCATCCCATCCAGAGGGAAGACAAGAACAGTGCTTGGAACAAAGTAAGCACTTAATAAGTACCATAATTATTATTCCCAGACAATGAGAGTTTAACAGGGAGACAACATGGCCCGTGGTGAAGGTTCATCCCCTTGATTCTATTTATTGCTGTTGGTTTTGTCTGTCTCCCCCATTTAGACCGTAAGCCCGTCAAAGGGCAGGGACTGTCTCTATCTGTTACCGATTTGTCCATTCCAAGCGCTTAGTACAGTGCTCTGCACATAGTAAACGCTCAATAAATACTATTGAATGAATGAATGAAGTCTACATTTGACCTCTGGCCCTTCTGGGTGAATTATCATTCTTTAGGGGACACCGTTGACAGGTATGTGTTTTTCAGTAGTGGCGATGGCTTGCATGGAGCTATCCGCACTCTCCCAGTTTCTCGGTGAGGGGCCAAAAGCATATTTCGAGAGGGGGATTGGTTGGTTAAGGATTCAGTCTGGGGGTCTGTAACAGTTTTATTTCTCAGCATCAGCAGTACACAGAACTCACTGTGCTCACAACAGGTGAATATACCACTGTTGAGACACAAAAACTGAACAACATAATGGAAATCAGGAGGAGTTCAAATTGTCAGTGTCAGCTGTAGGGTGAAAGAGTAGAAAAATGAAAATATATAGGATTCCCAAGCCAGATACCTCTATCATTTCAGCCTAAACCTTCTCCGGCGGAGAAGGAAGTGCGGGAGTTAGAGGGTTTTTGGTAAAGGGAGATTTTGAAAAGTCTATCTTTTCCCTAGTTCTCCAACTTCAGTGCACGGCGTGGATTAAAAATAGCCTGCCGGCTAACCCCGGCTGCATGAGGAATTGCTAGCACAAAAGTCTTCCGCGTCCCGAGTCTTTTGGGAAATTGAATTCTCAGGGTTTTTCTGTTAGGCGGGCCTAGGCGAGACCCGCCGAGACCCCTTTCTCTCTCTGCCTTTGTCCGCTTTGTCGACTGCCCCTTCACGACAACTGGAAGAAACGAATGGCATTCACTGTTTACAAATGCCTCTGTTGATCTTTCATATTTCTGTGTCCGACGGGCAGTGGAAAAACTTTCTCTTTCTCTCCGACCCCTAGCCCTCACTGGGGTGCAAAAATAGACTTAGGAGACAGGGTGGCTCAGAGACTCGTTAAAGGGCTAACTGGACGTCTACATCCGGATCACTGGGTCACATCCAGAAAGCCCTCGGAGTGGTTAGGACCAGGTCTTCTGTTCAGGAGAGAATGTGTCTGGCCCCTAGCAGGTGGGAGATTTGGACAAAGATCATTTTCCCAAACTGGGTGTATGGTTGTTATGGCCAAAAATACCAGCCTGGGAATCAGAGGACCTGAGTTCTAGTTCCTGCTCTGATGCTTTTTTTAAAAAAATGATGTTTGTTCAGCGCTTATTATGTGCCAGGCGCTGTACTAAGCACTGGGATAGATACAAGGTTATCAGGTTGATCATAGTCCCTGTCCCACACGGGGCTCACAGTCTTAATCCCCATTTTACAGATGAGGGAACTGAGGCCCAGAGGGGTAAAGTGACTTGTGCTTGGCACATAGTAAGCGCTTAACAAATACTATAATTATTATTATTATTACTTGTCCAAGGTCACACAGCAGACAGTTGGAGGAGCTGGGATTAGAACCCTGATCTTCTGACTCGTTGCTTCACATTTGCCTGTTGTGAGACCTTGGGCTTCTCTGTGCCTCAGTTTCCTCATCTATAAAATGGGGAGTCCCTCCTACTTATACTGCGAACTCTCTGTGGGACAGAGACGTCTGACTGATTAATCTTGCATATACCCCAGCGTTTAGTACAGTGCAGGATGCACAGTAAATAATTTACAAATATAATTATGATTATAATTACTGTTCTTATTATCCTTAGCACCCAAAAAGTTTTGAATAACAATAATAATGATAATAATCATGATGGTATTTGCTAAGCGCTTACTATGTGCCAAGCACAGTTCTAAGCCCTGGCGTAGATACAAGGTAATTAGGTTGTCCCACGTGGGGCTCACAGTCTTCATCCCCATTTGACAGATGAGGTAACTGAGGTCCAGAGAAGAAAGTGACTGACCCAAAGTCACCCAGCTGACAAGTGGAGGAGCTGGGATTAGAACCCACGACCTCTGACTCCCAAGCCCGGGCTCTTTCCACTAAGCCATGCCGCTTAAAAGTTGAGTATCAATCTGGTCCCTGCTTTATTCACCGTTATAGCTTCAGGGAGTGAAATTCATTTATTCATTCAATCGTATTTGTTGAGCCTTTACTGTGTGCAGAGAACTGTATTAAGCGCTTGGAAAGTGCTATTCGGCAACAGATAGAGACAATCCCTACCCGACAATGGGCTCACAGTTTAGAAGAAACTGCCCTACCTTCTGCTCTAACGGAGGCCCCGAGGCAGGACGGCCTAGCAGGTAGAAGATAGAGCTAAGAGTGAGAAGGCCTGGGTTCTAATCCCGACTCTGCCACTTGCCTACTCTGTGACCTTAGACAAGTTACTTAACATCTCTCGGCCTCAGTTTCCTCACCTGTAAACTGGGAATATGCTACCTGTTGGATCTCCCTCTTAGACTGTGGTCCCTGTGTGCGTCAGGGACCGTATCTGATCTGAGAATGTATGATCTTTTGTCTAGCCTAGTGCTTGGCACAGAGTAAGCATTTAATAAATACCAGCATGATCATTATTTTGAGGTATCCATTACGACATCCAACCGGGCTCCTGGGAACACCACAGTTTTGCTCACTGAGGATAAAATTCGCTCTAGCTGCCCAGCTGAGAAATTCTTTTAAAAAAAAATTCTTCGGCAAAATGAAGCATCAGCATTTCCCTTTCTCCCTGGACAACTTTTCCAGGGGAAAAAGGTCCCGTAGACAAGAGCTTTCCATCAGACTCTTTTTTTCCGCTCTTCACTGTGAGCACTCACTTGGAAATAGGACCATCGACAGTATCGCTACCGGGTTAGGTGCGCCAGCTATCCAGCCCAGGTTCTGTCTGAAGCCATCTTGCAAAGCATTATCCTGATTATTATTATATCATTATTATTAGTAGTAGTAGTCTTGGCATTAGTATTTGTTAAATGCTTACTATTTTCCAGGCACTGTACTAAGCACTGGGGTAGACACAAGTTAATCAGGTTAATCAGTCCCTGTCCCACATGGGATTCACAGTCTTCATCCCCATTTTACAAATGAGGGAATTGAGGCCTAGAGAAGTGAAATGACTTCCCCAAGGTCACTCAACGGACAAATGGCGGAGCCGGCATCAGAATCCAGGTCCTTCTGACACCCAGGCCCGAGCTCTATCCACTAGTCAGGCTGCTTCTCTAAGCATGATGTTAGCTAGAAAGGAACTGAGAGAGTGTTGATGTCTCAGTGAAAATCACCACCGTACTGCAAAACGACTTAAGCCCTTCTCCCGCAGGATGTAAGATATGCTTTTTCCCTCTTGACTATAATGTATTTATTTATTTGAATGCCTTTCTCCCTCTCTGGACTATAAGTTCCCTCTGGACAGGGATTGTGTCTATGAGCTCTATTGTACCATCCTCTCCGAAACGCTTAGTACCGTGCTCTATGCAGAGGGCGTGCTCGATAGATACTATTGAGAAGTGCTCAATAAATACTGTTGATTGATTAGTGACCCTGTCTGAGCAATATTTACCGAAATTGCAGGGGGCCAGAAAAGGTGCCCTACATGCATTCATTCATTCAATCGTATTTATTGAGCGCTTACTGTGTGCAAAGCACTGTACTAAGCGCTTGGGAGAGTACAATGCAACAACAGACACATTCCCTGCCCAAAATGAGCTCCCAGTTTAGAGGGGGAGACAGACATTGATATAAATGAGCAAAGTATTCAAGAAGGCAAGTGAACCGCTCTCAAAGACCCTCATCCTTATAAATGCAGCTCCCTACTGGCAGCGAGCCCTTTATTTCAACGGGCTTCTCTACATTATCATCATCAGTGGTATTTACTGAGTGCTTACTGTGCGCAGAGCACGGCACTAAGCCCTTGGGAGAGTACAACAGTTAGCAGACACTTCCCCTGCCCACAACAAGCTTACAATCTATATGCCCTCAAACTTCAAAATAGTAAGTAAGCTGTTTCTCAGTCTCCTTTTTAGACTTCTTCTCACCTTTCAACTCTGGGTTTCCCTAAAAGTTTGATTCAAGCTTTTTGAACGCTCATTAAGGACTATTGATTGGCTGATGGATTGGTTCAGGACCTTCAGAACAGATAGTGCTGTGGGGCTGAGGCGGGGGGGACGAATATCACGTCCTTAAGGGGGTACAGTTCCAAGTGCACTGATGATAGATTTGCCAGGAAAGGCCTCTGGGAGGAGATGTGAATTCAATAAGGCTTTGAAGGTGATGGAGAACGGTGGTCTAACGGGTTCAGAGGTGGGGGGAGTTCCAGGTCAGAGGGAGGACATGACCAAGGGGTTGGCGGGGAGATAGATGGGACTGAGGTACGGTGAGTAGGTGGGGAGAGAACGTTAAAATTAAAGGGATGAAACCCCTAACTCTTAGAAACGAATCAAATGCCATGGGTCTGATTTTCTGCCTCCACTGAAGGGAGTTTACTGGGATGCTTTCAAACCCCTTCTTATTCTTGGCTTTCCTCCAGAAGAGGGGAAGAAAAGTGACTTATACTATTTGCAGTACTGCTGGAATTCACAATAGATCTGGAAAAAGTATAGAGAAGGGCATGCCTGTGGGATTAGAAATTGAAAGGGTTAGCACTTTCAATCTTGAAAGAGATGGGAGAGAGAGGACATGATTGAAATGTATAAAATCTTGAAAAACATGGACAGGGAAAATACACTGAAACTCAAGGGGGGTAAATTCAAGCTAAATGTAGATATGGACGTGGGTTCTAATCCCTACTCTGCCACTGGTCAGCTGTGTGGCTTTGGGTGAGTCTATGGCTTTTCTATGGCTCAGTTACCCTATCTGTAAAATGGGGATTAAGACTGTGAGCCCCACGTGGCTTAGCACTTAGAACAGTGCCTTGCACACAGTCAGTGCTTAACAACTGCCATTATTATTATTTTTATGGTAAATATATAGAATGAACTATCCATGACCTAATGGAGAGAGCACGCGTCTGGGAATCAGAGGACCTGCATTCTAATCCAGCTTTGTCAATTGCTTGCTGTGTGATCTTGGGCAAGTCACAATTTCTCTGTGCCTCACTTCCTCAACTATAAAATGGGGATTCAACACATGTTCTCCCTCCTACTTAGACTATGAGGCCATGCGGGACAGGGGCTGTGTCCCACCTAATTAACCGGGACCTACCCCAGCATTCAAAGCAGTGTTTATCACATACTAAGGGTTTAACAAATACCTTAAAAAAAAAAAGAATGAAGCCAACTGCAACAAATCCATCTGCTCTTCAGCTTCCAAACCAAGCTCAAATTTCACTGGTGTGACCTCCAACCACTCTGCATTTGGAGAGGCGGATCAAATAATAATCAAATAATCAGTGGTATTTTCTGAGTTCCTGCTGTGTGCAGACCACTGTACTAAGTGCTTGGGAAAGCACGCTGCAACCGTATGGTACTCTCCCAAGTGGTTAGTACAGTGCTTCGTGCGTAGTCAGACTGTGTCCTACCTGATTAGCTTGTATCTCCTCCATCTCTTAGTACATTGCCTGGCATATAGTAAGCCCTTAACAAATGCCATTACAAAAAATAAAAATAAGCTGTCTTAACCCAAAGAATGCCCAAAATCCAAAGCTCAAACCCAGCTATAATCATAATAATTGTGATAGTTGTTAACGGTGCACGAAGTGCCGAGCTTTTCATTAAGTGCTGGGTTAGAGACAGTAAAATACAAGATGACTGGACATGGTCCCTGTCCCACATAAGGTTCACATTCAGTGGGGAAGAGAACAGATATTGAATCTCCATTTTAGAAATGAAGAAACTGAGGGACAGAGAAGTTGAATGACTTGCCCGGGGTCACAAAAGGCCAGGGACAGAGCCAGGATTAAAACTCGGATTCTTTGGACCTCAGGCCCGGGGTTCTAAATTGGAATGTGAAATGCATTTCTCCTATTGTCCCTAAGATGTGCCACCCCAAATCATGTTGGCAAAATCAGTGCTGGAATTTCTACATTTCAGAGGAGCAATTTTACACTTTAGAGAAGCAGTTTTGCTTAGTGGTTAAAGCACAGGTCTGGGAGTCTGAGGACCTGAGTTCTAATCCTGACTCTGTCCCTTGTCTGTCATCTGACTTTAGACAAAGTCGCTTAATTTCTCTGCGCTTCAGTTACCTCATCTGTAAAATGAGGATTAAGACTGTGAGCCTCTTATGGGACATGAACTGCTTCCAAGCTGATTAGCTTGTATCTACCCCAGAGCTTAGTTCGGTGCCTGGCACAGAGTAAGCTCTTGTCAAATACCATAAAAAAAACAATTTTTTTTCCTGAGGAATTTTGCTTTTGCACATCCAACTTCATGTTGAATGAGGAAATGAATGAATGAACACTCCTCAGCCAGAGAGAACATTTCCTTTAGAATTAGGGGGGGAGGCTATTTTCTGAAGGATCTTGGTAAATCCAGGATTGGACATCCAGAGCACACTCACTTTATTTTTGAGAGGACCAAGAAAAGGGAAAAATGGATCGAGAACCAATTAGTTTAAGAGACAAAGAGTATAGAAGAAGGCCCGGGGGGTAGTGAGCTACTGTAATATCTACCCTTGTTTGATTATTTATTTGAACGCACACCTTACGATCAGGAAGATCTTCAGAGTGCCCCACGTTTTCCATTCATTCTGAGAAAGAGATGCCTCTTACATTGGATACTGAGTTGGTGGAGCTGATTAAGAATATAGACAATTGCCAAGGATTTTTCTTCAGGTTTGGGAAGAATAATAATGATGGTAATTGTTAAGCGCTTACTATGTGCCAAGCACTGTTTTAAGTGCTGGGGTAGATGCCAGCTAATCAGGTTGCCCCAGGTGGTGCTCACAGTTTCAATCCCCATTTTACAGATGAGGTAACACAGAGAGGTTAAGTGACTTATCCAAAGTCACACAGCTGATAAATGGTGGAGCTGGGATTAGAACCCATGACCTCTGAGTCCCAAGCCAGGGCTCTTTCCACTGAGCCAAGCTGCTTCTCTGTTTCTTCTCTGTCAATAGCCTCCCCAGATGTAAATATTTCTTCCTTTTTTTTCAGTCACCTGCCTTAAATCAGATAACCTTAATAAAGGGACTGAATCCTGAGGCGGTGAAATGGGACAGTCACTGCCAATGTAATTACACTAGACAAGAAAGTGTCAGTGTAAGCTTGTCGTGGGCAGGGAATGTGTCTGTTTACTGTTCTATTGTACTCTCTCAAGCGCTTAGTACAGTGCTCTGCACACAGTACACAATCAATAAATATGCTCTGCACACAGTACACAATCAATAAATACATTTGAATGAATAAATGAATGAATGAATGAGTTGGGACTTCACAGGAAATAGGTCAGTTGAAAACTGGACTGTTTTTAGTAAAACCTCTCTCCCCCTCTAGTGTGTAAGCTCATTGAGGGCAGGGAATGTGTCTGTTTATTGTTCTATTGTACTCTCCCAAGGGCTTAGCACAGCGCTTGGAACACAGTAAGCGCTCAATAAATGCGACTGACTGAATAAAACTGGATGATTTGGCACAGAGATTCAACCAAATGGCAGCCATTTCATTCACTCCATCAATCAAAGCCAGTTGCAATCTGGTTTTCTTTCCAGTTTCGGGAAGATGGGTGAATTGGAAATGGGGGTGCCTCATATATAGTAGGGAGCCTAAGGCTCGGAAGAAGCCATCTGTCACTGACTCTTGAGTTCTGGTCCAAAAGGAGCAAAGCTAAGGAGTTCAGGAACGAAAATAGTCAGTCAGTCAGTCACTCGTATTTACTGAGTGCTTACCATGTGCAGAGCACTGTACTCAGTGCTTGGGGGTGTACGATAAGCAATATAACAGACATATTCCCTGCCCACAATGAGTTCGGACTCAAGGAGACTGCTACTGTGAAATGTAAAGTTTTCTATTATATAAGTGGTGTCCTGTAAGCACATCTTACGTGTCAAGCATTGAACTAAGCACTGGGGCAGATACAATAAAATCAGATTGGGCACAATCTTTGTACCACCTGGGGTTCACAGTCTAAGGATGAGAAGAGATACTTCAGCCTCATTTTCCAAGTGAGTTAATTGAAGCACAGAGCAGTTAAGTGACCTGCCCATTTTGTAACTAACCATTTTGTAGTCAACGATCAATCCAAGATATAGGTCTAGGGAACATTTGGACTTTTCTAGGTTTTCAGTGTCTAAACTTTGGTCCTGAGTTGTGAGAAAAGGCCTTTTCCCTCAAAGACATAGAACGCGACAGTTTTCCCTGGCACGGAACTCATAGGAGACCGCAGGCCTGAAGGCAAGCACCCAAAGTCTCTCAAGAATGCCGACACCAAGCCGCGTGTGAGGGGCCCCTAGTCCAAAGGATTCAGAGAAAGACAGCCAGACTCCCTTGCCCTTTTCTCCTGATGTTTTTCAACCCACGCGTGGATCCTAAAATGGCACCTCTTCCCCTTTGTGGCATGCATCCATCAGAGAACCCTGCTTCACTTCCTTTCTTGAAAAGAACAGCGCAGCTTGTGAGCTGGGCTAGTTTCTTTTTTGCTCCAAAGCTGCCTCTTTGGTTCCTATTCTGGTAACATTCTGCTCGGTGCGGAGCGCCCTTCTGGGCCCAGAAGATCGATTCACAGACAGAGGCTCCTCTTCAGGGGCGTGTGGAATCCTCTTTGATGAAAATAAATCCATTAGGTTTTCTATGGACCCTTTTCTTTCTTAGACTTGGATAGATATTTTCAGCCCCTCTCTCGGACACTTTTAGAGAAGAGAGATGGGAGGGAGAAACTTGGCAGCCCGGGGAGACCGGAATGGAAACGGGAACAGAGCTTCCTGAGGAGTATTAGCGTCGTTGTTCCCCTCTGTGTCAGCGCACACCTTTCACTTCAGAAAGGTTCTCCCCAGGGGTGTGAGGAGTCACTGCTTCTCAGGGGTCTTGAATATTCCAGTTTATCCCCCTTAGTCCCCCACTTGGCAGAGTCTAGTAACCCCTTTTGGCCTAGCGGAAAGAGCCCGGGCCTGGGAGTTAGAGGACCTGGGATCTAACTCCAGCTCCACCATTTACCCGCTGTGTGAAATGATAATAATAGCGTTTGTTCAGTGCACTGTGCTAAGCACTGGGGGAGATAAAAGATAATCAGGTCAGATGCAGTCCCTGTGCCATGCAGTCCTCATAGGAGGAAGAACAGGTATTTAATCCCCATTTTATGGATGAGAAAATGAAGGGTCAGGGCAGTTGAATGACTTGTTTAAGGTCACACAACTGGCAAAGGGCAGAGCTGGGATTAGAACCCAGGTCCTTTGACTCCCAAGCCCGTATTTTTTCTAATAATAATAATTATTATTATAATAGCTATGGTATTTGTTAAGACCTTATTATGTGCAAGCACTCTTGTAAGCACTGGGGGAGATACAAGGTGAATAGGTTGGACACAGTCCCTGTCCCATATAGGACTCACAGTCTCAATCCCCATTTTACAGATGAGGGAAATGAGGCCCAGAGAAGTGAAGTGACTTTCCCAAGGTCACACAGCAGACAAGTGACATAGCTGGGATTAAGTCACTGCTTCCCCATGCTGTCCTCCCTTCCACTTTGCCTGTGAGGCCCCCGTAGGGGGGGAACTGTGTCTGGCCTGATTATCTTATTCTCACTCCAGTGCTCAGTATAATGCTTGGCAGATAGTACGTGCTTACCACAATAATTACTATTATTATTATTATTATTATTATTATTATTTAACCTCACACAGGAAACTTAAAGATATGTCCAGAGTCAGGTTCTATGCACAGGGACTGTGTCTGACCTGATTATCTTATATCCACTCCAGTGCTCAGGATATTGCTTTTTACATAGTAAGGACTTACTATTATTATTATTGCCATGATTTAGCAACACACAAAAACCTCACAGAGATGCCCACAGCCAGGTTCAGAGGGTCAGAGAGAGCAGGCCACCTCCAGGAGCTAAGACCGGGGAGTGAGGTTGGCCGCAGTTAAAAATTTGACCAGGATGATTCTGGAATTTGTTAAAGTGTTTACTTAGGAGGATTGTGCTAAGCTTTGAGGTAGACACATAATGATGGGGTCAGATCCAGTTCCTTTCCCACATAAGACCAGTAGTCTAAGGAGGAGAGAGAACAGGCGTGAGAAGCAGCATGACCTTGTGGATAGAGCAGGGTCCTGGGATTCAAACGCGCCGGGGTTCTAACCCTGGCTCCGCCACTTGTCTACTTTGCGATCTTGAGGAAGTCATTTTACTTCTCTGTGCCTCAGCTACCTCATCTGTAAAATGGGGATTAAGACCGTGAGCCCCACGTGGGACATGGACTATGTTCAACCAGATTAGCTTTTATCTACCCCAGTGCTAAGTACAGTGTCTGACATGTAGTAAATGGTTAAGAAATACAATAAAACAACAACGGTATTGAACTACAAGTTATTATACAGATGAAGAAAATGAAGCACAGAGAAACCCAGTGTCACAGAGCAGGCAGATGGCGGATTTGGGGTCTCCCGACTCCCCTCATGGTATTTTCACTAGACCACACTGGAGTCAGTCAGTCAGTCAGTCGTATTTATGAGTGCTTACGGTGTGTATAGCACAGTACTCACCTCTTGGAAAAGTAGAACATAATAAAACAGACACATTCCCTGCCCAAAGTGACCTTACAGTCTAGAGGGGGAGACAGACATTAATATAAATAACTGAAATTAGGGGAATGTACCTAAGTGCCGTGGGGCTGGGAGGAGGTATGAATAAAGGGAGCAAGTCAGGAGGAGAGTCAAAGAAAAGGAAAAGAAGGCTTAGTCAGGGTAGGCCTCTTGGAGGAGATGGACCTTCAGTAAAGCTTTGAGGATGAGAGACAAGTAATTGTGTGTTAGATATGAAGAGGGAGGGCATTCCAAGCCAGAAGCAGGAAGTGAGAGAGAGGTTGATGGCGAGATAGACAAGATCGAGGTACAATGAGGTACAGATTGGCAATAGAGGAGTGAAGTGGGCTGGGTTGTAGAAGGAGAGTAAAGAGGTGAGGTAGGAGGGGGCAAGGGGATTGCATCCTTGGGGTGTCCACTCTCCCTGCTGCCTCTGTGAATGAGGATCTGGGAGGGAAATGGCAGTAGAGCAAGGTGAGATGGGGGCCTAGATAAAGCTTCTAAGCTCGGGATTTAGGGTGGATGCTGAATGATGACATTACTCCTATCAGACCACCGGACCATCACTTCCCAGGTAGAGGGGGAAGTCAGTCAGTCAGTCAGTCAGTCAGTCAGTAGTATTTACTGAGTGCTTACTGTGTGCAGAGCACTGTACTAAATGCTTGGGAGAGTACGATATAACAGTATTACAAACACATTCCCTGCCCACAATGACTTAGTTGTCCTAAAGAGGGGGCAACTTTCTTTTCCATTCATTCAGTCATGTTTATTGAGTGCTTAAGTTGTGCAGAACACTGTACTAAGATCTTGGGAGAGTACAATTCCCCTTTTCAGGGCAGCCGAAGGTCCGTAAACGGCTCAGGCTGAGCGTGGGCCGGGACCAGGGCTATAACACTCTGTCAAATGGGCACATTGAGAGCTGGGCATCGGGTGACTGGCAGAGGCGAGGTGCCAGGATTCAACCTTCACTTTCTATTGCCCCTCAGGACTCCTATCTCTGGATCAGTCAGCGGGTGAGGGCCAGGACCCGGGGGACATAGGCGAAATCAGACTCCCAGTTCCAAACCCCAAGTGGAAAATCCCTAATTAACTATCTTCGATTCCCAATTTCCAATTTTGTTAATAACAGCATCCTGTGCTCATCATGTCTCTTTTGCAGGGAGGCTCAAAACTCACCTGAAAGCTTTATTTCATTAGCCCTAAAACATCTTGTGGATACAGATCCTGGGATGACTTTAGGACGGAAGATGGGATGTTCGGAAGAGGGTGCGTCCACGGAGTCGCTATAGGCCGGGAACAACTCAAAGGCATTTGAAGAAGAAAAATGTCCTCCTGGAGGAGGACCGGTGGTGGGAATTTGCATCCTTCCATTAAGACAAGAAGCCGCAGTTTGGTGGTGTCAAGCCATCGACCCACAACCCTTCAGGTGAGGGCTGTGTGTAATAATAATAATTGTGGTATTTGTCAAGCGCTCACTATGGGCTAGGCACTGTACTAAGAGGCTAGGCACTAGTTGGGGTGGATTCAAGGAAATCAGGTTAGACACAGTCCCTATCTCCTAAGGGGCTCACAGTCTCAATTCCCATTTTACAGATGAAGTAACTGAGATCCAGAGAAATGAAGTGAGTTGCCCAAGGTCACACAGCAGACAAGTGGCAGAGCCGGGATTAGAACCCATGACCTTCTGACTCCCAGGCCCGTGCTCTATCCACTGAGCCATGCTGAGTCTGGGTGACACCCAGGTGCAGCTGGGCAAGGGGTGGGAAGTCTCACAGCTTCCGTGTCAAACCTCTCTACCGACTCTATGGATCTGCCTGGCATACTTTCGCTCAGTCTACCGGCCTGTCACTCCACTGGAGGTTTGTTCTAGGCTGGGAGGGAGGGTGGCCAGTCATTTGTACTTATTGAGCGCTTACTGTGTGCAGAGCACCGTTCTAAGTGCTTGGGAGAGCACAATATAACAGTAAACAGACACATTCCCCGCCCACACCAAGCTTACGGCCTAGAGGGAGAGACGGACAGTAATAGAAATAAATAAATTACGGACGTAGACGTAAGTGCTGTGGGGGCCAAGTGGAAAGAGCAGCTGACCGGCGGTCAGGATATGTGTCTGCTCTGCCTCTGACGTGCCGACCTTGGCTAGATGTCCGAGCTTCAGTTTCCTCATCTGTAGAATAAGGATAAGATCCTTGGTCTCCCTACTGCCTGTGAGCCCTGTGTGGCTCCCGAACGGTGTCCGATTGGATCGTCTCGTATCCGCCCCAGTGCTTAGCGCAGGGTTTGGATTGTCAAGAAATGCTTCATAAAGAGCAGAATAAAAATAGCAGTGATAATGCCAGATGTGGAAACAATCTATGTAGGGGTGAAATGAGTCTCTTAGAAACTGAAAGCAAGTTTGAGGCAGACCCGAGTCTAGCGCACTAGACCTGGATTTCTATTCCCATTCCACGTTCATTCCGTTCCCAATCTGATGACGAAGATGAAAATCATAATGATGACGATAATGTTATTCGCGAAATGCTTACAATATGCCAAACTCTGAGGTAGATACAAGATAACCAGTTCAGAGTTATTCCCAGACCCACAGTCTATAGGGTAGCGAGACTAGGCATTGAATTCCCATTTTACAGTTGAGGAAACAGACAAGATAATTTAAATCACGCAGGTCACACAGTAGGCGGGTGGTGAAACTGGGATCATGAACCCACGTCCTCTGACTCCCTGGACTTTGCTCTTTACAGTAGGTCACAATAGACACAATCCCTGCCCTCAGGGAGCTTACAGTCTTAACCAGGGGAGACGGTCACTAAATTGCAGAAAGAGAGAAGCGCCCGGAGTTTAAAGGTATGTTCATAAGTGTTCCCGCAGGGAGTACCCAAGTAATTAGGGTGAAAATGAGGAAGTGTTGAAGTGGCTGTAAGGGATGTGGAAATGAGAGTGAACCAGGGAAGGCCTCCAGGAAGAGATGTGATTTCCCCTTCGTCAAAGGGGAGAGCAGCGGTCTGCCAGATGTGAAGGGGAAGGGAATGCCAGACAGGAAGGAGGGTGGGATCGGGAGATGGACAGTGAGGGGGACTAGAGGGAGACGTTCTTTGGCTCAGTTTCCCTTTTCTAGCTTTATCCATCCTATCTTTACTTGCCTCCTGGGATAACTCTTTCCTTCGATATGTCTGTGATTTCCTTCATAACAGTTTCCTTCATCTCTGTACTCTGACCTACCAAGCGTTGGTCTAACTGCTTTACTTGTTCTCAGATTTTTTTAAAAATAATATTTGTTAAGTGCTTACTATGTGCTAGGCACTGTATTCAGCTCTGGCATAGATAAAAGCTAATAATGATGATGGTATTTAAGGGCTTACTATGTGCGAGGCACTTTAATAAGCTCTGGGATAGATACAAACTGATCAGGTTGGACACAGTCCCTGTCCCACATAATAATAATAATGTTGGTATTTGTTAAGCGCTTACTATGTGCCGAGCACTGTTCTAAGCGCTGGGGTAGACGCAGGGGAATCAGGTTGTCCCACGTGGGGCTCACAGTCTTAATCCACATTTTACAGATGAGGGAACTGAGGCACAGAGAAGTTAAGTGACTTGCCCACAGTCACACAGCTGACAAGTGGCCGAGCTGGGATTCGAACTCATGAGCCCTGACTCCAAAGCCCGTGCTCTTTCCAATGAGCCACGCTGCTTCTCTAAGATAAGGAATTGTCCCCGAAGCTCTCTCCTGCTCACGGTCTTTGCCGGGCCAGGCTTTCCTCAGATCTGCATCCCAAAGCGGGGTCATCCTCAAACCGGCCAACCTGATCAAACCCCTCAGCCTCTCCTCTCTCCCTCTCCCCCACTCGGGATTCGGCCACACATCCTCCGTGTTCTCCTCTCCGCGTTTCCCTCTAGTCAGCCCGGCCCCAAGCTGGACTCCAGAGCTCTCTTCCTGGCCACAGACAGGCCGGACCCTCCGGGATGGGGGAGCGAGGCGGACCACCGGCCCGGTGGGCCCCCCGAAACCGCTCCCCGCCCCCGTCCCCCTCACCCCCAACCCAGGCAGAAGGGCAGTGTCCTCACCCACGATCATGTGATTGCAGACGTCACAGAAAGTGGGCTTCTTGAAGACGTGGTCTTGGAACGCGTGCACTTTGGCGCCTTCCGGCTGCACGTGGACCCTGGCCGGGGTGGTCCCCCGGCCCTCCGGGTCTGGGAATCGGCCGCCGCCGCCCCTCGCTTCGGGCAGCAGGCCCATCTGCAGCCGCACGTCGTGGTTCGTCCTCTGGAAGAAGTTGTCGGCGCTTTTACTCCGTAAACTTTTGGTCTTGAAAGAAAGTGATCGTTTTAGTTTCTGTAGCTGGAATGCAATGACAGAACAATCACTCTTACTACGATGCAGGTTCTGGCCTTAGCGCGGGTCGGGGAGGTGGTTGACTACGCCCTCTTTTTTAAGCTCCCGGTGAGCAGGGAGTGTGTCTATCTGTCCTTATGTTGTACTCTTCCAAGCGCTTAGTACAGTGCTCTGCATTCGGTAAGTGCTCAGTGGAAAGAGCACGGACTTGGGAGTCAGAGGTCATGGGTTCGGAACCCGCCTCTGCCACTTGTCAGCTGGGTGACTGTGGGCAAGTCACTTCACTTCTCTGTGCCTCAGTTCCCTCATCTGTATAATGGGGATTAAGACCGTGAGCCTCACGTGGGACAACCTGATTACCCTGTGTCTTCCCCAGTGCTTAGAACAGTGCTCTGCACATAGTAAGCGCTTAACAAATACCAACATTATCATTACCACTGAATGAATGAATTTTCCTCAACTCCCTTCTGCGTTCCCTTCTGCTATCGCGTGGCCTAGTTAGACATTGAACAGTAATAGTGGAAAGAGCACTGGTCTGGTAGTCAGAGGACCTGGGTTCTAATCCAGGCTCTGACAGTTGCTTACTGTGGGACCTTGAGCAAGTCATTTAACTTATCTCTTCTTCAGTTTCCTCATCTGCAAAATGGGGACCCCATCACCTTCCTCCCTCCTACTTTAGACTGTGTGCCTCGTGTAGGACAGAGACTATGTCCAACCTGATTAACTTTTATCTTCTCCAGATGATGCGTAGTAGGCTCTTAACAAATTCCATAATAATAATAACAATAATAATAATAACAATAACTTAGCCTTGTGGAAAGAACCCGGGCCTGGGAATTAGAGAACCGGGTTCTAATTCCGCTCCACCACGAGTCTGCTGTTTGAACTTGGCCAAATTACTTCACTTCTCTGTCCCTCATCTGTAAAATGGGGATTAAGACTGTGAGCTCTATGTGGGACAGGGAATGTGCCCAACCTGATTAGCTTGTATATATCCCAGAGTTTAGTACAGTGCCTAGCACATAGTAAACACTTAACAATTACTTAAAAAAATAACATTGACATCACTGCCCTCTTTTCTTTGACTCTGGTTGGCTGGATTTCTCCTCTGAAGTGGCACCTTCTGGACTGTGAAACCTTGGGCAAATCACTTAAGTACTTAATACAGTGCTCTGCCCATAATAAGCACTCAGTAAATACCATTGATTGATTAACCTTTCAGTTCCTCAGTTTCCTCAGCCATAAAGTGGGGACAAGACCTGCCTCCCCCTGCTTCACAGAAATGCTGGGAAGACAGAAAGTCAACCTATGTGAAAGCGCTTTGGGTAAATAAAACCCTACAAATCTATCAGGCTGCTAATGATTACTAGAGGCAAAAGCATCAGCAAGCCAGAGAATCAATTAATCAATCAATCAATCAAAATAATTTATTGATCCCTTGTTCTGGGCAGAACAGTGCACTACTCGCTTGGGAGAGTCCAATGGAAAAAGTAAAATCATGCTTTTGCTCTCCCGTTTCCCCACTGCTTTGGGAAGCAGCATGGCCTAGTGGATAGAGCCTGGTCCCGGGAGTCAGAGGACCTGGGTTCTAATCCCAGCTCCGCCCCACGTCGGCTGTGTGATCTTGGGCAAGTCACTTCACTTCTCTGGGCCTCAGTTACCTCATCTGCAAAATAGGATTAAGACTGAGCCCCATGTGGGACAGCAACTGTGTCCAACCTTGTACCTGCCCTGGCGCTTAGTACAGTGCCTGCAACATAGGAAATGCTTAACAAATGCCATTCAGAAAAAGTGGCTGCTTTATATTTCCCATTCTGCCTTTCACTGGCTTGCCGACGGCTTCATCTCTTCTCCATCAGAGGTCCCTGCGTCCCCTCCTCGGGCCTTAGCTAGGATTCCTTTGTGTGAATTTCAATTAATTTCATTAATGTCACTTAAAATTCCATCTACCTCCACATCCAAAGGAAACTCATCACTGGATTTAAAGAAAGGAAACTCATCACTGGCTTAAAGCACTCAATCCCCTTGCCCCCCACCCCCCAGCTCACCTCACTACTCTCCTACTACAAACCAGCCCTCACACTTCACTCCTCTAATGCCAATCTTCTCGCTGTACTTGGTCCTCTTGCCCGGTTCCTGCCTCTAGCTTGGAATACCCTCCCTCCTCATATCTGACAATTACTCTCCCTGCTCTTCAAAGCTTTACTGAAGACACATCTCCTCCAAGAAGCCCTCCCTGACTAAGTCCTCCTTTTATTTTCTTCAACTCCCTTCTGTGTTATCCTGATTCCTCCCTCTATTCATCCCCATTCCCAGGCCCACAGCACTTCTATTCATATGTGTAATTTATTTATATTAATATCCATCTCTCCCTCTGGCTCACTGTGGGCAGGGGATGTGTCTATTGTATTGTTACATTGTATACTCTCCCAAGCGCTTAGTACAGTGCTCTGTCCCAATAAGTGCTTAATAAATACGATTATTTATTAAGGACTGAATGACTGATCGCATCCTCCCATTCACCATCTTTTTTATGAGTCCAAAAACGGAGAAAGCCATGATGGAGTCCTCTGGCAATCCTGCACATAGTAAGCACTCAATAAATCACATAGATTGACCTTTCGGGGCCTCAGTTTCCTCATTCATAAAATGAGGATAAGACCTGCCTCTCCCTGCTTCACAGAAATCCTGGGAAGACAGAATGAGTCAACTGATGGGAAAGCGCTTTGGGTTCGATGACTTTTCTGGGCTAGGAGAAAGGCGACGGACAGTTCAGGAGTGCCCGGGAGTCAAACGGAGACTCCGTCGTCCACCCGTAGCCTGTCTGCTGCCCCATTTATTCATAAAGACCAGAATTCCCCCCAACTCCAGGACCGTACAGCCCCCCGGTTGCCCTGGCAACCTCAGCTGCCCCACGTGGTTCACGTAAATAGGACTCAGAACCGACCCCAGCTTGGGTGAATGTGAGATTCGGGGGACCACTTTGATCACCCCCTGAAAAAAAAACACCACGCCCATTAGGGTCCTTCATCTTCCTTCATCAACCGGGGAGCTCAGCAAACAGCGACCCTGATTGCTTATTCGAGTGGCTTTTATGACAATTTATCCCAGAATGCAGAAATCAGACCTAATCAGTGCACTATAACAGAGAATAACAGCCCTGAGAGATGACTGAATTGGCATTCATTATTGATCTACGGTGGAACATGAAGCTAATTAAATAGCATGTGCTAGTTTATTCCTGCCACGAGGAAAAGAAACTGTTCTGCCAGAAGAGATCGACTTGATGCATTAGCTCGGCTTTAGATCTATCCACGTTGACCGATAGAGGATTCGGTGCGGGCATAGATCAGCTGTCCTGGAACTGGGCTCAATGACCCCTCCTCCAGCACATGGCTCCGAATAGCTCAAAGTGCTCCAAGGGTCTAAAACAGAAATCTCCTCTTTCCTCCTCAATTCCTTCCTCCTCCATCTTTCCCATCTCTGCCAATATCATCAATCAGTCGATGCTATTAATCCAGTGCATTCTGTGTGCAGAGCACTGTACTGAGCATTTGTGAGAGTTTAGTACAACTTTAGTACAAGTTCCCTGCCCACAATGAGTTGATAGTCTAAGGGGAGTAGGGGGGCACTCTCTTTCCCAGGAGCTTGTCGCTGTAAACTCACTGTGGGCTGGGAGTGTGTTTACCCACTCTGTTATTTTGTACTCTTCCAAGCGCTTAGCATAGTGCTCTGCACCTGATTGACTGATTGATTTTGGTATGATCATAATAATAACAATAATGGCATTTGTGCTTACTATGTGTCAAGCCCTGTTCTAAGTGGCGGGTAGATACAAGGTAATCAGATTGGCCCACGTGGGGCTCGCAGTCATGCTCCCCATTTTCCAGCTGAGGTAACTGAGGCACAGAGAAGTCAAGTGGCTTGTCCAAAGTCACAAATCAGACAAGTGGAGGAATCGGCATTAGAACCCAAGACCTCTGACACCCAAGCCCGGGATCTTTCCACTAAGCCACGCCTCGACTCTTCATTGCTAAATAATTCTTGGATCTGCCTCCTCCTCCCAGCCAAATAGTACTCAGTTCAAGCTCTCTTCAGATCAAGATTAGTTCACTGTTTTGGCCTCCTGGATGGGCTCCCAGCTTCCAGCCTCTCTCCCATTTAGTCTGAACTCCATTGTGTTGCTTGTAGTGTCATCCAGCACCCATCTTTCCACTTATTTATTTATTTAACCGGGTATTTGATAAGCACTTTCTGCGCGCCAGGCCTATACTAAGCACTGGGGTAGCTACAAGCTCATCAGATTGGACACAGCCCGTGTGCCGCACGGGGCTCTCGGTCTTAAGCCCCATTTTAAAGATGAGGTAACTGAGGCTCAGAGACGTTACCAAAGTCACACAGAAGACAAGTGGAGGAGCCAGGATTAGAACCCAGGTCCTTCTGACTCCCAGGTCCGGGCTCTACCCTCTAGACCGCGCTGCTTCAAACATCTCCAATAGATACACGATCCTTAGCAGTGGTTTTACGGGTCTTTAGCAGCTCTCCCCATCTTACTTATCCACCTCTTTATTGACTTATTTTAAAAATCAAATTTGTTAAGCACTTCCGTGTGTGCCATACTAGGCCCCGGGTAGATATAAGATAATCAGATTGGTCACAAACCCTGTCCCACTTGGGGCTCACAGTCTAAGTAGGAAGGAGAACACATGTCGAATCCCCGTTCTGCAGATGAGGGAACTGAGGTAGAGAAAAGTGAAGTGACTTGCCCAAGGTTACACAGCAGATGAGTGGAGGAGCCGGGATCAGAACCCGGGGCTCTTTCCATTAAGCCGAGCTGCTTCCCATGGCTTTACCTCTCGCTTCCGAGCTCCCACGTTTCACTCCTCCCAACATCACCTCCTAAACTTCCCTCAGTCTTGACTCTCCTGCTGCCGGCTCTTTTCTCTCACCGTTTCTCCTGGCTTAAATACTCTTTTCCCCATCACAGCCTTCCTAAAACCCTCCCTTTTCCAGGAAAACATCCCTTATGAATTCTCAGCAGCCCAAAGAGTTACAACTGAATAGGCAACCTCAGCAGTTTTGTTTTTAATATATATTCAGTTTGCATTACTACTTTCTTTATCCTTGTTTCTCCTCCTGCTACTTATCAGGGTCCTTGATAAGCACTTACTGCTTATCAGTAAGTAATAATGTATAATATTTTATTTATACATGCTATTCGACTTTCCGTCTCCCCCGTTATAGCATGAATTCTTGAGGGCAGGAAATGTGTGTTTGACTCTGCTGTACTCTCTCAAGAGTTTAAAGACAACCTCTGCACTCAGGAAACGCTGTTGATCGATTGAAGACTTGTCTTTACCGGCAGAACATCTGAACATTAGACCATGACCATTGCCGTTAGTGGGTCAGACCAGTAGCCCATCCAGCTGAGAATTATCGGATAGAATTCAATCAGATTTAATTTCTATGGAAGCAGCGTGGGCTAGTGGATAGAGCACGGGCCTGGAAGCCAGATGGACCTAAGTTCAAATCCTGCCTCCACCGCTTGTCCGCCGTGTGACCTTGGGCAAGTCACTTCGGTACTCTGTGCCTCAGTTCCCTCATCTGTAAAATGATGGTTGAGAGTGAGCCCCATGAGGGACATGGACTGGGTCCAACCTGATTAGCTCGTATCTACCCCAGCATTTATCTGCACAGTGCCTGGTGCAGAGTAAGCGCTTAAAAAATACCACAGATACAACAGCAAAAAAGACTTGATTGTGCTCTGGGCTGGTGGTGGTTGTGTTGGTGCTGATAGTTGTGCTTGATTCCTAAAACTAAAGAGCCACTCTGCCCAATGCCCTAATGCAGTTATATTTACCAATGCTGCTGTCTTGTGTATTGTTTTATGTCCTCATCATTTCTTCTTTCCTTGTGTGTCTGTTTCTGGTCCACCCTCTCCCCTTTATTTTTAGATTGTGTCCACCCTTGGGGCCAGGGATCACGTCAGGTTCTCATGCCTCTGTTTTATTTCCAGCTCTTAGTACAGTGTGCTTACTTGGCACGCAGCAAGCTCTCAATAAGTACAATCGGTTGATCGATCACTTTGTTAATTGCTTACTCTGGGTCAAGCACTTTACTAAGTACTGGGTAGATACAAGTTAGTATTTAGCATGGTTTTCATCATGGACCAATTAATCAATTGTAATTATTAAGCACTTGCTCTACCTAGAGTAGTGTACAGAACACATGGGAAAGTACAATAAAAAAATCAGTCCAGTTGAGAGGAGGAGGAGGAAAAGAGGAACAGAAGGAGGAGGAAGAGGAGGAGAAATAGAAGGAGGAACAACAAAGGAGGAGATACACGAGAAGGAGAGATAGGAGGAGGAGGAAGAGAAGGAGGAGGAGGAAGAGGAGCAGGAGAAAGAGGAAGAGGAGAAGGAAGAAGAGGAGGACAAAGATGGAGAAGAAAGAGGAGAAGGAGGAGGAAGAGAGGAGTAGGAATTGGAGGAGGAGAAGGAGAAAAAGGAGGAGGAAGAAGGAGACCAGGAGAAAGAAAGAGAAAGAAAAGGAAGAGAAAGAAGGGGGAAGAACAGGAGGAGGAGGAAAAGGAGGAGGAGAAGGAGGAGGAAGAGGGAGAGAAGGAGGAGGAGGTGAAGGAAGAGGAGGAGGGACAGGAGCAAGAGGAAGAGGAGGAGGAGGAATAGGAGGAGGAGGAGAAGAAAGAGGAAGAGGAGGAACAGAAGAGTAGGAACAGGAGAAGGAGGAGGAATGGGAGGAAAGGAGGAGCAGGAAGGTCTGAGGGCCTGAACAAGTTAATAACTGAGTTTTTGTCTCCTGGACAATGCAGGTTGGCTGTACTTCCTCATCCCTCTAGCCCGGGTAACCTTGTAGTCAAGCTGTGTTCTCCTGGTGATCAAATTCACGTAGATGCTCAAATTCACGTCTCGGCTCAGGAGTCGGAGGAGCTGGATTCTAATCCTGGCTCTGCCACTTCCCTGCTGTGTGCTGTTGGGCAAGTCACTGAACCTCTCTGTGCCTCAGTTACCTCATCTGTAAAATGGGGATTAAGACTGTGGGCCACATGTGGGACCAGGACGGTGTCTGAGCCTATTAGCTGTATCTACGTCAGTGCTTAGTACAGTGCCTGACACATACTAGGTGCCTACAAGTACCATTAAAAAAAAGTTAAGACTGTGAGCTCCTTGTGGGACATAGACTGTGTCCAGCCTGATTAGTTTGTATCTACCCCAGCGCTTAGCACAGTGCCTGACACATAGTAAGTGCTTAACAAATATCCTAAAACTATGTATATGATATAGAATTTGTAGATACTTGAATAAGTGTCGTGGGGCTGAGGGTGGGGCCAATACCAAATGCCTCAAATCACAGATCCAGATGCATGGACAACGCAGAAGGGAGAGGGAGCCAGGGAAAAGAGGGCTTAATTGGGGAAATCCTCTAAACCTCTGCTGCTGCTTCTCGAAGAATTTATCATTATTGTATTTGTTAAGCGCTTACTTTATTTGAGGCCTGGGAAACGGGCTTCCATTGGAATATTACCAGCTATAGAGGTATTAAACGATATGTCTTTGGCCCCTGGTATCATAGCCTCTCAGATTAGGTTTGTCAGTTAGACCTCTTTCCAGGCTGAATGAATATCAGCACGGCAAAGTACAGCAGGATCGCGTTAATCTGAGCTGTGGTTAAAACTCCATCTGGGTTCTCCCCTGACCTGTTCGCTCTTTCTGTTTAGAAACAAGATGAGGGAGGGCGGGTATCATTTGCCAAATGGATAACAGAGTTTTCTGACTTCTTTCCAGATGGCCTTAAAAAACCAACTAGAAGTTAGATTGAACTTAATGAGAACAGACTACTGGGGCTTAAAATAGCAGCTGAGTCGAAGCATTGAAAGTCGCGTCGATGTAGATTTTTTTTTATGGTATTTGTTAAGCACTTACTACGTGCCAGTCACTATACTAAGCGCCGGGATAGATACAAGCTAATCAGGTTGGACATAGTCCCTGTCCCACATGGGGCTCACAGTCTTAATCCCCATTTTGCCGATGAGGTAATCGAGGCACAGAGAAGGAAGGGACTTGCCCAAGATCACAGACAGCAGACAAGTGGTTGAACTCAGATTAGAACCCAGGTCCTCAGTCTCTCCGACCCTCTCTTTCCACTAGATCACATTGCTTCTCAGAGACTTTGTCTTAAATCAGACAAAGTCCTTGTCCCCCATGGGGTTCATGGTCTGGGGGGGGGGGGGAAGAGCAGTTATTTAGTCCCCATTTTCCAGATAAGGAAACTGAGGCACAGAGAAGTTCAGTGACTTGTCCAAAGTCACACAGTAGACAAGTAAGTGGTGGAGCTGGGATAAGAACCCAAGTCTCCCTTGTCAGTCATCTACAGAAACTAAGGGGAAAAATAACCCAAGAGGGCAAAAATGGATGTGGTGGTGGCTGAGGGTTGAATGAGTAATAGTAATAATTGTAGTATTAAGCACTTACTACATGCCAGGAACTGTTCTAAACGCTGGGGTAGGTAGAAGATAGTCAGGTTGGACACAGTTCATGTCCCACTTGGGGGTCATAGTCTTAATCTCCATTTTCCAGATGAGGGAACTGAGGCATAGAAAAGTTAAGTGACATGCCCGAGGTCACACAGCAGACAAGTGGAGGAGGTGGGACTAGAACCCAGGTCCATCTGACTCCCAGGCACCTGTTCTATCCCCTACTTCCCACTGCTTCTCCAGCTGAAGTGTTTAGTACAGTGCTCTGCAACCGGGAGGCGCTTCCTAAATACCACCGATGGCCCGACTGTGATGGTGGAAGCGGTGGTTTTGGATCAGGAAAGCAGAAGGAAGAGTGAAAGAGAATTTCAAGGAAAGTGAGGAAATAGCAAATTCGGAAGAAAGTGTCCCCAGCCCTGCCTTTGATTGCTGCCCTCAGCTGATTTTTCCCGCTTAGGTTGGCACCCGAACTGGGTCCGTGGAAGGACCTGTTTGCCAAAGGAAAAATCTGCCTTCAGGGGATTCTAGGATGGAGATGACAGGTTTGGATGGGGACCGTGGAGCAATAAGGTCTAGTGGTTAGAGCACAGGTCCTGGAGTCAGCTGACCTGGGTTCTAATCCCCACTCCTCCAGTTGTGTGACCCTGAGCAAGTCACTTGACTTCCTGGGGCCTCAGTTCCCTCAGCTGTCAGATGGGGATTCACGCTACAGAAGCAGTGTAATCTAATGGATAGAGCACAGGTCTGGGAGTCAGAAGGATCCGGCTTCTATTCGCGGCTCCACCTCCTGTCTGCTGAGTGATTTTGGGCAAGTCACTTTACTTCTCTGTGCCTCACTTCTCTCATCTGGAAAAACTGAAGATTAGCGTGGTGAGCCCAATGTGGGATAGGGACTGTATCCAACCTGTTTGACTTGTATCTACCCCCTTAGTACAGTGCCTCGTGCATAGTAAGCGCTTAACAAATACCACAATTATCATCGTTATTATTATTAATAGTTGCTCTCCTTTCATGATAATAATAATAGTAATAATGTTGGTATTTGTTAAGCGCTTACTATGTGCAGAGCACTGTTTTCTAAGTGCTGGGGTAGATACAGGGTAATCGGGTTGTCCCACGAGAGGCTCACAGTCTTCATCCCCATTTTCCAGATGAGGGGACTGAGGCACAGAGAAGTGAAGTGACTTGCCCACAGTCACACAGCTGACAAGTGGCAGAGTCGCGATTCAAACTCATGACCTCTGACTCCCAAGCCTGGGCTGGAAAGAGCCACGCTGCTTCTCTAATCTTTCATCTTAGATTGTGAGCCCCATTTGGGACAGGGACCGTGCCTGGCTGGATCATCTTGCATCTACCTCAGTGCTTGGCACAGAGTAAGTGCTTAACCACAGCTATTATTACTAAGGGTGGATGGGAACCGACCCCAGATGGGTGATTTCCCCAGGCAGGAAGTGGTGGCTGCCCATGGAGAGGTCATTGAGTTTTAGAGGAGGCTGAAGTCTTGGTACAGCACTCTGCAGACTGTAAGGGCTCAGTAAATTGATTGACTGACTGGCTGGGTGGGAGTTTGGCCAAACCACCGGTGGGCTTGTGCTCTGAGAATAGTGAATGAGCATTCTCCAAACTGTTCTGAATTTAGTTTTAGCTGATGGCCCAGGTCTGTATTCCCAGGTCAGCAAGTCTGCAAAACGGGAAATTCCATTTTCCATTCTAAACCATCGGCTTTAAAGCCCTCAGTCCCCTTGTCAACCTCCTACCTCACCTCGCTACTCTCCTACTACAACCCAGCCCGCACACTTTGCTCCTCTAATACCAACCTACCTCCCTACTGACCTCTGGCCCACGTCCTGCCTCTGGCCTGGAATGCTCTCCCTCCTCATATCTGACAGAAAATTACCCTCCCAACTTTCAAAACCTTACTGAAGGTGCATCTCCTCTAAGAGGCCTTCCCTGACTAAGGCTTCCTTTCCTTTTCTCCCACTCCCTTCTGCATCAACCTGATTTGCTCCGTTTAGTCAGCCCTGCCTCAGCCCCACAGCACTTATATAAATATCCCTACTTTATTTGTATATGATGATGCCTGTCTCCCCTCTAGACTTGCTCAATGTGAGCAGTGAATGTGTTCTCTTCTAATTGTTATACTGCACCCTCCCAAACTCTTAGTTCAGTGCCTTGTACACAGTTAGTGCTCAATAAATATGATCGACTGATGGATTGATTGTCACTAACAACAACTTCTGTTCCAAAAAGCCACCCCTCTTGATGTCATCATCATCAAATCCTCACTTTCTGCACACCCTTTCAACCAATCAATCGATGGGATTTATTGAGCACCTGCTGTGTGCGGAGCACTGTACGTTTATTCATTCATTCAATCATATTTATTGAGCATTTGCTATATGCAAAGCACTATAGTAACTTCTTAGGAGAGTACAATATAACAATAAACAGACACATTCTCTGCCCACAAGTGCAATAAGAACAGAACTGTAAATCCTGCTGTTTTTTTCTCCATAACATTCCCTGGACTTGCTTCTTCCTGTCTGTCAGAACAGCTACCATCTTGGCTCAGGTTCTTTACGTAGCATGGATAGAGTATTATATCTGGCCTCCAGCCTCTCCCACTTTCAGTATTATATGCTGCTTCCTCAGTGTTTCTCCTCTAACGTCAGTCCGCACATATCTCAATCCTTTTTCAAAAACAGTAGCTCCAATCTCCCTCGGTATCGGGCGAAATATCCTCGTGGCTGGCTTTAAGGATTTCCACCAACACCCCACATCTCTCACATTGGCTCTCTTCGTGGGCTTCTCCCCAGTTTTGCACTCTTTGTTCTTTCCGAGGTCGGCTTCTAACTATTCCTCTCTCTCTCTCTCGACCCTCCTGCCTCCTGAGTTAAATCTGCATTGTGAACGCTTGTATTCCCCCAAGCACTTAGTACAGGGCTTTGCACACACTAGTCATGTGAGTTGTTGGCCTCTTCTACATTTACAAAAAACCAAAGCTACCTTTTTCCTAATCACCCCCACCTCTGACTTTAGTTTCCCAAAGAGCTATGGTACTAGAAGCAGAAGCAGAGGAGTTGGGTTTGAGTCCCGGACCTGCCACTGGCCTGCTGTGTGACCTTGGGCGAGTTATTTTAACTTCTCTGTCCCTCAGTTCCATCACTGGCAACATGGAATAATACCTTGAGTTTGGTACAGAACTTTTAGTCCCAGAACGCTCTCATGTTACCGATCTAATTTCTGCCTTCACAGCAACGCTGAGAGGTAGGTTGGAAGATATGTATTTTTATTCCCATTTTTCAAATGAGGAACTGTGGTACAGAGACTGAAGTACTTAGAATGTGAGCCCACATAGGACAAGGATTGTGAACAACCCGATTAACTTATACCTAGAGAAGCAGTGTGGCTCAGTGGAAAGAGCCCGGGCTTGGGAGTCAGAGGTCATGGGTTCGAACCCCGGCTCTGCCACTTGTCAGCTGTGTGACTGTGGGAAAGTCACTCAACTTCTCTGTGCCTCAGTTACCTCATCTGTAAAAAATGGGGATGAAGACTGTGAGTCTCACGTGGGACAACCTGATGACCCTGTATCTATCCCAGAGCTTAGAACAGTGCTCTACACATAGTAAGCACTTAACAATACCAACATTATTATTATTACCCCAGTGCCTCGTACAGTATTTGACACATAGTAGGTGCTTAACAAATTAGATACTATTAATACTAATGCAGAAAAGTTTAGCGACTTGCCTCTAGTCACACAGCAGCCCAGTGTCATAGTTCAGACTTAAAATTGGGTTCTCTGGCTTCTGGATCAGACCTCTTTCACTACATCAGAGAAGCAGTGTGGCTTAGTGGATAGTACACAGGGCTGGGTGTCAGGAGGACCTGGGTTCTAATCCTAGCTCCGTCACATGTCTGCTGTGTGACCTTGGGCAAGTCACTTCACTTCTCTGGGCCTCCATTACCTCATCTGTAAAATGGGGATTAAGAGTGTGAGCCCCGTGTGAGAGAGGGACTGTGTCCAACCTGACTGTATCTACCTCAGAGCTTAGAACAATGCTTGTCACATAGTAAGCACTTCAGAAGTACCACAGTTATTATTATATCGCTCTGCCTTAGATAGCCTTTGTAGAGTGCTATAAAAAATCAAAGTATTAATATTATTATGGCCATTTTTCAGCTCAGCGAACACAAGCATCTGCTTTCTGTAAATTATTATCATTATTATTGTACTCCTTAAGTGCTTACTATGTGCCGAGCGCTGTCCTAAGCACTGGGGTAGATACAAGATAATCAGGTTGGACACAATCCCTGTCCTACTTAGGGCTCGCAGTCTAAGAAATACTTTACAATAGAGTTGCTAGACATTGCCTACAAGGAGTTAGATACAACAAGCCTCTCCCAAGACATATATTCCTAGGAAAAACAAACCAGTAAGGGAGAGAAAGGAGACACAGAATATATTGCTCCTCTCCAGCCCCTTCCCTGGTTTCTCTTTGACCCAGTTTGATTTCTTTCAGACCCTGGGGATATGGGAACAGACATATTTCCATGTCTGAGCTAAACTGTTCAGAGATGTATTTATTATTATTATTATTATTCTAAAGAGGATCCTCCAGAAATCTTCCAGGCCAAGAATTGACTTCCCCCTGTGCTTAGTGGGAAAATCACGGGCCTGGAAGTCAGAGGACCTGGATTCTAGCCATGCTCCTCCACTTCCATGCTGTGTGACCTTGGGAAAGCCACTTAACTTCTCTCCACCTCAGTTTCCTCCTCTGCAAATTGGGTATTAAAACCCCATCTCCCTTCCCTCTCAGACTGTGAGTCTCATATTGGACAGGGATTGTGTCCTAGCTGCTTACATCGTTAAACGAGAGACAGAAGACAGGAGGCAGTGAGGTCAGTGAGTAGGTTGATGGGCTGTGCTTGGACAAGTGGAGTAGCACACTCAGCATCGACGCCCCCCCAATTCACACTAAGCACAATCACAATCTTCCTCCCAAATCCTCCCCAACCCACCTCCCACCACCATGACCGCCATCACCGGATCATCATCCCTAAGTCAAATTTCTTGAACACCCATTTTTGAAAACATCACTTTTATTCCCTCTCATCTTAGTGGATTTAAATCATCAGACCGTCCCTCTCTTCAAGAGCTGAGAAACATTCCCTGACTTATCGACCCTGCCCATCCCCGCAGGAGATCTAGTAACAGGAATTCTAGATCTGCATTCACCTTACTTCTCTAGAGAGATCAAAAACCGAGTCTAGAGCCCTTCTTTTGATTGAGGTTTAGGGAGCAGGACAAGAGATGGCAAGCTGGAATCGAACAAATTCCCCTAATCATCACGATTCCTCTTCCTGAACTTGCAAGTTCGGGCTGTTGACGTGAAGGGTATCTTCTCGAAAGTTCACCAACTCTGTTATGCCGCACTCTCCCAAGTGCTTAGCACAGTACTCGGCACACAGTAAGCATTCTATAAATACAATTGATTGCACGATTGGCTTGGGAAGGAGTTGTGCACATGGGCCTCTATAAATAGGATGTTTCGGCCCGACCGTTCGGTGATATGCTTCATAAAGCATCACTAATGCGCATTAGAAAATCAAAGGAGCGTTGACTTGTGTAGCTCTTCACTCCGGTAGTCCCAAACAGCCCTTTCAAAAGTTCTCAGTCTTATCTCTGAGTATGAGGGTCTGTATATTGCCTACTGGAAGACGGTAGATCAAAACATTTGAATCTTAATTAAAAAAGGCTAGGTTGCCCTCTCCCAAATAATAATGATCGGTAAAATGAGAAAATTCATTTGGATGCTGCATTAAGGATTCTGTGAAATGAACTGGACTTCTATTCTGCAGTGAAAGTTTAGGGGATTTATGAGTCCACCGTGATCAACAGGTGACACCTCTTTCGATCCATCCCCCGCTCACTTCACTTTATCAGGCACCCTGCCTGTCAATTCACTTTTCCTTGTCTTATGGTGTCGAATCATTTCCGATCCATAGCGGCTCCATGGACACATCTCTCCTAGAACGCCCCACTTCCACCTGCAATCGTTCTGGTAGTGGATCCAAAGAGTTGTCTTGGTAAAACTACGGAAGTGGCTTGCCTTTGCCTTCTTCCTCGCAGTAAACTTGAGTCTCAGCCCTTAACTCTCTCCCATGCCACTGCTGCCCAGCACAGGTAGTTTTGCCTTGTAGCAGATTGCCTTCCACTTGCTAGCCACTGCCCAAGCTAGGAATGGGATGGGTGAGCCTCTGCTTGACTTTCCCTCTCATAGCCGAGACAGGTGGACTATTTGGAAACTCTCCAGATGTGTTCCTGAGATGACTCCCTTCTTCAGATCTCCAATTTTTTTAAAAATGGTATTTGTTAAGTGCTTAGCATGCGTCAATCACTGTTCTAAGCCCTGGGGTAGACACAGGTTTATCAGTTTGGAGGCAGTCCCTGTCCCACATGAGGTTCAAAATCTAAGTAGGAGGGAAATCAGGTATTGAATCCCCATTTTACAGTTCCATTCTCTCATTCCCATATGGCTTGACACACTTTCCTTACAAGGAAATATACTGGATAGGATATTTGAATATCGGGAGCTCTGTTTATTGCTTTAGAAATAGAGGGAAGGGAAAAGATGGAGGAGGGAAGAAAGGGAGAAGAGGAGGAGGGCCTGGTAGACCCATCAGTGAATTAATTAATAATGTTGGTATTTATTAAGCGCTTACTATGTGCCGAGCACTGTTCTAAGCGCTGGGGTAGACACAGGGGAATCAGGTTGTCCCACGTGGGGCTCACAGTCTTCATCCCCATTTTACAGATGAGGGAACTGAGGCACCGAGAAGTTATTCAATGGTCTAGACTGTAAACTCGCTGTGGAGAATGAATGTGCCTGTTTAGTGTTACACTGTACTCTCTAAAGGCTTAGTATGGTGCTCTGCACACAATAAGTGCTCAATAAATACGACTGAATGAATGGAGTCTTTACTGAGCGCTTACTGCGTGTGCAAACCGCTGTACTAAGCACTTGGGAAAGTAGAATATAACAGAGTTGGTAGACTTAATCCTTGACCTTAAGGAGTTTATAGTCTGGGGAGACAGACATTCATTCCTTCAATAGTATTTATTGAACGTTTACTATGTGCCGAGCACTGTACTAAGCGCTTGGAATGAACAAGTCGGCAACAGATAGAGACAGTCCCTGCCCTTTGACGGGCTTACAGTCTAAATGGGGGAGACAGACGAAAACAATCAACACAAAAACAGACAATGAAATAAATGTTGATATTTGTTTGTTGGTATTTGTTAAGCGCTTACTATGTGCAGAGCACTGTTCTAAGCACTGGAGTAGTACAGGGTAGTCAGGTTTCACAGAAGGACCAGCAGAGTATAAAGATATTTATACATATTTCGACTCTAGACTGTTAGCTCGTTGTGGACAGGGAGAGTTTCTGTTTCTTGTTATACTGTACTCTCCAGGTGACTAGTTCAGTGCTCTGCACATAGTAAGCACTCAATAAATATGCTAGAATGGATTCATAAACGAAACCCTGTATGTATGGATAGGAAGCTGAGAATGCACGGAAAGACAGAAGGAGAAAGAATTCAGGAAAGTCCCTTCAAGCACTCAGTCCGTTAATCAATAATATTTATTGAGCACTTACTTCGTGCAAAGCACTCTACCAAGAGCTAGACTGAAAGCACCTTGTGGACAGGGGTCTGGCCTACCAACTCGATTGCCCTCTCCCAAGCACTTAGTGCAATATCAATCGATCAAACGCAGTCATCGAGCGCTTACACTGTGCAGAGCGCTGTTCTAAGCACTTGGGAGAGTACAGAGTTGGTTGCCATATTCCCCGCCCACAAGGAGCTTACAATCAAGACTGTAGTCTACATTTTAGTACTCAATAAATACCATTGATGGATCCACTGGGAGAACACAATAGATTAGGCAGACATGTTCTCTGCCTTCAAGGAGCTCAAAATCTAGTATGGAAAACAGACATTCAAATTGTCTCTATTTGTTGCCGAATTGTATTTTCCAAACACTTAGTACAGTGCTCTGCACACAGTAAGCGCTCAGTAAGTACGATTGAATGAATAAAGGAAGCAGTGGAGTACAAGGACGTAGTCAACATTTCCACTCTAAAAGACGCCATTTATCCTGCTGGCCTTTTGCTCCCCGTTTACTTTTCTGATGCACAGTAAGGCATATTACTAATTCACTTTCCTCTCAATGCTCTCCCAGAAAGAGACACTAAGCCCCCAGGGGCCTGTCCGTCCTTCGTTTCACGGAACCTTTATGATAAAATACAATTCCAAAGATGATACCGGCCTTGGGAATCAATGCATCAGTTGCTACAGGCAAGAAAACTCTTCCCTCACTGGTTCACTGGAGATAGAAAAGACAGAATCAAAACACTGACTTCACTAGACACTGCCAGATCAGCATCCACCCCATTCAGCTTTTCCATCCTCCATTTCCTTCCGTTTCAGCTTCTTATCCACCAGACAATTTCTATCCCTCCTTAAAAGGTCTTATTAAAAGCACATCTCCTCCACATCTCAGCCTAGTGGCTAGAGCCCCGGCCTGGGACTCAGAAGGCCCCGGCTTCTAATTCTGGCTCCGGCACTCACCTGCCGAGTGACATCGGTCAAGCCACTTCGCTTCTCAGTGACTCAGTTCCCTCACCTACAAAATGTGGTTTAAGAATGTAAGCCTCATGTGGGTCAGGGAATGTGCCCAACTTGATCAGTTTGTATTTACTCCAGTGCTTAGTAAAGTACCTGGCACACAATAAGCCGCAGTTCAACCCTCTTCTCCCCCCTTTCCCTCCGCTCCTCCCCCTCTCCCGTCCCATCCCCTCAGCACTGTACTCATCCGCTCAACTGTATATATCTTCATTACCTTATTTATTTTGTTAATGAGATGTACATCACCTTGATTCTATTTATTTGCTATTGTTTTAATGAGATGTTCTTCCCCTCGATTCTATTTATTGCCATTGTTCTTGTCTGTCCGTCTCCCCCGATTAGACCGTAACCCCGTCAAAGGGCAGGGACTGTCTCTATCTGTTACCGATTTGTACATTCCAAGCGCTTAGTACAGTGCTCTGCGCATAGTAAGCGCTCAATGAATACTATTGAATGAATAACAAAGACCAAAAAGAAAGGGCCTTCCCCAACTAAGCCCTCATTTCCTCTTCTCCCACTCCCTTCTGTGTCACTCTTGGATTAGGATTTGCACCCTTTATTCATCCATCCCTCATTCCCATGGCACTTGTGTATATATCTGTAATTTATTTAAATTAATCTCATTGTGTCAGCTCATTGTGTGTAAGCTCTTTGCGGACAGGGAACGTGCCTACCAACTTTTCAGCTGTGTGACTGTGGGCAAGTCACTTAACCTCTCTGTGCCTCAGTTCCCTCATCTGTAAAATGGGGATGAAGACTGTGAGCCCCACGTGGGACAACCTGATTCCCCTGTGTTTACCCCAGCGCTTAGAACAGTGCTCTGCACATAGTAAGCGCTTAACAAATACCAACATTATTATTATTATTAACTTTGTTATGTTGTACTCTCCCAAGGGCTTAGTACAGTGCTCTGCACACTGTAAGCCCTCAATAAATATGATTAAATGATTGATTTCAGCTTGATAATTTAGAATTTCTGATTTAGAAAGAACTTTTGGTGATGATTCGCGGAGTAGGTAGGACAAGCTTATGCGGAAGATCAGTCAAACAGTGCTATTTTAACTGAGGGCTTCCCGTATGCAAGTATTGTACAAGGCGCTGCGGCACTGGGCTAAGAACTCTGCTAATTGTTTAGAACAGTGTTTTGCACACTGTCGGCACTCAATAACTACCACTGACTAGGAGAGGACAATAGAGTTGGTAATCACAATCCCCGCCCGTAGTTTGAGGTTATTATTTCTGTCTCGCATCAGACGGAAAGCTATGAGGTTGTAGGAGGGAAGAGCGTCTGTTGTCTAATCCACAAGACACAATTCCCCTGACCCACATCATTTTCTGGGCAAAGGACACTTGTTTACACTCTCCTCTTGACATTTCTTCACACTCTCCTCTTCCTCCAGAGAATGGATTTTGTTTTCATGCAAAAAAGATTCTTGAAAATGTCTGCAATCAAGAAGGTGGCTACTGGCAGTAGATTACTCCTGGAATGAAAACAGGAAGCCTGTCCATCCATTTACGACTTCAAGAGGCAAAATCAACTCATTTCTGAAGCTTGGATATAACTATTCTGCAGCTAGCTTAGATGTGAAAAAGGGCATTTAGCCAAGAGTCTAATGAAAATATTATGATCAAATCTCCCAAAGTCTGAAATGGGTATTAGTGCTTCAGACTTTTTATCTTGCTTGGCGTGAGCTTCAGAAACTGTGGAAAGTTTGTAGATGAAAATGAGATGCCTCAGTTTTTTTTTTCCCTCCCCCTCCTTCGCTGTTGGATGTGAAGTTCATCGCTCACGATCAGTCAATCGTTGGTATTTACTGAGCACTTTCTGTGTGTAGAGAAGTTCATTCATCCATTCGATCGTATTTATTGAGCACTTACGGTGAGCAGAGCACTGTACTAAGCATTTGGAAAGTAAAATAGAGCGATAAAAAGAGACAGTCCCTGCCCACGACGGGCTTACAATCTTGGGGGAGGGGGTCAGACATCAAAACAAGTAAACAGGCATTAATATGAATAAATAGAATTATATATACACATATACGTATACGTAAGTGCTGTGGGGCAGGGAGAGAGGGGGTCGAGGTGACGTGGAAAGGAGGGGGAGCTGAGGAAAAGAGGGGCTTAGTCTGGGAAGGTCTCTTGGAGGGCTTACACCTTCAGGAGGGCTTTGAACGGGGAAGAGCGATTGGCGGATTTGAGGAGGGAAGGCGTTCCGGGCCAGAGGTAGGACACGCGCCGGGGTCGACGACGGGACAGGAGAGAACGAGGCACAGTGAGAAGGTTAGCACCGGAGGAGCGGAGTGTGCGCGCTGAGATGGAGAAGGAGAGAAGGGAGGTGAGGGAGGGGAAGGTAACGGAGAGCTCTGAAGCCAAGAGTGAGGAGTTTTTGTTTGATACGGAGGTTGATAGGCAGCCACTGGAGATTTTTGAGAAGGGGGGTGATATGCCTGGGGGAGTACGGTTCACCAGAGTCGGTAAGGGGATCAGGTGTCATCTCTGCTCTGCCATACGGACGGAATCTCCAGTTGACTCCTCTTTCTGTGGGAGACACTACGGTGGCTCTGAAGCCGACACTGATCCTAGCCAGTCACCTGACATCCGATAAGGGATTAAACAACTCAGCTCTCCCTGACTGGCAGGAAGGCACTGGGGAGGATGACATATGGCTCTTAGTACAGTGCCTGACACATAGTAAATGCTTAATAAATACCACAATTATATAGGTAGGGGAGAGCAGTTTGAACTCTGCCACATCAATCGATGGACGCAGGGTGCTGGTTAGCCACGTTCATTCATTTGAATGTATTTATTAAGCGCTTACTGTGTGCAGAACACTGTAGTAAGTGCCCGGGGGAGGACACTACAACAATAAACAGGTACATTTCCTGCCCACAATGAGTTTTCAGCATAGAGGAGGAGACAGACATTAATATAAATTGCGTATGGACATAAGGGCTGTGGAGCTGGGGCGGGGGAATGAATAAAGGGAGCAAGTCAGGGTGACGCAGAAGAGAGTCGCGGGGAGAAGAAGAAAAGGGGGTTTAGTCAGGGAACGCCGCTCGGAGGAGATTCGCCTTTGATAAGGCTTTGAAGTGGGGAGAGATTATCTGTCCGTACTAGGGTAGCCCCTGTTATGAACTTTGAGCCGGTAACCCTGGGTATCTCCTCATGCCTCCCTCTAATACCAAGAGGCCATATGGTGGTTATTAATCACGTCTTTTAAATGCTATTAAGCACCTACTATGTGCCAGGCACTGTAATAAGCACTGGCATCACTACAAGCTAATCAGGTTGGACTCAGTCCATGTCCCACATGGGGGACAAACTCTTTATCCCCATTTTACAGATAAGGTAACTGAGGCCCATAGAAGTGAAGTGACTTGCCCCAGGTCACACTGCAGACAAGTGGCAGATCCGGGATTAGAACCCTCATCCTTCTTATTCCCAGGCCCCTGCTCTGTCCACTAGGCCAGGCCGCTTCTCGTTTTGTCTTGCCTTGTCTGTGCTCCAAACACTGTACTAAGCGCTGGGGTAGAGGCAAGATAATCAGGTCGGAAGCAGTATCTGTCTGGCACGGGGCTCACAGTCTAAGTAAGAGGAAGATCAGGTCACTTTACAGATGAGGAAACTGAGGCCCAGAGAAGCCAAGTGGCTTGTCTAAGGTACAATTATGACTATTATTATTAATTGCAATATTTGTTAAGCACTTACTATGTGCCAGGCACCGTACTAAGCACTAGTGTAGATCCAAGCTAATCAGTTTCCTAGGAGTTTGGAGACTGAGAGCATGGAACAAGCATCTTGGCCTAGTGGAAAGAACATGGGCCTGGAAGTCAGAAGGACCTGGGTTCAAATCCCAGCTCTGCCACTTGCCTGCTATGTGTGACCTTGGGTAAGTCACTTTACTTCTCTGTGCCTCAATTCCCTCATCTGTAAAATGGGGATTAAGACTGTGAGCCCCATGTGGGACAGGGATTGTGTGCAACTTGAGTAACTTGTATCAAACTCAGTGTTTAGAAAGTGTCTGGTACATAATAAGTGCTTAACAAATATCCCAAGCGCTTAGTACAGTGCTCTGCACGCAGTAAGTGATTAGACTGTAAGCCCGTCAATGGGCAGGGACTGTCTCTATCTGTTGCCAATTTGTACATTCCAAGCGCTTAGTACAGTGCTCTGCACGTAGTAAGTGCTCAATAAATACTATTGAATGAACGAATAAATGGATAAATACGATTGATTGATTGAATGAATGAATGCATTTTTAAAAAAACCACCAAAAACCATCAAAAAAACCCAATCTGGGATCCAGCCCATCCTCACGTAGTTTGCAATCTAATGACGGAGACTAACAGTGAAGAAAATTAGAGAAGCAGCATGGCCTAGTGAATAGGTTGTTTCCTTGTTACTGTTTTTCGGTTTTGTTCTGTTTTTAATGGTAGTAGACACAGTTTCCCCCTTTGCCTCAATTCCCATACATGCAGTCGGACATTTTAAATGATCCTCTGAGAAAGGGATTTAAATTGATGATGTTCCGGACAAAAGGTTGGGCTTGGAGGGTAGGACTCTCCCAGCCACTGTATGAAAGAAACAGAACTCCCGGCATTACTGCCATTGTCATTATCCTTGTTGTTCACACATCTCCCCATGCTAATTCCCCTCTAGTGAGTCACGTAGGCACTTGTATCCACTCCCCCTAAGCACACAGTCGCTCACCCCATATCTCCTCCGCAAAGAACATATCTTTATACTTGTTTATTCCCTTTCTCTCTAATTTTTTTATGGCATTTGTCAAGTTCTTATTCTTTGCCAGGCACTGTACTTAAACGCTGAGGGAGATACAAGCTGATCAGGTTGGACCCAGTCCCTGTCCCAAATGGGGCTCGCACTCTTAATCCCCATTTTTCAGATGCAGTAACTGAGGCCCAGAGAAGTCAACTGATTTGCCCAAGGTCACACAGCAGACAAGTGCCTTAATCGGGATTAGAAGCCGGGTCCTTTTGACTCCCAGGCCCACACTCTAACCACTAGGCCATGCTGCTTCCCTAATTTTCTTCACGTCTGTCTCTCTCACTAGATTGTAAGCTGGCTCAGTGGAAAGAGCACAGGCTTTGGAGTCAGAGGTCATGAGTTCGAATCCCAGCTCTGCCGCTTGTCAGCTTTGTGACTGTGGGAAGGTCACTTAACTTCTCTGTGCCTCAGTTCCCTCATCTGTAAAATGGGGATTAACTGTGAGCCTCACGTGGGACAACCTGACTACCCTGTATCTACCCCAGCGCTTAGAACGGTGCTCGGCACATAGTAAGCGCTTAACAAATACCAACATTATTACATTATTATTACTAACTCTTGTACTCTTCCAAGTGCTCAGTACAGTGCTCTGCATAGAGTAAGTGCTCCATAAATATCATGGATTGATTCAAAATGAGTCCAACTTCTTGGCTTTTCGGGAGAGCTATAAGTGCGTCTTTGGAATTTCCAGCCTGAAAGGTAAAATTTAGACAATCAGTTCTGCTGGAAGATTGCATCTGCTGAAACCATTATTTTCTGCCCAAGTGCAAACACCTTGCGGTTTAAAATAAGGCCAGACCCTAGACAAACAGAAACGTTTTCTTGACATACATCAAACAGCCTCCTCACCATTTTCAGGTAATTCCTGAGGGAAAGAGGCACAAGTAGGACCTCTGACGCAGCTGCTGCTTGGCTTGTGGTTGGGGGAATCGACACACTTTCCCATTCCTCAATCAATCAATCAATCAATCGTATGAGAAGCAATTGCAGTGAGAAGCAGTGAGAGTCAAAGTCCCCCCACTAGACTGTAAGCTGCTTAAAGGCAGGGATCACATCTATCAAATCTTTATATTGTACTCTCCTAGGTGCTTAGTACAGTGCTCTGCCCACAGTAAGTGCTCAATAAATACCATTCACTGATAAAAAGAAAGGCAGAGTGGTCTAGCGGAGAGAGAACGGGTCTGGGAGTCAAGAATCTGTGTTCTAGTCCCAAATCTACCACTGCCCTGCTGGGTGACCTCTGGCAAAGCACTAACCTCTCGGAGCTTCAGTTGCCTATCTGTAAAATAGGAAGAATAACGTCTGCTTCTGCTTAATCCCATGGATGTGGTGAGGATAAAATGAGATGAGGAAGCTCTTTGTTAAAATGAAAGTGTTAACCAAATTCAATTTGCCATTGTAGTTATTATTTCAACAATAATAATATGTCTACTATGACTGCTTCTACTAGTCATAATGCTGAAATGCTTTTGAGCCAGCCTGATGCTATGAATCCAGTTCCTCTGCTAATAAGGAATTCTCCATCAGAAAGGTCTGAGGCTAAACCCTGAGCTGAAAATCAAAATTTCTTTCCACATTTTAAAGGGACGACACCACCATCGGTTGCTCAACATGACACTCCCAGGCCCTGGCTGTTCTGTTGCTTTTAGGTTTCACTTCCTAGGCTGCCTGGAGTCACTGTCTCTAGTCAGGCAGTAGGAAGACGTCTTATTTTCTTATTCTGGGGTCAAGTGATGACCTCTAAAAAGGTTCTCCTCCACACAGCCTCCAGAATGATGCCATTTAACAACGGCCCCTTCACCCCAGATCACAGTATAGCTCAGCAGCTGGAAGAAAATCAACAGCCATCCAGCCTGTCAGGATTTTTTTTAGTGGTATTTGTTAAACGCTAACTAGAGAAGCAGCGTGGCTCAGTGGAAAGAGCCCGGGCTCGGGAGTCAGAGGTCATGGGTTCTAATCCCAACTCTGCCCCTTCTCATCTGTGTGACTGCGGGCTAGTCACTTCACTGCTCTGTGCCTCAGTTCCCTCATCTGTAAAATGGGGATGAAGACTGTGAGCCTCACACGGGACAACCTCATTCCCCTGTATCTACCCCAGCGCTTAGAACGGTGCTCTGCACGTAGTAAGCGCTTAACAAATACCAACATTATTATGTGCCAGGGACTGTTCTAAGCGCTGAGGTAGAGTCAAAGTAATCAGATTGGATACAGTCCCTGTCCCACATGGGGCTCGCACTCTTAATCCTCAATTTTACAGATGAGGGAACTGAGTCCCAGAGGAGTGAAATGGCTTGCCCAAATTCCCACAGCAGACAAGTGGCGGAACAGGGATTAGAACCCAGGTCCTTCTGACCCCCAGGCCTGTGCTCTGTCCACTAGGTCACGTGGTTTCTCTGCAGGTCTCAATTAGGCATTCCAGTTGGAGGCAGGCTCTCCTGAACCGATTGATGACAGGGTGTTTCAAACCACTGGGAGGGATTTGCCCCCGAACGGTCAGATTGGTGGAATTTGTCCCAGAGAGATCATCCCAGGCTCTGGGGAAATAGGTGGGAGTCCCACAGGGGGTCTTTCAATCCTTTTGTCACCCTCCATGACACTTCGCTCCTCTAATTCTAACCCTCTCACTGCATCACAATCTCATCTGTCTCGCCACCGACCTCTCACGCCCTGCCTCTGGCCTGGAACGCCTTCCCTTTTCACATCTGACAGACGATTACTCTCCCTCCCTTCAAAGCCTTATTGAAGGCCCATCTCCTCCAAGAGGCCTTCCCTGACTAAACCCTCATTTCCTCTTCTCTCACTCCCTTCCACGGCCCCCTGACTTGCTCCATTTATTGCCCGCTCCGTTAGCCCCACGGCACTTAGGTACACATCCATAATTTGTTCGTTTATATTAATGTCTGCGTCCCGCTCGTCGTGGGTGGGGACTATGTCAGTTGTATTGTTCTGTTGTCCTCTCCCAAGATCTTAGCACAGTGTTTTGCGCATATTAAGTGCTCTATAAATACGAGTGACGGACTGACTGACTGCCAGTGCATTCAGTGGTTCAGTTAGGCTTCGGTCTTTATGGGTTTTTCTTTTTTTGTCCTGCATTACTTGGGCACTGCCACAGTCCCCCCAGTCTGACCAATCAATCAGTCGATAGATCGATCCTATTGATCAAGTGCTTACTGAGTGCAGAGCACTGTACTAAACGTTTAGGAGAGTCCAATAGAGTACCCCCAGTGTGAAAGCGCCCTGGAGGAGGTTTGGGGACCAGTTCAAACAAAGCCCCACGGCGGCTATCTAAGGCAGATGGGAGAGGTGCGTTCAGGCAATGTCTCACCCCCGAGACGGCTTCCTTCTGGTTCCGGTTCCGGCAGCCGCCTCACAGAAAGCAGAATGGTTTCACTGTGGCTCTGGGAGGTCTGAACTCAAATGATGTAACCGAGTGCAATATACCCAGAGGGAAACATACTGTCTTCACAACAGAGGTTAATGGGATTTAGAAAAGGAGCAGTAAATTCCACTTTCCCAAGGGCTGGACTTCAGCGGCCCAGTCGGACACATGTTCAACAAGGGAAACTTCAATCGATCGGTGGTATTTATTGAGTGTTTACCGTGGGCAGGGCACCGTACTAAGCACTTGGACGAGTGCAACACAATAGAGGTGGTAGACACGATCCCGGACTACGTGGACTGGGGCCTAGTGGGAAGTGCAGAGGACTCGACTTCTGATTCTGGCTCTGCCATTCTCTGCTGTGTGACTGTGGGCAAGTCACTTCACTTCTCCGTGCCTCAGTTTCTCGTCTGCATAATGGCGATTCATACCTATTGTCCTTCCTACTTACACCGTGAGCTCCATGTAGGACCTGAGAATCTTGTCTCTACCCCAGTGCTTGGCTAAATGATTGTCACAGAGTAAGTACACAAATCTGACAATCATTATTGTTATTACTGACAGTTTCTTTATGGCATTTGTAAGGTGCTTACTGAGTGCCAGGCGCTGTACTAAGCGTTAGGGTAGATACGAGCTAATCAGGTTGGACACAGTCCATGTCTTACATGGGGCTCACGCTCTTAATCCCCATTTTACAGATAGCTGAAGCACAGAGAAGTGAAATGACTTGCCCAAGGTCACACAGAGCAGACAAAAGAAGGAGCCAAAATTAGAACCAGGTCTTTCTGATTCCAGGCTCTATCCACTAGACTATGCTACTTCCCAAGTTCACATACTGGGGGACAAAACAACAAACAAACTAATGAGTAAAGGACAGAGGGGAGAGACAGACAGAGAGAAAGAAAGGCAGAGACAGAAAGAGAAGAAAGGGACAGTTAGATAAAAGAAAACTAATTAGGGTTAGGATTAGTTTTAGGGAATGTTATTGTAAGAATTGAGACTCAAAGTTGCGTCTCCTCTGTGTTGCTTCATCTGTCTCCTGACAGCTCCACCACTTTATATTCACGCCACCCTCGGCCCCCCAACACTTAAGTACATAGCTGTAATTTACTGATTGATTTTAATATCTGTATTCCCCTCTAGACCCCGGTCCCTTTGAAAAGCAGCATGGCCTAGTGGAAATGGCACAGATCCGGCAGTCTGAGGACCTGGCTTCCAATTCCAGCTCGGCCAGTTCTCGCCGTGTGACCTGGGGCAAGTCACTTAACTTCTCGGTGCCTCAGTTTCCTCATCTGTAAAATGGTAATTCAATTCCTGTTCCTTCTCCTACTTAGACTATGACCCCAAGTGGGACAGGGGCTGAGTCCAATCTGACAAACTTGTAACTAACCAACAGTGCTTAGCGCATAATAATAATCATGTGCTTAACACATAACACCTATAACATAATGAAAATAATGACAAGAACTGTACTCACCTAAGTGTTTAGTACAGGGTTCTGCACACAAGCAAGTGCTCAGTAAATACTATTGATTGACTGAGGAATAGCAAGTCACAGTTGCTATTCCCCTAGACTCTAAGCTTGTCTCTAGACTGTAAACTCATTATGGGCAGGGAATGCATCTGCCAATTTTGACTTGTACTCTCCCGAGGGCTTAGTACAGTGCTCTGCGCATGGTGCCGTTGATTCATTCATTCAATAGTATTTATTGAGCGCTTACTATGTGCAGAGCACTGTACTAAGCGCTTGGAATGTACAAATCGGCAACAGATAGAGACAGTCCCTGCCCATTGACGGGCTTACAGTCTAACTGGGGGAGACGGACCGACAAAAACAATAGCAATAAATAGAATCGAGGGGATGAACATCTCATTAAAACAATAGCAATAAATAGAATCGAGGGGATGTACCTCTCATTAACAAAATAAATAGGGTAATGAAAATATATTCAATTGAGCGAACGAGCGCAGTGATGAGGGGAGGGGAAGGGAGAGGGGGAGGAGCAGAGGGAAAGCGGGGGGAAAGGGAGCTTAGCAGAGGGGAGGTGAAGGGGTGGCAGAAGGAGCAGAGGGAAAAGGGGAAGCTCAGTCTGGGAAGGCCTCTCAGAGGAGGTGAGCTCTAAGTAGGGTTTTGAAGAGGGGATCCAGGACAGTGGGAGGACGTGGCCCGGGGGTCGACGGCGGGATAGGCGAGAACGGGGGGAGGTGAGGGGCAGAGGAGCAGAGTGTGCGGGGTGGGCAGGAGAAAGAGAGAAGGGAGGAGAGATAGGAAGGGGTAAGGTGATGGAGAGCCTCAAAGCCTAGAGTGAGAAGTTTTTGTTTCGTGTGGAGGTCGATAGGCAACCACCGGAGGTTTTTAAGAAGGGGAGTGACATGCCCAGAGCGTTTCTGCAGGAAGATGAGCCGGGTAGCAGAGTGAAGAATAGACTGGAACGGGGAGAGACTGGAGGAAGGGAGATCAGAGAGCAGGCTGACACGATAATCCAGCCGGGCTATTATGACAGCCCCGTAAACAGTAAGATAGCCGTTTGGGTGGAGAGGAAAGGGAGGATCTTGGCGATATTATAAAGATGAGACCGGCAGGTTTTGGTGACGGATCGGATGCGTGGGGTGAACGACAGAGCCGAGTCGAAGATGACACCGAGGTTGCGGGCTTGAGAAACGGGAAGGATGGTCGTACCATCCACGGTGACGGGGAAGTCAGGAAGAGGACAGGGCTTGGGAGGGAAGATGAGGAGCTCAGTTTTGGCCATGTTGAGTTTTAGGTGGCGGGCAGACATCCAGGTAGAGAGGTCTTGGAGGCAGGAGGAGATACGAGCCTGAAGGGAGGGGGAAGAGGACAGGGGCCTCTCCCTGATTGATTAATTGATTGATTGAGTAAATATTGATGAGAGTAGCTTCTGCCAATCACCCCACCCCAACCCCCGGAGTTCTGGATCTTTTCCATCTAGGGCTTGGTTTAGGAGACACCCCCATTTTTTGTTTTATGGTATTTGTTAGGCACTTACTATGTGCCAGAAACTGTCCTAAGCACAGGGGTAGATACAAGCGCTTAGTATAGTGCTCTGCACATAGTAAGCACTCAATAAATACTACTGAATGAATGAATACAAGCTAATCAAGATAGACACAGTCCCCATCCCACATGAAGTTCACAGTCTTAATCCTCATTTTACAGATGAGGTAACTGAGGCATAGGGAAGTGAAATGACATGCCCAATATCCCAAAGCAGACACGTGGTGGAGCCAGGATTAGAACCCAGGTCCTTCTGACTCCCGGGGCTGTGCTCTATCCACTAGGCCATGCTGTTTCTCTGCTCTTTCCTTGGACTGTGAATCCATTGTTGGGTAGGGATTGCCTCTATCTGTTGCTTGGAAATTGTACTTTCCAAGAGCTTAGTACAGTGCTTTGCACACAGTAAGTGCTCAATAAATACGATTGAATGAATGAATGAGATCAAAGCTAGACTGGGACTGTCAGCAGTCTTCACTGATGTCTGAAGACCCTGCTTCATGGGAGTTAAACAGTAAGCTTGTTATGGGCAGGGAGCAAGTCATCTAATTCTGTTATATCTTACTTTCCCAAATGCTTAGTACAGGGCTTTGCACATAGGGAGCGCTCAATAAATATCACTGACCGATTTACTGAGAAAAATACGATCGAATGGGTCATCCCACTGACTTCTTTGGTCAGTGGGGTTGATAATCACCTGACGAAATGTATCCCTTCTTCCCACCCCCATTTCAGACGCCTCCCTCCCCTCCACCCTCCACCTTCTTTGGGATGAAAGATGGAAATGAGAGGAACGAGAAGAAGAAGCAGATGGGCAAAAGGCATCGTGAGAGAATAGAGACGGATTGCAGGACATCTGCAATGATGTTCTGGTAATAATGCTTTCTGTTTAGGCTTGACATTCCGAACAGCAGCAGTAGGAGCCCAGAGAAGAAGTGTGGCCTAGTGGAAAGAGCACAGGCCTAGACATCAGGGGCCTGGGTTCTAATCCCAACTCTACCAACTGGTCAAGACGCTTAACTTCCCTGGGCCTCGGTTTCCACAGTGTTAAGCTGTAGATTCAATACCATTTCCCCTCTTCCACTTAGACTGTGAGCCCCATGTGGGACAGGGACTGTGTTCAACCTGATCAACTTGTTTACTGCCCCAGCTCTTAGAACAGTGCTTGAGCCGTAGTAAGTTCTTAACAAATACCATCGTAATAATTAATAATTAAAAGCCCAGCTCTGTCTCCAAAGATATCAAGAGTCAAAATGATTTCTCTGGTTGATCTGGGTCCCTGCAACCCCTAATTCGCATATGCCAACAAACTGGAATGAGTCTCCCTTCTCTGGAATTCCCTGAGTCCGGAAGGAGAGCTGTGGGTATAATATAAGGATGCCTTTTCCTAGTTCTTAGACTGATCTGCCCATGAATGATAATGGCAATAATTATAATAATAATAACGGTACTTGTTAGGCGCTTGCTATGTGCCCAGCACTGTTCTAAGAGCTGGGGCAGATTCATTCAACGCTACTGGGAAAGAGCACGGGCTTGGGAGTCAGAGGTCATGGGTTCGAATCCCGGTTCTGCCACTTGTCAGCTGTGTGACCGTGGGCAAGTTACTTCATTTCTCTGTGCCTCAGTTCCCTCATCTGTAAAATGGGGATGAAGACCGTGAGCCTCACGTGGGACAACCTGATGACCCTGTATCTACCCCAGCGCTTAGAACAGTGCTCTGCACATAGTAACCGCTTAACAAATACCAACATTATTATTTATTGGGCGCTTACTGTGTGCAGAGTCAATCAGGTTGGTCACAGTCCCTGTCCCACATGGGGCTCGCATTTTACAGATGAGCAACTGAAGCAGATGAGATGAACTGAAGCAAAGAGAAGTGAAGTGATTTGCCCAAGGTCACGCAGCAGACATGTGGCAGAGCCGAAATTAGAATCCAGGTTCTTCTGACTCCCAGGCCCGTGCTCTATCCACTAAACCACGCTGTTTCTCCGTGAATGCCTTGGCCTGGGTGCCCCAAAGAGTAGGAAGAGCACTTAGAATGTCAAAAATGGATAACCAGTCTGACTTAGATCCATCAAAAGTATTTGTTGAGAGCTTACTGTGTGTAGAACGCTGTCCTAAGTGGTTGGGAGAGTACAATATGACAATATAACCGACACATTCCCTCTCCACACTGAGCTTATAGTGTAAGGGGGAGACAGACATTAATACAGATAAATAATTTACAGAAATGGACATAGGTGGCGTGGGGCTGATCCAGCGATCCAAGTGCAGGGACGATGTAGAGGGAGTTGTGGAAAAGAGGTCTCAATAGGGTAAAGACCTCTTGGAGGAGATGGGAACTTAATTAAGGCTATGGGAACTTAATTAAAGCTTTGAAAGTGGGGAGAGTGGTGGTCTGTCATAAATGGAGGGGGAGACAGTTCCAGGCTAGAGGGAATATGTGGGTCAGGTGTTAGATCTGGATCTTATTTAATAATGATCACTAATAATTGTTATTTCCCCAGTGCTGGAGTAGGAACAAGTTAATCAGCCACATTGATCAGCCACTCGGGGCTTATAGATGGGGCCTTCTAGCTCATTCCCATTTTATACTGGTGGAAACTAAGGCACAGAGTGGTGAAGTGACTTCATTGGTTAGGACACTTGTAAATCTGGGACTAGGACCCAACTGACCTAACTCCCCCCCATTCTCCCTCACCCTCCCAAAAAGAAGAAAAAGCATCCCAAAGTGCATCGTCTGATGCATTTCCTAATTGCAGTTCCTAGAAAAACGGTCCGTGGTAAGATAGAACTCTAGCCACGACTGACCTGGCTTTTCAACCACACTGGAATTTCAGATGGACTGATTTCCATCTCTGGTGTCTTGAAGAATTTTGGGTTCGAGATGACTTTGCCTGGAATTGTTTTGATTTAGTAGATTCATCACCAGGACCAACAAATTACTGAAATCAAGTCAAATCATCCAAAATTCAAAACGCTTGAGGACGCCAGAAATGGAAATCAGTTTGACTAAAGACCAGTGTCTGTCAAATGCAGTGGAAGCTTGGTTGGCACCTTATTTTTGCTTATTTCCATCTGGTGGGTTTGTTTTTTTTTCAGGAAAGTAGGACGAGTCTATGGTTTGATTTTAATTGTTTCATTTTCATTAATTTGCCATGGAGTCAATCGGTAGTATTTTTCGAGAATTTACTGTGGGCAGAGAACTTTACTAAGGGCTTAGGGAGTACAGTATTCATTCATTTAATTGTATTTATTAAGCGCTTACTGTGTGCAGAGCACTGTTCCGAGTGTGTGGGAGATAACAATATAACAATAGACAGATACATCCCCTGCCCACAACGAGCGGAGGTAGAAGATGTCATCCCTGTCCATTAAAGAGCTTACAATCTAACACCGAAGGGATAAAGTCTCTGTTTCTTCCTTTAAAAATCAGCTTTCTTCAGGCACAAAGTGCACGGGGATGACTGGCCCAGTGGGCAAAAGAATTAGGGGAAAGTAGGACGATGAGATTTATGGGGTTTTCTCCCCAGTGCTCTCTACCTTAGAGCCAGTGGGCCCCAAGGATACTGGGGCTGTACGACCCCAGTGAGCGTCTAGTCTTGACGGCCAAACACGGCACACGTGGTGGGCCACAGGGGGCAGAGAGCTGAAAAAGACTCCGTGCTCTTTCGAAATGCCTAATTCTGCTTCTCTACCTGTTGTGTGTGGGTGCAGTTGATACATTTCCTGCACACGCGAGCACATGATGAAAATGACATTATCCTCTAACGTTGGTGCTAAACCTCACGGCTTTCCCGAGTATTCCTGAAGTTCAGACAGCCTTTTCTGTAGACGCGTTTGGCGGAGCTAAGATTACTTATTATCCCACTCACCCGGTTTATGTCGGAGGAGGAAGCTGAGAATGTGGATTTCCTTCCTGTTCCGTTTCATGTACCTTTAGGGCAGGAGGGTGAATCGGTATGTTTTGGGAGCCGGTGGACCATTCAATCAATCGATCCGTCAATTGCATTTATTGAGCACTTACTGTGTGCAGAGCACTGTACAAAGGGCTTGGGAGAGTACAGACCTTTCGTTCTAATAAACCAGGTAGCCGTGGGCCAGTTTCTGAGAGGTGATTTGAACGTCTTCCAATGGTCTCATGGTCAAGGATTGGGCATTTAGCAGTAATAATGATCACTGTAGTATTTGTCAGGTACTTATTATGTGTACTCCCCTCTCAGGGTCCCACCTGGAGAGTTTCCAGTACTCTACCAGTCTCGACTACAGGAGGGAGAGTCTAGCAGAGGCCTAGTTGGCCATTGGCTAGTGAGTGGCAGGCAATCTGCTACAAGTCAAAACTCCCCCGTGCTGGGCAGCAGCATCATGGGAGAGAGCAGAGACTCAACTTTACAGCACGGAAGCAGGCAGTGGTAAATCACTCCCGTATTTTTACCAAGAAAACTCTCTGGATACATTACCAGAACCACTGTGGATGATGGCAGGGCGTGCTGGGAGAGATGTGTCTATGGAGTCGCTGTGGGTCGGAGACGACTCGACAGCTCAGGACAGGACAAGGTATTATGTGTATCAAACGCTAGGGTAGATACAAAATAATCCGATTGAAATCGGTCCCTATCCCAGATGGGGCTCACTGTCTAAGAGGGAGGGAGAACAGGTATCTAAACCAGATTTTACAAATGGGGAAATTGAAGCATAGAGAAGGGAAATGACTTGCCCAGGGTGGGACAGCAGGCAAGTGGCTGAGCCGGGACAAGAACGTAGGTCCTTTGACTCCCTGGGCCAAGCCCTTTCCACTAAACTACGCTGCTTCTCTATCCAGGATACTGGATATCTCTTCCCAGCTCCATCTGTCTGTGAAGGGGGACTATCAGTGCCTCAGTTTCTCCCTTCTGTGCCCTGAGGCCAACACCACCTCCTCTAGGGGTTGTGGGCACGAGGTTCTCTATAGACATACCCCTGGCTCTCGTATAAAAGGATCCTAATATTGCAATTCCAGGAACAGCCTGCCACTTGGCCCCAGACGCTCGTTCTCGGAGTGATAATTTCCAAACATTTGTCTGGCTCCCTGCGAGAACGAGAGAGAGCACTTCAAAGGCAGGCGTCTCGGTCTAGTGGATAGAGCACGATCTGGAAGTCAGAAGAACTTGAGTTCTAATCCTCGCTCCTCCATTTATCTGCCGTGTGACCTTGCACAAGTCACATCACTTCTCTGGGTCTCATTTACCTCATCTGTAAAATGGGGATTAAGACTGTGAGCCCTGCGTGGGACAGGGACTGTGTCCAACCTGATTAGCTTGATCTACCTTAGTGTTTAGCCCAGTGCCTGGCACACTGTAAACACTTAACAAATACAATAAAAAAACACACACGCAACCAAAAAGCATCAGTCCCAATATGATGAAGGGCTGTAAGTTTCATCTCAGTGCGTGGCCACTTAAGTCCCACACGGCCCTGAAAAACTTTATCCCTGCTCCTTCTGAGCAAACTGCCCTCCTCTCTCCCCAACCCAATATTTCCCCGCCACGAATAACATTTGGAATCCGGGCTCCGAATAACACACAAGGTAAAGGAAAGAATAATTTTTCTCCTGAAATGCGCCCAGCTCTTCCCCTTCAATTTTCCTCCTCGGTCATGTTAGAACACCCTGGAAACATCAGGTCTGAAAGGAATTCGTTCACCTAGAATAGTTTTTCAGGCAAGGTAGGTGGAAGTTTTCGAGGCGTTCAGGTTTTCGAGGCGTTCTCAGAATTCCTGGGTGAGAAATGGCTTTTAAAACTTTTCTGCCTGGCCGCTCTGTAGTAAGAGCTCAGCTCGTGATAACAGCGGTTTTTATCATCCCGGGGTGGGGTGGGGGGGAAGGAAGAAGTCACAAACGTTTTGTGTGGCTCAGGAAAATTGAGAGAAGCCACAGGTATTTGCACCGAAGCACCTGAAAACGTTTCCTTCAGCAAGAAAGACTTCACCTCCAACTCCGGCCACCCCAACACCTTCCGCGACAAAGAAACGCAGCCAAGGGCCGACAGGTCGTTGGATAATAATAATTATAAAAATTGGGGTATTCATTAAGTGCTCACTACGTGCCAGACACTGTACTAAGCTCAGGGATAAATACAAGGTAATTGGGTTGGAGGACCCAATCCCAGTCCCAAGTAGGGCTCACGGACTTAACCCCCATTCTACGGATGAGGAGAGGGACAGAGGAAGGGAAGTGACTTGCCCAAGGTCACACAGAAGAAAAGTGATGGATCCGGGATTAGAACCCAGGTCCTTCGGAAAGGAGCTACAATACCTTGGATTCCTGGCCGCTCGATGATGCCGGCGAAGGGGGCTGATCTATAGCCTTCGGTTCCTGCTCCTTTTCCACCCCATCCACGCTGTCTCCGGCAGAGCCGCTTGGAGGAATCATCTTGTCACTGGAATGGAATTGTTGGGAGCAGGAAAAGTCTGGGAATTCTCTCCCTCTCCTTTCCCTCCTTCTCTCTCTTTCCTAGTCTCTCTCCCTCTCTAATCTCCTCATTCTCTGTCCTCTCCGAGCAGAGTAGCTCTCATCCTCCTTGGGAATCAGGGTTCCGGGCTGAAATTCTCCAGTGTTGCCGCGGCCGCTCTCTCCTGACGCCGGTCTCTTTGAACCGGCCTCCTCCTGGCTCTCTTCCCCTCCGCTCCCCCCACGTCGTCCACCCGCCTCCCTCCCTGGATCCCCTGGGCGACCCCGCCGCCGGGAAGAAAGTTATGGATGGCTGGCTTTCTGCTTGGGTCTCCACTTCCCCTGGTGCCACTTTGCTCTGAAGAAGAGGAGGAGGAGGAGGAGGGACAGTTCAAGTCGTGACTGCCAAAAGCCCGGCTGGCAGAAGGCGAGTGAGCTGAAGTGGAGAGCAGGAGAACTGCTCTCTCTCTTTCTCTTTCTCTCTCTTTTCTTTAACACACACACACACACACACTCTCACACATACCCGGCACTGGGGGAGGAGTTGAATTTCCTAGTCCTTGAATGGCTCTGACAGACGCTTGTGTTGTCATAGTAGTGAATGAAGGTAGTGCACGGACACACACACAAATACGCACATAGATGCAAGCATCTGTACACACACATGCCCACGGGCATCTGCACACCTCCTCGCCTGCACACGCCTGCACGTAAACACCCAGCACTGGCGGAGGAATTCATTCATTCAAAAGTATTTATTGAGCGCTTACTATGTGCAGAGCACCGTACTAAGCGCTTGGGATGAACAAGTCGGCAACAGATAGAGACGGTCCCTGCCGTTTGACGGGCTTACGGTCTAATCGGGGAATTGCACTTCCTAGATCTTGAATGGCTGCCAGAGAAACATGTGCTATCACAGCGGTGAGTGAAGAAGGTAAGGTACACGCACAATCAAGCCCACGCATGCACGTATACGAATGCCTCCACACATCCGAGCACGCACGTGCACCCGCATGCATCTGCAAACATCCACACATGCACACGCATGTAGAGAAGCAGCATGGGGTTGTGGAGAGAGCACGGGCCTGGGAGTCACTCCCCACTTGTCTGCTGTGGGATCCCGGGCCAGTCATTCACTTCTCTGGGCCTCAGTTCCCTCATCTGTAAAATGGGGATGGAGACTGTGAGCCCCAAGTTGGACAGGGACTTTGTCCAAGCCGATTTGCTCGTATCCACCCCAGTGCTTAGTACAGTGCCTGGGACATAGTAAACGTTTAACAAATACCACAACTATTATAATGTATGCATACGTACACACACGCATAATGCTGGACCCCGAGAGCTGTTTTAGAGAGAATCCAATTTAGATTTTCTTTGAAACTCACTGTTTCACAAACAACTATATATTGCCTGAAGGGAGTGAGCACCCTTTCCCGAGGCATATTAAAAGCCAAACGTGGATCTGCCTCTCTGTTCTTTTTGGGCATGCCTGCTCTGCGGGGGTGAACAAATGACTTCATTTCTCCGGGCCTCAGTTTCCTCATTGTAAAATGGGGATTAAATTCCTGTTCTCCTCCCTACCCCCCCTGAGATGGGGAGCCCCACATGGGATGGGGTCTAAGAGCTTAACAATTACTAACAATTACTGTGTGGGAAGGAGCATGGCTCAGTGGAAAGAGCCCCGGCTTGGGAGTCAGAGGTCATGGGTTCTAATCCCCGCTCCATCACTTGTCAGCTGTGTGACTTTGGGCAAGTCTTCTCTGTAAAATGGGGATGAAGACTGTGAGCCCCACGTGGGATAACCTGATTACCTTGTATTTACCCCAGCGCTCAGAACAGTGCTTGGCACATAGTAAGTGCTTAACAAATGCCATTATTATTACCATAATTGTTATTATTATTATCACTAAATTATAATTGTATTTGATTAACGATTACCGGGTCAAACACCGTGCTATAAGTGCTGGGGTTTGATAAGAGGTAATCGGGTCCTATGGGGCTCACAATCTAAGTAGGAGGGAGAGCACATATTGAATCCCCATTTCAGAGATGAAGGAACTGGGGCACAGAGAAGTGATGTTACTCGCTCAAGGCCAACCAGCAGACAAGTGGCGGAGCTGGGATTAGAACGCAGGTCCTCTGACTCTCAGGCCTGTGCTCTTCCCACTAGGTCACGCTGCTCTTCCAGATTAAATGTGGGCTTGAAGTATAGATGGGCGCGTTCAGAACGGGGATTTGTTTACTGTATTCATGCAGAAGGCTCACAGAGGCAAGCCTCAGGCTAGGCTGGGCCTCCGCTACCAAAGGGGATTTCCGCGATGAATTCAGGCACAACCAATCTTGAGAAGCAGCGTGGCCGAGTGGATAGAGCATGGGAATGGGAATCATAAGGGCCTGGGTTCTAATCCCAGTTCCCCCACTTGTCTGCTGGGTGGTCATGGGCAAGTTACTTTACTTCTCTGGGTCTCAGTTCCCTCATATGTAAAATGGAGATTAAGACTGTGAGACTCAATCCTATTAGTTAGTATCTACCCTAGTGCCTTAGAACAGTTCCTGGCATATAATAGGTGCCTAACAAATACCATAAAAAAAGAAAAAAAAACCTCTCTTGCTGGTATTATCCAGCTGGGTGGACAAGCCCTCTGGCTCACTGGGCCATCTCCTCATTGCTGTGACCAGGCAGCTATAGTCCAAGTAAAGTAAGATGACTTTGGTAGAAGCCAGGGTGAATATCCACTCATTCCTGCTGCCATTTCCAACCCAAAACCTGGGCGCAAGCCTCTCTGGGCTGGCAGCTTTCCAGAAGAGTCTGCTAGGGTCAGGAGCAGGGCTCAAAGTGATCCCCGTCTAAATATTATTATTATTATTGTGATATTCATTAAGCACTTACTCTGTGCCGTGCTCTGTTCTAAGCGCTGGGGTAGATACAAGCTAATCAGGTTGGACACGGTCCCTGTCCCCCACGGAGCTCACAGTCCAAGTAGGATGGAGGATGAGGTAACTGAGGCACAGAGAAGTGAAGTGAGTTGCCCAAGATCAAACAGTAGGCATCTGGAAGAGCTGGGTTTAGAACCCAGGGCCTCTGACTCTCAGGACCGTGATCTTTCCACTAGGCCACGTTGCTTCTCTGTCTTCACCTTACAGAGTTAAAATCCACTTCAGACTCTTGATGCCCGGCCCTTGTCCTGTCTGGTTCCAATTAATTCAACACCTGGAATCCCAGCTTTGCTCTTGAAGGTGACCATTAGCCCACTACCCGACAGAGTGAATGGATTGAGCGGGTCCTTCTTTCTTCCTGTCATTTCAACCTTCTCATCGCAAAATCCACCCCGTCCTCCCCATCCACGTTAATCCAAGCACTTACTCTGTCCCACCTCGATTTCCATATGAGCCTTCTTGTTGACCTCCCTACCTCCTGTCTCTCCCCACTCTAGTCCATACTTCACTCTGCTGACCGGATCGTTTTTCTACAAGAACGTCCAGGTCACGTTTCCCCACTCCTCAAGTGGTGGCCCATCCAGCTCCGCAAAAAAACAGAAACTCCTCACCAGTGGCTTTAAAGCACTTAATCACCTTGCCTTCTCCGACATCATCTCGCTGCTCTCCCACCACAACCCAGCCTGTACACTTCAGTCCTCTAATGCCAAGGTACTCACTGTACCTCAGCCTCGTCTATCTCAATGCCACCCTCTCGCCCACGTCCTGCCTCTGCCCTGGAGTTCCCTCCCCCTTCCTTTCTGACAGATGGTCACTCTCTCCCTCTTCACACAGCCTTAATGAAGTCTCCTTCAAGAGGCCTTCCCCGACATTCCCTCTACTCCCCCTCCTTCTCCGTCATTCTTACGCTTGGATTTGCTTCCTTTCGTCACACCTTCAGCCCCACAGCCCTTATGTACGTATCCCCAATATGTACAAGCTAATCAGGTTGGACACATTTCCTGTCCCACATGTGAGCCCCATGTGGGACAGGGACTGTCCAACCTGATTAGCTTGTATCTAACCCGGCGCTTAGTGCCTGGCACACAGTGAGCACTTAACAAATACCATGAAAAATAGGAAACCGAGGCACAGAGAAGTGAAGTGACTTGCCCAAGCGCACACAGCAGGCAGAACCGGCACTAGAACCCAGGTCCTCTGACTCCTCGACCTGTGCTCTTTCCCTTGGGACATGGTGCTTCTCCAATCACCGTTAAATTCTTTTCCTCTCTTCCGTCCGTTCATTTTGAACTCAGAAGATCGTTCTGTAATTGCAGGGAGACTCCCATGGACAAGAAAGAGAGAAATGTTTGGATTTTGGAAATATCTTCTCCAGGCCTGCCCCAGACCTATGTTCCCTTTCGGAGAGTCTGTACCGAACTCACCACTGGGTGTGCTAAATCAATATCGAATCTTCAGTGATTCCAATCAAGTTTTCAGAAATCCGCCTCTGCAAAATCAGATTGGAAATCTTCCAGTCCTAACAGCGGCTCAGGAGTTTCAGATTAAACTCCCCAAAGGGGTGTGCGTCTCCTTGTTTATTCATCTCATTCATAAATCACCTCGGCGGCGGCCACCTTATCCTCCAGTTGATAATAATAATGATAACAATAAGGATTGTGGTATTTGTTAAGTGCTTACTACGTGCCAGGCACTGTTCTAAGCACTGGGGTGGGTACAAGCAATTTGGGTTGGACACACTCCCTGTTCCACGGCGGGCTCACAGTTTTAATCCCCATCTGTCAGATGAGGCGACTGAGGCTCAGAGAAGTGAAGTGACTTGCCCAAGGTCACAAAACAGAGCATTTTATACGCGCAGGCAGTGGAGCCGGAATCAGAATTCAGGCCCTCTGACTTCCAGGCCTTTGCTCTTTCCAATGGGAACCAACCAACTTTTACCCTCCGTACCTGTCCGACTCCTCTAATTAATCCCCATTTTACAGATGAGGTGACTGAGGTATGGAGAGTGAAGTGATTTGCCCAAGCTCACGTGGCAGACGGGTTGCAGAGCTGGGATCAGCTCCCGGGTTCTTCTGACTCCCGGGCCCGTGCTCTATCCACTAGGCCATGCTGCTCCTCCGTCTGCTGTGTGACCTCGGGTAAGTCACTTTGCTTTTCTGTACCTCAGTTCCCTCGTCTGTAAAATGTGGATGAAGACTGGGAGCCCCACGTGGGACGTGGACTGTGTCCAACCTGATGATCATGTAACTATCTCACTGCTGAGTACAGTGCCTGGTACACAGTAAGTGCTTAACAATACCGTAAAAAGGAGGAAGGATTGAAGGGAGAAAGGACAAGGGACACAAGAGGAGGAACGTTTAATGGAAGTGAAGAAAAATAAGGAAGGGGCTCAGAAAAAGCAGAGGAAAGAAGGAGAATCTTAATTGAAACTGGTGTTTCTGAGCCCCGGTCAGAAGGAGGAAGACCAAGACTAACCCAATAAATCTGGGAGACCCATCTTCCAAGGAAAGCTTCCTTTCTTCCTGTGTCCCTTCACCGACCCTTATCCTTGAACCCCAAAGTCTACTCCTGCTCCATATCTCTATCTCTCTGATATATGAAATATCACATTATTATTCTTGGACCTCTGACAGAGCACAAGAACATTAACCCACACCCCGAAATACGCAGTAAACAGCACTAAGCAGAGCCAACATAGCGAGCTGCAAATAAAAGTTGACTCAGCTAGGAGATTTATAGGCCGTTTCTCAAACTGTAAACTACTGAACATCGGAACTACAGCTGCTCGCCACCCTTCACCGGGAGGCAGAGAACTCGCTCCCGAATGGTGGTGACCGAGACGTGGCCATTTCTGTGTTTTCCCTCTCCCTGTTCCTCCTCTGCCTGGGGAGACAATGGGGAAGACAGAGCGGGTTTGACAGAGCCCCGTCTTTTTGCTTATCTTCACGTCACCTCTGCCGTCTGTTTTCTCCTGAACATTGGCCTCTTTTTCTCTCAGGGAGCCAAGGGTCTGTATCTGATTCAGTAGTTGGTCAAGGGAACCACCAGATTTAGCAGTTGCTACTGACAATCTTTCCTATAACCCTGAAACTTCTGTGACTTCACCTCGTCTCTTTGATCCCCTCCCTCTAATCAGACCTTATCTGGCCTGCCTTATATTCTTATATGTGTTCATATAAGAATATAAGGTCACCCTGCTTCCCTATAAGAATATAGGACAGAGCATGGTCCTGGGAGTCAGAAGGACCCGGGTTCTAATCCTAGATACACCATTTGCCTGCTGTGTGACCTTGGACATGTCACTTTTTCCCTCTGATGCCCCTACCCCCCCCCCCCCACCTCTCCGCAGCTAAGCCCTCTTCTCTCCCCTTTCCCTCTGCTCTTCCCCCTCTCCCGTCCCACCCCCTCAGCACTGTACTCGTCCGCTCAACTCTATATATCTTCATCACCCTATTTATTTTGTTTAATGAGATGAACATCACCCTGATTCTATTTATTTGCCATTGTTTTAATGAGTTGTTTTTCCCCTTGACTCTATATATTGCCATTGTTCTTGTTTGCCCGTCTCCCCCGATGAGACTGTAAGCCCGTCAAAGGGCAGGGACTGTCTCTATCTGTTGCCAATTTGTACATTCCAAGCGCTCAGTACAGTGCTCTGCACATAGTAAGCGCTCAATAAATACTATTGATGACTTAATTTCTCTGTGCCTCAGTTATCTCTGTGGGAATTAAAACTGTAATGTGGCACAAGGAAGGTGTCCAACCTGATTAGCTTGTATCTACCCTGGTGCTTAGAACAGTGCTTGACTCATAGTAAGCGCTTAACAAATATCACGATAATAATAATAATTACGATGGTATTTGTTAAGCGCTTACTATGTGCCAAACACAGTTCTAAGAGCTGGGGGTTCTCAGGTCGTCCCACGTGGGGCTCCCAATCTTAATTCCCATTTTATAGATGAGGCAACTGAGGCAGAGAGAAGTTAAGAGACTTGCAAGAAGTCACACAGCTGACAAGTGGTGGAAGCAGGATTAGAACCCATGACCTCTGACTCGCAAACCCGTGCTCTTTCCACTAAACCACGCTGCTTCATCCCCTCTCTGTAATTTGTCTTCAGGTCCATCTCCCCCTTTAAACTGTAAACTCCTTGTGGGTGGTGATCGGGTCTGCCAACCCTATTGTGTCGTACTCTCCCAAATACTTAACACGGTAGTCTGCACCGTGTAACTATTCAATAAGGAGAAGCAGCATGGTCTCGTGAAAGAGCACAGGTTTAGGAGTCTGAGGACCCGGGTTCTAATCCTGACTGCTCCGCTTGTCTGTGTTGTGACCTTGGGCAAGTCATTTAGCTTCTCCGTGCCTCAGTTCCCTCAACTGTAAAATGAGAATTCACTATCCGATCTGCCTCCTGCTTAGAACGTGAGCCCCATGCGGGACAAGGACTGCGTTCAACCTAATTAACTTCTACCTACCCCGGGGCTTAGAACGGCGTCTGACGTGTAGTAAGCGCTTAACAGATGCCTTAAGAGAATACTATGGCTAGATTGATTGATTGCCTCCCCCAAAAGGGACCACTTCAGAGAAGGGCTAAGAGGTCTTTTGGAATATCTGCCAGCCTAACCCTCGTTCCACTCAAAGGGCAGAGAGATTCTCATTTGCGACCTCTTAAACCAGGAATCCAGCAATGAAAATAAACATCACTCCGAACGTCCATGGCATTAAACAGAACAAGGCAGATGTAATGAATGCCAGGAGGGCAGCCACACGGATGCTTAAGCTGCACTCTGCTTCACCCTCCCTATTCCCTTTTGTTTCTCATTATGGGCAGGGAACGTGTTGGCTAATTCTGTTCTATTGTACTTTCCCAAAAGCTAAGTGCAGTGCTCTGTGTAGATTAAATGTTCTGTTTCGTGGCCTTGGGCAAGTCACTTCATTTCTCTGCACCTCAGTTACCTCATCTGTAAAATGGGGATTAAGACTGTGAGCCCCATTTGGGACAGGGAGTGTATCCAACCCGATTTGCTTGTATCCAACCCAGTGCTCAGTATAGCGCCTGGCACATAATAAGCACGCAACAAATACCATAAATTTTTATATGTCCCGTGCCCATTTTCTCCAAAGAGAATCTGCATTTTTGAGAGAACACAGCCGTCAGGACATCAAGTTGGTGTAGGGTAATTAGTGTCTCCAGGAACACAGACTGCATTTTTTGAGGCCCTCCGTTCAATGGGAAGAACTTGTCAAAAAAGGCATGTGAAAATTCTCTCCCTTTCTCTTTCTCTCTCTCTCTCTCTCCCTCTCTCTCCCAAACACACACACACACACCCCTTCTCCCAGGTCCTGGGAGGACGATGAATCTTCAACTTCTGTTCCATTAATGGTTGAGAATCTCAAACGAGTTGCGTAAAAGCCAGAAGGAGGATTGACTTTTTACAAATTAAGGGCAGGCGCTCGGGAGAGGCTGAGTAATAGGTACTGTTCTTCATATCGTAAAATTGGGCGCGTATTTTGTAACCCTCCCAAACCAACTCGTCACGTCACGCTGTGGGCCAGCCAGCCTCTGGATACGCTGAATATTTGGGGTGGGGGTGGAGTGAGGGTTGACTATATTAGTACCAACCCCTGGTGCACCTCACTTCTCTAATTATCCACTTGGCAGCCATGAGCCATCCTTCAGGGCTTTGACAATCCGCCTGGAAAAGATGACTCAAAGCTCAAGTCCTTATATGCCTCTTTTTCTTCCACTTAGCTAGTAGGGGGACAAGAGTCGAACACACAACAACAGATTGCTCAGCAAAAGCCAGGCTTTGCCCCGCTCAGCCTTTATTTCTGAAACGTTTTCTTTTAGTTTATGATTTGTAAACTCCCAAGCACTTAGTACAGTGCTCTGCACACAGTAAGCGCTCAATAAATACGACTGAATGATAAATACAATTGAATGAAATGGTGGGGGGAGGGGGTTATATGTGAAGCACAAGTGAAGCACTTGGAGAAGCAGCGTGGCTCAGTGGAAAGAGCACGGGCTTTGGAGTCAGGGCTCATGAGTTCGAATCCCAGCTCTGCCACTTGTCAGCTGTGTGACTGTGGGCAAGTCACTTAACTTCTCTGGGCCTCAGTTCCCTCATCTGTAAAATGGGGATGAAGACTGTGAGCCTCACGTGGGACAACCTGATTCCCCTGTGTCTACCCCAGCGCTTAGAACAGTGCTCGGCACATAGTAAGCGCTTAACAAATACCAACATTATTATTAGTGTCAAGCACAGTACTAAGCACTGGGGTAGATATGAGACAGCCTTGTCTGACAATCCCTGTCCCATCCATGTGGGACTCACAGTCTAATCACCTTTTTACAGATAGAGAAGCAGCGTGGCTCAGTGGAAAGAGCCTGGGCTTCAGAGTCAGAGGTCATGGGTTCGACTCCCAGCTTTGTCACTTGTCAGCTGTGTGACTGTGGGCAAGTCACTTAACTTCTCTGTGCCTCAGTTACCTCATCTGTAAAATGGGGATTAAGACTGTGAGCCCCACATGGGGCAACCTGATTCCCCTGTGTCTACCCCAGCGCTTAGAACAGTGCTTTTCACATAGTAAGCGCTTAACAAATGCCAACATTATTATTATTATTAGATGAGGTAACTGAAACACAGAAAAGTTAAGTGTCTTGTCCAACTTCAAACAGCAGACAAATGACAGTACCAGGATTAGAAACCAGGTCCTCTGACTCTTTTTTTATGATATTTGTTAAGTGCTTACCATATGCCAGGGACTATACCCCTAAGCCCTGTGGTTGATACAAGATAATTAAGTTTCACACAATCCATATGGGGCTCACAATCTTAATCCCCATTTTACAGATGAGGGAACTGAGGCCCAGAGAAGTGAAGTGATTTGTTCAAGATCACGAGGAGAAAACAAGTGGCAGAGCAGGGATTAGAATCCAGGTCCTTCTGGTGCCCAGGCCCCTGCTCTATCCACAAGGCAACACTGCTTTCTTGGATGCGGGGGCCAGTTAAGGAGGGTCCTAAAACTGACTGGAGGCAGGACAAAGAGGAGGAGAGGGATTGAATCAGTTCACCATCCATGGGAGACTCAGAATATCGAGCTTCCAAGAATGAGGTGGTTTCACAGGGGCAGATGGGTGTAGGGGAATGGCAGGGTCAATTTGATCGATTCGTCACACTCTTCTATTCTTAGGGCCAGTCGATTTTCATTGCTCTTTCCTTCTTTGGCACTTTGATGAATGGGTCAGAGATTAGTTTTATCCCTTCTTCTCCCTCCATGGAACACTGGAGTTTACCTGGGCCGAAAGAACCCAAGGGAAACGGAGGCTAAAAAGAGGGAAAGTGGTTTGCCCGTGGTGCACTTGGAGCTGATCTTTTCAAAGATGGGGGGTGAGGGGAAGTTTCTGTCAGGGAGAAGAGAAATATGGAGCCTAATATTAACGACTGTGGTACTTGTTAAGTTCTTACTTCGTGCCTAGAACAGTACTTATTGCTGTTAGATACCGCATAATCAGGTAGGACATAGGCCCTGTCTTCCATAGGGCTCGCAGTCTCAAGGGATCGAAAGATGAGGAAACCGAGATACGGAGAAGCGACGTAACTTGTCCATGATCGCATAGGAGGCAGATGGCAGAACCAGAATTAGAACCCAGCTCCTCTGACTCACAGACCCGTACTCTTCCCGTGGGACCACACTGCATCTCGTTTTCTACTTGCTACTTGCCTTTTGCTAAATGCACATGGGGCATTTTCAACCTTCAAACCTAGGGATAACCACTTGTTCTGGGTCAGAAATAAGGAAAAAGTATTTGAAACCTTCAGAGATTATAAGGAACTGGGGGTCAGTCCCACACAATCACTGTGACCAAGACACAAGCTCCCAGTTCTAGGCAGAATTTCCTCTGATGAGACACTGTAGTCCAGTGTCTGATGAGGCATATTTTTTGCTGGGGAAGCGACATGACCTAGTGGATAGAGCATGGGCCTGGGAGTCAGAAGGATCTGGGTCCTAATCCCACTCCACCACTTGTCTGCTGTTTGACAAGTCACTTTCCTTCTCTGTTCCTCAGTTACCTATAAAATGGGAAATGACTGTGAGCCCCGTGTGGGAAATGGACCGTGTCCAACCTGATCAGCTCATATCTAACCCGGTGCTTAGTAATTTCCCGACGTAGTAAGTACTTAACAAATAGCTCTGCCACTTGTCCGCTGTGTGACCTCGGACAAGTCGCTTCACTTCTCTGTGCCTCGCTCACCTCACCTGTAAAATGAGGATTGAAACTGTGAGCCCCATGTGGGACAGGAACTGTGTCCAACCCAATTTCCTTGTGTCCACACCAGTTCTTAATACAGTGCCTGGCACATAGCGATTGACAAATACTACAATTTTTTAAAAATAGCGGACCAAGAAACTAGCAAGAAGATAAGAAACCTTTCTTAAGGATGACAAACCTCTTCTCAGGTGTATCTCCACATCTGGCCTGGATCAAAGTCCTTTAAAAGAAAGAGGACGCTCCTCTGTTAGCCCCATGGAATTTTTAGGTTACGGGGATCCAGACTTTATTAGAGGAAGAGAACAGTGCGTGAAGATCACTGCCATTCAGAGAACTGAAAGGGAAGTTATTATGGTCCTATATGAGAAAACTATAAAAGAAGATTTTTATTTTGGCCTGGAGGTAAATCAGTTGAGCACCAATTGGCAGCCAAGAGAAACAAGATTGATCCTTTAGCAACTGAAGGGAAAAACTCTGAGATTGAGAGCCAAGATTTATAATCAGAATAATAATTATGGTGTTTATTAAGTGCTTACTACAGTGAGCCCACAATAAGCTGTCTTACTAGTGGCTGTGATCCAGTTAACAACAACAAGGAAGAGATTCGTGAAGTCACTGATGGGCTCTACCTGAAACAGGTGATAGCTGGTCTGTGGGGGCAGAGCATGGAGGGAGACTTGGCCTTCTGTCCCTGCTCTACCCAGTAACGGGCCCTGTATCAATTAGTGACTGCCGCGTAGAGCCACAGCTGTGACTCCTAAGGCAGATAAGAGGGGGTTGCGTTGAATCACAAGGAGGTACACAGGAAGCAGCTAGAGGAAGAAGAGAGAGGAAGCAAACACTGCTTTTCTGAGCAGAAAAGAAGCATCAGCAGAATGGCCTCCCTTGAACAGCAGGCTGGTACTGGACCCTTGAGGGAGTGGAGTGAGTGAGTGTTTGTAGGTGTTACTCCCTTGCATGTTGGTAAAGCTAAGTAAAAAACTTTTCAAAGTAACCTTGCTGATCAGAAGTGTGGTTTGACTATACTGTGTCACCGAGGCTTCCCCAGTCCAGGAAGGTCCTGGTTGGGATGAACCTGGGGCTTGTGAAACTTACTATTTGTCAAGTACTGTTCTAAGTTCTGGGGAAGATACAGAATAATCAGGTTGGACATAATATCTGTTCCCACATTGGGCTCACAGCCTAAGAGAGAAGGAATGGGATTTAATCCCCATTTTGTAGATTAGGGTAACTGAGGCATGGGGAAGTTTAGTAACTTGACCAAAGTCACATAATCTCGTGGAAAAGGCACGGGCTCGGGAGTTAGAGGACCTGGGTTCTAATCCCAGCTCCACCACTCGACTGCTGTGTGACCTTGGGCAAGCTGTTTCACTTTGAGAGTCAGAGTTTTTCCCTTCTGGTGTGAAGAACTTATCCTATCACACATTGATTACTGTATCAGCCTCCTCATTGACCTCCCTGCCTCTTGTCTCTCCCCACTCCAGTCCATACTTCACTCTGCTGCCTGCATCATTTTTCTACAAAAAAGTTCAGTCTTCAGGAACCTCCAGTGGTTGCCAATCCACCTCCTCTTCAAACAGAGACTCTTTACAGTCGGCTTTAACTCACTCAATCACCTTGCCCCCTCCTACCTCACCTCACTACTCTCCTACTGTGACCCAGCCCGCACACTTTGCTCCTCTAATGCCTACCTACTCTCAATCTCATCTATCTCATCGCAGTACTCTCGCCCATGTCCTGCCTCTATCCTGGAACTTCCTTCCTCTTCCTGACGGAAAATTACTCTCCCCGCCTTCAAAACCTTACTGAAGGCACATCTCCTGCAAGAGGCCTTCCCCGACTAAGGCCTCGTTTCCTCTTCTCCTACTCCCTTCTCCATTACCCTTGCACTTGGATTTCCACCCTTTATTTATCCATCTCTCGGCTCCACAGTACTTATGTACATATCCATAATTTATTTAAAAATAAAATAAATGGTGGTATTTGTTAAGCGCTTACTATGTGCAAAGCACTGTTCTAAGCGCTGGGGGATACAAGGTGATCAGGTTGTCTCACGTGGGGCTCACAGTTTTAATCCCCATTTTACAGATGAGGGAACTGAGGCACAGCGAAGTGACTTGCCCACAGTCACACAGCTGGCAAGTGGCAGAGGTGGGATTTGAACTCATGACCTCTGACTCCCAAGCCCAGGCTCTTTCCACTGAGCCACGCTGCTTCTCTGCATTTATATTAATGTCTGTCTCCCCCTCTAGACTGTAAGCTTGTTGTGGGCAGGGAATATGTCTCTTATATCCTTGTGTGATTCAATCGTATTTTTGAGCGCTTACCGTGTGCAGAGCTCTGCACAGTACTAATCACTTGGGAAAGTAAGATATAACAGACACATTCCCTGTCCACAACGAGTTTACATTCTCCTGTTTAGTTGACTGCATATAGAAGAACTCAATAAAATCTAAGCTCTGGGTAGATACAAGATAATCAGGTCCCAAGTGGGGCTCATAATCTCAGTAGAAGGGAGAATAGGTTTTGAATTCCCATTTTGCAGATGAGGGAACTGAAACTCCGAGAAGTCAAGTGACTTGCCCAAGGTCACATGGCAGACGAGTGGAGGAACTGGGATTAGAACCCGGGTCCTCTCACTCCCAGACCAAGACTCCAAGTATACCCTTTCCACTAGGTCATGCTGTATTTTCCCTAAGTGCTTTCACATCTGCTAACTGATGTGAAAGTGCTTCGTGAAAATAAAAAGCACTCTATAAATTCAAGGTGCAATTATTAGTAATATTATTGCTCAGAAAATTCCAAGTGAGAAAAACATTATAGAATATGTGTGTAGAGGGAGAACTGTTCAGGTTTGACTACCTTTGAGGAGGTTTAAAAAAATGCCAAGGACCGAAACAAAGATAGCGGTCAGTGTTCTGAGCAGCCTTAATCATTATTTGCCAGTGGCTCGAATATAAAGGATCATTTTTAGTCATCTGCCGACTCCATGCGGGGATAGCTACAGACTTTGTCCTCTGTGAGTCAGGGACAAAATCGCCAGTCAATCCATGATAATTATGGAGAGCTTACTATGGGCAGAGTACTGTACTAAGTGCTTGGGAAAGGACAACACCCCAAGGTTTCCACATGTTGCCATTAAACCACAGTCTATACAGGCTAGGCACTGGCCAAGCTAGAAATGGAATGGACAGACCTCTGCCTGACTTTCCCTCCCATAGTCGAGACTGGTAGTGTACTGGGAACCCTCCAGGTGAGACCCTGAGAGGGTGCTCATAGCCTGGAGAACTGTTAAGACTTGTTCCTCACAGCTCATCCCTAAATCCCTCTAACTTCATCTCGAATCCCTTTCCCCTTCTTCCGTCCAAGGTGGAGTTGGTCAGTACAGTCTATTGTTTCTCTCAGCCTTTTTTTTTCCAGGTTAATGAACCCCTGAGTATGAGATTCCCTGTGACATCTGATGAGTGAAAGACCCATTTTACTCTTGATTTTAGATTGATCGCCATCGAAGGGCTCATATCCCCGTCTCTGGGCATTTCAGGCAGGTCTTCTCAGTCTACTCCAGGGAAGGAGTTGAAACTCAGGATTGCATGGAGCCCGGGGACTGGGAGTCCGAAGGACCTGGGTTCTAATCCTGGCTCCGCTACTCGTCTGTTGTCACCCTGGGCGAGTAACTTCACTTTTTGGGGCCTCAGTTACCTCATCTGTAAAATAGGGATTAACAATGTGAGCCCCATGTGGGACAGGGACTCGGCCCAACCCGATTTGTTTGCATCCACTCCAGAGCCCAGGACTCTCCTACCTCACCTCACTGCTTTCCTACTACAACTCAGCCTGCACACTTAACTTCTCTGGACCCAATCTTTTCTCTGTACCTCGAACCCGTCTATCTCACTGTCGACCCCTCGCCCATGTCCTGTCTCTGGCCTGGAACGCCCTCCCCATTCATATCCGACAGACAATTACTCTCCCTCCCTTCAAAACCTTAGAAAAGGTACATCTCCAAAAAGCCTTCCCTGACTAAGCCATCTTTTCCTTTTCTCCCACACCCTTCTGCGTCACCCTGACTTTCTCCCTTTATTCACCCTACCCACAGCCCTACAGTACTTATGTGCATATCCATTATTTATTTTTATTAATGTCTATTTCCTCCTCTAGACTTTATGCTTGTTGGGGGCAGTTTAAGTGTCTACCAACTCTGTTATATTGTATTCTCCCAAGTGCTTCCTCTGCACACTGCAAGCGTTCAATAAAAACGATTGATGAATTGATTCAGTGCTAATTGTGGGCAGAGCACTGTACTAAACCAAGGTCACACAACAACTATGTGCCAGAACAGAGATTAGAACCCAGGTCTCCTGACTCTCAGCTCTGTTTTTTCTGTTTAGCCACATTGTTTCCCTCCATGATGTTCTAACATAAGGGCGGCATGATGAATATTTTGCTGGTCCATTCTGAAGCCAGGCCAATCAGTTAATGCCGTCGATAAAGATAGGTAAACTTGATGGGGGCAAAGAATGTGTTTATTACACTGTACTCTCCCATGCTCCCAAGTAAGTGCTCAGTAAATACGATTGAATGAATGAACGGGTCCCATTTTTACTGTTCATCAGTTCCTCTCAAATTACATTTTTTTAAAAACACTGCACGGTCAACAGTAATAATAACGATAATTATTCTGGTCCTTGTTAAGTGCTTACTGTGTACCAAGCACTGCTTCACGTAGTGGGACAGATACAAATTAAGTTGGACAGAGTCCCTTTCCCACAAGGAGCTCACACTCTTAATCCTCATTTTAGAGATGAGGGAACCTAGGTCCAAAGAAGTGAAGTGACTTGCCCAAGGTCACACAGCAGGCACGTGGTGGAGCCGGGATTAGAATCCAGTTCCTTCTGACTCCCAGGTCCATGCTCTCTCCACCAAGCTAACACTGCTCTGACTTGCCATTCATTCAGTCCCTATTGCGTGAGCAGGATTGTCAAGTGGTTGTGATGTTTATTTTTTATTAAAAACCCACTAGTTTTCAATGGACTGTTTTTGTTATTTTTCTGGAAACCGGTTGTGTCAGATGTTTTTTCATTATGAGTGATTTTCACAAATAGAAAACAGAATGAGTAATTATTGTTTGAGCTTTTTCTTTTATGTCAGTCTGCATTTTACCAGATAGGATAGCTGGTCTGTCATTTTCACGAACAGCCAATTTTCACCCTTTTAAAAAGAACACCAATTTATAGCATTTAAAACAGGAATCATGCTTTTGATATTTCAATGTTGAGGAAAGACAAGAACTGCTCTTTGGAATGGTATTTACTGCCTCCATTCAAATTCTGAAAAAAACTCAACTCACCTCTAGTAGATTGTTAACCCTTGCTATAGCTGTAAGTCTCTTTCTTAAAGTTGGTATTTATGTGCTTTCTATGTGCCAGGCACTGTACTAAGCACTGGGGTAGATACAAGTTAATCGAGTTGGACACAGTCAAGGTCCCTCCTGGGGTTCACGATCTTAATCCCCATTTTACAGATGAGGTAATGCAGGCACAGAGAAGTCAAGTGACTTGCCCAAGGTCACACAGCAGATGTGGCGGAGCCAGGAGTGGAACCCAGGTCATTCTGGCTCCCAGGTCCGTGCATAATCCACTAGGCCATGCTGCTTCCCAGGATGACAGGATTGAATTTGGGCTCAGTGAAGGGTTCAGACCAATTGTATTTCCTGCCATCAAGGAGCTTTCAGCCATTAAAATGAATTATATTAAAATTAATTAGACTGTCATACATGGGAGAGGGATTGTGGCTGACCCGATCATCTTGCATCAGATCCAGTGTTTAGCGCTTGGCACCTAGGAAACGCTTAATTCCTGCAACTATGATTGCTATTGGGGAAATGGGAATGAGCATTAGTGAATGTATCCAAGATAATTCTAGACATGCATTCATTCATTCAGTAGTATTTATTGAGCACTTACCATGTGCAGAGCACTCTACTAAGCACTTGGGAAAGCACAATACAACACTAAAGTGACATTCCCTGCCCACAACGAGCTCACAGTCTAGACTGGGGGAGACCGATACCAATACAAGTGATTAAAATGACAGTTATGTATTTAAGTGCTTTGGGGCTGGGAAGGGGAAGAGCAAAGGCAGTAAGTCAAGGTGATGCAGAAGGGAGTGGGAGATGTGGAAAAGTGGGGCTTAGTCTGGGAAGGCCTCTTGGAGGAGATGGGCCTTCAATAACGCTTTGAAGCGTGAGAGAGTCTGTTAGATTGGATACATGCGGTACACGCACAAATACCCCTTCTCAAACACACACATACACCACACTCCAATGGAAGACCCCGTTGTGGACAGGGAATGTATCTGTTTATCGGCGTACAGTGCTCTACACACAGTAAGTGCTCAATAAATATGACCGACACACCCTTAGATACATACACTCCATTCAGTTGAATGTACATCAACACCACACCCTCAACAAACGCACTTACACAAAGACATACGGGAATCACACACAATGACCCACAGTACACTCCAGGATAAACAAACGCCTTCTAGGAGAAGCAGGTTCTTCTGTAACATTTCCTCTTCAGCTCTTCTGGGCAGTTAAAATTATCTTCTACTGTCTTAGCTAGTCAGAGCCAAGTGAATATTTCTCCAAATAGATACTAATTAAATGGAACTAAAATTGGATTTTAGACTTTCACTTTCTTTTTATCAACTGTAACTTATGCTGACAAGATCTAAAAGTCACTTCAGCCCTAAATTAGTTCCACACACGCTTTATTGTGTGGCGCCAGTTTACTTATTGGACAGTCTTCAGTTGATGGGGGAATGATAATAATTATGATGTGTTAAGTGCTTACTATTGGCTAAGGACTGTACTAAACACCGGGGTAGAGACAAGATGATCAGGTCAGGTGCCTTGCCTATCCCACATGGGGCTGACAGTCTATGAGGGAGGGAGAATGATTATTGACTTTTTTTTAACAAATGAGGAAAGTGAGGCACGAAGTAGTTAAGTGACTTGGTCAAGATCACACCAGTTAAGTGGAGGAGCTGTGTTTAGAGCCCAGGTCCTCCGATTCCCAGACCTTTGCTCTTTCCACTTGCTCCTTTCTTTTTCTTCACTGACTTCAAGGGTTTGCTGATCATAAAACTGCTAAAGACACCAAATTCCCAAAAAGCGGAGCTTGAGGAGAATAATTGGGATGAGCGGTTCATTCATTCATTCAATAGTATTTATTGAGCGCTTACTATGTGCAGAGCACTGTACTAAGCGCTTGGAATGGACAAATCGGTAACAGATAGAGTCCGTGCCCTTTGACGGGCTTACGGTCTCGGATGTCCCATCTCAGCCTCACCCCTTTCCCTACCCTGATTCGTTCAGACCCCAGTAAAATGGTCCCAGCCGGTTCATCCGAATCAGAAATGCATAAAGGGCCCCCAATGTGTTTGGTCTCCAAGGCCCAAAGCAGAAGTCAGACCCAAAGTTTAACTGGAATTTACCCAATCTGTTTATCAATCTATTAATTAATCAGTGATATTTCAAGATAGTAATGAAAGTGATGTTTATGAAGCTCTTACTGTATTCCAAGCACTGAGGTAAATAAAAGCGAGTTGGATTAGGATCCCACAAGGGGCTCATAATGTGAAGCCGGGCTGGGGAACACAACAGATTATTTCCCATTTTGCAGATGAGAAAACTGAGGCACAGGAAAGTCGAGTGACTAGCTCAAGGTCACAGAGCAGGGGAGTTGCAGAGCTGGGATTAGAAAGAGCCTGGGCTTGGGAGTCAGAGGTCATGGGTTCTAATCCGGCTCTGCCACTTGTCACCTGTGTGACTCTGGGCAAGTCACTTAACTTCTCTGTGGCTCAGTTCCCTCATCTGTCAAATGGGGATGAAGACTGTGAGCCTCATGTGGGACAACCTGATTAGCCTGTATCTGCCCCAGTGCTTAGAACAGTGTTCTGCACATAGTAAGCGCTTAACAAATACTAACATTATTATAAGAACACAGGTCCTCTGACCTCCAGGCCAGAGCTCTTTCCACTAGGCCAAGATGCTTTTCCCAAAGAGAGGGGCAACTAATGAGTGTCAGGCATTGTACTAAGCATTTGGGATGGCTCAATAGACGCAAGATACCTATTCCTTGTCTTCAAGGAGCTTACAGTTTAACGGGGAGACAATCAAAACTCATAAGTCGTGAAAGCCAAAGGAAGAACGTGTACAGCAGGAAGTGGTTCCGACATAGCATGAAAAATCTGAATAAATAATTGAATGACTGAATAAATAAAATGTATAGCTAAATAAGAATATGCCCCTCACTCTGCACACTGAAACCCCCTTCATTGCTTTTGTTGCTTCAGAGAAAAAGAAAAGATCGTCAGTGGAAAATTATTTCAAGTCAAAACTTCTTTTTTGAGGACATTTAGCCTTCAAAAGACAAACACAGTCCGTGTGAAACTATTTGAAAGGAAAATGTTGTAAGGAGACCCTACTGAATTACTGGATTTAACAGCACACACTGGGTTCAAGTGGTTTAATTCCGACAATAACACGTGTGGTATCCAATTAGAGAGGTCCAGTATGGCTGGCGACTGGGGAGTGAGTCATTACAAGCAGAGCAAAAAATCTCCACTCTCTGGACAGAATGTATTCTTTTAAAAACCACACATCTGACAATTAGAATTCAAGGCAATATCCACGGAGAACTTATTCTAAAAAAAAAAAAACTGACTTTTTTTTTTTTTAGTGGTACTTATTAAGTGCTTACTATGTGCCAGGCACTGTACTGAGAGCTGGGGTAGATACAAGATAGCAGAATGGACACAGTTGGCTCACAATCTTAATCCCCATTTTGCAGAGAAGTGAAGTGACCTGCGCCAGGTTACTCAGCAGAGAAGTGGCAGAGTTGGAATTAGAACTCAGGTCCTTCTGACTCCCAGGCACGTACTTTTCCCACTGGCCATGCTGCTTCTGTTTGTACTCTCCCAAGGACTTAATACAGTGGCCTGCACCCAGTAGACCCTCAACAAATACCACTGATTGATTGGAAGGGATCCCATTCAATCCGACTGTTTCCAACCCTATTTGCTTGTATTCACCCCAGCGCTTAAAATAGTAAGCGCTTAAATCCCAGAATTAATTTTTTTAACAGAGTTGGTGGAAAGGTTGCACAAAAATAGACAGTGGTTAGCGATCGATCTCCTATGCAGAATCCCCACCCCCCTGTAGATTGGTAGCCAGTCAATCAATCAATTATATTTAAAATTGCAGAGCACCGTACTAAGCGCTTGGGAGAACACACTAGAGCAGAGTTGGTAGACAAGTTCCCTGTCCATAGTGAGCTTGCAGTCTAGAGGGGGAGAGAGGCATTAATATAAATAAATTAAATTTGGATATGGACACAAGGGTTGGGCTGAGGAGGGTTGAATAAAGGAAACAAATCTGCTTTTTGAGCCACTTTCACCTCCCCTTTTCTAATGGGTCTGTTGCACTACTGAGGCAATCGCTTTCTTCCTTGGCTGAGGACAGAGAGGCCAGTCAAAGCAGAGTAGGGCAGGTAGGACGATGGAGGAGGCGTTGGGGGAGGTCTTTGAGCCTGAGGTGGGCAAAGCCAAAGGACTGAGGGGGAAGTAGGAAACTTTTCCTTAAGCCCTTGCTGCCTATATTTCCCAGAAGTCAAACGCCTAAATTGTCCCCAAATCCCCTGGGAACGAGAGCCAATCCTGAAAGTGGGAAGAGCCTTTTAAAATCAGGAAAAGAAACTTGCTCTTTTTCTCTTCCCCACTTCTGCTCTTCCCTCTCTGTGTCGGTTTCCCGTCCCCTCCCCCTCCTTCCTGTTTCCTCCTTTTCTCTTCCAGTGCATTAAATTAGACTTCTGTGTCCATGTTCTCAGTGTTTGGGAAACGTCTGAGGGGATGGGGGTTCCATGAACTTTTCCCCCACAGCAATCCTGATTCTCTAAATGCCACATAAATAATAACCGCAGCTCTATGGTTTGCAATTGTGATCCTAGACATTCATCTCAGAGGTGAGAAACAGCGTGTCCAGTGGCTGCAGCCCAGACCTGGGAGTCAGAAGGAACTGGGTTCTAATCACAGCTCTGCCGCATGCTTGCTTTGTGACCTTGGGTGAGTCACTTCACTTCTCTGTGCCCCACTTACTTTACCTGTCAAATGGAGACTAAGACTGCGATCCCCAGGTGGACCAGGGACTGTGTCCAACCCGATGAGCTTGTATAATAACAATAATAGTAGTATTTGTTAAGCACTTTCCATGTGCCAGGCACCCTACTAAGTGCTGAGGTAGATACAAGAAAAATGGATTGGACACAGTCCCTTTCCCACATGGGGTCCCCAGTCTTAATCTCCATTTTACAGATGAGGGAACCGAGGCCCAGAGAAGTGAAATGACTTGCCCACGATCATACAGTAGACCAGGGGCGGGGGCAGGATTAGACCCCTGGTCCTTCTGTCTACTAGGCCAACTGTATCTACCCCAGTGTTTAGTACAGTGCTTGGCACATAGTAAGCATTTAAGAAATACCCTAAAAAAATATCCTGGGAAGTACCCTTAAACCTCTCCTTTCCTTAGCACACTGTAATCTTCTGGCCTTTATCTCGGGCTCGGTCCAGCTCAGCCTCCCTCACCAAAACTGACCTGGGGCCCCAAAAGCCACTGATGGGCTCCTGTGGGGTTCCAGAAGTAAACACCTTTCTTTCTTTCTTTTACGGTATTTAAGTGCTTACTATGTGCCAGGCACTGTACTAAGCGCTGAGGGGAGAGTAATTGTCGGATATGAGGAGGGAGACCGTTCCAGGCCAGAGACAGGATAAGGGCAAGAGGTCGGCGATGAGATCGAGGTACAGAAGTGGGGAAGCAGCGTGGCTCAGTGGAAAGAGCACGGGCTTAGGAGTCGGAGGTCATGGGTTTGAATCCTGGCTCTGGCACTTGTCAGCTGTGTGACTGTGGGCAAGTCACTTAACTTCTCTGTGCCTCGGTTCCCTCATCTGTAAAATGGGGATTAGAACTGTGAGCCTCACGTGGGACAATCTGATTACTTTGTATCTTCCCCCGTGCTTAGAACAGTGCTCTGCACATAGTAAGCGCTTAACAAATACCAACATTATTATTATTACAGTAAGTAGGTTGGCATTAGAAGAGCCAAGTATGTGGACTGGGTTGTAGAAGGAGAGTAACGAGGTGAGGTCGGAGGGGGCAAGGTGGTTGAAAGCTTTAAAACCGATGGAAAGGAGTTTCTGTTTGATGCAGAGATGTAATAATAATAATTGTGGTATTTGTTAAGCGCTTACTATGTGCAAAGCACTGTTCTAAGCGCTGGGGGATACAAGGTGATCAGGTTGTCCCACGTAGGGCTCACAGTTTTTTTTAATCCCCATTTGACAGATGAGGTAACTGAGGCACAGAGAAGTTCAGTGACTTGCCCAAGGTCACACAGCTGACTAGCGGCGGAGCCGGGATTAGAACCCATGACCTCTGACTCCCAAGCCCGCGCTCTTTCCACCGAGCCATGGTATGGGCAGCCACTGCAGGTTCTTGAGGAGTGGGGAAACACAGACTGAACGATTTTGTAGAAGAATGATCTGGGCAGCACAGCAAAGTATAATCCGGAGAGATGGGAGGTCAGCAAGGATACCAAAATACCAAAATGATAATTATTGCCCAATTTATTTGGGTTCTCCCAGTTCCTGTCTTATGAAATATCAGATGAAGTTTGTGGTACTGGACCCGACCGTGATGATCATCTCTCCCAGGCATATCTGGTAAATCCCCACCCGACTGGATCTGACCAAACCGCTCATTCTTCTCCAGCCGATCTCGATGCTATTAATACCGGGAAGGCGACGAGGGACGTATTACAAAAGAGTTTGTCCTCTGGTCCATGAGAAAGAATCCAAAGCAGCTAGAAAAGCCCGCCAACTGTAGGAAAAGTCACTGGGAGAGGAAAGCGGAGGGAAGTCGTGAGAAGCGGCGTGGCCTGGTGGATAGAGCACGGCCCTGGGAGTCAGAAGGACCCGGGCTCTAATCCCGGCTGTTCAAGTCATTTAATGTCCCTTTGCCTCAGTTCCCTCATCTGTAAAATGGGGGTGAAGACTGTGAGCCCCCTGTGGACGTGGCCTGTGTCCAATCTGATTAGCTTGATCTCCCCCTCTATACCTTTAGCTCTTTGTGGACAGGGAGCGTGTCTGTTCACTGTTCATTCAATCATATTTATTGAGCGCTTACTGTGTGCAGAGCGCTGTACTAAGCACTTGGAAAGTACAATTGGGCAACAGATAGAGACAATCCCAACCCAACAATGGGCTCAGTCTAGAAGGGGAAGACACAACAAGCAAAATAAAAAAAAAAGAGACAGGCATCAATAGCATTGTTATAATGTACTCTGCCAAGAGGTTAGTACAGTGATTTGCACACAGTAAATGTTCAATAAATACAACTGAATGAATGAATGTGGACCCCAGCGCTTGGTACACTGCCTGGTATATAGTAAGCGCTTAACAAATATAATAAAAAAGAAGCTCACCCCATCTGTTAGTGCAGATAGAACCACGCCCCTGGGATGTGCTCTCCCAATCACTTAATGCAGTGCTCAGCACACAATAAGTGCTTAATAAATACCATCGATTGATTTGGAGAAGCACCACACACCAGTTGAAGCCAGGACGCAAACGCATGTAATCTCCCTGAGGACTGAGGAGTCCCGATCTCCAACCCAGAAGCACTGGTAGATTTGGTTGGGAGATTCCTGACTTGATTTCCCCAATCTGAAGCTGATAATTCACTGATAAATCAGCCAATCAACCCATAAATCATGTAATCTCCTCATGGGCAGGGAATGGGTCTTACACAACCCATTCGAATGGTACTCTCCCAAATGCTTAATACAGTGCTCTGAACACAGGAAGCACTCAGTAGACGACACTGATGGATTGATGGATCGAAAATATTCCTGAATTCAGGGGGGCGGTGGACAGAGAGAGAGAGAGGAGTCACATTTGATGAACAGCGGGCAGTGTTTGACTCGCTATACGAGCGGAGCAAAAGATGAAGCCGGGTGACGTTTCCAAGACAGTTTTGATTAGTCTCTCATTCTATTAAGATGGTAGGTCTATTTCAAAATGATATTGTGTCAACACATTTAGCTGCACTGCCATCTTTTAATGTTTGCCAACTGAGGGATGCTAAGGCTAAAAGGGAACGTTGGATCGAAAACAGATCCTGCCACACTGAGAGATGAGCCTATTTCATTTTCAGTAGGATTGGATGTGATGCAGTTCATTCGAACTTCGTTAATTCCAAATCCGCATTATTATGTGTTTCTGCGTTTGTTTGAACAAGACCCTACTGGATATTCCAAAATCAATACATGGAGAGCTGGCGGGTCCTAAATTACACCGACTCTGAGGGAGCCTTTTTCAATCTGAAAGTCTTTGAAATTGAAACAGCAAATCTGTCAATACCAGCCAAGAGAGAAAAACATAGTTCAGCGGTTCCTACCACAACTCAAATCCAGTGGATCCCTTGGGGAATTGCAATGTCAGTGGCAAACTCAGATGAGAGAACGCAACTCTCAGGTTTCTGAGATTATAGTAATACCTATGGTAACAAGCACAGCGCTAAACCAGATCATCGCAGTCCCTGTCCCACACGGTGCTCAGAGTCGGAGAGGAAGAAAAGGTATTGTATCCTAACTTAGATGAGGAAACTGAGGCACAGGGAGGTTGGTGACTTGTAAAGGTCACAGAGGAGGAAAATGGCAGACTCAGACTAGAATATGGATCTCCTAGCTGCCAGGCTTCCTACTAAGCTCAGTGGAAAGAGCACGGGCTTTGGAGTCAGGGCTCATAAGTTCGAATCCCAGATCTGCCACTTGTCGGCTGTGTGACTGTGGGCAAGTCACTTAACTTCTCTGTGCCTCAGTTCCCTCATCTGTAAAATGGGGATGAAGACTGTGAGCCCCACGTGGGACAACCTGATTCCCCTATGTCTACCCCAGCGCTTAGAACAGTGCTCGGCACATAGTAAGCGCTTAACAAATACCAACATTATTATTATTATTATTAAGCTTCATTGCCTCTTATGATCCAGTCCTGATGTGTTCGCTTGGTTTACAAGATATAGGGAGGATTAAATCAATACCTGTCCTTTTGCGCTTGTCTGTCGGTCTTTAATCTTTCATTTGTTTGTCCGTTCATTTATTCATTCTTGAGTGCCTTGCCTCTGCAGAGGACTGTACTAGGAATTTGGGAGAGTACCATAGAGGTCACAATGGCAACATACCTAACAAGATTTTAGCAGTTTTTCAATTCCTCTGAAAACTGAAATAATTTACCTTTGCTCTTTATTCCCGGAACAGGCTATTTTCTCTAAGGTTCAAGAAGGTCTACAAAGACAAGAAATCTAGGACGAAGCAGCATTTTTCAAAATCAGAGCATAGAAAGAACAGGGAGAGATGGGGCAGGGGAGGTAAACAGGTAATAAAATGCAAGTAAGTGGAAGGGAAAGCAGAAAATATTTTTACCTCCTATTTGCCTGTGAATCTCCATAAAGAATCTGGACAGGATTCTGAGCCAGGGTACACTTGACAAAGTCACTTTGATAATCCCCCTAGGAAATGGTAAATCTTCCAAGAATTTGCCAAATAGGGGTATTGGACGCTGTGGGCATGTCACTCCCCTCCTCAAAAACCTCCAGGGGTTGCTTGTCAACCTTCGCATGAAACAAAAGCTCCTCAATCTTTGCTTCAGAGCTCTCCATCACCTGGGCCCCTTCTACCTTACCTCCCTTCTCTCCTTCTACAGCCCACCCCGTACACTCCGCTCCTCTGCCGCCGCTAACCTCCTCACGGTGCCTCGTTCTCTCCTGCCCCACCGTCGACCCCTGGCCCACGTCCTCCCACTGACCTGGAATGCCTTCCCTCCTCTCATCTGCCAAACTAACCCTCTTCCCCTCTTCAAAGCCCTCCGGAGAGCTCACCTCCTCTGGGAGGCCTTCCCAGATTGATTCCCCTCTGTCCCTTCACCCCATTTCCCCTACTCCCTCCCTCTGCTCTTCCCTCTTCCCCTCCCCACAGCACTTGTGCATATTTATATATGTTATTTATTACTCTGTTATTTTATTAATGATGTGTATATATCTATGATTTTATTTACCTTGATGGTATCGATGCCTGACTACTGGTTTCGTTTTGTTGTCCGTCTCCCCTGTTTAGACTGTGAGCCCATTGTTGGGCAGGGATTGTCTCTATCTGTTGTGTAATTGTACATTCCAAGCGCTTAGTACAGTGCTCTACAGACAGTAAGCGCTCAATAAATACTATTGAACGAATAAATACGATTGAATGAAAGAATGACTGACAGCAGGGTCTAGTGGAAAGAGCACGGGCGTGGGAGTCAGTGGACCTGGGTTCCAATCTCGGTCTAATCTTGTGACCTTGGGCAAATCACTTAACTCCTCTGTTCCTGAATTACCCCATCTGTAAAAGAGGGATGAAATCCTACTCCCTAATACTTAGACCGTGAGCCTCATGTGGGGCAGGGACTGTGTCCAACGTCATTAGCTTGTATCTACCCCATTCTTAGAACAGTGCTTGGTGCATAGTAAGTGCTTAACAAGTATCATAATTATTCTAATTATTATTACCCTTTGGTACTCTCCTCTCCCTCAACCTCACAGCAGCTATGTCCACATCTTTATACCTATAATTTATTTTGGTGTCTATTTCTCCCACTGGATTCTAAGCTTCTTCAGGACAGGTATTGTGACTACTTTATTGTACTCTCCCAAGTCTTTAGTATGGTCTTCTACAATCCGTCAATTGTATTTACTGAATGCTTTTTGTATGCAGGGCACTGTACTGCCCGCTTCGGAGACTGCAATATGCCAGTGTTAGTAGACACATTCCCTGCCCAAAAGGAGTTTACAATCTAGAGCGCATACAAATGTGCCAATAAATACCATTAGTTACTGAATTTGTTCAAACCTGGAAGATTCTCTCCTCAACATTCTGAGCTAATAAGGTTTAGAGCCGATAATCCTCAGGCACACATGCTGGGAGACCAGTACACAGTGAGGAGAACAGTACACAGTGAATCCCACAGGCACACGTGCTGGGAAAACAGTACACAATAAGGTGAACGGTATATAAGAATCAGGCACGTAGGCTGGGAGGCCAGTACACAATGAGGAGAACAGTACAGAAAGAATCCCATAGGTACATATTCCACAGAGATGCTTCATACAGATGCCGGTCATAAAATATCTCCTCAAACAGGAGGTTAAGCAAGGTTTCCAGCCCTGCTTCTCCCTTAAAGGAGAGCTGCTTTTCCAAGAAGGATTCTGAGAGTCCCAGTCCTTTCAACCATGTGGGATGTGCCTTATGGAAGGCACATTTCCTCCGAGATGTCTTCCAGGGGTATCGTAAGATCTTAACGAATACCATGGTTAGTCTTATCAGGGGAATACCAAATCAGCATTCGATGTCCAGAAGTTCCAGGCAGCCTTCTGGAACGGGCATCCCTTGAGGAAGAGGGTTGGGGAGTTGAGGGAGAGTAGGTGTTTCCAGAAGTGTGAGGGGCTGTCAGGTCTAGAGCAGGAATTCTCGCGGAAGAGGATGGGGGCAGGGGCTGGGTTGGGGGCAGGTGTCACACCCCTCCCTGACCAGCCCACAGAGACAGGGCCCGTGATACCAAATGGTTCATTTTTAGCATGGCAAGGGGTTATATGCCACAAGCTAGTTAACTGCATCCCCTCAACCCCCAGCCTGGACCCCTTTTCCCCCCACCTCCAACCTTGTCTCTCTTCAAGATGATATCGGGAGTGGTGGGGGAGGGGTGTGAGGGGAAAGGACCGGGCTCCGGTTAGATAAAATGTGGAAAAAAAATTCACGAAGATTTATTAAGATATTGATTTCCATCTTTACAATCTTACGTCAACGATTTCCCGGAAAGCAATTCTGGTTATCTCATTTTCATTGTTTCCTCCTGTAAAGTTGGGCTATTAGGGGGATGTTTTGATTTGCAGTCTCCATTTCTTCAGAGTTTCTTCTGTGCCTGAAAGCCATAGGCTGAGCGGATGAAACTTTCTGAAAGATGAGGCGATTCTGTGTCGGTGTTTCTGCTGCTCGGCAAGGGAAGAGAGAGACAAAAGACCGTTTCTCACCGGAAGGATCGGAGGGTTTTTGGTGAGGGAGCCGGGAGTCTTCAAAGAGGCGACTTTGATTTGATTTTCAATCTCGGCTTCCCACTTGGTTCCTGCAGACAGAAACTTTTGCTCCATTGCTCCCGGGGAGGACCCCACTCCCAAAGGAAAAAATGAATCAGGGAACACGACCGGAAAGCTGAGAAGAAACATTTTAGGAACAGGGGTGACATATTCTTAGAAACATTGTTTCTGCACAAGGGTGGCCCCCAACACCCCCAGGAGTGTCAACGGGCTCAGCTGCTGCCTCACCAGGACTGGGCACGTTTTGCCCATGGAGGGACTGGTGGGCGAGAGCAGGGAAGCGGAACAAATGCTGGTCCACTCATCTCACCACAGCAGAGGAGCCAAGTGGAAAAACCCCTGTCCTGGGAAACAGCAGAGGATCTGGGTCCTAATTCTGGCTCTGCTATTTGCCTTCTGTGTGTCCTTGAACAAGTCACTTAAGTTCTCTGTGCCTCAGTGTCTGTAAAATGCAAATTAATTACCTGGCCTTTGTGCCTCTTAGACTATAAGCAGCATAGCCTATTGCTGCTATATTGTACTCTCCTAAGCAGTTACTTTACACACAGTAAGAACCCAGTAAATGCAATTGAATGAATGAACAAAAGCCACCGTTATTATTTTGCTCTCCCAAGCGCTTAGTACAGCGCTCTGAACAAAGTAAATGCTCAGTATATATCGCTGATTGATTAACTAAGATTGATCTGCTCCTTCCAGTATGGCTGGGAGCAGATGTCCTACCAGTCCTGGAGCTTAGCCTTCGTTATCAGGGTCGATTTCAGCTCTCTGCTCGGCCCCGAGCTATGAGAGTGGACTCTGGAAAGAATATACGAAGGAAAACCTTATAACGGAAAGCTATTTTTAGAACACGGAGGGCAGCGTGTCGTTAGACCGTATTCCCGGAGCCAGGCGGAGGCAGGGAAATTGAATCCGTCTTGTTGGTGGTGCCTAACAGCCCCAGCCCCCTCCCTCACCCGGGCCCTGGGACATCAATGAGCGGAGAGATAGAGCCAGGAAAGCTGCTGGGAGCAATTTGGCTCCTTATGAATAAAAAGTAAGGCAGCGACGCTCTGGATATCTGACGGAGAGAGGCACGGCTGCAGGATCCCAGCCCCTGACACGACAGATCCGTGTAAAGAATTTGTATTTTTTTTTTCCAAGTGTAGGCTATTTAAAGCCTCCATGCATAATTTATGTGCACAGCTATTTTTACCCACTGGCATTATGACAAGTAGTTGGAAAAGCATCGGCAGAGACCGAAACGAATGCGAAACTTTCCTTCGTGATCAATCGGTAGGACGTGAGAGGGTTTCAGTTATAATCCATCAATCAGTGGTATTTATTGAGTATTTACTATGTGTGGAGCACTGTACTGAGTGCTTGGTGTGACGATCAGATCAGGTGCATTTTGAGGCAGAGTTGTTTGAAGCCCTTGTTGAATCACTGATAATAATACTAATAATTATAGTACTTGTTAAGCGCTTACCATGTGCCAAGTACCGTTTTAAGACTTGGAGTGTATATATGTTAATAATAATGTCGGTATTTTTTAAGTGCTTACTATGTGCAGAGCACTGTTCTAAGCGCTGGGGGAGATACAGGGTAATCAGGTTGTCCCACGTGAGGCTCACAGTTAATCCCCATTTACGGATGAGGGAACTGAGGCACAGAAAAGTGAAGTGACTTGCCCTCAGTCACACAGCTGACAAGTGGCAGAGCTGGGATTCGAACCCATGACCTCTGACTCCCAAGCCCGGGCTCTTTCCACTGAGCCACGCTGCTTCTCACACCCTCCGATCCGTCCGGAACCTCCTCCCTTTCCCCATCCGGCAGACCACCCCCTCCTCTTCTTCAAACCCATCTGAAACCGTGTTTCCTCCAGGAAGTCTTCCCTGATTAATCTCTCACCTCTCCACCCTATTTCCCCCTTCAACACTTCTGTAGCACCTAAACACTTGGGTAATCACCCCCTCCTGCTCCCACCCTACAACAGTTATGTATCATTCCTTCAACTCTGCCACTTTTCCCTATCTGTAATTTATTTAAGTTTCTGTCTCCCCTAGTCAGATTGTCAGCTCCTTAGATTATCAGCTCCTTGAGGCCTATCGTACTCTCCCAATATCTTAGTAAACTCATCTGTCCAGAGTGAGCAGTCAATAAATCCTACTGGTTGATTGATTGATTGATTGAAAGACTAGAAGTTAAAGGAGATGGAGGGTATATTCAGCAGGGGACTGATTTCCTTTAAGCACGAGGTCCTTTCTGTAATTACTAAAAGACTCTTCTTTGCTGAAACCTCCCCAAATCCCCTAAAGCCAGAGGGTTGGTTAATGAGTCAATCATCCATTTTTCAGTTGGGGAAATTGAGTCATGGTGGAGATCTGGTCCATGGATTGTGCGCCCTCAGTCATACCTGAAGCTTGCAGCCAGGCCTAAAGAGAGTAGTTTTTGGAGCCACTACTGATGGTCCTTAATCATCGATCCCATATCCAGCAGCAATCCTGGGCAGCCAAAAGGTGGGGAATCAAGTGGGATGAGATCAAATTTATCAATCAGTCGATCAATGGTATTTATTGAGGGCTTACTGTGTGTATAGTACTGTACTTTAGCTTTTGGGAGAGAACACTCTGAGTTGGTAGATTTGCGTTCTCCTACAAGAAGCTTACTGTCTAGAAAGAGAGACAGACATTAAAATAAATCATGGTTCTGTGCATATGTGCTAGGCTGAGGGTAGGAAGACTATCAAGAACTTAAAAGTTAGAGATCCAAGTGCAGAGGCAATGCAGAAAGGAGACAGAGTAAGGGAAATGAGGACTTAGCCGGGGAAGACCGCTTGGAGGAGATGTGATTTTAGTTCTTTAGTGAGTCTAGCATGGTTTGAATATGGGGAGAATGGTGGTCTGTCATATATGAAGGAGGAGGGAATTCCAGGTTAGAGAAAGGATGTGGGACAAGGGGTGAGATAGACGAGATTGAGGGTAGGTGAGTAGTTATGTATTAGAGAAGCGAAATAAAAAGTACCATTTTTTCCACTGTAGAAAAGCAGCATACACCAGTAATAGAAGTGTTGTCCCATTTTCTAAACCCTAGCGGGAATATCATGTGCAGTTTTTCTCATCCCATGTTAGGAAGGATATTAGGGCTAGAAATCTTATCGATCAATTAGTATTTTAGGGATTGGCCCTTTCTGACTATTTTTTTTCCAGTATTTGTTAAGCGCTTACTAGGTGCAGAGCACTGTTCTAAGCACTGGGGTAGATACAGGGTAATCAGGTTGTCCCATGTGAGGCTCACAGTCTTAATCCCCATTTTGCAGATGAGGGAACTGAAACACAGAGAAGTGAAGTGACTTGCCCACTTCAGGACAAAACCTAGTTTGGAAGAGGGCTTTTCTGGGTTGACAGAGCTGCCTGTTGGACTAGTTGAATCTGGGCGGATATTCTGATTTCTGAGCTCATTTGAATTTGATGTTCATATGGAACCCTGAGAAACCCTGCCACTTGCCTGCTGTGTCATCCTGAGCAAGTCACTTAACTTCTCTGTGCCTTGATTTCCTCATCTGTGAAATTCGTTCATCCATTCAGTCGTCTTTATTGAGCGCTTACTGTGTGCAGAGCACTGTACTAAGCGCTTAGAAAGTACAATTTGGCAACAGATAGAGACAATCCCTACCCAACGACGGGCTCACAGTCTAGAAGACATTTAAATATCTGTTCTCCCCCCCATTTAGACCGTGAGCCCAAAGAGGGACAGAAACCGTGTCCGACTTGATTATCTTGTAGATACTACGGTGCCTAGTTCAGTGCTTGGCACATAGTAAGTGCTTACGCAGTTGACATTTATATTATCGTCTCTGTAAAAGACACCAATTCCATTCTCCTGCCTCCAACCCTCTGCCACTCTTCTATTGCTGCTAGCAATTGAGTCACTCAGAATCAGGTCCATTAATGTGACATTTAGGGGACCAAGCAAATACAGGGGGTTTGAGGGCCCTCTAATCCTGGAACCGGGATTAGAACCCAGGTCCTCAGAGTCCCAAGCCTGGGTTCTATCCATTAAGACATGCTGCTTCCCTCCATCAGTTATAGGAGAAAAACAATAAATAATTAAGGTTCTACACTCAGTGTTCTTGGGTCTTTTTAAAAGATTCGATGTCTTCCGCCGATCTAGGTGTTATTTTTAGTTTCTCTCTATTTGTATCATCCTGACCCTAGAGTGGTTCTATCCCAGATTCCCACATGCCACACTTAACATCATTTTTTTTTTAATGGTATTTGTTAAACGCTACGTGCCAGGCAACGTACTAAGCGCGTGTCCCACATGAGACAGAGTATTTTTTCACACTTTACAGATGAGGTAAATGAGGCACGGAGAAGTTAAGTGACTTGCCCGAGGTTACACAACAGATAAGTGGTGGACCCAGCATTAGAACCCAGGTTTTTCTGACTCCCAGGCCCGTGCTCTTTCCACTAGGCCAACAGCGTAGCTCAGTGGAAAGAGCCCGGGCTTGGGAGTCAGAGGTCATGGGTTCAAATCCCTACTCTGCCACTTGTCAGCTGGGTGACTGTGGGCGTGTCACTTCACTTCTCTGTGCCTCGGTTACCTCATCTGTAAAATGGGGATGAAGACGGTGAGCTTCATGTGGGACAATCTGATTACCCTGTATCTACCCCAGTGCTTAGAACAGTGCTCTGCACATAGTAAGCCCTTAAATACCAACATTATTTTTATATACCTGTTTTCCCTCCCTCGTTTTTTTTTGGTATTTGTTAGGCACTTACTGTGTGCCAAGCACTCTATTAATCGCTGGGGTAGATGAAATCAGGCTGGACACGGTCCATGTACCACCTGGGGCTCACAGTCTTTATCTCCATTTTACAGATGAAGGGACTAATTTTCACGTTAAATCACAAGCCATATTGTCCTGGAACCCAGTAAATCACCAACATCGAAGCAATTCTTGAGGAGGATAGTTAATAATAATAATAATGATGGTATTTGATAAGTGCTTACTATGTGTTAAACACTGTTCTAAGCACTGGAGTAGATACAAGCTAATCAAGTTGATGATGATGATGATGGTATTTGTTAAGTGCTTACTATGGGTAGATACGGGGTAATCAAGTTGTCCACGTGAGGCTCACAGTTAATCCCCATTTTACAGATGAGGTAACGGAGGCCCAGAGAAGTGAAGTGACTTGCCCACAGTCACACAGCTGACAAGTGGCGGAGCTGGGATTCGAATCCATGACCTCTGACTCCCAAGCCCGGGCTCTTTCCAGTGAGCCACGTCACAGTCGTAATTTTACAGATGAGGTAAGTGAGGCCCAGAGAAGTGAAGTAACCTGCCTAAGGTCACACAGCAGATAAGTGGCAGATGTAGGATTAGAATCCAATTCCTTCTGACTCCCAAGCCCGTGCTTTATCCACTAGGCCACTCTATAGCTGTTCTGCGGTGAGTTCAAGTGTGGAAACCACAGATTGGGAGGGGAGACAAAGCATTTTAAAGACGGCACAAGAAATCAAAGCCTACGCCATGAACCAGACCCACAGCGAGTCGGCAGACAGCAGCAGTAGGCAGTGTGGCCTAGTGGATGGAGCACAGGCCTGGGAGTCAGAGGGACCTGGGTTCTAATCCTAGCTCTGCTGTTTTCTGTTGTGTGTGATCTTGGGCAACTCACTTCACTTCGCTTGGCCTCGGTTATCTCATCCGGAAAATAAGGATTAAGACTTTGAGTTCAACCTGACTGGCTTGGATCTACCCCAGTCCAGTGCTTAATATTCATTCAATAGTCTTTATTGAGCGCTTACTACGTGCAGAGCACTGGACTAAGCGCTTGGAATGGACAAATCGGTAACAGATAGAGACGGTCCCTGCCCTTTGATGAGCTTACGGTCTAAAGTGCCTGGCACACCGCAAGCAATTTACAAATTGCATAAATACAAATGAAAAAGGCGGAGAAGTCCAGTGTGCAGCAAGGGACTCTAAAAACGGAAACTTCAAGAAGATCGTCAATCATTCAGTCAATCAGTGGTATTTATTGAGTGTTTATCGTGTGCAGAGCACTGTACTAAACACTTGGAAGAGTACGCTACAAGAGTTGGTTGACACCTTCCCTGCCGACAACGATCAGCGCCATGACAGTGTAAACTAGATTGTAAGTTCCTCGTGAGAAGTGAATGTGTCTATCAAATCTGCCGCACTGTACTCTCCCAAGTGCTTAGCACAGTGCTCTGCACACTGTAAGTGCTCAATAAATGCCCCCGATGATGCTTTTGACGGTGTCAGTCTCAGCGGGAAGCAGTAAAACAGGACAAGAAGAGCAATCTTTGTGTGCATAAAATGGGAAGGGAATTTTGGGCATACAATAGCTCATTTTGGGCAGGGAGCATGTCTGCGGATGCTGTCCCATTGTTATCTCCCAAACACTTAACACAGTGCTCTGCACACAGTAAGCAGAGTGGTGTAGTGAATAGAGCACAGACCTGGGAGTCAGAAGGACATGGGTTCTAATCCCTGCTCCACCACTTGTCTGCTGGGTGGCCTGGGGCAATTCACTTCACTTCTCTGTGCCTCAGTCACCTCATCTGTAAAATGGGGATTGAGACTGTGAGCCCCACTTGGGATAGGGTCTATGTCCACCTCAATTTGCTTGTATCAACCGCAGCGCTTAGTACAGTGCCTGGCACAGAGTAAATGCTTAACAAATGCCATTGTATTAGTAAGTGCTCAATAAATACCACTGATTGATTGATATGTTAGTCTTTTCCACCACACTCAGGCATACGATATGAAGTTTACCATTACTATAATCGTCCTCACATCCAATGGATAGTTTTGTATACGGAAATATAGCTAATGTAAAATAGCAGAAAATATATACTCAAATTTATGCGTATGTGTACATTAAATGCATATACAAAGATATGAACTATACAACTATATATATATGCATTTATTTATATACAAATGAGGGATTGTCTCTATCTGTTGCCGAATTGTTGGTATTTGTTAAGCGCTTACTATGTGCCGGGCACCGTTCTAAGCGCTGGGGTAGACATAGGGGAATCAGGTTGTCCCACGTGGGGCTCACAGTCTTCATCCCCACTTTACAGATGAGGGAACTGAGGCACAGAGAAGTGAAGTGACTTGCCCACGGTCACACAGCCGACAAGTGGCAGAGCTGGGATTCGAACTCATGAGCCCTGACTCCAAAGCCCGTGCTCTTTCCACTGAGCCACGCTGCTTCTTTTCATGGAATTGTCCATTCCAAGCACTTAGTACAGTGCTCTGCACATAGTAAGCGCTCAATAAATACTACTGAATGCATGAACGAACTATACAATCAATCGTGCTTATTGTGAGTTTACTGTGTGAAAAACACTATACTAATCACTTGGGAAAGTATAATATAAAAGAGTAGGTAGGCATGTTCCTTGCCCACAATAAACTTACAGTGCACAATGAAATGATACAATTTTATGAAGTGAAGAAGCAAAAGGCTATCTGTAAGAGTCAATGTGAATTAAAATAGGATATTATGTATCGCAAGATGGAGTTACTGGAACTTCTAAAGCATTACTTTTTTTTTCCCTCATGATAAGATACTTTCTTCTCCCTGTTTCGAATCCTCAAATCTGAGCTGCTCTTACCTGGTTTATTTAAAAAAATCCCTAAATTCAGTACTGCAGGGTATCCGCATTGCTGCATTCTCTAAGTTATTTTTATACAGTTATTACTCCTAATTTATGGGTTTTTATTCCTATATGTGGAGGCCTCAAACTCTATTTTGGGCCTTTGTAATCAGGACGCCCTGTTTCCTGAAAACACATTTCCTTTCCAAATCGAGAGAAAAGACTTGAAAGACAGACACCACAAGTCAAAGACGTGATCGATTTTGAGAAGGAACGTGGCCTAGTGGAGAGGACACGATCTTGGGAGTCAGAAAGACCTGGGTTCTAATCCTGATTCCACTTTCTCTTCTGCTGTGTGACTTTGGGCAAATCAGCATAACTTCTCTGTGCCTCAGTTCCCTCAATTGTAGAATGGGGATACCCATCCTCCCTTCTGTTTGGACTGTGAGCCCCATGCGGGATAGGGATTGTGTCTGATCTAATTAAGTTATACCTATCTTGCTGCTTAGAACAGTGTTTGACGCGTAGTAAGCAGTTAACAAATGCCACAGAAAAGTATCAGGCCCATTGCTGAAAACTTTAAGCAGAAATGAATCTCATGGTCTGGTGAAATAATGATTGTGTATTTGTTAAGCACTTACTGTGTGCCAGGCACTGTATTAAGCGCTGCGGTAGATTCAAGCAAATCAGGTTGGACACAGTCCATGTCCCACATGGGGCTTACAGTCTTAATCTACATTTTACAGATGAGCTGAGGCACAGAGAAATGATTTGCCCAAGGTCACAAAGCAGACAAGTGGTGGAGCCAGGATTAGAACCCTTGACCTTCTGATTCCCAGGCCCTTGCCCTATCCACTATGCCAGGCTGCTTCTCAAAGCCATCGCTTAATTTCCCTTCCAGCAACGGAATTTCACTTCTTGTTTTCCTCATCGTTCCACCTCTTTGTTCGAATTTAGAACCCCCATTCACTTCTAGCGGAGCTCTTGGGGAAGATTAGTTCTAAAGGAGCTTGACTAAAGAGAAGCAGTGTGGTCCTGTGGATAGAGCATGGGCCTGGGTGTCAGAAGGACCTGGGTTCCAATCCTGCCCCCACCACCTGTCTCCCGTGTGACCTTGTCAAATCACTTCTCAGTGCCTCAGTTTCCTCATCAGTAAAATGGGGATTCACTACCTGTTCTCCTTCCTACTTTGAATGTGAGCCCCATGTGGACAAGAGACTATGGGTAGCCTGATTTTCTTGTATCTACCCCTGCTCTTATCACAGTGCTTGGCACATAGTAAGCCCGTAGCCCAAACCACAATTATTAGCACTATTGTGATTATTTTTTGATATTGGCTAAGCTCTTACTTTGTGCCAGGCACTGTACTTAGTGCTGGGGTTGAAACAAGATAATCAGGTTGAACGCAGTCCATGTCCCACATGGAGTTTACGGCCTTAATCCCCATTTTTGCAGATGAGGGAACTGAGGCACAGAGAATCAATCCATCAATCAATGGAATTTAATGAGCATTTACTAATGCGCAGAGCACTATACTTTAACCACTATAGGAGCAGCATGGCCTAGTGGTTAAAGTCCGGGCCTGGGAGTCAGAAGACCCGGGTTCTAATCCCTCTTTCATCTCTTGTCTGCTGTGTGACCTTGGGCAAGTCACTTTACTTCTCTGTGCCTCAGTTAGTTCATCTATAAAATGGGGATTAAGACTGTAAACCCTATGTGGGACAGGGGCGGTATCCAACCTGCTTACCTTGTCTCTACCCCAGCGCTTAATACAGTACCTGAGACCTAATAAGTGCTTTACAAATACCACAATCCTTATTATTATTACGCCAGAGCTTAGAACGGTGCTAGATACACACATAGTAAGCACTTAACAAATAGCATTAGGAAAAGGCTGGGGTCTGAGGGATTTTCCGGGGAAGGTTGGGTGGAGGGGTGGACGGTTTTTCTGGAGCGGTCTCCAGGCATTTTGGTGAAGAAACTGTGTGATGTGTCTGATAAGCTACAGCGTCAGGCTTTGAGCATTTTGCTGTAAACAGGCGTGACTGTCAAAATCGTGTTCCATTAACTGGTTCAACTCCCAGAGACAACACATCTCTGGCACTTCAAACTGTTCAGCTGATCCGCACCTAATACAAGCCAGAAACTTATTGAATTAAGAGAAAGTGGCCTTCAGACTCTGTACTACAGAGTTCATTAAGGACTGGGCACAAAACTATTAGTTTAACTTTAGTAATGTCATGTGACACATTCATTCATTCATTCAATGGTATTTATTGAGCACTTACTATGTGCCGAGCACTGTACTAAGTGCTTGGAATGTACAAATCGGTAACAGGTAGAGACAGTCCCTGCCCTTTGACGGGCTTACGGTCTAATCGGGGGAGACGGACAGAAAAAAACAATAGCAATAAATCTCATGATGTTCCCTCCATGACCCCCTCAGTCAGCGGAACAAGATAATCTGCATGCAGATGCATCTCTGTATCTCTCTGCATCTCATGGCCAAGAAGCAGCTTAAAAGTCAGCAAATGGAATCGGACAAATAGCGCCTGTTTCTCCCTGTAAACAATTCTGCATCGAATTATATTTGCCCCTCAGAGCCTTTGTGACCAGCGGATAAATTTTGAAATTTATTCAAGGAAACCGAGACAGAGCATCCAGCTGGTATCATTTTCAAAAGAATGAATGGAGATTACAGCTGTCATTAATATCAGAAAAGCCTAAGGCAATCCATCAATCAGTTGATGTTATTTATCAAACCACTACTATGTGCAGAGCACTGTACTAGACCCTTGAGACGGCAGATAGGTTCTCTGTCCAAAACGAGATTACGGTCTAGAGGGGGAGATTACAACCGTTTGAGGAAAAAGATTCTAAAGGGAATTTAATACTGATTGTCATGTGATGCAAGCTACCAGAACCTGTTTCCTAATTTGTCTGCTCAGACTCACAGAATGCAAGAATTCTGTTTTGTTGTGTCGTCTGTCTCCCCTTTTTAGACTGTGAGCCCGTTGTTGGGTAGGGGTCGTCTCTATCTGTTGCCGAACTGTACTTCCCAAGTGCTTAGTACAGCGCTCTGCTCACAGTTAGCGCTCAATAAACACGATTGAATGAATGAATGAAAGAATATTCCTTTCAATGACATTTATTGAGTCCTTCTCTGTGCAGAGCACTCTACTAAGCACCTGGGGGAGTACGCAACCCAGTAGAATGGGTAAATGCAATCCCTGCCCACGGGAAGTTTATAGTTTAGCGGGGGAGGCTGATATTAAAATAAATTACAGATAGAAGAAATGGCAGAATATAATAATCTGTTCGTAAGGGAAGCGGGGCCGGGTTGGGACGATTATCAAGGATTTAATTCCACGCTGACCTCCTTGCCTCCTGTCTTTTCCCCACCCTATTCTATATTTCACTCTGCTGCCCGGATCACTTTTCTACAAAAGCATTCGGTCCGTGCTTCCCCACTCCTCAAGGTTGCCATCCATCTCCACATTCGTTTATTCATTCAGTGGTATTTATTGAGGGCTTACTGCGTGCAAAGCGCTGTACCAAGCGCTCGGGAGAGTACAGTACAGCAGCAGACACATTCCCTGCCCACCACGAGGTCCACAAACAGAAACTGCTGGACTTTAAAGTACTCAATCACCTCGCTCCCTCCTACCTCACCTCACTTCTCTTCTACTACAACCCAGCTAGCGCACTCTAATGCCTACCTACTCACCGTACCATGATCTCATCTATCTTGCCACCAACCTCTCACCCACGTCCTGCCTCTGGCCTGGAACACCCTCCCTCTTCATATCCAACAGACGATCACTCTCCCTACTTTCAAAGCCTTATTGAAGGCACATCTCCTGCAAGTAGGCCTTCCCTGACTAATCCCTCATTTCCTCTTCTCCCACTCCCTTCTGCGTCGTACTTGCACTTAGATTTATTTGGATTTATTCATCCCTCTCTCAACCCCACAGCACTTGTGTTTATAGCTATGATTTATTCATTTATATTGTCTGTATCCCCCTCTAGATGGTAAGCTCGTTGTGGGCATGGGATCTGTCATCTTGAACTCTTCCAAGTGCCTAGTACAGTGCTCTGCACGAAGTAGGCATTCAGCTTCTTGATCGATCGATTGGTTTAAGAGGGAAGGGCAAGTTGGGGAAATGAAGGCTTAGCTGGGGAAGTCTCCTGGTGGAGATGTGATCTGAGGAGGGATTTGAAGGTGGGGAGGGGGTTCTCTGTCAGATATAAAGGGGGAGAGAGTTCCAGGTCAGAGGAAGGATGTGGGTGAGGCTCTGTGGTGAGACAGATGAGTTGTTGGCCCAGCAGGCGTCGGAGGAGCAAAGTGCTTCAACTGAGTGGTGGAAGAAGATCAGGGAGGTAAGGTAGGCTGAAGAGAGCTGATTGAGTGCTTCAAAGCCAAAGGTAGAGTTTCTGTTTGATGTAGAGGCAACCATCGGAGGTTTTTGAGGAGTGGGACCATGTGGACTGAACCTTTTTTCTTGCCTAGAGCAGAGGTTTACTATTTGAGCAGAGGGGCGTTATGGACTGAGCGGCTTTTTTATAATAATAATGTTGGTATTTGTTAAGTGCTTACTCTGTGCAGAGCACTGTTCTAAGCGCTGGGGGAGACACAGGGTAATCAGGTTGTCCCACGTGAGGCTCACAGTTAATCCCCATTTCACAGATGAGGTAACTGAGGCACAGAGAAGTTAAGTGTCTCGCCCGCAGTCACACAGCTGACAAGTGGCAGAGCCGGGAGTCGAACCCATGACCTCTGACTCCGAAGCTCTTTCCACTGAGCCACGCTGCTTCCCCATGACTAGAGAAGAGGTTTATGGTTTGAGAAGTGGGGAGATATCAACTGAGCTGGTGTTTATTTGCCTATAGCAGACGATTCTGGTTTGAAGAGTGGGGACACATCGATTGGTTTTGGTTTTTTGCTTGTTTGTTTTTTGCCTAAAGCAAAGTTTACAATTTGAGGAGTGGGGAGATATGGACTGTGTGATTTTTTTTATCTGTAGCAGGTATTTACAGTTTGAGGAGTGGGGAGAAAAGGACTGTGTGCTTTTTTTTGGTTTTTTTTTGTTTTGCTTTTGTCTATAGAGGAGTTTTATGGATCCTGAAAATCCTGCTCATTTCTGTGTCGGCAGTAGATCAGGCATATTTATTGAGCACTTACTTATGTGCAGGACCCTGTACTAAGCGCTTGGGAGAGCATAATACAACAGAATTGGCAGACATATTCCCAGCCCATGAGGAGGTTACAGTCTAGAGGGATCTCTCCCTCCTTTCGGCCTTCTCCTGCCGCAACCCCAAGAATCCTGGCTGTGCCGCTTCCTCCCTCTCTATCCCGACAGCTCCCTAAGGAAGCCAAGAAGCACTGGGGTTGGAAAGCAGCAGAAGACACGGCTTCAGCTGCCTAATGTTCAATTGCCTTGAAATACATCCAAACAATTAAAGTTTGGACAAGGCATGAGAAGCCCCAGGGCTATGATCAGAATCCTTTAATGGTTTTTTCTCCAAGCCTGGATGCCCCTTTCTCCTAAAGGAATCCACAGCCTAGGAAATCCTGGTTTTTCCTTTCAGGGCTGAGGTTGGCCGCTCCACCATAATAATGTTGGTATTTGTTAAGCACTTACTATGTGCAGAGCACTGTTCTAAGTGCTGGGGTGGATATAGAGTAATCAGGTTGTCCCACATGAGGCTCACAGTTAATCCCCATTTTACAGATGAGGTAACCGAGGCACAGAGAAGTCTACTGTGAGCTCATTGTGGACAGGGAACGTATCCGCCAATACTCTTGACGTGGACTCTCCCAAGCGTTTAGTAAACTGCTCTTTATGCAGTAAACGCTCAATAGATTTTTGTCTTATGCCATCGAGTCGTGCCGACCCATAGCAACGCCACGGACACATCTCTCCCAGAAGGTCCCACCTCCATCTGCGATCGTTCTGGTAGTGGATCTGTAGAATTTTCCTGGTAAAAATACAGACGTGTACTCAGTAAACTTGAGTCTCCACCCTCGACTCTCTCCCGTGCTGCCGCTGCCCAGCACATGGGAGTTTTGACTTGTAGCAGGTTGCCTACCACTCGCTCGCCACTGCCCAAGCTAGGAATGGAATGGAAAGGCCTCCGCTTGACTCTCCCTCCCGTAGTCGAGACTGGTAGAGTCTTGGAAACTCTCCAGGTGCGACCCTGAGAGGACGCTTAATAGATACCATTGATTAATTGATTGGTCGAGGCTGGTCGATGTGCAACTTGTCTGTTCACGGTGAATGCGTTGTGGGCAGGGAATATGTCTATCAATTCCGTTGTCTCGTGCTCTCCCTTGTGCTTAGTACTCTGGTCTGCACACAGGAACTGCTCGGTAGATACCATTGACTGACTGGTGTCGCATAGACAATGTGTAGCTTGTCTGCTCTCAATAAGTTTGTTTTGGGCAGGGAATGTATCTGCCAACTCCGTTGTCTTGTACTCTCCCAAGTGCTTAGTAGAGGGCACCGCACACAGTGAGAGCTCCATAAATACCACTGTTTGTTTGCTGGGTCAAGTCTGGTTGATGTGCAACTTGTCTGTTCACGGTAAGCTCGTTGTGGGCAGGGAGCGAATCTATCCACTCCATTTTCTTATACTCTTCCAAGAGTTCAGTACGGTGCTGTGCACATAGTAAGTGCTTTCGATAAATACCATTGATGAGGAGGAGGAGGAAGAGGGTCAGCAAGAAATTCCACATAAACAGAATGTCCTATTTCTAAGACTTTCACATAAATTGAGTGGCCTATTTCCCAGAAATCAGAATGAGCCACCCTGCCAACAGAATGTGAGAAATAGCATATAGAGAAGCAGTAATGTTAAAGGACTGCCATTTGTTGAGTCAGTTCCAAAACAAAGAGGTTCGGAGGGACAGGAAAGAAGATGGCTTTTAAGATAAACACAGGGGAAATGAAAATAGTGATTAGGTGGGAAATCAATACTGTAAACATTTTCGCATCAAAGAACAGCTAAAAGCTTTTCTAGGAATTACTTTCTCCTATAATTAATGACCTAGGAGTCAAGTTTTATAACGGTGTGTTCATTGTCTGGCTTCTCCTTTGGAGATTTCACTATTACTATATGCCAACCCCACACGGCAGAAAAGAAGAGGGAAGGTGCCACTGATTATATGCATGTGTGTATGATAGAAATGGCTCAAACACAAAAGGTTATCAATCAATCAGTGACATTTATTCATTCATTCAATAGTATTTATTGAGCGCTTACTATGTGCAGAGCACTGTACTAAGCGCTTGGAATGAACAAGTCGGCAACAGATAGAGACAGTCCCTGCCGTTTGACGGGATTACAGTCTAATCGGGGGAGACGGACAGATGAGAACAATGGCGATAAATAGAGTCGAGGGAAGAACATCTCGTAAAAACAATGGCAACTAAATAGAATCGAGGCGATGTACATTTCATTAACAAAATAATTGAGCACTTATAATAATGTTGGCATTTGTTAAGCACTTACTATGTGCCGAGCACTGTTCTAAGTCATCAGGTTGTCCCACGTGAGGCTCACAGTCTTCATCCCCATTTTACAGATGAGGTAACTGAGGCACCGAGAAGTTAAGTGACTTGCCCAAAGTCACAGAGTTGACAGGTGGCGGAGCCGGGATTAGAACCCATGACCGCTGACTCCTAAACCCGTGCTCTTGCCACTGAGCCATGCTGCTTCTCATAACCAGCGAAGCAGTGGGGCTCAGTGGAAAGAGCACGGGCTTTGGAGTCAGGGCTCATGAGTTCGAATCCCAGCTCCGCCACTTGTCGGCTGTGTGACTGTGGGCAAGTCACTTCACTTCTCTGGGCCTCAGTTCCCTCATCTGTAAAATGGGCATGAAGACTGTGAGCCCCACGTGGGACAACCTGATTCCCCTATGTCTACCCCAGCGCTTAGAACGGTGCTCGGCACATAGTAAGCGCTTAACAAATACCAACATTATTATCATTATTATTATAACGCTGTTTAGCACGCGCAGAGCACTAAGCCCTTGGGGGATTACAATAGAATATGTCCAAATAGCAATCTATTCGACTCCGCGATCATGTAAAAATTATCTGGGATAGTATGCGTCCTTTAGACTGTAAGCTCATTATGGGCAGGGAATGGGTCTGCTAATTCTGTTGTATAGTATTCTCCCGAGAGCACAGAACAGTGCTCTGCGCGTAGTAAGCGCTCAATGAATACCACTGAATGATTGCCATCTGCAGAGCCAATCTCTCCTTCCTCATCTGCTGCTCAATCTCTCAGAATCCTCTGCTCTAGGACTCGGCCATCTCTCACATTTGCTATGGGCGGGTCTACTCTGCCCGCTGCTCTTATCTCTCAGCAGGAGCTCATTGCACTGAATCTTTAAAACATCTGCTCCCTCAGCTTTTTTCAGGCCCCACATCTGTTCGTCAAAAGCTGTCCAGGTCCCGTGTTGCAGTCCATTCTCCGCTCCCACGTCTGATGGGCAATCCGACACCGCCGGTGGCCAACGGCGTTCTGGAGCCTTGTTGTCGGTGCCCGTTTCTGCTGCTGAACGCCGCTGATTATCTTCTGCTCCAAGGATCCGGAGGGCCCGAGACAGTGACGGTTTTTGTTCCTTCAGTCTGTCCCCAAATCCCGTCTGTTCTACCTTCGCCACACTTCTTCAGTCCGCCTCTTTCTCTCCATCCGGACAGCGCACCACACCGATAATAATGTTGGTATTTGGTAAGCGCTTACTACGTGCAGAGCACTGTTCCAAGCGCTGGGGGAGATACAGGGTCATCAGGTTGTCCCAGGAGAGGCTCACAGTCTTAATCCCCATTTTGCAGATGAGGTCACTGAGGCGCAGAAAAGTGACTTGCCCACAGTCACACAGCTGACAAGTGGCAGAGCAGAGATTCGAACCCATGACCTCTGACCCCCAAGCCCGGGCTCTTTCCACTGAGCCAGCTGCTCCAACCACTTGCCGTTTCCTGCCTCCACTCCTCTGCTTCCGCCTCCTCTCCGAACCTCCCTGGCTCCAGCCTCTCTCTCTTGACTCCAGTCTATACTTCAGTCTGTTGCCCAGATTGTTTTTCTATAAATAATTGTTCTGCACACGTCTCCGAGCTCCTGCGAAACCTCTAGTGGACGTACGTCCGTCTCCACAGCAGCAGAAACCCCTTGCAATCTGTTTTAATCCATCAGGAAATCACTTAATGGTATTTATTGAGTGTTCACTGTGTGCACAGCACTGTACTAAGTGCCCGCAAGAGCACAAAAGCACAATACAACAGAGTTGGAAGATAATGAGCTCGCAATCTAATCAGTCCAAAGAATGACTGTCTCTCTTCACTCACATTAGAGAGCTGCCCTTATTTTTTTTTTTTTGGAATTTGTTAAGCGCTTACTATGTGCAGAGCAGTGTGCTAAGCACTGGGGTGGATACAGGGTAATCAGTTTGTCCCACATGAGACTCACACAGTTAATCCCCATTTTACAGATGAGGTAACTGAGGCGCAGAGAAGTGAAGTGACCCGCCCACAGTCACGCAGCTGACAAGTGGCGGAGCTGGGATTCGAACCCATGACCTCTGACTCCCAAGCCCGTGCTCTTTCCACTGAGCCACGCTGCTTCTGCAGCTTTTCAAAAGATGTGGCTACTGCTCCTTTTTTTTAAGGGTATTGAGCGCTTACTAAGTGGCAGGTACTGTACTAAGTGCTGGGGTACATTATTTACGCTAATCAGGTTGGACACAGTCCCCGTCCCACATGGAGCGCACCGCGTACGTAGGAGGGACTAGGATTTCGTCCTCATTTTACAGATGGGGTAACTGAGGCACAGAGAAGTGAAGTGACTTGCCCAAGGTCATGCAGCAGGCAAGTGGTGGAGCTGGAATAGAACCCAGATCCTCTGCCTCCCAGGCTTGGGCTCTTTCCATTAAACCACACTCCTTCACAAGAGATCTTCTCTCAACAATAGAGGACGACACTGTACTAAGTGCTTTAAGGCATTTAATCAGCTCTTCCCCTTCCTACCTCTCCTTGCTGAACTCTTACAACAACCCTTACCTGAACGCTCAGCTCCTGTAACACCAACCTGCTTATTGTACCTCGATCTCATCTCTCCTGCCACAACCTCCCTCTAGCCTGGAACTCCCTCACCAGTACATTCCAAGCGCTTAGTACAGTGCTCTGCACCTAGTAAGTGCTCAGTAAATACTACTGATGAATTCATATCCATTGATTAACTCCAAACGCTCAGTACAGTGCTCTGCACCTAGTAAGTGCTCAGTAAATACTACTGATGAATTCATATCCATTGATTAATTCCAAAGGCTCAGTACAGTGCTCTGCACCTAGTAAGTGCTCAGTAAATACTACTGATGAATTCATATCCATTGATTAATTCCAAACGCTCAGTACAGTGCTCTGCACATAGTAAGCGCTCAGTAAATACTACTGATGAATTCATATCCATTGATTAACTCCAAACGCTCAGTACAGTGCTCTGCACCTAGTAAGTGCTCAGTAAATACTACTGATGAATTCATATCCATTGATTAACTCCAAACGCTCAGTACAGTGCTCTGCACAATAGTAAGTGCTCAGTAAACACTATTGAATGAATTCATATCCATTGATTAATTGATTTGGTTTCCTTATCTACCCCCTGGAAGGAAGGGGTGCTGATAAGCGTGTACTGGTCCAAAGCAAGAAGAGAAGCAGCGTGGCCTAGTGGAAAGAGCATAGTCCCGGGAGTCAGACGACCTGGGTTCAAATCCTGGTTCCACCAGCCGCCTGCTCTGTGTCCTCTGCCAAGGCCCTTTACTTCTGGGAGCCTCAGTTTCCTCATCTGCGAAATGGAGATTCAGTTCCTGCCCTTCCTCCAACTTACGTTGTGAGTCCCAGGAGGGATAGGCACTATTTCCAACCTGATTGTCTTGTACCCATCCCAGCGTTTAGCCCAGCACCTGGCATTCATTCAGTCAGTCGTATTTATTGAGCGCTTACTGTGTGCAGAGCACTGTACTAAGCGCTTGGAATGTACAATTCTGGCACATAGCGAACCAGATATGACCAGTAATGTTTTTAAGAGTGATCCTCACGGTCAGAGGCGACACTGAATCCTCGGCACCAGGTCGGCCAAGACCCCGAGTGGTGGAGGGCGGCCTGCTTTGTCCAGCGACCCTGGTTTTGGGTTCTTCATTCCAGCCCGGGTTTTCTGCTTGTCTGCACTGCAGTAGAAAGGAGCAGGCTGTTTCTTGGGTCAGGGCCTCCTGCAGGTAACCCTTTCCCTCCCTCCCTGCTGGGGGTTTTGTGGCTTTTTTGCCAATGGCCCAGATCCCGCAGGGAAGCAGCAGGGATTTAATGAGCGGGATAAATGTCAGAGGAAGCCATCCCCCCCCCCCCCCACCTCCTTAGAATCACAACCAAACCGCCTTTCTTTTTCATTCCGAAGGACCTGCTTGAAACCCCAGGAAGGACCAATTTTCAAGAAACGAGTGTCTGGGTGAGTCTTTGCTGGACTCCCTCTGCTGAAGGTCCGGAGACTTTTTGGCGTTCGTATTTATTGAGCGCTTACTAGGTGCAGAGCACTGTACTAAAGCGCTTGGAATGAACAAGTCGGCAACAGAAAGAGACAGTCCCTGCCGTTTGACGGGCTTACAGTCTAATCGTTCAAACTGACTAGCTAGTATCCACCCCAGCGCTTAGAACAATGCTTGGCACATACCACGATTAATATTATTATTATTAATTTTTTCTTTATGGTATACGTTAAGCCCTTGCTATAGGCCAGGAGCTGCACTGAGGGCTGGGGTAGATACATGCCAAACAGGTTGGACTCAATCCATGTCCCAGTCTTAATCTCCATTTTACACAGGAGATAAGGCATAGAGAAGTGAAATGACTTGCCCGGGGTCACGCAGCGGAAAAGGAGCGGAGTCTGGATTAGAACCCAGGTCCTTCTGACTCCCGGGCCTACACTCTGTCCCGTAGGCCACGCTGCTTCTCACCATTGCATGGGAAGGGTCTCTACCCTCCTCCACTTTCCTTTCCATTTCAAGCGGAGTGTGCGATAAGGTCGTAGGGGGCACGGTCAGGGTCTTCGTAACATTACAATTTCTTGCCTGTCCTGCTGGTTGGGTACTGGGTTGAAAGACTCCAGCAGACGCTATCTTTCCAGCTGGCGTGGAACAAATTACCTGAGCATGGGATTAAAAGACCCGTTCTCCCCGAAGAAGCTCTGAGAAGCGGTATGGCCCTAGTGGAAAGAGCATGGACCCGGGAGTCAGAGGACTTGGCTTCTAATCCCGGCTTTGCTACCTGCCGGTTAGGTGACCTTGGGCAAGTCACTTGACTTCTCTGTGCCTCAGTTACCTCATCTGTAAAATGGGAATTAAATCCTACTCCCTCGTACTTAGACTGGGAGCTCCATGTGGGACAGAGACTGTGTCCAACGTGATTAACTTGTATTTACCCCAGTGCTTAGAGCGGCGCTTGGCCCATAGTAAATGCTTAGAGATGTAGAGGTACCATAATCAATGATAAAGAATAAATAAATTAATCAAATGCACAATAAAGAGGAGTAAAGTAGATAAAACCACTTCTATCTGTGCATTGCCTTATAAAATTCAGCTTCCTGTTCTTTATTCCCTTATCAATCATTAGTGTTTATTGACCACTCACTGTGTGTATAGAGCTTGGGAGAGTACAATATTTGGTAGGCAAGGTCTCTGTTAATAATAATAATAATGATAGCAATGATATTTATTAAGTGTTTACTATGTGTCAAGCACTGTTCCAAATATTGGGGTAGCTATGAGTTAATCAGGTTGGATACAGTCTCTGCCCCACATGGGGCTCCCAGACTAAGTGGGAGGGAGTAGGATTTAAAACCCATTTTAATAATGTTGGTATTTGTTAAGCGCTTATTATGTGCAAAGCACTGTTCTAAGCGCTGGGGTGGATACAGGGTGATCAGGTTGTCCCACGTGAGGCTCACAGTTAATCCCCATTTTACGGATGAGGTAACTGAGGCACTGAGAAGTTAAGTGACTTGCCCACAGTCACACAGCTGACAAGTAGCAGATCCGGGATTTGAACCCATGACCTCTGACTCCACAGCCCGGGCTCTTTCCACTAAGCCAAGCTGCTTCTCATTTTACAGATGAGGTAACTGAGGTATAGAGAAATAAAGTGACTTGCCCAAGTGCACACAGCAGTCACGTGGCAGAGCTTAGATTACAACCCAGATCCTCTGATTTCCAGGCCATGCTCTTTCCACTAGGGAATACTGCTTCCCTAGCTCTAGGAGATGAATAGAGTTTTCTGCATGTAGTAGGCTTCCGGGAAAGGTCCCTGCACAAAATAGGCACTCAGTACAGTGCTCTGAACATGGTAGGCTCCCAGTACAATCTCTGTACAGCACAGCTGGCAAAGGAGGATGATTCAGTAATCGCGGAGGGATAGCATAAGTGCTTGTGTTAACATGGTAGTTGTTCGGATGGAGAACATAGGGAGGATTTTAGCGATGCTGTGAATTTGGAACTGACAGGATTTACTGATAGATTGACTATATGGGTTGAAAGAAAGTGAGTAGTCAAGGATAATGCCAAGGTTCTGGGCTTCTGAGACAAGAAGGACCCTGGTGCCATCTACAGTGGTAGGAAAGACACGGGGAGGACAGGGTTTAGGTGGGAAGGTAAGGATTTCTGTTTTGGACACGTTAAGTTTGAGTTGACGGCAGGACATCCAAATAGAGATGTCAGAATCCCAATGGACACAGTCTGTTCCACATAGGGCTCACAGTCTTCACCCCCCATTTTACAGATGAGGTACTGAAGCACAGAGAAGTTAAGAGGCTTACCCAGTGTCATATAGCGAACAAGTGGCGGAGCCGGGAGTAGCACCCACGTCCCCTGACTCCCGGGCCTTTGCATTTTCCACTAGGCTACACAATTATATGCTACACAAATTAGCTGTAGGCCCGCAAGTAGAAATCTACCAGCTGATATCAGACAACTGGAAAAAGCAGAGGGTTTAAAGTGTTTATCATTTCCATTTCTTTGCAGAGGGTTTAAAGTGTTTATCATTTCAATTTCTTTGAAAATGATTCAAAGAGAGCGACATGGCCTAGCAGATAGATCATGGGCCAGGGAGTCAGAAGTCCCTAATTCCAGCTCCTCCTCTTGTCTGATGTGTGACACTGGGCGACTCACTTTACTTCTCGGTGTCTCAATTACCTCATCTGTAAAATGGAGATTAAGGCTATGAGCCCATGTGTAGATAATGTTGGTATTTGTTAAGCTCTTACTATGTGCAGAGCACTGTTCTAAGCGCTGGGTAGATACAGGGTCCTCAGGTTGTCCCACGTGAGGCTCACAGTTAATCCCCATTTTACAGATTAGGTAAGTAAGGCACAGAGAAGTCAAGTGACTTGCCCACAGTCACACAGCTAAGTGGCAGAGCCGGGATTCAAACCCATGACCTCTGACTCCCAAGCCCGGGCTCTTTCCACTGAGCCACGCTGTGTAGACATGGACTCTGTCCACCCTGATTAGTTTATAACTACCCCAGCACTAAGTATGGGGTCTGGAACAAAATAAGCGCTTAAGAGTTACCGAAAAAAAAACCCAAACCCTAAAAACAAGGCATTGAATCCCCAATATACAGATGAAGAAACTGAGGCACCGAGTGAGCCAGGGTCACACAGAAGGCAAGTGGAGGATTTGGGATTAGAACCCAAGTCCTCGGACTCTGAACCCTACTCTTTCCACTCAGTCTCACTGTTTCTCCACTGAAAACGGGTTCCTGACTGGGTTGATTCCGTATGGGTCGGAATGGCGGAAAGGTGAACCGGAATGGGAGAAAGAACAGAGATTGCAGGAAAACTAACAATAATAATAATAATAATAATATTGGTACTAGTTAAGCGCTTGCTATGTGTCAAGCGCTCTTCTAAGCGCTGGGGTAGATACAAGTTAATCAGATGGGACATAGTATCTGTCCCACATTGGGCTCACACGCTTAAATCCCCATTTTACAGATGAGGTAACTGAGGCCCAGAGAAGTGAAGCGTCTTGCCCAAGGTCACAGAGCAGACACGCAGCAGAGCAGAGATTAGAACCCAGGTCCTTCTGACTTCCAGGCCCGGGCTCTATCCACTAGGCCGCACTGAGGTCCAAATCTGTGGCCTTAGAGCACCAGAGAAGGGAGCGCTCCAGGTGCCCAGAGAAGTCTCTGAGAACCGCGGAAATTAACTATCCAGTCCCATCTTTAAAATAGTGAACGGAGCTCCGGTTAATTTAGACCAGTCCGTGTAACTTACTTCCTAGGAAGATACTGGTAAATAAACACCCCGTCAACTCATACCAAGTGGATGAAGGCATGGAAACTATTCCGTCCCATCCACTCCGCTTCTCAACAGAGTTCTTTGGCGGTAGACTCTAGTGGTAATTAAACAGATGGCTCCTGTTGGCCAAGGATATTACCTCTGCGCAACGTCGATGGGCCCGAAACACAGGCCTGTGAGATCTGATTCAATTTCCACCAGGCTCCCGTCCCTCAGGGGAGTTATCCCTACAACAACTGGACAGTCCAGCGTTTTTTGGACTCACCCAATCCGGCCTAGATCCAAGCTGGCCAGAAGGAGTCCTGCTCTGACCCAAAGGGTCCCGGGACCATGAGGTCCTGGCTGCGTTTCCCCCTTCTTTCAAAGCTATTTATTGAGTGCTTTCTGTGTGCAGAACACTGTACTAAGCTCTTCAAAATACCAGGGGTCGGTAGACCTGGCTCTCTGCCCACAGAGGAGCTAGGCCAAGTGGAAAGAGGACCAAGCTTAGTAGAATGGAGAGGTGCGTGGGTACTTATGTCCATATCTGTAATTTTTTTGTTCATGTTAATGTCCATCTACATCCCCCCAGCCCGTAAACTCATTGTGGGCAGGGAATACCGTAATATCCCGACTAGACTACTATGTCAGCCTTCTCTCCGATCTCCCTTCCTCCTCTCTCTCCCCGCTCCGGTCTATTCTTCACTCCGCTGCCCGGCTCATCTTTCTGCATAAACGTTCTGGGCCTGTCACTCCCTTTCTTAAAAACCTCCAGTGGTTGCCTATCAACCTCCGTACAAAACAAAAACTTCTCACTCTAGGCTTCGAGGCTCTCCGTCCCCTTGCCCCCTCCTACCTCTCCTCCCTTCTCCCTTTCTACCGCCCACCCCGCACGCTCCGCTCCTCCGCCGCCCACCTCCTCACCGACCCTCGGTCTCGCCCGTCCCGCCGTCGACCCCCGGGCCGCGTCCTCCCGTGGGCCTGGAACGCCCTCCCTCCTCACCTCCGCTAAACTGATTCTCTTCCCCTCTTCAAATCCCTACTTAAAGCTCACCTCCTCCGAGAGGCCTTCCCAGACTGAGCTCCCCTTTTCCCTCCGCTCCCTCTACCCCCCCTTCACCTCTCCACAGCTAAACCCTCTTCTCCCCCCTTTCCTTCTGCTCCTCCCCCTCTCCCGTCCCATCCCCTCAGCACCGTACTCGTCCTCTCAACTATATATATCTTCATCACCCTATTTATTTTGTTAATGAGATGTACATCACCCTGATTCTATTTATTTGCTATTGTTTTAATGAGATTTTCTTCCCCTCGACTCTATTTATTGCCATTGTTCTTGTCTGTCCGTCTCCCCCGATTAGACCGTAAGCCCGTCAAAGGGCAGGGACCGTCTCTGTCTGTTATCGATTAGTACATTCCAAGCGCTTAGTACAGTGCTGTGCACATAGCGCTCAATAAATACTATTGGATGAATGAATGAATGAATGAATGGGTCTGCTTATTGTTATATTGTACTCTCCCGTGTGCTTAATACAGGGCTCTGCACAAAGTAAGCACTCGATAAATTTGATTAAATGAAGTGTGACATGTCTACCAGCTCTATCGTATCGTACTCTCCCAAGCGCTTAGTACAGCACTCTGCACACAGCAGGCAAGTGGCGGAGCTGGGATTAGAACCCAGGACCTCTGACTCTCAAGCTCCTTTGCTTTCCGCTAGGCCTCTCTGCTTCTCCATTGAAATGACCTTTGTTGCAGGGGACTTGATTTTTCATTTGTGCATCTCCCACGGCTCCACGGTATCAGGCAGAGAGGAGGCTGTCAAGCAATAGCAACTATTCAGTCATATTTAATGAGTACTTACTGTATGCAAAGCACTGTATCGGGCGCTTGGGAGACTCCAATACAACAGTAAACAGACACATTCCCTGCCCACAATAAAGTTTTTAACAGATGATCTTACAGTCTCGAGATGGTGGTGACTGTGGAGATGATTATAGCGATGGTGGTGGTGGATGGTGATGAAGATGATGGACATGGCCTAGTGGACAATCGTTCAATAGTATTTATTGAGCGCTTACTATGCGCAGAGCACTGTACTAAGCGCTTGGAATGTACAAATCGGTAACAGATAGAGACAGTCCCTGCCCTATAACGGGCTTACGGTCTAATCGGGGGAGACGGACAGACGAGAACGATGGCAATAAATAGAATCGAGGGGAAGAACATCTCATTAAAGCAATAGCAAATAAATAGAATCAGGGTGATGTACATCTCATTAACAAAATAAATAGGGTAATGAATAAAGAGTTCGGGCCTGGAAGTCAGAAGGACCTAGGTTCTAATCCCAGCTCCCACACCTGTCTGCTGTGTGACCTTGAGTAAGTCACTTGTTTCCCTGGACCTCAGTTCCCTCACTTGTAAAAGCAGCGTGGCTCAGTGGAAAGAGCACGGGCTTGGGAGTCAGAGGTCATGGGTTCAAATTCTGACTCAGCCACTTGTCAGCTGTGTGACTGTGGGCAAGTCACTTCACTTCTCTGTGCCTCAGTGACCTCATCTGGAAAATGGGGATTAAGACTGTGAGCCTCACGAGGGACAACCTGATTACCCTGCATCTACCCCAGTGCTTAGAACAGTGCTTTGCACATAGTAAGCGCTTAGTAAATACCAGCATTATTATTATTATTATTAAAATGGCGATTAAGACCGTGAGCCCCATAGAGGACAGGAACTGTCCATCCTACTAGCTTGCATCTGCCCCAGTGCTTAGTACAGTGCCTGGGACATACTAAGCGCTTAACGAATATCACTGAAAAAAAGTGGGAGGGTTTTGATGTTGGTAGGGAGGGGTTAGGATGAAGGTGAGGAAGGTGAAGTTGGCTGGGATGAAACCTCCCCCAGGTTGCTCACCCTCAAACACCTCAAGTGCTTTCTAAATAACAGTCTCTAGGCGATGATATGGGACGCTAGCAACTTCTTATCTCATTTTTAGTATGAATAGTCTGTAAACTGTAAGCTCCTTGAGGGTAGGAAACAGTAGCCACCAACTCTGTTGTATTTTCCCAAGCACTTATTAGTTTAGTGCTCTGCACACAATAAACTCTCAATAAATACCATCGTTTGATTAGTAATTCCTCTCAATCTAATGGTTGCTTGATCCGAAGGTCCAAGACACGGATTGGGGATGAGAACCCTGAATCGATCAATCAGTGATATTGCTTGAGCTTTTATGGTGTGCAGAGCACTGTACTAAGCACTTGGAAGAGAGAGAGCATAGTAGAGTTGACAGAGATGATCCCTGCCCTCTAGGGGTTTTCAATCCTAGTGGAATGGATTAGCCCATTCCCAAGCAGGAGGCAAGCAGACTTTATCATCCATCACTGAGTCCCTAAGGGCACACAATTCATTCGTTCATTCAATAGTATTTATTGAGCGCTTACTATGTGCAGAGCACTGTACTAAGCGCTTGGAATGTACAAATCGGTAACAGATAGATTCAATCCCCTTAAATAGGGCCTCACTGCCCCGAATGACTCAATACAGAGTCTCAGTCCAGGTAGAAGGTCCAAAAGGGGGCTTTCTTTTATAGTGTAAGCACCTTCTAATCCCAGCTCCCACTTGTCTGCTGTGTAACCTTGGGTAAGTCACTTCACTTCTCTGGGCCTCAGTTACCTCATCTGTAAAATGAGGATTAAGACTGTGGACCCCTTGGGGGAAAGGGACTGTGACGAACCTGATTTGCTTGTATCCACCCCAGAATTTAGAGCAGTGCTGGTCATGTAGTCAGTCGGTTATCATCATCATCACAGGTATCTATTGAGCACTTAGTATGTGCAGAGCACTGTACTAGGGGCTTGGAAGAGTACAAAGCAACGGGGTTAGCAGACACGTTACCTACCATTAACGAGCTTACAGTCTAGAGGGGGAGACAGTCTGTAAAAACTACAAGACTGTAGGTCTGCTGTGGGCAGGGATTGTCTCTATTGCTGAATTATACTTTCCAAGCACTTGGTACAGTGCTGTGCACACAGTAAGCGTTCAATAAATAGGATCGAATGAACAAAGGAATAATTCTCACAACTTCTGCTTTTCTCTATGATCGTCTATAATTCTCCTGGGATATTCCTCTGGGACGGTCAGGCTTCTAGGTCTTATTTAACATCCCCTGTAAATAATCATCAGATGTGCAGGCAATTTTCCAGCCCAATCTCCTTTTTTTAAACAAATGGTTTTTGTTAAGCTCTTACTACAGGGTGGGCACTTTACTGAACGTTGGGGTAGAGAGAAGGTAATCAGGTTGGACCCAATCCATATCCAACATGGGGCTCACAGGAATCATCCCCATTTTACAAATGAAATAAATGAGGCCCAGAGAAGTGAAGTGATTTGCCCAAGGTCACACAGCAGACGAGTGGCAGAGCTGGGATTAGAACCCAGGTCCTTCTGACTTCCAGGCCTGTGCTCTATCCTCTAGGAGACAACTGCTTTGCAATCTCTAGAGGTGGGGTTAATGAGGGACTTTGAGTACAACTGGAAATTAGCTTGATTTGGCCTTTTGTTGGCAGGAAGAGACCCTCTTCAGGGCATTCAATCTCCCCCCAGCCAACCGAACAGACTTGGAAACTTTTAACACTGTTGACAAACTTGAGTTTGAAATGATCACTGCCCTCTTCTTATGTTCTGCATTTCTCCCCTTCTGGAAACAATTTAATTTGTTCATCCATCATCACAAAGTCCAGATTTTAAGCTTGGCTGGTCAATGCTTCGCTTTCCAGATCACATGGCTCTGGAAAAAAGAAAGCACACAACATCTGGACCGATTTTCGTGGACTCTGGACTGGAAAGGCCCTCAAAAGTTTACTGAGATGGTGTGTGTACTTTCCCGTCTCTATTTTGCATTTAATGCACAGGTAGGACTGGGCCTATCCTAAAACACCAGTTGTCCCCCGCCATTGGTAAGGGTTGATATAACACCAATCAATCTATCAGTGGTATTTATTGTGTGCTTACTGTGCACAGAGCACTGAATTAAGCGATCGGGAGAGTAGAGAAGCAAGCCTGGCTTAGTGGAAAGAGCTCGGGCTTGGGAGTCAGAGGTTGTGGATTCTAATCCCATCTCCGCCACTTAGCTGCGTGACTTTGGGTGAGTCACTTCACTTCTCTGTGCCTCCATCTGAAAAATGGAGATTAAAACTGTGAGCCCTACGTGAGCCAACCTGATTGCCTTGTATCTACCCCGGGACTTAGAACAGTGTTCCCCATATTGTAAGCGCTTAACAAATACTATCTTCATCATCATTACAAAATAATAGAGGCAGTAGACATGTTCTCTGCCCATGAGGTGCTATAAATCTCCACCTCCCCCTCTAGACTGTAAGCTCACTGGGGGCAGGTCATGTGTTTACCAACTCTGTTGTTTTATACTCTCCAAAGAGCTTAGTGCACTGGTCTGCACCCAGTAAGCACTCAATAAATGACACCGATTGATCGGTTGATTAACTGCAAGTTTTCCAAAAGTGAACCAACACCTAGGGAGACTCTTTATCAGTAAATAGCACCCCCTTACATTCAAGAAACCCAGCAGTAAAATAAATCCAGCAAAGCATAAAACAGATCCACGGAGCCCAAAGCCCCATTGCTATTGCACAGTATAGATCAACAAATCTCCTATTTCTAGGCAAGACAGGTTCAAGAGTAAGGTACACGTAATATTTGGGCACCTTTATATTTCCTTTTTTCAGTGAAGAAAAATGTAGGCTCTGTTAGACAACTTTTTTTTTATATACCATGCAACTTCACCCACTCACCCACATGGATACGTACATATCAAGCACTTAGTACAGTGATCTGCACACAGTGAGTGCTCAGTAAGCTCCACTGATTGACTTGGATCTCATCGTATCTAGTCCTTATGCTATATCTCACCTCCCCATCTCTGAAACTCCACTTTCTGCCCAGACTCTCTTAACCTGCCTTCTCTTCCATCTGTGACTTGGGTCAAGCCTGTTCTCTCCTCCCAAAAGAAACCTTCCCACCAAACTCATGTCTTCCTTCAGTTAGCCCGGGCAAGTGATCCCCATATTGGCTCTCCACCCAATCTCCCCTCTCCTGATGCACAGATCAACACGCATTCTCTGTTGGCTCCTTCCCCTCTCCTTTCAAGAAAGTCCACGTTTTCCTCTGACTAAAAAAACAAAAAACAAAAAAAAACTTCCTCTGCATCCCACTGCACCATAATAATAATTATGGTACTTGTTAAGCACTTTTTATGTGCAAAGCACTGTTCTAAGCACTGGGGCAGATACAAGTCAGGTTGGACACAGTCCCTGTCCCATATAGGACTCACACTCTTAATCCCCATTTTTACAGATGAGGGAAATGAGGGCCAGAGAAGTGAAGTGACTTTCATTCATTCATTCATTCAATAGTATTTATTGAGCGCTTACTATGTGCAGAGCACTGTACTAAGCGCTTGGGATGAACAAGTCGGCAACAGATAGAGACAGTCCCTGCCGTTTGACGGGCTTACGGTCTAATCGGGGGAGACGGACAGACGAGAACAATGGACTTGTGCAAGGTCACACAGGAGACACATGGTGGAGCTGAGATTAGAACTCATGACCTTTGAATCCCAGGCCCGTTCACTATCCATTAAGCTACGTGGGACCGTACAGCTACTGCCTTGTCTCCCTCCTCCCATTTCAGTTCAATCTCTTCATATGGGCTATGTCCACCCCCTGAATCCAACTCCGCTCTTTCAGTTCCCTTTAGGCTCTCAACAGTTTGCTTTCCACCTCTGTGACACTAACCTGAGACGTCTCCCTCCGAGTGTCTTCTTAAATCCAATGAACTCTATTCTGACCTATTCCTCCTCAATATTTTGGCTGCTTTCAGGACTGTTGACCATTTCTGTCTCCACAAAAAAAACTAATTTTTTTTTTACGGCGCGGTCCTCTCCTGGTTCTCCTTTTGCCTTATGGCTGCTCCTTCTCAGTTTCTTTTGCTGATTCTTCCCCTGCTTTCCACCCATTAAGTGTAAGTGTCCTTCAAGACTCAGTTCTGGATCCCTATCTTTTCTCCATTTAGTCTATCAGTCAGTCATATTTATCGAGTGCTTACTGTGTGCAGAGCAGTACTAAGCGCCTGGGGGAGTACAATTCAGCAATAAACACATTTCCTGCCCACCATGAGCTTACACCCACACTCTTGACGAGTTCCCATGGCTTCAAATACCAACTCTAAGCCAATATTTCCCAAAGCAATCTCACTATCCATTCAGTCGTAATTATTGAGGTCTTACTAGGTGCACAACACTCTACTAAGTACTTGGGAGAGTACAATGTAACAATAAACACACACATTCCCGCCCCACAGAGAGCTTACAGCCTAGGGAAGCAGAGAAGCTGAGAAGCAGTGTGGCTTAGTGGAAAGAGCACAGGCTTGGGAGTCAGAGGTCATGGGTTCGAATCCCAGCTCTGCCACTTGTCGACTTTGTGCAAGTCACTTCACTTCTCTGTGCCTCAGTTCCTTCATCTGTAAAGTGGGGATTAAGACTGTGAACCCCACGTGGGACAACCTGATTACCTTGTATCTACCCCAGTGCTTAGTACAGTGCCTGGCACATAGTAAGCGCTTAACAAATACCATTATTATTATTCTTTTTATTAGAGAGACTGCTGTCACCAGTCCTGACCTCTTTCTTTCTCTGAAATCAGTCATTTTCTTTTACCTACTGGACATCTCTACCTGTAGTTACTGTAAGCCCCTCAAGTTCACTATGTCCAAAACTGAACTCTTCACCTTCCCACCCAAGTCCTCTCTTCTATCTAATTTTCCCATCACAGTTGGCAATATCTCATATACTCTATGTCCTTCTATTCATAATTTATTTTAATGTCGGTCTTCCCTGTTATACTGTAAACATCTTGAGGGCAGAGAACATGTCAACCAATTTGATTATATTTCCCCAAGACTTTGGTTCAGTCCTCTGCATGGAGTGGCACTGAAAAACCCTTTTGGTTCAGTGACTGATGGCACCCAATATAATGCTATGCACAAATAAGGTTCTCATTAAATAATAATTGTGGTATTTAAGTGCTTACTATGTGTCAAGCACTGTATTAAGCACTGGGAGAGATACAGGTTCACCAGGTCCCACATGGGGCCTCACAGTCTAAGTAGGCGGGAGAACAGGTATTGAATCCCCATTTTGCAGATAAAGGAACGGAGGTCCAGAGAAGTGAAGTGACTTAACCAAGGTCACACAGCAGGTAAGTGAGGGAGCTGGGATTAGGACTCTGAATCCCAGGCCCGAGGTCTTTCCACTAGACCGTGCTGCTTCTCCGTGTTGATGATGATACTAATGCCTAGCGGCCCGAGCACCAAGGATATTTCTACCGATAAATGACAAGGTGGACAGGTCGATTTCTCTTCCAAGTCTTCTGGATGGCCAAGTGCTTCTCATCTGCAATTTCCGTTTCGGCATCTACAAGGTTAACCTGGAGTTGCCGCCGTCAAAACTTCATTCCTTTAGCACTCTGCATTCGCTTTCCACCTTTACCATCCCTCTCTCTCCTACCCCTCTCCACCACCCAATTATTCCTCCAAGGCATAACCACAAATCTGTGAATATATTTTATGCACTAAATGTACTGTCTGTCTAGCTAGCAAAGAATGTGCCCTATCTCTCGACAAAGAATTCATTTATCTCCTTTATTTCCTGGAGTGTAGAGCCGACTTATTGCTCAAAAAGTTATAAATAATAAAAATGCTACATTCATGGGCACCTGGTCATAAAACTACCAAATAGGCTTTGGAAGACAGGCTTCATTTGAATGTCTACAGAATTTCTCTGCCCCGGGAAAGTAGTGGAAGGGTCAGGAGGAGGTACCCACGTTAGAGCCAAGACTCTGGGCAACGAGGGTGTCTGGTGAAATTGCCTATTACTTTCTCTGAATCTTTTTGCTGCTATTAAATGACTCCAGAGGAGAAGGAAGGCGATATGCTTTGGAAGACTGTTGTGCCTGGGTAATTCAAATTACAGTTACCATTTATTTCTCCTCGATTCTGTTTTCAAAACCAAGGACTCATGGTTCTGACATGAGCCTCCTTGGTTTGCCTTTACACTGGGGAGAACCAATGATTTAGTGGTAAGAAGTATCAGTACCGGTCCTCTAGACTGTAAGCTCTTTGTGGGCAGGGAACATGTCTATGACTCTTATATTGTAGGCTCCCAAACTAAGACCTTGGTCGGTCAGTCAGCCAATCATATCTGTTAAGCGCTTACCGTGTGCAGAGCATTGTATTAAGTGCTTGGGAGAGTGCAGTATAACACCAGAACGGACCCATTCCCTGCCTGCAACGATCTTATAGTCTAGAGGGGGAGACAGATATGATATCAATTATGCTATTTGCTAAGGGCTTACTATGTGCCAAGCACTGTTCATAAGGGCTGTGGAGCTGGGAGGGGGATGAATAAAGGGAGCAAGTCAGGGAGACACAGAGGGAGTGTGAGTAGAGGAAAGAAAGGCTTAGGATAGGCCTCTTGAAGGAGATGGGCCTTCGATAAGGCTTTGAAGATGGGGAGAGTCATCGTCTGCTGGATTTGAGGAGGGAGGGCGTTCCAGGCCGGAGGCAGAACACGGGAGAGGGGTCAGCAGCAAGATAGATGAGATTGAGGTCGAGTGAGAAGGCTAGCATTAGAGGAGAAAAGTGTGCGGGCTGGGTTGTAGAGGGAAAGCGTTGAGATAGGAAGGGGCAAGGTGCTTGAGTGCTTTAAAGCTGATGGTGACGAGTTTCTCTTTCAATAAGTACCCTTGACTGATTGATTAGAAACACAGCTACCAGCCATCCATATAACCATGGGATCTTCCAGGCAGGCATTGCTAGAAAACAAAGAAGAGGAATCCTTAGGTCTAATTGCAATTTTCAGGGGAAAGAAAAATAGATGTCTTGCTTATCATGACCATGCCAGGAGAGTGGAGAATATTATTGATCTAAGACTTTCTTCTAAGGATTCTTGTCCCCTCCTGCTGACTCTCCTCTCTCTTGAAAAAGTGGCTTCTCCCTGGGGTAACGATTACTCATCAATTAGGTAACCATTTGGACAAGAGAGTTTGGCCTTGTCACAGAGGCAAACACTTTACTCTCAGAGAGGAGTTTGTTCAACCTACCTCTAGGAATACATAAATAGTCGGATAAATGAATAGCCCATTCAGTGATTTAAAAGCAATTGAATGCAAATTAAAGCACAGCATAGATTAGCCCTAAATCTATACTTTAAACTTCCCTCTCTTTTTGTTATCATGGCAGTTATTATCGTTCTGGGAAGCTAATTTGGTAAAGTATTTTTAAATGACTTTTCGGGACAGAGGAAATGTCATTGTCAGCACAAGCCGAAAAATAATCATCTTCAAGCTCAACAGGACACACAAAGAAATCATGAATGGGTTTCCAGATCAGTTAATCTCTTGCTTATTAATTTACACCTTTCATGAGTGGCCGTGTAATCTGAATATAAATTAAATATTATCTCTTGAATTGTAACATCAACCGGATGAATTATGATTTATTAATATGCTCCGTTTCTGGAAATTCAACCAAGCATTTAACCTAATCAACTGATTGCTGTTTAGAACTGGGTGGAGAGAATTATTTCTGGCGAAAACTGGGACATAGGAATATCATTCCTAATTTGCACATTGTCACCTTCCCTCTCTGGTGACTGTGGGAAAGGGATTTCAGAATGATTTGAGAGACTTATATAATGTGGGGTTGAAGTCTCCCAGTGTTTGGGACTATAGTCCTAGAATACTGTGGGGCCTAACCTGGGCAGGAACTAAGTATCCTCCAGTATGAAAAGGTAAGTCTAAGCATTAAGTGAGCAAGAGCAGGCTCGGGGATTAAGGGGGCCGGGGAAGGGACTGCAAGATTTATCCCCAGGATACCCCCAAACCCATGACTCTCCGGAAGTAGCCTACAAAAATCTGGGTCTCTCTTGAGTAAATCTTTCTAATTACCACTTGATTCACGAAAGGCCGTGGCCACGAAAGGTGTGGGCAGAGGGACTGTGAAACTGGGATAGATGGTCAACTGATTTGTAGTCAGTCAGTGGCATTTATTGACCAATTACTGTGTGCAGAGCACTGTAGTAAACACTTGGGAGAGTGTGCTATAACAGAGTGTCTGCGTGAATGCGGAACATCATTGTCTTATCTTACACTGTTGAGTCAACTTCGACCCATAGCGACGCCATGGACACATCTGCCCCATCTCCATCTGCAATCTTTCCGGTAGTGTATCCAGAAAATTTTCTTGGTAAAAATACAGAAGTGGTTTACCATTCCCTCCTTCCACGCAGTAAACTTGAGTCATTCATTCACTAGTATTTCTTGAGCGCTTACTATGTACAGAGCACTGTACTAAGTGCTTGGAATGTACAAATCGGTAACAGGTAGAGACGGTCCCTGCCGTCTGACGGGCTTACGGTCTAATCGGGGGAGACGGACAGACGAGAACAATGGCAATAAATAGAATCGAGGGGAAGAACATCTTATTTAAACAGTAGCAAATAAATGGAATCAGGGTGATGTACATCTCATTAACAAAATAAATAGGGTAATGAAGATATACACAGTTGAGCGGATGAGTACAGTGCTGAGGGGATGGGATGGGACGGGGGAGGAGCAGAGGGAAAGGGGGAAGAAGAGGGTTTAGCTGCGGAGAGGTGAAGGGGGGGTAGAGGGAGCAGAGGGAAAAGGGGAGCTCAGTCTGGGAAGGCCTCTCGGAGGAAGTGAACTTTAAGTAGGGTTTTGAAGAGGGGAAGAGAATCAGTTTGGTGGAGGTGAGGAGGGAGGGCGTTCCGGGACCGCGGGAGGACGTGGCCCGGGGGTCGACGGCGGGATAGGCGAGAACGGGGGACGGTGAGGAGGTGGGCGGCAGAGGAGCGGAGGGTGCGGGGTGGGCGGCAGAAAGAGAGAAGGGAGGAGAGGTAGGAAGGGTCAAGGTGATGGAGAGCCCGCCCTCGACTCTCTCCTATACCGCTGTTGCCCATCACAGGTGAACTTTGACTTGTAGTAGATTGCCTTCCTCTCGCTAGCCACTGGACATGCTAGAAATGGAACGGGTAGGCCACTGCTTGACTCTCCCTCCTTAGTAGAGACTGGTAGAACACAGGAAACTCTCCAGGTGTGACCCTGAGGCGGGGGGAACATCCTTAATGTTCACAAAACTAGTGAATGGCCTGAAGAGCAATCAATCAATCAATGGTATTTATTGATAACTTAATGTGTGCAGAACACTGTGTTAAATGCTTGGGAGGGTACATTCCAACAGAGTTGGTAGACCTGTTCCCCACCCAAAAGAGCTTCTAGTCTAGAGGGGGAGGCGGACTTTAAAATAAAGTACAGCTGTGTGACTATGGGCAAGTCACTTCACTTCTCGGCGCCTCAGTTACCTCATCTGTAAAATGGGGATTAACTGTGAGCCTCACGTGGGACAACCCGATTACCCTGTATCTACCCCAGTGCTTAGAACAGTGCTCTGCACATAGTAAGCGCTTAACAAATACCAACATTATTATATGTACTTAGATGCTGCGGGGCTGAAGTCGGTGGCAATATCAAGTGCTTAAAGGGTACAGCTCCAAGGTGCTACAGAAGGGAGAGGGGGTACAAGAAATGAGGACTTAGCCGGGGAAGGCCTCTTGGAGGAGATGAGATTTTACTAAGGCTTTGAAGGTGGGAAGAGTGATGTTCTTTTGGACACAGAGGGCTTAGTTATGGACTGCTGAGAAGGGGATGGATTTCACTGTTGACAGGACTACCCAACAATTTTTGTCAGTTCCGAAGCCATTGTCAAAAAATAATGGCCAGTGTGGGAAATCCATGGTCCCCAAGGAAGGGAATTATCAAGCTCCAAGAGTAACGTCATACTGGTTTATCACACTCTGAACCTGCAGGTTACAAATGAGGGGAAGGGAGGAATGTTCACTGGTCAAGCCCTAACCAGAAATGTGGTGTTGCCTTGTCCAAGTCTTCCATATCGCTGCTCCAAATATTCTTTAGCGAAGATAGAATCCTGACTAGTTCACTGGACTCATTCAGCTCTGGAATTGCTGATAATTTTAGGTCTGAATATTAAGGTCAACAATAATATATATATAGAAACAATGCTATATATACAGAAACAATATATATATATATATAGCATTGTTTCTGGAGACTTCACAATATTGGATTTCATTACGCTTAAACAGAATAGTCCCAAGGGTGTCCTAAGCTAAATAAGTTGAAATGAGTTGAGAACTATTGCAAGAGGAATATAAAAATGATTGTTTGGAAATCCTCCTGGCAATATTTACATATGCATATAGGTACTGAGAAATTGGGCGAGTCACCTGAAATCCTATCGACTCCAATCTTTCCTCTTTCTGAAGGGTATTTTCACTGATTTAAATTTGGGAAATCATTGAATCAGAAGACCTGTACCTGCGTTTTGAAAATTCCTATTCCTTCCAAAGAGAACAGGCCTGGGAGTCAGAGGACCTGAGTTGTAATTCCCACTCTGCCACTTGCCTGTTCTATGACCATAGGCAAGTCACTTTACCTCTCTGAGACTCAGTTTCCTCACCTGTAAAATGGGGATTCAGTACCTGGTCTCCCTCCTATTTAAACTTGGAGTCCCACGTGAAATAGGGACTGTGTCCGCCTGATAGACTTGAATCTACTTCAATACTTAGAACAGTGATAATAGTAACAACTGTGGTTTTTGTTAAGTGCTTACTATGTGCCAGGCAGTGTACTAAAGCACTAGGGTGAATACAGGCAAATCAGGTTGTACCCAATTCCCAGCCCACATGGAGCTCATAGTCTTAATTCCCATTTTACAGTTGAGGTAACTGAGGCTCGCAGAAGTGAAGTGACTTAGCCGAGGTCACACAGCGGACAAATGGTGGAGATGGGATTAGAACCCAGGTCCTTCTGATTCCCAGGCCGTGTTCTATCCACTAGGCCTGCACTTGGCACACAGTAAGCCGTTGACAAATACCGTAATCATCAAGGCCCCTGCTGTTACTTTAAGCATTACTTATGAGTGTGTCAACAACCTACGCCTCTTCCTAAGACTTTTGTTTCTTGACTCTTAGAGTCCACTAGGTATCCATATGAATGATGGATGGGAAGTGGGAAGCAGGAGTAGGAGTTGGCAATTTCTGAAAGCCAGAGGAAATGAAGGATGGCTGAGAGATATTCTCAGCTGGCAGAAACAGGTAAATCATACTAGAGAAGCAGCATGGCCTAGTGGAAAGAGCAAAGGCCTGGGAGTCAGAGGACCTGGTTCTAAACCCAGCTCTGCCACTTGGCTGCCGTATGACCTTGGGCAATTCACTCAACTTCCCTGTGCCTCAGTCTCCTCTTCTGCAAAATGGGCATCCAAAACCTCCCTCCTACTCCGACTCTGAGCCCCATGTGGGGCCTGTATATCTTTTATCTACCCCAGCACTTAGTTCTGTGCTTGGCAGTAGTAAGCACTAAAAACACCACTAATGATTATTATTACCACAAATCAAGGTTGGGCAGGGAGTCCCTTAATGAACCCAGTTTCCTCTCTAAGGGTGCTCTTGGAAAACATTATCAAGGTGTAAAGCTGAATTTATCTCCTAAAATCAGATTACAAAGATTCTAGCATAAACCAAACCCACCGAAGGTAAGCGTTTACTAATAAACAATAACTCCAATCTGGTAGGCTGTAGGGATACGATTCAGAGTTTGTTTGACATTCACATCAATTATTCCCATCAGATACTTTCTTCACAAGGAAAGATAAATTTCTTGGGCCTGGCACATAGTAAGTGCTTAACAAATGCCATGAAAACAAACAAAAAAGGAGAGAGACCTAAAAGCCGTCCAGCCAAGCCATTGGCCATAGACAGGGCCATGCAAGACCAATTAGGGTCTTTTTTTTACTTCAGGTTCTCTGGGGTTGATCAGTAGTCTAGTTTTTTTCACCAATCACAACCAATTCTTCCCATCAGACTGAGTTTATCTACCCTTACACCTCTAGGATAGAAACACCCAAAACGGTAAGGCAGCAATTGATCGATTCACTAAGTAGACTTCAAAGTGATTGAATGAGCTTGAAAAGCCCACCTCACTTCAATCAGCGATAACACCTGTAAAGAAGGAAGAGGACAAAGAGCAGCGTTTTCATAAATTACTGGAAAGAGAAACAGACAACATGAATAAATTCAGTGGAAAGCAGCACAAAGCGCTTCACTTTTGAAAAATGAATGGATTATCACTTCAAACAAATCCGCCAAAAAGGAAAAAAAGAAAACAGTGTGCATACTGAATCACTGAAATCCTTCAATTCTCATTGAAATATGTACACAATAATATAGAGTTTCTCTGAAATGCTTCATCAGGCACCTATTTGAGTGAGGTTTAATTATAAATATTCCTGCCCTTCAAATCCAACAATTTTTTTTGATCAAACTGCACTCAAATTCGCACACCTGCTTAAAATAGAGCCAGTTTTCAAAGGGGAGATGGAAATACAGAATTTTCCATCTCCCTGGGAGACCTAGCTCTCTGGGGTATAAAAGTCATCGGAATCTCTTTCTGTCAATGCAAGAAGCATGATCTTTCCAAGAAATTTAGAAATAAAAATCCATACATCTATGCATCTTGATTTCAACATTATGTCAAACTCAGTCATGTAAAGGAAAAGGATCAATGAGCTCTCCACAAAATTTGAATAAATACGCTAAGGTTAGGTTAAAAAAAGACATTTTATAGTGAATGTTCTGATGTCATTTTGCAGGTAGATGAGATATTCTACGACCACCTATAGCTTCTCTTTGCCACCCGAAGGTTTTCTGTAAGTTGCGAGGTCAGATGTTATATTAACTATTGAATGTCTTCCCCGGAATTTCACTCAAGCTCCTCCGGCAATGCTACGTCACTTCAAAATACTTTCTTCACTGGGAAAGATAAGTGTCTTGGCTCTTTTAATGGCCCAGTTTTTTTTTATTTAAAATTTTTATCTCTAAAAAACAGTTTCGTCCTATGTTTCAATCTCATTTAAAATAGGTTGTCTTTCTCATGGCTGAAAATGAAGACCCACTTTTTGAAATTTATGAACAAACACTCATGAGGGGAGGATAAAGTGGATGTCTTATCCAGGGTGGCCTAGAGAAAATCACCCCCGACTTGGGATTTGGGTTTTCATCCCAGCTTGGCCATCCTGCTGTTTGATTTTGGACTTTCTCTGTGTCTCAGTTTCCTCATCTGTAAAATGGGGATACAATACCTGTTCTCCTTACTACTTTAGACTGTGATCCCCAGACAAGGATTGGGTCCAACCCGATTGATCTTGTAGCCTTGTTTGAAGGAATAAATCACCACCCGCTGCTATGGTTGGAAACCCAGCTCCAGTACTTGTCTGCTGTGTGACCTTGGGCAAGCCACGTCTCTTCTCTAAGCCTTAGTTCCCTTATCTGTAAGATGAGGTTTAAGACTATGGGCCCCATTGTTGGACATGCAGTATGTCCAACTGATTAGCTTGTATTTACCCCAGTGCTTAGTACAGTGCCTGGCACATAGTAAGCACTTAACAAATACCATTAAAAAAAAAAAAGAGAGAGAACCCTAAAAGCCATTGGCCACTGGCCAACACCCATTAAGGTCTTTTTTTTTTTTACTCCAGGTTCTCTGGAGTTGATCAAGCAATCAATCAATGGAATTTATTGAGAGCTTACTGTGGGCAGGGCACTGAACTGAGAGAATAGGAGAGAAATTAGAGAATGAGAGTAATTAGGTCTAGAGGATAGAGCATGAACCTGGGAGTCGGAAGGACCTGTGTTCTAATCCCGCTCTGCCACTTGTCTGCTGGGAAACTCTGAGCAAGTCACTTCATAATGTTAATAATAATTATGGTACTTTTTAAGCACTTACTATGTGCCCCGTACTAGGGTATATACAAGTTAATCAAGTTGGAAACAGTCCTTGTCCCACATGGGGCTCACACTCTTAATCCCCATTTACAGATGAGATAACTGAGGCCCAGTGAAGTGAAGTGACTTGCTCAAGGTCACACCGCAGGCAAGTGGAGGAGCCAAGAGTCTCTGTGCCTCAGTTACCTCATCTGTAAAATGGGGATTAAGACTGTGAACCTGATGTGGGATAGTAAATGTGTCCAAAGACAGAGACAGACAGACGGACAGAAAGTACAGTCAACAGAGTTAGTAGTCATGATCCCTGCCTACAAGAGGCCTTCAGATTTGAGCTCTGGTAGCCTGGGACATATCTGTTCCTTAATTAATCATTACAAGCAACTCAGTATAGACTCATTTCTATTTCCTTGCCTCTCAGAGAAGAAAAACAGATACCATCCACCCCCCCCTGAAGGTAACCCTTCTTCGATTGTTGAGCTGATTATGGACAATAATGTTCCCTTCTCCTTTTATCTAAACATCCCTAATCAATCAGTCAGTGGTATTTATTGAGCCCTTACCTTATAAGAAGAAGCATGGTCTAGTGGAAAGAACAGTGGCCTGGGAGTCAGAAGGATCTGAGTTCTAATTTAGCTCCTCCACATCTACTGTGTGACCTCAAGTAGATCATATAACTTCTCTGGGCCTCTGTTCCCTCATTTGGAAAATGGGGTTTAAGATTATGAGCTCCATGTGGGACATGGACTGTTCCCAACCTGATTAGTTTGTATCTACCCCAGGGCTTAGTACACTGCTTGGCACATAGTAAGTTCTTATCAAATACTGTAAAAACTACAAAAAAATGCTTTTAACTTTTTTCATTTGTGCACCATTACACCTCTCTCAAGGAATTTATTTTTTCTCCCTGGATTCTCTCTCCATTTCTCTCCATCCCTCACAGAGCATGAAGCACATATGATTGCAAGCCCTTGGCATAGCAAATACTCTGCGAATATGGACTAACTAGGCTGGATAATGATGATGAGATGAGCACTTAGGTGGAGAGACAAATATGAGGGAAGAGAAGTGACAATCCATGCATTTTGATAACTCCAAAGAGTGATTTTTCAACTGGCAATTTAACACGTGCAAATTGCCAGGATAATGCACACTCTTTAGCCCGAATCAAGCCTGAGGAGACCATTTTCGTTCTCTTCCACATCTCCCACCCTCATTTTTCCCCTTCTCAAGCACCGGTCCTAAGGAATCAACTCCAAAGCGTGATCCGTAAGTGCAAGAGGAAATGAAGAAAACCATCTGGAGGCTGCCTCATAGAAGAGAGATTGAAATGTGAACGCCTCATAAATTGCCTGAAGTTTCAGTCTCTCATCCAGAATCCTAAGGCTGTCAGAAATTCCATCTCTGTCAGATTCAGAGTCACCTCAGTCTAGAATTCTGCTTCCGACATTGGCCCAAAGATCCTGGGGAGATCATTTTTTCTTGCCCTCCATCTCTTTTTTCTTCTTGTGGTATTGGTTAAGTGTTTACTATGTTGCCAGGCACCATTCCAGGTGCTGGTGTAGAGATAAGGTGATCAAGTTGGACAGAGTCCATTTCCCACATGGGGCTCACAATCTTAATCCCCATTTTACAGATGAGGGAACTGAGGTCCAGAGAAGTGAAGTTACTTGCCCAAGGTTGCACAGCCGAAAAGTGACAGAGTAGGGACTAGATCCCAAATCCTTCTGACTCCAGGCCTTCCAACTATCCCACTAAGAACCCAATACGGGTTTGCCCACAGATTCATTCAAACCCCTCAGGCCAATGATAACAATAATAACAAGAGGAATAATAGTGATAATTATAATAATATTTACCAAGTGCTAAGCACTGTACTAAGTTCCGGCATAGCTAAAATAGATATAAGAGGTGCGTATCGGCCGCTGTCCCACAATGGGCTCACAGTCTAAGGGAGAGGGAGAAGAGGTATTTAATCTGATTAATTTAATCAGGGAAGAGGTAAAAATGTGCAGAGGACTGTACTAAGCATTTGGAATGTACAATTCGTCAACAGAACAGAACAGGGTTCATGTAATGATTGTCTTATGCTGTCGAGTTGTCTCCGACCCATAGCGACACACCTCTCTCAGAATGCCCCACCTCCATGAGCAATTGTTCTGGTTGTGTATCCATAGAGTCTTCTTGGTAAAAATATGGAAGGAGTTTACCACTGCAACCTTCCGCATGGTAAACTCGAGTCTCTGCCCTCAACTCTCTCCCAAGATGCTGCTGCCCAGCACGGGAGCGTTTTAACTCGTAGCAGACGGCCTTCCACTCGCTGGCCACTGGCCAAGCTAGGAACGGAATGGGAGGCCTCTGCTTGACTCTCCCTCCTGTAGTCGAGACTGGTAGAGTACTGGAAACTCTCCTGGCGTGATACTGAGAGGGGAGTAATGATTATGGTATTTATTTATTGCTTACTATGTGTCAGGCACTGTACTAGGCACTGGGGTAGATATAAGATAATCACGTAAGACTCAGTCTGTGTCCCGTACGGGGCTCGCAGTCAAAGTAGGAGGGAGAACGGGTATCGAATCCTCATTTTGTAGATAATAATAATAACAATAATAATAATGATATTTGTTAAACACCTTCTATATGCCAGGCACCCTACTAAGTGCTGGGGTGGATACAAGCAATCAGGTTGGACATAGTCCCTACCCACATGGGGCTCACAGTCTTAATCCCCATTTTATAGAAGAGGGGACCAAAGCACAGAGAAGTGAGATGACTTGCCCAAGGTCACAGCATTCATGTGACAGAGCCGGGATTAAAGCCCAGGTCCTCTGAGTCTTAGGCTTGTATTCTTTCCACTGGTTTTTCTTCTGCTTGAGGAATTTTCACCCCTTCAAGCTTCAGTTGGTGTTCTTCACTCACACTGGGGAAATTGGTGAATAACAAATCCCTACCCTCCGTTTTCAAGGTTTCTAATCCTTAGTCTTGTCCCTTGTCCACTTTAGGTTTGCCAGACTGAAGAATGGGAACTATTTCAGCCCTGGGGAAATGTGCATTATCCATTCAGTGCAATAAGAACAGGGTCCGCAAAATTTCAAAATTTATTCTCCGAGCTCCTCCCAATGACTCTTGATTCAGGACATCTTGGCTTAGGACTTTCAGGTTCTCAATCTTCCCCCCTAGTATCTGTGAGTACTTTAATTCCTCACAACTTGCCCATCTCCAAGTTTCCATCATTTTGTAGGCACCGGGCTATGGAAGTAAGGGTAGGGGAGGAGGCTGGGGCTAACTAGCTTGGTACATTTCTACACCCAAATGGGAATGTAAAATAGGTTTTCGGTAATGACCACTTTCAGAACAGCATCTCTTCATACTTAAACAGTGAGTGGGGATAATGAAATCTAGGATCTCTTCCCCTTTGCTTCTCCCCACATTTTTTTGTTTCCAGACGGTTTTGGATTCAGCAGGATTAGCTGTCTCTTCATCAAATTGGCTTACTGTCAACTCAGGTAATGAAAAGCTCAAGATGGACTGCACAAATCCAGTTGGGGCAGCCAGCCTTAACATCTGAATAAAAAATGAAGTTAAAAACGGTTTGAAGAGGCAAAGTCTCCCAGAAGGGCTTCTTCTGGTTTGATTGAATTCATTTTCATTGGCCCCATCTGCAAAGGAAATCACCTTTACGCTGAGGAGCTTACTGATACCTAGATCATATCCTAGATGACTATGGGATATCGCAGACCTTGATCCATGGAGATGGTCTGTCAATTGTATTTACTGAGGGCTTACTGTGTGCAGAGCACTACACTGAGTGTTTGGGAGAGTACAAAATAAGATTACAGCAGACACAATCTCTGCCCAAAGAGAGCTTACAGTCTAGAAGGGGATACAGACATTAACAGGAATAAATAAATCACAGATATGTACGTAAATCCTGTGGGGCCGGAGGAGGGGGAGTGGTGAATAAAGGGAGCAGGTCAGGGTGACACAAAAGAGAGAGGAAGAAAGGAAAAGAGGGTTTAGTCAGGGAAGGCCTCTTGGAGGAGATGTGCCTTCAATAAAGGTTTGAAGGTGGGGAGAGTAATTGTCTATCGGCTTGAGGAGGGAGTGTGTTCCAGGCAAGAGACAGGGCATGGGTGAGAGGTTGGTGGTGAGATAGATGGGACAGAAGTCCAGCGAGAAGGTGGGCATTAGAGGAGTGAAGTGTGAGGGCTTGGCTGTAGAAGGAGAATAGTGAGGTGAAGTAGGAGGGGGCAAGGTGACCGAGTGCTCTAAAGCCGGTGATAAGGAGTTTCTGTTTGATGTGGAGGTGGGTGGTTCTTGAGGAGTGGGAATACATGGCCCCAGTGTTTTGTCGAGAAAAGTAGCAAGCCGGGGATCCACGAGGCAAGGGAACGGCCTCCTTGGCAAATGATAGTCTGCCGTGTTTGCCTCTAAAGCACCTGCAGCCTGAATTCCCAGGGAGCCAGGGCTCCTAGGAGGCTGGTTTCAGTCCTGAAAGTGGGTCTCAGCTGGCTCTTGCTCTAGACACAGCCCAACGCGGGAGGAGATTTGTCTTCTGGGGCTGGGGACAGCAGCCGGAAGACAGGTTGGAAGAGCCCAGGACTGGGAGTCAGGAGGTCATGGATTCTAATCCCAGCTCCGCCATGTGCTTGCTGTGTGACCGTGGGCAAGTCACTTTACTTCTCAGTGCCTCAGTTACCTCATCTGTAAAATGGGGATTGAGATTGTGAGTACTGCATGGGACAAGGACCGTGTCCAACCCGATTTACTTGTATCCACCCCGGGGCTTGTACAGTGCCTGGAACATGGTAAGTGCTTAACAAATACCATAATTGTTATTAAATATAATAATTAAATGACTTTCAGGACAGCCCTTCCTGCCTGTACTTCCATTTCCACTTTCCCTTTTTATCCACGAGTGTGAGTGTCTGTGTGTGAATCTTTATCTACCTTAGCAGTCCCTTGACAGCCTGATGATTTCAGAGACTCATTCTTCTCTAACAAGGTGACTTTCCCCTGCCCATCTTCAGAGGGAAAGAAATTCCCCAAGATACCCCCGTCTCAACATAGACCGCACAGCTGCAGCCTCTAAGAATGTCACTAGCCTTATACCTGAGGAGGTGCTTCCTTCCCAAACTCCTGTCCTCTCTAATCGATCCATCAATCAATGTCGTATTTATTGAGCACTTACAACGTGCATGGCACTGTACTAAGCACTTCAGAAAACACAACAGAGTCGGTAGACATATTCCCTGCCCACAACGGGCTTACAATCTAAAGGTGGGGGATAGATAGTAATAGAAATGTGTTATGGACATGTAAGGGCTCGGGGGGCAGAGGGTCGGGTGAATTTCAAGGGCCCAAGTAATACAGATCCAAGTGCAAAGACAGTGCAGGAAGGAGATGGAGTTGGGAAAAGAGGGCTTAATCGGGGAAGCCCTTTTGGAGGAGATGGAGATGGAGAGAGTGGTAGTCTGGAGTCTATAGAAGGGGAGGGAGTTCCAGGCAAGAGGGAAGACTTAGGAAGGGGGTTGGCAGTGAGATAGATGAGATCGGGACACAGTGAGCTGGTGCTAGAGGAGTGGAGTGTGCGGCCTGGGCTGTAGTAGATCAGTGAGGTGAGGTAGGAGAGGGCGAGCCGATTGAGTGCTTTAAACGATAAGGAGCTTCTTTTTGTTACGAGGTTTGATGGGCAACCACTGGAGTTTCTTGAGGAGTGGGGCGATGCAGCCTGAAAGCATTTTTAGGGAAACGATCTGGGAAGCCGAGTGAAATATGGACTGGAGTGGGGAGAGGCAGAAGGCCGGGAGGTCAGCGAGGAGGCAGATGCGGTAGGATATGACAACTGCTTGGATCAGGGTAGCAGCAGTTGGATGGATCAAAATTAATCTAAAAGAAGTTAATTCCTTTAGTTTTTCTACTGAAATAGCAGGCTGGTGAATTACGGAGTGGATTACTATTATTACTACTAATATGACTAATACAGCAGAGAACTAGGAGACAGAAGACCTGACTTCTAATCTCAGCTCTGCCACTTGCCTGCCGTGTGACCTTGGGCCAGTCACTTAACTTTTCTTTTCCTCAGTTTCCTTACTTGTCAAATAGGGATTAGATATCTGTGTACTACAAAGGCTGAGTCTGATATGATCATCTTGTGTCTATCCCAGTGCTTAGCACAGGGCTTGGCGCATTGCAAGCTCTTAAAAGTACCACTATTATCATTATTATGGTAATTGTCATGGTTGTAAAAAAGTTTTTTACCTAATCTCAGTTCGATTTCTAAACACCTGAATTTTTTATGGCATATATTAAATCCTTACTATGTGCTGGGGAAGATACAAGGTGGTCAGGTTGGACATAGTCCTTGACCCACATGGGGCTCACAGTCTCAATCCCCATTTAACAGATGAGGGAACTGAGGCACAAAGACATTAAATGACCGGCTTAAGGTCACACAGCAGATAAGTGGCGGAGCCAGGATTAAAAGCCGAGACCTTCTGACAACCAGGCCAGTGCTCTATCCACTAGGGAACACTGCTTCCTGACAAATTACGCCCAGGTGTTTGGTTGTCGGGGCCCAAAGACCTAACTTTCTTCTTCAGAATAGTCGGATTTTAAAGACTATTCCCAAAATAGAGTTTAGCTCAAATAGTGAGCAGCTAGATTCTTCCCTCATAATAATGATGATGATGATGGTATTTGTTAAGCGCTTACTATGTTCCAAGCACTGTTCCCTCATTGTTCAAATAGTGAGCAGCTAGATTCTTCCCTGTTGTGGCCTCCCCCGTTAAACGTGGTTACCACTAGTATTTTAAAGGAATCTTTTCCAAAGTAGAGCTCAGCTTAACTAGTGAGCCGCTAGACTCTTCTCCGGTCTTTCAAATAGTGAGCAGCTAGATTCTTCCTGGGTTCTTCAGATAGTGAGCAACTAGATTCTTCCATGTTTGTGTCTTCCTCAGCAGGACCTGCCATAGCACTCGACATATAAAAATACCAAGGAACCCACCCTCCTCAATTCAAAATCCTATCTCCCCTTCAACGTCTCTCCTTCCCACTGCCTTGAGAGGAGCCAGAACGCTAAACCTGTTTTTACTGCGGTTCCCAGTGACAGAAGCATCATGCGCAGTGGTGTGAAACTGCGCCTGGGTGACTTTGGATTTGATATTACACAGGTGACCAACTTCAAAGAACCAAGGGAAATTGGAACCCAGATGGCCCAGAATAAGAAGATTCCAGTTGCCTGAAATAAATTCATGTTTGGAAATTGTAAATGATTCCCCCACAAAGCTGGCATCCTTTGCTGCCCTGTCTTTCATTTCCCTTCCAGCTTTGCTCTGCTACCTCTGTTTTCTTCTGTGGCTCTCATTTAATATTCTCTGGCAGTGTGTTCTCTTTCCTCTTCATTTTTGCTGCCTAGAAATCCCCCCTATCTTTTTTTCACCTGTTCAGGGTATTTCTCGCTGCCTTCTCATGTGCATTTCTATGTCCTTCATGGGCTTTTCCATACAAAATGATCAGTAGCTGATGTTTTGTAATTGGCACAACGGCCTTAATTGAAAAATCTGTTCGTTTAAAAACCAGGTGCTATTTTTAGCCTTGCAAATGCAACCGGATCCGCCAGTTCATTAGAGCAAATTGTTTGAATTCTCTTAGCTACGTTAAGATTGTCAGAAAACTCAGTTGACTTTGCCTGACTCTCCCAGATGTCTCAGCAGCACGCCCCAATACCCCACTCTGGGTTAGGGAAGCAGATCTTGAGCAGTCCCCTTTCAAAAGATGACCTAATCTTTCAATCTTTCTAATCTGGGAATCAGAAAGACCTGGATTCTAATCCTGGTTCCTCCAGTTGTCTGCTGTGTGACCTTGGGCAAGTGATCTTAGGGCATTAGACCTTAGTGTCACTTCACTTCTCTATGCTTCAGTTCCCTCACCTGTGAAATGGAGATTAAGGTTGTGAGCCCCATGTGGGACAAGGACCGTGTCCAACCTGATTGGCTTGTACCTACCTCGGCGCTTAGTACAGTGCTTGGCACATAGTAAGGGCTTAACAAATACCGTCATCCTCACCTCCCAAGGCATGGCTAGGGGCCTGGCAGGGACTTATCTCTTTTCCTCAGTTTCCCCAAGTGCTATGGTTTGACAATCAGCCTAAAGAAGACTGGTTACTTGCCAACCTGGAATAGCATCAAACCACAGACCTCAATGCCGCTTTGGAAAACCGTGTTCTGGTCGTCTGTTCTTTGAGAGGCTCAGAGTTATCGTGTGGTACTCAGCGTGGCCTAGCGGTAAGGACTCAGAGGACCTGGATTCTGGGCACCTCCACTTGCTTGCTGTGTACCTTAGGGAAGTCAGCTAACTTCTCTGTGCCACAGTTACCTCATCTGTAAAATGGGAATTAAGACTGTGAGCCCCATGGGGGACAGAGACTGCGTCCAAACCGATTATTTTCAATGAACCCCAGCACTTGACGTTGGCAATGCCATTATTATTATTATTATAGATTCCAAGTTGTAAATTCGTTGTGAGCAGGAAACGCGTCTACCAACTCTGTCGCATTGTAATCTCCCAAGGACTTAGTACAGTGCTCTGCACACAATGAATATTCAATAAATCTAATTGACCGAATGATTATTACCTAAATTCACCCTCGACCAAATGTGTATATAGCAATTGCAGCGTTCAATCTTCTTTCTGGATGTGAGGCATGGAAAAATCACACTTAATAGAAGACACTGTCCCTGCCCTTAATCAATCAGTCAATGGTATTTGATTTGGACCTTATTTATTCTACTGTTTTTAAGAGTTAATTCTTAGCATTGGATCCAGTCACCCTCCAGCCACCACAGGATGACTATGTATTAAGAGATGTTTGTCAGCTAGCCTTTTGGATGTTTATTAATCTTCTAAAAGCCTCCCGTTGTGCATAGGAAGGCACATTTTCCAGAGAGGAACAGATTCAAAGCCCAAAAGTTTGAGTTTTATTTTCCTCAACAAAACGATGACATTTTCTCTTCCTTGTTTGCTGTTTCTTTTGCCTTTTGTTTGAAAATAAAATAGCCACATTGCTGGGAAGAACCGGGTTTACCTCTCTAGACTGAAAGCAATATTTTTTTCTGCTTTCCTTCTCCTTTTGTTTGGTGCAGGATTAGATAAGAAAAGCTCAAGGAGAGGAAAATCAATAAACCCTCTGTCGGTGCCCACAGATGACTCCATTTTGATGGCCAAAGAACATCATCTAAACATCCACGATAATTCCTGCTCAATTATTGATTGCTCAGAATTATGCTGAGTTATTTTGAAAGGCTTAGTGATTGTACTCTTTGCCAGACCCTGAACAATCTTTGCAGGTTATATACATTAAAGTTTTCCTTAGAACGCTCTAAATGTCACTTTCGGAGTCCAGAGCCTAGAGACCAGTACCCTAAATAGCTGCTCGGTGACGAGTGAGGCAGGGAGACTCTCAAAACAATTGTTTCTCAGCTGATCTTTCTGTATCACCCATTTGTTTCCTCCTCTGCCTCCCCTCTGAAGGACGATCTATCGTCACTTAACATTCCATGCCGAGGGAGCTCTGGTTGTGATTCTGCTGTGATCTTTAGATCAGTCACGAGTTACCATGTGGACAGGATTACAGACCAGGAATTTTCCAGAGAGTTCTCATATTCTCTGGAACAACATGTCACAACCTACCAACCCAACCAGAAAATCTCCTCAGCGCCTGGGAATTTCCATGTCATACTGAATCTCCTCATCTTTGGCTTTCAAGCACTCAGTCACCTTGCCCCTCTCCTATCTCACCTCATTACTTTCCTACTACAACCCAGCTCCCATATTTCGCTTCTCTAATGCTAACTTTATCACTGTACCTCAATCTCATCCACCTCTCCGCCAACCTCTGACCCATGTCCTGGGATGCCCGCCCTCCTCATATCTGAAAACAATGACTCTCCCCTTCTAGAGACCTTGGGCAAGTCACTTCTCGGTGCCTCAGTTATCTCATCTATAAAATGGGGATTAAGGCCGTGGGCCCCATGTGGGACACGGACCGCTTCCGACCTGATTTCGTTATATCTACCCAAGCACTTAGTGCCTGGCACGTAGTAAGCGCTTAACAAATACTATAAAGAAAATAAAAAAACCAGAGAGCTGGGATCTATTCCCATCTGGATCCCAAACTTCTTTTGTGACCTAAGTAAAGCCAGTAAACTTCCCTGGCTCTCAGTGCCCTCATTTCAAAGCCGATGTTAAGAACTTGCCCTTTGTGACATCACAGGACTATCTTGGGGGCTAAATGAGTTGCTGTGGGTGCACTTCTTTAAAAGAAAGGACCAATATAAATGCAATGATTATCAGTTATACAACCACTAATAGCAGCTAGAAATGCATTAGGGTTGTTAAACACCATCTCTCCCAAGTTGCCTCCTTTAATAAATGTTGCTAAAAGTGAAATCTTTCAATATGAAATAATCAGGCTAGAGATTATGCCTCATCTCTTAGTCCCTTAAGTGCAGGATGAGGTTTTTTTTCTTAAGAGCAAAGTATCAGAACAAAATGCCGGTGCCTGTATCAAGGAAGCCGTTGGTGCTCAGTAAATGTAGAGAATCCACACAAAGATAGAGCTGGAGGGCTAGGAGAAAATCTGTAGAAGATAGGGGTTTTTAAACAGCCAGTATGACCCTGATGTCCCCCACATAAAGCTACTTAAAATCCACCCCACCCTGCTTCAGTGTAAAGAATCATAATAAATCATAATATTTTGCAAATGCTTACTGTTCTAAGCGCTAGGGTAGATAAAATTAATCACATTGGATGCAAACTCTGTCTCGCAAGGGGCTCACATTCTAAGTAGGAGGGAGGACAGGCATTGAATTACCATTTTACAGTTGAGGAATCTGAGGTCTAGAGGAGTAAAGTGACTTGCCCAAGGTCACCAGCAGGTAATTGGAAGAGTTGGGATTGGAATCCAGGTCCTTTGACACCCAGGTCCAAACTGGTCCACTAGGCCAAACTGTATAGAGAGATCTGGTCGTCCTCTCAGGTCTCACAGCTCATAGTTGTTGCTCATGAGCCTATTTTTAAATATTCATCATCATCATCATCATCATCAACAACATGGCGTAGTGGATCAAGCAGGGGCCCGGGAGTCAGAAGGTCATTGGTTCTAATCCTGGCTCCACCACTTATCTGCTGTGTGACCTTGGGCAATTCACTTCACTTCTCTGGACCTCACTTACCTCAACTGTAAAATGGAGATTGAGACTGTGAGCCCCACACGGAACAGGGGCTGCGTCCCACCTGATATGCTTGTATCCACCCCAGCACTTAGGACAGTGCCTGGCACATAATTAAGCACTTAAGAAATACCATTATTATTATTATTACTATTTATTAACCCTATTATTAAAGCTCCAACTTGCCCTGCAGAACTGGAGGGGTTCAAACTGCTGCAGTGCATGTCTTCTATAAATTTAGAAGGAGTAGAAGCTTTGATTGTAATAATGGCAATAACAGTACTTGTTAAGCGCTTACTATGTGCCAAGCACTGTTCTAAGCACTGGGATAGATACAAGTTAATCAGGCTGGACCCAAGTCTCTGTCCTACATGGGGCTCGCAGTCTAAGTAGAAGGGAGTCGGATTTAATCTCTATTTTACAGATGGGGTAACAGAGACACAGAGAAGTCAAGCTACTTGCCCACAGTCACATATCAGGCAAGTGACAGAGTCGGGATTAGAACCCAGGTCTTCTGACTCCCAGGTCTGTGCTCTTTCCTCGTGTGACCAGTCTCCGGATGATGTAAAATGACAGGAAGGAGTCTTTACTGGATCTGTTCAGATTCTGAGGTTTGTCTTCTATGTTCCTTTTTCTTTTTCATTGTTTTCACCTTCCCTTATGTGTCTTCCTCAGAGCCTCTTCTATGCTAATTGTTACATTCGGAGTCCCCGCAATCCCAGGGACTTGGCCCATTTCTTTCCGACAGCACTTTTTCCTCCAAAGGTGCTTAATAATACTATTTCTAGTGCTAAAGTAGTGAAAAGGAAGTGGCAGTTTACGCTTATTGTGGGCAGGGAATGTGTCCGCTAGTTTGTTATATTTTACTCTCCCAAGTGCTTAATGCTGTGCTCTGCACCCAGTAAGCGCTCAGTAAATAGGATGGATTTGTTTGATTGATTGATAGTAAACAATCTGTCCTTAGACAAATGAAAAATGTTCTCAGTCCCTTGTAACCTAGATACAGCTGAACCATCATCAGCCTATAACCTAAAGACAGTCAAGATATTTAAGTCTCAATAAATCACATATTTTTATCTGTTATCCCTCTCTCCTTCTTTCTCTCTTTCTTCATAATTCTGGATACCAGCATAGCGATATACTGCAGATACCGAAAATCTTGCCTCAGACAAGAAATGGCTTAAACTGGGAACTGCACTTTCATTCATTCAGTCATATTTATTGAGTGTTTCACTGTGTGTAGAGCACAGTACTATGTTTTTGGAGAGTGCAATATAGCAATAAATGGACACATTCCCTGCCCACAACAAGCTTACATACAGCCAAGTTCCATTATCTCAAGATGACAGAATGATTGGTTTTTAAGAAAACACCTAGCCAACTCCCCATCTGTAGGTATTTCTGCATTTAAACATTTATTATTTCTCCATTTCAATGGAGAAGCAGTGTGGCCTAGTGAATAGATCATGGCCCTGGGAGTCAGAAGAACCTGGGTTCTAATCCTGGCTCCTCCACTCGGCTACTGTGTGATGTCGGGCAAGTCACTTCACTTCTCTGTGCCTCAGTTACCTCGTCTGTAAAATGGGGATTAAGACTGTGAGCCCCATGTGGGACAGGGACTGTGTGCAACCTGTCTTGCCTCTACCCCAGTGTTTAGTGCAGTGCCGGGCACATTGTACGTGCTTAACAGATACCAATGAAAAAAATTAAACTAGCCCAGGCAGACCAATGATTGCTCCCATTTTCAAGTAAGGGGATTCACAAGCTCCCTCATGAACCTGTCTCAATATCTACTAGCCCTTAGGGCCAGACATTTTTCTTGATAGCGAACCAAAATGGTTGGTCCTTCGGTTTCAATCAAGATTGCAATAACCCTGCGCCCATTTGGGCATTTGTTCAGTGGAGTGTGGTGATATCTACATTTTTCATAGCAGACCATCAACCATCCAAGACCCGCCCCCAGAAATGTTCAGGCAATTTAGCCTAGGACAAAAGCACAGCGGAGAGATGTTTCAGCAGGCCCGGAACAGCTGGTGCTTTCTGCTCAGTGGCTACAACAGAACCCCCCAGCTCCGTCTGGGTTCTTCTACCACTTCACTGGACACAGAAATGCTGATCCCTGTCTCATCCTCAACTAGTGATTTTTCCAAGCTTCTGGGGAGACTTGGAACTGTTGCCCCTTTTTTAAAAATGGTATTTGTTCAGTGCTTACTAGCTGCCAGGCACTCTATTAAGTGGTCAGTCAGTCAATCGTATTCATGGAGCACTTGGGAGAGTACAGAATAGCAGTAGAATAGAAGCATTCTCTACCCACAATGAGCTTACCGTCTGGAGGGGGAGACAGACATTAATATAAATAAATTAATTACTGGTACGGACATGAGTGATGTGGGAGTGGGGATGAATAAAGGGAGCAAATCAGGATGACACAGAAGGGAGTGGGAGAAAAAGAAAGGAGGTCAGAGTCAGGGAAGGCCTCTTGGAAGAGATATTACTTCAATAGGGGTTTGAAGGGGGAAATGGTAGATAGAAGCTAATCAGGTTGAACACGGTCCCTGTCCCACACTGGGCTCACAGACTTAGTTCCCATTTTACAGATGAGGGAACTGAGGCTCAGAGAAATGAAGTGACTTTCCCGAGGTCACAAAGGAGACAAATGGCAGAGCCGGGATTAGACCCCAGGTCCTTCTGACTCTCGGGCCTGGGGAATAGCCACTAGGCCATGCCGCTTCTCCATGCCACCTCACCAGTTGAGCAATCCAAGTTTCCGCACTTCTGGATCAAGCTCCTGGATCACCTCTCCCAGGACCCTCCTGGACGTGGGGCAGATGCCCCCCGGAGAGCCTCAAGATTGGGTTCATATGAACTGGCTCGACTGTCAGGCAACCAACAGGAGAACAAGTCTAAAATACTAATAACTGCATTTGTTAAGTGCTTACTTCGTGCGCTGCACTGCTCTAAGCCCTGGGGCAGATAGACGCATTCCCTGTCCCACATGGCCCTCACAGTCTTAACCCCCAGTTTACAAATGAGGCAACTGAGCCCAGAGAAGTGAAGTGACTTACCCAAGATCACACAGCAGACAAATGGCAGAGCGAGGATTAGAACCCATGACCTTCTGACTCCCAGGCCCGTGCTTTTTCCACTTCGCCATGCTGCTTTGTCATACTCTCCCAAATGCTTAGTACAGTGCCCTGTACACAGTGACTGCTCAATAAATATCACCGATGATGATGATGACGATGAGACCACCCTCCCTTATCCCTAGCAGGAGTCAACATTTCATCTCCTACGGGTAGGGATCAGGACAGGAACATCTACCCTGATAGCTTAAAAAAACTTTGTCAACAGCCCCTACGCCATAGGATTCTCAGTTTAAGAAGACAGAGAGCAATGATTTCTACCCAAAGAGGACCCTCTATGGACCCATGGAAAAAGAGCATCCATTATCACACTCCAACCTGTGGTCTGTTTCAGAAAGGTCTAACCTGCTATAAAACATTACTTTTCCCTTCGACCGTTGTCGCCTAACAGATCGTCATAAACCTCTCTACTCTGGCAAGTACTCAAAGTTTTAAGTCGGGAACATTATTAATGTATATATTTAGATGCCTCTGGGTCGTATCTCTTTCATTTTTTTAATGGTATTTGTTATTTGTGCCAGCTAAGAGCTGGGTAGATACAGGATGCAGGCTAATTGAGTTGTAACAGTCCCTGTCCACGGCGGGGTCACAGCCTTAATCCCCATTTTACAGATGAGGCAACTGAGTCCCAAAGAAGTGAAGTGGCTTGTCCAAGGTCACACAGCAGATAGATAAGTGGCTGAGCCCGATTTAGAACCCAGATGCTTCTGAATTCCAGGCTCGTGTTCTTTCCGCTAGGCAACGGTGCTGCATTTTAATAATAATAATAATAATGTTGGTATTTGTTAAGCGCTTACTATGTGCCGAGCACTGTTCTAAGCGCTGGGGTAGACACGGGAATCAGGTTGTCCCACGTGGGGCTCACAGTCTTAATCCCCATTTTACAGATGAGGGAACTGAGGCACAGAGAAGTTAAGTGACTTGCCCATAGTCACACAGCTGACAAGTGGCAGGGCTGGGATTCGAACTCATGACCTCTGACTCCAAAGCCCACGCTCTTTCCACTGAGCCACTTTTCACCAGGCCACATTGTTTCTTACATAGTGGAAAGAACCCGGGCTTGGGAGTCAGAGGTCTGCCACTTGTCAGCTGTGTGACTGTGAGCAAGTCACTTCACTTCTCTGGGCCTCAGTGACCTCATCTGGAAAATGGGGATGAAGACCGTGAGCCTCACGTGCGACGACCTGATTACCCTGTATCTCCCCCAGCGCTCAGAACAGTGCTCTGCACCTAGTAAGCAAATGCCAACATTATTTTTATTATTATTATTTACAGTTCTCTCCAGCAGTTTTTTTTTTTCCCAAGACCTTCCGTAGAGCCACTTCCAGGTTCACAACTGGGAGTTGAGGATCCCAAATCCATATGTGGCAGGTCCATTAATAGCACCATCTTTTTGCAACTTTAAAACCACACTGTTGCTACCTTGGATATTGGTATGCCTTTATTGGCCCAGATGGAAACAATGGAAAAGGGGGTGACAGTGGGGACAATAGGCAAGTGACCGGCTGTCCTCCTGTCTCTCGGGCCGCTCCTTCTCAGTCTCTTTCGCAGGCTCCTCCTCTGCCTCCCACCTCCTAACTCTGGGGGTCCCTCAAGTCTCCCTTCTGGGTCCCCTTCTATCTCCTTCTACGCCCCCTCCTTTGGAGAACCCATTTGCTCCCGTGGCTTCAACTCTCATCTCGTGGCTCAGTGGGAAGAGCCCGGGCTTGGGAGTCAGAGATCATGGGTTCGAATCCAGGCTCCTCCACTTGTCAGCTGTGTGACTTTGGGCAAGTCACTTCACTTCTCTGTGCCTCAGTGACCTCATCTGTAAAATGGGGATGAAGGCTGTGAGCCCCACGTGGGACAACCTGATCACCTTGTAGCTCCCCAGCGCTTAGAACAGTGCTTTGCACATAGTGAGCGCTTAACAAATACCAACATTATTATTATGATTGTTATCTCTAAGAGGATGGTTCCCAAATTTATAGCTCCAGTGCTGATCTCTCTCCTTATTGGCAGTCGCACATCTCCTCCTGCCTTCAGGACATCTGTATTTGGATGGCCCTCTGACACCTCAAATTTTACCATGTCCAAATCAGAACTTCTTACCTTCCCACACAAATCCTGTCCTCCCCTTAAATTTCCCATCACTGTAGACAGCACCACCAACTCCCTGTTAAACAACCTTTAACTTTGGCGTTATCCTCAACTCGTCTCTCATTCAACCCACATATTCAATTCCTCATCAGATCTTTTGAGTCCAACCTCCACAACCCGCTAAAATCCACCCTTTCCTCCACAACCAAACTGCTACCGTGCTCATCTAAACACTTATTCTATCCCGCCTTGACTACTCTGTGTGACTGTGGGCAAGTCACTTAACTTCTCTGTGCCTCAGTTACCTCATCTGTAAAATGGGAATGAACTGTGAGCCTCCCGTGGGACAACCTGATTACCCTGTATCTCCCCCAGCACTCAGAACAGCGCTCTGCTCATAGTAAGCGCTTAACAAATACCAACATTATTATTACTCATCGCCGATCTTCCTACCTCCTGTCTCCCTTCAATCCGCTTCTTATTTCACTGCTTCCCAGATCATTTTTCTACAAAACTTTTCAGTCCCTGTTTCCCCACTCCTCAAGAATCAAAAGAGAAGCAGTCTGGCCCACTGGATAGATTATGGGCCGGGGAGGCATAATGATGTGAGTTCTAATCCCGGTTCCACCACTTGTCTGCTGTGTGACCTTGGGCAAATCATTTCACTTCTCAGTGCCTCAGTTACCACATCTGTGGAATTGGGATTAAAACTGTGGGGCAGGGGCTGTGTCCAACCTGATTAGCTTGTATTTAGCCCAATGTTTAGTATAGTGCCTGGCTCATAGTAACCCAGCCCACACACTTCTCTCCACTAATGCCAACTTACTGACTGTACCTCGATCTCCTCTGTCTCTCTGCTGACCTCTTCCCCATGTCCTCCCTCTAGCCTGATATTCCTCCCTCTTCATATCTATCAGGTGATCACTCTTCAATCCCCCCTCAGTGGTATTTATTGAGTGCTTACTATGCACTGAGCACTGTACTAAGTTCTTGAGAGAGCACAATACAACAGAATTAGCGGGCATGTTTCCTGCCCATAACTATCTTACAGTCTAGAGGGGGAGACAAACATTAATATGAATAAGTAAGTAATTTACAATACATGATTTAAAGATATGTATCTAAGTGCTGTGGGGTTGGGGATGGGGCGAGTATCAAATCTCCAAAGGTCGCAGATAGAAGTGAATAGATGATGCAGAAGGGAGAGTAAATATGATTGAGTGAATGAATGAATGCGAGTGAACTGGGGAAAAGAAGGCTTAATCAGGGAAGGCCACTTGGAGGAGATGTGACCTTAGTAATGCTTTGAAAGTGGAGAGAGTGGTGGTCTGGCAGATATGGAGGGTAAGGGGAGGTAAGGCTTGGGGGAGGATGTGGGAAAGGGGTCGGTGGTGAGATAGATGAGACTGGGGCACAGCAAGCTGGCCCTAGAGGAGTATAGTGTGCGGGCTGGGTTGTGATAGGAGATCAGTGAAGTGAGGTAAGATGGGGCAAACTGATTAAAGGCTTTAAAGCCAACAGTAAGGGGTTTCCACTGGATGCTGAGGTGGATGGGCAGCCATTAGAGGTTTCTGAGGAGTGGAGAAATATGAACTGAACGTTCCCTTCAGAACCTTATTAATGTTGGCATTTGTTAAGTGCTTACTCTGTGCAGAGCACTGTTCTAGCGCTGGGGTAGATACAGCGTAATCAGGTTGCCCCACGTGAGGCTCACAGGCTTAATCCCCATTTTACAGATGAGGTAACTGTGACTGTGGGCAAGTCACACAGCTGACAAGTGGCAGAGCCGGGATTCGAACCCATAACCTCTGACTCCCAATCCCGGGCTCTTTCCACCGAGCCACGCTAAGTACATCTCCCCCGAGAGGCCTTCCCTGACTAAACCCTCATTTCTTCTTCTCCCACTCCCTTCTGTGTTGCTCTTGCACTTGAATTTGTACCCTTTATTCACACCTCCCTCAGCCCTACAGCATTTATGTACTCATCTGTAATTCATTTATTTACATCAACGTCTGTCTCTGCCTGTAGACCGTAAGCTCGTTGTGGGCCAGGAACATGTCTACCAGTTCTGTTTTCTTGTAATCTCCAAGCGCTTAGTACAGTGCTCTGCACATGGCAAGTGCTCAATAAATACAATTGATTGATTTATCGATTGACAGTGAGGACCAGAGTTAGAAAATACTTCACCCCAGCAGCACATGGCTTGGTCAGTCATTTCATGATCAAATTCTGTGATAATCTTTCGCAGTGTTTTCAATAGCGGTGGTAACTGTAACCAGGAAACCCTACACCTTCAATGCCTTGGCAATAAATCCCAAATCTTCTAGTGTTATGACATTTTTCCCAGTTGCTAATATACAAAGCAGAGCCGTAATCTAAAGTAACATATTATATTGTTTTACTTTAATTTCTCAGCTTCTATTCATCAAAAATCCAAGCAGTCCTAAGGTTGGGGCAAGATAAAGAGTGAGGAGCCTGGACTTTCAAGTTGAAATAGTATGCTAGAGGGATGACTTTGTGACTTGGCTATTGTTTTCTCCGTGAAGCGATACCATTTTTATACATGCTGGTCACTGCTGCAAACCTTGAAAGTTCAGGCCATGGGAAGGAATTAATCAATCGATCGATGATATTTATTGAGTGCTTACTACATGCAGAGTACTGTATTAAGCGATTGGGTTACATGCCCTGCCCAGAATGAGCCCAGACTGGCAGAGGCCGGAGCCAAATGATCCTAATATTCGCTTCCTCTTTCAGACTACATGGGGAGCACCTAATAGTGATACTTCTCAAGTGCTTACTGTGTGCCAAGCACTGTACTAAGCACTGGGGAATATGCAAGATAATCAGCTTGGACACAGTCCCTGCCCCACATGGGGTTCGTAGCCTAAATAGGAGGGAGAACAGGTATTTAAATTGAATTTTACAGATGAGGAAACTGAGGCCCTGAAAAGTTAGGTGATCTGCCCAAGATCACATAGCAGACAATCAGTGGAGCTAGGATTAGAACTCAGGACCTCTGACTCTTAGACCTGCACTCTTTCCTCTAGGCCACGCTGCTTCCCATTGTCCAGGGATACAAGGGCAAGGAGGTAGAAAGTCTAATCAAGAATCAATCGATCGATAATATTTATTGAGGGCATTCTGTGTGCAGGGCACAGTACTAAGTGCCTGGGAGACTACGATATGACAGAGTCGGTAGACACGTTCCTTGCCCATGGCAAGCCTATAGTCTAGAGGGGCTAGCATGTCCTTTGGGAGTCCATTCAACAGAATGTTGTGTCCCGGAGGCATTTTGCCTCCTACCTAACTGAGGGTGCCAATGTTTATTCATGTCGGGAGAACCAGATCACCTCCTTCAACACCAACTGTGGGCCGTTGCAAACACCAAATCACAAGACAGTATCTCAAAGAACGAATTTCTGGACCACGGCCAGCCCTCCAGACCTGAAGCACTCAAACAATCTATCATTCAATCATATTTATTGAGCACATGTGCAGAGCACTGTACACCTACTTGGAAGAGTACAAAGCCCCCCTTTTCCTCCGCTCCTCCTCCCCTCCCCACTGCCCTGATTCTCTCCCTCCACTCCCCACCCCACAGCACTTGTGTATACGTGTACATATTTATTATGCTATTTATTTTATTAATGGGAGAAAAGTGGGAGGATTTTAGCAATGTCGTGAAGGTAGAACTGAGAGGATTTGGTGACAGATTGAATATGTGGGTGGAATGAGAGAGATGAAGGACAGAGCCAGGTTTGTGAGATAGGGCGATTGTGGTGTGGTCTACAGTGATGGGAAAGACAGGGAAAGGACAGGGTTTGGGTGGGAAGATAAGAAGTTCAGTTTTGAACACGTTTAAATTGAGGTGTCGGCAGGACATCCGGGTAGAGATATACTGAAGGCAGGAGGGAATGCGAGATTGCAGGGAAGGAGAGAGGACAGGGCTGGAGATGTAATCATCTGATGGCAAGGGAAGCCATGGGAGTGAATGATTTCTCTAAAGGAGTGGGGGTAGATGGAGAATAGAAGGAGAACTAGAGCTGAGCCTTGCAGGACCTCCACTTTCAGGGGCTGGGAGACAGAGGAGGAGCCTGCAAAAGAGACTGAGAAGGAGCGGTCAGAGTTCGGAGGAGAATCAAGAGAGTACAGCGTCAGTGCATTCATTCATTCATTCAATAGTATTTATTGAGTGCTTACTATGTGCAGGGCACTGTACTAAGCAGTTGGAATGTACAAATCGGTAACAGAGACAGCCCCTGCCCTTTGACGGGCTTACAATCTAATCGGGGGAGATGGACAGACAAGAACAATAGCAATAAATAGAATCAAGGGGATGAACATCTCATTGAAACAATAGCAAATAAATAGAATCACGGTGATGTACATCCCATTAACAAATAAATAGGGTGATGAAAATATGTACAGTTGAGCGGACGAGTACAGAGCTGATGGGAGGGTAAGGAAGGGGGGAGGAGCAGAGGGAAAGGGGGGAAAAGAGGGCTTAGCTGAGGAGAGGTGAAGGGGGGGTAAAGGGGGAGCAGAGGGAGCAGAGGGAAAAGGGGAGCTCAGTCTGGTAAGGCCTCTCGGAGGAGGTGAGCTTTAAGTAGGGTTTCGAAGAGGGGAAGAGAATCAGTTTGGCGGAGGTGAGGAGGGAGGGCGTTCCGGGACCGCGGGAGGACGTGGCCCAGGGATCCAAGGATGGATAAAGTTTCAAGGAGAAGGTGATGTTCTATATCGTCAAAGGTGGCTGAGAAATCTAGGAGGATTAGAATGAAGTAGGGGCTGTCGGATTTGGCCAGAGGTCATTGGTTACCTTAGAGAAGGATTTTTCTGAGGCATTAACGGGGTGGAAGCCAGTTTGGAGGGGATCTAGGAGAGAATTACAGGAGAAGTGGTGAGAGTGGGTGTAAACAACTCTCTAAAGAAGTTTAGAGAGAAATGGGAGGGAGATGGGGCGATAACGGGAGGCAGCTGTGGGGTCAAAGGAGGGTTTTCTTAGGATCGGGGATGCACGAGCACGTTCGAAAGCCATGGGGAAGAAGATGTCGAAATATGAACAACTGAAGATGTCGGTTGAGGAGGAGAGAATGGGGGGATGAGTGTTTTACAACGTTATGAAGGGATGGAGTCAGAAGCACAGGTGGAGGGGTAGATATAGAGAAGGGGTGAGAGATTTCATCTTGAGTTATTGCGGGGAATACAGGGAGAGTCGAAGAGGGTGAAGGAGGAGGGGAGATTGCAAAGGAACAGGGGAGATTTTAGAGAGATCATGCCTGATGGTTTCAATTTTGTTGATGAAGTATGTGGCCAAGTCATTAGGGGAAAGAGATAGTGGGGGCGGAGGGGACAGGAGATTTGAAGAGGGAATTAAATGCCTGGAATAGCTGGTGGGGGCAGTGGGTATGGGAGTGAATTAGAAAGGAGAAGTATTGTTGTTGGGCAATGGACAGGGCCAGATTGAAGCTGATAAGAATGAATCCAAGAACAAGGACAAGGTCAGAGAGAAGTCTGGATTTCCTCCAAGAACGTTCGGCAGTTCAAGCGTAGGAATGGAGGGAGTGTGCCGTGGAGGCGATCCAGGGTTGCGGGTTAGTGGTTCGAGACCAGCGGAGAGATGGGGGAGCGAGAGTATTCAGTTCGGTGGAGAGGGTTGTGTTGAGTGTGTCGATTTGTGTGTCAGGAGAAGACTGTTGGGGAATGGAGACCAAATGGGGCATAAAAGCTGGGGAGGGGGTCGAATGAATGGAAGTTTCTGCAGGGTTGGGGGTACGGGAGAGACAGAGCAGGTCTGATAGAAAAGTAGCATGGCCTAGTGGCAAGAGTATGGGCTTGGGAGTCAGAGGAGGTGGGTTCTCATCCTGAATCCGCCACTTGACTGCTGTGTGACCTTGGGCAAGTCATTTTACTTCTCTGTGCCTCAGTTACCTCATCTGTAAAATGGAGACTAAGACTGTGAATCCCACGTGGGATGACCTGATTATCTTGTATCGAGCCCAGTGCTTAGAAGAGTGCTGTGCACGTAGTAGGTGCTTAACAGATATTATAATAATACCATACCAGATTATTATAGGGAAATTTCAGAGACGGTGAGGGTAGAGATTGTACAGTGACTAGAGATGATAAGGTCGAGCGGGTGCCCAAGTTGGTGTGTGTGTGTGAGGTGGGGTGGAGCAGGAGGAGAGGAGTGAGAGGAGTTGGACAGTGGAAAGATTATCGGGAATACCCACGGCGTCAATAATTCCATCCCGGCACATCTTTTCTTCTATCGCTTCTCCCTTTGACTAGTTTTCATATCATTTCATATCCATTTAATGATATTTTTCTCTCCATCCCTCATTGTTAAAACGATGAGCTTGATAGAGAAGTACGGAAGGAAGAATAGATAAATGAATATAAATTGTGAGCCAGGAACGTGCATATTTGCTAAGGGTTGATTGATTGAGTGGTAGGTGATGCGTGGCCTAGAGGATAGAGCACGGGCCTAGGCATCAGAAGGACTTGGGTTCTAATTCCGGCTCTGCGATTTGTCTGCTGTGTGACCTTGGGTCAGTCACTTTAGTTCTCTGGGCCTCAGTTCCCTCATCTGTAAAATGGAGATTAAGAGGGTGAGCCCCATGTGGGAGAGGGACTCTGTCCAACTTGATTAACTTATATCTCCCCCACTATATGGAACAGTGCTTGGCACATAGTAAGCGCTTAACGAGGACCGTAATTATTATCATCATTATTATTATTATCATTATCATTGACTGTTCCTGGAGGAGTTGTGCTTTGTAGGGTGGAGGGGAGAGTAATCGTCTGTCAGATTTGAGGAGGGAGGGCATGCCGGGCCAGAGGCAGGACGTGGGTCAGGGGTTGGCGGCGAGACAGGTGAGATTGAGGCTCAGTGAGAAGGTTAATGCTAGACGAGTGAAGTATGTGGGCTGGGATGCAGAAGGAGAGAAGCCAGGTGAGAGAAGTGAGATGAGAGAAGCGGCATGAGGTAGGAGGGGGCAAGGTGATGGAGAGTTTTAAGGCCAATGGTGAGGAGTTTTTGTTTGATGCGGAGGTGGATGGACAAACACTGGTGGTTTTTGAGGAGCGGGTTGACATGTCCTGAACGATTTTGTAGAAAAATGACCCGAGCAGCAGAGTGAAGTATGGACTGGAGTGGGGAGAGACAGGAGACTGGGAGGTCACTACTGGCTTCAGAGGTCTCCATCACCTTGCCCCTTCTTACCTTACCTCCCTCCTCACCTTTTACAGTCCGGCCCGCACACTCCGCTCCTCTGCCACTAGCCTCCTCACTGGGCCTCGATCTCGCCCGTCCCGCCGTCGACCCCTCGACCCTCGTCCTACCTCTGGCCTGGAATGCCCTCCCTCCTCACATCTGCCAATCTAGCACAGTGACCCCCTTCAGAGCCCCACTGAAAGCTCACCTCCTCCAGGAGACCTTCCCAGAGTAAGATCTCTTTTCCTCTGCTCCTCCTCCCCTCCCCATCGCCCCAACTCTCTCCCTCTTCTCTACACCCCACCCTGCCCCACAGCACTTGTGTATATTTGTACATAGTTTATTAATGATGTGTATATATCTATAATTCTATTTATTCATAGTGATGCTATTGTTGCCTGTTTACTTGTTTTGATGTCTCTCTCCCCACTTCTAGACTGTGAGCCCATTGTTGGGCAGCGATCGTCTCCGTTGCTGAAGTGTACTTTTCAAGTGCTCAGTACAGTGCTCTGCACACAGTAAGCGCTCAATAAATACGATTGAATGGATGAATGAGACTGATGCAGTAATCCAGATAGCATAGGATGAGTGATTGTATTAACATGATAGCAATTTGGATGAGGAGGAAAAGGCCTATTTTAGCCATGTTGTGAAGGTGGGACAGAGAGAGGATTTAGTGATGGATGGAATATGTGGTTGAATGAGAGAGGAATCAAGGATAATGCTAAGGTTATGGGTGTGTGAGACAGGAAGGATGGCAGTGTCTTACAAGCTACTTGCCTGCTTTGTGACCTTAGGCCAATCACTTAACCTCTCTCTGCTTCAGTTACCTCAACTGTAGAATGGGGATTAAGACTGTGAGCTCCATGTGGGATATAGACTTTGTCCAACCTAATTACCTTGTAGCGTACCTACCCCAGTGCTTAGAACAGTGCCTGGCGCATAGTAATGCGTACCAAATACTATAATTAGAACGGAGGCTCATTATGGGCAGGGAATATATCTGTTTGTTTCTACATTGTACTCTCCCAAGCACTTAGTACAGTGCTCTGCACAGATTAAGTGTTCAGTAAATGCAATCGAATTAATATGATTGAGTTAATTACTGTTAGGAGCATCATTATTAAAATACCCACCTTCCCTGGATGGAAGAACTGAATCTGACTGGGGAAAAAAGACAACCCGCTGAAATAGGATAGGAAAATGCCTCCTTGCCCACTCAATGTGCCCCCTTTATCATGCACGGAGAGCAAGCAGGAGTGGTGCAGTGACTCTGCCAGTCTGGATCTTTAAAAAGAAGGAAATGGGCCCAGTTGGCAGGGAAGACGTAGGAAAGCCAATTCTTTTTCTAATCACCAGGAAGCAGAATTAGAGCTGCAGGGTAAACAGCACACCCGGCCAATTCATTCTGCAAAATTTCTGCTAGTCAATAACTGTGAGTTTGTCTGTTAATTCCCCACACTTGTGGGTGGGGTGGTGCTTATCCATACGCCTCCTCACTGATTAGCACTTGGGGGAGGGTGAACAGCTGTATCCTTTAAGGATTAAGAGGCGATGGGCTCACCTACTGAATAAATCAGAGGCAAGAGAAGCTCCTGAGCAGTTAGGAGAATGTCATGTCTTCTACACATCTAACTTCTTGTTCCATCATTTTTTTTTAAGTTATTTGTTAAGTGTTTAATATGTGCTAGGTACTGTATTAAGTGATGGGGTGGGTTCAAGATAATTAGGTTGGACACAGTGCCTGTTTTATGTGGGGTTCACAGTCTTAGTCCCCATTGTACAGATGAGGAAACCGAAGTGCAGAAAAGTGCCTTGTCCAAGGTCACCCAGCAGAGAAGTAGAAACTGAGTCAACGAGAGGTGACTTGCCCAAAGTCACCCAATAGCTAAATGGTGGAGTTGGGATTAGAACCCAGGTCTCTTTTGGATTTCCAGTCCCAGGTTCTACCCACTAATTCATGCTGCTGTTCACTCGAGACTTGACCAGAAGGTAGGTGCCATTATGGGGGAGCGGAACTGGGTCTTGTTGACTTCTTTTGCTTCAGGGATGAGCTAGTTTGAAGAAACATCTCTCCTAAACTAAAACCAGCCATTTCAAGAAAGGGCATGGGTAGGTAAATGATTTGAAACAGGTCACCTAAATTCTCTTTGCCTCACTTTCCCCAGCTGTAAAATGGGGATTCGATACCCGGTCTCCCTTCTACTTAGACTGCCCCGTGAGGGACTGTGTCCAACTTGATTCTACCCCAGTGCGCAGTACCGTGCTTGGGATGTAGTAAGTGCTTGAGAAGCAGCATGGCCTAGTGGATAGAGCGGGAAGCTGGGGGTCGAAAGCGCCGGCTTCTAATACCGACTCCGTTAATTGTCTGTTGGGGGACTTCATTTCTCTGGACCTCAGCTCCTCTGTAGAGTGGGGATTAAGACGGAGAGCCCCATGTGGGACATGGACTGTGTCCAACCCGATTAGCTCGCGTCTACTCCGGAGCTTAGTACAGTGCCCCACACATAGTTAGCACTTCATCAATATTATAAAAAACAGAAAAACTGTACCCGTTCAAGTAGCTTCAGGGAAGAATCCACTCCCTCCACCCAAATCCATTCTTTCATGGAAAGTCTCACCTCCTCTTCCCCGGAATTACCCCTTGATCAGGAAGATCGGGTAACGTAGTAACTGAAATTGCAAGACAATCAATCGTCATTATAAACAGCTCATTTGTCATATCACCTTGAAGGATTTCTCCCCTTTAAAGTTTCACAGTGCGGCGTCCCAATCCATCACTGAACCAAATCAACTATCAAATCTTTAGTTGCGCAGTGACTTATATATGCTGCAAATAATAGAGTGATTGGAGGTTGGTCAGATAAATATCTCTATTTCAAGTTCAAGAGGGGTTGGAGGAAATTTCCCCTGAGATGAGAAAGCTACTTATGCTGGGCTTCAGGGAGAAACCAGGACTACACGGAGTTTTGTTTTTTAAAATGGTGTTTGTTAGGGTTTACTATGTGCCAGGCATTGTACTAAGTGCTGGAGTAGACAAAACTTGATCAGGTTGAACACAGTCCATATCCCATAGGGGCTCACAGTCTAGTGTGGCTCAGTGGAAAGAGCCCGAGCTTGGGAGCCAGAGGCCATGGGTTCTAATCCCACTTCTGCCACTAATCAGCTGTGTGACCTTGGCCAAGTCACTTCTCTGTGCCCCAGTTACCTCATCTGTAAAATGGGGATTAAAATTGTGAGTCCCACGTGGGACATCTTGATTACCTTGTACCCACCAGTGCTTAGAACAGTGCTTGGCACATATAGTAAACATTTAACAAATGCCATCATTATTATAATTATTATTATTAATCCCCATTTTACAGAACTGAGGCCTAGAGAAGTTAAGTGACTCCCCCCAGGTCATACAGCAGACAATCACAATAATGATTGTGGTATTTAAGTTCTTACTATGTGCTAGACACTGCACTAAGCTTTGGGGTAGATGGCGGGTAATCGGATTGGACACGGTCCCTGTCCCACATAGGTGTCACAGTCTTCATCCCCATTTTACAGATGAGGTAACCGAGGCCCAGAGAAGTGAATAATAATAACAATGTTGGTATTTGTTAAGCGCTTACTATGTGCAGAGCACTGTTCTAAGTGCTGGGGTAGATAGAGGGTAATCAGGTTGTTCCACGTGAGGCTCACAGTTAATCCCCATTTTACAGATGAGGTAACTGAGGCACAGAGAAGTGAAGTGACTTGCCCACAGTCGCACAGCTGACAAGTGGCAGAGCTGGCATTCGAACCCAAGACCTCTGACTCTCTGACTCCAAGTGAAATAACTTGCCCAAGGTCACACAGCAGACAAGTGGCAGAGCCGGGATTAGTACCCGATCCTTCTGACCTCCGAGCCCGCACTCTCTCCACTAGGCCGCACTACTCGGAAGATTTAGGGCTCCGGGGAGTTGGAGAGCTGCTCTGTCACTGCTGGAAGGAAGGAGAGTTGTAATCTGAGTTGCTATTTGGTGATAGAAATTATGGTATTTGTTAGGGGCTCACTACATGCCCATCTCCGGGGTACACGTAGAATAGTCAGCTTGGACACGATCCCTGACCCATGTAGGGCTCACAGCCTGACGGGGAGAGAGAATAGGTATTCCTCGTTCTACAGATGAGATAGCTGAGGCACCGAGAAGTGAAGTGACTTGCCCAAGGTCACCCAGCAAATGCATGGCAGTACTGGGATTAGAACCCCAATTGCTGGACTCCCAGTCCTTTGCTCTTTTCCCTAGACCATTCTGTTCTGTTTCCTCATCTTTGATAAGTGGTGAGGTGATCAGGCCAGCTACAGTTATCCATCCTTAAGAACAGTGCTCAGTGCTTAGAACAGTGCTCAGCGCTTAGAACAGTGCTTGGCACATAGAAAAGGCTTAAAAATACTGCCATTTTTATTATCCTACCCAAAGAACTGTGGAAAAGCGAGGCAATTATGGGATGACCTGAAGTGGACTGATCGGTGCCTATCCCCGGGTTTAGCATGATTCGTGGGGCATTAAGTGCTTAATGAATTCCAAAATAATAACAGCAACAATAAGAATAAAGGTGATAATATTAATGGGGATATCCCGGGTCCACCCCTTGTCTGCTGTGTGACCTTGGGCAATTCACTTCACTTCTCTGGGACTCAGTGACCTCATCTGGAAAAGGGGGATTGATATTGTGAGCCCCACATGGGACAGGGACTCTGTCCAACGTGATTTGCTTGTATCCAGCCCTTAGTACGGTGACTGGCCCATAGTAAGCACACGTAATAAATACCGCAGTTATTATTATTATTATGACTATAATGATTGTGATATTACTACTATTTCTACTATTACTACTGATTAAAGTGCTCATATCCCCACAGCCCCAATTTTGAGAGGGACAATAATCTTATTCTTACCAGCTCCTCTAGACTTTAAGCTCCTCGGGGGCAAGGAGCCGTGTTTACCAGCTCTTGTGTTGTACTCTCCCCGAGAAGCGGCTTGGTCTGGTGGATATAGCGTGGGCCTAGGAGTCGGAAGGACCTGAGTTCTAATTCCTGCCCTGCCACTTGTCGGCTGTGTGACCTTGGGAAAGTCACTTCACTTCTCTGAGTCCATTCCTTCATTCGTAAAATGGGGATTGAGACCGTGAGCCCCGTGTGAGACAGGGACTGTGTCCAACCTGATTCGCTCGTCTCCACCCCAGCTTTAAGTACAGTGCCTGGCATATAGTATTTAATAAATACCATGGAAAAAGTGCTTGCTACACAGTAAATGCTCAGTAAATACCATCGATCGGCTGATTGGCTGATTCCACTTCCCCCAAATCCCACCGACTCCCCTCCTCTCGATTCAAGGGCTCCATCTATGAAGCAGTTAGGGGGAAGAGGACTGGAGGAAAATAATCCTAATACTTCCTCAATCCATTAAATGATTTTCAGGTCTCTCTGGCTGTCACATCAAGAAGATAATTACCGAGTTGTTCTTCGTGTCTGGTTTTCAATGATGTGGTTCTTACCATTTCTACAACACAAGATGCTACAGAGATCACGGTTAGTAATTATTTTTGACATTCAGCTGGAATGATAACTCACAGAAGCTTTACACTCACTGAGGCAATGACGTGGAAAGAATGTGTTTTATTCTGATTAGTAGCTGTTTGGATCCTAGAAAATGTCAATAACACATTTTGAGGGATTCTCACCTTTTAAATTATCCAAAACTACTGAGTAATTGTCACTAGATTTGTTCTGATTGCCATGTCTAATAAGCTCACCCTCTAATTAAAAATAAACTTGTGGCCAACATAGATTTCTGGTTATGGCTTTGTAAATTTAGGGATATTGGAAGTCATCGTGATTAAAATTTGAAGACAGTTGCAAATTAATGATAGTGGTATTTTTAAGTGCTTATTATGTGCCAAGCACAGTCTGAGCACTGGGGTAGATTCATTCATTCATTCATTCAATAGTATTTATTGAGCGTTTACTATGTGCAGAGCACTGTACTAAGCGCTTGGGATGAACAAGTCGGCAACAGATAGAGACAGTCCCTGCCATTTGACGGGTTTACGGTCTAATCGGGGGAGACGGACGGACGAGAACAATGGCAATAAATAGAGTCAAGGGGGAGAACATCTCGTAAAAACAATGGCGACTAAATAGAATCGAGGCGATGTACAATTCATTAACAAAATAAATAGGGTAACGAAAATATATACAGTCGAGCGGACGAGTACGGTGCTGTGGGGATGGGAAGGGAGAGGTGGAGGAGCAGAGGGAAAAGGAGAAAAAGAGGGTTAAGCTGCGGAGAGGTAAAGGGGGGATGGCAGAGGGAGTAGAGGGAGAAGAGGACCTCAGTCTGGGAACGCCTCTTGGAGGAGGTGAGTTTTAAGTAGGGTTTTGAAGAGGGGAAGAGAATCAGTTTGGCGGAGGTGAGGAGGGAGGGCGTTCCGGGACCGCGGGAGGACGTGACCCGGGGGTCGACGGCGGGATGGGCGAGACCGAGGGACGGCGAGGAGGTGGGCGGCGGAGGAGCGGAGCGTGCGGGGTGGGCGGTAGAGAGAAGGGAGGAGAGGTGGGAAGGGGCAAGGTGATGGAGAGCCTCGAAGCCTAGAGTGAGGAGTTTTTGTTTGGAGCGGAGGTCGATAGGCAACCACTGGAGTTGTTTAAGAAGGGGAGTGACATGCCCAGATCATTTCTGCAGGAAGATGAGCCGGGCAGCGGAGTGAAGAATAGACCGGAGCGGGGCGAGAGAGGAGGAAGGGAGGTCAGAGAGAAGGCCGACACAGTAGTCTAGCCGGGATATAACGAGAGCCCGTAACAGTAAGGTAGCCGTTTGGGTGGAGAGGAAAGGGCGGATCTTGGCGATATTGTAGATAGTTTCACAGCGTACATAGGAGGGAGAACAGGTATTGAATACGCATTTTGCTACCGAGGAAACTGAGGCACGGAGAAGTCAAGTAAGCTTGCTGCGGTCAGGGATTGTGTCCGCTTATTATTGTGCCGTACTCTCCCGAGCACTTAGTGCTCTGCAAACGGTAAGTGCTCAATAAATATGACTGACTGACTAGTCCAAGATCACACAGCATACAAGTGGTGGATTAGAACCCAAGGCTCCTGACTCCCAGCCCCATGCTCTTTCCACTAGGTCAGCATGCTTGCATAAGCCTAGATCTTCAAAGATTTGGATTTATGATGGTGGTGGGTGACATGGGGTGGTAATTTGGCTTTTAAGATGGTAAATAAGTCAAGACTAGATCAGGAGATGCCCCACTCAGGGTCACAACTGAAGAGTTTCCAGGACTCTACCAGTCCTGACTATGAGAGGGAGAGTCCAGCAGAAGCATATCCGTTCTGGTCCTAGCTTGGGCAGGGGCTAGCGAGCGGAAGGCAAGCTGCTCCAAGTCAAAACTCCCCTTTGTTGGGCAGCAGCGGCATGGGAGAGAGCCGAGGGCGGAGACTCAAGTTTACCTCGCAGAAGGAGGCAGTGGTAAACCACTTCCATATTTTTATCAAGAAAACTCTATGGATACACTACCAGAATGATTGCAGATGAAGATGGAGCGCTCTGGGAGAGATGTGTCCATGGCGTCGCTATGGGTAGGAGACACTCGACGGCATAAGACAGACTAACTGGTGGTTTCGAAGAGCCGAGACAGCCAAAATCCACTGTTAATCCAAGCCAGTCCAATCTGACAGTCCCTCTATTCTGCATTCCCCACAGTCTTGGAAATCTGCTCGCTCCCCCTGGACGGGAAGAATCAGTCAAAGGAATTCATTGAGTGCTGGCAAAGAATGGAAGGACCCTTAAAGGCATCCTCTAGGGGGGCTGTGAAAATCTACAAGTCGACTGTTAAATTTTTCAGTCATTCCCTGAATCTTCTATTTCTCACCATATAAGCTTAGCAATTTAGTAATCCTCAAGCCTTGTCTCATGTGGTATTAAATACGGTCTCTGATGATAGGTTACCCATATGGTTTCCTTTCGTTTCATCCCATCCACGCCGCTTCTGGACCTCTCCTATGGCTCCACGGCTTTTGCGCTCTGGTTTTCTTTCGCAACCTCTGTTTCAGTTAGAAAATCAATTCTCCCTCACTCACATGTCGTTTCAGAGGAGCGTCATTGATACCGAAGAGGTTTATATTAGTTCTGTGGCTAAATTTCAGCTCTCTGATGTATTTCTGGAGAAAAACATGGATTGGGCTTTTGCTTGACTGTCCAGTTTCTTCACTGATTTGTTGGCATTTGTAACCTCTAGACTGTAAGTTAGTTGTGGGCAGGGATCGTGGCTGCTAATTCTATGGTACTACACTCTTCCAAGCACTTAGTACAGTGTTCTGTGCATAATAATGGCTCGGTAAATACCACTGATTGATTAGCAGGGCCTGTATCTCCTCCAAGAGGCCTTCCCTGACTAAATCCTCTTTTCCTCTTCTCCCACTCCCTTCTGCATCGCCCTGACGTGCTCCCCTTTATTCATCTGCCCTCCCAGCCCCATTGAGTGCCTACAGTGTTCAGAGCACTGTACTAAGTGCTTGGGAGAGGTCAGTAGAACCGAGTTAGTAGACGCATTGCCTGCCCACAGCGAGCTTACAGTCTAGGGTCCTGGGTCAGAAGCACATCTTGCTCCTGATCCCGGATCCCTACGATGATTCCTATTCAAGTCTTAGTACAGTGCACCACACCAAGTAAGTGGTCATGACTTCAGTGGAAAAAGCACCGGCCTACGGAGTCAAAGGACCTGGGTTCTAATCCTGGTTCTGCCCCTTGCCTGCTCTGGGACCTTGGGAAAGTCACTTCACTTTTCCAAGCCACAGCTTCCTCATCTGAAAAATGGAGGTACATTACCCGTTATTATTATTATCAAGTGCCGTCGAATCGTTTCTGATTCGTAGCAACTCCATGGATATACTTTCTCCAGAACGTCCTGTCCTCTGTCATAATCCTCAACCTTTCTAATGGTTCTTCCGTTATCGCTGTTACGGTCTCTGTCCATCTAGCTGCCGGTCTGCCTCTTCCCCATTTTCCCTGGACTTTTCCTAGCATTAGTGTCTTTTCCAGAGAATTAGTCGTCCTGATGATGTGTCCAAAATATGCTAATCTATGTCAAGTCATTTGGCCTTCCAAAGACCACTTTGGTTTAATTTGGTTTAATCCATTTGTCTTTAGGGCAAACCATGGTATTCGTAGAAGTCTTCTCCTACACCACATCTCGAAAGAATCAATCAATCAACTTTCTATCCTGACGCTACCTGTGCTCCCTCCTATCTAGATTGGGAATCCTCGGTGCAACAGGGACTGTGATCGATTCAATCGTATTTGAGCGCTTACTGTACGCACAGCACTGTACTAAGTGCTTGGGAGAGTACAATGCAACAATAAACAGACACATTCTCTGAGATCTGATCTATCTGTGCCAGTGCTTGGTACAGAGCAAGAATCAATCGATCAGTTGTATCTGTTGAGTCCTGGCTGTGTGCAGAGCACTGTCTTAGGCATTTGGGAGAGTACCATCCAACGCAGTTGGTAGACTCGTTCCCTGCCCACGAGAAGCCGACACCATCATCAGCTCCTCCTCCTCCTCCTCTTTCATTCAGTCGTATTTACTCAGCACTTACTTTGTGCAAAGCACTGTACAACCACCATCTCCATTTTCAACCATCTCCACCACCACGACCAACACCTCTTCTGCCACCATCCACTTGCCCTACCCCACCCACCTCCTCCCCCTCCACCATCTCCACCCCAATTCACTTATTCAATCGTATTTATTGAGCGCCTACTGTGTGAAGAGCACTGTACTAAGCATTGGGGAAGTACAATTCATCAAAGAGACAATCCCAGCCCACACTGGGCTCACAGCCACAGTCCCCAACCACGTAACCCTTCCCCGCCATCACTACCCCCAACCATCGCTACATTTAGCTAAGTAGCAGCTTTTCTCCTAAGAAGATTTCTTTTTCTTGGACACTTTCCCCAAATAGCTTAGTGAATTTAATCCCGTGTGTTCCCTAAAGCAGGACCCAAAGAAATTCAAATTAGCAGTGAAATTGTTTATCAGCAAAAACCACACAAGTGCAACAAGAATGAACATCCATATTGCTTTCAGAGGAAACTATTGAGCTCTTTCCTGCATCTGAACATGAATTTTGTTAGTAGTAAAAAAACCCACATAAAAGTCTAAGAAAAGTGAATCAAATCAATGCCTGTACGAAAGGGACATACTTAAGAGGGCAGCAATCAAGGCGGTATCCTTTCCCCCTTTCAGCCGGGATTGCTGTTATCTAAACTAGAGTGGTTGTCATGAGGGCACTGTCTGAAACTGGAAGGTTTTCAGGGTAGTTACCTAGGCAATGGACCTGGAGTGAAAGTCCTTCAAAGCCCCCGGTTTGAGGGAAACGTGCCTCAAACGTTGTTTGCAGCAGGCTTAGGAAGGGCAAGCGATGAGAGAGGAGGAGTTGGGGGAAAGAAAGAAATGATGGATGGATTGCGATGCAGCTCTTGCCAGTTCAGCACTGACTGACATTCAATCAATCAATCATTTATTGAGGAAGCAAATTGTGTTGGACACAGTCCTTGTCCCACATGGGCGTCTTAATCTCATTCCCTATTATACTGACTAGGTAAACGAGGCCCAGAGAAGAGAAGTCACTTGACCAAGGTCACACAGCAGATAAGTGGCGGAGCCGGGATTAGAGCTTCTGACTCCCAGGCCCGTGCTCTAACCGCTACACCGTATAATAGTATTTGTTAAGCATTTACTATGTGCCAGACACTATACTAAGTGTTGGGGTAGACAGCGAAGCAGCATGGCTCAGTGGAAAGTGCCCGGGCTTGGCAGTCAGGGGTAATGGGTTCGAATCCCAACTCTGCTCCTTATCAGCTGTGTGACTGTGGGCAGGTCACTTCACTTCTCTGTGCCTCAGTTCCCTCATCTGTAAACCGGGGATGAAGACTGTGAGCCTCACGTGGGACAACCACATTCCCCTGTATCTACCCCAGCGCTTAGAACAGTGCTCTGCACGTAGTAAGCGCTTAACAAATACCAACATTATTATAAAAGCCTATCAAGTTGGGCACAGTTCCTGTCCCACGTGGGACTCAGAGTCTAAGTTTTGTGTTGCACTTTCCCAATCAATCAAACAATCAATAATATTTTAGCGTTTACAGTGTGTCGAGCGCTATACTAAATGCTCAGGAGAATACAGTAGAAGAGAATTAACAGACATGTTCCCAAGTGTTTAGTATAGTATTCCGCACTCAGAGCTCAATAAATACTATTGATTGGCTGATGAGGGAGATGAATCAATCATATTTACTGAGTACTTACAGTGTGCAGAGCACTGTGCTAAGCCCTTGAGAAGGTATAGTATAAAAGATTTGGTAGGCTCGTTCCTTGCCCGCAACGAGCTTACAGTCCGGAGAGGGAGACAGACATTAATAGAAATAAATTATGGATATGGACATAAATGCTGTGGGGTTGAAGGCGGCGGTGAATAAAGGGAGCAAATCAGGGTGGTGTAAAAGGCAGTGGGAGAAGAGGAAATGAGAGCTTGGTCAGGGAAGGCCTCTTGGAAGAGATGTGGCTTCAGTAAGGCGTTGAAGGTGGGGAGAGGGATTGTCTGTCAGATATGAGGAGGGAGGGCTTTCCAGGCCAGAGGCAGGATGTGGCGAAAGGTCGGGGGCGTGAGGGAGGCACAGTGAGTAGGATGGCATTAGAGGAATGAAGTGTGCAGGCTGGGTTGTAGTAGGAGGAGGCAAGGTGATTGAGTGCTTTAAAGCTTTAAAGTAAGGAGTCTCTTTTTGAGGAAGGATGTGGAAGGGTAACCACTGGAGGTTTTTGAGGAGTGGAGAAACATAGACTGAGAATTTTTGGAGAAAAATGATCCGGGCAGCAGGATGATGTACGGAGCGGAGCGAGGAGAGACCGGAGGCAGGGAGGTCAGCAAGGAGGCTGATGCAGTAGTCAAGGTGGGATAGGATAATTGCTTGGATTGATGTGGCAGCAGTTTGGATGGAGAGGGAAGGGTGGATTTTAGCGATGTTGTGAAGGTTGACTCGACAGCGTTTAGTGGCAGACTGAATATGGGGGTTGAATGAGAGAGGTGGGTCAAGGTCAACAGCAAGATTACAGATTTGTGACACAGGAAGGATGGCGGTGCTGTCTATAGTGAGGGGAAAATGGGTGGGGGGCAGGCAGTGTTTGGGAGGGAAGATAAGGAGTTCTATTTTGGGTATGTTAAGTTTGAGATGTAGGCGGGACATCCAAGTAGAGACTCTGGAGACGATGCGATAGTACCCTGCTGAATAAAATGGTAATCAACCATTAGTCCTATCAGTGACTCCCACACACTCCTCATCTGAAACACTGCCTTCTAATTAGAGCTCCTTGTGGGCAGGGAACAAGTCTATCAAGTATTGAGCTCTCCCAAGTGCTTATTACAGTGCTCTGCACACAGTAAGGGCACCATAAATCCCACCGATTGATGATTCGATTGAACCACAGCTATGTGCATACAGATAAATTAAATGGAATAGAATAATAATAGTCAGTATTAAGGTACTTGTTAAACACTTACTATGTGTCAAGTGCTGTTTTAAACTCTGGGTTAGGTAAAGATAAATCAGGTTGGTACAAATCCCTGACCCTCAGTGAGGCTCACAGTCATAATCCTAAATTTACAGATGAGGAAACTGAGGCCTGGAGAAGTTAAGTGATTTGCCCAAAGTCAGACATGTGGCAGAGCTGGGATTAGAACCCAGATCCGAGTTTGAGGCCTGTGCTCTAACCCCTAAGCCACTCTGTTTCGGTAAGTAGACCACCTTGACGGAAACAAAATCTACCCGCAAGAGAGTTTGTGGGCTCCATCTTTGAGGCCCCAACCAGGTCGATTTTAAAAAATGATGAGCAGGGCGGTGTTGACGTATTTTACAAGTAGCCTTGGAGATCTTCCAGGTGATGCATACATGCTCAGGGAAAGAGCGAGGGCCTGTTTCTCATCAGAACCAGAGAAGGCGTGCTCCGGGATTTTCCTTGACCATGTTTGCAAGGGATCCTCCCGATTAGACACGCGCACTCCCATCACTGGCTGGATCAAGCAATCAGTCGACGGTATCGACTGAGTGCTTACTACGTGCAGGGCGCTGTACTGAGCGCTTGGGAGAGTACATTACAACAGGATTAGTGGACGCGCTCCCCTCCCAGAATGAGTTTATCATTTCTAAAAATGAAAGGTGGCTTTATTACTGTTCTCGACTCACAATGGGTGCTCAAATATAAAAGAATCGATCGATCGATGGTATTTATTGATCACTTACTATGTGAGAACACTGTCCTAAGAGCTTGGGAGAGAACAATGCATCAGTGTATATCTATAATTCTATTTATATTGATGTTATTGATGCCTGTTTACTTGTTTTGATGTCTGTTTCCCCCTTTCTAGATTGCGAATCCGTTGTGGGCAGGGATTCTCTCTCTTTATTGCTGAACTGTACTTTCCAAGTGCTTAGTAAAGTGCTCTGCACACAGTAAGCGCTCAATAAATACGATTGAATGGATGAATGAATGAATTAGCAGACGTGTTCCCTGCCCATAATGAATTTATAGTCTGGAATGGGAGACACATTAATATGAATGCGTAACTTATTTAATTTAAAGATGCGTATGTAAGTGTTGTGGGGTTAGGGGTGGGGTGTATATCAGATGTCCAAAGGTCACAGATCCAAGTGCATAAGTAGTACATGAGTAAGAAAGAATGGCCATTTCAAAACTAAAGCCAACTGACCGCCCCAAAGGCAAAGATTCTGGGAAGACGATCAGATCCCTTAATGAGATACCCAAAGGGTATCTCTGCCTAAATTATTAAACGGCTTTCTGGTTGCTCATTTCCTAAAAAAAAAACAAACCCCAAACCTCAATAGCCAAATTTCAAGGAAGGAGCACTACAGTCTACTGCCCAGACTACTTAATACCTACAAACCCAAGAAGACAAATTATAAAGTCCTGGCCTGCCACAACCAGGACGTACGTAAAGCCGACAGAAAAACCCTGCACAATGCTGCCCAAGTCACTTTCTGAAAAAAATAAAATCTGCGCAGTGCAATCTAGTCTTTATTTGCTAATCTTGCAGCGAAAAGCAGGTGTCAATCCAAATACATGCTTTACTTGACTGTTGCCATGACAACTGTTTGCTTTTTGACATTTGTTTTCCTAAGAAGGAATGGCAAAATCTCTCCGTGTAAAACTGATCATTTTTCTTCCTTCTCTTCTCCTGGCCTCTATTTGGAGACATTTAGCAGGAACAGCAAATCCATCTTCCTCCCTCAATTTATCACGTGACACATTAATCCTGGAATATAAACGGTCACGACTTGGGGTAGTTCATCCCTTCGTTGAGGTTCTTTTTTATAGTGTGCGATTGAAAATCGTTGTTCTGTTTTTTTGAGGTAAACCAAGCTGCCGTTTTAGCACCTAGAAATAACTTCCTATTTCGACTTAACTTCTTCAACATCTCTTTAACATCTCAGCGCTGACACAACCTGCCCTCGTCAACACTTTAAACTACTCGATATCACTAAAATTCCTATCCCCTGTTGGTCTCCTCAAATTGCTTTTAAATTCAGATCTTCACATGTTTCATCTTCCACTGAGTAATAAAGAAAAGCCCCTAAACTAATTAAAAAATCCATTATCTGGAGAGACAAAAAAAATCATCTTTGCCATGATTAGCACGAGGGCGGTTTGCAGATAAGTCAGCAGTCTCTCAGATAATGAACATCTTATATCGTCTACCCATATAGAATATCACTCTGACAGAATGGGATCCAGGTAATTTACTCCCTCTGAGAAAAAATGTTCTTATTCCTGTGAGGAAGACGATCTCTTCTGGGGTACTGCTGGGCCTTCCCAGCCCCTCAGAGGTGCGTCTTCTGTTTTCGTTAGGTGCCCCCAAGAATCTACTTGAGGGTTCAGCAGACATTTGCTGTCTTTCGAAGATGGGTTCCAAAGGGTTTTCAGGGCAGCTTATTTAGAGCCTCCAATCCACTTGTCCTCACAGTAGTAATGATGGTGTTTTATTAAGCACTTACTATATGCCAAGTGTTGTTCTGAATAATAGTAATAATGATCGTGGGTTTTTTTTAAGAGCTTACTGTGTGCCAGGCACTGTACTAAGTGCCAGGGTAGATCAGATAATCAGATTGGACCCAGTCCCTATCTCAAATGGGGCTCACAGCTTTCATCCCCATTTTACAGATGAGGTAACTGAGGCCCAAAGAAGTGAAATAACTTGAATCAAGAGAAGCGACAGAGTGGGGATTAAAACTCAGGTTCTCTCGCTCCCAGGCCTGTGATCTATCCTCTAATGATAATAATAATGTTGGTATTTGTTAAGCGCTTACTATGTGCCGAGCACTGTTCTAAGCTCTGGGGTAGATACGAGGTCATCAGGTTGTCCCACGTGGGGCTCACAGTCTTAATCCCCATTTTACAGATGAGGGAACTCAGGCACAGAGAAGTTAATAATAATAATAATAATAATGTTGGTATTTGTTAAGCACTTACTATGTGCCAGGCACTGTTCTAAGCGCTGGGGTAGACATAGGGGAATCAGGTTGTCCCATGTGGGGCTCACAGTCTTCATCCCCACTTTACAGATGAGGGAACTGAGGCACAGAGAAGTGAAGTGACTCGCCCACAGTCACACAGCCGACAAGTGGCAGAGCTGGGATTCGAACTCATGAGCCCTGACTCCAAAGCCCGTGCTCTTTCCACTGAGCCACGCTGCTTCTCTAGGCCTCGCTGCCTCCTCAATGCTGGGGTAGGTATGAGATAACTGGAACGGTCACTATCTAAGGGAGAGAAAGAACTGGTATTTTATCCCCATTTAACAGATGAGGAAATTGAGACCCAGAGAATTAAGTGACTTACCTAAGGCCACCCAGCAGGCCCGTGTCAGCAGAACTACAACTCGGGTCTTCCGGTCTGTGCTATTTATCGCACACTAAATTATTAATAAATATCATTGGTGGACTGATTGATTCATACTAGGCCACACTGCCTCTTCTAGAGACATCGGAGTCCAGAAAAACAGCGTATTAGTTATAACATATCCATGTGTTATAAATAACTTATATAAATGTCCATCTCTCCCTCTAGACTGTAAGCTCGCTGTGGGTAAGGAACATGTCTATCAACTTTGTTGTATTGCACTCTCCCAAGTGCAGAGTACAGTGCTCTGCACACAGTTAGTGCTCCTTAAATACCGTTGATGATGAAGAGACCTGGTCAGCTGACCTCATGCACCATCTGCGGATCAGTCGATCGTATTTCCGAAACGCTTACTTTGTGCGGAACACTCTAAGAAGTGCTTGGGAGACTACAGTATAAGAGACTTGGTAGACGTGTTCTCTGCCCACAGTGAGCTTTTAGGTCTAGAGGGGGAGACGGGCCATTAATATATACAAGGAAATTACCGATGGGGAAATAATGATAATGTTGGTATTTGTTAAGCACTTACTGTGTGCAGAGCGCTATTGTAAGCGCTGGGGTAAATACAGGGTAATCAGGTTGTCCCACGTGAGGCTCACGGTTAATCCCCATTTTCCAGATGAGGTAACTGAGGCACAGAGAAGTGAAGTAACTTGCCCGCGGTCACACAGCTGACAAGTGGCAGAGCTGGGATTCGAACCCATGACCTCTGACTCCCAAGCCCGTGCTCTTTCCACTGAGCCACGCCGCTTCTCTAAATACCTGTAAGGGGGTTGCGGAAGGGATGGATAAAGGATGCGAAATGAAGCGCAAGGGCGACGCATCAGGAAGTGGGAGAAGAAGAGATGGGGGCTTAATCGGGGAAGGCCTCTTGGAGGAGATGTGCCTTTAATAAGGCTTTTAAGGTGGGGAGAATGATTATCCGTCCGATGTGAAGCTGCGAATATCTCTATGGAGAGGATATGACGAGGCTATGGAAAGGATATGACTATGAAGGGGGCGGGCGTTCCAGGCCAGAAGGAGGACAGGGACTAGCGGTCACCTACTTGCCCTCTGGCCCTGCTACCCGCCCAAGTCCACTCTGGGGCTGAGCATTAAGTAAGTAGCAATGTAGGCGTGTGCGCTGCTCCTCTTCTGGGTTAGGACCATCCGTCCTAGACTCCCAAAATGCTTAGTGGTGCCCTCCTTTGACCAAGTCCCCGGTATCTACCCTACTCTCTTTCCTTCCCCACATTGCTCCACGTTGATTATCCTGGTGCCGGTGCTTAGTACAGGCCTTGGCATAGAGTGAGCACTTAACTGTTATTATCTAATGTTGGTATTTGTTAAGCGCTTACTATGTGCCGAGCACTGTTCTAAGCGCTGGACCGTTGCCATCTCACAGTGTTAGCCTCTCTGATGGTTCTCCCTTTTTTTTAATGGTATTTGTTAGGTGTCGGGCGCTATACCAAACACTGGGGTAGACACCAGATAATCTGATTGAGCAAATACCACGATTATTATTATTAGGTTGTCCCAGTTGGGGCTCCTAGTCTTAATCCCCATTTTCCAGATGAGCTAACTGAGGCTCAGAGAAGTTCATTCATTCATTCAATAGTGTTTATTGAGCGCTTATGTGCAGAGCACTGTACTAAGCGCTTGGAATGTACAGATCGGCAACAGATAGAGACAGTCCCTGCCCATCGACGGGCTTACGGTCTAATCGGGGGAGACGGACGGACAAAAACAATACTAATAGTGACTTGCCCAGGGTCACACGGCAGACACGTGACAGGCCTGGAATTAGAACCGAGGTCCCTCTGACTCCCGGGTCCGGGCTCCATCCACTAGGCCACGCCGCTTCTCATTAGGGGCAGGTAACATGTCTATCAGCTCTGTCGTACCCACCCAAGCACTCAGCGCAGCGCTCTGCACACGGTAAGACCTCGGTAAATACCATGAATTGATTGCTTCTCTCGGCTTTAGCCGTGGCTCAGGAGCGAGAACGCGTGGGTATCTTGATTGCAGCAGTGGGTGGTGTGTGTGTGTGTGTGTGTTGGGGGGGTGGATGGAAGAATCCTGGCCTGAGACGTCTGGCAACTGATCTAGAAGGGGAAGGGGAAGAGAGAGATCCCACAAACAGCAATCGCTCTCCCGCGCTTCAAAACTTTAAGATAGGCACATCTCCTTCGAGAGGCCTTCCCCGACTGAGCCCTCATTTCCTCTTCTCCCGTTCCCCTCGGCATCACCCTGGCGCTTGGATTTGTAGACTTTATTCACCACCCCCTCAGCCCCGCAGCACTTACGTCCGAATCCGTAATTTATTTATTTATATCGTGTCTCCCCCCTCTGGGGAAGCAGCGTGGCTCAGTGGAAAGACCCTGGGCTTCGGAGTCAGAGGTCATGGCTCTGCCGGCTCTGCCACCTGTCAACTGTGTGACCGTGGGCGAGTCACTTCACTTCTCTGTGCCTCAGTGACCTCATCTGTAAAATGGGGATTAACTGTGAGCCTCACGTGGGACGACCTGATTGCCCTGTATCTCCCCCAGCGCTTAGAACAGTGCTCCGCACATAGTAAGCGCTTAACAAATACCAACATTATTATTATTAGACCGTGAGCTCACTGTGGCCGGGAATGTGACTACCAACTCTTCCGTACTGGACTCTCCCAAGAGCTTGGTACAGTGCTCTGCACACAGTAGGCGCTCAATAAATACTACTGAATGAATGAATAAATGTGATTGAATGAATGTATGGAAGGGGAAGAGAGTTACCCCACAGATGATGATCACGTCAAAGTCTTAACGAAGATACATCCTTTCCAAGAGGCCTTCCCCGACTAAGTCTTTCTTTGCTCTTCTCTCACTCCCTTCTGTTTCACCGGTTACACTTGGATTCGTTCCCTTTATTCACCTCTCCCTCATCCCCACAGCTCTTACGTCCCTAGCCGACATTCATTTATTTATATTCATGTCTGTCTCCTCGTCTAGAGTCCTCATGTCCGTTATCCGGAATTTATTGATTTATATTGACGTCTGCCTCCCCCTCTAGACTGTAAGTCTGTTAAGGGCAGGGTTCGTGTCTAGCAACTCTGTTATATTGTCCTCCCCCAAGCACTTAGGAGAGTGCTCTGAACACAGTAAATGTACAGTAAATAGCCATTGATTGATTGATATGAATGATTAGGAACGCTTGGGAAGTTCCCTAAGCCAATGGTAAAGTTCAAGTGACCTCTAAACACTTAGGGACATCCTTGGGAAAACCCACCCCTCCGAACAATCGACGGTATTTAACCGAGTGCTCACTATGGTCAGAGCACTGTACTAAGTGCTTGGAGGGGTACCACACAACAGAACTTGCAGACACGTTTCCTGCCCATAACGAGTTTGCAATCTAGAAAACTCAGCCCTCCCAGACCTTGCCACTTGGACACTCTGATGTGAGCTGTTAGGGCCCTGGGGTGGTTTTAAAGCTGAAAGGGGACAAAACAATTGTTTGAAATGAGAGAACGAAATGCAATGATTGTTCGTTTCGTTTGTTTTGTTTCGACTCTGAGTCAGACCACCTCCTGGTTGTTAAAGTGATCGGGCAGCTCAGTACTGGCAGGCCCAACCAAAATTCATGGCATAGTGGATAGAGTACGGGCCTGGGAATCAAAAGGTCATGGATTTTAATTCCGCCCCGCCACTTTTCTTCTGTGTGACCTTGGGCAAGTCACTTCATTTCCCCTTGCCTCGGTTACTTCATCTGTAAAATGTGGGACAGGGACCGTGTCCAACGGGTTACTTAGTACAGTTCCTGGAACATACTAAGTACTTAAATATCACAAAGATTAATTTGGGAGTCTATTCTTTTTTATGGTATTTATTAAGGGCTTACTATGTGCCCTGCACTGTTTTAAGTGCTGGCGTGGATAAAAAAATAATCAGGTTGGACACAGTGCATGTCCCACTAAGCTCATGGGAAAGTATAATCCAAGAGAGTTGGAAGACAGTCTCCCTGACAACAAGGAGCTTACATGTCCTGATTTCCCTAATCCCTAATGTCCAGATTCCCAGAAAGCATTCTGTCCTAATGCCCTCACAGCTTTTGTCTCCGATGCTTCCTAGCTTCATGATGTCCCCTCACGCCCCCTCCGCTTTTCTCCAGTTCATCCAAAAAGGTGTCGCAGAGATTACCTTGCTGAATTCCTATGTGGAGCACAACCCTCATTCTCATTTAAATATCACAAGTTTCTTTTTCATCTCCATAATGCGAGGAATATTAAAATGTTCCACGGTCACCTTCAGAGTCCTATCCAAAGACTCGGGCCTCTGTCTTTAAGCTGATACGGTCTTCTTCCTCCCCGACCTTTTCTCCACCAGCCAGACGGACGGACAATCAATCAATCGATCAGTGGTATTTATTGAGCACTTACTGGGTGGAGAGCACTGTACTACGTGCTTGGGAGAGTAGAATGCAATCGAATTAGCAGTCAGAATTAGAATTAGAATTTCCTGCCCACAACGGGTTTACAGTCTAGAAAGACAGCAACAGTTCATATATGAAGATGGATCCTAATATGAAGATGGAATGATTCATACCAAAATTAATTGTCCTACCACTGTCCTGGAATGCCCTCCTTCCTCACGTCCACCAAACTAACTCTCTTCCCCTCTTCAAAGCCCGACTGAGAGCCCACCCCCTCCGAGAGGCCTTCCCAGACTGAGCTCCTCCCTTTTCCCTCTGCTCCCCCTCTACCCTCTGCTCCTCCCCATCCCCCTTCTCCTCCCCTCAGCTGAGCCCCCTTTCCCTCTTCTCCTCCCCTTCTCCTTTCCCCTCCCCTCAGCACTGTGCTCATTTGTATATATTATTTATTACCTTATTTACTTTGTTAATGAGGTTTACATCCCCTTGATTCTATTTATCGTGATAATGTGGTCTTGTTTTTATTTCATTCTGCTTTGCTCTGCCGTCTATCTCCCCTGATTAGACGGTGAGCCCATCGGTGGGCAGGGATGGTCTCTATCTGTTGCCGAATTGTACATTCTAAGCGTTTAGTACAGCGCTCTGCACATAGGAAGCGCTCAATAAATACTATAGAATGAATGAATGAATGAATTGTAGACATTTCTGAATTACCCAAAGATGGGTTCTCCAATTTGTGACTTATCCAGGTCTCTCTGTTCAATCAGTGGTCAATCAGTTGAGAAGCTGCATGGCCTAGTAGAAGGAGCATGGGCCTGAGAGTCAGATGACCTGGGTTCTAATCCTAGCTCTGTCAACTGCTAGCTGGTTGACCTTGGGCGAGTCACAACTTTTCTGTTGGGGATTCAATCATAATATTTCCTATTTAGCCCCAGTTGGGACAGGGACTGTGTCCAATCAGATTGAATTGTATCTACACCAGTGCTTAGTACAGTGTTTGATACATAGTAAGTGCTTAACAAATGTAATCATTATAATAGTGATCAATGGTATTTATTGAATGCTTACTGTGTGCAGATCACTGTACTAAGCAGGAAGAGTACAGTACAACTATTGGTAGACAGATTTCCTGCCCACAAGGAGATTCTAAGTTAGAGCGGGAGACTGACATTAACACAGATAAATAAACTTTTCAGTGTTTTTAATGCCCCTAGGAGAGACCGCCGGTCTCACCTTTACAATATCGCCAGGATCCGCCCTTTCCTCTCTACCCAAACGGCTACCTTACCGCTACGGGCTCTGGTTATATCCCGGCTAGACTACTGGGTCGGCCTTCTCTCTGATCTCCCTTCCTCCTCTCTCGCCCCGCTCCGGTCTATTCTTCATTCCGCCGCCCGGCTCATCTTCCCGCAGAAACGCTCTGGGCATGTCACTCCCCTTCTTAAACACCTCCAGCGGTTGCCTATCGACCCCCGCTCCAAACAAAAACTCCTCACTCTAGGCTTCGAGGCTCTCCATCACCTCGCCCCTTCCTACCTCTCCTCCCTTCTCTCTTTCTACCGCCCACCCCGCACGCTCCGCTCCTCCGCCGCCCACCTCCTCGCCGTCCCTCGGTCTCGCCCGGCCCGCCGTCGACCCCCGGGCCACGTCCTCCCGCGGTCCCGGAACGCCCTCCCTCCTCACCTCCGCCAAACTGATTCTCTTCCCCTCTTCAAATCCCTACTTAAAACTCACCTTCTCCAAGAGGCCTTCCCAGACTGAGCTCCTCCCTTTTTCCCCTCTGCTCCCTCTATCCCCCCTTCACCTCTCCGCTGCTAAACCCTCTTCTCCCCCCTTTCCCTCCCCTCCTTCCCCTCTCCCTTCCCATCCCCTCAGCACTGTACTCGTCCGCTCAACTGTGTATATCTTTATCACCCTATTTATTTTGTTTATTTTGTTTAATGAGATGTACATCACCCTGATTCTATTTAGTTGCCATCGTTTTTATGAGATGTTCTTCCCCTTGACTCTATTGCCATTGTTCTTGTCTGCCCGTCTCCCCCGATGAGACCGTCAGCCCGTCAAAGGGCAGGGACTGTCTCTTATCTGTTGACGACTTGTACATTCCAAGCGCTTAGTACAGTGCTCTGCACATAGTAAGCGCTCAATAAATACTATTGAATGGATGAATGAATGACAGGAGAAGAACCTTAAACTTAAATTAGTTTCTTTGGTGCCGATACGTAGTGATCAACCAATGGTGTTTATTGAGCACTTATTCTGTGCAGAGCACTGTACTAAGTGCTTGGGAGAGTCGGTAGACATGTTACCTGCCCATCGTGGCGCAAGTTACGTGAGAAACAAATTTGAAACTCTTGGTTACAGTGCATTCTTGGATTTGGAGGATTTTATTGATCTTGTCCATTCGCTTGAAAAATTGAGAGTTGCCTACATTTTGTTTTTCAGAGAACTTAATTTCTGGCCCCTTAATGATCAACAATATGATTATGATTTCATTACTGGTGGAAATATTAAAGCCTTGTCCGAGAGGAGAAAAACATGACTATTAAAAAAAATTCTTAACATAGTGACTCACTTTTTCCCCTATGAGCAAATAGTTTTGTTTTGCGATCTTTTCCCTTAATCTCCCCTTCTCCCAAATCAACCACCCAAACCCTGAGGGGCAAAAATGTATTCTGAGGCTAATTCACTTCTGTAATTTGGAGAAGGACGTTAGTGAAGGAGAAGGAATATTTGAATCTTATTTTTCCTTGAGATAATGACTGGCATATTCCATTTACTGTGAATGAAACAATCAACATAAATTTCCATGTTTCATGCAATCAACTGTAAGACAGAGCCAGACGGCAAACAAGCCTAGCGAAAAGAAAGAAAACAACAAGCAGTGCCGGGAGACTGGAAGTTGAAAATCGGCTTTTGGGAGGTCGGGTTTAATCTGCTGTGTGACCTTGCGCAACCCAAGACTTCTCTGTGCCTCAACTCCCTCATCTAAAATATGGGGATTCAATAGGTGTTCTCCCTCCTGCTTAAACTGTGAGCCTCATGTGGGCCAGGGACTGGAATAGACTCTATCTACTCCAGCACTTAATACACTGTTCGGCACATAGTAAGCGTAATAAAGCACATTCAATTCTGCCTTGACCAACCAAATGATCGGGGTGTAGTCTGAGGAAACTTGCGATTTTATTTTCATGGTGTTTAAGTACTCACTATGTGTCAGGCACCGAGCTAAACGCTGGGGTGATACAAGCCAATCTTGTTGGACACAGTCCCTGTCCCACACGGGGCTCACGGTCTTAATCCCCATTTTGCAGTTGAGGTAACTGAGGCATAGAGGAGTAAAGTGACTTCGTCAAGATCATACAGCGTGGCTTAGTGGAAAGAGCACGGACTTGGGAGCTAATCCACTTGGCTACAGTCTGTATCATACATGGGGGTTACGGTCTTAATTCCCATTTTACAGATGAGGTAACTGAGGTACGGAGAATTTAAGTGACTTGTCCAAAGTCACAAAGCAGGCAAGTGATGGAGTAGGATTAGAACTTAGGTCTCTGACTCTCAAGCTGTGCTCTTTCCGTTAAATTTACATAGGAGGGTCTAGAATCTTGGCGTAAAAAGGTCCTCCTTGGTGACCTAAGAAGTGGCCTAGTCTAATGGTCAGAGCACAGACCAAGGTGTCAGATGATCTGAGTTCTCTTCCTGGCTCTGCCGCTTGCTCACAGGGTCACCTTGGGCAAGTCACTTTATTTCTCTGCACTGCAGTTTCCTCATCTATAAAATGGGGATTAAATACTTGTTCTTCCTCCCCCTTAGCCTTCTAGCCCAATGTGGGGCTGAGTGTGTTGTGCTCAACCTAATTTTCTTATATCAGTCCCCAAGGCTTAGTACAGTGCTTGATGCTTAGAACAGTACTGGATGCATAGTAAGCATTAGAAAAATGCTGCAGCTATTTTTTATAATTCCATCTCCCTCGTACTCAAAGATCAGGTCGGCTGTGCTGTGTTCTGGTAAGCGCTCGATAAATACTATTGAATGAATGAACGAAGCCATACCCCGTCTCAGGTTGGCCATAATCTGTCCAGAAGGATTCTGGATAGAATCTTGCCGCAAGTGGAAAGTAGTGAATGCACCCCCCTCTTGACTCTAAACCCGCTGTGGGCAGGGAACATACCTACCAATTCTGTTATACTCTACTCTTTCAAGTGCCTAGGACGGTGCTCTCCTCACAGTGGATAGAAACACCTTACTCAGAGCCTTAGAAACCAAAAATACTCCCAGCTCTGCCTTCTCGTTGCTCTAGAACCAAGAGAAAACTATTTTCCTGACTCCCACTTCTCCGCAAGTAATGGAGAGCAACACCACTGGGGAAAATTAAGCTCCTGAAATGTCTGTGAGGGTGGTTGATCCTAAGAACACTCGAAGCTCTTGGGGGAAAATGGAAGACCTTCTTAAAACCCTAAAGGGTGGAAGTTTTCCGTCTTATTTCCCCTCGGGAAGATTTAGAGGAGCGGTTCTCTCTGACTCAAGCGTGCACCTCCACTGAGAAGGCTAGTGACCCAAACCACCAGATTTCACAGGAAATGGAGTTTTAAATTAGAATCTGACAGATAGATATGCAGCTGGGGGAGAATTTCACTGATGAATAAGCTCAGCTGATCAAATGACAGAATGGTGCCCTCTGGCCTAATTTGTTCACAGCATCTGCCTATTCTCAGGGACTTAACGATTGCAGAGCACTCACAGAGTGACCGGGTAACTGTGAGGAACAACAAGGCCTAGTGCGAGGAGCACAGGCCCGTGAGTCAGAGAACCTGGGTTCTAATTCTGGTTCTGCCAGTTGCTTGCCATGTGACCTTGGGGAAGTCATTTTACTTCTCCATGCCTCAGTTACTGCATCCCTAAAATGAGGATTCAATACCTGTTCTCCCTTCCTCTTAAACTGTCAACCCCATGTGGGTCCTGATTATCTTGTATTTGCCCCAGCGCTTAGTATAGTGCTCGGTACGTAACAAGCATTTAACAAATAATTGAATTATTATCATTCTTAATTTCTCAGTGCCTCACTTCCTGCTCTCTCTCCTACTTAGACTGTGAGCCCCATGCGGAACGGGGACTGTGTCTAACCTAATTTACTTGTATCTACTTCAGCACTTAGAGCAGTGTTTGAGGCATAGTAAGCACTTAGATGCCATAAAAAACAAACAAACAAAAAGCTCTCCTGATTAGCAAATCCTAATTCTGCTCTTTATGAGGAGAGAGAACTTCGGAGGGCAGAAATACAGAATCCCAAAAATCAAGAGCAAATGAAAAGCCTTGTGGAGCAGCAACTGTGCCGTCCAGTCTTTCCGACGGTATTGCACCCACCAAATTTGAACTCGGAGATGCTTTTCAGGAGGCGAAATACGGCATTGTTAATCAAGACTCATTTGAAATTGGGATTTGGGGGGATAGTTCTAATCATATCTCCAGCCTTTCCTCATGTTTCTACAACCTCAGAAAAAAAAAGGTGGGGGGGTTGCTCATAGGCTGAGGACTAATTATGGTTTTCGAAAAGGACACTAAACTTTACAGAAAAGAATATTCACTTTAGCAGCTAGATTTGATTTCCCTGACTAAACCCTCATTTCCTTTTCGTCCACTCTCTTCTGTGTTCCCCTGACTTGCTCCCTTTATTCACCCCCACCCAGCCCCATGGCCTTTATGTACTTATCCATAATATATTTATTTTTATTCATGTCTGTCTCCACCTCTAGACTGTAAACTCACTGTGGGCAGGGAATGTGTCTGTTCTATTGTATAGTACTCTCCACACAGTAAGCCCTCAATAAATGAAAGTAATTTATTGATTGATTAGGCTTGATAAGTGCACTGAAGTTTGTAAAATAATTTGAGATTCTTCGTTAAAAGGAGTTCAGAAGATTAAGCTATTCAATCTTGAAAAATAAAACATAACTGAAGAAGAGCATCATCTTGGGCTGCCTGAAACTTTCAATTCAAGCAGTTACACTGTATGGTTTAACCAGATTTTGCTTTGCATTTGGAGAAAATATTCATTTTTTTTTTCAAATGAACCAACAAACAAAAGCAGACCCTGGAGTTAGAAAGTGCAACTCAAAATTTATTTTCAATAGGCAGTTGGTAGGTAGTCATTGGAAAGGCAAGGTTTAGAGAAGTAAGATTGCCTAGTGGATAGAGCCTGGGCCTGGAAGTCAGAAGGACCTGGGTTCTGATATCGGCTCCTGCCACTTTTCTGCTGTGTGACCTTGGGCAAGCCACTTCACCTCTCTGTGTTTATTACCTCATCTGTAAAATGAGGATTAAGACTGTGAGTGACTGTAGGACATTAAATAAGTCCAGTCTCATCAGCTTATAACTCCTCCAGTGCGTGGCACATAGTAAGTGCTAACAAATACCATTAAAAATATATATATATATTTTATCTTTCATGATCCGCTGTCTGTGGTTCCTGAGGAACATTACAAATTTGAGGTATAATTTCTGGGTGAATGCTTGTATCCAGCCTTTTCTCATAATTGTAGCAGGTATCAATCTCCGGAAACACGGCACAGCTGGTTGGAGCAAACACAACTGCAGCGAACATCTTGTTCGCTGTGGGAACTTTGAAAGAAAATTGTTTTCCCTCCTCCAAGTGGATTGATCTTTTGCTCACCTTAATAAGGATGGATTACCCATTCCCACACACTAAAGTACCTTGGTATTTCGCTAATTTCCAGAGACACCGTTGGCCCAGAGTTATTTCCTTGACTTTTGATGAAATGGAAAAGGACACCTAGGAGGAAAAATATCCTGACCGAAATTAGGTGGGGGGAACTTATTAGACGGGTCCATAAGCAACCTACGTAAGCAGCTTCCAATCGTCCATCCTTTCGGTCTGCAACGGGAGCACTGATATACAATTGGAGTGACGATTGCCCTATTCCATTGCAAGCACATCAGACGGTGTCAGATCCTTCTGGGAAAGGGGCCGGTCCGGTCGTAAAATGAGTTAAAACCATATTTAGGGAGGGGTGCTTCTTGTCGCCTGAAGGAAAATATGGCGGACAAGAATTACGATACCAGTAAATGGTCCAATCTGTGGATTCGCCTAACCGTGTTACCCCCTTACTATGTTCCTAATGAAATTCCCCACTAAGTTACAATCCAAACACAGCCAGGTTGTCCTCACTCTCTGTCTTGATCTTGCGTTCGGTGTCGTCTTACAGCAGGGAAGCGGTGTGGCTTAGTGGATAGAGTCCGGGCCTGGGAGTCAGAAGATCCTGGTTTTAATCCCAGCTCTGCCACTCGTCTGCCATTTGACCTTGTGCAAGTCACTTGGGTGAGAGGTAGAGATAATAATAATAATAATAATAATGTTGGTATTTGTTAAGCGCTTACTATGTGCAGAGCACAGTTCTAAGTGCTGGGGTAGACACAGGGGAATCAGGCTGTCCCACGTGGGGCTCACAGTCTTAATCCCCATTTTACAGATGTGGTAACTGAGGCACAGAGAAGTGAAGTGACTTGCCCACAGTCACACAGCTGACAAGTGGCAGAGCTGGGAGAGATCGAGGTAGAGAAGCAGCGTGGCTCAGTGGAAGGAGCCCGGGCTTGGGAGTCAGAGGTCATGGGTTCTAATCCCGGCTCCGCCACTTGTCAGCCGTGTGACTTTGGGCAAGTCACTTCACTTCTCCGAGCCTCAGTTACCTCATCTGTAAAATGGGGATGAAGACCGCGAGCCCCACGTGGGACAACCTGATCACCTTGGATCCCCCAGCGCTTAGGACACCGCTTTGCACATAGTAAGCACTTAACAAATGCCATCATTATTATTGTTACAAGGAGTAGGTTGGCATTAGTGGAGTGAAATGTATGGGCTGCGCTGTAGTAGGAGAGCAGGGAAGTGAGGTAAAGGGGGGGGTAAGGTGATTGAGAGCTTGAAAACCAATAGCATCAAGTTTCTGTTTGATGCTGAGGTGGATGGGCAACAACTGGAGGTTCTTGATGAGTGGGGAAACATATTCTGAAGGGTTCTGTAGAAAAATGATCCAGGCGGCAGAGTGCAGTAAGAACTGGAGTGGGGAGAGGTAGGAGACAGGGAGGTCAACAAGGAGACTGAGAGTGATCAAGGTGAAATATTACCTGGGAATGATTAAAAACTCTTTTCTTTAGTACCTAAAAATTGGAAATAGAGAAAGCTAGAGAAGCAGCGTGTTCTACTGGACAGGGCGTGGGACTGGGAGTCAGAAGACTTGGGTTCTAATCCTGCCTATTCCCCTTTTCAGGCACCTCACCTATCCTCTCTGTGCCTCTGTCTCTTCATCTGTAAAATGGGGATTCAACATCTAGTCTCTCTCCTACTTAATAATAATAATGATGGTATTTGTTAAGCGCTTTGTGCCCGGCACCGTACTAAGCGCTGGGGGTAGATACGAGCAAATCAAGTTGGACCGAGGCCCTGACCATGTGGAGCTCACAGCCTCAATCCCCATTTTCCAGATGAGGTAACTGAGGCCCAGAGAAGTGAAGTGATTTGCCCCAGGTCATACGGCAGACAAGTGGTGGAACTGGGATTAGAACCTGTGAGCCCCAGGTAGGACGGGTACTGGATCTGATCTGACTGTGATGTTATCTACTCTTGGGCTCGGAACAGTCTTTGGCACGTAGCACTGAACAAATACCAAGTTACTGTTATTGGCTGCGGAGGAGGAAGGGGAGATGACAAAAAAGCGATATTTCTTGGGTGCCAGGTTGTTTTTCGGATTCCATCTTGATATGTGTGAGTGTGTGTAATTAAACACCGGGCAATTACCTACACACACCAGGGAGCAGATCAAGGAGGTGAGCAGGTGTCTGACTCCAGCAAACATTGCCACTTGTGGCTTGGAAAGAAGATCTGTTCCTACCTCCAGGGTTGCCTCAGAGCACAGGGTGGGATCCCATCTCCGTTGTAAAGACGTGGGTCAATTTTCCTGAGACTTAAACTGGGAAATGGCAGGGGGGTTGTTCCTAGAGAGACTGACACTAAGAGGCAGGCAGAGGACCTGAAGGATACTTGGAGATCAGTTCATTTGATATTCCCCGCCCACTCCTCAGTCCTGCACTCTGAGGAATGAAAAAAAAAGTCATTCTGCTTTTAGGAGGGCAGCAAAAGCCCAGTAAAATTGCAGGTGCTCCTGATTTGTTGGGGAGGACAGAGAAGCATTTATTCATTTAATCGTATTTATTGAGTGCTTACTCCGTGCAGGGCGCTGTACTAAACACTCGGGAGAGTACACTGCAACAATAAATGGACACATTCTCTGCACCACAACAAGCTTGCAGTTTACAGGGGGAGACAGGCATTAATATAAATAAACAAATTACAGATATGGACCTAAGTGGTGTGGGGCCGGGGTGGGGGGGAATGAATGAAGGGAGCAAGTCGGGATGACGCAGAAAGGAGTGGGAGAAGAGGAAAGGAGGCCTTAAGGAAACACCTCATCCAAACATGTGCCCTCTCCCTTCTTTCCTCCCCAACTACCGTCTTCAACTGTTCACTCTCCAATGGCTTCTTCCCCACTGCTTTGAAACAAGCCCATATCTCGCCTATCCTAAAAGACAAACAACCCTCCCTTGGCCCCATGGCTCCCTCCAGTTATCATCCCATCTCCCTCCTACCCTGCCTCTCCAAAATCCTTGACTGAGCCATCTACACCCGCTGTCTCGAGTTGCTCTCCTTCAATTTTGTCCTTGACCCCTTGCGCTCTGGTTTCTGTCCTCTCCCCAGAAACCCCCCTCTCAAAGGTTACGAGTGATCTCCTCCTCGCCAAATCCAAAGGCCTCTACTCCATCCTAAACCTCCTTGACCTCTCAGCTGCCTTTGACACTGTCGACCACCCCCTTCTCCTGGAAACATTGTCCAACCGTGGCTTCCCTGACACTGTCCTCTCCTGGTTCTCCTCCTGTCTCTGTGGCCGTTCTTTCTCGGCCTCCCTCCGCCGCCCTCCTCCTAACAGTGGGGGTTCCTTAACGTTCGATGCTGGGTTCCCATCTTTTCTCCATCTATACCCACTCCCTTGGAAAACTCACTCACTCACATTTTACGGCTAACAGAGAAGTCAAGTGACTTTCCCAAGGTCACACGGCAGACAAGTGGTGGAGCCCGGACCATTTAGCCGTCCTTCTGAATCCTGGGCCCCTGCTCTAACCATGAGGCCGTGCTGCTTTTCTCTGCTCGCCAACAGATCGGGAGCACCTGCAATTTTACTGGGTTTTTATAGCCCTCTTAGAAGCAGGAAGTCATTTTCCTTCCTCAGTGTGCAGGCCTGAAGAGTGAGCGGGCTAATAGCTAATGAATTGATCTCCGAACGTCTTTCTGGTCCTCTGCCTGTCTCTCAGCGTCGACCTTCGCTAAATCACTCAATCACCTTTCCTCCTCCTACCTCATCTTGCTACTCTCCTAGAGAAGTAGCTTGGCTTAGTGAAAAGAGACGGGCTTGCGAATCAGAGGTCCTGGGTTCCAATGTCAGCTCCGCCACTTGTCGGCTGGGTGACTTTGGGCAAGTCGCTTTAACAGTAATTATAATAGTAATGGTATTTGTTAAGCGCTTACTGTGTGCTGAGCACTGTTCTAAGCGCTGGGGGAGATACGGGGTAGTCAGGTTGTCCCACGTGAGGCTCACAGTGAATCCCCATTTTACAAATGAGGGAACTGAGGCACAGAGAGGGGAAGTGACCTGCCCCACAGTCACACAGCTGACAAGTGGCAGAGCTGGGGTTCGAACTCATGACCTCTGACTCCCAAGCCCGGGCTCTTTCCATTGAGCCATGACCCCCAGCGCTTAGAACAGTGCTTGATACATAGTAAGCACTTAACAAATGCCATTATTATTATTAATAATCTTCACTGGGGGTTTGGCTTGAATGATATGGGGCAGGGAGTGTGTCTGCCAACTCTCCTTATATTTTACTCTCCCAAGCACTTAGAGCGGTGCTTGGTACACAGCAAGCGCTCAGTAAGTAGGATGGATGGATTAATTGCTAACTAAAGGACCATTTTCTTGGGCTGGGGTGTATGCTCTCGGTGGCCGGGGAATGTGTCTGTCTATTGCTAAATCTTACTCTCCCAAGAGCTAAGTTTAGTGCTCGGCACAAATCTACCCTCCGTTTCTTCTCAGCTCTGTTCACTCATTCATTCAAAAGTATTTATTGAGCGCTTACTATGTGCAGAGCACTGGTCTGAGCGCTTGGAATGAACAAGTCGGCCACAGACAGAGACGGTCCCTGCCGTTTGACGGGCTTACGGTCTAATCGACTGTATCTCTTTTTATTGACTTGAATGAATGAATAAACAGAGCTGCAAAGGAGCAGGGAGAGTAGATTTGTGGCCAGAGCACTTGAGACCACTGTCAATTTCCCTGCTAGCCGCAGTAGGAATAATGTTCTAAGCACTGAGGACTTGCTTCAGACGGAACACCACACCCCGGGGGCTCACAGTCTACACGGAGGAAAGTCTAACGGGGTAAAATAGAGAAGCAGGGTGGCTCAGTGGAAAGAGCAAGGGCTTGGGACTCAGAGGATGTGGGTTCAAATACCGGCTCTGCCACCTGTCTGCTGTGTGACCGTGGGTAAGTCACTTCACTTCCTCTGTGCCTCAGTTACCTCATCTGTAAAAATAGGGATTAAAAAATGTGAGCCCCACGTGACCCAATCTGTAGATGCCCTGTATCTACCCCAGTGCTTAGAACAGTGCTCAACACATAGTAAGCACTTAACAAATACCATAATTATTAATTATTATTACCTCATCTGGAAAATAGAGATGAAGACTATGAGTGCCACCTGGGAAAACCTGATAACTTGTATCTCCCCCAGCGCTTAAAACACCGCTTGGCACATAGTGAGAAGAGAGCGAGAGCGAGTGAGCGAGAAGGAGCGTGGCTCAGTGGAAAGAGCCCGGGCTTGGGAGTCAGAGGTCATAGGTTCGAATCCTGACTCTGCCAATTGTCAGCTGTGTGACCGTGGACAAGTCACTTAACTTCTCTGTGCCTCGGTTACCTCATCTGTAAAATGGGGATGAAGACTGTAAGCCCCACGTGGGACAACCCGATGACCCTGGATCTACCCCAGCGCTTAGAACAGTGCTCTGCACATAGTAAGCACTTACAAATGCCAACATAGTAAATGCTTAACAAATACCATAATTATTATAGAGCAAGGGCCTGGAAGTCAAAGGACCTGAGACCTAATCCCAGCGCTGCAGCTTGACTGCTCTGTGACCTCGGGCAAGTCACCTCCCTTCTCTGGAAAATGGGGATTAAGATCGGGAGCCCCATCCAACCTGACTAGCTTATGTCTAGCCCCAGTGCTTAGTACGGTGCCGGGCAATTAGTAAGCGCTGAACAAATACCGTGAAAACAAAAATTCAGCAAAAGCAACAGCGACGAAAAAGCAGAGTTGACATCCATCACTGCTGCAGGTGGGAGTTTCGGGGGAGAGGGGGCATTTGAGATGGAAAGGGTTTAGTCTTTGGGGGTCTTCCCGTCTCCTTGCAAGGTAGACCTCCTTCTTAATGGTTAGAAACCTCCCAACCTTCTAAACGTAGTTTGATGCTGTCCCCTTCCCTAGATCCAGCGGGGGCAAGACATCTCCATGGAGATAGCCGGCGAGCAATCAGTCGTGTTCATTAACCATGTGCAGAGCACTGTGAGAAGCACTGGGGAGAGGACAATAGAACAAGAGGGATAAAACTCAGAAAAACAACCCAAAACCCATTCTTAACGCAATATTGTTCGCTTATAATTCTTCCTTCAATTTCTCACTTTGAGTTGACCCCGGGTTGCGATCGTTAGCCGGAGTCTGTTCCCAAGCGGAAACAGATCTGTCGGAGCGGGCTGGTTAATCGAATTATCACGCATTTGTTGAGTGAGGCGGGTGGGGAGGAGGAGAGAGGAGGGTGTGATTGCATTAAAACCTCAAGGGGGAGAAATAGCAAGCACAACAGCGTGGATTTAAGTAAAGATACATACCAAGTAAGATAGGCAGCAGCGTGACCTAGTGGAAAGAGCACAGGCCCGGGAATCAGAGGACAAATCGATCAGTCGTATTGATTGAGCACTTACCGTGTGCACGACACTGTCCTAAAAGGTTGGGGAGAGTACACTATAGCAGACGCGTTCCCTGCCCGCGGTGAGCTGACAGTCCACTGGGGGAGATGGACATTAATTTAAAGCAATAAATGATGGATTTGGACATGATAATAACGATAATGTTGGTATTTGTTAAGCGCTCACTATGTGCAGAGCACTGTTCTAAGCGCTGGGTAGATCCAGAGTAATCAGGTTGTCCCACGTGAGGCTCACGGTCTTCATCCCCATTTTACAGATGAGGGAACTGAGGCCCAGAGAAGTGAAGTGACTCGCCCACAGTCACACAGCTGGCAAGTGGCAGAGCCGGGAGTCGAACTCATGACCTCTGACTCCGAAGCCCGGGCTCTTTTCCGCCGAGCCACGCTGCTTCCCATGCTGTTTCCCATAATCACTTCCCATAAGTGCCGTAGGACCGAGGGTGAATAAAGATTGCAAATCCAAGTGCGGTGCAGAAGGGAGTGGAAGACACGAGGGCTTAGTCTGGAAAGGCCTCTTGGAGATGAGCTTCTAATATGGCTTCGAGGGTGGCGAGAGCGATCGTCCGTCAGATATGAAGAAGGAGGGTGTTCTAGGAAATGGGCGAGAGGCTGAAGGTGAAATAGATGAGACCGAGTTGGTGTGAGTTGGTTGCTATTAGAGGAGGGAAGTGTGCAGGCTGGGTCGGAGTAGGAGAGCGGAGAGGTAAGGAAGGAGGCGTCAAGGTGATGGAGCGCTTTCAGGCCGATGGTCAGGAGTTTCCGTCTGTTGCAGAGATGAACGGGCCGCCACCGAGGAGTGGGGAAACGCGGACTGAGTGTATCTGTTGAAAAATGATCCGGGCAGTAAGAGTGAAGATTGGACTGGAATGGGGAGAGCCGGGGGCAGGGAGGTCAGCAACGGGGCTGTAATCGAGACGGGATAGTTTGAGTGCTTGGGTTAAAGTGATTACAGTGTGGATGGAGACTTGCGTTGGATTAGGACCTGGGTTCTCATCCCAGCTCTGTCACTTGTCTGCTCTGTGACCACGGACAAGTGATTTAAGGTCTCTGTTCCTCAGTTACCTCTTCAGCGTGGCTAATGAGAAGCGGCGCGGCTCAGGGGAAAGAGCGCGGGCTTGGGAGTCAGAGGTCACGGGTTCTAATCCCGGGTCCGCCGCTGGTCAGCTGTGTGACCTTGGGCAAGGCACTTCACTTCTCTGGGCCTCAGTTACCTCATCTGTCAAATGGGGATTAAGAAACCGTGAGCCCCACGGGGGACAACCTGATCACCTTGTATCCCCCAGCGCTTAGAACAGGGCTTGGCACATAGTAAGCTCTTAACAAACATCACAATTTATTATTTAAAGTGGGGACAAAGTCCCCCTCCTTTGACGTGGACTGTGCTCTGTTTGTGGGACAAGGGTTGTGTCCAACCTGATTACCTTGTATTTGCCTCAGCAAGTAGGACAGTGTTTGACACATAGTAAGTTCTTAACAAATACTGTAAAAAAAGACGGACTTAGCTCCTGACAGTGTACATTCACCCCAAGGATGCCAGTTCGCAAGCCTCAGAAATGGAGAAAAAGTTTGAAATGTACAAGTACTGCTATTTTATTATCATTAGCTTTTTTTTATAGTACTTGTTAAGCAATTACCATGTGTCAAAAACTATTCTAAGGGCTGGGTTAGGTAAAAGTTAATTAGGTCAGAAACAGTCCCTGTCTTTCAGGAGGCTCACAGTCCAAGTAGGAGGAGGTAAGGTATTTGATCCCCCATTTTACAGTTGAGGAAACTGAGGCACAAAGAAGTTTAATGACTTGCCCGAGGTCCCACAGCAAACAGTTGGCAGAACTGGGATTAGCACCCAGATCCTCTGACTCCCAGGTCCAAGCTCTTTCCATTTGACCTTGCTGCTCCTCCACTCGTTCATTCAGTCGTATTTATCGAGTTGTTACTGGGGGCAAAACACTGTACTAAGCACTTGGAAGAGTACAATACGACAATAAACACATTCCCTGCCCACAGCGAGCTCACAATCCCGAGAGGTGGAGACAGACATTAATATAGATAAGTGATGCTCATTCCCTGCCCACAAGAAGCTTACTCCCAAGGATTTAGTATAGTGCTCCGCACAAAGTAGGAACTCGGTAATAACGACGATCGATTGACTGATTCACGCACGTAATTAAGGACATCCTGCTATCCTTTATTGAAACGATTTTGTTCCATTTCTGCTAACTGCCTAGTAGTGACTCATGCTGACTGAGGCTATTTAAGGGATCCTACGAGCCGGATGAGAACTGTCTGATTCCGATCATTCCAAAGATGGAAAGCGCAAAAGGTCTCTTTGGTGTGTGCGTGTTTGCGTGATCGAACAGGGGGACGAAAGGGAGTCTGCATTAAACGAGATGCTGTTCTCATCGAATCGGAAACAAAATGAACCCCAGTAGAGGGTTACGCATCACCGCAACGCCCTCCGCGCATCCGGAGTGCCGATGTCACTTCCATTCATTCATTCCCGCTCCCTCTCGCCACCGAGGACTGATCCGACTCTTCCGGACATGCACGGTGCCAGCGTTACCCTGGCAACCTCCGTCTCTCCCACTTAGGGTGGGGAGGTTACCGGGATACCGAGTGAAACGGCGGCTCGGATGAGAGCAGTACCAATAATAAAGTCGGTATTTGTTAAGCGCTTACTATGTGCGGAGCACTGTTCTAAGCGCTGGGGGAGATACAGGGTCATCAGGCAGTTTGAATCTCCATTTTACAGATGAGCTAACTGAGGCACAGAGAAGTTAAGTGACTCCAAGACTCCGGAATCCAAATCGCAGCATCCCTCCTGATCCCCTCTAGACCGTAAACTCGTTGTGGGCGGGGAGAGCGTCTACCAACTCTGCCGTTGTACTCTCCCAAGTGCTTAGTACAGTGCTCTGCGCACAGTAAGTGCTCAATAAATACCACCGATCGATCGATCGTCTTTTCTCCCGCTGGGTGTCTGACCTTTTGCAATGCCTGACTGTGTCCGGGACAGGTGGGGAGGCCAGAGGCTGGACAGGGTCGGAAGGACTATGGACGGTTCCTTCACTCTATCGTATTTATTGAGCGCTCATTATGGGCGGAGCACGTACTAAGCGCTGGGGAATGTACAATACAACAAGAAGTTCTTCCCAGTGCGTCTCCCAACCCTCAGCTTCTGGCTTGTCCGGAGCACAGACCGGGGGAGACTTCGGGGGTTAGATATCCCGGGCAGTGACCAAGAAGATGAGCGAGGAGACCCTCTCCCCTTGGAAGAGATTCTAGGGAGAAGCAGCGTGGGGGGAAGTGGCTAGACCATGGGCCTGGCCGTCAAAAGGTATAGGTTAATAATAATGTTGGTATTTGTTAAGCGCTTACTATGTGCAGAGCACTGTTCTAAGCGCTGGGGTAGACACAGGGGAATCAGGTCGTCCCACGTGGGACTCACAGTCTTAATCCCCATTTTCCAGATGAGGGAACTGAGGCCCAGAGAAGTGAAGTGACTTGCCCTCAGTCACACAGCTGACGAGTGGCAGAGCCGGGATTCGAACCCATGACCTCTGACTCCAAAGCCCGGGATCTTTCCACTGAGCCACGCTGCTTCTCTGGTTCTCATCCCGGCTCTGCCACCTGTCCACTCTATGGCCTTAGGCAAGTCACTTTGCTTCTCTGGGCCTCAGTTACCTCATCTGTACAATGGGCATGGAGACTGGGAGTCCCATGTGGGACAGGGACTGTGCCCAACCCAATTTACTTGTATCTACCCCAGTGCTTAGTACAGTGCCCAGCGCATAGAAAGCGCTTAACAAATGCCACAATTATTATTGCTATCATTATTACTTGTAGTAGTAAAGGGAAGATCAGGGGCTTAGGAGTCTGGGGACCTGGATTAGAGAAGCAGCGTGGCTCAGTGGAAAGAGCCCGGGCTTGGGAGTCATAGGTCATGGGTTCGAATCCCGGCTCTGCCGCATGTCAGCTGTGTGACTGTGGGCAAGTCACTTCACTTCTCTGGGCCTCGGTTACCTCATCTGTAAAATGGGGATTAAGACTGTGAGTCTCGTGTGGGACAGCCTGATTGGCCTCTATCTACCCCAGCGCTTAGAACAGTGCTCTGCACATAGTAAGTGCTTAACACCAACATTATTATTATTATCATCCCGGCACCACCATTTACCTGCTGGGTGACTTTGGGCAAGTCGCTTAACATCTCTGTGTTTCAGTTCCCTCAGCTGTGAAATGGGGATTCAATAACTGTTCTCCCTCTTATTTAGAGTGGAATTTAGACTTATGTAGTCTAATTTAGACTTTAGATTTACTCTTATTTAGACTAAATCAATGTAGGACCTGATTTAGCTTGTATCTACCCCAGTGCTTAGGGCAGTGAGTACAGTAAGCACTTAACTAATAGCAAAACTATTTTTATCATTCACTCAATCATACTTATTGAGCCCTTAATGCGTGAAGAGCACCGTACTGAGCACTTGGGAGAGTAAATTACAGCAATATCATGCCCGGACGACAGCTCAGGGTTGCATTTCATTCTTGCTAGACTTTGAACAGTTACTCTTGGAGATTCATCTGGAAGCTGGGTGGCTGGCTGCGTCCTGTCTCAGGTTTTGAAGGTTAAAGGGATCTGTCTCGCTGCTCAGTTTATCAGGTTTAATCCCTGAAGGGCAACCCTCTGATGGCATCCAATTCCACTTGCAGCTTCTGCCCGAGTTGGGATTTTTTCTTCTTTTTTAATGGGATTCGTTGAGCACTTACTATATGAGGCAGTAGAAGCAAGTTATTCGTGTTGAAAACAATCCCTCCATGCGCTTAATCTCCATTTTCCAGATGAGGTAACTGAGGCCCAGAGAAGTGAAGTGATTTGCCCAAGGACCCAAAGCAGATAAGTGGAGGAGTTGGGATTAGAACCCAGGTCCTTCTGACTCCCAAGCCCGTGCTCTAGCCCTTAGGCCACACTGTTTCTTGTAATTCGTTTCCAGAAGAGAGCGTCTCTAGACACTGGCAGAGCTCCCGAGTAATACGGAGCTGCTCAGTTTTGAAATTCGGAAGGGAGGAAGCCAAGTGGAACTGCCAAATGCTGAGAAAATAAAAAATCCTGGTGCAAGAAGGATTTCCCTTTCCCCAAGCAGGAGTGACCACTGTCTTCCCGCTCCCAAATCCCGCCGAGCCAGAAGAGGCCCCTTTCCCTTTCTTGCCATTCCATTCTATCCCATCTCCAACTGTGCCCAAACTCACGTCTGTCCCTGAGAAACAACGTGGCCAAGTGGATAAAGCGCAGGCCTTGGAGTCAGAAGGACCTCGGTTCTGATCCCAGCTCTGCCACTCATCTGCTGTGGGACCTTGGGTAAGTCACTTCACCTCTCTGGGCCGCAGTTCCCTCATCTGTGAAATGGGAATTAAGACTGTGAGTCCCTGGTGGACATGGACCGTATCCAAGCTGATTAGCTTGTATGCAGCTCAGTGCTCAGTACAGTGCCTGTTACCTGGTAAACACTTAACAACCCCCGCCCCCCCCCCAAAAGTCAATCACCTTGTAGGATTATGAGGGAAGGAAAAATCAGACCATGAAGTGATCTTACAATACACCTTTACAAAGGCACTCTATTAATTGGTCTTATTGATTGAGTCCTTACTGGGTGCAGAGCACTGTACTAAGCACTTGGGAGCGTAAAGTAGAATTGGTAGACATGTTCCCAGCCCAGAACGAATTGACACTCAATGAATTGATCAATCAGTGATGTTTATCGAGTGCTTACTATGTGCAAAGAACTCTACTAAGTGTTTGGAGGAGGACAATACAACAGAGTCCCCCCCATCGCCGTAAATAGCATTGATTGTTGTATTATAATCTCACAAGCGCTTAGTACAGTGTTCTGCACACAGTGAGCACTCAGTATAGATCACTGTTTGATCACATGTATGAATGCACATGATACTGAATCCCCTATCACCATAAATACCATTGACTGCTGGATTGATTGTTAATAATAATACTAATGGCATTTGTTAAGCATTTACTATGTGCCAGGCACTGTACTAAGTACGGTGGCACATAAAAGTAAATTGAGTTGGACACAGTTCCTGTTCCATGTGGGGCTCCCAGTCTCGATCCCCATTTTACAGATGAGGTATAACAGAGGCACAGAGGAGTGAAGTGACTTCCCCAAGGTCACACAGCAGACGTGGTGGAGCTGGGATTAGAACCCACGACCTTCTGATTCCTGGGCCTGTGCTTTCTCCACTACTCCAAGCACTTAGTGGTTTTTAATAATAGTGGTGCTTGTTAATAATAATGATAATGTTGGTATTTGTTAAGCGCTTACTATGTGCAGAGCACTGTCCTAAGTGCGGAGGGAGATACAGGATAATCAGGTTGTTCCACGTGAGATTCACAGTTAATCCCCATTTTACAGATGAGGTAACCGAGGCACAGAGAAGTTAAGTGACTTGCCCAAAGTCACCCAGCTGACAAGTGGCAGAGCCGGGATTCCAACCCATGACTTCTGACTCCCAAGCCCAGGCTCTTTCCACTGAGCCACGCTGCTAAGTGCTTACTGTGTGCCAGGCACGGTACTAAGTGCTGGGTTGGATACGAGAGTAGGGGAATTGGGAAGAAGAAATCCACAGTGAACTTGTGACTTGGACTTGAGCCTTTGGTAACGGGAAGTCCATAACCGGTTTAATAATGTTGGCATTTGTTAAGCGCTTACTATGTGCAGAGCACTGTTCTGAGCGCTGGGGTAGATACAGGGTCATCAGGTTGTCCCACGTGAGGCTCATAATTAATCCCCATTTTACAGACGAGGTCACTGAGGCCCAGAGAAGGGAAGTGACTCGCCCACAGTCACACAGCTGCCAAGTGGCAGAGCCGGGAGTCGAACCCATGACCTCTGACTCCGAAGCCCGGGCTCTTTCCACTGAGCCACGCTGCTTCTCCAGCCAGACAGCGGTTTTTATTCCGACACAGATGTTAAGTATTGAGACCTCTTGCCCACATCCTGCCTTTGGCCTGGAACCCCCTCCCCCCTCATATCCGACAATCATTCTCCCCACCTTCTAAGCCTCACCGAAGGCACAACGCCTCCTCCAAGAGGCCTTCCCCGATTTCCTCTTCTCCACTCCCTTCTGTTTGGCCCTTGCACTTGGATTGGCTCCCTTTGTTCACCCCTTCCTCAGCCTCACTGCACTAATGTCTATATCTGTAATTTTTTCATTTACATTAATGTTTGTCTCTCCCTCTAGACTGTCTACCAACTCTGTTATATTGTACTCTCTCAAGCGCTCAGTACAGTGTTCTGCACATTGTAAGCACTCAATAAATATGATTTATTGATGGCTGGATTCTAAGCCTTCACGCATGCTCACTCTCCCAGACTATTTCAGTGACGACGCTTATGAAACTCTAGCTTAAAATCTAAATGCTTTTAAACTATTTCTTGGCTTGAAGGGCACGATCTGCATTTAAACACCAGTTTTTTTGTGTTTTTTTTTAAAAAACCCATGGGGAAAACTGACCTTCTTTGAGTGAGGAACGTAGTTTCCCGTGAAGTTTGCTTCCAAGTTTAACTGCCAATGAGAGGTAACATGTAATTAAAATAGGAGATTAAAGTTCTTACCCTCAAGAAGTTTATACTCTGATGGAGCAGATGGGTAGAATGAATTGTATGTACATAATGGGGATGAGAGGAAAAGCATAAATACAATTATAACTAAGAAAAGTTTAGTACCTTGTGGACGGGGATGGATCAATCCAATGGATTGCTGTACCGTTAACTCTGTAATAGCAAGAGCAGATATCAGTCACGTAGCCTTGCTCGTTTATTCATTCAGTCGTATATATTGAGTGCTTACTGTGTGCAGAGCATTGTACTAAGCGCTTGGGAAAGTACAACACAACAATAAAGAGACAATCCCTGCCCACAAGGAGCTCGGTGGGGGTGCGGGGGAGACAGACATCGACACAAGTAAACAGACATCGATATAAATAAATACAATTAAAGATATATACGTAAATTCTGTGCGGCGGGGAGAGGTGGGAAGAGCAAAGGGAGCGAGTCAGGGTGACGCAGAAGAGAGTGGGAGATGAGGAAAAGTGGGGCTTAGTCTGGGGAGGCCTCTTAGAGGAGATGGGCCTTCAGTAAGGGTTCGAAGGAGGGGAGAGTGACCATCTGGCGGATTTGAGGAGGGAGGGCGTTCCAAGCCAGAGGTAAGACGTGGGCCAGGGGTCGGCTGTGAGACATCAGAGTACAGTGAGAAGGTTAGCACCACAGCAGCAAAGTGTGTGGACTGGGCTGTAGAAGGAGAGAAGGAAGGTGAGGTAGGAGGGGGCAAGGTGATGGGTGGAGAGCTTTAAAACCAATGGTGAGGAGTTCTTGTTTGATTCAGAGGTGGCTAGGCAACCACTTGAGATTTTTGAGGAGGGGGGCGACAGACCTTGAACGTTTCTGAAAAAAGACAATCTGGGCCACAGAGTGAAATACGGGCTGGGGTGGGGAGAGTCAGGCCGTTGGGAGGTCAGAAAGGAGGCCGATGCAGTCACTGAGTGATTGTACTAACGTGGTAGCGGTTTGGATGGAGAGGAAAGGGTGGATTTTAACGGCGTTGTGAAGGTGAGATCGACAGGATTTGGTGACGGATTGGATGCGTGGGTTGAGTGAAAGAGCGGAGTCGAAGATAATGCCAAGGTTATGGACCTGTGAGACGGGAAGGATGGTTGTATCATCTACGGTACCGTGAAAGTCCAAGAGAAGACAGGGTGTGGGAGGGAAGATGAAGAGCTCTGTTTTGGACGTGTTGAGTTTGAGGTGACGGGAGGACATCCAAGTAGGTCTGCTAATTCTGTAATATTGTACTCTCCTCGGCACTTAGTACAGTGCTCTGCACAATAGTAGGCACTCCATGAATATGACTGATTTATTGATGAAGAAATGTAGGATTGTACCTTCTCTGGACAAACTTTCTCGAATTTGAAGTCCAAAAATACAGTAGGCTTATTTTATCCGGGGATAATGACAGAAAAACCAAACTAAATGGCCTTTAATGGTTGAATTCCAATATAAAAGTGCTAAACTTTGGGGTTTGGGTAGCAGTTCCCGTCTCCATTCCAGAGGAAGTGTGCTCATGGTGTCAGCCACCGGCTCTGCCACATTTGTCATTATAATAACCCTTTGAAGCTAGACATGATCTTTATAACTGCCCCCAATTGCTGTCGTGATTTCCACATGGTACGGAATTATTAATAGGCCATTTAACGCTTTTAATGAGCACCTGCTGTTCCTCCTCGGTCAGTGCTTCATTATTATTGTTTTTTAAAGAAGCATTAATTATATATGTCAATTAGTCTAAATAGCCTCTTTAAATTACTGCTCCACCTGATGCATGACTTGATTTTTATGCGTTCTGGGTCTCAGCCCAAAGTGCACGCTGTCTCCACTCAACACCACCTCACCCTCACTATCTCGACCCTCAACTCCTCTGAAATACCTCCGATTACAACCTTCTCCCTTACCTCCTCTCCCGCACACCTCCTCCCCATAAATCCTCCCCTTCCTTCACAGAGACCTCCAATTTTTTGAGCCCATCCAATCTCCTTAACTCATCGTGCCCCACTTAGCCTCCGTACCCCAACTACCTTCCGCTGACGAACACATTGAGGCTCTCAACACCACCCTCTCTATCTAACTCGACTCACTCGCTCCCCTGTCCTTTTGTCAATCTCATTCCACTAACCCACAGCCCTGGATCATTTCCACACTCCTCCTCCTTTGCTCTTGGGCACCAGTTGCAGAGTGCTGATGGCGGAAATCTAGATATCGGGCCGACTTTGTCCACTTCAAGTTTATCCTTGCACGCTTTAACCCTGCCCTCGTCTCTTCCTGGCAAAATTATTTCTCCACTCCTACTGACACCCACTGCCCTCACCAGTTCTGCAGACTTAACTCCCTCCTCATACCCCTTCTCCCCCTGCTTCCCCCATCCTTTGCCCCAGTGACCTGGCCACCTACCTTATTATGAAAATTGACAACATCAGGTGTGTTCTCCCTAAAATCTCCCCTGCCCCTACCCAGTCCCTCACCATTCCTGCCCCTTCTTCATCTCTCCCATCTTTCCCAGCAGTATCTCTAGAAGGCATCTCCTGCTTCTCTCAAAATCCACCCTCTCCACCTACACGTCCAACCCCATTCCTTTGCACCTTTTCAAAACATTTGCCCTCTCCCTTCTTCACTCCTTAACAGTCATCTTCAACTGTTAACTCTCCAGTGACTACTTCCCCACTGCTTTCGAACACGCCCATGTCCCCCCATCCTAAAAAAAAGCAACAACCCTCCCTTTATCCCGTGGCTCCCTCAAGCTATTGCCCCTTATCCCTCCTACCATTCTTCTTCAAACTCTTTGAGTGAATTGTGTACACTCTCTTTCTCCAAGTCTCTCCTTACCCTTTACAGTCTAGCTTCCGTCCCCTTCACGCCACCTAAACCGCCCTCTCAAAAGTCCTTCTTGCCAAATCCGGCAGCCTCTACTCCATCCTGATCCTCCTTGATCTCTCAGCTGCCTTCGACACTGTCTTTGATTCAATTGTATTTATTGAGCGCTTACTGTGTGCACTGTCAATCACCCCCTTCTTCTAGAAACATTATCCAACCTCAGCGTCACTGACAGTGTCCTCTCTTGGTTCTTCTCTCATCTCTCTGGCCATTCATTCTTAGTCTCCTTCATGGGCTCCTCCTCTGCCTCCCACCCCCTAACTGTGGGGACCCCACAAGCTCCAGTCCTGGGTCCCCTTCTATTCTCCAGCTACACCCACTCCCTTGGAGGACTCATTCGCTCCATGGCTTCAATTACCACCTCTGTGGATGATTCACAGATCTACATCTCCAGCTCTGATCTCTCCCTCTCTGCAGTCCCGCATTTCCTCCTGCCTTTTAAGACGTCTCTACTTGGATGTCCTCCCGTCACCTCAAACTTAAAATGTCCATAACTGATCTCCTTATCTCCCCCCCCCCCCCCAAATCCTGTCGTCTCTCTGACTTTCCCATCACTCTACTGCATATGCTTAGTCTACCTCCACCCTCTTTCCTGGGAATGCTCATAATCTGGAATCAAGGGATGCAGGGAATAAATTATTGCTCACGACTGGGTACCGTGTCCGTGAGCCTCTGAGGTAGGGAGTCCTCTGAGAGGCAGAAACCTGGGTTTGATTGGATTCCTTGGTATCTACCTCAGCTCTGAGCACAGTGCTAGGCAGATAGTATATTCTCATGAATGCAATCATTATTATCATGGGGAAGCAGAACACAGGAAACAAATCAGATCAACACTTACTTAACCTGGGACATTTCCTTCGCACCAGATCTTTAGGTTTGGGTCCCGGTTCCTCAAAGTCTTTTAAGCCTTTTTCTGAGGGGCTGAAGGAAGGAGGGCTTGGCCTTTAGATTTTTCCATGGTGTGGTTTTCACTGGGCTCAGCTGGCTGGAGTGAGTTGCAGGCCTTTTTTTTTATTTAATGGCTTTTGTTAAGTGCTTATTATCTCCCGGTCACTGTACTAAGCGCTGGGGTAGGTACAGGTTTGTCAGGTTGGACACGATCCCTGTCCCGCATGGGCCTCCTAGTCTTAACCCCCACTTTACAGATAAGGTAACTGAGGCCCAGAGAAGTGAAGCAACTTGCCCAAGGTTCCACAGCAGACAAGTGGAGGAGCCGGGATTAGAACCCAGGTCCTCCTGACGCCCAGGCCCTTGCTCTAGCTGCTAGGCCATGCTGCTTCTTTCATTCATTCAGTAGTATTTATTGAGCGCTTACTATGCGCAGAGCACTGTACTAAGCGCTTGGAATGTACAAATCGGTAACAGATAGAGACAGTCCCTGCCCTCTGACGGGCTGACGGTCTAATCGGGGGAGACGGACGGACGAGAACAATGGCAATAAAGAGAATCGAGGGGATGAACATCTCATTAAAACCATAGCCAATAAATAAAATCGAGGTGATGAACATCTCATTAACAAAATGAATAGGGTGATGAAATTATATACAGTTGAGCGGACGAGTACAGTGCTGAGGGCAGGGGAAGGGAGAGGGGGAGGAGCAGAGGGAAAGGGGGGAAAGGAGGGTTTATCTAATCCATTTCCAGAAGAGAGCATCCCTAGATATCGGCAGAGTTCCTGAGCTACGCAGAGCTGCTCAGCTTTGAAATTTGGAAGGGAGGAACTTCCAATCTGACTCCCAGGCTCTATCCACTCGGCCGCACAGCTGTCAGGTTCCTCTGGTGTACCCGTTCCATGACAGTGTGGGGTTCTGTGGTGCCCCACAGATTGTAACTGCCCCAGCCAGCAGGGGGTACAGTGTTGTGGCCAGGACTCAGGGCAGCTGGGTGAGAAGACCGGAGTGGTCCCGGCTGGCCCACGACACCCTGGAGTTTCTTCAGTCCCAGCGCGGGCCTGTCGGTACCTCGGAATCTCCGGTCCAGCGTTTCCTCCCTGGTTCCTCCCATTCAGTCATTCATTCATTCATTCAGTCGTATTTATTCAGTGCTTACTGTGTGCAGAACACTGTACTAAGCTCTTAGAGAATACAATAGAACGGTAAACAGACACATTCCCTGCCCACAACGAGTTTACAGTCTAGAGGGGGAGACTGGGATTATTGGCAGTTCTGTCAGAGCAATCACGGGAGCTACCGGTGAGATCTCCTTAGACCGTGTCCGGCTGAATGGACCGTCCCGAACTAGTCAGTCAGTCGTATTTATTGAGCACTTACTGTGTGTAGAGCAAGGGACCTTCCCAAACCAGTCAGTCAGTCGTATCTATTGAGCACTTACTGTGTGCAGAGCAGTATACTAAGAGCTTGGGAGAGTACAGTATAGCAGACACATTCCCTGCCCACAGTGAGCTTACAGTCTAGAGGGGGAGACAGACATTAATATATAGAATATATATTATATATCAATATATACAGAATAAATATATAGAATATATATATACATATATATTTATAAATATATAGAATATATATACAGTCTAGAGGGGGAGAAGCAGCGTGGCTCAGTGGAAAGAGCACGGGCTTTGGAGTCGGAGGTCATGGGTTCGAAACCTGGCTCTGCCATTTGTCAGCTGTGTGACTGTGGGCAAGTCACTTCACTTCTCTGGGCCTCAGTTACCCCCTCACCTGTAAAATGGGGATTAAGACCGTGAGCCCCACGTGGGACAACCCGATTCCCCTGTGTCTACCCCAGCGCTTCGAACAGTGCTCGGCACACAGTAAGCGCTTAACAAATACCAACATCCCCATCTCTGACTCCCAAGCCCGGGCTCCTTCCACTGAGCCACGCTGCTTCTCCAAGCTAGTACAGTACTTGGCACATAGTAAGTGCTTTGTAAACACCGTTAAAAATATTATGAACGTTTGTAGACAAGATCCTTGCCCTCGAGGATCTGAACATCTACTGTTATATTGTACTCTCCCAAGTGCTTAGTACAGTGCTCTGCACATGGTAGGTGCTCAATAAATATAATTGACCGAGTCAGCCATTAAAATAAGTTACAGATAAATTACAGCTCGCCAAAGCCACAGAGTTTAATAATAATGATGGCATTTACTAAGTTCTTACTATGAGTCAGGCACTGTACTAAGCACTGGGGTGGAGACAAGCAAATTGGGTTGGACACAGTGTCTGTCCCAGGTGGGGCTCACAGTCTCACTCTCAATTTTACAGATGTGGTAAGAGAGGCACAGAGAAGTGAAGTGATTTTCCCCAAGGTCACAGAGCAGTCGAGTGGCTGAGCTGGGATTAGAATCCATGACCTCTGGATCGCCAAAGCCACAGAGTAGAAGGATAATTATATAAGACCTTCGGAACTGGGGCTGGGGCGAATAATAAAGTGTCAGAGGTACCGACCCAAGTGCAGAGATGATGCATAGAAGCAGCGTGGCTCAGTGGAAAGAGCCCGGGCTTCGGAGTCCGAGGTCATGGGTTCGAATCCCGGCTCTGCCACTTGGCAGCTTTCATTCAATAGTATTTATTGAGCGCTTACTATGTGCCAAGCACTGTACTAAGCGCTTGGGATGAACAAGTTGGCAGCTGTGTGACTGTGGACAAGTCACTTCACTTCTCTGGGCCTCAGTGACCTCATCTGTAAAATGGGGATGAAGATTGTGAGCCTCACGTGGGACGACCCGATTACCCTGTATCTCCCCCAGCGCTTAGAACGGTGCTCTGCACATAGTAAGCGCTTAACAAATGCCGACATTATTATTATTATTACTAGGAGCTGGGGTAGACACAAACCAATCAGATTGGACACAGTCCCTGTCCCACATTAGGCTCACAGTCTTAATCGTCTTTTTACTGATAAGGTAACCTGAGGCACAGAGGAAGTGAAGTGACTTACCCAAGGTCACCTAGCAGAGGGAGCCGGGATTAGAACCCAGGGCCTTCAGACTCCCAAGCCAGTGCTTTATCCATGCTGTTTCACGTTCACGTGCACGTGGCTGGAAAGATTGATGAAACACGTGACCTTGTGGAAAGAACACAAGCCTGGGAGCTGGAGGACCTGGATTCTAATCCTGATTATCTGCTGCATGACCTTGGGCAAGCCACTTGACTTCTCTGTGGCTTAGTTACCTCCTCTGTAAAACGGGGACTGTGAGGCCCATCTGAGACAGGGATTGTGTCCAACCTGATTGTCTTGTATCTTCCCAAATGCTCAGTATAGTGCCTGGCACAATCAAACGCATTCGTTCATTCATTCAATAGTATTTATTGAGCGCTTACTATGTGCAGAGCACTGTACTAAGCGCTTGGGATGGACAAATCGGTAACAGATAGAGACAGTCCCTGCCCTCTGACGGGCTGACGGTCTAATCTGGGGAGACGGACGGACGAGAACAATGGCAATAAATAGAATCGAGGGGAAGGACATCTCATTAAAGCAAGAGCAAATAAATAGAATCAGGGTGCTGTACACCTCATGAACAAAATAAATAGCGTAGGGTAATGTTGAATTTGTGGAGCGCTTACTGTGCGCAGAGCACTGTACTCAGCCTTTGGGTGAGGACAGGGTAAAAGAGCTGGTAGACGGAATCCCTGCCCACGACGAGCCTACGGTCTAGCGGGGGGGAGACAAATATCAATATGAATGAATAAATGATTTACAGATAGGGACGTAAATGCTGTGGGGCAGAGGGACCGGGTGATGAAAAGGAGCAAATTCAAGCGCGAGGGCAGAGAAGAGTGGGAGAAGAGGAAAGGAGGGCTTCATCGTCGGGGAAGGCCTAATGGAGGAGATGGGCCTTCAGTAAGGCTTTGATGGTGAGGAGAGTGATCAGTTGTCACAAAGTAAGCGCATAACAAGTAGCACAAAAAATGGACTCCAGATCCCAAGGTGCGAAGGGGCTGGTTTCACCTACAATTCCCGGAAGCTACTGAGCCATTCTGAGAGGAGATAATAATAATGTTGGTGTTTGTTAAGCGCTTGCTATGTGCAGAGCACTGTTCTAAGCGCTGGGGGACATACAGGGTCATCAGGTTGTCCCACGTGAGGCTCCCAGTCTTCATCCCCATTTTACAGATGAGGTCACTGTGGCACAGAGAAGTTAAGCGACTTACCCACAGTCGTACGGCTTCTCTACCCTTGGGGGAAACCTTATTCTCCTGCGGACTGTTGGAGTAAGAATAATAATGTTGGTATTTGTTAAGCGCTTACTATGCGCAGAGCGCTGTTCTAAGCGCTGCGGGAGATACAGGGTGATCAGGTTGTCCCACGCGAGGCTCACAGTTAAACCCCATTTTCCAGATGAGGGAACTGAGGCCCAGAGAAGTGAAGTGACTTGCCCACAGTCACACAGCTGACAAGTGGCAGAGCCGGGATTCGAACTCATGACCTCTGACTCCCAAGCCCGGGCTCTTTCCACTGAGCCACACTACTTCTCTAGAGAGTACCCCTCACTAATGTTTATCAACGTGAACATAGACTGCGAGCCCATTGTCGGGCAGGGATTGTCTCTATCTTGCCGAATTGTACATTTCAAGTGCTTAGTACAGTGCTCTGCACCTAGTGAGCACTCAATAAATACAATTGAATGAATGAATTGGGAGAGCTACAGTACAATCCCATCAGAGGCAGTCCCTGACTCACAGTTTAAAAGCGAGGGAGAGCAGGTATGGAATCCTCATTTGAGGAAACTGAGGCACAGAGAAGTTAGACGACATGCCCACGGTCAAACAGCAGACAAGTGACAGAGCCAGGAATAGTAGAAAAGCAGCGTGGAAGCAGCTTCGAGAAGCAGCGTGGCTCAGTGGAAAGAGACCGGGCTTGGGAGTCAGAGGTCATGGGTTCGAATGCCGCCTCTGCCACCTGTCAGCTGTGTGACTGTGGGCAAGTCACTTGACTTCTCTGGGCCTCAGTTCCCTCATCTGTAAAATGAGGATTAAAACTGTGAGCCCCCCTTGGGACGACCTGATCACCCTGTATCTACCCCAACACTTAGAACAGTGCCCTGCACATAGTAAGCGCTTAACAAATACCAACATTATTATTCTCCTGCCTCATCCTTCTTCCTTTTTTCCCTTCCTTCTCCTCCTCCTCCTCTTCACCGTCCTCCTCCTCCTCCGTTTCCTTCTCCCCTTCTTCCTACTCCACCTTATCCTCTTTCAGGTCATCGTCGAGCAAGAAGAATTCCCACTCCCTACATCCCAGCTCTGCCACCTGTCAGCTGTGTGACTGGGGGCAAGTCACTTGACTTCTCTGGGCCTCAGTTCCCTCATCTGTAAAATGGAGATAAAAACAGTGAGCCCCCTTGGGACAACCTGATCACCCTGATTCTAACTCCAGCGTATAGAACAGTGCCCTGCACCTAGTAAGTGCTTAACAAATACCAACATTATTATTGTTATTCCTCATCCTTCCTTTTTTCCCTTCCTTCTCCTCCTCTTCGCCGTCGTCCTCCTCTGTTTCCTTCTCCCCTTCTTCCTACTCCACCTTATCCTCTTTCAGGTCATCGTCGAGCGAGAATTCCCATTCCCTACATTCCCCATAGGATCAACGCCCCTCTGTTAGCTCCCAGTGAGCGGGGATTTTAATTTCGGGCGACAGGGATGAGTGGCTCTTCTAGACCCCCTAAATTTCTCCTGAGAGAATCCATCCCTCAGTGGTATTCCCTGAGCACCACTGTGTGAAAAGCACTGGGCTAAGCTCGCCATCTGATCGGCGCTGACTAGGAGCCGGAGGCAGGCTATTTAGAAAAAGAGAAATGTTTCTGAACCTCGGCCCTATTTACCCTGTGGCACAAAGGAAAGCAGAGGTGGTTTGAAATTCAAAAGCTCAAGTGGCTCATTCACTCCCCACAATGAACCATCTGTCACTTGGCCCTCTGTGCTGCTATATTTAGATGGTTTAGATTTATTTTGTTGTAGGCGAGAGGACGCTCCCTTTGTTCCCTTTCGACCGGGGGGGCGGGTTTCTGCACTTGAAAGGGACTGGGTTAGGACTTCTCTTTTGTGTTTGAGGAGGGAGTAGCATACAGAGAAGAAGAAAATCCTCACCCCTAGGAGAGAAGCGGTGTGGCCCAATGGATAGGCCACGGGCCTGTGTATCAGAGGGACCCGAGTTCCAATCCCGGCTCTGCCACTTGTCTGCTGTGTAAGCTTGGGCAAGTCGCTTCACTTCTCTGTGCCTCAGTGACCTCATCTAATAATAATGTTGGTATTTGTTAAGCGCTTATTATGTGCAGAGCACTGTTGTAAGCGCTGGGGGAGATACGGGGGAATCAGGCGGTCCCACGTGAGGCTCACAGTTAACCCCCATTTTACAGATGAGGTCACTGAGGCACAGAGAAGTGAAGTGACTCGCCCACCGTCACACAGCTGACAAGTGGCAGAGCTGGGATTCGAACCCACGGCCTCTGCCTCCCAAGCCCGGGCTCTTTCCCCTGAGCCACGCTGCTTTTTCTAGGACATGGACTGTGTCCAACATGATTAGCTTTCATCTACCCCAGCTCTAATACAGTGCCTGGCATATAGAGAGAGAGCATGGCTCAGTGGAAAGAGCCCGGGCTTGGGAGTCAGAGGCCGTGGGTTCGAATGCCAGCTCTGCCACTTGTCAGCTGTGTGACGGTGGGCGAGTCACTTCACTTCTCTTTGCCTCAATGACCTCATCTGGAAAATGGGGATTAAGACTGTGAGCCTCACGTGGGACGACCTGATGACCCTGTATCTACCCCAGGGCTTAGAACAGTGCTCTGCACATAGTAAGCGCTTAACAAATACCAACATTATTATTAATATTATTATAGAAAGCACTTAAAAATACCATTTTTAAAAATTGATTTCCATGTATGGGTAGCCATGATTCCTACCTAATCCCTGGCTTGATCTTTTAAGGCTTTTTCTTGTTCATTATTTTGTTATAAACAAACCCTCTATGACCTGTCCGCTACAATTTTTGTTTTCATTTATTTGAACTCTCAATTGAATTATCCCTAAGGACCCTTAGACATAGAACCCCAGGCTGACTTCCACATCTGCTCCCAATTATTTGGCTCCTTTTGTTTCTTTATTTATGATGGCATTTGTAGATACAAGTTTGTCAGGTTGGACACAGTCCGTGCCCCTCGAGGGATTCACATTCTCAATCCCCATTTTACAGATGAGGTAACCGAGGCACAGAGAAGTTAGGCGATTTGTCCACAGTCACACAGCAGAAGGGGCGGAGCTGGGATTAGAACCCAGGTCCTTCGGATTCCCAGGCTTGTGCTCTATCCATTATGCCTCGCTGCTTCCATGTCCTTCTAGTAATCACTTAATGATACTAATTCATTCAATAGCATTTATTGAGCGCTTACTATGTACAGAGCACTGTACTAAGCGCTTGGAATGGACAGTTCGGCAACAGATAGAGACAATCCCTGCCCAACAATGGCTCACAGTCCAAACGGGGGAGACGGACGGCAGAGCAAAAGAGAACAAAACAAAAACAAGACGACATCATCAAGAAAAATAGAATCAAGGAGAGATACACCTCATTAACAAAATAACCTCCGTCCGGCGCAGGAACTAAACTGAAGGGTTTGGACCCATGTTTAGTTGAGTGCTCACCGTGTGCAGAGCACTGTACTAAGCGGTTGGGAGAGTACAACCTAACAGAGTTGGTACAGCAGTTCCTTGCCCACAGTGAGCTTCCCTTTTGAAGGACAGCAGTGACCAGAGAGAAACTTTCTTCAGGATTGTGGGTGTATTTATTATATAGACAGAGGGAAGATGTTTGATCTGACCCTATTTGAGATTTATTCTGGAGTCTGTAGTAGTGAGAGACGTAGAATTCAACATGTTACACACAGCTTAATGACTCTCCTGGCAAAGTCTCGTTCCTTCTATTGGGTCAGTCGATCGTATTTACCGAGGACTTACTGATAATAATGTTGGTATTTGTTAAGCGCTTACTATGTGCCGAGCACTGTTCTAAGCGCTGGAGTAGATGCAGGGTAATCAGGATGTCCCACACGAGACTCACAGTCTTAATCCCCATTTTACAGATGAGGTAACTGAGGCACCGAGAAGTTAAGTGACTTGCCCAAAGTCACACAGCTGACAGGTGGCGGAGCCGGGATTAAGAACCCATGACCTCTGACTCCTAAACCCGTGCTCTTTCCACTGAGCCATGCCGCTCCTCACTCACACTTACTATGTGCAGAGCACTGCACTGAACACTTGGGACAGTACAATGGAACAGACAAGTTCCCTGCCCGTAACGAACTTACAGTTATGGCAGGACTGGCGGAAAAATTTCTGTATCTTTGCCACCGCAAGTAGCCAGATGAGATTGCTCGAGGGCTCAGATATCAGTGCGAGATGTATAGTGGTTATAGATGAACTAATGCACGTTGATCAGTGGTAATTATCGAGTGTTAACTTTGTGCAGCACACTGTAGTAAGTGCTTGGGAGGGTACAAGATGATAGAACTGGAAGGAATGTTCCCTACCCTCTAGACTGTAAGCTTGCTGTGGGCAGGGACCGTGACCCCTAATTCTGTAGTACTGATCTCTCCCAAGCGCTTAGCAGAGTGCTCTGCACACAGTAAGTCCTCCATAAATACCATTCATTGATTTATCAATAAGGAGCTTACAGTCTAAGCAGGGGTTTTCCATGGAGCCCTTGAGCTCCTGGGGTGAGTTAAAAACCCTGTAATGAGTTTGGATACTGAGGCACGTGACGGATGACAGCGGGAATTCCGGGGTCCAGTGGGAAGCAGGGGCTTGTTCCAGGAGGTAACGAGTGCTTAGAACAGTGCCGTGCACATAGTAAGCGCTCAGTGAGTACCACTGATTGATTAACTGATACAGAGTGACTTGCACTGTGAAGCACTCAAGAGCCGAGTTATTTGGGGTTTTTTTTTTGCCATTTGTTTTGCAGCTGCTCCTGAGGAATCCAGCAGAAAGGCAGCTCGGCTTGGGCATTTCAGCGTCTAGCGCAGGTGTGCATGGGGAGAGTGGGTGGACGGAGGGTTGTGAGTATGTGTGTTGTGTATAAAAGGGATCGGGGTAGGAGGTGAGTCCTGAAGATGAAGAAGCAGCGGGAGGTAGCGTGGCCTGTTGGATAGAACTGGATAAACGGTGTGGCCTAGTGGATAGAGCATGGGCCTAGGAGTCAGAAGGGCCTGAGTTCTAATCCTGGCTCCAGCATTTGTCTGCTATGTGACCTTGAGCAAGTCACTTCACTTCTCTGTGCCTCAGTTCCCTCATCTGTAAAATGGAGATTAAGATTGTGAGCCGGCTGCGTCTAACCGGATTTGCTTGTATCCATCTCGACCCTGAGTACAGTGCCTGACACATAACGAGCGCTTAACAAACGCCATATAGAATGGTAATTAATGGAGGGGTACTTCAGGTACTTTTTATTTCTAAAAGGATTGAAACTCCTAGATTAATTGGTAGGACTACTAAAATGACTAGCGGGAAGCGACTAGGAACAGAAGTGGATTTTAATTAAGGAGTGCTTTGAAGGGCCTTTTTTTTCCCCAATCCCGAGAGTCTCTTCCACTCTCCTGAGCTGTTTGTGCTGCTGTTGAACAATTCCTCTCTCTCAATTTGCCTGATCCATTTCGGGAAGGAAAATGAACAATTTATTTCCAGGCCAATCCAGTGACTGTCCAGCATCCAACATTTTCATAACCTAGATTTTGGAGAGATCATTTACATAATGTGGCCAACGGCTCTGGGAGTCCCCCGGTTCTCCTGATGACATCAGATGGAGCTCAGTCGGTAGCAGAGGAGGAATGGGGTGAGGGGGAGGGGAGAAGGCAAGGGGTGCAGAGTGAAAGGTCATTCGCTACTTTAGCTAATCACTATTTCCCTTATCCCTAATTCACTTTGATGTCTGTCTTCCCCACAAAGACTGAAAACTCCTTGTGGGCAGTGAACCTGTCCTCCGACTCTGTTTTATTGTACTCTCCCAAGTGCTCAACACAGTGCTCTGCACATCGTGAATGCTCTATAACTATGATGATGATGATAAGTACCACTGATTGATGGATTGCTACCTTTTAGTCATAATATATAATAATGATTCAATGATAGTAATAATAACGATAAGTGTTAAGTGCTTGTGCCAAGCGCTGTACTAAAACATTGAGATAGATACAAGATAAGTAGGTGGGACAGAGTCCCTGTCCGCCGCGGGGCTCGGTCTAAGCAGAAGGACTGCGTTAAGGGCTAGGGTCAATGCAAGATTTTATTTTTTGTGGTATTTGTTGAGACCTTACTACATGCCAGGCACTTTACTAAGCACTAGGGTAGGTACCAACTAATCAGATTGGACACAATCCATGTCCCAGGTGGGGCTGACAGTCTTTATCCCCATTTTACAAAAGAGGGAACTGAGGCACAGAGAAAGTAAAGTGACTTGCTCCAGGTCACAGAGCAGCAAAATGGTGGAGCCAGGATTAGAACCCAGGCCCTTCTGACTCCTAGGCCCATGCTCTATCCACTAGGCCACACCGTTTATCCAGTTACCCTAGCCATCCTTGGGTAAGCTCTGTTGCCGTTTTGCACCGTCTATTCGTAATATGATAATGACTTAAAATTCGGCATTTGGCATAACGGCAATTATTTGTCAATGGCCTGCTATGTGGCAAGCACTGTTCTAAGTGCTGGGATAGATACGGGCTAATCAGGTCGGACACAGTCCCTGTCCTACAGGGAACTCACAGTCTAAGTAGGAGGGAGAACAGCTGTTGGATCCCTATTTCATAGAGGGGACAGATGAGGCATAGAGAGATTGAGTGACTTGCCCAAGGTCACACAACAGGCAAGGGGCAGAGCTGGGATTAAAATCCAGGTCGTGTGACTCTCAGGCCTGGGCTCTTTTTTGTTATATATAGCTGATATATTCCTATTTCCTTCTTCCGAAAAGAGGGATGTCTATGAATTCTGTACAGAATGAATCCCGCTCTGTCAGAACAATCCTGCTTTCAATTTGGGAAGAGAGTAAGGAAATTGGCTTTCTTTCCCAAACAGTCTCCGGTCCTGTGGGTGCTGCACTATGCCAGAAATTCCCAGAATTTCCTGGGTTCTAATCCTGGCTCCACAGCCTGTCTGCCGGGTGACCTTGGGCAAGTCACTTCTCTGGGCCTCAATTTCTCATCTTTGAAATGGGGATTGCATATCTGTTCTCCCTCTTACTTGCATGGTGAGTCGTGTGCGACAGGAGCCGGGGCCAACTTGATTATTTTGGCTCTCTCCCAGCGCTTAGTGCAAAGTTTGGCTCATAGAAAGCGCTTTAGTTTTCAATTATGATTATTTTTTCTGCATCTCTCAAAGGGCTAAACTGAAGAGAAACAGGAAGCCCGATCTGGAACCATCACCAGTGGTGTGGTTCTTATATTATTTGTTAAGCACTAACTATGTGCCAGGCACTCTACCGTTTACTGAGGTAGCTAACCCGACTGGTAACTGTCCAAACTAATCAGATTGGACACAGACCAATCTTAATCCAGTCTTAATCCACATTTTGCAGTTGCTAGAACTGATTCCCAGACAAATGAAGTGACCTCCCCGTGGTCACACGGAGAGAGCAGACAAGTGACACAGTCAGGATTAGAATCCAGGTCCTTCCGACTCCCAAGCTCGGGCACTATCCATTTAGGTCATGCTGCTGCTTGATTACTGCATCAGCCTCCTCGCCGACCGCCCGGCCTTCTGTCTGTCCCCTCTGCGGTCCTTGCTTCACTGTGCTGCCCAAACTATTTTCGGAAAAAAAGTTCAGTTCGTATCTTCCCGCTCCTCGAAAAACTCCATGGTTGCCCGTTTATCTCCTTACCATCAGCTTTAAGGCGCTCGATCAGCTCTCTCCCTCCTACCTAATCACACTGATCTCTTACTAATACCCAACCCGCCCACTCGGCTCCTTGAACACCAACCTAATTTCCGTACTTTGATCTCTTCTCTTCCGCCACTGACCCTCTGCCCGTGTTCTCTCTCAGCCGTGGAACTTCATCCCCCTTCCCATCCAAGAGTCCAACACTCTCCCCACCTTCAAAACCCTCTTAAAATCCCATTTCTTCCAAGAAGCCTTCCCTGACTGAACTGCTTATTTCCCCATCCATCCTCTCCTCTGCGTCGCCTATGCGCTTGGCTGTCTATCCCTTAAGCACACGGATACTAACCGCAGCCTCTCGGTACTCATAAAAAATCTTCTTAAACTCTAATGATTTCCCCTTTCTGTAATTAATTTTAATGTCTCTCCCGGCAATCAATCAACAGATCAATGGTATCTATCAAGCATCTACAGAGCCGAGCACTGTGCTCAGTGCTTGGCAGAATACAGTACGACAGAATTATCAGACACATTCCCTGCCCTCGATTAGCTTAGACTGTGATCCCTCTCTCGGCACAGGAACGCTGTAGTATTCAATTCAGAGGGTGTAGTACTCCAAAGAGCGGCCAGATCATCATTCACACATGCTTGAATCGAATGCGAAAGTCACATTTATGACAAAAAGAACATCAGTTTCCTCAGGGCCTGCTCGACAGCAAATTAAAATCGAGCCACGGCTGATAAATTGATTCCTTCCCTCAAACGGACTCAGAGAGAACAGAGAAGCCCTAGGCGGGTGTTCTCTCTGTTGGCCTTTCTCTTTGACCGTCTGCCTTCTTTCTGCATCTCTTTTTATGTTTAAATGGCATTTGTTCAGCGTTTGGTATGTGTCGAGCACTGTTCTAAGCGCTGGGATAAATTCAAATCAATCAGGGTGGACACAGTCCTTGTCCCACATGGGGCTCTGACTCTTTCTGTCTCTGTGTGCCTGTCTACCTGTCTCTCTGACGGTCTTTCTGAGAGTCTGCCTTTCTGTCTGCCTATCTGACTGTGCGTCTACCTGTCTCTCTGGCTTCCTGTCAGAGACTGAGAGGGCACTTATCCGAAGGCCCATATGTGCCCCGTTGAATTTCATGGGGGAATGGCAAGCCTGCCAGAGATGTGGCAACCCGCTAGTGGCCCCCTCATTGGAATAAGCAAACAAATTTTATCAGGGCCTAGTTTGGATTCCGGGAGTGAATCAACCAAATCTAGAAGCTGCCCCGAGTCTTTAAATGCATCAGAAAAGCAATGAGGCACTTATTTCTCCACTAGCACCGGTACCCAGGACCTTCACCACCACCAGTATTATCGTATCATCATCGTCAATCATTCAGTTGTATTTATTGCAGAACACTGTACTAAGCGCTTGGGAGAGTACGATAAACAGAGACCTTCACTGCCCATGACAAGCTTATCACCAACAATAGCATCATCGATCAATCACTGATATGCATTGAGTCCTTACCGAGTGCACAGGACTAAGCACCTGGGAAAGCAGTGGCATTTGCTGAACATTACCTGTGTGCACAACACTGTACTAAGCGCTTGGGGAAAGCAATCATACATCAGTGGCATTTACTGAGCGCTTCCTATGTGCAGAGCACTGTTACTAAGTCCTTGGAAAAGTACAAGACAATAGAGTTTGTAGACATGATCCCTGACCACAGAGAGTTCAGATTCTACACGGGAAGACAGATATTAAATTACAGATAGCGGAAATAGTGGAGTATAATGGACAGGGACTGAGGTATCATAACTGTTATAAGTATTTATCATTCCCCTCCTGGGTGCAGAACACTGTTCTAAGTGCTTGGGAGAATCAAAGGCACAATTTACAATCTCATTGAGCATACAGACAGACACAGATTGTATGCTGACAATGGGAACAAGAAGAAAATCAGAGGTGAAGCAGAAGTAAGCAAAAGTAAATAAATACATGCATAAGTGGAATAATAAACAGACCTGCACATGGCTGGTGAGCCTAGGTAAAAAGATGATCAGATCAGGTAGATCAATTTATCAATGAATCATATTTATTGAGCATTGACTATGTGCAGAGCAACCAACCAATCATTGGTATTTGAGTGCTTTCTATGTGCAGAGCACTCTACTAAGCGCTTGGGAGGATGCAGCACAACAGGATTAGCAGGCACATTCACTGCCCTTAAGGAGCTTACAGTCTAGAGCGCTGTACTAAGCGCTTCGAAGAGTTTCATCTTCAGAGGTGGTCGACTTATCTGACCTCGTCAGGCTTACAGTCTAGAGGGGGAGACAGACATTAGTATTAATAAATTTCAGATACGCACGTAATTGCTGAGGGGCTGAGGGAGAAGTGAATAAAGGGTACAAATCCAGGTGGAAGGGTGATGCAGAAGGAAGTGGGAGAAGAGTAAATGAGGGGTTAGTCAGGGAAGACCTCTTGGAGGAGATGGGCCTTCAGTGAGACTTTGAAGGTGGGGTGAGTAACTGTCTGTTGGATATGTAGGGGAAGGTCGTCCAGGAGAGAGGCAGGACAGGGGTGAGAGGTTGGTAGCGAAATAGATGAGGTCGAGGTACAGTGAGTAGATTGGCATCAGAGGGATGGGAGTAGGAGAGCAGAGAGCTGAGGGAGTAGGGTGCAAACCGATCGAATGCTTTAAAGATGATGGCGAGGGGCTTCTGTTTGTGGAGGTGGATGGGCAGCCACTGGAGTTTCTTGAAGAGGGGGACTGAACGTTAAATTTTCCGGACAGCAGAGTGAAGTATGGACTGGAGTGGGGAGAGACAGAAGGCAGGGAGGTCAGAGAGGAGATCGATACAGTAATCAAGGTGGGACAAGTGCTTGGATTAACGTGGTAGCATTTTGGATGGAGAGGAAAGGGTGGATTTGACCGATGCTGCGAAGGCTGAACCCACAGGATTTGGTGACAAATTGAATATGTGGATTAAATAGGAGCGATGAATTGTAGATAACTTCGAAGTTATGAGAGCGATGAATTGTAGATAACTTCAAAGTTGTGAGACAGGAAGGATGGTTGTGTTGTCTACAATGACAGAATAGTCAAGAGGAGGACAGGGTGGGAAGATAAGGAGTTCTGTTTTGAACATGTTAAGTAGGTGGAACATCCAAGTAAAAGTGTCCTGAAGGTAGAGGGAAATGTGAGACTGCAAAGAAGAGAGAGATCAGGGCTGGAGATATCGATTTGGGAATCAACTGCATAGAGATGGTAGCTGAAGCCATGGGACTTAGATATATATTATATCATATATTAGATAATATTTTTCTAAAGGAATAATAATAATAGTAAATAATTGTGGCATTTGTTAAGTGCTTACTATGTGTCAAACTGTTCTAAGAGCTGGGGTAGACCCAAGATCATCAGGTCCCATATGAGGCTCATAGTCTAAATAGGATGGAGAAAAGGTATTGACATCCCATTTTGCAGGTGGGGGAACTGAGGCCCAGAAAAGTGAAGTGACTTGCCCAAGGTCACAGAGTAGACAAGCGGCAGAGCCGGAATTAGAGCTCCGCTCCTAGAAATAGGACACAAACCCTTTCTTGAGGCCCAGACACTGGACTGAAGTTCTGCTATTAGGAAGAGTGGGCCTTTGTGGTCCCTTCGTCAGTTTTCACAATGTCGTATATATTGAGCACTTACTGTGCAGAACCCTGTAGTAAGTGTGTGGGTGAGAAACATATAATGGAGTTGGTAAACACATTCCCTGCCCACAGTGAGCTAACAGTCGGTTTTCTGCTCTGACGGGAGGAAATCTGAGGAGAACTTGTGGGTTTAGCTACCATAATAACCATTCATTCATTCATTCAATAGTATTTATTGAGCACTTACTACGTGCAGAGCACTGTACTAAGCGCTTGGAATGGACAATTCGGCAACAGATAGAGACATTCCCTGCCCAGTGACGGGCTCACAGTCTACAGATAAGGCAGAAAGAAGTGTTATTATGAAAAGGAGACGGTACGACAAATAGACTGCTTATAACAAAGTGATGTATTTGCCATGCCATTGAAGGCCTATGAATTTGTGAGGAATGAAGTTGTCACCACAACAATATGATTTTGTCTTCTGATGGATAACGCAATTATCCCTTCTTGGTTTCGATGCTGTTAAAGAATTTCCCCTTCCTCGGTTTTAGTTTGATTATCTCAATATTTTTTTTCCCGGTGCACTTTGAATTTTGGAAGTATTGAGGTACGTGTTTTTCTCAGATTACCCTTTCTGACTTGAATTAAACTTTTATGGCATGAAATCTAGAGGGAAATTGAGTCGGAATGGGAACTTGATTTTCCAAAGGAAAAAGTAAGATGTTTCAGTTCTGTAGATTACCCTTAACGTTTAGGTATTTATAGGCATCTGCAACACGTGCGTACGTATATTCAATTGTTCAATCTATTACTTCTTCTGGTTTCTGCTGATAATAATAATAATAATAATGTTGGTATTTGTTAAGCGCTTACTACGTGCAGAGCACTGTTCTAAGCTCTGGGGTAGATACAGGGGAATGAGGTTGTCCCACGTGAGGCTCACAGTCTTCATCCCCATTTTACAGATGAGGGAACTGAGGCACAGAGAAGTGAAGGGACTTGCCCACAGTCACACAGCTGGCAAGGGGCAGAGTCGGGATATTTCACCCTGACCTTTCCACTCTACTCTCTAGTTGATCTTTGCTTTTCCTCCTGTGCCTATTACTTGTCAAGCATGGCCCAGTGGAAAGAGCACAGGTCTGGGTCAGTGGACTTGGCTTCAAATCCTCACATCACCACTTGTCTGCTGGGAGGGCTTGGGCAAATCAGTCAACTTCTCTGTGCCTCAGTTACTTCATCTGTCAAATGGGGATTAAGACTATTAATCCCACAAGGGACATGGACTACATCCACTCTGATTATCTTGTATCTACCTCAGCGCTTCGTTCGGTGCCTGGAAAATAGTAAGAGCTCAACAAATACCGTACAAAATAGTAATTTTGCATTTTACTTCAACTTTCCTCCTCCATCTCTCCCCGCCCATTATTATGTTTACTCTCTCTATCTTGTTTCTCCTTCCTTTATTCCTCTCTTTTTAACATGCTGACTCCCTATTCCTCCTCATCTCCCCCTGCCACTAGGTTCTTTGTGAATGGCCACTCTGCTATATATATATATATATATGTATGTGAATACACATATATATTAAATCTATATTTAAATGGTATTTGTATGATGCCTATTGGCACAGCTATTTTCTTGGAACATTTCCACTGTGTTGTCTTACAGCTCATCCAAAAATCTATTTTCTAACCTTTGCTAAATTGCCTTCGCTAACCTAATTAAGAAGACTTTACAGAACCAATATTTAAGGTTCCACCAGATTGGGGTCATTGAGCAGAAGAAGAATGGACGGAGCCTTTAAAGAATCTTGCCTGAGAGATATGCTGTTAATTAGTGACTTAATGAGACCAACAGTTTGTTACTATGGAAATTCCAATTAGGAAAAATGATTTGGCAGATGAATTCGCAGTGACAGTAAATGTTCCCAGAGATGCTAACTGTGAGCTAATTTTGTTAAATATTCTGATGCTCTTGACTTGATTTTTCCTATGATTTTTTTCCATCAAGAACTTATTTTTATTGTAGCAAGATGTATTTTCAAAAGAAAGCAGATTAAGAGAGCAATTTGGTGGAAAAGTGCTTCAGTTCAGTGACTTTAACACACACTAGAGAAAAACAATTATGGATATTAGTATTTCTTCAAAAATCCCTTCCTGCCATCTAGATGGCCCCTCCCCCGTCAGTCGATTTTTGTAATCCATTAGGTGACCATTACAATATTTTTGTGCCTTTCTGTCCCCTTCCTTCATCTGACATTAGGACATTGACTGACCAAAAAAAAAAAAAAATCTTCATTTGTTTTTCCCGTCGGAGGGATAATTTTACTACTGATATCGCTCTAAAAAGTCCATTTCTACGATGGTATGCCACCATGAGGGAAGAAGCTAGAAAGTTTATGAAATTGCAGTGTAGCTTAATGGAAAGAGTACAGGATGGAGAGTCAGGAGACCTGGGTTCTAATCCTGCTTCGCCACTTGCCTGCTGTGAGCTTTGATTTTCTCAACTGTAAAATGGGATTCACTATATGTTCTTCCAGCTTAGACTGCGAACTGACACTGGGAAGGGCCTGTGTCTGATCTGATTCCATACCCCTTGGCACTTAATAAATGCTACGTTACCGTTCTCCCGTTCTCCCAATTGTCATGTTGTTCCAAAGCAAGACATTCCCTAAAATATAATGCTTAAAGAATAGTAAAATAATTCCACATCCCTTCACTTTCAATCACACCTCTGTGGGCCTTTCTCTAGTCTCCTGGATATCATTATCTTGTTGGTCATCATCTTTACCTACTCTGTCTTGCAAATGCCATTCCACACCCCTTTTTTTATTGAATCGCATTTGGCAAAGAATTCAAGGAGGGAGCAACGGAAGCATAATCTCGAGGAGAGATCCAGGGAGAGACACTGACAGAGACAAAAGCTGAGAGAAAAGACAGAAAGAAATAGGAACCCTAGCAATAATAAGAGCGCTGGTATTTTTTAAGCACTTACTGTGTGCCTAGCACGGTACTACGCTCTCGGGTAGACCCAAGATGATCAGGTTGGACATGGTAGTGTTCACAGTCTAAGTAGGAGGGAGTAGGACTCAATCCCCATAATAACAGAAGAATAAACAGGCCCAGAGAATTCATTCGATCGTATTTATTAAGTGTGCAGAGCACTGTACGTAGAATTGAAGAGACTTGCCTGAGGTCACACAGAAAACAAGTGGCAGAGCTGGGATTAGAGAATGTAGACAGGTTCCCTGTCCACAATGAGTTTACAGTCTAGAGGAGGAGGCAGGCATTAATATAAATAACCAATTCATCTCCTTTTTTTTGAAGTATGAGAAAGGCAGAAGAAGCAAAGGAGCCTCTTCCTTGCAACCGATTCACAGGAGTCAATTAGGAACTAAGGGTGCTTACCAAAGAAAACCAGAATACTGATTCTCCAAAATTCTATTGCTCTGTGGGTCTTCTCCAGGAGTTGCTGGAGAAGGATCTGGGTTCTAATTCCGGATCCGCCAACTGTCCGCTGTGTGACCTCGGGCAAGGCCCTTCACTTCTCTGTGCCTCAATTAACGCATCTGTAAAAATGAGGAAATAAGACTGTGAGTCCCAGGTGAGACAGGGATTGTGTCCCACCTGATAAGCTTGCATCTACCCCAGTGCTCAGTACAGTGCCTGGCCCATAACAAGTGCTTAACAAATACCATAAAAACAAAAAATCCCCCAAAACCCATGTCCTCTGACTCCCAGGACCATGTTCTTTCTATTAGGCCAGGCTGCTGAGAATAGGTGAGTGGGAAGGTGGAGTTAAATATTCACCTGATACTTCATGCTTAATTGGCCCATTCTTACTCTCAAACTATTTTATATCTCAACTGAAGCTCTCGGTCCCCCTGACACACACCACTCTGGGGTAGATACAAGATCATCAGCTTCAAAAGCTTCGTGGTACACGGAGAATTCAGGAAACCCACCTCATCCACCTCAGCTAACACGACGTCGGTGATGGTCTCCGATCCCCCTGTCTTGTATCCAAGACCCGGGATGATGGAAATGGACTGAACGTTTAATTGGTTTAAAGCTTTCTGTTTCCGAAACTTAATTGAATCTGTGCCTTAAGTAATTTCTTCTGGTTTGAAAAATCCCCTCAAATCTTAATAAAAATCTCCTAAAGGACAAGCTGATGAAGTGGCCATTTGAAATTGCTGAATCTGAAATGAGGTTTTAAATGATAAAAAAAAAAATGAATTCATGTTCTCGGAGCTGTCTCGGATATTAAAAAAGAAAAAAAAATAAGCACGTCCACCAGCAGCGAGTGGGTTTCAGTCCATTTTTATTTCCCGTCTTGGGAGAGTTGAGCGAAAATTGACCCGTCAAAATGACTCAAATGGATCGATGTAGGTTGAGAGGATGGGAAGCAGTAGATCAATCAATGAATGGCATTTACTGAGCACTTCCTGTCTGCAGAGCCCTGTGCTAAACACTTGGGAGAGTACAATACAAGAGAGTGTAAATGCACTCTCAGTTCCCCATCCCTCCTCGGTTCTTGTGGCCCCGTGAATGTATTTAGCAGGGATTGGAAAGACAGTGTTCGTAAATATGGCTTTGTTAAGCGCTTACTAATGTGCCAAGCCCTGGGGTAGACACATGACCGTCAGGGCGAATCAAATCCCAGGCCCACATCTAAGTAATAATGTTGGTATTTGTTATGCGCTTACTATGTGCCGAGCACTGTTCTAAGCGCTGGGGTAGACACAAGGGAATCAGGTTGTCCCACGTGAGGCTCACAGTTAATCCCCATTTTACAGATGAGGTCACTGAGGCCCAGTGAAGTGAAGTGACTTGCCCACAGTCACACAGCTGATAAGTGGCAGAGCCGGGATTCGAACCCATGACCTCTGACTCCCAAGCCCAGGCTCTTACTATGTGCAGAGCACTCCTTTAAGCACTTGGGAGAGTACAATACAACAGAAATGATGGACCTACTCCCTGCCCACATTGGAGGTATATTGAGCGCTTAGTGGCAAGAGTACGGGCTTGGGAGTCAGAGGACATGGGTTCTAATCCCGGCTCGGCCATTTGCCTGCTGTGTGACCTTGGGCAAGTCATTTAACTTCTCTGTGTCTCAGTTACCTCATCTGTAAAATGGGGATTAAGACTGTGAACCCCACGTGGGACAACCTGATGACCTTGTATCTACCCCAGAGCTTAGAACAGTGCTTGGCACATAGTAAGCGCTTAACAAATACCATATTTTTTTATGATTATTATACAGCACTATACTAAGTGCTGGGGAGAGTACAGTACAGCAGAGTTGACAGACACTTCCCTGCCCTCAGGAGCTTGAAGTCTAAAGGGGCGACAGCCATGAAAATAAATTACTGAGACGTAAATAAGTGCCGTGGGGTGAATATCAAGTGCTTATAAGTACAGATGGGAGAGCACAGGTGATGAAGGGAGAGGGATTTCAGGGTTGGCATTTCAGCCCTTGACTCCTAAAGGCAAAGTACCGTTGACGTGACACAGAAGGAAGATCATTACACACCTCAGTTGACCAAGAGATTGGAAGTTTGATCAGACACAGGAAGCTGCTATGCACTCTAGCATAGCCAATTTGGAAAACTTCCACTCCGAACGAACAGCTCGACAGCCGTCTTGGAAACGTGAAATGATGCTCAGGCTTGCTCTCATTTATCCGGAGATCCTGATTCGCGGAAAATAATTACTCGTCCTCAAAGGTTGCTGGTGGAGTGCAAAGTCAGCACGGAAATAGACCGGCTCTCAGTGACTGAAAGGAAAGAGAAACAGTATGTTCTGTGTCTGAACAGGCTCACCTTGGGTGCAATTAGGGAGCTTGTGTAATTTTGCATAATCTTTCATTTTTGTTGGTAAGGAGGAAGAAAAATAATAATAGTTATGGTATTTGTTAAGCGTTTACTATGTGCCAAGCACTGTTCTAAGTGCTGGGGGAGATCCGAGGTCATCAGATTGGACACAGTTCCTTTCCCGCACGGGGCTCACAGTCTTCATCCCCACTTTACAGAGGAAGGAACTGAGGCGCAGAGAAGTTAAGTGTCATGCCCAAGGTCACACAACGGACATATGGCAGAGCCAGGATTAGAACCGTGTCCTCTGACTCCCGGGCCTTCGTTCTATCCGCTAGGCCACACCTCTTCTCATAATGATCCATCTGTCACCGTGAGACCCGGTAACCCATCCAGGCACCGTTTAGCTCTCCGAGATAGAAAAATCATCAAATTTTCCAGTCCAAACCAGGCTCGGATTGGACCCGACAGAAAATTCAGGCTCACCGAGATTTTCAAGGGGGTAAAAATTAGGTCGCAGCAGATCCAGAGATTCTAAAGCCGTTGCCTTCTGATTCTAGTGATTAGTCACGGTAAATCTAAGACTCCACGACCCAGCATGCACTACTAAGGCACTCATATGTTACTCCTTTCCGCTTTCCTCCTCCCAAACTGGTGACTTTAGATAATAATAATAATGTCGGTATTTGTTAAGCACTTACTATGTACAGAGCACTGTTCTAAGCGCTGGGGGAGATACAGGGTCATCAGGTTGTCCCACGTGAGGCTCACAGTTAATCCCCATTTTCCAGATGAGGTCACTGTGGCCCAGAGAAGTGAAGTGACTTGCCCACAGTCACACAGCTGACAAGTGTCAGAGCCGCAATTCGAACCCATGACGTCTGACACCCAAGCCCGGGCTCTTTCCACTGAGCCACGTAGCTTGAACCATTCGTGATGGAACTCTGGGGTTCACCGGGGACAGATGAGCTGGCTGTGGGCCTTGTCAGACCTGACCAAATAATAATAAAAACCGTGTTCTTGTTGAATGCTTAGCGTGCGCCAAGCTCTGGAGTCCATACAAGACACTCAGGTCGGACACCGTCTCTGTCCCGCTCGGGGCACGTGGTTTAAATCGGAGGGTCCGCACGGGTTGAGGAAATCGAGGCACAGAGACGTTAAGTGACTAGATCGAGGTCACAAGGCAGGCGTATGGGAGAACTGAGATTAGAACCCAGGTCCTCTGTCTTGCAGGTCCATCGTCCATCCACTAGACCACACTGCTTCTGCACTAACCTGATGCCTCTAAGCCAGAAGGATATCACTAGGTCTGACTTGCTCATCTTGTACCTACCCCAGTGCTTAGTACAGTGCTTGGCACGTGGTAAGTGCTTAACAAACATTATCATTATTATTATTATTGTTTTTCAACAAGTGCTAGGGACTTGAAAAAGTGGGAGGTCTCTTCTCGCTTCTTACCGGCGGTAAAATCTCCAGGGTCCGCTGGGGTTTTGAATCCAGATTTGGGCTCAGCTATATAATAACTCGACTATCTGTGCAAGAAAATCCGTGGCAAAACACTTGTCCGTAGGTACTTCATTCCCGGTGAAACGGTATGCTTCCGAACAGTGCCTTTGTCCTATAATAAATCTTTCATATCTGACGGGCTGATTGAAGGAGTAGATATATCTAGGACTCATTCTAGCTTGAGGGTGAATTTTTGTTTTATGAGAAACATTCTTGTCATGCTATTCATTCACTAGTATTTATCGAACGCTTTCTATGTGCAGAGCACTGTCCTAAGCGCTTGGAATGTGCAATTCGGCAACAGATAGAGACCATCCCTGCCCGACGACGGCTCACAGTCTAATCGGGAGAGACAGACGGACAAAAACAATAGCAATAATAGCAATTATTTTATTTGTTCAGTGCTTACTCGTCCGCTCATTTGTATCTCGTCCGCTCATTTGTATATATTTTTATTACCCTATTTATTTTGTTCATGAGATGTACATCTCCTCGATTCTATTCATTGCTATTGTTTTTGTCCGTCCGTCTCCCCCGATTAGACTGTGAGCCCGTCAGTGGGCGGGGATTGTCTCTATCTGTTGCCGAAGTGTACATTCCAAGCGCTTAGGACAGTGCTCTGCACACAGTCAGCGCTCAATAAATACTACTGAATGAATGAATATGCCAAGCACTGTACTAAGTACTGGGATATCCACGTGGGGCTCACAGTCCAGATCAATTAATCCATCAATCCTATTTTTTGAGCACTTACCGTGTGCAGAGCACTGAACTAAGCACTTGGGAGAGTACAATAAAACAGAGTTGGTAGGCACGTTCCCTGTTCACGACAAACTTAGAGTCTAGAGGGAGTTACGAATAAATAAATTACGAGTATATTTGTAAGTGCTGGGGGGGGGGGGTGAATAAAGGGTACAAATCCAAGGGCAAGGGCGACGCAGAGAGGGAGTGGGAGAAGGGGAGATGAGGGCCTAGTCAGGGAAGCCCTCTTGGAGGGGATGTGACTTCATTAAGGTTTTGAAGGTGGGGAGAGGGATCGTCTGTCAGGAATTGGGTAAGAGGTCAGTGGCAAGATGGATGAGGTGAGTACGTTGGCATTAGAGGAGAAAATGAGGAAGTAGGAGGAAATCATGGAGATAAGATAGGAGGGCGTAGGTGATTGAGTGCTTAGAAATGATTGGAAATGAGTTTCTTTTTGATGCAGAGGTGGATGGGCAACCACTGAAGCGTCTTGAGGAGTGGAGAAACACGGACTGAACATTTCTGTAGAAAAAAGGCCCGGGCAGCGAAGTGAAATACCGACTGGAGTGGAGAGAAACAGGAGGAAGAGAGTCAGCGAGGAGGCTGATGCGGTAATCAAGGCAGGACGGGATCAGTGCCCGGATTAACGTCGCCGCAGTTTGGATGGAGAGGGAAGAGCGGATCTTAGTGATGTCGTGAAGGTAAAACGGACAGGATTTAGCGACGGATTGAACGTGTGGGTTGAATGAGAGAGAGGAGTCGAGGATAACGCCAAGGTTAAGGATTCATGAGACGGGGAGGATGGCGGAATGGTCTGCGGTGACAGGAAAGTCAGGGGGAGGACAGGGTTTGGGTGGGAAAATTAGGGGCTCTGGTAGGGATAGGAACAACAGGTATTGATAATAATAATGTTGGTATTTGTTAAGCGCTTACTATGTGCAGAGCACTGTTCTAAGCGCTGGGGTAGACACAGGGTAATCGGGTTGTCCCACGTGAGGCTCACAGTCTTCATCCCCACTATACGGATGAGGTAACTGAGGCCCAGAGAAGTCAAGTGACTTGTCCACAGTCACATAGCTGACAAGTGGCAGAGCTGGAATTCGAACCCATAACCTCTGACTCCCAAGCCCGGGCTCTTTCCGCTGAGCCGCGCTGCTTCTCTATAGGAACCTGGGCAAAGAGAAGTTAAGGGGTTTGCCCAAGATCACACGGCTTGTGCATGGCCATGGCGGGATTAGGGTCCAGGCCCTATCGTGTTGTTGTGATACTCCCTGGTGACCCTGATTTCTCCTCGTAGCCCCTCCAACCTGTAGAAATCCTCCAACACTGGTGCCCAAGTATCCTGATGGACTTTAGACCAGATAATGATAATAATAATAATCCTAATGGGATTTATTAAGCACTTACTATGTGCCAGGGACAGTTGTAAGCGCCGAGGTGGATACAAGCATATCAGGTTGGGCCCAGTCCCTGTCCTATGTGGGGCTCCCAGTCTCAATCCCCATTTTCCAGATGAAGTTCCTGAGGCACGGAGAAGTGAAATGACTTGCCCAAGGTCGCGCAGCAGACAGGTTCCTGGCCTTTAACACTCAGGACTTCGAGAGAAGCAGCGCGGCTCAGTGGAAAGAGCCCGGGCTTGGGAGTCAGAGGTCATGGGTTCGAGTCCCGGCTCTGCCACTTGTCAGCTGTGTGACTGTGGGCGAGTCACTTGACTTCTCGGTCCCTCAGTTCCCTCATCTGTAAAATGGGGGTGAAGACTATGAGTCTCACGTGGGACGACCCGATTACCCTCTATCTCCCCCAGCGCTTAGAACAGTGCTCCACACATAGGAAGCACTTAACAAATACCAACATTATTATTGTTATTTAGAGACTTTCTGATCTCCAGAGCACCAGGAAGCATGTTTGAGCGGCGTGTACCATCAAGCATGAACTGGCTACATATTTTTATGGTATCTGTGAAGTACTTACTATCTGCACTTAGTACTGGGACAGATACAAGACCACTAGATCAGATACTATTCTTGTTCCACATGGAGCTCTCAGTCTCAATTCCCGTTGTACAGATGAGAGAACTGAGGCACATAGAATAATAATAATACTCGTGGTATTTGCTAATCACTTACTATGTGCCAGGCACTGCTCCGTGTGTTGGGGTAGATAGAAGCTAATCAGGTTGGACAAAGTCTGTGTCCCACACCGCGTCCCCAGGCTTAATCCCCATATTACAGACGAGGGAACTGAGGCACAAAGAAATGAAGTGACTTTTCCAATGTCACACAGCAGACAAGTGTTTGAGAAGCAGCATGGGCTACTGGATTGAGGACGGGCCTTGGAAGCAGAAGGACCTGGGTTCTAATCCAGAGCAGCGTGGCTCAGTGGAAAGAGCACGGGCTTTGGAGTCAGGGCTCATGAGTTCGAATCCCAGCTCTGCCACTTGTCGGCTGTGTGACTGTGGGCAAGTCACTTAACTTCTCTGGGCCTCAGTTCCCTCATCTGTAAAATGGGGATTAAGACTGTGAGCCCCACGTGGGACAACCTGATTCCCCTATGTCTACCCCAGCGCTTAGAACGGTGCTCGGCACATAGTAAGCGCTTAACAAATACCAACATCATCATCATCATCATTAATCCCCGCTCCACCACTTGTCTGCTGTGTGACCTGGGGCAACTCACTTCAGTTCTTTGTGCCTCAGTTACCTCATTTGTAAAATAAGGATTGAAACTGTGAGCTCCGTGAGGGACAGGGACCGTGTCCGACCCAATTTGCTTGTATCCACCACGGCACTTAGTACTGTGCCAGGTACATAGTAAGTGCTTAACAAATACCCCAATAATTATGCTTAACAAATACCCCAATAATTATTATTATGTTATTATTCGGTGTTAGAAGCGGAACTAGAACCCAGGCCCTTCTGACTCCCAGGCCCGTGCTCCCAAGCTACACTCACACGTCTCGTTCATATGTTCCCCATGGTTCCCTAGGGCGATGCCTGGCCCGTTAGAGCACTGGCTATTAATTACGTCTATTTCCGAAAGACAATAAGAGAGTCATCTGGAGCATCCCAGCCTGCGTGCTAACACGAATCAGGACGAACCTCTCATTAATGAGAGCAACGAGAAACCTCTGCCCGTTACGAGTCAGCCCGTCCTACTTTGTGTCTCTCCCCGACATCCATCACACCTACTCAACGCCCCTAAGTGAAAACGATACGCTCATCGAAGCCTCCCAGTTGGGTTTCCTCGGGGTTTTTTAGAGCGAGTCCTACACGGAACGGGAAGCAATTTGCTTTTTCTGGTGCTGGAGTCGGTTCCACCCACCATGGAAACGTGGGGTGGAGGGAGATAAGATCTAGGGTCATGCTGTTCTCTCACCTGTGGGCCCTGGTCGTTTTGGAAAGACATAAGGTCTTGGATATCGGTGGTTTAAGTGATCATCCTGGGCCTGGGATAGTCTTAAGCGGAAGTTTTTATACTGGCCGAGAACACACAGCGGCTACATTAAGTTCCTTTTTTTAAAAATCGTGCTTGTTAATCAATCACTATGCGCAGAACCATATACTAAGCCCTTGGGAACATAGCCTTCCTAGTTTGATGTCAAGCCAGCTCCATGGACAGGTGATGGCCAAACCAATTACACTGAGAGATGAAAATTAAGATTCTAAGGTCCTTTTTTTTTAAAATAATATTTGTAGATCAATCAGTAGTATTTTTTTGAGCGCTTACTGTGTGCAGAGCATTGTATTAAGTACTTGGGAGAGTACAATACAACAGAGTTGGTAGACACATTCCCTGCTCAAAATGAGCCTAAGTAGTTACTATGTGCTAGACCGGGGCTTGGGGTAGAGACAAGCTAATCGGGTTGGACACAGTCCACGTCCCGCATGAGGCTCATGGTTTTAATCCCCATTGAACAGATGAGGAAACGGAAGCACAGAGACGTTTAATGACTTGCCCATGGTCCCCCAGCAGACCCATGGTAGAGCAGGGATTAGAACCCAAGTCCTCGGACTCCCAGGCAGATAACTCGTGGGTGGGGAACGTGACTACTAAGTCTGTTGTATTGTACTTCTCTGTGCCTCAGTTACCTCATCTGTAAAATGGGGATTAACCGTGAGCCTCACGCGGGACAACCTGATTGCCCTGTATCTACCCCAGCGCTTAGAACAGTGCTCTGCACGTAGTAAGCGCTTAACAAATACCAACATTAATACTCTGCCAAACAGTACAGTGCTCTGCGCCCAGTGAGGAATCAATGAATACTATTAATTGATAGATTGAGCCCTAAGCAGCCAGCCAGTGGGAAGCCCTGGTTCCTCTTTCAACCCACAACAGAGGCCTGGGAATCAGAAGAACCTGGCTTCAAATCACGGCTCCACCTCTTGCCTGCCGCGAGTGGAAAAAGCATGGGCTTTGGAGTCAGAGGTCATGAGTTCGAATCCCAGCTCTGCCACTTGTCGGCTGTGTGACTGTGGGCAAGTCACTTAACTTCTCTGTGCCTCAGTTACCTCATCTGTAAAATGGGGATTAAGACTGTGAGCCCCACGTGGGACAACCCGATTCCCCTGTGTCTACCCCAGCGCTTAGAACAGTGCTCTGCACATAGTAAGCGTTTAACAAATACCAACATTATTATTATTATTACCTTGGACAAGTCACTTCACTTCTCTGTGCCTCGGCGACCTCATCTGTAAATGGGGATTAGGACTGTGAGCCCCATGTGGGACAGGGACGGTCTCCAATCGGAGACAGTCAGCTTGTAACTTGTATCTTAACTCACGTCTAGCTCAGTGCTTAGTACAGTGCCTGGCACATAATAAGTGCTTAATAAATACCATTAAAAAAAAAAGAGAAGGGTTCTCGCTTCCACGGGGGTGCTTTTTTGATAACTCCAGCCAACCCCTGTGACCGGCTAACTGTACGATAGCTCTCTGGAATATCAGAAATTCCTAACCAGGAAGCATCGGACACGAACTGATAATAACGTTACTCTTATGATTCTTTTCTCCTGCTCGTTCCTGGATTTGGAGAGAAGGGTAACTGACATCTTGCATTCGTCCCCACATCCGCACCTGATACCAACACGGTATCTATCTCCGCGAATGTCTAGTTGGCTCTTATCGAATCTGCCTCAGGCTTCTGGCAGCAAGCCCTGTTGCTTCCAAAGAAATAACCCCTCGGTTTTTAGTCTATTAGGCAGTTGAACCTGATACAGTTCAATCCTGTTTCGATTGTGGATTTTCACGTGGAAAAAATGTACCGTGGCAGCTGGGTAAGGAAGAGCTCTCACCTACTTGTCAGAACCCCAAACTGACTCTGAAAGTCGGTAATAGAATCTCTCTGCGCTTCCTTAATGGCGGGCGACTGGAGTTTATAAAGAAAGCTAGTCTGATTTCCTTTTCTAATAGAGTGCGCTGAAATTCCCATTTTGCTGGCAAACATTCCTGTAATCATCTTGGATTGGTGAAGAAGATGATTAAAAATGCTTGAGTGACTGTTGGAGAGTGGCTGAGGAGAAGATAGGGTTATTCGAGTCGTGAATAACAAATAATACCCTTAACGTTGTCCTCGGTGTAAAGCCTCTTGCTTCCCCTAAATTCAAAAGGTCCTAAGAATACATTTTCAGGTGTTTTTCCCACATAATGAAAGGGAGAGGATTATTTCCACTTTGTAAGTGGAGAAACAGAAGATGATAATATTAACAATAATAATTAGGGTATTGGTTAAGCGCTTACTATGTGCCAAGCACTGTTTTAAGCGCTGGGGCAGATACAGGGTAATCAGGTCGTCCCACGTGGGGGGGGGGGGTCACAGTTTTAATCCCCATTTTACAGATGAGGTAACTGAGGCCCAGAGAAGTTAAGAAGAAAAGCTAATGTCACTAACAGTCATTCTGGAATTTGTTAAGGACCACCTCACAGTTAGCTACTTCATTCATTCATTCAATCATTCAGTCATATTTATTGAGCGCTTACTGTGTGCAGAGCACTGTACTAAATGCTTGAGAGAGGAAAACGTAACAATAAAGAGACACATTCCCTGCCCACTATGCGCAAGTAGCATGGCCTGGTGCATAAAACATGGGCCTGGAAGTCAGAGGATCTGTGTTCTAATCCTGGTTCCACCACTTGCCTGCTGTGTGAGCCTGGGCAGGTTACTCAACTTCTCCATGCCTTGATTTACTCATCTGTAACGCGTCAGTACAATACCTCTTTCCCCTTCCTACGGAGATTTTGATCCCCATGTGGGAGAGGACTGTATCCAACCTGATTAGCGCATCTCTATCCCATTGTTTAGAGCAGCGTTCGACACATCGTAAGCACTAAACAAATGCCATTATTATTAACTGCCAAGCACCAGGGTAGGTGTAATACAACCAGATCGGACTCAGTCCCTGTGCCATGTAGGATTAGAAGTCTAAGGGGTCGGGAGAAGAGGTCTTTAAACCCTATTCTACAGATGAGGAAACTGAGGCACAGCGAAGTAAGTGTCTTGCCCAAGGTCAGACAACAGGGTTTTGGTGAAACTGGAGCTAGAGTACTCTCCCCCTCTTCAAAGTCTTCTTGAAAGCACATCTCCTCCAAGAGGCCTTCCCTGACTAAGCCCCCCTTTCCTCTTCTCCCACTCCCTTCTGCATCACCCCGACTTGCTCCCTTTTTTAATAATGTTGGTATGTGTTAAGCGCTTACTATGTGCAGAGCACTGTTCTAAGCGCTGGGGGAGATACAGGGTCATCGGGTCGTCCCCCGTGAGGCTCACGGTCAATCCCCATTTTCCAGATGAGGTCACTGAGGCCCAGCGAAGTGAAGTGACTTGCCCACAGTCACACAGCTGCCAAGACCACCCAGCCCCGCAGCACTGATGTCCACATCTGTAATTTATTTATATTAATGTCTGCCTCCCCTCCCGAATACCGTAAGCTCACTGCGGGGAGGAAATGTGTCTGTCTATTATTGTACTCTCCCAAGCGTTTAGTACAATGCTCTGCGCACAGTAAGCGCTCAGTAAATACGTTTGAACGAATGAATAAATGAAACCAGGTCTTCTGGCTCCCAGATATACGCTCTTGATCGTGCCAGTCACGTGAGAGTCTAAATCAAGGTTACGTGGTAGATATGAGAAGGATTTCCGGTAACCTGAATCATCTAGTTATCATCCTCCCCACACCTCATTTCAAGGAAAGGACTGAAATGGTGTTTGGGGGAGAAAGAGAGAGCAGAGGGGAATTAGGGATAACTCAAGGGTAAAGAATACTGTTTAACTACCACGGTGTGTGAAGGGCACGTGGGAAGATAGGCCCATAGGCAATTTCCTCTCCACAGCGGAGCAGGCCGGGGACTATCTGCAAGGCTGGAATAGGAGCAATTTTAGATTAGATTAGATAATAAATTGGTATTTGTTAAGCTCTATGTGCCGAGCGCCGTTCTAAGCGCTGGGGGAGATACAGGGCCATCGGGTTGTCCCATGTGAGGTTCACAGTTAATCCTTATTTTACAGATGAGGTCACTGAGGCACAGAGAAGTGAAGTGACTTGCCCACAGTCACACAGTTGACAAGTGGCAGAGCCGGGATTCGAACCCATGACCTCTGCCTCCCAAGCCCGGGCTCTTTCCACTGAGCCACGCTGCTTCCCTAATGATGGTATTTGTTAAGCACTTACTATGTGCCGAGCACTGTTCTAAGCGTGGGGCAGATACAAAGGTGATCGGATTGTCCCACATGGGGCTCACAGTCTTAATCCCCATTTCCCAGATGAGGGAACTGAGGCCCAGAGAAGTGAAGTGACTTGCCCACAGTCACACAACTGACCAGTGGCGGAGGTAAGATTAGAACCCACGACTTCTGACTCCCAAGCCCGGGCTCTTTCCACTGAGCTACGGCATGGCCTAGCGGATAGAGCATGGGCTTTGGAATCAGAAGGACCTGGCTTATCATCCTGACTCCGCCACGTGTCGCTGCGTGACCTAGGACAAGTCATTTAACTTCTCTGTGCCTCAGTTACCTCATCCGTAAAGTGGAGATTAAGACAGTGAGGCCTATGTGGGACAGGGACTGTGTCCGACTCGATTACCCTGTATCTACCCCAGCGCTTAGTACAGTCCCTGGAACATAGTAAGCACTTATCAAATGCCGCAGTTATCATTAGCGGCAGTGGTACTTATGACCAACGCTCTTTCACACCGCGTCTGAGATGGGATTTATCCGGCCTCAGTGTGATTTGAATGGGGTTAGAGGTAGGGGTCCTTCCATTAAAACGGATGGGTGTTGGATGAGCAAATAGCCGGTGTCTAGGCCGTTAAGCGGAAGTGTGCCGAAGTCGTGTCTGATGCACGAGTTCGAGACTACAGCTTGCCCTGCATTGCTGAGGAGAACAGCGACGAACACAGCGTTCCTGAATTGGATCCTGTGTGCGTCCTAGGGAGACCCTCCGGCCTGATCGCTATGGTGACGAGATCTCCAGGCAGCTGCCAAACTTGAGAAAGGCTCGCTCCGGAAACATTACACCAGCCCATCAAGCACTGGTCCTCATTAGCCCCGACGCTTAGTCCGGTCCTCTGTACACAGTAAGGCCTCGATTAGTTCGATCGATTGCGTGATTAATACAGTTCGATCGGATTACTGGCAATCGTGTTTACCTGAGAAAGGCTCTCTCTGGAAATATTAGCCTATTAAACACATGGCCTCTTTAGCCCTAAAAATTATTACAGTGCTCTGCACACAGAAATAATAATAGTTAGTATTCGTTAAGCGCTTACTATGTGCCGAGCACTGTTCTAAGCGCTGGGGTAGACGCGGGGGAATCGGGTTGTCCCACGTGGGGCTCACCGTCTTCATCCCCATTTTACAAATGAGGTAACTGAGGCACGGAGAAGTGAAGTGACTTGCTCACAGTCACGCAGCTGACGAGTGGCAGAGCCGGCATTCGAACTCATGACCTCTGACTCCCAAGCCCGGGCTCTTTCCACTGAGCCACGCTGCTTCTCTCAAAGAGTACGATTAATTGACTGATTGACAGTAATTCATAGGTTCACTGGCAATCGTGTTTAGGCTCACTCTGGAAACACTATACTAGCCCATCAAGCAAGCGGCGTTACTACTCCTAGCGATTAGATCGGTGCTCCGCAACTAGTTAAGAGCTCAATAAGTAGGATTATTTGATTAAAAGTACTCACTTGGAGGGCGGTCGTGTTTACGTTCAAGCCTTTGAATCCCACTGATTTTTTCTTTTACAATATTTGTTAAGCGCTTGCAATGCGTCACACACGGAATAAGCACGGAATAATTACAAGTCAGTAAGGTTGGACACGATCCCTGACCCGCCTGGGGCTCACAGTCTAAATAGGAGGGTGAATGGGAAACTGAGGCCCGGGGAAGTTAAAAGTGACTTGCCTGCGGTCACAGAGCAAGTAATTGCCGGAGCCGAGATTAGACCCCAGGTACTCTGACTTCCAGGTCTGTGCTCTTTCCGCGAGGCCATGGTGTTTCTCACTTCCAGTATTAAGACACGGTAAGAACCAGCTGATTGAATGAAATGAAAGTGTAAAGTCAGTCGATCGCCTTTACTGAGCGCTTACCGTGTGCGGAGCCTGTACTAAGCGCTTGGGAGAGAACACTATAACGATAGACACATAAAGACGATGGCTGTGGAAATTCTCTCTCTTACCCTGTAGTGGCATCTCTTCCTTTTTCCTCTTTGGAGTCATCTTGGATGTGGTAGTTTTTTTTCCTTTTCATTAAAATCGTTAAGGGCTTACTATGTGCCAGACACTCTACTAAGCGCTGGGGTAGATTCAAGTTATATAGGTTGGACACGGTCCCCGTCCCTCATGGGGCTCACAGCCTTAATCCCCATTTTACAAATGAGGTACCTGAGGTATAGAGAATAATAATAGTGTTGGTATTTGTTAAGCGCTTACTACGTGCAGAGCACTGTTCGAAGCGCTGGGGTAGATACAGGGTAATCAGGTTGTCCCCCGTGAGGCTCACGGTCTTCATCCCCATTTCCCAGATGAGGGAACTGAGGCACGGAGAAGTTAAGTGACTTGCCCACAGTCAGCTGACACGTGGCAGAGCCAGGATTGGAACCCATGACCTCTGACTCCCAAGCCCGGGCTCTTTCCACTGAGCCACGCTGCTTCTCTCAGAGAAGTGAAGTGAAGTGACTTGCCCAAAGTGATACAGCGGGCAAGTTGCGGAGCCAGAATTAGAACCCTGGTCTTCTGATACGACACTACGGCAATCGGTAGACGCCGTTCCCTGCCCGCAGCGAGTTTATGGTCTAGAGGGGGAGAGAGATCGATCCCCTTCACTGTCGGGAGAGTGGTGGTGGGATGGGGGCGAGGCATGAAAAAGCAATATGGAAGGAACTGGGTTCTAATCCTTACACAGTAATAATTATGGTATTTGTTAAGCGCTTTCTATGTGCAGAGCACTGTTCTAAGTGCTGGGGTAGATACAGGGTAAAGAGATTGCCCCACGTGGGGCTCACCTTTTTTTTTTTTAATCCCCATTTTTACAGATGAGGTAACTGAGGCACAGAGAAGTTAAGTAACTTGCCCGAGGTCACACAGCAGAGAAGTGGTGGAGCCGAGATTAGAACCCACGATCTCTGACTCCCAAGTCCGTGCTCTTTCCACTAATCCACGTTGTATGACCTTGACCAAGTCACTGTACTCCTCTGTGCCTCAGTTACACAAAATGGGGATTAAGACCGTGAGCCCCGTGTGGGACGGGGACTGTGTCCGACCCGACTGGCTTGTCTCACCCCAGCGCTTAATACAGTGCCTGACGCGTAGTAAGTGCTTAACAGATATCCCAGTTATCCTTATCGTTATTATGTGCTCTGATTCCTGGATACTCCCGGCTGGGCAGGCCTGACTCAGTGCTCCTCCTCAGTGAAAACTACCTGCTCCATAGCTATTCGTCCCGGGCGGCTGAGGCTGCCTCTCTGTGGAAGGAGGGTGGGAGAGAGAGGGAGAGAAAGAGAGGGAGGGAAGGAGGGGGACAGGAAGAGAGAGAGAGAGAGAGATATTGGGGGAGAAATTAGCAAATATATGCTATTTGAAAGTGCTCAGCTCCTCCTGACTCTATTTCTCCCCTAATCCAATCATGTCTCCGTGGGCATCGGGTCCGCTAGATGACCTCGGGTAAGTCACTGAACTTCCCTGTACCTCAGCACCCTCCTCGGTAAAATGGGGAATAATCATGTTGGCATCTGTTGAGCGGTTCCTATGTGCCGAGCACTGTTCTAAGCGCCGGGGTAGATACAGGGTCATCAGGTCGTCCCACGTGAGGCTCGCAGTTAATCCCCCTTTTCCAGATGAGGTCACCGAGGCCCAGAGAAGTGACTCGCCCACAGTCACACAGCTGACAAGTGGCGGGGCTGGGATTCGAACCCCCGACCTCCGACTCCCAAGCCCAGGTTCTTTCCACCGAGCCACGCTGCTTCTCTACGAGCCCCACGTGGCGCGTGGACTGTGTTTAACCTGATTAGCGTGTATCTACCGCAGCGGTTATTACAGTGCCTGGCACATAGTAAGCGCTTAACAAATACCATAAACGAAGGGGGAGGATCGCCGGGGTTCGGTGAGGTCTTCTAGGCCAAGAGAAGCAGAGTGGCATGACGAATACAGTATGGGCCTGGGAATCGGGCGGTCATGGGTTCTAATCCCGGTTCCGCCACGTGTGTGCTGCGTGACCGTGGGCAAGTCACGAGCAGCGTGGCTCAGAGGAGCGGCGTGGCTCAGCGGAAAGAGCACGGGTTTGGGAGTCAGATGTCATGGGTTCTAATCCCGACTCTGCCGCTTGTCAGCTGTGTGACTTTGGGCAAGTCACTTCACTTCTCTGTGCCTCAGTTACCTCATCTGTAAAATGGGGATTAAGTCTGGGAGCCTCACGTGGGATAACCCGATGACCTTTTATCCACCCCAGTGCTTAGAACAGGGCTCGGCTTAACAAGTACCAACTTTTCTTTTTCCTCTGGGGCCTCGGTTACCTCCTCTGTGAAATGGGGGTTAAGACTGTGAGCCCCAGGAGGGACAGGGACGGTGAACCACCCGATTTGCTTGTACAAATGATTATTGTTATTATTGTTAATATTAGGCCTTGGGTAATGGCAGATTATATTGGGTTGGTGAAGAGTGCCATCTCCTGGTTTTTCTTCCGGAAAATCCTGGCTCTTGAAGTTGCGGGAACTAGATCAGAAAAGGCCTGCTGTGTGTTTTGGTTACACTTCCTTGTCAGCCCACATTACAATTCATTAGCCCGAAAGAGGAGGAGGAGGAGGAGGAGGAGGAGCAGCCGGTGGCAACCGGATTTGCCACACGACCACAAAAGGATGTTTCTTTTTCAGTCTAAAATGGGTAGGGAGGTTTTCAGACATTCTTCGTATCCTTTTGGTCTCTGTGATACGGGGCTTGTTATTTGTCAGCGTGGCTTAGTGGAAAGAGCCCGGGCTTTGGAGTCAGAGGTCATGGGTTCGAATCCCAGCTCTGCCACTCGGCAGCTGTGTGACTGTGGGCTAGCCACTTAACTTCTCTGTGCCTCAGTTACCTCATCTGTAAAATGGGGATGAAGACTGTGAGCCTCACTTGGGACGATCTGATTACCCTGTAACCACCCCAGCGCTTAGAACAGTGCTCTGCACATAGTAAGCGCTTAACAAATACCAACATTATTATTATTATTATTGTTTTCAGATTTAAATGACTTTCCCAAAGACAGCAAGTTAGTGTAAAGTTGCATCTTGGGTCACCTTGCTTAGCTTTTGTTGGCTGCGGCCTAGAGTTGCTCAAGCCTCACAGATGCGCCAGATTTTCGGCAGTGTGTTAGGAGGAAAAAAAAAACGCCTGTGTCCAACCTGATTAGCTTGTATCTACCTCAGTGCTCAGTGCAGTGCCTGGGACACAGCAAGCACTCAACAAATACCGTCGAAAAACAAACAAGCAAGCAGCCCTCTGCACTGTAAGGCTCATAGTCGTATTCCCCATTTCACAGAGGAGGGAACTGAGGTACAGAGAAGTTAAGTGACTTGTCCAAGGTCATATAGCAGACCCGACACCCATCGTGACGAGATTGGATTGGGGGAGAATTCGGGTCGAGAATCGGGTCTGCATCAGATGGTTGCCGCGTTCTGTGAGCAACGAGAGAAAGCCCCGAAGTTTCCACTTGTTCGGGTGCAGACCATCTTAAATAATATAGTAAACCTCACAGTACCGAGTTAACGGCTAGACAGAATCCCCCAGTGTCGAGTGAATATGGCGAGAACAGTTGACCCAAACAGCTGCTCTAGAGTGCGCTGAAACGGGGAGACTGTAAACGGGAAAGACGGAAGCGCTGTCTTAACGACACACCGAAGGGAAGAACCTCAGGTGCTGCAGCCGTGAACAGCTGGTAGCCGAGCCGGTAGACAAGCCGGCCCTCGGTGATCGGAAGTGGCAGGGAAGAAGCGGCCTCAAGGAGATGGCAGAACCGCGAGGGAGACAAGAAAACGGCAACAGGCATTGTCGGTAATGAACGAGGCAGCTCAGCGAGAGTTGATGAGCTCTCCCGTCCACACCTGCACACGTGGATGAATGGCTCACACTGGGAATATCGTTCTCGAATCCGTAGGACGCAGTTTGAGGCACAGAATAGAATCGCTGCATCTCGTCTCTCTCGCCACCGACCTCTCGCCCACGTCCTGCCTCTGGCCCGGAACGCCCTCCCTCCCCATATCCGACAGACAATTACTCTCCCTGCCTTCAAAGGTATTGAAGACACATCTCCGCCAAGAGGCCTTCCCTGACTAAGCCCTCTTTTCCTTTTCTTCAGCTCCCTTCCGCGCTGTCCTGACTCGTTCCCTTTATTCATCCCCTCTCCAGCCCCACAGTCCATATGTGTAATTTATTTATTTATATTGATGTCTGTCTCCCCTTCTAGACCGTAAGCTCGTTGTGGGCAGGGAAAATGCCCGTTATATTGTAGTAACAATAATATCGATGGCATTTGTTAAGCGCTTACTATGTGCCAAGCGCTGCTGTAAGTGCTGGGGAGGATACGAGGTAATCAGGTTGTCCCACATGGGGCTCACGGTCTTAATCCCCATTTTGCAGATGAGGTACCTGAGGCACAGAGAAGTGAAGTGATTTGCCCAAAGTCACACAGCTGACAAGTGGTGGATCTGGGATTCGAACCCATGACCTCGGACTCCCGAGCCCGCGTTCTTTCCACTGAGCCACAGTGTACTCTGCCAAGCCCGTGGTACACTTCTCTGCACACCGTGAGCCCTCCATAAATATGATCGACAGACACACACACAAACACACACGCATACACCCCCACTCCCCACATCTTATTGGAAAGATATTTTCCCATCAGGGCTTGCACGAAACCAGTGACGACTTTGGAAGACAGGGTTAAAAAAGAAATCATCAAAGATTACCTTTTGTCGAGAGTTTTCTCGGCTTCCAACACCCTTATCTGTCCTGGAAATTTCATTATACACTATTATCGGGCCTAGCCACCAGCTGGTTGTCACATTCTATTAAGAACAAGTTTAGCAAGACCACAGACACAGTTCTGAATTTTGCCAACCAGGTTAAAATGGACATGCTTTCAAAGGCCAAGGAACGGAAAAACTAGAAGGATGCTCTTCAAAATTACCTTTTAGATGACATTTTATTCAGCTTTATCTTAGTATACAAAGGATTTTCCCAATCTCTTCCACCGGACTCCCTTTCTCATCTTCCCCCACTTCCCCCAACACACCACCCGAGAACTTTTCACATAAAGTCTTACGACAGCCCAGGCTACTGAGATTGAAAATTTTTTTTTCTGTGGTATCTGTTAACTGTTTACTAGTGTCGAATACTGTTCTAGGTACAAGTAAATCAAGTCGGACACAGCTCCGCATTCGACTTGGGGCTCACGGTCTAAGTAGGAGGGAGTAGGTGACCTAGTGGATAGAGCCCGAGCCTGGGCGTCAGAAGGACCTGGGTTCTAGTCCCAGATCCACCACGTGTCTGCTGTGTGACCCTGGGGAAGTCACTTAATTTCTCTGTTACCTCATCTGTAAAATGGGGATTTTGATCGAGAGCCAGTCTCACCCCTCCTTCCTCACCTTGCTACTCTCCTACTACAACCCAGTCTGCACACTTCGCTTCTCTAATGCCAATCTTATCACTGTGCCTCTATCTTGTCTATCTGGCCGCCGACCCCTCGCCCGTGTCCTGCCTCTGGCCTGGATCGCCCTCCCTTCTTAAATCCGACAGTCAATTGCTCTCCCCCCTTCAAAGCCTTATTCGAGGCCCATCTCCTCCAAGAGGCCTTTCCTCTTCTCCCACTCCCTTCTACGTTGCTCTGACTTGCTCCCTTTCTTCTTCCCCCTCCCAACCCCACATATCTGCAGTTTATTCATTAATATCAGTGTCTCTCCCCCACTTCCGATAAGCTCACTGTGGGCAGGGAATGGGTCTGTTTATTGTTGCACCGTACTCTCCCAAGTACTTAGTTCAGTGCTCTGCAGGCAGTAAGCGCTCAATAAATACGATTGAAAGAATGAATGAATGAAGCCACACTACTTCTCGTTTTCTGTCAGGTGGATGGAGACAGGATTCTCCATGGTCACTTGGCAGGCCTCTCCTTTGAACGGTCCCAAGGGTCAGGCTGCTGTCCACACACTCGCCTCGAAGGAAAGCACGTTTTACGGAGAAGCTGCTCTTTATTCGGAAGAGTTGTTTGGCTCAGTTTGAGGCGTACTGGGGAGATGGAGCTTTGGTCAGGTAGAATTGGAGGAGACTAATATCCTATGCCCAACCAGCTCCCTCAGCGGGACTGAAGCGGGAAGGAAAGAGGGACAGAGGGGATTAATGCACACTGAAACGTTTCTCTTGGTTCACGCTTGGAGACGATCAAAACCCTCCATTGCCTTGAAACTGGCACTGCTTGATCCCTGGATGGGCCCAAACCATCCAGCGAGTCTCCATTCTCGTCCTTGTGGAAATGGTTCTGGCCCGGAAACATGGTCTTAATGGATAGAGCACCTGGGTTCTCCAACCCTGTCTCTGCCACTTGTCTGCTGTGTGACCTTGGGCAAGTCACCTCACTTCTCTGGGCCTCTGTTACCTCATCCGTAAAATAGGGGTTAAGACTGTGAGCTCCATGTGGGACACGGACTGTGTCCCACCTGATCAGTTTGTATCTAACCCAGTATGTAGTATATTGTTTGGCACATAATAAGTGCTTCTAGACAGTAAGTTCAGTGTGGGCAGGGATTGCGTCTCTTTATTGCTGAATTGTACTTTCCAAGAGCTTAGTACAGTGCTCTGCACACAGTAAGTGCTCAATAAATACGATTGAATGGATGAATGAATGAAGTGCTTAGCAAATATCATTTTTTTAAAAAAAAAGATAGGACAGAGTCCCCTGGATTGTTCGGTATGAAGAAGCAGCATGGCCCAGTTGAAAGAGGAGAGGCCTACAAGTCAGGAGATCTGGGTTCTAAGGTCACCTGCAAGGTGACCTTAGACAAGTCACTTAACTTCTCTGTGCCTCACTTTCCTCATCTGTAAAATGGGAATTTGATGCCTGTTGTCCCTCTCTCTCAGATTATGAGCCCTTATGGGCCGGAACTGTGTCCGATCTGCAGCTATTTATGGCAGAGAACATGCCTAGCAACTCCATCGTACTCTCCCAACCATCTGATACAGTGCTTTGCCTACAGTAGGCCCTCGATAAATGCCCTTAATTGACTAAATACCCCTGTGCTTAGTCCAGTGTTCATCAAATAGTGAACGCTTTGCAAGTAAAAGCAGAGTGGCCGGGGAGTCAGAGGGACTTAGGTGCTAATCCCGGCTGCATCACTTATCTCCCGTGTGACCTATCCAAGCGGCAGGGTACTTGGCTAGAACCCCAAGAATCCAGCTCAGACGACTCTCATCCCCATCTCCGTTTGGGAAACTTGTCCATATGCAGCTGGGGAGAGTGAGTGACCATTTGGAAAACAAAAAGCCCTTCTGCCAACAGCATGCGCTGACCTCCAGGAAGAAATGGAAGAGCCTCACATCATGATTTTTAGCTTACCTCCAGAAACCTGCTAAAGCCCGAGGTAAGAGCTTCACGTATGTAAGGTAGCACGCCGTCATTCCCTACATTCGGACAACCGGTACTTTCCCAAACCTTAGGTATAGGTTCCATAAATGCTGATTCCGGCAGACCGAGGAAGACATTTCTTGGTCTGGGATCTGCCAAGACGGCGCTAAGATAAAAGAGCAGCAGAGCTGAAGGGAAGAGGGATCCAGTGGGTTGGGATGGGGGCGGTTTCTGTTCACTTTTAGCCGTGAGGAGCCTCAGTGGAAGGAGAAGCCATAACCAGAGGCGAATGGGTCCCTGTGCTCGGCTGAGGGTAATCGTAATAATAATAACAATTCGTTATGGTAGTTATTAAGCACTTACTGTGTTCCAGACACTGTTCTAAGTGCTGGGGTAGATACAAGTTAATCGGGTTGGACACAGTCCCTGTCCCATGTACAGCTTACATTCATGATCCTAACTTTCCAGATGAGACAAACTGAGGCCCAGAGAAGCAAAGTGACTTGCCCAAGCTCAGACAGCAGACATGTGGCAGAGCTGGGATTGGAACACATGATAATAATAATATTAATAACGATAATGATGGTATCTGTTAAGCTCTTACTATGCACCAAGCACTGTTTTCAGCGCTGGGGGAGATACAATAATAATAATAATAATAATGTCGGTATTTGTTAAGCGCTTACTATGTGCCGAGCACTGTTCTAAGCGCTGGGGTAGACACAAGGGAATCAGGTCGTCCCACGTGGGGCTCACCGTCTTAATCCCCATTTTACAGATGAGGTAACTGAGGCACCGAGAAGTTAAGTGACTTGCCCAAAGTCACACACCTGACAAGTGGCCGAGCTGGGATTCGAACCCATGACCTGTGACTCCAAAGCCCATGCTCTTTCCACTGAGCCTCGCTGTACAAGGTTATCAGGTTGTCCCACGTGGGACTCACAATCTTAATCCCCATTTTCCAGATGAGGTAACTGAGGCACAGAGAAGTGAAATGACTTGCCTGAAGTCACACAGCTGATAGATGGCGGAGCCAGGATTAGAACCCACGACATCTGACTCTCAAGCCCGGTCTTTTTCGATTAGGCCCTGCTGCAGCTCCACTGGCATCTCTGTAAATCAGGATTTACGTGCTCGAAGGTGGGTCCCAGAGGGCAGGGGCCACTGAGCCATCCGGAACCCTGTCGGGGCCATGGAGATTTGAACGAAACGGGTTGGGATCGCCATCGCCCCTCACCTCTCCCCGGCCTCTCTAGCGAGGTCAAGGAGGTGTCCCCCCGCATCCTTACCCTGCCGGCTGCCATGACAGAACATCTGCTTGGCTACGTTGACAGTGATGGCGCAGGCCGAAGCGGGCCATCTGGGCTGCCCACAGAAGCGATTAAGCTCCGGGCGGAACAGGTACCAGGTTTCTAAAGAAGGAGCCGTACTGCGGGAGCCCAAAAGACAGCCGTCTGTTCCTTCCCGGATTTAAATTTTCAACAATAGGGGGCATGAGGCATCCATGTTGACTGTACCAACCTGGGCCCTGAGGCGGCCGCTTTCTTGGATGGGAGCGTCGGTTCCGTTCAAGTGAAACAGCACACATGTGTAAGCAAGGGTGTTTCATGCTCTGTTAAACAAAGGATGCATAAAACCAGTCATCGATCATTCGGGGATTTTTTTTTCCTTGACAGATTTAGGGAATTGCTAATAGGTTCCCACGGAGGGGTTCCAAAATGGCCCCATTTTTTTCTCTCCGAAAACGGAGCATCATTTGGTGCTGGCGTTCCTGTCTAGAATATTGTCCGCAAGCCTGGCATGGGGCGGGGAGGTGGTTCGTCTCAAATGACCACTTTGAGAATGTTAATATTATTATGTGGATTTCCTGATTTTAGGGGTCAGGATGAACAGAAGGCAAAGAAAAAAATTGTAGCCTGCAACTCTCCACCCAACATAAAGGTATTTCAGTAACAATAGTAACTGTGGCATTCAGTTAAGCATTTACGACGTGCCAAGCACTGTACTAAGCTCGGGGGTAGATCCAAGATTATCCGGTCAGACACGGTCCCGTCTCCCACCCTGGGCTCACAGTCTTAGGAGGAAGGAGGAGAGGTATTGAATTCCCATTTTAGAGATGCAGGAACTGAGGCACTGGAAAGTGGTGTGACTTGCCCAAGATCACACAACAGGCAGGTGGCAGAGTTGGGATTAGAACCCAGGTCTTCTGGCTCTATGTTCTTTCCACTAGACCACACCGCTTCCCTGCTGCTATCAATATCTTTCTACCCCTGTAGCCCGAAAGCTCCTTGTGGGCAAAGAGCACATGTACCCTCCTACCTATCAAAGCAAAGTACAGTGCTCTGAACACAGTAAATGCTCAATAAATACCATTGATTGATTGATGGATTAATTGACTTGGGGGCTCTTGGTCTTATCTTTTGCATATCCCACTCTTCTTCTCCCTCCCTGCAGACCCCCACCTTCCTTTCTACCTGTCAGTGTTTTTTGTTAAGAACCACTCAGAACCACTCAGGGACTTGTAAGGCTCAGACTAAAAAAAACAGCAAACGTAAAATCCAGGGTAATGCAACTTTAGTGCTAAAATGAAGTCAAGAATCACAAAAAAGCCACACATTTTTTCCGCACTTTGTATTAGAGCATAAATAAGTCTGCAAGATGGTCTTCATACCCGACTTGAGGGTCAGAACGAAAGCCATCTGAGGGTCAAAAGCAGCAAGAATCTAAATAAATGGTGTTTCAGGATTTAATTGATACTTCCTTTAATTTTTCCATCGTTATCTGGAAAATGCGGGGAATCTAATATTGGTTTCGCTCTTGCAGAGACCCTTGACCAGTGATCAATCATTAAAGCACTTTGGCCTAGTGGAAAGAGGACAGGCCTAGGAATCAGAGGACCTGGGTTCTAACCCCGGCTCTGCTACTTGCCTGCTGTGTGACACTGGGCAAGTCACTTAGCTTCTCTGTGCCACAGATTCCTTATCTGGAAAATGGGGATTAACAACCTGTTCTCCCTGAATGTGGGATAGGGACTGTGTCGGACCTGATTATCTTGTATCTGCCACAGCACTTGGGACAGAGTTTAGCACATAGTAAATGCTTAACAAATACCACAGTCAGGATAACAGAGCGGAGGAAATTTCAGGATGACATGTACCAAAAATGGAGAAGACTTGAAGGCTTCCCTCAACAGGTCCCCTTTGGAGGGGGGTCTTATATTTCCAACGAGCAGCAGCAAGGGTAATATTTTTCATCTGTGAGGGAAGAGCTGTAAGTGATAAAGGACAGGACACCTGCAGTTGTCTGAAACCATGCAATTTGTTTAGAAACAAATGTGCTGAGTCTGAGTGTCTTGGCTTTTAGAACCCAGCTCTAAAAGATAGCAGATCTTCCTCACACACTAGGGTTTGAACCCGGAGGTCAAAAGATGTTGTTTCAATCACTTGATCGATCACTTGGTTCTGCCTCTGCTCCTCCCGCTTGGAGGCAGAAGCAGCGTGGCCTAGCAGATAGACTATGGGCCTGGGAGTCGGGAGACTTGGGTTCGAATCTCGGCTCTGCCGCCTGCCTGCTGTGTGACCTTGGACGGGTCCTTTAACTTCTCTGGGCCTTAGTTACCACATCTGAAAGATGGGGATTAAGACTGTGAGCCCTACGTGGGACAGAGACTAGGTCTAAACTAATTATCTTGCATCTACCCTAGTATTTCATACAGTGCCTGGTTCACTCTTTGACTCAGGGAACATATCCTGCCTTCTCCTCTCTTCTCCCAATCAACCAATCAGTGGAATTTATCGAGCACTGTATGGTATGCAGAACACTGTACTAAGCGCTCAGGAAAGTACAGAGTTGGTAGACTCCACCCGTGCCCTCAAGAAGCGGATGTTCTAGAGGGTCTGACAAGGAGCTTGCAGTCCTACAGCTCCCAATCTCATAATACCTTGGCCCAGGCCCTGTGTAGGGCATATGGTTGGGCCCAGAGCGGGATTTCCTAGACTGTCTGGGGTTTTCTCTGGCTTCCCCACTGCCCCAAGAGAGCATGAAACTGGGTAGGGTTAATCCAGAGCCAGCTGCTTCCCCCACCAGCGTTGGTCTCAAAGAGGTGGACAGGACAATTTCTTGGAAAATTCTTGCTATTCCAGAGACTGCACCAGTGGGGAAAAGAAAGGCCTCGTCCCCTCCAAACCTGTCCCGCAAAAATCGTTTGGAGATCCTTAGGTGGGAAGCCATTATTGATGGTACCGGCACAGGTCCGTCAATATGGCAGATTCCCAGGAGTTCTGACTACTTTGAACCATAAAACTCTTTCTCTCAAATTCTGTTGCATACCATTTCTTTTCTGGACCCAAAATCGACCATCTCCAGAATGCCGGGGATGAGGATGACGATCCCGTTTCTCCTTCAAGCATCAGGTTGTCTTCCGCAGAGACAGGATACGGGGCTGTATCGGCCCATTGATCTGAACCAGGATGGCATTGTGTATAGTCTTGTATTCTCAAATATGTTAAACCGATATAAAGCCTTAAATAGTTTGCAGGAAGTTTTGACTTGAATTTCATCCTAGAAAAAGTCCAGACTTTGTCCTCTAATCAACCAATTCTTGGACCTCACCATGATTGCCCCCACCCCTCCTTTCTTCACCCCCTTTGGACTGTAAGCTCCTTGTGACCAACTCCATTGTATCACACTCTCCCAAACACTTACCACAGTGCTCTGCGCAGAGTAAGCACTCAATAAATCCTATTGATTGATTCACTTCTTTTTTGTGGGGCTAATTAGCTTGTCAAACTTAACCTTTGATGACAAAGAATGAGTGGAGGAAAAAGGAACAAAAAGAAGACAGTCAAAAGAAACAAAAATAGCCTTTTGGAGTTCCAAAGTTTCTTGACATGGGGGCATCCCTATTTTAAAGATTAAGTTTGTGGGTCTGAGAGGCTAAATGGAAAACTATGGGAATAAAACTGGTCCCTACTGCCCTAAATACCTCGGTATTCAGCCCGTTTTACTCCAACAACTGCCTAAATGATCTGATGTTGTTTGCCGGGCAGATTCTTTTGGTAAGGTCAAGATTCGAACTTACAATGCCGGCCTCCCAGGACCCATAGTTTTTCCAAGGGACATATTTTCTGGCTCTGCATTAATACAAGACGTCCCTGTTAAAAAAACAAAAACATTCCGGCCCGAATATTGCTTAACTAAGTCAGTGCCTCTTGGCGTCTTCTGTTCCCAACCACAATGCGTTTGGGAAGCGGTAAAATTGAAATCCATATTTTGGGATTGGACTGCCTGCAGCCTTCTACGTATCACCACCGTACGGATACCGGGGTTGAGATTTTTCCCCATGCAGAGGGATTTCACAGTGGAAAATCTCCCAAAAGTCTGCATTATTCAGTGCAACCCTAGACAGCAAAACACATCAGACACTCCCTTCCACCTTCTGCAAGTTATTACCGTGGTGAACACAGGATAGAAGCAGCAAGGTCTTGTGGATAGAACACCGGCCTGAGGAGTCAGAAGGACCTGGGTTCTAATTCTAGCTCTGCCACTTGTCTGCTGTGTGACTTGGCCAAGTTCCTTTACTTCTCTGTGCCTCAGTCACCTCTTCTGTAAGATGGGGATTAAGACCATGAGCCCCTTGTGGAACACGAACTGATTATTTTGTATCTACCACGGCATTTAGTACAGTGCCTGGCACATTGTAGGCGCTCAAAAAATGCCATTTAAAAAGCGCTCACTAAATATCATGGATCTATTGATCAACCGAAGAACTACAACTGCTGAAGAAGGGATAAAGTGAGCAAAATCATTAATTATAATGATGGTATTTGTTAAGCGCTTATTATATGCCAGAAAATATACTGCGGTGGATACGTGCAAATCGAGTTGGATACAGTCCCTTTTCCATGTGGGGCTCACTGCCTCAATCTCCATTTAATTGATGAGGTAACTGAGGCACAGAGAGGTGAAGTGACTTGCCCGAGGTCACACAGCAGACAAGTGGCAGAGCCGGCATTAGAACGCATGACCTTCTGACTCCCGGGCCTCCGCTCTATCTACTCCGACACGCTGCTTCATTAATACCCCCGACCTGGTTTCCTGGTGCCACCCAGTAAAATTTAGCAGAAACCAAGGATTTTTTTTCTTCCATCAGGTCAGAGACACCCAATTTCCCCAGCTATTTATAGCTCTCCTGCTGGATGGATTCTGTACCAAATTATTCAATGAATTATTCATCGCTCCAAGGAGATGGTCCTTGCATGGGCCTGCTGTTTGAAAACAATGACAGCTTCTGGCATTTTTGCTGCGCAATGACAATTCTCAGCTACCGGGAGGACGGAGGCCAGATTTCCCATCCCTTCTGTCTCTCCAGACAAAGACAGGCCGAAAAGGAAACCGCAATTTTGTTTTTTCGAGTGCCAGCCGTTCTAAAGGACTCATTAAAATGGAGGCACCGGTGCCCTAATTTTCCTTTCCTCCTCCTCCTATATTCCTTTCCCTTTTTCAATCTGTTCCTCCCGGGCTGAGGAGTGTGGACTGACGAATAGACGCCTCTCTCGGAGAAAGGTGCAGAGAGGCGCGGAGGAAAGAAGGGAGAGGCATGTACACTGAGGTGGGAGGCTGTCACTAATTGTTCTGGAAATATCCTTCACCCAACTTGCTAATTACACCCTCCAGCAAGCACCTACAATTATGATATGAAAAGAAATCCTAGAACCTAGCAGTTTCACTCATCTTCCTTTTCAACTCAAGTGTTTCCACTCGAAGGATCCTCCCCTTGAAGCTAAGGAAATTTCAACGCAGGGGTGAAGAGGGTTGGAGAGGGCATGGGGGTGGAAGGAGGGTAGTCAGGTAGCTGTGAAATCTTCACCCAAGTTGATTAATTTCTGAAACCTTGAGCTCCGAACTATCCTGGTTCATATTATCACCCGGGGAGGAAGTGGGAATCAGAGGGAGAAGAAGCGTGGCTTAGTGGAGAGAGCACGGGCCTGGGAGTCAGAAGGACTTGGGTTCTAATCCCGGATCCACCGCATGTCTCCTTTGTGACGTTGGGGAAGTCTCTTCTCTGGGCCTCAGTTCTCTCATCTGCAAAATGGGGATTAAGACTAGATGCCCCACGTGGGACAGGGACGACTGGGTCCAAACCGATCAATTAGTATCTACCCCAACGTTCTTTCCTGTAAATCGGCACCTTATCGTGGCAGGAGAGTTTGTTTATGCTGAAGAAGCTTAGAGCTATGTCATACAGGGTTACCCACAATGGAAAGGTCTAAGCCGAAGTGTAAGATGAAGTCGATTCACCGGTGCTGGGCAGCAGGTGCGTGAGAAAGAGTGATCAAAGCGTTGTTCGGAGACAACAGGAGAGATTCAAGGTTTTACTGCGTGGAAGAAGGCAGCGGTAAACCACTTCTGTATTTATACCAAGAAAATCTATAGATGAGCACATGAAAATGATTTTATGACAGAAGATGGGATGTGCTGAGGAGGGTGTGTCCCTGGAGTCACTATGGGTCGGAAACGACTCGACAGCATTTGAAGCAGAGGAGACCCCAGCGCTTAGTACAGTGCTTGACGAGAAGGAAGTGCTTAACAAGTACCATAATGATTATCATTATTAGATCAAAGTCAGATCTTCTGTACATCTGGGCGTCCTGGAGAAATGACATACTGAGCTCCTTTCGGACCCCTGTTTCCCAGAGAACTGGTCACTTCTTTCCAGCAAACTATCCTGCCCTGAGGGAAGATAAATGGGGACGTTTTTGTAATTATTCATCTCCCCCTTTAGATTGTAAGCTCACTGTGGGTGGGGAATATATCTACCAACTCTCCCAAGCACTTAGTACAGTGCTCTGCACAGAATAAGCACTCATTAAATAACATAGATTGATACTTATTCTCTTGTACTCTAAGCACTTAGTACAGTGGTCTGCATGCAGTCAGTGCTCAATAAAAACCAGTTATTGGTTGATAGATAGGCACTCTATACTCGGGAGCACATGGTATTATGTCTCTGCAAAGATGAGTTTATAAACCAGAACCATTCCCCTGGCAGCATCCGACAACTATCCAACGTGCCAACCTTTGACACACAAGCTGCCCTTCGTAGTTGATCCTTGGGGGTGCCACTGCCAAGGGATTTTCTCCAGAGGAGCAGATGGGGCTTAAGATCTCCATCTTACCTACCTTGCTGTGATTACTGCGTCAACCTTCTTGCTGACCTCCCCACCTACTGCCTCTCCCCACTTCAGCCTTTACTTCTCTCTGCTGCCCGGATGATTTTTCTACAGAAACGTTCAAACTGGGCTTCCCCGCTCCTCAAAAACCTGCGGTGGTTGCCCATCCACCTCCTCATCCAACGGAAACTTCTTACCACAGGTTTTAAGCTCTCGATCCCCTTGCTCCCTCCTACCTCACCTCGTTGCTCTCCTGCTACAACCCAGATCACACATTTTGCTCCTCTATTGCCTTCCTCTTCACCGCACCTTGATCTCGTCTATCACGCCACCGACCCTCGCCCACATCCTGCCTCTGGCCCGGAACGTCCTCCCTTTTCAAATCCAAAAGACAATCAGTCTCTCTACTTTCAGAGTCCTCCAAGAGGCCTTCCCTGACTAGACTGTAAAGTCACTGTGGGCAGGGAATGTGCCTATTATACTGTGTCACACTTTCCCAAGCACAGTGCAGTGCCCTGCACCCAGTAAGAGTCCAATAAATACGACTGATCGATCGAATGATTGACTACGCCCTCATTTCCTCTTCACCCATTCCCTCTGCATCACCTTAGCACTTGGATTTGCTCCCTTCATTCACCCGCCCCCCCCCCCCCCCCCCCCAGGCCCGCAGCTCTTACGTACATATCCATAATTCATTTATTTAAGTTAATGTTGGTCTCCCCTGCTAGACTGAAGGCTTGGCTGTGGATAGGGAATGTGTCTGTCAACGTTGCTATACTGTACTCTGCCAAGCACTTAGAACAATGCCCTGCACACAGTAAGCACTCAAATGCTATTTGTATGATTGATTGATTGATGCCTGAGTTCTGCCTCTCATAGTGTTTGTTGCCGGGTTTTGAGTCTTTCTCTGGTTTTTGGATTCTTCTGGAGTATCTCATCAAGGAGAACAATCCCTCTCCTGATTGTGCCGGTCCAGGCTAGTATATTTGCTGTCTTTTTCTCCCAGTGGTTCCTTCCTACACCCTGCTCGAGATCGTAGCCTAGCGATCCTCTTCACATCCTTTCTCTCTGAAAATCCTTCCCTCCTCAAATCTGCCAAAACCACTTCTCTCCCCACTTACAAAGTCTGCAACCTGCCCGTTGGGGGACCTTGGGTGAGTCACTGAACTCTGCGCCTCAGTTTCCTCATCGGCAAGGTGGGGATTAAATATCTGTTGTCCCTCCTGCTTAGAATGCGAACCCCCCATGGGACAGATGCTGAGTGTGACCTGATAGTCTTGTATCGACACCGGTGCATAGCACAGTGCTTGACAGTCATTCAGTTGATGGTATTCATTGAGCTCTCACTATGTACAGAATACTGTGCCAGGCACTTAGTCCTGTGTTCAGCACCCAGATTATTATCGTTTAACAATAAAAGTAATCTCTTTTAGGAAGCATACCCTTCATAATTCCTAATTCCCTGGTCCTGGCATCCTCTCAGTCTCTCTCAGCACACAATCCGGTCAGTTATTTCATTCATTTATTCCATTTATAGCTATAGTTTTATTCTTCATGTTATAAATATTCGATCTGGATCTGCCTCCCCACTAGACTAAAAGCTCTCAGAAATAAAGAATGTATCTTCCATTTTATTATACTCCTCAAGAAGAAACAGTGGCTCTCCTAGACTGTAAACTGTGCTTCGGAAGGAATCAATGACTACCAACTCTATTGTACTCTCTCAAGTGCTTAAAATGGTGCTCTGCACATAGTAGGCACTCAACAAATACCATTTACTGATTGATTGATTGATTGTCAAGCAAGTGGTTAAAATAGTGTTCTGCACATAGTAAGCCCTCAACAAATACCATTTATTAATTGATTGATTGTCCAGCACTTTACTGTGTGCTGGGGTAGATGTAAGATAATCAGGTTCTTTCTCACATGGGGTTTACCGTCAAGAGGCAAGGAAGAACATAGTGGTCTGCGCACAACTCTAATCAGTGACCGATTGGAATGGATGCAAGAGAAAGCGTAGACAGTTGTGGACATCATAGTAGGGAGCCCTTATTTCCTGAAAGTTCATTTCAAAGTGGTCTCACTGGGGTCACAGTGGAGGGGGGAGGGGGGTCTGGGGTGTGTGTGTGTATTGGGCAGAATATAAATGTGCTAATCTGTTGTGGAACCATCACACCCAGTTCACTGTTTTTCAGCACCCAGAATTCATTTATGAGACCCTCAGCCAAAAGCGCAGGATCCCTCATGTAAAATTTCCTCATCTAGCGTGCACACTCCCCGACAACCCCCACATGAGTATGCACACACACACACACACATACACGCACCCCGTGCAGATGCACAAGCACCCAGACAACAGTTTCCTGGTAAACCACACAAAGAAGATTAACTGCGTGTGTATCCCTTCGCGGGCTCGTCTCTGCTTCCTCCAAACCCGTTTCCCCTCTCTCCTCATCTGGGGAGTCAGGAATTAGGGCTTTCCTAGGGATTACACTAATGCCAGTTGGCGTCTTATCAGCTCACATAGACCAGAAGACTAATGTTGCTAATAGATGCTTCGGACTGATTGACTGATTAATCTATTGTGTCTGAATGGGATTCCAGCTCTCTCTAGCGATCGGTCTAAGCTGTTTCGCTCGCTTCACTCTCGCTCTGCGACTCTCTTTGTGATGCCAGAATTTGATTTCCATCTCCCACTAATGCACTGTGTTTATCACCGCTCCAATTTCTTCCCGATTTCTCCAGTTGCCTTCCCTGACATCTCCTCTCCCTTTCAGCACTGTTTGGGCCATCAGCACTTGGTAGAGCTGAAGCCAGCAGAGAAGAGGTAGCTGATTTTGAGCTAATATATCCAGGCTCCTGCTAGAAAAAGGGAAGGGCTCATGACCCAGTTGGCCGTTGGGACCTTTATTTCTTATTTTAAAGTTGGGGGTTTTTTTTGTTTTCTTAATGGTACTTGTTAAGTGCTTAGTATGTGCCAGGGACCGTACTAATCGCTGGGGTTGACACAGTTAATCGGGTTGTACCCAGTCCATATCCCACATCAATCATATTTATTGAGTGCTTACTACATGCAGAGCGCTGGACTTAGCGCTTGGGAGAATATGGAACAACAGGATTAACAGACACACTCCCTACCCACATGGGGCTCACAGTCTTAAACCCCATCTTAGAGATGAGGGAACTGAGACCCAGAGAAGTAAAGGGACTTGCCCAAGGTAACTCAGATGACAAGTGGTGGAGCTGGGATTAGAACCTGCTGGGGTAGATAAAGGAGATAAGGTTGGACACAGCCCATGTCCCACATGGAACTCCCAGTCTTCATCTCCATTTTACAGATGAGGTAACTGAGACCCAGAGAAGTTAAATGACTTGCCTAAGGTCACACAGCAGACAGGTGGTGGAGCCGGGATTAGCATCCAGGTCCTTGTGACTCCCAAGCCCATGCTGTATCCACTGGGCCATGCTGCTTCTCTGAGTGAAGTGACTAGCCCACTGCCACAAAGCAGACAAGTGGCACAATCAGGACTAGAACCCATGACCTCTGAGTTAAGCTGTTAAACCTAAATAGAGAAAGGACCACCTGGACCAAGCGGAAGCTATAGGGTTAACTGCAGCAGGAGGGATTTAGGGCAGATGGAAGGAATAACTTTCCGACAGAGAGAATGGGCTGGAACAAGCCAAGGAGAATCCCTGCCCAATATCCACCCTAGAAATGACTTGAAAAACAAATGAGACTTACCAGTTTTATAGGCGAATCCCCCTCTAGGCTCATTATGGGGGGGGGAGCGTGTCCGCTAATTCTGTTGTGCTCTACTCTCCCCAGCACTTCATACGGTGGCCTGCGCATAGTAGATGCTCAATAATAACAGCGATTGATCCTTTCTATAGGCAGATGGCCCTTTAAGCATCTAATCCCTGGATTATTCATTCAATAGTATTTATTGAGCGCTTACTATGTGCAGAGCACCGTACTAGGCGCTCGGAATGGACAGATCGGTAACAGATACAGTCCCTGCCCTTTGACGGGTTTACGGTCTAATCTAGAACCCAGGTCCTTCTGACTGCCAAGTCTGCAGTGTATCCATTAGGCAGCCCTGCTTCTCTGTGTGCAGAGAAGAGAAATATAACAGAGTTGCTAGTCAAGTTCTTTTCCCTCTGAGAGCTTCAGTCTCGAGGGGAGTTTTACTCTCCCAGAATAACGGAGTTAACGGAATACATTCTCTCAAGTACGATACTGGAAAAAAAAAAGCCCGTTCTCTAAGCCAGAAGAATCAATTACCTTCCATCCTGGTTGTGTTTTCTCTGCTCTTTTGCTGGTTCTGGTTCCCTCACACCTTGCCAGGGTGTGCTAAGCAGATGTCTGGTTTTGCTGAGGTAAGCAGGGAAAAGGCCTCTCCAGGAGAGAGCCAGGGGAGCTCAAGAGGCAGCTCGGGCTGATCTTCGACTTTCCTCCACCGGATTCGACTGCGTAAACAAATTCCTCATAGTCCATCCAACTACTCCTGCAGGGAGTCATCTTTCCACATCTCTCCCACCTTCAAAGCCTTATCGAAGGTACGTCTCCTCCAAGGGGCCTTCCCTGACTAAGCCCTCATTTCCGCTCCTCCCACTCTCTTCTTCTGAGTCACCTCTGCATGTGGATTTGCTCCCTTTATTCACCCCTCCCTCAGCCCCAGAGCACCTAGGTACATATTCGTATTTCATTTATGTACGTTCACGTCTGTCTCCCCACCCAGATTAGAAAGTCACCGCGGGCTGGGAACGTACCTAATCGACTCTGTTACGTTATATTAGAGAAGCAGCGTGGCTCAGTGGCAAGAGCACGGGTTTAGGAGTCAGAGGTCATGGGTTCTAATCCCAGCTCCACCACCGGTCAGCTGTGTGACTTTGGGCAAGTCGCTTAACTTCTCGGTGCCTCAGTTACCTCATCTGGAAAATGGGGATTAAGACTGGGAGCCTCATCTGGGGCAACCTGATCACCCTGTATCTCCCCCAGCGCTTAGAACAGTGCTTGGCACATAGTAAGCGCTTAACACATACCAACATTATTATTACTCTCTCAAGCAACCAGTACAGTGCTCTGCACACAGTAAGCGCTCGATATACACCGCTGATAGATTGACTGATCTTCACAATACCCCCAACCCAGGGGTATTCTCTGGGCGTAGTCTCCACATTCCATCAGTCGGTGGTATTTTCTGAGCACCTGCTGTGTGCCGAGCACTCTAATAAGTACTTCGAGAAAACAATAGAGTAGGTAAACAGGACCCCTGCCTGCAAGGAGCTCACGATCTAAAGGATCTTCTAGTCTTAAAATACTGCAGCCCGGCTTAGTAGAAAAGATCCTATTTCTGACTTATTAAGTGACCTCGGGCAAGTTACAACACCCTCAGGCCTGAATTTCCACCCTGCTTTTTCTCTCTGGGGGGTAGTGGGAGGACAGATGAGATCACCGACGTGAAAACACTTTTGGAAATGAAAGGCTAGAGAAATTTTAGGAATCATTATATTGCCACCAGGGATTCGTAAGCACAGTGCTCTATTATTTCAAGGATTGTCATTACTACTTTCTTTTGGGTGACAGAAATGTCAAACTTGAAGTGAAAACTTATCCCCCTCCCAAATCTCTTAAATGAAAATGTTGGTGATGAGGACTGATTTCTTCAGGCTGTTTTAAACTTGGGCTAGATATCATTCTTCCTGTGGCATAGAAGAGTAAACTGAGGTGCAAATCAATCGATCGATCGTATTTATTGGGTACTTACTGTACTCTTTACTGAGAGCTAAGAATAATAATAATGATGATGATGATATTTACCAAGTGTTTACTATGTGCCAAGCATTGTTCTAAGCGTTGGGGTGGAGATAGATCGAGTAGGACACAGTTCCTTTCCCAGGCGGGGCTCACAGTGTCAATCTTCACTTTAAAGATGAGGTAGCTGAAGCCCAGAGAAGTGAAGTGACTTGCCAAAGGTCGCACAGCAGACAAGAGGCAGAGCTGGGATTAGAACCCATAACCTTCCAGCTCTCAGGCCCGGGCTCTATCCATTCCATCGTGCCGCTTCCCTTCAGTGCAGAGCGAAATAATAGAATAGAAGAGTACAGTGTAACAGAGTTGGAAGACCTTTTCCCTGCCCACAAGAGTTTTAAGGACTAGAGAGGGAGGCAGACATTGAAAATGAATTATGGATATGTGCGTAGGAGCTGTAGGATTGAGGGAGGGGTGACCAAAGGGTGCAAATCCAAGGGCAAGGTCTAAAGAAGTCAAGTGACTTCCTGGCCAATGCCTAATCAAGTGATTCGGTACAAATCCCCATTTTTTTATGGTATCTGTTAAGCTCTTGCTATACACCAGGCACCGCACTAAATGCCGAGGTAGTTACAAGCTAATCTGAGTGGACAAAGTCCGTGTCCCATGTGGGGCTCACATTCCTAATCCCCAATTTACAGGTGAGGTAGCTGAGCCCCAAGGAAGTTAAGTGGCTTGCCCAAGGTCACACAGCAGACAAGTGGCAGAGCCAGGATTAGAACCCAGGTCTCTGTGAGCCCCACGCTGTAACCACTAGACCAGGCTGTGCTTCTCAACTGCTCTGCAGCGTTCCATTTAGGTGTTAGTTTTCCCTGTAAAGTGCTAGAAACGGAGCCACAGTAACAGCTCCCATAATGCTTTTCCCCTTTGGCACGGTTGGCATTTTCATTACAAATTCCTTTTTGACAGGTGCATAATGTGGCTGTTTGAATTTGCATGAGCAGAATAGTCTTGACGTTCCCTTCACCGGCAGCGTTTCGTTGGAGGAGAAAAGTTTCAGAGCCAAGTCGGCCAACTTTGCGAGAACAAGGGAGAAGGCCTAATCCTATTTCCACGATGGATTCAGACAAACACACACACACGCACGAGCCAAGAAGCGGCAAAGGTCTAGTGGAAAGAGCCCATCCCTCAGAGTCAGGGGACCTAAATTCTAATCCTGCCTCTTCCAACTCTCCTGCTGTGTGACCTTAGCCAAGTCACTTGACTTCTCTTGGCTTCAATTTCCACATCTGTAAAATAAGAATACCCAATCTGTCTTCCCTCCCACTTAGACGGGGAGCCCGTTGACAAACAGAGACTGTGTGCAGCCTGATTATCTTGTTCCTCTCCCGGCGCTTAGTGCAGCGGTCGACACGCAGTACACGTCCAACAGGAAGAAGGCAACGATAGCTTCCGTATCTTCACCGAGAAAACTCTATGGATACACACAACGTTAGAACAACCCGAATACAGAAGTCGGGACATTCCGGAGAAGGTGCGTCCAGGGAGTTTCTACGGGTCGGAAACGACTCGACGGCTTTTGAAGGGGAAACGTCTAACAGATAGCCCCATTATTAATGTTTAGATAGACCATCATCTCAACATCCATTACTAGTGTCAAAATAGGTCACCATCTCAGCATTCTCAGAGGATTATGAGCCTTCCTGATCCCATTTCTGCCATGACTAGTGGACGCGGAGGAGGTCGTTGTTGGAAGCGGGGCGAGGGAGACTCTCCTTTTCCGTTAAAACAATCATCTAAATGAATGAGTAATTAGCGGGAGAGTATTAGTGACATTAGTGCTTAATGAGCTGAATCTCCTTTGCTGCACATCCCCTAATTTCCTCAGCTTGCTAAATAAAAGTTTATTTATATCCTTTAGAGCAGGATCATTCCCACAGATGAGCTTTAATAAAATTAGAGGGAAAAACACGATAGGAAACTAATGAAGATAAAAATGAAAAATAGCAAAAATAAATTTTTATTAGGCATTCCTGCCAAGAGCTCCTGTGTGCTGAAACAAATCCATACGCTCAGTCAAAGGATTATGAACTTATTGTGAAACTCAATCTTTGGGGCATGGATCCTAGCAACACCGGGAACTTGGAAAGATGCTTAGATCAGGCCACCATTTTGAACCGGATCTTTGCCAACCCAAAGGACGTCAGGATTTATGAAAATTGCCTTCGGAGCCTCCTGCTTCTCTGCACGAGATCGGTCGGTTAATCAGTGGAATTTATTGAGCGCTTACTTTGCTCTGTACTAAGCACTCGGAGGGAGTCCAGTACAGTCGGTTGATAGCCGCACCCTAGGTTTGATGCAGAGAACAACAATAATTCTGTCAGCAAGCGAAAATGTCATCCAATATATAGGCTGGCAGAGTGAAGGAGTGAGATGGGAGGATTCAAACCATGTACTGAATGATGAATCAGAAGGAGACATGTATTAGCGATCATGTTTCATTACAAGCTCGTCGCGGGCAAGGCACATGTCTATCAACTCCATTCATTCATTCGATCGTATTTATCAAGCACTTACTAAGCACTTATTAAGCACTTACTAAGCACTTATTAAGCGCTTATTGTGTGCAGAGCACTGTACTAAGCATGTAGCGAGTACAATATAACAATAAGCAGACACATTCCCCACCCACAGTGGGGTTGCAGTCTAAAGGGAGGGATGGACATTTATATAATGCTTCAATATATATATGTGAAGCAGCGTGTCTCAGTGGAAAGAACCCAGGCTTGAGAGTCAGAAGTCATGGGTTCGAGTGCCGGCTCTGTCACTTGGCAGCTGTGTGACTGCGGGCAAGTCACTTCACTTCTCTGTGCCTCAGTTAACTCATCTGTAAAATGGGGATTAAGACCGAGAGCCTCACGTGGGACAGCCTGATGACCCTGTATCTCCTCCAGCGCTTAGAACAGTGCTCTGCACATAGTAAGTGCTTAACAAATGGCATCATTATTATTATTATATAAATGACGGATATGTAGATAAGTTCTGTGGGGCTGGGGGTGGGGATGAATAAAGGGAGCAAGTCACAGCGATGCAGAAGAGAGTGGGAGAAGAGGAAAGGGAGGCTTAGTCAGGGAAGGCCTCTCGGAAGAGACGGGCCTTCAGTAAGATTTTGAAGTCGGGGGAGAGGAATTGTCTGGTGGATATGAGGAGGGAGGGCATTCCGGGCCAGAGGCAGGACGTGGGCGAGAGGTTGGCGGCGAGATAGACGAGATCAAGGTACAGTGAGAGGGTTGGCATTAGAGGAGCCAAGTGTGCGGGCTGGGTTGGAGTAGGAGAGCAGCGAGGTGAAGTAGGAGGGAGCAAAGCGAGACTCAATAGCAAGGGGTAAGTGGTGTATTTTTATAAGCCGTGCCGGTTTACTCTTAAGGAAGAGGGTTAGGCCGTGAACTCTGTGTGGCAGGCAGGCCATCGTATTTCCTGAGTGCTTACTCTGCACTGTGCAAAGCGCTTGGGAGAGTACAATATAACAGTGGAACAGACGCAATCCCCGCCCATAGGAGCTTAGAGTCTAGAGGGAGCTAACAAAAGAGGAAGGGGGCTAAGCGTTCCTTATCTCCTTGGGAATCACCCTCCTTATCAAGTCCGGGATTTTCCCCGAGTCCCGATGCTTGTCCTTGTCCTTGCTCTGTGATGTACAACCTGCCCTCTGCAGGAGATCAGGACCCCATCTCTGAGGTTGGGCCATTCTGCACCTGGTTCAAGGTTGGAGTTATTCTTGATCAGAGAGTCTCCTCCAGGAATCTGCTGGTTCTGTTTGGTCGTGCGTGATACCCTTGTACAGAATCTAGGGGTCATTCATTCATTCAATAGTATTTATTGAGCGCTTAGCTTACTGTGTGCAGAGCACTGTTCTAAGCGCTTGGGACGAACCAGTCGGCAACAGATAGAGCCGGTCCCCGCCGTCCGACGGGCTCACGGTCTGATCGGGGGAGACGGACGGACGAGAACGATGGCGATGGATAGAGTCGAGGGGAAGAACGTCTCGTAAAAACCGATGGCGACTGAATGGAATCGAGGCGATGTACATCTAAATAACAAAATAAATAGGGTGATGAAAATATATACGGTCGAGCGGACGAGTACGGTGCCGAGGGGACGGGAAGGGAGAGGGGGAGGAGCGGAGGGAGATGGGGGGAAAAGAGGGTTAAGCTGCGGAGAGGTGAAGGGGGGGCGGTAGAGGGAGAAGGGGAGCTCAGTGTGGGAAGGCCTCTCGGAGGAGGTGAGTTTTAAGTAGGGTTTCGAAGAGGGGAAGAGAATCAGTTCGGCGGAGGAGAGGAGGCAGGGCGTTCCGGGACCGCGGGAGGACGCGGCCCGGGGGTCGACGGCGGGACGGGCGAGACCGGGGGACGGCGAGGAGGCGGGCGGCGGAGGAGCGGAGCGTGCGGGGTGGGCGGTGGAAAGAGAGAAGGGAGGAGAGGTGGGCAGGGGCGAGGTGACGGAGAGCCTCGAAGCCTAGAGTGAGGAGTTTTTGTTCGGAGCGGGGGTCGATAGGCAACCGCTGGAGGTGTTTAAGAAGGGGAGTGACAGGCCCAGAGCGTTTCTGCGGGAAGATGAGCCGGGCGGCGGAGTGAAGAATAGACCGGAGCGGGGCGAGAGAGGAGGAAGGGAGATCAGAGAGCAGGCCGACACGGTAGTCTAGCCGGGATATAACGAGAGCCCGTAGCGGTAAGGTAGCCGTTCGGGTGGAGAGGATAGGGCGGATCTTGGGGATACCGTAGAGGTGAAACCGGCAGGTCTTGGTAACGGTCATAGCTAGGACAACGAGGAAAGGCCTCCGACTGGGCCTGGGGCAGTTTTTCAGGCAGCGTGGCCCAGTGGGTAGAGCGTGGGCCTGGCTGTCAGAAATACCTGGCTTCTAATCTCGGTTCAGCCACTTGCCTGCTGTATGACCTTGGGCGAGTCACTTCCCTTCTCTGGGCCTCAGCGACCTCATCTGTCAAATGGGGATTAGGAAAGTGAACCCCATGTGGGACAGGGGCTGTGTCCAACCCGATTTACTTGTATCCACCCCAACGCTTAGTACAGTGACTGGCACATAGTAAGCGCTTCGAAGCAGCGTGGTCAGGGGAAAGAGCCCGGGCTTGGGAGTCAGAGGTCGTGGGTTCGAATCCTGGCTCCGTCACTCGTCAGCTGCGTGACTGTGGGCAAGTCACTTAAATTCTCCGTTACGTCGTCTGTAAAAACGGGGATTAAGACTGTGAGCCTCACGTGGGACAACCTGATCACCCTGTATCTCCCCCAGCGCTTAGAACGGTGCTCTGCACATAGTAAGCGCTTAACAAATACCAACATTAAATACCTCAATTATCATCTGGTATCTTCAGACCAGAACTCTGAGGAGCTGAGCTGGCCCCGGGACCCGCAGCTTCTTGGCTGGCTGGTTTGGGGTCTGAGACCGAAGCCCTGTCATCAGCTTCCTGGTGGGGAAGATGCAGATGGACCTTGGCTAGAGAAACACTCCCAGTCCAACAAAGCATCCGGAAGATTCTCCCGGAGACAGATGGGCTGGTTGGCAACGGGACAGGATGGTAGGCCTTAACGGCTATGAGAGTACCAGGACAGAGAAGCAGCGTGGCTCAGTGGAAAGAGCACGGGCTTTGGAGTCAGAGGCCAGGGGTTCGAATCCCGGCTCGGCCACTTGTCAGCTGTGTGACTTCGGGCAAGTCACTTCACTTCTCGGTGCCTCAGTTCCCTCATCTGTAAAATGGGGATTAAGACCGTGAGCCCCACGTGGGACGACCTGATTCCCCTGTGTCTACCCCAGCGCTTAGAACAGTGCTCGGCACATAGTAAGCGCTTAACAAATACCAACATTATTAGAGATGGTGATGATGGGTCGGGGGGGGGAGAAGCCGGATAGACCCAGTCAAACAGTGGTATTTATGGAGTGTTTACATTATGCAGCACACTGTGGGACGAACGCAGGCCTGGCAGTCAAAGAACCTGGGTTCTGATTCTAGCTCTGCCACATAGTAATAATAATTATGGCATTTGTTAAGTGCTTACTATGTGCCAGGGGCTGCGCTAAGCGCTGGGGTGGATAGAAGCAAATCAGGGTGTACACAGTCCCTGTCCTAATAATGTTGGTATCTGTTAAGCGCTTACTATGTGCAGAGCACTGTTCTAAGCGCTGGGGGAGATACAGGGTAATCAGGTTGTCCCACGTGAGGCTCACAGTTAACCCCCATTTTACAGATGAGGTCACTGAGGCACAGAGAAGTGAAGTGACTCACCCACAGTCACACAGCTGACAAGTGGCAGAGCCGGGACTTGAACCCATGACCTCTGACTCCCAAGCCCGGGCTCCTTCCACTGAGCTACGCTGCTTCTCAAAGACTCCCGTCCTTATGGAACTATCTGTCTGCTAGGGGAGATGAGATGACATGCCTTGATAAGCAAACCTAGCTAAGTGTGAGCGTAAAAATGAACAATCCACACAATAGGAATGGAAATTTTCAACTCAACCGCCTGTGTGCTTTTATAAAAGGTTTTTAAGACAGTTAACAGATGCTATCACAATCTGATCCTTGTGTTCTTGAGATGCAGATAAAAAAGCAATATGCCGGTGACTTGGAGTCTGCTCTGAGTTCTGGATCAATCAATCCATCAATTAGTTTTTGAGGTATTTTTGAGGGCTTATTGTGTGCAGAGTACTGGATTAACTAAGCACCTTGGAGAATACAGTACAACAGAGTTGGTAGACCCGCATCCACCAAGATCATGCAGTCCAGAGAGGGAGATAGACATTTTCAAGAAATTATAATTATGGACCCAAGTGCTGTGGGACTGAGGATGGAATGAGTATGAAATACTTAGAGGGTGCAGATCCAAGCAAATAAGGTGATGCAAAAGGGAGAGGAAGTAGGCGAAATGAAGGGTTAAGTTGGGTTTGTTGAGAGGAGATGTGATTTTAATCAATCAATCATTCGTATTTGTTGAGCACTTACTGTGTGCAGAGTGCTGTTCTAAGTGCTTGGGAGAATACAGTATAACAGAGTCGTAGACACGTTCCCTGCCCGCAGAGAGCTCACAGTCTAGAGGGGGAGACAGACGTTAATATAAATGAATTGCAGATGGTTACATAAGTGCTGTGAGGTCGAGGGAGGGGTGAAGAAGGCTTTGAAGGTGGGGAGAGTGAACGTCTGTCAGATGTGAAGGGGGAGGTTGATCCAGGCCAGAGGCAGGATACGGGCGAGAGGTCGGCGGCGAGATAGATGAGAGCGAGGTGAGACGAGTAGGTTGATGTTGGAATGAACAAAGTGGGCGGGATGAGTTGGTTTCCATGACTGTGAACTTTCAATCGTCATCATGATCGTCAATGGTATTTATTGAGCACATACTGTGTAAGGAGTACTGTACTAAGCGCTTGGAAGCGTACAATACAACACTGTACAAGTTCCCTGCCCACAACAAGCTTACAGTCTACAGGACCGACCACAGAGCGTTCTTTGGCTCCTTGAGAATCTGCATCAGCATCATGGCAGTCCTTACACTATGGCAAGGCGTATCAGTCCTTCATTCAATCCTTCTATCGTGTTTATTAAGCGCTTACCGTGTGCAGAGCCCTGTACTAAGCGCTTAACCAATCATCGATCAATCAGTGGTATTTCTTGAGTGCTTACTACGTGCGGGGGAATTAGTCACCAGCCTTGAGGTGATGATCGTTGCAGAAACCTGGGAAAAGAATGGACCAAATCGGGTTATGGAGGCAACGTGCATGGCGATTTTAAAAGGATGAGTAGCACCTAAAACGTACCGTTACTACATATCTTCATAAGTTATCATTATTATTTTTATGGTATTTGTTATGTGCCAAGCTCTGTGCTAAGCGCTGGGGTAGATGCAGGATAATCAGGTCTCACACAGCCCCCGTCCCACATGGAACTCACCGTCTAAGGAAGAGGGGAAAACAGGTATTCAATCATCTATACTGAGCATTTACTAAGTGCTTGGGAGAGTAAACACATATATTCCCTGCCCACAACAGGCTCACAGTCTACAGGTGAGCTTACAGGCTAGAGACGAGCTTAGGTATGGAAACCCTATTTTCCAGATGAGTAAACTGAGGCCAGGAGAAGTGAAGTGACTTACCCAAGCTCACGCGGCAGGCAGGTGACGGAGCCGGAATTGGAAGCCAGCGGCTCTGACTCCCAGGCTCGCGGCCTTTCCACTGGGCCACACTGGTCCTTTGCAGTAATCTATATATGATAAGCTCGGGAGAAGGACAAAGAGAAATTAAAAGCTTGATTTAGAAAACAACGTCATCATTACTGCATCATTAAAACATTCACCACGCAGTGAGCAATGGACGGGCAGTGGCCATCCAGGAGTGAGGGGAGTGTGGCGCAGTGGATAGAGCCCAGGCCTGGGAGTCAGAAGCAGCTGGGTTCTAATCCGGGACCCTTCACTTGTCTACTGTGTGACCTTGGGCGAGTCACTTCACTTCTCTGGGCCTCGGTTCCCTCATCTGTAAAGTGGGGATTAAGACTGTGAGCTCCATGTGGGACAGGGGCCTGATTAACTTGTATCTACGCCAGGGCTTAGAACAGTGCCTGGCACACGGTAAGTGCTTAACAAGTACCTTAAAAAAAGTTCCCTTCATAGCTTGATACGGTCCATTTATGCCTTGTAACTTATAAAATGCGTTAGGAGGGTAAAGGATCATTTTTTATGGACACCTATTGTCAATTGAAACCTCAGTCATTTATTGATCTGTCAACCCCATCCGCTGTCCAACGTGAAAAATGATTCTATAAATGCCCAGTGTCCTTCTTGCTCATAATAATAATAATAATGTTGGTATTTGTTAAGCGCTTACTATGTGCCGAGCACTGTTCTAAGCACTGGGGTAGACACAAGGGAATCAGGTTGTCCCACGTGGGGCTCACAGTCTTAATCCCCATTTTGCAGATGAGGTAACTGAGGCATCGAGAAGTTAAGTGACTTGCCCAAAGTCACACAGCTGACAAGTGGCCATCAATCAGTGGTATTTACTGAGTGGTTTTACTGAGTGTAGAGCGCCGTACTAAGCACTTGGGAGTGTATAACAGAATTAGCAGAGATGTTCCCTGCCCATGATGAGCTTACAGTGCAGAGGGAGAGACGGACATTAATATCAATAAATAATTTATAACGTATATATTTTAGGAAATGTGCATAAGTGCTGTGGGGTTGGGGTGGGGTGAATATCACATCTCCGAAGGTCACAGATTGCCGTATTTAGATGACACGGAGGGGAGAGCAAGGTGGGGAAAAGAGCGATTAATGGGGGGAGGCCTCTTGGAGGGGATGCAATCTCGATTCTATTATTTTGTTAATGAGATGTACATCATCTTGATTCTGTTCATTTGCTATTGTTTTAATAAGATGTTCATCCCCTTGATTCTATTTATTGCTATTGTGTTGGTCTGTCCGTCTCCCCCGATTAGACCGTAAGCCCGTCAAAGGGCAGGGACTGTATCTGTTACCGATTTGTCCATTCCAAGCGCTTAGTACAGTGCTCTGCACATAGTAAGCCCTCGATAAATACGATTGAATGAATGAATGGTGATGCTTTGAAGGTAAGGAGAGTGGCGGTCTGGCATATATGGAGGGGGAGGGAGTTCCACGCTAGAGGAGGACGTGGGAAAGGAGTCGGCCGTGAAATAGAAGAGATCGGGACACATTGAGTCGCCTGGCGCTAGAGGAGCGGAGCGTGTGGGCTGGGCTGGAGTAGGAAATTAGACAAGTGAGGTGGGATGAGCGAGCTGATTGAGTTGTTTATAGACAATGGTCAGGAGTTTCTGTTTGATGTGGAGGTGGATGGGCACCCGTTGAAGGCGCTTGAGGAGTGGGAAGACATGACCGGAACGTTTTAGTTGATTAAAAATGTTCCCCCAATCTCAAAAAAAAAAAAAAAACCTCAAAAAAAATCCCCATCCTTAGCGTGGCTTTGGCACATACTGGCTCCATCAGAGGCGCTTAATAGAAATAGAGATTTTAAATAACATTTCTGCCCAAGTACAAGAAGGCGTGATCCTTGCTAATCGTGCCCTTTTGTCAATGAATCTGTCATGGGGTTAAATAGGCAGTTGAATGCGGTCGTGTTTTGGGTGGGGGTGGGGGATCTGTGCCTTGAAAAGCCCCCAGAGGGTCTCTTTCGGATTTCCTACTGAGCCACTCCGAGTCGCTAGATGAGGCGAGGAAAGAGGCAGGCTGAGCCTCACGCCTCCGGAAGATATACAGCAATAATAGCAGCCTGTAAGTATGTCGACAAGGAACGTAATTATCACGCCACAAACCACTTAAAAGATTCTGTGTCTACTAGGTCTTGATTAAAAAGCCCTTCATTCTGGCCGGCAATATGAGAGCATAAAATACGTCCGGTGGATAGTCCAGGCTGTCTTAGCGCGTAGCAATGAAATATTAAAATGCCCTCTTAATGACAGAAAGCCATTCTGAGAAGGAGGGAACCAAGCAAGATTATGAAGTAAGGATAAATAACTACCTACAGGCGAGGAAAACTTCCCAGCCCAAACTATTTGATAGAATCTCAAAGGGATTTAAATACCAAAGAAATCCCAAGCTCATTGATCCAAAGTCTCTGGCAATCAAAAAAACACACCAATCAATAAACCTTGAGAGGTCAACTAGTCCATCCCCCATCCCTCAGAGAAGCAGCATGGCTCAGTGGAAAGAGCATGGGCTTTGGAGTCAGAGGTCACGGGTTCAAATCCCGGCTCCGCCGCTTGTCAGCTGTGTGACTGTGGGCAGGTCACTTAACTTCTCTGTGCCTCAGTTCCCTCATCTGTAAAATGGGGATTAAGACTCTGAGCCTCACGTGGGACAACCTGATTACTCTGCGTCTACCGCAGCGCTTAGAACAGTGCTCGGCACATAGTAAGTGCCTAACAAATACCAACATTATTATTATTAATATTATTATCTCCCTGCCTACTGCTGTCAGATGAGAAGCCATCATCGGACGACAGCGACGTCCTGATGTTGTGGGCCGGGAATGTGTCTACCGACCCTTACATATTATTGCGTCGTACTCTCCCGAGCACTTAGTACAGTGCTCTGCACCCAGTCAGCGCTCGATCAATACAATTGATATTTATTTATTGATATGTTATACAATGGATTGATTGATTTACTGATTGATGAAGAGAAGCGAGGAGGAATCGAAAATGCCTTTCCAGGGGCATAAAAGGGTTGAATGCCGTCAGAGAAAGAAAATGACTCTTCTAAGACAACATCGTCGATAAGCATCGCTGGCAGTAAAATGTAACACGGCTGCTGGAGATCCTTCCTCATTCCCATCTTCAGTCAAAAGGTCAATGTGCGGAGGCAACATTGTCGACGTGTCAACATTAAGAACTGCTGTTCTCTGAACTCAAATGCAGTGTTTCTGTCAGTAAATCAATCAAACAATCGGTGGTATTTATTGAACACTTCCTGTGTGAAGAGCATTGTAATAATAATAATAATCATCATTATGGTACTTGATTCTATTTATTGCTATTGTTCTGGTCTGTCCGTCTCCCCCGATTATAGGGCAGGGACCGTCTCTATCTGTTACCGATTTGTCCATTCCAAGCGCTTAGTACAGTGCTCTGCACATAGTAAGCGCTCGATAAATACTATTGAATGAATGAATGGTACTTGTTAAGCGCTTACTATGTGCCAACCACTATTTAAACGCTATTTAACTGTATAAACACTATATAACTATATAAACACTATTTAAACACTGGGGTAGGTACAAGTGAATCAGGTTGGACACAGTCCCTGTCCCACGGGGGGCCCTTAGTCTTTATCCCCATTTTACAGATGAGGGAACTGAGGTCCAGAGAAGTGAAGGGATTTGCCCAAAGTCACAGAGCAGACGTGTGGTGGAGCTGGGATTAGAACCCAGATCTTTCTGCCTCCCGGGCCTGTGCTCTATCCGTTAGACCATGCTGCTTCTCTGTGAGAGTACGGTATAACAGCTGGGTGAATTCTAAAGGAGCAGTTCCGTAAGCCATTTCGGATTCGCTCTAAGCCCCCCACTTTTCTCACCTCCCACTCCCTTCTGTGTTGCCCTGACTTGCTCCCTTTGTTCTTCCTTTGTTAGAGAAGCAACGTGATTCAGTGGAAAGAGCCCGGGCTTGGGAGTCAGAGGTCATGGGTTCTAATCCCAACTCTGCCACTTGTCAGCTGGGTGACTGTGGGCAAGTCATTTCACTTCTCTGTGCCTCAGTTCCCTCATCTGTAAAATGGGGATTAACTGTGAGCCTCACGTGGGACAACCTGATGCCCGAGTGTCTTCCCCAGCGCTTAGAACAGTGCTCTGCACATAGTAAGCGCTTAACAAATACCAACATTATTATTACTGTTTCCTCCCTCCCGGGCCCACAGCACTTACGTGCACAGCTGTTTTCTTTAATTAATGTCTGCCTCCCTGCCTCTAGACTGTAAGCTCATTGTGGGCAGGGAATGCGTCTACTATTGTTTTGCACTCTTCCAGGCGCTTAGTACAATGCTCTTCACGCAGTAAGCGCTCAATAAATATGAATGAATGAATGAATGAATGAATGACTAAAAGCTATCCTTCCCAGATAAAGTGGGATCAAACATGTAATGTGGTTTTATTTATATCCACCTCTCATTGCATGGGCTTCCTTGGAGAAGCAGTGGGGCTCAGTGGAAAGAGCCCGGGATTGGGAGTCAGAGGTCGTGGGTTCTAATCCCGGCTCTGCCACTTACCAGCTGTGTGACTTTGGGCAGGTCACTTCACTTCTCTGTGCCTCAGTTACCTTGTATTACCTTGTACCTTGTGCCTCGGTTACCTTGTACCTGTGCCTCAGTTACCTTGTACCTGGGTACCTTGTACCCAGCATTTAGAACAGTGGTTGGCACATAGTAACCGCTTAACAAATACTATCATTATTATTATCATTATTACTCTCCCAAGTGCTTAGTGCAAATGCTCTGCACATAGTATGCACGCACTCAATACCAGTGATTGATTGATGGTCACGTGCTTACTGTGTGTCAATCAATCCTATTTATTGAGCACTTACCGCATGCAGAGCGCTACACTAAGCGCTTTGGAGAGTACCACAAAATAACACACACATTCCCTGAGTAACCGCTTAACAAATACTATCAATATTATTATCGTTATTACTCTCCCAAGTGCTTAGTGCAAACGCTCTGTACAGAAGTATGCACGCACTAAATACCAGTGTTTGATTGATTGTTCCGTGCTTACCATGTGTCAATCAGTCAATCGTATTTACTGAGCACTTACTGCATGCAGAGCGCTATACTAAGCGCTTGGGAGCGTACAACAAAATAATATAACACACACATTCCTCGAGTAACCGCTTAACAAATACTATCAATATCATTATCATTATTACTCTCCCAAGTGCTTAGTGCAAATGCTCTGCACAGAGTATGCATGCACTAAATACCAGTGATTGATTGATTGTTACGTGCTCACTATGTGTCAGTCCATCATATTTATTGAGCACTTAATGTATGCAGAACACTATATTAAGCGCTTCGGAGAGTACAACAAAATAATGTAACACACACATTCCCCGAGTAACCGCTGAACAAATACTATCAATATTATTATCATTATTACTCTCCCAAGTGCTTAATGCAAATGCTCTGCACAGAGTATGCATGCACTAAATAGCAGAGATTGATTGATTGTTAAGTGCTCACTATGTGTCAGTCCATCATATTTATTGAGCACTTGATGCATGCAGAACACTATACAAAGCGCTTCGGAGAGTACAACAAAATAGTATAATACACACATTCCCTGACCTAACTTGCTCCCCTCTCCCAGCCTCCAACATTTAGGCAGATCTCGTCTTGTTTTATGCCGTCTCCGCCTCACAGCGGCTCCGTGGACACATCTCTCCCAGGATGTCCCATTCTCCATCTTCAGTCATTCTGGTAGTGTATCCAGAGAGTTTTCTTGGTCAAAATATGGAAGCGTTTTACCGTCGCCTTTTGCGCAGTAGACTTGGGTCTCCGCCCTCGCTCTCTCCCGTGCCGCTGCTGCCCGGCAGAGGTGAGTTTTGACTTGGAGCAGGCGGCCTGCCACTCGCTAGCCACTGCCCAAGCTAGGAATGGAATGGGCGGGCGTCTGCTTGGCTCTCCCTCCCGTAGCTGAGACTGGTCAACCCTCCGGGTGCGATCCTGAGGGGGCGGCTATGTATATAGCTGTAATTCATTGATTTATATTAATGTCGGTCTCCCCCACTAGACTGTGAGCTCGCTGTGGTCGGGGAATGTGTCTGTTGATTGTTATAGTGTACTTTCCCAAGTGCTCAGGACAGTGCTCTGCACACCATACGTGCTCGATAAATACGATTGCATGAATGCCCTCAGGCGCCGTTCTAAGCACCGGGGTGGATGCAAGTTAATCAGGTAGTCCCCGTCCCACACGGGGCTCAAAATCTATCTACTAGGTCAGCTTCTGGTTGGGCCCACGCTACGGCGAAGATCCAGCACCAAGCTGTGTCACCGAATCTTGTTTTAGACAACATCTCCGCGGTCCTCTGTCCCTTCTGGAGCGGCCTGACGCCCCCAGCTGCTCGGCGTTCACCTTCAGGGGTCGGCTCACTTAATTAATGAGCTGGATGAGCCACTTCATCGGTTTGCTTTCAATCGCTGGAATTACAGAAAAGAAACCTCTTTGCGAACTCCCGATTTCTTTCATGCTCATCGCAGGCTGTGAAATAGGTAATTTATGCCAGCAGTTCCAGATTATTCGTTCATTTAGGTAACTGACTGAAATAATAACCTCCCCCTCCCCGCAGCAGCCCCAGGAGGCCAAGGTATTTCCAGGTCTTCTGAATTCTGAATATCTCCGCTCCAACGCGACAATTAGTCAGCTTATAGCCGTGTTCTCTTGAAACCCCCCACACAGAAAAGCAGTCAATCCTCACCGAATTACACGTGACTAGAACTAGAGACCCATTGTAGTCATCTTCAAAAGCCTCGTATCTCTTGTCGATTTCGTTTCCACACGCGGCGAGACGTGACGGGGTCTATAATTAGCTCCACGAGCTCCACAACGTCAAAATTGACTTCGGCCAAACTGATTCCCCTTGGCAGGTTCTTCTGGACGCCTGACGACCGACAGCGGTTTTTCCCTTCTTCTTCACCATCTCAGACGGGCCCCGTCCCCACCCAGCAGTGGGCTGTATTTAATAATAAGAAGCGGAAGAGAAAAATCAACAGTTGGCCTTCTAAGTGATTTATGCGGCACTTAGCCGGGATATTGTTTTTGAACGGGGTCTTAGCGGGATGGAACAAGAAGACAGTTGGAGTTAACGTATGAGCTCTTAACAGCCGGATGATGAAAAGGGACGTTTTCTGAAGAGCGGAGTCTGACGAATCCCGTGGGAGATTTGATGACCCCCCAGGTACTGGAGGCGTTGGCTACGATGTTCTTTGGCTGTCGGCCTTCGCTTTCAGCCTCGTAGTCTCTCTTTGTCTCCGGTAGCTTAATGGGGCCCGTAGATGCTTTTGTGTGTCAGCAGTAGCCCCGTGATTCCTCTCTGATCATTCAATCGATGGTATTCACCGAGCGCCGACTGTTTGCGGAGCTTTGTCCTGAAGTCTAGGGAGAGTACAGTACAACTGAGCTTTTAATGGTATTTGTTAAGGGTTAACTGTGAGCCGGACACTGTACTGAGCGCTTGGAATTGCTGGTAGCCGTGTTCCCTGCCCACAATGAGCTTATGGCCTAGAGGGGAATGAAAGCCTTCTTAGAAGCTACAGAGGCGGTTTAGAAGGAGGAATCGTACCTTTCCTCTTCTCCTGACTTGCCTATCCCCACTCAAGGCAAAATTAAGGCTCTCGTGGGAACCACGTCTGATGGATTTTACTGGGGATGCTAGGTGAGATGCGATATCATCGTGTCATCCATCCACCCATCAATCAATCTTATTTATTGAGTGCTTATTGAGCGCTTGGGAGAGAACACTTATAACGGACACATTCCCTACCCACAATGAGCTTATGGTATAGATGAGAGGCAGACATGAAAAGAAGTAGAGTGCGGATATGTGCGTATAGGCTATGGGGCTGGGTGGGGATGAGGAACGGCAGCAAATCAGGGCTAAGCCAAAGGGAGTGGGAGAAAAGGAAACGAGGGCTTAGCAAAGGCCTCTCGGAGGAGATGTGCCATCACTGAGGCTTTGAAGCGGGGAAGAGTAACCGTCTGAGGGATACGAAGAGGGAGGCATTCCAGGCCAGAGGCGGGACGCGGGTGGAGAGATAAATGAGACTGTGGTACAGTGAGAAGGTTGGCGTTAGAGGAGTGAAGCGTGTGGGCCGGGTCGTAGTAGGAGAGCAGCGTGGCGAGGTAGGAGGGGGCAAGGGGATCGACTGTTTCAAAGCCAGTGGTGAGGAGTTTCTGTCTGATGCAGTGCTGGGTGGGTAACCACTGGAGTTTCTTGAGGAGGGGAGAGACACGGTCTGAACGTTTCTGTAGGAAAGCGATCAGGGCAGCAGAGGGAAGTATGGACTGGAGTGGGGAGAGACAGGAGGCGGGGAGGTCAGCGGGGAGGCCGACTGAGTAATCAAGGTGGGATGAGACAAGTGCCTGGATCAGCGAGGTAGCCGATGGGGAGCGGCGTCATGCTACATATGCCATGTTTGGAGTCATCCCCTTGACTTTGCCCTGCTCTTGTCTCCAACGTGAAGACAGTCCCCTGCCTGGTGTGGAGTGTGGACCACCACTGGTGGAGGTCAAGCCCACCGTGCTTTGCTTCTCGTTCCTAACCATCCAAGTGAGTTGGTGCTTCTCCAGAAGCTCCCAGAGCCTCCCCTCCCCCCCCATGGGGCTCACTGTCTTAATCCCCATTGTACAGATGAGGTAACTGAGGCTCAGAGAGGTTCAGTGATTTGCCCAACGTCACACAGCAAGGGGCAGAGCCACTTAGAGAAGCAGCGTGGCTCAGTGGAAAGAGCCCGGGCTTTGGAGTCGGAGGTCATGGGTTCGAATCCCGGCTCGGCCACTCGTCAGCTGGGTGACTTTGGGCAAGTCACTTCACTTCTCGGTGCCTCAGTTACCTCATCTGTAAAATGGGGATTAAGATTGTGAGCCCCACGTGGGACAACCTGATTCCTGTGTCTACCCCAGCGCTTAGAACAGTGCTCGGCACATAGTAAGCGCTTAACAAATACCAACATTATTATCATTATTATTAACCCATGCTGCTTCTCTATGCTCGTTACCTAGCAACCTCTGCTCCCCCCAACACACCTCCCTTCCCTCGTGACTCTGCAGGCCCATCGGCCTCCAGGGGTTGATTAGCGGTATTTATTGAGCGCTGACTGTGTGTAGAGCACTAGTCTGAGCTCTCGGGAGAGAACAATACAGCAGTGTGGCATAATAGATAGAGCTAGGGCCTGGGAGTCGAAAGGACTTTAGTTTTAATGCCGGCTCCACCACTTACCTGTTGGGAGACCTTGGGCAAGTTACTTCACTTCTCTGCACCTCAGTTACCTCATCTGTAAAATGGAGATTAAGACGGTCAGCCCCATGTGGGACAGGGACCGGTGACCAACCGGATTGCCTGTATCTACCTCAGTTCTTAGAACAGTGCTTGGCACATAGTAAGCGCTTGACAAATACCATTATAATTATTATTAAGGGGAAAGAGTGTCCTGATTTCCATCTGACTCCTTCCCATCCTTCTCATGGTCCATTGGTGAAGTGGTTTCTACCAGGCCGAGCTGGGTTCAGAAAGAAAACACAGACGCAGACTCCGCCTCTTTCCACAGTACCGGTTGGTTAGTTCGATGAGGTCCTCTCGTTCGTGCAGCACTGCTTGAGATTCACCAAATCAACCGAAAATCCTTCCTTTAAGAGGGAAGAAACTTAATAACCTGCTTTGTCCCCTTGAGGTTCCTGTGAAGAATTCCGTGACACCCTGTAATTAGTGTTTCTGTTGATTACAAACCACAAAAACCACCTACGCCGTGCGTCTGGCCCAACATTTTTCTTTTTAAGGATTTTCAGAATGTACCCGCCAGACCAAGCCCCCCGCCGGTGAACGCGCGTTACAAAGTAATTAAAATACGAACGAGGCGCGCAGCAAATGAATGAGAAAATAAGAGCAGTGACCATGAGCCTACTGAATCGCCACAAGGGAGGCAGGAGAGACAGTTTGTTTGAGCTACGGGTTTAATATTAGGTTTCATAAACGACTCTCAACACTGAGGGTGGCGCCGCGTGAGTCCGAGTTCTCCTGAGGGAGACTGACTTTTCTAGGTCCCGTGACTTCCGACCTGTCCCCTGACCTACCGGTGGAGATAAGGAGAAATTCCACAGCTGAGGGGAAAGCCGTACGCACGGGCCCCAGGAGATCCCCATTGGAAATCGAATGAGAATCGGGCAGCAAACCTGCCGTTCTTTTAAAAGAAAGAATAGTATCTGTTAAGCACTTACTTTGTGCCAAGCACTATATTAAGCACTGGGGTAGATACGAGCTAATCGGGTTGGACACAGTCCCTGCCCAACTGGGGCAGATCGGGTTCGACAAAGTCCCTGCCCCACGTGGGGCTCGCAGTCTCAATCCCCATTTCACAGATGAGGTAACTGAGGCACCGAGATGATGTCGTTAATGTTATTTCGTAAGCATTTATGTGTATATATATCTATAATTCTTGATCGTATATTAAGAATTCTTGAGGAATTCTTGCCCCCCAGTGTCTCTTTCCCATAATCTCACATTTCCTGCCCCATCCCTCTCCATTCCTCTCCTTCCTTTGAAACCCAAATTATCTACTTTCTACCACCCATTCCTAAGAGAAGCAGCATGGCATAATGGAGAGAGCACGGGCCTGGGAGTCGGAAGGTCATGGGTTCTAATCCTGGCTCTGCCACTTGTCTGCTGTGTGACCTTGGGTAAGTCACTTCACTTCTCTGGGTCTCAGTTACCTCATCTGGAAAATGGGGATTGAGACTGTGAGCCCCTTGTGGGGCAGGGACTTTGTCAAACCCGATCTGCTTGGATCCACCCCGGCGCTTAGTAGAGTGCCTGGCACATAGATGCTTAACAGATACCATAATTATTATTATAATTCTATTTAAATTGATGCTACTGATGCCTGTCTACTTGTTTTGTACGTACTACGGATGTGTACGTAAGTGCTGTGGGGCTGAGGGAGGAGTGAATAAAGGGAGCGAATCTAACTGGTTCTTTGGGGGTCTATTTGCTAGCCCTATTTTGGGGGGGATGGGGAGGGCCTATGGGTGTGTGTGTTTGTTTTCAAATCATGGAATCTGCTACTCCTCTTTTACCCACCGGTGAAACCATGAATCTGGACTCAGAAACGGCAGGTCTGGTGGCTCCCTCCCCTCTGGTCATCTCGATGTCCAGCACAGCTCTGATGGACGACCCAAATCCTCCGGCTCCTACGCAGATCACCCCCCAGGAGCTCAAGGCTAGTGGGAACTTCCATTTTGGAAGAAGCCCCTGAGCAATATTTAGGGTGTCCATTCAGCCAGTTCAATACCTGGAAGCATGTCCCTTGCCTGTTACCGGTCACGTTTATATCAATCAGTAATATTTACTGAACTCTTACTGGGTGCAGAGCACTGTATTAAGAGCTTGGGCGAGTACAATGGAAAAGAGTTGGTAGATTACCACAGTGAACTCACACTGGTTTGAACATTTTGAGCACTGAAATTCCTTCCGCGTATTTACTGAATTCTTACAGGGTGCAGAGCATTGTATTAAGAGCTTGGGTGAGTACAGTGGAAAAGAGTTAGTAGATTGACCACAGTGAGCTCCCACTGGTTTGAACATTTTGAGCACTGAAATTCCTTCCGCGTATTTATTGAACCCTTTCTGGGTGCAGAGCATTGTATTAAGAGCTTGGGTGAGTACAATGGAAAAGAGTTGGTAGATTGACCACAGTGAGCTCACCCTGGTCTGAACATTTTGAGCACTGAAATTCCTTCCGCGTATTTACTGAACCCTTACTGGGTGCAGAGCATTGTATTAAGAGCTTGGGCGAGTACAATGGAAAAGAGTTGGTAGATTGACCACAGTGAGCTCACCCTGGTCTGAACATTTTGAGCACTGAAATTCCTTCCGCGACGGCTCAGGTTGTTGAAGTCGGAGACAGGCTCTGATACAGTGCTAGAGTTTCTACGGACCTGAAAGAGGAATGCAGTGGCTTTAGAGGAAGTGGAGAGATCGGTGTGGGGAGAGGTGTTCTGATCGTCCATCCACCATCAAACAGAAACTCCTCACCATTGGCTTTAAAGCACTCAATCACCTTGCCCCCTCCTACCTCATCTAGCTACCCTCCTAAGCTCATTGTGGGCAGGGAATTTGTCCGTTCATTGTTATTTTGTACTCTCCCAAGCACTTAGTACATAATAAGGGCTCCATAAATACGAGTGAATGACTACAACCCAGCCCACTCACTCCTCTAATACCAACCTTCTCACTGGACCTCAATCTCATCTATCTTGCCGCCAACTTCTCGCCCACATCCTATCTCAGGCTAGAGATGCCCCCCCTCCTCATATCGGACAGTGACTCTCCTCTCCTTCAAAGTTTTATTGAAGAAACATCTCCTCCCAGAGGCTTTCCCTGATTAAGCCCTCCTTTCCTCTTCTTCTATTTCCTTCTGCATCGCCCAATCTTGCTCCCTTTATTCACCCCCGCTCCCCACCCCCGCAGCCCTTATGTACATATCTGTCATTTATTGACGAATAATTAATATCTGTCTCCCCCCTCTAGACTGTAAGCTCACTGTGGGCAGGGACTGTGGCTGTTTATTGTTATATTGTACTCCCCCAAGCACTTAGTACGGTGCTCTGCATACAGTAAGCGCTCAATAAACATAATTGACTGACTGGATCGGCCAGAATTGGACCCACTGAGGCAAAATGGGACGACTATACCACAGAGCACTGCAAATCTGTCAAAATGCAGGTGGACTCATGGTACTCTAGACCGTAAATTTGCTGTGGGCAGGGAACGTCTTCCCTAATTCTGTTGTACTGCCCTCTCCCAAGTGTTTAGTGCCCTGCTTGGCAATCAATCAATAAATCACATGTATTGAGTGACTAGTACAGTGCAAGGCACTGTACTAAGCACTTGGGAGTGTACAACACAACAATGTAACAGACATATTTCTTGCCCACGGAGAGCTTTCAGAGGGGGAGACAGACATTTATTCAAATAAACAAATTAAGGATGTATATGTAAGTGCTGTGGAGTTGGGGGTGGGCGGGTGATGGTGACTAAAGGGAGCAAGTCAGGGTGGTTTTAGATCCATTTCCTCAGACTTTCTGTGAATATTCAGAGGGTCAGCACCCTCCCCCTGGGCCCTGATCTAATCGATTGCAGGAGCCCCCTCCTCAGCTGGACTGTGCATTTTTTCCCCACCTTTTTTGGGGGGAAGCAAGCGTGGACACTCTGATCCCCGTCAGAGATGACTGGCTTTTTCTCCTTTTTTTCGTAGCATTTGTCAAGTGTTTACTGTGCCAGACACTGTACTGAGCACTAAGGTGGCTGCAGGCCACTCAGGTTGGACAAGGTCCCTATCCCACCTGGGGCTCATACTCTTAACCCCCCTTCTACAGATGAGATCACTAAGGCACAGAGAAGTGATGTATCTTGCCCACAGTCACACAGCAGAAGAGCAGCAGAGCCAGGTCCTTCTACCGCGCAAGTCCAGTCCCTATGCACTAGGCCACACTGCTTCTCCCGGGCCTGCTTGAGTCCATCCACGTGGCCCGGCAGGCATCGGGCTGGGATTTCCAGCGAGAGTGTCAGATAATGGGAACAAATAGTTTGCCTTCACCAGGGGAAGACTGTAACCAAGTGAGAACATTGGGTATCATCTCCCCAGCTGTGACTAACTGCCTGTCTCTTGCTTTCCCTATGAATCTGCAGAGCATTGAGTCAGGAGAAGAAATGCTTTTCACCTTGATCCATCTTGACAAATCAATTCAGTGAGTTGTGTCATGGGGGAGGGGAGATGGGGAGAGAGAAGCAGCGAATTCTTAAAGATGCAGCTGATTCCAGTCTCCGAGACAAAATGCGTTCTAACATCCCCAGCTGCCCATCTTTTTCCCGAATTCTTTAAAAAGTCTCTTGAATTTTTCCTGCAGACAACTTAATTTTTGTTACAACCAACCACGGGGATTAAAAAGGAAAAGAGAAAAGAAGTCATCGTCATCTCGAAAAGCCTGTTTTTCTAAGATGCCTGAATTGATTTCCCTAGTTACAGAAATATATCATCTGGGAATTTTTACCTGCTTCGGAGAAAATGAAAAGAGCCAGAAGATAAACAGCTGAGGAAAGTATAGATTCTATGGGCTGTTTCTTTTTTTATGGTATTTGTGAAGGGTTTACTATGTGCCAGACACTCTACTAAACGCTGGAGTGGATACAAGCTAAATATTTCCCACACAGGGCTCACAGTCTTAATCCCCATTTTACAGATGAGGTAACTCAGGGTCAGAGAAGTGAAGTGACTTGCCCCAGGTTATGCAACAGGCAAGTGGCGGAGTTGGGATTGGAACCCAGGTCCTGCCGACTCCCAGGCCCGAACTCTGTCCACTGGGTAACGCTGCTTCGCATTAGCGACTCCTGATAAAAACCCATAAAATGACTAAATTTCGAGAACCAGTATGTGTGTATTCTGGCCAAGTTCCAGTTCCCCATTACACATGCTGCTGTTGTTGAGCAGGGATTGTCTCCATCTGTTGCTGAATTGTACTTTCCAAGCGCTTAGTACAGTGCTCCGCAAACAGTAAGCGTTCAATAAATACAATTGAATGAACGAACGAATGCTCCCAATACCTAACTGGTTCCTATGAATCAGAAGGCTTCTTTCCTTCTTCTGCCTTTCTCATACTTCAAAAAAGGAGATGAATTGATTACTTATTTTTACATCTGTCTCCCCCTCTAGAAGGTCAACTCACTGTGGTCGGGGAATGAGTTTACCAACTCTTGTTATAGTGTACGAGCATTTAGTACAGAGCTCTGCACACAGTAAGTGCTCAGTAAATACGACTGATTGATTGTCAGATACGAAAGGGGAGGGAATTCCAGGCCAGGGTAGCGGGGGTGCGCAAGGAGTCAGCAGCGAGAGAGACGTTAATGAGGTACGGTGAGTAGATCGGTTTTAGGGGAGTGAAGGGTGTGGGCTGGGTGGCAGTGAGAAAGGAGTGATGTTAGGTAGGAGGGTAAGAGCTGATTGAGTGTCTCAAACTGATAAGAACAAGTGAATGAAGTAACAATTCCAAATAGACAGAGAATTACAAGTCCAGGGATGCCATGATGGGGGAGAGGAGGATTAATACCAAAAAAATCCCTCGAAGATGTCTTCTAAGGAGGGCTTTGGAGGAAGGGAGAGATGTGGTTTGGCTGCGAGTAGAGCGGACTAGACGGGGAGGCGATGATGGGGGTCAGAGGCAAGAGACTCCGAGCGATGGGTGGAGGAGAGAGCTGGGCTGTAGTGAGAGAAGACAGCAGACGAATGAGGAGCCAGCTCTAGACGGTAAGCTCACCGTGGGCAGGGAACGTGTCTACGCACTCTGTTATACTGTACTCTCCCGAGCACTTAGTAGAGTGCGCTGCATTCATTCGTTCAATCGTATTTATTGAGCCCTTACTGTGTGCAAAGCACTGTAGCAAGCTCTTGGGAGAGTACAGGGTAACAACCAACAAGTCAGGTTCCCTGGCCACAACAAGATTACGGTCTAGAGATACGGCGAGTGCTTAATAAATATGATTATCAGGGCTTTCAGGAGCTCTGTTTCCGTTATAATACGATAGCGGACAATGTAACGGGGCGAGTCTTTTGTTAAGTTCCCCGGGTGGATTGGCCATCCAACCTATTAACTTTTTAAAAATAATAATAGAAACGGTTAATTAATTACAGTATTTGTTAAGCACTTACTATGTGCCAAGCACTGTTCCAAATACTGGGGTAGCGTGACCAGTCACGCTCTGGCCAGGGTAAGGAGCTTAGCTCACTGAAGGGCTAAGCATTAACACTTCCCACAGCTCCCAGCGCTATAGACCCCGGAGAGGCCGGCCGGGGAATAAGGCCGAACAATTAGGGCCGGAATGAGAAAATTGCTATCCTTTTACACCCTAAATCTGGCCAACGGAAGGGAAGAAGATCGAGAAGTGACAAGATACACCTGGGAAGGGGTCTCCACAAACTCTTGGTGGTAGGTTGGGACTCTGTCACACCGATGCGGCAAGTCACCCTTCCCCAGATCCGGGGACCCTTACTCTGTCAGACCTCGTGTGGAGCCGAGACACAGGTCGGATTCCCTCACTGAAGCTAGGAGGAGTGAATGTTCTAGAAACTTGACCCAGAGACCAGAAAGGAAGCCCGTTTAGGGTGGTTTGAGAGGTAGCCCAAGGAGACAACTGAGGTCTCCTTCCCAGTTTTCCAACTGCTTAAAGTGGGGTACCATATCTACCAGTGTATTATCATTATTATTATCACGCGCCGTCGAGTGGTTTCCGATTCATAGCGATTCCATGGATACACTTTCTCCAGAATGTCCTGTCCTCTGCCATAATTCGCAATCTTTCTAACGCTTCTTCCGTTATCGATGTTGTGGTCTCTATCCGCCTAGCTGCCGGTCTGCCTCTTCCACGTTTTCCCTGGACTCTTCCTAGCATTAGTTTCTTCTCCAGAGAATTAGTCCTCCTGATTATCTGTCCAAAATATGCTAATCTAAGTCGAGTCATTTGGCCTTCCCAAGACCACTTTGTTTTAATTTGCTCTAAAATCCATTATGTTTGTCTTTCGGGCAGTTCACGGTATTCATAAAAGCCTTCTCCTTCACCACATTTCAGAAGAATCGACGTTCTTTCTATCCTGTTTTTTTTCCCTGTCCGGCTTTCGGATCCATACGTTGGCACTGGGAATATTGAAGAGTTGACAGTTTGTATTTTTGTGGCAATCACTGCGTTATCACATTTCATGACTTTTTCCAGGCTCTTCATAGTTAGTCTTCGGCGTATTTCTTGGCTACTATTTCCTCTATTATTGATTACTGGCCAGTGTACTTATTGTTTATTAGCCTAGGAATAGCTTTGCTATTGATATCTTTGTGCTATCAACTGAATAATAATAATGATAATAATAATTGTGGTATTCGTTAAGCACTTACTAGGTGCCAGGCACTGTACCAGGTGCTGGGGCGGATAGAAGTAAATCAGTTGAACACAATCCTTGTCCCATTGACAGTCTCATTCCCCATTTTACAGATGAGGTAACTGAGGCTCAGTGAAGTGAAGTGCCTTGCCCAAGGTCACACAGCAGACAAGCAGCAGAGCCAAGATTAGAACCCATGACCTTCTGGCGCCCCAGCCCTGTGCTCTATCCACTAGGCCACCTGTTTCCATCCCCGTAACCCTCGAGTCTATGAATCCATTTCCAACCCTCCTATCCGTGAGCTCATGAGTTACCCAGAGGCTGGTTCTGCCCGGTGACAGATAGACAGGCGGTCATCAGATTGGACACAGTCCCTGCCTCACATGGGGCTCACAGTCTTAAGTAGGAGAGAGTAAGATCTAATCCCCATTTTGCAGATGAGGTAACTGAGGCACAGAGGACAATAACGATGATGGTACTTGCTAAGTGCTAACTACGGGCCAAGCACAGGAGCGAGAAATGGGGTGGATAAAAGGTGATCAGAGCCCACGTGGCTCACATTCTAAACAGGAGAGAACGCAGGTATTGAATCCCCATTTTGCTGATGAGGGAACTGAGTCACAGAGACGTTACGAGACTCACCCAAGGTCACACAGCAGGGAAGTGGCAAGTATTAGAACCTGGGTCTTCTGACTCCCGGTCTCTTTCCTCTAGGCCACATTACTCGTCTTGTGTCTACCTCAGCGCTTAGAACAGTGCTTGACACAGAGTAAGCCCTTAACTCTTTAGATTGTGAGTTTGCTGTGGGCGGGGAATATGTCTCATGTTACATGGTATTTCCCCAAGAGCTCAGTACGGTGCTTTGCACACAGTAAGTGTTCAATAAATGTGATTCATAATAAGTATCATTATTATTGTTATCATTATTATGATACATGACTGAAATCTGTCAGCCAACATCTCCTGAGACAGGCTGGGATAGGTGGCAGTCTTGCTGCAAGCGAGAATATTTCCATTCTACAAAGACACGGCGTCTTTTTCGGTTCATTGTTTTTCAAAATTGAAACCCTCGGACATGCAAGAGAACAACTAAGGGCCTCAGGGCGAAACAAGGATGAAACGAAACCACTTTGGAGAGTTCCTCTATAAACCATAACTCCGGTCCAAGCTAGGGACCACGGGCACGAGGCAAGGGATAAAGAAGAATGTTGTTATTATTGCCTATGCTTATTACAGTGCGCTTTACACTAAGCACTGGGGTGATTATAAGAAACCGGATTAAGACGGGGTCCCTGATCCACAAGGGGCGAACAACCTAAAATGGGAGAACGGGCCCGTGGAACAGTAAGAATAAAGCCCAGCGATGAAACTGAAAATACAAGGCCTGGGAGATGGGAGATCTGGGTTCCAATCCCAATTTCTCCACTTGCTGCTGTGTGACCTTGAGTAATGATAATAATGTTGGTATTCGTTAAGCGCTTACTATGTGCAGAGCACTGTTCTAAGCACTGGGTTAGATGCGGGGTAATCAGGTTGTCCCAAGTGAGGCTCACAGTCTTAATCCCCATTTTACAGAAGGGGTAACTGAGGCACAGAGAAGTGAAGTGACTTGCCCACAGTCACACAGCTGACGAGTGGCAGAGCAGGGATCCGAACCCATAACCTCTGACTCCCAAGCCCGGGCTCTTTCCGCTGAGCCACGTTCACTTCTCTGTGCCTCAGTTTCCTCATTCACTACCCCTTCTTCCTCCTACTTGGACTGTGAGTTCCATGTGGGATGGGGACTGTGTCTGACTTGATTGTCCTGTGTCTACTCCAGAGCTTAGTACGGTGCTTGGCAGAGAAAATGGTTAACTTAAGACTAAAATCAATCTTTCCAGTATAGCACATAGTAAGGGTTCAAAAAATACTGTGTATTGGTTGATGTGTGCCATTTTATTTAATAGTATTTATTAAGTGCTTACTATGTGACAGACACTGTTCTGAGTGCTGGGGAGATACTGGGTAATCAGGTTGGACACAGCCCCTGTCCCACATGGGGCTCATAGTCTTAATCCCCATTTTACAGATGAGGTCACTGAGGCCCAGAGAAGTTAAGGAACCTGACCTAGGTCACACAGCAGAGAAGCGGTAGAGCTGAGATTAGAAGCCAGGTCCTTCCGACTCCCAAGCGCATGCTTTATCCCCTAGGCCCTGCTGCTTCTCCATGCTGCTTTTATTGGGTGCTCCCCAGCACCTAGTACTGTGCATCCAGTACAGTGGTCTGCATTCATTCATTCATTCAATCGCATTTATTGAGCGCTTACTGCGCACAGAGCACCGTATTATGCGCTTGGGAGTGTCCAATGCAACAGTAAACAGAGATATCCCCCGTCCACAACGAGCTGCCCCCCTTTGAAGGGGGGAAGAGTAATTGTCTGTCGGATTTGAGGAGGGAGGGTGTTCCAGGCCAGAGGCAAGACTTAGGAGGGAGGTTAGCGGCGAGATAAACTTCTCACTGTGTTTTGATCGCATCTATTTCACCGCCAGTCGCTCACCCACGTCCTGCCTCTGGCTTGGAATGCCCTCCCTCCCCAAATCTGACAGATAATTACCCTCTCCACCTTCAAAGCCATATCGAAGGCCCATCTCCTCCAAGAGGCCTTCCCTAACTAAGCCCCCCCTTGCTTCTTCTCCCACTCCTGTGTCGCCCTGATTTGCTCCCTTTTTTCCTAATAATGTTGGTATTTGTTAAGCGCTTACTATGTGCAGAGCACTGTTCTAAGTACCGGGGTAGACAAAGGGGACTCAGGTTGTCCCACGTGGGGCTCACAGTCTTCATCCCCATTTTCCAGATGAGGTAACCGAGGCCCAGAGAAGTGAAGTGACTCGCCCACAGTCACCCAGCTGACAAGTGGCAGAGCTGGGATTGGAACTCATGACCTCTGACTCCAAAGCCCGTGCTCTTTCCACTGAGCCACGCTGCTTCTCTACAGAAGCTGCTTCTGCTTCTTTTTCTTCCCCCCTTCCCAGCCCTACAGCACTTATGTGGCTATCTGTCATTTATTTATTTGTATTAATGCCTCTTCCCTCCCTGCCTCGCCTCCCCCCCAGCCTGTCCCCCTCTCCCCCCCAAGACTGTAAGCTCATTGTGGGCGGGAAATGTGTCTGTTTATGAGTGTACAGGACTCTCCCAAGCGCTTAATATAATGCTCTGCACACAGTAAGCACTCAATAAGTAGGATTGAATGATGAAATAAGATCGATGAGATCGAGGCACAGTAAGGAGGTTGGCATTAGAGGAGCAGAACGTACCCGCTGGGTTGTAGTGGGAGACTGGCGAGGTGAGGTAGGAAGGGGCAAGGTGGAGGACTGCTTTAAAGCCAGTGGTGAGGAGGTTTTGTTGGATGGGATAGGCCACCTTGAGTATTTTGAGGAGGCGGGGGGGAACCTGTCCTTATTTTGTAGAAAAACGATCCGGGCACCAGAGTGAAGTATGGATTGGAGTGGGGAGAGACAGGAGGTGGGGAGGTCAGCGAGGAGGCTGATGCAGTTTTCTAGGAGAGACAGGATGAATGACTGTATTGACATGGTAACAGTTTGGATGGAGAGGAAAGGGCGGATTTTGGCACCGTCGTGAAAGTGGGATCGGCAGGATTTAGTGATGGATTGAATACGTTGGTTGAATGAGATAGAGGAGTCATGGATAAGGCCAGAGTTTGGGCTTGTGAGACACTTTCATTCATTCATTCAATAGTATTTATTGAGCGCTTACTATGTGCAGAGCACTGTACTAAGCGCTTGGGATGAACAAGTCGGCAACAGATAGAGACAGTCCCTGCCGTTTGACGGGCTTACGGTCTGATCGGGGGAGACGGACAGACGAGAACAATGGCACTAAACAGCGTCGAGGGGAAGAACATCTCGTAAAAACCGATGGCAACTAAATAGAATCGAGGCGATGTACAATTCATTAACAAAATAAATAGGGTAACGAAAATATATACAGTCGAGCGGACGGGTACGGTGCTGTGGGGATGGGAAGGGAGAGGTGGAGGAGCAGAGGGAAAAGGGGAAAATGAGGCTTTAGCTGCGGAGAGGTAAAGGGGGGATGGCAGAGGGAGTAGAGGGGGAAGAGGAGCTCAGTCTGGGAAGGCCTCTCGGAGGAGGTGATTTTTAAGTAAGGTTTTGAAGAGGGAAAGAGAATCAGTTTGGCGGAGGTGAGGAGGGAGGGCGTTCCGGGACCGCGGGAGGACGTGACCCGGGGGTCGACGGCGGGATAGGCGAGACCGAGGGACGGCGAGGAGGTGGGCGGCGGAGGAGCGGAGCGTGCGGGGTGGGCGGTAGAAAGAGAGAAGGGAGGAGAGGTGGGAAGGGGCAAGGTGACGGAGAGCCTCGAAGCCTAGAGTGAGGAGTTTTTGTTTGGAGCGGAGGTCGATAGGCAACCACTGGAGTTGTTTAAGAAGGGGAGTGACGTGCCCAGATCGTTTCTGCGGGAAGATGAGCCGGGCGGCGGAGTGAAGAATAGACCGGAGCGGGGCGAGAGAGGAGGAAGGGAGGTCAGAGAGAAGGCTGACACAGTAGTCTAGCCGGGATATAACGAGAGCCCGTAATAGTAAGGTAGCCGTCTGGGTGGAGAGGAAAGGGCGGATCTTGGCGATATCGTAGAGGTGAAACCGGCAGGTCTCGGTAACGGATAGGATGCGTGGGGTGAACGAGAGGGACGAGTCAAGGATGACACCGAGATTGCGGGCCTGCGGGACGGGAAGGATGGTCGTGCCATCCACGGTGACGGAGAAATCTGGGAGCGGACCGGGCTTGGGAGGGAAGATGAGGAGCTCAGTCTCGCTCATGTTGAGTTTTAGGTGGCGGGCCGACATCCGGGTGGAGACGTCCCGGAGGCGGGAGGAGATGCGAGCCCGAAGGGAGGGGGAGAGGACAGGGGCGGAGATGTAGATCTGCGTGTCATCTGCGTAGAGATGGTAGTCAAAGCCGTGAGAGCGGATGAGTTCACCGAGGGAGTGAGTGTAAATGGAGAACAGAAGAGGGCCAAGAACTGACCCTTGAGGAACTCCAACAGTTAAAGGATGGGAGGGGGAGGAGGCTCCAGCGTAGGAGACCGAGAATGATCGGCCAGAGAGGTGAGAGGAGAACCGGGAGAGGACAGAGTCCGTGAAGCCAAGGTGAGATAAGGTACGGAGGAGGAGGGGATGGTCGACAGTGTCAAAGGCAGCAGAGAGGTCAAGGAGGATCAGAATGGAGTAGGAGCCATTGGATTTGGCAAGAAGGAGGTCATGGGTGACCTTAGAGAGAGCAGTCTCGGTAGACACCCCACCCCACCCACCTCTCTTCCCTTCTCTCTTTCTACCGCCCACCCTGCACGCTCCGCTCCCCTGCCGCCCGCCTCCTCATCGTCCCCCGTTCTCGCCTATCCCGCCGTCGACCCCTGGCCCGCGTCTTCCCGCTGACCTGGAACGCCCTCCCTCCTCACCTCCGCCAAACTCTCTTCCCCTCTTCAAAGCCCTACTGAGAGCTCACCTCCTCCAAGAGGCCTTCCCAGACTGAGCTCCCCCTTTTCGCTCCGCTCCCTCTCTGCCCCCCCCTTCACCTCCCCTCAGCTAAGTCCCCTTTCCCCCCCTTTCCCTCTGCTCCTCCCTCTCTCCCCTCCCCTCCCCTCAGCACTGTGCTCATCCGCTCATTTGTATAGATTTTTATTACCCTATTGATTTTGTTAATGAGATGTACATCCCTATGATTCTATTTATTGCTATTGTTTTTGTCTGCCCCTCTCCCCCAGTTAGACTGTGAGCCCGTCAATGGGCAGGGATTGTCTCTATCTGTTGCCGAATTGTACATTCCAAGCGCTTAGTACAGTGCTCTGCACATAGTAAGGGCTCAATAAATACGAATGAATGAATGAATGAATGCATGAATGAATGAATGGTGGTGCCAACTACAGTGTTGGGAAAGTCAGGTGGAGGATGGGGTTTGGGTGGGAAGATAAGGAGTTCTGTTTTGGACATGTCAAGCTTGAGGTGAAGGGAGGACATCCAAGTAGAGATGTCTTGAAGACAGGAGGAAATACGAGACTGCAGAGAGGGAGAGAGATCAGAGATTTTGTGCCCAGCACAACTCCCTGTATCTCCCAAGAGCTTAGCACAGTGCTCTGCACACAGTAAGCACTCAATAAATACAACCGAATCACTCAATATGATTATCCGCACCCAACGAGAGCTCAACAATTTTAAAGGCTGAATTAACGAACAAAGCTTTCACCCCAGCTTGTCGTGGGCAGGGAGTATGTCTACCAACTCTGTTACGTTGCTCTTTCCCAAGAACTTGTACGGTGCTCTGCACACAGTAAGCGCCCAATAAATGCGATCGATCGATCCCCACATAGTAATAATAATGATATTGGTATTTGTTAAGCGCTTACTATGTGCAGAGCACTGTTTTAAGCGCTGGGGTAGATACAGGGTAATCAGGTGAGGCTCACAGTCTTCATCCCCATTTTCCAGATGAGGTAACTGAGGCCCGGAGAAGTGAAGTGACTTGCCCACAGTCACCCAGCTGACGAGTGGCAGAGCGGGGATTCGAACCCATGACTTCTGACTCCCAAGCCCGGGCTCTTTCCACTGAGCCACGCTGCTTCTCCATCATCGCCCTATGATTTGATGTCTATTCCCAACCTCTGAATCATCCCTGACCTTTGAGCCTTTCCACTTAGAGAGTATTTTTCCCCAGACGATCAGTTCATGGGGTACTATCAACCGGGTTTGAGGCATTAAATCTGTGGAAAGCTGTGCTCAGATGGTTTTGGTAAAAGATCTGGGGTAGTTTTTGAAAGAAAACCTTCATCGTGTCCTTTTACGGAACTTGAAATTCAAGATAGAGCAGTGAAGAAATGAAATAATAATAGTCACAGTGGTGATTTTTTTAAGCACTTACTATATGCCAGGCACTGTACCAAGCACTGGGGTGGTTACGAGCTTATTGGATTGGACACAGTCTGTGTCCCACAGAGGGCTCATAGGCTTAATCCCCATTTTCCAGATGAGGAAACTGAGGCACAGAGAAGTTAAGCGGGTTGCCCAAAGTCACACGGAAGACTAGTGGCGGAGCCGGGTTTAGAACCCAGGTTCTCTGATGCCCAGGCCCGTGCCTTTGCTCTTACTTCATACCTAGAACGAGAAGCAGTGTGGCCTAGTGGAAAGCTAACGGACCTGAGAGTCAGAGGATCTGAGTTCTGATTTTGGCTTTGTCAATTTCTGGCTGTGTGACCTTGGGCAAATCACTTAACTTGCGGGAGCCTCAGTTTCCTCTCCTGTAAAATGGGTGTAAAATACCTGTTTCTACCATTTAGACTGTGAGTTCCGTGTGGGACGGGGACTGTGTCTGATCTGATTATCTTGTAGTCAGTCTGTCAGTCCTATTTACTGAGCCCTCGCTGTGTGCAGAGCACTGTACTAAGCACCTGGGAGAGTACAATAGAACGATATAACACACACATCCCCTGCCCACAGTGAGCTTACAGTCCACAGTAAGTCTTAAAGTCTCGTATCTACCCCGTGCTTGGCAGCGGTTGGCCGATTGTAAGCACGTAACAGATTCCGCAGTTTTTACAGACATTCTAGGTCGAGGTGGGGAGGAATTGGAAGAACAATAGGACACTTGATCCTTATTCCTTTAGGTTCCTAAAGTTTGAGGCTGTCAGGTATCCTTCTCCACGATGCTGCTAAATGCAGGAAGCAGATTTAATGGGCAGGAACTTCTCTGCTCCTGAAGAATCTTGAACTTAGCCTGGCCTGGAGGATAGAGCTGAGAATCAGAAAGACCTAGGTTCTAACGCCTCCTCAGCCTTCGCCAACCTCCCGTCCCTCTCCCACGGCTACGGCGATCTCCTCTGGCCCGGACGGTCGCTCGGGGGGGTCACACTCGGACAGCGATTCCTGCTCGGCCCAACTGAGGTAGGAAAAGCACTTCACAGATCCAAAACACACGCTGAGGTGCGTAGCGAAAGATCATTGGCCGCTCTTAGATTCCCAAGGCCGAAATACTTGAGCAGCTCTACCTTTAAACATTGCTTTTAATAGTTCTCCCTGGTTTCTCCCTCCACCGTATAATTATTCCACCGTATAATTGCCCTCACGGAAAGATAGATTTGCCTAATGTCCAATTTCACTGGCCTCTTTTCCGGTCTCAGTTCACCGCTCCCTGTTACATCACCGTTAAGCCCTTTAAGACTTCCCTCCCTTGCTTCAGAAGAGACAGAAATTGGCTGACCGATCTTTTCGTTTCAAAACTGGGACTCAGTTTTGCCAGCACATTTTGAGATGAGTTGAAATGAGGTGTTCATTCATTCCATAGTATTTATTGAGAGCTTACTATGTGCAGAGCACTGTACTAAGCGCTTGGAATGTACAGTTCGGCGACAGGTGTTCTCTGCTCAGGAAAACTTCAGCTTTAGTGGTCTTCAGGAGTGAGAATCATTTCTTGCTTTTCAGAATGGTATTTGTTAAGCGCTTCCTACGTGCCGGGTACTGTTTTCTGAACAAAACGTCTGGTGAAACTGCCTTTTTCCCAAGGATCTCAAAGTCCTTGATGGAAGAATATGAATCTTTCTATATTTCTTCTCCCTATAGAGCTCCATACAATCTATCACTGGGTCCTATAGGGGAATAATAACAATAATGTTGGCATTTGATAAGCGCTTACTCTGTGCAGAGCAGTGTACTAAGCGCTGGGGGAGATACAGGGCAATCAGATTGTCCCACGTGAGGCTCACGGTCTTCATCCCCATTTTACAGATGAGGTCACTGAGGCCCAGAGAAGTGAAGTGACTCGCGCACAGTCACACGGCTGACAAGGGGGCAGAGCCGGGATTGGAACCCATGACCTCGGACTCCCAAGCCCGGGCTCTTTCCACTGAGCCCCGCTGCTATGGAGGTTTACAGCAGGGGAGGGAATAGGTCAGATAGCAGAGGAGTGACGGGGTCTAGTGGAAAGAGCACAGGCCTAGGAGTCAGAGGACCTGGGTTCTAATTCCGGCTCTGCCGCTTGCTTCCTGTGTGACCTTGGGCAGGTCTCTTAGCTTCTCTACGCCTCAGTTACCTCATCTGTAAAAAAATGGGGATTCAATATCTGGTCTCCGTCCTACTTAGAGCGTGAGCCCCACGTGGGACTAGAAACCCCGTTCGATCCGGTTATCCCGTATATCTACCATGGCGATTGTTAGAACAGTGCTCGGCACATAGTAAGCGCTTAACAGATACCAACATTATTATACCTACTAAGTGCTTACCAAATGTTATCATTATTATTATTGTATGGAGGATTCAGGGGGTGCTTTGGGTACTGGTGAAGTTGTCAGGGCTCAGAACGGTGCTTGGCACATAATCAGTGCTTAACAGTAATGATAATTATTTTTTTCATTCATTCATTCTATAATATTTATTGAGTGTTTACTGTGTGCAAAGGAGTTGTATAGTAGAGGGTCTTTTGGCTGTTCTCAGTAGGTTGGGGGAAGAGACGGACCCCAGAAGGGCCAAATTCCAGCATAACGGAGTGGATAGAGCACAGGTGTGGGAGTAAGAAGGACCTGGATTCTATTCTCATCTCCCCACCTTGTCTGCCGTGTGACCTCGAGCAAGCCACTTCGCTTCTCTGTGCCTCATCTGTAAAATGGAGAATAAGCCCGTGAGCCCCATGCGGGACAGGGACCGGGTCCAACCTGACCACCTTGTATCTACCCCAGTGCCTGGCACGTAGTAAGTGCTTAACAAATGCTGTAAAAAAAAAAAAAATAATTCCAGGTCGCCAATGGCATTTTTTAGGACTCCCTTTTGTACTTGGCCACAGCCTCGCCGGGAGATGCTCTCACGGATTCTTCAACCAGAGGCGATGAGGTTGATCTCTTTGCTCAGTGACCTCATCTGTAAAATGGGGATTAACTGTGAGCCTCACGTGGGACAACCTGATTACCCCCCAGCGCTTAGAACAGTGCTCTGCACATAGTAAGCGCTTAACGAATACCAACGTTATTAGTATTTGTTGACAGACAAGGGCAGCCAGCCAATGAAGCTATCAGTCCCTAGTCCCTGCCAGGTCACATGATAAGCCCCATGTTGAAGTGGGCTATTTATTGGCCAGGGTCTGACCAGGGCCTCTTTGGGTCGGAGGATTGGGAGGCCCCTTAGACTCTGAGTCCAACTTAGGATGGGCACCACGTCTGAACCGATAGTATCGTCTTGACCCCAGTGCTTGGTATAGTAGTAATGTTGGTATTTGTTAAGCGCTTACTATGTGCAGAGCACTGTTCTAAGCGCCGGATGAATAATAATAATAATAATAATAATGTAGGTATTTAAGCGCTTACTACTAATAATAATGTTGGTATTGGTTAAGCGCTTGCTATGTGCAGAGCACTGTTCTAAGCGCTGGGGGAGATACGGGGCGATCAGGTTGTCCCACGTGAGCTCACAGTTAATCCCCATTTGACAGATGAGGCAACTGAGGCACGGAGAAGTTAAGCGACTTGCCTACAGTCACCCAGCTGACAAGTGGCAGAGTCGGGATTTGAACCCATGACCTCTGACTCCCAAGCCCGGGCTCTTTCCACTGAGCCACGCCGCTTCTCTAGATCCAGGGTCATCAGGTTGTCCCACGTCACGGCTCACGGTCTTCATCCCCATTTGACAGATGAGGGAACTGAGGCCCAGAGAAGTGAAGTGACTCGCCCGCAGTCACCCAGCTGACAAATGGCGGAGGCGGGATTCGAACCCACGATCTCAGACTCCCAAACTCCCCGGGCTCTTGCCACTGAGCCACGCTGCTCCTGTGCTTGGCACACAGAAAGTGGCTAACAGAGAAACAATTATAGTTATTCATCTTCTATTTAGTGGATGGAGCACGGGCCCGGGAGTCAGAAAGACCCTGGTTCTAGCCCCAGCTCCCACACGTATCCGCCGAGGGACCTTGGGCAAGCCACTTTACTTCTCTGTGCCTCAGTCACTTCAGCTGTAAAATGGGGATTGAGATTGCGAGTCTCACGTGGGACAGAGACTGTGTCCAACCCGATCATCTTGCATCCACCCCAGCGCTTAGTACAGTGTGGCTCAGTGGAAAGAGCCCGGGCTTGGGAGTCAGAGGTCATGAGTTCGAATCCCAGCTCTGCCACTTGTCAGCTGGGTGACCGTGGGCCAGTCGCTTCACTTCTCTGGGCCTCAGTTCCCTCATCTGTCAAATGGGGATTAACCGTGAGCCTCACGTGGGACAACCTGATCGCCCCGTATCTCCCCCAGCGCTTAGAACGGTGCTCTGCACATAGTAAGCGCTTAACCAATACCGACATTATTATTATTATTACTACAGTGTCAGGCATGCAGGAAGTCCTTAAAAAATACAATTTTAAAAAAAGGGTGGGGGAAGGGTGGTTTCTATGTGGATCTGGGCCACTAGGATGGGGGTGAGACGCTAGTCCGGGCCGACCCCTCCACCTTGAGGAAGACTCCTGGGTTTCACTTAAGGGGTGGCGGCTGTGATGGGGTGCAGAGTTTCGGGGTGCATCAGGCCCAGATACCAAACCCGCTGGTCTCGGAAAGGAAAGAACCTGAAGGCCAAGGAGCGGTGAGTTACCTGCTCACGGTAAGCACTTAATGAAAAAAAGATAATAACGATAATGATGACGGCAGTTGTTAAGCGCTTAAATTTGTGCCAGGCACTGTACTGAGCGCTGGGGTGGACATAAGCAAATCAAGTTGGACACAGTCCCTCTCCCATATGGGGCTCCCGGTCTCAATCCCCGTTTTCTAGATGACGTAAATGCAGCCCAGAGAAGTGAAGTGACCCGCCTAAGGTCACACAGCAGACGAGCGGTGGAGCCGGGATTGGAACCCATGATCTTCGGACTCCCAGGCCCGGGCTCTATCCACTATGCCACGCTGCGTCTCTTAAATGCTAATGCTGTTCTTCTAGGGCCCGGCGGGAGCACACACGGGGCCGGAAACTCTCAGAGTTTTGAAGAGCCAACTCCTCGAACTGCACTGGCCAGGGACGAATACGACCCGGGATGTCACGCAAAATTACCCAGCGGCAATGGAAATGAAGGCAGTTAGCAACCAATAGGAGCAAATGGGATGTTCATCGGCGAATTAATTCAATACCAGGAAACAGCTCATTAACAGACCTATGTGGTCCTCTCTCTCTCTCTCTCTCTCTCAACCCTCCAGACACATCCTCCTCAGACCCCGGGGAAAACACAAGACGATCGGGGCATCCATCCGGGGCTGGGAGTGATCCCTCAGAGCCGGCGGGAACGGAAGACACTTGGGGAGCGTCGGATTCCGGTCGGAATTACGTCGACCGACAACTACCGGAGGGTTTTGCTGGGGGGAGAGGGAGGCGCTCGAGGGTGGAGTGTAGGATTCACCGACACTCAAAGACTAAAGGTGGGCGGGTGGTAGATTCGCGGAATCGATCGATCGACGGTATTTATTAAGCACCCGATACGTGCGGAGCACTGTTTTAAGCGCTTGGACGAGCGCCAGTCGACAGAATTAGCAGACACGTCCCCCGCCCCTGACGGGATTGCCGTCTGGAGGGCTCTCGAGGTCGAGGGGAAGTGTCGTTATGTCCCAGTAAGCTCCTCCAGAACGTAAACCCATCCGCGGACCGTAAGTTCGGCGTCCTCGGTGTGACCGTCCGAGTAGATGGGAGAGAGGGAACGCGACGAGGACATTCAAGAGAGAGAAGAGAGCAAACAAGGGGTAGAAACATGACCTTCCTCCATAAGGTCGAATAGTTTTATTTTGATTAGACACTACAATACAGTATATATCCATAAAAAAACTCTATAGTGTATATAAATTATTCCTTCAATTCAGCATTTCTTTTTCATTTTTTCCATTACAGCTTTGGTACCGTGAGGTTTTATTATATAATTTTTTTCTTTTTTAAATACTTCAGCTTCACAAACTCAACACGAAGTACAAAACTAATCCAAATCAGGGATATTACAATCTACACAGTGGTGTTCAGTGGTAGGAAAAAATCTTACCTTGATGAATCCATGTCACTAGCTAAGCTATAAAGGCATATCTAGCGGACATGACGAGATTATGCACCATTAACCAGCGAACGTTTGATTTATTATTAGTTTTTTGTTTTTACAGATAGCAGCAGCAATCACGTGAGCCTCGCGAATCCTTACGTCCTCGACCGATTCCCCTGCCAAGCTCCTCCTTTCCACCCGGAGGGATTTGGGTCACGCGCCCTCATCGACGCGGAGTTACCCACCCGGATTTTCACGCTCCTCCCGGCTGTTAATATTTGACCTGCCACCCGGGATTACTCATACTGGCGCAGTTTGTCCGACAGTTGGCAGAGATGACCGGGATGCTCCCCGCGGGGCAGTGGGGGCCCATCAGCCGCACGTTGGTCTGGGAGGCCGGAGATATGACGCTGCAGAAGACGGGCATCCCCGTGGCGGGCAGCGTGCCCTGACCTGACTGGTTGGGAAGCAGGATCGGTTGTTGGTACGACTGTTGCGGCAATCCTTGAGAACTCTGGGTCATTGGCACCTGAGGAAAGCGATCCGGCGGTCAGTCCGTCGTATTCAGCGAGCGACTCCCGGGGACGGGGCACCGCGCTTCGCCCTTGGGAGAGTACGATACAATACACGGACGCGTCCCCTGCCCACGACTAGCTTACGGTCTAGAGGAGAGTGGAGAAGCAGCAAGGCCCGCTGGATGGAGCACGGCCCCGGGAGTCAGAAGGACCTGCGTTCCGAACCCGGCTCTGCCACTCGCCCGCTGGGTGATCTTGGGCAAGTCACGTCACCTCTCTGTGCCTCGGTTACCTCACCTCTAAAATGGGAATTAAGACTGTGCACCCACGGTGGGACAAGGGGCTGTGTCTGACCCAATTATCTTCTATCTATCCCTGTGCTGGATACAGTGGCTGGCACATAGTAAGCACTTAGAGAGAGTAAGCACTTAGAGAAGCAGCGTGGCTCAGTGGAAAGAGCCCGGGCTTGGGAGTCAGAGGTCATGGGTTCAAATCCCGGCTCTGCCGCTTATCAGCTGTGTGACTTTAGGCAAGTCTCTTAACTTCTCTGGGCCTCGGTTGCCTCAACTGGAAAATGGGGATTAAGACTGTGAGCCCCACGAGGGACAATCTTATCACCTTGTATCCTCCCCTGTGCTTAGAACAGTGCTTTGCACATAGTAAGCGCTTAACCAATGCCATCGTTATTATTATTATTACTTAAATACCACAAACATTTGATTTGTTATTAATTTTTACTACTGGGAGTAGTGACTGGAATTCTGGAAGCTGCAGAATAATGACTGCGGAATCTGTCGAGTGCTTACTAGGGCCTGGGCGCCGTGCTAAACTCTGGGGTACATTCAGCGTCATCGGAATGGACACCGGGGGCTTACAGTTTCAGGGGGAGAGAAAACAGATGCTTAATTCCTATTTCACAGATGAGGAAACTGAGGCATTCCCGGTTCCGTGTGAACCGGGTGCTGCGAGCAGATCTCTCAACTAAATGCCAGGCGTCGTCCACGGATTTCCCGGTGAGGAAAAAGGGCCCAGTGCTAGAATAGCTGGAAGTGGGAAAAGTCCATGAGCAGTACACTGTAAACTCTATTCTTCTTCTTATTATCATTCTATTTGTTAAGCGCTTACTATGTGCCAAGCACTGTTCTAAATGCTGGGGTAGATACAAGGTAATCAGACCATATGGGGCTCACAGTCTCAATCCCCATTTTGCAGATAAGGTAACTGGGGCTCAGAGAAGTTAAGTGACTTGTCCAAGGTCACAGAGCAGACGAACGGTGGAGCCGGAATTAGAACCTACGTCCTCTGACTCCCAGGCCCGGGCTCTTGCCACTATAATAACAATGTTGGTATTTGTTAAGCGCTTGCTATGTGCCGAGCACCGTTCTAAGCGCTGGGGAAGACGCAGGGGAATCAAGTTGTCCCAGGTGGTGCTCACAGTCGTAATCCCCATTTTACAGATGAGGGAACTGAGGCACCGAGAAGTGAAGTGACTCGCCCACAGTCACGCAGCTGACGAGTGGCAGAGCCGGGATTCGAACTCATGAGCCCTGACTCCAAAGCCCGGGCTCTTTCCACCGAGCCACGCTGCAAGATAATCAAGTCAGACACGGTCCCTGTTCCATTTAGGGCTCACAGTCCGAGTAGGAGGGAACACCTAAGTAGGAGGGAGAGCGGTCACTGAATCCCCATTTTACAGAATGGAGGCACAGAGAAGTGAAGTTAATAATGATAATGTTGGTATTCGTTAAGCGCTTACTATGTGCAGAGCGCTGTTCTAAGCGCTGGGGTAGACACAGGGGAATCAGGTCATCCCACGTGGGGCTCACAGTCTTCATCCCCATTTTCCAGATGAGGTAACTGAGGCCCAGAGAAGTGAAGTGACTCGCCCACGGTCACACAGCTGACAGGTGGCGGAGCCGGGATTCGAACCCATGACCTCCGACTCCAAAGCCCGTGCTCTTTCCACTGAGCCACGCTGCCCAAGGTCACACAGCGGGCAGGTGGTGGATCCATGATTCGAACCCAGATCTTCTGACTCCGAGGCTGCACTTCTCCTGGAGGGTAAGAATCATATCTACCAACTCGACGGGTACGATTCCAAGCCCGCAGTACAGTGCTCCGCACACAGTAACAACTCCAGAAATGCCGTAGACTGATATATTGATTGATTGAAGAGAATCCTTGGCTCAGTGTAAAGAGCCCGGGCTTCGGAGTCAGAGGTCATGGGTTCGACTCCCGGCTCCGCCACCTGTCAGCTGTGTGACCGTGGGCGAGTCACTTCACTTCTCTGGGCCTCAGTTACTACATCTGTAAAATGGGGATTAACTGTGAGCCTCACAAGGGACAACCTTGATTCCCCTGTATCTACCCCAGCGCTTAGAACAGTGCTCTGCACATAGTAAGCGCTTAACAAAATACCAACATCATTAACAATCCCATCCTCGATAGTCTGAAGAAGCAGACTTCTCCACCTCTCCCTGTGACCTCAGTGCTATTACTCTCACAGTTTACACTCATGAATGACGGCAATTAACATTTGCAACTGGTGATATGTCTTTTTCTCCTCTTCGCGGTCGCTTATTTATTCTCCCAGTCCTCCCCTGCAGCAGGCAGGCAGGGACTCGGCATCTCTAAAATATCGAGGGAGCCGAGGAGATGCGAATGTATCCCTCAGATGCTTTCTGGTCCTGGAGCAAATGAATATTCTGAGAGAGGCAGCGTGGCCTTGTGGAAATAGCACGAGACTGAGAGTCAGGAGGCCTTGGGAGTCAGAGGTCATGCGTTCGAATCCTCACTCTGCCCCTTGTCAGCTGTGTGACTGTGGGCAAGTCACTTCACTTCTCTGTGCCTCAGTTCCCTCATCTGGAAAATGGGGATGAAGACGGTGAGCCTCACGTGGGACAACCTCATTCACCTGTATCTACCCCAGCGCTTAGAACAGTGCTCTGCACGTAGGAAGCGCTTAAATACCAACATTATTATTATTATTATTAATCCCAGCTCTGTCACTGATAGTAATAATAACTGGGGTAATTGTTTAGCACTTACTATGTGCCAAGCCCTGCACTAAGCACCGGGGGTAGATACAACGGAATCGGGTCGGACACGGTCCCCGTCCCACGTGGGACTCTCGGTCTAAGCAGGAGGGAGACCAGGTATTGAATCCCCATTCTACAGATGAGGATACAGAGGCACAGAGAAGCGGGGTGACTTCCCCCAGGTCACACAGCGGGCAGGGGCGGAGCTGGGATTAGAATCCAGGTCCTCTGACTGCTAGGGCCCTGCTCTTTCCACTAGGTCCCGTTGCTTTTTGCCGGCATTCTGCCGTGTGGCCCGGGGCGAGCCACAGAACCCCCCTAGGCCTCAGTTTTCACACCTTTAAACCGACAATCAAAAACACACTGGCCCTGCCTCTTAGACCGTAATAACAATGATAATGTCGGGATTTGTTAAGCGCTTACTAGGTGCAGAGCACCGTTCTAAGCGCTGGGGTAGACACAGGGTGATCGGGTTGTCCCCCGTGAGGCTCCAGATGAGGTAACCGAGGCCCAGAGAAGTGAAGTGACTTGCCCCCAGTCCCCCAGCTGGCAAGTGGCGGAGCAGGGATTCGAACCCATGACCTCCGACTCCCAAGCCCGGCCTCTTTCCACTGAGCCACGTGTGGGAAAGGGACGGCACCTCCTCTCCCAACCCGACTACTCAGCGCAGAGCGCGACACCTCGGGAGCCCGCCGGAAATAGCACCGCCCACTCATTCTACCTCAGAGAGTGGAACCTGGCCCTCTTCGGGGGGAAAGGGCCAGCAAGCCCTTCGACGGATCAATACCTGATAAGAAGACATGGTCGGATACTGGACTATCATGCCTTGCACCTGATTTCCCTGTTGATTATTCATCAGGTTCTGAGTCTGAGGAGGCTGCTGCATGCTGATCAGGCCTTGGAATCCTTGTTGCTGACTGGACAGGACGGGCTGATAACCTAGAAGAAAATCACCCCCGGTTAACTGGCAGGTAGGATACCCGCCGGGTACGGAGCCGCAACTCCGGAACACCTCCACGGTCCGCTTCCCTCCCTCCCGCGGACGAGCCTCGGAGCGCCGTCGGAGACAAATTTAGATGGCGGGCCGACTTCATCTATTTACACTTTACCCTTGCAGGCCGACTCCATCCATTTAAACCTGGCCCTTAGCGTGTTTTAACTTCGCCCTCTCCTCTGCCCGGCAAAATTGTTTCTCCACCTCTTATTGACATTATCATTGACAATATTCAATGGTATTTCATTCGGTAGTATTTATTGAGCGCTTACTATGTGCAGAGCACTGTACTAAGCGCTTGGAATGGACAAACCGATAACAGAGAGAGACAGTCCCTGCCCTTTGACGGGCTTACGGTCTCATCGGGGGAGAAGGACAGTGGCAATAAATAGAATCGAGGGGACGAACATCTCATTAAAACGATAGCAAATAAGTGGAAACAAGGTGATGTACATCTCATTAACAAAATTAACAGGGTGATGAAGATATATACAGTCGAGCGGACGAGTACGGCGCCGAGGGGATGGGACGGGAGAGGGGGAGGAGCGGAGGGAAAGGGGGGAGAAGAGGGTTTAGCTGCGGAGAGGTGGGGGGGGGTAGAGGGAGCCGAGGGAAAAGGGGAGCTCAGTCTGGGAAGGCCTCTCGGAGGAGGTGAGCTTTAAGTAGGGTTTCGAAGAGGGGAAGAGAATGAGTTTGGCGGAGGCAAGGAGGGAGGGCGTTCCGGGACCGCGGGAGGACGCGGCCCGGGGGTCGAGGGCGGGACGGGCGAGACCGGGGGACGGCGAGGAGGTGGGCGGCGGAGGAGCGGAGCGTGCGGGGTGGGCGGTGGAAAGAGAGAAGGGAGGAGAGGTGGGAAGGGGCGAGGTGACGGAGAGCCTCGAAGCCTAGAGTGAGGAGTTTTTGTTTGGAGCGGGGGTCGATAGGCAACCACTGGAGGTTTTTAAGAAGGGGAGTGACAGGCCCAGAGCGTTTCTGCAGGAAGGCGAGCCGGGCAGCGGAGTGAAGAATAGACCGGAGCGGGGCGAGAGAGGAGGAAGGGAGGTCAGAGAGAAGGCCGACACAGTAGTCTAGCCGGGATATCATTAGAGCCCGTAACAGTAAGATAGCCGTTTGGGTGGAGAGGAAAGGACGGATCTTGGCGATATTATAAAGGTGCGACCGGCCGGTCTCGGTGACGGATCGGATGGGTGGGGTGAACGAGAGAGACGAGTCAAAGACGACACCGAGGTCGCGGGCCTGAGAGACGGGCAGGATGGCCGGACCATCCACGGTGATAGGGAAGTCAGGGAGAGGACCGGGCATGGGAGGGAAGATGAGGAGCTCAGTTTAATAAGGTTGGTATTTGTTAAGCGCTTACTATGTGCCGAGCACTGTCCTAAGCGCCGGGGGAGATACAGGGTAATCAGGTTGTCCCACCTGAGGTTCACAGTTAATCCCCATTTTACAGATAGAGGGAACTGAGGCCCAGAGAAGTGAAGTGACTCGCCCCAAGTCACACAGCTGACAAGTGACAGAGCGGGCAGTCGAACCCATGACCTCTGACTCCCAAGGCCGGGCTCTTCCCACTGAACCACGCTGCTTCTCGTGGGGAAAGTGATCGTCTGTCAGATATGAAGAGGGAGGGTGTTCCAGGCCAGAGGAAGGATGCGGGCGAGGAGTTGGCGGCGAGATGGATACGATTGAAGGACAGAGAGAAAGCAGCATTAAGAGAAGCGAGATGTGCGGGCTGGGCTGTAGTAAGAGAGTAGCGAGATGAGGTAGGAGGGAGCAAGGTGGTTGAGCGCTTTAAAGCCAATGGCGAGGAGTTTATTTCTTTTGAGGTGGAGTTGGATGGGCAACTGCTGGCTTTTCTTGAGCAGGGGGGAAACATGGACTGAATGTTTCTGTAGAAAAATAATCCCCGGGAGCAGAGTGAAAAGTGGACCGGAGTGGGGAGAGACAAGAGCCTGGGAGGTCAGCGAGGAGGCTGATCTCCTCTTGCTACAAAGCTGAACTTTGCAGACGTCTCCCTTGGTTGTCTTGGCCACCTCCTCCTACCGTAATAATTATAATAATAATCATAAGAATGATAACTGCAGTACTGGTTAAGCGCTTACTATGGGCGGGGTGCTGTACTAAGCGCTGGGGTGGATACAAGCATGTCGGGTTGGACACAGTTCCTGTCTCACGAGGATCTCACTGTCTTGATCCCCGTTTTACCAGCGAGAGAAGTGAAGCACAGAGAGGTTATTTGCCCAACGTCACAGAGCAGACGAGTTGGGATTATTTCCCAGGTCCTTCTGACTCACGCTGCCAAGACAAATACCACCCTTCATTTCAACTCTTCACCCCATCCTCCATCTTTACCTCATATCATCTTCCACCTCAACCCTCCACTTCTTACTATCCTTCTTTCTAACTGGGGTATTTGTTACGGGCTTACTAGGTTGCCATGCGCTCTACTAAGCGCTGGGGTAGATACAAGGCGATTGAGTTGGACACAGTCCCTGTCCCACCTGGGACTCACAGCCTTAATCCTGATTTTATAGAGGCCCGAAAAGCGAAGTGATTTGCCCAAGGTCACACGGCGGACGAGGGGCAGAGCCAGGATTAGAACCCGGGCTTAGTCAGTCAATCCTATAGTATTGAGCACTTACTGCGTGCAGAGCACCGTACTAAGCGCTTGGTGAGTACGATTCGAACCTATAGCATGGATCTACAGCCTAAACCTTAGGATTGAGCTTCCGAGTGCTTGGCATTGCGTCGGGGCAGGGGTTAGTACTTCCGTTATTTCTGTAATTCTTGTGAATTAGTTGGGAATGTCTTGCAAGAGTGACCATGCTAAAATTTTCTCCCTCTGAGAATTTCTAACCAAGCCTAGTCGAAGCAGCGTGGCCTAGGGGAAATAAATCGAATCGTTCAGTCAGTCGATCAGTGGTATTTATTGAGTGCTTACTGTGCGCAGAGCACATAGAGAACGGTCTACGGTCCCCCTCTAGACGGCGAGCTCGTTGTGGGCAGGGAATGTGTCCGTTGTATTGTTAGACTGTATTTTCCCAAGCACTTAGTATTCTGTTCTGCACACAGTAAAACGCTCAATACATAGGATTGACCGATTGACTATATCAAGCGTTTGGGAGAGTGCCATACAACAGACTTGGTAGACAAGTTCCCTACCCTCAAGAAACAGTCCTGGCCTTTGAGTGGCTTACACGCTCTCTCGTCAGTCAATCAGTCCTTCATATTTGTTGACCACTTGTGTGCGGAGCACCGTATTAAGCCCTTGGGAGAGTCTAGTACAGCAGAGTCAGTAGGCACGTTCCCTGCCCACCGCGATTTTACAGTCTCCGGGACAACCCGACAGTCTGCAGGTGTCCAGCGGTTGGCATCAAGAACACCCCGACTCAGAAATCTGAGTGTCCACCCTGCGCCCTTTCATTTCATTCCTTCACTCACACATTCATTTATATTTCCCGACTGCTTACTGTGTGCAGAGCACTGTACTGAGCGCTTGGGAGAGTATACTGTGACAATAAACAGACACATTCCCTGCCCACAATAAGCTTACAGTCTAGACCGGGATACAGACAGCGAGAGGCACGTAGGTGCTGGATCCCGAAACCCGGCCAGCCCATTAAATCTTCTAGAAAGGGAGGTTTCTGCGGCCTGCGGACTACACGGCTACTTTCACTCTCGCTGCGGCCGGTTTCCGTCCCTGTCCGGACACGGGTCTTTCACCTCTGGGTTGATATTCGGGCCATTTCAATGCAGAAAGCAGTGGGCAGGAAAGAATCCACGGGAAAGTGGGTCAGGAAGCAGGAGAAGGACGCGAACGTTCAGGCAGAACCCGGCGAGTGAAGCCGTGCCTCCAAATCACCAGCTCTTCCAGGTCCTTGCCTTTTCGCTCGTTAGCTCTCCGACGCTATAAAGAGCGATTCTTGAAAGCCTCTTCGCCGTCCCCAGAGAACACACGTGCGTGGGTCATTTTCTAACAGCGATACGAATCCGATGAACCATCCTATTACTATAGCTCCAGGGCCTCTTTACCACGATTATATCATCCTGCTCCGTGTTCTCTCGGCAACAAAGGAAGATTTTGAAAATCAGGGCAAACACGAGAGACGTTGTTGAACGACCGGAGGCACGAACCGTGCCCAGAATTTCAACGAGCACCTTGGAGGGAAGCCGGCCTTGGATCCCAGGCTGAAGGGAAGAGGCCCGAGTACTGCTGGGGTGATTCCGTGAACCCGCTTGACCCGGATCCCGCGGCTTCGCGACAGAAAGTTGAAACCGCCCAAGGTGGGGAAGAAAGACTGTGCGAAAGACTCGAAGGGGTTTCTTAATGAGGCCTCCTGGCTCGGAAGATAAATGACGAGTTCTGGAATCTGAACTCGCAACCTCCGCCGAACTCATCCTCAGAACCAAGGTGAGGGGTTCAGTGTGCTTCCTTCCTAGACATCTAGGACAGAGGAAGCTTTCCCCTTCCCAAAGGCAGCTTGTTCTGGGCGGGGAGTGCGCCTGCTAAGTCACTAGAATTTTCAGTGCCTCAGTTTCTTCATCTGTAAAATGGGGATTCTTCACCTATTCTCCTCCTACTTATAGTGTGAGTCCCGCGTGGGACAGGGGCTGTATCTGATCTGATTCCCTTGTATCTCTCTCTCCGAGCTTATCACGGCATTTAGGACATCGTGGGCACTTGAGCAATGCTGCAACTGAAAACTGTCATGGTGTTGCTTAAGCGCTTACTATGTACCGTATCTCACTCTCCCAAGCGCTTAGTACGGTGCGCTGCCCCTAGCAAGTGCTCAGTAAAAGCCATCGATTGATTTTGGTGTCACTGGGCTGACTGGAGTGGGGAACTATTCCCACTATAATAATGATAATAATAATAATGGTGGTATTTGTTAAGCGCTTACTATGTGCAGAGCACTGTTCTGATACAGGGTAATTCAGTTGTCCCACATGAGCCTCACAGTCAATCCCCATTTTTCAGACGAGGTAACTGAGGCACAGAGAAGTTAAGTGACTTGCCCACAGTCACACGGCGAAGTGACAGAGCCGGGATTCGAACCCATGGCCTCTGACTCCCAAGCCCGGGCTCTTTCCACTGAGCCACGCGGCTTGTCTTACCCTTCCTCTATCTAGTTAATAAGCCGGGCATCCCGGTGGAGAGAGCACAGGCCTGGGAGTCACCGGATCTGAGTTCTAATTCTGACTCGGGCATTTTCCAGCTGTCTGACCTTGGGTAAGTCATTTCACTTCAGTTTCCTCATCTGTAAAATGAAGATTGCACACCTGTTCTCCCTCCTATTAAGACTGCGAGCTCCATGTGGGACGGGGCCGTGTCCAACCCGATTATCCTGAATCTACGCCATGGCTTAGTACAGTGCTTGGCGTATAGTACGTGCTTAACAAGTACCACGATTATTATCGTTATCAAGACTTTCCCGTTGAGAATCTCCACGGCACCTCTGAAACCTTACTTCTCCTGTCCGCATTATTGTTTTAATGACATTTGTTAAGCACTTGAAGTAATATCTTATTATTATTATAAGTGACAGAGGCGGGATTCAAACCCGGGTCCTTCTGACTTACAAGTCCATGTTCTACCTACTAAGCAGTGCTGCTTTGGGTCCTGAGGGCTGACACGAAACACCAACCCATGACCTGAAACCCAACCCAAATAGTCGCCAATGGGGAGCGGAGGGAAAGGGGGAAGAAGCGTAGCCGGGATCAACTGTCACACAGTTGCAGACGAACAGAGCCACCGCCGTGTTCAGCCCCCGGTTGGGAACGCCAGGCCTTGCAGGAATAATAATTGTGATATTGGTTAAGCGCTCACTATGTGCCACCGCCGTGTTCAGTCCCCAATTGGGAACGCCAGGCCTCGCAGGAATAATAATTGTGATATTTGTTCAGCGCTCACTATGTGCCACCGCCGTGTTCAGTCCCCATTTGGGAACGCCAGGCCTCGCAGGAATAATAATTGTGATATTTGTTAAGCGCCCACTATATTCACTGGAAGAGATACAGAGTCATTGGATTGGACACGGTCCCCGTCCCACATGGGGCTCAAGGTCTTAATCCCCATTTTCCAGATGACGGAACTGAGGCCCAGAAAAGCGAAGTGACTTGCCATAAGTCAGGCAGCAGACAAGCGGAGGAGCAGGGATTAGAACTCAGATCCTTCTGGCTCCCAAGCCCGTGCTCTATCACTAGTCCATGCTGCTTCTCCCATAATCTTTCTCCCTGAAACTCACCGCGTCTCCTTATCAGTGACCCGTCTTGTCCTCTGTCACCTCCACAGGCTTGGACCACCTCAAAAGGAGACTTTGTGGTGGGAGACGGTAATTAGTATGTAAACCGGCGGGTGGTCTTTAATCCAGACTCTCCCCCAGCAACTCCCCCATATCTCTAAACTTCCATAGAAAGGGCAGGGGCCTGGGAGTCGGAGGACCTGGGATCTAATTAGATCTAATTAGAGAAGCAGCGTGGCTCAGTGGAAAGAGCCCGGGCTTGGGAGTCGGAGGTCATGGGTTCGAATCCCGGCTCTGCCACTTGTCAGCTGTGTGACTTTGGGTAAGTCACTTCACTTGTCTGGGCCTCAGTGACCTCATCTGTAAAATGGGGATTAACTGTGAGCCTCACGTGGGACGACCTGATTACCCTGTCTCTACCCCGGTGCTCCGAACAGTGCTCTGCACATAGTAAGCGCTTAACGAATACCAACATTATTATTATTATTATTATTATTATTAATTCCAGTTCTGCCATATGCCTGCGGGGTAAGCTTGGGCAAGTCACTTAAGTTTTCGGTGCCTCAGTTTCTTCAGCTGTAAACTGGGGATTCTTTACCTATTCCTCCTCCTACATAAATTATGAGCCCCACCGAGGACACGGGCTCTATCTGATCCGATCCTCCAGTATCTCTCTCAGACATTATTTACAGCATTTACAACACAGTGAGCGCTTACCGAAGGCTACAACTGATAACTCTTCTGGTGTTTCTTAGGTGCTTACTATGTGCCAGGCACTGTTCTAAGCGCTGGGGTAGATACAAGCTAATCGGGTTGGACGCAGTTCACGTCCCACATGGGGCTCACAGTCCTAATACCCATTTTACAGATGAGGTAACTGAGGCGAAGAGAAGTGAAGTGACTTGCTCAAGGTCGCCCAGCAGGCAAGTAGCGGAGCTTATATTTACGATAAACTCTCTGTCCCTGGGGGTTGCCAGGGTTTCCTTAGAGAAATAACCATCTTCAAAAGGACTCTGCGGTGATTCACTTAAAAAATGTAATGGCTTCCCCTGTCAAGGCAGGCAGGGGTCAGCAGAGGAGAAAGGTTTATCATCGCTTGGGAATGAAGAAAACACTGCTGAAAGAAACGGCCCGTTGGTACTTTTTTTTGTTTTGCTTTCTATCTCTGGCTAACCGATCTCCTTCTGATGGAAAATCAATAGGGCACAACACGGTTTCGAGTCGCTTCAGCCTTGGAAAAACGAGGGGGGGAACGCAAGAAGCAAATTCCGAAGCCGGTTGTAATTTGGCTTTCTGTCGCACCTGTCTTGTCTTCCGGTTTCTCAGAGGTTCCCGGCGAAGACGGCTACACTTGCAGAGAACCGTAGGCTGACGGGAGCCGAACCAATCTCCCCGGAGAAATGGGAAATGGCAGGTGAACAGCCCAGGCCCTAGATCAGACCCAAAGACGAACAAAGCACGAGGACCTCACTCGTCCGAGTCAAGCCTCCTAGTTGAGCGGCTGCGGTTCCAACCGGGCCAAGATTTGACTCTCCCCTCTTCATGCGTATGTCTGCACTGGAGCGCCTGCCTGCAAAGCCATCCGCCCGTCTCCCGGCCAACTCTTCAACCGTGGCCGCGCACCCGCTGGAGAGCGCAGTGCTTTGCGGGGAACGAGTGAGGACGTGGGGCAGACATAACCTTTGCGTTCAAGGGGCGACCGATGGGAGATTCTCCGATCGGGGCCACCTCGATCTTTAGAGATGTATAATAGTGACTTCCAAATCTTCTCTAGTTAGCATTAAATATATACCATCGGCCCTCATAGATTTAGTTTCGCTCCAATACTTCTAATCTAGGGTTTCCATTTCCCCACATCTCCCGATTCATGGACTCCCTGGGGCCCAGTGTTTTTGGATTCTGAATGGATTCTTTTCCCTGATCCGCTAGGCTGTAAGCTCGTTGTGGGTAGGGGACGTGCCTAACCAATTCTGTTCTATTGTACTCTCCCAAGCACTGAGTACAACGTTCTGCACACAGTAAGAACTCCATAAATATGATTGATGAATTGATTCGATGACCGTAAGCTCTCAATAAATATGACTGATGAATTGATTCAATGACCCCTGACTCCAGGAGCCCCAGGGGGACTCCCTTCTTGAGTTTGATCTGATCCGTTAAGGGGACACTGGGTTACTACATCACGCTTTAGAGGGGTCAGAGTACTTGGGAGAGCACAACGCAACAGTAAATAGACACATTCCCTTCCCACGGCGAGCCCATAATGTAGAGGGGGAGATGGACATTGATAAAAATAAAGGGAAAAATATGGAACACTTCATGAATTTGTCTGTGAGAATTGATCCCAGACTTGAAAGATATTCCAGGAGTTCACTGAGGGTAGTCTTATCCTTCTGTTTCTCGTTGGGTATGTACTGGCAGAGGCAAAACGAGAAGCAGCGTGGCTCGGTGGAAAAAGCCACGTCTTGGGAGTCAGAGGTCGTGGGTTCTAATCCCGGCTCTGCCGCTCGGCAGCTGTGTGACTTTGGGCAAGTCACGTAACTTCTCTGTGCCTCAGTGACCTCATCTGAAAATGGGGATTAACTGTGAGCCCCACGTGGGACAACCTGATCACCTTGTATTCCCCCGGCGCTTAGAACAGTGCTTTGCACATGGTAAGCGCTTAACAAATACCATTATTATTAAAACGCAGAATAATTAAGGCCAGACTGGTCCTCCTGGAACTTATGGGAAACTTATTGGTTCGGCTCCCGTCAGCCTACGATTCTCTGGAAGTGCAGCCGTCTCTGCCGGGAACCTTTGAGAAACCGGAAAGCAAAACAGGTGCGACAGAATACCAAATTACAACCAGCTTCGGAATTTGCTTCTTGCGTTTCCCTCCTCATTTTTCCAACCTAATCACCTTGTATCCCCCAGCGCTTAGAACAGTGCTTTGCACATGGTAAGCGCTTAACACATGCCATTATTATTAAAACGCAGAATAATTGAGGCCAGACTGGTCCTCCTGGAACTTATGGGTAGAGAAGCATCGAGCTCCTAGTCGAGAGACAAGGCGTCTATACCGATGGGTTCTGGATGGGTTGGGGGGGATGAGAGAGGTGAAGCTCCCCTGATGCCCCCTCTAGACTGTAAGCTCGTTGCGGGTGGGGCAAGTGTCCGCTAATTCTGCTGAATCGTACTCTCCGAGTGCTTAATACACATAGTGAGTGCTCAAACAACACGATTAATTGATCGACTGATTGAAGTTACGGGTCTACGAGGCTGTAGCGGTGTTCGACCTTCTTCACGACTGTCAGAGCTGGACCTCCTGGAGGAGTAGTGTGCCCTAATGGATAGAGCATGGGCCTGGGAGTCAGAGGACCTTGGTTCTAGCCCCTGCTCTGCCACTTACTTGCTGTGTGACCTTGGGTAAGTCATTTAAGTGTGGCCTAGTGAAAAGAGCATGAGACCCAGAAGACCTGGGTTTTAATCTCGGCTCCCCCATTTGCCTGCTAAGTGATCTTGGGCAAGCCAGTTGTGCCTCAGTTTCCTCATCTATAAAATCAGGATTAAATATCAGTTCTCCCTTCTTCCCCTCTGGACCGTAAACTTGTCGTGGACAGGGAAGGAGTCTGTTATATTGTTCCAGTGTACTCTCCCAAGCCCTTAGTACAGTGCCCTGCACACCTTAAGTGCTCAATAAATACGATCGAGTGTTTGATTGACCCTTAGATTATAAGCTTCACGTGGACAGAGACTGTGGAAGATCTCACTGCATTCTATTGCACTTGTATCGGTGACCACTGGACATTTAATATTCGCCCCAACCCCGTAGCGCTTATGTACATATCTTTAAATGATAAATGATAAATTACATATTCATTCATACTAGTGTCCCTCTCCCCTTCTAGACTGTAAACTCGTTATAGGCTGGGAACGTGATTGCTAATTCTGTTGTACTATACTCTCTCAAGTGCTTACTACAGTATTCTGCGCATAGTAAGCGCTCAATAAATACCATCGATATTGTATCTACCCTAGTGGTCGAAACCTAAAAAAAGAACTTAACAAACACCATAACTATTATTATTATTAGTGTTTTCCAATATTGTACTTTCTCCACCTGGAGCACCGAACAAGCAATTAGACTTTACTATCTCATCTCTTGAGTGACCTCCCTAAAGCCATACCTCGAGCATTTGCAATTCGTTTCGGGACAACGGACTCACTAAAAGCTGGGAACGGAGACACTGATTTGTCCTCGCAGTCTATTAATAAAGATGCTGGCAAAACTAAAACTGTACACGACCAATATTAAAAAAAAAACAACGAGAATGAGCACCCTGATATGATAAAGTGCCTTCATTATTGGCTTAATAAAAACATATATAGCATATCTTTTGAGACCCAAATTTTAATTAAGCTCGGTTGGCATTTTGGGAGAGTGGGAGCTGAGGTCTAACAAAAAGCTTATACGGTGAAATTGAACTTCAGGCAGCTCCTGGGAGATATGGCAACATTAACAAGTCCATGAAGAAAGGCGATGTTAAAGGTAGACGATCCTCTCCGGTTTACTTAGGGGACAACTCATGCCCAGGAACGGCCAAGAAAGATTTCCCTGAGTAGTGGTCAACTAATGTTTCCTTTTGTTACACAGACTCGAATGAAACAGCGGTCCGGGGCCATTTCATAACTTTTTGAAAGCACTGCTACTTACTGAGTGTAAGATCTTCATGGCCAGGGAACGTGTCCATTAATTCTGTTGCATTGTACTCTCCCAGGCACGTAATACGGTGCTCTGAGACTAGAAAGGGCTCAGTAAATCCCACTGATTGTCCGATCGACTGTACTAAGCACTTGGAAAAGTACGCAAGAAAGAGAAGATTCTATTCCCTGCCCTCCAGAAGTTTCGTTCTGAACTCTATGCATTTGGATCTGTGACCTTTGAGTGTTTGATAATCGCCCCACCCTCAGCCCCACAGCATAAATGAACGTATCTATAAATTCTTTATATTATAGATTCTTTGTTTATATTCATGTCCGTCTCCCCCTCTAGACTGTAAATTCATTATTGTCAGGGAAAGTGTCGGCTAATTCTGTTATATCGAACTCTCCCGAGCACTTAGAACAGAATTCTAAACATTGTGCACTTGAGAAGCAGCCTGGCGCGGTGGATAGAGCCCGGGCCTGGGAGTTGAAAGGTCACGGGTTCTAATGCCGGCTCTGCCACTTGTCTGCTGTATGAGCTTGGGCAAGTCACTTAACGTCTCTTAACCTCATCTGTAAAATGGGGGATTAAGACTGTGAGCCCCTCATGGGACAACCTGATTACCTTGCATCTACCCCAGTGCTTAGCACAGTGCTTGGCAGCACATAGTAAGCCCTTAACAAGTGCCATTATTATTATGATTCTTATTATAAATACCACTGATGGATTGATCGGGAAGGTTTCGAGCATATGGTGAGTTATGGGAAACCTGGCATTCTAAGCTTGTTTAGCACTGTCGTCACAAACTACATTCTCTGGGTGTGGGCAGGGATTGTGTCTGTTTATTGCTCTGTTGTACTCTCCCGAGCGCTTAGTACAGCGCTCTGCACACTGTAAGCACTCAGTAAATAGCACTGATTGATTAGGAAGGCTTTGAGAGTACTTTGAGTTATGGGATCTCTGGCATTCCAAGCTGGTGTCGCACTGTGGTCACAAACTACAGTCCTGTGGGCAGGGATTGTGTCTGTTTATTGCTCAGCTGTACTCTCCCAAGCGCATAGTACAGTGTTCTGCACGCAATAAACTCTCAATAAATGAGTAAATATGAGTTTCTGCTGGATGCGGAGGTGGATGGGCAACCCCTAGAGTTTCTTGAGGAGTGGAGAAACACGATCTGAATGTTTTTGAAGGAAAATGACTCGGGCAGCAGAATGGATTATAAACTGGAGTGGAAAGAGACGGGAGGCAGGGAGGTCAGCAGAGAGGCTGATACGATAATCAAAGCTGCGTAGGATAAGTGCTTGCATTAATGTGGGAGCAGTTTGGATGGAGAGGAAGGGGTGGATTTTGGCGATGCTGGGAAGGTAGAACTGATAGGATTTAGTGTTGGCTTGAATATGTGGGTAGAACGAGAGAGAAGAGTCAAGGATAATGCCAAGATTACGGGCTTGGGAGACGGGAAGGACGGTGGCGCCGTCAACGGTGATGGGAAAGTGAACAGGGAGATGAGGTTTAGGTGGGAAGATGAGAAGTTCGTTTTTAACCGTATTAAGTTTGAGGGGACGGGAGGACTTCCCAGCAGACATCCTCGAAGGTAGGAGGAAATGCGAGACTGCAGAGAGGGAGAGCTGGAGATGTAGATTTGGGTGTCGTCGGCATAGAGGTGATGGTTGAAGCCGTGCGAGCGAATGAATTTTCTAAAGGAGTCGGGATAGATGGAGAAAAGACGGGGACTCAGAACTGAACCTGGAGGGACCCTCACAGATAGGGAATGGAAAGCAGAGGAGGGGCCCGCGAAAGAGACTGAGAATGAGCCACCAGAGCGGTAGGAGGAGAACCAGGAAAGGACAGTGTCAGTGAAGCTGAGGTTTGGGAGTGTTTCCAGGAGAAGGGAGTGGTCGACAGCGTCAAAGGCAGCTGAGAGGTAGAGGAGGATTAGGATGGAGTAGAATAAAGAAGATCCCATGGGGTTAACAGACATCCCTTTCCAAGGTAATTCTAGGCTTTCACAGACGACGGAGGAATGAAATTCCTATTTTCAAACCCTAAATCCTTTTATCTCACTTTGATAAAAAAAAAAAAAAAGTGAAAATATGAGGAGGATCAGGCAGCTGCAGTCAAAAATAATTGCAAGGGAATAATGAGCGGTTCCATTTGGAGAGGGTAATTTGGGCAAGGCATTTCTGATCAAAGTCCTGGCCCTGTCTGAGAGTGGTGACTTAAAAATCCCGGCATTCACTAGGACAAGACACGTGCAGCTGTTTTGGGTAATCTGAAGCCCTTGAATCCATCTGGAACAAGAAGAAGTCACCCAGTCAGTAACTGACACAGGTGAACCCAAGTATGGGGGTGGGGGAGGAAGGCATTTCATTCTGTTGAGCTCATTTAATCCACCGGAGTCATAAGGAGAAGCCTCCTCTACGAAGAAGCATCAACTGCTGCCTCTCAGCGATTACTGAAAGGGGATGAAATAAAATTTCACTGTATCGGCATGGAGAGAATGTAGTCTGATCTCGTGACTGCAGTCACCACTGATGAGGCTGAAAGTGATTTTTCTTCTCCGTCCAATGCTAAATCCACTTGAGCACGAGCTCCAGGTTCTAAACTCACTCAATATTACCTGAAAAAAACAACCTGTCCCAAGAGGGGTAAATGTCCATTCTGAAAACCCATGTTCACACATCCTAGACTCTGTGTCAGCTTCTTGTGGGCAGGGAATGGGTCTGTTTATTGTTATATTGCACTCTTCCAAGCACCTCGTACAGTGCTCTGCACACAGTAAGCGCTCAATAAATATGGTTGAACGAATGAAAGAAATAGGGCTGGACTAGATCAGTCTGAGGTAGCCACATCTTCATTATACTGCAACTAAACAACTTTTCATGGCGGAATGGGAAACTCCCCAATCTCTTTAGATTATCAGTAGTTGACTAAAGGCACTACATATACTAAAATCATTTCTTCTTCCGGAAAACTGACTCGAGTCAAAAGGACCTGGGTTTTAATCCTGCCACTGCCATCATCATTAGACTTTAAAAGAAGCCCTGGAAGAAACACCCTTCCCCACGTCTGCGTAGATCACCATGGAAAAGCTGCATTTCTGGATTCAAACCTGGAAACGAGCTGCTTGGTACTATGTTTCAAATACTTGCCAGACATAAATCAGTATTTTCCCGCTACGTAAATGGGGACCCGCATCAACGGCCAACGGGAAAATCTCTCGCTATGAATATGAATCCCTAAAGGCTTTCCCAGAAGAAATTAGCCATTTGAAAGTACTGAAACATGGAACAAGCAGAATGCGTCATTTCTTCGAGTAAAATGCCTGGTCTCCTCTGGTCCCCATACAGAATTGTGATGCCATTTATTCTGCTTAATTTCTCCCCTGGATGAAAGGTGAGTGGGAAACTGAAACACACTCACCTGCTGGTCTGAAAGCAGAAACTTTCCTTCTGCTATTTTTCCTTTTTTTTAAATGGCATCTGTTAAGTGCTTAATAATAATAATAATAAAGTTGGTATTTGTTAAGTGCTTACTATGTGCAGAGCACTGTTCTAAGCACTGGGGTAGTTACAGGGTAATCAGCTTGTCCCACGTGAGGCTCACAGTTAATCCCCATTTTACAGAAGAGGTAATTGAGGTACAGGGAAGTGAAGTGACTTGCCCACAGTCACACAGCTGACAAGTGGCAGAGCCGGGATTCAAACCCATGACCTCCTGACTGCGGGCTCTTTCCACGGAGTCACGGTGTTTACTATGAGCCAGGCACTGTGCTCAGCGCTGGGACAGACACAAACTAATCAGTTTGATCACAGTCCATGTCCAGCGAAGGGCTCATTCGCAGTCTTAATCCTCATTTTACAAACGAGGTAGCTGAGGTAGAGAAAAGTAAAATGGCCTGTCCAAGGTCACACAGCAGACAAACGGCAAGAGCGGAGATTAGAACCCAGGTCCTTCTGACGCCCACCAAGCACCAAGCCATGCTGCTGTTGGGTCATGAAGTTTTTGGTTTACTATTAGGGGGAGACTATAGAAGCCATTCATACCATCGTTCTCACATACAACACATTACATCCTTTTGGAAGAAAAAACACTTATTTGCTTCCTGAGGCTATCTAGATTAAGACACTTAGCCAAACCGATTTCCACTGACTTTTACAAAAGATCAGCAGCTCTGAAATAGTGGACTGCAGATGCATTCAGTTTTCCAATTCACCCTCAAGGTAGAATTTTAAACCTGCGCAGGTAATCCGTGAGCAGCTTTCGATAGCTCTGTCCGCGAGAAGCTGAATTTTTTTTCTGTTCGTTTCAACGGCGTTAATTAAGCGCTTACTCTGTGCCGAGCACTGAGCTAGATGCAAGCTGATCGGGTTGGACACAGTCCATGTCCCCCACGGGCTCACTTTTTTAATCCCCATTTTACAGATGACATAACCGAGGCCTAGAGAAATGACTTGCCCAGGGCAGACACATGGCAGAGCCGGGATTAGAACCCAGATCTCTGACCCTCAGGCCCGTGCTCCATCCCGTAAGCTACACTGTTTCTCGCCGCTTTTTGAATCCTCGGTAAATCCTCCACTGATTTATATTTATCACCCATTTAGCAGCTGGGTCTGGCATTCAACTTTCCCGGAGGCTGTTTTCTAAAACTGCACTGCCAAATAGGATGTAAATACCATTTGTGATTAAAGCACAACAGGGTACTTCAAAACATTCTTCCTTCCTCAGTATTACAACTGAAAAAAAAAGTCAATTAGAAGCAGAGACGAACGTCAAACTCTCTAGTAACATCTGGGTTCTGACACCGCCACGGGAGCGAGTCACAGAAAGCCGCGGCTGAAGTCTTTGCCAGCGGGTTGAAAGAAGAAGAAATCGGACGTGTCAGATGTTCGAAGAATTCGTTCATTCATTCAATTCATTCCAACGCATTTACTGAGCGCTTACTGTGTGCAGCGCACTGTACTAAGCGCTTGGAAAGTACAATTTGGCAACAGATAGAGACAATCCCTGCCCAATGACGGGCTCACAGTCTGTAAGGGGGGAGACAGACAACAAAACAAGTAGACAGGCATCAATAGCATCAAAATAAATAGAATTATAGATATATATACGTCATTAATAAAATGAATAGAATGATAAGCATGCACAAATATACACAAGTGCTGCGGGGTGGGGAAGGGGGAGGAGCAGAGGGAGGGAGTAGGAGTGATGGGGAGGGGAGGAGGAGCAGAGGAAAAGGGGGGCTCAGTCTGGGAAGGCCTCCTGGAGGAGGTGAGCTCTCAGTAGGGCTTTGAAGAGGAGAAGGGAGCTAGTTTGGCGGATGTGAGGAGGGAGGGCGATCCGGAACGGCGGGAGGACGCGGGCCGGCGGTCGACGGCAGGACAGGCGTGAACGGGACCGTGAGAAGTTGGCAGAGGAGCGGAGTGTGCGGGCTGGGCTGGAGAAGGAGGGAAGGGAGGTGAGGTGGGAGGGGGTAAGGTGATGGAGAGCTTTGAAGAATGTGAGAACTACTTCCTAAGACAAAGCAAGCATGAGAAGCAGCATGGCCTAGTGATTAGAGCGCGGGCCTGGGAGTCAGAGGGATCGGGTTCTAATCCCAGCTCCGCCATACGTCTGCTGTGCCTTTGGGCAAATCACTACACTTCTCGGTTCCTCAGTTACTTCATCTGTCAAATGGGGATTAAGATCGAGCCCCACGTGAGTCAGGGTCTGTGTTCTTCAACCTGATTAGCTATGTGCTTGGTACAGCGCCTGGCACATAGTAAGCGCTTAACGAATTTCATTAAGAGAAAATGCTAAACAACTGCAATGTGAGTGCTGTTGGGATATATGACCCGATAGGCTGGCATTCGTGGTTTAGATAAAATCAAGCTGAATTTTAGCATTCCATCCGCGGAAGAGCAAGCAATGCATCCTGTCCCCTCACCGAGAAGAGTGGATTGCCATCTTTCCTTCGTCAGGATATCACCAGAAATGGAACAAAATGAAAACTGGGCTAAGCACACCTTTCCACGTTCCTGACTTGGGCTAAATGATCGCATCCCTTTCCGTGTTCCTAGCCCCATTCTTTGACTTCTTCTCGGGCTCCGGGGGAGGTTGCGGGTCCTGAAACCTTACACAGTGCCTGACGGATAGGGAGATAGTTTCAGCTTTTCTGTCTGCTTCCTGATCGAAGCGCTCAAGCCAAACTCCAAGGAGGGGTCTATTGGCAGGCAAAAAGTCAACTATTGGATCAAAATATGCTTAGGTTTGTTTTTAGTCATCTGCAGAAGCACAAACCTAGCTAGCTCTCTACATCTGGATGAGCCCAAACAACCGGAGAGATTTACTGAGAAGCCCTGAGCCATGTCAATCCGACAACCACTTATCCGACGGACAATTACTCTTCCCCTCTTCAAAGCCTTATTGAAGGCCCGTCTCCTCCAGGAGGCCTTCCCTGACTAAACCCTCCTTTCCTCTTCTCCCACTCCCTTCTGCGTCGCCTTGACTTGCTCCCTCTATTCATCCCCCGTACCGGCCCCTCAGCACTTATGTACATATCTATAATTTTATTTATTTATATTAATGGCTGTCTCCCCCTCTAGGCTATAAACTCACTGTGAGCAGGGAATAGGCCTGTCATACTGTTACACTGGATCCTCCCAAGCGCTTAGTGCTGTACAGGAAGCGTTCAATCAGTGCTATGTACACGCCTTGGTACAGCGCCTGGCACATAGTAAGCGCTTAACAAATTTCATTAAGAGAAAATGCTAAACAACTGCAATGTGAGTGCTGTTGGGATATATGACCCGATAGGCTGGCATTCGTGGTTTAGATAAAATCAAGCTGAATTTTAGCATTCCATCCGCGGAAGAGCAAGCAATGCATCCTGTTCCCTCACCGAGAAGAGTGGATTGCCATCTTTCCTTCGTCAGGATATCACCAGAAATGGAACAAAATGAAAACTGGGCGGCGTGTATGAAGGCTGACTACTGTGTCAGCCTTCTCTCTGACCTCCCTTCCTCCTCTCTCGCCCCGCTCCGGTCTATTCTTCACTCCGCTGCCCGGCTCATCTTCCCGCAGAAACGATCTGGGCATGTCACTCCCCTTCTTAAACAACTCCAGTGGTTGCCTATCGACCTCCGCTCCAAACAAAAACTCCTCACTCTAGGCTTCGAGGCTCTCCATCACCTTGCCCCTTCCCACCTCTCCTCCCTTCTCTCTTTCTACCGCCCACCCCGCACGCTCCGCTCCTCCGCCGCCCACCTCCTCGCCGTCCCTCGGTCTCGCCTATCCCGCCGTCGACCCCCGGGTCACGTCCTCCCGCGGTCCCGGAACGCCCTCCCTCCTCACCTCCGCCAAACTGATTCTCTTTCCCTCTTCAAAACCTTACTTAAAAATCACCTCCTCCGAGAGGCCTTCCCAGACTGAGCTCCTCTTCCCCCTCTACTCCCTCTGCCATCCCCCCTTTACCTCTCCGCAGCTAAAGCCTCATTTTCCCCTTTTCCCTCTGCTCCTCCACCTCTCCCTTCCCATCCCCACAGCACCGTACCCGTCCGCTCGACTGTATATATTTTCGTCACCCTATTTATTTTGTTAATGAATTGTACATCGCCTCGATTCTATGTAGTTGCCATCGGTTTTTACGAGATGTTCTTCCCCTTGACGCTGTTTAGTGCCATTGTTCTCGTCTGTCCGTCTCCCCCGATCAGACCGTAAGCCCGTCAAACGGCAGGGACTGTCTCTATCTGTTGCCGACTTGTTCATCCCAAGCGCTTAGTACAGTGCTCTGCACATAGTAAGCGCTCAATAAATACTATTGAACGAATGAATGAATGAATGAATGAATGCTATTGACTGATTGACTCGATTCATTCCTTCAATTGTATTTATTACAATTGCTTACTGTGCGCTTACTAAGCGCCTGGGAATGACTTAATAATAATTCTAGTATTTGTTAAGTGCTTACCTTGTGCCCGGCATTATACTAAGCGCTGGGGTGGACACATGCAAATCGGGTTGGACACAGTCGCTGTCCCACGTGGGGCTCACAATCTCAATCCTCATTTTACCTACGAGGTAAATGAGGTACAGAGAAGTGAAGTGACTTGTCCAAGGCCACACAGCAGACAGGGGGCAAAGCTGGGATTAAAGCCCATGACCGGTCCAAGTTCCCACAGGAGGTAAGTAGTTTTCTGTCCTTCATCTTGGAAGATGACCCTGTTGATGGTGAAAGTCCATTTTTCAGTCCAAATGTGGCTCGAAGGGACGATGCATGACCGGCAAATGCAGCCACGTTGTTTGCACTTAAGGAGAGATCCTGGGTTGGTCCCAGACCATGTCGCGTCCGCTTTCAGGTCTACCTCGTGGCATCTGGATCTGGGCCAAGTCTTTGTCCTAGCTGGAGAACGCCTCTCCCCTCTCTGCCCACCAGGCTGCTCTACCCACTGCAGGAGTCGCCCCGCAATCTATTTTGTTTTATTTTTGGGTATTTGTTAAGCACTTACTATATGTCAAACACTGTTGTGAGCACTGGGGTAGTTACAAATTAAGTCAGTTACAGTCCCTGTTTCGCCTGGGGCTCACAGTCTAAGTAGGAGGGAGAACAGTTGAGGAAACGGAGGTACAGAGAAGTTGAGTGACTTGCCCAAGGTCACACAGCAAAGGAGTGGCCAGTCAGGATTAGAACCCAGATCCTTCTGACTCCCAGACCCGTGCTCTCTCCACTAGGTCAGGTTGCTTCTCACTATCCCACCCGACTCTGACTCCCCAGCCCATGCTTCGCTCTGCCTTTAGGTCGCTTATTCTGGCCAGCCTTAACAATGAGTGCGCCTGTGGAGTTGAACATACAGAACACCTCTCGCCACACATCCTGCCTTCCTCTTGGCTCTCATTAGAGCCACCTCCCTGGAAATCTTGTTTGTCCTCCGATGTTTTTTTATGATTTGTAGGTGGTAATGTTAAAACTACACCCCAAGCTGGATGAATCTTCAAAAGAGGCCCAGATCACGAAGTCACACAACTCCCAAATCACACAACACCTTCCCTAAGTCCTCCTTTCCTCTTCTTCCATTCCCTCCTGCGTCACCCGGGCTCGCTCCCTTTATTCATCCCCCCTCCCAGCCCCTCAGCACTTACGGTTTGTAGCCATAATTTTTTGATTTGTTATATTAATGCCCGTCTCCCCCCTCTAGATTGTAAGCTCGTTGTGGGCAGGGGATGTGATTGTTTCATTGTTTCACTGCATTCTCCCAAGTGCTTAGAACAGTGCTCTGCATACGGTTAAGGCTCTGTAAATATGACTGGTCTACAGTTGGCCGAAGTCATTTTGGTTTACTTACAGAGCAGCAGCGTGGCTGAGTGGAAAGAGCACAGGCTTGGGAGTCAGAAATTGTGGGTTCTGATCCTGGTTTCTTCACGTTAGCTGTGTGCCTTTGGGCAAGTCACTTAACTTCTCTGTGTCTCATCTACCTCATCTGTGAAATGGGAATTGAGACCGCGAAGACAGCCTGATAACCTTGTATCTGTCCCAGCGCTTGGAACAGTGCTTGGCACTTAGTAAGCGCTTAACAGATACCATCATCATTATTATTATTATTACCTTGTATCTATCCCAGCGCTTAGAACAGTGCTTGGCACTTAGTAAGCGCTTAACAAATACCATCATCATTATCATTATTATTATTACTGTATTCCAATTTCTCTCCCTTTATCTCTGGATTTCTGAACATGATTCTGCCTTTGTCGCAGGATTCACTGACAGATTTAAGTTCTTCATGGTCGGTGAAAACCTTTGGTTTTCCCGTGTAGGTTGGTAAATAACTTCCATCTTTAGCTTTAGTCAGACCTTCGGGCTGCGCTGAATCTGCAAAGCGATTCATAGTCAACTACGTGTACTTTAGACCGTAAGCTTGTTATGGGTTAATTCTGCTGTGTTATGCTTTCCCAAGCGCTTAGTACAGTGCCCTACACAAAATAAGTACTCAATGAAGAACACTGATAGATTGGTTGGTGTGCGCATCGAGAGCAAATTTATATTTTTTATGGCATTTGTGAAGTCCTTACTACGTGCCAGGCACTATACTATGCACTGGGTAGACACAAGATAATCTGGGTGGACACAGTCCCTGTCCCACAGTGGGCTCACAGGCTGAATCCTAATTTTACAGACGACACGGTGGAGGCACAGAGAAGCTAAGCGACTTGCCCAAGGTCACACAGGAGACACGTGGTGCAGCCGGGATTTTGTTTTATGGTATTTGTTAAACACTTCCTAAAAGTCAAACACTGTTCTGAGCACCTGCGAGGTGTGGACACAGTCCCTGTCCTGCACTGGGCTCACAGTCTAAGTAGGAGGGAGAACAGATATCCCCATTTTACAGTTGGGGAAACTGATGCACAGAGAAGTGAAGTGACTTGCCCAAGATCATTCACTGGTATTCACTACGTGCAGAACACTTTACGTAATGCTTGGGAGAGTACCACGCAGCAGAATCAGAGATATGTTCCCCGCCCAAGGTCGCACAGCAGACAAGTGGAGGAGCCAGACCAAAAACCCATGCCCGACTGACACCCAGACCCGTGCTCTAATAATGATAATAATGATAATGTTGGTATTTGTTAAGCGTTTAGTGTGTGCAGAGCACTGTTCTAAGCGCTGGGGGAGATTCAGGTTAATCAGGTCGTCCCACGTGGGGCTCACAGTTAATCCCCATTTTACGGATGAGGGAACTGAGGCCCAGAGAAGTGAAGTGACTCGCCCACAGTCACCCAGCTGACAAGTGGCAGAGCCGGGAGTCGAACCCATGACCTCTGACTCCCAAGCCCGTGGTCTTTCCACTGAGCCACGCTGCTTCTGCGAAGAGGAGTCTCTGAACCTCCGCATTAGAGACGTTTGGGTGTGTTTCTCGTCTTGTTAAGTCGACAGATTTTCCTGGTAGACCAGTAGAATATTTTGACTCGGTTCTCTCTCGGCATCTGCCCGCAGAGCAGCACAGAATGGACTGGACAGCAAGTCCCTTGTGGGCAGGCAACATCTCTACCCGATGTGTTGTACTGTACTCGCCCAAGTGCTTGGTACAGTGTTCTGCGTACCGCTCCACCACTTGTCTGCTATGTGACCTCAGGCTAGTCACTTCACTTCCCTGGGCCTCAGTTTCCTCATCTTTAAAATGGGGATTAGGAGTGTAAGCCCCATGTGGAACAGGGACTGAATGACTTGTATCTACCCCAGTGCTCGGAACAGTGCTTAGCACTTAAAAAGTACCGTTATTATTATTAGTAGGCTCTGATTCTACTGAGCCTTTTATCGTGCCGTAGCTTGGTCAGTTTCTTCAGACACCGGTTACTTAATTTCTTGAGAAGCAGCGTGGATAGAGCATGGGCCATCGTCAGAAGAACCCGGGTTCTAATCCCGGCTCCACCACTTGTCTGCTGTGTGACCTTGGGCAAGTCACTTCACTTCTCTGTGCCTCGATTACCTCATCTGTAAAATGGGGACTGAGAACTGTGAGCCCCACGTGGGACATGGACTGTGTCCCACCTGATTAGCTGTATTTACCCCAGTGCTTAGCATAGCGCCTGGCACGTAAAACTTACAAAATATCACTGAGAAAAAAGCCGGTCAGATTTGCTATATGTGAGTCAACCCCCAAAAGTCTAAGATTCTCTAGGGTAAATTGCTATTATCCACCCACTGCTGCCCTATAAATTCTCCCATCCAGCCAGAATTTTGGATTCTCTAGGGCAAATCAGAATTATCTGCCCACTTCTGCCCCCCAACACCCCCCACCGGCCGGAACTGTTCGGGTCTCTCGGCTCACCCAAGTCTATTAGTATATCCTACCATCAAAACATCACCATTCTTTGAAGCAGAATCGTGTTACCATTCAAATGCCCTTTCTCAAAATTGACTGCGATAGGCGTGTCGGCCCGTTTAACGCTGTAACGGAGAAATAAAGTCTGGTGGTCTTCAAGGTATGAGAATCATCCATCCTAGATAACAGAAATGCTAAAAGGACACTCGATAGAACACCGCACACCACTATGAAATTTTAAACCGGGCGTAAATCCCGCAGACGAGAACCCCTTTCGACAGTCTCGCAGATAAATGCCCTCCAAACCTCTTGCCCATAACATGCCTGCTGTCCACTTACTCTTTTCCGCTCCTCAAAATGTATGGTAGAATATTCACTTGAGGTGAATAGCTCTTTGCAAAACTGATAGAGTGTCAGGGGAGGGAGAGAGATTTTCTATCCATATTTTGCACACGCCCCAAATTACTGCAGTCCTTTTCCAATACTTTCACTCTCTATTGCTCATTATTTTGTGAAATTGAGAACCAGGTAGATTAAATGGTTTCCCCCCCCGCCCCCGCCCTTATTCCGTGGCCTAGAAAGCCCAGAAAACTCATGTAAAAAGCTCTTTGTAACAACGGAGGCTAGTAAATGGATGCGGTAGGTAGAAGAAGTTAGGAATAACAGCCTCTGGTTGGCTGGTGTGAGATGTTTAAGAGTGAAAAAAATCGAATCCTGGGATCTGTGATTAGGAATATCATATGCTGAAATTCCCTTCCAGGAAAACCCTGGTTCATTTTCCCAATTAATGTGAAGAAGTAAAGCTCACACCCATTCAATTCGATCAACAAGCATCGTTCTTTTCATTGTATTTGTTAAGCGCTTACTGTGTGCCAGGCACTGTACTAAGCACCGGGGAAGATACAAGCTAATCAGGTTGGACACAGTCCATGTAGCCACGTAGGGCTCACTCTTTCAATCCCCATTTTCCAGGTGAGGGAACTGAGGCACAGAGAAGTTAAGGGACTTGCCCAAAGTCACCCAGCAGACAAGTGGCAGAGCCAGGATTAGAACCCAGGTCCTTCTGACTCCCAGGTCCGTGCTCTACCCACTAAGCCACGCTGCTTCTCAGGGTCCTTCAACCTAAATATCATCTTCTAATGACAAAATCGGACGTCTTTTCCAGACCTGGCTTTCTCTTTTGGGAGTGAGCTACCGCGTCCATTAGAAAGGAAGGACTCCTTTATCGCAAGAAAAGCGACGGCAAACCGTCCAATAAATATTTAGCAACGCTTTAGGCGAAACCCAGACGTACACTGGAGCTGAACAGTCCACCTCATCGCTCTGGCTTGAAATATTCTCGAGCGTTCTCGGAAATGTAGTCTCAGTTCCCCTGCATCTCCCGGGTTCCGGACAGATCCGGAGTCACTCCAGCGCCAGCCTGGGGCACGTGTCACACATCAATCGATTAATAAGCGGTATTTATTGAGCGCTTATTCTGAAAAGAGCACTGTACTAAGCACTTGGGAAAGTACGATGCAACAGAGCCGGTAGAAGTAACCTGTGCCCACGGGGAGCTTACGATCCACATATCCAAGAACACTCTTCCAGGTACTTCAGAATCGATCAATCGTATTTATTCAGCGCTTACTGTGTGCCGCAGAACACTGTGCTAAGCGCTACAGTACAACAGAGTTTAGCGGACACAATCTCTGCCCAGAAGGAGTTTACGGTCTACGTATCCAAGAATAATCTTCCAGGTCCTTCAGAATCAATCAGTCGTAATTTTTCAGCGCTCACTGTGTGCAGAGCACTGTCCTAAGCGCCTGGGAGAGTCCGGCAGAGCAATATCGAACTTCGGTAATAGGGAGACGCTTCCTTCCAACTCCTGCCCCTCTGTGCCAGGCGATTGAGTCAACCACCTGAACACAGAGGTCTCAAGAGGAAATTCAACACGACGGTTGTGATCGTTGACCCGTGGCGCTGTGAACAATATGGCTCGGGACGACCGTGAGCGGGGAGGCTTCCCGAGTAGCCCTTGTTTCCCTCTTAAAAGATAAAAACATGAGGAGCTTCCTAATTTCATTTTAGGTAATGGGTTATGATGCATTGCAATTTACACAAATAAAAGTCTTAGAGAACACTGGCTCTATAAAGCATGAAGATAACTTATTGTTCTGGCAAATGATGAAACTGCTCACAGTGACAGCTGTGATTTATTGAAGCAATTCAAATACACTTGGAAAGTATATTAGCTTTGCCTCTGCCCACAAAGGGCGCTTTTTAGCAGGATAGGACATGCCAGTGATAAATTACACACCAGACCCAAGCAGAGGCAATTGGCCCACAAGATTCCCTGAGGCCTAGGATTCCTGCCATAATCTGTTTTTCATGATAATACCTCACACGCAATGGTACCCAGGGCACTCGGAGAAACAAATCAGTGGCGTATTTTTGTTATTTTGGGATGATTGTAATGATAATAATAAAAATGCCTCCCCTCTTTCCGAGGCCGAGGCAGTTTTTGGTGTTTCCGCTAAGCGAGCACCTCCTTCGTCTGTCCAGCCCCAACACTTTGATTCCCAAGGATTATCCGGTTGGCTTGGGAAAGCAAAGTGGCAGAGAAGATCGCTGGTTGGGTTGGAAGTCAAATCTGGGGAAGTTGTGTCGCCCATTCTTTGTCTTTCTAGACCGTACACTCGTTGTGGGCAGGGAACGTGTCTCGTTGTATCGTACTCCCCCCGGAGCTTAGCGCGGCGCTCGGGACGCAGCAGGTGCTCGATAAACACGATTGGATGAATGAATAAATGAATTCTAGGGTCCAGCCTTCATTCCAGGAGGTAGGAAAGACTTTCTGAACAGAGTGAAGGCGTTCATTGCAAGTACACTGTTGCTTTGGTTTTGTCATGTAGCCTTGCCTGTGTTCATTTAAATAATGATAATAATGATAATGATGATAAGGATGGTATTTCTTAAGCGTTTATTATGTGCCGAGCACTGCACTAAGCACCAAGGTAGATAAGCGATAACTCAGTCAGGCGCAATTCCTGTCCCACAAGGGATTCATAGTCTAAGTGGGAGAGAGAAGAGGTGTTAATAATAATAATAATAAAGTTGGGATTTGTTAAGCGCTTACTATGTGCAGAGCACTGTTCTAAGCGCTGGGGTAGATACAGGGCAATCAGGTTCTCCCACGTGAGGCTCACGGTTAATCCCCATTTTCCAGATGAGGTAACTGAGGGCCAGAGAAGTGAAGTGACTCGCCCACAGTCACACAGCTGACAAGTGGCAGAGTCGGGTATTCGAACCCCTGACCTCTGACTCTCAAGCCCGGGCTCTTTCCCCTGAGCCACGCTCAATCCCAGGGTGGCAGACGAGGTAACTGAAGCCCAGACAAATGACTTGCTCAAGGTCAAACAGCAGGCAAGCGGCAAAACGGGGATTTGGAACCTTTATTTGAATTTCTACGTCTTCATTTAGACTCATTTTCAGAGCTTTTCAGAAGCAATCCCACTGATGCTCGAATTTACTGAGAGCTTACTGTGTGCAGAGCACTACACTAAGCACTTGGGAGAGTATAATACAACAGAATTAGCATGTTCCCTGTCCGAAATGAGGTGGCTTAAAAAGTCTTTGAGAAATGGACCCTTCATTCCACAGATTGTACTGTGGGGTGTCTCGGGACTTGTGTCTGGTTTTGATTCTGTCTCTTAGGCCCCCAATCTCCCCCCAGGAAGAGGAATCCCTTTCCTCATTGCCACATGGCAAACTGGTCTATCTGCTGCTATTTTCTCCAAGCCACCTACAACTCTGGAGCCTTAAAGCCTTTTTTTTTGTTTGTTTTAATGGAATTATTGCCACTGATGGATTGATTAAATGCTTACTCTGTTCTAAGCACGGGGTGGAGACAAGGTAATCAGGTTAGATACAGTCCCTGACCCACATGGGGCTTACAGTCTTCATCCCCATTTTACAGTTGAGGTTATGAGGTACAGAGAAGTTAAGTGACTTGCCCAAAGTCACCAGCAGAAAAGTGGTGGAGTAAGGATTAGAACCCGGGTCCTTCTGACTCTCAAGCCCATGCTCTTTCCGCTAGGCCACGTAGCTTCTCTTCTGCCTTGGTTCTGTTCTTCCTGAGCATGTATCCCGTACCCATCCTCAACCCTTCGGATGCTGTCTTTATTCAATTAATAATAACGTTGGTATTTGTTGAGCGCTTACTATGCGTAGTGCACTGTTCTAAGCGCTGGGGGAGATACAGGGTCATCAGGATGTCCCACGTGAGGCTCACAGTCAATCCCCATTTGACAGATGAGGTCACTGAGGGACCGAGAAGTGAAATGACTTGCCCACAGTCACACAGCTGACAAGTGGCAGGGCTGGAATTCGAACCCATGACCTCTGACTCCCAAGTCCGGGCTCTTTCCGCTGAGCCATGCTGCTTCTCTCAATTGCACCTCTGATTCTAGTGTATCGACTGTTCTCATTGCAAATGACGCCATGTCTGTCTCTCACCCATTACGCGCTTAGTACAGTTCTCTGTGGAAAGTAAGTGTTCAATAAATACTTCCCTAATGAAAGAAAATGTACACTTAAGGAAAACCTGCACATCAATCCATCATTTTCATTGAGCGCTTTACTGTGTGCAGAACACTTGTACTAAGAGCTTGGGAGAGGACAATATAACGCAGTTGGTAGACACGTTAAAGATAATAATGTTGGTATTTGTTAAGCGCTTACTACGTGCAGTGCACTGTTCAAAGCGCTGGGGGAGATACAGGGTGATCAGGTTGTCCCACGTGGGGCTCACAGTTTTAAGCCCCATTTTCCAGATGAGGTAACTGAGGCACAGAGAAGTGAAGTGACTTGCCCACAGTCACACTGATGACAAGTGGCAGAGCCGGGATTCGAACCCATGACCTCTGACTCCCAAGCCCATACGCTTTCCACTGAGCCACGCTGCTTCCCTTAAAGCTACATCACAGAGGATACGCTGGATTCATTAAGCTGCATTTGTTTCATACGGAAAGGAAGCAAATAAGACATATTTACATTGGTGAGTCGTATCTCACGAAATGTTGGTGTTGGCAAATACGCCCTTTATTGGAAGTGAATGTTTTGATCGTTACAGCAGAGCAAATGTTTGATTTTCAGACATTAAGAAAATCAAATCATTGCACAAATATCACACATGCTCAGTGCCCCTCGGATTCAGAGCCTCACGTGGGACAACCTGCTGACCCCGTATCTCCCCCAGCGCTTAGAACAGTGCTCTGCACATAGTAAGCGCTTAACAGATACCAACATTATTATTATTCAGGCAGGTTCCTGAATGGGCGAACCTCATCCTGTTGGTGGGCAACTCTGTTCAATCACAGCCTACAGAGACTGGGGCCGGGACAAGATTCATGAAAACAAAACCAATCTCACGATGAACTTCCAAACCTTGTGAGCCGCCAGGGCTTGGTCTCTAGGGTTGTAACGTTACGAACCTCCAGGTCAATCTTGGTGTTACAGTGAGCCGGTCTCCCAGGAATCGAACCTTTTTAACGGCATCTGTTAAGCACTTACTATGTGCCAAGCACCGTACTATATGCTAGGAAAGATAGAAGATAATCAGGTCGGACACAGTGCCTGTCTGACATTATTCTGTCGATTAGACCGTAAGCCCGTCAGAGGGCAGGAACTGTCTCCATCCGTTGCCGATTTGTCCGTTCCAAGCGCTTAGTACAGTGCTCTGCACATAGTAAGCGCTCAATAAATACTATTGAATGAATGACCATAGGGCTCAGAGTCTAAGTAGGAGGGAGGACAGGTAGTGAATCCCCCATTTTAAAGATGAGGTAACCGAGGCACGGAGAAGTGCTTGAGGTCTCGCGGCAGGTGAGTGGAGGGGCCGGGATTAGAATCCAGGTCCTCTGACTCCCAGGCCCGGATTCTTTCCGCTTGGCCACGCCACTTCACCATTTGCCCTTCCTGGTTAACCAGTGGTTATTGGCAGGATTAGAATCCATTCCCTCTGGCTGGTCAACAGATGGGATGGCGCCATATAGATGCCTCTTTTTTCTACCAGGTCTGGGATGGTGAGGCAGAACCTGAGGGCACCTGCAAAGATATTTTCAAAATATCTTCCCTGGCGAAAGACTCGTGCAGGTCGATAGCTTGAGGCATAAAAATTTTCCCCAGTCCACAGTGCTTGGCTGGTGCAAATCACCTTTGATTATGGCTTGATTTTTCCCAGTAACTAAAGTCCCTCTGTAAAACTGACGTGGAAGGGTGTCGGTTCATTTGATTTTCTATGATCTCCTGTGGGCAACTCCGTGTGCTTTCTTTATTGAACAGCCGTGTCATCTGCGCTTTCGACGTGTAGAAATTAGTCGGTAAAATGTCAGCCCTGGAATTCCACGACTTCGGCCTCCCCTTAAGGCACTTGCCGTGGAGCCCTTAAGCACTTTGATACTCACCTCGGTCCCACAATCCTTATGTAAAAATTGAGAAGCCGCATGGACTAGTGGAAAGAACACGGGCCTGGGAGTCAGAGAACCTGGATTCTAAATCCTGGCTCTGCCGATCTCTTGCTGTGCGACCTTGGGCGAGTGAGTTAACTTCTCGGTGCCTCGGTTCTCCCGTTCTCCCTCCTTCTTGGACTGTGAGCTCCATGCTGGACAGGGACTGTGTCCAACCCAACTACTTGTATCTACCCCAGCTCTTAGAACAGTCTTTGACATATAGTAAGCGCTTAACAAATACCATAAAAAAATTCTTATCCTCAACTATTTCTCTGATTCTCACTATATTTTAATGTCTGTTTGCCCACGTAGGTTGTAAGCATCTCATGGGCGGGGATCTTGCCTGGCAACTCTGTTACAGTGTCCTCTCCCAAACACATGGTACAGTGCTCTGCATATTATAAGCGCTCAGTAAATGCCACTGATTGATCCTGGTGTAGAAGAGCACGAGGCTGAGGGTCAGAAGGTCACGGGTTCTAATCCCCGCTCTGCCACTTGTCTGCTGCATTGGCTTGGGCAAAACACTTTTACTTCTCTGTGCCTCAGTGACCTCATCTGTACAGTGGGATTCAGACTGTGAGCCCCACGTGGGACCGGGGGTGTGTTCAACCTGATCACCTCGTATTTACCCCAGCGCTTAGAACAGTGCTTGGCCCATAGTAAGCGCTTAACAGATACCATTATTATGATTCTATCCTGACTGCCAAATCAGTCGAGAAGTTGTCTTCAGAGAAGACAAAAAGGATGTTTAACTATAAGCCCCTGTTTTTAAAATTTCACTGAAGTTTGCCAGAAATACGTTACACACTGTCAAAAGCCCAGACTAAAACCCAATGCCTACATGCAGGACTTTAAATATGACTCCTAAAGGAATAACTTAGCCATTTATAATTGGGAATAAGATGCAGTCGTTTGTATCACAGCGTCATGGAGAAAGTGGTATTTAAAACGCCACTCTCTCCATGACGTTGCGATACAGGTGACATTGACAGATGTCGTTGACAAATGACGTCGTTATACAAGTGACATACAGTATTTACAAAGGGCTTCGCTATGTACCAGTAGCGGGTCTGAATCATGGAGGTGAATAGGCAACTGTTGGAGGAAGAGGGAAAAGCGAACTGAACGTTTATAAGAAAAATGATCCAGGCAGTATAGGGTAATAAGGACTGGAATGGGGAGAGATATGAGGCAGGGAGGTCAGCGAGGAGGCTGATAAAGTAATCGGCGTAATAATAATTATGGTACTCGTTAAGGACTTACTATGTGAGAAGTGCTTAACAAATATTATGATTTGCCAAGCACTGCCGGGGCGATGCGAATTAATCAGGTTGGACACATGTCCACATGGGGCTCACGCTCTTAATCCTCATTTGGCAGATGAGGGAACTTGGGCCTGGAGAATAATAATAGCGATGGTATTCGTTAAGCGTTTACTCTGTGCCAAGCACTGTTCTAAGTGCCGGGGTTATCCCACATGGGGCTCACGGTCTCATTCCCCATTTTACAGATGAGGTAACCGAGGCACAGAAAAGTGAAGTGATTTGCCTAAGGTCACGCGGCGGACAAGCGGCGGAGCCGGGATTAGAACCCACGACCTTCCGACTCCCAGGTCCGTGTTCTATCCGGTAAACCACAGTAAAGGCAGGATTGGATAAGTACTGAAATCAGCCTTGATTCTATTTACTGCTATTGTTCTTGTCTGTCCGTCTCCCCCGATTAGACCGTGAGCCCGTCAAAGGGCAGGGACTGTCTCTGTTACCCATTTGTACGTTCCAAGCGCTTAGTACAGTGCTCTGCACATAGTAAGTGTTCAATAGATACTACTGAACGAATTGTCGCGGTTTAGGTGGGGAGGAAAGGACGGATTTAGAACAAACGGGATTTGGCGACAGACTGAATACGTGGGTTGAATGAGAGAGATGAGTTGAGGTCATTTAGACCGTGCGCCTCTAGTTGGGCAGTGAATGTCTCTATCTGGTGCTGAATTGTCCATTCCAAGCGCTTAGTACAGTGCTCTGCACATAGTGAGCGCTCAATAAATACGATTGAATGAATGAAAGGAAAATGCCAATGTTACAGGTTTGTGAGATAGGGAGGATAGCGGTGTTGTCAACAGTGATGGGGAAGACGAGGGGAGGACAGAGTTTGGGTGCGAAGACAAGGAGTTCTGTTTTGGACGTGTTTAGTTAGAGGTTTTGGCAAGACATCCAGGTAGCGATGTCCTGACGTCAGGAGGAAATGTAGAACCGCAGAGAAGGAGATAATTCAAGGCTGGAGAGGTAGATTTGGGAATCGTTCGCCTAGAGATGCTTGTTGAAGCTGTGGGAGTAACTGAGTTCTCCAAGTGAGATGGAGAAGAAGAAGACCCAGAACTGGGATCTGAAGGATAGAGGAGGAGCCCGTGAATGAGACGGGGAAGGAGCGGTCCGAGGAAGAGGAGGAGACTCAGAAGAGGAGAGTCGGCGAAGCCAGGGTTGGATGATGTTTCCAGGTGAAGGGGCTGCTCCACCATGATGAAGGCAGCCGAGAGGTCGAGGAGGACTGGGATGGAGTAGAATCCATGGGATTTGGCAAGAATCATAATAATAATAATAATAATGTTGGTATTTGTTAAGCGCTTACTATGTGCCGAGCACTGTTCTAAGCGCTGGGGAACCGTGAGCCCCACGGGGGAATCAGGTTGTCCCCCGTGGGGCTCACGGTCTTCATCCCCATTTTCCAGATGAGGGAACTGAGGCACCGAGAAGTGAAGTGACTTGCCCCAAGTCACACAGCTGACAAGTGGCTGAGCCGGGATTCGGACTCCAAAGCCCGTGATCTTTCCACCGAGCCGAAGAAGGGGATCATGGGCGAGGGCAGTTTTGGCGGAGTGAAGGGGGCAGAAGCCAGGTTGGAGGGGTCCAAAAAGAGAACTGGAGAAGCACAGATACAAGCAGCCGGTGTAGACAGCTCTCTCCAGGGGTTTGGAGAGGAGGGAATGGGGCGTGACAGAATGGAAGCGCTCAAGAAAAAAGCCCCTACCATTGGAATACACAATCTGGACCTGACTCGGCCTTCCTCAGCAGGAATCTCAATAGGGAGTCCCCCCCTGAATTTCTTCTTTTAAGCAAGGAGGAAACGAGCCGATTAACTGGGACACGTCACCCTCGGCAGCGCAACTGCCTTCCGAGCTGTCAACAAGTCGCGCTCAAGGCTGAACTGCTTCTTCCACGCTCTCCGCCGTCTGTCCGACCAGTGATGCTGCTTTTCCATTTAATCTCGGCTACCGACACGTTACACCTCCCTCCCGGCACCCGGCATTTCGGCATTAAGAACGACGACAGGGAGACCATCGAAGACGAAACAGGTTTTGCTTTCTTCTGCAGGTCAGATTAGTCAGGCAACACCGGGAAACTGGACTATCTCAAGGATAGATGGGGGGGTGTGTGTGTGTCAATAACTACTCTTAATAGTCAACAGTGATGTCTTGATGAATAATAATAATGATAATGGTATTTGTTGAGCGCTTACTGCGTGCCGAGCACTGTTCAAAGCACTGGGATAGATACAAGGTCATCAGGTTGTCCCACGTGGGGCTCGCAGGCTTCATCCCCATTTTACAGATGAGGGAACTGAGGCTCAGAGAAGTGAAGTGACTTGCTCAAAGTCACGCAGCTGACAAGTGGCGGAGCCGGGATTCGAACCCATGACCTCCGACTCCCAAGCCGGGGCTCTTTCCACTAAGCCGCGCTGCTTCTATAACAGTGCTACACTCTATTTGTATGTTGTCTTGACTGGCAAGGCCCGGTATGCGTTCAACAATCCATTTTTTTTTTTTAATGGTAGTTGTTTAGCGCTTACCACGAGCCAGGTGATGTACTAATCGCTGTGTCGATAGAAGCTAATCAGGTTGGACACGGTCCATGTCCTACATGGGGCTCACAGTCTCCAGTTTACAAATGAGAGAACTGAGGTAGAGAGAAGTTAAGCGGTTTGCCCAAGGTCACACAGCAGAGAAGTAGTGTTGGTATTTGTTAAGCGCTTACTCTGTGCAGAGCACTGTTCTAAGCGCTGGGGGAGATACAGGGTCGTCGGGCCGTCCCACGTGAGGCTCACGGTTAATCCCCATTTTACAGACGAGGTCACTGAGGCACAGAGAAGTGAAGCGACTCGCCCACAGCCCCACAGCTGCCAGGTGGCAGAGCCGGGAGTCGAACCCATGGCCTCTGACTCCGAAGCCCTGAGCTGGGATTAGAACCTGGGTCCTTCTGACTTCCGGGCTCTATCCACTAGGCCACATTGTTTTTCAGTGATGTGTGGCCAACAGTCCGGTTTGTTTTTAATCTTTTTTTGTTAAATACTTATTATGTGCCAGGCAATGTAGTAAGCTCTGGGTAGATACACGATATTCAAGTTGGACCCAGTCCACGTCCCAGAGAACCAGAGAGGCAGCCTGGCCTGGAGGAAAGAGCACGGGCCTGGGAGTCGGAGGACCTGGGTTCTATTCCTGACTCCGCCTCTTATCTGCTGTGTGGCTTTGAGCATGTCACTTTAATAATGTTGGTATTTGTTAAGCGCTTACTCTGTGCAGAGCACTGTTCTAAGCGCTGGGGGTAAATACCGGGTCATCAGGTCGTCCCACGTGAGGCTCACAGTCAATTCCCATTGTACAGATGAGGTCACTGAGGCACAGAGAAGTGAAGAGACTCGCCCACAGTCACACAGCCGACAGGTGGCAGAGCCGGGATTCAAACTCACGACCTCTGACTCCCAATCTCGGGCTCTTTCCATTGAGCCGTGCTGCTTTACTGCTCTGTGCTTCAGTTACCTCATCTGTAAAATGGGGATTAAGACTGCGAGCCCTTCGTGGGGCAGGGACTGTGTCTAACCCTATTACCGTGTATCTACCCCGAGGTTTAGTGCGGCATAGTAAGTAAGCACCTAAAAAGCACAATTTAAAAAAAACCCCAAAACCCACATGGAGCCTGACATTTTACTGGCCTGTGCCACTGCCCAAGATGCACGGGGGGATTTTACTAATAAGATCAATATAAATGGAGATCTGAACATTCTCTTCTTCAATCAGAAAGCACTTTGATGGAGAAATTCGGATGCCTGATACTCAGACCTGGAGCATTCTCAGTGGAAACCCGGGGCAAAGCAGAAACTGCCTCCGAGATTTTCCTGACTGATTAGTTGGCTGGTTGTTTAGACTTAGAGAATGTTGCTCTCCTGTCAGTTGGAATGCTGTACTATTACCACTAATAATAATAATAGTGCTACTTGATAAGCGCTCACTATACTAAGCACTAGGTAAACCACTTCCGTATTTTTACCAAGAAACCTCTACGGATCCACTCCCGGAGAGACCGCAGACGAAGAGCGGGGAGTCCTGGGAGAGACGTGTCGCTAAGGGTCGGAGACGACCCGACGGCACGAGACAAGACTCGTTAAGTGCTTGCTAGGTGCCAAGCACTGCTCTAAGCACCGTTCAGAGCAGTTAAATCGGGTCGGACACAGTCCCCGTCCCGTTAATCCCCACTTTACAGATGGGGTAACTGAAGTCCAGAGAAGTGAAGCGGCTTGCTCGAGGTCACACACCCAACATGTGGCGGAGCTGGGATTAGAACTCGGGTCTTTCTGACTCACAGGCCCGTGCTCTTCACTAAGCCAAGCCACTTCCCTCTCTCTCTGTCACAGAGGCTTCCTGTCAGCTAGGGGAATGCGAATGAGGGATGAGACGGGGCGAGACGGGGCTTCTCCTCCCCAAACATCAGTCTGCCCAGGCCTACTTTGGTGCCAACCTCCCCCTGCTGCTATAGAAAATGGAACCACCCTTTCACATATCATTGGACACGCTTCCCGGGCCAGGGAGGAGCAGCTATTCTGCTGCATTCTTTCCCCTGTGTCGGTTACCAGGGAAACGACCCCCTCCATGCCGGCACCGGTCCAGGGGCCGCTCCGCAAAGGCACCGGCTCTTGGCACGTGCATTTCACGGAGCGAACAAAGGGAAATAGGAGACAGCGAAAGCTCTTGGCAGAAGAAAGAACAACAGCTGAGCCTCCTGCTTGGAAGGGGGAGGAAGGTGGCTGATTGTGCTCCAATTACACACACACACACCTCTATAATCTTAGTTCAGTCAGTCCCCGAGTAGCATTTATGGAGGCCCTGACTACCGATCGATCGAACGACTGATTGATTGGGAAGGCCTCTCCTCCATCTGAGATCATGCGACGCTGGTGACATGTGGGCCACTGTCTCAATCGGTGAGGTTATAAGAGCTGGTGAGGCGCCCCAAATCTTAACTCATCCCACTCGAAGGGAAACTGCCAAATTAAAAAGACTAAGAAAATAGAGAAGAGTTTTCTGGGGACGGTGTCAATGTCAGAACCAGCGGGGCAGGTGCCAATCAATCAGTCGTATTTATTGAGCACTTACTGTGCGGAGAGCACTGTACTAAGTGGTTGGGAGAGAACGGTAGAGCAATCTAACAGAGTTGGCAGACGCGTTCCCTGCCCGTAATGAGCTTACAGTCTAGAATCCTCATTACAGTCCTCGTTATAGCTCCGCAAATGGAAGAACGGGCCAAAGGGAGCCTTTGTTTTTGGCCACTGAAGGTTGGATTGAGACTGCAAACTGGTAGCGGGGAAGAAGTGTGGCCTAGTGGAAAGAGCACGGTTCATGGAGTCAGAGGACCTGGGATTTTTTAATGGTATTTGTTAATCACTTACTATGAGTCAAATACTGTTCTAAGCGTGGGGGAAGTAACAACGACAATAATAATAATAATGACTATTATTATTACTCTGTGCCACGTACTATTCTAAGCACTGGGGTAAATACAAGGTAATCAGGTTGTCCCACGTGGGGCTCACAGTCTCAATCCCCATTTTACAGATGAGGTAGCTGAGGCACAGAGAAGTTAAGTGAACAACATTAAGAAGTTAAGAGAAATTAAGCCCGAGGTCATACAGCAGGCAAGTGGCGGAGCCGGGATCGGAAGCCACGACCTTTGACCCGTGCTCTTGCCACTAGGCCACTTGTCTGTCCGTCTCCCCCCGATCAGACCGTAAGCCCGTCAAACGGCAGGGACCGTCTCTATCTGTTGCCGACTTGTTCATTCCAAGCGCTTAGGACAGTGCTCTGCACATAGTAAGCGCTCGATAAATACTATTGAATGAATGACTAGGCCATGCCAGCTTATTAGGACGGACACAGTCCTTATCATGGCTCTGCCGCTGTCTGTTGTGTGTCCTTAACTTCACTGTGCTTCAGTTTCCTCACCTGCAAAATGGAGTCTCAGTGACTTTTCTCTCTCCTACTTAATGCCACACGTGAGCCCCATGCAGGACAAGGATTGTGTCCAACCTGATCAACGTGTATCTACCCTGGCACTTCCCCTCTCAGGGTGGCACCTGGAGAGTTTCCAGTCCTCTACCAGTCTCGACTATGGGAGGGAGAGTCAAGCAGAGACATACCCATGCCATTCCTAGCTCGGGCAGTGGCTAGCCAGGGGAAGGCCACCTGCTGCACGTCAAAATTCATGTGAGCCGGGCAGCAGCAGCAGGGGCGTCGAGGGCGGAGACTCAAGTTTACCGCGTGGAAAGAGGCGATAGTAAACCATTTCGGAATTTTTACCGAGAAAACTCTATGGATCCACTACCAGAACGATTGCAGACGGAGAGCGGGCCGTTCTGAGAGAGATGTGTCCTGCATATCTACCAAGGAAGGAATCCTTGCTTTGAATAGTTTTCAAAAATCTATCTGTCGCTCATAATTATGTCTTTTTGACAGAGGTGCCGTTGTAGGCATTCAATTGTTATGCATTGAGAAAAATGCTGAGATGATTAAAAAGGGAAAAGATAATACGTGCATAAGAGGTGGAGGCAGATCCGAATGGGACGTGGTTATTTCTGACAATCGGAATGCTTTCAAAAACGGACTGGAAGTTCTGAATTGGCTCATGCTATGGGTCAGAGTCGCCTCGACAGCATAAGACAAGAACTCAGCACTTAATGAAGTGCTCGGCGTCTAGTAAGTGCTTAACAAATATCAATATCATTATTATTAGTGGGGGAAGAGTGGATAAGTTGAGATATCTCCTCCTGATGACACAGTGGTAGGGTTGGAGGAAGGGGGGATGAGTCTAGGTAATGGGATGGAGAAAGAGCCTGGGGACGGGAGGAGATGAAAGGGGACGGGAGGAGAAAGTTATCGCGAGACGTGTACGAGTCTAATAATAATTGGGGTATTTGTTAAGCGCTTCCTAAGTGCCAAGCACTGTTGAGTGCTAGGGTAGCTACAAGGTAATCAGGCTGGACCCAGTCCCTGCCCCACAGGGCGTTCACAGTCTTAACCCCTATTTTACAGTTGAGATAACTGAGACTCAGAGAAGTTAAATGACTTTCCCAAGGTCACACAGCAGACATCTGGCAGAGAAGGGATTAGAACACGTGTCCTCTGACTCCCAGGCCCAGGCTCCTTCCACTAGGTCGTGCTGCCACTCGATCATGTGAGTATCAGTGAAGCTGAGAGGCCGGAGGACAAGGTGGTTCAAGTAAGAGAGAAATGAGAAGCTGAGAGAAAATAAGGAAATACTAAGAAACCATTCCAGTGAACACAATCTACTCCTGGGTATCTCTCTTTCTTTAGTCTCCCTTTTGGTAACTGGAATAATTAGGCTAATTAGCGAAAGAAAAGCAGGATCATTTCCATAGAAACCTTTGCAACCTGAAATTTTCAAAACAGACCATTCTACAGGGCTGATTCACGTGGCTCCCCCCGATGTTCGCAGAAATCACGCAATTAAATCCTCCGGCAAATCTTTGATCATTCTCCCTTTCGTACTTTGCTGAGAAATAATGTGGACACCTAAAGTGCAAAGCTGTCCCCTCAATGCAGTCGACTGTAACCACTGCAAAATTGCCTTCCTGAGTGATGGTGGCTTATTATATTCTCCTTAACGAGGAATGGATGTCTTGATCTGGTTTAAAGGACAATGAAAATATGAACCAATCTGTCCTCAACTCTCAAATCTCCTCAGATGCCTAATGAAGTTGGAGGAATACAGTCGCTCCCCGTAACCCTTGCTGGCGGACCAAATGCTCTTTTTACGCCCGATGCTTCGAGTAGACGACGAGGAGGGAAAGGACATCGAAAGATAAAAACCTTTCAATTACACTGACATCTGACTGCTTAAATGCAAGGTAAAAATGCAGAATTTCATTGTCAGTTTGACTCAGTTGTTCTGGTTATATGAATTGATAGACTCTATTAAGGTAGATCTTGCCCTTTCCGAAAAGTGTTTCGGAACAACATCAAATAGACAATAACCTTTTTTTTTCTCACCGGAAGCGGTAAATGCTAACAGTACACTAGTACAATGGAAATATCACCCTCCATGGAGACAACTACTTCTGCTGATAGATTATTCCTGCATATCTACCAAGAAAGGAATCGTTGCTTTGAATAGTTTTCAAAAAATCTATCTGTCGCGCATAATTATGTCTTTTTGACAGAGGTGCCATTGTAGGCATTCAATTGTTATGCATTGAGAAAAATGCTAAGATGATTAAAAAGGGAAAAGATAATACGTGCATAAGAGGTGGAGGCAGATCCGAATGGGACGTGGTTATTTCTGACGGTCGGAATGCTTTCAAAAACGGACTGGAAGTTCTGAAATGGCTCATGCAAAGACACGCTCCTGTTCTCAGATATGTAAAAGTCTCTCCGTCATGCCCTAGCAGCGGAATTACAGAACTAAAATCCAATTACTCCCCCTTCTCTTGCGATATCCGCTGAGGATATGTTTCATCTCTGCTGGGATTCTGAATTGTAAAAAATTGAAAAGGCCACAAATTCTGTTTAAAAATGGATTGATTTGTTTAGCTGGCTGTCTTCATTACTGAGTTGATGAAATTTAGCTACTATTTATCTCCCGGCCAGCAAGATCTAGAGATTGGAGCGGGAGTTTTTAGGCTGTGAGTGTCACATCCTTAATTAGCAGATCAGGTTATTGCTGCAAAACCACATGATCAATGTACGGTAACTGCATCGACTCATTTCAGCAGCTCGGTTCACAAAACTGACTTAGATATGATGTAGTAGAAATAATCACGGGACCAAAGTCACCCCGACTATAAATAATCCACAGAGTAGCAAAGAGGTATTCATTAATTCTTATGTCCCCAAGTAAATAATACCAATGATAGTAATGAAAATACAAATTATAATAATGATTGTGATATTTGTTTAGCACATGCTGTGCAGAGAGCACAATATTAAGCACTGGGGTAGATGCAAGATAATCAGGTCAGACCCCATTCACGTCCCGCATAGTAATAACGGTATTTATTAAGTTCTTACTATGTGCCAGCCCCTGTTCTAAGCGCTGGGGTAGATACAGGCAAATCAGGTTGGACACGGTCCCTGTCCCCCCTGGGGCTCACAGCCTCAATCCCCATTTTACAGATGAGGTAACTGAGGCCCAGAGAAGTTAGGGACTTGCCCGAGGTCATATAGCAGAGAGGTGGCGGAACTGGGATTAAAGCCCGGGTCCTTCTGACTCCTAGGCCCGTGCTCTATCCAACAGGCCATGCACAGCCTAAGTAGGAGGGAGAACCCGTCTCGAAACGCCATTTTACAGTTGAAGAAACCGAGGCACAAAATATTAAGAGGCTGGCCTGAAGTCCCACGGCTGTCAGATGGCAGAACTCTCTCCGAAAGCCTCTCAACTACTGATCAGAGAGCCAGAGTTCAAAATGCCAAGCACTGATTCATTCATTCAATAGTATTTATTGAGCGCTTACTAGGTGCAGAGCACTGTACTAAGCGGTTGGAATGGACAATTCGGCAACAGATAGAGATAATCCCTGCCCACTGACGGGCTTACAGTCTAATCGACGGGGTTGCAGTCTAATCGACGGGCTTACAGTCTAATCGGGATTAGTACAGTGCTCTGCACATAGTAAGTGCTTGATAAATACTATTGATTGATTGACTGACGGATGGATGTCAGAGGAGAACTTCAACCCAAGTTTCCAGGGATGGCTGAAATGAAAGCAGTGAGGCACTGTTGAACGGGAATTCAGATATTCTCCCCTTTCCCTCTTCTCCTCCCCTTCTCCCGTCCCATCCCCTCAGCACTGTACTCCTCCGCTCAACTGTATATATCTTCATTACCCTATTTATTTTGTTAATGAGATGTACATCGCCCTGATTCTATTTATTTGCTACTGTGTTCATGAGATGCTCTTCCCCTCGAATCTATTTATTGCCACTGTTCCTGTCTGTCCGTCTCCCCCGATTAGACCGTGAGCCCGTCAAAGGGCAGGGACTGTCTCTGTCTGTTGCCGATTTGTCCATTCCAAGTGCTTAGTACAGTGCTCTGCACATAGTAAGCGCTCAATAAATACTGTTGAATGAATGAGCATGGTGCTTCCCGGCCCTCAAAGGGCCAGGGTCTGTGCAGCAGAGAAGGAAGATACTTGCTCCTGAAGAGAGGCGGTGTTATCTAGTGGACAGAGCACGGGCCTAGGAGTCCGGAGGACCTGGGTTCTAGTCCTCGCTCCGCCACTTGTCAGCAGGGAGACACTGGGCAAGTCACTTCACTTCTCTGGGTCTCAGTTGCCTCATCTGTTCAATGGGGACCAAGACTGTGAGCCCTATGTGGGGCAGGGACTGTGTCCAACCTGATTAAATGGTGCCTGGCACATAGTAATCTCTTAACCCATTGCTATATTGTACTCTCCCAAGCGCTTAGTACAGTGCTTTGCACAGGGTAAGCACTCAATAAATACGATCGATTGATTGATTAACATTTTACCATTAAAGAAACCCAAAACACCAACCTGAAAACCACCTTTTCTTCCTCCACTTGCCTGCAGAAAACGGATGGGGAAATAAATTGTGCCTGGGTCACACCCCATCAGCATGAAACGGCATTGGAAGCTGGACCCTAAGAGACAGCAGGACCAGATTCTTCGGAACAGAGAGCCCTGGCTCTCTTCTTCAGAACTGGCCTCGTACGAGGATGCAACAGGACAGGATTTGGGATTGACACGCAAGCTTCTAAAAGCTTAAGAGGCTTTTCAGGATCCTCTTGGGGTGTATTTCATCCCTACCCAGCTATTCTTTTCTCTCTTCAGTCCTGCTCAGGTATTGGGAAGAAGCACGTCCTAGCGGATAGAGTCCGGGCCTGGGAGATATTCCTTCATTCAATCGTATCATTGTTACTGGGTGCAGGGCGCCATACTCAGCGCTCGGAAGAGTACGACGTAACAATAAACAGACCCATTCCCTGCCCACAGAGAGCTTCAGAAGGACCTGGGTTCTAATCCCACTCCGCCATTTGTCTGCTGTGGGACGTTGACAAGTCACTCCCCTTCGATGTGCCTCAGTTCTCTCATCTGTCAAATGGTGACTACGACTGTGAACCCTAAATGGGACAGGGGCCGTGTCCGACCCGATTATCTTACATCTACCCCAGTGCTTAGAACAGTGTCCGGCACATAGTAAGTGCTTAACAAGTACCACAGTAATTATTGCTGTTGGAGGCCTGGGGTGAGCAAGGCTATGAGTTTGAGCCAGAAAGCAGCAGGAAAGCTCCGCTCCGCTCACCAACAGCCTCCATCCATCTTCATCAACTCCATGGAGACGACACTGTGTATTCCTTCCGGAGTTTAGGGAGACCTTGGGGGAAATTTCAGGAATTTGGGGGACCCCGAGTGGGCAGAGAGAGCATCCTGATGTTGATAATATATCATTTTGCTCTGTCTGTATGTTCAGAGATTGTTCTCATGCCTGTTTATCACCATTATTTTTCAGATTTTTCTTTATGTTCCTATAAGTCCATATATCTAATAATAATAATTATGGGATTTATTAAGCAGTTACTATGTGCCAAGCACAGTACTAAGCACTGGAGTTCATACGGTATATGCAGATCAGACACAGTCCTTTTTTATGGTATTTGTTAAGCATTTACTATGTTCCAGGCAATGTATTAAGCGCTGGGGTAAATACAAGCTAATCAGGTTGGAAACTGTCCAGGTCCCACGGGGGGCTCACAGTCTTAATCCCCATTCTACTGATGAGGAAACTGAGGCCCAGAGATATTAAGTGAGTTTCCTTGTCTCATACAGGACTGGGAATCTAATTAGGAAGGAGAACAAGTATTGATTCTCCATTTTACAGATGAGAAAACTCTGAAACATAGTGACTGGCCCAAGGTCACACAACTGGCAAGTGGCAGAGCCGGGATTAGAATCCAGGTCCTCTGACTCCCAGGCCTGGGCTCTTTCCACTTGGCTACGCTGCTTCTCTATGCAATGTACCTAGCACAGTTCCATATGTTTCCCATAACAATTTTCTAAAGCTACATTTCAGCGCCTGCTGAATTATAAAGTGTTGCTTTCTACCCTGTCCCTGCACCGATGAAATATATTTGTTCTCCTCATCTGTAACTTCACAAGTCCACATTCAATTCCAAGCACACAGTGTTTATGACCTAAATGTTTACGAAGGAAGGAACAGAAGCAGTTTAAGGTTATCCATTCCTTGAAGTCAAAGACAAGTTTTCAGTATATATTTGCTAGCTAACTGGCACAGAGAAACTTGAAGTGGATATGGTTTGAGTAAAATAGGTTAGAAGATAGTTTCAAGGAGACGCAAAGTCTGTGCATCTTATTAACCAAGCAATTTTTAAAAAATCATTATTTACTGAAACTCAAACAAGACTCCATGGTCTAAGATAAGCATCGCAGTAACTGCTCTTGGGTTTGGGCAGGCGGATGCATTTTCAAGACTGTGCTTTCGTGGTGCTCTGCTGAACCCTCATTTGAAATTTAAAATGTACCCATATAAAATGATCTACGGGATGGGTTTTTGCCCCAAATGGGCCCTTTAACAGAAACTGAAAGCAGCAACTCAGAAACTTTCATTGTTCCTGCAAATAATTTTTCGCTGAAACAGCAAAATGATTTGATTAGATTCATGATTAGATTAAAATCATCTAATTTATGTGATTTCAGTGTGCCCCCTCCCCCCTCCCATTTCTCCTACTGGATCCATCTTGACTTCACCCGTTTCCCCTCTCAACAGTCTTTAGGGGTACAGATCCTCTGAGATCAATTCAGAAGGCTGTGTTGATTTTTGCCTTATCAGGTGTCCATGAGAGGCCTCAGTAATTTTCCTGGGCAAATTTAAGTTATGATATCCTACTTTAACTCCACTCTTTCCCTTTCAACAACCTTTAGGGGGATAGAGCTTCTGGGATGAATTCAGAATGCTGGGGTGATTTTTGCCTTAGCATGTGTCCATGAGAGGCATCAGTAACTTTCCTGGGCAAATTTAAATTATGACATCTGATTTTAATGCCTCGAAATCCATGAGAGCCCAATGTACCAAGGATGCAATGTCAACTTCAATCGATCTTTCAATCAATCAGTGGTAGTTATTGAGCATTTACCGTGTACAGAGCATTTGGGAAAGTACAATACAACCGAGTTGGTCCACGTAACCCAAGCCCACAAGGAATTTACGGTCCTACAGAGAGAGAAAGACTCCCAATCTTTGGAAAATCAGTATTCCTAGTTTGAACTATTACCGAGTTCCCGGATCTCCCTCCGTGCAGTGAGGATGACACCCCCTTAGACAGTGAATCCTATGAGGGAGAGGGATGGATTCTGAACTGATTTTTTAATATCCCCCAGAGCGCTCAGTAATTTTTATTATTTTTTATGGTATTTGTTAAGTTCTTACTAAGTTTCAGGCACTGGGGTAGATACGAAGTAATCAGGTTGGACACAGTCCCTGTCCCCCGTGGGGCTCACAGTCTTAATCCCCTTTTTTACAGATGAGGTTACTGCAGCACCTAGAAGTGAAGTGACTTGTCCAAGGTCACACAGCACACCAGTGGTGGAGCCAGAACTAGAACCCAGGTCCTTCTAATTCCTAGGCCTCTGCTCCATCCACTAGTCCATGCTGCTTGGCACTAAGTAAGCACATAAAATATACCACAAATTTTATAAACTCTTTGGAATCCACTAGCGCCTCCATTCAAAGTTCTCCTTTAACAGATCATTATTAGGTGATTGTTCGGTGGTGGTATTGGTATTTGTTAAGCGTTTACTGTGTAGCAAGCACTGTGCTAAGCACCTGTGGCAGACATAAGGTGAGTGGGTTGAGTACAGTGTCTGTCATCGGGATCGCAAGTTAATCTAGCGGGAAGAACAGGTACTTAATCCCCATTGTACAGATGAAGAAACTGAGTCCCAGAGAAACGACTTCGCCAAGGTCATACAGCAGGCACGTGGAGGCACCGGGATTAGATCCCAGATCCTCTGACTCGAGAAAGGCCAGTGCTCTTTCTTCAAGAGTCCTCCTTTCCCATCCATGCTTGCCTCAGTAGCTCAGTCTCTTCTATTTCTTTTCCCCCAAACTGCTCATTTCTGTTTCTTGGTCTCCCGTCCCTTCCATCAAACCAAAGTGGACACCTTTGCGTGTGGGAAATCTTGGAAGAAGCCCTGAATGAAGCTCAAAAACAGTTCTGTGATGTTGATTGATGTTTCGCACCAGCCCAGAGGAATCACAGACCCGAAAGAATTCCCAAACTGGAGACAGAGTGGTTAAGATCTAAAGTATGAGCTGTCGTCAGAAAGCAAATGTCTTCCCCGCCCGAGTTGAATTCTCTGGCAAACTGCCCACAGCTGTTCTTAAATAAGCAATATGTGTGGTACATTAGCTGTATACCCAAAGGCTGGAGACAAGAGAGGCTCTTCATAAAAAGCCATCAGCACTGATATTGTCCTTCGTCCTGCCTCTGAGGCGCAAACATCAGACGTGTCAGCGAGAGATTGAATATGGTAGATGGCATCTGGGAGCGGAATATCAAAATATTCCCCAGATTCTTCCCCTCGAGGAGCTGACGATCAATATAGCTCAGTTTTCGACTCTACCGTGGCTTATCTGACTGAGTCCGACTAAACTTGACAAGATTATTAGGAGGGATGTTAGAACCCCAAACTTACTCAGTAGTGTGGAGTCTTTGCGATGAATGAATTAGACTTTAACATCATCTGATCGAAGTAGGATTGGATCCGTAATTTATGTTTAAGGTCTGTCGGTGCCTCTAGACTGCAGGTTGTCTGTGGACAGGGATTGGGTCTACCAACTCTGTTGTGTCGTGCTTTCCCAAGAGCTTAGAACACTGCTCTGCGCACAGAAAATGCTCATTAAATGCCATTCATTGATTGTTTATGTATTCTTTATCAAAGGGGTTCCTCAAGAAAGTATCTGGTGAAAAAGAACATGATTTTAAGTACTAGAAATAATGCGTGACTCTACGGATATTCTCTTTTGCTAACAATTTTGTTGGAGAATACACCAAAATACACTTTATTTAGGCCAATCCAGGGCTGCCGGAACAAGTTTTTGTATTTTTTTATGGAATTTGTGAGACACTTACTATGTGCCAGGCACTGTACTAAGTGCTGGAGTTGATATAAGGTAATCAGTTTGGACGTAGTCCCTGGTCCCACATGGGGCTCAGAGTTTTAATCCTCGTTTGGCAGAAGAGATAACCGAGGCCCAGAGAGGTTAAGTGACTTGCCCAGGGTCACAAAGCTGACAAGTGGCCGAGGCAGGATTAGAACCCAGGTGCTCTGACTCCTAGGCCAATGCTCTTTCCATTAGGCTATGCTGCTTCTCAGCTGCTTCTTCGTCTTCCGGTTTTAAGCTACTGGTTACGGGTTTCTTTTTTCTTGTACTTTTACTTACTGTACATTAGTCGATGTACGATTACCTATCTTTCCCTTCAGACGGTATGTTCCTTGAGGAATGGGCCGTGACTTTTTCTTTCACTGAAGGTTCCCAAGACCTAGTACGATGTTCTGAGCAAAATAAGGCTCAGTAAGTTCTGACGACGGTGAGGGGCTCCGGTTCATTGTACTGAGACATTTATGGATGTAAAACCCGAGATCTCTACATTGTCGATCACGGATAGGAAGGCACGGGATGATCTCCTAGGCCAATCGAGCCATCACAGCAGCATAGTCTACTGGAGCGACTGGAGGCCCGAGATTCAGAAGACCTGGGTTCTAGTCCCTGCTCCACTACTTGTCTGCCTCGTGACCTTGGACGAGTCATTTGTGTGTGCCTCAGTTATCTCATATGTACTATGGGGATTAAGCTCCATGTGAGACTTGGACTGTGTCCAACCTGATTGGCCTGTATCTCCCCCTGCGCTTAGTTCACTGCCTGGCACGTAGTACGTGTTTATATCGATAGCATTGATTGAGCACCTACTATGTGCAGAGCGCTGTATTAAGTGCAGGGGGAAAGTCTAAAAGAGTCAGAAGTCATGATTCTGTTCTCAAGGAGATTACCATTTATGGGAGAGACAGACACTTAAGGTCCCTCTCAGGGTCGCACCTGGAGAGTTTCCAGTCCTCTACCAGTCTCGGCTACAGGAGGGAGAGTCAAGCAGAGGGCTACCCATTCCGTTCCTAGCTCGGCCAGTGGCTAGCGGGTGGAGGGCCATCTGCTACAAGTCAAAAGTCACCCGCGCTGGGCAATAGCGGCATGGGAGAGAGTCGAGGGCGGACGCTCGAGTTTACTGCGCGGAAGGCGGCAGTGGTAAACCACTTGGGTATTTTTATCAAGCAAAACTCTACGGATGCACTACCAGAACGATTGCAGACGGAGAGCGGGGCGTTCGGGGAGAGATGTGTCCGTGGTGTCGCTATGGGTCGGAAACGACTTGACGGCATTAGACAAGGCGCTTAAGGAAGGCACTCCTCCCCCACCCCCACAGTTCCCCATGCTGAATTTGATCCTCCGGGTCCCTGGGAGGACCAAGGGGAAGTTGGCCAATCAATCAACCGATCAATCAACCGACTGTATTTTTTGAGCACTGTACTAAGTACTTGGGAGAGTACAATATGAAAATATAACAGAGTTGGAAGCGCTTGAGAGGATAGAGTGCAGCAGAGTGGTAGACGAGTTCCCTGCCCACAATGAGCTTACAGCCTGGATGAACTCCGTGAATGCTCTATGATCATTCAACAAAACAAGCAGCAAATCCATAAGAATGAGCTGCTTTCCCAGGAGAGTCTGCATTTTCCAGGGTGGGATCTACAGGTTCCAAAGCAATCGCTAAAAACGGAGCGGACGACTACCAAACCGCCGAGCGCTGGAAAGAACTGCTTGACATGTACGACGGGAGTAAAGGGTGGTGGAATGGTTAGGGACGGGGATGGGTGAGTAGGTGAAGAGATAATGAAAAGGCAGAAAGGAGAAAATAGCCTGGAAGACAACCAATGAAGGTACCCGCAATGTCCAAATGTAAGACTAGGCCACTGAAAGAGAGGGCAAATTGTCATAGTTTTTCAACTGTTCTGGTTGTCTCTGAAGACACTACCAATATTCCTTTCCCTTTTCTTAAAATGAGCCTCCTGTCTGAACATTTTCATCTTTTTTTTTTTAATCGACCATCTATTTTTTTTAACCCTTCATAATGGATTTCTGCCCCTCCCCACGATCTTTTTTTTTAAATCATTTACAGTTGATTTATAGCCCTACCCCTGCTTTGGATGAGACCAGGTTCGAAGATCCAAATGTAAGCTGTTTCTCGATAGAGTTCATAAATCAGTGCTACTTTGTTATACCTCAACTGTCTTGGAAACTATTAAACGTTGCCTGCTCTAACTCAGAGTGGGTTGGGTTAGATAGTGTTAAAAGAGCATGAATGTATTATCATTCTTGCTGCTGCTGCTGCTTTCTTTCACCAGACCTAATGAAAAAAAGAGACATTTCTCAGCAGCAGCATTACGGCGGCTTCTCTCGAAGAAGCTAGGCATATCGATCTCCCCATAGAAGAATTGCTGAAAGCACGCGCTCCGGATTTTTCGATAAAAGTGAGGCGTTTTCCATCACGTATCGGGTCGGGCAGGTCTGAGCAGTCACTGGAAAGTCACATTTGCTCGGGTAACCTACTTACAATTTCATCGGCCGACTTCCTGCTCCGGACGTCTTCAAGAGTTCCCTGCAGTGAACAACCTTTCCGGCCACTCTGTGTCATTAACGGGCCAGAACGAAATCAAACTTTTCACTTGGCCAGATGGCTTCAGGCCGGGTCCGGGTCCTACTGTCGTCTGGGCCCCATTTGGGCCACGGAGTTCCGTCTGGGAGCCAGATCCAGTCGGGAAAGAGACCGGTTCACTGTGAGACCTGGTACTCACTCTCTTACAGTGTAACGGCCCCCCTTCCGGCTGTCCAATCGCCAGCCCTGTTCTGTCCCCCTGAAATCCGGTTTCACCTGGGGCAGACCCGACACCCGTGGTGGGTCTGGGAGGGACCGCGAAAAGCACAACCTTTGACCCCGCCGATCCTCAGGGTGAAGGCTACCGTAGGAGAGCTTGCCTTTTAAATTCATTCATTCTTTCAGTGGTATTTATTGAGCACTTACTATCCGAAGAGCGCCGTACTGAGCAGTTAGGAGAGGACCGCACGACAGAGTTGGCAGGCACGTTCTCTGCCCACAACAAGCTTAAAGTCTAAAAGGACTTCACAGGTGGTATTAGACACGGTCCCTGTCTCTTGTAGAGCTTGCAATTGAAGAAATACAAGTTCTGACTTTAGCAGAGCCCAGAGATAATGCCCCTCCTGCCTTCTTCATGGCTTACTCTCCCCTCCTTTGAAGGCTTACTGAACATTCATTCATTCAATAGTATCTATTGAGCGCTTACTGTGTGCAGAGCACTGTACTAAGCGCTTGGAACGTGCAAATCGGTAACAGATAGAGACAGTGCCTGCCCTCTGACGGGCTTACGGTCTAATCGGGGGAGACGGACAGACAAGAACAATGGCAATAAATAGAATCAAGGGGAAGAACATTCATCTCCTCTAAGAGGCCTTCCCTGACTAAACCCTCTTTTCCTCTTCTTCAGCTCCCTTCCGTGTTGCCCTTGACTTGCTCCTTTTATTCACCACCCCCATCCCAGCCCCACAGCACTCATGTCCATATCTGTAATTCATTTATATCAATTAATGTCTGTCTCCCCCTCTAGACTGTAAGCCTACTGAGGGCAGGGAACGTGTCTGTTGTATTGTTGTACCGTACTCTCCCAGGCGCTCAGTACGGTGCCCTGCACACGGTAAGTGCTCAACAAATACGATAGACTGACTGACTTGGGAAACGGTTACAGAATTTCTCCACGGGGCGGAGATGGGACAGGACGAAATCAAGGAGGATGCTCTCGTGGCGAACCTGACCACTGAAATAATTTCTATGCAGCAGACAGGAGTTCCATATTTCACTGTACGGTGTGACTTTGTAACCCAAGCAGTTTCTCGCACGCTTCGATCGCACGTAGAAGGACCCGCTGGTCGCAAATGGCAGGACGTCTAGTACACTTTTCGACAGGTGAAACTGGCAGAGGGAGGATTACTGGAGGGGTGGGGGAATGGCAAAGCCTCTCGTACCCTTTTCGACACATGGAACTGGCAGAGGGAGGACGAGCGGAGGTGAGGGAGGGCGAGAGAAATGTGCAGGTACCTGGTTGTTGTGTGGCTTGAGGCAGCTGCTGACTCCGCTGGGTGCTAAACTGGACGGAGGTCATGGGTCTGTACTGCTGGGTAGCTGAGGTAGGGAACTGACCCGACGGGTAATAATAGACTGACATCTGTGGGAGAAAGAACACCGAGAAAAAAGAAACACTGGGTATCTCTCGAACACAGTGCTCTGCACACATTAAGCGTTCGATGAATGCCATTGACTGAGGGACAGAGGCAGAGACGGATGCAATGGTCAGGTGAGACCTGATTTCTGGATTCAGAAAGACACAGACACTTTCACATACCGGTTGTGGCAATTGGCTTTCACGGTTTCCTGCCAGAAAGGCACTAGACTGTAGACCGTAAACTAGGCTATAGTGCTCTGCACTCAATAAATACTATTGATTGATTGAAGAACAGGAGATGGGCTAGAAGACGGCAGATACATTACTCTCCGTGTATCGGTTTCCCTTGCAGCTTTCTAAGTGGGTAGCCTTGATGTGAGGCTTTTTTAGAATATTATTTATTACTAGTACTTTATGAGCACCTACTCTGTGCATAACATTATACTTTGCTTGGGAATAGATTCAAAGCACGTAGATGGAACATTATTTTTCATAATAATTGTGGTATTTGAGAGGCGCTCATAACACGTCAAACGCGAGGTGATCGGATCAGACCCATTCCACACGGGGTCAGAGTCTAAAGGAGAGGGAGAACGGCATTCCATTCCAGTTTTACAGCTGAGGAAACTGTGGCACGCAGAGTTTAAGCGAATGGCCCAGATTTATACTAAAAACAAAAAAATTCATAATTCAGGGCCCTTTCCAAAGGAGAAAGCACTCCTCCCTAACTTGAATCATTTCTCAGGGAGCAGACTTCTCTTCCCCAATTTTTCCTCCCTTCTGCATCACCTATCCCCTCGGGTGTGTACCCCTTAAGCACTTTGATTTTCTCCTCAACTCACAGCACTTATGTACATGTGCATCTGTAGTTTATTTTAACATCCATCTTTCCCACTAGTTTGTAAGATCCTGGAGTGCAGGTATCATGCCTACCGATTCTCTTGAAGCATACTCTTCCAAACATTTAGTACAGTACTCTGCACGCAACAAGCACTCAATCAATACCACTGATGGATCGACTGGGTATGAGTCAACTCTGCAAAACTCAGGACAGTGATCTAGTTGTCCAGTGTGAGAAATTTGAGGATTGCCCAAGGTTTTGCCTTCTTCTATTTGCATCTCCTCCTCCCCTTTCTCCTCCCTCTCTCCTCCTCTCCTCTCCCTCCTCCTCCTCCTCCCCCCTTTTTTTGTCAACGGTAGAGATGGATGCAAATAACTAAAATTAGGCTTATGGATTTATGCATATAGTTCCACCCCGACATTTTATCTGTCTACCTATTTATCTATCTATCCATCGTCTATCCATCCACCCACATCTCGATACCTTCTTCCATCTCCAATTCTGAAGAAGGTGAAAGCCTTTTATAAACTCAAATTAGAATCCACAAGCCTGTCCATCTGTACTTGAAGTGATCGGGGCCGAGTCGGTGCAGCCCCTTCCGATAAATCATTTCGGCTCCGTGCGCTAGGATGGCAACAGATCGTCATTAATCCGGCCAGCAGGCCGTCCATGGCCATGAAATACCGTTCTGCACAGCCTTCAATAGCTTATCACTGCACCGATCTATCATCCTGAAAAATTCTGCTAGTAGGGTTCTGGAAAATCATTTAATTTGCGGTGATTAATGGCTGGATTTGACAGTAATCATCTGCGGCTGACTTGTCTAAGAATAGATATTTTCTTTCCAAAAGCAGAGAAGGAGTTGGCGAGAAATGCAATTGGAGGGCCAGATGGATCTTTTGATGCTGGTTAAAGAATTAGTGATCTGATCTCTGAGGACAAGTTTACTGTGGTCTTGAGCACATCTATCTTCTACTTCAGTAGAGAATCTTTTTCTTATATGGGATTTAATCCTGTACTTTCTAAAAACTGATAACCTAGGCATACCATCAGAAAAGACATCCTTTTTTTTTTAAAGGTGATATAGTCGCTTAACAGTCACATAAACATCTTTCGTATTTGCCCTGAGAAAACTGCTGCCCCGAGGCTGTCCCATCTAAATCTTCCATAAAGTTATTTTCAATCAATCAATGGTATTTATTGAGTGCTTACTGTGTACAGAACACAATACTAAGCGCTTGAGTACAATGCAGCAGAGTTGCCAGACATGTTCCCTGCCCCTAGTGAGTTTACAATCTAGAGGGTTTAAAATCCAGTAAGAATGCTTCCTAACTTCCTTTCAAAGCCTTTTATTCTATCTGCTTCTTTAGAATGGAAACCTCCAACGCATTATGGGTTTTTTTAAAAAATGGTATTTGTTAAGTGCTTACTATGTGCCAGGCACTGTATTGAGCACTAAGGCAGATACAAGATAATCAGGTTGGAGACAGTCCCTGTCCCATATATGGCTCACAGTCTTCATCCCCATTTTACAGATGAGGTAACTGCAGCCCAGAGAAGTGAAATCACTTGCCCAAGGTCACACAGCAGACAAGCAGACTCTAGACTGTAAACTAATTATGGGCAGGGAATGTTTCTGTTATGGCCTGGGAATAGAGCACGAGCCCGGGAGTCAGAAGGTCATGGGTTTTAATGTCGGCTCCGCCACTTGTCTGCTGTGTGACTTTGGGCAAGCCACTTCACTTCTCTGCGCCTCAGTCACCTCATCCGTAAAATGGAGATTGAGACTGTGAGTCCCACGTGGGACAGGGACTCTGTCCAACCTGATAAGCTTGTATCCGCTCAGCGCTTAGTCCGGTGCCTGGCACATAGTAAGCGCTTAACAAAAACCGTAATTATTATCACTATTGTGTTGTATTCTTCCAAGTACTCAGCACAGTGCCCTGAACATAGTAAGCACTAAATAAATATGATTGATTGACTGACGTGGCGGAGCCGGAATTAGAACCCAGATCCTCTGGCTCCCAAACCTGGGGTCTTTCCATTAGGTCACACTCTTCTCTCCTTCTAGACTGTAAGTTCACCGTGGGCAGGTAAGTCTGGTATATCGCTCTAATGGACTCTTCCAAGTGCTTACTACAGTGCTCTGCACACAGTAGGCGCTCAGTAAATATGACTAAAGACCTGACCACAGGATGTAGGTCCTGGAGGCCATGGTAGTGATGAAGCTACTCTGGACCAGGGGTCAGAGTCCTTGATGGCAGAGGTGAGGGAGGGACAACTTTGGCCTTGTCTCTCCTTCTCCTCTAGCCAGAGAGCGTGTAAAGGAGAAGGGCATTTGGGTGAATGTGTGCAGGGTCTTAAGTGCGAGACTGTGTGCGTGCGCCTCGGTGCTCGTGTGCTTTGGTTTATATGAGGCCGTTGAGGGTGTGCGTGTCTATGTGAGCACACGTATGGGAGTGCAGTATTTGTGTACAAATGGATCTATCCCTGCATGGGAGCGGGATTGGGAAGGTGTATTTAAAGCGTGTGGGAATGGGTATTTCATTCATTCGATAGTATTTATTGAGCGCTTACTATGTGCAGAGCACTGTACTAAGCGCTTGGAATGTACAAGACGGCAAGTCGGGCATTTGAGGTAAGAAAGTGTATACGTCTCTAAAAGAAGTGCGTCAGTCAGAGCCCGGTGGGCGTTAGTGAGAGGACGCGAGAGTGAAATTGTAGGGATGACGGAATGTGTAGTTGTGTGTGAGAATATGTGTGCAGGGATATTATGCCCTTGCGTAGGTGAGACGGTGAGTATGTCTGTGTGTGTGAAGGAGTGCCGTGTGAGTGTGCATGAGTGATGGTATATATATGTGTGAACGAAGTGTGTATTTGTCACTTTTTCTCTTGGTGACTGCCTCTCTCCCTTTACTGCATTCTCCTCTCCTCGCTTCTAACTCTTAGCTTTGAACCTGGCCCTTGTTTCCCCTCTCTCACTCTCAGTCTACTAACCACCCCTCTTCATGTTTTTCGAACAGTAATATTATAGACGCCTGGTAATTCCACAAACATGCGCACACGTCGTGAGTTGCAGCTTTTTAAAACATGCATCAAGGGCACAGTCGGTATAACACGCCTAACCCATGGCAGACGTGGACATGCACATAAAACCAGTCTCTAGACTACGGGAGGTAGGACGTGGCTTTAACCCTTCTGACAGCATCATTATCCCTGCCTTCTATTCACCCACTGGCTCTAACGCCTCCCGGTTTGAAAATTTGCCGGGGCGAAGAGCGGATTTGTAAACAAAGAGGAGAATCCATCACAGTCTTGGCCATGGGCTGCAAAGCTTCACTCGCTTCCTCAGGGAAACACATGATTCCTGAGACCCTCACATAAAGCTCCCCTACTCTTCTCCCTGTCCCCTCTCTTGCCTCCCTCTGCTGGATTCAGAGATTTTTTTTTTTTAAGGTATTTGTTAAGCACTCACTCTGTGCCAGGCATCGTCCTAAGAGCTGAGCTAACCAGGTCGGACACAGTCCCTATCCCACATGGGGCTCACATTCTTCATCCCCATTTTATAGACGAGGTAAATGAGGCACCGCGAAGTTAAAGGTCACACAGCCAAGGCATGGTGGAGCCGGGATTAGAACCGGGCCCTCCTGACTACCAGGCCTGTGCTCTATCCACTGGGCCGTGCTGCTTTTCAGAGACGAAGTGAGAAGCATGCGAGGTCATCTCTGGGGGCCTTGCCCCTAGGCCCTTAGAGCCGCTTCTCCAGTCTCAACCTTTCTACGGGCCTCCTACTTCTTGTGGGCAGGGAATGTCAGTGTATCGTACTCTCCCAAGCGCTTAGTACGATGCTCTGCACACGGTAAGTGCTCGATAAATACGACTGATTTGCTCTTGCTGCCCCCCTACTACAACCCAACCCACACGCTTCGCTCCTCAAACGTCAACCTACTCACTGTACCTCAATCTCACCTATCCAGCCGCTGACCGCTCGCCGGTGTCCTGCCTCCATCCCGGAACGCCTTCCCTCCTCATATCCGACAGACAATGACTCTCCCCACCTCACTGAAGTCGCGACTCCTCCAAAAGCCCTTCCCCCACTAAGCCCTCATTTCCTCTTTTCCCACTGTCTTCTGCATCGCTCCGATTTGCTCCCGTTATTCACCCCTCCCTCAGCCCCACAGTTCTTAAGCACATATCTGTAATTTATTTATTCATTTAAATCTGTGAGCTCGTTGTGGGCAGGGAACACACCTACCAACTCTCTTGTACTCTCACATGGGCTCAGCATGATGCTCTGCTCACAGTAAGCTCTCAATAAATAGTATCGATTGATTGATAGTAGAAAGAATTGGTACAGTGCTCTGCACATAGTAAGTGCTCAATAAATACCATTAAATGAAATACTATTGAATGAATCGGGTTGCACACACAAGAGGAACTTCACCATTAATGGAGCAGGCGGGCCAGGGGAGAGTGGAAAGACAGCTGACGAAGTAGTGAGCACTTGACTGTAAACTCTTTGAAAGAGCCTGTCTCCCAACTCTAATGTACTCTACCAAGTGTTTAGTGCAGTGCTCTGCACACAGGAAGTGCTCAATAAGAACCACTGATGGATCAACGTCTCTGGAAGTGAAGGAAAAAAGGAGACAAGAGGAAATGAAAACTGCAAAGCATAAATGTTTGAGTAGAACCCTTTGTTCCCGCCTCTCTTCTAAATCTAGGCCTCTCTTCCCAACGCCCACCCGCTTTGAGCTTAAGGGAACAGATCACTTTAGGAGGCCATTTGACTTCTGAAACCTAGAGGGGGACAAAGTAATCAGAGTTTATACACTTGCCCTGACGGTCTGTGGGCAGAATATTCATTTCAGTTTTCTGGGCCTATATATCTATTTTGCTTTTCTAAGAAGTGCAGTCTTTGAGGTCTTTTGCCTTTAAGAAGAATGCTAATGAAGCAGTCACTTTGGGCAATATCTTTTTACCTATCGCTGCAGGTCTGGGAAAAAAAAAGTCACAGCTGCTCGGCCTGATTGTGAACATCTGTTTTCGTTTCAGGCACTTGCAGATTCGTTGAAGAGACTGAAGAAGAAGCTACCATTTCAGGCCCACCAGGGGTTCTGAATTTTCTCCGCTCCTGGTGGGAGGGGATATTGAAATCTCTTCATCCAGCTCGTTTTTATTTTTTATTTTTCCTGCGATGGAGGACGGGGAGGCTCTTCCATTAAACATCCTGCCAACTTTTCATTTTGACGGTCGAGACGGGCAGGAATGGTTACGTGCTAGTTAGCTGGGGGAACAGTGTGACTATTTCATACCAGATGATTAGCTTGGAGCCATTTCATTTGCTGGGAAGATAATTAGGTTATTAACGGGTTCCCCGTTTCCTAAACTTGCTGGAAACCATAGCTGTTGGAACGACGGTCCTTAGTCACGGCGCTGAAGATGAGTCATGGGGAAGGAAGCCGAAGGTGAGCAATCAATTTAGTCCCGAGAACCGGGATGAAGGATCATTTTCCGATTGAGATTGAAAAAAACAGAACAATATTGTTTATTGGAATGTTAAGTTGCTGATAAAGGAACTCCTGACCCTCAGTATTCTAGACTGCAGAATCAGTGCAGTAATTTTTAATTAAATGGGAATTCTGCTTCATCTATATGTGCCTTGAAAGCGGGCCAGAAACTCCTCTGTGCATTTTACTTCTTGACAGTAATCACTTCCAATATTCTGCAGAGATACCCAGGAGACGGCCGGGGATGTTTGGTGGCGAACGGTAAAACATAATCAGTCTTTGGGAAGACAGTAAAAATCACTGATCTGTGGTGTCTTACATGTTCGAGTCAATTAAATATGATTAATGGCCGCCTGGGCTGGTGTGTCTGAGGTTCGCTATCAGCGCAAGGGACGGAGAGAGACCTGGCTGTGGGCTGGGCTGCCTCTTTTGTATTCACGGCCACGATGCAACTCGAAGCCCAGACTGGCGAACAGAAAATGCACGTGGCGTTGATGGGAAAGGGAGGACTGGGGGGACGTGAGTTCAAGGCCCGGCAGGGATCTCTTCAGGTCATTCAGTCTGATCCTCTGCTTCCACAGGGGCTGTGCCCAAGTCTCGTTACTACTACTAATAATTAATAATGATAATTATGGTACTTGAGTGCTTAGTGTGTGTCAAGCGCTGTTCTTAGCTGTGGGGGAGATACAAGCTAATCAGCTGGGACATAGCCCCACATGGGCCTCAGACTCTTAATCCCCATTTTACAGATGATGGAACTGAGGCCCAGAGAAGTGAAGTGACTTGGCCAAGGTCATAGAGCAGACGGGGCAGAGCTAAGATTAGAACCCAGGTCCTTCTTACTTTTAGGTCCATACTCTATCCACTAAACCATGCTACTTGTGCTTATGATGGACATAAGGCTGTGTCCTATATGTAAGGATCTAGGACGCATAATGCTTTGCACATGATAAATGTTCAATAATTACCATTGATAATGATGATTCCCTTGTTCTCTTGCATTTTTGCAATTATTCTGACTTCCTTATATGTAAAGGACACTAGCTTGGAGATGGTAGAATAGGATTTCTCCCTCCCTTTCTTTTTCTCTGTATCTCTACCTCTTTATATCTCTTCCTCTCTTTGTCTCCCCATTTAGTTCTCTCTTTTCCCCTCTTTATCTGTTTGCTTCTCCATCTATTTCTCTTTAGTCTCTCATTCTCTTTCTCTCTATGTCTCTCCACCTTTTTAATATTTCTTCCTCTTTTTTTCTCTCCCCCTAGTTCTCTCTCTCTTGATATCTCTTCCTCTGTCTCTGCACCGGTTTCTATCTCTTCCTCTCTTTGTTTCTCCATCTTTTCCTCTCTCGATCTCTCTTCCTCTCTCTCTCTCTCAATTTTTCTTCTCCTCTGTTCCTGTCTGTCCATCTTTATCCCCGCCTGCTGTCCCCCCCCCCCCCCGATCCCTTTCTCTCTGCCTCTCTTTCACTCTTTTTCCAGCACCGGTTTGCCTGCGACACGATGATGGTCCAACCCCAGTGATGGGCAGCGTTTGGATAGGAGGCTGTCCATGCCCCTGCCCCGAGGACATGGACACGGACCTCCACGGATGGCACGACTCATCCAAGGCCATGAGCGAGAAGCCTCCGTTGTCAGAGGGCTCGAACGTCGCCACAGGCCCCGGTCACCCTAACGGAGCCATACTAACCTGAGCAGAAGCGGGCTGCTGTATGTACCCCTGGGGGGACGGAGGCTGGAGGATTTGCTGGGAGACGGGAGGCCCAGAGCCGGAGAAGCCCGCCGGAGGAAGCTGTGGGTTGGTAGAGGCTAACACGTAGCCAGGCTGCTGGGCTGGAGGCTGCAGGATCGGTGAGGAGAACACGGGGCCGGCTGGTGGCTCCGGGGTGTCTCCTGAAGACTGCCGGCTCAGACTCATATGGCTGAACTGGGTTGTCACCTCATCTCTCTGCAAGGCACCGAGTCCGGGGAATCATCGTTATTAGGAAGGAGAAGGAGGAGGGGATGGGAAAGGAGAAGAGGAAGAGGAAGGAGAAGAAAAAGGGGGAGGAGGAGGAGGCTACACTGCTCCCCATCCTTTTTGCATTCAGTCGTATTTCTTAAGTGCTTACTGTGTGCAGAGCTTGGGAGAGTACAATACAACAATAAGCAGAAAAACTTCCTCTTTGCTATTTAATTATTTAACCAGAACGGGCATCCAAGTCAGCGAACCGTGACACATACATAGCTGCCTGGAATCTTCCATTCCACCCACCTCCCATACCCTGCAAGTGCCCGTCCCAAGGAAGAGACAAAAAGCCAAGAAATAGCCTACCACGGGGTATTGCTGCGTTGGGGACAGTGGCAGAAGATGTTGGGGTGGATAAGAAACTGCTGGATATTGCACCGACTGGGAAGAAGGCTGCATGGCCTGAACAGGCTGAAATGAAAACAGAAGAAAAGCTTGAATCGGAAAGTAGCAAATCGTCAGAATACCAACTCCGCACTCAGCCGTAGACAGAGAAGCTCTGCAGAGCGGTCAATGAAGTTCTGCTTCTGGGGGATTTGTCCACCCAGATCTCTGCTTCTGTTGAGTGACAGCCTGAACTTCATTTTGGGGGTTGTGACTACCCGACTTTCTTCTTTTGAAGGGGCAGTCTCTTGTCCATATTATTATTTTTTTGGGGGGAGGGGGTACCTGACTCTCTTCTTCTGGAGGGGCAGTCGATTGATCATACTTTTTGGGGGAGTCATCTGATAATCTTCTTTTGGAGGGGCAGTCTACTAATCATGTTCCTTGGGGCACCACTCTAGTGTCTTCTTTGGGAGAAGCAGTCTACTGATCATACTCTTTTGGGGAGCCTCCTGACTTTCTTCTATTGGAAGGACAGTTAATTTACCATGGTTTTTTGGGGGGGGTCCACCTGACTCCTCTTTTGGGGAGCCTCCTGACTTTCTTCTATTGGAAGGACAGTTAACTTACCATGGTTTTTTTGGGGGGTCCACCTGACTCTTCTTTTGGAAGGGCGGTCTATTGACCATATTCTTGTGGGGGACCACCAGTCCGTCTTCTATAGGAGGGGCAGATATCTCTTCTTTGAGGGGGTGGATTCCCACCTCTACTTTTAGGGGGCAACCACTCAATTCTCTTTCATTTTTAGGGTGGCCTTCCAACTTACTGCTTTTGATGGGTTGCAGCTGGAATTCTTGGCTTTAGAAGGGGAGGATGCCCTACTCTCTTCTTTTGGTGGGGTATTTCAGTTATATTTTATTGCTATTGTTTTTGTCTGTCTCCCCCGATTAGACTGTAAGCCCATCAGTGGGCAGGGACTGTCTCTACCTGTTGCCGATCTGTACATTCCAAGTGCTTAGTACAGTGCTCTGCACATAGTAAGCGCTCAACAAATACTATTGAATTGAATTATATTTCAGTTATAGTTGGGGGGCTCCTGCATCACTTGGGTGACCACCCGACTATCTTCGTCTGTGGCAGCGACCGTAAGCCTCACTGCTTTCGATGGGAGGTTGCTCAGTTCTCCGTTGTTGGTGAGCGTAAGCTCCCAAATTACTTCTTTTTTTTGCCCCAACCTCTGCTTTGGGGGATTAGAACGGTTCTCAGACCCGTGCCCTTTCCTCTAGCCCACACTTCTTCTAAAGCTCGGTGTGTCTAACAGGTTTTCGGCGGCATCCGGAGAAGCAGTGTGGCCTAGTGAATAGACCACGGGCCTGGGAGGAACCCGAGTTCTAATCCCAGCTTCGACACTCGTCTGTTGTGGGACCTTGGACAGGTCACTTCACTTCTCTGGGGCTCAGTTACCTCATCTGTAGAAGGGGGATTAAGACTGCGAGTCCCATGTGGGACAAGGACTATGTCCAATCTTGTATCTACTCCAGCAGTTAGTGCAGCGCCTGGCACGAAGTAAGCTCTTAACAAATACCTTAAAACAACAAAACGAACACTGTGGGATTGCCTCGCCGTTCCCAACTTGTATCTACTCCAGCAGTTAGTACAGTGCCTGGCGCCTAGTAAGCTCTTAACAAATACCATAAAACAACAAAACAAACACTTGCCGTTCCCATCGCTTGGAAGGAATCTACCTCCTCAGCGACGTCACAGATGTCGGAATTGGAATCGCTGTTGGAGAGCCCATTCAGGAGGTCCCCGCCTACTTATTTATTACCTATAGAGAAGCAGCGTGGCTCAGTGGAAAGAGCACGGGCTTTGGAGTCAGAGGTCATGAGTTCAAATCCCAGCTCCGCCACTTGTCAGCTGTGTGACTCTGGGCAAGTCACTTAACTTCTCTGTGCCTCAGTTACCTCATCTGTAAAATGGGGATTAAGACTGTGAGCCCCACGTGGGACGACCTGATTCCCTTGTGTCTACCCCAGCGCTTAGAACAGTGCTCGGCACATAGTAAGCGCATAACAAATACCAACATTATTATTATTTGGAACGGAAGCCATATCGAGAACGCCTTTGGTCCCCGATTCGTCCTCCCCAAAATGGTGGGCAATAGAGAGCCCCCGTTGCTTTCCCAGAAGGTCCTTCTCATGCACCACTGTACCTGGGGGAGAAGGTGATTCGCCATTTGCTGCTGAGGAGGCTGAGGCTGCTGCTGGCTTTGGGGCAGAGGCTGTTGCTGGGACTGGCCGACCATCTGGCTCCTCATTGGCTGTTGACTGCTGGGCGGGTTGTATATTGCAGGTGTGCCATCGGGGTTCACGAACGGCTGGCCTGGAACAAAACGTCGGGGTGGGGTGAGAATTCCCCTCCCCAGGAGCATTTGATCGATTCTCCCGGGAAAGAGCCAATCCAAATAATAATGATAATAACATTTGTGATATTTGCTGAGTGCTTACTAAATGCTAGGCACCGTACTAAGCGCTGGGGTGGATACAAGCAAATCAGATTGGACACAGTCCCTGTCCCATGTGGGGCTCATAGTCCCAATCCTCATTTTACAGATGAAGTAACGAGGCATAGAGAAGTGAAGTGACTTTCCCAAGGTCACTCAGCAGCTACGTGGCGGGGTGGGGAATAGAACCCATGACCTCTGACTCCCAGGCCCGTGCTCGATCCACATGCACTCTGCATCGTAGTCAGGGACTGGTTAATGCCAACTGACCCTCCTCCGCCATCAACTATTTACTGCTCCGGAAGGGCGTCCTATTAAGCTAGTCGCTCTCTATTTTTGCCGCTTGGTCTGTCAGTACTGAAAATTTTCCAGGTGCGATCCTGCGAGGGGAGAGGCACTGTACTAAGCTCTTAATAATAATAATGATATATGGTATTTGTTAAGGGCTTACTGTGCGCCAGGCACTAAATGCTGGGGTAGATACAAGCTAATCAGATTGCGCACACAGGTTGTCCCACCTGGGGCTCCGCAGTTTTAATCCCCGTTTTACAGAGAAGTGAATTGATTTGCCCAAGGTCACACGGCAGACAAGTGGTGGAGTGGGAATTAGAACCCAATTCCTTCTACCTTCCAGGCCCGGGCTCTATCCGCTAGGCCATGATGCCTCTCGCAAGAGTGGAATATGCTGTAAGCTCTTGGGAAAGTACAAGAGAATTAGCAGACACATTCCCTGCCCCAAATGAGTTTACAGTCTAAAGGGGGAGACGACATTAATGTGAAGAATAATTTATGACATATAATTTAAAGATACGGATTTAGAAGTGCCGTGGGGTTGGGGGGTGGGGGGAATATCAAATGTTGAAATGTTGAAAGGGCTTTTATCGAATTCTGCCCCTAAGTCCAACCCTTTCGGGAGTGGGCATTTCAGCTCCGGATCACTCTGCTGCTAAACAAAGAGAATCATCAAGGGACTCCAAGGGGCATTTAAAAATTTACCAACTCCAATTCCCTGCGGGCCCAGGGCACCAAACGGTGAAAAACCCACTGGACGCTAATAGCTTTTGACTTACTGATCGTTAGAGCCTGACAGACTTTTTCCCGCCCAATTCTGATTGGCTTTCTTAATGGGAAAATCAATCAATAAATCACTCAATTATATTTATTCAGCCCTTACTATTGCCGAGTACTGTGCTAAGCACTTGGGAGAGTACTCTACAAGGAAATTGTCGTGTACCCTCCCCCCCTCAAGAGCTTAGTACTCTACATAAAGTTAAAGCACTCAATAAAAGCCATTGCCGTAATGGATGGAATACTGGTCTGGGAGTCAGAAGGTCATGGATTTTCCTCACAGTCTTTTTTCTCTTTCCTCCACCATTTGTCTGTTGCGTGGCCCTGGGCAAGTCACTTCACTTTTCTGGGCCTCAGTTACCTCATCTGTAAAATGGGGATTGAGACTGTGAGCCCATGCGGGACAGGGACTGTGTCCAACCCTATGTGCTTGTATCAACTCCAGTGCTTAGTACAGTGCCTGGCACATAGTAAGCACTGAACAAATACCACAGCCATTACATTATTATTATTAGTAATGCCACATGGTATGGGATGGAAGAAAATGAATAAGCTTCAACTTACTTTCACTTACACAACTTACTTTCACTTATACATTTTATAGGGTTTTTTTGTTTTGTGAAGCTCAAATGACATTGCTATCCCTATTTGGCTGCTAATAATCATAAAACTCATGTTTTTCAAGCACCTACTGTGTGCTAAGTGCTGGTATAATAATAATAATGTTGGTATTTGTTAAGCGCTTACTATGTGCAGAGCACTGTTCTAAGCGCTGGGGGAGATACAGGGTGAGCAGGTTGCCCCACGTGGGGTTCACAGTTTTAATCCCCATCTTACAGATGAGGTAACTGAGGCGCAGAGAAGTTGTGACTTGCCCACAGTCACACAGCTGATAAGTGGCAGAGCCAGCCTTCGAACCCATGACCTCTGACTACCAAGCCCGGGCTCTTTCCACTCAGCCAGAGACAGGATAACTGGTTTGGACACAGTCCCTATCCCACTGTTGATGGAATAGACTCCTGTGATCTTCTCCTGGTGTAGGTTTCTGGACCCTGCTGAGATTTCTCTTCGTTGATAATGAGGATCAAAATAACCGCGATATTTGTTTAGTACTTACTGTGCACCAGGCACTCTACCGTGCACTGGGTTGGATACAAGCAAGTTGCAGTCCCTGTCCCACGTGGGGCTCACAGTCTCAATCCCAATTTCACAGATGAGGGAACTGAGGCACAGAGAAGTGACTTGCCCAGGGTCACCCAGCAGACAAGTGGTGGATCGGGGATTGGAACCCACGACCGTCTCGACTCCCAGGGCCGTGCTCTAGCCACTGCGCCGCGCTGCTTCCTGTATTGCCACAGAGAGTATTTTCCGGATTGACCTCCAGCTGTGTGACCACGCTCAGCCCTTTCTCCCTCTTTCACTGACAGGATTGTAGACGAAAATGCCCGCAAAACCACGGCTCTCATTCCAGAGCTGCTCTTCCGTTCTGTCCCGCGCGGCGTGCCCGTGAGATGCATCGGGCGGGCTTCGGCTACTAGTACGTGACCCAGAGCAGAGGCCCAGCTCCCTCCGGGTTTGCTATCTGAAATCACTCTGTCTCAATTAAAAGGGACAATACTTAAACCCACTAGCAGAGGATGAGTTTTGAATGAATCCTCGCCCCTGCACGCGCTACAGAGTCCTCCAGGTTTCTCAACTGAGTCTATTCTCGTTCCAAAAAATAATCACCACGGATTTCTTCACGAAACACTGGGATGAGGGAAAGCCAGGCTGCTGGCATTCGAGAAACATCCCCGCGCCCTCTGCCCCCACATCGAGCCTGAAATTAAATCCAACCCGAGTTCCCTTAAAAGTAGGCTATCAAGTGAAATTTCAGAAAAGCCAGAACTGTCCCTGAGGATTCAGTGTCGGAACAATTAGAAACTTTCACTCTTGACTAGGATTCTGTTATGTTGTTCTTCCCAATATAGGGCTCAACATGGGGAGCGGCATGATGTAGTAGATAGAGCACGGGCCTGGGAGTCAGAAGGTCATGGGTTCTAATCTCGGCTCCCCTCATGTGTCTGCTATATGGCCTTGGGCAAGTCACTTCACTTCTCTGGGCCTCGGTTACCTCATTGGTAAAATGGGATCAAGACTGTAAGCTCCACCTGGAACAGGGACCGCGTCCAACCCTATTAACAGATCTATCCCGGTGCTTAGAACAGTGCCTGGCATATAGTAAGCACTTAACAAACACCTTTTCTTTCTTCCACAAAAAAGAATCTCAGAAAGGCAATATGGTGATTTCCCTGCAATGCGACCCTGATGTCTGTTTGTCTCCATCTGGAAGGAATTCTCCTTTCGGTAGCAAGTCCTACTTAGTGATATCTCTCTGATCTCCCTTCCTCCTCTCTCTCCCCGCTCCGGTCTATTCTTCACTCCGCCGCCCGGCTCATCTTCCCGCAGAAACGCTCTGGGCCTGTCACTCCCCTTCTTAAACACCTCCAGCGGTTGCCTATCGACCCCCGCTCCAAACAAAAACTCCTCACTCTAGGCTTCGAGGCTCTCCGTCCCCTTGCCCCTTCCCACCTCTCCTCCCTTCTCTCTTTCCACCGCCCACCCCGCACGCTCCGCTCCTCCGCCGCCCACCTCCTCGCCATCCCCCGGTCTCGCCCGTCCCGCCGTCGACCCCCGGGCCGCGTCCTCCCGCGGTCCCGGAACGCCCTCCCTCCTCGCCTCCGCCGAACTGATTCTCTTCCCCTCTTCGAAACCCTACTTAAAACTCACCTCCTCCGAGAGGCCTTCCCGGACTGAACTCCTCTTCTCCCTCTACTCCCTCTACCAACCCCCCTTTCACCTCTCTGCAGCTAAACCCTCTTTTCCCCCTTTCCCTCTGCTCCTCCCCCACTCCCTTCCCATCCCCTCAGCACCGTACTCGTCTGCTCGACTGTATATATTTTCATCACCCTATTTATTTTGTTAATGATTTCATCGCCTCGATTCTATTTAGTCGCCATTGTTTTTATGAGATGTTATTCCCCTCAACTCTATTCATCGCCTTCGTTCTCGTCTGTCCGTCTCCTCCGATTAGACCGTGAGCCCGTCAAACGGCAGGGACCGTCTCTGTCTGTTGCCGACTTGTTCATTCCAAGCGCTTAGTACAGTGCTCTGCACATAGTAAGTGCTCAGTAAATACTATTGAAAGAATGAGTAAGGACTTTAGCTGATCACTCAACTAATACCGTCCTTCCCCCGCCCCTGCAAGACCGTAGGAATTCTGGCCCAAAGGAAGCCTAAAGAATAATAATAATAATGTTGGTATTTGTTAAGTGCTATGTGCCAAGCAGTGTTCTAAGCGCTGGGGTAGATACAGGGTCATCAGATTGTCCCACGTAAGGCTCACAGTCTCAATCCCCATTTTACAGATGAGGTAACTGAGGCACTGAGAAGGGACTTGCCCAGAGTCACACAGCTGACAGGTGCGGGGCCGGGATTAGAACCCATGACCTCTGACTCCTAAACCCGGGCTCTCTCCACTGAGCCACGCTGGGACACCCAACCGGAACTCCTGGGGTTCCCGGAGTCCTTCAGCACCCTGAGGGATTTGGGGAAACGGATGGGGGATGGAGGCCTGCTTGACTAGAGAAGCAGCATGGCGTAGTGGATAGAGCCCGGGCCCGGGAGTCAGAAGGTCACGGGTTCTAACCCTGGCTCCTCCACTTGTCTCCTGGGTGAACTTGGGTAAGTCGCTGCACTTCTCGGGACCTCAGTCACCTCATCTGTAAAATGGGGATTGAGACCGTGAGCCCCAAGTAGGACAGGGACTGTGTCCGACCCGATCTGCCCGTATCCCTCCCGGCACTTCCAACAGTGCCTGGCAGAATATGAGCAACTTAATAAATCCCATAATAATTATAATTAGACCCCGGGCATTCCTCTGGCCCCGTGGTTTCCTCTCCAGACAGATGAGAAAGGGAGGTTCAAGATGGAGCAGAAAGGGAAGAGCATATTCCCAGGGGAGGAGTCCATAGAGAAGGAAGAAGGTGGACCTAATAGACGCTCCCTCCCGGACCAGCATCGGGGAGAGGAGAATCCCCAGTGGGAGCACTGGGTGACCGGGAGGCCCCACGACACTGACCTGTGTGCGGATTGAGGAGGATGCTGCCCGGTGGGATGCCCGCAGCTTCAAGTGGAAGCAAGATGTAGCTGGTGTTGCCGGGAGCTACCTGGCCGCCCAGGCTGTTCTCCGGGTAAGGCCCGCCCGCCGTCGTGCCGGCCGGGACCCCGGGGCCCATCGGTGCCCCTTGGAGAGGCTGATGGGTCCGTGACAGCGATCCCGAGGAGCCCGTGCTGCTGGGAGACTCGGAACCTGGAACGGCAAGACGCGGAGATGAAGGCGGAAGCCGATCGCGGCGCTTGCTGAGCGCTTACGACAGGCCGAGCACCGTTCTGAGCAACTCACCTCCTCCAAGAGGCCTTCCCGGACCGAGCTCCCCTTCTCCCTCTACTCCCTCCACCACCTCTCCGCGGCTTAACCCTCTTTTCCCCGCATCTCCCTCCGCTCCTCCCCCTCTCCCTTCCCGTCCCCTCGGCACCGTACTCGTCCGCTCGACTGTATGTATTTTCATCCCCCTATTTATTTTGTTAATGAGATGTACATCGCCTCGATTCCATTCAGTCGCCATCGGTTTTTACGAGACGTCCTTCCCCTCGACTCTATCCATCGCCTTCGTTCTCGTCCGGCCGTCTCCCCCGATCAGACCGTGAGCCCGTCGGACGGCGGGGACCGTCTCTATCTGTTGCCGACTCGTTCGTCCCAAGCGCTTAGTACAGTGCTCCGCACATAGTGAGCGCTCAATAAATACTATTGAATGAATGAATGAACGTTAATCAGGTCGGGCACAGTCCCTGTCCCACGTGGGGCTCACGCTCTCAGTGTCCGTTTTACAGACGAGGGAGACGAGGCCCGGAGAAGTGGATCGACCTCGGGCACGCGGTGGAGCCGGCATTAGAACCCAGTTCCTCCTGGCTCCCAGGCCTGTGCTCTATCCACTAAGCCGCACTGCTTGATGATAAGCTCGTGGTGGGTGGGGAATGGGTTCGAATCCCAGCTCTGCCCCTTGTCGGCCGTGTGACTGTGGGCAAGTCACTTCACTTCTCTGAACCTCAGTGACCTCATCTGCAAAATGGGGTTGAAGACCGTGAGCCCCACGTGGGACAACCTGATGACCCTGTATCTCCCCCAGCGCTTAGGACAGTGCTCTGCACAGAGTAAGCGCTTAACGAATCCCAACCCTCTTCTATTGTATTCTTCCACGCGCTTAAAACGATGCTCAGTAAGGGCTCAGTGGATATCACCCATCGACTGACCGACTGTCAGCTGGCACCGCCGGGCCGTGCGAGACCGACCCCTGGGACGTAATAATGTTGGTATTTGTTAAGCGCTTACTATGTGCAGAGCACTGTTCTAAGCGCTGGGGGAGATACAAGGTAATCAGGTTGTCCCACGTGAGGCTCACAGTCTCAATCCCCATTTTACAGATGAGAAAACTGAGGCCCAGAGAAGTTGGCAGATAGAAATAGCCTCTCTGGTCATTCATTCATTCACTTTAATTCAATAGTATTTATTGAGCGCTTACTGTCTGCAGAACACTGTAATAAGCTCTTGGGAGAGTACTCATACCCCAACCCTAATAATAAAAAATTATTATTAGCCACAACAGTCGTAATAGTAATGATGTCAGCCACGCGTTTTCTGGTTTTATCGATGGTATTTTTAAAGCGCTACACTCTGTGCTAGACACCCTACTAAATGAGAAGCAGCTTGGCTTAGTGGCAAGAGCACGGGCGTGGGAGTCAGAGGTCGTGGGTTCTAATTCTCACTCCGCCACTTGCCTGCTCTGTGACCTTGGGCAAGTCACTTTACCTCTCTGTGCCTCAGTTTCCTCATCTTAAAATGGGGATTAATAGTGTGAGCCCCACATGGGACAACCTGACTACCCTGAATCTGCCCCAGTGCTTAGAACAGTGCTTGGCACATAGTAAGGGCTTAGCAAGGGCTTGAGAAGCAGCGTGGCTCAGTGGAAAGAGCCCGGGCTTTGGAGTTAGAGGTCATGGGTTCGAATCCCACCTCGGCCACTTGTCAGCTATGTGACTTTGGGCAAGTCACTTAACTTCTCAGTGCCTCAGTTACCTCATCTCTAAAATGGGGATGAACTGTGAGCCCTACATGGGACAACCTGATTCCCCCGTGTCTACCGCAGCGCTTAGAACAGTGCTCTGCACATAGTAAGCGCTTAACAGATACCAACGTTACGAGAAGCAGCGTGGCTCAGTGGAAAGAGCACGGGCTTTGGAGTCAGAGGTCATGAGTTCGAATCCCAGCTCTGCCACCCGTCAGCCGTGTGACTGTGGGCAAGTCACTTCACTTCACTGTGCCTCAGTTCCCTCAGCTGTAAAATGGGGATGAAGACTGTGAGCCCCACGTGGGACAACCTGATTCCCCTGTGTCTACCCCGGCGCTTAGAACAGTGCTCTGCACATCGTAAGCGCTTAACACATACTAACATTATCATTATTATTATGTGTCGCCCCACGCAAAGCGGTATGACCTGGTGGAAAGAGCACAGGGCTGGGAGTCAGCAGGGAACATGTCTAATAATAATACTTATTATTATGGTACTTGTTAAGCGCTTGCTATGTGCCAAGCGCTGTTCCAAGCACTGGGGTAGATACGAATTAATCGGTTTGGACACAGTCTCTGTCCCACGTGGGACTCACATTCTTATCCCCATTTTACAGAGGAGGTGACTGAGGCCCAGAGAAGTTAAGGATCTGTTATATTGCATTCTCCCAAGTGCTTAGTGCAGTGATCTGCGCACAGTAAGCACTCAATGAATACGATGGACAGAGCTGGGGTGCTGGGTTTTTTTGGTTGGGTGTTTTTTTTTGGATGCACTTTTTTTTTGGATGCCACGCTGCATCTCCCTTAATGATGATGATGATGCTATTTGTTAAGTGCTTTCCATACAGTGCCCTGCACACAGTAAGCGCTCAATAAATACGATTGAATGAATGTGCCAAGCACCGTTCTAAGCCTTGAGGGTTGTCCCTGTAGGAAGGTACGTTCGTGTCCGTTGCTTGGCTCAGTGGAAAGAGCCCGGGCTTGGGAGTCAGAGGTCGTGGGTTCGACTCCCGGCTCTGCCACTTGTCAGCTGGGTGACTGCGGGCGAGTCACTTCACTTCGCTGGGCCTCAGTGACCTCATCTGTAAAATGGGGATTAACCGTGAGCCTCACGTGGGACGACCTGATGACCCTGTATCTACCCCAGCGCTTAGAACAGTGCTCTGCACATAGCGCTTAGCAAATACCGACATTGTTATTACCCTGTGTCTACCCCAGCGCTTAGAACAGTGCTCCGCACATAGTAAGCGCTTAACCAATACCAACATTTTTCTTTTTTACCCTGTCTCCATTTCTAGAAATAGGACTCTCTCTCTATATACAGGGTGCAGGACTCACACTACTTTATTCAGGAGGAAACGAATGAATCATGATGATGATAGCAGCAAGAGAAATAATGGGATTATTGCAATCACCGTAATGATCGAATTACAGTGTAATTATTGTCATGATCATATTCCCATTCACACCGGCAAAGAGAAACCCGGCACAGCTGAAGCGGCTGATTACAGGGTTCCTCTGTTAAAACGAAGGCTCGGTTCCCCCACCGTGGAATCCCCCACTCTGAGATCACAGTTTCTCGTACCGTCAAAGGTAGAGCGGAAAGGGAAAGGAAAAAGGTGGGTGATGGAAAGGTAAACTGGATCCTCCCTGCCTAAACGGGAAATAGAAAACAAGGGACCTCGTTCAACAGAAGGTTCTGGTTTTCAGGTGTTTCTGAACACTTTATACCAGATGAGAAAATTCTAATCAATCCATCAGTCCATCAGTGGTATTTATTGAGGGCTTACTGTGAGCAGAGAGCAATCGATCAATCAATCAATGGGATTTACTGAGCGTTTTCTCTATGTGGAGCACTGAACCAAACAATTGAGAGAGGAATAGAACAGAATTATTCATTCAGTCGTATTTATTAATAATAATCATGTTGGTATTTGTTAAGCGCTTACTATGTGCCGAGCACTGTTCTAAGCGCTGGGGGAGACGCAGGGGAATCAGGTTGTCCCACGTGGGGCTCACAGTCTTGATCCCCGTTTTAAAGATGAGGTAAGTGAGGCACCGAGAAGTGAAGTGACTTGCCCAAAGTCACACAGCTGACAAGTGGCCGGGCAGGGATTCGAACCCATGACCTCTGACTCCAAAGCCCGTGCTCTTTCCACTGAGCCACGCTGCTCCTCTAAGCACTTACTACGTGCAGAGCACTATACTAAGCACTTGGGAGAGCACGATATAACAATAAATGGACACATTCACCGTCCACAGTGAGCTTACAGTCTGGGGGGGAAGAGGAACTTTAATATATACAAATAAATTACAGGTATGTTCCTAAGTCCTGTGGGGCCGGGGGATGAATAAAGGGAGCAAGTCAGGGTGATGCAGAAGGGATTGGGAAAAGAGGAAAGGAGGCTTAGAATTACGTTCCATGCCCTTAATGAGACTATAGTTTAGCGGGGAAGAACAGTGTCCTAAATGTCTGGAAGAGTACAATAGAGTTGGTAATAAAAAATAATAATAATTGTGGCATTTGTTAAAGACTTACTATGTGCCAGGCACTGTACTAAGTGCTGGGGTAGATACAAACTAATCGGGTTGGACATAGTCCCTGCCTGGGTCACAATCTTCATCCTCATTTTACAGCTGAGGTAACTGAGGCCCAGAGAAGTGAAGTGGCTTGCCCAAGGCCCCCCAGCAAACAAGTGGTGGAGCCGGGATTAGAACGCATGACCGTGTCACTCCCAGGCCCGCGCTTTATCCATTACACCGCGGTGCTCCTCCGGACGCGGGGCGATGCCTCAATACGATTGGCTTTTCACTTGTTTTGATGCGGGTAAATCTGTAATTCTATTTATTTATATCGGTGCTATTGATGCCTGTTTACTTGTCTCCCCCTCTCCCCTCTTCTAGACTGTAAACCCGTTGTGGGTGGGGACTGTCTCTCTTTAGTGCTGAATTGTACTCTCCAAGACCTTAGTACAATGCTTTGCACACAGTAAGCGCTCAATAAATACAATTGAATGAATGAATGGTAGCCACGATCCCTCCCCTCATAGAAAGAGTCTTTGTGGAACTGAGTCATTTCCAATATGTTGGGAATTTCTACTAAATTTCCACGTTTGGTTTCTGGAGGTAACTCTAAGGTCCTTGAGGGCAGGACTCGGACCTGCGTCCTCTATTATACTGTGCTTTCCCAAGTGCTCAGTACAGTGTGCAGCACCCAGCAAACACTCAATTAATACCACTGACTGGTTGGTAGCCGTTTCACGTCTCTGGGACCCGAGTGAAAATGGGAAATGTACAGGTTCCCCGAGAGCCAGATGTCAGACTTCATAGGAAGGGAAGCAGCTTGTGGATAGAGCAACGATCTGGGAGTCAGAAAGACCTGAGTTCTAATCCCGGCTCTGCCATTTGTCTGCTGTGTGACCTTGGGCAAGTCACTTCACTTCTCTGGGCCTCCGTTACCTCATCTGTGAAATAGGGATTGGGACTGTGAGCCTCATGCGGGACATGACCCGTGTCCAACCTGAGCAGCTTGGTATCTGCCCCAGTGCTTAGTGCGGTGCCCGGCACTCTAGACCGTGAGCTCACCGTGGGCAGGAATGCGTCTGTGTTATGCTGTACACTCCCAAGTGCTTAGTACGGTGTTTTGCACACGGTAAGCGCTCAAGAAATATGACCGAATGAATGGCACATGGTAAGCGTTCAACAAAGACCATAAAAAAAGGAAGTGGAAAAAAGCAGTCCTCTCTACTGGGGGCAATAATGATAACTATGGTGTTTGTTAGGCTCTAACTATATGCCAGACACTGGGCTGGATACAAGCAAATCAGCTTGGACAGAGTCCCTGGCCCACATGGGGCTCCCAGTTTCAATCCCCATCTTACGGATGAGATAACTCCGTCCCAGAGAAGTGAAGCGACTTGCCCGACGTCACCCAGCAGTCGCAGGGCGGAGTCAGGATTAGAACCCAGCTCTCTCTGACTCCCAGGCCCGTGAGCTTTCCACTAGGCCGCTATGCCCATGCTTACTCCTGGCACCATCCAGACCATCCCTCCTCAGGGGAGCCCTCGGGCAGCCGCGCTCCGGTTGCGTAACCGCTTCCAGGATCCGTTGTCCAACTCACCCTGCTCATTAAAAATCAAACCTCCAGCCTCAGAAAGAAGCCTGTGTTAGAAAAGTTGAGGTTAATTGGAGATTTGGATGATAAACATGAGTTCTAAAAAGGCAGCTCGAGAGGTTTGCTAAATTATTAACCCCAAATATTGATTTATACCTTTAATAATGTATTTTCCCATAACCATTAAAGTTCATAATATGAAAGCAACAGCTCGCATCATTTGCGAGAGACGAACAAGTTCTTTTAAAGTGGGGCTTTTTTTTTCACCTAATGACAGGAATGCGATAGTATTACAGGGGAGGGGAAAGAAAAAGCGTGCAGTGCAATCGCACCGCGTAACTTGTATGTGCTATGGTGAAGTCTCGGTCTGAATTTCAGTAGCCCCTGCCAGGGATGGAGGGAAATCGACCCAAATCACTCTTGGTGATCAAAGGCCCGATCTCCAGGCAAATCCCTTCCCACTGCCATTCTGGAGCTCATTTATCAATAATCAATCAATCAATGGTATTTCTGCCAGCCTAGTGAAAAAAGCAGGGGCCTGGGAGTCAGAGGACCAGAGTTCTAATCCTGACTCGGCCCCTAGTCTGCTGACCGGACTTGAGCAAATCACTTAACTTCTCTGTGCCTCAGTTCCCTCATCTATAAAAGTGAGGATTCAAAACCTGTTCTCCCTCCTACTTAGTCGGTGACCCCTACGTGGGGCCCGATTATCTTATCCCGGTGCTTAAAACATTGCTTGACACATACTACGCGCTTAACAGATACCATTACTATCAATATTTTCATTGTTAATATTAATAATGGTATTTATTTAGCACTTCCAGGATGCAGAGCCCTGAATTAAGTGCTTGGGCGAGTACAACAGAGTCGGTAGACATGTTCCCTGTCTTCTGTGAGTTTAAAGTCTAGAAGAAGAGCCGGACATTAATATGAATAAATAAATTTACAGCTGCGAACGTAAGTGCCGTGGGGCTGAGGGTGGGGTGACAACCAAGTGCCCAGTGACCAACGGGTTCGAATTATTTTGGACAGAATATCGATGTCTTCACGATGCTGCTCCGGAGTGGCTTCAGATATCAGGTCGTTGTGGGCAGGGAATGTGTCTGTTTATTGTTGTACTGTACTCTCCCAAGTGCTTAGTATAGTGCTCTGCACACGGTAAATGCTCAAAAATATGATTGAATGAATGAAGGTTAGGTATATTTCCATTCCAAGAGGCACAAAAGGCTCTCTTCTGCTCTCCACTGAGAGAAAAACGAGGCTCTCTAGAAAGTATGAGAATTGGAAAGGGCTCAGGTTGCATCATTTATCACCAATATCTCCCTGCGCAAAGCAATTAATACAGTCTGCCTGTGCAGAAAGAGGCCAAGGAGAATTAGTGGGAAAAAATTCCAATAATTCCTGGTCCACTGTTGTCGATGCGGAAAAAGCTCTAGTCCAGAAAAAAAAACAAACTTGTGGGTGGCGTCCAGGCCTCTAGCTAAGGAAAAGATCAAATTACTAAACACTCTCTCACAAAGTTCTCTGTGGGCAGAAAATATGTCTGTTTTCTTGTTGCGTTGTACTCTCCCAAGCACTGAATGCAGTGCTCTGCACACAGTAAGAGCTCAATAAATACGATTGATTGAAGAAGCAGCATAGCCTTGTGGAAAGAGCATGGGTCTGCGTGTCTAAGGACCTGGGTTCTAATCCTAGCTCTGCCACTTTCATGCTGAGTGAACTTGGGCCAGTCACTTCACTTCTCTGTGCCTCAGTTACCTCACCTGTAAATGGGGATTCAATCCTTGCTCTCCCTCCTACTTACAGGGACTGTATCTGACTTGATCCTGTTTGTCTACCCCAGCGTTAAGTGCAGTGTTTGGCACATAGTAAGGGCTTAATGAATACTGTTGCTGTGATTAATTGGAGAGGAAGGGCAAGGTCTTTCAACCTGACACTCAAGGTCATTTTCATTGAGGTTTATCTGTCAGGAATGTAATTTATATGTATTAATGTCTGGCTGCCCCTCTGGACTGTAAATCTGTTGTGGGCAGGGAATGTGTCTGTTTATTGTTGTTCTGTACTCTCCCAAGGGCTTAGTATAGTGTTTTGCACACACTAAGCTCTCAATAAATACGACTGAATGAACTTCACCTATTTTTCTAATTTTGATTCCCTGGCCCTCTCAGACCTGACCACTCTGCTCTCTGGACCACTGAGATAGATGCAAGTTTGTTTGGAATTTTGATACCTCTCTCTCTCTTAAATTCATTTATCATATCTTCTTGGAAACCCTCAAACTGAAACGCTTACATTAAGAAAGGAAAAAAAAAATTGAATGAGTCTTCAAAGGGAACGTGGCATCTTAGCGTTCCTGAAGTGCTTTAGCGGTTTCAAAAGAGTGTTGTTTTGAAAGGGATCGGGGGATGCGGTGCCTTTATGAAATTGATGGATTTAAAATTCAGAAGAGCTCGTTTTCTCTCTGCTTTTAAAGTGTGCCATTTAAGTTGCTTGGCTTCTTAATTTAAGGAGATTAAAAAGCAAAACAAAAAACCGATTTAACATCTCTGAGTTTCCGCGGGTTTAAGTTCTCCCTCCTCTTACACCTTGGCTTCACCTATCAATCCATCAGTGAGTAGTATTTATTGAGTGCTTATTATAAACAGTCAGTCAGTCATACTGTGTGCAGAGCACTGTACTAAGTGCTTGAGAGAGTACAACAGAACAGTAAACAAGGAGCTTACATTCTAGAGGGGGAGACAGACACTATAGGTAAATAAATTACAAAGCACTAGTGCTTGGGAGCTCAAAATAGATTTCTTTAGGGATGATCCCCACCCTACAATCTAGAGAGGAGAGGGACACGCTAATAAATTCCAGCTAAGGGGAAGCAGTGGAGTATATTAATCAGACAGTCATTCAGTAAGTATTTACTGAGGACTTTTCTTTGCTGAGCACTGTACTAAGCACTTGGGAGACCAAGATAAAGAGTGCTTGGGAGAGTACAACAGAGTAGGTAGACACGTTCCCTGTCTTCTGGGAGTTTGATCGTTCAGGTAAAAGACTTCATAAATACTTTCATGAAGAGTCAGCATTAAGAATTCTGCTCCAAAGGCACACACAGAAACCCTGATAAAAACGGCAGAGGGCAAGTCTTTGGTGTCCTTCGCCAAAGGAAGTTGTGCCGAAAGAATCGGAAAGTCCCAGTGGGTTCGGCAGCTTGGCCTAGTGGAAAGGACACAGGCCTGGGAGTCAGAGGACCGGGGTTCTAATCCAGGCCCTGCCACTGGTCTGTTGTGTGACCTTGGAAAAGTCACTTGGCTTCTCTGTCCCTCAGCTCATCTGTAAAATGGGGATTAAGACTGTGAGCCCCAAGTGGGACATGGACTGTGTCCAACCCGATGATCTTGCATCTACCCCACCGCTTAGAACAGTGCCCGGCACATAGTAAGCACTTAACAAATCCCATTTGAAAAGGAATGGATCATTAGGGGGAAAGTTAGGGCTGGGGAATGGAAAGTTAGGGGTATTGGTTGTCCATGAAGGCACCCATCGCACTAATAATGATGTTGGTATTTGTTAAGCGCTTACTAGGTGCAGAGCACTGTTCTAAGCGCCGGGGTAGACACGGGGGAATCAGGTTGTCCCACGTGGGGCTCACAGTCTTCATCCCCATTTTACAGATGAGGGAACTGAGGCACAGAGAAGTTAAATGACTTGCCCGCAGTCACACAGCTGACAAGTGGCAGAGCCGGGATTCGAACTCATGACCCCTGACTCCAAAGCCGGTGCTCTTTCCACTGAGCCACGCTGCTTCTCTATTCCTTTGAGAATCAGCATGGCCTAGGAGAAAGAGCACAGACCTGGAAATCAGAGGAGATGGGTTCTAATCCCAGCTCTGGCTTGAGTCTGCCGTGTAACCGTGGGTCCGTCACTTAACGTCTCTGTGCCTCCATCGCCTCTTCTGTGAAATATGGATTAAATCCTAATCCCTCCCACTTAGACTATAAACCTCAGGGACTGTTTCCAACCTGATCAACTTGTATCCATTCCAGTGCTTGGCACATAGTAAGTACTTAAATACTTATTATTCCTGGTGTTGCTGACAGAGACAGACTACTGGGATGGATGAACCATTTATACACTTATGATTTTATGCCTATCAAACTTTTCCTTTATTTTTTTAAGGAAGTCACAGAGTTGGCCCCTGCCCTAGAAGACTGGTGGCCATTCTGAGGAAAGAAGGAGTAAAGCTGGTAGGCCTAAAATGGAAAATTAAAGTAACACCTATCTGGGCAAAGTCAACTTCAACAAAAAAATACATTTCTTCACATAGAGAACCAACATAAAGAAAATAGATTGCCTTCATCCTTCTGAGATAAAGAAAAAGCGGTGTATTTTAGGAGTCTGGATCAAGGATCATCTGCTATGCTGTGAGTATAATAACGAAAATAATAATAATGATAATAACAGTGATAATAATAATATGGTGTTTGTTAAGCACTTACTAGGTACCAGGCCCCAGGATGGATACGAGCAAGTCGGGTTGGACACAGTCCTCGTCCCATAAGGGATTCAAAGTCTTAATTACCACTTTACAGATGAGGTGAATGAGGCACAGGGAAGTTAAGTGACTTGCCTAAGGTCACACAGCAGACAAGTGGTGGAGCCGGGGTTAGAACCCAGGTCCTTCTGACTCCCAGGCCTGTGCCCTATCTGAAAAGCACCTCTCTAGATATTAGCATGCAGGCAATGAGAATTCTGCCTCAACCTCTCAACCTCCTTCAGAAAACCATCAATAATCAACTGATGGCATTTATTGAGTGCTTACTATGTGCAGAGCGCTGCATTAAGTGCTTGAGAGAGTCCAATAAACAAAGATGGCAGAAAGGTTCCCTGCCCACAGTGAGCATACAGTCTAGAGGGGGAGCTCTGAGTGAGACAGATTATTTCCAACCCAATGGTCTTGCCCTAACCCAGTGTTTAGTACAGTGCTTGGCACAGAGTAAGTGCTAAACAATTTATAATACATAATTTGACGGTATGTACGTAAGTACTTTGGGGTTGAGGGTGGGGCGAATATCAAAGGCCCAAAAAGCACAGATACACGTGCATAGAGAAGGGAGAAGGAGCCTGAGAACAGAAGGCTTAATTAGGGACGTCCTCTTCGAGGAGATGTGACAACCACTGAAAGGTTCAACAGCTTAACTTTCTAGAGGAGAGACAGCAAAAAACCCCTCCAGCGAAGCCAAAGCATCGTTACTGTGTGAGGTAAACTGGATTACGGGACTCAAACCGGGAGAATTCTGGGAGAGACAGGAGAGGGGCTTTCCTTGAGGTGCCATCTTTAGTGTGCCTTTAGACAGTAAGCCGGCTCAGTGGAAAGAGCCCGGGCTTGGGAGTCAGAGATCATGGGTTCGAATCCCCGCTCTGCCACTTGTCAGCTGGGTGACTGTGGGCAAGTCACGTCACTTCTCTGTGCCTCAGTTCCCTCATCTGAAAAGTGGGGATGAAGACCGTGAGCCTCACGTGGGACAACCTGATCACCCTGTATCTCCCCCAGCGCTTAGAACAGTGCTCTGCACATAGTAAGCGCTTAACAAATACCAACATTATTATTACTGTGAGGAGCCCCACGTGAAACAGGGAAGGCAGACACGTTCCCTGCCCGCGACAAGTGAGACTCATGGAAGCGTAAGGCCCCCACCAAGATATCGGGAGGCGGCGAGGTTTAGGCGAAAGACTACGGGACTGTGTCCAACCCAATTAATGCGTATCTCCCCCAGCGCTTCGAACAGCGTTGGACGCCTAGTGAGCGCGTAACACGTCAACAAAAAACGGCTACCTGTTTTGGAGAGTTTTCCGCTACTCCTATTACTGGAAGAGCTGTCTCCCCTCATTAGCACGGTGATCCCTCCAACGCTGGCCGTCTTGGTTATGGCCGGCTTCAGGTTGCGACTGGAGCTATCCGAGTCCGTGCTGCTCCACGGCCTTTGATGATCCGACCACTTCCACTCGTTCTCCGTGCTGCTGTGCCTGCTGCCGGAAGTCTTTCCTGATCCATCCCGATTACCCCTAGAGCACCACCACCAAGAGATACTTGTTAGACATCGTTAATACCCACGGGGACGCACGATGGAAGGAAGCTCCTCTCTTTTAATTATAACAGTGACTGTGGTATTTTTAAGCGCTTATTTCGTGTCTAAGCGCCGGCGTAGACACGAGCAAAATGGCTGGACTACAGTCCCTGTTCCCCATGGGGCTCAAGGTGTTAATCCCCACTTTACAGATGAGGTAACTGAGGCACAGAGAAGTGAAGGGACGGGTCCAAAGTCACGCAGCAGACAAGAGGTGGAGGTGGAATTAGAACTCGGGTCTTTCCGACTTCCAGTCTGTCATATTTATTGAGCGCCAGTACGTGCAGGGGACTTTACTAGGCGTTTGGGAGAGCACAATATCATTATAAATAAACACATTTCCTGCCCGTGAAGAGCTTACAGTCTAGAGGACGATCTTACAGTCTAGAAGTCCCATGCTCTACCCTCTAGCAACTCTGCTTTGCTTTTCCCCAAATCCTGTTCTACCACAGCCTGTGCAAGGAACTGGAAGTCAGGGGACGAGGGTTATAATCCCAGCTCTGCCACTATTCTTTGATTGTATTTGTTAAGCGCTCGCTAAGTGTCAAACACAGTTCTAGGCGCTGGGGTGGGTAGAAGTAAATTAAGTCAGACGGAGAGTCCCTATCCCGCATGGGGATCACAGTCGAAGTAGGAGGGTGAACAGGTATCCCCATTTTACAGTTGAGGAAGCTGAGGCAGAGAAGCAAAGTGATTCGACCAAGGTCACACAGTAGACGAGCGAGTGGCAGAGGCAGGTTTAGAACTCAGATTCTTCTGACTTCCAGGCCCGTGCTCTACCTGCTAGGCCATACTGCTTCTCCATGCTGTCTGCCTTCTGTGTGACCTGGACCTGATCATTCAACTTCTCTGAGCCTCGGTTTCCTTATCTGTAGACTAGGTTCTCAATACCTATTCATCCTTCCCACTTAGACTGTGAGCCCTGTGTGAGACGGAGACTATTTCCAACTTGATTATCTTGTCCCTACCCCAGTGTTAAGCACATGCTCTGTGCCAAGCACTGTACTAAACAGTGCTTGGCACAGAGCATGTGCTTAGCAAATACCACCATTTTTACGATCGTATCGGGGATGGTACATAATCGGTTGGCCCATCTCAGCCAATAGAAAGAGTCAGACGAGCCTTCTAGGTGGCCAGGTTTATATCCCTGCAAGTGAGAGGGAAGCAGTGGATCCTACCAAATCCAATCACAAGTCTCTTCTGATACTTCCTGTGAAAGTCCAACAACCCCGTCTTTAGGAAGAAACTCGGATCAGTCCCACTGTAGGAATCCCTCTCCGTTTCCAAGGATCTGAGACCAACTTGGGTCTCGAGCTTTCAATCTCCGGCAAAGAGCGGGGCACTGGCCTGCAAAATCAGCCCCTCACCTCCTAGTTAAATCATGGAGAGCAGAGCAAAACTGAGTGGCAGGTGGGGTTTGGGCCAGATGTCGCATAGTATCACATGGGCCCAATGTCTGTTGGAGGCTAAGGGGAAGAGGTGGAGCATGAGAGAATTAGTGTCTGGAAGAGAAGATGATTTTTTCACAAAGCAAAAGGTCTTGAACCTTCTGTAACTGACAGGAGGATGACTTCACCCACTCCACCTTAAAGCATTCTGATTTTCAAAACATCCAGCAGGGAAGCAGCATGATTTAGTGGAAAGAGCAACTGAGTTGTAATCTCTGCCTCGCCCCTTGACTGCTGGGTGACCTCGGCAAGCCACTTAAATTTTCTGTGCCTCAGTTCCTCATCGGTAACATGGGGATTCAGTACCTGTTCTCCCTCTATGTAGACGGTAAGCCCCATTGAGACAGGGACTGTGTCTTAATGGATTAACTGGTTCCTACCCAATAGACTGTAAACTAGTTGTGGGCAACGAAGGGTCAATATTGTACTCTCCCAAACGCTTAGTACAGTGCTCTGCATCTGCATAAATATGATTGAATGAAAGAGTGAATGAATACCCAGGTCTTAGAACAATGCTTGACACATTGTAAGCACTTAAAAAATATTATTATTATCATCATCATTATTATCAATGATGGAGAGATTGCGCGTCTCAGATGAAACGTTCTAAGAAAATCAGAAGAAACTGAATTGCTCTGTGGGCTACAAAATACCCACTGGCTCCAAATCCAAACGAACAAACAAAAAATGGAGATCGACAGGCTTCCTGGCCAAAACCCAGGATCTTAAGGTCTGCATAAAAACCGCGTGTGCTATCAAAAGAGAATGAAATTTACATTTTCACTGGTTTCCCACCTGTCAAAAACCCATTTCAATCCCATTTTGAAAAGTTTCCCCTGAATGAAAAGCGGAGGTGATTTTTTTTTTTGTCAGCGCAAAACAACTTATCACTAAGAGTCCTTGAAAGGTTGGCACATCTTTGCAGAAGAGGAAAATGCAAGTGGGGGTGGTGAGAAGTGGGTGGAGAGGAGAGTGGGTCGAACGTTATGGTGTGACTCGAAGCCTTCCTTATTAACACGTGGGGGTGATTTGGGGCACGGGGGCGGGGCACAGCACAGGTACCCAAAAGGAAGTATTGAAGTCTCTTCCATTTCATTTCCCTTTCCTTTTCGGGGTGATTCAGAAGAAGGATCTTGGAGGCCTGGATTAGGAAAGGAAATGTGTGAGGGGAAGAGGACTTCTGAAGGAGAAAACTCCTGAGCCCATGGGGAGAGTCTGGGTCTAAGCAGAGCAGGGTACAGGAGAACAGGTCAACTCTGCGGGTGTCCTCACGATCAAACTCGTATTTTAGTTAGTGCATTCTGGGCAGAGGAGGCAAAATTAACCACTGGTCAAGGGTGAGGAACTATGCGTCCCTTAGATGCCTATGATTTAGTCCTTATTCTGCTCTATAGTCTAATTAATTCAATTGAATTTATTGAGCACTTACTGTAGTCAAAGGTGACTAAATTGGAAGAAATCCCGCTGGAAAAATGCTGAGGGAGGTAATCCCCTCCTCCCACCCAATCACTTCCCGCTCCCAGGGAACAGGAAGTGGTCCGTCAACCTAGGGGAGATGTAATGGTGGATCCTGCGGCTGGGAGATGCCCGTCTTCCGGCCCGGATTTACCGGCCCTCTCACCTGGTGGACACTCCCGGTTGCGCCTCTCATTTCCTCAGAGAAGAGATAAACACCTTCCTCTCACCTTTACAGCATTTCTCACCTCAAGGCAGACCCCAAACAGCCCTCTGGACATCAGAAAATTCCCGATGAGAGCCCATCTGAGCTGCCTGAATCTGCAGAGTAAGTAGAGGAGTTTCTGGTTCCCTCTGCCATCTCTTAATTATTTAGGACGGGATTTCCATAACTGGATCTACTCGAGACTCCGCAGGGGAGTGGAATTCACTATGTTCGGAAACAGTTGAGAGAAAGGGCAGAGCAAAGTCTAGTGGACCTGGTTCGAATCCTGCCTCTACCACTTACCTGCTGTGTAACCTTGGGCAAGTCATTTAACCTCTTTGCGCTGCAGTTTCCTGGACTGTAGAATGGGAATTCAACGGACAGGGAACGTGTCTGTTTCTCGTTGAATTGTACTCTTCCAAGTGGTTAGAAAAGTGCTCTGCACACAGTAAGCACTCAGTAAATATGATTAAATGAATACCTGTTCTCTCTGCCCTCTAGCCTAGAGTGCTGGGAACAAAGTAAATGCTTAACAGACACAATTTTTTCAACTGTATTTGTTAAGCCCTTACTATATGACAGCTACTGTACTAAGTGCTGGGGTAGATACAAACTAATCAGGTTGGACACAGTCCATGGCCCACTTGGGGCTCTCGGTCTTCATCCCCATTTTACAGATGAGGGAACTGAAGCACAGAGAAGTGACTTGCCCACGGTCACATAGAAGACAGGTGGCGGAACCGGAATTAGAACCCAGGACCTCCTGACTCCCGGGCACATGCTTGACCCCCTAGGCCACGCTGCTTCTCCATTTTCACTATTCCACACAGTAACTGATGGAAATCCTAGGCTCCCGTGGTGACAGGTTACTGCCTAAATGACTTTAACTGCCCAGAAAATGGTACTGAACCCTTTTTTCCTGTTGCTAGCTGAAAGGCCAGCTCCCAGATCTTTCTTCCTGTGCCCCTCAACAAGATGGATCTGACCCAGTGAGCCCCTCTTGGAGACATGAAAGGCAGAGGCTGACAGAAAAAGTTGCAGAGTCCTTCGCTAAAGAAGCATGAGTCTAACAATCAGATTACTGCAGTGGTTATTGTCAGGGAACACAGAATCCTATTCAATGGGAATGAATTATAACCTCCCTCTAAGTTTCGAGAAGCACTGTGGCCGAGCGGATAGAGCCTGGGGCCCGGGAGTCAGAGGGACCCGGGTTCTTATCTTGACTTCGCCACTTGTCTGCTGTGTGATCTTGGGCAAGGCACTTCCGTTTTCTAGGCCTCAGTTGCCTCATCTGGGAAATGGGGATTAAGACCGTGAGCCGCCTGTAGGACAAGGACTGTGTCTAACCTGATTAGCTTGTGTCTATCCAAGTGCTTTGTACAGTGTCTGGCACAAAGCACTTAACAAATACCACGAACCCCCCCGTCCCAACACACAGACACACAAAAGAACCCAACTAAGTTGTAAACTCCTCCAAGGCAGGAATCGTGTCTTCCAACTCTGCTGCATTTTACTCCCGGGAGCACTTAGTACAGTGTTCTGCACATAGTAAGCGCTTAAATAAACACCACTGATTGATTGAGCTGAAACAGGCTACCTTCTAAACTCATCTGGGCTGGTTCAATATCCCCCGCACCTATGGGTTCTTTTCTTCTTGCAGCATTGGTCAGTCAGTCAGTTGTATTTATTGAGAGCTTACTCCGTGCAGAACATTCTATGAAGCATTTGGGAAAGTACAATACTACAATAAATGCACACATTCCCTGTCCAAAACCTATACCTCATCACCAGCAAAAGTGAATGGACACTCCTGAAGATGACCCCTCTGAAGGTGAATTCATTCATTCAATAGCATTTATTGAGCGCTTACTATGTGCAGAGCACTGTACTAAGCGCTTGAATTCCCACCTCCATATTCAGAGAAGCAGGGTTGCTTAGTTGAGACATCACGGGCCTGGAAGTCAGAAGGACCTGGGTTCTAATCCTAGCTCCACCACCTGTCTGCTGTGTGACTTGGGCAAATCACTTCACTTCTCTGGGCCTCAGTTAACTCATCTGTAAAATGGGGAGAAGATTGTGTGGGACAGGGACTGTGTCCAACCTGATTACCCATGCATCCACTCCAGGGCTTAGAATAGAGCTTGGCACATAGTAAGGCGTAACAAGTGCCGGTATTATTATTCTTATTAAGAAGTGTGGCTGAAAGGCCGGACGCGTGACTAACAGACCCTTTGATGGTAGTTCCACGTAAAGCTAGAACCACGTTTTTGCCACAGACAGGGCCGATCTCTATTTCTAAGTCTTCCTTCTGATATCCTCTTGCTCAGAGAGAGCCTTGTGTCAGTTGCCTGTTGGGCTGATGGCTGTCCACAGCAGTAGTCTCCCATCAGCTTCTCACTATAACTTGATCTAGTCTATCTCACCGCCGACCCCTCGCCCACGTCCTGCCTCTGGCCTGGAACGCCTCCCTCCTTAAATCCCACGGATATTTACTCTCCCCGGCATCAAAGGCTTACTGAAGGTACCAATCCTCCAAGAGGCCTTCCCTGTCTAAACCCTCTTCTTCTCCCACTCCCTTCTGCGTCACCCTGACTTGCTCCCTTTATTCATCCCCCCTCCCAGCCCCACAGCACTTCATTCATTCAATCGTATTTACTGAGCGCTTACTGTGTGCAGGGCACTGTACTAAGTGCTTGGAAACTACAATCTGGCAACAGATAGAGACCATCCCCACACAACAGTGAGCTCACAATCTTGAACAGTGGGCTCGCAGTCTAGAATTTCTGTCCGTATCTGAAATTTATTGATTTCTATTAATGTCTGTCGCCTCCTCTAGACTGTAAGCTCTTGTGGGCAGGGGTTGCGTCTGTTTATTGTTCTACTGTCCTCTCCCAAGTGCTTAATATAGTGCTCAGCACACAGTAAGGGCTCAACAAATACGACTGAATGAATGAAAGTTTCCTCCACATTGCCTAGTCTGAGGCTAGGCTATTTCTTGAATTGAGCTTGGCTTTCCCGGTGCTCTGGTCCTTGGCATTTTGGATGGAGACTCAGCCAACTTTCCACCTCTGCTCCTTCCTTCATCTGTGTGTCCATCTGTCTCTCAGGAGCCTGGTTTGGCCTGGTGTAAGTTTCAGGAAGTAGATCGCACTTCAGAATGGCAACATTTGGAACGCTAAATCTTGATTCCCTCTTCAACCCCCGTTTCACGTTAGATCCCCAAACCCATTCGTTCTTGGCGTGCCGGAACGAATGTCCGATCTCCGATTAAAGATCACACCTGTTTGACCTAGTGTGCAGTTGCCGAGCACCAGTTGAACCAGTTGAACCAGAGCAGAGAAATGTGACGCTTCACCCAAAGAGACAGCAGCTGGACAAGAGATTTGGATTTTTTTTTTTAAATTCTAAATGATGGAGTTTAAGTATCTGATACTCACAGTAGGTGCTTAAAATAGATACAGGTTAAACACCAACTTCTCAGATTTTGGTGGTGGCAATTTAAAAGTAAAATCTGAGTTCTAACTGAGGGGTTTCACACTGGTTTTTCTGCCACACCCAGACCCAGCATGGTGGAGTGGATAAAACCCGGGCCTGGGAGTCAGAAGATCATGGGTTCTAATCCCGGTTCTGTCCCTTGTCTCCTGGGTGACCTCTGGCAGGTCTCTGTGCCTCAGTCACCACATCTGTAAAATGGGGATTGAGACTGTGAGCCCCACGTGGGACAAGAGACTGTGTCCAACCCCTTTTGCTTGAATCCAGCCCTGTGTTTAGTACAGTGCCTGGTAAATAGTAAGCACTTAACAAATACCGTAATTTTTACTATTATCAGCCCATCGCATGGAGAGCATCCCAACAACATCAGTAGCGTTATCTTCCCTTGGAGGTCACTCTTCATGAACTTGTGTTTGCATAAATGGTCCCTTTTTACGATTAACAGTTGGCCATTACTTTGTGCATAGGCTCCCACTCCAGATGGCTTTGAAAGTATTTACAGGGCACGGTCTGGAGTGAACTAAAATGGATGATTTTCCAAAGTGAGAAACGCTTCACTTCTCTTTCAGTTCTGCACTCCCGAGAGAGAGAGACGGCTGCTATAATGTCATTAGGAGAGCGATATTCCAGTCTTGATGCATAGGAGAGCGGGCAGAAAGAACTAAGGTATTCTGCGAGCTACTTCAAGGAGGACATTCCAAGACCAGGGCGACGGGTGACAGTCTCTTGGTAGCAACAGAGGGCTCTTTAGTAATACTGTGGTATTTGTTAAGCGCTTACTACGTGCCAAGCACTAAGTGCTGTGGTAGATACAAGGTAATCTGGTCAGATGGGGTCCTTGGCCCTCCTGGGGCTCTCAATCTTAATCCCCATTTTGCAGATGAGGTAACCGAGGTAAAGAGAAGTTAAGCGAATTGCCGAAGGTCACACAGCACACACGTGGCGGAGCTGGGATTAGACACCACGTCCTCTGACTTCCAGGCCCATGCTCTTTCCACATTAACTCTCAATCAGCAGCATTTCTTAAGCACGTATTTACAGCGCACTTAACCCATTCCCCAGCCCTTCCCAGTTAACCTTTTCTCCAAAGTGTGCACACACATGCACACAAACACACACACCTCTCTGCTTGTCTAATCATCATGGCCTAACTGATTCTTCTTCTGGTTTTTCCTTGCTTTTTAGAGTCACTTACCAGGCAGTCTATGGATAGTAGATATATATGCACTAGGCATGCAGGATATAGTATAAACTTTTGTATAATACGCCCCGACTTCTGCCAGAACGAGTGTATGTACTATGCACTTTGGCTAGAACGTGGTTGGAAACCTTCATTGGACAGTGCAAACTAGTTTGGTCACAGGACTACAATCTGATTACCCTATATCTACCCCAGTGCTTAGAACAGTGTTCTGCACATAGTAAGTGCTTAACAAATACCAACATGATGATGATGATGACAAACTGCATGTTCCCGTGCACATGTATGCATAGGTGCCGGTTTGGCCACTATAGAGAGTGGAGTGTGAGTTCCATAATGTTGAGATTTGCAAGAATACACCTCCTGCATTTTAGGGGAACTGGGTGTATGCTGAAGCAAAAGATATACAAAACATTATACCTCAGAAACATATAAAAACACTACTGAACTTTAATATATTCATCCCCTATGACGTTAATCCCATTACTGGAAAAGAAAGCAAAAAAAAAGTAATCCATACGAACCTAAATAGCTGTCTTTTCTTATGGGTTTCATTGCATATGCTATTGTCATCCAAGAGCCTACTGAAAATAGAAAGAACGTTTTTTTTTTAGTATTATAAGCCTACAAAATGCTTATTAGATGGCTCCAGCCCATTTAAATGCTCTAGTTCACACTTAAATGCTCTAGCTCAGCTCGCTTAGTCCTGGGATCCAATTCTTTAACTCTTTGCAAAGCATGCATTTTACCCAGATAGGGCCAACGTTTCTCCAACTGCCAAATGAAGCTCGAGTTTTTCTGGGACGGGATGAGGGAGCATTAAATGTCCGGGGGAAGACGAGAAAAGCAAGGAGCTTTCTTGTTTATCGGATCAAATGGAAAATGCTCTAATCTTCCCTTAGAGAGCCATCAAACAGAACACGCTCCTCAAGCTGCGTGCGGCCTTAGAACACACGTGGGACACACAGATACCAGGATGGACCATTCGTGAGCAGGAAGGTACGAAACCGATAAAGTCAAGGGGCCGTAGATCCCGTCAATACTGGGTGGTGGGTTTTTTTGCCTTCCCCACTCCCGAATGCTTCCAAATCGGCAATCCCAATCCAAGAAGATCTCCCTTTCACCGAGCACAGTTCCAGGAACCCATCGTAAGAACCCCTAAAGGCTAGCGGCAGAGATATCCCGTTTTAACGAGGACACATCTTTCTTCCCATCTCCTCAGCCACCCATCCCCAGATCCCCGGAGTGCCGCTATAATGAGCAGGTTTTCTGCCGAGAGGGAATCCGTCGTCTGCCTGGCCAAAGCAGAGCGGCACAGATAGAGAAGTCGGGCTCTTAATAAATCTTGTGGGCCCTTCTCCGGTGATTGATGGGATGAGAGATCGGGGGAGAGTTTAGAACCAGGGGTCGCTGCTGCCGAACGAGAGGTGGCGATGACCTCCGTGCTTACTGTTCAAGTCGTTTTCATTTAAACTCCAGGGCATGGAGAGGCAGGAAGAGGCCGGGAGTAAGTCGGAATAGGCAACGCTAGCTACCCGCCGATTGACTACTCGGGTCCCTGCATATTAAGCCTCTCCTCAGGTTCAGGCTCGGCACTGGGATTGCAGACCTTCCTCGCGGGAGCGTTACAACGTACGGCTTGGGGTTAGAAGCGTCTTTCAAGCTTGCCACCGGCATCGAGTTAATTACAGGCATGCTCCGTGACAAATACACGTATGAACAGATACACAAGGGCATATAAGGATATACAGAGACATACACGACTGCATTTTTCTTCTAAGAGAAAAAGGAAATGGTATTTTACCTGTTCTCCACAAAAAGGCTTTCCTGGGAGCAAACTGACTGAAAAATAAAAAAGGCATCGTATCAGACGTTCTGGACGTGATGTACGGTCCTAATTCCTGGCCTGAGGTTAAAACTACATCTCCCCCCTTAGCTCAAGGGGGCGTTCAAGGCATGAACCAATGTCATTGGCGGAATGCAGAGAGGGAAGAAAAATCCAGTTAGGGTTAGAAAAGCGGAGTCGTTTCCAAGCACGCTGGAACCTTTCCTTCTGAGCTTCGCCGGTTTTGAGAGAGTTTGAACCTTCACGGGAGGCAGGAGGGGCAGGGCGGAGGGTGGGAGGAGAGTGCTGGAATACGGGGGAGCCAGGGAAGATCTTAGTCCAGAGCCGGTTGGGGATTCTTTGGGTTCCCGCTCCTACAACCCTGAATATCCAATGGCACGGAGGGGGGTCTGTCCTGCTTATTAGCGGTAGAGATCCCGTAGAGCCCCGAAGCCGAAAGCGTGGTCTGATGGTATCGGATTCCACAAATATAAATGTAATGGAGACAGACGTTCAAACTCAGAGTACGGGAAAAAGAATTTGGTCTCTGAGGCGTTCGAGTCAACGACGGCGGGGGCGCTTGGGAAGGGAGTGGAGAAGGAATGAGACATCGGGATGGATGTCAGCCTTCTTTTGATGTTCCCCGTTTTCTTTAATGTGGGGAAGTGAAGCTGTCCTCAGTTTCCCTAGAATCATTCCCTAACATTTTGATTCTCATTCCTCTCATTTCTCTCTCGGTGCTGGGCACAATAGATATCAATCAATTAGAGCTCGATAATGCTGAAGAAAAGGCAGCTCACGCTGAATTTAAACTAGGGGATGTGGGGGAGAGGAGAAGCTTCTTCTCCTCTCTACCAGCTGCCATCTATCCTCTCCGGAGCGCTGTCACGTCGATTAAGAAAGAAGAGTAGCACCGTCTCTGAGCTATGTCAAATATGAGAGTGGCAAATCTGATCTGGGACACTTTTGACTTGGCCACCTTTTCCAGGGGATGAATGGAAGGCTCCCTAAAGGAGTAAAACTGTGGGATTTTGCAGATCTGTTCTAACTGGCGACCGAGCGCAATCGGTAAGCGAGCAGGGGCCATGGATCGACCGCCATTTTCACTCCCCGGACAATCTGTGGCCCTAGTGGGAAGGGCACAGGCTTGGGAGTCAGGAGACCCGGGTTCAAATCCCCCCTCAGCCTCTTTTTTTACTTTTATGGTATTGGTTAAGTGCTTACTCTGTGCCAGGCTCTGTACTAAGCTAATCAGGTTGGACACAGTCCATGTCCCACCTGGGACTCACCGTCTTAATCCCTGTTTTACAGGTGAGGGAACTGAGGCACAGAGAAGTGAAGTGACTTGGCCGAGGTCACTCGGCAGACCAGCGGAGGGGATGGGATTAGAACGCAGGTCCTTCTGATTTTCAGGCCTGTGCTCCATCTACTAGGCCACAGAGCCTCTTGCCTGCTGTATGACCCCGGGCAAGCCATAAAACTTCTCTATGCCTCAGTTTCCTCGACTCCCCCTTGGTCTGTGAGCCCCATGTGGGACAGGGATTGTTTCCGATCTGATTGCATTGTATCTACCCCAGTGCTTGGCACATAGTAAAGGGTGAACAAACACCTTGTGGCTTCCATGTGAGGAGGATGTGCATCCTCCGTGTTGTCCTCTGAATATCCTAATATTCAGATTTTGATTTTGCAATGAATTCCCTGGTCTTCTGAGAACATACACTGAAGGATGCCCCTAACTACTTGCATATTTTGACTCCTACGGACAATCTTCAACAAAACTTGTCCTGAAAATTCAAATGACTCTCGAATTTCCTCAGGGCTCGTCTGGCTTTTGAAAAAAATGCTCTGGAAACAACGCATATGTGACAGTACTAGAAATCTGGGATTCCCACATGGATATCGAACACGGGTTTTTCTAGGGTTAGAGCGATTTCTGATTTGGGCCAACGCAAATACCAGTCAGAATAGTAACGAAGTGAAGTTTTTCCTCCACTAACTCAGGATCACATCTGTGGTGAGTTAATCTTTTTCTTTTAAAATGCACTGGGAATAAACTAGGAGATCGGTGTTTGCTTAAAAAAAAAGACAACTTTTTTTTCCAACTGGCATCTTGAAGCAGCAATCACAATGCAAGTTTTGTTGGCGGTCTGGTCTGGCATGTTTTCAACATCATTTTGCGTAAACCAAACACTGGAATTCAGCAAATAGAACCTGCAAGTGTGTAGTCTGGGCCGTTTTAGAAGCTAAAATGGCATCAGCGTGGCTCAGTGGAAGGAGCCTGCGCTTCGGAGTCAGAGGTCATGGGTTCGACTCCCGGCTCTGCCACTTGTCAGCTGGGTGACTGTGGGCAAGTCACTTAACTTCTCCATGCCTCAGTGACCTCATCTGTAAAATGGGGATTAACTGTGAGCCTCACGTGGGACAACCTGATGACCCTGTCTCTACCCCAGCGCTTAGAACAGTGCTCTGCACGTAGTAAGCGCTTAACAAATACCAACATTATTATCATTTACCCTTACAGTTTGTAACCCAGTAATTATGCAAGTGAAGCAAAGGCTATGGGATGGTCCCTTCTAGACGCAGGCTATTAAGCCTGGGAGTTTAGATGGGGCTTTTTAGAAACGGAGCCCATCTGTCAAAAGAAATCCTTGATGGATAGATATAACAACAGGTATGGTTGGATGGCTCTAGTTATCGTAATGAATATGCTAGGACAGTTCTGCCTTCATCGACCAGGTTTCAGAAATGTTATTACTATAGTGGTGTGCTCCTTGAGTGCAGGGAGTGTGTCTAATATTCTACTATAACATACTTTTCCAAACACTTAGTACAGTGTTCTGCACACGGTAAGTGCTCAGCAAATACCACTAGTTATTTGCCTGATTGGTGTTTCTCCCCTCTTTCCTCTCTTGTCCAAATATTTGTCCCTTTCTCCCTCTCTCCCCGGGACTGTTTTTTCTCTTAGCTTCTCTCAGGGCCATTTTGCCTTCCCTCCCTCTTCCGGTTCCTCTGTTCTCATCTTTTTCTGTCATAGCTCTCTTCCAGTTTGTCTTTGATTTCTCTCCGACACTCTTCTACCCTGCTCTCCCTGACCCAGTTTTGGATTCATGGCTCCACTCTACCCTCTTCCTTCCCCTTTATTCCTCTTTTTCTTTGTACAGCTCGATTTGCTTGTATCCACTCCAGCGCTTAGTACAGTGCCTGACACTCAGTAAGCACTTGACAAATACCAGTATTATTGTTATGATTATTTCTCTTCCCCTCAACTCCATTGGTCTCTTGTCTCACTGTCTGTCTTTCTTTCATTTCTGACACCTCTTTCCCAGGGTTTCTGATTTCTCTTTCCCCAGGAAACCACCCCCATCTCTGCCAGCCAGGATGAGGAACCCAGGAAATCCCAGATTTCCTGCAGCTCCCAAGGGTGGGGCAGGATGAAATTTAGCCCTCTTCTCACCCAGAGTTGGGGCTGAAGAAGACGCTGGGGACCCCCGAAGCCCGATTTCAGACTCTGCTAGCGGTTGGAGGGAACCCCTGCTTTAACCGTTTTCCAAATTGGAAACGTCGGGCACAGAAAAAAGCACCTAGAATACTTAGACGTACGATCTGGAGGACCAGGCCTTCTTACCAAGGCTCCTCGTGCTTGGAGAAGCAGCGTGGCTTAGTGGATAGAGCACGGGCCTGGGAGTCAGAAGGACCTGAGTTCTAACCCCGACTCTGCCACTCCTCTACCGTGTGACCTAGGGCAAGTCACTTAACTTGTCCGTGGCTCAGTTACCTCATCTTAAAAAATGAGGATGAAGAGTGTGAGCTCCATGTGGGACGGGGACTGTGTCCATTCTGATTAATTTGTATCTGACCCAGGGCTTAGAACAATGCTTGGCACGCAGTAAGCACTTTACAAATGCTATTATTATTACTATTACATAGTGATAGCTATGTGCACAAGGGACGTCGTAACCTTCAAAGTCCAGGTTGCTGGACATGAGGTCAGAGGACCTAGATTCCAGCACCAGCTAAGCCCCTGAATGTGCAACTGTGGCAACCATTCCAGACCTCAGTTTCTTTACCTATAAAATAAGGAAAACACCCATCCCTTGCTACTCTTCGAGCATGAACGTTAAGGAGAAAATCCTCTGTGTTCTTTGGATTAAAGGTAAGGTGTTTCTTGAAATGATTGTGAGCGTTACTGTGGAGACGTGAAAAGGGATTGTCTCCATGTTTGGGTGTCTGAGAAGAGGTGGATAACCCTAATCGTGGATATTTACCAGTTTTGGATTTTCGTTTAGTATCTAACTGTCATCCACTGGGCTCAGCTAGTTTGTTATCTCTTTGAGGGTAGGGATCATGTCTGTCATCTCCATCGTATTGTGCTCATTCATTCTTTCAATCCTATTTATGGAGCGCTTACTGTGTGCAGAGCACTGTACTAAGCGCTTGGGAGAGTACAATAGAACAATATAGCAGACACATTCCCTGCCCATAGCGAGCTTACACTCTAAAGGGGGAGACAGACATCAATAGAAATAAATTACAGACATGTATATAAGTGCTGAGAGGCTGAGGGGGCGGATGAACAAAGGGAGCAAGTCAGGGCAACACAGAAGGGAGTGGGAATACTCTCCCAAGCCCTGAATACAGTGCTCTGCCCCCAGTAAGTGTTCAATAAATAGCTTACGGTTGATTGATTGAGCTAAATTGGCCCTTCTACAGATAGTCTTCCTGATGAGTAATGAAGGGTGTAACTGTGATCCACTCTGGTCACATCTGCCATAGATGGTGTGAAGGGAAAATTAGTTGTGAGAGAAAGGGAGAGAGAAAAAGAGAGCTACCAGCCTGCAACAACTCGCACTTGAACCCTACAGATAACTCAGCTAGTCTACTGCCCTTGTCCTCTCGAGGAATCGGAATCTGACTCGGGAGTTACCTCACAGCTCACCAATCGCCCTGGACATTCCCCTAGGAAGCTTGAAACCTTTCATTCATTCAATCGATCATATTTAATGAGCGCTTACTGTGCCCAGAGCACTGTACTAAGCGCATGGGAGAGAACAAAATAACATTAAGCAGATGCATTAAAGGGGAAGGGGCACAGTCATAGTGAATGCTCCTTTGGAGCAGTGATTTCATAATTATAAACTTTCTTGTGGGCAGGGAACGAGTCTTCCAACTCCGTTATAGTGTAGTCTCCCTAGAGCTTAGTACAGTGCTCTGCACACAGTAAGCACTCGCTAAATTTGACGGATTGACTGACCAGAGGCGGGGCACCCACAGAAGTGGAATAATAATAATAATAATAATGATGTTGGTATTTGTTAAATGCTTACTATGTGCCAAGCACTGTTCTAAGCGCTGGGGTAGATGCAGGGTAATCGGGTTGTCCCACATGAGGCTCACAGTCTTAATCCCCATTTTCAGATGAGGTAACTGAGGCACCGAGAAGTTAAGTGACTTGCCCCAAGTCATACAGCTGACAGGTGGCGGAGCCAGGATTAGAACCCATGACCCCTGACTCATAGGGCATTCACTATGATTGTGTCCCTTCTCCTTTAATGCATCTGTTTATTGTTAATTTGTTCTCTCCCAAGCGCTTAGTACAGTGCTCTGCGCACAGTAAGTGCTCTTTCCACTGAGCCATGGTCTGCTGGGAGGCGGAAGATCTGGGAGCCCCGAGATCTGCATTCTAATCCTCTCCCCGCTATCTGCCTTGCTATGGGTGACCTTAGACAAGTCATTTAACTTCTCTGTGCCTCATTTTCCCCATCTGTAAAATGGGGACTAACTAGCTGTTCTCTCTCCCCCGTAAAAGGCGAGCTCCTTGTGGGAAGAGGTAACTGCAATCAGTTTGAGAGAGAAACAGGAAATTCCACATTGTGGTTGGAGTGACAAGATCTCAGAAGACCCTGGTTTGAGTTTCTGATGTGTTTGGGCAAGTTAGTCAGTCTTCCTGGACCTCCATTTCCCTTTCTGTAAAAGCGGGTAAGATTAATTGTAAATCTAGAATGGGATAGGGATAATGGACACTCTCACAACCGGGAATCTATTCCTGCACTTAGCACACAGTAAGCACTTAATAAATACCCTAATTAAGGAAGAGCGCTTTGAAAAAATAAAATCGGTCCGCAGATTCTAAGCACTTGAGGATCATTCATCCCATATGGGTTTTACATAAGCAAGGAGCCATACAGTTTCTCACTGGGTTTAGGGGAACTGAAAAGGAGGAATTAAAGATTCAAAATCAATAATATGTATTTTTTTTTTACCAGTGAATGGAAGGATGAGGCCCCCAGGACAGCTGGGAAATGATACAAAGGATTCTGGACACTTTCTCCAGCTGATCAAAGAAACAATGGCTATTTAATGGAAGGCGTGGAATCAATTCTCAGAATAGCTTTCACGATTACTTATCATCTGTGCTCTGTGCCTTTTCCCTTGACATTTAAATGATAATTCTTTCGCTAGTTGCTAGGAGGAGGTGGAAAAAGACATGTTTTTTTTTTCCTTGAGATTTGAATTAAGCATTAATGACAACTTAATGTTTTAATTTTCTTGCCCTGACTATTAGCACCCCCGAAAGGGCCAGAGATGTCCTGGGAAAGCAGAAGTTAGTCATCTTTTGCTAGCTCCAGTTCTTTCTTTTTTATTCATTCATTGCCAGGAAGGAGTGTGGCTTAGTGGATAGAGCCCGGGAGTCATCAGAAGGACCTGGGTTCTAATCTCTGGTCTTCCACTTATCTGTTGTGTCACTCTAGACAAGTCGCTTGACTTCTCTGTACCTCAGTTCCCTCATTTGTGAAATGGGGATTAAGACTGTGAGCCTCATGTGGGACCTGGGTTGTGTCCAACCCGATTTACATGTATCCATCCCAGTGCTTAGTACAGCGCCTGGCACATATTAAGCACTTAAGGAATGCCACAATTATTATTATTATTATTATTAATAAGGATGATCAGACTGCAAGTAGAATAGGGAGAGGTTGGGAAGCAATTTCTCACCTTGACAGCCCCCTTAAAATCAATGCCTCTCTCCCTTTCTCTCTCCTACCTAACATCTTCGAATGAACAGATTTATGCCAACTCCATACAACTGGCTTGCGCACACACCCGCACTTTGTCAACACATCACTCCAACTCCTCCTTAGAAATCAAAATCTCAGAAACCAACTCCTCTGGAACCTCCACTCCAGTGACCGTCCCCTACCTCTAATCTTTTCCGCTAGGCAGAGCAAATCTTGCTGCAGTGTTGGTGTCAGAGGGAAAAGATGCTGTCTGACTGCTGATAAGGATACAGCACTAAAGAGGCAATTAAAACAACTACTCACATCTTGTGCAAATATTCTCTCCCTTACTCTCTGATACTCCTCTTCTCTCTCTTCAATTGATTTACTTCGTCTGTCATCTCTAAATGGATGAATTCTGTTTTGCTGAACAGAAAAAAGAAATCAGGAGGGTTATACAAGTTGAGCTGTTAAAATCTGCAGTTAAGTAACTGTCAGCTGAGAATAATAAATGTTCACTTAAACGAATGAGGCATGGAAATTCAAGCTCTTTTTTCGCTTTCTCTCTCTTTCTCTGTGTCTCTCCCTCTCAACGTGGTGGGGTTGTCAGCGGAACAAAGCTGGTGTGAGTTGTGTGTGTGTTTGTGCATGCTTTGGGGACAACCAGCGTGAACTAGGGGTGGAGAGGGATTGAACTTGGTGGGGTGTCTCAACCAATCAGTGTTATTTTTTGAGCGCTTGCTTTGGCAGAGCACCGTACTGAGCGCCGGGGGGAAGTACAACGGAGGAGGTAGACACGACCCCTGCCCACAGGTAAGATTTGGGAGCTGGAGAGATGGGCCCAAGTCTGAGTGTGCGTCTGCTCCAAGCAGGTCAGAAGCAGGCAGATCTGGTTTTCCAACACACTGCTCAGGGGACTGTGGAAGAGTGGCGTCACTTCCCCTGGAAGCCACGACATCATCGGACGTGGAAGAGGGACAGGAAAGCCGGTGGTGGGGAGGAAGAGTTAGTCATTAAAGATTCCTTCGTTCTGACCCTCCCCAAAGAGGGTCATCCTTTTCCCTAAGTGGCAAAGACAACGCTTTAGATGATGTGGGACTTTAACTGGTCCAGAGGTCTAGGAGTGAGGTTCACCAGATGGAAGCAAGACTCCGGAACGAGAGCCGGAAGCCGGCAGGACTCCCATCCTCTCTTTCAGATCCCTTCTACGGTACAAGTCCCTGGCTATCTTCAAGAGTTTCCAACTCTGAGAGTTACTCTCCAACCCTCGCTCCTCCTATTCCTCCCCCAAAGCTGGGGATTATTTTCCCACTCAAAGGCAACTGGTGGAGAGAAGAAAAAGTCAGCTCTTGTCAAAATTATGAGTCAGAGATGCACTTACTGACTTGGAGTGACTCACTGAGACCTATTAGAGGGATAATAACTTGTGCGAGAGCCATATTCTCTTACCTTTAGGAATTCTAATGCGAAAATCAATTTCAGAAACCCATCTTGATGGTTTGAGAGGCAAAGTGTCATGCCGATCGTCTACCGGAATCATTTTTTTTCTTCTTTTCTTTTCACTTATTCCTTTCCCCTCCCTCCTCCACCCGCCCCCATCGCCACCAACTGCTTCCCTGGCACGAACCAACCTACCTCTCTATCCTCTACCTACATGTCGCACATCAATCTTCTCTAGAATAATGTAGTGTCATGTCACAAGCAACACACGGGTGGGGGGAGGAGTTCAGCTACAGTTCATGCAAAACAAGCAAATCATTTACACGGACATTAAAACATGGGAGGGGGGAGAGGGGGGAACTAAAACATGAGATCGATTCCTTGGGCGAAGATTTATTTTAGGATGGTTTCAAAATCTACCTGGCCTCACCATAACAGGGTTTGTTCTTTACGGCTCATCGGTCCATATGCTGATCAGTGACACACACGGCTCAATTTGTGCACAACTGAAGGACAAAAGCTGTAGGGAGTGGAACGGCTGCCAGAGTTACACAGACATCTGGAAATGCGACGGACACGGCTCTCCCCCACAGCTGGAAGCCTGCGACGTTCCGACCCCGCCTCCCGGCCCCCCATCCGACATGCAGCAGTTACTGCGTCAAGCACCACCCATGCAGCCCCACACACTGCAGGTGCTTAAAGCCACCACGATGTGATCTTATGCTCCCCATGGAATGCCAGAGGGAAAGGCGGAGGGGAGGGGGGAGAGAGGGAGAGGAGAAGAGGAAGAGTGAGGGGCAGGGTAGAAGTTAGGGTAGGGGCAGGGGCGAACACCGCAAGAACAACAAGAACACCAATCAGCCCACCTTCAAAAACAGAACAAGTTCAGCCACTCTCAAACTTGAGAACCAACCTGATTGTCGTCTTTATCAATACTAGAGTTATCTCGCTTCAAGATAAACCGCTTCTGGGATTCTTCACACTTTTCATCTTTTAAATGTTCACAAAACCTTTGCTCTGGTCTGCCAGCAAAGTAAAACACATCAATAAAAAATCTTTTCTTTTTGGGGGGGGTTGCTTGTAAAGTGCTTCATTCTTAGAGCTCTGACTTTCTTTCTCCACAGAGGCATTTAGCATTTAAAGAAGGGTTGATATGGGTTTTCCTTCTGGTGAGGCTGACTCAATTCAGGGGACAGTATGCTGGCACTCACGGTCAGAGTTTCATTTTGCGTTTGAGAATTCAAGGTACGGCTCACAGCCCAACCCACCGCCTCCTGCTCATTAAAAGATCTGGGGGGCAAGCAGGAGGTTAACGTATTCTTCTAGCGACGCTGACCTCCACCTCTTCTGAATCTCAGCAAGCCTCAACCGCATTCTCTGGGAAAGGGGAGCCCTTAAACTAGGCTTCCACACCTCCACTTGCCTTTCAAATCAGCTCAGTAATTGGGAGACCGGAGGTATTTTGTTTAAACAACCTTATGGCTGATTAGCAAGAGAGAGAGAGAGAAAAAAAAACTCCAAGCAGTTACGGAGTATTGATTGGCCCATTGATTTTAAACCCTCCTAATCATTTTGTTTTAAAACAGTTTATAAGTCAAGTAGTTCTCTGGGGAATCAACTGGGTCTCCGCTTTTATTTATTTGGTTTTCTAATGGTATTCCTTAGGCGCTTACTATGGGTCAAGGGCTGTTGTAAGCGCTGGGGTCGATACAAGCTTATCAGGTTGGACACGGTCCCTGTCCCACATGGGTCATCCATTCTAAATTGGGGGGAAGAGGATTTAATCTCCATTTTCCAGGTGAGGTAGCTGAGGCGCAGAAAAGTGAAGTGACTTCCCCATGGTCATACAGCAGACACGTGGCGGAGCCGGAATTAGAACCCAGGTCCTCTGACTCCCAGGCCCATGCTCTTCTCACTAGGCCTTGCTGTTTCTCCTGTAGGTCTCACTGGAGGCGCAGGGTTGAGCTCTGCATACAGAGGCTACACAGTCAGCCCCGCTGATAAACTGCACGCTATCCTTTCCGGACCTTCCGAAATAAGGAGAGGCTAAAGAGTGAAGCGTGACATGGATAATCTACCGATTGTCATCCATCGTGACTGTCAAGGAAGGCGTCAAAGCATTTGGGACACACTGAGAAGCGGCGTCTAGCGGAAAGAACACCAACCTGGGAGTCAGGGGACCCGGGTTCTCCTCCCAGCCACTTGTCAGCTGTGTGGTCATGGACAAGTCCTTGCACTTCTCGGGGCCTCGGTTACCTCATCTTTAAAATGAGGATTAAGAGTGTGAGCCCTATGTCGGACAGGGACTGTGTCCAACCCGATTATCTTGTATCTACCCCAGTGCTTGACAAACGGTAAGCTCTTCACAAATAACACCATTATTAATATCATCATTATTATTACTATTCCTCAAGCCCGAAGTGTCTTTTTGTTGGCCTTCACCAAATCTCTAGTCCCTCTCCCGCTGCTCTGAAAGTGTTTTGTCATCGATTAGGAAACGCTCAGACCCTTTTTCATGGTATTTGTTAAGCACTTATAGGTGCCAGGCACCGTAGTAAGCGCTGAGGTAGATACAAGTTAATCAGGTTAGGCACACTCCGTGTCCCACTTGGGGCTCACTGTCTTAATCCCCATTTTACGGATGAGGTAACTGAGGCACAGAGAAGTGAAGTGACTGGCCCAAGGCCACACAGAAGACACGGGGCGGAGCTGGGATTAGATCCCAGGTCCCTCTGCCTCCCAGGCCCAGGCTCTATCCTCTAGGTCATGCTACTCAGGCCTACTTGAGAGCTAGTATCCTATGTTATGCTCCAAATAACAGAAAAGAACAGACTATCAAGAAGTGACTCAGAGGGGGCTCCATTTCTTCTCTCCCAAGTTTCCAACTCTTGCCTGGACTTTATTTGAGAGCCCTGAGAGGAGATCAGAGAAAGGTCATAAGGAAAACATGCTACACTTCAGCAAGATAGACACTTTCTCCTAAAAACCTCATTGGCTCGGGCTGAATTCAATGTTCACTTCTCACTTTACCATGCACGGTTTATCCGAAACTTTCCTATTCAGACTCTCTCCGCTCCTTGACTAGCCCCCGATAGCGCCCATCACCGAAATCACTTCCGTTGAGCTAGAGGATCATTGAGTTTTGGTTTTCGTTCGGGAAGCCTATTCGGTATTTAAGATGGAGGGAAAGTCAGAAGCCACGCTAATCAAAAAGAGGAAGGATTTAATTGATCTAGCAATACAGCCCTCAGGTTGTATCCTGTACTCCAGAATGATATACTGTGAAGTGAGAGTGTGTCACGCTAACACTCGCTACAATTCATTACCACATTGGGTCACCCCTTAGGTAGGATACCTGAGGTAGCTCACAGGTATCCTCAGTAAATGTCCAAACTAAGAGTGCACATCTAATGATTTTGCAAAATACCCTGACCTCGTTAAAACAAGCAAACAAACGGAAAGCCCTATTCTTGCCTCATTATTTTAGTTTGGGAGCTAAAGTGGTGGTTGTTTTCAGTATCCCCTAAGGCGATCTTTCCTTTTTCTTGGAATTTCACTACAGAAGTCATGAAGAGCTCTTGGGCTGACAGTGGTTTATTTACTTTTTTAAGTTTTTCAGAGTAATGGTTTACCACTGTCAGCATGCCTACTGAAAATCCGTTGGAATGATGAAGGGTTTGAGAAGAGTGATATTATGAATTGTATTTTTATTAATATTTTGTAGAGCGTTATTTTTCACTGAGGACTGGACAGAGCCTCATCTCAAAAAGTTTATATCAAAACCTACCGGAGGGACTTAAAAATTTTAAATGAGTTCTCAAATGTTCATATAAAAGCCTATGTGAGGAATTCCAAGATTTGAATGGCATCTCGACATAAAGGAGACGGTCAACTTTAAAAACGCAAATCTTTTCACGTAAAAACACTTCATCCTGCAGTTTCAGTGCATTTGACTGAGAAATTTGCTTTACTAACTCCAGGTTTTTTTATCTGACTGTCTCAGGAACAGTTATTTTAGCTTTCATTTTGCTATAACATTTCCATCTTGTTGTTGTGATGGTGCTTTGTTTCTAGCAAAAACCAGTAAAATAAGAAAATAAATCCATCAGCTGACTATGTAGCAGAGAAAACAGCCAGTTACAATCAATTATGTAAATATGGTCTGCAGTTTAAGTTTTTCCAACATGCATTATTTATACGAAATCCATATGCATCAACCTCTTTTGAAAATTAAGTATCTTTGGTCCTCTAATTTTAGTTTTTCAAAACAACAGAAGTGAGAAGTACATATTAAGCTTGAATTACTTCCTGTTTTCCCCAAACATTTTGAAACTCACAGAACAAGAAATCGTTAAAAACCATTATCTCTAAACAGTATGCACTCTTATTTATATTCCTAACGCGGAATTAAGACTGCAGTTCCTCAAAGTAGCCTTACAGGATACCAAAGGCATCCTTGGGGCTGAGATTAGCATAGCAGCATTTATTAGGAAGTAAAGTTTTATAGCTGATTTGCAATTTAAATCCTTGAAGATAAGGCTGTGCAATTGAAATATCTGAAGTGATTAAACTTTCAAATTGCTGGTAACAGCCTATCAAATTACATCGGAAAGAAAAAAAAATTTAACCATTAATTTTAAAATTAAAGCTGCGCTATGTCTAATTGTGAAGAGAGTGAAATGAGGCTATCCCTATCATCAGATTAAACATTTTTATCAAAATGAATTAATGTGCTGACAGAGTATAATAAAAACAACAAACGGCTATTTTTTCCTTTCGAAATTTAAAATAGATTTACAATTTTCTGTTACTAAATTATGTATCCATACCGCATGTATACTTATCTAATGATGAGGGAGCTATTTAGGCTTTCTATCCTATCTAGAAAACTTGTTCACAGTCTCACTAGCACATCCAAGGCCTTCACTGCCTTCAGAAGAAAAACATTCAGCTAAGGCAGAAGCACCTTCTTTTTGAGTAAAGAAATCACACGGCACACATTACGTTTTTTACCACAAAACAATCGATGCAGTCCTCTGTCTAAAGACGATGCTTAATGGAAAACCGTGGGCTTCATGCTCACGTGACTCTAAGTGCTGATTATACGCCCGGCACTATACTAAGCGCTGGGGTAGATACAAGCTAATCAGGTTGGACATAGTCCATGTCCCGCATGGGGCTCACAGTCTTAATCCTCGTTTTACACATGAGGTACAGAGAAGTTAAGAGACTTACCCAAGGTCACGCTGCAGTCAAATGGCAAAGCCAAGATTAGAACCCAGGCCCTTCTGACTCCCAGGCCTAATCTCTACCCATTAGGCCACACTGCTTCTCACACACCTCTGTTGGTAACCAAAGTGAAGGCGGGCTAAGACCCTTCCTTTAGCTCTGCCTATTGACTTTCCTTTAGTCTGCAGTCCTTACGCTGTGGCTCAAGAGTACTGTAACAGAAGAGTCCCCAGTTGTTCCTCTTGTGGCTGCAGCCAGTTCTAAATTTAAAGTGCCTTGAAAGAGTTATGAGATGAAATTTTGGCAATTGTTAGATGCTTACTAGGTGCCAAGCACTGTACTAAGCATTGGTGTGGATACTATATCAGTAGAGAGGACGTAGTTCCTGTCTCACATGCGGTTCGCAGTTAAAGGGAGATGGAGAACAGATATTTTGCCTCCATTTTACAGATCAGCTAACTGAGGCCCAGAAAAATGAAGTGACTGGCTTGAGGCGATGCAGCATACAAGCGGCAGAGCTGGGATCAGAACTCAGGTCGTCTGACTCCCAGGCCTGAGGTATTTCCATTTGTGGAGGCTGTTTCCCAAAATGTCCCCCAGAAAACAGCCCATGGACAAACACACAAGCCCAATTTTCTGTCTCCACAGGGAACCCAAGCAAATCCAAACAGGGTGGCTAGGAAAAAAAATAGCTCTGTCATACAAATTGGAAGAACTGCATGGTTTATTACCTTTCTGTATGCGCGATCAACTCAGGTGTGTCTGAAAATGAAGTTTTATCTGTTTAGCAAGCAGCCTGAACACATTTTGCAGGTACAATTAAGAAACACACTGCTTCAAATGTTATTGAATGTGAACAACGCAGGTAATGGTATGGCATTTAAAAACCCAATACTCATTGTCTTCTTACAAAATTTCCTTCTGGAATTGTTCTAACGCTGACAACTGTCTATATTTTACCATAGTAACACTGAGTAAAGAACCGTTTTCTTCTCTCGCTGATTCCGAATTCCTCTCTACTTTCTAGCGTTTTACATCCTCCTTTCCTTTCTGATTTCTTCTTTAACTCAATTCAATCTCTCAAATCCTCTAGCTCTCCATTATTCTTTATTCTCTGTTTTCATTTCCTGAGGCGGTGACCCTGAAATCAGATCCTCCATTTTTCAACTCCCCAATCTTCACTCCGCGTGCGCCTCGTCTCTTCTCTTAGACATTTTCCCCTCAGTGTCTGCTCGTGAACCTGATATGACCACAGTTTCCCAAAATCAAGTTTCCCAAGCCTGAGATGGGTTAAAGCCATAACCACCTTACATACACAATCAATCAATTAATTGTATTTATCAAGCGTTTACTGTGCAGAGCTCGTATTAAACACGTGAAAGCGTAGAATACAACAGAGTTGGTAGACACAATCCCTCTCCGCAATGAATATATACCTGTCAAAGTCCTTAGGATAATGAAATCATCAGTGAAATTGTGATGGGAGATGCTGGTTTTACCTATTACCAATCAATCAATCTATTGTACTTATTGAGCATCATATCATAGATAAAGGATCTCTTGAGAAAGGTCATTTTAATTGGGAAAATTGGGCTTAACTGGAGGGAAGAGATGGGGGTGTTTAGTGAGGAGGTGTGAGAAGCAGCATGACCTAGTGGATAGATCATGGGCCTGGGAGTCAGAAGAACCTGGGTTCTAATCCTGAATCAGCTATTTGTCTGCTGTGGGGCCTTGTGCAAGTCACTTCACTTCTCTGTGCCTCAGTTACCTCATTAGGTAAATAAGGATTAAGACTGTGAGCCCTATGTGGGACCGGGACTGTGTCCAATTGGACTCGCTCGTATCTACCCCAGCACTTAGTACAATGTGAGGCACATAATCACAATTATCATTATTATTATTCTCTGTGCCTCAATTACCTCAGTAAATGGGGATTAAGACTGTGAACTCCATGTGGGACAGGGACTGTGTTCAATCTGATTACCTTTTATCTACCCCAGTGCTTAGAACAGTTCCTGGCACATAGGAAGCACTTAAAAAATACCATCATCATCATTATTATTATTAGGGGAGGTAGGAGAGGAAAGGTGGGGTGTAGGAGGCCAAGGAAGTTTGGCACAACACACCGGTGAAGATTCTAGTGGTTGCTTCCACTCTAAGAGATAAATCCGCGGTTACCAACAGTGTTGGCTAGTGGGAATGAAATGGAGGCTCAAGGGGTAAGTAAAAATAGCATTGCTTACTCTATGACAGGTGGCCACAAGTGGGTATTTCTTGCTTGAGGAGGTTGTCCCTTTTCCCTTCCGCGTCGTCCTGATTTGCTCCGTTTCACCCCACCCTCGGCCCCACAGCAATTCTGTCCCTTTCTGCCATTTATTTACTTTTATTAATATCTGTCTCCCCTACTAGATTGTAAGCTCGTTGTGGGCAGGGAACCTATCTCTTATATTGTTGCATTGGACTCTCCCATCTGCTCGGTACAGTGCTCTCCACACCGTAAGTGCTCAAGAAATATGATTGACTGACTGACTGACAGTCTCCTAGCCGGGTCACTGGTGGGATGGCATGAGTTGGAAACTCAACCCTCTTCCTCATAGCTCTCCATTAGCTCCCATCCCTCATCCTCAAAGCCCTTCCCTGGCTCTCAGAGTCCTTTGCAATTCAACCAGGCGCTCCACTCAGAATTTTAAGTCCTTTTTCCATTCTCCCTTCACCAATCAATCATACTAACTGAACGTTTACACTGTGTAGAGCATTGTACTAATTGCTTGGGAGAGTAGGATGCATCAGAGTTGGGAGACACATTTCCTGCCCACGACTAGCTCACAGTATAAACAGGGAGACAGAGAGTAATATACATAATTAAATTACAGAGGCTGTGGGGCTGAGGGAGGGGTGATTAAAGAAAGCAAATCAGGGTGACCCAGAAGGGAGTGGAAAAAGAGGAAATGAGGGCTTATTCGGGGAAGGCCTCTTGGAGGAGATGGACCTTCAATAAGGCTTTGAATGTGGGGAGAGCAATTGTCTGTCAGATATGAAGAGAGAGGCCATTCCAGGCCAGAGGCAGGACGTGGGTGAGAGGTCAGAGGTGAGGGAGACGAAATAGAGGTACATCAATCAACCATTATTATTTGTTGAGCGCTGTCTTTGTACAGTGTCTGTACTTAGTACTCGGGAGAGTCCAGTAGAAATACAGAAACAATAATTTTCAGGTAGGAGATAGAAGAGAGTGCAATGATGGACAGGTGTGTAAGTAAGTGTTTAATGGTGAAGTATGTAAATCAACATTTACAAAAGTGATATCAGGTCCTGTGAGGGCATATGTTCTGAGGTGACAGTTGGGAAGATTTAACCTAAGGAGTGGGAAAAAAAACCTCATCACGGACAGCTTCCAGGAGGAGGTGGAATTTCAGGAGGGCTTTGAAAGTGGGGAGAACTGTGGTAAGGAAGATTTGAAGAAGGAAGGAGTTCTAGGCAGGAGAGTATGAGAGAGTCGGAAGTCTACTTATCGTTCTGAAATGAAGAGAGGAAAGAGAAGTGTGTGGCCACACTAAAATAAAATTGCTTGTCGCAGGAATGACCCCGTACATATATAATCAGGGATAAGTAAAGCGATGCGGCCTAGTGAAAAGAGTACGGGTCAGGGAGTCAGAGGACCTGAGTTTCAACTCACAGCTTTGCGGATTACCTGCTGAGTGACCTCGGGCAAGGGACTTCACTTCTCCGTGCCTCAATTCTCTCATCTGCAAAATGGGAATTCAATGTCTGTTCTCCTTTTTTACTTCAATTGTGAGCCCCACGTGGGACCTTATTACCCTGTATCTACCTTAACACTTAGTACAGTTCTTAGTGTGTAGTAAGCTCTTAGTAAATACTGCAATTATTGAGTAAAGCAGGGAATTTTACAGATCAGGGAATTTAGGCCCAGAGAAGTTAAGTGACTTGCCCACAGTCACCCAGCTGACAAGTGGCGGAGCTGGGATTCGAACCCATAACCTCTGACTCCCAAGCCCGGGCTCTTTCCACCGAGCCACGAATCCCCATTTTACAGATGAGGAAACTGAAGCACAGAGAAGTGACGTGACTTGCCCAAGGTCACGCCGCAGGCAAGTGGTAGAGCCAGAATTAGAACCCAGATCCGAAGACTGTCATGACCGTGCTCTTTTTATTGGGTCACTCTGCTTCTCGCCTTCCTTCTTTCACCTTGACTGAGAAGACTGCCTATTGCTATTGTCTTGCTGTCTCAGTACTCCAAGGAGTTGATTCAAATGACACGCGTCATGGGAACGGTGTAGGGAGTAGAGAGTTTAAAGATTTTTGCTTTATTCGATCCATCGATCGATCGATCGGCCAGCCGTATTTTTTGAGCACTCGCAGTATGCAGAGCACTGTGTTAAGCACTCGAGGGGGAACAATATAACAGAGTTGGTAGTCACGATCTCTGCCCACAAGTTTCCAGTTTAGAAAGGGAGACAGGCTTTAGTAGAAATATAGAAATTATGGATATGTATATAAGTGCTGGGGGCCTGAGGGAGGGGCGGGAGAAGGGAGCAAATCCAAGTGTTCAACTGAGCTTTAAGCTATTTCCATCCGAATAGAAGAGTAAAATGACTCCTCTTTAAATAAGGGGAGGCAAACTCCACTCCTGATTTTCCTGAAGCACTTAAGAGACACTTAAATCAATTCCTATTTGGGCCTCATTGGAGAGTCACTACATAGGCCTACGTGTCTTCATTTCCTTCTTTTTTAAATCGTATTTGTTAAGTTTTTACCGCATGCCAGGTACTAAACTAAGCGCCGGGGTAGATCCAAACGAATCAGTTTGGACACAGCCCGCATCCCACATGGGGCTCAACTACTAATCCTCATTTTACAGATGAGGGAACTGAGGTAGAGGGAAGTGAAGTGACTTGCGCAAAATCAGACCAGAGATTGGTGTAGGGATTAGGGATTAGTGTAGTGAAGGTGGAGTAGGGATTAGAACCCAGGTCCTTTTGACTCTCAGGCTTGGGCTCTACCTAGTAGGCAACACTGCTTCTTCAGTGAAGAACATTTCCTATGAAGAACGTAAGAACTGAGATTACTAGCTCTGTTCCCCAGTCTTCCACTTGTCACGGAAGGAGACAATAGGAAATTCGGGAAACTAGTGATGGGCAAATTGCTGGACACCCTCTCTTGCAGTTATAGCCAAATGTTAAGCACTTAATACAGTGCTCTGCACACAGCAAGCTCTCAGTAAGCACGGCTGAATTGAATGACCCATAATTGCTAATTTTCCTTCTAGTAGCTCCTTATGGACTACTCATTACTGTATTGTACTTTCCAAGGGCTTAGTACAGAGCTCTGAACCCACTAAGTGCCCAATAGATAATAATAATAATGATGATGGTATTTGTTAAGCACTTACTATGTGCCAAGCACTGTTCTAAGCGCTGGGACAGATACAAGGTTATCAAGTTGTCCCACGTGGGGCTCACAGTCTTAATCCCCATTTTACAGAAGAGATAACTGAGGCACAGAGTAGTTAAGTGACTTGCTCAAAGTCACACATCTGACAAGTGGTGGAGTTGGGAGTAGAACCCATGTCCTCTGACTCCCAAGCCCAGGCTCTTTCCACTAAGCCACACTGCTTTGAATTCATTCAAATATGATTGAATGAATGAATGAATACAATTGAGTGACTGACTGACTGTCTCCTGTGTGCCTATGGCCAAGTCACTTAACCTCTCTGTACCTCACTTTTCTCACCTGTCCAGTGGGGAATCAATGACTGTTATCCCTCCTCCTTAGGATGGAGCCCGATGTCATTCCTTCATCTTTCTCTATTGTATCTACCCCAGTTCTTGGCATATAAAAATAATATAATAATGGCATTTGTTAAGCACTTACTCTGAGCTAAGCACTGTGCTAAGTGACAGGGTAGATACAGGCAAATCGGGCTGGACACAGTCCCTGTCCCACGTGGAGCTCACAGTCTCCATTTTCCAGATGAGGTAACTGAGGCACAGAGAAGTTAGGTGACCTGCCCAAGCTGGCACAGCAGACAAGTGGCAGAGCCAGGATTAGAACCCACATCCTTCTGATGCCCAGGCCTGTGTTCTATCCACTAGGCCATGCTGCAGCGTGGCTCAGTGGAAAGAGCACGGGCTTTGGAGTCAGAGGTTATGGGTTCGAATTCCGGCTCGGCCACCTGTCAGCTGTGTGACTTTGGGCGAGTCACTTAACTTCTCGTGCCTCAGTTCCTCATCTGTAAATGGGGATTAAGCCTGTGAGCCCCTCGTGGGACAACCTGATTCCCCTGTGTCTACCCCAGCGCTTAGAACAGTGCTCGGCACATAGTAAGCGCTTAACAAATGCCAACATTGTTATTGTTACTGCTTCCCTGTGGGACTCCACCGGATTTTGTAGACCCACAGGAAACCTCTGGGGTTCACAATGATTTCTCTCCCCCCTACAGCCCAGGTTCACTGCCCTTAGAATCATAATCATGGGCAAGGAACTTATCTTCTATCCTTTTGCAGTGTACTCTCCCAAGCACTTAGAACAGTGCTCTGCACATAAGTGCTCAAAAAATACCACTGATTGATTGATTGTCAATCTGGGGCATGGACTAGAACTCTGGAGAACTACAAGGCTTGATTCTCACACCAGGCACAGGAAGATAGGCCCCTCCCTCTACCCAACCCAGGAGTTACGTGGTCAGGGTGATAAATTCTAAAAAAAATAAATCTGGCATGCACAGACTCTCACCAGTCTACAAGAGGAGCAAGGCCACATGTAAGGCAACTCAAATCCATTGTGGTCTAATAAAATGGCTCTCTAGCACATAAAGCAAACACGAGATTGCCGCCGCGAGGAAAAAGTCAACATCGTAAACATCCAATTTCATTTTATAGTATTTGTTAAGCACTTACTACACATCAAGCACTGTTCTCAGCACTGGGATAGATACAAGTCAATTAGATTGGACACGATCCCTGTCTCACACAGGGCTCACAGTTTGAATAGATCCAATTTTCATGGACATGAAGGGAGGTGTCCATCATTGAGCCAAAACACTGACTGACTCTAAGACCATCTGCATTTTTAGAGCGACTCTCATCTCCACAGGATAGGATGGCCAGATGTACGAGTTTTGATGAATGAAAAAACACACAACTGTCTAAAAGCAACATTCCACTCACTTGCCAGTGGTTATTAAAAAAGTCCAAAATCAACATCCCCAGAGAGATGAGTGATACATGCATAGGGTATTGATTTTCCAGAAATTCCCTGGATCCAGGCACAAAGCCTGTGCTTCTAGTTAGAAAGTTAATAGATGTCGGGTCTCACCTAAGGCCACATTCATTCATCGAATTGTATTTATTGAGTGTTTACCGTGTGCAAAGCACTGTCTTAGGAACTTGGGGGAGTACAACATAAGAATAAATAGATATTCCCTGCCCACAGAGAAGCATCTTCTCCAGCTCCCACTGAGAGATGGGGAAGATCTCCCAAAAGTCTTCAGGAACTTAGAGGACACCAGCCAGGAATTTGCCACGATGACCCTTCGATTCCAGCATTCAGCCTCCCTGGATGCCCCAATTCTGTCTCAACTCCCCAAGAGGCACAAAGGAACTTTATTCAGAATTGTCACTTGGAGTTCTCCCTGTGGAGGGCCATGGTATGCTTTCATCTCATTCACCGACATCTCTATTGAGCAAATCCACTCTTCCTCCCCTCCAGTAGCCCCCATCAAAGAAAAGAGACATCGAAACAAGCTAGATTCAAATGCACGTTCTTTACAGCAAAGATTTTTCTTCAGAAGCACTGACCCATGACGCAGGGATGCGTGAGGAAATAAGGGTTTACTGGAAGGCGTTCCTATTCATCAATACCGCTGAGTTAGCCCTTAATCCTTAGGGGACTTTCTTCCCCTCAACCACTCCTGTCTATTTGATTAATTGGATTTTTGGCCAAAGGCAGGGGGAAATGGCATTCCTGGAAAAGAGAAGACTGAGGGAAGACTTAATGGTAAGTATTCAAATGTAGGTGTGGCCATTATGTGGAGGGGAGTAGCTTCCTGGAATAGCCTCTATCTTCCAAGTAGGATAGAGCAAGGGAAGTAAGCTTAATATGAAACATGAGGGACTCAAGTTGAGACACAAGGAAGGGACCTGGAAAAAGCTACCATGAGGCGAGGAGCAAGATAGATGATTGTCTTGGTATGCATTTAGAAATGCAAACTCTGTTGAAGATAAGCTAGATAACCTCTTAGGGTCTATTCCGGCTTTATTCCTCAAGTGTTTAGTACAGTGCTCTGCACACGGTAAGTGCTCAGTAAACACCACCGATTGATTAAATGACCCGATCTATGATTCCTGCTTCTCTGCAAGATGGAAATGCAGGTTTCACTAAATTAATGGTAATTGAAGGCAGAGACTAGCCCGATTTTCTGGTCCTGGTCTTGTTTGGATAAGTGGGTAACAGGCAAGGCTTGGGGAAAATCCTAAAATCATTTAATCATTCATATTTATTGAGTGCTTCCTGTGTGCAGAGCACTGTACTAAGTACTTGGGAGAGTACAATATAGCAGAGTTGGTAAACACATTCCCCGCCCACAACAAGCAGGAAAGAGGGGGAAACAGACATTAATATCAATGAAAAAATTACAAAATATGTATGAAAAGTGCTGTGGGGCTGATGGAAGGGTGAAATAAATGGAGCAGATCTGGTTGCCAACAGAAGGGAGTGGGAGAAGAGGAAATGAGGAGGGCAATCAGGGAAGGCCTCTTGGAGGAGATGTGTCTTCAGTAAGAATTTGAAGGCAGGGAAAGTAATTGTCTGTCATATATGAAGACGGGGGGCAATCTGGGCCAGAGGCATGATGTGGTTGAGAGGCCAGAAGTGAGATAGATGGAAAGGGGGTCCACTGAGTAGCTTGACAATAAAGGAGCAAAGTGTGTGGGCTGGGTTGTAGTAGAAGAGTAGTGAGGTGAGGTAGGAGGGGGCAAGGTGCTTGAATACTTTAAACCAGATGGTGAGGAGTTACTGTTTGATACGGAGGTGGATGGGCAACCACTGGAGCTTCTTGAGGAGTGGGGAAACATAGACTGAAGATTTTTGTAGAAAAATGATCCAGGCAGTCGAGCCAAGTATGGACTGGAGTGGGGAGAGACCAAGGCTGGAGGGTCAGCAAGGAGGGTGCAACATCAGTCAAGGTGGGATAAAATGAGGGCTTGGTTTAATGTGATAGCAGTTTGGATGGAGAGGACAGGGGAGATTTTAGCTGTCCTGTGAAGATGAATCAACAGGATTTAGTGACAGATTGAATATGTGGTTTGAATGAGAGAGAGGAGTTGAGGAAAATGCCACATTTGTGGGGTTTTGAGGCAGGAAGAATGGTGGCACTGCCTACAGTAATGGAAAAATATTGGGGAGGACAGAGTGTGTGTGGGAAGATAAGGAGTTGTGTTTGAGAGATGTTAAGTTTGGGGTGCCAAGCTCGGTGGCAAGAGCCTGGGCTTGGAAGTCAAATTGGAGGGGGGTCAAGGGGAGAATTGCAGGAGAGGAACTTGAGATAGCGGGTGACAACTCACTTAGGGAATTTGGAGAGAAATGGAAGGAGGGAGATGGGTGATAACTGGAGGGAGCCGAGGGGTCAAGGTAGTGTTTCTTTCAAGTTTTTAGGGGAGACATGAGTCTGTTTGAAAGCAATAGGGGAAGAATTCACTGGAGAGCAAACAGTTGAACAGTTGAACAGTTGAAGATGGAGGTCAGGGAGGGAAGAAAGGAGGGAGCAGGTGCTTTGATAATGTGAGAAGGGATGGGATCAAATGTGCAGGTGCAGAGGGTGAATTCTGAGTGATGGCAGAAAGCTCAAACTCTTCATTTCCCAAAAAGAATATTATTAAAAGATTCGGGTTTAGCCCGAAATCTCAACTCAACAGCTGGAGGAAAGCAATGCCAGCTGAGTTGGAAAGGAAAAGAAGAGGTGGGTAAGGTATCTTGCTATTTCCAGTACCACTTGTTTAATAATAATAATAATTATAGTATTTGTTAAGTGCTGATAATAAATCAATAACATTCAGGATTTGTTCGCTGCCTTGAAGCAGTGCCCATTTTTATTCCTGGCCCAATTCTGATTCTACCTGAAAACCTACAAGAAATTCAGCTCCATTCCCACATCCGCCACTTCCTCCTTTGCTGGGTGCCTGCGAGGAGTAAGCTCATCATGATCCGGATTGTGTCTGCCCAACTCTGTGATATTGTACCTTACCCACTGCTTAGGACAGTGATCTGCACATATGAAGCGCTCAATAAATACCATCGATTGACTGACCGAGAGGGGATCGGCAGAATCCTGCAAGAGATGATAGAGGCGGGAGGAATGACTTTTAATTGGGTCCCAGAAGAGACACCCACTTCTTTTTGGTAACGTTCCCTTGACTGCTTTCCACGTGATGAATTCCCAGATCCTGCTACGCCTCAGCTTAAACCCCACTGCCAGCAAAAGGTTGGCATTTTAAAGAATCCTGGCAACGGATGAGGGCAGGCTCGTTTGGACACAGGGACTAGGAGTCCCCTCAGTGAGAAAACCCAGGCAGGAATGGGAGTCGCCGTGAAAAATTAGAAAAAAAATTAAACAATATTAATGGCAAGAATGCACTCTTCTGGGGATGGGGTAACAAATCTTTCAGGAAAATTAAATGCACTTCCATAGTGTTGTTCTAAATACAGGCTCAGCCACAGGTAGGTCACAAACGTGAGAGTCACAGATCCAGATTTGCACAATCACAGAAGCGTCGCAAACACAGGAACATCACAAACAGTCACGTCTTAACCCAGATTTGGCACCATCCCATATCCGTTGCAATCACATTCGTATCGCAACCTCAGACATCACGATCATAGGAATGTTATCAACACGGCTATGATACAATCGGAGATATTTCACACCTTTGGCTGTATTACAAACACATACATGGGCCGTGGCCCCTGTATTTATTTAGGTTAGGTCTAAACGATGTCCTGGAAGGAGTCTATCACACTATTCTCCTATTGGAGAGCCAATCCTGGGTTAGATGTACCTCGGTTCTAACCCACGTTAGCGTATGTCCCAGTAAATGTGCATCTAGAGTTTATAATGGTTCATGTTCTATTCATCCATGATATGGTGACTGAGTGCGACATAGAAAAAACAATCCTGATAGGATTGTGACAGTGACCACACATTGCTTTTTCCCCTTGACTAATATCATGAAATCCCACAAACACTTTGGCCAATCTACCAGAAATCCACCTATCTAAAGCAATTCTAAGAAGAACCACCACCTTGATTCCCTTTCCTGAGTGATGTGACGAGAGGCTTAAATTCCTCTCAGTAGATTTAGACTCTTATTTTGTTCAGATTCACCTTTGGCCTCTTGGGACATACTTTTCCTCGATACAATTCAATCAGCCACAAACAAGCTTAAACTATTCAAACTCTGCATTCCCTAAAACCTGCCATTCAGAGCAGGGAAAATGAATATACCAATAAATCTGTGGTCTCCAGAAGATGGTATTACTGGACTATTGATTTTTAAAGTGCTTCTTCCAGTCTGTGTTCTAAGGCCTTTTTTTATGAGATTGTTTAAGCGCTTACTCTGTGCCAGACACTGTACTAAGCACCTGGATAGATACAAGATGATGAGGTTGGACTCATTTCCTGTTCCACGTGGGGCTCACAGTCTTAATCTCCATTTTACAGATGAGGTAACTGAAGCACCGAGAAGTGAAGCGACTGGCCCAAGTGGTGGAGCAGGGACGAGTGGCGGAACCGGGATTAGATCCCAGGTACTTTTGACTCCCAGGGCCCGTGCTCTACCCACTAGGCCACCCTGCTCATTTCATTTTGCATTTCAAAATATCTTGTGCAAATGCTAAATCCAGGTAAACCAGGGGGTGGGGAAGAGTGGAGAACTTCATTAACAAATAAGTTGGATCGCTCTTTCATTGGGTTTCATTCACTCTTTTTCAGTGCCCTGCTTATTCTGTATGCCTGGGCCTATGTAGACCAACAAGAAATAGTTACAGGCACCCATGATGACGAATAACATTAATTTTTTTCCCCATTGAGATTGTCCAATATGCCCACTGCAGTGAAGAGTAGCTATTCCAAGCCCAGAGAGTATATACATGTGGTAGCTGACAATCCGTCTTTCTCCTCTCGTGCTCTCCTATCCCTCAACAGTTTTCACAACCATCTAATCTTGCTCGTCCTGGTACATCGAACCGCTTGGCACCAGGATGTACAAAAAACAGTCATAGTCAAGCAAGCTTCTCGTGGGCAGAGAATGTGTCTTCCAAATCTCTCAAGCGCTTGGTTCTGTGCTCTGCACACAGTAAGCTCTCAATTAAAATGATCGATTGATTCATCGATAAGGAGGGTCTCTAAATGCCCTGTTTATGAGATAGAGTTTTGTCACTTTTCCCTGCTATTAACAGCATTCCTGCCTCTACCTGTCTCTACCTCTGCTGGCCATTGGGGCCAAAAGCACTGTCCTGCTGCTGGAAATCGAAGAGAAGACACTTCAGGCTGCTGGCTTTGTACGTCACAGCTGCGGCTCCCAGCACAGAGACCGGAGTTTATGCTTTAGACCCTAGAGTGCTGTTCTGAGTCAAAAGAACTCAACAGTGTATGCATATCCAGATCAATCGTTCAAAAGATCAATGGTATTTATTGAGCGCTTACTGTGTGCAGAACCTTCTACTAATTATTCGGGACAGTCCACTGAACTCAGGAGGGTATGGCATATACGGGACTGTAATAATCCCCTCACGTTTGCTGCTGCCCTTGGCTTCTAGGTCTCCTTCCTGATGGGCGTAGAGGGAAGGCCAAGAGTGTCAGGCAGAAATCTGAAAGCAGCAGCTTTTGATTTTATTCCATGTCTCAGGTCTGGAGATCTCCCCACTATACTACTCATCTCAGAGCCGCGATTTGAGGTGGGTCTTTGGAATTTCCACTGAGGCCACGCTCATCGAACCCAGTTAAGCGACTCGTGAAGAACAAGTCAGTTAGAAACTAGAATGAGCAAACTAGGATGTTGCTAGATTTCCAACCCTGGACGGCAGACCATTTATTCTTCAGACTCACTGCCGCGCTCCCAGAGATGGGATCCGTGACTGGGAACTGCCTAAGCTGGAGCTTCGTGAAGGAACTTCAGTCAACTCCCAGCTTCTCCAAAAGGCTTCAGTGACACCTCCTAAAGTCAGGTGGGCAACACAGCTGGCAGATGTGCTGTCACACCACAGATCTGAGTTCAGATAGGAGAAGGTCTGGGAAATGATTTTTGAGAGGCCTTTGTGGGCCGATTCAGTGTTGAGTCTTCTCCTAGCTGAAATCATTTCTGCTTCCATCTGGTCAGCCCTACACCAAACCCCAGCGATTCTGATTCATCTCACACAATGCAGGACTTAGATTTGAGCATATTTCACCCTCACTTATTAAAATTCCATTTTGGATCCCTGACAGTGGTCCAGATGGAGAGACCCCATGCCGTACCCCTCTTCGCTCTCAAAGCTCAAAAGGGTTAAGGGAATGCTGAGGAAGGACAGATGCATCAATCAATCAGTCTTATGTACTGAACGCTTACTAGGTGCAGAGCACTGTACTAAGTGGCTGGGAGAGCACAATACAACAGAATTAGCAGAATTCCCTGGCCACGGCGACCTTACGGTCTGCACACCCAAACCTCAGAAACCACCACCAGACTGAAATGGGGTTTCATTTTGGGAACTTCCACTGCTTGCTATTTGATGATCAGTAGCCAAGGAACCATTTAATATGCTGCAAATATAAAGAGGACAGTTGGTAAATATTTGGGCAGCAGAGAAACGTCACTGGGTTGAAAGTACAAACCGCTCTTCTAGGAGAGAGACGTACAGTGGAAGTTGAAAGAACAATTTTGCGGATCATGACTTTGATACATCCAGGTGACCCGCTCTTGATCAATCAATCATATTTACTGAGCACTTTCTGTGTGCAGAGCACTCTACTAAGAGCTTGAGAGAGTCGGTAGACACATTCCCTGCCCACTAATTTACACTACAACCGACACTCTTCCTTTTCTAGACAACCACAGAGAATCCCTTGCTTAGCATGATTTTTAAAATAGGGGCAGAAAGCCAGAAGGAGAGGAGGTTTTTGGGCAAACTGTCCGTGTCGATCCCTCCCTGACTTTCCTGAAAGCCAGAGAGTATTGTACTTGAGTACTTGAGAGCCAGAAGGCAGCTTATTTGACGATGAGGGAGAGTCAAACACCTTCCGGGGCTTGGAATTCAGAAGTCTGATTGCTGGGAGTGAAATGCAGTCCCTTTTTAGGAAACTTTACTCATTATCAATCTAGGTCAGTCCCAGCTACCTCAGTGGGCTTGTCAAGCAGCCCTAGACATAAGAACCGGCTCTTCTTGAAAGATCAGTTTGAACTGTGCTTGCTTTAGAAAGAAACGGAGAATAACAATGGGCATTTCAAGAGGGAAATGTTGGTTAAAGTGCATCAATATATGAAGCTCCAGTGCTCGCCTGGTCTTCCAGAAGTCTCCGGGGGTCGGGGGGAGTGTAGACTTTCTCTGCCACCCCTCAGAGATGCGGGGATTGGCCTAGGGAAGCTGTGGTGTCAGGGTCAGCGGCTGAGGGTTCTCTAAGGGGGTTCTGGGTTCAAACCTCCAGAGGAGAGACTGGGATGCTTAAGAGGTAAGACTGCCGATGACAGTTGGAGAGTATCTGCACTGCAACTGAGCTACTCTGGCGAGAATCCAAAGAGCATGGAGCCAGGGGCACGGAGAACTTCCCGGGTCTCAACCCAGCAGGGCTCTGAAGACAAATAAACTCTCTCCTCTCCTTAAAACCATCCCGGGCCCCTTCATGAATATGTCCATCTAGGCTCCACCTCTGGAGAAATGCATTCCACTAACCTCCTTTAAACGCGATGACATATCTGCAGATACAAGAAATGACTCCCCCAATTCCCACTGCCTCCATGGCTCGTAAAATGTCATTTCGCAAACACTGCATCTTCCAAGAATGCACCAAGAGGGTCATGCAAAGTCACTCTGGATTATTTTCTTTTTCAACATTTCCCTTATTGCCAGAAACATAGGTGAGAAAGGGAATTATAGCTCTCTTTCTCCATTCATCCCCAAGCATAGTCCTTTTTGGCATTTCTTTGCCGGGTGACAGAGGGGGTCATATAAAAGCGATAAGAGGATGGTTTAACTAGGGATAATGTTGAATTTAAAGAGATATTTTGGGGTAGGCCACAGTGGGATCTTAAAAAGCCACCAGATTCATGGGCGTATGATAAACTATTAAAGGATTTGAGGACACACCACACTATCTTTTAGACTTTAAATCTATTATGCTTCCAATGGTAATGCATTTATGAAAGATTTAGGGGTGAAATCATGATGTCTTTAAGACCAAAAACAATGAAGCAACATTAAAAATTCAGATCTCTTGATACCGAGACTCGGCAAAGGAATAAGGAAGCAAGGAAAAGGATATTTTTCCCAGCATTCCTTGAAATGTCTACGCTGAATTGTTTAGAACAGAAAGCAAAGCAATTCTCTATTAAGAGACTTTTTGGATGAGACGCCAATCACAGCTTGCTATGGGATCAACTGGTTTGTTTCATTCTACAAACTTCCATTATCTTCAGGTAATCGTCTAAGGATAGATGAAACGGCGCTGCAGACTAGGATAGATCACACTCAGCTTTTGCAAAATGATCCCTTTTGAAAGACACGTCACTGTAAAGTACAAGTCCTTTACCGGGTAAAAAAGGGAAACAGACTGTCGGAACAATAATGATGAGGCTTACATTCTAGTATTGCCGGTCTTGTTGATTATAACAGATTTTCCAGTCTGATCCACATTATGATCCATTCCAAAGTACGCCGCTACTCTGTGAACCAGCATCCTCTGATACGATGACATTTGAGGGAATTTTTTATAATGATTACTGGAATAAAACACAATAAAAATCGATCAGCGGATTACCATCTCTGGCGGAAAACGGGTTTACAGTGAAGAAGCAAAATTGTTTCTCTTCTATCTCCGCATCAAAGCCTATTTCCTTCCTGGTGCCATTTTAATTTCCAAATGACTTGACACGTTAAGTGTCTATTGATCAAGCTGCAAGTGGTACTTTTCTATTTTGTAGTTTAGGGCATCTTTGAGCAAAACAGAATTTAGCATCTATTAAAAAGTATTTCGTTTTATTTTGCGGCATATTAAAGATGTAACAACATGCAGACAGAATGATATGACACAATATTTGATTATAGATGCTATCCGGAGATGTATCATTATACCCTTTGCTGTGAAAGCTGTAAAATTATTTCCAGGCATAACTGACTGGAGCCAGCTGGAAGCCATTAAAAAACTATAATCAAAATGAAAAGGCTGGCTTTGTGTCACGGCTACTGTGTGATGATCAGTGGTTCTCTGTTTATAGGCATTTTGTCAGCAATTTAACGAGCAGGAATTCACACCTCCGAATTAACAATCCTCAATAGCATACAGCTTCTTCAACAAATATGAATATGTGTATATTAAATTGGATCCATGTTCACTCTCTCTCTCCCTCCCTTCCCTCTTTCCCTCTATCTCTTGCCTTTCTCTCCTCTCACTTTCTTCTCTCCCTCCCACGCTCCTCTCAGTCCTCTTTCTCTGTCACATACACATGCACCCACAAACACTCACATACACCACCCCCCGAACCCCACCCTGATTTACAAAGCATCAGCGTGATCCACTATGAGTTGGAATTGTAAAATAACCAAAAAGTAACATACTTGTTGTCACCAATGAAATCAATAATTTCCTGCTCCATTTTCAATAGGATCATTCTGTCCCTGAAAGATAAATGCTACATTTCAAACGGTCTTGTTTCCCCTATATGTCCAATGATCAGAGTAAAGGCTTTGGCATTGATGTCATGGGGAGAATCTGGAATAAGAACAGACTCCCTAATTAGACGAGTAATTAGGGTTGGGCGTTTTCTCCTCCACAGGGAAACCCGAAACGATGTGTGGGCTGTCGATAGTAATGGGCTTAGATTTTAGGGGCCTTGTATTTTCTGCCTACAAAATACTTACCTGGGATTGTTCTTTAATGTGTTTACCAGAAACTCGTGCAAGTCTATGCCTGTAGAGTCTGTGTATTCTTGACTGCAATCTGAAATAAACAATTTGGGTAGATTTGTTTTAGGTTTTTTACATATAAAAACTGGAGAATTCTAGCTGTGAAACAGTCATATTTCTAAAACAACTACCCTGAAGAATTGAATCAAAGTCACAGGAACACATATACTTATTTATGTGTGTGTGCATATATATATACATACACATATGTACTTGCATATATATGTAGATGTATATTCATGCACACACACACACAAACACGTACACACACTTGTCTTCCAACAACCAAGGGAGTTAGGATCGCTTGCCCCTGTCTTAGTCAGATAAAGATGACTAGCTTGGGTGGGCTGGGAACCTGTCTACCAACTCTGTTATATTGTGTTTTCTCAAGCCGCTTAGTACAGTACAGTGCTCTGCAGCACAATAAACGAGATTGATGGATTGATTATTCCCTTCTGGACCTCAGTATTAAACTCCACTTTCCCTGTCAACTCATATTATCTACTTGCCGATGCACCAGGCAAGCACTTACCATAACCTGGAGGGAAAGAGGGAGTTCTTTCCCAGGAATCCATGACTTGTAGTCAATCAATCAATCAATCAATCAGTGGTATTTATTGAATACTTACACTGTGTAGAGCACTGTACTAAGTGCTTAGGAAAGTACAGTACAACAGAAGTGGTAGACATGTTCCCTGTCCACAAGTATCTTAGATCAGGGAAGCAGAGCCAGAAAATCTGCTCAGGTTTCTGAATCTCTAAAGGCTCCTAAAGAAGAATTAATTTTGATAAAGTATTTCAATCATTTATTTTCTCTTCTGCAAGCATGCTCTACCTTTAAATCCTTGTTGCAGACCTACGGAACTTCACATGTGTGCAGATCTCGATTAAAAATATCTACATGAATTCTCTTTCTCTCACATACACACACACACCCGTAAGATTATGCACATTTATTTACATCTGTTCAGCATTTGAAGCACACTCTATCTTCTGACTAAGAGTCTTATTCTTCTGCAAGAAAAATATTGACTAATGTAAAATGTTTTAAATCAAGATTGTTTTTTTTTTGTTCCTTCTGTTATGAAATAATGAACTACTTTGTATGAATAATGGAATTGGAAAAGCAGCATTGCGTAGTGGATAGAGCACGGGCCTGGGAGTCAGGAGAACCTGGGTTCTAATCCCAGCTCCCTCACTCGTCTGCTCTATGACCTTCAGTAAGTCGCTTCACTTTTCTGTGCCTCAGCTACCTCACTTGTAAAATGGGTGTTAAGATTGTGAGCCTCATGTGGAACAGAGACTGCGTCCAACCTGTTTTGCTTGTATCCATCCCAGCGCCTAGAACGGTGCTTGGCAGATAGTAAGTGCTTAACAAGTACCACAATTATTATTATTGATTAAATATTAAGTTAAAGTTCATCTACTCTAAATCCTGTGTAATAAACAGCCATCTTTAAAATGAGCCAAAAGGTTAAAAAAAGTATTCTAGGCAATTCTCGATGACATCCCTGCTGCATAATTACAAGTAAAGAAAACATTTATCATCGACATCAACATCATCGGTAGTTACTGAGTGTTTCCTATTTGCAGAGCACTGTTTAAGTGCTTCTTGTACTATACAACAGAGTTGGCCCTTTCCCTGCCCATGACAAATTTACAGTCTAGAGGGGAAGACAGTCCAGAGGAGAAGAGTTCTCCTGCAACTGCTCTGAATAGATTCTCCTTTGCAGTAACATAATTCAGAATACAAATAATTGGAATAGCTTCTTTTCATCAATTCAGGCTAAAGGCAAGCTGATTTTTATTATGCGGTCGTATTGTAGCGTTTCCCACTGACATCAGCTGGATAGCTAAAACATACGCATGGCCTTAAAAATACTTTTGGATCTTTTCCGCTACATGGGAACACATGAATGCCATGTTTCAGTTTTCCAAAATAATTATAATAATTGTGGTATTTGTTAAGCATTTACTATGTGCCAAGCCCGAACTAAGCACGGGGATCGATAGAGAATATTCAGGTCCCACATGCGGCTCACGGTCTACGTAGGAGGGAGAACAGCTATTGAAACCCTATTTTGCAGATGAGGCGCAGAGATGTTAAGTGACTTGCCTCCGTCACTCAGCAAGTAAGTGGCAGAGCTGTGATTAGAACCCAGCTCCTCCGACTCCCAGGTCCATGCTCTTTCCTCTAGACCACACTGCTTCCTTCATCTTTGAAAATGAAGGGAGACGATAGCTTAATCTATATCTATCTTTCCTTCTTCCTACTCTACCTATTTACCTTGTCATCCATCTCTTTACCTATCTTGCCTATTTCTCTCTCCCACTTCTTCTGATATTCTTTCGTAGATACCATCTCTCTATTTTAACATGTGAGTGTCCAAGAATAGATGACAGAGGGTCTATTCCACAACCCGGGTTTGCCCAAATTGAACAAGGAATGAATCATTTTTCACATTCACCTTTTGATAACATTCTTATCTTGGCTTTTTCAGAGCTTTTATCTTTTTCTTTGTTTTTTATCCTTTTCTTTTTCCTTCTCAAGGTCATCTTTACTAGATTTATCATCTTCTTGTAGGCTTGGGAATCTGGAAAGTTGTAACTGAATGGATTCCTGTTGGGGAAAAAATATAATCGTTTAGGGCCCGATCCAATGTACTTGTACTGGCTTCCATTGTGCGTAAAGTTGGTTAAGCAGAGACAAACGAAAGCCAAGCACAGGTATTTCTATTGTGCAAAAAATAATAATAATAATAGTAATCCTGCTCTTAACGATTGTTCTTTAGGATCAGATTCTTCTTCATTCATTCGATCGTATTTATTGAGCACTTACTGTGTGCGGAGCACTGTACTAAGCGCTTGGGAGAGTACAATATGACAATAAACAGACACATTCCCTGCCCACCGTGAGCTCCTCTGAAGGTAATGAAAGGTTAGGATGTACAGTAAACAGGAGGAGTCTGATGCACTAATATGAACACTAGCCAATTCAGTCCCTTTGATTCATGCATCTTATTTTCTCCCAAGGTTTCTTTTTAGTCTCCTTTTAAAAAAAAAGATTTCAGTCAAAACACTTCTATCACCGCCAACCATGAAGGACTGTTCCCACAATTCCGCAGTCCTCAACAGCCTCCTACCCTGACAAACAGGTAGCGCACAGGTGAAAACACAGACACATATGCCTCTTTACACATTTTAGAACTTTAGATTTCCATAAAAAAGTCTATCTGGGAACAACTACAGTTGTGATATCTCCCCCTTGGATATTGCCGCACAGTAAAAGGAACATTTTAAAATAATGTTGCTAAGGAGCAACGTTTATTACAAGTTATCAACGAGGGTTTTAAAAACACAGTTATATTAGTCAATCTCCACCTCATTACAATGCATAGTTTCAATAAATAGAAGGCCTTTGGCAAAAGAGGAAATTATTATATTAACAAAAATGAATATGTTCTGAAAGTGTTGGTTTCCACAGATGGATTAATTCTTTTTCTTTTTTCTACTAGAAATCCAAAGACAGAGGTTTCTTTTAAATCAGTGTTTGTTGTGAAACTGGTCTTTCAGAGGCCTTGGAATTAGCTCTTACGTCTTCCTTTCTACAAGGAAAAGCCAGGATTTAATGGCTGAGATACATTAACAATATTCAGTTAATGGCAGTTTTGGCATTACAAATGCCTGCACTAATCTAATAAGTATTTTCATTGTTTTGAAGAAGAATGATGGAACAAGGCCCCATTTTTCATTTGAGGAAGAATCCGTGCTGGGCACAAAGTGACGTCCCCCTCCCTGATGTTATATGTGTCCCTTATATGGAAGATGCTACTTCAGAGGAACATTTTTCCCAACTGATAACTTCAGAAGGTCATTAGGCAAGGAAGAAAAAGAATTTAGACCTGTGGGGCCCTCAGTGTTGATCTAGGCATCCTGTCGGTAGCAGTTGTCTCACCCGTTACTGGGTTTGGTTTTCTTGTTTTTTGTTTTTTCTTTACGTTGTTGACTCAGGTCAAGCCTAGACTATGAGAATCATTTTATAAATTCAGCCTGAGCCATGGCAAAAATCCAATAAAATAGAGAAATTGGTGTAAACTTGTCATTTCTAGGATAGGAATTCTGACGCGAAGTGGCTGGACTGGAGAGTAACTGTTGCCATGAAGTTAAACAATGGCACAAAAGACTGGATATGACAACACAGGATAGGACAGAAGTCAATTATTTGGGCAAATCTCTACCTGAGGCTGATCTCCTAATCGTCGTTATTGTCCCTAGAGAACGGAAACCTCAGTGGTTCATGCAGAATTGAATGAAGTCAGGTTATGGGAGCTATTAACCACATGGGCTGGGACATAAAAGCTTGAAATTGGAAAGCTGCCTTGGCTGGATTGTAGGATGATTTCCTTTTACTTGAAGAGAAAAACAGCAGAAACTCTGATTCTTCAAAAAGGTGCCGGGAGCAAATAAGTTTGTTCCCTTATAAGATTCTTCTGAAGGATTTCAGATGGTCTAGTGCGGTCATTACTTCTTCAAAACAGTGGAAAATAGAATAACCCAGACTACAGTCAGTACCTTGATCTGAATATCCAGGAGGTAATTAGATGCAACTCTTAATGAGGTGGCAAAAGATTGAAAGACATTGTCTACAAACAGACACATAAACAGTAAACTGTATACTCACATATACTCTAAACAGAACGTATACAGCTATAGGGAAAGTGTGGCATTGAAAAAACACACAAAAGGGCTGTAGATTTGGTAAAAACAATCTACTGTGTTTTAATATTTATTTTATTGACTTGTTCGATAATAAAATACAATGTTAATGAGTACATTGATACAGGATAAGTATATCCAATAACAATAAAAGAAAAGTTTAAGCTGCAGTAGTACACGGAGAGGTCAATAGAAGAATGTATCAGCAAAATTCCTTTTAATTAAGGACAAACTCAGCGATCGACTCAGTGTCTGAGATCAAGTACTACAGGTAGCAAGAGTTTTCCCACACAGGAAAATGAAGGCAGATTTCCATAGCTTAGAAAGAAGAACATCAGGATGGCAGTACAATCCATACTCTGTAGAATTCTGGCAATGTACTGTACATTCTCAGGTTATCGATTTCCTCGGTTTTGTAAACTCTGTGATAGCTAATGAAGACTCGGCATAGAACCTCACCAGGCTGCTTCTCTCCCTTCTCGAAGACTAGGAAAGTTTCTTTACTCCCCTTCGGTCGTTCCACCCCCTCAGCTGCTTCAAGATTTGGGTAGGAGGGTGGGGGGGGGGGCAGGATGGGGGGAACCCACAGATTTATTCTGGATCAGCTAGTTCTGAACCTTTAGGACCACCTGTAGTTTAATCTTTCTGCTCTCGTTAGAAGAAGGAAACAGACCTTAGGGTCTAGCATGGGCCACTGTGCTACAACTGATCGTTTCAAATCATAGAGGCAGGGATTTTTCCTTGGAACCTGGTCACACGGGTTAAGGAGCCATTAGACCACTGTCCATATGTACGGAAATATATATGGGCCTTATAGATAGTGCAGTACAGTATAAGCCATCATTCAGTGGTTAATAATACAAGTCATGATATTCATATAGCCTCCTTTTCGGTCTCCATTAAGAACAGAAAGCACAAATGAAAGGCTGAACAAAAGCCACACGTTTCTTATAGGCTAAGTAAAATTAAGCTAATGGTTTGAGAACATATTAATTACAACTGAAAGATAAACCAGCCACTTTCCTTTCTGGGCCAGGTTAAGTTACTGGGCTTGGGAAAAGCCGCACGATGGACCAAATCTCTATGGACTTTTTTTGTTTTTTTGGTCTTTGACAAATGCTCTATGAGTCTTGGAAGGCCAGGAGGAGAACTTAAGGTGTTTGGATAGAAAAAGAGTGAAATATTTGTAGGTGAGGGGGATTTTAAACTTTCCTCTACCTGGACTGCAAACAATCATGCCTGTTTTTTCTCTCTCTCTCTGGCCGGCCTCAATCTCCGATAAAATGAAGGAAACTTCAGTCAGCAATAGAAGCATCGTTCAAGGATAGTTTTCAACCTGTGTCTAACAGGCAAACGAAAAAGAAGATGAGCTTTTTGACAATGGAGTTTGGGCGGGACAATAGCCAGAACTGGACTCTGCTCTCTCTAATTGCCATGATTTAGGGGAAGAAAAACTAAGAGGAGACAATGGTCACACCCATAATTGACCACCAGCACGGATTCACTCAAATCCATGTTTTGCAGAATTAGAAAATCTGTTCCAAAGTCCCCCAAAGGATTTTGCCTCAGTACAGCTGATCTGCACTCCCTTTCTCTTAAGATCCACAATTGGTAGGGCAGTGCATGTGGAGAGCCATCTCTGCTGAGCTAGAAACCTGAAAGTACCTGGGGCTCTATCTGGGACAGTCGTAGCAAGGAAGAAATTGAGAGAGAGAAAGAGAGAGAGAGAGTAAGGGAGAAAGAGAGCAAGAGAGAGAGAGAGAGAGACAAAGAGAGCGTGCCTTTGAGAAACAAAAAGCACTGTTGTGCTTACTTTTAATTTTAATTTTAATCTAAAGTCTTTGAATTCCTTCCCATCTGTTGATTTCTCAGAGGGTCTGGAAAAAAGGAAACGTAATATACTCTGTAACATACTGAACGCTGCTCAGTCCGTATGGATCAGAGATCTTCACTTTCACGTGTCATGAGGTCCTGCCCCCGCCCCCAAACAGGGCTGAAAACCCAATTAGATAGCGCCGTCATGCAAGCCAAGGTGGTCCCGGACCATGCACCTCTACGACAAGGAGTGTGGACATACCTGATCGTGAAGGCCCTCTGCTCCTGGCCGAGAGGATGATTCTTCACAGACTGCGAGACTCCGGGTCAGTTTGCCCTTTCCCGCCCCTGACTGAAAACAGTAGAGACAAAAACAAAAACCAAGAGAAGACGTCCTCTGAATACCAGTCTCCAAGTGTGCACCACCCATTGAAAGCAGGCTTTTCAAACCCAGGAATAAAATTGCTCACAGAGGGAAAAATGTACTTTTGATCCGTCATGTGCGCCTCTGTGTCCGTGAGTGTATGTGTGCAAGCTTGTGTGTTTGTGTGTTTGTGTGCCTGGGCATGGGGAAACTCAAGACAATCTGCTAGCCAGCATGGCTCAGAAGACGTACATCCCTTTGACTGAAATTGAAGAAAACAAACAGCAATAGGGGAATGGATCCTCTTTCTTTCAAGGAAACAACCCTAAATCATCCCCAGTTTCCAAAGCAGGGGCTCACAGAGAGAACAGGGGAAAATTCCCCCAAATACCATGTGCAAAGTCAACTAATCCTGGTGTCGTCATCCAGACTGTTTGCAAACCAAGAACCACCCAGAGTTTGTATCTCTGCTCACAAATAAACTCACAGACAAGCAAATACTGATGGATGTTTTTCCCCAGATCTCTTGACCCGATTAATTGCTGCATTGACTAAATGTGTGTGTGGATCGGGGGGAATCCAGTTTTCTAAGCAAGAAAATTGGTGAAACTGAAGGATGGGTAGGGGAGGTTGTAAGCAGAGAACCTTGCTTACATTTCAAAATAAGCAAGAAAGAACGAAAACCAGCCCCTGCCTCAACAGACAACCTCTCTGAAGTGGATTCCTTTTCCTATTTCATTAACCCTGGAGTCATCTCAGACTTTCCCCTTACCTTAGATTTCCTTCTCTGTTGGTTTTGAGCATCCAGGCGTTTCTGTGTGCAGAAAACCCACAAAAGAATCGTCACTTTAGGATTGTCAGAAAGACAGAATTACCATCTGCACGTTCCCGATCTCCCAACACCGCCAGTCCCTGACCTGCTCCTTAGAACAGGTATGGGGGGGTGTCGTGTGGGAGGTAAGGGAGATAAGATGCCAATCCCTGCCTGTCTCAACTGCCTCACCTCCCACACCACCTCCACCTGCCCTAAGCAGATCCAGGAAAACAGAAAACCTGAGCAAGAGTCTGTGACCATATTGCACCTCTTCCTGTTTATCAGAAATAGGGCTATTCTTGACTCGTGGCATTTGCGAACAGAACACCCCCCTCCCAAACCTCTTTTACTTCCTTTTCAAATCTGTCTGAGGCTAAGACCTGTCTTATCGAATCAGCGTGTCCAGAAGAGATTTCCTTTCTCCATGGGGAAGGTCGGGTTTTGGGTGATTTTGCCCATGACAAGAAAGAAGGACCACTCAGCTAAGTCCTAGCTCACGTCTAAGGGGGCAAAACTCAGATTTAGGGTGACAGGAGCCAAGCCTTCCAGATTTCCTCGGGGTCTTCAGCAGTCCCATCTGGAAACTTTACACCTGGACGTCACCCGGGAAATCGGGTCTTTCCTCCGTTCCTTTTTGGCCTTGGAGATGGGAAAAAAAGAACCCAGGTCGCAGGGCGGCTTGGAAATGGGGTAGTTACACTCGACTGTCTCCTCAGAGGTTTGTGATCCCCTGAGATCATAGCTAAATTGGATTACCAAAGGAGGGGTAATAAAGAGTCAGATCTGAGATCATGACAGAAGGAGAAGTGGTAAAGAGCCGAGGTCAAGGAAATGGAAATTCGGGGATTTCTTAAACTTTGGTTCCTCAAGGTGAGAGTGGAAAATTACCCCCAGCTGGGGAGAGGTGAAGGAAAGTGGTGGTGGGAAAAGGGAAACTAAGGATGGATTAAAGGGATGGATGGCAGTATTTCCTCTCTTACCTGAAATTCCAGCCTCTCCTCTTCATCCAAGCTTTCCGACTTATTGATGATGCCATTCTCTGGGAGCGCTGTGTCCTGCTCGCTTCCGGCTTCTTCCCCCGTTCCCGGGGTCAGCTCACCTTGTTCGGACATCGTCCCAGACGGAAATTACAATGACCAGGCTGGGCAGTCTGGAAGGTTAAAACATCAGAAAACAGAAATGCTGAGGGGCTTTTTATTGATCCGCTTGACTGAGTCACTCCATTCCCCTTCATAATAGCCCGATGCAATTTTCGGCAGCGGAAGAGAGACCGTCTCTCTCGAATCAGATGCCGGGAAGAACAGCAGAGGACAAATGAGGAAGAAGTTCCTTCTGGAGTGGGCGCCTGACCGGAGAGGTGGGAAACCAAATTTAGAATGAGGACGTCCAAGCTCTGCCCACTAGCAGACTCGCCCCCGCCCCACCCCCATCACAGGCAAACCGGAGATGAAGATGAAGAGAACGGTGGGGAGCTGGGGAGGAGAGGAGGGTCTCCAACCTAAATCAGATGACCCAAATGGAGGATGTCCATCTGCTTCCGGGTCAGGGACAGCTACAGGTCTGCACCGCCCCTCTTTTAGATGCTCAGGAAAGAATATTGCGGGCTACGGTCACCGTCCTCGCCTTAGGTGTGGAGACCGCAATATTCTCGGCAGTGGGAAAGAAATCAATCGGCCAGGTAATAATTCGATAGAAATAAGAAATCTAAATTTGGCAATAAAGCTTTCAGGGTCAACGTTCCCAGGCAGTCAAAGTGACAGCTCCATTATTAAAATCATAAGCCTCGTCCCAAACTCCGTGTCAGTGTCAGAACCCTTGAAATCTAGCTGGAAACCTTTGGCAGGCGGCTCTAATGAAGATATCTTCACTGCGCTAAATTACTTTGGGAACAATGGACTGCTCTATGTGGCTTCTCCAAGCTAAATCCTGTTATTAAATCTCATCCTCCAACCCTCTCTCCCCTAACATCTTGGACACCTCCCCTCTGGGCAAATGTGTCTGGTGAATAATTTCGCCTGTTTCCCCATTGGTGATTTTTCTCAAAGAGGGCTGGGAAGAGATATGACTGCAGGGAGAAAGGGGTGGTTATTTCTGGGAGATTTCAAAGTGATTCCCTGTTTCCTTGCCAGTGGAGCAAGAAGGATAATTATTAGTCGACAAACCCAGTGTTTTGCTGGATTCCCTTGGCCGTGTTTCATTAACGATTTTAAATTTGCCAACTTTATTTGTGACTGGAAAGAGGAGGGATGGAAGAGCCCTTCAAAATCCAGCAGTCAGTTTTACCAAGCCATCCTATGCCGGGAGGGGCAATTGCCTAATGCGACATTAGGCTGATTGGGCAAAGGATTGTGGGCATTTAGAAACAAAACACGCTTTTCCGAAGGACTGTGGTCTTTCAGACGGGAGCCAACCGCAGTGTGCTCTAACACTGTTCTCAGCTTTCCCAGGGACCCAGTGTGTGCTGTGGTCAAAAAAAAAAAAAAAAAGTTCAATTTTCTACCGTCCGTCAGCTTGCTCCTCAATTCGGTGACTTGGGACTCCTGGTCATCTATATGATTCAAAGCATTTCATCCAAAAGTAATTGCGTCCACTTGGGCACAAATGGGACATCTTTGTTGTGGCAAGGACAACTTTAATCCTACTTCTCCCTAGGTAGACACACACACACACACACACATGCATACCCACACTAACACATATCTCTCTCTCACACACACACACACACACACAAACACATACACACACACCTTTCCCGTCTACATTCTACGGACACCAGTACGAGCAGACACAAACACGCATCCACACCCATGCAGTCACCACTGAGAAAGGAAATAACCAGTCCGTAGGCTACTGATAGCCAAACCCACACAAGCCATTTACCGTGAGCGTGGATTTCCTGCTGTAGCTCTCGGCGTCTTTTCAGCTCCTTCTGTCGCTTTTCACGGGTAAAATCCACACAACTGATCAAAGACGAGAGTCCCATGTCCCCATTAACAGTTCAGAATGCCAGTCTCCATGCTGTTCCTTTAGATGGTGTGACGGGTCATCATCAACCTGGAGAGAGATGAAAAGTAAATAATAATTGTAATCATCGTGGCAGGGTTAAGGATGGAATAAATAGGACCAGATTTCGAACACTAATGACCGGCTTCCAGCAAATCACTTTCACAGCTTGATTCGGTTCCACCCGTCTCAAAACTGCCTGCTTCTTCTCTAATGAAGGCTACGGGCGGCTGTTCAAAGTCATAACAGCTCCTACGCAAAGAGCTAAAATTAACAATTGCATTATGCACCGAAGATTACTCACTTCAATTTTTAACCTTTTTTAGTGAATTCGCGCACTTGGCATTAAAAAAAATATATATACACACATAGATAAATATATATCTATACATATATAGATATATATATAAGTTTGTATGTTTGCTTCGATATGAATCAATATCATCCAGGGACACGTTCCTTGCCTCTACTTAAGCAGATCCTCAGGCCCCAGTGAAGGATTGATGGGCTGGGTTCTTGAGGAGCTTCTGTGATCGCTTAAAAGAAAAGTTCCCCGAGTGAAACACGTTTGAAGGTGTCGATTTAATGAGGCTGATCCGTGCAAAAGAGCAAATGGAAAAAAAAAATGAGCAGCAGCTGTCACCGAAAACTTTACATAAGGGGCGGATGACAAAGATCTCTCCCTCTGCCTCGGCGGTGGAGGGAGCGGAGAACTCCGAGGATTCGGATTACTCAAGTCATCCAGACAACTCACTCATCAGGGCTATTCCTGCCAGCTGGGCATTTTGTTTGACAGCAAAGGGACACGGTGAGAGGGAGGAGACGGGATTCGGGTGGCAAACAACCAGGGATCTAACGCAGGCTCTCGTTCTCACAACTCCCACAACGACCGGGGCAGAGACGGCTGGCACACAGACACGGAGAAAAGGCAAAATGAGCCTTCGTCGATAACGCCCGCCTAGAGTACCGGGTCTGAATCGCTACTCCCTTACACCTGCTGCACCGTACACGCCGACGCATTAACTAACTGCGACTAACAACCCCTCTTGAGTCCCACCGACGCAAGAGACTGCAGCAAGGATTTGTCCCTTTTGAAATCCCGCACTGCCCCAATTTCACAGACGTCCATTCCCGCGACAGCCAGACGGCTACCTTCTGAATTGCGGACCCTTTTGCGTTTCCCAAGGAAACCCGCGGGCTGAAATCCCAACATCATGCTTGGCCTAAACGGTTGCACGTCGTGAACAGGACCAAAAACCTTGCTTCCGTTTACGGAGAATTGCCTCTCTGGAAAGGAAGGAGGGAGTTTACTTCATGTGGTGACTGGTAACAGTAACAAACCCCACTAGTTGCCTGGGAAAATGAATCTGCCCTCTCTGCCCCTCGCAGAAAGAAAATACAATTGGAACATTCACAGAGGAAGGCCAAGAAATCATATGGCGACTGGGGAAATGGCAAGAGATTTTGTTCCAGGTCCTAAATTTAGCATTTCGACAACTCCTCCGGCCTCTGTCGGCTGGGCCTTCGCGAAGGTCCCGGGGGACTCGGGTGGGATTCGGCGCATCCCCACTAAGTGACTGGACAAATCTGCCTACAACTGGGAGAGCCGTCTCAGTGGGTACTGGGGCAGCGCAGGCTGCAGAGAGATCTTTGTTGTTGTCCCGATTAACTGTGAAATGCAAATGTAAATTTGAATCTGAAGCCAGGTCAGAGGTGCAGAAATAGGGACACCGTGAGAGATTGCCAGCTATAAATCCTGTTCACCAAAGTGGAGAAAAAGGAACAAATCTCTACAGGACACACACACTCTCAGCTACAACCCGGGGTTGGACCAGGGTTTTCAGATGAACAGAAAATGAGTGAAATACCTTCTCCTTGAACGGAAGGATTTTACGCACGATCAGCAATCAATCAATCATATCTATTGAGTGCTTACTGTGGGCAGGACACTGTGCTAAGAGCTTGGGAGAGTATAAGTGCCTGGGAGAGTACAGCAGTGCAGGAAACTAGTTCTTTCCCGTGTCTGAATCACAAAGACATCATCTCCCAAGACCTATATAAGAACATGAGCATATGGATATGAGAAGAACAGGCCATATGGATGACAAATATTTTTATAGCTGGCTATAATTATTCCCTCTTCTGGGAACACAACGCCAGCAGGTTGACCACACTCCAGCCTCTCTCTGTCCTTCGCCAAACCCAACTTCCCCCTACCACTGACTCCTCCTGTCTTCATCTGCTTAATATCTGTGGAATTGGTTAAGGGTTTACATCGTGCCAGTTACTCTACTAAACGCTGGGGTCAATGCAATATAACTAGATCGGGCACAAGCCGTCTCTTAAGGGGTTCACAGTCTGAGGAGGATGGAGAGCCGGTATTTTAATTCCCATTTTATGGATGAGTAAGTTGAAGTGTCACTGATTAAACGGATGATGATTTCAACATGTTGCCCCCAAACCATTTAACATGAGTGCATGCACACGCACGCACACACTCACACCCTGGAGAACTTTAACCAGTCACTGGAAAAAGCAAGATCTGCCTCACCCACATACGCACATACACGTTCTCACTGTCACCCTGGAGAATTTTAGTCACTGGAAAAAAAAGAGGTCTGACTCTCTTTCTCTCTTTCTCTCTCTCTCTCTCTCTCACACACACACATACCAATCCAATAATGCGGAGATTTCCGAACACGCATGTCTAGACACCTAAGAGTGGAGTGTGATGATCACCCTATTGGCGTTTTGGAGTTGAGGGTGGATTTATTCCATCTTTTACTTCAAGGGATGGCTCTTGCCAAAGGGAGTACTTGCTTCCCCCCCCAAATAAGATGGAGAGATTACTCAACCCCGGCAGAGGTTGGCTACGGTCAGGAAAGTGATTGAGTAAAACTATCTCCATATTGCAGAACATTTTTTGGGTGCCTTCCCGAATGGATGGTTTGTTTACCGATGAAAACTCAGGCTATTGCAGCTACAGAGAGAAAACTGCTTCAGAGCAATCGCGGCTCTGCCACTTGCCCGTTGTGTGACCTTGGGCGGGTCATTTAACTCCCCCCTGACCCAGCTATCTCATCTGTAAAATGGGGATGAAGATTGGGAGTGCTTTGTGGGACAGGAACTGGGTCCAAACTGATTAGTTTGCATCTACTACAGCGTTTAGTACAGTGTCTGGCACATTAGAGGCACTTAATGGATACTGTAAAAAAAGTAGCAGGGGGAGATGGAAATAATAATAATAATAATAACGTTGGTATTTGTTAAGCGCTTGCTTTGTGCAGAGCACTGTTCTAAGCGCTGGGGTAGATACAGGGTAATCAGGTTGTCCCACGTGAGGCTCACAGTTAATCCCCATTTTACAGATGAGGTAACTGAGGCCCAGAGAAGTGAAGGGACTTGCCCACAGTCACACAGCTGACAAGTGGCAGAGCCGGGAGTCGAACCCATGACCTCTGACTCTGAAGCCTTGGCTCTTTCCACTGAGCCACGTTGCTTCCCGGAAAGGCAACAGAATTCTGGCTCACGGGTTGCTGTGCAACACAATCTGAGCTCTGTCAGTGATTGCTGGTTATCACAAGGGTGAGGGTGAGGGGAGGAGAGGAAAAATACGACTTTTTGCTCCCATTTCAGAGGACATTGGCCATCTGGGAATTGGGAAATACAGCTCTGAGCCCACCTAGTAATGAGGATAAAAACTGCGGTATTTGTCCAGTGCTCCAAGCCCTGTGCTAAGTGCTGGAGTAGATGTGAGGTACAGGCACAGTCCCTTTCCACCGTGTAAGGGAAGGGACAACAAAGTTTGAGTTTCCATTTTACACACGAGGAAACTGAGGCCCAGAGTGTTAAATGACTTACCCAAGGCCCCACAGCAGGCAAGTGGAGGAATCAGATTAGAACCCAGGTCCTTCTGACTCCCAGTCTTCTTTTTTTTTCCCACTAGGCCTTGCTGCTTCTCACCTGGAACAGAAATCTCAATAGAAGGATTGTGGAACGTCCTTTTCAGAGACAGTTGACAGAACTCTGTGATGTTAACAGTGAGTCCCATCACTATTCCCCAGGTTCAATTGAAATTGAAAAGCAGCACTGCCTAATGGATAGAACAAAGGCCTTGGACTCAGAGGGACCTGGGTTCTAATCCCGTCTCCACCACTCATCTGTTGTGTGACCTCAGGCAAGTCACTTCACTTCTCTGGGACTCAGTTACCTCATCTGTCAAATGGGGATTCAGACTGTCAGCCCCATGTGGGACTATGTTCAACCTGAGTAATTTGTATCTACCCCAGCGCTTAGTATAGCGCTTGTCACATGATAAGCATCTAACAGATACCATTAAAAAAAATAGTGACGGAAAGATGCTCGCAAATGCTGGCATGTGAAGTAAGTGAGCCGAGAAACCGGAGGTATTTCCTTTCCGTGAAGTTTTCATTTATTTTTAAGTCTGCCTCAGCCCCCAGTGTGCTGATTAGGTTGCAACTTGTCCTTAGAGGGAAAAAAAAAATATCCCAGTGTGGGTGGCAGGCAATGTGGAAGCTGAATTTTACTCAGAAATAGAAGCTTTAATAGGCTGGCCCCGCGGCTGGTAACCATCAAGAAAGTTTCAACTTAACATATAAACCGGTGAACAATTTTACCAAGGAATGAATAAATCTAAGCGGCTGGAAGGGGAAGCTTCTGTCGAGAGAAGAAACGGGAATGAACTTTCTTCTCGAAAACTGTGGATGTCAGTCAGACCTATCCATGGTCTGAAGTATGAGGAGATATTTAAAAGCTGGGAAATAGCCAATTCCCCCCAAAGAATCAATCAATTGATCAGATTTATTGAGTGCTTACCGCGTGCAGAGCACTAGGCTAATGTGCAATAATGTACAATACAACAGAGTCGGTAGAAGCAATCTCTGCTCACAGCGAACTCACAATCTAGAAGTTTCTAGACCGTAAGCTTGTGGGCAAGGAATGTGTCTGTTATATTGTGCTCTCCAAAGTGCTCAGTTCAGAGCACTGCACACAGAAAGGGCTCGACAGATATGATCGATTGATGCTTCTGAGCCAAGTACACTGGGAAATAGGAAGCTATAAAAGGGAGCTGTGCGTCTCACCTTCCCATTCTTTCCCTTGCCAGGAATGGCTCCTGACAGGTAAATGGCTGTGTTCACAAATGCTGAACAATAATAAAAATTGTGATACTTGTTAAGCACGTAAGGATTGCCAAGCTCTGTACTAAGCACCGGAGTAGATAGAAGCTAATCAGGCCAGCCCCTGTCCCTGACGAGGATCACAGTCTAGGGGGGAGAGAGAACAGATATTGAATTCCCACTTTACAGATGAGAAAACCAAGGCACACACTTGTCCAAGGTGACTTGGCTGCAGAATGCTATGGAAGCTCACAATGGGCATTTAGCAGAAGGACTTTGTGATCCAGTTTCAAAGGAAGGTAATGATAACAATATTAATAATAATAACAACAATGGGATTTATTAAACATTACCACGTGCCAAACATCGTGTTAAACACTGGGGTTGAGACAAGAAGATCTGGTCGGACGTGGTCCCCGTCCCACACTGAGCTTTCAGTTTAAGAGATATCAGTATCGATTATCAGTTATCAACGGCATTGACTCTGACCCCCTGTCGGATACAGAAGAAATGCAGAACTCCTCTCCGCAAGGAGCTTACAGTCTTCACCTGTAAAATGGGGTTTTAATAACCGTTCTCCCTCCTCCTTCGCTATGAACCCCATACGGGAAAGGGACTGTGTTCAACCTGATTAACCTCTATCTACCCCAGCGCTGGGGCTCGTTCTACAGACGAGGTAACATGTTCCAATCAGTCAGAATCTTAGATTTTGTGCGATTCATTCCGAGCCGCACCTTCTGAATGGCTTTAAATAAATCTTTAAGGTTTTGAACTCCTGTCTTCCTAAAGCTTTCACCTTAACTCCTCTCCTCTTGTCTCATGCCATCGAGTCATCTTCCACCCATAGCGACGCCAAGGACACGTCTCTCCCAGAAGGCCCCACCTCCATCTGCAATCGTTCTGGTAGTGGATCCCTAGAGTGTTTTTGGTGGAAATAAGGAAGTGGTTTACCACCGCCTCCTTCCTCACAGTAAACTTGAGTCTTCACCCTCGATTCTCTCCCTGCCACCGCTGCCCAGCACAGGTGAGTTTTGACTTGTAGCCGATGGCCTTCCACTCGCTAGCCATGCCCAAGCTAGGAATGGAATGGCTATGCCTCTGTCTGACTCTCTCTCCTTTTCTCAAGAATGTTAGAGTACTGGGAACTCTCCAGGTGTGAACCTGAGAGGGGCCCTAGCTCCTCATTCGTCCTCAAATAAACATATGGCAGCATGCAGGGGGCGAGTCTTGATTCTGTTCATTTTCTAACCCACAAACCTAAGCTCAAACTGCGAAGTGAGAGCAGAATGGGAACTGGCATCCAATCTCCCAGCTCCGGTCTGGCCCCAGCTCTGCAAAATTTCAATTCTTTTTTTATGGTATTTGTTAAGCGCTTACTATGTGCCAGACACTCTACCGAGCTCTGGCTGAGATATGACCTAATAAGGTTGAACACAGTCTTTGTCCTACATGGGACTCACAGTCTTAATTCCCATTTTACAGATGAGGTAACTGAAGCCCAGATGAAGTGACTTTCCCGAGGTCACACAGCAGACAAGTGGCGGGGCTGGGATTAGGACCCATGACCTTCTGACTCCCAGGCCCGGGCTCTATCCACTAAGACATACCGTTAGTTTTATTCTCGCTTCTTATTTGAAAACACTAAACATGAGGATTATTTATAAGCCAATCCCATGAAAGGCTTCAAGAATGAAGATTCTTCCCCACGAGAATAAGGAGGGAGAGGCCTATCAAGTAATTTCCCTTTCACTCAGAGCCCTTTGCCTTCTGATTAGAGGATTCTGGCTCAATGCGGAGGCTGGGGCGAATCTAAAACCAGGATGAAGATTCATTAATCCGTGGTATTTATTGAGGGCTTACTCTATGCAGATACTGTACTAAGCACTTGGGAGAATATGATATAACACAGTTGGCGGACATATTCTCTCCCCTTGGGGAGTTTACAGTCTAGAGGGGGAGATGAATATTAATATAAAGAAATTATAGACATATATATATATAAATGTTTGGGGGCTGAGAGTGGGATGAATATCAAGAGCTTAAATATCTAAGTGTGTAGTTATTGCATAAGGGAGAAGAAGTAAGGGGAAAAGAGGCTTAGTTGGGGAAGCCTTCTTGGAGATGTGATTTTTAACAAGGCTTTAAAGAGCTAAAGCATCGTGCTTTCTCACTACCAGTGCTTTCTATCAGGAGCGGCCTTGTCCCCTAGTACCTCGAAATGAGGAAATTCACATAGATTTTCTGTCCACACATGGTAATAAATCCATTCTGCAAGTGCGGTGGAGGGAACGAGCCAAGATACATATATGTGGCAGAATCCATGTGGCTGACAACTATTTTCTTTCCCCTCCGTTGGGCCCATCGATCCTTTCAGTGGGAGGCAGCCTGGCCTAGTAGAGAGATCACAAGAACCAGGTTCTAGACATGGCTCCAACACTCGCTTGCTGCGTGACCTTGGGCAAGTCATTCATCTTCCCTGGCCTCAAGTTCCTCACCTGTAAATTGGGATAAAATAGATTGGTGAGCACCAAGTGAGACAGGGATTGTGTTCAAGATGATGACCTTATATTGAAAACAGTGCTTAATTTACAATGAGTGCTTAACAAATCCCATTTATTCATCACTTAGATCTTTGCCTTTCAAGGACTCAAACTCATATTTATATGGGCAGAGTTTCCTTCAAACTATTCGTATCACTCTTCTGGTCTTTCCCAGAGTTGTGATTTCTCTACCCCTCTCCCTTCAGTCTCCTACCTCACCTCCAAACAACACTAGAAATTGCTTAATTAGCGTGGCCTAGAGGATAAAGTCACTTCACTTCTCTGTGCCTCAGTTTGCTCATCTGTAAAATGGGGATGAAGACTGTGAGCCTCACGTGGGACAACCTCATTCCCCTGTATCTACCTCAGTGCTTAGAACAGTGCTCTGCACGTAGTAAACGCTTAACAAATACCAACGTTATTATTATTATTATAAAACATGGACCTGGGACTAAGAAGGACCTGGGCTCTAATCCTGGCTCTTCCATTTGCCTTTTGTGTAACCTTAGGCAAGTCACTTAACTTCTCTGTGCCTCAGTTACCTCATCTGTAAAATGGGAATGAGGACTGTGAGCCTCATGTGGGACACTGACTAGGTCCAACCTGACTTTATCTTCCCCGGCGCTTAGTAGGTGTTTAACAAAGCACCTTGAAGGAAGCTTTCCAACAGACGGAGAGCGGAGTATTGCACAGTGTCTATTCAAATTGGTCACCTCGAGAGTCACAGTAGGAGGAGGGAGATTTTTCAAGAATCTCTTGTCTAATACATATACGGTTGGCAGTAGGTTCATGACCGATAAGAGAAGCAGCGTGGAGTAGTGATTAGAACATGGCCCTGGGAGTCAGAAGGACACGGGTTCAAGTTCTGGTTCCACCACTTGTCCGCTGCGTGACCCTGGGCAAGTCACTTCACTTCTCTGTGCCTCAGCCACCTCATCTGTAAAATGGGGATTGAGAATGTGAGCCCCACATGGGACAGGGATTGTGCCCAACCTGCTTTCCTGAATCGACCCCAACGCTTAGTACAGTGCCTGGCACTTAAGTAAGCACTTAACAAATGCCATTATTATTATTATTTATCCTACCCAGCATGGTGCATTGTGTACTTTCTGAAGGATGGCATGGCCATCCAAATACCACTTGGCAGGTGCTCATGTGAGGTAGAAGTTATATGGCCACTGTTAGCAGCAGCATCCAACCCTTTCCTGGAAGCCTTGGAAAAGGACTTTCTGATTATAGTCATTATTATAGTAATAATAATAATAACTGTCATATTTGTTTAAGAAGTAAAAATTTAGATATGATAATAATATTGGTATTTGTTAAGCACTTACTATGTGCAGAGCGCTGTTCTAAGTGCTGGGGTAGATACAGGGTAATCAGGTTGTCCCACATGAGGCTCACAGTCTTCACCGCCCCATTTCACAGATGAGGGAACTGAGGCACAGAAAAGTGAAGTGACTTGCCCACAGTCACACAGCTGACATGTGGCAGAGCCGGGATTCGAACTCATGACCTCTGACTCCCAAGCCTGGGCTCTTTCCACTGAGCCACGCTGCTTCCCTAATATACATGTTATCTATACTATGATATATAGAACATTATCTTATGATATAAGATAATCAGGTCCCATATGGGGTTTATGGTCTAAGTAGAGGGAGAACAGGTATGGAATCCTGTTCCACAGATGAGGAAACTGTGGCACAGAGAGGTTAAGTGACTTGCCAAAGGTCACATGGCAGGTTAGTGGTAGATTAGGGATAGGACACAGTTCCTCTGATTCCCAGGCCCCGCTCTTTTCCCTAGGCCACGCTGCTGGTGATTAAACAAATAAAATCTAATAATAACTTGATTTTTTAGCCTGATTTTTTTGTACCAAATCTGCAAGATAGGGATATTAGGAGTGCTATAATCTCCATTTTACAGATGAGGAGTCTGTGGCACAGAGAGGTTTAGTGATGCACCTAAGAACACAGAGCTGTCACTAGAACTCAGAACCTCTAACACCCATACTCAGGCTCTTTCACTATGCTTCCCTATCTCCTTGATTCTCAGTCCCACAGCATTTATGTATATTTCCAAAATTCATTTAATGTCTATCTCCCCCTCTAGACTGTAAGCTCCTTGTGGGCAGGGAATGTGTCTACCAACTCTGTTATATCATCCTCTCTCAAACACTTAGTACAGGGCTCTGCACACAGTACATACTCAGTAAATATGATTTATTGAGCGACTGATTTATTGACTGACTGATAAGTCTATAAAACCTATATTGTATGGACAAGAATGGTGGTAAGAAACACTGGGAAGCGGAAAGAGGGAGGTGGAGAAGAGGGGAAGAGAGCCCAAGTCGCATCCCTCTCCTTCCCTGACGTAATGGACAGAGCACGGGCCTGAGGATCAGAAGGTCATGGGTTCTAATCCTGGCTTTGCCACTTGTCTGCTGTGTGTCCTTGGGCAAGTCACTTCATTTCTCTGTGCCTCAATTATCTCACCTCTAAAATGAGGATTGAGACAGTGAGCCCCACAGGAGAGAGGGACTGTGTCCAACCCAATTTGCTTGCATCTACCCCAGCGCTTAGTACGGTGCCTGACACAGAGTAAGCACTTAACAGATACCCTAATTATTAATTATTATTATCTTAATCAAAGCTCTCTTGCATCTCCTTGTCCTGAACTGTACGATTCTCCAATATCCACTAGATCTCAAACTCTCTGCGGCAACGAGCAAAATTCTATGTTTCCCTGGAGTGGGTGAGGAGCGAACAGCCAGCCTATCAACCAGTCAGTCGATCAGCGGGGTTTGTTGAGCACTTGCTATGCTCAGAGCACTGAACTAAGTGCTTGGGAGAGTATAATATAGCAGAATTGGTACACCCATTCTCTGCTCACAAGGAGCTTGCAGTCTAGAAGGGGAGACAGACATTAATTTAAATGCATTTTGGAAATGTCCATAAGTACTGTGGTTACTGTGCTTATCATTATCAATTCTTATCATTATTACAATATAATAGAATCGGCAGATGCCACCGGGCTATTACAAATTATAGGAACATAAATTACATAGAGAAGCAGTGTGGCTCGTTGGAAAGAGCCCGGGCTTAGGATCCCGAGGTCATGGGTTCTAATCCCGGCCTTGCCATTTGTCAGCTGTGTGACTTTGGGCAAGTCACTTCACTTCTCTGTGCCTCAGCTACCTCACCTGTAAAATGGGGATTAAGATTGTGAGCCCCACATGGGACAACCTGATTACCTTGTATCCTCCCCAGTGCTTAGCACAGTAGTGCTTGACACATAGTAAGCACTTAACAAATACCATTATCATTATCATTATCATTATATAGGGGAAACAGGAGCTATAAGGATATTTACATGAGGTCGGTGGGGCTGGAGTTAGTATCAAAATTCATTAAATCGTATTTATTGAGCGTTTACAGGGTGCAGAACACTGTACTAAGCGCTTAATGCTTTGAGGGTACACAGTCGATGGTGTAGTTGACAGAGAGGGGAGGGACGATTGGGGAAATGTGAGCTTAGTCAGGGAGGGTCTTTAGAGGACATGTGATTTTTGGAGGATTTTGAAGGTGAGGAGAACAGTGGTCGGTTGGATATGAAGGGGGTGCGAGTTCCAGTCCAGCAGAAAGGCACTGGTAAGGGGATGGTGGAGAGAGAGACAAAATCGAGGTAGAGTCAGATGATGGTAGGAGAGCAGAGTTTGAGGGGTGGGTTGCAGGAGATCAATGTCATAAAGTAGGAGGGGGGCAGTTGATCCTAACCTAGAAGCGAGGTTCAAGACTGAAATCAGAATTCTCTAAAGAACTCACACTGGGTCCTTCGACACTCCCTCTGGTAGTTATGTCACACCCATACCCGAAACACAGAAAAAGAACGGCCCAGTGGATAGAACACAGGCCTGGGAGTCCACGAAGACCTGAATTCTAATCCCGGCTCCACCACTTTTCTGCAATGTGACCTTGGGCAAATCACGTAACTTCTCTGGGCCTCAGTTACCTCATCTATAAAATGGGGATTAATACTGTGAGACAGGGACTGTGTCCAACATGACCAGCTTTGATCTGTCCCAGCACTCAGTACGGTGCCTGTCACGTAGTAAGCACTTAATCAATGCCATTTAAAAAAATGCACCAGGCAAGCCTCCATCCCTCTAGACTGTGAACTCGTTATGGCAGGAAAGATGACCACTAATTTTGTCATATTGAACTCTCCCAAGCGCTCAGTCCAGTGCCCCGCACACAGTAAGCGCTCAATAAATACCACTGATCGACTGAGTTGGCAAAACGGGGCAGGAGAGCTTAATCCCGCTGAGATATTCCTCTTCTCTGACCAAATGTCTCTGAGTCTGGGGTCGGTTTAGAGAAAGAGGGAAGATCCAGAACTCAATAAAACCCAAGGTAAGAGAAACTGCCACACTGTTTTCCACTTAACTGTAATCCTCTTTTCTTGTATATTAGCCAGAGGGCATCGCGCTGAAACCGAGATCATTTTTCCTGAAAATAATGCTAGTGTTTTTCTCCAGGTCTGGTAGGGAAAATGCACCTAGGAGCATCTGCGTTTCAGTCAGAGACTACCGCTAGTGACATTTTCCCTTCCCGAATCATTTTGAGGGTCACTCTCGGTTTATCTCCTTCAATCTGTCTCGATCCCATCTGCTTCGGGTTTTGGAAACTACATGAAATTACCCCATAAGGGCTTGCCAACTTTGTTTCTTCAGCACTTAAAGCCCAACTGAGGAAGATCTATTCAAAAGACGCGCTTCAAAAGGCTGGCGGAATCAGGTCTTTACAGTATCCAGACACATCTGCCTAGAGGTAGTAGTTATACATGATCATTCGGAAATGCAGAGTGGTTCACTGGAAACTGAACTGGTGCCGACCCATGCGTAATATTTAGACTCTGGTGCCTTCAGACGAAGAGGCAAAATTCCAGACTCGGAAGGTGAAGAAATAGGGGGAAAATCGGGGGAAAAGACTGGGATAGAAATTCCCTAGGGTTCTAACTCAGGTAAATGAGTTTTAAGGAGGTGGAAAGAGCACTGGATCAGGGACCCCAGATTCTAATTCCACCTCTGCCATCGGGTTGCAGAGTTGCCACCGGGGTGTGACCTTGGGTGAGTCACTTAAATTCTCTGGGCCTCGGTTTCCTCATCTCTAAATTGGAGACAGACTACCTGCTCTACTAATCTCTCGGATGTTGAGCCCCACGTGCGACTCTTATCTAATCATCTTGTAGTTACCCCAGAACTTAACGTAGAGCTGGGCACACAGCAAGTGCTTGATAAACAATTATCAGAACTAACTTGGCAGGGGGGAATCTTAATGATGTGAATCCGATGCCTTCGATAATGGTCTCGTTTAAACAGGCACGTCAAACATGTTCCTGAACAATTCACATCATTTCATGTACCTCACCGAGTTGCGCACTCAAACCAATTGTTTATCTCAATTCCTTTGTGACGCAGTCTCACATAATAGGCAACAATCACTTTACTGGGGAAATATAAATGTCACAGATGCCAGAATATCGCTCTTCCAAATTCAATTTTCCAAAGCTGCACGTAAAGCAAAATTAAGCATCCTTTTTATTTTACTGCCAAAAAAGCAATCCTATAATTTCCCTTCGTTTCTCGCATCGAGGATGCCCATAAATGGAGCTCGAGGTTACGCCGAGGCATCTTCTTGAGGGGTTTAGCAGTGTTTTATTTTTATTTTATTTTTGCTAACTAATGGATCATAAATAATCGTAACTAGAATGGTTCAAACAGAAAAAGAAGAAGAGAAATGATCATCCTAAAGACCGGGAGCATATCATGGCCTTAACTAAAGAGGGAATGGCTTCTGAATATGATGTTTTAGGTTTTTAAGATATTCCTTTTTCTTTAAGAAAGAAAACAACCTTAAGAGCAATTGCTGTTTTGTTTCTGGTTTTTTTTCGGGAGGGGGGAGAAATTCTGTTCAACGCATCTGTCGTTTCTAACAATGCCTGTGAACAAAAGGCACTGCGGTAACCTGTGCCAAAATACAGACGTGAAAGTTAAAAGGAAGGAGGAGGCGGCGCTGAGGGGAGGGCAGAGGGAAGGGGTTAAGGGTGATGTGACAAGGAAAGCCACGGAGCCTGATCAAAAGTATTTCAACAGATTCACCTGATAACATTCACAGACGGAAATAGGACTAAAATGTAGGGACTCAAACACACGAGTACGAGAGATTAACCTCTCTGGGTTCCCTTTAAGGCATTACCGAAAAAGTCAGGGCTCCGGGAGGGGAGATCTGGGAAGACAGAGGGATTTTTCCTCTGTCCTCAAATGGACCCAACAGGTGCGCAGGTGACATAATAGTTACAATAATAATAATTGTGTTACTTGCTAAGCATTTATATGTGCCAAGCACTGTAGTAAGCACTGGGGTAGAGATAAAGGTAATTGGGCTGGACACTGTCCCCGTGCCACATAGAGCTCACAGTCTTAATCCCCATTTTACAGATGAGGTAACTGGGAACATAGAAGTGAAGTAACTTTCCCAAGTTACTTGCCCAAGTCAGGATTAAAACCTAAATCCTCTGACTCTCAAGCCTGTGCCATCAGGTCATGCCGCTTACTATTCGATCACATTTATTGAGTGCTTACGGTGTGCAGGGCATTGTACTAAGTGCTTGCTATGTACCAAGCACTGTTGACATCAACAACAGTCCAGATCCCACTCCCTGGACCGTCACCACCACAGACGCCGCTGTTGTCCGGACGACATTCCCGTCACGCAAGTCTCCCTTGGTCCGGGAGAGAGAGTCAGAGGTTCCCTGCCGGATAGAAAGAAGGGAGCACAAACTCACCAGGATCCCACGCATCCTGAATCACGGTGGGACACCTCGAGAAGCTGGAAGCTCTCAGTTCTCGCCCTCTCAGACATCCTTAACACGCCGACCGCCCAGGTCAGCTAGAAAACCTTGTGTAGAGCACACGTTGATTGCTCTGGGACGATTCGGCCTCGAGGAAGGCACAGAAGCGAGTCAAGCCCGGACCACAGTCAATCAGTCAGTCAGTGGTGTTCACCGAGTCCTTACGACATGCAGAGCACTGTACGAAGCCCTTGGGGAAGCAGCGTGGCTCAGTGGAAAGAGCCCGGGCTTTGGAGTCAGAGGTCATGAGTTCGAATCCCAGCTCTGCCACTCGTCAGCTGACTGTGGGCGAGTCACTTCACTTCTCTGTGCCTCAGTCACCTCCTCTGTAAAATGGGGATTAAGACTGTGAGCCCCACGTGGGACAACCTGATTCCCCTGTGTCTACCCCAGCGCTTAGAACAGTGCTCTGCACATAGTAAGCGCTTAACAAATACAAACGTTATTATTATTACTGGGGGAGCACAAGCAGCAGCGTGGCTCAGTGGAAAGAGCCTGGGCTTGGCAGTCTTAGCTCACGGGTTCGAATCCCAACTCCGCCGCTGGCCAGCTGTGTGACTGTGGGCAAGTCGCTTCACTTCTCTGCGCCTCGGTTCCCTCATCTGTAAAATGGGGATGAAGACTGCGAGCCTCGTGTGGGACAACCTGATGACCCTGTATCTCTCCCAGCGCTTAGAACAGTGCTCTGCACAGGGTAAGCGCTTAACAGATACCAACAAAGAAAACAAAACAATATAGCAGAGTTGGTAAGGATGTTTCCTGCCCACAACGCAGGATTCCGCTTGGTGGGGTCTGGTATATCTGTCCTCCTTAGCGGAAGGATATGTGTCATGGACCTCCAGTGGGCCCCTGGCTATCTGTCCTCAGAGGAAGGATACATCACGGTGAGCCGCCCGCAGACTCCCAGCAATAACCCAGTGGCCCAAAGTTCTACCCTGCCCCTGGATTGGTGCACAATTTGCTCTTCGCGATGCAGTTGGGCTCCGATCAGGCAAGAGCTCCGGAACCTTGAGGGCGCTGGGTACCTGGAATTGAGAAGCAGCGTGGTCTAGTGGACGGAGCCCAGGCCTGGAAGTCAGAGGTCCTAAATTCTAATCCCTGCTCCGACACTTGTCCGTCGTTGGACCTTGGGCAAATCGCTTCACTTCTCTGTGCCTCAGTTACCTCGTCTGTCAAATAGAGATTATGAGCCCTATGTGGAACATGGACAGTGGCCAACCTGATTGGCTTGCATCTAACCCAACATTTAGTATAGGATCTGGAACATAATAAGCACTTAAATATCACTACCAAAAAAAAAAAAAATAACTGCAATTTCTAATCCAGCCTGCTTTTCGCCCTCTCAGAGGCAGCTGCAATACGGGCCCCGGGCAGAGAGCTTCATTTTCCCCATCTTGAAAATGGGGGTGGTCGTGAGTTCTGGTCCAGCCTCCCCTTCACCCTCTCAGAGCTACCTGTAATACCAACCCCAGCCCCAAGAGCCTCAGTTTCCCTCATCTTGAGGATGGGATTGGCTATAAACAGCGTACATGACAGTGGCGTTTTGGGGAGATGGTGGTCCGGCCTTCCAAGATAAATGTTTCCTGAACACTCATTCCGTCTTCCCGCCACCCACTCAGCCCTTCCTCCTCTACCCCTCAAAGGGACTAGCTTGGAAGTCCAGTTTGGGGGCAACAAGACTCGAGAGAAGCCGAACACGGGTCGGGGTGGGGTCTCAGCCCTCAACCCTGCCTCCTCATGAGATGCAGGGACAGCAGCGGGGCTGGGGACCAGTCCCAAACATGGAAAGAACTAGACATTACCACAGCACACGTGCGGCAGAACGGGAATTAGAACCCAGGTCCTTCCGACTCCCAACCCTGTGCTCTAGCCCCTAAGCTACGCTGTTTCTCATAATCAGATCAGACACGGTCCCTGTCCCACAAGGGGCTTCTAATTTAAGGGGGAGAACAGGTATTTAGTCCCCAATTAGCAGATGAGGAAAGCAAAGCTCGGAGAAGTGATGAGTTGCTCAAAATCACACAGCGGGAAAGGAGCAGAGTGGGGATTAGAACCTGGGTCTTCCGACTCTCAGTCCTGTGCGATTTCCACTAGGATTCGGATAGACTCCACCAGAAAGGGGAGAAGTGATGTTTGGGAACATGAAAATCGCATTCTGCGGTTGGAAACTACAAACCCTCGGGAGCTGAAAACGCTGCTTGCAAAAATGGCTTCATAAGACTGTTTCTCACAGGCAACTTCACCTGCTGTGTGACAATATGCCTCTTTTGGCACAAACAAGTCCACTCACTGCCTCAGTGGTGGAAGAGTGTTCGGATGATTTGCATCGCCAAATGATAGGGAGAGACTACAGTTCCATCATCTTCAGCTTCCTCAGTTTCCTGCCCTTGTGCAACTGACTTTTGGGCTTTCAGTTTCTAAGCAGAACTTTGGGGTCCAAAGGCGAGTTTACAGATAGAGAACAGAGGGCTTTTTTAGGGGTCGCATTGACGGGGGAGAATTATCTGTAATTGATTTATTTATATTAATGTTTCTCTCCCCTTCTAGACTGTAAGGTCGTGTGGGCAGAAAATGAGTCCATTTATTGTTACACTGTACTCTCCCAAGCACTTAGTACAGAGCTCTGCACACATTAGGCGCTCAATAAATACGATTGAATGAATGAATGAATGAGAGGGTGGTTACAGAAAGACAGTCGAGGGGACCTTGGGAAGCAACCTGCGCTAGTGGAAAGAGCGTGGATCAGGGAATCAGAGGACCTGGGTTCAAATCCCAGCTCTGCCTGTCACGTGATGTCGGGCATGAATCAGTCAAGGAATTGATGGTATTTAATGAGTGCTTACAGTGTGCAGAGCACTGTAATAATACGAGGTCGGGGAGGTACAGTGCAATAGAATTGGCATCAGTTTCCTCATCTGTAAAATGGGGCCTAAAAAACTATCCTCCCTCTTATTTAGACTGTGAGCCCCCTGTGAGCACTCTGAGTCTGATCTGTTCTGCAGCTGCATCGCCTTGTGGATAGAGCACGGGTCCGTGAGTCAGAAGGACCTGGGTTCTAATCCCTGCTCTGCCACTCTGCTGCGTGGCCTTGGGCAAGTCACTTAATTCCTCTGTGCCTCAGTTACCTCATCTGAAAAATGGGAATTCAATTCCCGTGCTCTCTTCTACTTAGAATGTGAGCCTCTTGTGGGACATCGTTATCTCAAGTCTACCCCAGTGCTTCGTACAGTGATCGACGCGTAGTAAGCGTTTGACAAATATCACAGATTACAATCGTAATGCTGATTCTAGTGAAAATAATGCTAATCCGGCACTCAGTGGCATCTATTTAGTACTTACCTTGTGCAGAGCACTGTACTAAGTGCTTGGGAAAGTACAATCCCCTTGATAGACCTGATCCCCTGCTTTCAAGGATCTTCCAGTCTAATGGTCTTAGTGACATTTAGACCTGGTCTTAGTGACACTCGGAAATGTCTCAGTGCATTTTACTGAGAGCTTTCTACATGCAGAGCACTGTACTAAACGCTTAGAAGAGCACAAAACAACAGATTTAGCAGAGACATTCCCTGCCCACAAGGAACTTAGAGTCTAGAGGAACAACAGAGACCTTTTTGGGGAACCAACTAAATGGAAACATTCCGAGCATCTGAATTGGGCCTGGAGTTGGGAGTGGAGAGAGGGGAGCTGTCCTGGATGGGGGAAGGATAATAATAATGACTGTGGCATTTGTTAAGCGCTTACTATGTGCCAGGCACCGTATTAAGCACGGGGATGGAGATGAGCAAATCAGGTGGGACACAGTCCCTGTCCCATGCGGGGGTCCCAGTCTCAATCCCCATTTTGTAGATGATGTAACTGAGGCACGTAGAAGTGAAATGACTTGCCCAAGGTCCCACATCAAACAAGTGGAGGAGCTGAAATTAGAACCCATGACCTTCTGACCTCCAGGCCTGTGCGCTATCCATTACTCCATGTTGGGATGAGAAACTGAGGGGAGAATCAGGGAGAAATGATGGATTAATATTTAAGGAAAAACAGCGTTACTGACTTGATGGCTCTTAGCTGTCCATATTCACGTCTCACTTAGATTGTGAGCCCTACATGGGACAGGGACTGTGTCCAATCTCACAAACTTGTATCAACCTCAGAGCTTAGAACAGCGCTTGGCACATAGTAAGCACTTAATGCGTATCATAATTGATTTATAACTAATGCCTTGATGGAGCATTTCAGTCAAATTTGAGAACCTCCTTTGGGCTGAATTTCCATAGATAAACATTCTGATTTTCTCAACTCTGGGGGGATGAAAGTGAAGGAAAAGGTAGGGGGTAGACTAAACACTAATCTTCAGTTTTTAGTCTTCTCCAATGCTAATAATAATGATAATAATTGGGGTATTTATTAAGTGCTTACTATGTGTCAAGGATTATACTCAACACTACCAGGCACCGTCTCCGTCTTTCCTGATGGGGCTCACAGACCTTCCATAAAACAAACATCTTGTCTTCCTAACTCTTGCCAGAACAGGCCTGGCACTTTGAGCTATTTCACACCTCCAACTGGTGTTTCTTCCTGCCGTTTACAACGCCATCTTCTCCAGCAGAACTAGAGGTGATGATTCTCCACCTTTAACTCAGCGTAATGGAAAGAAGCCTGGCCCTGGGAGTCCGAAGAGCTGGATTCTAAACTGCCTTCCGCATCACCCTGCCTTGCCCCCTTTATTCATCCCCCCGTCCCAGCCCCACAACACCTATGTCCATATCTGTCATTTATTTATTTATATTAATATCTGCCTTCAGAACTAGACCGTAAGCTCGTTGTGGGCAGGGAATGTGACTGTTTACTGTTGTACCGTACTCTCCCCAGAGCTTAGTACAGTGTTCTGCACCTAGTAAGTGCTCAATAAAAACTATTAAATGAACAGATGACTGACCAATCCCAACTCCCCCACTTGTCTGCTGTGTGACCTTGGGCAAATCACTTCTCTGTGCCTCAGTTGCCTCCTCTGTAAAATGGGAATTAAGACAGTGAGGTGGGACATGGACCCCGTTCAACCTGATCAGCTTCGGTTAACCCTGTGCTAAATACCTGGCACTTAATAAGTGCTTAACAAATACCATTTAAAAAAAAGGACAAATTTTGGAATTCATCTATCTCAGTGATGTTTCAGCCCAGTTTTCTCAATGTGAGATATCATGCCACTGAGCCCCAAGATTGTTGAGATCTTTGAGAAAGCTAAAACAAAACCCTCCGATAAGATAGGGCTAAGGCAGAAACCGTTCCATCACCAAGAGCCTAGTTCTCATGCCTGGCGATCTTCTCTGGAAAATAGGCTGTCTAATAAAGAGGGCCTTACTCTAAGCATGTTTGATTGCAACGTTATTTAAGTGCAGGGGAGAGAGATATCCCTGTTTTTTTCTGATGACGTAATATGCCGGTGTGAGGGAGAACTATCGGAAAAGCTTAATAAAATATGTGAAAGGAGATCATGGTGATTTGGGGAGAATTTATGATGCAGCCTGTGGCAAAATTTAATTCCTGCACACTGGAAGTTAGAATTAAAAACTATACGGGACAAAGGGGCCTCTCATGCATGATTAATAACTCACAGCCGTGAGGGCATTGTTCATTTCCACTCTTTCCCATTGTCTGAAATGTTGTTAAAAGGAAATACCGATAAACACCACAACACCAGAAGCAGTGCGGTCTAGTGGAGAGAGCGCTAGCCTGGGAGTCAGAGGACCTGGGTTCTAGCCCAAGATCTGCAACTCGTCACGTGAACGTCATGTGAGACACGGACTGTGTCCAACCTGCTTATCTTATATCTATCCCAGCTCCTGGAACACATTACCGATACTGACTTCTTTTCTGCTTTTTCCAACTCTGCCCTTGTGGGAAATAGATTTTACATTTTAAGATAAAGTTCCGTCCCCAGTATCCCGGCCACCTACTTTATTAAGAAAATTGACGTAATCAGGAATGAGCGACTTAAAATCTACCCTAGCCCCCCTCAGCCCCTCAGTATCCCAGCAGTATCTCTAGAGAAGATTTCCCGCCGCCTCTCAAAATCCATCCCCTCCACCAGCACATCTGACCCCATTCCTTCACACCTTATAAAAACCGTTTGCCCCCTCCCTTCTTCCCTCCCTAGCGGCCATTTTCAACTGGCTTCTTCCCCACTGCTTTCAAGCATGCCCATGTCTCCCCATAGTAAAAAAACCCTCCCTTGACCCCACAGCTCCCTCCAGGTATTGCCCTATCTCCCTCCTACCATTCCTCTCCAAACTCCTTGAGTGAGTTGTCTACACCCGCTGTCCCAAATTCATCTCCTCCAATTCCCTCCTTGGCCCCCTCCGATCTGGCTTCCATCCCCTTTCACTCCACAGAAACTGGTCTCTCAGAGGTCACCGGTGATCTCCTTCTTGCCAAGTCCAACAGCCTCTATTCCATCCTCATCCTCTCAGTTGCCCCTGACTCAGTTGACCACCCCTTCTCCTGCTAACACTACGCAACCTTGGCTTCACTGACACTGTGCTCCACTGTCCTAGCTCTCTGGCCGTTCATTCTCTGTCTTCTTCGTGGGCTCCTCCTCTGCCTCCCACTCCCTAACTGTGGGAATCCCTCAAGGTTCAGCTCTGGATCCCCTTCTATTCTCCATCTGTACCCACTCCCTTGGAGAACTGATTCTCTCCCATGTCTATGCAGATGATGTCCAAATCTATATCTTCAGCCCTGATCTCCCTCTCTCTCTGCAGTCTCTCATTTCCTCCTGTCTTCAGGACATTTCGACTTGTATGTCCTCTCGTCATCTCAACCTTAACACGTCTAAAGCAGAAGTCCTTATCTTCCCACCCAAACCCCGTCCTCCCCCTGACTTTCCCGTCACCGTTGATGGCACCGCCGTCCTTCCTGTTTCACAAGCCTGAAACCTTGGTTTAATCCTTGACTCCTCTCTCTCATTCAACCCACATATTCTATCCATCACTAAGTCCTGTTGGTCCCACTTTCCCAGCATCGCTAAAATCCACTCCATCCAATCTGCTACTATGTTAATACGCTCACTCATCCTATCCCTACTGGATTACTGTATCAGCCTCCTTGCTGACCTCCCAGCCTTCTGTCTCTTCCCACTCCACTCTGCTGCCCAGATGGTTTTTCTTCTAAAAAGATCAGGACATGTTTCCCCAGTCCTCAAACAACTCCAGCGGTTGCCCTTCCACCTCTGCATCATACAAACACTCCACACCGTTGCCTTTAAATCACTAAATCACCTTGCCCTCTCTTATCTCGCAATTCTCCTATCACAACCCAGCCTGCACACTTTGCTCCTCAAACGCTAATCTTCTCACTGTGCCTCGATCTCATCTATCTCACTGCTGACCCCTCGCCCACGTCCTGCCTCTGGCCTGGAACACCCTCCTTCCTCAAATCCGACGGACAATTACTCCCCGACCTTCAAAGCCTTATTGAAGGTGCATAGGTCTTCAAAGTGGCCTTCCTTGACTAATAATAACAACAACAACAATAATAATAATAATAATAAGTTCCACCGGCCCCCGCTTTCCTCGTCTCCCACTCCCTTCTCACTTGCTCCCTTTGTTCTTCCCCCCTTCCAGCCCCACAGCACTTACGTACCTATCTGTCATTTATTTATTTATCTTAATGTCTGTCTCCCCCACTCTAGGCTGTAAGCTCCTTGTGGGCAGGGAATATATCTGTTCACTGTTGTGTTGTATTCATTCATTCATTCAATAGTATTTATTGAGCGCTTACTATGCGCAGAGCACTGAACTAAGCGCTTGGAATGGACAATTCGGCAACAGATAGACACCATCCCCGCCCACTGATGGGCTCACAGTCTAATTGGGAGAGACAGGCGGACAAAAACAATAGCAATAAATAGAATCAAGGGGAGGTACATCTCATTTACAAAATAAATCGGGTAATAAAAATATATACAAATGAGCGGACGAGCCCAGCGCTGAGGGGAGGGGAGAGGGGGAGGAGCAGAGGGAAAGGGAGGGGAAAGGGGGCTTAGCTGAGAGGAGGTGAAGGGGGGACAGGGCAGAGAGGCAGCAGAGGGAGCAGAGGAAAAAGGGGAAGCTCAGTCTGAGAAGGCCTCTTCCCAAGCACCTAGTTCAGCACACAGTGAGCGCTCAATATATACTACTGAATGATTGAATGAATTATATGTGACTGCCTTAGCACAGTATTTAATCAATCAATCGATCATATTTACTGAGCACTTACTATGTGTAGCGTGGCTCGCCGGAAAGAGCACAGGCTGGGGACTCAGAGGTCATGGGTTCAAAACCCAGATCTGCCGCTTGTCAGCTGTGTGACTGTGGGCAAGTCACTTCACTTCTCTGTGCCTCAGTTACCTCAACTGTAAAATGGGGATTAAGACTGTGAGCCCCACGTGGGACAACCTGATTCCCTTGTATCCTCCCCAGGGCTTAGAACAGGGCTTAACAAATGCCATTATTATTATTATTATGTGCAGAGCACTGTGCTAAGCACTTGAGAGAGTACAATACAACAGAATTAGCAGACACGTTCCTTGCCCATAACGAGCTTAAAGTGTACTGCTAAACAGGAATGCTCTTGTTTAGAACCTGGGTTTTAAAAATGGCTCTGCCATTTTTCTGATTTGTGACCTTGAGCAAGTCACTTAACTTCTCAGCACCTCAGTTACCCCTTCTGTAAAAAGGGGAACCCTACATGGGGCAGGGACTGTGTCCAACCCAGTTATCTTGTATCTACTCCAGTGCTTGGCACATAGTAAGCGCTTAACAAATACCACAATTGATCTTATTATAAGAAATAGCACAGCCTAGTGGAAAGACGACGGGCCTGGGAATCAGAGGATCTGGGTTCTAATCCCAGCGATACATTGGTCGAGTCACTTAACCTCTCTGTGCCTCAGTTACCTCCTCTGAAAAACGGGAATTAAGGCTCTGACAGGGAGAGGGACTGTGATGGGGACAGAGAGAGTGTCCGATCTATCTTCTATCATCCCAGTGTTTAGTACAGTGTCTTGCACGTAGTAAATGTTTAACAAATACCAGTTAAAAAACAAAACCGGCTGTGAGTTCTAATCCAAGTTCTCTTCACCCTGTGTGCATCAGTTGCCTCATCTACAGAATGGGGATTCGATACCCATTCTCCCTCCTACTTAGACTGTGAGCTCCGGTTAATACCTGATTATCTTGTACCTACCCCAGCACTTAGTTTGGTGCTTGGCACACAGGAAGAACTTAACAGATACCACAATTTTTATTTTGATTGCTATCATTCTCCTTATTAGTATAATTATTATTTGAGTCCCGATTATATAAATCAAAGATCAATCAAAACACCATCAAAAACAATGCCTCGCCTGGAGATTTTGCTCCACAGAGGTCCAGGAAATCACATGAGTTTCCCGAATGGTCAAGACCCTTCTGCATAGGATTCCGGGATAGCTAAAATAATCAACTAACTTCAATCAATCAATCGATCAATCATATTTATTTAGTGCTTATATGTGTGCAGAGCACTGAACTAAGGGCTTAGGAGACGACACAACCCCCTAATTTCTAATCGGGCCTGTTTGTTAGCGATAACCGATACCCTGTTTGATTTTAAATGTGGCAAAGGAGAAAAGGAAAATTACTGGGAGACAAGGAAGCAGCAAGGAATGGTGCATTTATTCAATCGTACAAATTAATGCAATAAAGAGCTCCTATAAGCCATCCGGGTCAGTCACCGTCCTCTCCTTCTCCCCTTCAAATCAATAATTAACTAATGACTAATGAACTAATAAACTAATGAGCATATTCCAAGTGCTAATGGGGAGTGCACTGGAGTAATAGTAATAATGATAATAATGTTATTTATTCATTGCTTACTCTGGGAGAGAATAAGCTTGGGATAGATACAAGATAATTAGATCGCAAACAGTCCCTGGTCCTTACAAGGCTCGCAGTCTAATTAGGAGAGAGAACAGGTATTTGAACCCTTTTTATATATGAGGAAATTGAGGCATAGAGACGTTTGATGGAGTCAGAAGACCTGGGTTCTAATTCCGGTTCTAATATTTGTCTGCAGGATGTCCCTGGCAAATCACTCAACTTCTCTGAACTTCAAATTATCTTATTAAAAATGACCTCATGTGAGCATCATGTTGGACAGGGACTGTGTCCAACTTCATTCCCTTGTATCTACCCCAGCACATAACCAGGTGATCAGATCGTCCCACGTGGGGCTCACAGTCTTCATCCCCATTTTACAGATGAGGTAACTGAGGGTCAGAGAAGTGAAGTGACTTGCCCAAAGTCACACAGCTAGCTTGGCTCAGTGGAAAGAGCCCGGGCTTGGGAGTCAGAGGTCATGGGTTCGAATCCCGACTCTGCCACTTGTCAGCCGTGTGACTCTGGGCGAGTCACTTCACTTCTCTGGGCCTCAGTTCCCTCATCTGTCAAATGGGGATTAAAATAGCACCTAGTCAGTGCTTCACAAGTTCCATTTTTTCCCAAGAGTAAATAGGTAAGAAATTACCAGTTGGTAGAGAGCCTTAAATTCAACGGTAAGGAGTTTCTGTTTACGGCACAGAGAAATGGGTAACCTAAGGGGTTTTGGAGAAGGGAACGATGAGTTCTCCGAAGCATTTTAGGATGTTACAAATGTTTTTGATTAAAAAAAATGATCTAAGTAGGTCTATGCAAGACATACTGAAGACGGAGAAGGCTTGAGGCAGAACGTCCAGAAAGGAGGCGGAGAGTGTAATCCACTTGTGAGGAGTCAAAGACTTTGACTAGGGTATCCCGGCTCTGCCACCTGTCAGCTGTGTGACTTCGGGCAAGTCGCTTGACTTCTCGGCGCCTCAGTCACCTCATCTGTAAAATGGGGATTAGGTCCGTGCCCCCCCAAGTGGGACAACCTGATTCCCCTGTATCTACCCCAGCGCTTAGAACAGTGCTCGGCACATAGTGAGCGCTTAACAGATGCCAACATTATTAGTGGAGAAGAACGGGTGGACCCGGAAAATATTTCAAGCTGTATTAAGCGCCTACCGTTTGCGGAGCACAGTACTACTTGGAAAGGTACAATATAACGGTGTAGCCGACACAATCCCCGTCCGCCACGAGCTTACAGTCTAGAGGGGGAGAGAGACGTTAATGTACAGAATTAAAATTACAGATATCTATGTAAGCGCTGTGGGTCTGGGGGGGGTGAATGAAGGGAGAAAGTCAGGGGGTCGTAGAAGGGAGTGGAAGAAGAGGAAAAGAGGGCTTAGCCAGGGAGGGCCTTTTGGAGGAGGCGGGCCTTCAATAAGGGCTTTGAAGGGGAGGAGGGAAATTGTCGGACAGATATAATAATAATAGTACTTGTTAAGCACACACTATGTGCCGAGCGCTGTTCAAAGCGCTGGGGTAAATAACCTTGGTATTTGTTAAGCGCTTACTATGTGCAGGGCACTGTCCTAAGCGCTGGGGTAGACACAAGGGAATCAGGTTGCCCCACGGGGGGCTCACCGTCTTAATCCCCATTTTACAGCTGAGGGAACTGAGGCACAGAGAAGTGAAGTGACTTGCCCACGGTCACCCAGCCGACAAGTGGCAGAGCTGGGGTTTGAACCCACGACCTCTGACTCCGAAGCCCGTGCCCTTTCCACTGAGCCACGCTGCTTCTTACAAGGTCGATGTAATAACGCTGGTATTTGTTAAGCACTGTTCTAAGCGCTGGGGTCGACACAAGGTAATCAGGTTAACAAATGCCAACATTATTACTAAGCGGCGGAGCCGGGATTGGAACCCGTGACCTCTGGCTCCCAAGCCCGGGCTCTTTCCACTGAGCCACGCTGCTTCTCTAATGATGATTATAATGATAATAATAAGCATTTGGGAGGGTAATCGGTGCCGTTGGCCCCCGGGGCACCAGACAAGACAGTGTGGATGGTTCAGTGCAATTCATCCTGATGCCTGAAAAATCAAGTCCAGAGTATGAAACGTTAAACACCCGGCGAGTGGGGAAGCATGACAGTTCAGAGATATTTCGTCCTGGAGGCGGTGTTGCCTGGTGCACAGAGCATGGGACTGGAACTCAGGGCAGTTGGGTTCTAGTTCCAGCTTGGTCACTGGGCTGCTGGGGATTTTGGATAAATCACCTAACATCTCTGGGCTTCCCTTTCCACATCTGCGAGGGGGAGAGACGGTAGATTGTGAGCCTGGTGTGGGATAGGAACTATATCTCATCTGACCGGATGAGAAGCAGTGTGGTTTAATGAATGGGATTCTGAAGGGCCTGGGTTCTAATTCTGGCTCCACCACTTATCTGCTGTGTGAACTTAATAATGATGTTGGTAGTTGTTAAGCGCTCACTATGTGCCGAGCACTGTCCTAAGCGCTGGGGTAGACGCAGGGGAATCAGGTCGTCCCCCGTGGGGCTCCCAGTCTTCATCCCCATTTTACAGATGAGGGAAGTGAGGCACAGAGAAGTGAAGTGACTTGCCCACGGTCACACAGCTGCCGAGTGGCAGAGCTGGGATTTGAACTCATGACCTCTGACTCCAAAGCCCGTGCTCTTCCCACTGTGCCACACTGCTTCTCTAACTTGGGCAAGTCGCTTCACTTCTCTGGGCCCCAGTGGCCCCAGCTGTAAAATGGGGAATTCAGATGGTGAGCACCGTGTGGGACAGGGACTGGGGAAGCAGCGTGGCTCAGCGGAAAGAGCCCGGGCTCTGGAGTCAGAGGTCATGGGTTCGAATCCCCGCTTGGCCACTCGTCAGCTGTGTGACTGTGGGCAAGTCACTTCACTTCTCGGTGCCTCACTTACCTCATCCGTAAAATGGGGATTAAGAGTGGGAGCCCCACGGGGGACAACCCGATCCCCCGGGTCTCCCCCGGCGCTTAGAACAGTGCTCGGCACCTAGTGAGCGCTTAACAAATACCAAAATCATTATTATCATTATTACCCTAGCACTTAGTACAGGGCCTGGCACATAGTAAGCCTGAACAGATACAATAAAACAACTGCATCGTGCCCAGCACATAGTAAGCGCTTTTGGAGACGCAGCGTGGCTCAGTGGAAAGAGCACGGACTTTGGAGTCAGGGCTCATGAGTTCGAATCCCAGCTCTGCCACTTGTCGGCTGTGTGACCGTGGGCGAGTCACTTCACTTCTCTGGGCCTCAGTTCCCTCATCTGTAAAACGGGGATGAAGACTGTGAGCCCCACGGGGGACGACCCGATTCCCCTATGCCTACCCCAGCGCTTAGAACGGTGCTCGGCACATAGTAAGCGCTTAACAAATACCAACATTATTATTATTATTATTAATAAATGTGATAATAATAGTGAAAATAATTAGTATTTCATTAGGTTACCAGCAGAGGGTGTAGATCGTGTTACTGGCGGCATAGCTGGACCGCTAAAATATTGCAACCACAAAGACAGCTGGAAAAAGCAGGAAAGGAGGAGGAGATACGATGAGATGAGATTACTTGGAGTGTGACACCTCTGTGGGCCGGGGATTGGGTCCAAACTGATTACCTTCCATCTCCCTCGGGGCTTAATATAGTGCTTTTCGCATTAGAGAAGCGGCGTGGCTCGGTGGAAAGAGCCCGGGCTTGGGGGTCAGAGATCATGGGTTCGAATCCCGGCTCCGCCTCTTGTCAGCTGGGTGACTGTGGGCAAGTCATTTCCCTTCTCTGGGCCTCAGCGACCTCCTCTGTACAATGGGGATGAAGACCGTGAGCCTCACGTGGGACGACATGATGACCCCGCATCCCCCCCGGCGCTTCGAACGGGGCTCGGCACATAGTCGGCGCCTAACGAATGCCAGCGTTATTATAAGCTTAACAAGGACCGTGATAACAAGGAGGAGCGGCGCGGCTCAGTGGAAGGAGCACGGGATTGGGAGTCAGAGGTCATGGGTTCGAATCCCGGCTCTGCCACTTGTCAGCTGGGTGACTGTGGGCAAGTCCCTTCACTTCTCTGGGCCTCGGGTCCCTCATCTGTAAAATGGGGATGAAGACTCTGAGCCTCATGTGGGACGACCTAATTACCCTGTACATCCCAGCACTTAGAACATTCATTCATTCATTCAATAGTATTTATTGAGCGCTTACTATGTGCAGAGCACTGTACTAAGCGCTTGGGATGAACAAGTCGGCAACACATAGAGACGGTCCCCGCCGTTTGACGGGCTTGCGGTCTGATCGGGGGAGGTGGACGGACGAGAACGATGGCGATAAATAGAGTCTCGTAAAAACAGTGCGCTGCACATAGTAAGCGCTTAATAAATACCAACATTATTATTATTATTATAACAATGATACAATAACGATGATAAGGTTCAGAGATTCAGATATGAGAAGCAGGGTGCCTAGAGGAAAGAACACAGGCCTGGGAATCGGGAGACCTGGGTTCTAATCCCCGTTCCTACACTGGCCTGCTGTAGGACTTTGGGCAAGGCACTTCATTTCTCTGGGCCTGTTTCCTCAAGGGTAAAATGGGGATTAAGACTGTGAGCCTTATGAGGAACAGGGACTGTGTCCAACCTGACTAGCTAGGAGATTCCCCTAGCGCTTAGTATAGTCCTTGGAACATAGAAAGAGCTTAAAAAATTCCATAAAAAAAAAGAAACAAACTATAAAATGGGGATCTGTTCTCCCTTCAGCTTTGACTGCGAGTCCCATGTGGGACAGGGACTGGTCTGACTAACTTGTATCTATCCCAGCACTTAGAACAGTAGTTGACACATAGTAAGCATTTAACAAATATAATGCTCCCGCTGATAATAATAAGAGTAATAACGAAGAGGGGCTGGTTTGTCAGTTTTTTTTGGTAGGAAGAGGGACGTTATAGCCCCCCAGGAAAACGTTGAGATATCTCTTTTGGATAGGCATTACTCCATCAGTCAATCAATCAGTGGTATTAATTGAGCATTTACTAGCGCAGAGCACTGTACTAAGCACTGGGGTGGATACAAGCTAATAATAATAATAATGTTGGTATTTGTTAAGCGCTTACTATGTGCCGAGCACTGTTTTACGCGCTGGGGTAGACACAAGGGAATCAGGTTGTCCCACGTGGGGCTCACAGTCTTAATCCCCATTTTACAGATGAGGTCACTGAGGCACCGAGAAGTTAAGTGACTTGCCCAAAGTCACACAGCTGACCAACGGCCGATCCGGGATTTGAACCCATGACCTCTGACTCCAGAGCCCGTGCTCTTTCCACTGAGCCACGCTGCTTCTCAGCTAATCAGGTTGGACGCGATCGACGTACCACGCGGGGCTCACGGTCTCAATCCCCATTTTAAGCGGCACTGTGGGCGACTGTTGTCTAATGAGGAGAACGGCAGTTGGTACGAATGACGTCAGATTTGGCTTTAACACTGGAGTATGGCGGAATCAAAGATTTTCGGATGAAGTCCATGTCACACAAGGAAGTCTTCAGTGCCACTTCTTCGTGGAAAGTGCGCCTCTTTCGACACCGGGGTTTACGGGTTTAGAGCTTAATTATTGGCAATCTGAAAATCACTTGGTTAAATCCTGCCCCTAGGGATTAACGAATGTCTTATAACCCCCCCTCTCTCCTCTAAAACAGGAACACTGCAGCCTCCATATCAGTGCTGTTGCCCCTTCAAGACCGACACCGGTGAGGAGAAAGAAACGGATCTGATGAAGACCGAACTAGATCTGCCATTACAAGACCAACGTCCGACAAGCCGAATGTCTTAGAAAACCTCATCGCAAGCATCATGGAAAAATAAGTGAATAACTGGACCGCCTGGGATTGGAAAGCTCAGTAGCACCGCCCTGTACCTTCTCAGTGAACGTGCTACTAATTAGCTGATAATCGGCTACAGTAGTTTACTTAATGAATAAGAGAAAGACATTTCGGATGCACCTACATCCTAAACAAAGTCCTCTCACCGATTACACCTTTATCCAACAGTGAATTCTAACCGACGTTCGCGTTATTACCGTGACGTGTAACGCCGAGGGCCGGCCTGGACATCTCTTCAGATGTTCCAGATTTTCCCGAAGGATAAAAGCCGATGTGTCGGAAAGGACTTTCGAAAACCTTCGGTTGGCCGACTTTCAGAGTCCCGCATAATCGAGATTCTCTCAAGAAGCGTTATAACAGGATCCGCGCCGCTCTAACGAAGCAAGAGTTCCCACGGGCTTTGACCGGAAAATGGGTGTCGTTAAGGGGCACTTTTTTATTACAGAGCCTCTAAGAACACGGGCACTCTAAAAATATAAATTACTAGAAATCATTTGTTTAAATTAATGCCTGTCCATCCCTCTAGTCTGTAAGGTCATCTCGGGCAGGGACCGAGTCTCTCGGGGACTCAGTACACAAAGTAAATGCTCAATAAATACCATCGACGATGAGGATCGATACATCAGTACATCAATCAAGCAAGCAAGCAGTCATATTTCTTAACCATTTACTGAGTGCCAAGCACTGCACTGAGCTTCTAGGGGTGTTCAATAAATAGACATAATTCCCTTTCCTCAAGGAGCTTAAAATCTAGTGGGAAAGCAGACATTAAAACACCTCAGAGGCAGGGGAATCAACCTAGTATAAATATATATACTTAAGTGCTACTGAGGTGGAGAGTGGGGTGAGGACCTAAGTGACCAAGACCTTGATAAAACCCCTTTTCTCACCGCTCCCTCTGCTCCCCTTCTACGCCCCCCTTCACCTCCCCTCAGCTAACTTTCCCCCCTTTCCCTCCGCTCCTCCCCCTCTCCCTTCCCCTCCCCTCAGCACCGTACTCGTCCGCTCAACTGTATATATTTTCATTACCCTATTTATTTGTTAATGAGATGTACATCGCCTCGATTCTATTTAGCTGCTATTGTTTTCATGAGATGTTCATCCCCTCGATTCTATTTATCGCTACTGTTCTCGTCCGTCCGTCTCCCCCGATTAGACCGCGAGCCCGTCGAAGGGCAGGGACTGTCCCTATCTGTTACCGATTTGTCCATCCCAAGCGCTTAGTACAGTGCTCTGCCCATAGTAAGCGCTCAATAAATACTACTGAATGAATGAATGAATAAAAGGGTCGATTATCCAAGTCAACGTGGTGGCAGATGGAACGGGCTCGACGGCCGGAGGAATTCCGAGGCTGATCAAATTCATTCCTTCAGTTACGTTTACTGAGCGCTTACTGTGGCAGAGCACTGTACTAAGCGGTTGGGAGATCACGATGCCATAATAAACAGACACATTCCCTGCCTCCAATTAACTTTCCATTAGCCAGAGGCTAGCACGTATCCGCAAAGACTCGGTCGATCGATCAACGGTATTTATTGAGCACTTACTGAGTGGAGAACACTGTACTAAATGCTCGGGAGAGTCCAACATAGAGTTGGTAGACACACTCCCCGTCACTTCCAGGGCACCCCGAGGGGCGTTAGTGACCCTTCCTAATCACAGCTGGGGAAGGAATCGGAAAAGAAATCGCGGCAGTGTTTCAGTAACGCCCTGACCACTTTCTTCCAAGAAGGATTAGATGATTAAGAAGCAGCGGGGCCCAGTGGATAGAACATAGGCCTGGGAGTCAAGAGGACCTGGGTTCTAATCCCGCCTCAGCTACTTGTCTGCTCTGTGACCCTGGGCAAGTCACTTCACTTCTCTGCGCCTCAGAGACCTCATCTATAAAATGGGGATTAAGACTGTAAACCCAATGTGGGACAAGGACTAGGTCCAACCCGATTGCCTCGTATTTACCCCAGCACTTAGTAATAATAATGATAATGTTGGTATTTGTTAAGAGCTTACTCTGTGCAGAGCACTGTACTGAGTGCTGGGGTAGATACAAGGTCATCGGGTCGTCCCACGTGGGGCTCGCAGACTTAATCCCCATTTAACAGATGAGGTCACTGAGGCCCAGAGAATAATAATAATAATAATAATGATGCTGGTATTTGTTAAGCGCTTACTATGGGCCCAACACTGTTCTAAGCGCTGGGGTAGACACAGGGGAATCAGGTTGTCCCACGTGGGGCTCGCAGTCTTAATCCCCATTTTACAGATGAGGTCACTGAGGCCCAGAGAAGTGAAGTGACTCGTCCACAGTCACACAGCTGACAAGTGGCAGAGCCAGGATTCAAACCCATGACCTCTGACTCCCAAGCCCGGGCTCTTTCCACCGAGCCACGCTGCTTCTGTGTAGTAGAGTGCCTGGCGCATAGTAGTGCTTAATAAATACCACTATCATTATTTTAAGTAGTAGCATTAATAGTCATAGAATTTATTAAGTGCTTACTGCTTGCAGAGCACTGAACTAAGCGCTGGGAGGTAATACAGAGGACAGAATTAGACATGGTCTCGGTCTTTCAGTCAGAGGTCATGGGTTCGAATCCCTGCTCTGCCACGTGTCAGCTGTGTGACCGTGGGCAAGTCACTTCACTTCTCCGTGCCTCAGTTCCCTCATCTGTAACATGGGGATGAAAACTGTGAGCCCCACGTGGGACAACCTGATCACCCTGTATCTCCCCCAGCGCTTAGAACGGTGCTCGGCACATAGTAAGCGCTTAACAAATACCAACATTATTATTATTATTATCTTTCAGAAGTATAACAGTTTAATGGAAATGACCTACCTTTCAGCCACTAATAAATGAGGAGCAGGGAGTCCTAATGGAAAGAGCACAGGATTGGGAGTCAAAGGACCTGGGTTCTAATCCCTATTTCTCCACTTGCTTATTGTTGCGTGACCTTGGATAAGTCATCTCACTTCTCTAGACCTCATTTTCCTCATCTATAAAAGAGGAGTTCAACGCCTGTTCTCCATCCTACTAAAACTGTGAACCCCAGGAGGGACGGGGACTGCGTCTGACCCGATGAACCTCTATCTCTCCCGGTGCTCCACCCTCGACTCTCTCCCCTGCCGCTTCTGCCCAGCGTGGGTGAGTTTTGGAAGGAAGCAATGGTGAAACATTTCCATATTTTTACCGAGAAAACTCTCTGGATCCACTACCAGAACGACTGCAGAGGGAGAGTGGGGCGTTCGGGGAAAGATAATAATAATAATGTTGGTATCTGTTAAGCGCTTACTATGTGCAGAGCACTGTTCTAAGCGCTGGGGTAGATACAGGGCAATGAGGTTGGCCCACGGGAGGCTCACAGTTGATCCCCATTTTCCCGATGAGGTAACTGAGGCCCAGAGAAGTGAAATGACTGGCCCACAGTCACACAGCTGACGAGTGGCAGAGCAGGGATTCGAACCCATGACCTCCGCCTCCCAAGCCCGGGCTCTTTCCACTGAGCCAGGCTGCTTCTCATGTGTCCGTGGTGTCGCTACGGGTAGGAAACGTCTCGACGGCGTAAGAAAGGACAGGATCCCAGTGCTAAGAGCGGGGCTTGACACGTCGTAAGCCTTTAATGAACACCATAAAAGAGCTTCTGTCAAAGTTTGTCCCCTTTTGCATTTTTAGACTCTGATCCCATTGAGGGACAGGGAAGATGTCGGATTCCCACCTGTGCATTCTTCCCCGGCACTTAGTTAAGTGTTCGGCAAGTATTATTACTACCAGTTATAAAATATTCAGATCCGAACATAGACCTGCCAACACCTACCGGCCAGGAGGAATGTTCTACTCAATTGTCTTCTCTGGCTCTTCCTCCAAATATAGAAATTTCAAAGGCACTCCCATCTTTAAGAAAGGGAGAAATCAATCAATCACTCCATCCGCAGCATTTATTGAGCGCATACACTGTGCTGATCACCGTCCTAGTTGCTTGCAGGAGAACAGTACAGGGGAGTTGTTAGGAACTTCCCCTGACCTCGGGGTGTTCATATTTTCTGGTATATCTCACTGATCTCCATTACGGTAAATTTAGAACAGACAAAAATCCTTCTGGTCCAGCCACTGAAGAACGTCATTAATCTTGCAGTCCCAAAATCTGCAAATCTGGATTTGCGGCAGGGAGCCGAGATCTGTGTTGCACATCAGATATGGGAGAATGCCAGAGACCAACAAAATTCTTAGATTGTCAGGCCCTTAAGGCCAGGAACCATCTCTAATTCTCATCTGTAGATTTCTTTCCAGGGCTTCGGATCTCGCTCTGTACATAGTAAGCACTTCACTTAAAAAGAAAAAATTACGGTATTTGTTAAGCGCTTACTGTCAAGCACGGTTCTAAATTCTGGGATAGATATAAGTTAGTCAGGTCCCACCCAGGGCTTACATTCTAAATAGGAGGGAGAATAGATATCTCATCCTCATTTTACAGTCGAGGAAACTGAGGCATAGAGAAGTGAAGTGACTTGCTCAAGGTCACACAGTGGGGGAATTGCATTGGAACTCAGGTCCTTCTGACTCCCAGACCCATACCCTCTCTGTTAGGTCACACTGTTTCACTGTTTTAAGCTCTTGGGAGCTAACAATGAAATCGGAAGACCCTGCTCTGCCCTGGAGGTTCTTGTGGCCTAAAATTAATTGATTGGAATAATAATAATAATGATAATAATGGTAATAATGATAGCAGTTTTTGCTAAGCACTTATGCGCTAAGCAGTGCTCTCAGTTCTGGGACTTATACAAGATAAACTGACCCAACACAGTCCCTATCCTACATGAAGTTCCCAATCAAAATTTCCCCCTCTAAAATATACCCTCCTTGAGGGGAGAGATTATGTCTACCAGGTCTATTGTTTTGCAATAATTGTTACATACTTACTATGTGCTAGGCACTGTATCAAGTGGTAGAGTGAATAAAAGACAATGGGGTTGGACACAATCCCTTTCCCATCTGGGGCTCATGGTCTTAACCCCCAGTTTCCAGAGGAGATACCTGAGGCACAGAGAAGTGAAGAGACTTGCCCAAGTTCACACAGCAGACAAGTGGCAGAGCGGGGATTAGGTCCGTACTCTTCCGAGCACTCAGCAGAGAGCTCTGCACACCTTCAGTGCTCAATAAATCCCCCCGATAGTGCTGTTAGGTAAAAATGAGAAGGGAGAGGTGAAGCAGAGTGGGGAGAATTTGACCACAGGGATTAACTCATTAAACGGAGCGAGAACCGCAGGAAAGAAAACACAGCACGGAGAGACTCGAATGCCAGTTGTAAGCAGCAATAAAAGTGACGCCATCTCTAGTGACCTCTTACCTTCCTCTACCTTCTCCCCTCCTTCCCTCCTGTTCTCCTCTTCTTTTTCCTACTTCTCCCCCTAATTGCTAGAGGATAATAAACCCACTCTCATTGAACGTTACAAAAATTACGCAGAAGAAGGATTCGATTGTGCGAGTAAATGCTAGGGTGGATCGGGAGATAAATAGAAGGACAAACAGATGGCTAGATGGAGGAATAAAAGGAGGGAGAGATGGATAATTAATTTTAATACCACCGTCCCCCGCTAGATTGTTAGCTCTCGGAAAGCAGCGATCACGTGCGCTGACCTTGTATAATCCCAAGCGCTTAGTACAGTGCTCTTTACGTAGTAAGCATTCAGTGAATACCACTGATGGATGGATCGATCGATACAGTGCTCTGCATAGAGTAAGTGCTCGATTAATGCTATCGGTCGACTGAGACCGTAAGCCCGTCAAACGGCAGGGACCGTCTCTATCTGTTGCCGACTTGTTCATCCCAAGTGCTTAGTACAGTGCTCTGCACATAGTAAGCGCTCGATGAATACTATCGAATGAATGAATGAATAGACGGGAAGATATATAATAGCTACATAGATGATAGCAGCGTGGCTCAGCGGAAAGAGCACGGGCTTGGGAGTCACAGGTCGTGGGTTCGATTCCCGGCTCTGCCACTTGTCAGCTGTGTGACTGTGGGCGAGTCACTTCACTTCTCTGTGCCTCATTTACCCCATCTGTCAAATGGGGATTAAGACTGTGAGCCTCACGTGGGACGACCTGATTCCCCTGTGTCTACCCCAGCGCTTAGAACAGTGCTCTGCCCATAGTAAGCGCTTAACAAATACCAACGTTATTATTATAGACTGATGATGGACAGGCAGATAATGGATAGAGATGTAGATAGCTGGATGGATAAATGGATAATCTCACGGTGTTGCCAGAGAGAATTATCCATTCCCACTCCTTCTTGTGTCATCCTGACTTGCTCCCTTCATTCATTCCCCCGTCCCAGCTCCACAGCGCTTACGTCCACATCCGCAATTTATTCATTTCTATTAATGTCCGTCTCCCCCGCTAGACCGTAAGCCCGTTGTCGGCGGGGAATCCGTTTTTGTCTTCCTGTTTTGCTCCGCCAAGAGCTTAGCGAGGTGCTCTGCACCCAGTAGGCGCTCAGTACGTACGATTGGCTGACTGAAGGGAAGCCGCCACTCACCCGTGCTGTCTCGGAGAGGTTTTCCTTTTTCCTTGGAGGCCAGGAGGAAGCTAGCTCACAGACGTAGGGGCTGGAGGCCCGGGGAGCCGCAGCGGCGATAGGAGATGTTCTCCGTTTCGCCTCCCTCCGTCTGCTAGGCCTCACCTCCTTCTGCTCCAGGTCAACAGACGATCTCTCCGGGAGCGCTGAGTGGGTTGATGGGTGCGTGTGTGAGTGTGGGCTGCGTTTTGGGGGGCTGGGTATAAGGAAAGGGATAAGGGAAGGGGAGGAAATCAGATCGGCTCCAGTCTCTGGCCCACATGGGCCTCACAGTTCAGATAGGAGGGAGTAGAATTTACTCCCCATTTTACAGACGGGGAAACCGAGGGGAAAGAAGCTAGTGACTTGCCCAAGGTCACACAGCAGACCAGCGGTGGAGCTGGGATTATCCTGATGAGGTTGTCTTGTTTTTGTTCTGTTCTGTTTCGCTTTTCTGTCCATCCCCCACCCCCCCGTTTAGACCGTGAGCCCGTCACTGGGCAGGGATGGTCTCCATCTGTTGCCGAATTGTCCATTCCAAGCGCTTAGTACGGCGCTCTGCACATAGGGAGTGCTCAATAAATACTATTGAATGAATGAACTTTGGGTTCCTGGGGAAGGCGAGGACATAATTTCTAAATTCATTGCGAGCCAGCGTGGCCTACTCGAAAGAGGAAGGACCCAAGACTTGATCGCTTGCCTGCTATGTGGCCCTGGGAAAGTCATTTCATTTCTTGCGCCTCAGTTTCCTCAACTGAAAAAAGGGGATTCGATTCCCTCCTTCTTAGACTGTGAGCCCTGTGTAGGATAGGGACTGAGTATCCCTAATCGTCCCCACTGCTTGGCACATGGTAAGCACTTAACAAATACCAACGCCATTATTATTATTATTATTGGAGAGTTAATGGCTGGGAAAGTTGACCAAAGGAAAAATGGTGAGAAACAAGAAAGATCGGATAAGAGTAGCCTGGATAACCCACAGTGTTTAATAATCGCCCCCTGAATAACCAAGTTCGCTTTAACGGGAGGGAGCAAATATACTTTCAATCAGTGAATCAATCAATCAATCGATGGTATTTATCGAGCGCCGCTCTGTGCAGAGTACCATACTGAGTGTTTGGGCGAGTCCAATACAGTCAAATTGGTAAACATAATCCCTGCTGTCTAGGTGTTTACAATTTTGTATGCAGCCCGGCGTAGTGAATAGAGCCCGGGCCTGGGAGTCAGAGGGTCGTGGGTTCTAATCCCGGCGCTGCCACCTGTCTGTTGTGTGGCCTTAGGCAAGTCACTTCACTTCTCTGTGCCTCAGTTATTTCATCTGTATAATGGGGATCGAGACCGTGAGACCCACATGGGACAAGGTCTGCGTCCAACCCAGTCCGCTCGAAACCTCCCCGGCGCCGAGTGCAGTCCCTGGCACGTAATAAGCGCTTACCAAATACCACGGTTATTATTCCTGTGGGGAAGAACGACATTGAAAGAAATCCCAGATGAGGAAACAACAGAGTATAAGGGTACGTAAGTACCCTCGTGGGTCTGGGGTGGGGTGACTGAGTGATCAGTACAGTGCTCTGCACACGGTAAGCGCTTAATAAATGCGACTGAATGAATATTAAAGAGGTTAAGGGGGAAAGACTGGGGAAATGGGCTTCGGGGAGGAAATTCTAGGCCTAAGAGAGGATGTGAGCAAGGGGTTAGCAGTGAAAGGCAAGATCCGGGTAAATTCAGTAGGTTGACATTAGAGGAAGTGCGTGGGCTAGGTTGTAGTAGGAGATGGCTGAGGTATGTGAGAGTTGATTGATGATAAAGCTGATGGTGAAGAGTTTCTGTGTGATGTGGAAACGGGAAGGCGAACTTTGGAGGGGTTTGTAGCTTGGGGAGACATGTGCGGAATGTTTTTTTCAATAAAAATGATCCCGGGGAGAAGAGTGAAGTGCAGACCGTAAACTCACTGTGGGCAGGGAAAGTAATAATAATTATGGTGTTTGATAGGCGCCGACTCTGTGCAGAGCACCGTTCTAAGCGCTGGGGGAGATACAGGATAATCAGATTGTCCCATGTGGGGCTCACATTTTTTAATCCCCATTTTTGCAGATGAGGGAACTGAGGCGCAGAGAAGTGAAGTGACTTGCCCAAGGTCACAGAGCAGACAAGTGGCGGAGCCGGGATTAGAACCCACGCCCTCTGACTCCCAAGCCCGGGCTCTTTCCACTGAGCCACGCTGCTTCTCTGTCTGTTTATCGTTACATTGTACTCTCCCAAGTGCTTAGTACAACGCTTGGCACACGGTAAGCGCTCAATAAATACATTGGAATGAATGAACGGAGAGGGGAGAGAGAGGAGGCAAGGAGGCTGGCGCGGTTGTCTAAGATGGATAGGATAAACGCTTGGATCATCGTGGTATCGGCTGGAATTGAGAGGAAAAGGAGGATTCCAGATTATTCTTGGAGAGCTGAATCAACCTAGAAAAACATCGCTAACCCATTTTGGAGGAATGATAATTTTAAAATGGAACTGGAATATCTTCATTAGAATTTCTAGGTAAGAGGTGTCTCTCACCAAATTCCGTCAGCGTCGATAAATAGACTTCAGTAGTTCTTGCCTTTTAATATCTCAAAAGTGTTAAGCTCCGTCACTTCTAAATAAATCTCTACATTCAACTGTGACCACACAACCAGATTTAAACTGGAATTTTCAGTCTAAGGGGGAAAATTGGAAATTGTGGGCAGGGAACGCGTCTGCTTATTGTTATATTGTGTACTCTCCCAAGCGCTTAGTACACTACTCTGCACACAGTGAGCACTCAATAAATAAGATTGAATGAATGAAATAAGATTATTTTTCTGACTCCTGGGCAAGAAAATTGCTTAAATTTTCAATTTAGCAAACTGGGTGGTCTCCATCTACAAATTCCGTGCCGGCGTTACATTTGTTGCTAACTCTAACTCTTTTTATGGTATTTGTCCCGACACTGTACTAAGATACGGGTTAATCAGGTTGGATGCAGTCCCCGTCCCACACGGGGCTCACGGTCTCAATGCCCATTTTACAGATGTGGTAACTGAGGCACAGAGAATTCCAATGACTTGCCCAAGATCACACAGCAGACGAGTGGCGGATCGGGAATTAGAACCCAGGTCTTTCCGATTCCCAGGCCCGTGCTCTATCCACTAGGCCGTGACGCTTCTCTTCTGATACCTTCTGATGCCTGCAGGAATCCCGGCTCGGCCGCTTGTCAGCTGTGGGACTTTGGGCAAGTCACTTCACTTCTCGGTGCCTCAGTGACCTCATCTGTCAAATGGGGATGAAGACCGTGAGCCCCACGTGGGACAACCTGACTCCCCTGTGTCTCCCCCAGCGCTTAGAACGGTGCTCGGCACATAGTAAGCGCCTAACAAACACCAACAGGGTTTCAAAATGCGACAGAAGCAGCATGGCGTAGTGGATAGAAGGTGGGCCTGGGAGTCAGAAGGTCATCTGTTCTAATCCCAGCTCCGCCACCTGTCTGCTGCGTGACCTTGGGCAAGTCACTTCACTTCCCTGTGCCTCGATTACCTCATCTGTAAAATGGGGACTGAGAACTGTGAGCCTCACGTGGGACAGGGACTGCTTCCAACCTGATTCAATGTTGGTATTTGTTAAGCGCTTACTATGTGCAGGGCACCGTCCTAAGCGCTGGGGTAGACACAGGGGAAATCAGGTGGTGCCACGTGGGGCTCCCGGTCTTCATCCCCATTTTACAGATGGGGTGACTGAGGCACAGAGAAGTGAAGTGACTCGCCCACAGTCACACAGCTGACAGGTGGCCGAGCCGGGATTCGAACTCATGACCTATCTTGAAACTCCACCGCTTCCTTCCACTTGCGATTTATTTTAACGTCCATCTCCACCGCTAGATTGTAAAGTGCTTGAGGGAAAGGATCGTGTCCAACTCTTTAGCCTGCTCCAAAACGTTTAGTACATTGTTGGGCATAGATTAAGCATTAATACCATCGACTGCCTGATCGATAAACCAAACACGCATCCTATCTAAATAAATCAACCTCAACTAGTTACTCAAAAGAAAACTTGGAGGGAAAATAATTCCACTTCGGAATCTCCCCACCAACCGTTAGCCTAAAATCAATATTTTAATCCGAACATGATTAAAAAAACAGGCATCTCCCGGTTATCGATTTCCCCCCCAGAGACAAAAGTCAGCCTGCGAAAGGAGAAAGACGAGAGAGCTGAAACAACCAGCAGGTGGAAGTGCTATTCGAAAGGGCAGGGTGGGTGCTGAGTTCTTCAAAACCCACAAGGATAACCCTTCTCCCCTCTCTTGCAGTATTTTGCTCTCAAACCCAAAAGCTCACTTGATCCATCGGGCCAGAAACTGGACCCGCCGATTATTTCAATCCTCCTAGGCTTTCGAATATGAATCCTAAGAGTGTTCGAACACGCATCTGGGCACTATTTTCGCTCCCCAGTGCCCCGGGTTGCCGATGATAATAATAATGTGGGTATTTGCTAAGCGCCTACTAGGTGCCGAGCACCGTTCTGAGCGCTGGGGTAGACACAGGGGAATCAGGATGTCCCACGTCGGGCTCACAGTTTTAATCCCCCTTTTACAGATGAGGGAACTGAGGCCCAGAGAAGTGAAGTGACTCGCCCACAGTCACCCAGCTGACAAGCGGCCGAGCCGGGAGTCGAACTCGTGACCTCTGACTCCGAAGCCCGGGCTCCCTCCACTGAGCCACGCTGCTTCTCCACGGAGTCCGCGCGTCGCATTTCCCTTTAGAATACATCATGCCACTTGCAGGACCGTAGAGCGGGGCTACTACGATTCCTCCTCCAACCACCTGTTCCCCTTTCACCCTTTCACTCGATTCCCCCGCGCCAGGCTTGACGTGTTGCGACCGCTATCCGCACACCAGGTGACTTGAAAACCTAGCCCTAAATGACGCTGTGAACCCATTCCGCGCCTCTCCCTCACAACCCCCCCCCCCAAGTTGGGCGGGATCCAGCGCTAATTTTAAGATTTCAGAAGGGTCGTTTAGAGAACTGACGTCTGAGGTGGCCGTGTTGCCAAGTACGGGATTTCTGTTTACCCGCGGTGAAATTCAGGGAGGGTGACCGAAAGGTAGGTCTGTTACAGTGAGCGTATGTTATTGTTCCCCACGACGACCGTGGCTTAATCAAGCAGTGTTCATCCAGGGTGTCATGTCTTTGCATTTTTGCATGTAATAATAATGGTAGAAGCAGCGTGGGCTCCGTGGAAAGAGCCCGGGCTTGGCAGTCAGAGGTCATGGGTTCGAATCCCCGCTCGGCCACTTGTCAGCTGGGTGACGGTGGGCGAGTCACTTCACTTCTCGGTGCCTCAGTTACCTCATCTGGAAAATGGGGATTAAAACTGCGAGCCCCACGTGGGACCGCCTGATCGCCCTGGATCTACCCCAGCGCTTAGAACAGCGCTCTGCACACAGTGAGCGTTTAACAAATTCCAACGTTATTATTATTAATTGGTTTTATTATTATTATTAACAGTAATGATGATGATGCTATTTGTTTAGTGCTTACAATACGTCAAGCACCGTTCTAAGCACTAGGGTAGGTGCTAGGAAATTAGGTTAGCTAGAGGTCCACGTGGGGTTCACAGTCTTCATCCCCATTTTACAGATGAGGTAACCGTAAGTGCTCACTGGGTGCGGAGCGTCGCGCTAAGCGCTGGAAGAGAATACACAGGTGGTGATACACGGGGATCACAATCTCCGGGATTGAGCGGGGAGAAGGGATTGGAAACAGACACATCAGGAGTGGCGAAGCATTAAAACCCAACACAAACAAATGGACAAAAGAGGTGCAAAGTCTCTGCGGCAATTAAGGAGCCCGAGAGCAGTTACTAATATCCTTTCATTCATTCGATCATTCATTCCCTCAATCGTATTTACTGAGCACTTACTGTGTGCAGGGCACTGTACTAAGTGTGTGGAAAGTACAGTTCAGCAATAATGAAAGACAAACCCTGCCCACACTGGGCTTACGGGCTAGAAGCGGGGAGACAGACATCAAAATAAGTAAACAGGCATTAAATAAACACAAAGAATACATCTATATATGTAAATAAATACATATCTACATATGTCCTGAGGGGTGGGGAGAGAGGAGAGCGAGGTGAGGTGACGCAGAAGGGAAGAGGAGCTGAGGAAAAGGGGGGTTTAGTCCTGGAAGACCTCTTGGAGGAGGTGACCCTTCAGTAGAGAATCCCCTTCCCACTTTCCAATGTTGAAAATGAAAACTAATTAAAAGAGAATGATGCAGGACTATATTCCTTCTCAGAATCCAAGATCCTTACAGTTCTCGTTCTATTCTCCGACATGCAGGGGGAACCAAGGCAGAGAATCCTGGCTGCTAGATAGACTGGAGGGGATCGTTCATCAATCCCTCCGCTAATTCCGTTCGTGGCCTAAAAGCCCGTGAAAATCTTACCCGAAGAAAGAGCTTACTGCGGAGGAGGTCCGTTTCGGAAGACAAAGAAGAAAATACTGTCTGAATGCTTACCTAATACAGACATTATTTCTCGTCCTCCAGTCGGTCAATCATTTTATTGTGCACTTACCGTGTGCGGACTACTGTACTAAGCTCTTGGGAGAGTACAGTATCCCAGAGTTGAGAGACATGTTCTTTAGTGGGAAGAGCACGGGTCTGGCAGTATGGGGGCATAGGTTCTAATCCCAGCTTCCTACTCCCTCTTATTCAGACTGTGAGACGGGTCCCGGTGCAAACTGATTATCTCGCATCTACCCCAGGGTTTAATTCAGTGCTCGGCACGTAATAAACGCTTAACGAGTGCCATAGTTATTATCTCTACTGAACTGGAAACTCTTGTAGAAGACTACTAGATTGAGAATTTCCTAAGAACCAGAAACTAGTCTTCCTTCTCTTCACAAAACTCGCCAGCACCTACTACAGTGTTCTACGTGGTTTGGTGCTTAGAGCCTAGGCCTGAGAGTCCAAAGGATCCAGGTTCTAATCCCGACCCTGCCGCTCATCTGCCGCGTAACCTTGGGCCATCCATCTAACTTCTCTGAGTCTCAGTTACCTCATCTAAAAATGGGGATTCAAGACTGTGAGCCCCATGTGGGACATGGACTGTGTCCAGTGCCATTAACTTATATCTACCTCAGTGCTTAGTACAGTGCCTGGCACATAGTAAGCACTTAACAAATACCATAAAAAAAATGCAACATGATGCTGGTGACTGTGATAACTCTGCCCCTCCATATCAAATGTCACTTCTCTTGTCCAAACGCTCTTACGCTCTTACACCTCCAGAATGTATTAGTAGAGGAAAGGGTTAGGAATGTTAAAAAGAATCAGGCAGTTTTATAGACAACTTGTCCTTGATGACGTATTAGGGGGGAGAGTTAGGAATGTAAGAAGGATGGATATAAATGAAGATATTCATTATGCTAAAATTCTCAGCTGCTGACACCTCGGAAATAGAATACTGGCCTGGATAAGTCACACCCAGAATGAAAGGGCTTATGGCCTTATTTAAAAAAAAAATCCCTTCCCATTTACGGGCCACAGCGACTGAAGGGAATGTACTGTCATCATTGATTAAATTCTAAGCTCAATTCCCCTATTCCCAAGCTCCTAGCTCCAGAGGGTGAGCAGTCTCTGCCTTCTTCCCACAGTCTTTGAGATAGCCAGGCAAGGCAAGAGGACTTGGGCCGATAGCAGAATTATGTAGGATCCTTGCGGCCTGGTTAGAACACCACAGAGTTGACCCTCCGGGTTACAATAATAATAATATTTGCGATATTAGCTAAGCACTGTTCTGGGCATTGTGGTAGATACAAGAATATCAGGATGGACACCGTCCCTAACCCGCAAGAGGCTCATAGTTTTAATCCCCATTTTACAGATGAGGTAACCGAGGCCCAGAGAAGTGAAGTGACTTACCCAAAGTCATACAGGAAGCAGCGTGGCTCAGTGGAAAGAGCCTGGGCTTCGGAGTCAGAGGTCATGGGTTCGACTCCCGGCTCTGCCACTTGTCAGCTGGGTGACTGTGGGCAAGTCACTTCACTTCTCTGGCCCTCAGTGACCTCATCTGTAAAATGGGGATTAACTGTGAGCCTCACGTGGGACACCCTGATGACCCTGTATCTACCCCAGTGCTTAGAACAGTGCTCGGCGCATAGTAAGCGCTTAACAAATACCAACAGGAGACACACGGTGGAGTTGGGATTTGAACCCAGATCCTTCTAACTCCCAGGCCCGGGCTCCAAACCCAGATCCTTCTAACTCCCAGGCCCGGGCTCCACCCACTACAACATGCTGCATCCTGCCAGGGGAAATAATTGTCCACAGGGAAAATAACTGTCCTCAGCTAACAATCATTTCTGGGTTCATTTCTGCCCTCTTAGTATCAATCGATGGCATTTATTGAGCGCTTACTATGTTCGGAGCACTGTATTAAGTGCTTGGGAGAGTGCAATACAACAGGACTAGCAAGCACCTTCATTATGTTCCTTCTAGGGAGCATTTAGTCTTTCAAATCACATAATCTTAACTAAAGTGCCGTATTTTGTTCAATAAGGCAGGAAGGGTCAATAAGACAAGACCAATATGGGGTAAAGTGAGGCTTCTACTTCTTCCCACGCTATCTGATCGTCATTCCCGGAACTCATCTGCATTTTTTTTTAAGACGTCTTGGACTGTGGAGGGAAATCTCTCCTGCAAAAAATTCCAGGGTTACTTTTCAAGTAAGGGAGCTTTGGGAAGACCTGATCCCCACAGACCAACTTCGGTCGAGCCACGGAACTTCATGGACTTGCCGGGTGATATTTCTGCATCACTTCAAGAGAGTTTCTTTTGTCTACCTGCTAAGAAAGTGTCATTCTAGATCTGAGATATTCGTAGCACCCGCTGTTAGGGTAAAGAAGAACCCTACACCTTCGAAATGGCAGCCTGGAGAATACGTTTTCTCCCTAGAACCCAGAGGTTGCTGTGAAATCACCTGCAAGCTGATAAATAAAGACCTAATTAACTAATTGTAATTTATCCAATGCACCTCAGTCCCCGATTTAAATTTCGCCGGGTTGGTCTTGGACATTTTTCAAGAAATTCAAGAAATTCCCATTGCAAAATCCACACTTAGACATGTACTAATGGTTGAGCGGCAACTTCATTCATTCAGTTGTATTTAATGAGCACTTACTATGTGCAGAGCACCGAACTAAGCGCTTGGAAAGTACGATTCAGCAACAAAATGAGACAATCCCAGCCCGACAACGGGCTCACAGTCCGGAAGACTCACAAATAGGTCATGGCATTCCTTCCCCAGGTGCAATATGGACTTTGGGAGAACTGGATTTAGCATTATTCCAGTTCCGCAGTCCACCCTCAGTCAAAGTTTTCAAGAGGTTTTCATGCAAGGTAAATAATAATAATAATGATGGTATTTGTTAAGTGCTTACTATGTATCTGGTCCTGTTCTAAGCGCTGGGGTAGATACAAGGTGATCAGGTTGGACACAGTCCCTACCCTACGTGGGGCTCACAGTCTTAATTCCCATTTCACAGATAAGGTAAGTGAAGCCCAGAGAAGTGAAGTGACTTGCCCGGGGTCACCCAGCAGACAGGTGGCGGGGCCGGGATTAGAACCCATGTCCTTTTTCTTTTTCTGAGAGGAAAAAGGGTCCTCTCGGGCCCGTGCTCTACCCATTACGCTATAGTGTGGGAATGTCAAAAACACCACCTCCATTAAAAAACGCAACTTCCGTTCAGTCCACCATAGGATTTTTCAGAGACCCATAATGATTCCCGCAACTCCATGTGGCTTCTGAGCTATATCCTTATGGGATCTTGTTATCTTTTGAAAGCTTCGGCGTTTTAAAATGTGGACCTTCCCACCTTTGGAGATTAACAGAAGCAGTGTGTACAAGCAGCACTGCCTAGTGGGTAGATCACGGGCCTAGGAGTCGGAAGGCCCTGGGTTGTAATCCTGGCTCCACCACTCGTCTGCTGTGTGACCTTGGGCAAGTCACTTCACCGCTCTGTGCCTCAGTGACCTCATCTGTAAAATGGGGATTAAGATTATGAGCCCCATGGGGGACAGGGACTGTGTCCAACCCAATTGCCTTCTATCTACCCCACCACTTAGAAGAGTGCCTGGCACATAGTGAGCACTTAACAAATACCATTTAAAAAAATGAACAGAATACAACGCATTCCCTTTACTTAAACGGTGAGCCTCCTTTTGGGAAAGGAACTGTATCCGACCTAATCATGTTGAATCTACTCCACTGCTTACTATAGGGATTGTTTCATGGTGAGCACTCAGCAAGTAATTGTTCTTGTCTGTCCGTCTCCCCCGATTAGACCGTCAGCCCGTCAAAGGGCAGGGGCCGTCTCTATCTGTTACCGATTTGTCCATTCCAAGCGCTTAGTACCGTGCTCTGCACATAGTAAGCGCTCTATATATACTATTGAATGAATGACTAATACTTAATGTTATCATACAGCGCTCCTTGCAGAATGGATCCATTACTCTTTTCCCGGGTTCGTACTTTCACCGTACGGAAACCAAGAAATAACCACCCCGATGGAACAAAAAAAAATCAGTTCTGTCACCAAGTGGTGAGCAGGAAGAAAGAGATAAACCAGATTTGCCAATGAGCATTAAAAAAAAAATCCAAATTTAAAACCAGTTAGACATACAGGATCCGCAGCTGAACACTGGTCTTTCGGCAGGTGGCCGGCGTAATGATCCAGTGTCAGCTTCGGATTGAAGGAAACTCTATGGAACGTGTCAGACCGGCAACGACCGTGGGTGGGTGGGCCTGGGGAGGTGAGAGCCACCAGCACGAATCCTCAGATTCACCTCCGATGTGTAGTGGATAAAGAATAAACCAACAAAGAGTCGCATCCTGCTTTCTCCTCTGACCAGCGACATCCAACACACGGGCGTTGAACCGACGAGCCGGTCTCTCCGGACGTATGGGAACAGCCCACGGAACCCAAGGTAGCGGGAGAGCTTCGCCACAACAGGACGCTTGAGAAATGCTAATTCCATTCTATCGTACTCTCCGAGCGCTAAGTACAGTGCTCTGCACGTATTAAGTGCTCAATAAATACCATCGATCGAATGACCGAGACGGAGCGGACGTCGGGGAGGAAGAGGTCTCCGATCACGCTCGAGGCATCGAGGTGTTGCACAGCCCCCGTTCACACAGCGGGGACACTAACCACGAAAATATTTGGGGGAATGGTGTCTGGATGGAGGAAGAAAAAGCTCACCAAGGAAGGCGACGTGACGGTGAATAAATGTGTGGTGAATTAGGGTGAATAAGGTGAATTCTGTTGCCAATCATGTTGATAACGGGGATGAGGATAGCAAGGCCAGTGAGGCCGCGGAGATGGGAAGGTGTAAATAAAGCACGGTCCCGGGAGTCTGCTGTGTGACCTTGGGTGAGTCACGTCACTCCTCTGTGCCTCAGTTCCCTCATCTGTAAAACGGGGATGAAAACTGTGACCTCAGTATGGGACGGGGGCTCTCTCCAACCTGACTTTCTCGAATCCATCCCCACTGTTTCGAAAGTACCTGGCACATAGGAAGCACTTAACAAATACCACAGTTTTTATTCCGGTGCTTAGTAATAACAATAAATAATACTAATGGTGGTATGTGTTAAGCATTTACTAGGTGCCAAGCACTGTTCTAAGCACTGGGGTAGATACAAAGTAATCAGGTTGTCCCACAAGGGGCTCACAGTCTTAATCCCCATTTTACAGATGAGGTAATTGAGGCACAGAGAAGTTAACTGATTTGCCCAAAGTCACACAGCTGATAAGTGGCAGAGCCGGGATTAGAACCCACAACCCCCGACTCCCAAGCCCAGGCTCTTTCCCCTAAGCCATGCTGCTTACTGTGTGCCTGGCACAAAGTGAGTGTTTGAAAAAATACCGTAAGAAATGACAAATCACCAATCAGGAACTCCCAAAGGATGCGTGGAGGTCAGAGCTCTCAGGTGAGGGAAGCGGGGCTCCAGCCACCTTTCATTCAGTCGTATTTATTGAGCGCTTACTGTGTGCGAAGCATTTTTCTAAGTGCTTGGGAGAGTACAGGAGGACAATAAGCAGACACGTTCCCTGCCTACAGTGAGTTAACGGCCTGGTCCGAGTCGTATTCCCGGGATCTCCCACTCCGTTGAAGAGGTTGGCTTACCGGCCGTCTGGCCGGCGATCTCCGATAAAGGAAATGGAAGCCGCTCCAATCAATCAATCGATATGGGGGGATCAGAGAGGATTTTCAGGGTGTCTGACCTGCCCTCGCGAATGGCTCCCGAGACCTGCCGTTGCCGTCCCCCCCCCCGCGGCTTTAAAATCAAGATAGCATCGCTTCGGATGTATCGGTCGACGGTATTTATTGAGCACTTACTGTGTGCAGAGCACTGTTCTAAGCGCTCGGGAGAGTACGGTCCAACAGAGTTGGTAGACACGTTCGCTGCCCCCAGCGAGCTGGCGGTCTAGAGGGGGAAACAGACATTAGTAGAAATAGATCAATTATGGCTATAGACGGAAGCGCTGCGGGCTGAGGGACGGTTGAATAAAGGGAACGCGGGAGAAGAGGAAATGAGGCGTGGTTGGGGAAGGTCTCTAAACCGCGTCTCTCCGGAGATCTCAGGGTGGTTTCGTTGAAGATCTCGTTCATCTTTACGGCCCCCCCCCCCCCCCAGACAGGGTAGTCAACACCGTCTCCATTTCATACCGTGGCTTAGATTGGTTAAATGACTTCAGAAGCAGCAGTCAGTCGGTCAGTTCTATTTACTGAGCGCTTACTGTGTGCAGACGTGCAGAGCACTGTACCAAGTAATAATAATAAGAATGATGTTGGTATCTGTTAAGCGCTTACTATGTGCCGAGCACTGTTCTAAGCGCTGGGGTAGACACGGGGGAATCAGGTTGTCCCCCGTGGGGCTCACAGTCTTAATCCCCATTTTACAGACGAGGTAACCGAGGCCCGGAGAAGTGAAGTGACTCGCCCACAGTCACGCAGCTGACGAGTGGCGGAGCAGGGATTCGAACTCCCGACCTCTGACTCCAGAGCCCGGGCTCTTTCCACCGAGGCCCCGCTGCTTCTCTAAGTGCGAGGGCCAGTACAGTCTAACAACAGACACCTTCCCTGCCCTCAACGAGCTGATCGCCTAGAGAGGGAGACAGACGTTAATGTACGTAAATATTTATCTGGCCTTGTGGAAAGAGCCCGGCTCCGGATTCTACTGCAGCTCGGCCGGTGGCGTGCTGTGGGACCTCCGGCAAGTCAGTTAACGTCTCCGGGCCTCAGTTTCCTCATCTGTAAAATGGGAATTCTAAACCGGTTCTTCCTCCTGCTTAGACTGTGAGGCCTGTGTGCGACAGGACGGTAAGTGAGCTGATTACGGGCCCCAGGGCTCGTCAGGTAAGAAGTGCCTAACAAGTATCACTATTGTTAGTATATCTATTTCCCGTTATTTTGCTGTTAGATCACCGTTTCCTGTTACCGATGCAACGCTTCTATAAACATCCTTATGTTCTACTATTTCCCTTGCCCCAAATCTATTTTCATATCTGTCTCCCTCTGCAGACCGTAAGCTCTTTGAGAACGGGGCTTGCGTATACCAACTCTGTCGTATAGTACTTTCCCGAGCGTTCAGTACAGTGTTCTGCACAGAGTAGGCATTCGATAAATACCATTGATCGACTGATCACTTTATGCAGATTTTTTAATGTTGATCATGTTTTCCTTTCCTCGATACTTTTAATTCTCGGCAATGAGAAAAAAACGCCTTGCGCGTCCAATCGGAAATAATTTCTGAATAAAAAATAGTTCAGGTAAAACATCAGGTATTGAGTTCAAGCGGGTAAACTAGCTCCTCATTTCATTATCCGATTTCATCGATCTCCACGTCCACGTCAGTTATTACTTCAACATCGTTTTCCGCCTTTTGGGAAAGACTGTACTTTTCGCAAGCACAGTAGTTAATCTCCCCCTTAATAATGTGTCAGAACTTTTACCTAAATGTACAATTACGAAACACTGACTGAAAATGGAATTCTAATCCATCTAATCCATCTTTAGGGGTCACCGCTCTATTGAATATGCTTCTCTTAACTCTCTTATGATATCATAAATATGTCCACCTAATTGAAAAATGCATCGTAGTCCATAAATTATCTCACTCAAATACTTCTTAATGGTTTTCCATCGCAGCACATTTAGCATGTGACATATTTATTCTTTTTTTTAAAAAAAAGAACCCCTAGATCACTACTCCATTTAGCGGAAAGTGCCAGCCATGTGACCTTAAACGAGGACAATTTAGATTCGCCCGGAAGAATTAAATATTGATCTTTCACGCAATTGTGTGGCAAATTGTTTTAAAAGAAGCGATCCGCATCTGTGCTCTAATTGTGGTATTTATTAAGTGCTTGCGATGCACCAGCACTGTACTGAGCCTTGGGGTAGATTTCAAGATAATCAGGTCCCCTCTAGACTGAAAGCTCAATGTGGGCCCGGAATGTGTCTCCTAAATTGTCGCACTGTAGTCTCCCAAGTGCTAAACGCAATGCTTAGCACACAGTAAACACCTCATAAATTTGATCGAGTGACTGACTATGTGAGCAGGAGGTTGTGCAGGTATTGAATCCCCATTTTGTATATTTAGACCCATGGACGTGAAATGACTAGCCCAAGATCACACAGCAGGCAAGTGGCAGAGCCGGGATTAGAACCCAGGTCCTCGGACTCCCCGGCCCACGCTCTAACCGCTAGACCACGCTACTTCTTCTCACGGCCTTGAAGGGTTTTAGCTACGATGAAACTGCCTGACAGCAATCAGGCTCCTCTGGGGAATGGAAATCTCCGCTTCAAGGTCACACTAGTTTAACAGACTATAACCCGACACTTTGGTGAGGTTGTGCTAGAGAAGCAGCGTGGCTTAGTGGCAAGAGCACGGGCTTGGGAGGCGGAGGCTGTGGGTTCTAATCCTGTCCCCGCCACTTATCAGCTGTGCGACTTTGGGCAAGTCACCTAACTTCTCTGAGCTTCAGTTACCTCATCTGGCAAATGGGAAGTAAGACTGTGAGCCCCACGTGGGACAACCTGATTACCTTGCATCTACCCCAGCGCCTAGAACAGTGCTTGGCACATCGGAAGCACATAACAAAATACCATTAATAGTAGCACTGTGCTGTCTCAGCAATGAACTAGGCTCTGTCATGCGTTCAGTTCATGTCTTTTCTTTCTGCTGCGTGTTCAGTCAAGCTGAGAGACCCATTTCATCTCTCCCCAAATCTACCTTTAAACCCACCCAAAAAAAGTCTTTGGAAAAACCTTTCCAATCCCTACCTGAGGTGAGGCCCCGATTAACTCCGAAACCTGCAAAGGTGAGGGCAGGAAATGTGTCTACTGTACACAGGGTACCATGCGCAGTGCTCTGCACATGGTGAGCACTCAATAAATGCCACTGAAGTATCGATTGCGAAGGCGCGGGCTTCTAAATCAGCCTGGTGCCCACCTGCGCTCATGAGAAAATCGGATGAATTTCCTACAGTCCGGTTCCTGAAGAAAGGAGAAGTGAGAAGCGTATCTGGAGCCCTTTCAGGCCCCAGTGCTCAGTACAGTGCTTGGCACGTAGTAAGCGCTTAACAAATACCATCATTATCTATAGATCTCCATGATTCTATTTATCTTGACGATGTTGTCTTCTTTTGTTTCCCTCTGTTTCGCATTGCTGTCTCCCCCCCCCCTCCCCCCACCGCCCCGTTTAGACCGTAAGCCCGTCAGTGGGCAGGGATGGTCTCTATCTGTTGCCGAATTGTCCATTCCAAGCGCTTAGTACAGTGCGCTGCACACAGTAAGCGCTCAATAAATATCACTGAAGGGAATGAATGAATGTCACTCGGGGCAGTGTCATTTCATTTGGTGCGTCATACGCCTCATGAGGTTTTCCCCGTAAACACCCCAGGGCGTGAGCATCAGAACCAAGGCTAGGACATCGGGAATTTGGACCACAAACCCAACACTAACGTTGTTTCCATCGGCTCTTTCCCACTGACCCCAGAGTAGGATGTTAGACGTTAATCGTATCGACATCTAGTCTCCCCTTCCAGACCGTAGGCTCACTGTGGACAGGGAACTTGTCTGCTAATTCTGTATCGTGCTCTCCCAAGCGCTCAGTACAGTGCTCTGCACCCGGTAAGCGCTCAATAAATACAATTGAATGTTGGATCGATTTAGACGAGCAGGACGACTGTGACGCATTTAGCTTCGGGGGAACACGCAACGGTGTTTAGTGATACCCTAATGTGCGCGGAGCACTGAGCTGAGCGCTCGGTGCACGGTAAAAGAAACTCCGGGGCTATTTCTGCTGCAGTCGCCACCGTCATTCAACCGCAGATACATGGGGATGCCACGTATTGCATCAGTGTGCATTTTTCGTTCCCACTGACCATCTTGGGCTACGGAGATTCAAGGCAGACGTCCTTCCCGGCCTTAGAGGAAGCCACTCCGGCGACTCTTTCCCCTTGCGCAAATTACGACCTTCATCGGAAGGCAACGCCGGTGGTGGTAGGAAGGTCTGCAAAGTGGCTATTAAGGCTTTAGAATTACGTTCGGTATTCAGATGGCCAGGATATTCTCCTACTCATGGCTGAGAGGTCAGGCGGAGGGAAGATTTGGATACGTCTGCGCCTGTTCCGTGCTCTTCGGTGTCCTGTGGTAAAACGTGCCGAAGGATATTTTACCCTCCCAATGCCCAGTATTCCCAGAGATTCAAGCCGAAGAGTAAACTGGAGTATATTAACCAAGCCCGAACCTCTCCACTGCTTGAACGGACTCTTTAGATACCCAAATCACCGCTTTTATTAATTGGCCCTCTCAAACCTCTCCGACTGTCAGTCTATCTGGGACAAGAAGTCAGTCGAACTTTTATTACGCACCGAGGAAAAACAAACGTACGACAGATTTTTATTTTCAGGTGCTACAATAGGAAGTATATTGAAACCTAGAGTTGTTCACCCTTTCAAATATCTATAGGCTCTTTTAAAAATTGTAGCATATTTGAGAAAGGACTTTCTTTCCGATAACAACAATAATCTCCCTAGCATAGAGTTTACTTCTCGAAGGAAAGGAAGGATTTTCGGTTGATTTTTCTCCTAACGGCCTTCGGGAGAGTTTCTAACGTATTTTGATAAAGCGGAGTAGATGCCTGTGAATGCAGTATAATTAAGAGTATCACCTAGGTTAGGAAGATTTCCCGAATAACTCTGCCATCGTGATTGACATTTCCACCAAGTTCTCCAATCCCAATTTCATAGGTGTTTTCAATTACAAAACATCCGAGAAAGATACCATCCAGGAGAGCGTACAAGAGGTGTGTGACGCGTGAAAAAAAAAATGCAGAAGACGGTCAGAAAGCATTCCTTAGGAATAATTCATGCAGGAATGTTGTTTGTGAATCGATCAGAAAGTAGGCGAGGATAAAACTGGGTAACCTTGAGTTTCTCTTGCAGAGATAAGGTGTGGGGAGAGGCAAGGAGTCGACAATCCTGTGATCGATCACTATTGAAAACCAATCCGGGGCCAGAAATTCATAACCTTTTCCCGCAAGGTTCTCTCTGAATTATCCAGATGTTTACCTTAAGTCCTCATCTCTGTTTGCCTGGGTAGATGCAGCTCACGGACCACATATTAGTAACTTTGGGATGATATGTCTCTGGGAAAATGAAAACTGGGCATTTTAGGCTTTAGAAGAACATCGTGCTACATGTTCGGTAGAAACGGACTGTCAAAATCTCTAATAGCTGAGAAAGGGTCAGGTTATGAATTCCGAATTAGCAGTTCAGGCTTTTCTTCTTGCATCGAGCATATACTGTGGACAGCGGAAATATCTTGGAAAAACAGCTGTTCCATTTAGGACTCTACAGAGGAGAGGTGTGACAGTAAAGGGCTATTCATAACTACATCGAGTTACTCAGTAATTAGGATCGGCTCTGATTCCAAAGCCCGCACAGTTAAATATAAAGGGCTCTGGAAAAATCAAATCATGGAAACTCGGCATCCTATCAGCTTAAAAAGAAGTGTTCTCTTTCGTGCGACATAAGTGAACTTCCAAGAGAAATTAGAATCTCGTTTTCTAGCACAACTTTGGTGTAAATCGTTTCAAGGGGAATTTTTACAATCGTTGGACTGTCACTGTTCAAAATGACTTATAACGTACAGCTCCCCGTTTCGGAGAAAACAAAAAACAAGAAGAAGAAGAGCCAACTTCAGTGTTGCGAAGAGCTGTCTGAGATACCTGCAGTGAACAATGATGGAAACCATCCAACACCGTAAACCCTGAAGCAAGGAATGTCCATTAACCTAAATAATCAGACTCTGGTTAGATTACCCATCAGAATGGCGTCGATACTTACCTTCCGGGGAAAGCGCCTCCAATCCCGGCGGTACGGAAGCTTTAAACTCACGGATCTGTACTAACCTTGCATTCGACTTGATCGAGAGGCAGCTCAAGAGTAAGGCGGAAGAGTTTTGAGTTCCGAGGGCTTAGGATTTGGTTTTCCCACACCAAAAACCGGACTTCTCCAGTGCCTCCCTGGGCTCCCGCCTAAACTCACCGGGTTATCTTCGAGGTTTTATCCCTGCACATGTTTTCTCATGGCAAAAAGTCCCATTTGACTTCAAGAGGCTCTATTACCGTCTAGGCAGAATTGCAGAATTCCACCACGAATGACCCCGGGGGTTTCATCTCGAAACCCTTATCGACAAAGGCATTAGCAGTGGGGTTGGAGGAGGAGAGAGGAGGGGAGTTAACAGGAGAAGAGCTGTCTAGTACCTGCCGCACTTGTCACATTTTCTGTCATTCGTTCCTGGTTTTGACTTCCCTTCGTCGGTGTGGTCTGAAGCTACTCTCGGGCATTACTTCAGAGGAGCTGCAGTGCTGATTCACTCGGTAACACAGACAAACCCAAGCTTCTCCTTCCCTGACAGGATGCTCTACGTCGGAGATTTCGCCATGAAACTATTACAACCCGTTATCGGATGTTTTACAGACGAAGAAACTGCCTCGGTATAGCACCCTGCAGAGATGAGCGATTGGCACAGCCAGTGGAGACCTCGCAGGTTTGACCTTTTCCCCTATCCTGGCCCGAGATTCTACAAAAGATATAAAAGACACCCCACCTCAGAGACCCCCTTTGGTTACCGTCTCTAGAACCAACCTGGGGTCCAGGATTTTCGGATTTGCAACCGTAGCGCCTCCAGATCGATCTCTCCCGTCTTTACTTTCTGCGCTTTTTTTAGGTAACCTTTCTTGACTCAAACGTTACGGAAAGGAACGAATGAAAAGAAGATGTGCAGAGTGCTGTGGACCAGCAATCTATCAGTCACAGGGAGCCAAGCACATAATTTCTGCTTTCCCTTTAGGTGAGATTGAAAACTCCTACTCTCCTTTCGCTCAGCCAAGGAACCGTACTGTCGGTTAGTTTATCAAGAGAAATGAAGAAAATGTGCATGCACAGAGCGTCAGTTCACTGCCTTTTCTTAAGAGCCCGCTGGCCAGTTCACTCTAAAACAGTTCAAACGTTAAAGTGAGCAAAAGTGCAGTGAAACGATTACTTAAACTTTCCTCATCTGGAGGAATTTTGCCGCGGCGGGTCACCCGAGAATCATAAATTCTGAAGAAAAACGGTTTACGCGCTTCTGACGCCTCAGCTAATATCTCTCTAACGCTTTAGGGTGCCCATACGGTTAGATATTCCTTCTAAGAATTCCTACAGAGGTTGGCAGAACCACACGCAATTTCATCTCCTATTACAATCGATTGAGAATAATGTAATAGATCGGGAGGAACCGGTGAATAATCGCCGTCTCCCACAGACAGTCTTTACCTTCGCGATTTTCCTTTTCCCGTATCCATAACCACTCATCTCTCTGCTCTTCCATCATGCTTCCTTTATCGCTGAGTGAGACACTCCTTCATTAAACAGCATTAAAAATAGAATGCACCAGAGCTCCCACGAGGTGTGCGCTCCGACGGCACAAGTGCCACAGTTCTCAAGGTAACCAGGTTCAGCTGGGAGCTCAGGGGCAAAACCGCCGCTGAGATTAGTAATCTGCAAGCCTAATAGGGCACACAAACCTGCCCCGATCCCGGATGGGGGCGGTTCGAAAAAAATCGGCACGCAGTCAGATTAAGTGACCGGAGAGTCGGAGGCCAGGCCGGGAGGTATTTTGGGCTGCGGGTTATTTAGATCGATCTTCCTTACCCCGGCTACCTTCTCACGCTAAAACAAATGCAAACCGACGGATGGATTTTAGTCTTTTTCTCTGGCCAGAATCTGCGAATCGTCTCTGGTGGGGTTTAAGTAAAAAAAAAAAAAAATACTTACCGAACCAGACTTCATAATAAATGCAAACACGGTCACATTGGCAGGGATCACGCTAACTATACGTCGCGATTAGTCCTGATTTCTCATTATTCCCGATGAGAGATCTCTTTGACTTGGAAGCACGTCGTTGGAAGCGTTAGGATAATGGCAAGAGGATATAAATTTGGACCCCTACAAATTTATATAAAACCTCTCCCCTGTCTCGCACCCGCCTCCTCCCCCTCCCTCCTCCCCCCCCCTTCATCCCTCCCCCTCCCCCCCAACACACACACACACACACAAATGAAAAGACAAGTGCGGTGCCCCCGATGCAGGTCAAAACACACACACGAAAACACAACCAGACATTCTGGAAAATTTCAATTAGCTGAGCCGGGGAAGGAAAAGTAACGGGGGAAGGAGAATAGCGGAGGCACAGATATCTTTGTAAAAATGAATCGTTAGGCAAACAAGTCCTACGCGAATGCCCATATAGAAAATAACTGCCACCGTTAATTCCCAAGAGGCAGGCGGCAGCTGGTAATTACCGCCAAGGGAGTAACGCTCCCGGGTTATTTACTGCCGATTTTTTCTTTGAGATCCCAGGTCTGTAATTTCCTTTCTCGAAAATGACATTAACTAAATGATGAAGTCAACGCAGACACGACGCACACACTGTAGCATCATCGAGAGAGAAGGATGGAGTGGTTTATTTCACACAGATCGGGTCGGAAGGATTTCTGCGTCCCAACCAGGAGAAAAACGACTCCTGCCAGCTCTCATTTTCCTATCCGTGCCCCCCCCCCCCCCAACCGACGGTACGTCCGGAGGTCCGAAGTTGGGAATCTCTCAAGAGACTAATGGAAGAAAGAGAACCGTACCACCCAAGCGGTCGGTACAGCGCTCTGCGCACGGTAAGCGCTCGGTAAATCCGATCGAACGAACGGATGAAAGAGCGGATGGCTCGGTGCTACCGATCCGTTAGAGGTTTACAGGGGTCGTCTCAACTCTGACAGAAAAACACCCCAATTCTTGTTCGAGAACCGAGGCAAGGTTCCATTTAAAGAGATAAGGGATTCCACGCCCACGCCCCCCCCCCCCCCCACCCCAAAAACGCTCTCAGAGAGCGGCGTCTCCAAGCCCGCCGAGCATCAGACTCGGTTCTGGATTTCCACAACTTGGCTCTTTTCTCTTCCCTCTTTTACTCGTTGGGTTCCCCGGGTCCGTCATTCACCATCACCCACAGAGGCAGGAGCGGGGTCGCCTAAAGCGGGCAACCGCACCCATGTGGAGAGCGGGACACGCACACGCGCCATCCATCCTATCCTCCGGAAACCGATCCGGGCCTCCGCCACATTTCGGAGACAACGAGACGGCGCCTCCCAACTTCCCGAAGACCCATCCGATACGACTGACAAACTCAGCCTGACCCAACAGAGCACGAAGTTAACAGAGCCTCCAACGAAGCCCAGAGCAAAACACCCAATTTCCGATTGGGGGAAGGGGGAAACAGAAAAACGGAAAGAACGAAGCGGCGGGCTCCGTCCTCCTCCCGGGCTACTCGGGGAACAGCTCGATTTTCCAACCCCCGCCCCACGGTAACCGGAACCCGTTTAGGAACGGAAAGCATCCCAACTTTTCCGGCGGCAGGGGGACGGCTCCGTCGCTTCCCTCCCGGGCTCCCGTCTCGGACGTCCGGGGCGCGGGGGGCATCCCGCGGGCGGGAACCTCGGCCCGGGAGGAGGGAAGGGGAGATAGCGGACGGCGGACGTCCGAGCCACAAGACCGGCGGGGCGCCCACGGTGGGATGGTCGGCGACAGAGAGGGGAGGGGGCCCCCGAGACGGAAAGGACACGGAGCGGACAACGGGACGGAGACCGAACCCGATCCGCCCCCGGCGCATCCCCGGCGCATCCCCGGCGCGACCCCGGTGCATCCTGGGCAGATCCCCGGCGCATCCCCCGCGCATCCCCGCCCCTCGCCGAACACCGTCAGGATTACCTGGACCGAAACCGGGATTTTCCCCCAGCTCCTTGGTGACTCTGTGGGGGCTCTGCCTTTTTTTTTTGGGGGGGGGGGCCGAGGGGAGGAGGGGGCTCTGGGGGGGCTCTGCCTCCGTGGCGAGGGGAGGGGGTCTTTTTGCGTCCCGCCGGGTGGATGGGGGAGGGGAGCGGGGGGCGGTCTAGGGGGGTGCGGGGCCGAGGCGGGCGTCAGGGCGCAGCATCTGCCCCGAAGAAGGGCGTCGGTCCGGTCCCGGGGCGACGGCGAGGGCGGCGGCGGCCCTCGGGGGGTCCTCTGCCGCCGCCGCCTCTGCTGAGCCGTCCGTCCGTCTGTCCTCCGCTCCGTCTCCCCGCCCTCTGCCTCCAAGACCCCCTTCTCTGAAAGTCCCGTCCTTCCCGTCCGCTCGGCTCCTGTCCCCCTCTCCCGTCCTGCCCCTTTTCCGGGGGGTCTCCCCTCCCTCCGGCTCCCGGCTTCCCTGCGAGCCGCTGCAGCCGCCGCTTCCCTGCGAGGCGCCGGAACCGCGGCCACTGCCTGGCCCTCCCCGTCTCCAGCCTGCAAGCGCCCCTTCTCCCCTCCTCTTCTGTCTGTCTCTTTTCTGTGCGCGCCTCTCTCTCCCACTCCGGCTCCCCTCCGTCGCCTCTCCCCCTCTGTCTGCCTCTTGGGGAGGGGCGGGGGGGGGGGGGGGGGAGCTCTGTGTGTGTGTGTGTGTGTGTGCGGGTCCGTGTGTGCGTGTGTCCCTCCTCCCACGCCGCGTGTTGAACCTCAGCCCGGAGCCGGCTCTCCAAAACCGCCCTTGGCTCCTGGGGGCGGGGGGCTCCTCTGCAGCTGTGCCCACCGCAGATCCCGCCCACCCCAGTCGGGGAGATTCGGCAGCCTCCTCCTCCTCCTCCTCCTCTCCCCCCCCCCGCCCCTTCCTCCGTCAAGCCCCCTCCCCACCGCAGGGAGGGAGATGGAGGGAGGAGGAGAGAGAGGAAAGAAGAGCTCCCTTGCAAGGCTCCGGCTTGTGCGCGCATCTTCCCGCGCTCGGCGCCCCGGTGGCGCAGGGCCGGTCCCAAGCGCGAGAGAGATGCGCTCGTCACCGGGTCATTGGTCGCTTGCAGAAACCGCCCCGCCTTCCCCCTCCCCGGGGCTTCGCCTACGTGGGTCCCGCCCCTCTTCCCACCTCCGTCCTCCCCTCCCGGCCCCCGGGGCAGCGGTGCCCGGCTCGGCCCCTCCGGACGGTCGCCCCGTCCGCCCCGTCAAAGCTCCCCGCGAGACGGGTGGGCGAGCGGCCCGGCCTCGACCCCCTTCGGGACCCCGCGGGAAAGCGGTCGCCGGCTTCGGGGAGACGCGCCGCCGAAAGCCGCGGCCCGGAGAACCGATTTGGGGGTGGGAGGGGCGGGGGCGGACGTGCCACTTGTGAAGCGGGGCGGTTTGCCGACCCTCGCTTCCTTAGTCGCTCGGAAGGTGCCCTCCCGCCTTGGCCGCCGCCGCCGGCCTTCCCGTCCCCACGCAGCCCCCTCACGCACGGGACGGGGCGTCGGGGTGGAGGAGACGGAGGGACCCCGGCTCCGTCGCTCGTCCGCCCCGTGACCTCGAACGAGTCACTTCCCCGTGCCCCGGTGTCCCCTCGTCTATAAAGTCGCGATCGGGCCCGTGAGCCCCACGGGGGACCCGGACCGCGGCCGACCCGGTTAGCTTGGATCTACCCCGGTGCCCGGCGCGCGGGAAGAGCTTAACGGTGGCCGATCTTAAAAAGGGGATACGGATCGGATCCGGCGGGACCGTCTCGAAACCCGGGCTCTGCGCCGTCTCGCCCGGGGAACGGTCCCGTCCCGCTCCCCGGTGGCCCCGGAGAGGGATCGGTCCCCCCCGCCCCCCGGGGAGGAAGATCAGAGAGCGAGCCGCGACCGACACGGACCCGGTGGTGGAGCGTCACGGACCGCCCTGGTCTCCGGGAACGCGAACGGTGCCTCGCAGACGTTGAACGCTTGACTGAGAGTGAGAGACGCTTCGGTCGAAGAAGAGCGAGTGCTTAAGACGGTCGCCCGTCTCCTCCCCCGGCCGGAGGATACGGTTATTAACGTCAGCCGGCTATCGTGGGCGCCTATCCCGATGCTTGTCGGAGGAGGCCCGCTATCGTGGCTCGCCTCGGGAGGCGCGTTTTCCGGTGCCGTCGGCGACCCTCCCGTCCTGGAACCGGCTCCGCGTGGAAAAGGCAGACTGCAGTGGAGTCGTCCAGGAGTAAAGAACTCAGCAGTGCCGCCGTGGACGTATATCGCCGGACGTTTTCCCGCCGCACGCCCGCGTCGCATTGGAGGGGGATCGAATTTTCTCGCTCCAAACTTGCCGCGTTTTTTTTCAACGGCATCTGTTAAGTGCTTACTACACGCCAGGCACGATACTAAGCGCTCGAGTACAGACGAGTTAGTCAGATTGGACACGGTCCCTGTTCCACAGAAAGCTCCCGGTCTTAATCCTCATTTTCCAGAAGAGGTAACTGAGGCGCAGAGAAGTCAAGTGATTGCCCAAGGTCACACGGAAGGCAGGTGCGTGGAGCGGAGATCAGTAACGATGGTGGTATTTGGTAAGCGCTTACTACGTGCAGAGCACCGTTCTAAGCGCCGGGGGGGGGGGGGGGGGGGGACGGACACGAGGCGATCAGGTCGTCCCACGTGGGGCTCACGGTTCTTAATCCCCATCTGCCAGATGAGGTAACTGAGGCACGGAGGGGTTAAGTGACTTGCCCAAAGTCACACAGCCGGCAAGCGGCGGGGCCGGGATTCGAACCCATGACCTCGGAACCCCAAGCCCGGGCTCCTTCCACTCAGCCACGCCGCTTCTCTCTATCCGCCGGGGCCTGCTGCTTCTTGACACAGTCGAGGCACAGAGAATAGAAGCGACGTGACCGGGTCACGAAGAAAAGTGGGAGGGCGGGATTAGAACCCAGGTCCTCCGATTCCCAGGCCCGGGCTCTCTCCACTCGACCAAGCTGCTTCTCAGACACAACGAGTCCGCGGAAGAGCACTGTCTCGTGATCAAAAAATCCTTTGAGATCGCCACTCCGTCTGGCATCACAGAAAACATTTTGGCTACACGGATTTTCATCTCTTCTACTTCTAGAGAGTTCCCGAAAGGAGGGGGGGGGGGGGAGGCCTGACTAGAAATGAGAACTCACTTCCTCCTAGGAAAACATAATTCAATCCAAACCTTAGAACTTGTTCCTCTCGACTCGATCTTCACGCCGATGGAAGCGCCTCTCAGTGTGACACTCTCTCCTAGCATTTCTCAGGTGGGTCGAAGGAACTCCGCCAAACGCACCCGAGAGCTCAGCTAATTACGAATGAACGTCCTGACTCAGCTGATTGCTAACTGGGTGTGTTTCATCGATATCAGATTTCATTTTCGGAAGAGAAAGTTACGTAAAATCCATTTTTTTTTTTTCCTCCCAAGGGAAAAAAAAAAAAAGCCCGATAAGTCTACGGGAAGAGGGAAAGACCCAGCTCTGCCTTGGGTGTACTGTAAAAATGAGGCCCACAGAGATCGCGGTGTCCAAGGTCCATTTCCTTGATCGGCGGTGATAGGATGGAGGTCTGAGCTGGTCCGTCTCTGACGCGCGCGATTTGGACGGCCCATAGTCCCACCCGCCGAAAGAACCTTACTCTGGGATCGGTACTGCTTGATTGTGAGAATATTCTAGAATCTTAGGCGGAGGACCTCAGAAGGAACCTGGGCCCGGGAGGCGGAGGAATCCCGGCTCTGCCCTCTAGCCGCCGAATGACCTTGGTCAAGTCACTTAACTGCTCTGTGATTCAGTTTCCTCGTCTGTAAAATGGAGATTCAGGGCCTGCTCTCCCTCTTACTTGGCCTGAGAACTCCGCGTGGGGCAGGGAACGTCCAACCCGGTCACCTCGTAATTGGCGCGTAGTCAGTACTTAATTATCGTTAATTAGACTGCAGTGGGGATCGTCCATCTGCCTACGTCACCCGACCTGCAGCCCACGATCCGGTTTCCACCTCAGGCCAAGAGGGCAACTCCAAGGCGAAAAGTTAAGGGGGCCCAACCCAGAATGGTTTCTGGTGAATGGTCGTTCACTCAGTCCTATTTATGGAGCACTTACTTGCGCGCTGAGCACTGTATCAGGCGCTTGGGAGAGTACGATAGGACGATAAAAAGACGCGTTCCCCGCCCACAGCGCGCTTACCCTCTAGGGGGACTAGAGCCTGACTGACCACGCCGTATGTGCGCACCCTCGCTCGCTGTGGACGGGGGATATGCCTGTTGTATTGTCGTATGATACACTCCCAATCGCTCAGTACAGTGCTCTCCGCACGGAACGCGCTCGGTAGACAGCGGTCGACTGCCTCTCCGACCGGCCTCCTTAGAACTGTGCCTCCCCGAGAGACCGGAATGGGTAACGCAACTGTTGAAGACCCTAACTGAAACGAGGCTAGGATGTGAATTGGCCCCCGTGCTCCCTGGAAGCCCCCCGACCCGGCAGAAGGAAGCGCACAGAGCTCTCCTGAGCATGATAATGGTGGGGTTTGTTGAGGGCTCACCGTGTGCCAGACACCGTGCTGAGTGCTGGGATGGATACCAGCAAATTGAGGTGGACACAGTCCCTGGCCCACGCAGGCCTCACAGTCTCAATCCACATTTTCCGGATGAGGTAACTGAGGCACGGAGAAGTGAAGTGACTTGCCCAAGGTCACCCGACAGAGAAGGGGTGGAGTTGGGATTAGAACCCATGCCCATCCGACTCCAGGCCCGTGCTCGGTCCACCACATCACGCTGCTTCTCCTAAAATTGGGTGTCATAATGATAATGGTGGTGCTGGTTAAGCGCTTACTATGTGCAAGGCACTGTTCTGGGCGCTGGGGGGAGAGAAAGCGATCGGGTTGCCCCACGTGGGGCTCACAGTCTTCATCCCCGTTTTCCAGATGAGGTCACTGAGGCCCAGAGAAGTGAAGTGACTTGCCCACAGTGGAGGAGCCGGGATTCGAACCCAGGACCTCTGACTCCCAAGCCCGGGCTCTTTCCACTGAGCCACGCCGCTTCTCCCCACGTCTCTTTGACCTCCGCCCAGGGACCGCCGACCCACCGCTCTGATGCCAGGCTGCTGAAAACGAGGGGCGTTGGGAAGGGAAGCTGAGAAACGGGGTGACCCAGTGGAGAGAGTCCGGGCCCGGCAATCGGAAAGACCTGGGTTCTAATCCCACCTCCGCCACTCGTCTGCCGTGTGCCCTTAGACAGGACACCTCGTGTCTCTGGGCCTCTGTTACCTCATCTGAAAAATGAGGCTTAAGACTTGTGAGCCCCGCACGGGACGTGGACGGGTCCAACCCGATTGAGAAGCAGCGTGACATAGTGGGAAGAGCAGGGGGTTGGGAGTCAGGGGTTGTGGGTTCTAATCCTGCCTCTGCCACCTATCAGCTGCGTGACTTTGGGCAAGTCACGACTTCTCTGTGCCTCAGTTACCTCCTCGGTGAAATGGGGATGGAGGCCGTGAGCCCCACGTGGGACAACCCGATTACCTTGTATCTACCCCAGTGCTCTGAACAGTGCTTGGCACGGCAAGTCCTTAACGAAAGCCATGTTTATTATTATTACCCTGTATCCACCCCAGTGCTCAGTACAGTGTCTGGCGCAGGCTAAGTACTTATAAAATACCATAAAAAGGGAAGTTTCCTCCGGGGCAGGGGATGTGTGCTCGTGACCGGCAATGGGGTTCATGAATCAATCACCCCGGAAAGTGGCCCTGTGCCTGACCCAGCCGCTCACTCGCTCCCACCCCCGGCCTCCTCCCTTAGGGGCTCTGGACCGGACGACCTCGGAGGGGCTACCGTTTCCCCCCCACCTCCCCCGTACCCCAGCCACCTCTCTCTCTCCCTGACCCATCGAGCGGAGGAGGCGACCAGCCCCCCCATCCGAAGCTGAGCAGGGACGGTCCGCCCAACCCTCCCCCAAGTGCCCGGCATCCAGCGGACGCTCGATGGATACCGTCGACCGACTGACATTCGAACCAGGCAGCCAGTAGAGTCTTCAGCCAACTTCCCAGCAGATTTTGTGGGAAGCCCAAAAGGAACTCTCAAATCACATTCTAGAACATCAACGGGCGCCGTTAGCTCACGGGTGCATCGGAGTCTGCAGAAATGTCACGATCGCAAACAAAGAGGACGCGGGAGGCTTTATACCAAATGTTCTCGTGGCACGGAGCCTTTTCAGACAGCCCTCTCTCCCTTTCCTCTTGTCGCCGCGCAGGAAAACGAATCTCTAGGAACGCTTTCATCCTTATATAGTCTGCCTAATGGCCGCACGCACACGCACGCGTGCGGATGTTTCCTTGGCAAATTTCCTTCAGAAATAACGTCTGCAGCATTCACAGGAGGAGACGGTTCTGGATGAGAGGGGAGAGGTGGGTCAGAATCAAGCAGAACCAAGCCCAAGGGGAAAATCTCCCTCTCCCCGAATCCAAAGTAAGAAAGAAAAATCGGGGTTCTGAGTCATTAGATTGTAAACTCCTCGAGGGCAAGGATCGCGTCTGCAATCCTCTCCCAAGGACTCAATACAGTGGGCTGCCCACAGTTCCAAAAAAAAAAAAGCAAAGAAACCTATCGACCAACGCCTTTTTTAAGCTCCATCAATCTCAGGTAGGTGTTTCTGAAATGAGAGAGGGAAAGGTAACTGGAAAATCACTATCTTTCCCTTTCACGTGACAACCAGGGTCAGCCCCAAAATGTATTTTGGGTATGGTTTAGCGCTCCCCTGACTAATTGAAAATTCACAAAGCCGATGGACTCACTCAAGGCTTCCTGAGACAGCTGTATAGCTGAATGCAAATAATTCTCCCTGCCCAGGTTTTCTTTAAGGAGAATCTGAGATTTCTCTGTTTGCGTTTCAGGGTCTGGGACAGGAGAGCCGTGGAGGATGGAGAGGTCTGATGTCTTTCGAGTGGCCCTGGATGACTGCAAAATGATTCGACCTTTCCCTTTCTAGAATCGGAGGCCCGGGACACGGACGTACCTTTCCGTTGTTGGCAAATCCGAGAGGATGACTTCAGGAATGAAGAGACCATTCCTGACCTGGTTGGGACTCAAATTTAACTAACCTACAGAGCAAGGCAACAGGTCGTGCTCATCCCCAGGGTTAATTTATGGTATCGTTATTATACCGGTGTGAACGCTAGGCCAGATCCTCTAGTTGGTTTCTGGTTTTCGCGGTATTTATTCAGGGCTTACCGTATGCCTGTCACCGTTCTAAGTGCTGTAATAGGTAATCAGGTTGGACACGGTGCCTGGCCTGCATCAGGCTCACAATCTTCATCCCCATTTTACAGATGTGATCACTAAAGAAGCAGAAGACGAGAAGCAGCGTGGCTCAGTGGAAAGAGCGCGGGCTTGGGAGTCAGAGGTCACGGCTTCTAATCCCAGCTCCGCCGCCAGTCAGCCCTGTGACCTTGGGCAAGTCACTTAACTTCTCTGGGCCTCAGTTACCTCGTCTGTCAAATGGGGATTAAAAAACTGTGAGCCCCACGTGGGCCACCCTGATCACCTTGTATCCCACAGTGCTTGGCACATAGTAGGCGCTTAACGAATACCACAGCTTATTTATGATTTTTTTAAAGCCTCGAGAAGGGAAGTGACTTCCCAAGGTCACCCGGAAGACACAGAACCGGGATTAGAACCCAGGTCTTTCTGACCGCCAGGCGTGTGCTCTATCCGCTGGGCCACGCTGGTCGGAAGAGGTGCGTGGTACCCAGCAATCCGAATCTCCGAAAAGACGACCTTCCCATTTTCATCCGTGGGAATGGGGGCGTCTAAGAGACGGAAAAATAGCAATTCTTCTGGAGAGTTGCATTGGAAATACACTGAGTTTTTAATGCAGTTGTTTGAGCGCTGGACCGTAAACCCCGCTAGACCGTAAGCTCCTCGACGGCAGGAACTGTACTACGTGCTTAGTACGGTGATCTCTGCACACAGGAAGCACTCGATGAATGCCATCGCTGGATTGTTTGATTAGCTGAGGTGTTCCTTTGTCCAATTAATGTGTGAAATATAGCTTTTTGCACATGGGTGCAAAAGGCGATGGTAGTCTCGAATCCCGACCAATGGGAGAGCTATGACCCAGAGACTCGGGGGAATCGAGAATCTGCAAGAAGGAATTGATGTGTACTCTTTTTTAATTTTTTTGGATTTCTGAAGCGCTTACTGTGTGCCAGACACTGTACTAAGTGCGGGAGAAGCTACAAGCTAATTAATTCGGACACCAGTCCACGCCCCATAAGGGGCTCACGGTCTTAATCCCCGTTCGACAGATGAGGTAGGGCACAGAGAAATCAAGTGACTTGCCCAGGGTCATACCGGAGACAAGTGGTGGAGCCGGGATTAGAACCCAGGTCCCTCTGACTCCACGCTGCTCACTCCGGCCTATAATAATAATAATAATAATAACAATGTTGGTATTTATTAAGCGCCTACTATGTGCAGAGCACTGTTCTAAGCGCTGGGGTAGACAGGGTAATTAGGTTGTCCCACATGAGGCTCACAGTCTTTATCCCCATTTTACAGATGAGGTAACTGAGGCACCGAGAATTCATTCATTCATTCATTCAATAGTATTTACTGAGCGCTTACTATGTGCACAGCACTCTGCTAAGCGCTTGGAATGGACAAGTCGGCAACAGATAGAGACGGTCCCCGCCCTTTGACGGGCGCACGGTCTAATCGGGGGAGACGGACGGACGAGAACGATGGCGATCGGTAGAGTCGAGGGGAAGAACGTCTCGTGAGAACGACGGCAACTAAGTAGAATCGAGGCGATGTACAGTTCATTAACAAAATAAAAAGTGAAGCGACTTGCCCACAGTCACGCAGCTGACAAGCGGCAGAGCTGGGATTCGCACCCATGACCTCCGACTCCCGATCCCGTGCTCTATCCACCGAGCCGCGCTGCTTCTGCCGGATCCCTTCCGCGGCACCGGGTCCATTGAGTGGAAAGGCGGAGGAGACACCTACCCGGTGTTCTAAAGGCGGGACATAATAATCGGGCAAGGGACCCCATCTTAATATCGACGCTCTGTCGCCGCACAATAACCGAGCAGATGTTCGCCTTGGTTGCTGCTGCTGCCTTTGCCAGTCAGTCAGCCAATCGATGGTATTTATTGAGCGCTTCCCACGTGCAAAGCACCGTACTAAGTGCTTGCAAGAGTACAGTCCAACAGCGTTAGCGGACACGTTTCCTCCCCATAATGAGTTTACCGTCTAGAGGGGGAGACAGGCATTCCTCCCAATGAATAAGTCATTTATAATGAATTATTTAAAACTACGTACCTAAGGGCCGTAGGGTTAGGCGTGGGGCGAATATAATGATACTGACGCGATCAAATGCCAAGCACATCAGTCAGTTATTCGGGGTTGGGGGTGGAGATTCCTCCCGAAACTATCCGCTTTCCGGAAAACTCCAAGTGTTTTGCCAGGCAGAAATCTTTGCTAGTGATCCCGTAGCCCAGGGCGCAGTGTAGGAGCCATGGTGAGTGGATGATTCGTAGCCTGCGATGATTAGAGAAGCAGCGTGGCTCAGTGGAAAGAGCCCGGGCTCGGGAATCCGAGGTCGTGGGTTCGAAGCCCGGCCCCGCCGCTCGTCAGCTGTGTGACTGTGGGCGAGTCACTTCACTTCTCTGGGCCTCAGTGACCTCATCTCGAAAATGGAGATGAAGACTGTGAGCCTCACGTGGGACGACCTGATGACCCTGTATCTCCCCCAGCGCTTAGAACAGTGCTCTGCACAGAGTAAGCGCTTAACAGATACCAACATTATTATTATTATTATTAGACAGCGAGCTCCTTGTGGGCAGGGAACGTGTCCACCGACTCTGATGTATTGCCCTCTCCCGAGTGAACAGTACAGTGTCCTGCATGTGGGGAGCGCTCAGTAAGGGCGACTGATTAAATACGATGGATTGACCGTGAGATACCTGAGGCCCAGAGCGGTCAGGCGATTTGCCCAAGGTCACACAGCAAACAGAGCTGGGACCAGAAACCGGGTTGCGGCGATGGAAGTAGATCCGCGGCAATACCCGGCTGGACCGTCCCCGAATACGGATTTGGGTTCCGAGGAAGTCCAGATAGGGAAGGCAAGGCTTTTTCACAGTTTCACAACACTGTTAACCTCCTGCAAAGGGGATAATTGCTTTTCACATTTCCCCAACGCAGAAGGAAACTTGTACATCTGCAAAACTTCTCTGGCTCGATGGGTAGAATTGTAAATAACTCCGAAACTCCATTGTTCTTCTTAATTAGCATCAACAAAATTCGCTGCTGGGCAAGTGTGAGACCGGAATGGAAACACTGGATGTTAAATAGTAATTTTCCCGCCGCACTTTTACAGCTCGACAACTTACTCGGTTGTCAAACAGACGCTGCGTAAACTTTTCTGCCTTTCCCCCAAAAAAATAAATATTCTCCACGGGGTCCAGCTTTCTGAAGAGCAGCCCCAATATAGCCACTTAGCCGAGGGTGATTCATTCTTCGGTCCCGGCAAGTGGGAAAGAATGCTGATTTCATTCATTTTTTTTCTAATTGCAAGCCCCCCTGAGGAATGGCGAGATAGGAAGGGACTAGTCCCTATTTGCAAGGAAGGAACGATTTAGGAGTCGGGGTGCGCTTAGGAGGCTCATGATAGAGTTAAGCAATTAGCGCCTTTCCAGTCGGTCATTTTGGGGTCGGGAAAAGTGCTACGCTCAGACCCTCGTGGAGGAGAAAACCTTCTGAGCTGCTCCAAACCCGCAGACGTGTGCAGCTTTTCTCACAAAATACACGCGAAGGAAGGAAGTCTAATTCGATTAAGCGAAATAGGATGAGTGGATCGCTGCAATAGAGGGAACGGTGGAAAGCACAGCAACCGGAAAGCGAACGGGAAAGGCGGAAAAGGCTGAAACACTGAGTAGAAGAGAAATAACCCGGTTTCGGCTAACGGGCCGGTGGGGTAGGGATCCCAGATTAGACCGCGGCTTCGTATCGGACCCGCTACGACCCAGATGAGAGAAAGATGCTAATTTTGGAAAGAAACGATCTTGTCGTCTAGGTTGACCTGGCAGATCGCCTCTTCCGCTAGTCAAGCTACGTGCCCAACCACCGGAGCCCTCTAGACCTTACTGAGCGCACCTCTCCTCCAAGAGGTCTTCCCAGACTAAACCTTCCTTTCCTATTCTCACTTTCTTCTTCATCACCCTGATTTGCTCCCTTCCTTTATTCACCATCATCGGCAACAGATAGAGGCGGTCCCTGCCCACTGACGGGCACACGGTCTAATCGGGGGAGACGGACGGACAAAAACAATAGCAATAAATAGAATCGAGGGAATCTCTGCCCACAGTGATCCTACACTCTGGAGAGTGGTAGAGCTGGGATTAGAACGCAGGTCCTCTGACTCCCAGGCCCGTACTCAGTTTTTTAAAATGATATGATATTTGTTAAGTGCTTACGCTGTGCCGAGCACGGAGTACCATGTGCCGGGCACTGTTCTAAGTGCTGGGGTAGATACAAAATAATCAGGCCGGACCCAGTCCCTGTCCCACGTGGGGCTCGGAGTCTTCACCCCCATTTTACAGATGAGGGAACTGACCGACAGAGAAGTGAAGTGATCTGTCCAGGGTCACACGGCAGACAAGTGGTGGAGCTGGGATTAGGACCCAGGTCCTTCTGACTCCCAGGCCCGTGCTTTATCTACTAGGCCAGAGTGGTAATCTTTGGTTGCGTATTGAAATTGTCAGGTGCAGATCGGTATTGGGTCTTCATTTTCTTCAGGTCAGTCCTTAACACTTTGATGCAATTTATGAAGTGATTTAGAGTAGCCTGAATATCTTCTCTAGTACGTGCCTTCAGATTATCATCACTGGGTTCTGCTTATCTCTTTTGGGGATGGCTCAGTGAACATTTTCAGCTCTAGAATTATTTCCATGAGGACCAGAGATGATGTTCAATTCCTCCTTCTGCTTATTACAGTGCTCGGCAAGCGATAATCTCTTAATAACGACGATGATTGTATTTGTTAAGTGCTTACTTCATGTCCAGCACTGTTCTAAGTGCTGGGGTAGATGCAAGTTGATCAGCTTGGACCCAGTCCATGTCCCACTTGGGGCTCACAGTCTTAATCCCCATTTTGCAGATGAGGTAACTGAGGCACAGAGAAGCAAAGTGACCCGACCGAGGTCACAGAGCAGACAGGAGGAAGCGCCTGGATTGGAACCCAGGACCTCCTGACTTCCAGGCCTGTGCTGTATCCATTAAGTCAGTGCTGCTTCTCTCTTCTTAACAAAAACACTGTTACTCCTGGAGTCTCCAGAAAACTCAGACCCAATCAATCGATCGTGTTTCCTGAGCTCTTACTAGCGGAGCTCTGTACTAAGCGCTTGGGAGAGTACAATATAGCAGTGGGGAGAGACACATTTCCTGCCCACGGTTTCCAGAGAGGCTTTAATAATAACGTTGGTATTTGTTAAGCGCTTACTATGTGCAGAGCACTGTTCTAAGCGCCGGGGTAGAAACAGGGTCATCAGGTCGTCCCACGTGAGGCTCACGGTTAATCCCCATTTTCCAGATGAGGTCCCTGAGGCACCGAGAAGTGCAGTGACTCGCCCACAGTCACACAGCCGACAAGTGGCCGAGCCGGGATTCGAACCCATGACCTCCGACTCCAAAGCCCGGGCTCTTTCCGCTAAGCCACGCTGCTTTAGGTTAGGGAAGAGAAACTCAGGGGACACTTGAACAGAGAAGGGGTCGATTAGGCTGGAAGCTCTTTGAGGGCAATAGGATTCATTCAACGGCGTACTCATTGAGCGCTTTCTGTGTGCAGAGCACTGTGCTGAGTGCTTGGAAAGTACACTTCAGCAATAAATAGAGACAATCCCTGCCCACAACGGCCTCACTTGTTTTCGGCGTACCACGGTCAGCACGAGGAACCCTGCAAGGTATCCAGTCGATATTCGCCGCCGGACTCCTGGACAATAGCCAACTCATTCACTGTGGAATAGGCTTCTTTCAATCAGTGGTATCTGTTGAGCATTTACTTTGGGCAGGGCACTGTACTGAGCACTCGACCGAGTCCGCGGCTCAGTAGAAAGAGCGCGGGCCTGGGAGTCAGAGGTCCCGGCTTCTAATCCCGGCTCCGCCGCTAGTCGGCTGCGTGACCTTGGGCAAGTCGCTTAACTTCTCTGTGCCTCAGTTACCTCATCTGTCAAATGGGGATTACAACTGTGAGCCCCAGGTGGGACAACCTGGTCACCTTGTACCCCCCCCCCCAGCGCTTAGCACAGTGCTTGGCACACAGTAAGCGCTTGACAAATACCGCAACTTGCAATAGGTTTGGGGTAAGTATGATCCCGGTCCTCAAGGAACCTACAGTGTAATGGCCAGCAGACGATCATAATAATAATGTTGGTATTTGTTAAGCGCTTACTATGTGCCGAGCACTGTTCTAAGCGCCGGGGTAGACACAGGGGAATCAGGTCGTCCCACGTGGGGCTCACAGTCTTCATCCCCATTTTCCAGATGAGGTCACTGAGGCCCAGAGAAGTGAAGCGACTCGCCCACGGTCACCCAGCTGACAAGCGGCCGAGCCGGGAGTCGAACCCATGACCTCTGACTCCAAAGCCCGGGCTCTTTCCACTGAGCCACGCTGCTTCTCTAAGATTACCCTGTCTCGTTCCGCACGGTTTGACTTTGTCCTATCTGTAGACTAGCCTAGAGAAGCAGTGTTGCCTAATGGATAGAGCACGGGCCTGGGAGTCAGAGGACCTGGATTCTAATCCCGCCTCTGCCACTTTTCTGACTTTGGGCAAGGCACTTAACTTCTCTGCGCCTCAATTTCCTCATCTGCGAAAGGAGATCCGTTACCGGTTTCCTCTCCGACTCCGACTGTGAGCTCCCTGTGGAACAGGGTCTGCGTCTGACCTGATACTCCAACGCAACGTAGTGCTTAGTACTTAACAAATACCACAGTTCTTATTGATAAAGGTAACTGTGGCATCTGTTCAGCATTTACCCTGTGCCAGGCACCGTACTAAGAGCCGAGGTAGCTACAAGGTAATCAGGTTGCGCAGAGTCCCAGTTGCATTCATTCAGTCGTATTTACTGAGCGCTTAGTGTGTGCAGAGCATTGTACTGAGTGCTTGGGAGAGTACAATACAATAATAAAGTGACACAACGAGCTTACAGTCTAGAGGGAGGAAGACAGACATCGCTAGAAATCAACGACGTGACAGGTACGTATATAAGTGCTTCGGAGCTCGGAGGTGGGAAGCGCGAAGGGAGCAAGTCAGGGGGATGCAGGAGGGAGTGGGAGATGAGGAAAGGTGGGGTTCAGCGTGGGAAGGCTCCTGGAGGAGACGGGCCTTCAGTAAGGTTTCGAAAGTGGGGAGAGGAATTCTCCATTGGATTCGAGGGGGGATTGCGATCCAGGCCCCGGGCAAAACGTGGGCTAGGAGTCCGTGGCGAGACAGGCGAGAGGAGGCACAGTGAGAAGGTTAGCGTCAGAGGAGCGAAGCGCGTGGGCTGGGTTGGAGAAGGAGAGAAGTGAGTTGAGGTAGAAGCAACGGGGTGGTGGAGTCCTTTAAAGCCAATGGTGAGGAGTTTTCGTTTGACGCGGAGGTGGATGGGCGACGATGGGAGTCTTTTGAGAGGCGGGGTGCACGTCCTGATCGTTTTGTAGAAAGATGATCCCGGCAGCAGAGTAAAGTATGGACTGGAGGCTGGGAGGTCAGCAGTGAGACTGATAATCCAGGCAGGATAGGCTGAGTGGTTGCATTAACATGGAAGCGGTTAGACTAGAGAGGAAAGGGCATTTTAATGATCCTGTGAAGGCGGGACAGACGGGATTCAGTGATGGGCTGAATATGTGGGTTGAGTGACAGAGAAGAGTCAAGGAGAACACGAAGGTTACGGGCTTGTGAGACAGGAAGGATGGGGGTGCCATCTTCCATGTTGGGAGAGTCATGGGGAGGACGGGGTTCGGGTGGGAAGGGCAGAACTCTGTTTTGGACACGTTAAGTTTGAGGTGACGGGAGGATATCCAAGTAGAGATGTCTTGAAAGCAGGAGGTGATGAGAGACTGGCGAGAGGGAGATAGATCAAGGCTGGAGATGTAGATTTGGGACCTAGATGATCACTGTGGCATTTGTCAAGCACTTACTGGGTGCCTCACACTCTACTAAACACTGCAGTAAATAAGAGATCAGCAGGTCCCACAGGAGACTCGCGGTCTAAATAGGAGGGAGAACAGGCACTGAATCCCCATTTATTAGATGAGGGAACTGAGGCACAAAGCAGTGAAATGACAAGCTCAAGGCCATGCAGGGAAGCAGCGTGGCTCAGTGGAGAGAGCCCGGCCTTGGGAGTCAGAGGTCGTGGGTTCGAATCCCCGCTCTGCCACTCGTCAGCTGTGTGACTGTGGGCAAGTCACTTGATTTCTCTGTGCCGCAGTTACCTCATATGTAAAATGGGGCTGAAGACTGTGAGCCTCACGTGGGACGGCCTGATTACCCCGTATCTACCCCAGTGCTTAGAACAGTGCTCTGCACGTAGTAAGCGCTTAATACCGATCTTATTATTATTGTGTAGCAGGTAAGGATGGAGTTGGGATTAGCTGGGTCCATCCATCAGGCCACGCAGCTTCTCTAGATGTGTGAAGATTTCAGCAGCCGGGGCCTTCGTTTATTAAGTTTGCCCTGCGGTGGCTGAAGAGCCAAGAATCCCGACCTTGAAACGTTGTCGGCTTCTAATGTTCCCCCCACCCCGTTATTTAGTCTCACGCCTCAACACACACACTTGCCCATCCCTCTTTGTGTACTCATTTTTTTTATACTTAATTTCCACCCCCCCCCCCCCCCGAATCTTCCCCAGCTGCCGTTGCTTTTGTCTCCCTCTGCCTCCGTCTCTAGACGGATTCAAATTTTTCCTTTTGTTTTGTAATCTGAATTTTTCACGCCTCAAATTACAGGCCTGGGGGGAGAAAAAATCGTCATTAGTCTTTGCAGTGCTCAGGGTGGGTGTGGGAACCCCCTCAGAACACACTGTACATGGTTCAATTTTAGCATCATATAATTTCCTGCAGAATCGTTCAAATGTCCTCGTTTTCTTCCCCTTCTCCCTCCCTTTACTTTGCGGTGTTTTTAAAAGCATTCGAAAGGCATGTCTACCAAGATGGGGAATTTGAAAACTCCAGGTGGCAGGATGAAGAGGAGAGCTTATGGCCTATGATCTGGAGTTGGGGAGGACGTATTTTTGGTAAAATGAAAGATTGACAGTGTCTACAGACAAATCTTTAAAATCTCTTGCTTCCCCCACCCTGCAGTTTATTTTTGGTCCTGGCTCCCCTGGTACTTCGGAAGCTCTTCAAGGGCAGGCATTTTTTTCCACTAGGGCTTCAACGAATGCTCTGTACAGACTAAGAACTCAATCATCATCGTTACCAAAGGTATTTACTGAGCACTTACTATGTGCAAAGAACTCTTCTAAGTGCTTGGGAGAGTACCATAAATACTATCGGGAAGCAGCGTGGCTCAGTGGAAATTGTCCGAGCTTGGGAGTCAGGGGTCATGGGTTCGAATCCCAGCTCCGCCCCTTGTCAGCAGGGTGACTGTGGGCAAGTCACTTAACTTCTCTGGGCCTAAGTTCCCTCATCTGTAAAATGGGGATTAACTGTGAGCCTCACGTGGGATGACTTGATTACCCTGTATCTAGTGCTCTGCACATAGTAAGTGCTTAACAAATACCCCCATTATTATTGCTTGTTTGGGTGATTGGGAAAGCAGCGATCTCATTTATTAGGGTATTTCTTAAGCGTTTACTATGTACTAGGCACCGTACTAAGTGCTGGAGTAGATACAAGTTAATCAGGTGGGGCACAGTCCCCGTCGTAGTCTTAATCCCCGCTATGCAGATGAGGGAACTGAGATCCAGAGAAGTAAAGTTACTTGCCCAAGGTCACACAGCAGACAAGCAGTGGAGCCAGGATTAGAATTTAGGTCCTTCTGACTCCCAGCCTCTATCCACTAGGCCACACTGCTGATGGTTGGTCGCGGGGATTGTGTCTACCGATTCTGTTGGACTCTCCCAAGTGCTCAGTACAGTGCGCTGCACACAGTTAGTGCTCGGGAAATATTACCGATTGATTAATGGATTGATTGTTTGGGATCTTCTTTACCGAGCCACCAACCTAGGGAAATGTCACAAGGAAAATCCCTGAGAAAAAAGCTGCTCCTTTATAAAGACAAATGCTCCTCTTCCCTGAGTTTATTGGGCCCCTGGGACGAACGGTGAATAGATTGCTGATTCCCAGGCAGTGAATGCTTGGGGTCCTATAATATTGATGGTGTTTGTTAAGTGCTTACTGTGTGCCAGGCACTCTGTGGTGGAAACAACATATTAAGATGGACGCAGTCCCTGTCCCACCTGGGGCTCACAGTCTCCATCCCCATTTTACAGATGAGGTCACTGAGGCACAAGGAAGTGAAGTGACTTGCCCAGGGTCACACAGCAGACACGTGGCGGAGTCAGGAATCGAACCCATGACCTTCCGACTCCCAAGCCTGGGCTCTATCCACTACATCATGCTGCTTCTCTAAACCCCACCCCTGCCATAGCTTTGGACCCTTCCCTCTGGAATAAAACACCTCCAGCCATCATGGCCGGGCCCGAGCACGGGCCTGGGAGTCAGAGGACCTTGCCGCTAATCCCGGCTCCGCCACTCGTCTGCTGTGGGGCATTGGTCAAGGCAGTAACTTCTCTGTGCCTCAGTTACCTCATCTGTAAAATGGGGATTATGACTCTGAGCTCCAACTGGGAAGCTCCACCTGCCCAACCTGATTCGCTTGTACCTTCCTCAGCACTTATCACAGTGCCCGGCACATAGTAAACGCTTAACAAAAGCCATTTTTAAAAAATCATCCAGTTCATTTCCATCTCTTGCCCGCTGTGTGATCTTGGACAAGTCCTTTCACATCTCCACCCTCATTTTTTTCGACCGGAAAATGGGGATTCGAGACCCATTCTTCCTCCCCCTCAGAGTGTGAGTCCCATTTAGGCACTTGTGCCACTTCTCTGGGCCTCAGTTCCTTCATCTGTCAAATGGGGAAGATGACTGTGAGCCCCGTGTGGGACTTGGCCTGTGCCCAACCCGATTACCACGTATCTCCCCGGCACTTAGAACGGTGCCTGGCACCTAGTAAGCCCTTAACGAATATTTAAAAATGTATGTATTCCAGTGCTCGGCATAGCGGTTGATGCTTATCAAACACCATTGTCAATTACCATTATTATCTCTTGTGCCAGTTGTTTCCCCACTATCTCCCAGCCAAAAATGCTAAAGGAAAAAGACTCCCTGCGTTTCTCTGTATCCCAGCTGGACCCCACTAGAAACTGACATTCTCTGTCTAAGTAAAGATAACCACATTTTCCCTCTTTTGTATTGTTAATGTTTGTCATAATGGATTTCATTTTAATGCTCCAATTATATTTATGACATTCTTTCAACTGAATGGCACTAATGACTTTCATTATTATTTATGCTCCTCCCTAATTATAAGGCTCTCCCCTCTCTTTCATTATACACACTCATTCATAACCCACTCTCTTTCACGGCATTCTCTCCGATATAAGGCAAATGTACCTCAGTTCCATTTCTGGGAAACACAGTGATTAATTACTCCAGTGAAGTCACCCTAACCTCGAGTGACCAGATTAGCAAAGGTGGGGAAAGAGGGTAGACTGACAATCTAGAAGGACTTCCCAGGATACCTGCGGTGAGGAGGACAAAGCTCAGGAAAAGCCTACTCTTAGGAATTCCGAGGCGCGGCTAGGGACGCAGGATTGAAAATCCGGTAGGGGACTGAGAACTAACTAATCAGGTTCCCGAAAGAAACAAGACCTGGCCCAGGATGGGGAGATCCTACTGGGTTGTTGTTGTTGTCGTGGGTTTTCGTTTTTTTGGTATTCGGTAGATGCTTACTACGTTCCAGGCACTGTACTAAGTTCTGGGGTAGGTACAAGCTAATTAGTTTGGACACAGTCCATGTCCCACATGGGGCTCTCAGTCTTAATTCCCATCTGACAGATTAGGTAACTGAAGCACAGAGAAGGGAAGTGACTTGTCCAAGGACACTCGGGGGACAAGTGGCAGAGCCGGGTTTAGAACCCAGGTCCTTCTGACTCCCAGGCCTGTTGCTCTATCCATCAAGACCAGCTGCTCCATTCTGAACCAGAAGTTTCCTAAACCTTTCACTGCCTGAGCTGAATTCGGTATTCTGGTTGGAGGAGTCCATGACGAGGCTCCCGTCTACCTCTGCTGTGCTTTCCGAATCACTTAGTACAGTGTCCTGCAAAGAGTGAAAGTTGAATAAGTATTAATGATTGATGGATCGATTCATCAGTCGTGTTTATTGAGCGCTTACTGGGTGCAGAGCACTATGCTTGGGAGAGTACAGTATAGCAGAGTTGGTCGATCCGTGTTGGCCCGCGACAAGTTTACAGTCTAGACGGGCGTACAGACATTCATATAAATAAATACATTCCAGATACATACAGAAGTGCTGCGGATCTGAGGAAAGGGTGAATGAAGAGTGCAGATCCAAATGCAAGGGTGATGCAGAAGGGAGAGGGAGAAGAGGACATGAGGGCTTAGTCAGGGAAGGCCTCTTGGAGGAGATGGGCCTTCACTAAGGCTGTGAGGGCGGGGAGGGTAATCGCCTGTGGGATATGAAGAGGGAGGGCGATCCAGGCCAGTGGCAGAACACAGGTGAGATGTTGGAGGTCGGATACACGAGAATGAGGTACAGAGAGAAGGCTGGCATGAGAGGGGCAAAGTAGGCCGGCTGGGTTGTTGTAGGAGAGCAGCGAGGCGAGATAGGAGGGGATAACGCGAATGAGGGCCTTAAAGCCGACGGAACTACAAACCACCGGGGTGCGGCCCCACCTCAGAACCGAGACACTACCCATCCTTAAAGCCCGCCTTGCCGGGAAACGTGTGTGGATCCTGAGGAGGTGCTAGGCAAGGAGGAAACCTAGGAACTGGGGCTGAATCCTGCAGGGGCCCCAGGGGAACGGAGACCCCGTCTAAGCTGAGTACCCTGACTAAGGTCTTCCAGCCCGCCATGACCCTCAGGGTGACAGAGAGGTTGTCAAATAGGACCTATGGTCTCCGGCCTCCAAATTGAAGAGAGACACCCTCTCTCCCCTCATTGTCGCCCATATATTTTTAATACTCTATTTATTTTGTTAATGAGGCGCACGTCCCCTTGATTCTATTTATTGCGATTAAGTTGTCTTGCTTTTGTCCGTCTGCCTCCCCCGATTAGACTGTAAGCCCTTCAATGGGCAGGGATTGTCACTGTCGCCCAATTGTACGTTCCAAGCGCTCAGTACAGTGCTCTGCACAGAGGAAGCGCTCGATAAATACTATTGAATGAATACCCATCACCGTAATAATAGTAATTGTGATTTTTGATAAGCACTTACCGTGTGCCCACCACCGTACCGAGTGATGGGGGAGATACAAAATAATCAGGTCAGAGGGAGTCCCCGTCCCACACAGGGCTCACGGTCTAATGCCGATGAGAACCCTGAGGTACAGAGAAGCTGAGTGGCTTTTCCAAGAACACACAGCAGGCAAGTGTGATTTTGAGGTCTCGACTTTCAGCTCTCCCTCTCTGGACTGTAAGCTCACTTAGGCAGGGAATGGGTCTGTTTATTTCTCTATTGTACTCTTCCAAGCGCTTAGTACGGTGCTCCGCACATAATAAACGCTCAGTATAAATACGATCAACTGACTGACCAAGCTGAGATGAGAACTCAGGTTCTCTGCTCCCCAGGCCTGTGCTCTTTCCACTAGGCAACCCTGCCTTTCACGAAGATCCCCAAGAGTATCTAGCCTGGCCACCATTCCCTCACCGTGAACGCAACTCTGTGTTTTGGGGACCAAAGTCCACCCTTAACTATGGCCTCATTCGCCATCCCTCCTTCTGCGGCTCACCCCCCACAATTACTCTTCGGGTTGCTAGGTGCGGGTGCTTTTTCAAAGGAAACGTTGCTGTGAAATTCTATTCGTCAAAGCAACAAGACTCGACGGGGTTTGTGTCACACGGCGATACTCCAACCCAAGCGCGAATTCCTCCAAGAATAAGAAGGAGCAGAGTAAATATTATTAGAAAAGGGAGGAAAATCTTAAATAACGGGTGTGTCGCTACTTCCTGGGGAAAATCATACGCGTTAAGCCGTAGCTCTTCAGAGGAGGAGATGAACCTCCTCTTATTTCAAATGATCGTCCATTTCCTCGGCTACAAAATTTTAGCTGTAACCGCTCCCCCTTCCCGGTTCGTCTGACACATTTCTGGCCCTGATTATTTGAAAAACCAAGAAACAAACAAATGCAAGTATCACAGTGGTGTTATTAGACCTACGTGAGCATGCTGAATCACGTGAGTTTGTTTTTTTTTTAATCTAACCCACGCAGAGTGGAGCAGAATGATTGCTTCTGCATTATTATAGGTTTCCTCTTTCTATTTTGTCGTGGGTAGGGTGATCAGATTTCAGGTTTGAGGCGACAGACTTCTACCCGCTATCCCCTTTCGAGCACTCCCCTCAGCCCCTACAGAGAGAAAAATGGTGGCCTTGGGTCTTTCAAGTACAGAATATTTATTTATCTCCTTTCCAAGAGCACAGTACCCAGCAGTAAAATTAGGTACCATCCCAAATGAGTGGGGCTCTGGCAGAGTGAATGTTATGCAATCACTTGAATCTCACTTACACAGTAAAATAAAGAGGAAAAAACCAGTTATTTTTTTTCTTTTTTCCTCCGCCATCATTGCCTGCCGCTGCAGAAAGCTGGGGGCAGGAGTGACCTTTCGATGAAGCCCCGATCTCTTAATTAGTGGACTTGAAAGGTGGATCAAGAAAGCAAAGCACGCCTTCCTCATCAGCAATTTTACGTGTGATAAATGTAAACAGAAGCAGCAACTGGGGGAGGAGGATTATTGCATCGGAATGGGAGAAACGGAGATGGAAAGAGTGGGTGAGAGCCGACACGTCTCGGTAGAAAAGCCGGAATCTCGGGATGTCCACCGATCAAATGCGGGGAATTTAACGGGGGAAATCTTGAAAAGAAGAAAGAAAAGGCCAAATAGGGGAATGCCGGAGATATTTCAAAATCCCCTTATCTTTTGCAGTAGGAAAGTCATCTGATTTAAAAATCAATGGACACGTTCTCATCAACGACCTTCTCATGATCAAACTGTTTCTGAATTCACTCGAATGGCGGCCCAGGTTTTGCTCCATCCATCGGCCATTCAGTGATATTCACTGAGCATTTGCCATGTGCAGGGCACCGTACTCAGATCCAGGTGGGTAGATCACTTGCAGAGGTTAATCACCTCTCCAGGACTGCATCCTAAATTTTTTATTTGTAAACATGACCAGAATAAAACGATCTAAAGTACTGCCTCTCAAAAAATAATTCACCGTTCCTAGATGTCATAAAATGCTCTGAAGATGAGAGAGGGTCCCTCTTTTCTTTCAGACAGTAGACCAATCTCTTCCGAAAGGAGTCAGCTATGTCTAGATGGCTGGTCCATTTATCTGTGCATTAATCGGGTAGTAATTCATAGATGAAAGGGAGACTTCAGTATTATCACTTGACTTTTCCATCTCTACCTCCTGTGGCTGATTAGACTCCACAATGACCTGGTCTATAAAATGGAGATTAAGATTGTAAGTCTCTTGGTGGCTAAGGGCTGTGTCCAAACTGATTAGCTTGAACCTACCCCAGCACTTAGCACAGTGCCTGGCAGAGCTTAACAAATACCATAAAAAATTGCCCAAATACAATTAAAAAACCACTGCGAGAGGCCCCGGGGAATGTTTAAACCTTCCATGCTCTGATTAAAAACACAGAGGAATAGATTTGCACCAAGAAAGAAGTTTCGAATTTCCTGGTTTAAGGAGATAGAGCTCAAAATGGACATCTCCCTCCCACTTCTTCCTGAAATAAATGCTAATTTCCACTCTAGGACTCTGGAAATCCATCTTCGGAGAACAACTATTTGGTTTCCTAGCGAGTGTTCATTTCCTGGCCGAAACATTTCTCAGTGGCATTTAGGAAGCAGTGTGGCCTGGTGGAAAGAGCACAGGCCTGGGAATCAGAGGGCCTGGGTTCATATCCCCGCTCGGCCACTTATCTGCTGCGTGACCTTCGGCAACTTCCCTGTGCCTCAGTCACTCCATCTGTAAAATGGGGGTTTAGACTGTGAGCCCCATGTGGGACACGGGACTATGTCCAATCTTATTAGCTCGTATCCACCCCGGCGCTTAGGACAACACCTGGCAGATAGTAAGTGCTTAACAAATGCCGTTTAAAAAAAATCATACAGCCACATACACTCTCATAGGTTAATTTCATCATCAGTGATGCCTTCTTCAAATATGTATGCATATAGATATAAAGCACGGATATAATAGTATGTATATATACATACATCTATATACATACGGTATGTTTATACTAGTAAGTGTACATAAACATACTGTATATATGCACACAGTATGTATATAAGAGTAACTATATATAAAAGTACTGTATATCCATATACAAAATCTCTCTCCCCACAGATAATAAAATGATTCAAAATATAATACTCTTTGGCCAAACACCCACAGTGCGCCGGAAAAATACATCAATATTAAATAAAGATTTTCCCCTTTTTATTGCTCATGCCAGCACACTGTATAGTGTAGTTCTTGTAAAGAGCTGTTTCTTCTAGACCATTAAAAATGTAATCATTACGGATATGTGGGAAATCCCGACTAACGTTCGATGTTTGGAGTTTTTTAATCCTAAGAGTCCTTCCCCACCCCATTTTCTTTGATGCTATTTTCCGTGATCTGCTTTCCAACCTAAATCCGGTCCTTGTTAATTACAGACACACAAACGGGCTTCCTCTCAGTTGTCGGTTATTTCCCTCTGCAGAAAATGAAAGAAGGCCCTTTCCGAGCTTCGTAAAATTTCAGCCAAGGCACAACGCACGTAGATCGACCCTCCAAACTCACACCCACCAACCTGTCGTGCACACGCAGCCCCACATGTAACACACGTAAGTGAAATCACCCACGTCTATGTGCACATCTGTACAAACCTCCTGGCGCCAGAACACAGATACACAGCCCCACACGCACATCACTCCCACACAAGCAGAGTTACTGCAGCGTCCATGCGGTATGTTTTTTACGTGTATGTGTGTCTGTGTGTGATTTACTCATGACATAAACACACACACACACGCTTGTATACCTAGCCACAAATCCACAGGCCCACCCATACTCACACATACACAGACCCATGCACACACACAGTGTGTCTAGAAACATCTGATTAAACCCTCTGATGCTCTTCAGAAGCAACCAAGCAAAGTATTCTATCATCGGTGCAGAGAGACGGACTTTCAGAGAGCATAGAAACAGGCAATCTGCCAGTTGAACTTTCACTCTGCTTTGGCGATCGCCGCTCTCATTCTGGCTCTCTCCTTCTCTCTCTTTCTCTCTTCCCTCTCTTTCTCTCTTACTCCTTCTCTCTCCCTTTCTCTCCCTCCTTCCCCTCCTGCAGTCAGGGATGGTGAATTGCGAAAACAAGATGAAAGAGAAAACGTTTCGGTGCCAGAGAACGTTCCTGCCTGCCCACCCTCTCTGCCCACCTCTGCCACATACGCCCTTCTCGGCAGAGGAACTGGGATGACCCGATCGTGACATCGGGAGGAACGGGGGCCCGTGGTGTCACCGCAGCCCATGCCGAGGGCCCAGTGGGGGTAATCCGGCCCCGCTTCTGCCCATCCCCAAGCGAGCCACGCAGGTGAAAAATGGGAGAGCTGAGTGGGAACATTTCCCTAATGAGCCTGGCAAGAACAGAAAATGCCAGAAAGCTTCCTTTCCTCCCTGCTGCAGAGCACGAACAAATTAACGAGAGGTCTTATCGCAGCCATAAAACAGCAGGTCTCGGAGCTTGAGGAACGCAAGCAGTAGCCAAAGGGGAAATGGGCTGGCGAGATTAGTGCGCAGGACAATTAATGAATAATGTAGCTCGACCCGAAATGGGCTTATCGCACGCAGCTAGCTTGTCGGATGATCAGATAGAGCCCGTTGGAAAATCCATCTTCCACTGAATCCTCGAAGGGAATGCTGTCCGGCCCAATTAGGCCAACTTAGCATCACTCCCGGTCCGGTCTCATGATTCTCATCGCAAGTTCCAGGCCGCACTAGAGCAGGGACCTCTCAACATACTTCCTGAACCTGAATTTTTCCCCCAACGTGACACGGATTCCAAGACTCTGGCTTAAGCCGCCAAGTAAAGCTCTGGTTCGAGGGTTTCCAAACCGATCAGGAATAAGCAGTTCTATCAAGCGAATGGGTCTGAGATGGATGCTTTTATCTTTATTCCACATCGAGAGGTACCCAGGGGCAACATTCTGGAAAACACCTGTGAAGCTGAACGGGTCCTCATTTCCCCGCAAAATTAGGCACGGGTAAATCAATGCTATTAGTGTGAACCAGGGGCTTTATGTGACATTAAACCTGTTGATGGGTCTGTGATGCTTTGCTTTGCCATGTGATTCCTCGACTGGCAATGTCTTACATCTGAACCGCAGGTTAGACATGGATGACCGGGTAGAAACATTTCGACTAGGGAATCGGGAGTTTGTGGATACTAATTCCCCCTCGATTAGTCATATCTTTCGTACCTCTAAATGTCTGTGTGGGTCTATGTCGGTTCCCGTAACGTTACTGATGGTACAGTCTTATCCTTGAGACTTCCTCTGGGAAACCGACCCTCTCTTCCAGGAAGTTGTGTGGCCGAACGGATAGAGCACGGACCTGAGAGTCAGAGGACCCGGGTTCTAATCCCGGTTCCACCTCGTGTCTGGTTGTGTGATCTTGGACGAGTCGCTGAACTTCTCTATGCCTCAGTTTCCTCTGCTATAAAATGGGCATTCAATACCTGTTCTCCCTCCTATTTAAACTGTGAGACCCCATGTGGGACAGGGGCTGCGCCTGACCTTATTGACCTGTATCGACCCCAGAGCTTAGAACAGTGTTTGTCATACAGTAGCATCTTAAAATACAACATTGCTATTGCTATTATTTCTATCATAATTATCATTATTAGTAGTAGTAGCAGTTTAAGATTCACTCTTGCATTTTTGATTTAATACTACTAATAATGGTGGTATTTGTTAAGCGCTTACGATGTGCAGAGCACTGTTCTAAGCTTTGGGGGGATACAAGGTAATCAGGTGGTCCCACGTGGGGCTCACAGTTTTAATCTCCATTTTACAGATGAGGTAACTGAGGCACAGAGAGGTTAAATGACTTGCCCAAAGTCACACTGCTGGCGAGCGGCGGAGCTGGGATTAGAACCCATGACCTCTGACTCCCAAGCCCGGGCTCTTTCCACTGAGCCACGCTGCTCCTCTTTTCCAATAGCTGGTCTTGTTTTCGTTTCTCTGCACATAGTAAGCGCCCAATAAATACGATTGAATGAATGTTTCTCCCCTTTGGAAATAAAGTATTGGTGAAGCATTTATTGTGGCCAATCACTGGGATAGATATGAGATAATCAGATCGGTCACAGTCCCTGTCCTACATGGGACTCTCATTCTAAGAGTGTGGATGAACAGGTATTTTATCCCCATTTTACAGATGAAGAAACGGAGGCAGAGAGACATTCAGCGACTTGCCCACGGTCACACAGCAGGCAAGTGGCGGAGCTGGGATCGGAACCCAGGTGTCCTGACTCGGTCCTGTGTCCCTTCCATTAGGCCGCACCGCTTCTCTAGTGTTTGTCGTCTTAATGTCCCTGTGAAGGTTTGGGCACCCAAGTGAGATGCCACTGTCTTAAGAAACTCTCCTCATCACGAAAAATCTTGAAGATCCACTCCTGAATCGGTAGGTAGAAAAAATTGAGACACAATAACAAGTATGGTATTTGTTAAGTGCTCACTCTGCGTCCAACGCTATTCTAATAGTAATTGCTTACAATCCTACAGTAAACAAGAACTCAGCATGGATTCAGACTCACCAAGATGAAAATCACTCTCCCACCTCCCGTACGTTCTTCTTTTTTTATGGTATTCATTAAGCACTTACTATATCCCCAGCACTGTACTAAGCCCCAGGATCGCTACAAGCTAAACAGGTTGGATACAGTCCATGCCCCACATGGGGCTCACAGCTTTAATCCCTATTTTTCCTATGACGTCACTGAGGCCCAGAGGAGTTAAATGACTTCCCCAAGGTCACCCGGGAGACGAATGGTGAAGCCGGGATTAGAGGCCAAGTCCTTCTGACTCCCAGAATTGTACTCGATTCACTGTGTCATGCATCTTCTCTTTCATGACTCCAACAGGATTTAGTAGATCCGTGAATAACCATCATCAGCTCCTCCCTCTAGACTGTAAGCTCCTGGTGGGCAGAGAATGAGTCTAGAACTCTGTTGGATTTTAATCTCCCAAGCGCTTAGTACCTAGCGCTCAGTCCCCCGATTAGACCGTAAGCCCGTCAGAGGGCAGGGACCGTCTCTATCTGTTGCCGACTTGTTCATTCCAAGTAAGCGCTCAACAAATACTATTGAATGAATGAATGAATAGTGCTGTGCACACATTAGGCACTCTTTAAATACCATTGATTGATTTATTAATCAGAGGATATTTGTAATAATCTCTTTTCCCCGTTCAAAGAAGGTTTTCGTGAAGACCCACCAGCCTCAGGTTTGATCCAAATAGCTAACTACACTCTTGACTGCCAATGTTCAACCCTTAGAGGCATCGTGAAACACAATTTACTCTTAGACAGTCACCGGAAATTGAGTTGGGCCAATAGAATCCATTCCCCACAGCTAGAGCCATCCCAAGCAATTCTGCCGATCTTGTCAGTGGTCAGGGAAAATGCCTACCAACTCTTTTATGCGCTATTCCCCCAAGTGTTTAGTATATTTCCCCAGTGCCTTTGTGCTTATACTGAACCTTCTTTTCCACATTTCCGCCCACACTCTCAGCCTGGGGAGATCTTCCTGCAGTGAGATCGTATCTATTATCACTGCGATATCTGTGTTCGGCTCTTACGACGTGCCATGCACTGGGGTAGATGCGATACAGCGTGGCTCACTGGCAAGAGCCCGGGCTTTGGAGTCAGAGGTCATGGGTTCGAATCCCGGCTCGGCCACTTGTCAGCTGTGTGACTGTGGGCGAGTCACTTCACTTCTCTGGGCCTCAGTTACCTCATCTGTAAAATGGGGATTAAGCCTGTGAGCCCCACGTGGGACGACCTGATTCCCCTGTGTCTACCCCAGCGCTTAGAACAGTGCTCTGCACATAGTAAGCGCTTAACAAATACCAACATTATTATTATTATATAATCATACGGGACACCTTCCTGTTCCACCTGAAGCTCACGCTTTAAGGAGGAAAGAATGAGAACTTCATTTCCTTTTTACAGATGAGAAAAATGGAGATAAAGAAAAGTGACTAGACCAAAGTCACAGATGAAGCAGGCAAGTGGCCAAGTGAGGATTAGAATCCAAGTCTTCTTACTCCTTGCTCTGGGCTCTTTCTCCTGCTGGATTAAACTGTGATTCTCCAGGGGCAGGAAGAAAAGTGGTTATTCTGAGAGGTTCTTCTTCACCTCTGCTGATTTTGGAGTCGGGAGAGGCCCTTCCTCTCTACTGTAAATTGAGTTGAGAGATTAGGCGGGAATGTGGTTATTCTTTTAGCTTCTTGAAAGAGCTTGAGTCTCAGAGGGGAATGGTGATATTTCCTCCAAGTTCCTGTCTTCTGAAATAGATGGAGGAAATTTTAACAGTTTCTGCTTCTAATTTTTCTGTCTCCCAATTTCTGCCTGTATTCACTCTCATATCTCAAGTGCTAACATCATTTCCATAGGAAATTTCCTCTTTTCTAGCTGATATGAGTAGTTAGGCCTTCTTAACAGAGGGACGATTTTGTTTCCTAAATTCCTGGGTCACTCCAGAGAACAACCTTTAAGCTATGGAGAAAGATGAGCACTAAGAGTGTTCCCTTCTCTTCAGGTCTTTTGATAGAAAACTCGCCCATCCTTTCTTACAGTTCTCTTGTGCCACGGGGCTTTCTCATGGCGTTGCTCAATGCGATATGTATTTTAAGTTGAAATCGCTAACGTATAGTTCAACAAGCAGAGCAGATTTAGCTCATTCTGGTATCGTCGGTAGGCACTGTGGTCTGGTGGAAAGAACTCAGGCTGACAGCCCGGGGACCCTGGTTCCAGTCCTGGCTCCACCATTTGACTGCTGTGTGACCTTGGCCAAGTCACTTAGCTCATCAGTGACTCTGTTTCCTTATCTGTTAAATGGGGAGGAAACACCCGTTCTTTCTCTAAAATGGTGACAGGAATTGTGCCTGCTCCGATTATCTCATAGCTTCCTCCAGCATCTGCCCTATAATTATCCCTTAATAAATGACATTTTAAATCGATCAATGGAATTTACTGAGCACTTAGTGTGTAAGAGCACTACACTTGGGAGAGTACAAGACAACGGGGACATGATTTCTGCCCTTAAAGAGTTTATAGTCCAGTGGGGGAGACAGACTTCTACATAAACTGCAGGTTGGAGAAATGGCAGAGCGTAAGAATAGGTACAAAAGTGCTGTGGGGCTGGGGTGACGGATCAGTGGGCTTAAGGGTGATGTGGGCTGCGGAAAATATCAAACTGCTTAAGAGGTACGGCCCCAAGTGCCTAGATGAAGCAGAAGGCAGGAAAAACAAGCGGAGAAGATGAAGGGTTATTCAGGAAAGACCTCTTGGTTGAGTTGTGATTTTAGTAGGGCTTTGAAGATGTGAAAAGTAGCGATCTATCGGATATGAAGGGGGAGGGAGTTTCAGAGAAATGGAAGGACATGAGCAAGGAGTTATCGGTGAGACAGAGGAGATCGAGGTACAGTGAATAGGTGGGCATTGAGAAGCCAGTCTGTAGGCTGGAGGCTAGAGGGAGGTTAGTGAGGTTAGGTAGAAATGGGTGAGCTGATTGAGTACCTTCAAGTCAGTGGTAAGAAGTTTCTGTCTGATGCAGAGAAGGATGGACAACCACTGGGGAGTGAAGAGGTGTGGACTGAACATATTTACTTTTTTTTTTTAGGAAAACGATCCATGCGGTGAAAGGTAAACTGCAGAAGGAAGCAGGGAGGTCAGCAAGGATGCTGATGTCAAGGTCAGGGCAGGACGGGGTGGATTCTAGCAACGCTATGAAGGAAAAACCGACAGGATTTGGTGACAGACTGAACACGCAGGTTGAATGGAAGAGCTGAGTCGAGGATAACACCAAGGTCGTAGCTTGTGAGACGGGGAGGTTGGTGGTGGTGTCACTGTTATTATTCTTGCTTCTCTGATCAAGGAAAGATTGTTCAGCCCTTACCCAGGCTACCCTAGGGGAGAAATCTCTGTTCAAACCTTCAAAGGATAACTATAATTCTATTTATATCGATGCTACTGATGCCCGTCTACTTGTTTCATTTTGTTGTCTGTCTCCCCGCTTCTAGACTGTGAGCCCGTTGTTGGGTAGGGAATGTCTCTATTTGTTGCTGAAATGTGCTTTCCAGTACAGTGCTCTGCACACGGTAAGTGCTCAATAAATGCGATTAAATGAATGAATGAATACAGTCCTACTGGGACCGAGACCTGGGATGATGAAGCTAGAGAGCATCTGGCATTAAGTTTTCACAACCGTCTCCACAGAAACGCAGGAAGCAAAGGTGCACTCTAGTAATACAGGGCGTCTGTGGGTAGGGAAGCCTCATACTATTGACATGCGGAACTGAAATGATATCTGACGAACAGATATTCTAAACCTTGCCTCTGTTATTCTATTTCTTCTGGATTCTGAGTCATTTGGTGCCTTCTTAAAATAGTTTCTTCTTCCTGAATCTGCAGAACAGTGTCATAGATCATATGGACAGAAAAAAAAAAAGAAAAAGATCTTCTTCCTTCTGGAAAGTCAGGAACTCGCAGGCTACTATCTCAGGAGTTCACTGTAGTACATCTTAATGTGGCCAAGGGCTCACCCCTAGAGAGAATCAGGACTGAGGCAAAAATAAAGAGTTCAAGGTCAAGCGGGCATGTAGAGTTCCATCTGTTAAAATGTGTCTTCCCTAATGAAGCCATTTTGGGTGAAGTCTGGACAGATTCTATTCTAAGGGAGAGCTGAACTGCTTAGGGAAGTAGAGAAAGGGGCAGAAAAGAGAGTGTAGACTAAGATTCTGAAAGATTTCTTAGGATCCTCTAAGATTCCTCAAAATTACAGGGATTAAGGTTCTCTAAGATTCCTCAAAATTACAGGGAATGGAGCAGAAGACTGAAAAGTCTGCCCTGGGGAAAGGGAGATTATTATTATCATTATCATTATTATTACTATTATCATCACCATTATTATCACGGGTCGTTAAAAAGCCTTTACTGTGTGCCAAACACAATTCTCAGTGAGGGTAGATACAAGTTAATCGTTGGATACAGACCCTGTCCCACATGGAGCTCACAGTCTACGTAAGAGGGAGAACAAGGATTTATTATTATTATCGAATGCCGTCGAGTGGTTTCCGATTCATAACAACTTTATGGACATATTTTCTCCAGAACGTCCTATCTTCTGCCATAATTCATATCCTTGTTGACGACCCTTCCGTTATCGTTGTTAGGGTTTAGATTCCCTTTTTTCGGATGAAGAAACTGAGGCAGAGAGAAGCAAAGTGCTTTGCTAAGCTAAATTGCTTTGCCTCAGATCTCAGAGAAGGCAAGTGGTAGAGCTGGAATTAGAACCCAGGTCCTCTGAATCCCAGGTGTGGGCTTTTTCCACTAGGTCAAGCTGCTCCTTTAAAAACATTCGTCCCTCCACTCCGCTTTTCCCAGATCAGGTTCGTCCTAGCCTGCTGTGCGAGACGACGTTTATTGAGCACCAATTCCAGTTTTTCACTTCCCCCTTTCAGAAGTCTCTGTGGAGAAATATGAGCACTGCAGAGTTGTGGAAGCACAAAACCTGCAGAGGCTTGGAAAATTGCAGAATGGATTGAAAGGAAGCTGTTCCTGAAGTAGAAGCTCCGTTGCCAGCTAGTTTCTACTAGCTTTATCACAGAACATACTAGGGTGACCATATGTCTTGGCTTTTGGAGGCTCTCCAAGGAATCTCATTAAAAGTCCCAGAATATCTGGAAATTTCCCAGGATTCGAACAAGCATAAAAATTCTGGCTTAAAGTGCAAGTGTTTCTGGGAATTGTAGTGTAAGAAACAGTGACTTGTATTATTGTTAATGGGATTTATCGTCTGGAACTTCAGGTCCCTCAGCCAAGGGAAGACCTAAGGGAAAGAGTACGGGTCTGAGAGTCAGGGTCATGGGTTCTAATCCCATACTTACCTGCTGTATGACCTTGGGCAAGTCATTTAACTTCTCTGGGCCTCGGTATCCTCATCCATAAACTGGGGTTTAAATATCTGTTCTCCCACCCCTATACACTGGGAGCCCCATGTGGGGCATGGACTGTGTCTTTCTCATTCATTCATTCATTCATTCATACAATCTTGTTCACTGAGTTCTTACTTTGCGCAGTACACTGTACTAAGCTCTTGCGAGATTACAACAGTAAACAGACACATTCCCTATCCACGATGAGCTTAAAGTCTAGAAGAGGGGAGACAGACATCAATACAAATAAATAAATTACAGATACGTACATAAGTGTTGTGGGGCTGGGAGAAGGGAAAAACAAAGGGAGCTGATTATCACACACAGTGCTTTGCACATAGTACCCCGACTGTTGCCGACTTTGTTCATTTCAAGCGCTTAGTACAGTGCTCTGCACATAGTAAGCGCTCAATAAATACTATTGAATGAAATACTACTGAATGAATACGCACTAAGCAAACACCACTGTCATTATTATATGCGTGGTATCACTTCTCCCTGGCTCCATATTTTAACTGAAGTGAGTTCAAAGAGGAAGAAATCGGTTCTGAAATCGGAAACCTCTCCTAGAAAGGCGTAAAGAATATATAAGACCAGAGAGTCCCAGGCAAGCTTTCCTTCTTCCCAAAGAGGTGGGATGGTGATGCTGGGAATTGAGATTGGGATGTGATTCATTTCCCAAGCTCCAGCAGGGAGAATCTCAGTTGACCCTCTCAAAAAAAATGGCCGTAATAGTGAATGTGGAATTGGTTAAGGCCGCTTGAAATCTGTCTACCGGAATCTAGGGGACCAGGCAGTTTTAATGAAGTGTTGTTTGGGAAAGGGTTAGTGTTTAATTTTTTTAAATTTAATCCAAGGTAGATAAGATCAATCGTGTTGTTGGAAAGGGGATTTTCTTTTCCCCTGACAAATGGCAGTTCATTAATAACTTCTGAGTAAACAAACATATCCATCTGAGGCTTCAGGAAGGAGATCTTGGACTGTCATCCCCGACAAAATCTCAGCTCCACGCAAGAGCACGTCAAGCCAGGTGTTGAAAATAAATAGCGCTTTGCTTCTATCTGAACTATAGGGACAGTCAGCAATCAAGCGGTAGGTTCATTCAATCATATTTATTCAGTGCTTAACTGTGTGCGGAGCACTGTACTAAGCACTTGAGAGATTACAGAGTTGGTAGTAACATTCCCTGCCCAGGTTGCTATTTTTTAACGGTATTTGTTACGCATTAGGTGTAAAACACTGTTCTAAGCATTGGGGTAGATACAAGTTAATCGGTTTGGACACAGTCCGTGTCCCACATGGGACTCACACTCTAAAGGGGAGGGAGAACGGACATCGAATCCCCATTTTACAGGTGAGGCACAGAGAAGCGAAGTAAGTTGCCCAATGTCTCACAGAAGGCAAGCGGCAGAGCCGGGATTAGAACCCAGGTCCTTCTGACTCCCAGGCCTGTGCTTTATCCGTCAGGCCGTGCTGCTTCTCCTCTATCCACACATATCCTCATGGTGCAAATCATGTTATCAATACATCGAGCGCCACAGGTATCTGTGTGAAAATAAATGTACTCTCCCAAGAGCTTAGTTCACTGCTTTGCACACCATAAACGCTCAATAACTATGATTGAATGAAATGGACATGACTATAGATAGTGAGTCATTTAGAAAAAAACCAGCTTGTATAGGGAAGATAATCCACATATATCCCGGCTAGATTGAATCCGCATGGATACTGCACCGAGTGGACTGAAATTCGGGCCAGAAGCATTCAAACTAGCTATGTATTGAACACCTGCTGTGCCCAGAGCATTGTACTAAGCCTTGAGAGAGCTCAGTACAACCGAGTTGATAGTCATGACCTCCTCCCTCATGAGATCACAGCCTTGTAAGGGGAGATAGGAAGCTCATTGTGAGTAGGGAACGCGTCTGCTAATTCCGTGCGTTGTTCTCTCCCAAGTGTTCTGCACACAGTAAGTGCTCAATAAATGCCACTGATTGATTGATCGTTTATTCATTCATTCATTCATTCATTAATGACATTATTTAAGCGCTCATTATTTGCCAGGCACTGAACCAGGCACTGGGGCAGTCACAAGCCAATCAGTTTGGACACAGTCCATGTCCCACTCGGGACAAGAGAAGCAGCGTGGCTCAGTGGAATGAGCACGGGCTTGGGTGTCAGACGTCATGAGTTCGAATCCCAGCTCTGCCACTTGTCAGCTGTGTGACCGTGGGCGAGTCACTTCACTTCTCTGGGCCTCAGTTCCCTCATCTGGAAAATGGGGATTAACTGTGAGCCTCACGTGGGACAACTTGATTACCCTGTATCTCCCCCAGCGCTTAGAACGGTGCTCTGCACATAGTAAGCGCCTAACAAGTACCAACATTATTATTATTATTATTACTCGGGGCTCACAAATTTAATCCCCGCTTTCCAGATGAGGGCTGGAGAAGTGAAACGACTTGCCCAAGGTCCCACAGGAGACAAGTGGCAGAGCTGGACTTAGAACACAGGTCCTTCCGACTCCCAGCCGCCTGCCCTTTCCAGTAGGCCGCAGTAAATTACGTAGCGGGGAAGCAAATGATAATAAGGTTATGTATTTCTTACAGGCTACGGGGCTCAGCTGGCTTCATTCAGAAAACAAATGATACTTTCCCTCTTTAGGAAACAATCGTTCCTCTTGGGAATTGCCCAAAGTCCTTCTTTCTCTTTGTCCTCACTTTTCTCTCCCATCCACTCGGAAACGCGGAGAAGGTCCTTCTGGGTCGGCGTGTTTGATAAAGCGCTCTGGTCCAACATGTTACTCTATTAATAATGAATCAGGCGAGCATATGAATAGACCCAACTGAACATTTACACGGGGATGTAAATATATACACATCTGTATAATTACCACCATGGTACCCACCAAAGAGCGCTCAAATGCCATGTATCTAACAACGGGCATTGTCAACGAACGGATCACTTCTGAGACTTTATGTGGAAAATGGTATAACGCCGAGGGACGATACTGTTCGATAAGAAACAGGATGGCCTAGAGGAAGAAGCGCAGGTCTAGGAGGCAGAGGATCTGAGTTTTAATCGAGGCTCTGCCAATTGCTTGCTGTGCGACCTTGGGCAGATCACTTCTCTGGGCCTCATTTCTTCGTCAGTAGAAAGGGGATTCAATACCTCTTCTCCCTCTACTTAGACTGTGAGTCCCATGTTCATTCAATCGTATTTATTGGGCGCTTACTGCGTGCAGGGCACTGTACTAAGCGCTTGGAAAGTACAATTAGGCAACAGAGACAATCCCTGCCCGCCAATGGGCTCACAGTCTAGAAGGGGGGAGACACTGACAACAAAACAAAATAAAACAAGTCGTCAGGTATCGGTAACACCGTGTGGTACAGGGACTGTGTCTAACCTCATTAGCTTGTATCTATCTCAGTTTTTAGAAGAGGGATTGGCACATAGTAAGTGCTTAACAAAAATAATAATAATAATAATTATAATGGTAGAGATGCTATGGCTTCTTAGTGGGTAGAGCACAGGCCTGGGAGTCTAATCCCGGCTCTGCCACGTGTCTGCTCTGTGACCTTGGACACGTCACTTCACTTCTCTGTGCCTCAGTTACCTCATCTATAAAATGGGGATTAAGACTGTGAGCACCATGTGGGACACGGGCTCTGTCTGACCCGATTAACTTGTATCTACCCCACCGCTCAGTACAGTGCCTGGAACATAGTGAGTACTTAATGTATACCGTAAAAATAAGAATAATAATTTGAATAACCATAATACTGATAATTATTATTATGGTATTTGTTAGGCACTTACTATGTGCCAGGGTACTGTACTAAGCACTGGTATGGAAGTGGTATGTATGGAAGTGGTTTGTATGTATGTGGTATGTATCTACCCCAGCGCTTAGAACAGTGCTCTGCACATAGTAAGCGCTTAACAAATACCAACATTATTATTATTATTGTTGTATAAGCAAATCGTCTTGGACACAGTCCCTGACCCGCACAGGGCTCACAGTCTTAATCCCCATTTTCCAGGTGAGCTAACTGAGGCACAGAGAAGTGAAGTGAGTTGCCAAAGGTCACACAGCAGACCAGTGGCAGAGCCAGAATTCGAACCCATGACCTTCTGACTCCCAGGCCCGTGCTCTATCCATTACACTTGCCGCTTCCCAGTAATAGTCACCATACCGTTGTATACTGGTTTTCTGTAACACAGGGGCTCTCTTCTTGCCGAACTACCCGTTACGGAAAACTGACATTATAATATTCACCCCACATCTGTGGAAGTGTGCACGTGCACGACTATTTCGCCCATCGCCTGTGTCAGCCTATATCGAGACAGACCTGTCTTTTCAGAAGAAGCTTCTTCAAACAGACCATCCCATTCCATCCTGAAGGTAGAGTGGAAAAAAAAACCAACCAACCTTCTTGGCAGAATTGAGGTTAACATATTACCTCCCCGGTACCAGTAAATATCGTCGAACTCCGTAAGGTTATTAGATACGACCTCTGGATCGCTTCAGAAACACGGGTAGCAGTTGTATCTTTTTGTCCCAGAGGAGCGGAAAGTCATTAACATCTCAGAATCTCCATTTGCTCACACCTGTGGATCATCTCAAGCAGTGGAATTTGAAGGGAGTGAGTTTCCTGCTCTCATTTTTACAAATCCGTAATCCTCAGAGGGAAGGTCTAAATCTTCCACTGTGCCTTTCTGACCCGGGGGGGATCCTCCAGCTGCTACGTAATAAACATTGATAATAATAATAATGATAATAACGTTGGTATTTGTTAAGCGCCGAGCACCGTTCTAAGCGCTGGGGTAGACACAGGGGAATCAGGTTGTCCCACGTGGGGCTCACAGTCTTCATCGCCATTTTACAGACGAGGGAACGGAGGCACCGAGAGGTTAAGTGACTTGCCCAAAGTCACACAGCTGACAAGTGGTAGCGCGGGGATTCGAACCCATGACCTCTGACTCCAGAGCCCGTGCTCCTTCCGCTGAGCCACGCTGCTTCTCTAGCCACGCTGCTTCTCTGCTATCCGCCCCGGCAAACCCAGACGATAAACCGCTGGCTGGGCGTCAAGAGATCTGCCGTCTATTCATTCATTCAACAGTATTTATTGAGCGCTTACTATGCGCAGAGCACCGTACTAAGCGCTTGGAATGTACAATTCGGCAACAGATAGAGACCATCCCTGCCCACTGACGGGTTTGCGGTCTAATCGGCACTAATCTAACTAATCTATTCTAGTTCTCTCCCTAGATGAGCCGGGACCAAACCGCAGAACTTCTCTGGGCTTCATTAAATGGACTGGTAGCCACGGGAAGCAGCATGGCTTAGTGGAAAGAGCCCGGGCTTGGGAGGCAGAGGTCGTGGGTTCTAATCCCGGCTCCGCCGCTTGTCAGCCGTGTGACCCTGGGCAAGTCACTTCGCTTCGCTCTGCCTCGGTTCCCTCATCTGGAAAATAGGGATTGAGGCTGCGAGCCCTGCGTGGGACAATCTTGCATCTATCCCAGCGCTTAGAACGGTGCTTGGCACGTAGTAAGCACTTCAAAATAATAATAATGTTGGTATTTGTTAAGCACTTACTATGTGCAGAGCACTGTTCTAAGCACTGGGGGAGATACAAGGGAATCGCATGAGGCTCACAGTTAATCCCCATTTTCCAGATGAGGTAACTGAGGCCCAGAGAAGTGAAATGACTTGCCCCCAGTCGCACAGCTGACAAGTGGCAGAGCCGGAATTGGAACCCATGACCTCTGACTCCCAAGCCCGGGGTCTTTCCGCTGAGCCACACTATCATTATTATTAGACAGTAAATCTCACCTGGACCAACTGTGAATAAGGAGGGACTCCTACTTAACTGCTCTGTGCCTCGGTTACCTCATCTGTAAAATAGGGATTAAGACTGTGAGCCCTAGAGATCACGGGTTCGAATCCCGGCTCTGCCACTTGTCAGCTGTGTGACTCTGGGCAAGTCACTTCATTTCTCCGTGCCGCAATTCCCTCATCTGGAAAATGGGGATTAACTGTGAGCCTCACGTGGGACGACCTGATCACCCTGTATCTCCCCCAGCTCTTAGAACGGTGCTCGGCACATGGTAAGCGCTTAACAGATACCACCATTGTTATTATACCAGTCAACGGCTGTGGTTATCTGGTCATCTTCTCATCATTTGGCCACTCTTTAATCTTCTTGCAGTCTCAAGATTTTTATAAACAATGAAACCCCCACTAGCCGGTCCTAGCATATTCTAAGCCAGAATGAATGTTCTATCCCTCCCCTTGTGGAATCCAGGGTAGAAGTTGGAGAAAGATAGAGAAGCGGTGGAGCCTAGTGGGAAGAGCTCAGGCCTGGGAGTCAGAAGGACCCGGTTTCTCATCCTGTCTCTGCCACTTGTCTGCTGTGTGACCTTGACCAAGTCACTTAACCGCTTGGACTGTAAGCCCGTCAACGGGGAGGGATTGTCTCTATCTGTTGCCGAATTGTACATTCCAAGCGCTTAGTACAGTGCTCTGCACATAGTAAGCGCTCAATAAATATTATTGAATGAATGAATGAACTTCTCTGTGCCTCAGTTATCTCAGCTGCAAAATAGAGGCTAATACCTTGAGCCCTATGTGGGACAAGGACTGTGTCCAACCTGATTAGGTCCACCCCAGTGCTCAGTACAGTGCCTGACACGGAATAAGCATTTAACAAATGACATTTAAAGAAAAAAAAAGAAAGTTATTTGAGAAATCTTGAACGAGCGTGAAAGCTTTAGTCCCTTAATTTCTAGAAAGAAGTCTAGAGAAGAAATCCACCAGCCACCCCCTCTCCCACCTCAAAATGACCTCCCACCCCCCGTCGCTAGTCCGCAGACAAGTTTTGTCACATTCTTTCAGATAAAGTGTGTGTATGTGGTGTAGCAGTTTCCTCAAACTTTCCTTGAAGACTTCTTAAATGCATTCCTCGTGACTCACGAACTGCTTGGTTTCCATCTTCCTTATGTGCACTCAAAGACTTATTCTCGCTGGGAGTGTCTATCTTTAAGCTAATAAACAAATATTCCGGTGTGAATACGCAACTCCACATGGCTTGGGATGATTCACCCTTCTTACTCTCTAAGTCAAATTCATATCCAAACCACAAAACTCTTCTCTCCCCTATTCCGGCCTCTCTGGTTCTTTAGCTTTCTACGCAGCTCACCCGAACCGAGATTGCTTTTCCTCAAAGAATTCATTGAACAGAAATAGCGTCTCTATTCTTATCCACTTCTATATCCGCTGCTAAATCAGACACTACAGATTCTCTTCTAATATTCCATGGATTGGGTAGCAATAATCCTCCAGTTGCTCTTTCAAGCACGAGCCGTTTCCCCTCTCAACACTTTTTTTTAAATTTACAGGGGCTTCTACTTAATCTTGATGGTGTAACTGGCAATTTTGCATTTTTCAAAAAGGGTTTTTTTTTGTTCAAGGACATGCAACTGACTGCTTCATTTTCTTCCATCCATCATCTCTGAGTTTTGCAGTTTCATGTGGGATAGTTTTCAGCTGTTCTAATAAGGATAGGCGGGCTCCATTTTGATCTAAAATTGCCCAGTTTATTTCCATAAACCTGCCCGATTCTTGGAATGTCGTTCTTCTGATTTCTTTCTTTCCGAAGTTTTATGATTGAAGATTGCCCCAGGACTCTCTCGGAGGTTAGAAATTAATATTTTCTATCTTATGCGGTCATGGGTAATTTTATGTCTAATCACTGCCCTAATCTAGATAACTTGCGCTTTAAAGGTTGGTTTCACACCATGCTTCATCTGATGGAAAAGTTCATTTCTGTCCCTTGACTCTCTATGGTTTGCCATAAATTTCAATTTAGGCACACAGTTTTCAAACGGAAATATTGAAAGAATACTGGATCAGATTAGTGATCTCTCCAGCTAGATGATCTGCTTCCCAGTGGCTGCGTATGCTTGGATAGTTAGAACTATCTGGCCCAGGACTTTTAAGATGACTGTTTTGATTCACAATCACCTAGCCAACTCTTTTGGGCCACACAGTTATGGGTCCCGCCATAGGGAACTAGACCCGTAACTTTATTATTTTATTATTTATTACTTGGTCATGACTTTGTTTCTGTTTTTTATGAATGTCGTCAGCGTCACAAGATTCCTTGGTCGTCCAATATTGTGCTTTTTCGATTATTATTGGTATTTGTTAAGCACTTTTTATGTGCCAGACACGGTACTGAGCCTTGCGGTAGATACAAGATGACCAGATTGGACACGGTCCATGTCCCACATGAGGCTCATGGTCTTAATCCCCATTTAACCGACGGGGTAACTGAGGTAGAGAGAAATGAAGTGACCTGCCCAAGGTCACACATCAGACTGATCAGAGATTAGAACGCAGATCATCTGAGGCACAGATCTGCGCTCTGTCCACCAGGCTATGCTGCTTCTCAGCATGCAGAACCCCTCAAGCGCTTAGTGAAGCGTTTGGCACATAGTAAGCGCTCAATAAATACGATCAAATGAATGAATGAAAGTAACGCTCATATTCTAGTATTCACGGCACACGTGCAGAAAAATCGGATCTTCCAACAACGTTTTGTTCTATAGTGGGGCTGAAAGAATATTCCCCAATAGTGTTCTATCAATCAATGGTATTGATTGAGTGCTTACTATGTGCAGAGCACCGTACTAAGTTCCTGGGGGAGTACAATTCAGCAGAATTAACTGAATTGTACAGTATTGTATTTTATATTGTATACTGAATTGTATTGTACACTGTACTGTATTCAACTGACTTAGTTGTAGTCAACGCTAGTAGTGAAAACTCTTGTTATGGTGGAACCGAATGTATATTGAATTCTTCCAGACTTTCCAACTTCCACTGGCCCTTTGACCAATTCTGTTGACCTCATTACATGACCTTTGCCCCAGATGATAAAAATAATAATAATAATGGTATCTGTTAAGCCGGGAACTGTATTAAGTGATGGATACAAGCAAATCAAGCTGGACATAGTCCTTGTCTCAATTCACATTTTACTTCTGAGGCAGTTCGAAGTGAAGTGAGTTGCCCAAGGTCATGCAGGAGACGGGTGGCGGAGCCAGGATTAGAACCCGTGATCTTCTGACTCCCAGGAGTGTGCTCTATCCACCACTCCGTGCTGCTTCTCCATATGTATTTCTCGAACATCTGAAGACGTTCAATAGCCCATTTGAACAGTTTATAGAATACGGTTTATTCCTCGTTAATGCACAGTAGTCAGGCGCTGCAGTCATCCCGGATTTATATCAAAAGAAACCTTAGCACATATATAAATACACACTCTAGTCCTCTAACCGGACTGGCTACGTGGGAGTTCACACAGTATCCCTCCCCGTTCTCAATGTCTTCTCTACGAGCTTTGAGACTCCCGTCCAAAGATACTCCTTTCTCTCGCAGGCCGGAGAACCGAAGCTTTGTAACTCTTAGTATTTATAGTCTAGGCAGTGCTTTTCCAAATATCCGGCCTTCCTGGAAACAGCTATATATGGGAATCTTTCTTCAGTAGTTTACCGTTTCTCCTTTATCCAGTTCTGCATTAATGTCATCTTGACACAGCTCAATGGATAAATGTGGCCACCCCGACTCCCAGTCCCTTAATGTGAAGGCTCTCAAGATTCATTCATTCATTCAATGGTATTTTTTGAGCTCTTACTATGTGCAGAGCACTGTACTAGGCGCTTGGAATGGACAATTCGGCAACAGATGGAGACAATCCCTGCCCAGTGACGGGCTCACAGTCTAAACAGAGGAGAGAGACAGCAAAGCAAAACAGAACAAGACAAAAACAAGGCAACATCGTCAAGATAAATAGAATCAAGGAGATATACACCTTATTAAGAAAATAAATAGGGTAATAAATAATATATACAAAGGAGCACAGTGCTGAGGGGAGGGGAAGGAGGAAGAGCAGAGGGTGGGGGGGAGGGAAAGAGAGGGGAAGCAGAGGGAAAGGGGGGGGCTCAGTGTGGGAAGGCCTCCTGGAGGAGGTGAGCTCTCGGTAGGGCTTTGAAGAGGGGAAGAGAGTTAGTTGGGCGGAGGTGAGGAGGGAGGGCGCTCGGGAACGGCGGGAGGACGTGGCCCGGGGGTCGACGGCGGGATAGGCGTGAACGGTGGACGGATGAGGAGGTGGGCGGCAGAGGAGCGGAGCGTACGGGGTGGGCGGTAGAAAGAGAGAGGGGAGGAGAGGTAGGAGGGGGCAAGGGGATGGAGAGCTTTGAAGCCAAGAGTGAGGAGTTTTTGTTTCGTGCGGAGGTCGATGGGCAACCACTGGAGGTTTTTGAGGAGGGGAGTGACGTGCCCACAACGTTTCCGTAGGAAGATGATCCGGGCAGCGGAATGAAGAATAGACTGGAGTGGGGAGAGACGGGAGGAAGGGAGATCCGAGGAGAGGCTGACACAGTGATCCAGCCGGGATATTGTGAGAGCTTGTACCAGCACGGTAGCCGTTTGGAAGGAGAAGAAAGTGTGGATGGCGATATTGTGAAGGTGAGATCACACACTGTCTCATCATCATCATCATCGTCGGTGGTATTTTTTGAGTGCTTACTATGTCCACGGCAGTGTACTAAGCACTTGGAAGGGTTCAACAGAGACTACAGAATCGTTCCCTGCCCACAACGAGTTTGCAGTCTAGCTTCCATTCCATTGCATTTTCTATAATTCCCAACTAGCTCAGCAGGAAGAACGTTACACCCTTTTTGTAGGTGACTTCCTTCCAGCTACCCAATCAGAGAGATGAGCTTTTATTTATCCTAGCAGGAGCCTTAGATTAGTTTGTAAAATCCTGGAGGGCAGGGATGGTATCTACCAACTCTATTGTTTTGTGAGCTCTGAAGCGCCTAGTACAGAGCTCTGCACACAGTAAGTGTTCAATCAGTAGCACTGATCGCGGAAGCTCTGTACTCAATTCCTCCATGATATGGGACACTATCATCTCTCACAACCGCTAAAACGTCCATTAATTGCTCAGGTTTTCCTAACCCCAGGACAGAGAGTAAGTTAATCTTGATGAACTGTATAGCTTCTTCTCAGCTTTTTACCTGGCTCCAATACTAGTGACCCTTTATTACCGTCGACCGCTTTCCAAATCTGAGTGGCTTTAGAGCAGTGGCTGATTAAATTGGGTACCGACTTTCAAAATAATAATGACAATAATACTAATAGTATTAATGGCATTACTACTACTACTAATTATAATAATAATGACATTTACTTAGACTGTGAGCCCTACGTGGGACACGGATTGCCTTGTATCCACCCCAGTGCTTAGAACAGCGTTTGGCATAGCAAGCCTTTAACGAGCATTATTATTATCATTATTATTACTAGTATTATTTTTTAAACGCTTACTTTGTGCCAAGTTTTGCACTAAGCACTGAGATAAGTACAAAATACTAGGGTAGGAAAGCAGCGTGGTTTAATGGATAGATCCCAGCCCGGGAGTCAGAAGGACCTGAGTTCTAGTTCCGGCTCCACCGCTAGTCTGCTGTGTGACCTCGGGCAAGGCGCTTCACTTCTCTGGGCCTCAGTTCCCTCATCTGTAAAATGGGGATTAAGACTGTGAGCCACAAGCGGGACATGGACTGTATCCAACCTGAATACCCAGTGCTCAGAAGAGTACCTGGCGCGTAGTAAGCTATTAACAAGTTAAAAAAAAGAAAAATCATTCATTCATTCAAAGGTATTTATCGAGCGCTTACTACGTGCAGAGCACTGTACTAAGCGCTTGGAATGTACAATTCGGCAACAGATAGAGACAATCCCTGCCCAGTGACGGGCTCACAGTCTAATCTGGGGAGACAGAGGGACAAAAACAAGACAACTTCATCCCGATGAAATGAGTATTATTATTGATTTTTACTGATTATTATTATAATCAGGTCAGACACAGAGCTTTAATTTGGTGTGCACTTCACCAGCTCAAGACAACCCCAGAGTCACTTCCATATAAGATACATGTACAGTGGTTTTGTCTTTGCCCTGAAACCTGGTGGGTAATTGTTCTCTTTGCACTGAGGCAGCAAATATTCTAATTAGCCAGCCCATCCAAACTCAGCCTGCTTTTTATTAACTCTCTCGAGGTTTTAAAAGTTCACATAATTGGTTTCTAAGTCGTTGAGCACCTTGCCTAACTTTCCTGGCTCCTGGGTTTTAGCCCTGTTTTCCCAGTCCTGTTCTTTGCGACTGACGTATATACAGAAGCATTTTCTAAATATTTTTTCCTCCCACAATCAGCTGAAAAACGTTCTGAACTTCCGCAACTTGGACCAGGGGATCACTTCTGTTCTTGATGCGTTTCCCCACCTTGCTCTCCTTTTTCTATCGTCTGTGTGCTTGGATCGGTGACCTTTGAACGTTTGTTATTCATCCCGCTCCCAACCCCAAAGCACTTAGGTACATATCTTTATATATTCCCAAATTACTTATTCATTCAGATTTAGTTCTGTCTCCCCTTTTAGCTCATTATGGGCGGGGAATGTGTCTGCTAATTCTGTCATACTGTACTCTTCCAAATGCTTAATACAGTGCTCTGCACGTAGTAAGTGCTCAATAAATTCATTCATTCAATAGTATTTATTGAGCACTTACTACGTGCAGAGCACTGTACTAAGCGCTTGGAATGTACAAATCGGTAACAGATCGAGACAGCCCCTGCCCTTTGACGAGCTTACAGTCTAATCGGGGAAGACGGACAGACGAGAACAATAGCAATAAATAGAATCAAGAGGATGAACATCTCATTAAAACAATGGCAAATAAATAGAATTAAAGCGATGCACATTTCATTAATAAATACCACTGAGCGATCTGCACCACATCCCTGCGAGGCGGGGAGAGACAGGGATCATCATCCTCACTTCCCAAATGGAAAAACTGGGCCCAGGAGAGATTTGACACCTTTCCCGATGTTCCCCAGTGGAATCCTCTAAATTCGTTGCAGACAGGGAAAGTACCTACCATCTCTGTTATATCGTACTCTCCCCAACTCTTAGTACGGTGCTCTGCACACAGTAAGCGCTCTGTACATACAATTGGAAACGTGTCTGCTAACTCTGTTTTGTATTATACTCTCACAAGTGCTTGAGTTGGCTTTAGAATTATGCTCTTCTGCCTCCCTTTCCAATACTTCTATGCCCTAAACAATCTGGGAAGCATCCTGGACTAGTGGAGAGAAGCCAGGACTGAAAGTCAAGAGCTCTAGGTTCTTATCCTGGCTCTACCATTTGCCTGCTGCGTGACCTTGGGTTCGAGACTTAACGTCTCTGGCTTTCGGGTTTCCTCACCTGTAAAATGGGGATTCAATCCATGTCCTCTCTCCCCCTTGGGTTGTGAGCCCCTGGGTGGGGCAAGCATTGTGATGGATCTGATCAACTTGTATCTCCCCCAGAGCTTGTGACATAGAATATGACGTGGTTGTTATGATTATTACCCCGAATAGTATCATTTTACAGTAAAATATTACTGATAGGTTATTTAGGACATAAAATTGGGAGTAGGTCTTGAAGCGTGGTTTTAAAATGGATGCATGATATCCAGCCGTGGGGTAGTTAAAAGTTAATCAGTCAATCATCGATTGTATTTACTGAGCACTTACCATACATTGTACTGAGCTCTTACCAGGTCCCTATTCTGCAGGGTGCTCACAGTCTAAGCCAGAGGGAGGAGAAGCGAATCCCCAATTTATAGATGAGATCACCGAGACACAGAGCTTTCCCAAGAGAGGTTGAGGACTAAGGATCAGAACCCCGGTCCTCTGACTCTCAGGCCTGTGCTCTTTCCACTAGGCCACACTGCTTCTCTGAGGTCTATCAGTATCACACATTTAGGCAGTAGTGTTTTACACTGAACAGACTTTACCTGCGAAACTCTTTTATTTTTTTCTCTCCAGCGTTTAATTTCAGTCACTGCACCAAAAACTGAAAGGGAAAATGAACTCGTAATGAAGACCACGAACCCTAGGAACAGTCAGTCGTCTCTGGAGAGCGTTAGAAGGAAAACTATGCAAGCTTTAAATTGTTTCTCCAAATTTAATTATTGAAAGGCACTTCAAAAACTGGTATGTGTGATCCCGTCTAGCCATCGATGCATTTTTATGGCTCCTCACTCTGAAGTGGTACCTAGGTGCGGAGGAAATGATATTACTCGAGCTACAAGGTGAATTTCTCTAAAAGGTAGTCAAGCTTTTAGGAGAAGCACCAGCCTACAGACCTAGAATCTAAAAAATCATTCAGTTTGGCCTATCTGATAATTATTATTGTGATGGTATTTGTTAAGTGCTTGCTCTGTGCCACGCATCATATTAAGTAGAGGACTGAATACAACATAATCTGGTGAAAAAATATTCCTGTCCCTCATGGGGCTCACGGCCTATCAAGGGAGGGAGAGCAGGCATTTCATCCCCATTTTACAGGTGAGAAAACTGAAGCCCAGAGAAGTCTAGTGACTTGCCCCGAGTCACACAGCAGGCAAACGACAGAGCCAGTGTTAGACCTCAGGTTGATGAGTCTAAGATAATGCAGCAAGGTTTTGGGCTTGTGGGACGGGGGGATAGTGATGCCGTCTACAACGATGGAAAGTCAGGCGAAGGAGGGGGTGAGGAGTTCTATTTTGGACATATTAAGTTGGAGATCCAAGTAGAGATGGAAGCAGAGATGAGGAGAAAGAACCAATCAGTGCTATTTACTGAGCACCTATTGGTTGCAGAATACTGGACTCAGCACTTTGGAGAGTAATAATAATAATAATTTAAAAAATGATGGTATCTGTTAAGTGCTTACTATGTGCCAAGCTCTGTTCTAACTGTTGGGGTAGATACAAGAAAATGAGGTTGTCCCACCTGGCACTCACAGTCTTAATCCCCTTTTTACAGATGAGGTAACTGAGGCACAGAGAAGTTAAGTGACTTGCCCAAGTCACACAGCTGACAAGTGGCTGAGCCGGGAATAGAACCCACTACCTGTGACTCCCAAGCCCGTGCTCTTTCCACTAAGCCAGGCTGCGGAGTTGGTAGACACGTTCCCTGCCTACAAGGAGCTTGCAGTCTAAACAGAGGAAGAGGGGAGAATGTCGGTATATTATTAGGGAAAGCGTCTGCGTTGCCCACATTTGCTAAAAACTATTTGCCTTACTGTTCCAGAAAAATGTATTCACCATTGTCTTTATCTGTCTTTCTCACCTCGATTGTGAACAACTGCCATCAAAACGGGAACTCTGTCTGATCTTCCATAGAGCGTAAGCTCGTCCTCTAGAATGAAGGCTCACTGTGGGCAGGGAATGTGTCTGTCTCTTATATTGTTCTCTCTCAAGAGCTTAGTACAGTGCTCCGTACACAATAAACACTCAGAAAATACGATTGACTATGTCTGTACCTACCCCATCACTTGGAACGACGTCTGGCACACAGTAAGCACTTAATAAACCTCCTAACAAACTCACTTTTCTGTAATTTGAAAGTGCTGGCTCTGGCATTAAATTCCCTCTCCTTATTTGAGAGGCTTTGTTCCTTTTACTCTAGCTAATAATATCTTGAATGTCTTTGGCAGAAATTTCTCCAATGTACAAAATCGTTTTCATTCCCAATGTAATGGGCCCATTACCTCAGACTGGCTGGTCACTAGCGGGGGCTGCTTCACTGAATCCCGGAATCACCTCTCACCCCGAGGGAGGTACCATTCCCTGTTGAGGAAACCCTGTTGGGAAATGAATTTGCTCTTCCAGAGAGATAGGGGTTCCCTTCGTGTCTTCCAACAGATTATTCACTGAGAGATTCCCGGTGACCCTCTAATATCCAAGCCTCCCCTCGGCGAAACGAGGTTCATATCACAAGTGGAAACTGAAACAGGTGGAACCGAAACAAATTCCTCTAGACCGTAAGCTCGTTGGGGGCAATTAACATAGCTACCAACTCTGTGGAATTGTACTTTCCCAAGTGCTTAGTAGAATGTTTTGTACACAGTAAGCGCTCAATAAATACTACTGATTATAATAATAACAGCGTTGGTGTTTGTTAAGCGCATACTATGTGCAGAGCACTGTTCTAAGCGCTGGGGTAGATACAGGGTAATCAGGCTGTCCCACGTGAGGCTCACGGTCTTCATCTCCATTTCACGGATGAGGTAACTGAGGCACAGAGAACTGAAGTGACTTGCCCACAGTCACACAGCTGACAAGTGGCGGAGTTGGGATTCAAAAACATGACCTCTGACTCCCAAACCCGGGCTCTTGCCACTGAGCCACACTGCTTCTCACAAGTCTCTCATGGGACGCCTGAATGGAAAATTTTCTGTTTACAAGGTGAGCACGTCCCCAGACCATGGCCACCGGCATCGAAATCATTCTTCTCCTTCCCTTGCCCACCATTTTTTCAATTCAGAACGTTCCCTATCCCATTCTAGGAGAGGCAAGACTTCTGAGAGACCAGCTAGGGGTGAGGATATTCTAGAAACTGACTCTGCTTCTCCATTTTTGCCACGCTGAACCGAGCCTACCTTTCGTTACTATCGTTCCAGGATCCCCCCGGGACTCAACAGAATCCGAAGGAACTGTGCTATCAAATTTACAGAGAGTACCGAGATTACAAGTCACTTATAAAAACAGAACCTATCAGCAGAATTTAGGAGTCTGGGCTGGAGAATGAGCAACTCATTAGAGGGTCTGGGATTTAATGGAATGACTGACTGCTGCTGTTGTTAACAACGCACACCCGGACAGGAATGTGAAATCCCACACAAACGTTGAAGGGCGTAGCGTGTAGGTATGAAAAACCACGGCTCTGTTTTCTTATTGAGCAGCTTGGCCAAGAGAAATGTTCTAGGACCTGGGAATAAGAGGTCCTTGGTTCACTCTCGGCTGTGCCGCTTGCCTGCTGTGTAATAATAATAATAATGTTGGTATGGGTGAAGCGCTTACTATGTGCAGAGCACCGTTCTAAGCGCTGGGGTAGATACAGGGTCATCAGGTTGTCCCACGTGAGGCTCACAGTCTTATTCCCCATTTTACAGACGAGGTAAATGAGGCACAGAGAAGTGACTTGCCCACAGTCCCACAGCTGACAAGTGGCAGAGCCGGGAGTCGAACCCATGACCTCTGACTCCGCTGCCCGGGGTCTTTCCACTGAGCCACGCCGCAGGGCAAGTCACTGCACTTCTCTTCCTCACCTCTAAAGTGCAGATTCGTTTCCTGTTCTTCCTCTTACTTAGATTATGACCTCATGTGGGACAAAGACTGTGTCTGTCCTAATTAAGTTGCAACTAGCTCAACACTTTAGAACGGAGTCATTTAACTTCTCTGGGCCTTAGTTTCCTCATCCGCAAAATGGGGACTAAATACCCGCTACTTAGACCCTAAGCCCCATGTTCGGAAAGGGACCGTGTCTGACCTAATTAACTGACATCTCCCCCAGTGTTTTAGAACAGTACTTGACAACACAGTAAACACTTAACAAATACCATAATGATAATAATTATAATTATTAATGATAATGATTATTGCTGTTTCCCTCCGCTAGGGCTATCGGTGCCTCTCCCTTGCCCAGTTCTTTTCCGATCCCTGACTTACAGTAAGTGTTAGACATTAAAGGCTGCCAACAGCGATTAATTAATGGTTTGATTAGTGCCATGCACGGGAGCACCTAATAAATGTATGATGGAGATATCGAGCCGTAGATCTGGCACTTTGTCCCGTTTCAGAGAACGGCAGAGTGCTTTCCTCTGAGTGTCTCCGACTCACAGATCTCTGGATCATCGATCAGCCTTTTTCTGGGAACTAGCACGGTGGGAATCAATAAATCAGTCGCATCTGCTGAGTGATTACTATGTCGCAGAGCACTGTACTGAGCACTTCGGAGAGAACTCACAACGAATGAGTCACAGCTGTCTCTGGTCATCCTCGAGACAGGGAACGGTAGGGAATGGGCAGGGAATGCGTCTCCTAGTTCTGTTGTATTGCACTTTCCCGAGCTTTCAGTGCAGTGCTCTGTACATAAAAAGCATGATGACGCCCTCATAGGTTGAGGAAGAAGGAAATCTATCATTTGAGATATGTAGAGATGGGTTTAATGATCAGTCATCTCCAGTGGGGACTCTGGTGCTGGACATTAAAACCCTCCTTGCAAGTAGGGCTACTCATTTCTTGGTCTTTCGGGGAGCTCAGGTCATTTTTCTTTCAAACTACACAAAAGTCCCTTCATTTGGACTCAGACGAAGGAGTGGAAAAGCATAGGCCTGGGAATCAGGGGACCTGAGTTCTAATCCCGGCTCTGCCGCTTGTCTGCAGTGTGACCTTGGGCAAGTCACTTCATTTCTCTGGGCCTCAGTTTCCTCATCTGTAAAATGAAGATTAAGACTGTGAGCCCCGTGTGGGACAGGGACTGTGTCCAACCTAATTTGCTTGTATCCACCCCAGATCTTAGTAGAGTATACTAAGACTGTAAACTCGTTGTGGGCAGGGAATGTGAATGTGTTTATTGTTGCCTTGTACTGTCCTAAGCGCTTAGTACAGTGCTCTCCAAACAGTAAGTGTTCAATAAATGCAAGTGAATGACTGACTGCCATTCTACTATGCCTGTTCTGTCTGTCGCCTGTACATGAACAAAATGGCCTCTCTCTGTGAGGCTTCATTAGTCATAATATTCATTCATTCATCCATCCAATCCTATTTATTGAGCGCTTACTGTGTGCAGAGCACTTTACTAAGTGCTTGGGAAAGTACAATACAACAATTAGCAGGTACGTTCCCTGCCAACGATGAGCTTCCAGTCTGGAGGCGCCTGTACCAACTGCTTTTATAGATTTTCATTTTCTCTATTTATTTCTGCTTCCTCCCAACACAATCCTTTTCCCATACATCCCACGCAAGATTGACCTCCTCTATGGAGCCCCATTCCCCAGTCAGTGAAATTTGAGTTCCTGAGCACTGTACTAAGTGCTTAAGAGAGTAGCTGAGCACTTTACAGGGAGAGTACACTAAAATAGGCAGACACGACCCTCGCTCTCAAACAGCTGACAGTCGAACAAGGGAGACGAATGCTTGGGAACGAATTTTCTCAGCAAAACTTTTCAATTTCCCCATTACTCTACTGTGTCCCAGGTATTCACTCATTCAATCAAATTCAAAGAGCGCTTACTGTGGGAAGAGCACTCTACGAAGCACTTGGGAGAGTACATCGTAACAATAAACGGGCACCTTCCCTGCCCACGATGAGCTTACCGTCCAGAGGTCTGTGCCACAAGCATGATCATAGTATTTGTTACTCATCTAACGTGTGCCACCCCTACTAAGCAGTGGGATAGAGATGAGATGAGACTGGAAACGGTCTCTGACATACAGGAGGCCCACAAGAGGGAGAAGAGGTATTGCCCCACCTCCCCCACCCCCTCTTATTTGAGGGAACCGAGTCACAGAGAAGATAGCGACCTGCCTACGCAGCAGGCAGATGTCGGAGCCGGAATCAGAACCCAGGTCCACTGGCTCCCAGGTCGGTGCTCCATCAACTTAGGCCACGCTGCTTCCCAGATCACGATGTGGGGCCCAGCAGGTTCACCCCAGAGTTGAGGAAATTACCATTCTTACTGTGCTACGTACAGTTTTCTGGCCCTATCGAGCCTCTGTCTACCTTTCAATCGTTCAATCAGTCCATAGTATTTATTGAGAGCTCGCTGTGTGCGGGGCACTGAACTAAGCACTTGGGAGCAGGCAAGAGAGTTGGGAGATAACGTTCCCTGCCCTAAATGAGTTTACAGTCTAGAAGATCTAGACAGATATTAATATGAATGCATAAATTACTTTTCCAGTGTGACTAGGATGTCTTTGACTTCAGCCGTGCCTCCCTACAGCTCCTTTACTCTCTCCGACTCTCATTCTTTTGGCTATTTCTTCTCCTGAGGCCCCTGATAATTCTCTCGTCTCCAGGAGAAACCTCCCTCCTGCCATTCCTTTAAGATGGTTCTTTTCATCCTTTTCATTTTCACAGGGAACTCTCCCCGTTCTTTGTCTCCTGTTTACTACCTATTGATCACAATTTCCACAGTTCCTAAAGATGCTCAAAGCTTCCCTCTCATTTCTTTCCCCCTCTGCATAAGTCTTTTTTGAAAAGAAGATATTTCTCTACCTTGGAGGTCAAAGGCCCAATTCCTCTCTTTCCTCGTGGGGCATAATCCTCTGTTCTTTCTTTCTCTCCACTCTATTTAAAACCACAAAATGCCCTCCAATACATTTTGATCACCCAGATCTTAACAGCAAGTAAACTTTTCTCTGGAAATCAATCGAGAGCAATTTCCTTGACACACATCTTTTCTGGCCAGGCTAAATCCTTCCAAAGGACTGATCGCAGATCTAGGCGGTGTCCACGCTGAAATCTTCATTCCAATTTTACCCCCTGCTTCATAATCACACCTACCAGAACAGCACAGCGCTTTTAAAAAATTCTTCCAGACCGTCACCTTGTGGAACGACTCCACGTAACCCTCACAGCATCACAGGGAGATAAAGGAACGGTGCGGGATGCTGAGGGACATCCTCGGCCGTCACCCTCGGCTCGTGGCCTCACCCAGACGCCCGGGTCTAAAGATGCGCCCTGGGTCCGACGCGCCCTGTTCAGGGCTCTTGGAGGGCTTGGGTTCGGGCAGCGGGAGAGTGGCTCAGCTAGCTCTCTATCCTGCCCCTCCGCGGTGGGGGCGGGGATGGGGTCGGGGTATTGAGGGGACGGGGGCTTCCAAGGGTCCTCTCTTTATCCTCTCCCTATCGGATTGGCCACGCACGGCCAATGCAGATTCACTCATTCATTCAATCGTATTTAGTGAGCGCTTACTACGTGCAGAGCACTGTACTAAGTGCTTGGAAAGCACAATTCAGCATCAGATAGAGACAATACCTGCCCACAACGGGCTCACAGTCTAGAAGGGGAGAGACAGGCATCAAAACCAGTAAACAGACATCAGTGACATCGATATAAATAAATAGAATTATAGATGTACACACATCATTAATATAGATAGAATTATAAATATGTACATATATGCACAAGTGCTGTGTTGGGGGTAGAGCAAAGGGAGTGAGTTGGGGCAATGGGGAAGGGAAGGGGAGCAGCGGGAAAAAGGGGGCTTAGTCTGGGAAGGTCTCCTGGAGGTGAGCTTCCAGTAGGGCTTTGAAGGGGGGAAGAGGAATTGTTTCGCAGGTTTGGTGGAGGGAGGACGTTCCAGGCCAGAGGTAGGACGTGGGTTAGGGGCCGACAGCGGGACAGATGAGAACGAGGCACAGCGAGAGGGTTAGCACGAGAGGAGCAGAGTGTGTGGGCTGGGCTAGAGAAGGAGAGAAGGGAGGTGAGGTAAGAAGAGGCAAGGTGACGGACAGCTTTGAATCCAATAGTGAAGAGTTTTTGCCTGTTACAGAGGTTGATAGACAACCACTGGAGATTTCTGAGGTGGGGGGTGACATGCCCAGAACGTTTCTGTTGAAAGACAATCCGGGCAGCGCGGTGAAATATAGACCGAAGTGGGAGGAGACAGGTGTTCGGGAGATCAGAAAGGAGGCCGATGCAGTCAGCCGGCAGGGATAGGACGAGGGATTGTACTAACATGGCAGCGGTTTGGATGGAGAGGAAAGGGCCGATCTTGGCGATGTTGGGAAGGTGAGACCGGCAGATTTGGTGACGGGTTGGATGTGTGGGGTGGATGAGGGAATGGAGTCAAGGATGACACCAAGGTTGCCGGCTTGTGAGAAGGGAAGGATGGTAGTGAAAGATGGAGAATCTGAGGCCCAGAGAGGTTAAGCAACTAGCCCAAGGTCACACAGCAGGCTGGTGGCAGAATTAGAATTAAAACCTGGCCTTCCTGACCCCTAAACCCCGGCTCATTCCCCTGGCCTGGCAGGCGGAGCACAGACCTGGGAGTCAGAAGGATCTAATTCTAATCAAGGCTCTGCCACTTGTCTGCTCTGTGACCTTGGGCAAGTCATTTCACTGCTCAGTGCCCCAGTAACCTCATCTGCCAAATGGAGATTAAGACGGTGAGATCCATATGGGCCAGGGACTGTGTCCAACATGATTGCCTTGAATCTACCCCAGTGCTTAGTAAGCCCTTAACAAAAAAAAAGGAGGAAGTTGCCAGGCTGGAGGGAAGGGAGCCCAAGTTTGGGTTGGTCAGAGTGAACGGATTTGGGGGAGTACCTGTTAGCATTTGGGGGCATGATTAGGGACTGACTGAGCAAGGATCAATAACTCTACATTTTATGTCTACCAGTAGACACTTCCAACAGTTCCCATCTTCTGTGGTTGGGCTTGTCCTTATTAACAGAGAGAAGCAATATTGCCTAGTGGATAGAACAAGGGCCTGGGAATCAGAAGGACATGGGTCCTAATCCCAATTTTGCCACTTGTCTGCAGAGTGACCTTGGGCAAATCACTTCACTTCTCTGTGCCTCCATTCCCTCGTTTGTAAAATGGGGATTAAGACTGTGGGACAGATACACTACCAGAACGATGGCAGATGGAGGTGAGGCATCCTAGCAGAGATGAGTCCTCGGTGTGGCTATGGGTCAGAGATGCCTCGGCAGTATAAGACAAGACCCCAGCATTTAGTATAGTGACTCACACGTAGTAAGTGTTTAACAAATACCAAGAAAAAAACTGGGTTGGCGGACACCATCGGGAAGGACACATCGCCAAGATCGGCCTTTTCCCCTCCATCCAAACCACTATCATGTTAGTACAATCCCTCGTCCTATCCCTGCTGGCTGACCGCATCGGCCTCCTTTCTGATCTCCCGACCACCTATCTCTCCCCACTTCGGTCTATATTTCACCGCGCTGCCCGGATTATCTTTCTACAGAAACATTCTGGGCCTGTCACCCCCCACCTCAGAAATCTCCAGTGGTTGTCTATCAACCTCTGTAACAAGCAAAAACTCTTCACTACTGGGTTCAAAGCTGTCCATCACCTTGCCTCTTCTTACCTCACCTCCCTTCTCTCCTTCTCTAGCCCAGCCCCCAAAGTCATAGGAAGCGCATAGTCAGGGAACGCTTACTTACTGAGCACTTACTTTGGGCAGCACACCGTATTAGGCTCTTGGGCGAGTACAGTACAACAGAACTGGTTGACGTGATCGCTGCCTACAGGGAAGTTGCGGACTTCGAGGTGAGAATTTAGAAAATTGACACTACCGGTCATGATCTTCTTAAAATCTGCTCCTCTCCAACCCCTCCCCACTCCTGACCCTTTCTTCTATTCTCCCAACAGTATCTCTAGGGGAGATCTCTTGTCTCCTCTCCAAAGCCATCCCCTCCACCTGCACATCCAACTCTATTCCTTCGCACCTTATCTAAACACTTGTTCCCTCCCTAACCATCATCCTCAACTGTTTGCTCTCCAGTGACTTGTTCCCCATTGCTTCCAAACACACTTATGTCTCCCCTATCTTAAAAAATAATTCTCCCTTGACCTCTGTCTCCCCCGCTAGTTTGTAGGTTCGTTGTGGACAGGGAATGTGTCTGATCGTTATGTTGTACTGTGCCAAGCACACAGAAAGCACTCGATTGACTGACTCATTGAGTGGTCTGGAACACCCTCCTCCTGCGCATCCGACAGCCACCTTTCTTCTCATCTTCAAAGTCTTACTAAAACACATCTCCTCCAAGAAGCCTTCCCCGACTAACTTCCCATTTCCCCACCCTCTTTGCCCTCCCTTCTCCGTCGTCTCCACGCTTGGGTCTGTATCCCTTAAGTACTTCTATAGTCACCCCGCCCTAGCCTCACAGCACTAATTTACAAATCCTTATACCTTCCCGCTTCACCAGTTTGTAATTTATTTTCATGTTTTTCCTTCCTACTAGTTCATAATCTCTTTGAAGTCAGGGGTTGTGCTTTCGAACTCCATTATGTTGCACTCACCTAAGTGTTTAGTACAGTGCTCTGTACACAGTAATCATTCAATAAATAGCCTTGAGTGAAGACTGAGGCTCAGCTGTCGTTTCTGATAGGAGTCTCCAACCTCACACGGGGATTTTTCATCGATCGATCTCGTGGACAATACGTGTCCTGTTTCGGTGATTCTTCCTTTGTTCTAAATGACCCAAATTGCAGTTCAGTTCAACATCCCTATTGCAGACACTCTTTGTCAGAAAGCTTTCTCTCGGCTCAGATGAGAGGGAAGAAAGAATTTGCTCCTTCAACTCGATTAAGGAATAGTGTGAATTATGACAGAAGAAAGACTGTAGGCTCGTTTAGAGGCAGGGAACATGTCTGCTAATTCTGCTTGATTTTGTACTCTCCCCAGCTCTTGGTACAGTGTTCTGCACATAGGATGCCCTCAATAAATGCCTTAATTGAAAAGAAATACTCTATTTGTACCCATGTATCCCAACCAAACTCTTCCTGGAAGAATTGGCAGGATACTTCCTTAGGTTGTTGTCTGGTCTAATTCAATGTTAATTAAATGAGGCTTCGCCTTCTTCATTTGAGAAGAGATTCTGCAGCATAATAACATACCTCATTTGGGGAAAATCTTTCTTGATATTCTCTGCCTGTATTTTGCTCAATTTCACCTTATTCTTTCAAATCAGTGTATATATTCCTCTTTCTCCCTGCCACCTGTCACCATGGTATCCCAGGATTTGCACGAGCACATTAGGCTAAAAAGAAACACTCAGTGGAAATAAATGTTTCTCCTCAATAACCTCTCCTCTGGGGTCTTATTTGGTGAATTGGACTAATTGAACCATTTAACCCCTCTTTGGTGCTGCTGAAAAACATTGCATATTGAAAAATCCATATAAGAAGCATACACAAAGACTACAGAAAGTTAAATGCCAATTTGTCTTGTCACATCTACTGTGTAACATTAGGCAAATCCCTTAACTTCTTTGTGCCTCAGTTAGCTCATCCGTAAAATGGGGATTGAGACTGTGAGCCTTATGTGGGACGTGGACTGTGTCCAACTTTATTGACTCTCTAGAGCCTGGGAAATTCAGTCAGGGAAAAGTCTGAATTAAAATGGTCTAAACATGCAATTCATTGATTTTTTCAGGGCTTCCTCATTCATTTTCATTTCAAAGGAATCAGTGGGAAAACATTAAGAGGCCTCCTTAATCATCTCCAACATTGAGGGGCTGAGAAAAGGATATAACCAAACCTGAGATGCTCCCTGCCAATCAAATTCACCCCATAACTGACCAATTCCACCCCCTCCCTGGGGTTCTGGGCAGACTCTCCCATTTGCAAGCTCTAATTTTCTAACTCTTACGGCAGTCATAGGTGAATTGCCTTTCAAAACTCCAATAAAAAAGGTCTGGCTCACTTTATTATTTAGGCAGCATTAAATTAGTCATGAGCTGCATTTTAAAATGCATTTAACATAACCTATGTCTACCTGGATGAATTTCTTCAAGGCGTGTTCCCAAGCAGTGTGGGCTAGTGGATAGAGCACAGAACTGGGAATCAGAAGGATCTGGGTCCTAGTCCCTGCTCCGCCATTTGCCTGCTGTGGGACCTCGGGCTTTTCACTTAGCCTCTCTGTGCCTCAGTTACCTCATCTGTAAAATGGGGATTAAGACTGTTAGTTTGTGAGTCCCTACCTGTTCACCTTGTATCTACCCCAGCACTTAGGACAGTGCCTGGCACATAGTAAGTGTTTGGTAGAGTGGAGCATTTCACTTCTATTTACTCGGGCCTCAATCGAAACGGTTGGCCTTAAAGCTGGGGAATCAAGGAATTAGATGAGAAAGTGCAGATGTAGCCACAGTAGGAAAGTAGTATGGCAGATGCTTATCACAGTGCTCTGCACCCACTAAGTCCTCATGGTTCAGTAGAAAGAGCACAGGCTTGGGAGTCAGAGGTCATGGGTTCGAATCCAGGCTCTGCCACTTGTCAGCTGGGTGACTGTGAGCAAGTCACTTAACTTCTCTGTGCCTCAGTTACCTCATCTGTAAAAAACAGGGATTACGACTGTGAGCCTCACGTGGACAATCTGATTACCCTGTATCTACCCCAGCGCTTAGAACAGTGCTCTGCACATAGTAAGCACTTAACAAATACTTAACTTCTTTGTGTCCCAGTGACCTCATCTGTAAAATGGGGATGACGACCGTGAACCTCATGTGGGACAACCTGATGACCCTGTATCTCCCCCAGTGCTTAGAACAGTGCTCTGCACACAGTAAGCGCTTAACAAATATCAACATTATTATTATTAAATATGATTGATTGATTGATTAATCACAGAACAGGAGAGGACCAGTCAGCCACTAAGACATACTTAGGGCAGGTCTACAGATGTAGATCTCCAATCCTATTTGCAAAGGTAAATTTCCCAGCTCCGATTTAAGAATGAACTGCTTTTTGAAGGTCTACTCTCATCTCTTCTCGTGCCTCTGTTTTCCTAGTGTAAAGAACTCAAGTCGATAAGGTACCAATTTTGGAGTCCACTGAATGATGGTTATTATACTGTGTATAATTATTGCAATAAGCCATTTCCTAAGAGGGCACTATAACCTGTCTTGAGGATAAAAGAAGGTGATATACAAGTGGAATTAACTGTAAGTTTCTGATCTAAGGGGAACTTTGATACCACATATAAGCAAATTCCAACTCTTTTTTCTCCCCCCACGTAATAAATTCCTTTCCCCTTTTCATCACTTTCCTCCTGCCCCAAGAACCGCAATAAAAATTTTTATTAAATCCTACATTAAATGTTAATTGAACAAATAGACTAATAAACCAAATGTTATAGGTTTAGTTAAACCATATCCCATTTTAGTTAATTACCAGGAAATTCACTAGGTGATACCTTAGTGTTGACCTCAATTTTTTCCACGTTTAGGGACCGGAAAAATCTGCGGAGGTTCTGCTGTTGCATTCATTGCTGTGGCTTCTAGGAGTCACTGCCCAGACAATAGAGCTCTTTATTTCTCCATTTATTATTTCAAATAGGTCAATGAATAGTGGCTGTCGAATTTATTTTGCTCCTTGCAACCTGCCGCAGACATCAATTTCCCTCTAGTTATAAAACCTCTCTCCGTAAATCATCATCGGTGATATTTGAGCGCTTGCTGTGCGCAGAGCACCGTACTGAGCGCTTGAGGGAATACGGTACGACGGAGTTGGGGTACATGTTCACTACTTGCCACTCGGGGTAGGTATTTGATCAAAACATCCCTTAGGATATCTCATCTGGTGGATTTACCCAGAGAGAATCCTGTAAATAAGCCACTCTAAAGTGTGGCAAAGCTTCAAATGATTACTTTGGCAGTTACACTGGCAACCAACAGTTGGCCTATGACATTATGGTTCAGCCACACCCCTTTGCACAAACATATATACATAAGTGCTGTGGGGCGGGGAGATGGGGAGAAGAGCAAAGGGAGCGAGTCGGGGCGATGGGGAAGGGAGGGGGAGCTGAGGAAAGGGGGGCCTAGTCTGGGAAGGCCTCTTGGAGGAGGTGTGCCTTCAGTAGGGCTTTGAAGGGGGGGAAGACTGATTGTTTGGTGGATTTGAGGAGGGAGGGTGTTCCGGGCCCGAGGTAGGATGTGGGCCAGGGGTTGACGGCAAGACAGGAGAGATGGAGGCACAGCGGGAAGGTTAGCACCAGAGGAGCAGAGTGTGCGGTCTGGGAAGGAGAGAAGGGAGGTGAGGTTAGAAGGGGCAAGGCGATAGAGGGCTCTGAAGCCAAGAGTGAGGAGTTTTTGTTTGCTATAGAGGTTGATAGTCAACTCTGGAGATTTTTGAGGAAGGGGTGTTTCTGTAGAAAGATAATCCGGGCGGCAGAGTGAAGTGACTCTCTGAAGTGGACTGAAGTGGGAAGAGCAGGAGGTTGGGCGGTCAGAAAGGAGGCTGATGCAGTCATCCAGTCGGGCTAGGATGAGGGATTGTACTAGCCTAGTTTGGATGGAGAGGTAAGGATGGATCTTGACGATGTCGTGAAGGCGAGACCGGCAGGATTTGATGACAGATGGATGTGTGGGGTGAATGAGAGAGCGGAGTCAAGGATGACACCGAGGTTGCGGGCTTGTGAGACGGGAAGGATGGTGGTGCCGTCCACGGTGGTGGCAAAGTCCGCAAGAGGACAGGATTTGGGAGGGAAGATAAGGAGTTCCGTCTTGGATGTGTTGAGTTTTAGGTGGCGGGAGGACAAAGTAGAGATGTCCTGAAGACAGGACTCCCAGGCCCTTGCTCCATCCCCTAGACATAATTATGAGAAAAAAGTCCCCTTCAAATGACACAATTTCAGAAAAGGCACCTGATCACATTCCCACGGTTGTCTTTTATTATAAATGGCTTGTTTATTCATATTAATGTCTGTCTCCTCCTGTAGACTGTAACCTCATTATGGGAATGTGGGAACATGTCTGCTAATTCTGTTGCATTGTACAGGCACATAGTACAGCGCTCTGCACGTAGTAAGTGCTAAATAAACACTATGCATCCGTTGATTTTGACTGTGTTACTAATTTAGCAGTAAAGCTGAAGGAACCTTGTAAAGGGAAGCAGTGTTGTCTAGTGGATAGAGCACGGGCCTGGGAGTCAGAAGGAGCTGGGTTCTAATCTCGGATCTGCTATTTGTCCTGACGTGGGGCAAGTCACTTCGCTTTTCTGTGCCTTAGCTTACCTCATCTGTTAGATGAGGATTAAGATTGTGAGCCTCACATGGGACAAGGACTATGCCCGACCTGATTGGATTATATCTACCCCAGTACTTAGTACAGTGCTTGACACATAGTAAGCACTTAACCAACACCATAAAACCCCCCAAAAAACAAAAAAAAAATCTCATATGGCAATTGGAGAAATGATTCATCCAACAGATGCTATCCTGCAGAATATTCAAAACCCCCAGAATTAGAAATCGCAACGGTTTATTTTCATAAAGGGCTGTGAGGATCTGGCTCAAGGCTAAACAGTAAAACAGCACATCTCTAAATTCTACCCCGTTTTTTTTCCCACATCACTTTTTCCATTCTCTAGAGTGAGAGGTTATCTAAGGTAAGCTGAGGCTTGTCTTGCTCCTCCATATGAGTTTGCTTCCTATAGCCAGGTAAATCTTTTTTTATTATGGCATTTACTAAGCCCTTACTGTGTGCCAGGCCCTGTTCTAAACTCTGAGGTAGAAATCAGGTTGAGCAGAGTCCAAATCCCACATGGGGCTCACAGTCTTAGTCTCACAGATGAGGTAACTGAGGCACAGAGAGTTGAGGAAGTGAGTTGCCCAAGGTCACGCAGCAGGCAAGTTGAGGAGCCGGGGTTAGAACCCTTCTGACTCCCAGACGACGCTGCTCCTGTAACTAAATCCTTCCGAATATATTGCGCATTTGTTGTTGAATTAGCGCAAGTGATTTTAAAGAGGAGTTGTTGATGTGAAACTAATTTTTCACCCATATGCTCCTCTACTCCCGTTGTTCTAAAGTACAACGGGATCCTCCCCGTTTCCTATGTGAACAGCAATTTAGCTGGCTATAGATTTGGTATCTCAGGCACCAAATGAAGCAAGGCTTTCTGATAGATTGCTCAAGGAAAAGGATGCGGGGGGACCAGGGGTCCGAAGAAATCTTCCCTTCCCTTCTTGGAGTGAAAGTTTTGATTTCACCATTGGCTTGTTTCAATCCTTTCCAACCTGGCTAGAAGCACTGATGGGTTTCCAGTGACTCTGTTCCTTCAGTGGAAACTGCTTGGCTGTAAGCCCCTAGAGGACAGGGATTTTTTTCTACCTAGTCTATTTTGTTACGGTATTTATTAAGCGTTTACTATGCGCCAGGCACTGTTCTAAGCTCTGGGTTTGGTACGAGCCGTGTCAGGTTGGACACAATCCCTGTCCCGCCTGGGGCTCACAGTTTTAATTCCTATTATACAGATGAGGTGACTGAGACCCAGAGAAATGAAGTGACTTGTTCAAGGTCACATAGAATAATAATAATAATAATTAAGGTATTTGTTAAGCGCTTACTATGTGCCAAGCACTGCACTAACTGCTGGGGGAATACAAGAAAATTAGGTTGGACATAGACCCTCTCCCATGTGGGGCTCACAGTGTCGATCCTCCTTTGATAGATGAGGTCACTGAGGCCCAGAGAAGTGAAGGGACTTGCCCAAGGTCACACAGAATACAAGTGGCGGAGCCGAGATTAGAACCCACGACCTTGTGACTCGCAGGCCCGTGCTCTAATAATGTTGGTATTTGTTAAGCGCTTACTATGTGCAGAGCACTGTTCTAAGCACTGGGGGAGCCACGGGGGAATCAGGTTGTCCCACATGGGGCTCACAATCTTAATCCCCATTTTACAGATGAGGTAACTGAGGCCCAGAGAAGTGAAGTGACTTGCCCACAGTCACACAGCTGACGAGTGGCAGAGCTGGGATTCGAACTCATGACCTCTGACTCCAAAGCCCATGCTCTTTCCACTGAGCCACGCTGCTTCTCTAGTGTACTCTTCCTAGTGATTCATGCAATGCTCTGCGCACAGGAAGTGATGGATAAATAGCATCGATTGATTGATTACCCCATTAGGGATGCCCATGTCCCCACTACTGTGGTAATCACCAAGGAGGAGAAAGGATCTATAAGGGTCTATAAAGACACGACACAGCAGAGTCAAGATTTGACAAGTTGATTGAAATGGATCGCGTCAAAGTAGTGTTCTCAGTGACGCCGAAACATGGGGAAAAGGGAGGAAATATTCATTCATTCATTCAATGGTATTTATTGAGTGCTTACTATGTGCAGAGCACTGTACTAAGCGCTTGGACTGGATCACACGCGATTGGAAAGTTGAACGGCAGTGGTCTACTTTTACTGAAGAGCTATCATCGAAACCAATTCTGCTCGAGACATCCGACGGGCTTTTAGGGCAAGTCCCATACTATTAAAACGAGGTGAAATAATTGTCATTTTTAAAGGTATTTGTTAAGGAACTAGCGCCTAGGAGAAGTCTTGTGGTCTTGTGGAAGGAGCATGAGCCCGGGAGTCAGAGGACCTGGGTTCTAATCCCGGGCTGCCGCACGTCTGTTGCGTGACCTTGGTCAAGTCACTTCACTTTACTTCTCTCAGTCACCTCATCTGTAAAATGGGAATTAAAGCTGTGAGCTCCTGTGGGACCTGGACGGCGTTCAACCTGATGATGTTGAATCTACCCCAGCACTTAATACAGTGTCTGGCACATAGTAAGTGGGTAACAAACACTATAAAAAAAACTGTACTAAGCACAGGGGTAGATACCAGAGAATTGAGAACTGGGTGGTACACAGTCCCTGTCCCACATAGGGCTCCCAGTCTCCACCCCCATCTTAAAGACGAGGTAACTGGGGCACAGGGAAGTTAAGTGACTTTCCCCCGGTCATTCAGCAGACAAGTTTCAGAGCCGGGGTTAGACGAAGAGGTGTCGAGAAATAGCACAGTGTTTTGTGGATAAAATTAGAAAAGCTACAGCTGGAAAGAAGATACAGCTAGCATGACACGTAGTAATGAACAAAAATTAGACAGAGTAGAGGACTGGGGAAAATGCCATCTTTTTGTAGGTACGACCTCTTCTCCGGTGGAACTTCAGTAATCAGTCGATCAGTCAAACTTACTGACCTGTTACTATGTCCAGAGCACCGTACTAAGTAATAATAATAATAACGTTGGTGTTTATTAAGCGCTTACTATGTGCAGAATACTGTTCTAAGCGCTGGGGGAGAAACAGGGCAATCAGATTGTCCCACATGAGGTTCACAGTCTTCATCCGCATTTACAGATGAGGGAAGTGAGGCACAGAAAAGTAAAGTCACTTGCCCGCCGTCACACAGCTGACAGGCGGTAGAGCCGGCTTTCGAACCCATGACCTCTGGCTCCCAAGCCCGGGCTCTTTCCACTGAGCTACGCTGCTTCTCGGAGCGTTCAATGTAGCAATATAACAGACATATTCCACTGTCCTCAACCAGCTTACAGTTAAGATGGGGAGGCGGACGTTAACATAAATAAATAAATTAGGGCTATGCTCATAAGTACTGTGGGGCTGGAGGGGAGGTGGATATTTATTGAGTGCTTACGGTGCACAGAACACCATATTAAGCACTTGGAGAGAGTGCAATACAACAGAGATGGTACGTACATCGGTCTTGTAATGGGATTTCATCCAGACCAGAGCCTCGAGTATCTTCATATTATCTTCATATATCACAGAAACAACATGATGGAGTGGAAAGAGAACGGGCCTGGGAATCAGAAGGTCATGGGTTCTGATCCCGGCTCCACCTCATGTCTGCCACGTGGCCTTGGGCAGATCACTTCACTTCTCTGTGCCTCAGTTACCTTAACTGTAAAATGGGGATTTAGACCGTGAGCCGCATGTGGGACGGGGACTGTGTCCATCTACCCCAGTGCTTAAACAGTGCTTGGCATATAGTAAGTGCTTAACAGATACCATAATGATCTTATTATTAATAACTGGGTATCGCAACTGGAAGAGAATTTCATTATAATGATGGTGTTTATTGAGCATTTACTATATGCTTAAAACTATGCTAAGAGCCGGGGGTGATATGATATAATCAGATCAGATACAGTCTCTTGCCTACACATATGGGAGAAGGAGAACAGATATTGAATCCCCGTTTTAGATATTCGGAAACTAAAGCACAGAAAAATGACCTGTCCAAGTCACAGAGCAGGCCAGTGGCAGATCCTGAGTTAGAACACTGTTCTCCTGATTACCAGTCCTATGCTCTGTTCGTTCGGCCACACTCCCTGCCATTAGTAATTTTAGGGCCGCAAACAACCATCCTTTTTCTCTGAAATAAATATTTTGATGGCGATGAGGATGATAATGACGTCGCTTCTCGAAAATCTCACATCTACTTCAGATAGCATCGGTATTGATTGAGCAACTGCCGTGTAGAGAGGAAAACTTTTAGGGAATGTAGAAAACAGGTAACAAAAACCACCCCTTCACTCAGGGATCTTATAATTAATGAATCAGTCATATTTACTGAGTGCTTACTTTGTGCAGAGGATGTAGTAAGCTCTTTCATTCATTCAATAGTATTTATTGAGCGCTTACTATGTGCAGAGCACTGTACTAAGCGCTTGGAATGAACAAGTCGGCAACAGATAGAGACGGTCCCTGCCGTTTGACGGGCTTACGGTCTGATCGGGGGAGACGGACAGACGGGAACAATGGCGATAAACGGAGTCGAGGGGAAGAACATCTCGTAAAAACAATGGCAACTAAATAGAATCAAGGCAATGTACAATTCATTAACAAAATAAATAGGGTAATGGGAGGTTTAACAGATTTGGCAGACACATTTTCTGCCCATAATAAGCTTACAGTCTAGAGGGAGAGACAGGTGTTAGTAGAAATAAATAAAATACAGCTATGAACTTAAATGCTGAGGGCTTGAAGTAGGGGTGAAGGAAGGATACAAATCTAAGAGTTAGGTTGACGCAGGAGGGAGGGGGAGAGGAGGAAATAAGGGCTTAGGGAGACCTCTTGGAGGAGATGTATCTTCAATGAGGATTTGAAGGTGGGGAAAGTGACCGTCTGTCAAATATTAAGAAGAGGGAGGACATTACAGACTGAAGGCAGAAAGTGGGCGAGAGGTCAGCGGTGAGAAAGACAAGATAATCGAATCAGCCCTGTGCCTATCAGGTCTTCCAGTTGGGTGTCCCTCTGACAACGGTTTCTGGTTCTTAACGGAGGATCGCTTGAAACGTGGGATAGGTGTTTGGGGTATAGCATTTTCTTTGCGAAATTTTGCAAATCTGGGCAACAAATAGGATGAGTTCTTGATTTTGCCAGTTTTCTCTGACAGTGGATCGGGCTGCATGTAAATTCAAATCAGCTCACTGTGTGGCAACAGATGAAGAAAGGCAGAATCAAAGCAAATGATTCATTCGCGGACTGAAGAAACGGTAAATCTACTACCTCTGTGTAGATTAAAACCCAACCCCGCCCACCAGAGAATATTAAAAGTCAAAGCCCATGTTGCATATCCAGACTGCATGTGATAGGCTTTAGTAGATTATTTCGCGTTCCGAATTTGATCCCTTTTTCCATCTCCCCCATCCCTTTTCCCCCATCACTGAAAATGTGAAGTCTAACTCAGTGGCAGAAACTTGTAGTTGGTAACCACTAGGAAATCAGCGATGATTCCAAGGAGCTTCTAAAAGAGTAGATACAGCAATAAACCACTGCACTCTTCCACGATCCCGTCTTCGAGAATGTAGGAAGCTGAATTTTAACTAACCCTGGCAATATCTCCTTTTTCAGCACATTTTTAATAGTACACGTCCTTTGCACAAAGCACACAGATGGGACAATGAGGTTTTAATTAGATTTCTGGTTTGATGCAATTAGTTACAGTTGCGAATTGAAAACTTACAGTCGAGCATCAAAAATATCTCGAAGTCCATAAAGCCCCTTCAATTTGTTAGGTCAGCGGCCTCGGTAGATTGCATTGAAATGTAAATGCTCGGCGTGACGGTGGTGTGAATTCATATTTAGAACAGATGTCGAGAAGCGGACTAAGCAGTTTCTTTCTGCAGGTAGCCTCTTTGAACAGATGGTATTTAAGGAAGACTATGCACTGCACTTTAATGCAATTCACAAATACAAGCGCCTCATGGGAATTTTCTGAACATGCATGATATTTGAGGAAAACGCGCTCTCTTCTAGTTGTCACACCAGCCGGCAGGGGAGGGACCGGGAGAACAAATGCGGCTACGGATACTACCCAGTGAGACTTCGGGAAGCTCTTTCCATCCCCTCCAATCCCCCACCTCCATGGTGACGGGCGACTGTTGAACACCCCAACTGGGGAAAGATTAACCGCAGACCCAGAAGATCCATGAAATCTATTTCGGTGGTTTACAGCGGATATTTATTCCCCCTGGTGCTGAATTCTTCAGGAAGTACTTTAAATGAATATATTCACGCACAATATCCGCCTGCCAAAAAGTCTCTATCCCATTCTTTGACAGGGACAGGAAAAGAGGAGGAGAAGAGATTGGGATGAAGGTAGGGAACCCAGAAAAGATCAAGGAAATAGAGGAAAGGGAGGATTAAAGAGGACAAGTTGGAGAAACATTCATTCCTTCAATCAATAGTATGTATTGGATGCGTAGTTTTTAACGGTATTTGTTAAGTGCTTACTCTGTGCTAGACCCTGTACTACATCCCAGGGCAGATGCAAGCTGATCCTGTCCCACGTGGGGCTCACAGTCTCGATCCCCATTTTACAGATGAGGGCCGGAGAAGAGAAGTGACCAAGTGACCAGTTCCCAGTGACATAGAGCAGAGAAGTCAAAGAACGGGACTAGAACCCGGATCCTTCTGACTCCCAGGCCTGTGCTCTATCTGCTAGGCCGTGTTCCTTCTCTGTATTTTGTGCAGAGCACAGTAGTAGGCATTGGGAAAATCTGATAAAAATAGAAGACTTAGCTCTTGGTTTTGAGTTTTCAATTTAATGGGGGAAGGTGCTTTTAAGCTCACTGTGGGCAGAGAATGCATCTGTTTATGGTTGTATTGTACTCTCCCAAGCGCTCAGTACAGCGCTTTGCATGCGGTAATCACTCAATAAATGTGTTTGATTGAATCAAATGAATTAAAATAAAGATAAGTTGGGATCCTTGCTCTCGGGGATCTTATTAATCCAAGACGGGGCATATGCACAATTAAGCAGAGATAGCCTCAGTTCTTGAAAGACAAGGAAGGAATAATTAAGCGGACACCGAGAACCAGAAGTGGGAAAGAGTAGGAGAAGAAAGGGAAAAGAGAAGACCAAGCTAATTATGCTTGGATGAGCTGTTTCAACACTCATGCTTTGTAGGTTGTCATTCACGTCCTCCATTCTCCATCAAGTTCCGGCAGAGTTGGGTCCCTGGCCATTTAAACCCCAACGTCCTCATAATGAGAAGGGGAAAGACACACTTGTACCATTCCCTGAGATTTGGCGGATGGGGGAACGGGGAACTTCACTGGATGAGGTTTTCAACTCCAATTCCGGGGTCAGATTCAGGTACTTCAGAAAGGCCAGGTTTGCGCCTTTGTAGCTTTAATCCCTCCAAACTAATCTGATCTCATTTTCAATTTCATGGATCCAATTGGCAGTGGCAGCTGAGCTTCGGAAAAGTCTGTGAAGTTGAAAATTGCCATTCTGCTAAATGCCTGTGAGTGTAATGATATATGTATATCTCTTCCTGCCTGCTGAAAGAAGACGTTTCCTGCATCCTCTATAGGTTGAACAGCTCAGAAGCCGAAAACAACGACCGCTTTTTGGCATAGTGGTTCCGTTCCGCTGTTTCTACATGACAGAAATGGGTATGTGACATTACAGAGTCGTTATAACCTTTCATGTGGCACTGCGTAACCTTTGTAGCTGATATATGAGTAGTTCGTGTAAAGATGAGTCCTAGTTTCAGATTTGTTTTGCCTTCAGCCTGGTTTTAATTGCTTGGGGTTCAATTTTTATTTTTTTTACCTCTCACACCTGGTAATTCTACCTTATTGGCCCCCAAAGACTCAGAGGAATCTGTCATGTCCATAAACCCATATGCCAGAAAAGACATTTTGCCCTTTTTTTGCTATCTGGGAAAAAAGCGCTAATTAATGGCTTCCCTTATGTTAAGAGGGATATCGCAGAAGTATGTTCTGTTTCAACCGAGTCTCTCCTTCTAAAGGTCTTGAAGATGGGTTTGGAAATGAGTAGGATTGTAAAAAGCCAAATGGCATAGTTTTTGATGTCGCAGACCTCATATCTGTGTTTTAGGGAAGCTCGGATAGATGTTCTTTCAAGCAGCCTGGCCTAGTGGAATGAGCAGAGGACCGAGAGTCAGGACGCCCACCCGGATTCTAATCCCAGCTCTGAGAGTTCCCTGCTGTGTGGCTTGGGGCAAGTCACTTAACTTCTCTATGTTTCAGTTTCCTCATCTGTAAAATGGGAAGTAAATTCCTGTTCTCACTCCCCTTTCGACTATGAGCCCGTGAAAGACTGGGACTGTGTCTGACCTGATCATTTTGTATCAACCCATGAGCATCACACAGCGCTTGGTACGGAGAAAGTGCTTAACAAATATTATTCATTATTTTATTATTATCATTATTACTTTTCAACCCTGATCTTCCCCTAAGTCCAACCCGTGGCCTAGTGGAAAGAGCACAGGCCTGTGAGTCAGAAGGACACGGGTTCTAATTCAGGCTCCGCCACTCCTGTCCTCTGTGACCTTGGGCAAGTCACTTCACTTGTCTGGGCCTCAGTTATCTCTTCTGTAAAAGGGGAAATAAGACTAGGAGCCCCATCAGGGACATGGACCGTGTCCAACCTGATTACCTAATATCTGCCCCAGCACTTCCCCTCTCAGGGTCACACCTGGAGAGCTTCCAGTCGTCTACCAGTCTCGGGTACGGGAGGGAGAGTCAAGCAGAGGCCCCTCCATTCCGTTCCTAGCTTGGCCAGTGGCTAGCGGGTGGAAGGCCATCAGCGACAAGTCAGAACTCACCCACGCTGGGCAACAGAGTCACGGGAGAGAGTCAAGGGCGGAGACTCGGGTTTACTGCGCGGAAGGAGGCAGTGGGAAACCACCTCTGTATTTTTACCAAGAAAACTCTACAGATCCACCACCAGAACGATTGCGGAGGGGGAGCGGGGCGTTCTGGGACAGATCTGTCCGCGGTGTCTCTACGGGTCGGAAACGACTCGACGGCATGAGGCTAGACAAGACCCCAGCACTTATTACAGTGCCTGGCACGCAGTAAGCTCTTCGCAAATACCATAGTCGAACACGCATAGTGAGGGTTTGAAACAGCCAGAAATCGGGCTAAAGTGGGGATCAGAATCTACAGTGGGATCTCAGATCTTTAGAGAAGCAGCGTGGATCGGTGGAAAGAGCCCGGGCTTGGGAGTCAGAGGTCGTGGGTTCGAATCCCGGCTCGGCCACCTGTCAGCTGGGTGACTTTGGGCAAGTCGCTTAACTTCTCTGTGCCTCAGTTACCTCATCTGTAAAATGGGGCTCAAGACTGTGAGCCCCATGTGGGACACCCTAATCACCTTGTATCCCCCCAGCGCTTAGAACAGTGCTTTGCACATAGTAAGCGCTTAACAAATACCAAAATAATATACAGTGCCTACCCGGTCAACCATCGTTATCATTATCCTGATCATCATGAGTATTTCTTGAGCGCTTACTGCATGCAGAAGACTGTACTAAGCACTTGGAAGAGCATAAAGCCACAGAGCTGGAAGACACATTCCCTGCCCACAATGAGCTTCCAGTCTAGAAAACCATGCAGTATATAGTCTACCGTCTAATAATAATGATAAAAATAATGTAGGTATTTGTTAAGCGCTTACTGTGTGCCGAGCACTTTCTAAGCGCTGGGGTAGATACAGGGTAGTCAGATTGTCCCACGTGAGGCTCACAGTCTTAATCCCCATTTTCCAGATGAGGTAACTGAGGCACCGAGAGGTGAAGCGACTTGCCCGAAGTCACACGGCTGACAGGTGGCGGAGCCGGGATTAGAACCCATGACTCTGACTCCTAAGCCCGTGCTCTTTCCACTGAGCCAGGCTGCTTCTCTAGAGACTAGTCTAGAGGACGAATGCACCGCAGTACAGTCTACAGACTAGAACCCGCAGTCTAACTTTCAAAAACTGATCTCTGGAGTGACAGCTCAGCTTTGACACAATGCTGCAGTCACTTGGGCGGAAGACGAGTTCTGTATATCAGATTTTGCTGTTCACTTGGCAGCGTGCTGTATCCCTTACCACCCCTCCCGTGTTGCACCCGCCGCCCCACGAGAACTCACCGACAGGAACTGGACGACGGAAATGATGCCGCACAAACCGTTAACCCCAAGTACAGTTCCCTCCCACAGATTCTTGGATGGGAACTTTTGGTGCCTGGATCAAGTCTCTTCTGTTGTTTCCAATCAGGGATCCCAACATCGCCGGAGATGAACTTGGAATAGTATGTTTTTAGAAGATGGGAATATGTTATATTGGGGCTTCAAGGACTGCTCCCGCCTTCTCCCTCTCCCCAGATTGTGACTTCAGAATCCTTAATCCTATAGATTGTAAGCTCGATATAGGCAAAGAATGCATCTGTTATACTGTCTTGTTATACTCTCCCAAGCTCTTAGTACAGTGCTCTTCACACAGTAAGCGCTCAATAAACGATTGACTGATTAAATCAACGGGCTACTAGAGGTGAGGTTCTCAAGTTCTATCTCCCTCTCCAATAATGCGACTCTAACCCCCTATTTTTGATGGATCAAGTTCTTCAGAGGACACCGTTTCATCATCCTGGCCTTGCCGCTTGCCTCCCGTGTGACCTTGGACAAGTCATTTCACTTCCTCTGTGTCTCAGTTAACTCATCTGTGAGCCGCATGGGAGACAGAGACTGTATCCAAACTGATTAGCTTGTCTCTACCCCAGTGCTCAGTACAGTGCCTGGCACATAGTAAGCACTTAAATGCCATAAAAAAAAAATAAGACACAGGATTTTCCAGGAAAGTAACTGTCGTTCTCTGATGATTTATGTACAGTAGAAAGCCAGTTATCCAGACTAATTGAAATGAGGCTATGTGGGGCTGAAAGTCTGGATGATTGAACGATCACTCTCCCCACCTTCAAAGCTTTATGAAAGAGCCAATCTCCTCTGAGAGACCTTACCCGACTAAGCCCTCACTTTCTCTTCTCCCGCTCTCTTCCGCATCACCCTGGCCCTTGGATTTGCTCCCTTTGTTCACCCCAACATCAGCCCCACAGCACTCGTGTGCATATCCATAATTCATTCATTTATATTAACGTCGATCTCTCCCTTCGACACTCTAAGCTCCTCGTGGGCAGGGAGTGTGTCTTCCAACTCTATCGTATACTCTCCCGAGCGCTTAGCACAGTGCTCTGTACACAGTAATCGATAAATACGATGGAGGGAACAATTGCAGAGGTCTTTCCCCAGTTAGGTTTTTAACCCAGACTTTGGGATTTTTAAAGAAAGGCTCTAGACCATCCTCTGTGTGGATAACCCAGTTAGGTTTTTAACCCAGACTTTGAGATTTTTAAAGAAAGGCTCTAAACCATCCTCTGTGTGGATAACCCAGTTGGGTTTTTAACCCAGACTTTGAGATTTTTAAAGAAAGGCTCTAAACCATCCTCTGTGTGGATAACCCAGTTGGGTTTTTAACCCAGACTTCGGGATTTTTAAAGAAAGGCTCTAGACCATCCTCCGTGTGGATAACCCAGTTAGGTTTTTAAACCAGACTTTGAGATTTTTAAAGAAAGGCTCTAGACCATCCTCTGTGTGGATAACCCAGTTGGGTTTTTAACCCAGACTTCGGGATTTTTAAAGAAAGGCTCTAGACCATCCTCCGTGTGGATAACCCAGTTAGGTTTTTAACCCAGACTTTGGGATTTTTAAAGAAAGGCTCTAGACCATCCTCTGTGTGGATAACCAGTCTGTTCCGACAACAGATGTTCAGATGATGGCTCGCTCTTGCATGAATAGGCCGCATTTGCTGTGTCTGCTTTCTAACATTGACCTCTACTGGGCAGAAAGATAGAGTCAGCCCTGTCCGGACACCTACATGATGCTCCAGGCCGGCTATGTAGCTGCAGCTGAAAAGATGCCAGAAGGGAAAGGGAACGGGACGTGAGCTTGGAAAAACAGCAGGAACAGAAGCAACCGAAATGGAGACGGGCCAAGGCAGGAAGAACGGGCTGAAAGAAGAGAAGACGAAAGACAAAGAGGGAAGAACAACCGGGACGAGAGACTGCAGAAGAGAGCGGATCGGGGTGATGGAAGGAGGGAGAATGAACGGGAGAAAGTAATGATAATAACCACAAGCCCGTCATCGGGCAGGGATCGTCTCTAACTGCTGCTGAATTGTACAGTGCTCTGCACGTAGTAAGCGCTCAATGAATACTATTGAATGAATGAATTACAGAAAGTAATGATAATAATTACCGTGGTATTTCTTAAGCGCTTACTATGTGCCTAGTGGCAAGAACACGGGCTTGGGGGTCCGAGGATGTGGGTTCTAATCCCCGCTCCGCCACTTGTCTGCCGTGTGAGCTGGGGCAAGTCACTTACTTTCTCTGTGCCTCTGTTACTCCATCTGTAAAATGGGGATTAAGGCCGTGAGTCCCACGGGGGGCAACCTGATTACCTTCAGTCTATCCCAGTGCTTAGAACGGTGCTCGGCACAGAGTAAGCGCTTAACAAATACCATAATCATTGTTATCAATCCACAAAATAATCTCGTTGGTCACAGTTCCTGTCCATCAGGAGTCTCATGGACTAAATGTGACATGGAGAAGTTGTCAGTCAGTCGGTCAGCCGTATTTACTGAACGCTTACTGTGTACGCTTGGGAGAACACAGTACAACGATAAACGATAAACCCAGCATGCAAGTGGTGGAGCCGGGCTTAGAACCCAGGGCCTCCGGCCACCGGGTCTGTGCTCTTTGTACTCTGCTTCTCGGTGGAGTCGAGATAAGAACGACGTTTTGGCCTCACCAAACCGGAGGGAGGTGGAACCAAGCTAGGCCAGTCCCGTCTCACTGAAGCAACCCTTTAAACCAGGCCTCTGACCACTCCCCTCGTGGGTGTAAAGCAAATCGTCTTGCAGAATGATGATAATAATAATAATAATGAAAATGATAACGAGGGGGATAATAGTGGTATTCATTAAGCGCTGACTACATGCCAACTACTGCACTAAACACTGGGTTAGATGCAGCGGAGACGGGGTCCTTCCCTCATCTCCCACCCCTCCCATCCTCTGGCCCCCTTCTATCTGTCTCCATGCCGGAGTCTGTTCCGTTGGCTCCCACTCATCGGGCTGGATCGTGAAGGCGACGATCAAGACTATTCAGCTCAGAAAAGAAGGCGGGGAGAAGCCGACAGGCCACCCAAGTCGCTAAATCCCAAGTGCTGCTGCAATCATCCAGTATTCCCACTCCCTTTCTCCCGAAGCAAACGAACGCCCTCGGGAGACTGCCGATCGGCACTGAAAAACACCTCCTTCGCTTCTTTTCTCTCTCTTTCTTTAGCTCCATTTTCCCACCTCCAAGTATCTTCCCTTTGGGGAAGGTATGCAGCATAATGCAGTTTGACTTAAATTACGACCCCACTGCCCTGTTTCTTTCAGCTGCTATTTTCCCTGCCTGTTCCAACCACGGAGCACAATCGCTACAGCTCAATTATTAAACGGATTCTAAAAATAGCCCAGCGCAAGGACCGTCTGCAAAGAAAAATCATTCAAACCCAGCAAGGGACCCAGCCAGGGCAAGCAAGCTCTCACTGTTATTAGATCCTTAATTCTTTCTTCCTTCCCCTTTTATGATTTCGTATGCTTTCTTCCAGGAAAAAATAAAGTGATCGGCAACTCGCCAGGTCCTTTTCTTTGTACCTGCAGGAATTTGCATCAGCTCATAGTCACGTTGATGCGGAACAGATTTCTGGGCTGAAAAATCCCAGCCCGCCACGGCGGTATCAATCAGTCGGACGGTGATATTTATTGGGTGCCTACTGGGTGCTGAGCGTTGTACCGAGCATTTGCGAGCGAGTACCACGTAACGGAATTGGTAGATATGTTCCCTGCCCATGAGGAACTTTGTCTAGAGGAGTGAGCTGGAAAGAGAGATGGCTGCAAAGTCGCCTAGAAACACAGGCATGAGAACAGGAAAAGCAAATCCGAGCACCAGGGTGAGGCAAAAGGGAGCGGGAGAAGAGGAAATGGGGGCTTAGTAGGGAACGGCTTCTTGGAGGAGATGTGCCTTCAGTCTGTCGGAGATGAAGAGGGAGCGCGTTCCAGTCCGGAGGCGGGACGTGGGTTTGAGGTTGGTGGCCAGGCACTGTACTATGCACTATATTAAACACTGGAGTAGATACAAGCTAATCAGTGGCTTTTTTTAGTGGTATTTTTTTAAGCACCTACTGTGTGCCCGAACTGTCCTAAGTGCTGGGGTAGCTACAAGTTAATCAGGTTGGACACAGTCCCTGTCCCAAATTGGGTTCTCAGTCTTAACCCCCATTTACAGATGGAGGAACTGAGGCACCGAGAAGTGAAGTGACTTACCCGAGATCATAGAGCAGATAATTAGCGGAGCCGGTATTGGAAAGCAGGACCTTCTGACTCCCAGGCTCGCGCTTTCTCCCCTAGACCATGCTGCTTCTCATATTGCTGGGCTAAAATTAGTTGCTCTGGTGTAGGCGGGGTGAAGAAGAAACGAGACGAGGAAGAACTGGTCTTGACTCAGATGAAGGACCTGAAGAAGCATGACCTATTGGAAAGAGCACAGAACCGGGAATCAGGAGACCTGGGTTCTAATCCCAGCTCTGCCACTTGCCTGCCAGGTGACCTTGGACAAATGACTTCATTTCTCTGCACCTCAGCTTCCTCCTCTGTAAAATGGAGATTCAAAACCTGTTCTCCTTCCTTCTTGGATTGGGAGTCGCCTATAGGACGGGGCAGTGACTGATGTGATCATCCTAAATTTTCCCCTGGATAATAAGAATAATAGTAAGCTCTCAACAAATACCTCAATCATTTTATTTTTCAAATGCTCTTTGTTAAGCACCGACTCTGTGTCAGGCACCGCGTTAAGTAGTGCTGGGGTAGTTACAAGGTCATCAAGTTGGACACAATCCCTAGTCCACATAGGAACTCACAGTCTTAATCCTCATTTTACAGATGAGATAACTGAGGCACCGAGAAGTCAAGTGACCTGTCCAAGGTCACACAGCCGACAGTTGACGGAGACAGAATTAGAACCCAAGTCCTTCTAATGCCCAGGCCTGTGGTCTACTAATGTTGGCATTTGTTAAGCGCTTACTATGTGCAGAGCACTGTTCTAAGCGCTGGGGTAGATACAGGTTGTCCCACGTGAGGCTCACAGTCTTCATCCCCACGGAGGCACCGAGAAGTGAAGTGACTTGCCTAAAGTCACCCAGCTGCCAAGTGGCAGAGCCGGGATTCGAACCCATGGCCCCTGACTCCCAAGCCCGGGCTCTTTCCACTGAGCCACGCTGCTTCAAGGGCATAATGCTTCCCAGTTATTTTTATCGGACAGCTTGCCAGGATGATTGTATGTATGTGCTTTTTAATCCCAAACCAGAGTAAGTTGCAGCTAAAGTGTCACGTGTGATTTCTCTAAAGTCTTAGCTAGCTGTCTGTCTTCTCAAATGACATTAATAAGAGTGAGATCATATCTATGTGTGTGTGCACATATCGGGAAAGATCAACACATAACTGACACTCCATTCCACCCTTAGCGCACAGAAATATTGAACTTTACCGCCATGAGTTGTATTCATTCATTCAATAGTATTTATTGAGCGCTTACTACGTGCAGAGCACTGTACTGAGCGCTTGGAACGGACAATTGGGCAACAGCCAGAGACAGTCCCTGCCCATTGACGGGCTTACAGTCTCATCGGGGGAGAGAATGACAGACAAAAACAGTAGCAATAACTAGAATCAAGGGGATGGACATCTCATTAACAAAATAAATAGGGTAATAAAAATATAGACAAATGAGCAGATGAGCCCAGTGCTGAGGGGAGGGGAAGGGAGAGGGGGAGGAGCAGAGGGAAAGGGGGGGAAAGGGGGCTTAGCTGAGGGGAGGTGAAGGGGGGGCAGAGAGGCAGCGGAGGGAGCAGAGGGAAAAGGGGAAGCTCCATCTGGGAAGGCCTCTTGGAGGAGGTGAGCTCTCAGTAGGAAAAATAAAAAAAGGTAGATAGAGGATAATCAGATTGTCCCACATGAGGCTCACAGCCTTCACCCCCATTTTACAGATGAGGTCACTGAGGCCCAGAGAAGTGAAGTGACTTGCCCACAGTCACACAGCTGACGAGTGGCAAAGCCGGGATTCGAATCCCTGATCTCTGACCCCCAAGCCCGGGCTCTTTCCACTGAGCCACGCTAGAGGCCTGTTGCTATTTGTTCAGTACCTTCCCGTTATCACGGTGCTTTTTTTTAATAGTATTCATTAAGTGCTTATTACGCACCAAGCACTGTTCTGAGTGTTGGGGTAGAAATGAGCTAATCACTGGGGAGGCAATCCAGGTCTCGCATGAGCTCACAGACTTACTCTCCATTTTACAGACGAGACAACCGAGGCCCAGAGAAGTGAAGCGACTTGCCCGACGTCACGCAGCAGACAAGCGGAGGAGTCGGGATTATAACTCAGGTCCTTCTGACTCCCAGGCACGTGCTCTACCCGCCAGGTCAAGCGGCTTCCCTCGGCGATTAGACCGTAAGCGCTTAGCACAGTGCTCCGCACATAGTAAGCGCTCGATAAATACTAGTGAATGAATGAATGAATACGACTATTTTCACGGTGCTTTCGAAGACCTGACTAAAAGGATTAGGCCAAGGTCAGTGGATCTGGTCTGGAGAAACGACTAAGCATATTTGGCTTTCTGGAAAAGTTCGAGCCGAGATGGCCCTCTCCGAACCACCCGTCGCTACCCGTCAGACTAGAGCAAGGACGGGCAGTAGGCCCGGTCTTAAATTCTTATGGCGTTTATTAAGCAGCTGCTATGTGCCAAGCACTCTTCTCAGCCTTAGGGTAGGTACAGTGGAAAGAACCCGGGCCTGGGAGTCAGAGGTCATGGGTTCAAATGGCGGCTCAGCCGCTTGTCAGCTGTGTGGCCGTGGGCAAGTCACTTCACTTCTCTGGGCCTCAGTGACCTCATCGGTAAAATGGGGGAGAGAAGCAGCGCGGCTCGGTGGAAAGAGCATGGGTGTGGGAGTCGGGGGTCACGGGTTCGAATCCTCGCTCCGCCACTTGTCAGCTGTGTGACTGTGGGCAAGTCACTTCGCTTCTCCGTGTCTCAGTTACCTCATCTGCAAAATGGGGATTCAAACTGTGAGCCCCACGTGGTACAACCTGATCACCCTGTATCTACCCCAGCACTTAGAACAGTGCTCTGCACCTAGTAAGCGCTTAACAAATACCAACATTATTATTATTGTTATGACATTGTTATCAGGTTGGACAGAGTCCCTGACCCACATGGGGCTCCCAGTCTTCATCCTCATCTTACAGATGAGGGAACTGAGGCATGCAGAAGTGCCTTGCCCGACGTCACGTTGTAGACGGGTGGTGGAGCCGAGGTTAGAACCCGAGTCCTTCTGACTCCCAGGCCCGCGTTCTATCCGTTAGGCCCCACCGCTGCACGCCGCCCCTGAGCTGCCCAGTGTGGATGGTGGCCGCGACAGGTCGAAATAAACTTCACGGCTGCCAAAACCTCAAGCGCGAAGCCACTCTGTTCCGCCGTCAACACCTACGTTCACCTTAGTCACCTACTCTGCTGACAGAAACCAGGGTGTTAACTGCCGATGGCAGAGGTGTGAGACTTTTGAAGAACCCTCCTCTGCCCACGTGACTAGTCTGAAATGGACACGGGCCAAAGAGAGCGTCCTCTCCCGGAAGCCGAGATCTCTGGCCCCGTTCCTCAATCCCCCTTTCCCATCCGATTGGCGCGTTGAACCGAATCTCCATCCATTAGCTTGCCACTCGAGCCTCCGGAATTTCTGTACTGTCTTTGCTCCGCTATGAGGATGGCGTGGAAACCTCCGCGTCCAGCCAGCCACCTTTCGCCTGCCGGATCAACCGATCAATCATATTTGCGGAACGTTTATCGTGGTATTCGTTAAGCTCTTACTGGGTGCCGAGCACTGTACTAATGCTGAGATGGATACAAGCTCACTGGGTTGGACACTGTCCCGCAGGTGGCTCAAAGAATCAATCCCCATTTTACAGATGAGGGAGCTGAGGCCCCGAAAAGTTAAGTAACTTGTCTAAGGTCAGTAGTGGAGCAGGGATTAGAACCCACGACCTTCTGACTCCCGGGCCTGTGGTCTCTCAACTGCGCCACGCTGCTTGTGCGGAACCCTGTATTAAGCACTTGGCAGAGTAATGGATAATAATAATAATGTCGGCATCTGTTAAGCGCTTACTATGTGCCGAGCACTGTTCTAAGCGCTGGGGGAATCAGGTTGTCCCACGTGGGGCTCCCAGTCTTAATCCCCATTTTACAGATGAGGTAACTGAGGCACAGAGAAGTTTAGTGACTTGCCCACAGTCACACAGCTGACAAGTGGCCGAGCCGGAATTCGAACCCATGACTCCAAAGCCCCTGCTCTTTTACAGAGAACAGGACAGCATTCGTAGATACGTTCCCCGCCCACAAAGAGCTTATAATATAGAGGGGGAGACAGACATTAATATAAATAAGTGAATGATGGATATGGACACGTTCTCGTTGGGCTGAGGGGAGGTGAATAAAGGGAGCGGATCAGGGTGACGCCGAAGGGAGTGGGAAAAGAGGAAATGCCAGATCAATCGGGAAAGGCGTCTTGGAGGAGATGGGCCTTCAGTAAAGCTTTGAAGGTGGGGAGAGTGATCGTCTGTCGGATATGAAGCGGGAGGGCGTTCCAGGCCAGAGGCGGGACGTGGGGGAGAGAGGTCGGAGGTGAGGTCCAGTGGAGTCGGTTGGCATTAGAGGAGCCAAGTGTGCTGGCTGGTTCGGAGTAGGAGAGTAGCGAGGTGAGGTAGGAGGGGGCCGCTTCCAGTTTGATGTCCCGAGCCCAGCTCTTCGCGGACCACCCTGCTTTTCTCTCGTAAAGGTGTCTTTTCGGTGTTAGGGCACTCAGTTGCAGGCAGGGGATGTTTGATCTCGGCTCTTTTTAGCGCTCGGCACGCGGGAAGGAAGCAGCGGCTTTTCCGGCAGGACCGACGCACGGCGTTTCACATTCCCATCGGGGTCGGGCTGAGGTCTCTCGGCTGACATCTCACCGGCTGGACGGTTAACTGTGGAACTAGATTTTATTTCTCAGTGGCTACCTGGGGAGTCAGAGAAAGCGAGGACCAAAACGGGATGGGAAAGCGGCAGCGTGGCCCCGTGGAAAGAGCGCGGGCCGGGGAGTCAGAAAACGTGGATTTTAATCCCGGCTCTGCCAATCGCTTTGTCAGTCGTTTGCCGTGTGACCTTGCGAGAGTAACTTCACTTCTCTGCGCCTCACTTTCCTCAACTACAGAATGGGGACTCAACACTCGTTCTCCCTCCTATTTAGCCCGTGGGTCTCGTGTGAGAGAAGGATACCGTCCAACTTAATTAATTTGTACCTACCCCAGTACTTAGAGCAGGTGTTTGACATATAGTAAGTGCTCAACAGATACCGTAAAAAAGGTCTCGTTCACCCAGTTGTCCATGTCAAAAGAAAGTTTGGGGGGTTTCAAATTAAGTTCTCTCACTGTGATAGATCAGTTGTAAGCTAGACTGCAGATTCCAGACTGTGTGCTCGCTGTGGGCAGGGAACATAACTACCAACTCATTTATATCGTATTTTCCCAAGCTCTTAGTACAGTGCCCTGCACGTAGAAAGCACTCAATAAACACCATCGATGGATCGATTAATAAACCGTAAGCCTACAATATCATCCCAGAATCTACTCCTCTCTCATCTCCCCATCCCATTTCTCTCGTCTACCGCATCGCTGGTAAACTCACCCCCTAAGCTCTTAAATACTCACCCTTTCTCCACCAGCTCGTGGACAGATCTTCATAATGGCTGGCTTCCCCCAACCTGAAATTTATTTTGGTGTTTGCGTTACTGACGGTAAACTCCTTGAGGGCGGAAGTTGTATCCACTAACTACTGTATGCTCCCCAGCCCTCAATATAACGTTGTACACCGAGGAAGCCCTCAATAAATAACTCCCGGTTGATCGATTGATTACGCTTCTTTGGATCCACACAGGACTGGATTCTAATCCCGCCTCCGCCACGGGTCGGCTGAGCGTCCTTGGACAAGTCACTTTACTTTTCCGTGCTTTATATACCTCATCTGTAAAATGGGCATTAAGCCTGTGAGTCCCAAGTGGGACATGGTCTGTGTCCAACCTGATTAGCTTGTATCTACTCCAGCATTTTAGCACAGTGCCTGGCACATAGTAAGAGCTTAACAAATACCACATGAAAAAACCCCCAAATCTAAAGAAAATATCCCACACACGGGGGTGCCCGGTAGCTAGCTCTGAGCCTGGCTGCTTGCCTGGATCCTTGGCTCGGGCAGAGATTGAGTTCTGAAATCAAGTTTTCAAGCTCACGGTGACGGAGATTCGACAATCTCGATGGGAAAGTCGGGCTTTATTCCAACTCCTTCGGTGACCGAGAAACGCCTCGATTGGAAAGCCATTTCCTTGCTGGACTCAAAAGCTCAGCACTTGAACAACAGGGGAAGACGAAGAGCAGAGAAGGAAGATTAATAAAGCATCAGAGTCGGGAATTACCGCAGCCTGGGACGACGGTAGCCATCCAAGGCAGAGGTAGCCAAGTTTAAGAGCTGCCTCTTAATAGACAAAGAGGAATTTGGATCTGTTGTAGCATCCACTCCGCTAATATTGTTTTCTTGAGGTGTCGTATGCGATATTTTGCAGCAGTTCTTCCAAAGAGAGTTTCTCTGCTGCTCTCCCCGTGGTCACTCTAGTAGGCTCCCAGGTAGCCTGTTGCTAATATCTCAAATCCTGCCTCTTCTCTTCTGCCCTGCAGTTCTATTAGCCTTGCTGCTTCCTAATTCTCTTCCCCTCTTCAAAACCCTACTTAAAGCTCACCTCCTCCAAGAGGCCTTCCCAGACTGAGCTCCTCTTTTCCCTCTGCTCCCTCTACACCCCCCGCTCACCTCTCCGCAGCTAAGCCCTCCTTTCCCCCCTTTCCCTCTGCTTCTCCCCCTCTCCCTTCCCCTCCCCTCAGCACCGGACTCGTCCGCTCAACTGTATATATTTTCATTACCCTATTTATTTTGTTAATGAGATGTACATCCCCTCGATTCTATTTACTTGCTATCGTTTGAATGAGATGTTCATCCCCTCGATTCTATTTATCGCCATCGTTCTCGTCTGTCCATCTCCCCCGATTAGACCGTCAGCCCGTCAAAGGGCAGGGACCGTCTCTATCTGTTACCGATTTGTCCATTCCGAGCGCTTAGTACAGTGCTCTGCACATAGTAAGCGCTCAATAAATACCATTGAATGAATGAATGAATGAATGCTTCCATTTTAGAAGGAAAGGGACATATCATTTTCTAAAAGAAAGAGTCCAGGAACCGGGACACCCCGCTGCCGTGCATCCTTAGGCAAGTCCCTTAACTTTTCTGGCCCTCAGTTTCCTCTTCTATATAATGGGGATGAGGCAGATTGTGAACCCTGGATGGGACCCTGGGCTACTGAGCACTTAATAATCGTGTTTTTGTCAAGTGCCTACTATGTGTCAAGCACTGTACTGAGCTCTGGGTTAGATAAAAGTTCATCCAGACCCATACGGAGCTCACAGTCTAAGTAGGAGGAGAACAGGTATTGAATCCCTGACTTGCTCCCTTTATTCACCCCCTTCCACAGGCCCACAGCATTTATGTACATATCCGTTATTTATTTATAATAACCTATATTAACTTATATTACTTATATAGTCTGTCTCGCCTTATAGACTGTAAACTCACTGGACAGGGAATATGTCCGTTATATTGTTGCGTTGTACTCTTCCAGGAGCTTAGTACGTTGCTCTGCACACAGTCAGTGCTCAGTGAATATGATCGATTGATTTTGCCGATGAAGAAACTGAGGCACAGAGGAGTTAAGTGACTTGCTCAAGGTCACCCAACAGGCAAGTGGCAGAGCCGGGATTAGAACTCAGATCATCTGTCTCCCAGGCTCGTGCTCTTTCTGTTACAGTGTAATCACTATTCTCTTTTTGAGGGACTGTGCCACGATCCTCTTGGTGATGGGCGGTGTCACTGCCGTGCTTGGGAGGGTCCTCGCAGTGATACCAAGAAAAATAAAATGATAGGGGTATTTGTTAAGCGCTTACTATGTGCCAGGCACTGGAATAAACCCTGGGGTAGATCCAAGTTAATTGGGTTGGACGCGGTAGTGCCTGTATCATACGGGGCTCACAGTCTTCATCCCCGTTTTGCAGATGAGGTAACTGAGGCCCAGAGAAATGGAAGTGACTTACCCAAGGTCACACAGCAGAGAAGTGGCGGAAGCAGGATCGGAACCCTCGTCCTTCTGAGTACCAGGCCCGGGCTCTACACACTAGGTCACGCTGTTTCCCTGAACCAGCTGATTGCCTCACTCACTGTCTGAAGCCAGCCCCGGCACTATGGATCCCAGAGTCGGGAAGTGCCGGGCCTGGCCGAAGAAGTAACGCTCCACCGAGTGCCGTGTACCCGTCGGCAGGAAGCAGGTACACGTTTCACGTCAGGGAGCGGGGACAAGCTATCACAGTGAGAGAACTTCATTTAAACCCCCCAGAATTTCTTTTGACATGGACAACTGGGTGAACAAGACCTTTTTTATGGTATTTGTTCAGCACTTACTCTATATCAAACACTGTTCTAAGTACTGGGGTAGGACGAGTGGAAGCAGAATGTTCTAAAAATGGGCACTCGTGTCCGGAGAAAAGATTCTGCACATAATAGATCTGCAGCCTCCATCAGATAGTGGGTAAATTAAGAACAAATGATTACAGATCACTCAGAAGCTTCTACTAGAATGAAGCGAGGGAGAAAAAGGAAGGGGACATGCGGGATCGGGGGCATCGGCAAGCTGCTCGAGAAATCATGGCACCAAATGGATTCCCTGAGAGCTGATCTCCGCTGACTCGGGAAACAGAACCACCAGAGTGGCCCGGAGCCCAGCTAAGGCCTAACGATGAGCAAGGATCATCATCGCCGTCGCCTCTGACTTTCTCAGCGTCTCTGGCATTTGGTGAAGCTTTTGGTTAGTGATCCAGGAGACGCGGCAATGGATTCGTTGGAAAAACACACTCCGGAGCTGATTAGGAAGAACCGAAATGAACAGGGAGGATGTCATTGGGGGTCAGATGGAGAAACGGGTCTGGAAGGCCGGAAACCAGCCTGAGAATTTCTAGGGAAAGGACAATCGATCTAGAGATTCCTTGGAGCTTGCGAGAGGCCTTAAAGCGGGGGACAGGCTGGGGGAAAAGAAATGGAGTCAAGTGGATGGCAAATGAGGGATTGGTGTGGGAACGGCAATTCCGAATGAGTTTGTAATGTGATGGGTTACAGCTTTGGTTTCTGAAAGACCACTTCAGTCTTCTTGGTGGTTTTTTTTGCAGTGGATGTTTCAAATATCCTGACAGTACTTGTACACCAGTATTTACTGATTTTATTTATCAAGTGTTTGTAATAAATGCTTCTATTTCGGGTTCTACTCCTATTATTAATACTTACTCCATGGCATCTCAGGTCTAAATGTGCAATAAATGCTACTATTATTAATGCTTTCTATATGCCTCTTGGGTCAAAACGGAGATGAAGAAAACGCATTAGGCAGTTCTAAAAGGAAACACCAAGTTCTTGTGGGGCAGAATTTCTGCGTGGGTGAGAGTTGTATAACTCTGATGGGATTAGGGACCACCCCCTGTGATAAGCAAATCCATTCCCTGCATCTCAGGGGATTCAGATACCAGGCCCTCAAGATAAATATTTTGAGAAGTAAATTCCAAGAACTATCTCCAAAGTCTTTACTAAGCCAACTGTTTAGCCAAGGTTAGAGAAGCAGCATGGCCTAGTGGACCGAGCGCGAGCCTAGGAGCCAGAAGGACTTGGATTCTAATCCTTGCTCTGCCTTTTGCTGCTGTGTGACTCTGGGTATGTCACTTCACTTTGCTGTGTCTCAGCTACCTCATCTGTAAAATGGGGATTAAGACTGGAAGCCCCATGTGGGACAGGGACTGTTTCCAACCATATTACTTTGTATCTACCCCACCGTATAGTTAGTGCATAGCATATACCAAAAAAAACCAACCCCAAACTAAAAACTCTCGGGCTAGTAAAGTTGTTGTTTTCACTGTTCCTTTTCTTCTCTGTTAAATTGAACTCCTGAGTCACCTCCAATTTGTTAGAGAAGCAGAGTGGCCTAGTCGAAAGAGGATGAGGTCATTTCAATTCAAATCTTCTAGAAGGAAATGAGTCAGAAGATCTGGGTTCTAATCCCCTCCCTGCTACTTGCCTGCTGTGTGACCTTGAGCAAGTCACTTAAATTTTCTGCACCTCAGTTTCCTCATCTGCACAGTGAGGATTCAATCCCTCTTGTCCCTCCCCCATATGGGTCAGGAACTGTTTCTGACCTTACATGGTATCTGCCCCAGGGCTTAGGACAACGCTCGACATAGAGCAAGTTCTTAATAAATACCACCGTTTTTCTTGCTATTATTATTCAAGAGCCCTCAACACTCAGAATCTCTGCCCGCCACAGTGGTTTTTGCAAGAATAAGGTTATTTTGCACAGTTAGGCATAGAGTAATGTTGTGGAGACAGACTGATTAAAATTTCCTAATTTTCTCCTTCCTTTTAAGTAAAAAATAATTGGTCCCGGCACCCAGGCACTTGAAACGGTGTGAACTTTTAAAGAGCCACCTCCGTAAAAAACGTCTCTCTCAGAACCGCGATCGGCTCACACAATCCATCACTGACTCAGACTGGGCCTCGTGCCAACCTGGCAAATCGCCCCCTTGTAAAGCTACTTTAGCATCTTTCTATTTCTGCCACTTTGCTTTAAAACATTTCAAATTGAAAGAGAAATGAAGAATCCTTTTCCGAGAGCCAGCGTGGTGGGGAACAGGGGGAGGATGAGGAGAGAATGTCGGAGCTTGGGGTCCAGGGCTTTCACAGTGAGACCTGTCTTTGAGGAGCTGTGGGGCAGAAGAGCCCAAAATAAACCAGCTCCAGATGAGGCATTTCTGTGTGACTTCAGTTCCGAAAATATTCACAGGTTATGTCAGGAGGCACAAGGGGAAAGGGGACCCATTTTAGTAGTCCCGGCAGAGAGTTGTCTCTGGTCCCCGCCCACGCTGTGAGAGAGATGGAAGGAGTGAAGAGTTTCCTCAGAATAGCGATATGGAATCAAGATGGCGGCCAGCGGTCAACTCTCAATTAATCACGGCAGGTGGGGCAGAAGCGGGATGGATTAACCTGAAAGTCTCATCGGAGCCAGTGGAGGAATTTCGGTACCCTTTCCCATCAAGGCTTTGCCGGAGTTGCAACTGTTTGTCCTTCACTTTCTCTCCCTTTTCTGCCCAGTCTCCGTGGAAGTGTCACGAGTAGCAAAGAAGCCAGTTGGTGGATTGGGATGAATCAGTCTGTCGGTCCATCAGTCGGTGGTATTTATTGAGCTCATGTGAATATAATATCATAGAGTTGTAGACATGATCTTTTGCCTCAAGGAGCTCACAGTTGGGAGGAAAGGGGTTGGAGGAGAAGATGATGAATGATAATCATCATCGAGAAACTGGGTTCTAATCCTGGCTCCGCCACTTGTTTGCTATGTGACCCTGGGGAAGTCACTTAACTTCTCCAGGTCTCAAGTTCTTCGTCTGTAAAATGGGGCAAAATTCCTAGTCCCTCCTTAGACTGTGAGTCCTCTAAGGGACGGGGACTGGGTCCAACCTAAGTATCATGTATCTCTCACAGCAAGTAGTACTGCGCTTGGTAAGTGCTTAACAAATACCATGAAAAAGGAGAATACTTGCATGTGCAAGTACAGTTCAAAGTGCTGGGACAGTGCGATCAGTTCAGGCCCAGCCCTGGTCCCATGTGGAGCTCACAGTCTAGGGTGAGGTAGAACAGGTGTTTAACCCCCGTTTGGCAGACGAGGGAAGTGGGGTCCAGAGAAGTTAAGTGACTTGCCCAAAGTCACACAGCAGTACCAGGTATTAGAACTCAGGACTCCTGTTTCCGGGGCCTGTGCTCTTTTCACTCGGTCACGCTGCTTCCGAAGGATCTCGATAATCGTCCCTGGAATCCATGAGCCACGGATTTATTGCTGTCCCATTCATTCATTTACTAATACTTATTGAGTGTCTCCTTTCCGCAAAGCTCTGTACTAAGCACCTATTGCATGCAAAGCACAGTATGTGCACGTGACATTTGTGAGCTCGACACTTTGGCAGTCATTACTTCCGGGAGGACTTTTACACACATCATTTCACATACTTAACTATCTGAGTGTTTCTTGCTCTGATTTGTAAATAATTTAATTCTCTCTTCCCAGCTAGACTGTAAGATCTCTGTGGGCAGGGAGCATACCTTTTTTACATGGTATCTGTTAAGCATTTACTACGTAGCAAGCACTGTTCCAAGTGCTGGGGTGCTACAAGTGGTCAGGTTGGACAGAGTCCCTGTCCCGCATGGAGTTCACAATCTTCATCCCCATTTTACAGATGAGGAAACCTAGGCACAGAGAAGTGAAATGACACGCTCAAGGTCCCACAGCAGACGAATGGCGGAGCCAGGATTAAAACCCAGACCCTTCTGACTCCCAGGCCAGCTGCTGTCTTTTTTCCTTCTATCATCCTCTCCCAAACCCTTAGAACAGTGCGCCGCTCTAACCCTCAGCCCTCCTGTTTTCAAAACTCCCAAATAAACTGAGCTTTCCAAGAAGCCCTCCCAAGTTCAGCAGCTACGCCCGATGATACACACCCCAAACGGTGACTGTCACCCTCTCACACAACTTTCCTAAAACTTCTCAGGAGGCTGGGATGATGAAAATCTAAAAATAAGGAGGGTAGATGTGGCATTGGAAAGGAAGCGCTGGGAGTGCAGGGAAGGTCTTTTTTGATGGACTGCCCGGTCCACAGAATCCCTGCGGATATCCCAGGATGCCCAATCGCTGAATGGCACATTTTTCTGCTGCTGTCGTGAGCGGAGACCCGTTGGCTTAGCTTTGGCGACTGTGTGCTTGTTGGAGCGACCAGATAAACAGGTCTTTCTGTGCGAGGCTGAGAGACAGAATGGCTGAGAGAAGCAATAGAAGGTGAAACCCTTTCAAAGAAATGTCCATCTCACCCCACATCTCAAAAGACCACTGGCTATCTCACATCTCATGCCTGGGAGGGGAAGAAATAAGACAAAAGATAATGACTTAGAGCCATAGAGTGGAAAGGCAACTGTGGGATTCGCTGAGTGCTTACTCTATTCCAAGCACTAGTGTAGATATGAGATAATCAGGTCAGATACAGTCCTCGTATCCCAGTCTAAGAGAGGGGGAGAGCGGGTATTTAATCCTCATTTTACAGATGAGGAAACCGAGACATTGAGAAGTCAAGTGACTTATCCGGGGTCACTGAGCACACAAGTGGTCAGAACCAGGATCAGAACCCAGGTCCTCTGGCTCCCAGGCTTGCGCTCTTTACCCTGGGCTGTCCCGCTTTTCTGCTTTTCTCTTTTATGCTCCCTCCTACCTAGTTAGGCTCCATGTGGGACGGGGATTGTGTCCGGCCTGATCATCTTGGGTCTACCCCAGGACTCAGGACAGTGTTTGGCACATTTAACAAATACCACAGTGACTACTCTCCTCAGGCGACCCAGATGAGAGACACAGACGAGAGGCCTTTATCTGTAGAGATGACCTCCTTCCATCTAGCACCATAGTCGGTCAGTCAGTAAGTCATTCTACCATATTTTTGGACCCCTTGCTGTGTACAGAGCACTGTACTAAGCGCTTGGGAGAATATAATACAATGAACAGACTCATTCCCTGCCCACAGCGAGTTTACAGTCTAGAGGGGTCTCACGTCTCGCAGTTGAAATGTATCGGGTGCGAAAAAGGCACGCTGGTTGCCTCTTTAAAAAAAGACCATATGAAGAGAAAGAAAGTGTGTGTGTGTGTGTGTTTGGTGGGGGATGGAGGGGAGTTTGGGGAGGGAGGAGTCACCCCATCGGACTACAAAGACAGCTTCATTATGTCCCGGTAATGGCTCAGAGCCCTGTCGCGTTTTGGGGCAGGGATTGTCTCTATCGGTTGCCGAATCGTCCATTCCAAGCGCTGAGTACAGTGGTCTGCACAGCGTAAGCGCTCAGTAAATACGACTGAATGAAGGAACGGGGGCGCCTGCACGGCACCGCTCTTCCGCCGCGCCTGCTCTGCACCTTCACGGCGCCTGCACTGCACCTCCACTGCATGCTTCCAAAGCACGCCACTTCTGTTTTTACCGAATTGCTCCGAGTCGCCGCTTAATGGCTACCCTTCCACATTCAGAGCTCATTCTGTGGTAAGACTCATTACCAATTATATCCTTTTAACAGAAGAATGGAAATTCCCATTCCGGGTTACAGGTGCTTAAGTCGCTCCGGTTTAATTAACTAATGATGGTTTTCTGAAGAGAGCCAAATGGCAAAAACACATCTTCCAAATTGCCTTTTCATGCTCTACGGTACATAAGGGAGCTGGCAGGGTGGGTCACGAGAACTTGTGGGCCACCGAATACTAGAGACATGCTGAGATTTTTCTGGCCTTGGCTAATATGAACTGGAAAAGACATTCTGCTTCCCCGCTCCCGTCACCCTTCCTGTTGGTGTCGAGACCCCAAACCCACCTAAAACTCAATCTTCCTCACCCCAGCATAGCTTAGTGGAAAGAGCTCAGGACTGAAGCACTCATTCAGTCACCGTGGTATTTACTGAGCGCTTATTGTGTGCAGAACACTGTCCTAAGTGGGAGAGTACAAGGTAAAAGGCAACAGACACATTCCTTGCCCGCAAGGAGCTGAGTCTAGAGGAGGGGACAGACGATGATATAAATAAATGAATTGCAGAAATGTACCTAAGTTCTCTGGGGGCGTGAGGCGGGGATGAATAAAGGGAGGATGTCAGGACAATGCAGAGGGGAGTGGGAGAAGAGGAAAGGAGGGCTTAGTCAGGGAAGGTCTCTTGGAGGAGATGGGCCTTCAACAAGGCTTTGAAGCGGGGAAGAGTAATAGTCTGTCAGATATGAGGACGGAAGTAGTTCCAGGCCAGAGGCAGGATGTGGGCAAGAGATCGGCGGAGAGATAGATGAGATTGAGTCAGAGGACCTGGGTTCTAATTCTAGCTCTGTTACTAACCAGCTGCGTGACCTTGATCGAGTCCCTTAACTCCTCTGTGCCTCTTTTTCCTCATCTGCAAGTGGGGGTAAAATACTAATTCGCCCTTCCTCCCTAAACTGTGGGACAGGGTTTGTGTCTGACCTGATTATTTCGTATGTACCCTATCATCTAGTACGGTGCTCGGCACATAAAAAGTCCTACATGAAGACCATAATTCTTATTACCAGCAGCGTCTGACAGTTTTGGTGCTTCTTAGTATCTCAAAGCCTCTTCTCTAAGGGAAGCAGTGTGGACTAACGGTGAGAATAGGGGCCGGGGAATCAGGAGGACGTGGGTTCTAATCCTGGCTCTGCCACTTGTCCGTTGTGTGACTTTGGGCAACTCACTTCACTTCTTTGGGCCCCAGGTGCCTCATGTGTGAAATGGCGATTAAGACCGTGAACCCCCTGTGGGACAACCTGTGCCCAACCTGATTATCTTAGCTCTATCACAGTACTTAGTGCCATGTCTGGCACATAGGAACGCACTTAAAAAATGGCATTAAAAAAAGAAAAGAAAACCAGAAATGTTTCAAAACGCACCGAGGCTGGAACAATAAAACTCGTCAAATGAAATGAGGAAGGCAGAAGCAAGAATATACTACGGTAGCTCACGCATTAGTATCTCATGACTTGAAAAACAGTTTACCCTAAGGTCTCCTGGTACCTTCAAAGTGAAGAATATTTAGAGTAGGTTGAGTAAAACTAGGCTAGACATAAAATCCAAAGTAGTTCTTGTGATGGATGATATGGCACTGTGGAATCATTCAAGAGGCAATTTAAAAGAGGTAAACCAACACAAGGTTTTCCCCTCCTTTTTTTTCCCCCCAAATAGGTAGCAGGGAGGTCTTTTTTTTCCCCAAATAGGTAGGTTAAGGTACTCCGGGAGATTTTTCACTTTATGATCTCTGTGTTTTTCTTGGTTGGAGATTTTTCCCTTCCACTTCGGCCAAAATCCAACGAGAGGATTTCAAGCTTCAGCCGGGTCACTCCAAACTCTCAACCTTCCTTTATTCTTCAGCTTCCAGAGGCTGATTCTGAATATGAATAAAGGCAGATCATTTTCAACTTCATATTTGAAATGATTTAAGGAGAGGTCAGAGGTACAAAATCACAGAAGATGGCAAACTCTTAGAGACTTGGTACTGAGGCCGGATTTCAATCCATCAATCAATCAGCCGTATTTGTTGAGTGCTTTCCGGGGGCCAGCGGAGTCGGTAGATGATCCCCGCCGCCGCCGAGCTTAGTCTAGAGAAGGATTAGGTACTTAATTGTTGACACCCACCAGTGCTAACGCTGGAATACACTGAACTACAGCTCAGCACTGTGATGGGCTTTTGTTCTATTTTGTTTCTGGTATTTATTAAGTGCCTTTTATGTGCCAGAGCCTGTTCTAAGCACTTGGAATAGTACAACCCAACAATATAACGGACACATTTCCTGCCCACAACAAGCTTACAGGCTAGACGGGAGACAGAGGTTCGTGGCCTAGTGGAAAGAGCCCAGGTTTGGGAGTTCGAGGTCATGGGTTCGAATTCTGGCTCCGCCGCCTGTCAGCTCTGTGACTGTGAGAAGTCACTTCACTTCTCGGTGCCTCAGTTCCCTCATCTGTAAAATAGGGATTAAGACTGTGAGCCCCACGTGGGACAACCTGATCACCTTGTACCCCCCCCCCCCCAGTGCTTAGAACAGTGCTTTGCAAATAGTAAGCGCTTAACAAATGCCATTAGTATGATTATTATATCAATAAATAAATTATTCATTCATTCATTCAATAGTATTTATTGAGCGCTTACTATGTGCAGAGCACTGTACTAAGCGCTTGGGATGAACAAGTCGGCAACAAATAGAGACAGTCCCTGCCGTTTGACGGGCTTACAGTCTAATCGGGGGAGACGGACAGACAAGAACAATGGCACTAAACAGCGTCAAGGGGAAGAACATCTCGTAAAAACAATGGCAACTAAATAGAATCAAGGCGATGTACAATTCATTAACAAAATAAATAGGGTAACGAAAATATATACAGTCGAGCGGACGGGTACGGTGCTGTGGGGATGGGAAGGGAGAGGTGGAGGAGCAGAGGGAAAAGGGGAAAATGAGGCTTTAGCTGCGGAGAGGTAAAGGGGGGATGGCAGAGGGAGTAGAGGGGGAAGAGGAGCTCAGTCTGGGAAGGCCTCTCGGAGGAGGTGATTTTTAAGTAAGGTTTTGAAGAGGGAAAGAGAATCAGTTTGGCGGAGGTGAGGAGGGAGGGCGTTCCAGGACCGCGGGAGGACGTGACCCAGGGGTCGACGGCGGGATAGGCGAGACCGAGGGACGGCGAGGAGGTGGGCGGCGGAGGAGCGGAGCGTGCGGGGTGGGCGGTAGAAAGAGAGAAGGGAGGAGAGGTAGGAAGGGGCAAGGTGATGGAGAGCCTTGAAGCCTAGAGTGAGGAGTTTTTGTTTGGAGCGGAGGTCGATAGGCAACCACTGGAGTTGTTTAAGAAGGGGAGTGACATGCCCAGATCGTTTCTGCAGGAAGATGAGCCGGGCAGCGGAGTGAAGAATAGACCGGAGCGGGGCGAGAGAGGAGGAAGGGAGGTCAGAGAGAAGGCTGACACAGTAGTCTAGCCGGGATATAACGAGAGCCCGTAATAGTAAGGTAGCCGTTTGGGTGGAGAGGAAAGGGCGGATCTTGGCGATATTGTAGAGGTGAAACCGGCAGGTCTCGGTAACGGATAGGATGTGTGGGGTGAACGAGAGGGACGAGTCAAGGATGACACCGAGATTGCGGGCCTGCGGGACGGGAAGGATGGTCGTGCCATCCACGGTGACGGAGAAGTCTGGGAGCGGACCGGGCTTGGGAGGGAAGATGAGGAGCTCAGTCTTGCTCATGTTGAGTTTTAGGTGGCGGGCAGACATCCGGGTGGAGACGTCCCGGAGGCGGGAGGAGATGCGAGCCTGAAGGGAGGGGGAGAGGACAGGGGCGGAGATGTAGATCTGCGTGTCATCTGCGTAGAGATGGTAGTCAAAGCCGTGAGAGCGGATGAGTTCACCGAGGGAGTGAGTGTAAATGGAGAACAGAAGAGGGCCAAGAACTGACCCTTGAGGAACTCCAACAGTTAAAGGATGGGAGGGGGAGGAGGCTCCAGCGTAGGAGACCGAGAATGATCGGCCAGAGAGGTAAGAGGAGAACCAGGAGAGGACAGAGTCCGTGAAGCCAAGGTGAGATAAGGTACGGAGGAGGAGGGGATGGTCGACAGTGTCAAAGGCAGCAGAGAGGTCAAGGAGGATCAGAATGGAGTAGGAGCCATTGGATTTGGCAAGAAGGAGGTCATGGGTGACCTTAGAGAGAGCAGTCTCGGTAGAGTGGAGGGGACGGAAGCCAGATTGGAGGGGGTCTAGGAGAGAATGGGAGTTAAGGAATTCTAGGCATCGATTGTAGACGACTCGTTCTAAGATTTTGGAAAGGAAGGGTAGTAGGGAGATAGGACGATAACTGGAGGGGGAAGTGGGGTCAAGAGCGGGTTTTTTTAGGATGGGGGAGACGTGGGCGTGTTTGAAGGCAGAGGGGAAGGAGCCCTTGGAGATTGAGTGGTTAAAAATTACAGGTAAAATAAGGAGCCCTTGGAGATTGAGTGGTTAAAATTACAGGTATGTACATAAGTGCTTTGGGGCTGGGAGGGGCGGCGAGAGTGGTGATAACGGTTCAAGTCAGGATCACTCAGAAGGGAGTGGGAAAAGGGGAAATGAGGGCTTAGGCAGGGAAGGCTTCTTGGAGGAGATGGGCCTTCAATAAGGCTTTGAAGGTGGGGAAAGGAATTGTCTGTCGGATGTGAAAAGGGAGGCCAATCTTACCCGTACTCTCCCGTCCTTAAAGGTGACCGACTTCCAAATATCAATCTGCTCCCACCCCCTCCCCCAGATCCATTTCCATCTGGTTCAGGTGGTGTGGATGCGCGTCGGCTTTATTTTGCAGATAGGCTGAGAGAGGCAGCGGTGATTACATCTCGCTCCCCCGTGATTTTAAGGCAGGCAGACCTTATTTCCTCCGATCTCCTCATTTGGCAAGAGCCGTCCCGCCTCCCCGCCGTGGCCATATCTCTTCGGCGGGTGGTTTCCGTGGGTATCTCGTAAAGTTGCAGCACCCCTTCTCCGTCCAAGCCACTTTCCTCACACACTTGGTTCCCAGGCACAGGTGCAGAGAGAGCGAGCAAATCTATTCCGGATGCTGTCCAAAGTACACCCCTGGAGGTGAATTACTGAAATCCTGAAATTGGTAACCGCCTAGCACCTTCTGGGGATTATATGGCTCCTTGCATGGTAGCAATTACTCCACAGGATGAAAGGGATGTGTTTAGAGGAACTTTGAAGTACCCGAAGTTTTCAGAAGTCTGAGCTTCGAGCACAAAGGGACGCCGAGATGGCTTAATCGGGAAGCATCGAGAAGGACCAGGAAACGGGAGATGGTTTCTAATCCCAGCTCTGCCACTTGACTTCTGTGTGAACTTAAGGCGAGGCACTTCACTTCTCTCTGTGCCTCAGTTCCCTCATCTGTAAAAGGGGCATTTAAGACCGGGAGCCCCACGTGTGACACGGACTGTGTCAAATCTGATTTGCTTGTATAGGAGAAGCGGCATGAGGTGGTGGATCGAGCACAGGCCTGGGAGTCAGAAGGTCACGGGTTCTAATACCAGCTCCGCCACTCGTCCGCTGTGTGAGCTTGGGCACGTCACTTCACTTCTCATCCGTAACACGGGGAGTGAGACTCTGAGTTCCATTTGGAACGAGGACCGTGTCCAAACTGATCTGCTTGTATCCCCCCCCCAAGCACTCAATACAGTGCCTGACACAGTGTAAGCGCTTAATAAATACCACAGTTATTATTATTATTATTGATATCTACCCCAGCATTTAATGCAGTTTCTGGACCGTAGTAAAAGCTTAACAAATACCATAAAAAAGAGGTATCGGAGAGAGTAAAATCAGGTTCTGTTTGGATTAGATTGAACTGCTGGTGCTTTCAGAAATACAAGCTTTCTTCTTTGTCCTAGAGCTTTTTTCTCATCCTGTGGTTCTCTTAGCTCTTCTAATGATGATGACAGTGGTATCTGTTAAGTGCTTACTGTGCGTCAAGCTCCGTTTTAAGCAGTGGGTTAGATATAATCAAGATGGACACAATCCAGGTCACAGTCTAAGAGTGAGGGAGAACAGATATTGAATTCCCATTTTATAGATGAGAAAACAGAGGCTCAGAGAAGTCAAGCAACTTGGCCCGAGGTCATACAGCGGTCTAGTGGCAGAACGGGGATTAGAACCCAGGTCAATCTATCAATTAATCGTATTTAGCGAGGCCCTTACTAAAAGCTTGGGAAAGTACAATACGACAGAGTTAATAGACACATTCCCTCTGACTCCGAGGCCCACGCCCTTCCCACTAAACCTTGTTACTGCATTATCAGCTCAGCAGCCCCAGGTTTATTCAACAGGACACCTGTCTTCAGTGTGACCTTGGGTGAGTCGCTTCACTTCTCTATGCCTCAGTTTCCTCCACTGTAAAATGGGGATTAAGACTGTGAGGCCTATGTGGGACAGGAACCGTGTCCAACCCGATTATCTTGTACCTACTCTAGTGCTCAGTTCAGTGCCTGGCACGTAGTAAGTGCTTAACAGATTCCATAAAAAGGATTTACGAAAGCAATAGACAACTCCAGGCCCAGGCAACGGTCTGGGACCAGGTGGAAAGACAAAATAGAAGAGTCCCTACTTAGGGAAGCGGCATGGCCTAGTGGAATAAGCTCGGGCCTGAGAATCCCAGGCCCTGGTTTCTAACCCAGCTCTGGCAATTGCTTTCTGTGTGGCCTTGGGCAAGTCACTTAAGTCCTAGGTGTCTCAGTTTCCTCAACTGTAAAATGGGGATTCAATACTTGTCTCCTACTTAGACTGTGAGCCCCATGAGGGACAGGGACTGTGTCTGACCTAATTAACTTGTACTTATCCCAGTGGTTAGAGCAGTACTTGATGCATAGTAAGCACTTAATACCATAAAAATAAAGAAGTCAACCACAATGGACAGCTGGTCACACAGGACTCTCTTCTACAGTTCTCACGTCCATAATATCGGTGATAGTGTACACTCACTATGGAGTTCTGTCTATCTATCTATATATCTCTCTATGTCTATCGATCGATCAGCCTATTTGCCCATCTATCTATCTGAATGCACGCATCTTAAATAGGGCAATCTCACCCTCCCTATAGATCTCTTTCCGGTTTGAAGATGATACAACCCTTTGCCTCGTCTTATGCCATCGAGTCATTTCCGAACCATAAGCGACACCTCAGACACATCTCTCCCAGAACGCCCCGCTCTCCATCTGTAATCGTTCTGGTAGGGGATCCAGAGAGTTTTCTTGGTAAAAATACAGAAGTGGTTTACCATGGCCTCCTGCTGCCCAGTAAACCTGAGTCTCCTCCCTCAACTCTCTCCCACGCCGCTTGCTGGCCAGCACAGGTGAGTTTTGACTTGTAGCTGACGGCCTTCCACTCGCTAGCCGCTGCCCAAGCTAGGAATGGAATGGTTGAGCCTCTCTTTGACTCTCCCTCCCGTAGCCGAGACTGGTAGAGTACTGGTGACTCTCCAGGTGTGACCCTTAAAGTATTCCTGTGTGCTTTTTGTATGGTATTTGTCTCTATGGAACGGTACTAAATGCTAAGGTAGATACAAGTTAGGACACAGTCCGTGTCCCACATAGGGCTGCCTGTCTCATTTCCCATTTCGCAGCTGAGTCAACTGAAACCGAGAGAAATGAAGTGACTTCCCCACGGTCACCCCGCAGACGTGTGGCAGAGCCGGGATTCGGACCCAGGCCCTCTGACTCCCGGAACTGTTCTCTATCCACTAGGTCACCCTGCTTCTCCTTTAGAGGGAGTCTGATCGTTGTGTCCTTGCCAATAATGCAGGAATAGACTGCTCTTTGCCGCGTGGTTACATTTGCTTCCGACAATGCCTAGCTCCATTTTCATTTCTCCCTTTTGTTTTGCAATGTCTCCTAAGTCACCGGTCGAAGACATCTGCTCCACTTCGGATCCCTCACTCCAGACAGGTCACACGGTGACTATCGTCGCTCAACCGCCCACTGCTGCTAGGTCACCCTGTCTGAGGATGACGTTTTTAGTGTCTTTAGTCAGGGAAGGCCTCTTGGAAGAGATGTGCTTACAATAAGGCTCAAAAGGTGGGGACGGTAATTGTCTGTTGGATATGAAAAGGGAGGGCGTTCCAGGCCAGAGGCAGGAGGTGGGCGAACGCTTGACGGTGAGCTAGACGAGACTGAGGTACAGTGAGTAGGTTGACATTAGAGGAACAAATTGTGCGGGCTGGGTTGTTGTAGGAGAGTAAGTAGGAAAGATAAGAGGGGGAAAGTGATTGAGGGCTTTAAAGCTGACGGTTTGATGCGGAGTTGGATGGGCAACCACTGGAGACTCTTGAGGAGGTGGGGCAACATGGCAGTGTGTCTGTCTCCCCCTCTAGACCGTGAACAGGTTGTCAGCAAGGACCGTGTCTACCAGCTCTTTTACGTTGTACTCGCCCAAGCACTTGGACCGGTGCTCTGCCCACAGTGAGCGCTCGGTAAATATGACTGATCGATGGTGAGCCCACTTCAGCTCACCGGCCGACATCTGAGTGCCCTGCTTTCATCCATTCTCCTCCTATGTCCGTCCAAGTGAAAGAGAAATGAGACAAGCATTCTTGCTTCTTTGCTGGTGGACCGGCTGCCCATCTCCACTTGGGTGTCTGGTCGTCACCTCACACTTAACACATCCAAAACGGAACTCCTTAACTTCCTACCCAAACCCCGTCTTCCCCTGACATTCCCTTCACCGTAGATGACACCTCCATCCTTCCGGCCTCACGAGACCGTAATCCTGGTGTTGTCCTTGATTTCTCTCTCTCATTCAATCCACATATTCAATCCATCACTAAATCCTGTCATTTCAACCTTCGCAACATTGCTAAAATCTACCCTCTCCTCTCCTTCTCCCTTCCAAACTCCTATCGTGTTAATCCAAGCATCTATCCTCTCCTGCCTTGATTACTAAACCATCCTCCTTGCTGACCTCCCACCTTTCGGTCTCTCCCCACGCCGGTCCACACTTCACTCTGCTGCCCGGATCATTTTTCTACAAAAAAATTCAAGCCATCCTTCCCCACTCCTCAAGAATCCCCAGTGGTGGCCCAACCAACTCTGCATCGAACAGAAATTCCTTACTGTCGGCTTTAAAGCTCAATCACTTTCCCCCTCTTACCTTTCCTAGTTACTCTCCTACAACAACCCAGCCCACACAGTTTGCTCCTTTAATGCCAGCCTACTCGTTGTACCTAAATCTCGTCTATCTCACCGTCAAGCTCTCGCCCCCATCCTGCCTCTGGCTTGGAACGCCCTCCCTTTTCATATCCAACAGACATTTGCGCTTCCCACCTTCGAAGCCTTATTCGTTCATTCACTCAATAGTATTTATTGAGCGCTTACTATGTGCAGAGCACTGTAATAATAACAATGATAATGTTGGTATTTGTTAAACGCTTACTACGTACAGAGCACTGTTCTAAGCGCTGGGGGTAGATACGGGGTAATCAGGTTGTCCCCCGTGGGGCTCACAGTTAATCCCCATTTTACAAATGAGGTCACTGAAGCACGGAGAAGTTAAGTGACTTTCCCACAGTCACACAGCTGGCAAGTGGCAGGGCGGGGATTCGAACCCATAACCTCTGACTCCCAAGCCTGTGCTCTTTCCACTGAGCCGCGCACTGTACTAAGCGCTTGGAATGTACAATTTGGCAATAGATTGTACATTCCAAGCGCTTAGTACAGTGCTTCCCTGACTAAACCCTCATTTCCTTTTCTCCCACTACCTTCTGTGTCACCCTGACGTGCTCCCCTTATCTGCCCCCTGGCCCCAGCCCCACAGCACTTATGTACATATCTGAAACTTATTCATATATATTAATTTCTGTCTTCCTCTCTAGACGGTAAGCTCACGGTGGACAGGAAATATGTCTGTTACATTGTTGGGTTGTACTCTCCCAAGTACTTGGTACAGCACTCTGCACACAGTAAATGTTCAATAAATACGATTGATTGGTGCACACAGTAAATGTTCAATAAATACGATTGATTTGTTGACTGAATAAGCTTCAGGACTTCACTGTGTGAGATGGAAAAGAGGGCACTGATAGTAGGTGGTATTGATAAGATTGGTCTGAAAGTCAACTGTGGTCTATCTAAGAGCTTAGCTCAGTACTCTGCACACAGGTGTAGTGAATAAATATTATTAATTGATGAATCCAGGTCTCACAGTCATATAGAAGATCAAGCCCTGCAAATGTTGCCTAGACTTCCAGTTTTCCATTCATCTTCCTTTGCTCCTATTCGTGTGATCCGCCCTGTCCTCTCCATCTAAATGTTTCCACACCGACCCGAGGACATATCATGTCCTGCCTTGACTACCGTCTCCTCGCTGTCCTCCCTGTCGTCTTTCTCACCAGGTTTCACTTTTCTGCCCGAATAATTTCTCTAAAAAACACTGACTATAATGTGCTTTAGAGTAATTATTTCTCCAGCACATATCACCCCCTTCCACCAAAGCCTAAAGCGGATGCCCATTCATCTCTGCGACAAGCAGAGACTCTTCATCGTCGTATTTAAGGCACTCGATCAGCTCTCCCCGCCCTACTTCATCCCACTGATCTCCTACTACAACCCAGCCTACAAACTTCACTCCTATGATGCCGCTGTACGTCGATTTGCCCGCTTCACCCCCAAGCCCTTGTCCGCTTCTCGTCCTGGAATTCCCTCCCCCTTTACTTCTGACAGACCACCACTCTCCCCACCTTCAAAGGACTCCTCAAATCACATCACCTCCGAGAATACTTCCTCGATCAATCCCTCCTTTCCCACCCTGCGACACCTATGAGTTGGGATCTGGGCCAACCTGATCACCTTGTATCCTCTCCCGCGCTTAGAACAGTGCTTTGCACGGAGTAAGTGCTTAACAGATGCCATTATTATTATTATCTACTCTTTAAGCTGTTAATATTCACCCCACCCTCAGCCCCACGACATTGATGAACATATCCTTACACTCTTGTCATTTCTCCTATCGGTATTTATCTTAATAATAGACAATGATAATTGCGGCATTCGTCAAGCGCTTACTATGGGCCAAGCGCTGTAGTGGATGTAAGCAAGCGGGGTTAGACCCAGGCCCTGTCCCACATGGGGCTCGTAGTCTTAATCCCCATCTTACAGATGAGGTAACTGAGGCACAGAGTGGTGAAGTGACTTGCCCAAAGTCACACAGCAGACTAATGGCAGAGCCGGGATTAGAACCCAGGTCCTTCTGACTCCCAGGCCTGCGCTGTGCCCACTAGGCCAGGCTGCTTCCCTTTCAGTGTCATCTCCCCTCTAATCTATTGGCTCCACGTGGGCAGGGAACATAATAATTATAATAAGGTTGGTATTTGTTAAGCACTTTCTACGTACAGGGCACTGTTCTAAGCGCTGGGGTAGACACAAGGGAATGAGGTTGTCCCACGTGGGGCTCCCAGTCTTCATCCCCATTTTCCAGATGAGGGAACTGAGGCACAGAGAAGTGAAGTGACTTGCCCACAGTCACACGGCTGACAAGCGGCAGAGCTGGGATTCGCACTCATGACCCACGACTCCAAAGCCCGTGCTCTTTCCACTGAGCCACGCTGCTTCCCTTTCCAGTTGTACTGTGCTCTCCCAAGCACTTAGTACAGTGCTCTGCACGTAGTAAACGTTCATTAAATACCATTTACAGATGGATTTTACACATAGATATGATTCATCCACATTTACAACTACCTGAAGTTCTGGTTAGTCATTTGCTTGATTGCATTCAGGGAAAAAAAAAAATAGAAATATAAACGGTTTTATTTCTCTCTCAAGAGTTTGAATAAAACGGTCCTTCTAACTATAATGTGCTTTAGAGTAATTATTTCTCCAGCACATGTAAAGCCGTCTCTGTTCCCTTTGAAAGCCCACTAAACAAAAATTCAAAACCTCAGAACAGAAGCCAGATAGACCTGCACCTGTCGGATTGTTACGCTTGAGGCATTTTCTTTCCGTTATTGGTTCCCACGAAAGCACACAAACAAATTCTCAGGTGTTGTTGAAATGTGTTGCGAAGTATAGATTCTATCTCTTTTCGGTCCAAAACCTTTCCTGCGTGTTTCTGTACGACCCTTCGGATACCGTGAGCCGATTCTATCCGTTGGCAATATCCCGCACCAGTTAGGGGATTAGATTCAGTGAGCCTCCGCATACTAATCTTGATCCGAATCCCGGGAATGGGCAAAATTATTCCCTCTGGCGAAGGGAAAGGTGAGAGGCGATGTCGGAGTGAGCGTAGAGGATTGATGAAAGAAGTGGAGACCGGCTCTCTGACCCTGCTGCGGGGAGAGAAGAGCCTCAGGAATTGGACTTAAGCAATTTCCCATGTGCTTAGATGGAAATTGAAAGGTCGCGTTATCTTGTCAGCTGTGTGACCGTGGGCGAGTCACTTCCCTTCTCTGTGCCTCAGTTACCTCATCTGGAAAATGGGGATGAAGACCGTGAGCCTCACGTGGGACAACCTGATGACCCTGTATCTCCCCCAGTGCTCTGCCCATAGTAAGCGCTTAACAAATACCAACATCATTAATATTAAGTTGGACACGATCCATCAATCAATCAGTCATAATGTACTAACCGCTTGGGAGAGAGCACAATATTCATTCAATAGTATTTATTGAGCGCTTACTATGGGCAGAGCACTGTACCAAGCGTTTGGAATGGACAAATCGGCAACGGATAGAGACGGTCCCTGCCCACTGACGGGCTCACGGTCTAATCGGGGGAGACGGACAGACAAAAACAATAGCAATAAATAGAATCGAGGGGATGTACATCTCATTAATACAATAGCAATAAATAGAATCGAGGGGATGTACATCTCATTAACAAAATGAATAGGGTAATGAAGATATATATACAATTGAGTGGACGAGCACAGTGCTGAGGGGAGGGAAGGGAGAGGGGGAGGAGCAGAGGGAAAGGGGCGGAAAAGGGGGCTCAGCTGAGGGGAGGTGAAGGGGGGGGAAGAGAGGGAGCAGAGGGAACAGAGGGAAAAGGGGAAGCTCAGTCTGGGAAGGCCTCTTGGAGGAGGTGAGTTTTAAGTAGGGTTTCGAAGAGGGCAAGAGAGTGAGTTTGGCGGAGGCGAGGAGGGAGGGCGTTCCGGGACCGCGGGAGGACGTGGCCCAGGGGGTCGACGGCGGGACGGGCGAGAACGGGGGACGGCGAGGAGGTGGGCGGCGGAGGAGCGGAGGGTGCGGGGTGGGGGGTGGAAAGAGAGAAGGGAGGAGAGGTAGGAGAGGGCGAGGGGACGGACAGCCTCGAAGCCTAGAGTGAGAAGTTTTTGTTTCGCGCAGAGGTTGATAGGCAACCGCCGGAGGTTTTTAAGAACAGAGTTGATAGAGACATTCCCATCCAACAGTGAGCTTACAGTTTAGAGCAAGGCCTAGAGAAACGGCATGGCACAGTTGATAGAGCACGGGGCTGGAAGTCAGAAAGGCCTATGTTCTAATCCCAGCTCTGCCACCTGTCGGCTGTGTGACCTTGGTCAAGTCACTTAACTTCTCTGTGCCGGAATTACCTCCTCTGTAAAATGGGGATTGAGACTGTGAGACCTAGATGGGACAGGGACTGTGTCCAACCTGATTTGCTCGTATCTACCCCAGCACTTAGTGGGGCGAGTCACTTCATTTCTCCGTGCCTCAGTTCCCTCATCCGTAAAATGGGGATTGAGACCGTGAGACCCACATGGGACGGGGACTGTGTCCAACGTGATTCGCTTGTGTCTACCCCAGCACTTAGTACGGTGCCCGGTACATAGTAAGCGCTTTACAAATGCCATAATTATCCATTATTATTACTCTATTGTACTCTCAGAAGTGCTTAGTACAGTGCTTTATGCACAGCAAGTGGCCGATATAACGATTAACTTCTGCGGGGCCACAGATGGGAAAATTTTTTCCATTCTGCCGTAGGTCAGGTAGGGACATGTTCCTCTTGGCAGAAGCAGCTGAGAAGCGGCATGGCCTAGCGGAGAGACCGTAGGCCTGGGAGTCAGGAGAACCTGGATCCTCATCCCGGCTCCGCCGCTCGTCTTTTTGTGTATCCCAGGGCAGTTGACTTCCCTCTGCCTCAGTTATCTCATTTGTAAAATGAGGATGAAAAATCGCATGGATTATGCAATTATTCATTCGGTCGCATTTATTGAGCACTTCCTGTGCGCAGAGGGCCGTACTAAGCGCTTAGAAAGTCCAACTCGGCAACAGACAGAGACGATCCCTGCCCAACTTGTTTCCGCCTCAGCCGTCAGCGCAGCGCCTGGAACGTTAGAAGTACTTGTGTATCGTTAAAGAAAAATTGAGGCAGCACATAGGCAGACAAGGGCAAACCCCAATTTCAAAGCCGCTCGTTCCGTTCCGCCCGCTCCACGTCCCTTATCCGGGGACGTTTCTGTCCTTCCCCAGCATATGGTACTGTTCGACACCTGCTCTGTCCCCCGGCAGGCATTCCAGATTTCGTCCTAATGGAGTCTCATCTTTGCTTTCCGTATATTTTGATTTCCCCTAATACAACCGCAGAGGGTGGAGAAGAGGCCGTTGAGAAAAGCCCGCGGATCCTTAATCAGATCGGGTGAACAGCTGCTCTGCGGACGGCTCAAACACCGTCCGTGTTTTCTGTTGTTTTCCTCCCTGCTCCTTCGCTGGGATCCCTCGAGCATTAAGCACGGAGGTTTCAATCAGACATGATCTCCCGCTCCCGCCGTCTTCCGAAACGTCGTATCTCATTCGGCCACGTCGGTGACCACAGAAGCGGCACGATGTTAATTTCTACCTCGCCCGTTCCTCGAGGAACCGGAGGGAGTAATCGGCAACTCTGAACACCGGAGACAAATGGTGGGAAGGCAGAGAGCAAAGCTAGTTTCATCTACCTCGACGGGCGTATTTGTCCTCCTTTCAGGCAGAGATTGGCACCCGGGGGACACCCGAAAGGGTCCGCCGACATTTTGGTTAGCCCTAGGCTGAAGTTAGATAGCTCTAAACACTGTGCCTGGGTCGGATGCTTCCCTTCAGGGAGAGCAAAATCCAGATTTTCTCCTTCCTCACAGCCACGGTCTTGCTCCCAAAGTTTGACCCGTGGTGTCCTTGAACTTGTATCATCTCCCTTTGTTTGCCCTTCCCTCAGCCCCACAGCACTTATTATAATAAGAAATAATAATTATGGTACTCGGTGAGCGCTTACTCTTTGCCCAGCACCGTTCCGCGCACCGGGGTAGATGCAAGTTGTATCTGGGGGTTGTACACGGTCCCTGCCCCGCAGGTGGCTCGCAATCTTAATCCCCATTTTACAGATGAGGGAACCGAGGCCCAGAGAAGGTAAGTGAAACGCCCATATTCACGCAGTAGACACGTGGCAAAGCTAGGATTAGAACTCAGGTCCTTCCGACTCCCGGGCCCACGCTCTATCCACTGAGCCATGCTGCTTCTCTTATAAACAGATCCATAATTCATTTATTCATAATAATGTCTGTTTCTCTCTCAAGACCGTAAGCTCCCTATGGGCAGGGAACACGTCTACCGGCTCTGTCATATCGAACTCTCCCAAGCACTTAGTGCGGTTCTCCGTACGCAGTAAGTGTTCAATAAATACCATTGATTGATGGATTGGTAGAGGGTAGAACAGTCAGAACTAGGGAATGCCTGTTCCCACTATACCATCGGCGGCGGTGGTCTGGGACTGAAATACTAGAGAAGCGGCGAGGCTCAGTGGAAAGAGCCCGCACTCGGGAGTCGGGGGTCATGGGTTCGAATCCCGGCTCGGCCACCTGTCGGCTGTGTGACGGTGGGCAAGTCACCGCTTCTCGGTGCCTCAGTAACCTCATCTGTAAAATGGGGATTAGCTGCGAGCCTCACGTGGGACAACCTGATCACCCTGTATCTCCCCCAGCGCTTAGGACAGTGCTCTGCACACGGTAAGCGCTTAACAAATACCAACATGATTATTATTATCATTACCTACAGCACCATGTTGGTGGACTGAGTCAGCAGAAATTCTGAAGACCATAAGCCCGTTTTGGGCAGGGAACGTGACCGTGATACTGTTATACTGTACTCCCCTCAATGCTTAGTACAGTGCTCTGTACCCGGTGAGTGCTCAACGATATGATCGACTGACAAAACGCTTACCGAAATGCAGTTGACGAAGGCTGCGGTGCGTCTTCCAAGGTGGCTACGCTGGACCGCCTTAGCCTCCTCGCTGACCTCCTTGCCTCCTTCCTCTTCCCTCTCCAGTTCAAACCTCGCTCCGCCGCCCCGGTCATCTTTGTAAGACATCTCCCTGAGCCCGTCTCCTCACTCCTCAAAAACCTCCGGTCGCTGTACATCCTCCTCCACATCATCATCCAGGGGATTTACCGAGTGCTTCCGACGGGCGGAACCCTGTACTGAGCGCTCGGGAGATTACAAGCCAACAGAGTCGGTAGACACATTTCCTGCCCAAAAGATTATCAGGCAGAAGCTTCTCATCGTGGGCCTTAAGGCAATCGGCTCTTTCCCTCGTATTTATCTCGATTCAATCCTCTAATCCGGCTCATGTTCTTGGCTCTTTCTGAGCCAATCTCCTCACTGGGCCTCGTTTTTACGTCTCTCGTCTCTGACCTCTGACTCCCTCCCTTCTTTTTGGGACTCCCTCCCCCTTCCCATTCAGGGCCCACTTCTCTCCCAGCGTGGCTCAGTGGAAAGAGCCCGGGCTTGGGAGTCAGAGGTCACGGGTTCGAGTCCCGGCCCCGCCACGCGTCTGCTATGTGACTGTGGGCAAGTCACTTCACTTCTCTGTGCCTCAGTGACCTCATCCGTAAAATGGCGATTAACCGGGAGCCTCACGTGGGACAACCTGATGACCCTGTATCTCCCCCAGCGCTTAGAACGGTGCTCTGCACATAGTAAGCGCTTAACAAATACCAACATTATTATTATTATTATCTCCAATGGTATTTATGGTATTTTTTACGGTCTGGTATTCCTTTTTTTATGGTACTTGTTAAGGGTGTACTAGGCGCCAGGCACTATACTAGACGCTGGGGTTCATACAATCAAATCAGGTTGGACACAGTCGATGTCCCACTTGGGGCTCACAGAACGAATTCCCATTTTGCAGATGAGGGAACCGAGACCCAGAGGAGTCACTTGTCCAGGGTCACAAAGCCGACGAGTTGCAAAGCCGGAATTAGAACCCAGTCCTTCTATCAGGCCTGTGCTCTGTACACGAGGCCAAGCGGTCTCCCGGTGTGAAGTCCCTCCTCTTAATGAATTCCCCCCCTTTATATTTCTATTATTTACTGATGCTAGAGAGGAAGAGGTGGAGGAGGTGTACGAAAACAGGAAAACCTCTTCGACTGAGCTTCGGTCTCATGGCCCATCAGCCGGAAAATATTATTGGCGAACGGAATGGCTGGAACAAGCTGTTTGTCCATCTTGCCCAGATTTTTCTCGGAGAGGGTCCTTCGTTAAGGGCCCGAAGGGTTGTCGGAGGGGCGGGGAAGATCCATTAAGCCAATTTTACAAAACCATTTAGGGTAGAGATTACTTAATTGGAGATATTCTTCTGCTGCCCTCAACCCAAGTTGGTGGAAAATTGTCAGAAAATCTATACCATTATTCTCCTCTCAAAGAAGAAAGGCAAGCAGGAATTAGAGGGACAACAGGAAGCAATCTGAAAGATGTTTTTCTTGGTTTCTGTTCGCCTTTGCTTCTATTTTCCCCCCGGGATCTCGAAACAATGGAAAAGGTGAAGTTCTCGCTCTTTCTCTTTCTGACAAGTTGGTTTGCTCCCCCGTTTTTGGACCGGCCTGGAGATTAGCACATCTGTTCTTGTTCCATGAGTAACGACCTGGGCTTCTCTCTCCACCCCGCAAGCCAACACGTCTCTCCTGTCTGCTCTGGGTCATGGCACTCGGCTCTGAGAACGACATTATTTGTTTGTTTATTGGAGTCGATTCCTGTGGCGACGCCAGCAGGCCGCCCGCCAGAGACTGTGGCCATATTGTTCAGGAATGGCGGAGAAGATGCTTTGAAAAGCAGGTGTTTTGAGTTCAAAGGACTTGGATCTTCTTCCAGATGCCAGGAGGTTCGGATTTTTTTCAGGATTTCAAACAATAGGCCAGAAAACTGGGGCAAGCCGCTCCCCGTTGTAGGCAGGGAGAGTGGCTTCCCATTCTTTTTTATTGTCTCCTTTCAATCTCTCCGTGCTGCGCACGTATTAAGCGCTCAGTAAATACCATTGACTGATTGTTTGATTCCTCTCTATTATAAATAGACAGTGGGTTGGGAGGATCGACAATCAATCAATCATATTTATTGAGCATTTAGTGTGTGCAGAGCACTGTATTAAGTGCTTGGGAGCGTCTAATATAATAATAAACGGACACATTTCCTGCCCACAACGAGCTTGCAGTCTAGACGGGGAGACAGACATTAATACAGACAAATGAAGTACAGATATGCACACAAGTGCTGTGGAGTTGAGGGAGGGGTGAATAAAGGGTGCAAATCAAAAGTGCAAGGGTGACACAGAAAGGAAGTGGGAGGAGAGAAAATGAGGGCTCAAAAGCGTTCAATGTGCTCTCTCTCTCCTAGCCCTACTATCCTCTTAGTAATAATAATAATTACGATCTCTGTTATCTGCTTACTACGTGCCACCCACTGTACTGAGCGCTGGGGTAGATACAAGCAAGTCGGGTTAGACACAATCCCTGCCCTACGTGGGGCTCACAGTCTTAATCCCCATTTCTCTGAGGCCCAGAGAAGTGAATGACTTACCCAAGGTCACACAGCAGGCAAGTGGAAGAGCTGGGATTAGAACCCATGACCTTCTGACTCGCAGGTTTGTGCTCTCTCCACTCCACCAAGCTTTACACTTCACTCCTCTAACCCAGACACACTCTCCCAAGTGCTCAGTACAGTGCTCTGCGCACAGTAAGTACTCAGTAAATACGACTGAGCGAATGAAAACCTCGATCTCATCTATCTCGTGGCTGACCCCCTTGTCCACCTCCTCCCTCAGGCCTGGAACTCCCTCACCCTTAATAATAAAATAACGGCGATGACGGTGGTTGTTTGTTAGGCGCTTACTGTGTGCCGAGCACTGTTCTAAAGCGCTGGGGGGAGATACAAGGTAATCAGGTTGTCCAACGTGGGGTTCACAGGCTTTATCCCCATTTTACAGATGAGGGAACTGAGGCCCGGGGAAGTTTAGTGACTTGCCCAAGGTCACACCGCAGACGCCAACACTCTCCCCGACTTCAAAACCCTCCTGTCTCTACCAGCTCTTTGATATTGTACTCATCCAAGCGCTTAGTACAATTCTCCGCACCCAGTGAATGCTCAATAAATACCACCGATTGATTTATTCTTCTCCTCCACGACCCTTTCCTCGACTAAATCCTCATTCCTCCATTTTACCTCCCCTCTGCATCGACTATGCAGTTGGCCGTGTACCTCTTGAGCGCTTAATACACACCCCAGCCCCACACCATTTTATGTACACACCCTTATACTTTATTTCTCTTATAGGTAATCTATATTAATGTCTCCCTCGCCCTGTAAGCTTCATGTCCACCACGTCGATCTGATCTACCCAGTTGAACTTTCCCAAGTTTTCAGTACAGCACTCTGCGCGCAGAGAGTGCTCAATAAATACCACTGATTATTTATTATGATGATGTTGGTGATTAATGATAAAGGCGCCCCTCTGTGCCGACCCCTTCTAATTGCTAATGAAATCCCATCTCTGGGGACACAGCACAGGATTCTTGAACTACATTTCCTTCTCCCTAGAAGATGTAAACCTTTTGCTATTTCCCCTTTCTCCTCCCCTCCTCTACCTGGACCTGGTGAAAACGGTGCCTCTTGTGTTCAGCTAAACCATCTCCCCAAGGGTTTTCAGTAGTGACGGAGAAGCAGCATGGCCTAGTCGATAAAATGGGGGACTGGTAGTCAGCAGGGCCTGCGTTCTAATCCCGTCTCTGTCATCTGTCTGCCGGGTGACCTTGAGTAAGTCATTTGGCTCCTCTGTACCTCAGTCACCTCATCTGTAAAATGGGGATTAAGACCGTGAGCCCCATGTGGGACAGGGACAGCGTCCGGCCTGATTACCTTGCATCCATGCTAGTGCTTAGAACAGTGCCTGGGACATAGAAAGCACTTAACGAATACCTTAAAGAATAGTAGGTCGACACCATCCTTACAATCTAGTGGGTTATGTAAAAGTGAAATAATCACAGAGTAGGCATATTTGTGAAAGCCATTCAAGATTTGCCTGGCCTAGGGAATAACTCAAAAATGACTGAGTCTTCAGATGGAAGATTTTTCTCGTCACCACGGCGGGGCCGCCCTGAAGGAAAGAACCACTCAGTGAATCCCAATCGCAAGGCGGATGTCTCGTGAAAATGGCTAGTCAGCACCGTGATGAGTGGTAGAAATGCTTAATAAAAGAAAGTTTTGGCACCGGATTTCAGTCTTCTTCCCCTCTGTTTCAGGTTCCCATGCTGTTGGGTGGTTGGATCGACGCCTGCCTGGTTTCTTGGCTTTGCCTCGAGGTCAAGGGGAGTTAAAGCTTGGGGTTTCTCTGTGACCACGGAGAAAAGAAATTCATTTTTCCATTGCCCCGTCTTTTACAAAGAAACAAAAGTAAAAGGGGAAAAAAATCCTGGGGAAGAGTTAAGTTTCAAAATGTCAACATCTTGCAGTCAGAGAAGGGAGAAATTAAGATTCTCTGGGTAAAAATAACTTACCCTCGCTATTCAGGTGGAGAACGTCTCCAGTATCCATTAGACAGCTAAATGGACGCTTCAGGATGCATCGGAATGCCTGTGGGGGTGAATTAGCGGGAATTGTGGGATCTTAACATTTGTGCTTTTGACTCGTGTAAATGGAAAGGTCGAATCTTTACAACTTTTTTCTAAGCCATATGTTCAATAACACTCTCACCTCCTCTGTCAGGACGGGGCAGGCACTACTCGTCTGGTTTACGGTGGGCCGTGAGGTAGAATAAATGACTGCAGAGCACCTTGCAACCACCAAGTGTTACATAAATGCTAAATAATAATGATTTCACCCTAAGTTTAGCGGACTGGAAATCTTATGAGTATAGTATTTAGTGTTACGAGTCTGCAGTGAGGCTGAACAAAAGATAATCCTCAAACCACGTTATAACCAACTTGATAATTGCTCTATTTTCGATTCACAGTTCAGTATATGGAAAGACTACGTCTTCAGTGTGGAATAATCTGTCACCGTGAATATTACCGAGGCCAAATGAAAGATGTTTCAGTTATGAAAACAAGGGGGGTGGGGAGGTCACTCAAAAAACCCACCTTCATGTAGCTGCCCCCATGACTTACCCACCCTCACCCTGACCCCAGCTGAGATTTGGGCCTTGGAGTCAGACGACCTGCGTTCTAATCCCGGGTCTGCCACTTGTCCTCCTGTGGGACCTTTGGCAAGTCACTTCGCCTCTCTGAGCCTCAGTTACCTCATCTGTAAAATGGGGATTCAATCCCAATTCTCCCTCCTACTTAGATTGTGGACTGTGTTGACCCTGATTATCTTATATCTACCCCAGCTCTTTACGTGACCCAGGAAATACTTTACAAATAATATCATTATTGTTATTTGCAGGCTATAGAATTCAAAGTGTCACACAGTGATTCACAGTGATGTCACCTTTCAGTACCTGTTCTCCCTTCTGCTTAGACTGCGAGCCCTAGGTGAGCCCCGGGTGGGACAGGGCCCGTGTCCGACCTCAAATACCAAAAAAGAGAAAGGTCCGAGCCTCGAGGTCTCCCAGCAGACAAGCAGCAGACCTGGAATTAGAACTTAGGTCTTTCTGACTCCCAGGCCTATGCTCTATCCATTAGGCTACGCTGCTTCTCCCCAAACGAACTGATCCTCCCTCCCAAATTGTCTCCTCCCCCTCACTTTCACATCACAGTTGGCAATCCCACCATCCTCCTCATCTCCCCAGCTCTCGATCTTCAGCATCATGCTTAACTTTCATTCAGTAGTATTCATTGAGCGCTTACTATGTGCAGAGCACTGTACTAAGCGCTTGGACTGTACAAATCGGCAGCAGATAGAGACGGTCCCTGCCCTTTGACGGGCTTACGGTCTAATCGGGGGAGACGGACGGACGAGAACGACGGCGATAAATAGAGTCGAGGGGAAGCACATCTCATTGAAACAATAGCAAATAAATAGAATCAGGATTAACTCCTTCTCCTCGTCTTCCTTTTCATCCTCCTCCTCCTCCTTCTCCTCCTCCTCATCAGCGATGGTGTTTATTGAGCTTTTACTGTGTGCAGAGCACTGTTCTAAGTGCCTGGGAGAGGACGGTACAACAGAGTTGGTAGACACGTTCCCTGCCCACTGTGAGCTTTCAGTCTAGAGGAGGAGACAGACATTAATATTAATAACAGTGCTAATTAGGGTGTTTGTTAAGCGCTTACTACGTGCCCGGTACAGTTCTAAGCCGAGGGGGAGATACAGGATAATTGGGTTGGACACAGTCCTTGTCCCTTCCCGGGGTTGACAGTCTTAATCGCCATTTTACAGATGAGGGAATTGAAGCACAGAATAGTTAAGTGACTTGCCCAAGATCACGCAGCAGAGAAGTGGCAGATTTGGGATTGGAACCCAGATCCTTCTGACTCTCGGGCCCATGTTCTAGCGCCGTGCTGCTTCTCCCTAACTTTATATCAACCGTCGCACCCTTCCCTGTCCCATCGCACTTCACTGTCTCTAAATCCCACTGGTGCTTCCTCCAGGATTTCTGGGATCGGCCCCTTCCCCTCTGTCCAAATTGCCATCATGCTGGTCCAAGCACTTGTCACACCCTGGCTTGCCTACTGAATCAGCTAGAGAAAAAGCGTGGCACCGTGGAAAGAGTATGGGGCTGAAAAGCGGAGGACCTGAGCTCTGATCCTGACTCTGGCATCGGCCTGCTGTGTGACCTTATACAAGTCACTTAACCTCTCTGTCCCTCGGCTTCCTCATCTGTAAAGTCGGGAATCGCTACCGGTTCTCCCTAATAATTAGACTATGGGGAAGAAACGGTGCCTGACCTAATCGTCTTGGATCTACTCCTGTGGTCGGCCTAGAGTAAGCACTGAACAAAGACCACATTTAACCAAATTACTAGTTTATTGACGGATCTCTCTGCCTCTTCACGTGTCTTCCCTCTCTTTTAAAATCCCCAGTGGTTTTCCATTACTCTCTGAATCAAGCAAAAGTTACTGACCAGTGTTTTAAGGCATTCGATCTCTCTGCCTTGTCCACTCTCCTCTCCCGCTATATCTCAGCTTGCTCTCTTCGTTAGTCTTAGACCAACCTTTCTGAGTCCACATCTCCTCTAGGAGGCCTCCCGTGATTAATCTGTAATCTCCTCACATTATGTCTCGGAACTCCCATGTCAGAACTTGCAGACCTCCCATGTGCTTTAATACGCTCTCCCCATCCTGCTTATGTACATAGAGTGGAGAGAGTAATAAAGTTCACAAAAGATGATTTTTGAATCTGATAGGCTGCAGATAATAATAATAATAACGATAATGATATTTTTAAGCACTTACTACGAGCCAAACACTGTTGTAAGCGGTAGGGTGGATAGAAGATAATCAGGTTAGACACAGTCCTTTTCTCACACAGGGATCCCCCCATCCTGCTTATGTACATATAGTGGAGAGAGTATTAAAGTTCACAACAGATTATTTTTGAATCTGATAGGCTGCAGATAATAATAATAATAACGATAATGATATTTTTAAGCACTTACTACGAGCCAAGCACTGTTCTAAGCGGTAGGGTGGATAAAAGATAATCAGGTTAGACACAGTCCTTTTCTCACACAGGGAATCCCCCTCCCCATCCTGCTTATGTACATATAGTGGAGAGAGAAATAAGGTTCACAACAGATGATTTTTGAATCTGATAGGCTGCAGATAATAATAATAACGATAATAATATTCTTAAGCACTTACTACGAGCCAAGCACCGTTCTAAGCGGTAAGGTAGATAAAAGATAATCAGGTTAGACACAGTCCTTTTCTCACGCAGGGATCACAGTCTAAGTAGGAGGGAGAATTGGAATTGAATCCTCAATGTGCAAATGAGGTAACTGAGGCACAGAGAATAATAATAATAATGATGATGATGGTATTTGCTAAGCGCTTACTATGTGCCAAACACTGTTCTGGGGTAGATACAAGGTAATCAGGTTGTCCCAAGTGGGGTTTAAAGTCTTAATCCCATTTTACAGATGAAGTAACTGAGGCACAGAGAAGTTAAGTGACTGGACGGAAGTCACACAGCTGATAAGTGGCGGAGCCCGGCTTAGAACTCGCAACCTCTGACTCCCAAGCCCGTGCTCTGGCCATTCAGCTACGCTGCTTCTCCACAGAGAAGTAAAGTGACTTGCCCAAGATCATACAGCGGGCACCAGAGCCGGATAAGAACCCGGGAGCTGTATCGCATCCTGCTATCGGTAGGGTCTGATCCTACTCCTAGTTTCTAAGTGCCTTGAGGGGAGGAATTAAAAAAAAAAAAAATCGTGGTATTTGTTAAGCGCTTACTACGTGCAAAGCACTGTTCTAAGCGCTGGGGGATACCAGGTGATCAGGCTGTCCCACGTGGGGCTCACGGTTTTAATCCCCATTTGACAGATGAGGTAACTGAGGCATAGAGAAGTGAAGCGACTTGCCCAAGGTCACACAGCTGACTAGCTGACTAGCGGCGGAGCCGGGATTAGAACCCGTGACCTCTGACACCCAAGCCCGTGCTCCTTCCACCGAGCCACGCTGCTTCAGCTTTTACTTAGTCCATTCTACTCTCCTAAGAACTTAGTACGGCTCTCTGAATACAGAATTTGCTCAATAAATACTATTGCTCGATTGATCGGCGACAACCAGTCGTTCATTCCAACCCCCATGTCATCACCAAGCAAGAAGAAAACATCAGCCCCAGGGGAACATCAAGCGTTTAAGCCCCGAGAGGGAATTCAATGAACGACGGACTCTCGATCAAGAGGACCGACCTGTTTTTCTCATTTCCTTAACAAAAATACTTTATTCAGAGTAACGTCAAGCCGTTATGCAGAATACATTGCTCTCGAGGCCTCCCGTTAGCGCGGTATCTGAATCCACGCTCAATTAACCGTGAAAGTGGAAGGCAGGAATGATGTTTCTAAGCGAATTGCGGAGGTAATCCTCGAAACTCCTTCTAGCTACTAATTTCAACGTTCTCCTTGAGCACACTTTGTACCGGAACAAGCGGAGAGTTCCACGGATCGAAGTCCAGTCTACCTGACCACCCCTTGCGTAGTCTCTAAAAAAGAAGTCAGTGCATGGCTGCGAGGCCGAGCCGCGGAGGATCCTGGATGACTCCCCACCTAGACGGTCAAGTCGATCGTTTCAGAGTTCACCGAATAATTTAAGAGAGCTGGTTTAAACTGTCAAATGCATTCACTTCATTCACCCTTTAATAACTTAATATTCACCCTACACTCCGTTCAGCTCCATAACTGAGCAGCGTACAATACCACGGAGTCGGTAAACATTTTTCCCTGCCTACACTGAATTTTCAGTCTAGAGGGGGACACAGACGTTGACAGAAAGAAATAATAATAATAACGTCGGTATTTGTAAAGCGCTTACTACGTGCCGAGCACTGTTCTAAGCGCTGGGGTAGACGCAGGGGAATCAGGTTATGCCACGCGAGGCTCACAGTCTTTATCTCCATTTTACAGACGAGGGAACTGAGGCCCAGAGAAGTGAAGCGACTCGCCCCCAGTCACACAGCTGACAGATGGCGGAGCAGGGCTTCAAAACCATGACCTCTGACTCCTACGGGGAAGCGGCTTGGCTCACTGGAAAGAGCCCGGGCTTCGGAGGCAGAGGTCATGGGTTCGACTCCCGGCTCTGCCGCTTGTCAGCTGGGTGACTGTGGGCGGGTCACTTCGCTTCTCTGGGCCTCAGTGACCTCGTCTGTAAAATGGGGATTAAAACTGTGAGCCCCACGTGGGACAATCCCCCCAGCGCTGAGAACGGTGCTTTGCACATAGTAAGCGCTTAACAAATACCACCATTATTATTGTTATTACTCTCCCAAGCACTTGGTAACAATAATAATAACAGTATTTGTTGAGTGCTTACTACGTACAAGGCATCGTAATAATAACGTGATAATAATGTTGGTATTTGTTAAGCGCTCACTACGTGCAGAGCACTGTTCTAAGCGCCGGGGGGAGATACAGGGGAATGAGGTTGTCCCACGTGAGGCTCACGGTCTTCATCCCCATTTTACAGATGAGGGAACTGAGGCACAAGAGAAGTGAAGTGACTTGCCCACAGTCACACAGCTGACAAGGGGCAGAGTCTAAGCACTGGGGAGAATACCGGCAAACGGGGTTGGCCACAGTCCCTGTCCCTCCTGGGGCTCACAGTCTTAATTCCCATTTTACGGATACGGAAGCTGAGGCACAGAGAGGTGAAGTGACCTAGACAAGGTCACCCGGCAGACCAGTGGAGGAGCTGGGATTAGAACCTTCTGACCCCATGGCTCATGCACTATCTACTAGGCCACGTCCTGAATACAGTAAGGGCTCAATAAGTACCACTGATCGATTGGTTGTTTATTAGCGCTTGATTGATGGATTGATAAATCGAACGAGGGCTCTGCGTAACAGCTGTCTCAGCTGATGCCCTGGTCAATCGGTCAATAAATCGATCAACGATATTTATTGAGCAGTTGCCGTGTTCAGGGTTTACTCCGTGGTCCGTATCCACGCCCGGGGTCACCAGCCTCAAGGACCCCAAAACTGGATATAAGCAGGGAGAACAAGGCTGCTGACGGCTCCCTCAGTGCGGCAGATCTCCCTCAACGCTCAGTACAGTGCTCGACACATAGTAGGCCCTCAAGAAATATAATAATAATAATGTCAGTCAGTCAGTGGTACTTAGTGAGCACTCACTGTGTGCCGAGCACTGTACTAAGCACTTGGGAGAGGACACTGTTACAGTAAACAGACACGTTCCCTGCCCGCAGTGAGTTTACATCCCAGAGGGGGAGATAATAATGATGATAATTTGAGATGGATTTTAGTTGGCTTTCATTTACTGATTAATCTATCAGTGGACCGACGGTATTTATAGAGTGCCCACTGTGTGCAAAACACTGTACTAAGTGCTTGGGAAAGCACAATATTACAATAAACAGACACATTCCCCGGCCCACACGTATTTACTGAGCATCTACTGGGGGCAGAACTAGGCCACGTTCTGAATACAGTAAGGGCTCAGTAAGTACCGCTGATTGATTGGTTGTTTATTAGGGTCTAGAGTGCGGGTTCCCCCCTAAAGTTAGCCTGATACCCACATCACCGATCAAGCAGATGAGAAGCAGCGGGGCTCAGTGGAAAGAGCCCGGGCTTGGGAGTCAGAGGTCACGGGTTCGACTCCCGGCTCCGCCACGTGTCAGCTGTGTGACCGTGGGCGAGTCGCTTCGCTTCTCTGGGCCTCAGTGACCTCATCTGTAAAATGAGGATTAACCGCGAGCCTCACGTGGGACGACCCGATTCCCCTGTATCTACCCCGGCGCTTAGAACAGTGCTCTGCACATAGTAAGCGCTTAACAAATGCCAACATTATTATTGGAGAAGCACCACGGCCTAGTCGAGAGAGCATAGGCCTGGGAGTCAGAAGGAGTCTGTCATTTGTCAGGTAGGCCCCACCGCTTCTCTCTTCTTCCTCCTCTTCCTCCACATAGATCTAAAAGCACCTCAAGGCCGGGAATTGTGTCTTGAACGTCCTCTGTACGTGCCCCGGGTTCTGGTACGTGGCTGAGCACCGCTGAATGACTGATGAGGAGGATACGGAAGTGAGGCGATTTGGGGAAACTTCACCCAACTCCCAGGATCCTGCCTTTCTGGCTATTCTGAAACCGTTAGATCATCTCTCTTAAAAGGCTCGTTGTAACCAATTGTACTCTCGCGGAATATGTTTCTGTTCTACATCCAATTCCTCAGAAGGACTAATTTAGAAATATTCCCTCTTCGCTCATAGAATCGACTCCAAGCTATTTGTGAGAATTTTTTTATGAGTTGTTTTTCACACTTTCACACTTTCTTCCTCCCGGGATGTTAATCCCCTGGCCGTGTTCCAAACCCAAAATTTATTTTTTAAAAACCCAAACTTTTAAAGGAGTTAATTGGATTTTCTTGAATGATCCTATAGGTTCACCGTAAATGAAAAAAGATCCGAGAATCCGAAGTACTTGGGTGGGGATTGCAAGAGATAGGGGTGCCTTGTACCACAGAGAGGAGAAGCGGCGTGACTTAATGGAAAGAGCACGGGCTTGGGAGTCGGATGACATGGGTTCTAATCCCGGCTCTGCCACTTTTTAGCTGTGTGACTTGGGGCAGGTCATTTCACTTCTCTGTGCCTCAGTTACCTCATCTGTAAAAAGGGGATTAAGACTGTGAGCCCACAATCTGATTACCTCGTAACTCCCCCAGCGCTTAGAACAGTGCTTAGTTTGGTATTTAACAAATACCACCGTTATTATTATATGCATATTGCAGAGAATTGTACAAGGATGCGAAAAATCAAGGTGTCATTTTCAAACAAATTTGGTTCTAATCCAGTATCATAAAAAAAAGAAAAGTTAGAGGTGGATTCATTGCAGTCCACCCACTCTAGCGAGGATGCACCCGAATGTGAATCTGGAGGTGGTGACATTGAGGTTTCGCTCTTCAGATAGTAAACCTTTAGAGATTGTGTCTCTTACCTTTGCTGTATTCTTCCAAGATAGAGTTTGGAACAGTGTTCTGCCCCCAGTAGATGCTCGGTAAATACTTGTGGACCAGGGAATGTGTCTGCTTATTGTAATATTGTGCTTTCCCAAGCACTTAGGACAGTGTTCTGCACACAGTAAGCACTCTAAGAATACCGTTGGTCGACTCCTAGATTAATCAGTAAATGAAAGCCAACTAAAATCCATCCCGGAATGCAGCCTTGTTCTCCCTGCTTATATCCAGTTTTGGGGTCCTTGAGGCTGGTAAGCCCGGGTGTGGATACGGACCACGCGGTGAACTCTGAACGCGGTAACTGCTCGATAGGTTTCATCGACTGATTCACTGACTGACTGACCGGGGAATCACCTGGTCCGATCTGAGCTAGCTGTAACCCAGAGCCCTGCTTCAATTTAGCAATCCATCAGTTGATGGTAGTCAGAAGCAGCGTGGCTCAGTGGAAAGAGCCCGGGCTTGGGGGTCAGAGGTCATGGGTTCGATTCCCGGCTCTGACACTTGGCAGCTGTGTGAGTGTGGGCAAGTCGCTTCGCTTCTCTGGGCCTCAGTGACCTCATCTGGAAAATGGGGATTAACTGGGAGCCTCACGTGGGACGACCCGATGACCCTGTAACCACCCCAGCGCTTGGAACAGTGCTCTGCCCATAGGAAGCGCTTAACAAATACCGACATTATTATTGAGCGCTTACCGCATGCAGGGCGCCGTACTAAGCACTTGGAAGAGTACAATTCAATAAAGGTTGGTAGATACCATTCCTGCCCACAAAGCGCTTACAGTGTATCGATACTATCACTAATAATAGTAATAACTGTGGTATTTGTTAAGCATTTAATATAATAACGGTGGTATCTGTTAAGTGCTTCCTGTGTGCAAAGCACTGTTCTAAGCACTGGGGGGGATACAAGGCGACCAGGTTGTCCCACGTGGGGCTCACGGTCTCAATCCCCATTTTCCGGATGAGGTGACTGAAGCACAGCGAAGTGAAGTGACTTGCCCAGTGTCACACAGTCGGCAAGCGGCGGAGCCGGGTTTCGAACCCATGACCTCCGACTCCCGAGCCCGGGCTCTTTCCACCGAGCCCCGCCGCTCGCTACTAAGTGCTGGGGTGGGTACAAGGAAACCAGATTGGACACGGTCCCTGTCCCACATGGGGCTACAGTTTTAATCTCCATTTTACAGATGAGGTCACTGAGGGCCAGAGACGTGAAGAGACCTGCCCCAAGTCACACAGAAAACAAGTGGCGGAGCTGGGATGAGAACCCAGGTCCTTCTGACTCCTAAGCCCTTTCTCTATCCATTAGGGCACACTGCTTCTCACCTTTCTTAATGGCGGTATCCGTTAAGCGCTTACTATGGTGCAGAGCACTGTTCTAAGCGCTGGGTAGATACAGGGTGATCGGGTTGTCCCTCGTGGGGCTCACGGGCTTCATCCCCATTGTACAGATGAGGTCACTGAGGCCCAGAGAAGTGAAGGGACCTGATGTCGTTCATCCTGGAGGCAATATGATTTATTCTAATTTCTCTTTACCCCCTCAGACTGTAAACTCCTTGAGGGCAGCGATCATGTTTACCGCCTCTAAGGTCTTGCGCTCTCCGAAGCGCTTGGTACCACCGATGGCTCGACTGTAGGGGGTGACCTTAAATGCCCTCTCTAGGTTCTTCCTCGACCTACCGTCCTTTGAGTGGTTTGAGGAATCTACAGCACTGTAGATTCAACCTCAGTCGTGAAGCAGCATGAGCTAGTGGAAAAAGCACAGCCCTGGGAGTCTAATTCAGTCTCTTCCATTTACAAGCCGCGGGACCTTGGGTGAGCCACTTAACCTCTTTGGGCCTCAGTTTCCCCGACTGTGAAGCGGGGTCAAAACACCCGTTCTTCCCACGTAGACCGGGAGGCTCCTGCGACGCCGGGTTTGCGTCGGGCCCAATTAACTTGTACCTACCCCCGGGTTTAGAAGAGCGTTTGGGGCATCGTGATCACGGAACAGGTACCATAAAATGAAATTTAAAAAAATTCGACCTCCCCTGGCACCCGATAGCCTGGACCCAAGCGAAACGTATGTCCCCGTGGACTCTGAACCCCCGCGGCCTCATCGGATCCGATGACTATTTTGGCCGCGGTTCTCGGAACGGGGAGCTGACAACTTCGTACAGCCAGCTGAGCAGAAAAAGAAAATACGATTTCATACGTTGTCGTGAGTCCCTCCACCTCTTGACGTCTCTCGGTTTTCATTTCAAATAAACACCGCCTAGACTCTTTTTTAGTTCTACCAGAACAAGCTATGAAGCTTTTGAGAGCCCTTGTCACGATGAAAGGAGAGCTTCTGGTTTGAGATATCACTGGGGCGTTGACAGATGCTTTTAGAGCAGAGGGGACCTTCGCTTTTCTTCCCCTCCACGCAGGCGGGGGCGGGGGGAGGATTTGATTTTTGGAAGATTCATCTGCAACAGTAATTGTAAAACGCGTTCCCGGCGCACGTAGGCTAAGCGGTCTGGTAGGACTGTAGACCCTATGGTCGCTGGGAGCCGAGAACGGGTCCGTTCATTGTTGTGTTGCACTCTCCCAAGCACTTAGTCCGGTCCTCCGCACCCAGCGAGCACTCAGTAAATACGGCTGAATAAAGACGTCCACCTCGCCATCCTAAAATCACACCCCGCCCGCCTCCGGCGAACGTTAAGACCCAGCCGACGTTCGGGGTTCCATATGGGAAATTCACACGACACGTGCACGCGCACAAAAACACACACGGTCGCACGCAGCCCGGCTTCCCGCGCCGGCCCCCGTTCGTATACTAGTAAACAAGCATCTCCATCTGCTCCATTTCTGACCACGGACAAGCGATCGCGTTCTCACGGCAGAGCAGAGACCGGCTCTCCGCACCGATTAAACCGGAACGCCCGTCAAATCTCCTCCTTACCCTTTCCCCGGTGAGCTCCTTCCAGGCCGGGCCCAGTGGCTTCCGATTCCTCCCGGGGGAAAGCGCTCGGCCCTCTGCGGCCGGGGGGAATGTCTCGCACTCCGGTCCCCGACCTCCCTCGGCGGCCGGGCTGGAGGGTGGGAGTGGGATCGCAGAGCTTTCTGGGCCGAGGGTTTTCCCGAGGAGAAGAAACTAGGGCGACGGCGGGGCGAGCCAGAACCCGGGCCCCGGGTCGCCTCGGCACCTGTTAGGAGGCATAAACCTTCGACGGTCAGCTGTCCGGCTAATATTAGCCCGCGAAAACGTGGGACGAAGCCCAAGCAACTGGGGAAAACCATGCGGCTGATGTGTGGATAAATGGAGATGCGATCGCGAGCTATTTTTACGGGCACGTGGGGAGATGCGATATCGCTTTACACGCACGAGTGAGTTGTGGAGTGGCAGAAGCTATCATTTAAAGGGACACTGCCTTTCGTCTGTCGCTCGAGACTTGATTGCTCCGTGATATTAGAAAACTCCGACTGTGATTGAGAAGATTGTTTTTTCTTTTATGGTACTGGTTAAGTGCTTACTACGCGACAGACAGCGCTCTAAACACTGGGGAAGGTCAACTGGGTCGGACACAGTCCTTTTCGCGCATGCGGCTCACAGCCTAAGTAGGAGGGGGAAAGGTTTTGAATTCCCGTTTCGTATTTGAGGATACAGAGGCCCAGAGAAGTCAAGGGACTTGCCCAAGCTCACGCAGCAAACAGCCGGCAGACCCAGGATTAGAACCCAGGCCCTCTGACTCCCGGGCCCGTGTTCTTTCATTCATTCATTCCAGTGCTTACTGTGCGCAAAGCACCGAACTAAGTGTTTGGGAGAGCACGACGCGACAGTCCCGTCCCCTGCCCTCGACGAGCTTCAGGTCTCGGCCACGCTGCTTCAGAGGAAGCGATTCACTGTATTATTCTTGCGCAGTGAGTGCTAATAATAATGTCGGTATCTGTTAAGCGCTTACTCTGTGCAGGGCACCGCTCTAAGCGCTGGGGGAGATACAGGATCATCAGGTCGTCCCACGTGAGGCTCCCGGTTAATCCCCACTTTCCAGATGAGGTCACTGAGGCCCAGAGAAGCGAAGCGACTCGCCCGCAGTCACACAGCTGCCAGGCGGCAGAGCCGGGAGTCGAACCCATGACCTCCGACTCCGAAGCCCGGGCTCTTTCCACTGAGCCGCGCTGCTTCCCGTGCCAAGTGCCATTTGTCGTTCCAAAAGCTCTCTGACCTTCACTGCTTCCCCCCGACCGCCTGGATTTGCTGCCAGGAATCCCACAGGTTTGGGGATTCCTTCATGAATGGGGGCAGAACTTCTAGACCGGAACGTGTCGTACCGTGAACAAAGCAGCGTGGCTCAGTGGAAGCAGCGTGGCTCCGTGGAAAGAGCCCGGGCTTGGGAGTCAGAGGTCATGGGTTCCGATCTCGGCTCTGCCACTCGTCAGCTGGGTGACCGTGGGCAAGTGACTCAACTTCTCTGGGCCTCAGTTCCCTCATCTGCAAAATGGGGATTAAGACCGCGAGCCTCACGTGGGACAACCTGATTCCCCTGTATCCCCCCCAGCGCTTAGAACGGTGCTCTGCACCTAGTAAGCGCTTAACAAATACCGACATCATTATTATTACTGAAGCCCAGTCCTCGACCGCTACGCCTGCCTCCTCGCTGACCTCCCTGCCTCCAGCCTCTCCCCTCTCCGTACCACCCGACGCTCATTTGTCGGACACATCATTCTTCGCACAACTCCCCACTCCTCGAATACCTCCGGTGGTTGCCCAACCACGGCCGCGGAAGCAACGTGGCTCAGTGGCAAGTGGCTTGGGAATCCGAGGTGGTGGGTTCTAATCCCAGTCAGCTGTGTGACTTCGGGCAGGTCACTTCTCTGTGCCTCAGTTCCCTCCTCTGTAAAACGGGGATGAAGACCGTGAGCCCCACGCGGGACAACGTGATCACCTTGTATCCCCCCCCCCCCGCCCCAGCGCTCAGAACAGTGCTTCGCACATAGTAGGCGCTTAACAGATACCATCCTCAAGCAAAACCTCTGTTTCATCAGGATCAAAGCGCAGGGTCAGAACTCTTACATATCCTCGCTCCTCTCAGGCTACGACCCAGCCTGCACACTAATGCCAACCTAACTGCTGTGTCTTCCCAGGGAAGTAGCACGGCCTGGCGGGTAGAGCACAGGCCCCGGAGTCAGGAGGATCTGGGTTCCGATCCCGCATCTGCCACCTCCCTGCGGCGTGACCCTGGGCAAGTCACTTAACTACTCTGTGCCTCAGTTACCTCATCTATAAAATGGGGATTGAGACTGGGAGCCCTATGTGGGCCAGGGACTCTGTCCCACCGGATTATCTTGCATCTACCCCAGGGCCTAGTGCCGCGTCTGGCACAAAATAAGGCCTTAAAATTACCACAGTGGGATTAGAACCGTGCGCCCGTCAAACGGCAGGGACCGTCTCTATCTGTGGCCGACTTGTTCATTCCAAGCGCTTAGTACGGTGCTCTGCACGTGGTAAGCGCTCAATATAATCAGTGATAGAATATATACTGATATTACAGATGTAATATAATCAGTAAGCGCTTACTGATATTCAATCCTACTGAATGAGTGAATAGTATCATCTTCCTCTCACCTCTCTCGAAATTGCCCCCTCCCTCCTGCCTGGAAGTTCCTCTTTTCATTCATCCGACACACCACTGCTCTCCCCAACTTCGACACTGCCGAATCACCTCTCCTCCAGAAAGTCTTCCCTGATCAATAATAATAATAATAATAATGTTGGTATTTGTTAAGCGCTCACTGTGTCCAGAGCACCGTTCTAAGCACCGGGGTAGACACGGGGGAATCGGGTCGTCCCACGTGGGGCTCACAGTCTTCGTCCCCATTTGACAGATGAGGTCACCGAGGCACAGTGAAGGGACCTGCCCACAGTCACGCAGCTGACAAGAGGCAGAGCTGGGATTCAAACTCATTACCCCTGACTCCAAAGCCCGTGCTCTTTCCACTGAGCCACGCTGCTCCTAATCACTCATCTCCCACCTAATTTCCTTCTCCGCTTCATTCCTTCTCCCTAAACACTTAGGTACTCACTCCTCACACGTCTACGTGCCTGAAGCAGCGTGGCTCAGTGGAAAGAGCCCGGGCTGGGGAGTCAGAGGTCATGGGTTCAAATCCCGGCTCCGCCGCTTGTCAGCTGTGTGACTTTGGGCAGATCACTTCTCTGGGCCTCGGTTCCCCCATCTGTAAAATGGGGATTAAGACCGTGAGCCCCACGTGGCTGGGGCTGGATCCTCCCCGGCGCTTGGAACGGTGCTTCGCACATAGGAATTGTACATCGCCTTGATTCTATTTAGTTGCCATTGTTTTTACGAGATGTTCTTCCCCTCGACGCTGGTTAGTGCCATTGTTCTCGTCTGTCCGTCTCCCCCGATTAGACCGTAAGCCCGTCAAATGGCAGGGACTGTCTCTATCTGTTGCCGACTTGTTCATCCCAAGCGCTTAGTACAGTGCTCTGCACATAGTAAGCGCTCAATAAATACTATTGAATGAATGAATGAATGAACATAGGAAGCGCTTAACAAATGCCAACATTATTACGCACCCCGTTTCTTTCCCCTACCTATAATTTATTTTAGTGTCTGTCTTCCCCGCTAGACAGCAGGCTCCCCGAGGGCAGAAATCATGTCTACAGATAGAAATGTCTTCTCCCGACTGTTTAATGGAGCGAGTGCTCCGCAGACAGTAAGAGCTCCATAAATGTTATCGGTTGATGGACGGAATGAAGGTCGGTATTTGTTAAGCGCTTACTATGTGCCGAGCACCGTTCTAAGCGCTGGGGTAGACATGGGGAATCAGGTTGTCCCACGTGGGGCTCACAGTCTTCATCCCCATTTTACAGATGAGGGAACTGAGGCGCAGAGAAGTTAAGTGACTCGCCCACAGTCACACAGCCGACAAGTGGCAGAGCTGGGATTCGAACTCATGAGCCCCGACTCCAAAGCCCGTGCTCTTTCCACGGAGCCGCGCTGCTTCTCTGGTTGATAGTGTCGTCTTCCTACACAACGGGCTTCTGGTTGGTGGCTCTTGGCGAAATCTGTGGAGGCGAGAACCAGTTTCAAACAGTAGCCATTAAGAGAGCCACCTCGGAGCGCACCGGCAGAGAAGCCACAAGCGAGGAACGTGTCTTTTGCTTTTTCTTTTTTCCCATTTGGAAAGCACTAAGAGTCAAACGCCATTCTAAGCCCTGGGGTTGGTATAAGTCGATTAGGTTGGACACGGTCTCACGGTCTTGAAGGCTTGGCGAGTATCGCTCAACAATTATTACCGATTATTTGTATGGACGTCTGTATCCCCCCCCTCTAGACTGCAAACGCGTTGGGGGCATGTCACTGTTTATTGTTTTGCTGTACTTTCCCCGGGTGATCAGTTCGGTGCTCTGCGCACAGTAAGCGCTCAATAAATATAACTGATTTAATACATATTGCCCCGTACAGACCATGGAGCAGTCAGGGAAGGAAGGCTGCTCTCCTTTGGCTCCCACTGCAAAGCCATGAACACTGGGATATCTGTTAAGCGCCCACTACATGTCCGTGAGCCCGTCGTCGGGCGGGGATCGTCTCTATCTGTTGCCGAATCGTACATTCCAATTACTGCACATAGTAAGCGCTCGGTAAATACGGGTGAATGAATGAAAAGCACCGTACCGAACACTGGCATAGATACCAGAGAGCCATGGGGCTCACAGTCTAGGTAGGAGTGAGGACAGGTGTTGAATCCCCATTTTACAGATGTGAGAATTGAGGCCCAGAGAAGCAAAGGGACTTGCCCAAGTTCACATAGCAGGCAAGGGGAGAAATGGGAATTAGAACCCAGGTCCTTAAGCTCCCAGGTCTGGGCTCTTTCCACTGGGCCATGCTGCTTCTCTGGAGAAACTTGCAGCTTTCTGGAACAGAGGTCCTTACTGGGTGACAAATAGGTCTTTCTAAACCCTGCTGAATTTGAGCGTTGGGGATTGTCGCTAGGCAGAGGGAAGCGGCGGAACTCAGTGGAAAGAGCCCGGGCTTGGGAGTCGGAGGTCACAGGTTCGAATCCCGACTCCGCCACCTGTCAGCTGTGTGACTGTGGGCGAGTCACTTCACTTCTCTGGGCCTCAGTTCCCTCATCTGGAAAATGGGGATGAAGACTGGGAGCCCACGTGGGACAGCCTGATTCCCCTGTGTCTACCCCAGCGCTTAGAACGGTGCTCTGCACATAGTAAGCGCTTAACAGATACCGACATCATTATGTCGAACAGGGACCGTGTCCGGCTTCATTATCCACCCCAGGGCTCAGTACGCTGCCCGTACTAACACAATGCAATTTGAAAAAAATCCTCTCAGGCAACTCTTTTCACACCTGGGTGGAGTTTTTAGATCACAAATGGCCCCACCGACTCTCAGTCGCGGCTTCCTGTTTTTGTTTAGTTCGAAGAATCTTTTCTGATTAACATCTGCATTCCTTGAAAGGGTCTCCTTTGCCCACCTAAGTTCCTGTTTGCCCCTGACCTGCCACTCTTTCTGGGTCTTCTACTTTTTCCTCAGACAAGTTCACCCGTTGTTAAGCCCCAGCTGTGCACGATGTCGCCGAGGTCGGATTAGACCTCTGGCGGGGGCCATTTCATCTCTGAGATGCTGTATCGGAGGAAACCAAGGTTTCCTTGAGCCTTCCCAGTTTTCCTTTCCCTTTCTACCAATTTTCCTCCCTCTCAGTTTTCTCAAATGTGTTCTAAAAATAGCTTTTTAAAAATTCTGGGGGGGGGGAAGAGGAGGGAGTCAAGGAGAAGATGGGTTTTCTCTCAGAAAATGCTTCACATCTCCAGCCCCCGTGGAAGCAGGAATGCCAGGCCTTTGAAGAGAGGTTAAAGGAACAGAGCTAGCTTAGCACGGCGATGGAGAAACTGAGGGCCGGTGCATAATACGCTTTGAAGTTGCGAGGGAAGGATATAACCCGGTCATTCTCTCCGGGTTTAAACTGCAGAAGGAGTTAGGAAAAAGCGCCCCTCCGTATAGGTGGGCATGAGAGCCGGCCACAATCCGACCTCGGAAGAGAGGCTTGATAATAATGGTGGTGTTTGTTAAGCGCTAACTATGTGCCGAGCACTGTTCTAAGCGCTGGGGGAGATACGGGGTCATCAGATTGGCCCACGTGAGGCTCGCAGTCTTCATCCCCATTTTACAGATGAGACCGCTGAGGCCCAGAGAAGTGAAGCGACTTGCCCACGGTCACACAGCCGACATGTGGCAGCGTCGGGATTCCAACCCATGACCTGTGACTCCCAAGCCTGTGCTTTTTCCACTGAACCCCGCTGCTTCCCCTCATCTTATGCCTCAATTGCCTCATCTGTGAAATGTACTAATCGTAATGATTGTGGTCTTCGTTAAGCGCTTACTATGTGCCAGGCACCGTACTAAGCGCCGGGGAGGGGAATACAAGGAGATTGGGTTGGACACAGGCCCTGTCCCACATGGGACTCACATTGTCAATCCCCATTTTACAGCTGAGGTCACTGAGGCTCAGAGAAGTGAAGTGACTTACCCCGGGTCACACAGCAGACAAGTGGCGGAGCCAGGATTCGAACCCATGTTCTTCTGACGCTCAGGCCCGTGCTGCTTTTCTATACGATACCTGCCCTCGGTGGCTCTGAAACTGTGGGGGAGGGGCATAGTCTGATCCGATCCTCATTCACTTTTCACAGTGCTTAGCGCAGAGTTGGGCACCATGGAAAATGCTGAATAGATGCTATGACTGAGGAGGTCTTGAGCCTGGGACAAGGAGCTGAGCAAAGCTTTGGAGTTTCCATCACCGAAACGCTTTTGGGACCGAGAAGATGTAAATATAAGCTCTCCTAGACCCTGAGATTCTTTTGAGCAGGGAACATCTAATAATAATGTCGGTATCCGTTAAGCGCTTCCTAGGTGCAGAGCACCGTTCTAAGCGCTGGGGGAGATGCAGGGTCATCAGGTCGTCCCACGTGAGGCTCGCGGGTAAGCCCCATTTTACAGATGGGGTAACTGAGGCACAGAGCAGTCGAGCGACTCGCCCACGGTCCCACGGCTGACGAGTGGCAGAGCCGGGAGTCGAACCCATGACCCCTGACTCCGAAGCCCGGGCTCTTTCCACTGAGCCAAGCTGCCTGTTGTGTTCTCCCGAGTACTTAATATAGTATCCCGCCCCCCCCCCAAAAACACTCAGTACATAGCCTAGTGGACAGAGCCCGGGCACGAGGGTCAGAAAAACCTGAGTTCTAATCCCGGCTCCACCACCTGCCTGCTGTGTGAACTTGGGCAAGTCGCTTCACCTCTCTGGGCCACAGTTACCGCATCCGCCAGATGGTGATTAAAATGATGATCCGTAAAAAGGGATTTATGACCGTGAGCCCCGTGCGAAGCGGCGTGGCTCAGTGGAAAGAGCCCGGGCTTTGGAGTCAGAGGTCATGGGTTCGAATCCCGGCTCGGCCACTCGTCGGCTGTGTGACTTTGGGCAAGTCACTCGACTTCTAGGTGCCTCAGTTACCTCGCCTGATTAAGACCGCGAGCCCCACGTGGGACGACCTGATTCCCCCGTGTCTACCCCAGCGCTTAGAACGGTGCTCGGCACATAGTGAGCGCTTCACAGATACCAACATTATTATTACGTGGGACGTGGACTGCGTCCAACTTGATTAAACCTGTACCTACCCCGGGGCTTAGAGCGGTGCTTGAGACACAGTGAGTGCTTAACAAATGCCGTTATTATTATTAATACACACCTTTGATTGATCGACTGGTGGGTTTAATGGGGTCATTTGGGTAGAGTTCTCTCGGTCTTTGGATCATTTTGGTTGCCTTAATGTAATAATAATGATGTTGGTATTTGTTAAGCGTTTACTACGTGCCATGCGCTGTTCTAAGCGCTGGGGTAGACACAGGGGAATCAGGTCGTCCCACGTGGGGCTCCCAGTCTTCATCCCCATTTGACAGATGAGGGAACTGAGGCACAGAGAAGTTGAGTGACTTGCCCACAGTCACCCAGCTGACAAGTGGCAGAGCCGGGATTCGAACCCATGACCTCGGACTCCAAAGCCCGTGCTCTTTCCACTGAGCCACTTTGCTCTGATGAAGAACCCTGATAAGGAAGGCCAGGGGTTAGGGAGTGATTTGATCTCCATTTATTTAGTGCGGAGAAACGGACAATTGGACCGTCCGCTCCCTGGAAGCCCTTGCCGTCCCCCGGGATCCCCCGGGGTCGCATCATTTCTCGGTTTAGGGTCCCCAGCTTTCTTCTCCTTGGGGAAGGCCGGCTTCTTTTCCGGTGGAGAAAGACACTTTCCATTCCTCCGGCTCTAGAAGCGTTAGGATTCAGAGTCACGTGACCCACACGTTCCTTCCCCAAGAGGAGCTTACAGTTTAGACGGGGAGAGAGACATTGAAATAAATTAAAGATGCGCGCAGAAGTACGGTGCGGTCCTTTCTGAATGATCCTTTCGTCCCCATTTCGTGCTGGTCTTTTTGACCGAGGATCTCCTGGATTAGAAATGACATGTAAGAACTCGTAGGCCGACGCGTCTTCAATTTTTGCCCATTCTCTGTTGAAAACCTCAGATGATATGGCCTCTCTCGCAAACTAATTGACCCAATTCAAAAGAAAACATCGAACTTGGAATTACTCGAGACTGGGATTTCTGGAAGGATTGATCAGCAGTCAATAACTCTGACGCGTGTTTCCCCATCGCATAAAAGCAAGTCAATTTTCCCCTTTGATCGAGGTCTCGTTCAATCAGTCGATACACCCCTAACCTCCACAGCGTTTAGTACAGTATGTATCTTTGTCGGCTTCTCTTACCTATAATTTATTTTAATGCCGGTCGCCCCTGCGAGAGCGTAAGCTTGTAGAGGACAGGTATCCTGCCTCTACTCTTCCAAGCACTTAGTAGAGTGACCTGCACACAGGCAGAGCTCAGTAGATAGCACTGATTAATCGATAGCATTGATGGAGTGCTTCGTGTGCGCGGATCACTGTGCTGAACACTGGGGTGAGTGCAAGAGGAGTAAAAGGCACAAACCCTGCCTTCAGGAAGTTTACAGTCTAACAGGGGAGTCGGGAAAGCACACGCTGTTTGCAAACAGCGGGAGCCGGAAGATTAGATGTGGCTCAGAAGAACAAGAAGCACGGAGAGTTATGCCGACGCATACGTAAGTGAAAAAGTAAGCACACCTTGTCATTTCTTAATCCAACAGTGATGCTCATCTATTCACCGGTGTTATACTTTTACCTCATTTAGAAGATTTCTCAATTTTCATTGTGTCGCTATTGATCTGTGGCCAATTCATCATATCTCTTGCTCTTCTCTCATATTTCTCTCCTTACTAGGGTCGTTTCTCTTTAATTTGCTAATATGTTGAATCACAGGGTAGTGGGCATCATTTTCCAATTTCCTTTGAACACTACCTTATCTACTGCATTTAATTCATAAATAAATCCTCTTCGGGAGACAGCCAACTGAATCTCATTCATTGCTTCTTGAAGTGGGTGTATCCTGAGGTGGAGGGAACCTTTGCAAAATCCTTCCACGTTTTATGTGTGCGTGATCAAGAGTCTATAAAGATTTGTATGCGTTCATAGGCATGCATATGAATCATAGAAACATATTTATAAATCATTACATATAACGTGTACCTGCGTGTGAGTGCGTACGTGTAGATTTGTAATAGGGATTCGGAGCCCAGGTTTGTGCGCTTTTAATCGTATGCTTTAGATGGAGTATCTGCAATAATTAATCATCTCTCTGGGGGATAACCTAATAAAGCATAACCGGGTTGAAAAATTGAAGAGGTCATGCTAAATTTTCTTTAAAATTATTGCCAGCGGCTTATGATCAATTCCTGCAGGAAAAGACCATTCATACAAAAAAAAAAACTTTTCCATGCAGAACCAAGAAGTAAACAATAATTCTCTATTTCAACCTCTCTATCGCCGTCATAGATCAGGATGTGTATATGTGCTTTCCCCTCTCTGATCCGTATTTATTCATGAGCACTATTCCTAACCTTTATTTTGAAGTTCCTACATTAGAGTTTTGGCTTCTCTCTAAATATCAAAGTATCTTAGTACGGATGCAATGATCTCAAATTGCCAAATTCTTTCGGACCGTATTCCTCCAACAACCACTGTGCTACTTTATTAAATATCTTTTTTATTAAAGGTCTTAAATGTCCTATTCCCTGAGCTGGAGCTTGAATGTGCTTCCCTACAAAATCAAATAGGCACTATGATTTTTGTGTTCCCAATGCCTTCTCCAACCCTTCCTATTCTGTGCAAAAACTAAGGTGCTCGCAGTTCGTCTTATTCCTTTCCTATACCACCTTCTGACATACTTTCTCTATGAACCTTTCTTCGATATAATTTTATATTGATTTTTATTCAGTTTCTTGCCTGTTTTGCTTATCTCATTCAGTGTCAGATGCCCCCCAAATCAATATGTCATCGATCTGGTATCGATACACCTTGGAACTTTGACAAATGCTAGTGATTTATAGCATTATTTAATGAAACCGTTCAGGACCGCAGCTCTGCAGAGTTCAGAGGGTTGACTATTTGAACCTCTTCCCAGTATGGCTTGCCAAATGTCTGCTCAGTAAAGGCTTCCGCCGGAAGCTAGTAGAGGTCCAGAGACAAATCAATCAATCAATCAATCAATCATATTTATTGAGTGCTTACTGGGTGCAGAACAGTGTACTAAGAGCTTGGGAGAATACAATATAAAGAGTGTTAATAGGCCCTAACCACATTTCAGTGTGTCGCTATTTATCTGTGGCCAATTCATCATATCTCTTGCTCTTCTCTCATATTTCTCTCCTTACTAGGGTCGTTTTTCTTTAATTTGCTAATATGTTGAATCACAGGGTAGTGGGCATCATTTTCCAATTTCCTTTGAATAATAGGCCCTAACCACACGAGCTTAACAGTCTAGAGAGGGAGACAGACGACAATATCGGTAATTTAATCGTATAAAATATAAAGATACATACGTAAGTGCTACGCGGTCGAGGGTGGGGTAAATATCAAATGCCCAAAGGTGCATAGGCAATGCAGAAAGGAGAGGGAAAAAGAAGGCTTGACTGGGGAAGTTGGGAGGCAATGTGACCTTACTAAGGCTTCGAAGGTGGGGAAATTGGGTGGTCCAGTGTATATGGAGGGGGAGGGAATTCCAGGCTAGAGGGAGGATGCGGGAAACGGGTCGGAGGCGAGATAGAGGGGACCGGAGCACAGTGAATAAGATGGCACTAGAGGAGCAGAGTGTGCGGCCTGGGCTGTAGGACGAGATCGGTATAGTGAGGTAGGAGGGGGTGAACTGACTGAACGCTCCAAGGCCGATGTTAAGGAGTTTCTGTTAGATGCGGAGTCGGGATGGGCAACCTCTGACTTGATTCTATTTATTGCCATCGTTCTCGGCCGTCCGTCTCCCCCGATGAGACCGTGAGCCCGTCAAAGGGCAGGGACTGTCTCCACCTGTTACCGATTTGTACCTTCCAAGCGCTTAGTGCAGTGCTCTGCACATAGTAAGCGCACAATAAATACTATCGAATGCGTGAATGTAGAGAAGGAAGATTTCTGATTCAAAATGGAATCTGTTCTTGGAATGGGAAAACATTTTCCAAGATGGCGCTGCTGACCGTATGAGCTATGCCTTCATCTAAGTTGTGGCCGAAAAGATTGAAGATGTAATCGATCCTTCCACCCGCTACTGCTTACACTCGCAGATAGATCTTAGCTGTGTAAGCCCGTCAAAACGGCAGGGACCGTCTCTATCTGTTGCCGACTTGTTCATCCCAAGCGCTTAGTACAGTGCCCTGCACATAGTAAGCGCTCAATAAACACTATTGAATGAATGAATGAAGAGCTGGTAGTCACATTCCCTGCCTACCGGGGCTCCCGGCCTAGATGAGCTATCAGGCTAGAGCTTCAAATCCACGGTGGCCTTTCTGAGGCTTCCTTCCCCTTTGTCTATTCGTCAATCGTCGGACAGTTGGCTCTCTAGGAGGTTGATATCACTGTTCTCTTTCTGGTATCAGAAGGTAAGCAAACCGCTCCATCATTTTTATATATTGGCATGATTGAATGTGCCCAGGCCATAAATCTACTTTTTCCACTTTCCTTTGCGCAAATTTAATCCTCCTTTTTCCTTTCTACCTTTCACCGCAATATTATCTTTCTTAAGATCGATATTTTAAATAGTGAGTTATCTAGTCGTACGGGCTTAATATATGCTTACTGTGCTAAATGCTGAAAGAAATCTGACATATATGATTAACTTTTATCTACCCCAGCGCTTAGAACAGTGTTTGACCCCGAATGATCACTTAAATATCATAATCATCTTACTAAAGATCAGACAGACCCTGACCCAAACAGGACTCACATTCTAAAAAGCAGGGAGATTAAATATCTTCTTCCCATTTTACAGATAAGACAATTGAGACCGAGAGAGATTAAGCAGCACGAAGAAGCGGTGTGACCCAGTGTGTGGTTCCAGGAGTCAAAGGACCTGGGTATTAATCCCTGCTCTTCCACATCTGTGCTCTGTGACCTTGGGCGAGTCGTTCAACTTCTCTGGGCCTCGGTTACCTCATCTGTAAAATGGGGAGTAAGACTTTGAGCCCCGGGGGCAGCGACGAGGCGGTGGGGGGGGGGGGGCTCATGAACTGTGTCCAACCTAATTATCTTGTAATAATAATAATGTCGGTATTTGTTAAGCGCTTACTATGTGTCGAGCACCGTTTCAAGTGCTGGGGTAGATACAGGGTCATCAGGTCGTCCCACGTGAGGCTCACAGTTAATCCCCATTTTACAGATGAGGGAACTGAGGCCCAGAGAAGTGAAGTGACTTGCCCACGGTCACACAGCTGACAAGTGGCAGAGCCGGGATTCGAACCTATGACCTCTGACTCCCAAGGCCGTGCTCTTTCCACTGAGCCACGCTGCCCCAGTGCTTAGAACAGTGCCTGGCACATAATAAGCGCCTAACAAACACCCTAAAATCGCAAAGTGACCTGCAAAAAGACCATCCACCAGTCCAGTTGCAGAGCTGGAACTAGATCCCAGGTTTCCTGTCCTGTGCTTTTACCACTTATTGGTTGCTCTATTTTACGGCCCCCACGCCCTCTAGACTGGAAGTTCCTTGTGGGAAGGGACTGTGTCTGTTTATTGTTGCATTGTATTCTCCCGAGTGCTTAGCAGAGTGCTCCGCACACAGTCAGCGCTCAATAAATAGTATCGAACGAATGAACGACTGGAAGCTTTAGAATCGCTACTAGAACATTAGACCATGCTGCGGGTGTGTAATTTCCTTCTGTCCTTAAATACCACTTGAAATCTCCCTTTGACATTTGGAATAACCTCCTTTGGCAAGTTACACTCTTAATTAATCCAAGAATGATCGCTTTTGAAAATCCCCTAATTTTTACACCCTTGCCCGTAAATTGCATAATTTCCTTCTCACCTTTACACTGAATTGCTATTTCATAGGCTGGGATGCTTTACGCTTAGACAGTTATTATCATTATATGTCCAATCTGAATTTTAGTCTAAACATTATGTTGCTTTGATTTGATTTCTAACCTATGGAAGATCTGTTCTACTGTAAATATTTACCTAGGTAAGCAAATGTTTAAATTGCAAAAATTCTCTTCGGTTCCACGCGGTTTTACCGTCACTCTAATCTGTTTCCATTTTGCCTTATGTAAGCTCACTCTAAGCAAGGAACTCAGTTATACTGTACTCTTCTGAGCGCTTAGTACAGTGCTCTGCACACAGTAAGCGCTCGATAAATACCATTGATGAGGACCATGTTCATTTTCATTAACCCATTGCTGTACATTCTCAAGAGAGTAGAACAGTGCTCTGCTCACTAAGTGCTCAGTAAACACCACTGATGATGATGATAATAATAATTACAGTATTTAAGTGCTTAACTATGTGCCAGGCGCCGTACTAAGTGCCGAATAATAATGACAGGATTTGTTAAGCGCTTACTTTGTGCCAGGCACTGTACTAAGCGCTGGGCTGGGTACAAGCAAATCAAGTTGGACACAGTCCCTGTCCCATGTGGGCCTCGCACTCTCAATCCCCATTTTACAGATGAGGTAACCGAGGCACAGAGAAGTGAAGTGACTTGCCCACGGTCACACAGCAGACAAATCGCAGATCCGGGATTAGAACCCATGACCTTCTGACTCCCAGGCCCGGGCTCTCGCCACTAGGCCATGCCGCTTCTCTAATCGTGTTGGTTTTTACTGATCCCCTTCTGTACTCTCCTGTGTGGAGTGAGAGTTCAATAAATGCCACGGATCAATCGATTGTGGCGTTTTTGCTTCTCCTCTGAAAGTGACTCACTTTTAATGCTGAGGTTGTGGGTTTGAGATTCAAGCAGGGTGGAGGTGGGAGACCAAAATGAATTTAGGAGCCAGAGAAATACAAACGAGCAGCTCCTTGACCCTTTCAAACCACATGATTGGTCACCAAATACTGGCAGTTCACAGCGTCTCCGGAATCCATTCCCTCCTTCCCCAGCCAAACTGCCACTAAACCGATTCAGGCACTGGCCATATCACAACTCGACTACTACTTCGACCTCTTTTTTAAAAAAATAGAATTTAATAAATGCTTATTTTGTGCCAAGCACTGCACTAAAATACTGGGATAGATATTTGATAATTAGATGGGACACTGTCCCTGTCCCATATGGGACTCACAGTCTGAGTAGGAGGTAGAAGAGGTATCCAGCGCTCTGCACATAGTAAGCGCTTAACAAATACCAACATTCTTATTAAAATCCCATTTTTCAGGTGAGAAAATGGAGGCAATGGGAAACGAAGTGACTTGCCCGGAAGACACGTAGCAGGAGAGTGGGAGAGTCTGGATTAGAACCAAGTCCCCGGGCCCTCAGGTCGCCGCTCTTTGCACCAGGCCACGCTGTTTCTCACTCGCCTCCGGCCTCCACCTCCTCCGGGCCATTCTGCTGCCCAGATCATTAATCGAAATCATCATGTTACGAGTCTCCCCGCTCCTCAAAATCCCCCTCCTCCTCCTCCTCCTCTGCTCATCTCCTCATCCAACCTTCAGCTTCAAGGCTGAAGCCTCTCTCTTCTCCCATTACACTCCAGCTCAATCACTTCATGCCTCTAAAGCCGACCTACTCACCGCGCCATACTTTTACCTCTCACCGTAAACCCCTAGCTCAGCGGAAACTCCCTCTTGATTCACATCCGGCAGACCCCCTCCTCTCCCCGTCTTCAAAGCCCTTCTGAGATCACCTCGCCTCCCGGAGTTCTTCCCTAATTAATCTCTCTACTCCCCACCTTATTTAATAATGACGGTATTTTTCTCAGCACTTACTCTACGACGAGCACTGTTCTAAGTGCCGGGGTTGTTACTGAGGTAATCAGGTTGGACACAGTCCGTGTCCCCCGTGGGGCTCACAGTCTTAGTCCCCATTTTCCAGATGAGGTAACTGAGGCACAGAGAGGTTAAGTGACTTGCCAGGGTCACACAGCAGACAAGTGGCAGAGCCCGGAGTAGAACCCAGGTCTTTCTCGCCCTCGGACCTTCGCCCTATCCACTAGGCCACGCTGCTTCCCGAAGCCACTGGGTCACGCTTATTTCCCACGACTCTTACCACTTGAATACTTTCACATCATCCAAGCTCTCGACGATCATTTCCCCATCCCCAGTTAGCATTTACCCACACGTCTTTAATTATGTACATCTCTTTGGACTCTCTCGCTTCCCCCTACGTGCCAGTTATTTTTGTATCCAGCTGCCCCATTAGATTTTAAGACCTGGAAGGCAGGGTTGGTGTCTGCAAATTCTACTGTACTCTCCCACGCCGTAATTCAGTGCTCCGCACAGTGTAAGGGCTCGATAAATACTCCTGATTTAATTACTGCCGGGCGGCTTTCAGTCGCAGAACCCCACTCGGACATAAAATGTTTCAAGTAATGAGCAATATTAATTGTCTATTTTAAAGCCTGGAGTGCTTTTAAAAGATGAGTCTTTAAATAAGGACATTCCCTCCCTCACCACGCGAGATCCTCGTTTTAATCCATTCCTTCTCGTGTTTATCTCAAGAAGGAAACTGGTTCCATTCCTGACAGTGTCGGGTGCGTTTTGGTTCTTTTCCCATATTTTTACCAAGAAAACTCTATGGATCCACTACCAGAAAGACTGTAGATGGAGGTGGGGCGTTCCGGGAAAGATGGGTTCGTGGCGTTGCTATGGGTCGGAAACGACTCGACGGCCTAAGACAAGAGGAGACTAGTTGTTGCATGATTTATTAAGCAACCGAGAACTTGATTATTTATAGGATTTAACTCTGTCCACGAGAGCCTTTCTCATCTCGATCATTCTGTCGGATGGGATGAGCATCTTCTATCTCTCTGAAATATTCCCTCTCAAGGCTTGCTGTCTTGGTAATGGGCGATAGTGTTATTTTTCTGGATTTCCAGCAGAAGAGAAAAGGCTCTGGGGGGCACGGGAAGATCTCCAAGGGCAGGAGTAAGATGACTGAGTACAGAATGTGGATTTCTGAGCCCAGGAAACTGGGGTTTGGTTCTTTTTTTCTTTTTTACTGTATTTGCTGAGCGCTTACTATGTGCTAGGCCCTATAGTAAGCACTGGGATAGATTAATCAATCGATCAATCAGTGATATTTATTGAGCGTTAACTAGATGCTGAGCAGTGAATCAAGCGCTCGGGAGAGGACAAATCAACCGAATTAGCAGACGCATTCCCTGCCCCAAATGAGATTCCAGTTGAGAGACAAGCTCATCGGGCCCTGTTCCTCATGGGGCTCACGGTCTTAATCTCCCTTTGACAGATGAGGAAACTGAGGCACAGAGAAGTGAAGTGACTTGCCCAAAGTCACAGAGCAGACGCTTGGCAGAGCGCAGATTAGGATCCAGGTCCTCTGACTCCCAGGCCCGTGCTCTTTCTACTAGGCCATGCTGCTTCTCATAGTTTTTTCACAGAGATGGAAAAGAGACTCGGAGGAGAGCGTAGGAGAGGGGAAGAGAAGGGCGCTGTGTGGCCCAGTGGTGAGTATATAAATAAATTGTGGTATTTGTTAAGCGCTTACTATGTGCAAAGCACTGTTCTAAGCGCTGGGGGATACAAGGTGATCAGTTTGTCCCACGTGGGGCTCACAGTTTTAATCCCCATTTGACAGATGAGGTAACTGAGGCACAGAGAAGTTAAGTGATTTGCCCAAGGTCACCCAGCTGACTAGCGGATATGGACCTCCAAGTGGGAAGACAAGCATTCTAAAGTCATACCACTGACTTTCAACTGTAAAGTCACTGGGGGCGGGGTATACTTCTATCTTCCCCGTTCTATCCTCCTCTCCTAAGCGCTTAGTACAGTGCGGAGCGCACAGTAAGCACTCAATAAATAATACTGATCGACTGATTGATCGATTGAAAGTCAGAGGAAGGGAGAGGTGTGTTCGGGTCATCAAACACGGAGCAGGAGCAGGTCCTGTTGAGGTTTAACGTGGAGACCCGGTGCGACTGGCGGGTGACGACGGCAGAGGAAGCCCGTGGAGACCAGGCCGGTAACTCGGTAGGAGATAGATGCACGTATTGTGCAGGTGGACGGATAAAAGCCAAATTTAATGACATCGGTTCTCTCTCATCCCCTCGTGAGCTGGTGGGACTACTCCATCAAAGTCCAGGCAGTTCTAAGAGATAAAAGCTACTCCCTTTCATCGGTCCTGTTAGCATTCACATTAGGAAACCCCATTCTCCTGACAAAGACTGTAACAAGGACAAAAAAATGTCATTCGCTCAGCTCCTTCCTGGAACGATAAGAGAACGTGGCCGTAATGAATTTTATTCCTGGGAACATATTTTCTTGAGGATGAAAGATGACGACACAAATATGTTTGTTCTCACAACAAAGCTTGTAATGAGAGTTTGGAGAACAAGGTTCTGTGGAGAGACTCTCTAATTTCCAAACCGAGGTCCATTATAATGCTTTCATTGTATCAATATCATGGCCAAGGGCTATTGCAGTACAGAGAACAGATCAGGAGCTGGGATTTAAAAAAAAAAAAAATCACTCAACCGTAACAACTTAGCCTGTGAACCCCGGGTGTCCAAACTAATTTTCTTTGTTTCTGCCGCAGCGCTTAGTCCGGTGCTTTTTTTATTTTATTCGTTAAGTGCTTATTATGTGCCGGGCACTGTACTAAGCCCTGCGGTAGATAAAAGCTGACCACTTTGGACCCAATCCCCGACTCATCCAGGGTTCACGATCTTAATCCCCATTTTAGAGACGAGGTAACTGAGGCTTAGGGAAGTTCAGCAACTTGCCCAAGATCTCACACAGCAGAGAAGTGGACGATCTGGGATTAGAACCGTGGTCCTTCTGACAACAGACAGATAAACACTGGCAGAAAGCATCAGCGTTAAAGAAGCAGGGTGGCTTAATGGAAAGAGCACGGGCTTGGGAGTCAGAGCTCCTGGGCTCGCATCCCCACTCCACCACGTGTCAGCTGTGTGACTTTGGGCAAGTCACTTAACTTCTCTGGTCTCCGTTCCTCATCTGTAAAATGGGGATGAAGACCGTGAGCCCCACGTGGGACAACCTGTTAACCTTGAATCTATCCAAGCGCTTAGAACAGGGCTCGGCACATAGTAAGCGCTTAACAAATACCATCGTTATCATGATTATTATCAGCCAATGGTAATTTTGGTTGGTGTGTTCTGTTGGGTCCAGATAGTTATGCGAATGCTATTTTTAGGGAGACCTCTGAGATGAAATCTCTCCTCAGATACTGCAGGAAAACTGGGCGGTCAGTAAAGTCAAGCCAGGCTGTTGAAAGGGTCAAACATTCTTGTCACACTATTATAATCGAGAGAGCAGACCAAACATTCAAACTGTCCTCTTTCCTCATGAGAGAAACTATAATGAGAAAATAAGAAGCTCGATGAACCTATTACCTTTGATGGAGAAAATAATAGGATTACTTTGGTGCAATGAGTTTGCAACTTCTTCCTTCGAGAAGGACACTGTCGAATCAACAATTATGGTCACCGAAAATATGTGTTACCAGTGAAATTTTAGGTTATTAAGACCGAAAGATTAAAAAAAAATCTAATTTATTTTGCAAATTGATGCCACTTCCATTTATATGTTGCGGTGCCTCCTCACCGAGATGTCTTTGCAGCAGTTAAGAAAGGCTGGCCTGGATCGAACTGGAGAGGAAGAAGAAATTTCCTCACTTTAGAGAGATACCTCAAGGGGCTATCTTGAGGGTATCTTACTTTAGTCTTTTCTCAGTGATGGGGCTGTGTCTTTCATCTTGCTTTTGCTTCACTGATTAGCATTCTATATCCATGGTGTGAAGCCCGTTTGGCTTTGAACTGAGGTTAGCTAAACGTACGAGGGATGTTCAAACGAAATATTGTTCACTCAATAAAAATTAGGAAACCATCTTTAACCCCCACCTTCCTGGTCACGCCACCGGATCTGCCCTTTAGAATTCATGAACAGTCTATTCATTTAATTACAAGAGTGGCATCTGTTAAGCACAGACTGTGTGCCAACCACTATACTGAGCACTGGGGCAGACACCCGGTAATCAACTCAGACCCAGTCTCTGTCCCACGTGGGGTTCCCTGTCTAGATAAGCGGGAAAATGTGTGTTCAACCCCTATTTTACAGATGAGGAAACTGAGGCCCAGATCTTATAAGTGTCTTGTTCAAGGTCAAACTTGCAGACAAGATGCGGGGTTGGGCTTTAACCCTGGTATTTTATCAATCGCTTCCTCCGAATCAAGTCCCAAGCTAAATGTAGATGGCAGTACACGATAATCAGTTCGGACAAAGCCCCCGTCCCAAGCACCCTCACGGTCGAAGAGGTAGGGAGAGAAGATATCATATCCATTTATCCTTTTCCTTATCCTTGTATTTTACAGAGAGGTGAAGTGACTCACCCAAGGTCATCCAGCGGGAAACGGTTGGAGTCAGGATGAGAACCTATTTCTCCTAATTTCCAATCCCAAACTCTAGTTATCCAGTTGCAGAGTCGTGCATTTTCTCATCCGTTGCTCCGATTTGACGTTTTTCTAAATGGTGCATTTTATCTGTGCCTCCTTGTCTCCTCCTTGAACTTGTAAGTGCCTTGAGGACAAGGACCTTTTCTTTTTTCTTCTATTGGGCATTTCCAAGGGTTAAGCAGATCGCCCTGCATACGACAGGTTTCCAGGGGGGCCTGCTCATGGTGACGATGATGATGATGATGATGATGCGATAATTAGGTCAGAAGCAGCTTGGCCTAATGGATAGACCCCGAGCCTGGGAGTCAGGACTTGGGTTCTAATCCTGGCTCCACCACTTTGCTGTGGGACCTAGGGCAAGTCACTTCGCTTCTGTGGACCTCAATTACCTCCTCTGTAAAATGGGGCCCCCTCTCGGGGTCACAACGGGAGAGTTCCCAGTACGCTACCATTCTCGACTCCAGGAGGGAGAGTCAGGCAGAGGCAGTGGGAGAGAGCGGAAGACAATCTGCTACAAGTCAAAACTCACTTGTGCTGGGCAGCGGCGGCGTGGGAGAGAGTCGAGGGCGGAGACTCAAGTTGACTGTGTGGAAGGAGCCGTACTTTTACCAAGAAAACTCTCTGCATCCTCTACCAGAACAATTGCTGATGGAGGTGGGGTGTCCTGGGAGAGACGTGTCCGTGGCACTGCTATGGGTCAGACATGAGTTGACAGCATGAACAAGTGAAATGGGGACTAAGACTGTGAGACTCATGCAGGACGGGGACTGTGTCCAAGCTGATTAAATTGCATCTACCCTGGTTCTTAGGACAGTGGTTGACACGTATTAAGTGCTTAGCAAATGCATTTTAAAAAAAAATGAAATCAGTTTTACAAAATGAAGAAATAACATGACTAAATGCATCGTAAGGCGGTCTCAAGTATCGAAGCTCTTTTTGCGCAGACCCCCGTTTTTACTGGGCATTAATAATAATAATAATGTTGGTATTTGTTAAGCACTTACTATGTGTCAAGCACTGTTCTAAGTGGTGGGGTAGATACAGGGTAATCAGGTTGTCCCATGTCGGACTCACAGTCTCCCATTTTACAGAGGAGTTAACTGAGGCACAGAGAAGTTCAGTGACCCAGCTGACAAGCGGTGGAACCAGAATTAGAACCCATGACCTCTGACTCCCAAGCCCGTGCTTTCCACTAAGCCATGCTGCCTTAATAATAATAATGTTGGTATTGGTTAAGCGCTTACTATGTGCAAAGCACTGTTCTAAGCGCTGGGGTAGATACAGGGGAATAGTATCCTAGACATTGATAGGCGGTTAATAGCACCAACTCTGATATATATGTGTAAATGTAAAGAAAAACAATTTCTTTAAGAAGCGATATCACCTTTCCGCTCAGTCCTTAATTCCTATTTTAATGATGAATTCATACAAACCAGAATGTAAACACATTTAGAAAGTTTTCTGAAAATTGAAACCAGCCCTCATCATGGTAATTGTATTCCCTTCGCCTATTTAGGAATCAGTCTTCTTAAGCAGTATTGTATTAGAATAATGAGATAATTCGCATATGCAGATTGCTCAAATCCAAAATTATGCCTCGGACACATTAACAGGAAATATTAGACTTAATGATAATTTCACATAAGAAATATCTTCATATTTCTAGACCAATCACACAAAAGGGGAATAATCAAAAGCTGATGGACTGAACATCAAAAAAAAAACCAACCCATAAAATGGTGTATAGAGATAGAATCGTGTCCTGGGACTGACCAAACAATGGCCTTGGCTTGTACTGGATAGAGCACGGACCTGGGCGTCAGCAGGTCATGGGTTCTAATCCCGATTCCACCGCTTGTCCGTCGCGTGACCTTGGGCCTCAGTTACCTCATTTGTAAAATGGGGATTAAGGCTGTGAGCTCCACAAGGTACAGGGACTGTGTCCAACTCGATTTGCTTGTATCCACTCCTGTGCTTAGTTCAATGTCAGGCACATAGTAAGGGCTCAGTAAATGCCACAATTATTATTATTTTGGTCTAATATTTCCCCGTACTGCTGGGATTTCCAAACAATTCTTAAGAATTCTTTGGCTGAGAAAACGGAGAATAGTAGCCGGGGAATAGAACCGAAAGGGCTAAAGAAAACCGCTTTCAGTTTATCACTTTTCACTTCCTCCTTCATTTGAACTACATTCCTCCCCATGGGATCAGTGACATAGGTAACTTTTGAATTTTTCCAACTTTCGAATTCCTTCTTTAGGAGCCTCTGCTCTTCCTGCCTCATTTCCATTTAGGACAGCCTCCCCACTGAACCATCGGAGTCCACAACCCACCACCCACCCACCCACCTGATTTTTTCCCAGAGATGCTGAGAGATTTAATGAGATTTAATGACTTGTAAAGTAGTAACAATTCCTTGGAGGGAAGGTGTGTGGTGATGACACAAGGCATTTAAGAAGGTCTTAGAATGAACCTGGGAGCTATTTGAGACTCAGGCTTTGACTGCCTGAAGTTCCAATTTCCTCTTTCCTTCCCTCGCCCACACTGATGACTCCAGTTTTAAACCTTTGCGGGGGTTCAGAAGCAGTGTGGCCTCGTGGAAAGAGCACAGGCCTGGTTGCCAGAGGAGCCGGGTTCTAACCCTGGTTCCGCCACTTGTTGGCTCTGCCGCCTTGGGCAAGTCACTTGGCTTCTCTGTCCCTCAGTTTGGTCATCCGTAAAATGGGGATTGAGAACCTTTTTTCCCTTTTACTTAGACTGTGAGCCTCGTGTGGAACAGGAGCTATCACCCTGATTAGCTTGTATCTACCCCAGTGCTTACAGCAGGGCTAGACACAGAGCTAGAACTTATTTTTATGACTGAGCCCTCCTTTCCTCTTCTCTCACTTCCTCCTCTGTCACCCTGACTTGCTCCCTTTATTCACCCCCCTCCCAGCCCCACAGCACTTACGTACCTACTTATAATTTATTTATTCATATTAATGTCTGCCCCCCCCCCCCCGCAGACTGTAAGCTCATCTTGGACAGGGAATTTGTCCATTTATTGTTATATTTTACTCTCCCAAGCATTTAGTGTGGTGCTTTACACTCAATAAGCTGCTCATTAAATATGATTAAATGAATGAATGAATATTATCATTATCATTGCTATTATTATTATTGTTCACCCCGCGACGGTGCTAGCCCATAGGAATAACGTTATTCCTCTGCTCAAGCAGAAAGAAAAAAATGAAACCAAGCTTTGGGTCATCATGAGAGTGGTTTAACTGTTTTCTCAAAGTCAGTGCAGGCTGCTTGTGCAGAACATTTTCTTCTTGTTAGCCAATTTTCTGTCCATCTCAGCACAGTTAGCAATCCACCTCTCAGGGTCTTTGGATCCAGCACAATTGGGCCCTTGCAGAGGTCATTATTCTGAGCTGAAAAGTTGGAGTGGGAAATGGCCCGGCTGTTGTCTCCCCTAATGGGAGCCCAGGAGTTAAAAAGAAACACACTGAACATATCCATTCAAAGACATCTTGTTGGCAATTGCCAAACACTTATTTTTGACGCTTTTAAAATATCCTTCAGCTTTGACATCCCACTTGGAAGTACACTCTTCCGCTTCCAGCCTTGGGTTTGGGCGGCGTATAGCTCAGAATAAATGAAGCACGGGTCCAGTGATGAGGAATTCCAAACATCCGTCACCATTTCAGTTCCCTGAGTCCAAAGCCAATTCAAGGGGGTGTTCTGTCTAGGTTAATTGTACACGGGAGGCTAGGATCTGTTATGATTATGCACCATGTTGCATAGAATGCTCCAGAATGGTTACTTGGAAGGGTCAGTGTGCGATTGTGGATGATGAAACTTGTGAAGATGAAGATGAAGGTTGCGGCTTTAAAAAACACCACTACCTTGTCTCCTTCTACAACCCGGCCTGCACATTTCAGTCCTCCAGTGCTGACCTCCTCAGTGGGCCTCGATCTCACCTACCTCACCGCCAACCCACTAGCTCACGTCCTGCCCCCGGCCTGTCTCCCCCAGCTCTAAACTATAAGCTCACTGTGGCAGGGAGCATCTCTGTTTACCATTTTATTGTACTCTCCCAAATGCTTAGTACAGTGCTCTGCACACAGTAAGCACTCGATACATACGACTGAATGAACGAAAGCTGGGGAATAGGAAGCAGTGTATTCTGGAGAATGAATGCTGGGAGAGGAAATGGATGAGCAAAAGGGATTTAATCATGGCTTACTCATGCAGAAGGAGCTGGAATTTTGCTTTATTTAATGCTTTATTGAAATGCTTACTACGTGTCAAGAACTGTGCTGAGCTTCCTTTGAAATACTTCCTAGTACTTAATATAATGAGATGCGTAAAGCTGGGTATTGAGGTGGTAAGAAGTGAAGAAGAGGAGAAAAGAGGGAGAGAAGAAGAAGAAAGCGAAAGAAAGAAGAAAACGGTGGGGGAGGAGGAAGGGAAAGAAGAAGGAATGGAGTAGAACAAGAAGACGAAGAGATGTCAGAGGAGAAGGAAGCGAAGAAGAAGGAAAATGCTTGAGAAGGTGGAGAAAGAAGAGAGGTAGAAGAAAAGGATTATTAGATCGTAAATTCTGGAGGGCAAGGATGAAGCCAACCAATTCATTCGAATGATACTCTCCCAAGCACTTAGTATAGTGTTCCACACACAGTAAATACTTGACAGATACTATTATTTGATTGACTGAGGTGGAGGAGATAGTGAAAATGGAGAAAGAAGAGGCAAAGGATGAGGGCCAGGAAGACGATGAAGAGTGAAAGGAGAAAGAGGAGTCATAGAAGAAGGAGAAGAAAGAAAACTCAATTTGAAAAGTAAGCACCTGGAAATCACGCCGTGCTCCCTGGGCGGCCTTACCCAGCCATCGAAAGCCAGCCATCGCTTGGCGGCGCAGCAACTAACGACGTAACAAACCGGCCATCCTTCCCTCCCTTTCCTCTCCTCCCTTATCTGCTTTTTTCCAAAGGAAATGCCTTTCCCCTTCAGTTCTTTCCTAATGACTTAGCAAGCACACATTCATCGAGAACTGCTGGGAGCCAACTGCCATCCTCTGATTGATCAGCACATGAGGAAGGATATTGGATCCAGCTGGGCATCTCGAAAAAGGATGGATTTGAGACTGCATTTTTCTGGGCTTGGCGGAGGCCTTCGAAGGGATCTCTTCTCTCCAACCCAGCGTCTCCAGTGGCTGTCGGTAATGTCAGCATCCAGCTGCTTACCGCCAATGCAACTGGAAGCCAAATGGCGTGTGCTCTGCTCTGCCTGGTGCTCATGGCAGCCTGAACGGGAGGAGGAGGAGGAGGAAGAGGAGGAAGAGGATGAGAAGAACAAGGAGGATGAAATGGAGGAGGCGGAGGAGGAGGAGGAGATTCTGGCTTCCGCTGGCACGTTAAGGATCTCCTCCAACACCCAAAACACATTATCTCCTGGCTCCCAGGCTACAATCTATTCTCATCTGCAGAGCAAACAGTTAGTGGCAGGCTAAAATCCCAGTAAAGGACTGGAAGCTAAACTCAGATGAAGAATGGCAATAGCTCAGCTGGGAAGACTTCCGTGCCAGAGGACAGAGAATGTTTCAAATATGGCAGTGGGAACACACATATCTCTGACTTTGGGTGAGACCTCAGAGATTTCTCCGCTGGGGTGATCTCCACAACTTCTTCTTCCTTCTCCTCCTCTCTTTCCTCATTTGTCTTCATCTCCCTTTCTTCTTCCTTTTTTTCCTTCTCTTTCTCTTCCTCCAACACCACCACCTCCTCTTCTTCCTCTTCTCCTAATTGGCCATCTTCTCTTCCTCTTTCTGGCCCTCCCCTTCTTTCTCCTCTCCCTCCTCTTCTTTCTCTTCTACCTCGTTTTCCTCCTTCTCTTCCCCTACCTCCACCACCTCCTCCTCTTCTTCCCATTCCTTCTCCTACTAGGCCAAATTCTCTTCCTCCTCCTAATCCTCCCCTTCTTTCTCCTCCCCCTGCTCTTCCTCTTCTTCTTCCTTTTCCTACTCTTCATCAGCTAGGTGTTCTGTCGGTTGCACTGAAACCTCCTCCAGGAAGTCTTCCCTGACTGATTTCCCAACTCCTCTCATTTTTTTCCCTCCCTTCTGTATCCTCTATGCACTCGCGTCTGTATATCCCAAACCCTTAGAGACTCATCCCATCCCTGCTCTTGTAGCTCAGTACACAGTACATCCTTGCATGCTTAGTCACCTCCTCCATCTGTCTGTCTCCCCTTTTAGTTTGTAAGCTCCTTGTTATAATAGTTGAGGTATTTGTTAAGTTCTTACTATGTGCCAGGCCCTGTTCTAAGCTCTGGGGTAGATTCAAGGTAATCGGGTCTGACACAGTCCCTGTCCCACCTAGGGCTCACAGTCTTAATCCCCATTTTACAGATGAAATAACTGAGAGACAGAGAAGTTAAGTGACCTGCCCAAGGCGACCCAGCAGATGTATGGTGGAACAGGAATTAGAACCCTTGACGTCTGACTTACAGGCCCATGTTCTTTTCACTGTGCCACACTACCTGATTTATTGTTCTCTTCCAGGCACTTAGTATAGTGCTCCGCACTGTGTAAGTGCTCAATAAATTCCACTGATTGATGAGTTTTCTGAGCTAAGGATAAGGCTTTTCTGACCATCGTTAAATCAATCAATCAATCAGTGGTATTTATTGAGCGTTTACTATGTGCAGAGCAATAATAATAATAATGTTGGTATTTGTTAAGCGCTTACTATGTGCCGAGCACTGTTCTAAGCGCTGGGGTAGACATAGGGGAATCGGGTTGTCCCACGTGGGGCTCACAGTCTTAATCCCCATTTTTACAGATGAGGGAACTGAGGCACAGAGAAGTTAAGTGACTCGCCCACGGTCACACAGCCGACAAGTGGCAGAGCTGGGATTCGAACTCATGAGCCCTGACTCCAAAGCCCGTGCTCTTTCCACTGAGCCACGCTGCTTCTCCAACCTAAAAGGTTGGGAGAGTGCAGGGCAGCAGATTTAGCAGAAACTCTCACTGCCCATAATGAGCCTACAGTCTAAAATCTGAAGTTCCCTCTCTCCTTCAAACCATCTGTATTCGAATCTTACCCCACTCCCATTATGGAAAGGTGTCAATCAGTAACGGAGTCAGTCGGATTTACTGAGCTCTTACTTTGATCGGAGCACCCTACTAAGTGCTTGGGAGAGTACATTATGACAATATAACAGACACATTTCCTGCCCACAGTGAGCTTACAGTCTAGAGAGAGATTTGCCCTACATATGCACCTCAATAAAGACGAAGAACAGTAGAAGAAAAGCATTATTAGATTGTAAAATCTGGAGAGCAGGGCTCATGTCTACCAACTCAATTGTATGATACGCTCCCAAGCACTCAGTACAGGTGACTGGTGGATTGAGATGGAGGAGGTGGTGAAACCTGGAGAGAGAAAGGTGACGGACCAGGGTGGGGAAGAAGAGTGAAAGGACAAAGAGGAGTCTAATGCAGTCCACGAGAGCAGGGAATTTCCTTTTGATAGCATTCAAGTCGAATTCGGGTGAAAGACTGAAGCTTAAATTCCAACCTCACGAAGGCCAATTAAGCACTTACTATGTGCCAGGCACCATACTAAGCTCTGAGGTAGATACAAGCTAATCAGTTGGTTAGAGTCCCTGGCCCACGTGGGGCTCAGAGTCTTAATTCCCATTTGACAGATGAGGAAAGTGAGGCACCAAGAAGTCAAGGGACGTGCCCGACATCACAGAGCAGATTAGTGGTGGAGGAGGATTGAAAACCCACTTCTTTCTGACTTCCCGGCCCGTGCTCTATCCACTAGACCACGTTGCTTCTCAGAATTTCCTGGTGAAACTCTGACCTCAGGTCAGTTTGGGCCGTGAGTAGTTACTGTAGGTGCGGAAGACCCACGGGAGACGAAGGGGAAGCACTGGCTTTCAACTCTTAAATATATCAGGCTTCAGAAAATTAAGAATATTTAGCAGGGCAGCAATATGTGTCACAAAAGACTGAATAGAACATTGATTCTCCACATCCAAAACTACCACTGATTTATCTAACCTCTCTGGTGTTCTGCTTATAATGGAAATGGAAATGAAAAAAACAAAGCTAAACAAAACAAAAACCCTGCAGAGCTACCAGCTAATAAAATGTTATTTGTATATGCAAAACACTTCAATTATTTAGTGCAATTAAACTAATATACCAAGAATCATTTGGAAGGAGAATGCCTTTGTAAAAAAAAATCCCTTTCAAGAGGAAAAAAATGAAATATTTGTGCAGTAATTTTGAGGACAATGAAAGCATGAAATGGACAAAAAGAATCAGTCGTCAGTATTTAATGTTTATCATTACAAAAAATAACTCTCAGCTGGTTTCTTAATTAGCGAGATGCATTACTCTTGTTGATACAAAAAAGATAATTTCTGAGGAACGTAACTTCCTGCTCAGACTTGGCTGATCCTCAGTTCCCTCAAAAATATGCAGCAAGGATGAGAAGAGAATCGCACAGGCGTAATCTTTTCCTCGTTGTTCTGTCTCGGGGCTTGGGGGTTACGTTTCTCACACTGTCCTTGTTGAGGAATGATCCTTTATCGCCCCTCAACTCCGAGACCTGAGAACAAGACTGTTCTGTGCTTTGCCGAGTTCCTTTCTTTAGAGAATTTGTCAGGACAATCACCTCACACTTCTCCACGCTCCTGCATGGGAAGGAACCTGTTAAGGGTTAGGTAAGGGCTGATTGAAGCTCCTGGAGGTCTAAGGTCCTATAGCTGGCTCTGGGATCCATCAATCAATCATATTTATCGAGGCCTTCCTGTGCGCAAAGCACTGTACTGAGTGCTTGGGAGAGTACACTATAGCAGATACACTATGAACTATAACACTATAACATTACCCTATTTATTTTGTTAATGAGATGCACATCACCCTGATTCTATTTATCTGTTACTGTTTTAATGAGATGCTCTTCCCCTCGATTCTATTTATTGCCATTGTTCTTGTCTGTCCGTCTCCCCCGATTAGACCGTAAGCCCATCAGAGGGCAGGGACCGTCTCTATCTGTTACTGATTTGTCCATTCCAAGCGCTTAGTACAGTGCTCTGCACATAGTAAGCGCTCAATAAATACTATTGAATGAATGAATGAACGAACAGAGTTGGTAACACTGTATATAGTTTTACTACCCTATTTATTTTGTTAATGAGATGTACATCCCCTTGATTCTATTTATTGCTATTGTTTTTGTCTGTCTGTCTGTCCCCCGATTAGACCGTAAGCACGTCAATGGGCAGGGATTGTCTTTATCTGTTACCGAATTGTACATTCCAAGCACTTAGTCCAGTGCTCTGCACATAGTAAGCGCTCAATAAATACTATTGAATGAATGAAAGAACACATTCCCTGCCCACAAGGAGCTTACGGTCTAGAGGAATAGAAGGAGAGATCAAGTTTCGGGAGGGAGAGAGTTGTTGAGGAAGTAAATTTTTGCATAAAGGGAGAAGAGGTTGAGTAAGGAGTGCTGTTACTCTGGGAGGAGGTAGAGTTTGGAGGTCTCTGTATGGGAGAGAGCCATTTTGCAACTAAAGATTGCGAGGGATAATGAAAGAAGACAGATTAGGAAGTTGTGTCTGGGGATTGGTAATTCAGAGTTGGTGAGGTTAGCAATGCTATAATGACCACTGCTTCCTAGGCTGATTATGCAGATTTATCTTCTGCCTAAGAAATTGAGAAAACTCTCTGCCACAGCTGTGGGAGCTAAATTGCAGAACAAACTCTATTTTGAAAACTTTGAAAATTGTCCAAAGGAGAAAATGATAAGATGGAGTCTGTGAGGGCAAACCTTCTAAATCAGCCTCCGTTTCTGGATTTGTCAGGGAACGCTTGTTTTGGCTTGTGTTTCCTGATTTTGCTTTCATCCCTGGGTATAGTATATGCCCACTCAGAAATGTCCAACTCCCTACGCTGAAAAGCTAGCCTCTTAATGGTGAACAGCCATTTGTTTCTGATAGAATAAATATGCAAAGCTTAGATAGGATTTAACTGTTTGGGCTGCCTTAATAATTAAGTTAAGCTTCTCAATAAAGTCATAACGAACTCTGACAAAGGCAGGAGGGCTTTGGTAGAATATATGCTGAACGGAGATGACTGGTCAATTATTTCCTTTGCCTCTTGGTGCAGGAAAAATAAACGGCAAAGATTTCCTCGATTCTACAAGGATTTTAATGCCATGACCTTCTTCTCCTTCACCCTCTCTCCTCCCATCCCCTCCCCAAGTTTCTTTCCACAGAATTAAAGCCCTGAAAGGGCCTAAATATATCAGATTCAACCGTTTTTCTCCAGGCAAAATGCAATGGGAAACAAAACATTCTCTCTTAGTTTAAGATCTCATCTAGAGAGGCCATCTGTAAGAAATGGCTTAACACCTCCTCATCAAGAAAGGCAGACACTATCTCATAAAAAAAAAAAATTGTTTTTCTGGTTAGACATGTATTGAGCCAGCCCAGGGCACCCTCCTGGCCTAGTTGATAAGTGGTCACGGATCGATTTTTCTGAAAGTCACGTTCCATGTCTAGAATGATAGAAATTGGATGAATCTATATCATTTCTTGGTCATAATTAGTCTATTCCAAGATGGGAAATACCTTAGGTACAATAAACACTTGTTCCCCATTTTCACCTGGCTATGAAACTGAAGATTAAATGCTTCCAATATACAATAGCAAGTATCAATCACTGGTATTGATTGAGCCCTTACCATGTATGAAGAACTGTACTGAGTGCTTGGGAGAGATAAGATAAGATCAAAGATAAGCAACCCGATTATTTGTGACAGGAGCTAATGTAACTTAGAGCTCTTGGTTTGCTTTTTTTTTTTTTTCTGAGCTCCTGCAGGGTGTGCTTCAGGCCGTTAAAACCTCAATCCATTACAACCAGTCAATGAAATTTATTGAATGCTTACTGTGTGCAGAGCACTGTACTAAAAGCTCAGGAGAGTACAATAGAGCAATATAATACCGCATACCAGGTTGAACCCCAACACAACTTTCACAGAAACCTTCGATTTTATTTAATCTTTAATGTCTGTCTCCCCCTCTAAACTCTAAACCCATTTTGGGCAGGGAACATGTCTACTAACTCTAATATATTGTACTCTCCCCAGCTCTTATTTGAGTGGTCTGCCCATGGTAAGCACTCAATAAAGACCGCTGATTGATTTATTGATGTTTGGTGTCCCACTGTTTGCAAACTTTGTCAATCTCCCAGAATCCTCGATGGCCTTCTTGATTCCATTTTATACTTCCTTATCAATCTGTGCTCTGCTGTATGGTGTGCTGCCTTGGTAGCAGAATTCACTGACGATATAATAATTATGGCATTTGTTAAGCGCTTACTATGTGCAGAGCACTGTTCTAAACGCTGGGGTAGATATAGGGTAATCACATTGTCCCACGTGGGGCTCACATTTTTTAATCCCCATTTTTACAGATGAGGTAACCGAGGCACAGAGAAGGTAAGTAACTTGCCCAAGGTCACACAGCAGACAAGTGGCGGAGCCGGGATTAGAACCCATGACCTCCGACTCCCAAGCCCGGGCTCTTTCCACTAAGACTAACTGCACTGTTTTGGTACCCTTACCGACCAGCTAGTGCGTAGAACCCGATACCGTGGAATCTAACTTTTCCGTTGCTCCTGGGTCACTGAGCCTCACCATCTCTAACTCAGTCCACTCTAATATCATGTTCTCTTAGGGCTTCTGACCTGTTTTGCTGGAGCAGGGCCAGGAGAGACTGAAGCCATAGTAGAATGGCTTTTTGAATTTTGGAATCTTGGGAAATCTGTGGTTGCCGTGATAATAGCACTTACCTGTGGGGTGAGAGGCCCAAAAAGTATTCTGGATTTCCGATTTTCTCTGTTGCTGTCCTTGGGTTCTTATGCTGTTTCGTCTTTGCATATTTAATCTTTCCTTCTGTGACTATAGCCAAATTGACAGTCCCCCTGCTTTTAGTATTATCCCCTAATGATAATACTATTCCCATTACCACCGCTAATCATAATAATGGTATTTGGTAAGAACTTATTACATGTCAAACACTGGACTAAGCGCTGGGGTAGAGACGAGACAATCAGGGCAGATACAGTCCCTGCCCTTCATGGAGCTCATATCAATCAATCAATCGTATTTATTGAGCACTTACTCTGTGTAGAGCACCCTACTATGTACTTTGGAGAGTACTATGCAACAGAATTAGCAGACACATTCCCCTCCCATAATGAGCTTACAGTCTAGAGGAGGAGACAGGCGTTAATATGAATGAATAAGTAATTTATGATACATAGTTGAAAGACAAGTACATAAGTCCTGTGGGGTTGGGGGTGGGACAAATATCAAACGTCCAAAGATCAGAGAAGGGAGTAGGAGGAAGAACAGGTATTGAATCCCCATTTTATAGATGGGGAAACTGAGGCTCAGAGAAGCGAAGCGATTTGCCCAAAGTCACACAGCAGACAAGTGGCAGAGCCAAGATTAGAGCCCAAATCCTCTGACTTCCAGACCTGGGCTCTATCCAGGAGGCTGTGCTCCTCCAGAATCTTATTTATTCTTTATCGTATTATTTTCAGGACAGTGCTTGGCACCAAGTAGAACCTCAGTAAATACCATTGAATGAATGAAATAACCAATCAATCAATAGTATTTACTGAGCATCTACTGTGTGCAGGACACCATGCTAAGCATTTGGGAGAGTTCGACCTAACGGTATAACGGACCCACTCCCTGCCCACAACGAGCTTGTAGTCTAGAGGGGGAGGCACACAATGATATAAATGAACGAATTATGGATACCTGCATAAATGCTGCGGAGTTGGGGGTGGTGATGAAGAAAAACGAGCAAGTCAGGGCGACTCAGAAGGGAGTTGGGAAAGAGGAAATGAGGGTTTAATCCGGGAAGGCGTCTTGGAGGAGACGTGGCTTCAATAAGGCTTTGAAGGTGGGGAGGGTAATTGTCTGTTGGATACGAAGAGGGAGGGTGTTCCAGGGAGGCAGGAGGTTGATCAGACGTCAGAGCGAGATAGAAGAGATCGAGGTACAGGGAGAAGGTTGACATTAAGGAAGGTAAGGACCGGGTTGTAGGAGAGTGGTGAGGTGAGGTAGGAGAGGGCAAGGTGATTAAGCGCTTTAAAGCCAGTGGTAAGGAGTTTCTGTTTAATGCAGAGGTGGTTGGGCAACCATCGGTGGTTCTTAGGGAGTGGGAGAATATGGACTGAACCTTTTTGTAGAAAAATGATCTGAGCAGCAGAATGAAGTATTGGACAGAATGTGAGAACCTGGCCCCTTCCGTGACAAGCTGAAGGTCCTAGCAGAACCTTGATGAAATGTGGAATGAGGATATATCCCCATTCATTGTCCCAGCAGTTCTTCAGAAATTTAATCTCCACCATGGAATTCTAAGTATTTATTCGGCGATTATAAATTCCTTTACGACTGAGTTCGTGCCTCACCGTGACCCCCTTAATATTTGTTTAGTGCATTGTTCTGTACAAAATAAGTACTCGGTCAATACCGTTGACTGATCGATCGTTTAATCGATTGAGCACCGACTCCCCTCCACTAGAATCTCTTCCGCCAGCGAGGGACTTCTGGAAGATTGGCCTTCTTCCAAGAGACAGGAAGATCCGTTCAACGAGAGCCGGTACCCGGAGGAAAATCGAGGCTGAAGTTGACACTTAGCCTTGTCTAAAAATGGGGCATTTCATTTCAATATAGAGCTTTCCTTCTGTGCATAAATGAATACCGAATGCATCCAGAGGCCTTGTTTGTCTGCCCGCGGTCAGTCCATTTTAAAGCTGGAGCAGAAAAATATCGGCTGACCCTGGGTCCATAAATTACACCCTTACCTAATGAACTGTTGCCGGATTCATTTGAATGCAGCCGTCTTTATGAGGAGTGTGAATTTTCCCAGTGATTAAAGTGATTTAGACAGGAGTAGTTCAGGGTAGACAATATTCATTTAGGGATGAGTCATTATGTTCAGCACCAGTCTGGAACCTAATGAGCTGATGCAAATTCATTTAAATCACTTGGAAAATATATACAGAGGCTGCACGGTACCCGGAATCCGAAAGCCAAGAAACTTCATCCGAAAACAAGCCATTTTTAATAGACGGAACCAATAGAAAAGATTTCTTGGTTTTACCTATCTCTAGCTGTCCTTCATTAGCAAAGACCTGGGTTCTAATCCCAGTTCCGCCTCTTGTCATCTGTATAACCTTGGGCGGGTCACTTCGCTTCTCGCTGCCTCTGTAAACTGGGGATTGAGACTGTGAGCCCCAAGTTGGGCAGAGTCTGTGTCCAACCTGATTACCTTGCCTCTACCCTGGAGCTTAGAACAGTGCCCGGCAAACGGAAAGCGCTTCGCAAACATCATGAAAAGAGACATCCCTGATGAAGATGAAAAAACTGGCCTTCGTTCTGACTTCTGAGGGTATCACAGTTCCATAATTGCCCTTCTCACTGTTTTATAATTTTTAGAGACCTCACACATTTTTTCTTTACAGACATGTGGGTAGGGAACCTGTCTACCAGCCCCATTGTATTGTACTCTCCCAAGTGCTTAGTACAGTGCTCTGTGCTCTGGTAAGTGCTCACTAAATATGATTGATGGATTGATTGAGGACACCTGATTTCTAGTACAAGCTCTGTCCTTTTAGGCCCACAGTCTCCTTGCTATTCATCACAGGACCAGGGGAATCCTTGGTTAGTCCAGTAGCCCTCAAATTTTAAGAAACCACAGACTCTCCCCTGACTTCAAAGCCTTACTGAAGGCCCATCTCCTCCAAGAGGGCTTCCCTGACTAAACCCTCCTTTCCTCTTCTCCCACTCCCTTCTGCGTCGCCCTGACTTGCTCCCTTTATTTATCCCTGCTCCCAGCCTCACAGCACTTATGTCTGTAACTGTTATTTACTTATGTATATTAATGTCTGTCTCCCCCTCTAGCCTGGAAGATCAGTATGACCAGGGAATGTGACTGTTTATTCGTTCATTCATTCAATAGCATTTATCGAGCGCTTACTATGTGCAGAGCACTGTACTAAGCGCTTGGAATGTACAATTCGGCAACAGAGAGAGACAATCCCTGCCCAGTGATGGGCTTACAGTCTAATCGGGGGAGACGGACAAAAACAAGACAACTTAATCACAATAAATAGAATCAAGGGGATGGACACCTCATTAACAAAATAAATAGGGTAATAAAAATATAGACAAATGAGCACAGTGCCGAGGGGAGGGGAAGGGAGAGGGGGAGGAGCAGAGGGAAATGGGGGGGGGGGGAAGAGGGCTTAGCTGAGGAGAGGTGAAGTGGGGGGCAGAGAGGGAACAGAGGGAGCAGAGGGAAAAGGGGAAGGTCGGTCTGGGTAGGCCTCTTGGAGGAGGTGAGCTCTCTACCGTCCCAAGTACTTAGTACAGTGTTCTGTGCACAGTAAGTGTTCACTAAATTCCCCCTCTCCCGCCCTCTGCTCTTTCCCCTTCCCCTCCCCTCAGCACTGTGCTTATTGGTATATATTATTTATTACTCTATTTATTTTGTTAATGAGGTGTAAATCTCCACGATTCTATTTATCGTGATGATGTTGTCTTGTTTTGTTCTGTTTTGCTTTGCTGTCCGTCTCCCCCGTTTAGACTGCGAGCCCGTCATCGGGCAGGGGTCGTCTCTACCTGTTGCCGGACTGTACATTCCAAGCGCTTAGTACAGTGGTCTGCACATAGTAAGCGCTCAATAAATACTATTGAATGAATGAATGAATAAATACAACTGACTGACTGACTGATGGAGAGATCACAGGACTGGACAAAATCCAGTGCCAGTAGTAATAAATGTACTGAAGTCCGAGGAAGAGAAAGAGACTCGTCTGAATTTCCCTGACTTCAGTTCTGCACCCCACAGTCCCCTCTGGAGCCCTCAAGGAATTGACAGGGACAAGAAAATTCTGGGTACATCCACTGAGCTATGAACTTAATGCAATGTATCAGATCCTATACACTCAGTGATTTACCAAAGAATAGGTAGAGAAGCAGCGTGGCCTAAAGGATAGAACTCGGGCCGGGGAGTCAGAAGGACTCGGGTTCTAATCCCAGCTCTGCCACCTGTCTGCTGTGTGACCTCGGGCAAGTCGCTTCACTTCCGCGTGCCTCAGCTAACTCGTCCTGTCAAAATGGGGATCAGGATTTTGAGATCCAAGTTGGACAGGGACAGTGTCCAACCTAATTAATCTGTATCTACCCCGGTAGTAAGTATAGTGCTGGCACACAGCAAGCGCTTCATAAATATCATAAATAATAATAATTCACTACTCTGCAAAATCAGTAGGGCAGACTTTCACGTTTATGATCTGCGAGTGGCTGTCAATCCCGTCCTTTATGTTGGCCCCATGACACACCAGAAACGATGGGTCCTACGCTTATTCATCTATTCCTGTGAGAGGCTGCTTTACCACCACCGTTTTCACCTTTTTCAACTTTGTCCTCTCCCAAGCCCTTAGCACAGTGCTCTGCTCACAGTATCCGCTCAATAAATTCATTGATTGATTGATTGATTTTATCACACCATTAGACTGTAAAAGGGCCTGAGATAGTTCAGTGCAGAGCTAATAATAATAATAATAATAATGTCGGTATTTGTTAAGTGCCTTATTATATGCAGAGCACTGTTCTAAGCACTGGGGTAGATACAGGGTAATCGGGTTGTCCCACGTGAGGCTCACAGTTAATCCCCATTTTACAGATGAGGTACCTGAGGCCCAGAGAAGTGAAGTGACTTGCCCACAGTCACACAGCTGACAAGTGGCAGAGCTGGGACTCGAACCCATGACCTCTGACTCCCAAGCCCGAGTTAGTATTCATGAAGTCTGCGCACAAGGAATTTTCAGCCTACAGGATGTCATTAAGGCACATCATTCACTCAATAGTTTTTATTGAGCACGTACTGGGTGCAGAACACTGTATTAAGCTCTGGGGAGAGTACAAAACGACAATGAACAGACACATTCCCGGCTCATAGGGAGCTTACAGTCCAGAGTAGGGTTTACATTTTAGCAGTCAGGTTTTTCCTAAAAGGAGCTCGGTACAGTTGTTTTGCAAAGTATTCTCTTCCCCCCATCACCGGTCAATTCTCTGTTGTGTCACAAAGAAGATGCGGATTTTCATATCCTCTATGTGCCTGAAGTCATTTGCTTCCAGATTGAAATATATGAATTTACGTAACATAAATTAGCAACATTTGATCTTTTGTTTTATTCTGATGCAAGTGATTTTCCGTTCCTGATCCCAGTGATAGAAAACAAGGTTCCGCACATTCGATCTTTCCCAAATTGTACAAAACTACAGATAAACCTCCAGATAGCCAGAGGAAACTTTCCAATGAAGAGACTCTTTTGTATTCGCATCATCTGTAATGCTTACCAGGCAAATCTTGGCAGTTTCTAACCTGAATTTCTATCTGAAATATGAACGGCTCTTGACAGGCACATGATTTTTAATGAGCTCCTTTTTTTTTTTCTAGTGGGTTTTCACCTCAAACATGGCATACAAATGATTAGATCGTGAGATACTCTTAATGAGATGCTAAAAAGATCATTAGATTTCAGATTGGCTAGAAATCTTGAGATCGTGGCTATCTAATGATGATCTGCTAATCCTCATTTTTTAGTTAACATCTGCTTTAACAGCACCTGTGAAAACAATTTATGTGATAAATCCTCTTCTATCGCTCACTGTAACTTCAAATGCACAATCAATCCAGCGATACAATTAAAATGTTGTCAGAGATGCCATTGCACACAACTTCACTAACAATAAGGGTCTTTAGACAATATTTAATCCTAAAATAACGTTGAAATTTAAAAAATATAAAGTAGTAATTGTATAGTACCTGTTAAGTGCTTACTATGTTCCAAACATTGGGCTACGAGCTGAGGTAGATACAAAACAGGTACAGACCCTATCCCTCATGGAGCTCACAGACTAAAGGGGAGAGATAAAATACGTAATTAATTCCCATTTTGCAGGGTGAGGAAATGGACTCATAGAGAAGTTAGGTGACTTGCCCCAAAACCCACAGCAGGCAAGTGGCCGAGCCAGGAATAGAAACCAGGTCTCCCAGCCCATGCATTATCCACTAGGTCTCCCTGCAATCCTACATAAGGAGGTCAGAAATGAAATTAAAATATGGTTTAAATTTGAGAGAAAAAGGCAAAAAAAAAAACAATGAAATCAATGATGGCTTACATTATGACAATCAGGTTTTGGAGTGAATTTTCCTCGTGTGACTTGCGTGGAGGAAATGTACAAACTTGGGCTTTTAGTCTGACCTGGTAATGACGCTTACAGTGATTCTATTTTTATTGGTTCACAGAGATTCTGTGTTTATTGGTTCTGCATTTTTTTCTTATCAAAACCAAATTTTTATTGTATTTGGGCCCTCTTGGATTTAATTATAAGATCTTTTTTTTAAAAAAAATGCAATGTTCGGTCTCCCTCCTGCTTAGACTGTGAGCCCCATGTGGAACAGGGACTATGTCCAATCTGATTATCTTGTATCTACCCTAGCAATTAGTACAGTGTTTGGCACACAGTAAGTACAGAGCGAAGGAGAACAAAGAAGAAGAACAAAGAAGAAGCATGGCCTAGTGGATAGAGCAGGGGCCTGGGAGTCAAAAGGACCTGGGTTCTAATCCCAGCTCTGCCAGTTGTCTGCTGCGTGACCTACGGCAAGTCATTTCACTTCTCTGGGCCTCAGTTACCTCATCTGTAAAATGGGGATTGAGACTGTGAGCCCCACACGGGACAGGGACTGTGTCCAACCTGGCCCGCTTGTATCCACCCCAGCTCTTAGTACAGTGCTTGGCACAAGGTTAAGTGCTTAACAAATACCGCATCATTATTATTAAATACCCCTAAACCTACAGTCGGATGCCTTAGGTGGACCCGAATTTCTCCCGCCTCTCCCTCCTCTGCGCCGTCCCTACCCCACTCGCTTGGAATGATTCAATCTCTGTTCCAGCTACCCAATATTTAGTGTTGGTTTTTATTTTAATTTCCCCCTGAGGGGGAAGTTTTCTGTTTGCCAGCCAGTGTACGCGCCCTCCTCAAACTGCCTCACTCTAAAACGATCATCTAAGGAAGGGCCATTCCTGTGAGGATAGGGCCATCTGGAGGGAACATCAGGGATTTAAACCAAGGCTCCAGCTCTTCCCTTAAATCACTCCCCTTGGGAGCAAATCCCTGGAGCCGTTGGTTCCATTTTACCCAAAAAAGTATTTTACCTTCTTCCAGTGGGGTCCCAGGGCCCCTATTAGCTCTTCCCCGGGGTTAGCCCTGAGGGAGAGGGAGCTAGGTAGTGGCGGGGAAGCAGCGTGGCCTGGCGGATAATAGAGCGTGAGCTAATAACGTTGGTATTTGTTAAGCGCTTACTATGTGCCGAGCACTGTTCTAAGCGCTGGGGTAGACACAGGGGAGTCGGGTCGTCCCACGTGGGGCTCACAGTCTTCATCCCCATTTTACAGATGAGGTGACTGAGGCCCAGAGAAGTGAAGTGACTCGCCCACAGTCACACAGCCGACAAGGGGCAGAGCTGGGATTCGAACGCATGACCTCTGACTCCAAAGCCCGGGCTCTTTCCACTGAGCCACGCTGCTCCTCAGCGTGAGCTGAAAGGCAGAAGGACCTGGGTTCTGATTCCGCCTCCTCCACTGGGGCAAATCATTCCACTTCCTCTGTGCCTCAGTTCCTTTATCTGAAAAACGCGGGTTGAGACTTTGAGCCCCGTTTCGGACATGGACCGGGCCCAACGTCATGAACTGAATATGATTTCGTTATATTGAGATTGTTGTATTGAATATTGATATTGTTAGAGAAGCAGCGTGGCCTAGTGGAAAGAGCCTGGGCTTTGGAGTCGGAGGTCGGGGGTTCGAATCTCGGCTCTGCCATTTGGCAGCTGTGTGACTGTGGGCGAGTCACTTCACTTCTCGGTGCCTCAGGGACCTCCTCTGTAAAATGGGGATTAACTGTGAGCCTCACGTGGGACGACCCGATGACCCTGCATCTACCCCAGCGCTTAGAACAGTGCCCTGCACATAGTAAGCGCTTAACAAATACCAACATTATTATTATAGCGTACTCTCCTATGCGCTTAGTACAGTGCTCTGCATACAGTAAGAGCTCAATAAATACGATTGAATGAATGAATGAACTTGGATCTATTCCAGTGCTTAATACAGTACCTGGCACATAGTACGTGCTTGCCAAATACCTCTTTTTTTTAAAAAAAAGGGAGGGTCGGGGGGTCAAAAACCTTGCAACGATGATCCAACTAGGATAATCTATAGTGTTCCCCTCCTGACCTACAGAAATCCTGTGCAGCCCGTAGCTTTTCATTTAAATTTCCTCTGGCATACTGAGGCTGCTGGGATCATTCACTGGGTGTCATGGTTTCCTCCCGACGGTTGTCATGAGGACTTAATCAATGGCACGCATTGAGCGCTTACTGTGTGCAGAACACTGGACTACACGTTCGGAAGATTACAGTATAGCAGCGTGGGTAGATACGTTTCCTACACCCAGGGGGTTTAAGCAGCATTTCTCTATCCCAGGAAGCCACTTAGGGATGTCCTCAGCCCTTATCTGTCCATACTTTCTGATCCTCCCACTTATCATTTGACTGAAAATCTATAGGATCTGCTAGGAGGTCGGAGGCATCCATATGTGACCCTATAGATGTCACCCTCAGGAGAACGAGCAGAACCTAGGTAGAGTGCCTCTCCTCGGTGGTGGTCTCGGTCCCCTCTAATATCTTTGTTAATGACTTTGGGACCCTCAGGGTCGATCTGGGGGACTGGGGATTTGGGGGAGGGAAATTTATTCCCGGATGCGGGGTCTCTCTGAAGAATGTCTCCGTGAACGGCATTTCCCTCTAGACTCTAAACCCCTCGTGGGTAGGGAATGTATCTACTAACTCTATTATATTGTACTCTCCCAAGTGTTTAATGCAGTGCCCTGCACCCAGTAAGCACTCAATAAAGTCCGTGAATCGATTTACTTGCCTCTGCCAACCCCATCTCCTCCTCTTGCAGCGGGGGAAGAGGAGGACCAATTTTTCTTCCCTCTCTTTTGCTTTTATTAACTCGTATCCATTTCGTTATCTCAAACAGGTAAATGTCAGCCCTGCAAATGGACCAAAAAAAAAAAAAAAAACCACCCAAAACCGAAGCAGTTTTCTCTCCGTTTCACCTGTCTACTAGATTCAGTAGGTGTCACTTGCGTGGAAGGGTCTATATTCTTCAGCTGTAATTTGTCAATGAGAAACAGTTTCAGGCCATTTCACAGTCGTATCCCAGTGCTTATTTCTGGCCTTATCTTCAGTGTACATTTCTTGCTATGAGAAATTAATTCCCTGCATCTGTCATTATGGGAACAAAAGAAATACACTCTCAGTAGAAGGGTGCTATTCAGTACGTTAAACGGGGATATGAGTCTCCCTCATCTTTGAGTTGCACACGACAGTCAGTGACCTCCGTCTTCGATCCGTGGCTTTTGGCGAAACGCCCGAAGGACGGGTAGAAAAACGGAACGGTATTTGGGAGTGGATATTTACAGGGGAATTTCCGATCAGGCGATTTTATAATGCTCAAACCCCATCTGGCCCTATGGATTGGCCCTGATTCCCTGGGAGTTTTAGCAGCTGGTCTCCCTAGAACGCAGATTTATGGTGGTTCTCCGTTTATTGGGAACAAAGATCATTTCAGCTGAATACTCGCAAAATAACGAGGGCTTCAGGAAAGTAAGACCCTCTCCCGGAATGACATGGAGCCTGCCGAGAAGAGGATATGTGATCCGGATTTGACTCGATTTTTTTTTTTAATGGTATTTGTCAAGCAGTTACTGTGTGCCGGGCACTGTACCGAGTGCTGGGATAGAGACGAGGTTGCCAGATCGGACACAATCCCTGCCCCAGTTGAGGCTCACGGTCTTGATCCCCATTTTACGGATGAGGTAACGGGGGTATGGAGAAGTGAAATGACTTTGCCAGGGTCACACAACAGATAAGTGGTTGAGTCGTAATTAGAACCCAGGTCCTTCTGACTCCCATTCCTGTGCTCTATACACCGGGGCACGTGGACGGGAGATGGGTCAGTCTGTTCCCTGGGTGACTGTGCGCAAGTCACTTTACTTCTCTGTGCCTCAGTTACCTCATCTGTAAAATGGGGATTAAGACTGTGAGCCCCACGTGGGACAACCTGATTCCCTTGTGTCTACCCCAGCGCCGAGAACAGTGCTCTGCACCTAGTAAGCGCTTAACAAATACCAACGTTATTATTATCATTCCCTGACCTTGCCCAAAGAAAGCATGTCTTCAGAATGATCGAAACAATGAGAATTAGGTTTTGGATACTCATCTCTTGCCCGGGGATCAGGAATCAATCTCTGATTTCCAATTGACTCAGTGTTTCACAGGGCACGGTTTCATGATAGACCATTCTTCGGGAAAGTAACTTCCCTGCTGCATGTTTTACAAAATGATCACAGTCTATAAAAGTGCCTAGACTATCCCTCTCGAGCAACTGCCTTTGGTTAAAATAAGATATTATCTATCACTGACAAGAGGAAAATGTTGGGAGTTTCAGGGAAGGCTCCGAAAACAATGACTCAAAGGAGCTACCCTGGATGCGAATCAAGTCTGGTCTTTCATATGGTGAACGTGAATCTTCCAGAACTGTTGAGCTGTGTAGATGGGGGATCCATTGGATACAGTTGCTGATTGGATGAGTGTACTGGGTCAGCATGGACGTTGTGTCTGCCAATGAGAAGCCGCAGGGCCTCGTGGAGAGAGCAGGGACCTGGGTTCTAATCCCAAACCTTGACGCTCGCTTGGGCAAGTCACTTCACTTCTCTGTCACTCAGTTTCCTCCACAGTAAAATTGAGGTTCGATCCTCCTACCTCCGTCCTGAGGCTGTGAGCCTCCAGTGGGACCCCAGCTTCAATTGCAGTATTTGGCCCCTACTAAGTGCTTAACAAATACTTGACTTATTATTACTAAGGCAGGGGTTGGGAACCTGTGGCTTGGGAGGTAGATGTGGCTCTCTTTAATGCCGGATGTGACTCTCTAGTAGAGGCACACCCTCTATGACACCCTGAGGGTTACGTCTTCCTCCTACTTCTACTGTGCATCAGATAGAAATTCCTCACCGTCAACTTTAAAGCACTCAATCCCCTTGCCCCCCTTACCTCATCTCACTGCTCTCCTGCTACACGCCAGTCCACACACTTCTCTCCTCTGATGCCAACCTACTCAGTGGACCGCCATCTCATCTATCTCACCTCCATCCTCTTGACGACTTCCTATCTCTGGCCTGGAACATCCTTCCTCTTCATATCCGAAAGACAATTAACTCTCCCTCCACTTCAAAGCCTTTTTGAAGCACATCTCTTTCAAGGAGCCTTCCCTGACCGAGCCCTCGTTTTTTTCTTCTCCCACTCCCTTCTGAGCCACTCCTGAAATTGGATTTGCTCCCTCGTTTAACCCCTCCCTCAGCCCCACGGCACTTAACATAGTAGATAGAGCACGGGCCTAGGAGTCTGAAGATCATGGGTTATAATCCTGGCTCTGCCACTTGCCTGCTGTGTGGCCTTAGGCAACTCGCTTCACCTCTCTGGGCCTGAGTTACCTCATCTATAAAATGGGGATTGAGACCGTGAGCCCCACATGGGACGGGGAATGGGACCAACCTGATTGACTTGTATCCATCTCAGTGCCTGAAACATAGTAAGTGCTTAACAAATGCCAAAATTTTTATTATTAAGTATTATATCTGTAATTCATTTATTTGTATCCATGTTGTCTCCCTCTCTAGACTGTAAACTCACTGTGGGCAGGAAATGGGTCAACCAACTTTGTTCCACTGTACTTTCCCAAGAGCTTGGTACGGTGCTCTGCACACAGTAAGCACTAAATACGATGGAATGATAGATTGATGTCATTAGCTTCATCTTCCAAATTATGGGGCTGCCCCTTGGAGCTGGAAAAGGTTTAAGGGGAGCCAAGATGGCAGCTTCATTCCTTGCCCTCTGTTGAAGAGATGTGGCCCTCGCCGGTCTGGAGATTGGTGGGATTTTCATTGTCCTCACAGGATAACAGGGAAGTTTGGATCTTCCCTCATGGTCTTAATCCCCATTTTACAGATGAGGGAACGAGGACCAGGGAAGTGAAGGCACCTGCCCAAGATTACACAGCAGAGTAGTGGTGGAGGCAGGAATTAGAATCCAGGTCCTTCTGAGGCCCAGACCCATGCTCTATCTACTAAGATATGCTGCTTCTTCTTGCTTTGCAACAACAGCTCCCATCCTGCCCCTTTCCTAACAGAAAGAGAGGAAGAGCAGAGAAAGAACCATTCGTTCCTTTCCCTTTCTCCCCCACTCTTTTCCTTGCCCTCTCCTTCTCCTCTCCTCTTCTCTCTCCCCCTTGTGCATTTAAAACTGTACCTCCAAACCGAAGTAAACGTGTATTCGATTTCTAGGAATAATTTGATTTCCTCTTCAAAAGTCTCATCTTTTTTTGATCTTTCTGGAGGAAGAGTTTGCGGAGGCATTCAAGTTTCCGACCTATCGTATCACTCAACTCCACTTGCCTTCATTTGCCTAACCCTTTCAAAACAAGGTCCACTCAAACTTGTCTCCTCGCTTCCCACGGAATCTCTTCAGAATCCCCATTTTCCACTGCAACCAGAAACAGGAATAAGGGATGTGATTAAAACTTCGGCCTGTTTAAAGAGCAAGGGCACACGAAGACTCGTATCAAGAATTATGCTTTGAGGAATCTTGATGGGACCGAGGTAGAATTATGCTAGCTATTGTGAGAAGGCTGATTTTTTTTCCCGCTAACTAGGATGGCTTCCCTAATTTCTTCTTGTTTTTAGCTTTCCTTCACTTTCTGCAGTGAGTGCCTTGCAACGAGAAGGAATAGGAAGAGAGGAATAACTCTTTTGCAAACGTTGTGATGATCTGAAATAGAACCCCTCTGTTGATTGACTCCCCACGACTAAACCGGGCATTATTCTTATGTCCGGTTTAATCTTATTTTCTGTCATTCGGGTAAAAAATGACTCCCCTCTAGCAAATATCTATCTTCTAGCCCAGGGAGCTGCCTGAAGTCTTCACGGAAACAGGCAGGCTTTCACCTCAGGACTTTCTCACCGACATTTATGACTTACATTTATAAAGAAGAGCTTTCAACAGAAGTCACCCCTGACCTCCGGGGTCCTTGAGCCTGCAGTGCTCCTTGGCATCCCTGCTTTATTTATCCGCAGCCGATCTTCAAGCTGAACTCTTGGTATTTCCCTCAGGGCTTCGCCAGTTCCCCTCCTTGGACTGTGATTCTACGTTTTGAATCCTTACCCTTGTTAAGGCATTCCAAGTGTTTTTCCGCTATGCTGACTGTCTAGCTCTTGGGCATGCTCTTTTTATTTTTAATGGTATTTATTAAGCACTTACTATGTTCCAGGAACTGTACTAAGCCCTGGGATAGACACAAGCTAATCAGGTCCCACAGTCTGTGTCCCACATGGGGCTCACGGTCTTAATTCCCATTTTACAGATGAGGTAACTGAGGTATAGAGAAGGGAAGTTACTCGCCCGAGATCACACAACGGACAAGTGGCAGAGCTGGGATTAGAACCCAGTCCTTCCGACTCCCGGACCCGTAGTCTATTAAAGACCACGCTGCTTTTCCGTTTGTAATTCTACAAAGAGCGGAGTGCATGCTCACAGAATCCCCCTCTTGAGGGAGTACTCTGGAAGAAAGGGATAAGGAAGGAGGTGGGAGGAAACTTCCCAGCGCTTTCTAGTTGAGCCAACCCCATATCTCTTCCTTATTTCACATCTGCTCTGACCCTTTTTACATAGACACGGGAGGTCTTCACGTCCCACAGACTCACCTTTAAAGCCTTACTGAAGGCACATCTCCTCCAAAAGGTCTTCCCTGACCAAGCCCCAATTTCCTTCTCTCCCATTACTTTCTGCTTCGCCCCGATTTGCTCCCTTCGCTCATTCAATCGTATTCATTGAGCGCTTACTGCATGCAAAGCACTGTACTAAGCGTTTCTTTATTCTCCTCTTTATTCACCCCCTACCTCGACCCCAAAAAACATATGTACACATCCTTTGTTTATTTATATTTATGTTTGTCTCCCTATCTAGACTGTCAGCTCACTGTTGGAAGGGAATTTGTCAATGAACGTTACTGATGGATTGGATGTTTTTCCCTGTAGCACCTTCCATGAAGAAACAGTGTCATGGCAGGGAGATGAGGATTAGCTGTTTTCTCCAGCTCTGGTCTGTTTTAGTGAAGCAGCGTGACCTAGGGGAAGGGTCACAGGATTGGAATCAGGAGACCTGGGTTCTAATCCCACCTCTGCCAATTGCCTGCTGTGTGACCATGGGCAAGTCACTTAACTACTTGATGCCTCAGTTTCTACAACTGCAAAATGAGAATTCAATACCTGTTCTCCCTCCTACAGACCTTAGGAGATTAAATGGGGATTAATTTAATGGGGATTAAAACCCCCTGTGGTACATGGACTGTGTCCAACTCATTATCTTGTACGTACCCCAGCACTTTGTACAGCGTCTGGCACGTAGTAAGTGCTTAACAAATACCATTTTTTAAAAACCCAAAACAGAGGGGAAAATCAGGGAGTAACCTTTCATTTGGGACTGATTAGGAGGCCAGTATCTACCCTAGGAAGGATTCACCATAGTATCTCAAGGGTCATGCTGTCTGAAAGTGGAGGCTCCTGACCAAATCCTTCCACTGAAAGATGATAAACCGTGTCCCTGAGATGCCAAAAAAGGAGCCTGGATCAAGTATTATTTACGCGCAAGTGTTCACCTGGGCCGCTTCCCTTTCTCTTTTCCTCCTGCTCCTCCTCCTCCTCTTCCTTCTCTTCCTCCTCCTCCTCCCTTCTCTCCTTTTGCTCCTCCTCCTCTTACTCCTCCTCCTGCTCCTTCTCTTCCTTCTTCTCCTTCTCCTCCTGCTCCTCCTCATCCTATTCCCCCATGTCTGCTCCCTAACCCAAGACTCCACCCATTTCCTGGATGAATCCCTTGCATGCAGAGTTGGCAAACGTGAAGTCCCTAGCCCTAACGGGAAGCGGTGTGACTTAGTGGAAAGAATACGGGCTTGGGAGTCAGAGGTCATGGGTTCTAATTCCAGCTCCACCGTTTGTCAGCTGTGTGACTTTGGGCAAGTCGCTTAACTTCTCTGTGCCTCAGTTACTTCATTTGTAAAATGGGGATTAAGACCGTGAGCCCACGTGGGACAACCTGATTACCTTATTTCTACCCCAGCGCTTAGAACAGAGCTTGGCACATAGTAAGGGCTTAACACATACCATCATTATTATTATTATATTATTATTAGTCCCTGCCCAAGCCCACCTACCAACCTAAGCAGCATAGCTTAGTGGGAAGAGCCGAGACCTGGGAGTCAGAGGACCTAGGTTCTAATCCCAGCTCTGCCAACTTCTTGCTATGTGACCTTGAGCAAGTCACGTAACTTCTCTGTGCCTCAGTTCTCCCGTTCTCCCTCCTACTTAGACTGTGAGCCCCAGGGGGGACAGGGACCGTGTCCACTTTAACCTGTATCTACCCCAGCACTTAAAACAGTGTTTGACACATAGTAATGTGTCTATACCATAAAACCTGCAACCTAGATCTTATAGGAATTGGACAGTTTGGGGCAAGTTAACCTGAAAAGCTAAGTGGCTCTTCCCGGACGTGGAGTTGCCAGCCACTAGCCACCAGGCAGCCTCACCCCTAGAAGCCACAAGTACGCCAAGATGCCAGGGGAGAGCATGATTTCGATAATCTCCTTTATCCGGTATTCTTCTTCCTTATCCGGTATCCAAAATGTTTGACTCTCTGCCCGAGTTTTCTGTCTTCGCTGCCTTTAGTACCTGGAGATATTGCCACAGACATTTGCATTCCCCTTTGCGTGCATGGATGGATAAAAAAAAAAAAAATCAGAATCCACGACCCCAACCTTATTGAGCTTACATAACTTTGTTGAGTTGCTGTGTTTGTTGTTTGCAGGAGCTGGCGTCATTTTTACTTAGGGAGCTAGCTCCGTGTCTCTAGCTTCCGTCAATAAGACTCGCTCTTTTGGGAATTGCAATGCAGCATGCTGATCTATCTGCCGTAGAAAAATAGCTACTGCATCAAGAAGGTTTACCTAATCCTCTGAAAAAGAGCAACAAATAAAGCCCAAGGCCATGATGAGGTAGGGCAAGGCCGTGCCTAGCTTAGCAGCTTGCCCTAGCACCGTCTGCACGAAACATACTAGGTTCATTCTAGGTTTCTCAATCAATCAATCACAATTATCCAAAGCCAACTGGGGCGAAAGTACTGTGCTGAGCACTTGGGAGAGTACAAAAGAAGCGGCAACGCCTAATGGATAGAGCATGGGCCTGCGAGTCAGAAGGATCTGGGTTCTAATCCTGGCTCCGCCATTTGTCTGCTGTGTGACCTTGGACAAGTTACTTAGTCTCTCCGTGAGTCAGTTCCCTCATCTATAAAATGGAGATTAGGATTGTGAGCCTCATGTGGGACATGGGCCGTGTCCAACCTGATTATCCTCTCTCTACCCCGGTACTTAGTACAGTGACTGGCACAGAGTAAGCACTTAAATACCGGAAAAAAATAGAATTAGTAGACATAATCCCTGCCCTCAAGGAGGTTACAATTTTGTGGGGGAGACAAACACTAGAATGTTCATCCTCTAGACTGTAAGCTCGTTGTGGAAAGGGAATGTGTCTGTTTATTGTTATATTGTAACCGCCCAAGCACTTAGTACAGTGTACATAGTAAGAGTTCAATAAATAGGATTAAATGACTGACTGACCGACTAAATTATAGGTAGGCGGAAGCAACAGTGTCTAAAGGAGAGTGTAACAATGTGGTGTTCAGCACAAAGGAATGAACGATGTCTACAGTCAATCCATCAATGTTATTTACTGAGAATTTACCGTGTGCAGAGCATTTCACTAAGCACTTGGTAAAGTACAATTTAACAGAATCGGTGGACGTGTCCCCTGCCCACTAGGAGTCTGCAGTCTAGAAGATCCTTCAATGTGCACGGGTCTTTCGGTTGGTCCGCCCGAGGCTCCCAGGAATTGATTACAACCATTTTAAAGCTTCATATTAAAATTCAGCTTCCGTTGATCTATCATCAACTGAATGAGGGCACATGACGTTTCCAGGGGAGAACAGGAACATTAATTTATTAAACTGTCTGCGGTTTTTTCCCAAACCTAGTTATTAGGAATTAGAACAATAAAGCTAATATAAATTGTGCCCGTGTTTCATTCTGCTGCTTTGAAAACCAAATGCCTTACTTCCATCCGAAAGAGCGTTTTTTTTTATTTCAGCAAACACTCCGGCATCCATCCCCAACTTTTCATGCATTCATTCAATCGTATTTACTGAGCGTTTACTCTATAGCACCGTACTAAGCGCTCGGGAGAGCGCGATGCAGCGACAGACCCATTCCCTGCCCGCGACGAGCTCACAGTCGAGAGGGGAGAGGGACGTTAACATACATAAATAAATATAATTACTGATAATTATGACATCTGTGCCGTGGGGCTGGGAAGGAGGATGAATGAAGGGAGCAAGTCAGGGCGACGCAGAACGGAGCGGGAGAAGAGGAGAGGAGGGCTTTAGTCGGGGAAGGCTTCTCAGAGGAGATGTGCCTTCAGTAAGGCTTTGAAGTCGGGGAGAGCACTTATCTGTCGCTTATGATGGAGGGCTTTCCAGGCCAGAGGCAGGATGTGGGCGAGAAGTCGGCAGCGAGATAGACGAGATGGAGGTACGGCGAGAAGGTTACTACTAGAGGAACTTATTTTTTCATCTCATCATCATCACCAGCATCGACATCATCATCACCCGTGGCATTTATTGAGCACTTATGTGCAGAGCCCGGTACTGAGCACCTGGGTAAATACAACATGACAGATTCATTCGTGCATTCATTCATGCCTACTAGATAGAACCCGGGCCCGGAGGTCAGGAAGACCTGGGTTCTAATTCCAGCTCTGCCACTTGTCTGCCGTGTGACCTTGGGCAAGGTCATTCATTCATTCCATCGTATTTAATGAGCGCTTGCTGTGTGCAGAGCACTGTACTAAGGCTTGGGAGAGTACAATACAACAATAGGTAGACACATTCCCTGCCCACCGCGAGCTTCCTTCACTTCTTTCTGCCTCACTCTCTTCACTGCTCTGTGCCTCGGTTCCCTCATCTGTAAAATGGGGATTAAGACTGTGAGCCTCACATGGGACAACCTGATGACCCTGTATCTCCCCCAGCGCTAGAGCACTGCAGAGCAAAATAGTGAGCGCTTAACAAATACCGACATTATTATTTGCCCATGTTTCATTCTGCTGCTTTGAAAAACAAATGCCTTACTTCCATCCGAAAGAGCGTTCTTTTTATTTCAGCAAACACTCCGGCATCCATCCCCAACTTTTCATGCATTCAGTCAATCGTATTTACTGAGCGTTTACTCTATAGCACCGTTCTAAGCGCTCGGGAGAGCGCGATGCAGCGACAGACCCATTCCCTGCCCGCGACGAGCTCACAGTCGAGAGGGGAGAGGGACGTTAACATCCATAAATGGGGCAGGGATTACAATTCTGAGCCCCACGTAGGACCGGGACCAAGCCGATTAGCTTGTAAAGACCCATTGCTTAGTACAGTGCCTGGCACATAGTGAGCACTTAATAAGCGCCCTTAAAAAAAGAGGTCCACTCCATTACCCTCAAGGAGACTTCCTCTCCTCTGCTTCTTTTCTCTTGCCAGCCGGGGCCTACTTTTAAAAATAGCGTCACCACGACAGAGACACGAGTCCCACGGATAAGGCATATTCCACAGCGAGGCCGAGAACCCTCCACCTCAGAGTCAGTGGATGAGCCCGGCACGGAGTCAAAACGGGGTGGAGCGGGAGCCGGGGACAGACGGCCCCAAGGACAAAACACCGCCACGCTCAGAGTGGTCTCTTTTCTTTAGTCATCCTGAGAAATTACAAACCTCCCAGCTTGCCAGCCTGCTGATATTTCATATATATACACACGGTACTGAATAATTAAAAACGTGAGCCGATCCCCAGAACGCTACTTAACTGAAGCGTTCCCTACTGTGCCCTGCGAAATTATCCTCTCTTATCTATAAGAATTCTAATAATTGCTCTCTCGTTTTTGCCTCTGGTGCCACTAATGAATAGCGGCGCTCCGTTTCCGAACCCTTCCCAGACGAGGATTTAACTGCCGGATGTCCCCCGCATGCTGGAGTTGCTTCGATTCTTTCAGTCGCCGGCCAGAAGGTCCCGAGAGTCAAATGCCATCGTAGGATCTTTCCAGAGACAGCGGCAAGAGCGTAGAAGAAGGGTGTTGGAAAACCTTGCGATAAAGAAACTCCTCAGAAGTGACATTTTGACACAGAGAAAGCTGGATCAGTGTGGACATCCAGTGTCAGTCTGACGGGTGAGAAGGAGGAATCCGCTAAGCAAGGATTCTCTGATAGACGAGGCCTTTCTCGTCGGTCTCTGTTGAGCGCTTACTGTGTTCCACGCACGGTTCTGAGCTCGGGAGTAGATAGATACAAGCTAATCAATCCGGGACCCTCAGCGGGCTTAGAGTCTCAATCCCCATTTTACGGGTGACTCAACTGAGTCACAGAGAAGTTAAGCGACGCAGTCCCACAGCAGGTAAGTGGCGGAGCCGGGATTAGAACCCAGGTCCTTCTGATTCCCAGGCCCGTGTTCTATCCTGTAGGCCATGCGGCTGCCCTGTGGGTTTTTTAGTAAATTGAGGATGGATTGAAGGGAGATTGTCAGGAGAAGAAGAGGGAGGAGGAGCAGGGCTTGAGATGTTATAAATCTAGGCAAAGTTTGCCTCCTCCTCTAGACTGTAAACTCACTGTGGGAAGAGAATGTGTCTATCGACTTCGACGTACCGCATATAGTACGCGCTCAGTAAATAGAAGCAGCACGGTCAAATGGTTAGAGCCCGGGCCTGAGAATCAGAAGGACCTGGGTTCTAATCCCTGCTCCCCCACTTGTCTGCTGTGTGAACCTGGCCAAGTCACTCAAGTTCTCTGCGCCTCAGTTCTCTCATCTGTAAAATGGGGATTAAGTCTGTGAGCCCACTGTGGGACTTGGACTGTGTCCAACCTGATCAGCTTTTATCTACCCCAGGGCTTAGAGCAGTGCCGGGAACAAAGTAAGCGCTTAACAAACAAAGAACATCAAAATAATTAAAGAAATAAATAAATTCCACGGATGGATTGATTGGACAGAATTGCAGCCCGATGATCATCTCTTTGCCCTGCTCCCTTTCTTTGAGGAGATTGCCTCAACGTCTGCCTACACAACCTGATTGTCTAGGCCTCCCTCCCCCATGCATTCTCAGTGTTAATCATTTTCTCCCCTCACGCGTCAGTTTGCAGCTTTGGGAAGGCCGATTCCTCCCAACGGTGTTTCTGATATCTTTGAATCAATTCATCAAAAAACGTGTTCACAAAATGTTCTCCGTTAAATGGGCAAATGAGTTGCCCCTATCATCACCATGGCATTTTTATTGTTTCCGCGAAGTGTCCCGCACAAAACAATGTTCTCCATCCTCTAATAGCTTCTGTGATCGCTTATGCGCACCCCCTCCTCCAACACAACCGTCAACATCATCATCATCCCTATCAGCCATCAGTTGAACGGAACAGCGGGTTAAAACGCCTGTTTGGTAAACAGGAGGTCCTGGGTTCGAATCCCACGGAGCCCACAGTAGGGAATGGTGGAATGATGGTTCATTCCATTCTTCCCTTATTTTTCCTGAAGCTGCTCGGCCTAGTGGATAATAGAGCACGGGCCTGGGAGTCGGAAGGACCTGGCTTCTAATCCCGACTCCACCGCCTGTCTGCTGTGTGACTTCGGACAAGTCACTTAACGTCTCTGAGCCGCAGTTACGTCATCTGGAAAATGAGGATTAAGACTGTGAGCCCCACGTGGGATAGGTACTGTGTCCAACTGGCTTACCTTGTATCTACTACAGAGCTCAGTACAGTGCCTGCCATGTAATAAGTGCCTAATGAATAGCACAATTATCGTTATTATCATTACCGCCCATAGACTACGTGGGCACAAAGCTATACTGAGTGCCTCTTGTGTAGAGTCCCGCGTAGTGTCCTTGGGGATAGGCTAAAGAAATGAGGACATGCCAACTGTTTAAAAAGCGTGAGGGAAAAATATCAGTAATTCATGCTAATATCGACAACGAGAACCATAATTGCAGTGGTATTTCTTTAACACTATATGTCAAGTACTGTGCTTTGGGCCGGGGTCCATACTCACAATAATCGAGTGGAAATTCCCTGTGGGGAGGGGACACGTCTGTGAACTCTGTTGTTTTATACTTTCCCCAGCATTTAGGACGGTGCTCTGCACACGGTGAGTGCTCAATAAATAGCACTGAGGGAATGACTGTGGTATTTTCGAAGCAGTTACTGTGGGCAAAGTACAGTGCTCATCGTTGAGGTCAATACAATCAGTTTAAACACAGACCCTCATGATAATCGATCGTAAGCTCCTTGTTGGGTGGGAATATGTCGACCAACTCCGTTGTATTGTGCTCTCCCAAGCCCTTAAATGCTCAGTAAGTGCTCAACAAATTCATTCACTCATGCATTCATTCACTCACCTGTACTTATTGAGCAGCTACAGTGTGCAAAACACTGCACTGAGCCCTTGGGGCTCACAGTCCAATCAATCAATATATAACTATATTTAGAACATGCAATTTTTAAAATGATTATCATCAGGGTATCTCTGAAAGTGCTTACTATGTGCCAAGCACGGTTCTAAGTGCTGGGGTAGAAAGAAGTTCCTCAGGGCGAACACAGTCTCTGTCTCACATGGGGCTCTCAGTCCAAGTCAGAGGATTGAATCCACATTTTACAGACGAGGAAAGTGGGGCACGAGGAAGTGACTCGTTCAAGGTCATACACGGCAGAGCCGGCATTAGAACCCGGGCCCCGGGACTCCGAGATCCTGTGCTTCTTCCACCGGATCACCCCGGGTCATGAGCAAGGGAGGGCGGATAGAGAATATGGGGCCGTCCGCGTATAAATTAGTCAAGTGTAAATCCTGCTGATGGGGGAAGAATCTGCTCTAGGAAATCACGCCGTCAGCAGCCGCTTGGAACCCGAAGGACAACAACCCACTCCTCCGTGCTTTAATTACGTCGTCTCTCAGGACGGTTCAGCCTTTTCCTCACTCACGGATTCTAACGCCGACTCTCAACGGACCGCCCTCACTAGGCCTCTTAATTTCCCCAACTTTCCTTTCTTCCAAGTCCGGGACCCAGCAGGGTTTGGTCTGTGGGAATTCATTCCCACCCAGCAAGGATTCTGCGCTTGCCGGCTCTGCGCCACCGTTTCTCTCAAATCGTTCATTTTGGGCAGCAGGACTCTGCTTGCCGGTTGGCAGCGAAATGTCCGAGAGAGCAGGAAGCAAGAAGGAGGGGGCTCGCCATCTTGGGGGATTTGGTGAGTGGGGCAGATGTAACCAAGACTATGAGCAAATTGAGGTATTTTCCCTGCACCTTCTTGGGATGGATAAATGAAGGCTGGGACTTTTGAAATTATAACCATTATAATAAACGTGCAGACTGAAATCCCTTTTTGAAAATGGTATTTGTTCAGCACTTACTACGTGCCAGGCATTGTACTAAGCGCCGGGGTAGATATAAGCTAACCGGGTTGGACACAGTCCCTGTCCCACACTGGGCACACCGTCTTAATCCCCATTTAACTGATGATGATGGATCTGGGTTCTAATCCCGTTTGCGTCACATGTCTGCTGTATGACATGGGAAAAGTCACTTCATTTCTCTGGGCCTCAGTTACCTCAGGTGGAAAATGGGGATTAAGAGCGTGAGCCACATGTAGGACCGGGCCTGTGTCCAACCTGATTAACTGGTATCTACGCCAGTGCTTAGAACAGTGCTTGGCACACAATAAGCGCTTAAGAGGAACCATTATTATTATTATGAGGTAACAGATGAAGTTCCCAGCCTAAGCAGGAGGGAGAACACATATTGAATCCCCATTTTAAAGATGAGGTAACAGAGGCCTAGAGAAGTGAAGTGACTTACCCCAAGGTCACCCAACAGACAAGTGGCAGAGCTGGGATTAGAACCCAGGTCCTTCTGACTCCCTGGCCTGGACTCTATGCCATACTGCTTCTCAATTAGTTTGAAATTAGTTCTCTTAAGCAACTGTGTGAGGTCACGTCTTTGAACAAAAAGCCTTCTTGAGATTTGAAGCGCTCTCACTGAGCCCCAAGGACGAGAACCTCCCCACGGCAACCCTTGGCCTCATTCCACACGTATCCTTCTTTATGTCCCTCTTCTCCTCTCACTCTTCTCTTCTTCTTCCTTTCTGTCTTCCTCCTCCTCCTCCTCCTTTTCTGCAGGAACCTCCCCCCGGCCATTTGGGCCTCACTGATTCCTACCCGTGTACGTTTAACGGAGCGTTGTGCAGGTGGAACCCCGAATCAGGTTAGCCTCTTAATTGGATATGGCATTTGCTGCGAATCTGGCTGTAGCTTTGACTATGGCGTTAGAGAAGCAGCTTGGCCTAGTGGAAACAGCCTGGGCCTGGGAGTCAAAAGACCTGGGTTCTAATCCCAGCTCCATCACTCACCTGCTGCGGGACCTTAGGCAACTCACTTGGCTTCTCTGTGCCTCACTTTCCTCATCTGTAAAATGGGGATTCAATAGGTGTTCTCCTTCCTGCTTAGACTGTGAACTTCACAATAATAATTACGGTATCTGGTAAGCGCTTATTTTGTGCCAAGCACTGTTCTAAGCGCCGGGGGTGGATACGAGGTACTGAGGTTGTCCCACATAGGGCTCACAACAGTCTTAATTCCAGATGAGGTAACCGAGGCCCAGAGAAGTGAAGTGACTCGCCCCGCGCCACACAGCAGGCAAGGGGCAAAGCCGGGATTAGAAGCCACGACCTCTGACTCCCAAGCCCGGGCTCTTTCCACTGGGGAATTTCATGAGACAGGAACTGTGTCCACCCTGATTATCTCGCATTTACCCCCGTGTTTGACACACAGGGTGCTTAACAAATACCACTATTATTATTATTTGGGATTCTATCTAATTGGATGATTTGAGACATTCGACATCTCTGTAAGGTTAGTTTGCTCTGTGCAGTGCTCTGCAAACAATAAACTCCCAATATATCCTAACTTAGTGCTAGAGCACGGTCCAGGGACTCAGAGGCACCTGTGTTTTAATCCCGGCTCCACCACTCGTTTGCTGTGTGACCCTGGGCAAGTCACTTAACTCCTCTGGGCCTCTGTGACTTGGACGGGGACTGTGTCCGGCCTGATGAGCTTGTATCCACCGCAGTGCTCAGAACAGTGCTTGACGGAGTAAACGCTTAACCACTACTATCGTTATGAGCAGCAGCGTGGCTCAGTGGAAAGAGCCCGGGCTTGGGAGTCAGAGGTCATGGGTTCGAATCCCGGCTCTACCCCTTGTCAGCTGTGTGACCGTGGGCAAGTCACTTCACTTCTCTGGGCCTGTTACCTCATCTGTAAAATGGGGATGAAGACCGCGAGCCTCACGAGGGACAACCCGATTACCCTGTATCTACTCCAGCGCTTAGAACAGTGCTCTGCACGTAGTAAGCGCTTAACACATACCAACATTATTATTATAGATATCACTTGCAACCAGTGGCAGATGGAGTTTTCCTTAGCGACTGTCAATTCAGAACTGACGTTTTCAAAATATTCATGGTTCCCTGGGTCGTTGGTTCCTTAAAGTATCGATCGCTGGGTCCTCTATTTCCTTCCTATGACTTCCTTCCCCGTCTCCTTCCGGGGGAACTCTGACTGTGAGTAGCTTCTGTAAGAAGCGGCAAGGACTAGTGGGTAGAGCATGGACCTGGGAGGCAGAAGGTCACGAGTTCTAATCCTCGCTCCGTCACTTGTCCGCCGTGTGACCTGGGGCAAGTCACTCAGTTCCCGCATCTGTAAAATGGGGATTGAGACTGTGAGCCCCACGTTGGACAGGGACTGTACCTAATTTGTTTGTATTGATAATAATCATAATGTTGGTAGCTGTTAAGCGCTTACTATGTGCAGAGCACCGTTCTAAGCGCTGGGGTAGATACAGGGTCATCAGGTTGTCCCACGTGAGCCTCACAGTTAGTCCCCATTTTACAGATGAGGTAACTGAGGCTGTATCCACCCCAGCGCTTAGTACAGTACCTGGCACAGAGTGAGAATAATGATTATAATAATAATAATGTCGGTATCTATTCAGCACTTACTATGTCCAGGGCCCCGTTCTAAGCGCTGGAGTAGATACAGCACAATCAGGTCGTCCCACGTGGGGCTCACGGTCTCAATCCCCATTTCACAGATGAGGGAACTGAGGCACAGAGAAATTAAGTGACTAGCCCACAGTCGCACAGCTGACAAGTGGCAGAGCCGGATTTCGAACCCATGACCCCTGACTCCCAGGTCCGGGCTCTTTCCACTGAGTCACGCTGCTTTACAGATGCGGTAGTTATTATTATTATCATTGTATGGGATTGATGTGGTTCAGGACCTGAGAAGGAAGGGGTCCCTGTGGTGAGCTAACTGGGAACTGACTAACTGAAACCCCGAAGTAATCAGGAGAGAAGCAAGGGAACCTGGTTTAACAAAACGATGTACTTTAATTAGGCCAATTATCCAAGTTATAGTTCATCAGCTTGTGGTGATAAAGGCCGTTAATGAGCTTTGTCACTGACAGCATTACTTTCTAATCTTAATCCTTTTAGGGTTATTAGCTTTGATGCCACTTGCACGAGATAAGTTAAATTCTTAGTAAAATTCAGTTGAAAAATAACTCGGCGCCATTGCTACCTGAACGGTAATTTTGAAAATTTCTCCCTGACAGGTGATTTGCAATGGCAAAGATGTTGGTGGATTGTTGCTTACCCAGAGATAGGAGGGTGAGTGCAGGTTCTGGGGAGGAGGAGGAGGACCAAGAGGTGGGATCCCTCTGATTCCCAATCAGTCAATCGATCTATCATATTTTTTTAGCACCTACTTTTTTAAGGTATTTATTAAGTGCTTACTACGTGCCCGGCAGATACACGGTAATCAGGTTGGACCCAGTCCCTGTCCCACAAGGGGCTCACGGTCTTAATCCTCATTTTACAGGTCAGGGAACTGAGGCACAGAGAAGTGAAGTGATTTGCCCAAGGTCCCACAGCAGACAAGTAGCGGAGCGGGGACTGAATCCCGGGCCCGGGTTCTATCCACTAAGCCACGCTGCTTCTCACTAGGCCATGCTGCTTACCGTGCGCTAAGCGCTCTCCTAAGCAGTCCACTAAGCGGGCAGGGCTGGGCTAGGCCAGTGATCAAGAGGCTGGACTCAACCCAGAGAACTCCAGAGGCCTGCAGATGACTATTTTTCTTATTATTATCATTATAATTCTTAGTATTCTTATCACTCTGCATTGCAATGATGATATTTGTTAGACGCTCATTATCTGTCAAGAGCTGTTCTAAGCACCGGGGTAGATTCGGTTGATCAGATGGGACACAGTCCCTGTCCCATAATGGGTTCACAGTCTAAGTAGGTGAGAGAACAGGTATTGAATCTTCATTCTAGCCAAAATAATAATAATAATAATAATAATGTTGATATTTGTTAAGCGCTTACTATATGTGCAGAGCACTGTTCTAAGCGCTGGGGGAGATACAGGGTCATCAGGTTGTCCCACGTGAGGCTCACAGTCTTCATCCCCATTTTACCGATGAGGTCACTGAGGCACAGAGAAGTGAAGTGACTCGCCCACACAGCCGACAAGTGGCAGAGCCGGGATTCGAACCCCTGACCTCTGACTCCCAAGCCCGGGCTCCTTCCACTGAGCTGCTTCTCTGCTTCTTCTCCATTCTCAAAATGTAGATTGACAGAACTTTAAAGAGCTGGATTTCCTCCCCGTCCTCCTGGTTTCTCCATCGCCATCAATAACGCCACCCGCCTTCTCCGTCCCAGAATCCCACAACCTTGACGTTTTTCTTCTACACCTCCCTGACTTTTCTCTCCCCCTCTTCAAAGCCCTATTCGGAGCTCACCTCCTCCGAGAGGCCTTCCCAGACTGAGCTCCCCTTTTCCCTCCGCTCCCTCTACCCCCCCTTCACCTCTCCGCAGCTAAAGCCTCTTCTCCCCCCTTTCCCTCCGCTCCTCCCCCTCTCCCGTCCCATCCCCTCGGCGCCGTACTCGTCCGCTCGACTGAATATATTTTCATCACCCTATTTATTTTGTTAATGAGATGTACATCACCTCGATTCTATTTATTTCCTATTGTTTTACTGAGAGGTTCATCCTCTGGATTCTACTTATCGCCATCGTTCTCGTCCGTCCGTCTCCCCCGATTAGACCGCGAGCCCGTCAGAGGGCAGGGACCGTCTCTATCCGTTGCCGATTTGTCCATTCCAAGCGCTCAGTACAGTCCTCTGCACATAGTAAGCGCTCGCTAAACGCTATTGAATGAATGAATGAATGAACAGTCACATTCCCTGGTCGTACTGATCTTCCAGGCTAGAGGGGGAGACAGACATTAATATACATAAGTAAATAACAGTTATTATTATTATTAACAGTTAATTGTGTATATTATTTACTTAATAATCATAATAATGTTGGTGTTTGTTAAGCGCTTACTAGGTGCCGAGCACCGTTCTAAGCGCTGGGGTAGACATAGGGGAATCAGGTTGTCCCACGTGGGGCTCACGGTCTTGATCCCCATTTTCCAGATGAGGGAACTGAGGCGCAGAGAGGTTAAGTGACTCGCCCACAGTCACACAGCCGACAAGTGGCAGAGCTGGGATTCGAACTCATGAGCCCCGACTCCAAAGCCCGTGCTCTTTCCACGGAGCCACGCTGCTCCTGCGTCTATTTACTTCGTATACCTAAGTGAATAAATACTATTGAATGAACGAATGACCTCTCATCAATCAATCAGCGGTATTCACTGAGCACTTACCGCGGGCAGAGCACTGGAAAGTACAATTCAGCAACAGATAGAGACAATCCCTGACCAACAACGGGCTCGCAGTCTAGAAGGGGGGGAGACAGCCAGCGAAACAAGGCAACAGGCATCGATAGCATCAATATAAATAGAATCACAGCTACACACACGTCATTAATAAAGTAAATAGGATAATAAACACGTACATATCTAGACAGGGCCGGTGGGGCGGGGAGGGGGGTAGAGCAGAGGGAGCGAGGCCGGGTGATGGGAACGGGGGGAGGAGAGGAGAGGGGGGCTTAGTCGGGGAAGGCCTCCCGCGAGAGGTGGACTTTCAATATTCCAATACAGCAGGGTTGCCTATACACAGAGAGGATACATTTGTTGCATCCTGGTTGTTCCTAAGCAATATCTCGCCTCTCCATGCCTTTCCACCCTAACAGCTACCGTCCTACCTCCAGCTCCTCCCCCATCCGTTCGATACTAAAAAGCCGCCTGGCTAATCTTCCTGAACCATCACTCAGCACACATCTCATCTCTCCATTCCTCAGACGCCTCCGGCAGCCCCTCCTCTCCATCTGCCACTGGCCTGCTGTGGGACTCGGGCAAGTCACTTCACTTCTCCGTGCCTCAGTTAACGGTGGAAAGAGCCCGGGCTTGGGAGCCAGAGGTCGTGGGTTCGAATCCCGGCCCTGCCGCTCGTCAGCGGGGTGACTGTGGGCGAGCCACTTCGCTTCTCGGTGGCTCAGTGACCTCATCTGTAAAATGGGGATGAAGTCTGTGAGCCTCCCGTGGGACAACCTGATGACCCTGTATCTTCCCCAGCGCTTACAACAGTACTCTGCACATAGTAAGCGCTTAACGGATACCGACATCATTATTATCTACCCAAGTATTTAGTGTTTGACACACAGTAAGCACTTCAAAAGTACCATAATTACTGTCATCATTTTCACAATGACCTATTAGAGAACAGATGCCATTTTAATTAAAGGGATTTGATCTTAAATGGTCCACTCTAGAGTACGTAACTAGGTTTTCCACCGAACAGAAATGGTAAGTTTAATTCCATTTATGGACAGATCTTTGTGGATGAGGGCCTCGGTCTCGTCTAACTCGCCACCGACCTCTCGCCCACGTCCTGCCTCTGGCCTGAAATGCCCCCTCTCCTCAAATCCAATAGATAATCACTCTTCCCTCCTTCAAAGCCATATTGAAGCTACATCTCCTCCAAGAGATCTTCCCTGACTAAAAGTCACCTTTCCTCTTCTCCCACTCCCTTCTGCACTGGCCTGACTTGCTCCCTTTGTTATTCTCCCGTCCCTCCACGAATGTATTTATTTGCAATTTATTTATATTAATGCCTCCCTTCCCCCGCCTCTAGGCTGTAAGCTCGTGTGGGCAGGGACTGTGTCTGTTCCTTGCTGTACTGTACTCTCGCAGGTATCTAGTACAGTGCTCTGCATAAAGTAAGCACTCAGTAAATATGATTGAACGAATGAATGAGTCGGGGGCGAAACAGAAGTATCACTGATCTCTTTTCACAAAACATTTGCCCCTCTCTAACAAGTGTTTAATTTGACTTGACGTTGAATGGAACAAGCAACTGTTCTTTGAAGAGAAGTTGTTTCAGGATTGGTTTTGCTTTGACCATCTCTGGAAACCAACAGGGGGATGATGTATTGACGGAAGTGATTAATATTTCTTTCCGCCATATCATTTACCCAGGCTGAATCCTTCCTTTATTAAACTACGTACTTGGAAAATGTGCTCACGTATGAGAATAATTTATGCTGTTTTTGAATAAGCACAAAAATCTCCCCGAGCGCAAGCACCGTATGCACATATAAATGGACTAAATATCGATATAGCCAGCTTCTGTGCTCAAAGGTCACTTCAGTGTAGCCTTAAAATAGCAACTGTTGGAGACTGGGTGATGGGGGATTTTGAGATGGCCATTTGTCTCTGTATAGGCTATTTTTAGCTTTCTTTCTGGGTTTGAACACCGCTAGCAGTGGGATTCTATCAGTGTGGGTGCATATTGTTTTGTGCTGTTGCATTTCCCACTCCGAGATGTGTCGCCTAACATTTTGGTGAAAACTACAATATTAGATCTTTTCCAATATCCAACCTTACTGCTGTAATAATAATTATAGTACTTCTTAAGCACTTACTATTTACCAAGCACCGTTCTAAGCGCTAGGGTGGATACCAGTTAATCAAGTCGGACCCAGTCCCTGTCTCATACAGGGCTCACGGTTTTAATCCCCGTTTTCCAGATGAGGTAACTGAGGCACAGAGAAGTGAAGTGCCTTGCCCAAGGTTACACAGCAGACACGTGGGGGGGGCCGGGATGAAAGGGCCCGTGGGTCAGGGACTGGACCGATCCAATTATCTCTATCTACTCCAGTGCTTAGCACAGTGCTTTGCTAATGGGAAGTACTTAATAAATACCATAGTTATTTTGTAACCTAAATGAAAGTAGGACAACCTTAATCACAGGTATTCTAGTCCCTGCTAAGAACGTACCGATTAAACGTCTGAGCGTTACGTTCTTACCTGAATTTCTTCATCGTGGATTCTTAATCAAAACCGAGTAACTCAATGAAATTGCCTTAAAGATCATAAATATCAAAACCAAAACCTAACCGACAATTATGATATACAATAGAGAATCATAGCAATTTCCATTTCTATGATCTCTTTATACAGAAGTGACGGTTTTAAAGAGTTTCTAATTACACTGGAAGAGCATCCTGAGAAATCTCTCCGACAGGTTCCTTTCAGCGCCGTTCCTCATTTAGCACTGGCTTTCCTTCTCCCGGGAAAATGAAGTTATACGATGCATATGAAGTGTATTGTTGGAGGAGGAGAAAACAGACGACGAGATCTCAGTTGTGGAGCTGAATGGGAGGGTGTGGGATTAGAGAGGGAGAGAGAGTGGAGTCACAGTGCTTCATGAGAAACGAAAGACTGTAAGGCTGATATTTGATCATGGGCATTTTACAGTTGAAAACTCTCAGCCCGCCTGGCTTCCTGGGAACAACTTGTAGACATATGGTTCCTTGGATCTGTTTCCCTCCTACATTACTTCCTAGAGGAACTTCAGGAATGGGGACAATAGAAGTTCACCTCCTCATCTCAATGGAGGAATTTCAAACAGCTCTCCCCCATTTTCTCCTCTTCGGAGGGCAAGATTGAGGAGAAGCAGTGTGGTCAAACGGGTAGAGGATGGGCCAACTCCACCAGCTGTGTGCTGTGTGACTTTGGCCGGGTCACTTAACTATTCTGTTCCTCAGTTACACCATCTGTAAAATGGGGATTAAGACTGTGAGCCCCATGTGGGATAGGGACTGCGTCTAACCTGATTACTTTGTAATAATAATGTTGGTATTTGTTAAGCGCTTACTATGTGCCGAGCACTGTTCTAAGCACTGGGGGAGATACAGGGGAATCAGGTTGTCCCACGTGAGGCTCACGGTCTTCATCCCCATTTTACAGATGAGGTAACTGAGGCTCAGAGAAGTGACGTGACTTACCCGCGGTCACACAGCTGACAAGTGGCAGAGCTGGGATTTGAACCCATGACCTCTGACTCCCAAGCCCGGGCTCTTTCCACTGAGCCACGCTGCTTCTCTACCCCAGGGCTTTGAAGAGTGCCTTGCACGGAGTAAGTACTTAACCAATAAAATAAAAAGAAATAGAAATCTGGGGACTTGCATTCTCATCTTGGCTCTCCATCGTGCCTAGTGCGAGACCTTGGATAAGTCATTTAACTTCTCTGAGAGCCAGGTTCCTCATTAGTAAAATGGGGATTCACTATCCGCTCCCTCTCTTCCTTGGATTGCGAGTCCCCATTTGGGACAGGGACTGAGTCCGATCTAATCGTCTGCTATCTTTCCCAGTGCTCAGTACAGTGCTGGGAACATAGTGAGTGTTTATCAAAGAACCCGATTATCATTATCAATAATTCCCACTTCAAATCTTCTAATTCCACCATTATCAACGAAGCACAGAATGAATGTATTCTAATCCCTGCTCCATCACTTGTCTGCTGTGTGACCTTGGACATGTCACTTTACTTTTCTATGCCTCAGTTACCTCATCTGTAAAATGGGGATTAAGACTGTGAGTCCCATGTGCGACACAAACTGTGCCCAAACCCAAGTAACTTATATCTACCCCGGTGTCTGACACATAGTAAGTACTACGTAAGTAAGTAAGTGCTTAACACTTGGGAACACTTGAGAAGCAGCACGGCTCAGTGGAAAGAGCACGGGCTTGGGAGTCAGAGGTCGTGGGTTCTAATCCCGGCTCCGCCACTGTCTGCAGTGTGACCTCGGGCGAGTCACTTAACCTCTCTGTGCCTCAGTTCTCTCATCTGTAAAGATGGGGATTAAAAAATGTGAGCCCCATGTGGGACAATCTGATTACCCTGTATCTACCCCAGTGCTTAGAACAGTGCCCAGCACTTAGTAAGCGCTTAACAAATTATTATTATTATTATTATTAACAAATACCACTAAAGAAAATGGTCGATTATTCTGACAGCCTGCCACTGACTTTAAAATGATCCTTGCCCTATTCGATGGCAGTTTGATTGATGTAATCGATGACTTCTGTGATTGATGGCTGTTAGCAGGATCTCACTTAGTGACCTAATGTGGAAAAATCCTTATGACTGCTTTATCCCATCAGAATGAAACCAGAAACCCAGAGGCCCCAAGCAGAAGAGAAACAGACCATTTGGAGCACGACTGAAAGGGAGCTGGGGAGGGTGGAAAGAAAAGAGGAACAAGAAGAGAGGAAAAGAGAGGAGAGAGGGGCAGGAGATAAAGAACAGGGCAAAGGCAGAAAGGAGGAAAGCCCAAGAGCGAGCGAGAGAGAGAGAAATAGACATAAAGGGAGGAGGGGAGAGAGTTGGGAAATAGAGGAAAGGGAGGAAAGGCCAAGTGACTGATATATGTCCTCCTATTTTACCACTGACATCACCTGTGTTGGCCAAGTCTCTGGTGAAAATAGTCCCGGGGCTGAGCTGCCAAGAATGGGGGAAAAAAATTACGCTTCAACAATTAATCTCGAAGAGAAGTTCTTCATCGTGACCATCAACCCCAGTGGCGTTCAATGAGCGCTTACCGCGTGCGGAGCCCTCTGCTAAGCGACTGGGAGAGCATAATGCAACAGAGTCGGTAAACGTGTCCACTGAGCACTACGGGCCTGTAATCTAGATGAGGGAGAGGAACCATGTCTCTCTCCCAGCGCTTAGTACAGTGCTCTTTACACGGTAAGCGCTTAATGACTACAATGACCTCTACCACTTCGTCAGATAAGTAGCATGAGATGTGGAGGAGGTGGCGGGACAAGACAATCAATCAGTGGTATTTATCGAGCCTCTACTATGTGCAGAGCACTGTACTGAGCTCTTAGAAGAGAACAGTAGAGCAGAATTAGCTGACGTGTCCGCTGCCTATCACGAGCTGCCCGTCTAGAGGAGCCCAAAGTGGGCATCTAAGGGATTCCCTCCTAGGTCAACTAGATGCCAGGAAAAGTATGGACCGACCAGTCTAAATCGAGATATCTGGTCACAGGCCCCTTCAATCTTCGCCTGGCGCAGATGGGCCATAATAACTATCTCCCAGGTTCATAGCCCCAAAGATACGCAGGCCGGCCACGATGACCGAATTTTCCTCCCGGGAAGCCAAACGGGATCCCACTGGTTCTAAAAATGTTCCTGGAGACTTCCCTGCAGTTTTTCCAAGAATCGCAATTCCCTTTTGAGCTTCACAAAACCTCACCTCGGGTGAAGGAGAATTTACGTACATATCTGTAATTTATTGGGGCCTAGCGGAAAGAGCAAGGGCTTGGGAGTCAGGGGACCCGGGTTGTAATCCCAGCTCTGCCACTGGTCTGCTGTGTGACCTTGAGCAAGTCACTTCACTTCTCTGTACCTCAGTGATCTCATCTGAAAAGTGGGGATTTGATCCAACTCCCGTCTATTTTAACTGTGAGCCTCATGTGGGACAGGGACCGTGTCCAACCTGATTAACTTGGAACAACCTTTTTGCTTAGAACAGTGCTTGGCACATAGTAAAAATGTAACATGTGTTATTATTATTTCTACTACTTACTATAATAATGATAGTGATTAATGATGTCTCCCCCTCTAGACGACAGAGAAGCAGTGTGGCGTAATGCAGATAGCACGGGCTTGGGAGTCAGAAGACGTGGGTTCTAATCCCACCTCCGCCACTAATCTGCCGTGTGACCTTGGGCAAGCCATTTGCTTCTCTGTGCCTCAGTTACTTCTTCTGGAAAATGCGGATTAAGACGGTGAACCCCAAGTGGGACAACCTGATTACCTCGTCAGCGCTTAGAACGGTGCCTGACCCATAATAAGCTCTTAACAAATACTGTAATTATAATTATTATTATTATAAGCTCCTTGAAGCCAGATGTATCTACCAACTCTGTAGTATTGTACTCTCCCAAGCGCTTAGTATGGTGCTCTGCATACAGTAAGTGCTCAATAAATGCCAGTCGTGATTATGGTGATGATGATGAGCTCTCCCTGTCTTTGAAACTAATCTTCAGTGTATAATTTCCTTCTTCCTGACCCAAATACCCACTAGTTCATCCAAGCCTCCTCCCGAGCAAGCTACTAGATTCTTTCATTTTTGCCGTCTTATGAGCTGCAATGGTATTGATTAAAGATCGACTCGCTCTTCTTTTGTGTGCCGGTGATTTATGTTCGGTGCTGTGCATAGAGGAGTTTGCCCCAGTGAGAGAAAAATAAATAAGCGACTGCTGTTTCAAACTGAGAAACCCAAGATTTATGCACCTCACGTCAGACACCGTAAGAAATCTAGCACACCCAAAACAGCCACCGCTCCTATGGCTACAGATGAAATATGTCGGGACCGCACTCTAAATTAAAAGCCAGAAATGCTTTTCAATGTGATAAACGGTGTAAAAATGGCACGAAGATTTAGAAGAATTATGACTGTTCGTGTTGGAATGAAGCGGACGGGAAACTCTGATCTTCAGCAGTGCCTGGTGTTAAAGTCACTAATTATAAAACTGTTGGCCGGGACTGGAATAAACTGCCAACGGTCACGTGCTTCCTTGCTGCCGATCGCTTTCTTATTCTCAGGCTGTCCGTAACTGACCACGCCAGGCCTGCCTCTTCGGTGGAATTCATCGTGCGGCGGGCCCTTCCGGCGAAAATAAATCTTAATCTACACAAATGCAGAACTCAGTAGGGGAAACCTTCTCAGAACTCAGGAAAGCAGAAAACCCCAGCTGCCAAGAGAAATATATTATATCAACAGAAGTCTTTATTCAATCAAGACCATACCTATTCAAAGTCTCCTAGCCCTGATTTGCTCAGTTAGGGGTATCCCTTCTTCTCCCAACTCAGCGAGTCCGTTAGTCATGTGACCGTCGTGGTTGATCCTCTTCTTCTGCTTCCTTAGAACATTTCCTATTCTGAAAAGCCTCTTTTGGGCCCATAAAATTTTACTGAAATCTACGTCCTCTAGGGCCAGGAATAAATACTTATTTTAGGCTGTGGGCTGAGAGTGGAGAGTTGGTAACTCCTGGAGGTCTTAGACTGAGAAAATACAGACTCGTAAAGCAGCTCCCACAAGCTTCCTTTTGCCCATAACTGTCCTAGGGCCAGTCAGTCGGTCAATTGTATTTATAAAGCGTTTACTGTGCGCAGACCACTGTACTAAACGCTTGCTTTAGAGTATAATATAACAAAAATAGACACATTTCCCGTCCACAATGAGCTTACATTTCTAGCAGGGGAGACAGACCTTAATATGAAGAAATAAATTAGAGATATTTAATTACAGATATATAAATAAATTACAGATTACAGGATCAAAGAGGTGGTAAATAGTATAATCTTGAGCAAACCACAGATCCATTAAAGGCCTTACCTGCTTTAAACTAACTTCTTTTAGACTTGGTCTATTTAGTCTCAGGCCCGGGAACTGTGACCTTAATTGATTTATGCAACTGTTTTAATGATACAACTTGCTTTTTCAGGGTTTTCCTTAAAAACCGGGCCTCCTAAAATTCCCTTGCCAGTTGAGGGCATATCGCCCAGCATGTTTTACTGGTGGGGTGGAGAGATCATGTCTACTAATTATCTCGTGTCAATTAATGACCTGTCTTCTTGAGTGTTTCGTATATGCTCTGCACAGAGCACCGTCCTAAGAATAATAATGATAATAATGTTGGTATTTGTTAAGCGCTTACTATGTGCAGAGCACCGTTCTCAGCGCTGGGGAAGACACAGGGGAATCAGGTTGTCCCACGTGGGGCTCACAGTCTTAATCCCCATTTTACAGATGAGGTAACGGAGGCACAGAGAAGTTGAGTGACTCGCCCACAGTCACACAGCTGACAAGTGGCCGAGCTGGGATTCGAACTCATGACCTCTGACTCCAAAGCCCGTGCTCTTTCCACTGAGCCACGCTGTTGAAGAACTGGGGTAGATACAAGTTAATCAGGTTGGACAGTCCCTGCCCTACGTGGGGCTCACAGTCTTCACCCCCATTTTACAGATGAGGAAACTGAGGCACCGAAGTGACTTGCCCAAGGTCACACAGCGGACATGCGGCGGAGCCTGGACCCCATCACCTTCTGACTCCCAGGACCGTGCTCTTTCCAGAAAGATGGGGGATTAATCAGGGAAGGCTTCCTTGAGGAGATGGAATTTCATCAGTCACAGTATGCACATCCGCTTGTCCTTTAGGTTGCAAGATTTCCTGGTTTGGGTCACATTCGTCACAGCTTTGAGGCTTCAAACTATCCTCCTTTCCATAAACCTAGGTTTCGAATCTATTCCTGAACTGTCACAGATGATAGCAGACTATCTAAACATAGATTTTCCATGCATCATATCCTGAAATAAATGCCAACCCAAGATAGACACCAAGGATTGCTTTCAAGGAACATTATCGTTTTCTAAACCTATCCCTCCTCTTTCTGTGAATGAGTATTTTTATGATATCTGTTAAGCGCTTATTATGTGCCAGGCACTGTATTAAGCACTGGGGTAGATACAAGATAATCAGTTTGGACACAGTCCCTGTCCCACACTCGGCTCAAAATCTTAATTCCCATTTTACAGATGAGGTGACTGAGGCACAGAGAAGTTGAGTGATCTGCCTAAGATCACACTGGAGACAAGCGGCGGAAGCGGGATTAGAACGCAGGTCCTTCCAGTTCCCAGACCCGTGCGCTATCCATTAGACGACACTGCTTCCCTTCTCCCACATCCCCTTGAATGGGACAAACCGCCAGCTTTTGTCTGTGTTCTCTTGGAAGATTTTAATTTCGAGGAATTTCGAGGGGATTGGGTGTGTTTCCTAGGAGAGTGCTGTGTACAGTTGGATGGAGATCAATCAGTGATATTTAGCAAGAAATCAATCGATGGTATTTATTGAGCACTTCCGGTGTGCAGAGCACTGGGCTAAGGACTTGGGAGAGTGCAGATTTCAGCATGGTTGTCCCAGTTGCAAGCCGTCTCTTTTAGATCCAGTGCTCATCCCAAAGGGCTGTAGCCTGTAACTCTCTGACTGTGGAGGATGTGGACTCTTGAAATTCCTCCAATAAAGAGAGTTCAATACAATACCCGGCCCCTCCAGAGGTGCGGAGAATTTGAGTTTCGGTGGCAGGTTTAGAGATCCAAGGAGGTGGAACTCCTCAGAATTGCATCGGATGAGCCCCTAAAACACTACAAAAGATAACCGCATCCCCTTGCAGGAAACAGAACAAGGAGTTGGCACACCTTAGAGCACCGCTGTGGCTCTGGAAAAAGCAGAAACAAACGGCTGAGAAGCAGTGCGGTCTAGTGGATAGAGCACAGGCCTGGGAATCAGAAGGACCTGGATTCTAGTCTCAGATCTGCCACTTGTCTGCTGGGTGATTCTGGGCAAGTCACGTCACCTCTCTATGCCTCAGTTCTGTCATCTGTTAAATGGGGATTAAGACTGTGGGCCCCATAAGGGACAGGGACTGTGTGTAGCCCAATTATCTTGTACGAACAACAGTGCCCGACGCATAGTGCCACAACATTTATCATTATTATTATTATAAGAACACGGGCTTTGGAGTCAGAGGAGCCGAGCTGTAATCCCAGCTCCTTCACTTACCTGCTGGCTGCCCTCGGGCAAGTTACTCAGCTTCTCTGGGCCTCAGGTCCCTCAGCTGTAAAATGCAGATTTAATATCTGTTAATAATATTAATAACAATTCCGGTATTTAAGTGCCTACTGTGTGGAAGGCACCGTGCTAAGCACTGGGGTGCATACAAGCAAATCAGGTTGGACATCACCTTGTCCCACAAGGGCTCGCTGCCTTTTATTTGTTCCTCTTTATGCCTCTCTGCTCTACCTCATGTGGGACAGGGACTGTGTCCAACCGGATTAACTTGTATCTGCCCCAGAGATCAGAACAGTGTCGGGCAGAGAGTAAGCATTTTAAAAACACAAAAATTAATAAATCCATGAAGCTGGAGAATTTCACTGCTAAGGAAACTGAGGCACAGAGAAGTGAAGCGACTTGTCCAAAGTCGCACAGAAGACGAGCGGTGGAGCCAGGATTCGAATCTACAACCTTCTGACTCCCGGGCCTGTGCCATGCTCTTTTCCTGTTCCCCTTCCTACCTATACTGCGAGCCCCATCTGGGATCCGTTGAACTCCTATCCACCTCAGCGCTCAGTACAGTGCTTGACAAGCAGTAAGCACTTAACAAATACCACTTACAAGCAGAACCCATAGCCTGAGGCAGGCGTCAGAGCCGAGATTTTTCCTAAGGATTTTCTGTTCCGGACTTGTCCGTTATCGCTCTGCATTCTAGCGCTAGAGGTGGGTTGAGCCGGTGGGAAAAAGGCCGGAGGTAAACACTTTCTCGGCCCTATCTCTTCTCTTGTTGTTTATTACTCAAATCTATCTTTTTTAGTGCTTCCTGTTTCTTTCCTGATCTCTCAATTCAACCAAGCAGAAAGAGATGAGACTTATAGAAGTGTGAGAAGTCAGTCCAAAATGCACCGAAGCAAGAAAAGGCAGGATAACGCCCTCTGAGAAAGCCCCAGCTTAATGGATGTATTCATTTTTGTATTTTTAAAGTGCTCACTCTCTGCCCGACACCGTTCTGATCTCTGGGGCAGATACAAGTTAATCAGGTTGGACACAGTCCCTGTCCCACATGAAGTAGAGTGGAGAGGCATAAAGAGGAAACAAATAGAAGGAATTTTATATATGGAAAATATGAGACATCAAGTAGATGGATCGGGTGCGGATTTCTTTGCATTTTAAGGGGTCATTTCCGAACAGAGAAGCCGAGAGATCACGTCTCCCGTTCACTTTGAAATCTCGAGCTCATTTGCTTCCTGACTTTTAAATTCAGCTCTGTGGGACTGTCAGAAGAAAAGATGTTGAAAACCAATCCGTTGCCATGGCATTCTAGGCAACGCCAACTTGGTCGCATCCCACTCTCTGGCCTTGGTCCTTCGGAAGTAGGAATGCGAGCTTTTATCATCAGTATCAGCCTTTTAGTCTCAGACAAGTTTTGTGTCTCAATCCTGCAGAGCGGAGATGTAATAGCTGTAGTATTTTTTAAGTTCTTACTAGGTAACCCGTGTTGAGATGGATACAGGGTAAGCGGAGCCGACATGGGGACTCACAGTTGGATGTCTGGTCTCAGTAGATCCAATTTTTTTTACTCACACATGGGGACTCACAGTTAGAGGTCTGGTCTCAGTAGATCCAATTTTTTTACTCTTCCCAATCCTGGTACCATCAGTCACTTAATCAGCAGTATTTATTGAGAGTTTACTGGGTACATAGTGCTGTACTAAGCGCTTGGGAGAGTACACTTGATTGATAATACAACAGAGTCGGTCGGCCCTTTCCCTGCCCACGATGAGCTTATAGTCTAGGGAGTTGACAGTGGAGAGTACGCTTTCTTTTTCGGCGTATGTAGGGGGAAGGGTCTTCTACAGCCACTGACTACCTCCCCGCCTCTTAGGTTTGGGGTTCAGTTTACACAGGACCTCAAGATACAGCCCTTCCCCACGGCTGGAGGCCTTGAAATCCATAACGGTAATTTCTTGGTGAGACTTTTGCCTCTCCGTTCTCTTGAGAGGGCTGAAGACGTTGCAAGAAGAAGAGTGCTTTCCAGAAGGAAGCAGTCAGACGGACTTGATGAGAATGACTTTGAAATCATTTAATCTGTTGCTATTCTCTAAATTCTACCCCCCTAACTGGTGTCTAGAATTGGTATGACTCCTATAACGTCAACTACAGCGGAAGCTTCCCCTTTCTTCTGTCTGCCTCTGCCTTGGTTCTGAAAACCGCTGTAAAGATTCCTGCTTTACTGGTGGATCTGATTATTCCCAAAGCAGGACAAGGATCAGGACAGGGAAGGAACATGGCGTAATGGAAAGGCCCGAAGCACAGGGGATCAGGGTTCTAATTTGCTCATTCATTCATTCAATCGTATTTATTGAGTGCTTATTATGCGCAGAGCACTGTACTAATCGCTTGGGACGATACAGCACAACAGTAAACAGATACATTCCCTGCCCACAAAGATCTTACAGTTCTTACAGTTCAATTCGCTGTTCTGCCACTTGTCTACTGTGTCTTGCAAATTCACTTAACTTCTCTTCGCCTCAGTTACTGCATCTGCAAAATGGGGATTAAGACTGTGAGCCCCAAGTGAGACGTGGACCGAGTCCAACCTGATTATCTTCTATCTACCCTAGCAATTAATTTGCTCCAGGTAAATAGTAAAGCATTCAAAAAGTACCATTAAAAATGGGACAAGATGGGGAAGCAGCACGGTGTAGTGGAAAGAGCACGGGCCTGGGAATCAGGGACCGGGGCCCGGCTCTCCTGCTTGTCTGTCGCAGGACTTGGGCAAGTCACTTAACCTCTCCGTGTCTCAATTACCTTCTCTCTAAATTTGGGATCAATATCGCGAGTCCACGGTCCACGATTACCTTGTATTCACCCCAGCACTCCATACGGTGTCCGGCAAGGAGTAAACTCTTAAAAAGTATTATTGAAAAAGGAGTGCACTCGAGGCTTATATAAAGCCATCGATCAATCAATCAATGGCATTTATTAAGCACTTACTTGTCATTGAGCACTTATGCTTGCCAGATGAATGTGACAAGCTTGGTCGCCCCAGGAGGAATAGCAGCGGTGGGAGTCAATAAGTTCCTTGTGGGCAGGGAATGTCTGTTAAATTGTTATAGTTCACTCTAAGGAGCGTGGCTCAGTGGAAAGAGCCTGGGCTTGGGAGCCAGAGGTCATTGGTTCGACTCCCGGCTCTGCCACTTGGCAGCTGTGTGACTGTGGGCCGGTCACTTCACTTCTCTGTGCCTCGGTTCCCTCATCTGTAAAATGGGGATTAACTGTGAGCCTCACGTGGGACAACCTGATTCCCCTGTATCTCCCCCAGCGCTTAGAACAGTGCGCTGCACATAGTAAGCACTTAACAAATACCAACATTATTATTAAGAGCTTAGTGCAGTGCTCTGCACACAGTAAGGGCTCATTAAATATGACTGACTGGCTGACTGAGGGGCTCCTAGAGAACAAAAAGTCAAAAAGAAAGAAGGGGACAAGAAGATGAAGTCCCACGGTGGCTGAGTCTGCGAAAAGGGTTGCAGAGTTTCCTAAGAAAGAGTGGATGAAGAAAATGGAAGACCAAAAGGAAAAAAAGGAGACAAAAGAGGATGATTCTGAAGCCATGGTGAGATGAGGAGCCACAGCTAGAATGACAGAAATTACGGTATTTGTTAAGTGCTTACTATGTGCCAGGCCCTGTACCGAGCGCTGGGTTAGTTACAAGCAAATCAGGTCAGACACGGTCCCTGTCCCATGCGGAGCTCACGGTCTCAATCCCCATTTTCCAGATGAGGTAACTGAGGCACAGAGAAATAAAGTGACTTGCCCTAGGTCACACAGCAGACAAGTGGCAGAGGCAGGATTAAAACCCAGATCTCCTAACTCCCCAGTCTAAGCTCCATCCACTAGGCCTCGCTCCTTACCTTAAATAATCATGGCTGGGATTTCCTAGAGGCCTCTTCCCCGATAACTGGAGAAGGACCCATTTTTTCTGGAGGAGGAGTTTGAGTTCAAGATGAGGCGTCTCCGCGGTCAAGCAGGAAGCCAGGAGCCTGAGGGTTTGTTGACCGGCCACTGGTCTCAACCAATTAGTCACAGAACACGCTGATTCTGATTATTTAACAAGTGGGGTAATTAGCGATTGATCACTGAACCGCTTGTTCAATGAGTTACTTGGCTTTTGATGATGTCAGTGAAGTTCTTCGATTTGATGTTAGACCTGGTCTAATTTCCCCCATATATTCTTTGCCATCGCTTAGTACATTGGTCTATACACAGTAAGCTCCTAGTAAATACTGTTACTATTACTAGCAGCATGTAAGAGCCCGGGCTGGGGAGGCAGAGGTTGTGAGTTCTAATCCCACCTCCGCCACTGACCAGTTGTGTGACTTTGGACAAGTCACTTGACTTCTCTGTGCCTCAGTTCCATCATCTGTAAAATGGGGATGAAGACTGTGAGCCCCACGTGGGACAACCTGATCACCTTGGATCTACCCCAGCGCTTAGAACAGTGCTTGGTACATAGTTAGCACTTAACAAATACCATCATCATTATTATTATTACTCCTCCTCCTAGACATAATTTATTCAAGGTCTCATATTTTACTTCTACTGTTTTCTATTAAATATATTCTGATTCTTTTATGGAAAAAGCAAGAAATTCCTTCAGACTAATAAATCCGAAGTAGCATGACTTAGTGAATAGAGCACAGACCAGGGAGTGAGAAGGACCTGCGTTCTAATCCAAGCTCCGCCACTTTCCTGTCGGGCGCCCTGGAGCGAGCCGCTTCACTTCTCCGGCCCTCAGTTACCCCATCCGGAAAATGGGGATTAAGACTGTAAGCCCCATATGGGACATGGGAATGTGTTCAACCTGATTATCTACCCCGGCACTTAGTACAACGCGTGGCACATAGTACTTAACAAAGACCAGACAAAAATTTCTCTAAGTGATGAGATGTTTGCCGATTTTAACTCAGCCGACAGCATTCATCCCACATTTTTTATATCATTTTATTTTGATGCCAGGTGGACCAGAAAGAGATTTCCCAGATCACAAGGGTGCTATTTTTAAAAATTGCTATCTTGGTAGAATGCTATCTCTCCCCTCTCCCTGCCCCCCCCCCCAGCAGCCCCAATCCTTTACTTCCACATAGCACAGTTTATTAAAACTAAATGTGAGTCTATGGGGAAATGAGTTAGCTTTCTCTCTTCATGGTCTCAGAGCAGATCAGCTAGATCAGCTGATAAAAATTATAATGATTACGGTGGTATTTGTTAAGCGATTACTATATGCCAAACACTGTACTGAGCACTGGGTTAGATACAGGTTAATCAGACCCCAGATGGGGATCACAGACTAAGAAGGACAAGAAGCACGTATTGAATCCCCATTTTGCAGATGAGGGAACTGAGAAGTTAAATAACTTGCCCAAGGTCACATAGCAGGCAAATGGCGGAGCGGAGATTCGAACCCAGGGCCTCTGACGCCCAGGCCTGTGCGCTTTCCACTAGGCTTTGGATTTGTATACGCAAACGTTTTCCAAATATAGTATTCCCTTACCTGCTACTTGGCAACGGCAATTTTTGCAACATCTTTATTACTCCCTAATTGTCTACATTTCTTTGCTTCATTTCTCTTGTTAAAGACAGATTTAAAAAATGAGTTCAATATCTCAGGCATTTTAGAGTCATCATTAATTTCATGCCCTGCCTCATTCATTAGCAAACCTATTTGCTCTCATCTCTCTCTTCCCTCTGGTATTTGTAAAAGCCTTCTCGTTCTCGTTAACCCCTTTCACTAACTATTAACTCGCTCAGGCTTGCCGGCTCCCATTATGTCTTTCCCAGGAGCTCGAGTTAAATCACATGGTCTTGCTGGATGATTTTCCCCATTTATATTCTAGTTCCTGGAGAGGTTTGTCTTTCAGATGGACATAATGGAGACATGGAAAGAGTCAAACATCATACTCGTGGGGATGGAGGAATTTCCTTACGAGAATATATTGTAAGGACTGGGGCGTGGGTTCTAATCCCGGCTCCTCCATTTATAATAATAATGTTGGTATTTGTTAAGCGCTTATTATATGCAGAGCACTGTTCTAAGCGCTGGGGGAGATACAGGGTAATCAGGTTGTCCCACGGGAGGCTCACAGTCTTCATCCCCATTTTACAGATGAGGTCACTGAGGCCCCGAGAAGTGAAGTGACTTGCCCACAGTCACACAGCTGACAAGTGGCAGTGTTGGGATTCGAACCCATGACCTCTGACTCCCAAGCCCAGGCTCCTTCCACTGAGCCATGCTGCTTCTCATAAAAAAATTATGTTGGTATTTGTTAAGTGCTTACTGTGTGCAGAGCACTGTTCTAAGCGCTGGGGTAGATGCAGGGTAATCAGGTTGTCCCATGTGGGGCTCACAGTCTTCATCCCCATTTTACAGATGAGGGAACTGAGGCACAGAGAAGCGAGGTGACTTGCCCACAGTCACCCAGCTGACAAGTTGCAGAGCCGGGATTCGAACCCATGACCTCTGACTCCCAAGGCGGCCTCTTTCCACTGAGCCATTTATCTTCTGCGTCACCTCGGGCAAGTCGTTTACCTTCTTTGTGACTCAGTTACCTCACCTGTAAAATGGGGATCGAGACCGTGAGCCCCATATGGGACTGGGACTGTGTCCAACCCGATTATTTTGTAGCCACCCCAGCGGTGAGTACAATGAAAGGCACATAGCTTAACAAATACCACGATTATTATCATTATTATTATTACTATTAGTGTAGATGTCAAAGAGGGCACTCGTCCCACAGCCCCTTCGATGATCTAATTTCCACTGTTGGAGACTGGATACTGACTGGCCGGGTCACTGGACTCTCCCAGTAATCCCAAATCAGATGGACTTAGGAAGCTATGCGCTTATGGCTTTATGTCCCTATGGAGGATGACTGTAAAGATCAATGGTGTTTCAGATTTCGCAAATTAGAAACATATCTAGAATCTGCCTTATTAGTCTTTGTTTAAAGCGCTATGTGCCGGGCACTGTACTAAATGCTGGGTTAGATAGAGGCTAATTAGGTTGGACTCAGTCCCTGTCCCATATGGGGCTTATAGTCTTAATCCTTATTTTACAGAGGAGGCAATGGGAAGGGCAATGATTTGCCCCAAGTCATATGGCAGAAAAGTGGCAGCACCCAGAAGGACCTGGGTTCTGAATCCAGGCCCGGGCTCTAACCGTTAGGTCACGCTGCTTCCTAAAGAAAGGATGTGGTGCACGTGGAGGGATTGCTTCCATCCTTGAGTGGGAAAGAGAAAACAACCTCCAGGTTCCCTTGAAATCTATGACTCTTGGCAGCCATCTTTCTCATCTAATAATAATAATATTGGTGATATTTGTTAAGTGCTCACAGGCGTTGCACTAAGCGCTGGGAATGGATACAAGGAAATAGGCTTGGATACAGTCCAGGTCCCACATTGGCTCAAAGTCTCAATCCCATTTTAATAATAATAATGATAATGATGGTATCTGTTAAGCGCTTACTATGTGCCAAGCACTGTTCATTTTACACGTGAGGTAACGAGGCTTAGAGAAGTGAAGCGACTTACCCAACGTCATCCAGCAAACGTCGGAGGCGGGATGAGAACCCAGGTCCTCTGACTCCCAGGCCCAGTGCTCTATCCATTAGGCCACGCCGCTCATTTCTTCTGCTAATGCTGAGCTCCCGGGTCACCAACCACGACTTCGCCGCTCATGTCTGTAGTTTGGGATTTGACGGCGGTCCCGACTGAGCTTCTCTTTCCAGCCAAGCTCAGCCTCCTGATTATAAAATCCCTGGCACCAGACAGAAACCTAGATATTTCTGACAATATTTGTGTATCGGTGCTGCATTCCAAGCTATTGGAGGGCAGAGGCCATTATCCCCTTCATCTATTGTACCCTCCCAAGTGCCTAGTGAATGGGATCTGATCACAGTGGGTACCTAGGAAAAGCTCTCGATGGATTGATTTTCAATAAATATGCACCCCGGGCATCTGAAGAGCCCTAGCTGAGAGCAAACTGCTCATCGCGACTGGGAAAGGATGCTGGCAAAGATGTCTGTAAAACTGCCTACCTTTCACTCACTCAAGACGGTCTCGCCAAAGGACTTTATCTGGTGAGCTGTCATCTCTGCAGCCCTAAAAATCAATAGACGAGGAACGAACACAACGAAAATGGCCATCATATCGCGGAACATCGGGCCACCGGATGGCAACGGTGACAGTGGTCATCGATGAAAGACAGGACATGATGCACAAATTGCCCTGAAATCAAGTCAGTTTTCAGTAGCAACTGAAAATAAACTCCCTAAGGGAGGACAGCACCGTGAAATAGTTCTGGGCAGGGCCACAGATTCTCTCCGGTTTCAGGTTTCCTCTCAGAGAGTCCTCCGTCTCAGTCTCCCCAGATCTTGTACGTATCTCATTACTGTTTAATAACGGTATTCGTTAAGCACTTACTATGTGGCAAGCACTCTAAGTGCTGGCGTAGATACAAGGTAATCAGGTTGGACACTTTCCCTGTCCCATATGGGGCTCACAGTCTTAACCCCCATTTTACAGATGAGGTAACTGAGAGAGAGAGAGGTTAAGCAGCTCAGCCAAGGTCACACAGCAGACAAGTGGTTGAGCTGGGATTAGAACCCATGTCCTCTGACTCCTGTTGATGCCTACAGTTGTATTTCAGCCTTCAAAACAAGAGGCCAAGTCATTTCCTTCCATCTTCAGTGAACATGGCCCTACACTAAGGAATACTCCATCGATCAATCAATCAATCAGTGGTATTTATTGAGCACTTACTATGTGCAGAGCATTTTCCTCAGCACTTGGTAGAAGGCAATACAACAGAAGTAGCAGACGCATTCCCTGCTGGTGAGAAAGATAAATTCTAGAAGGATTCAGGTAGATTTTTCCTCAGAATAAAAAATCTGACAAACTGACGAACTTGCATTTAACCCTAATGGCCTCACCTTCCCGTCAAAAATGGAAAAGCAGCCCATATCATCGAGGATGCACCCTGGCATCTCATCAGTTATAACACTGACCAGGAAAGGTACTGGAAAATCGCTACTGAGTTACGCAAAGGCCAAGCGTTCGACCAACCATCGATAGATATGCTCCGATCCTGAGCCGTCGATACGATCGGCGTGACGAATAGCTCCGTCTCCACCATCGAGGCCACTCGATGTTCTATTCCTGGAAAACCAAGGTTCCTTCAAACGTCGGGTTCCTTCCGGAAGCACGTTAGAATGGAGAAAAAGGATAAGTACCGACGTGGATGGGCCACGGGCCACTTTCTGATTCACCGTCTACAAGGCAGATATTAAGACGGTGGTGATGGCGGGGAGGGGTTTTTTATGGTATTTGTTAAGCGCTTAGTATGTGACAAATACCATTCTAAGCGCCGGGGTGGAGACAAGATAATCACGTCAGAAAGATAGGGATCAAGATATTGAACTGTTTTGGGTCGTATTTGGAAATCAGGCACTCAGTTGCAACTGCAGGATCTTAGTGCTGAGAGCAGCGTGACATAGTAAAAGAAGCAGCATGGCTTAGTGGATAGATCACGGGCCTGGGAGTCAGAATGTCATAGGTTCTAATCCTGCCTCAGCCACGTGCCCGCTGTGTGACCCTGGGCAAGTCGCTTCACTCCTCTGGGCCTCAGTTCCTTTATCTGTAAAATGGGAATTGAGACTGAGAGCCTTACGTGGGACAAGGACTGTGTCCAACCTGATTTGCTTAAATCCACCCCAGGCAGGGCCGGCACCACACATTATTATTATTATTAATTAATTCACAACTGGAGTAGGTCTCGCTTGAGCCCCCGTGCTAGTGAACAGAGACAGAGATTATCAGATCGAACGCTGTCCCTAGCCCGCAGAGTTATCCCCCTTTTACAGATGAGAAAACTGAGGCACCGGGAAGGTAAGTGACTCGTTGCATGACTCCTCAATTGGGACCCCGCTAAAGACATGGGAGGTAATAATCACTCTGGGGTTAAACGCTCACTCTCTGCCAAGCATCGTACTAAGCACTGGTTACAAGATAATCAGTCCCTGTCCCGAATGGGAATTTAGATGTAAGTAAGGGGGAGAACAGGTATAGAATCCCTATTTTAAATATGAGGAAACCGAAGCTTAGAGAAAAACCCGCGCGTCACAGCAGACCAACCACAGAGCCGGAATTAGAAACCAGGTCCTCTGATTCCGAGACCTGAGCTCTTCCCTTTAAATTGCTCTATTCCTTGGCTAGCCGGTCCTGGACCATAGAGGCTGATGCAGGAATTTTGGAGAAATACTTCAGTTTAGCTTCAGTTGCAGAAGCTAAATATACCGACTTGTATTGTTGCAACTAAATAATTGATCTCAGTGCTTCCATTCAGGATTTATTTGTTACAATCTATTTAATATCTATTGAGATCACCCGGACAGCACCAAGAGTGGGTGAAACTGCAGAAAACACTGTGCTGGGACACAAAAAGGCAGAGGAAGCAGTGTGGCTTAGTGGAAAGCGCCCGGGCTTGGGACTCAGAGGTTGTGGGTTCCAATCCTGGCTCTGTCACGTGTCAGCTTTGTGACGTTGATCAAGTCGCTTAATTTCTTGGTGCTTCAGATACCTCATCTGTAAAATGGGGACTAAGAAGCCCTTAGAAAAGTGCAAGGTACATAGTAAACATTTAACGACTCCCATCATCATCATCATTATCATTATTATGAGACAGGGAGGAATGACAGAGTCAGGGAGAAAGAGAACAGGGAGGTGGAGGAGAAAAGGGGGAAAAAGATGGAGAAAAGGGAGAAGCAGAGAGATGGGAGTCAGAGGGAGTGGAGAAAGAAGGAAAGGAGAGTCAAGGAAAAACAGGACCCCTCCACAGAGTGACATAAAAGGGATATTGTGGGAGAGCCCGGAGACGAGTAACTGAGTCACCCCATGATTCATAATTGTCTTACTTTCTTGGTATAATTTTTGTAACTCCAGTTCAGGGGATGAGTTGTTGTGGGGAATTAAGTCTAGCAATTAGGGGAGAAGAAGGAAAAATGGAGGAAGAAAGAAAGACATAAGGAAGAGAGGGGGAAGAGGGTATCAGAAAAGCAGCATGGCCTAGTGGATAGATCATGGCCCTGAGAGTCAGAAGGGTCTGGGTTCTAATCCCGACTCCGCCATTTGTCTGCTGTATGACCTCGAGCAAGTCACTTCACTTTCCTCATCTGTAAAACTGGGATTAAGACTGTGAGCCCCATATGGGATAGGGATTGGGTCCAACTGTTTAGCTTATATCTACCCTGGCTTAGTACAGTGCCCGGCACCTAATAAGTGCTTAAAAAAAATACCAGAAAAAACACCTAGAGAGAAGCAGCGTGGCTCAGTGGAAAGAGCCTGGGCTTTGGAGTCAGAGGTCATGGGTTCGAATCCCGGCTCTGCCACTTGTCAGCTGTGGGACTGTGGGCAAGTCACTTCACTTCTCTGTGCCTCAGTTCCCTCATCTGTAAAATGGGGATTAAGAGTGTGAGCCCCACGTGGGACAACCTGATTCCGCTGTGTCTACCCCAGCGCTTAGAACAGTGCTCTGCACATAGTAAGCGCATAACAAATACCAACATTATTTTTATTATTATTATTATAAGCTTCCTGTGGGCCGGGAATGTTTCTACCAACTGTTTATATTGTACTCTCTCACGTCTTTTGTACAACGCTCTACACACAGGAAGGGTTTAATAAGCACAATTTCTTGATAAATAAATTATAGATATATACCTAAGTGCTGTGGGGATCTTCTTCAAAGCAGGAGTACTTTCACCCCATCTTTATCATCCCGTTTTATCTTTTATCAAAACTGTGATAACCATGAGCGTAGCCTTGATCATCGAGTGGCTTACCATAGTAAACACTGGCCACTCCAGCTCCAGAATTGCAGCAAAAGAAACTTCCAGGCCGTTAGACATCAGCCTTTTCCACCAAAGCTCAGTAATAGGTTTAATCGCGGTCCCTTCAGCCTCTGCAACTAGAGAACAGAGACGACAAGGTGACGACGTAGGTTCGAATCCCGGCTCGGCCTCTTGTCTGCTGTGTGACGTTGGGCAGGTCACTGAACTTCTCTGTGCCTCGGTTCCCTCATCTGTAAAACGGGGATGAAGACTGTGAGCCCCACGTGGGATAACCTGATTACTGTGTATCTACCCCAGCCCTTAGAACAGTGCTAGCCCATGGTAAGTGCTTAAACAAATACCATAATTGTTATTTTTCTTATTATCATTATGGAGAAATGTCCGTACGCAGATATTCATTCATTCATTCAATCATATTTATTGGGCACTTACCGTGTGCAGAGCACTGGTCTCTGTGTGCAGAGCACTGTTCTAAGTGCTTGGGAGAGTACAATACATCAGTAAACAGATGCATTCCCTCACAACGAGTTTACAGTCTACAGGATGAACTTAAGGTTAGAACTCCTTACTCTAGAAAGTTAGAGTGAGAGGGGATTTGTTTGAATATTACAAAATCCTGAAACCAACGTGTAATTGTGCTGCCCACTAAATCTAGTTCAGAGGCACCGTTAAATCGAAGTTCAAAAGCGGGAAGACAAAATGTCTTTCTCCCTCCTTAGACTTTAATACTAATTGTGGAATTTTTTGAGTGTTTAATATGCGCCAGGTTGGACACAGTCCTGATCCCACATGTGGCTCACAGTCTTAATCCCCATTTTATATATGAGGTAACTGAGGCTCAGAGAAGTGAAGTGACTTGCACAAGGTCACACAGCAAAGTGCTGGAGTCCTTTGATGTCTGTCTCCTCTCCTAGACTGTAAGATTACTGTAGACAGAGAATGCGTCTACCGACTGTTATAGTTTACTCTTCCAAGCACTTAGTACAGTGCTCTACGCGTAGTAAATGTTCACCAAATATGTTGGATGGATGGCTGGATGGCTGGGATGGTTATCTTTTTTCCTCCGTCAAATTCCCAGGAGAGTAGGACCAGAAACCTTTCAACCGGGGAGATGTTCCTCACTGAGCTCTGAGGTGAAGATTAGGATTGTAAACTCCTCGAGTATTGTAATCTTCCAAGGGTTTAGAACAGTAATCTGAGGATAATAAGTACCCAGTAAGTGACCGATTAAATCAGGTTGACCCAGGAAGTTCTGCAGGCTGAAAATGTCAACGGAATCAAGAAAGATTTAGAAAAATTCAGGGATACAAGGGTCACCAGAGAGGAAATTAGTAATGTAGAGAGGGAAATGGGGTTTGCACACAGCTATCGGTCAATTCTTCCAAGCAACCTTTTGGGATTCTAGAAGAAAGGAAGCAGCATGACCTAATGCGAGGAGCATGGGCATGGGAGTTGGAGGCCCTGCCTTCTAATCCTGACTCTGCCAGTTGTTTGCTGTGTGACCTTGGGCAAGTCACTTTACATTACCGTACCTCTTCCTCCACTGTAAAACGGGGATTAAATCCTACTCTCTCCTGCTTAGACTGTGTTGCCCGTGTGGAACAGGGTCTGTGTCCAACGGGGTAAACGTGTATCTACCCCAGCTCTTAGAACAGTGCTTGATTCACAGCAAGTGCTTAACAAATACCATTAAAAACGTCCCAGAAACAGGGAGGGCCCTGGGCTGGAAGAATCACAGTCTTGCCCAATAGTAGTGCTAATTCTGGATTCAGGTTCTAAACTTCTTTGGTGAACTTTTCATCTTTGTGACTAATTTCCTACCTTCTTTCTTTGGTGAGCACAATTACTAGGGAAAAGAAAAAAAACCCTGAAGGTTTTACTAGAGGGAATCCAGCCCAACCTATTAGTGAGTGTCTTCCCTAATAGTAATTTCTATCATACCCCATTAGGGTCTTTTTTTGTGTCCCAGTCTGGCATGACAGTGTAATTCCCTGTTAAATGCTGTATTAGTGAACACGGGTAATAATTCAATATGATGCTAATATAATGCAATTGAAAATTGCTTATTCAATGAAGCCTTCATCCTGTTTTACATTTTTCTGATCACTGGGATTCTAGTAATGAAATACTGGAGGCTCCTCTCTGCAAGTTGAAAATAAATAACCTGCCTCATATTTTTTTTTATGCATAGTTTGCCTCTATGCATGCACTAGTGACAAGCGACATTGCAGTTGTTCTGGTTTTTCTCTCCCTATGTCTCCGTATCTCCCAGATTTCATTTCTTCCTGTTTGCACATTTCTCTTCCATATTTGGTGAGGGATTCTTTCCTCCGCCGTTTCCCCCCGGAACCCCAGCGGCCCCTCCCTCCCACCCGATTACCCTATTAACTATGATTTCCCCCCCAGCCTTCCACACCGTTTAATGCATTACTTGTGGTAATTGTTAATCAATCAATCACTGGTGTTTAGTGAGTGCTTACTATGTGCAGAGCACTGTATCAAGAGCTTGGGAGAGCAGAATTAGCAGAAATATTCACTGCTCATAAGAAGCTTACAGTCTAGAGGGGGAGAGAGGCATTAGAATAATAAGTAATTTATAACGTATAATTTAAAGTTACGTACGTAAGTGCCGTGGGGTTTCCCTTGCGGCAAATGTCGAATGCCCAAGGTCACGGATCCGCGGATTAGATGCTTACTTTGTGCCAAGCACTGTTCCAAGAGCTCGGGTAAATAGAGGTCGGGTCCAGTTTCTTCTCTTTTACTTAATCGTTACAGCCAGGGAGTGTGTTCTCTAATTCTGCTGCATTGTTCTCTCCCAGGTGCTCAGTACAGTGTTCTGCACGTAATAAGCACCCTATAAATACCACTGGTTGATTGATTCTGTTTCCCACAAGACCTTTATCCGGCCTCTTTCTCTCACCTTCCTTATTTATCTGTCCCTCCAAGCTCTTTCCTAATGGTGACTTGCCAGGCAGAAATTTATGGACCATCTCGTACATGAAAACACGATGTCTCTCTATCATAGGTGGAGATGGGAGCAGTCGTGTCGATGCTAAAACATGGTCATGAGAAATAAAAACATACAGCAGCGAGCTCGAACTTGGGCTGGACTGATTTCACTCATAGCCCCTCATGGCATGTGAAACTCTAGAGAAATTCCGAATGGGGGACTCAGTCTGCTGCCCATTGTTTGAAAGCAGGAATCCTTGTAATTTTAAGGTATTTCCGCCCAGGTTTCCTATGCCAAATGAGATTTACCTGGAATTAAGCGGGAACACAATATGATACTTTGTCACGAGGGTCTTAGCTAACAATTAGCAGGAAGCTGGAAATAGCGGGTCTTGAAAAGACATGAAAATTAGACTACCAAGTGACTTGGCTCCTTCCCTGAGTCATCCAACAGAAGCCATAGGATTTAGTTTGGGGTTTTCTATTTGGGTTTTAGCTCTGTTGAGAAAGAATTCTGTCTTTGAATGTCAATGGTTCCCACCATAATTATGACTCTGCTCGGTCCACCTCATTCTGAGAAATTTAAACCTTTCAAATGTTGTTTGAAAAGTGGAGATGATCCGAAAGAGAGGAGCAGAATTCCGTTCGGTAGGATGTAAATTGTTTGATCGACTTTCGGAGAGATGGTTTTTGATCGCAATGCATTTTCTCACATTCCTTTCGGCGCTGTGCAACTCGGTGCTGTGTTCTTTAATTGCATTCTGTCTCAGAAGTGAATCAGGCACTCAAAGGAAAGTAACTGAGTGAGAAAAGGTCACCTGCAGAGATGATCTAGAAAGGTTTTTAGGTTGTAGGTCAGGGCGGTTAAGATTTCTTACTTAGACACTAGGAAGCTCACCCCAAAAGCCTTTGTACATGTCTCCTGCTTCATATCTGACGGAAAATGACTCTTCCCCCCTTAAAAGTCTTCTTGAGGGCACATCTCCTCCAAGAGACCTTCCATGACTATGCCCTCTTTTCCTTTTCTTCCACTCCCTTCTGCCCTTCTCCATCACCCGGACTTGCTCCCTTATTCATCCCCCCTCCCAGCCCCACGACACTTATGTACATATCCGTAATTCTTTTATTTTTATTGTCTGCCTCCTCCTCAAGAGTCTAAACTCATAGTGGGCAGGGAATGGACACATGATATTGCACTGGAGAAGCAGCGTGGCTCAGTGGAAAGAGCCCGGGGTTGGGAGTCAGAGGTCATGGGTTCAAACCCCGCCTCTGCCATTTGTCAGCTGTGTTACTGAGGGCAAGTCATTTAACTTCTCTCTGCCTCAGTTACCTCATCTGTAAAATGGAGATTAAGACTGTGAGCCTCACGTGGGACAACCTGATTACCCTGTTTTATCCCAGCGCTAAGAACAGTGCTCTGCACATAGTAAGCGCTTAACAAATACCGACATCATTATTATTATTAGTCTACTCTCATAAGTGCTTTGTTCTGCACACGGTAAGCACTCAAAAATATTGATTGATTGATTGATTCATTCATTCATTGATTTGTAACTCAGTCTTTCCCCACCTGCTCCATTCGAGCTTCTCACTCAGCTCTTTAGGCTATCTAGACATATAGGGATAAACACGAAATTGTCGCCAAGGAGAAGGCATGATGGAGGGCCATGGAGTAAATATGGATCTCCCTCCAACAGCTAAACAGCTCAGAACTAATGACTTCCCCTTACCATGTGATCTCATTTTCAACTTTCAGCCCACACTCATGGATTTCTTCAGTCTTTCCACCCCACTGGCACCGAAGAGGATGTTTAGCCTAGCACCAAAAACATAAAAATTTCCAGAATGCATGAGGATTGTGTCTACGTTCAGTAATCAGTGAATCATATACACCGAATGCTTACCATGTGCAGCGCACTGTACTAAGCCTTTGGGAGAGTACAATATAATAATTTAGCAAACACATTCCCTGCCTACAACAACTTTACGGTCTACAGGGAGAGAAACTGGTCAGAAGAAGCTAGGGTCTACTGCTTGGCCAGAAAGGTGCAATCTCATAAAAGTCAATTATTAGGACAATTCTGGTTTATCATTGATGATCTAATCAATCATTACCCACCCTGCCTTTAGTAAAAGAGAAAGTCTAAAGATAGAAACTTCATGCGAGTCATTTTATTATCTCACTCCCTCTTCACCCTCAAAGGTGTCATTTACCTCCCTTTGTTTTTGTGCTTGCTTGCATTTCTGAATTTGAAGTGTTGTAGTTGGGTGTTTACCAAAAAAAGGGGGTCTGCAGACAGTTCATATTAATAGTCCCTCGCTGACTTGCAAATCTAGTATTCTGATCAATCCCTCCATTGGCTTTGATTTTACAAGCTTGGATGTCACCTCAAAAGGGAAAATATTCTGGGTAGGTCATCGTGCTCTGGTTTACTCTAAAGTAAAGATGGCATAAAGATTGCATGGAATCTTCTAATTTCGATTGCGCATCAAAGTCTGGATTGCAGCCATACTTTCACACTTGAAATCGGATGGGTAGGTAAACATCTAAACAGGGAAAGGAAAAATTCCCCATGCTGCAAAACAAAGGACAAACCTAAAACCCAAACCAGAGGACCAGCCTTAAAAACTGGAGAATGGCATTTTAAACCGTTTTTGTTTGTCTGTTTTCATAATGGTATTTCTTAAGCACTTGCTATGTGACCAACACTCCTCTATGTGCTGAGGTAGTTGCAAGTCAATTATATCTGACACAGCCTCTGTCCCCCTTGGGCTCACAGATTACATTTGCCATGGAAACAGTCCCATTTTGATGTGATTTTTAACTAGATCTTTATTAAGACTGTTTTTTTTTTTCTTCACACTAAATAAAAACCCTAATGGGGAGCAATAAATGGAAAAGCGAAGAGAAAAAGAACTAGAGATCAGTCCAGGATGACTTAACTGCAGCCTGCCAGGTAACAGGCATTGAACTCGTGGACCTAGAGAAGTGCCTTCCAGCATCCTGCCCTGGTAAAAAAGCAAGGAAAAAACATTAATAGTAATTAATTCTTCCCTGGCTTCTTGGATTTTTTTTTTATCCTCCAGATATTCACAATCTTTTTAATAATAGGGAGAAGAAGAAGGATTTTAGAGCAATTAGCTCATTCTGTCAATCGTTTTTGTTCTCAAGCAAAAGAAGTGGACGAAAGAAGTTCAAAAATTATTTCAGTGTTTCGATTATTTCATGTTGCATAATGCAGCGTGCCAAAAGCTTTTGAAAGAGTAAACAGTGATGGTGAAGAAGAAAAGGTCTCCTTTCAGGCTTATATTAAAAGAGGTAGAGGAGAAATGCAAGAAACATTTGCCCTCTGCCTTCCCATGCTCATCTTGCAGGGTTAGGTGTTCTATAAATCAATCAATCAATCAATAACATTTATTGAGCGCTTGCTTATTCTCTGCAGACCCTAGAAGAGGAATTTATATTCCAGAAGTCAGGTGACAAGGAACAGGATGCATGTTTTGCTGTTGAGTCAAGACTGCTTCCAGCAGGTCATTTTGAATCAATCATTCAATCATTCATTGGTATTTATTGAATGCTCGCATTTTGCAGAGCACTGTTTTAAATGCTTAGAAATGCACGATACAGCAGAGTTGCTAGATGGGGCAGCAGCAGAAAATCAAAAAAAACCACTTTACCCCACTCAGAAATGGTTTCCTTTTTTAGTCTTTCTTAAATAAAAGGAGGAACAGCTAAAGGTTAAAGCTAAGACAAACCGGCATGAGGGGCCACGAAGAAAAGAGTCAAGCTCAAACCTGCTCGCTGTACTTCGATCTCGTCTCTCTCGGCGTCGACCTCTCACCCATGTCCTGCCTCTGGCTTGGAACTCCGTCCCTCTTCGCACCCTACAGATGGTCACTCTCCCCACCTTCAAAACCTTACCGAAAGCGCACCTCCTTCAAGAGGCCCTCCTTGACTAAATGCTCATTCCTACCTCCTCCCGCTCCCTTGTGCATCACCTTTGCACCTCGATTTACCCCTTTTATTCACCCCATCCTCCGCTCCGCAGCATTTATGTGCATATCCGTCATTTATTCATTTATATTGATATCCGTCTCCCACCCCAATCGACCGCCAGCTCGTTGTGCGAGGGAGGGAATGTGTCTACCAACTCTCTTCTACTGAACTCCCTCAAGCGCTTAGTACAGTTCTCTGCACACAATAAGTACTCAATAAATGCCATGGCTAATGATAACATACTAATAATAACTGTGATATTTGTTAGGCTCTTAGGTGCCGGCCACCGTGCTGAGCGAAGGGATGGATACAAGCAAATCATGTTGGACACATTCCCTCTCCCATGTGGGGTTCACCGAATCAATCCCTATTTTATAGATGAGGTAACTGAAGCACAGAGAACTGAAGTGACTTGGCCAAGGTCACCCAGCAGGCAAGCTGTAGAGCCGGGATTAGAACCCGTGCTGCTTCTCGGTGACCATCACCGAATGATCCTTAGGCTTGTTTCTGCCCCAAGAGCAAGTGGATGGCAACTTCTCTGAGAACGTGAGCCATCCAGGCGGTCAAGTCAACTCACTCAGGGCCCGTCACTGCTTGTGACTCCAGTCTCCCTCCCGGAATGTGCAGGACGACAGCTGCCTGGATGCCAATTCCTTGCGGTCACTGTCGAACGAGGTGGAATTCTGGAAGGAAGCTTTAATGCGTCCATTAATGAAAAACCGCACTCTCGGGGGATACTCCACTCGACTGGAAAATGTGAGGCGGGGTGGATCGATTGAAAATCTTTTTACCGTGGAATGGAAGCCCTCCGGGGGTCTAGGTTCTCGATCCCGAGCCTTATTAGAGATCTCTTCTGACTCCCCTGACTGGCTGGAGGAACTAAAGTTTTGACCGGAGATATGAGAAAGCAGAATTTAGAACTGACGACTGAAACATTTCTTGGTGCCAACCATGACAGCTGAGGGAATCGGGGCACGGGGAGGGTGGAATCGGTAAAGGCAGAGAAATCAATGAATAAAAAGGCTTGCGGGAGTAACGGCTGGCCACACCGTTAATCAATCAATCACTCGTATTTATTGTGTGCTTACTGTGCGCAGAGCACTGTATTAAGTGCTTGGGAAAGCACAGCACAGTAGAGTAGGTAAGCCAGATCCTCGCCCACAAGGAGCGGACAAAATCGACACGGGGATTGGGATATTAAAATAAATTAAGGATAGGAGAAAACATTGGGTAACTTCAGATGAGCATGACGCAGCACGTAAAATATACCCCTCTATCACTCGCTTGTATCTACTGGAGAAACGGTGTGGACTAGTGGAAAGAGCACTGGTCTGAGAGGAAGAAGGACCTGAGTTCTAATCCCAGCTCCGGCACTCGTCTTCTGGGTGACCTTGGGCAAGTCACTTCACTTCAGGGCTCTTAGTTACGTCATCTATAAAGTGTAGATTACGACTGTGAGCCCCATGTGGGAGAGGGATTCTGTCCAACCTGATCAGGATTTATCTTCCCCAGTGCTTAGTACCTTCTCTCAGGGTCGCAACTGGAGAGTTTCCAGTACTCTACCAGTCTCGACTATGGGAGGGAGAGTGAAGCAGAGACCTGTCCAGTCCATTCCTAGCTTGGCCAGGGGCCAGGGAGTGGCAGGCCATCTGCTACAGGTCAAAACTCAGCCCTGCTGGGCGGCAGCAGCATGGGGGAAAGTTGAGGGCGGAGACATAGTTTACTGCGCCGAAGGAGACAACGGTAAACCACTTCTGTATTTTTACCGAGAAAACTCTATGGATGCACTATTCATTAATTCATTCATTCAATAGTATTTATTGAGCGCTTACTATGCGCAGAGCACTGTACTAAGCGCTTGGAATGGACAAATCGGTAACAGATAGAGACAGTCCCCGGCCTTTGACGGGCTCACGGTCTAATCGCGGGAGACGGACAGACAAGAACAGTAGCAATAACCGCCTAAACAATTGCAGATGGAGGTGGGAAACTCTGGGAGAGATGTGTCCATAGCGTTGCTGTGGGCGGGAAACGACTTGACAGCATAAGACAAGTGTTTAGTACAGAAGTGCTTGGCACTTAGTAATTGCTTAACAAATACCATTAAAAAAATAACATTTCAGGGAAATGGGTAATAATAATAATACTGTTGGTATTTGTTGAGCGGTTATTATGTGCAGAGCACTGTTCTTAGCGCTGGGGTAGATACAGAGTAATCAGGTTGTCCCCCGTGAGGCTCCCAGTCTTCATCCCCATCTAATCCCCTCTATGCCCCTGAGGCCCAGAGAAGTGAAGCGACTCGCCCACAGTCACACAGCTGACAAGTGGCCGAGCCGGAATTCAAACCCATGACCTCGGACTCCCAAGCCCGGGCTCTTTCCACTGAGCCACGCTGCTTCAGAGATGGTACCATCTTTGAGCCAGGAAATCCATCTTTACTCTCCTTATACTCGGTGCAAGCTACAGTAAGTCAATTAGACCATTTATTGGGCGTATCCTGTGTGCAGAGTACTGTACTAAGCACTTGAGAGAGTACAATAGAGTGGGTAGGCATGGTCCCCGTCCTCCAGGGGATTAAGGGCCTGGGAGTCAGATATAGGTGGCATGGTATACTGAATCTAATCAAGTCAGGTTGAAATCCTGCCTCTGCCACTTGTCTGCCGTGTGACCTTGGGCACGTCACTTCACTTCTCTGTGCCTCAGTTCCCATATCCGTAAAATGAGGATTAAGACTGTGAGCCCCATGTGGGACAGTGACTGCGCCCAACCCAATTTGCCTTGATCCACTCCAGCGCTTAGTTCAGTGCTTGGCACGTATAATATTATTGTTATTTCCCTCCCAGCTGAGCCTTCTGAAATGAACTCTGGGAACCATCTGGGAATCAGAGACGACATAGTCTCAAGAGCAGATCAGTCATTCTTTTTTTTATATTTATGGTATTTGTTGACTGCTTTCTGTGTGCCAGGCCCTGTACTATGTGCTGGGTTAGACACAAGTTAATCATGCTGAGTTTGTCCCACATAGGGCTCGCAGTCTTAATCCCCATTTTGCAGATGAGATAACCGAGGTACAGAGACGTTAAGTGACTCTCCCAAGGCCCCACAGCAGAGCCGCGATCAGAAGCCAGGTCATTCTAAATCCCAGGCCTGTGCTCTATCCACTAGGCCATGCTGCCGCTCATCGAGAAGCAGCGTGGCTTAGTGGAAGGAGCCCGGGCTTGGGAGTCAGAGGTCTTGGGTTCTAATCCCGGCTCCGCCACTTGTCTGCTGTGTGACCTTGGGCAAGTCACTTAACTTCTCTGTACCTCAGTTACCTCAACTGTAAAAATGGGGATTAAAAAAAAATGTGAGCTCCACGAGGGACAATCTGAGGAGCCTGTATCTACCCCAGCGCTTGGAACAGTGCTCTGCACATAGTAAGTGCTTAACAAATACCATAATTATTATTATCATTATGAGTCCTCTCTTATTTTATCATCATTACTTCATCATCATCATCGACATCAAAATCATCAAAGATATTTATAGAGCATATATCATGGAGGCCACACTGTATTAGGCACTTTAGGATGTGCTACGAAATGGGATTAAAGAGAGTTCCTGTCCCCAAGGAGCTCACGATGGAGAGGAAGAAGACCAGTGAAACAAGGAACAGCAAAACCTTAAAAGAGAGCACCATCATTCTAAGGAGTCATATTCCCGTCAAAGGGCGGGGACCGTCTCTATCTGTTGCCGACTTGTACATTCCAAGCGCTTAGTCCAGTGCTCTGCACATAGTAAGCGCTCAATAAATGCTATTGAATGAATTTGGTAAGGTCTCTCTGAGGGTTATCATTCGGCCTGGATTAGATCTGTATTTGGAAAAGTTACTTTGCGATGGACCAGTAGGGATTTTTCTTGAACTCTGAACAGTGGACACATAAGGATAATTTCAGCTGCAGAGCTAAGCAGTCTGAAGTGACAACTACATAAATCAGCTCTGACAATGCTTCCCTTCAGCCAAGTTCAACCATTCATCCAAATTAGAAAACAGAAGCTTCGAAGAACAGCATCAACTATTGAGGGACAGAAAACATGTTTGGGGAAATTACTTATGGGTTATATGCTAGACGGGCCAGAAAATAATGTAAGGCTTGAACAGAGTAATTAGCGCCATCATGACTCTTGGCATCTAGACCCAACACTTGAAAACTCTGCTCTTTCTGGGTGGAAGTAAGCAGAAGCGAGATTCGACCACGTTGAGCGTACGTGCACGAAGGAGTTTAGGGAGAGAGAATTCAACACTGGAGCTTAAAGTCATCGTGGGGAACGAAAATATCTGCTAATTCTGTTGCACTGTGCTCTCCCAAAGACTTAGTACGGTGCTCTGCACCTAGTAAGCGTTCAATAAATAACATCCATCGATCGTTTGATAAGCCAGTGGTGTGTTGATGAATGTTAAGGGCAGAATAAAGATCGGTTGTAATGTTCTATCTCAGTATCTACCCCAGGGCTTGGAACAGTGCTTGACACATAGTAAGCGCTTAACAATTACCATCATTATTGATGGTTGACGTGTCCGTTCTGTGTTGTGAGAAGGCCGGGTGGGAGAGGCACGGAGGACTGGAGGCCAGTCTGGGTCCCAGCACGTTCTCAGTAGTGTGAGATGCTCCTGATTCATCCTCAGACATTTCTAACAATAAGGAAACAATATTCAAATGAAAAAAACAATCACCTTCATCCAGGCAAGATTTCTGCCATTAAAATACTGAGGTGCATTGTTCAGTGACGATTGCCATCTGACCAGTTCTGACCCTAATCAATCCATCTATCAGTATTGGAATTTATTGAGCGCTTACTGTGTGTGGACCACTGTACTAAGCGCTTGGGAGAATGAAATAATAATAATGATGGTAGTTGTGAAGTGCTTACTACGTGTCAAGCGCGGTCCTAAGCAGTGGGGCAGATACAAGCTAGTCAGATTAGACCCAATCTCTGTCCCACAAGGGGCTGCCAGTCTTAATCTCCATTTTACAGATGAGGTAACTGAGGCACAAAGAAGTTCAGTGACTCACTCAGGGTCGCACAGCAGATAAGTGGCCGAGCTGGGATTAGAACCCAGGTCCTCCTGACTCACAGGCCCAAGCTCTGTCCACTAGGCCTCGCCGCTAACATAACACGACGATAGAGTTGGTAAACAAACAAATGGTGGTATTTGTTAAGCGCTTACTATGTGCAAAGCACTGTTCTAAGCGCTGGTAGACACATTCCCGCCCACAACAGACTGACAGTCTAGAGTCTAACAGTAAGATTCACTTTAAATGGGGCACCAATTCAATTAAAAAATATGATTTTATATAACTGGCCTTGCCTTATGTTGTCAAGTCCTCTCCGACCCATAACGACAACATGGGCGCATCGCTCCCAGAACACCCCACCTCCATCTGCAATCGTTCTAGCTGTGGATCCACAGTTTTAACGGTAAAACTACGGAAGTGGTTTACCACTGCCTTCTTCCACGCAGTAAACTTGAGACTCTTCCCTGGATTCTCTCCCATGCTGTTGCTGTCCTGGACAGGTGAGTTTGGACTTGTAGCAGATGGCCTTTCACTCGCTAGCCACTGGCCAAGCTAGGAATGGACTGGACAGGCCTCTGCTTGACTCTCCCTCCCATAGTCGAGACTGGTAGACTACTGGAAACTCTCCAGGTGCGACCCCGAGAGGGCCTTTCATGTAATATTTACCCCAGTAATATCCCCGAGATGACTTTAGATTTTACTGAGTTCAGATGGCTACTTTTTCCCCTTTCTATGAAGTCCTCTTTGAAATGCTTATAAATACAACTGATTGATAATAAAGACGGAAGTTCAGAGCAGTAGGTAACAGACAGTCAGTCAGGCAATCATATTTACTGAGCGCTTACTTTGAGCAGAGCACTCTACTAACTACTTCTTAGAGCTCGGTGTAACAATAAACACATATTCCCCACCCACAGTGAGTTTACAGTCTTGAAGGGGATGCAGACATCAGTATAAATAAATAAAATGACAGATCTGTACATAAGTGCTGTGGGACCGGGAGCGGGGATGAATAAAGGGAGCAAATCGGGGTGCCACAGAAGGGAGTGGGAGAAGAAAGGAGGGCTTCATCGGGGAAGGCCTCTTGGAGGAGGCGTCCCTTCAATCAGCCTTCAGAAAGGAAAGTGAAACAGGATGGCCTACTGGCAAGAGCAAAGGTCTGGGAGTCAGAAGGACCTGGGTTCTAATCCCAGCTCCACCACTAATCAGCTGTGCGACCTCGGGTAAGTCACTTCACGTCTTTGTGCCTCATTGCCTCATCTGTAAAATGGGGATTAAGACTATGAGATTACACATATAAAAATAATTATGTTATTTATTAAGTGCTTACTCTTTGCCAGGCGCCGTTCTATATGTACCTAAGTGTCGTAGGGCTGGGATGGGGGGTGAAAAAAGGGAACAAATCGGGGGGTGCAGAAGGGAGTAGGAGAAGAGGAAATCGGGGAAGGGCTCTGGTAGGAGATGTGCCTTCAATGGGGCTTTGAAGCGGGGGAGAGCGACCGCCCGTAGGATTTGAGGAAGGAGGGCGTTCCAGGCCTCACCTAGGATGTGGGTGAGGGGTCGGCGGCAAGACAGACGCGTTTGAATGGCAGAAGAATGGCACTAGAGGAGTGAAGTTGTGCGGCCTGGGTTGTAATAGGAGAATAGCAAGTAGCGAATCAGCCACTCAACCACTGACTCTGGCTAAGCCGTGAACTACTCCGAACAAGAGAAAAAGACATGGCTCTCGGGGAGAGTGTCTGTACCCCTTCGGTGTTCCGAGAGAAGGTTGATGATGTTAATTCTGTACAGTGTCATCCATCGATCCCTTCAATCTCCCCGCCCCCTACCCGGATCTCCCAAACACAGGAGCTGATTCTGCTTGTTCCAGATGGGGAGCTATGGTCCGACAGCACCCAGAAGTGTGGAATCCTACAAAGGGTGATGACAAGGCCACCTCCCTAGTCGTGCTATCTCAGCAGTTCCTCTTAGTCCACCTGTGAATATCAGTTTAGTTATAATAATGTTGGTATTTGTTAAGCGCATACTATGTGCAGAGCACTGTTCTAACCGCTGGGGAAGATACAGGGGAATCAGGTTGTCCCACGTGAGGCCCACAGTTAATCCCCATTTTACAGATGAGGTAACTGAGGCACAGAGAAGTGAAGTGACCTGCTCACAGTCACACAGCTGACAAGTGGCAGAGCCGGGATTCGAACCCATGACCTCTGACTCCCAAGCCCCGGCTGCTTCTACTTTTACCATTACCATGAGCATCTTCCCTTTCATTCCCACCACTTGCGTACGATCTGTGTCTGCCTACCTCTCGCATTAAATCGTATTTATATTTTCTGCTTTGTTCCTACTGTAGGTAAGCCATGTATCTGCCTACCTCCCACATGACAGCCCTCTGGACTCGAAGCTCATCCTCTAGACTGTAAACTTGTTATGGGCGGGAAACGTGACCGCTAATTCTGCTGTATCGTAGTCTCCCAAGCACTGATTACAGTAGTCTGCATATAGTAAGTGCTCAGAAAATACCACTGACTGATTGATTAAACTGTATCCATGATTTCCTTTTTGTTCCCATCATATGTATGCCATCTCCATCGGCTTATCTCCCCCTTGCGATTTTAAGTTTCTTGAGGGCAGAGACTACATCTTTCATCTTTCATTGTCTTCTTCCCGGGACCCAGTACAGTCCTCTTGCACACAGAAGATGCACAATAAAGACCGACAAAGATGATGATGCTAACGATGACGATGTTCTAGCCCCGCAAGCTCCCTCTAGATGGTAAGCTCCTTGTGGTCCGGGAAAGCGTCTGCCAACTCCGTTATATTTTTCTCTTCCAAGCGCTTAATACAGTTCTCTGCACAAATTCAGCAATCAGTAAATACCATTGATTGCTGACAATCAATGATGTCCTCAATCGATCAGTTGATGACAATCCCGGCTCCGCCACTTAGCTGTGTGACTTTGGGCAAGTCACTTCACTTCTCTGTGCCTCAGTTCCCTCATCTGGAAAATGGGGATGAGGACCGTGAGCCTCACGTGGGACAACCTGATTACCCTGCATCTCCCCCAGCGCTTAGAACGGTGCTCGGCACATAGTAAGCGCTTAACAAATACCAACTTTATTATTATTATTATTATTAATGATGATAATGATAACACTTAGGCCATTTTCATGCAGGACAATATTACCTCACACAAGCTCACTGTGGGCAGGGAACGTGTCTACCAACTTGGTTAAACTGCACTCCCCCAAGCCCTTAGTTCACTGCTCTGCCCACGGTAAACGTCAGCATACGTGATTGATTGACAAATACTCTCAAACCATTGCCTAGTCTTTGGGGAGAGGATCCGATTTCAAGCAGAAACCAGTTGGGCCAGGCTGTTATCAATCCAGTGGAGATGGAAAGAATCAACGTCGCTTCGGTCCTCGATTCCCACAGAGAAAATTCTCCCGCTCTTGATCCTCAAGGGTCTAGGATGCCAAAAAGGGGTAAACCATTCCTAGCGTAATTTCTTGGAGCTGAATGCCAAATGGATTATTAGCAACCCAGGCCTGTTGTGTTGGAGGGAATTAACTAAGGGTGACGCCTTTCACTAAGAAGATTAAACTGGGAAGAAAGAAAAATAATTTGGTCCCCCATGTGCTGTTCCGCCGTCTTCTTTGAAAAGGAAAAGAAGATCTCACTAAACAGGGTAACACTTGGCATCTGTTTAATGGAGAGATTACTTATAGGTTTTCGACCTCACGGGCTTTATGCACATCACATAATTTCGTCTCATTGGCAACCAACCCTGGCTTGCCTAATGTGTCACAAATAATAGGCAGATAAGGTTCTCTCTCTCTCCCATGAACCGACGCCTTATCGAGGCAGGAGACCTCGCATACCCTGATGAAATTTGGAGCTATGCCGTATCTGGCTCCCGTCCCCTCCACTCCACCGAAACTGCCCTCTCAAAGGTCACCCGTGACCTCCTTCTTGCCGAATCCAACGGCTCCTACTCTATCCTAATCCTCCTCGACCTCTCCGCTGCCTTTGACACTGTGGACAACCCCCTTCTCCTCAACACTCTATCTAACCTTGGCTTCACGGACTCCGTCCTCTCCTGGTTCTCCTCTTATCTCTCCGGCCGTTCATTCTCGGACTCCTTCCCGGGCTCCTCCTCCCCCTCCCATCCACTAACTCTAGGGGTTCCTTAAGGGACAGTTCTTGGCCCTCTTCTGTTCTCCATCTATACTCACTCCCATAGTGAATTCATTTGCTCCCACGGCTTCAACTATCACCTCTACTCAGATGACACCCAGATCTACATCTCCTCCCCTGTTCTCTCCCCACCCCTCCAGTCTCGTATCTCCTCTTGTCTTCAGGACGTCTCCACCTGGATGTCTGCCCGCCACCTAAAACTCAACATGTCCAAGACTGAGCTCCTTATCTTCCCTCCCAAACCATGTCCTCTCCCTGACTTCCCCGTCACTGTGGACGGCACTACCAACCTTCCCGACTCACAGGCCTACAACCTTGGTGTCATCCTTGACTCTGCTCTCTTATTCACCCCACACATCCAATCCGTCACCAACACCTGCCGGTCTCACCTTCACAATGTCGCCCAGATCCACCGTTTCCTCTCCATCCAAACGGCTATCGTGCTGGTACAAGCGCTCATACTATCCCCACTGGATTACTGTGTCAGTCTCTTCTCGGATCTCCCATCCTCCCGTCTCTCACCACTCCAGTCTATTCTTCATCCCACTGCCAGGATCATCTTTCTACAGAAAGGTTCTGGGCACATCACTCCCCTCCTCAAAAACCTCCAGGGGTTGCCTATCAACCTTCAACCTTCTCATGAAACAAAAACTCCTCATTCTTGGCTTCAAAGCTCTCCATCCCCTTGCCCCCTCCTACCTCACCTCCCTTCTCTCCATCTACAGCTCACCCCGTACACTCCGCTCTTCTGACGTTAACCTCCTCGTGGTCCTTCGTTCGCACCTGTCCCGCCGTCGACCCCTGGCCCACGTCCTCCCGCTGTCCTGGAATGCCCTCCTTCCCCTCATCCACCAAACTAGCTCTCTTCTCCTGTTTAAAGCCCTACTGAGAGCTCACCTCCCCCAGGAGGCCTTCCCAGACTGAGCACTCCCTTTCATTCATTCCTTCATTCAATAGTATTTATTGAGCGCTTACTATGTGCAGAGCACTGTACTAAACACTTGGAATGTATAATTCAGCAACAGATGGAGACAATCCCTGCCCAGTGATGGGCTCACGGTCTAAAGGGGGTGAACCTTTCCCTCTGCTCCTCCTCTCCTCCTCATTCCCCCTTCTCCTGCCCTCTGATCTTCCCCCTTCCCCTTCCCATAGCACTTGTGCATATTTGTATATATTATTTATTACTCTATTTATTTTGTTAGTGATGTGTATATCTCTATGATACTATTTATCTCGATGATATTGACGCCGGACTACTTGTTTAGTTTTGTTCTGTTTTGTTTTGTTTCTGTCTCCCCCGTTGAGACTGTGTGCCCATTGTTGGGTAGGGACTGTCTCTATCTGTTGCCAAATTGTACACTCCAAGCGCTTAGTACAGTGCTCTGCACAGTCACTTAACTTCTCTGTGCCTCAGTTACCTCATCTGGAAAATGGGATTGAGACTGGGAGCCCCAAGTGGGACTAGGGACTATGTCCGATCTGATTTGCTTGTATCCATCCTACTGCTTAGTACAGTGCCTGGCATAACAAATACCATTATTATTCTTCTTATTATCCCTAATTGCTACAATTCTGTCCTCCTGAACGGCCACCTTACTCGATCGATCGATCGATCAATGGTATTTATTGGGTCCTTACTGTGTTTATAGCACTATACTAAGCATTCTGGAGAATACAATGCAAGAGGTTTGGTAGAAACATCGAGGCTTATAGTCTACAGATATTTTTTTTTAAATTGCATTTAAATGCTTATATCTGAATCCGATAATTCTTCTGTATTGTACTTTCCCAAGTGTTTTATAGAGAGTTCTGACCAAAATATGTGCTCAGTAAGTACCACTGATTGATGGAAAGCAGGGATTTCGGGTAGATTTTCATTATGAGCCCCTCGAGTGCCAGAGACCATATCTAATTCCTACCTGAGTATTATTTCCCAGTGCCGAGTACAGTGCTCTGCACACGGTAAGCACTTAATGACTACGAAGATGGATTAATTGTTTGATAGCTCTATTTTGAACTGGAATTTCTGGCGGTTTTACATTATGAGGGGTTCCCTTAGGGTCAGGACCATGTCTACTTCCCACCTATTATTTCCCAGTGCTTAGTACAGTGCTCTGCACACAGTAAGCACTTAAATACTACCAAGAGCCTTACAGGCACTGTTGAGCACAGCTCCGGAGACAGCAAAACACAGCCGAGCCTGCTACCTTACATCAAGAGAGCAGAGAGGAAGAGGCTGTCGATCTTATATTGATCTTTTCAGTCACACCCACCGACGCACTGAACTACTGTCATAACGATCATCTCCCATTGTGGATTCTATAGAGATGTATTTTGAATGAATGCATTGATACCCCAGGTTTTTGACACGTCAGAGGAATCTATTATCGTGTCGGGGATTTTCCTAGTGACTGAAATTGCAGGGGAGATGGCTTTATTTCTCATTTATGAAGTACCTTTATATATCAATAAATGGCATTTATTGAGTGATTACTGTAAGCGGGACACTACTAGGAGCTTGGGAGACGCAACGCAACAATATCGCAGATCCATTCCCTGCCCTCAGTGAGTTTATAGAGAGGTCTTTGGAGAGATCTCTATTTTGCCTGGACAGAGCTCTGCGTTTTCCCATTTGAGTGGGAGGGAAGTTTCTAGAGACCTCGGATCTCTGTCATTCCCCAACACATTGCGTCCTTTCCTCCGACGAATCCACATTTGACATCTTTGTCATCTCCAGACGATGCTCATCATCCCCATCAGCAACATCACCGACAGCTTTGAAACAGGGCAGACACCTGTACTATTCGTTCACTCAATCATATTTATTGAGTGCTCACTGTCAGCAGAACACTGTACTAAGCACTTGGGAGCGTTGGATACGACAGTAAACAGACACGTTCCCTGCCACCAAGAGTTTTCAGTCTGTGGGGGAGGGGGGGGAGATAGACATTAACAGAAAGAAATAAATTAGTATTCTCATCTAGTGGAAAGAGCTTGGGCTTGGGAGGACCTGGGTTCTAATCCTGATCCTGGCACTTGCCAGCTGTGTGACTTTAGGCAAGTCACTTCACTTCCCTATGAGCCCCATGAGGTACAACCTGATCCTTGTATCTACCCCAGAACTTAGAACAGAGCTGGACACACAGTAAGCGTTTAACAAATACCATCATTATTACTATTATTCCCCTCACCCTGAACATTAAGCGCTTGGGAAGGTATAATAGAGTTGATAGACACAATCCCTGCCCTCAAGGAGTTTACAATCTAGTGGATCTTACAGTCTAGTGGCCCCTTAGTGGTCCACTCCAGGCTCCCAAAGACCGCCCCCCACAAAAACACTCATCTATATGGAGAAATAGGGGTTCAAAGACTCGAGAAACCCAACCTTCTTGATTCCCCTTCTTAGGCCTACGTTCTAAAGGAGCTGAGGACCCTACCACAGCAAATCCAGCACTTGGAAGATCATTTTCTTTGAATAAGCATCTTAGTTCAAGCTGCGCCGCTGATTCTGTGTCCAGAAAACACAAGTTCTCCTTTTGGCTCACTTTCAAGCCCATTGGATCTTCCTGGGCAAAGAGAAGAACCATCCTGGATGCTCTCAAGCTATTCCACCCAGGCATGATGGGAGATTCCCTCCAGGGCCCACTATAAATAACTAGGCATTATTATATGTTAAATGCACGTGTAATCTTTCCTCATTAGTGGACTCCTCAAAACAAGCCAAAACCTTCAGTGCCTCCAAAACACCCAGGAGAAAAATCAATTAAAACTGATAAGTATATCTGAACAGCAGATGTCTTGGGCATCTTGCATAGAGTTACTGCACTAATTAGGACACGCGCACACACACTCACACACACAAAACCACTACACAATTCACTGCAGCTAGGAGATCCTTCCCCAGCATAAGCAAAAATTTCTAATGTGGGTCAGCAATAAAAACATATTAGGTTTTTAAAAGAAGAATATTTTTAGGATAAATTTGTTGAAGAAAGGTGAACATCTCTTTGCCAACACAGCAGATTCTCTCCCTACCAGCTGCACCGTCCAAATATATCTTTCATACTTTAAAGGATTTCTCCCCCCCAGTCTAATGAAATTCGGCTAATAACACGTCTGCCCTGAGCTCCATGGCGTAATTATGGATTTGGGAAAACAGGGAAGCTGGGGATTCTGTGGTGGGAAGATTAATGTTGGTTTATCCTTGAAGGACTGGAGTCTGGTTTGATTCAGACTCATAACTACCTTCTAACCAGGATTCTCTCAGGGGGTTTAATCAATCAATCAATCAATCAATCAATCATATTTATCGGAATGCTTACTGTGTGCTCACCACCTTAATAAGAATTTGGGGAATACAATCTAACGGGGTCGGTAGACGGGTTCCCAGCCCACAACGAGCTTACAGTTTAGAATCAATGACCTGTCCCCCCAAGACTCCCATTTTGCTTTCTCGTGAGAAGGTGGCTGTTTGCTGATGTCTGAGATTATTAATACCTGGGGAAGGAGCATGCCTAATGGGTAGAGCAAGGGCCTGGGAGTCAGAAGGACCTGGATTCTAATCCCAGCTTTGCCACTTATCTGCTATGTGACCTTGGGAAAGTCACTTCACTTTTCTCTGGGCCTCAGTTACCTCCTACGAGCCCCATGTGGGACAGGGACTCGGTCCAACCCGATTTGCTTATATCCACCCAAGCACTTAGAAGAGTGCTCAGCACATAGTAAGCACTTAACAGATACCATCATGATCAGATCCAGATGGCCCATGCATCATTTCCATGTCCTTTAGGGACCCCTGAGGGAGATTTTTGAAAAGTCTTTCAGGTCTACCCTTTCTGTCAGAATAGGATGCTGCTCCTTTCCTCTTGGAGTTGGGATTCCTGTAACGTTTTTCATCTAGACCTAGCAACACCCACCCACCGTGCCTTCTGGGTCCTGGAACTCAAGTCTGTTTTCTTTATCCACCCGGGAAAGTTATTTCCCTCTCTTTGCCTCACACTGCAAATCAATCAATCGACCAACCATATTTAGTGAGCCTTTACTATGTACAGAGCACTGGGAGAGCACAATGCATCAGAATTAGCAGACGCTTTCTCTGCCCACAGTGATACAGAATGTGATATAGATATATCACATATATCTGTGATATAGAACCATGTGCTGAAGATGACATGCAGTCACAAAACGCTTCCCACAATCAACAAAACTCCAAGGACAGATATTTAGCTTCACTGTGGTTTAGTGAATCGAACACGGGCCTTGGAATCAGAAGGACCTGTGTTCTAACCCCAGCTCTGCTCCTTGTCTGCTGTGTGACCTCTGGCAAAGCGCTTCCCTTCTCTGGGGCTTATTTACCTCATCTGTAAAACAGAGATGAAGACTGTGAGCCTCATGTGGGACATGGACTGTATCCAACCAGATTAGCTTGTACTTACCCCAGAGCTTAGAACAGCGACTGGCACATAGTAAGTGCTTAACAAACACCAAAAAAAAAAAAAGAAAAAGGAAAACTGAATTTACACTAAACAATCCCCGAAGACTTTTCTTGACCCCCCATCTCCCTCCCCTCATCCCTGTTCAAATTTTCTGACCTGAGCCTCCATCCCCCACCTTCACTTCCTCCCCACTAACTCTCTCCTTTGGTCCTCTACAATCTGTTTCTTTTTGACTTTTGTCTTCTGCGAACACACTTAACCAAGATTTCCAATATCCTCGCATGTACGTATGCGGTATGTTCTTGTCCATTAATATGAAGGTTCACCTAGGAGAGGGAGAATGTGGCCAATTTTATCATAGTCATTCAAGAAAGCCATCAGTGGCATTTACTGATGGTACTTTCCCAAGTGATGAGTACAGTGCCCTGCACACAGTAAGAGCTCAATAAATCCCATCGTTGATGATGTACTATGTGCAGAGAATTACACTAATCACTTGGGGGAGTACAAACCAACAGAATTGGTAGACCTGATTCCTTATGGAGCTTGCAATTTACCATTCGCTTCCAAACATCTAGCTTCATTCCACCAAGGACACCCTTAAAAGTCTAAAGGCATGGGGATGTAAAGCAAACAGAGTCCAGCCAGAAGCAAAATTATATCTAACAGGAGAGAAAAAGAAACTCAGAGATGGAGAAATATATATCCGCCACCGATAGAACCCTCTAAACCGTAAGCTTGCTGTTGGGCAGGGCACGTGTCTACCAACTTCATCCTATTGTACTCCCCCCAAGCACCGGATACAGTAGGCACTCGATACGTAACACTGGAAGATTGCTAGAACAGATTCTCACGGGATTAAATTAGTAGTGAATTTGTGCGCTGCCTAAGCCTGGAGATGCAGTATTGACCATGGGGCAGGAGGTAGAGGTCTGGATCGTGGCTACTGTTTTAAGGGCAAGTGGGAGCGGTAACAAGAAGCCCAGAAATTCACTCATTCAATTCTATTTATTGAGCACTTAGTGTGTGCAGAGCGCTCTACTAAGGGCTTGGGAGACTAAGACATGACAATATAACTGTTACATTCCCTGCCCACTCTCTGGCATTAGAATTGACTCTACTCCGAGTCAGTCAGGTTTAATGAATTTAATGAGGGCTTATTGCGTGCAGAGCACTGCGCTGAGCACTTGGGAGAATACACTCTAACAATAAACAGATACGTTCCCTTCCCATAAGCAGGCGATGCCATCCACCCTTGCTAAGAATGAGCTTCTTACCATCTCTGCCCATAGGGGGAATTATCATTATCAATATGCAGTCAAAAATGATTCTTTCAGGAGCGATGTTTTCGGTGTAGATGCTCCAATGAATAGACGTGTCTGCTGCTCTGTTGTGTTTTTTTTTTTTTTTTTGGTTCATTCTGTTCAGGGAAAATGTCCAGACTGAATCAGAGACAGAAACCTACTGAAATGAGGTAATGCAGCCTTGGTTGGTTACGTAAGGTCAGCCATCTTCCCTCTGCTGGAGTAGTGACTGCAGCCAGCTCCAAACCTAGCGGTGAAATCAATCATTCCGATCTGTTCGGCAGGAACAACGGAGCCCCGAAGAAGCTACGTGCCTCCCCTAGAATGCGTTTTTAGACTCTGGTTGAGGCAAATTAAAAGAAAAAGTACCTCAAACAAATATTCAAGTTGGAGAATTAATAGTGAGACTATGTAGTAAAACATGGAACATATCTGAAATGATTAGCTCACATCAGCTAATAAACAGCATACCTTTTCCCTTTGAAGAGTGATTTTCACTCTGGGACAGATCTGAAAATGATATTATTTACACCAATAACCATTTACTTGGCTTTACCTGCCGTTCTTAGAGATATTCTGTTTGAACAGTAAATTTTCCCTCGGCTTACACTTCCTGAGCCTGGAGTAAGGTCTGATGCTTTAATCTGTATTTTGTGGGGACAGCGGTGTACAGATAATAGAGAAGCAGCGTGGTCTAGTGGATAGAGCAGGTACCAGGGAGTCGGAAGGACCTCGGTTCTAATCCCGTCTCTGCCGGTTGTCGGCTGTGTGACCTTGGGCTAGTCACTTTACTTCGCCGTACCTCAGCTCCTTCAACTGTGAAATGGGGGTTACGACTCTGAACCCACTATGGGAAAGGGATTAGGTCCAACCTGGCAAATTTGTAGCTACCCTAGTGCTTAGTAGAGTGTCTGGCGCACAGCAGGTGCTCAACGGATATTATTATACAAGAGTCCTGTAGTTTCTGTCTCTTTCTTGCCAGGGACAGATCGGCTTCTCGGTATCAGTGAGTGCATGTCATCCCTCCTCCTTCGGAGAGCTTGCCTAATTGACCAGAAATGTCACAGCTATTTGTGTTATCTGAAAGCAAGGTCAGGGAGTGAAACAGGAGAAGCAAATAAGGAGAGAGCCTCACCTTCAATGAAACCGGTTTTGTTCCCCAAATCTGATGATGATGACTGTATTTGTTACGTGTCATGCACTGCTATAGTGAACTCTCCCAAGAGCTCAGTACAGTGCTCTGAACACAGTAAGCACTCAATAAATACTACCGATTGATTCATCATCATGCCAGACACGGTCCCTGGCCCACGTGGGTCTTACAGTCTAAGGGAACGGAAGAACGGGTATTTCGATCTCATTTTACAGATAAGGACCCAAAGGAACGGAGTATTTTAGCGACTTGCCCATTATCGCACGGCAGGCCAGTGGCCGAGTCAAGATTAACATTATGGTGTTTGTAAAGAGTTAACTATGCGCCAAGCACCGTTCTAGGCATTAAGGTAGTTAATCGGGTCGGACACAGTCCGACAGCCCCACATGGGGCTCGCAGCCTAAGTAGGAGGAAGAACGGGTATTGCATCCCCATTTTACAGATGAGGAAACAGAAGCACGGTGACGTTAAGTGACTTGCCGAAGGTCACACGGCAGGAAACCGGCAGAGCCGGAATTAGAACTCAGGCCTCCTGACTCTCTGTGCTCTTTCCGTTAGTCCACCCTACCTCACCCCAGGTCTCTCGAGAAGGGATCGATGGTACTGATTTAGTCCTGACTTCGTGCAGAGTACGGCTGGCTCAGTGGCTGACCAGACGAGGGAATGTTCAGGTGGCCAGATCCAGGCCCTGATGGGAAGAAGGAGACTCGGTGCTGACCAGAAGAGCTTGCCACCTGTTGCTTCTCCCGAAGAAACCGTCCTTGAAGCCAGAAAAAAGCTGTCCAGTAAGAGGATGGCTCCTATGGTCTCCGATTACATCGTGATTGGTGTTTTTCTCTTTTTCAGTGTTCAGCAGTAGGCTGGCAGACCTTTCCTAACTTTTTCTCTGCACTGGGACATGTGTCTGTCAGGAAGTAAGACTCGGAGTCTGTGTCATGAGAAAACCTCCCACACAGCAGGAAACTCACTGGAGAAGGAGCAGGAAAGCAGCTTTCTCTACTCTCTATCTCCTTTTTTTTTTTGGCTCTCCCTTCTCTTTCGGCTTCTCTGTCTCTTTGCCTCTATCTCCTCTTTCCTCTGGCTCTCCCCTCTTCCTCGACTCCCCTCTCTCTCTCTCCTTGCCCCATCTCTCTATTTCTGTCTCAGTCTTTCCCTCCTCTCTCTTACTTTCTCCCCTCTCTCACTCTCTCTCCTCTGATTTTATACCCTTTAAAACTATGCCAAGGGGCCAGGTGGCATAAAGGAAGAGGGAAATGGCGGGAGGGAGGGGGGAGGAAGGGATCGTTCTTTGATTGACAGCAGCTTTGATGAGATTATTCACAATTCATGAATATGCTTGAGGAAGAGGCCGGGGAAAGCAGGCTGGGAGAGTTCACGGGTCGGGGAGGAGGGAGAGGAGGGTGTTCACAGCCCAAGCGCCCCAAAAAGCAAATCTTCAATCACGAGGTCAGGGGTCCCCTCCTGCAGCTAAAGGGGATGACACTCCATCCTTGAATACCTCAGGAAGAAATGCAAATCCATTACTGGCTTCCAAAGAGCAGTGGGAGTTAGAACTCTGTGAAATTGCCAGACTCCACTCAGGAGGGGACTGTTTGCGTGAGGATAAAAAGAGAAGGTTTACATCTAGCCAGAGGAAAAAAAAACAAAAAGAAGTGACTCTTCATTCCCCATCTCCCCCTCAACCCTGTAGGTGAACGAATAAAGACGCCCACCTCCTCGACCCACTTCCAACGGGAGGGTCATTCGTCGGTATTTATTGTGTGCGGAGCACTGTATTAAGTCATCGGGAAAGTACAATGCAACTATGAACAGTCACATCCCCTCCCCACATGGAGCTTACGGTCTAAGGTGTGACTCCTGCCCTAAAGTTGAATTTCAGGGAGGCAGACTCGGGCCTTCCGGCAGAATACGGATCGGTGGGAAGGTGTCTCTGGAAGAACTCCCGGAATTTCGTGGAGTCGCTAAACTAGCATCGACCACCTGATTGCAGAGATCGGGGGGAACTGGGGAGAATGCAAAGACGGGAAAGAGTTGGCTTATATACTGATAGCTGGGGCTTTTTTTCCACTGGGATGCACCAGATCAGAGTCCCGGTACCACTTGTAAGAGTAGTAATAGAAGAAATAGTAGGAAGAGTCACCTCTCCGGGTCGCTCCCGGAGAGTTTCCAGGAGTCTACCGGTCTCGACAACCGGGGGGAGAGAAGCGGAGGCCTACCCGTTCCATTCCTAGCTTGGCCAGTGGCTAGCGAGCGGAAAGCCATCTGCTACGAGTCAAAACTCACCCGTGGTGGGCAAGAGCGGCACGGGAGAGAGTCGAGGGCGGAGCCTCAGGTTTACTGCGCGGAAGGCGGCCGTGGCAAACCGCTTCTGGATTTTGAGCAAGACGACTCTCTGGATCCACCTCTAGGACGGCCGCGGAGGCCGGGGGGACCTCCCGGGACAGGCCCGTCCGAGGCGTCGCTACGGGTCGGACACGACCCGACAATCACAGCAGCGGGAATAGTAGAAATAATAGTAATGGACGCGGTATTAATATTAGTAACGGTTGTAGCAGCAGTAATAATAAAAATTGTAGTAGCGCTCAGCGCATAGTGAGCGCTTTACAAATACCATCATTATTAGTAGGAACAGGCCTAGCCCCCCTTTCTCTCTGCTCTCCCTCCCACCCACCCCCTGCTCTCTCCCCTTCCCCTCAGCACTGTGCTCGTTTGCATATATTATCCATTACCCTATTTATTTTGTTAACGAGGAGTACAACTCCTCGATTCTATTCGTCTCGATGATGTCGTCTTGTTTTCGTTCCGCTTTGCTCCGCCGTCCGTCTCCCCCGTTTAGACCGTGAGCCCGTCGTCGGGCAGGGACGGTCCCCATCTGCGGCCGAAACGTCCGTTCCAAGCGCAGAGTTCTGCGCTCCGCACAGAGGAAGCGCTCATTAAAGACGACTGAATAAAAGAATGAATGATAGCATCGGAAGCAGCGGTAGAATCGATAGAGCTAGTAGTAGTGGAATCGTCATAGAGGTAATAATATTAGTAGTGGAAGTTCTGGTAATAGTAGAAATAATCGCATTACTGATCGCAGAAGTATGATTTGCATTGCGCGTCGGCACGCTCACTTCTCTTCCCTAAAACCAGCCTCCTCACTGTATCTCCATCTCGTCTAGCTCCCTGCTGACCCTTTACCCCCTCACAGTCTAAGTGGGAGAAAGACCAGGTATTGAATCCCCATTTTACAGATGAGGAAACCGAAGCACGGTGACCTTCAGTGACTTGCCGAAGGTCGCACGGCGGGAAACCGGCAGAGCGGGAATTAGAGCTCAGGCCTCCTGACTCTCTGTGCTCTTTCCGTTAGTCCACCCTACCTCACCCCAGGTCTCTCGAGAAGGGATCGATGGAATTGATTTAGTGCTGACTTCGTGCAGAGTACGGCTGGCTCAGTGGCTGACCAGACGAGGGAATGTTCAGGTGGCCAGATCCAGGCCCTGATGGTTCTCTCCCCTGAAAGCAGCCTGCTCGCCTTATCTCCATCTCGTCTATCTCCGTGCTGAGCCCTTCCCCACATCCTGTCTCCGGCCTGGATCCCGTTCCCGCTTCGAATCCCGGCTCTGCCACTTGTCGGCCGTGGGACTGCGGGCAAGTCACGTCACTTCTCTGGGCCTCAGTTGTCTCATCTGTAAAATGGGGATTAACTGCGAGCCTCATGTGGGTCAACCCGATTACCCTGTATCTCCCCCAGCGCTTAGAATAGTGCTCTGCACGTAGTAGGCGCTTAACAAATACCAACATTATTATTATAATTATTATTCATATACAGCAAACCGTCGCTCTCCCCGTCTTCAAAGCCTTATGGAAATCCTATCTCCTCCCAGAGGCCTTCCCTGAGTAAACCGTCATTTTTCCCATTCCCTCTCCTTTCTTCAGCACCCCCGCTCTGGGATTTGTATCCTTTATTCATCCCACCGTCGGCCCCACAGCACACCCAAAATTTATTTGAATGTCTACCCCCCCCCCATGCTGTAATAATAATAATGATAACGTTGGCATTTGTTAAGCGCTTACTATGTGCCGAGCACTGTTCTAAGCGCTGGGGAAGACACAGCGTAATCGGGCTGTCCCACGTGAGGCTCACAGTCTTCATGCCCATTTTACAGATGAGGTAACTGAGGCACCGAGAAGTTACGTGACTTGTCCAGAGTCACACAGCTGACAAGTGGCGGAGCTGGGATTAGAACCCATGACCTCTGACTCCTAAGCCTGTGCTCTTTCCACTGAGCCATGCTGCTTCTCAATGATAATGGCATTTGTTAAGCAGTTACTATGTGCCAAGCACTGTTCTAAGCGCTGGGGCAGACACGAGGTAGCCGGGTTGTCCCACGTGGGGCTCACAGTCTTAATCTCCATTTTACAGATGAGGGAACTGAGGGCTCAGAGAAGTTTAGTGATTTGCCCGAGGTCACACAGCTGACAAGTGGTGGAGGCCGGATTAGAACCCACCACCTCTGACTCCCAAACCCGGGCTCTTTCCACTGAGCCACGATGTGGGGGTGTAAGCTCCTTTTGGGCAGGGGACACGTCTACCAACTCTGCGGTGTTGTACTCTTCCATGTACTTAGTACAGTCCTCTGCACATAGTAAGCACTCCCTAAATATAATTAATTGTAGTAGTGATAATAATAGCAATAGAAGAGTAATAGTGGTAGAAATAGCAGCACTTGGGAGTAAGAGGTCGTGGGTTCCAAACCTGGTTCTGCCACTTATCAGCTGTGTGACTTTGGGCAAGTCACTTCACTTCTCCTCAGTTACCTCATCTGGAAAAGGGGGACGAAGACTGAGCCCCACGTGGGACCACCTGATTCCCTTGCATCTACCCAGCGCTTAGAACAGTGCTTGGCACGTAGTAAGCACTTAACAAATCCCAAATTATTGCCATTAGCAGCAGCAGCAGCAATAGGAGTCACAGTAGTAGTAATAGAGAAGCAGCCTGGCGTAGCGGAAAGAGCCCAGGCTCGGGAGTCAGAGGATGTGGGTTCTAATCTCGGCTCCGCCACCTGTCCGCCACCTTGGGCGAGCCACTTCACTTCTCTGTGCCTCAGTTACCTCATCTGTAAAATGGGGATTAAGACTGTGAGCCCCACGTGGGACAACCTGATTCCCTTGTTTCTACTCAAGTGCTTAGAACGGTGCTTGGCACATAATAAGCGCTTACCAAATACCGTAATTATTATTAGTAGTAATATTCTGTGAGTGCTCACTAGATCAGCTCCTTCAGGGCAGGGATTGTATCCACCAAATCTGTTCTACTGTACTTTCCCAAGCACTCAGTGCAATGTTCTGAACCCGGTAAGTGCTCAGTAAATACCACTGACTTATTGATCAGTGCAGTGCACTGTACTAAGAGCTTGGGGAGCGCAAAACCAGTCATGAATCACTCCCTGTCCCTAGGTAGCCTACTCTCTACTGGGGGTGATAGATTTCACAAATATATCGCTAATGTTCTTGTCTGTCCGTCTCCCCCGATTAGACCGTCAGCCCGTCAGAGGGCAGAGACTGTCTCTATCTGTTATTACATTCCAAGCGCTTAGTACAGTGGTCTGCACATAGTAAGCGCTCAATAAATACTATTGAATGAATGGATGAATAATGGAATGTACGATTGACTGAAGATATAAGATTGAGCTCTGAGGATGAATATAAATGAGATCGACGAGAAGCTTACGGAGGGTGCTCAATAAATGTCAGCAGCGGGATAGCAAACGGCTGGAGAAGCAGCGTGGCTCAGTGGAAGGAGCACGGGCTTGGGAGTCGGAGGTCATGAGTTCGAATCCCGGCTCTGCCACCTGTCAGCTGGGTGACTGTGGGCGAGTCGCTTCACTTCTCTGTGCCTCAGTTACCTCATCTGGAAAAGGGGGATTAACTGTGAGCCTCACGTGGGACATCCTGATGACCCTGTATCTACCCCAGCGCTTAGAACAGTGCTTGGCACGTAGTAAGCGCTTAACGAGTACCAACATTATTACTAAGGAACGAGAAGTGGAGGAAGGGAGCCCTCCCCTCCTCCCACTTCAATTGTTTGCTTTCCCATTTTAGACTCTCACCCCCTCACTCCGCCTCCTCACTCCATGACTGACAGCTGGAAACAGATAATTTTGGAGCCGCCTGTGTAGAGGACCACGAGAAGCTGGGCAGAAGACAAAGGAAAGGATTTGGAAAGATGGGGTAAAATTATCACTAGTAAAAATATAGCGTGAAGGAGAGAGTAAAATAGAAAAACCTTAGTAAGAATTGGGAGCAGGGGTTTCAAACGTTACTTTCCCTACCTTATTCATTTTTATTTTATTTTATGGAATTCATTCCATGCCTACTGTGTGCCGAGCAGCTTACTAAGGGAAAGTACATCACGACAGAAACGATAGATGCGGTCCCTGCTCACAAGAAGCTTGCAATCTACAAGGAGAAACGGACCGTAAAACCGCTAAGGGTAAAGATACCTGTGATATATTTTCATTCAATCATCCGTTCATTCAACCGTATTTATTGAGAGCTTATTTTAATATCCATCTGTCCCAGCTATGAGTCTGTCTCCCCTTTGCAGACTGGGATCATGTCTACCGGCTATATTGTACACTCAGCGTGGCTCAGTGGAAAGAGCCGGGCTTGGGAGTCAGAGGTCATGGGTTCGAATCCCAGCTCTGCCACTTGGCAGCTGTGTGACCGTGGGCAAGTCACTTCACTTCTCTGTGCCTCAGTCCCCTCATCTGGAAAATGGGGATTAACTGTGACCCTCCCATGGGACAACCTGATGACCCCGTATCTCCCCCAGCGCTTAGAACAGTGGTCTGCACATAGCTTACCAAATACCAAACAAACAAATACCAAACAAATCGAAACATTATTATTATTATTACACTCCTGAAGGTTTAATCCAGTGTTCTGCACAAAGTAAACAAAAATCAATCAAATGTACTTATTGAGAGCTGAGTTTGCTCCATGTTTTACTAGATGTTACATATTTTTCTAGTTGATGGGTCACATTATACCAGGACCAGAGGCTGCCAATCAAGTTTCCTATTTTCCCCGATGATCCATCCGCACTGACGTCACGTGTCTCAAGCCACGTATGTCTCATATCTTCCCCTCTATCCCTCGACTTCCCCGGTTCTCTTCCCTTTTTTGTCCTAACTCCTCCCCAATAAGCAACTTGACCCTAATAATGACAGTAACAATAACTGGTATTTGTTATGTGCTTACCGTATATCCGACGCTATACTAAACTCAGGGGTGGATACAAGGAAATCGATATGGAAGCAGTCCCTCTCCCGCATGGGATTTACAGTCTTAATCCTCACTTTACAGACGAGGGAAGTGAGGCCCAGAGAAGTGCAGTGACTTGCCCAAGGCCACCCAGCCGACGAGAAGGCGGAGCCGGAATTAGAACCCGTGACCTTCTGACTCGCAGGCCCGTGCTCCATCCGCTACACCATGCTGCTTCTTTCCATCTAACCCCTATTTGCCAGACAAAATGCAAATATGCAGGGACTGCACAGTTGCAGAAATAATGCATGATAACTAGTGGTTAGGGCAGGGCAGCTGCAGTGCATGATGTTTCACTTCTTTTCCTTCTTGACCTTCTTAATTTATTTTTTCTTTTAATATGGGATTTGTTAAGCACATATCATGTACCAGGCACTTTTCTGAGCGCTGGGGCAGATACAAGATAATCAGGTTGGACACAGTCCTCGTCCGACGTGGAGCTCAGAGTCTTAATCCCCATTCTGCGGATGAGGTGACCGAGGCCCAGAGAAGCAAAGTGGTTTGCCCAAGGACCCACAGTGGACAAGTGGCAGAGCCACGATTAGAATCCAGTTCCCCATGACTTCCAGGCCCGAGTTCCATCCACTAGGCCACACCGCTTCTTCTCGGTGAAAAAATAGGTCACGGGGAAACCTTTATCAGCAGGAGGTGGTCTTGGTCTGGGTAGGGGAGACAGGCTTGGTTTGTAGGCCTTCTGTTTAGTTTCCACTAGCTCTCCTCTCTCGCGACCCCTGCCCAAACTACTGTCGTTTTCAGAGGCGGCGATTTTCCTCCGAAGACCCCAAAGCATTTGAAAAGAGGAGCGAACCGACCGAGGCTTGGCCCCAGGAGCATGCGAGTTCCATATGACTTATGTAAGCATGTCTGAGGTAAATACATCCTTCAACAAGCAGGAGCTATTAAAATTCTTCAGGCATACACCTTGATAAATTGAAATGTATCCAGAAGGGAGTAATCAAGGGCTTTGTTTGTGGACAGGAGACACCTTCGGTAGGGCCTCAGAGAGGAAGGGAGGGGAAAAGGAATTCATGCCTTAAATTAGCTTGGAGGACTGGATGGAGGGGAATCAATTTTCCCAGGCACCATCACCTCAGGCATGGAACGGGACTGAATCTCATCAGAGATCAATATTGGCTTCTCCAAGTCCCCGTGCCTCAGCTGGACCCAGAGAGATTGGTGGAACCAGAGAAGCGGGGTTGGGGAGTGAATGAACATCTTAGGTCAAATGGAAAAGGTGTCCAATTCAGACCAAAACGACGGGGTTTTTCCACTATGAAGGAAAGTTTGCTTTTCCTTGAGATGCTCTACTTTCAAAAAGGGCCTTTTTTCTACTGAGGGAAGTTCCTAGGAGAGATTTCTGCTCCCTCTGGGGTTGTGGGAGGGGAAGAAAATGCAACAAACGTCAAAAATCAACTGGTCGACAGTCTGCTGTGTGACCTCGGGCAAGTCGCTTCATTTCTCTGTGCCTCCGTTACCTCAGCTGTAAAATGGGGATTGAGACTGTGAGCCCTATGTGGGACAGGGACCGTGTCCAACTCGATCTGCTTGTCTCTTCCCCAACGTTTAGTTCAGTGCCTGTCACATAGTAAGCGCTTAACGCATACCACAATTATCATTAACTAGGGTACAAACTCTCGGAGTGGGAAAAGCAAAGTGAAAGGGAGAAAAGGAGAGAATCGCAGTGCCCCGGAAAGAAAGAACCCTGGACTGAGAATCAGGAAACCTGAGTTCTAATCCCAGTTCCGTTACTTTCTTGCAATGTAACATTGAGCAAGTCACTTGGTCAATCGATTTATAGAGCACCTACTGTGTGCAGAAAACTGTACTAAACTCTTAAGATAAAACAGTATATCAGATTTGGTGGACACGTTTCTTGCCCCCAGTGAGCTTACAGCCTAGGGGAGAGAACTTCTCTGGACCTCAGTTTCCTCATCTGAAAATGGAAGCATCATGGCATAACGGATTGAGCACGGGCCTGAGAGTCAGAGCTCATGGGTTCTAATTCCGCCTCGGCCACTTGTCTGCTCTGTGACCTTGGGGAAGTCACTTCTCTGTGACTCCTCTCCCTCATCTGTAAACGGGGATTGAGAGTGTGAGCCCTAACTGGTACAGGGACTGGGTCCAACCCTATTTGCTTGTATCCACCTGGCGCTTAGTACAGCGCCTGCCGCCTCTTGTCTTAAGCTTTCGAGTCGACGCCCACCCAGAGCGACACCACGGACACATCTCTCCCAGAACACCCCACCTCCATCTGCAATTGTTCTGGGGGAGGATCCAGAGAGTTTTGTTGGTAAAAATGCAGAAGCGGTTTACCATTGCCACCTTCCGCGATGTAAACTTGAGTCTCCGCCCTCTACTCTCTCCCAAGCCGCTGCTGCCCAGCACAGGCGAGTTTTGCTTGTAGCAGATTGCCTTCCACACTCTAGCCACTGCCCAAGCTCGGAATGGAATGGATAGGCCTCTGCTTGACTCTCCCTCCCGTAGTCAAGACTGGTAGGGTACTGGAAACTCTCCAGGTGCGACCCCCGAGAGGGGGGGCCTGACACAGAGTAAGTGCTTTGCAAACACCATCATCATTATGATTATTATTATTATCAGATTGCAAGCCCCAGGTGGGACATGAACCGTATTTGACCTGATCGTCTTATTTGCTATTGTTCTTGTCCGTCCGTCTCCTCCGATTAGACCGTGAGCCCGTCAAAGGGCAGGGACTGTCTCTATCTGGTACCGATTTGTCCATCCCAAGCGCTTAGTACAGTGCTCCGCACATAGTAAGCGCTCCATACATACTTTTGAATGAATGAAATCGGCTTCTATCTAGAACCCCAGCACTCAGTACAGTGGTTGGTCATGGAGTAATTGCTTAAAAAAAATTACAGTTATTCTTGTTAATGAGTCTCTATGCCCCTGCCTTCAGCAAGTAACTTTTTAGAGCGTGGATCTCGGGTTTCCGGTGACATTAAAGAAAACCCTCATCCTGGTCTTCCAGTCCGGCTCGGATCCAGAGCACAACTTTCGGACGGACAAAATGCTCTTTAGTAATCCAGTGTGACAGTAATGCCATTCCATGTTGGGAGAAAGAATTTATAGAGCCTTAATGCCCCGTGCCTCAGCTGGAAGTTACGCTAGCAATCTCCCCACCACTTTCAGGAAAGGTGATCATTTGCACAATCTCAGCAACTCTGTTTGACAAGGGCCACTCAGATCAGAAGTATCAGGGATCCTCACTCTTCCTCTGGGTCATAAAGAGGTTTAGAGTAATTCCCGGGAGTGGGCGCTTCAGGTTTGGAAATCAGATGTCGTAGGATTTGAGGAGATAGATCTACTAAGGAAATGCAGCAAGCTTCTCCCTCACTCAACCCTCCTCCCTCTCCCTCTTCCCCTTAGCTTTCTTCCTCCGTGCCTTCGGCTACGAGAAGCGAGGCTGACAAAATGGCCTCCCCTTTCTTCCACTGGCCCCTGGAGGATGGTTTGCAGGGGTAATGATGATAACTGTAGTATTTAATAATTATGTTATTTGTTAAGCACTTATATGCCCAGCACTGTTCTAAGCGCTGCGGTAGATATGAGGCGATCAGATTGTCCCACATGAGGCTCGCAGTCTTAATCCACGTTTTAGAGAGGAGGTAACTGAGGCAACAGAGAAATTAAGTGGCTTGCCCGAGGCCACGGAGCCAACGAGTGGCGGAGCTGGGATTAGAACCCATGTCCTCTGACTCCCAAGCGCGGGCTCTTTCCATTAAGCCACGCTTCTTCTCATGAAGCTCGTCGCTTTCTACTAGCCGATCGCTGCATTGAGCTCTGAGGTAGATATTGAGATCCGACACAGTTTCTGTTCCACATGAACTCACAGTCTAAGTAAAAGGGAGGTAAGGTATTAAATCCCCATTTTGCAGATGAGTCAACTGCGGTACAGGGAAGTCGACTGTTGTCATTCAGGAGGCAAGTGGTACAGGCTGGATTAGAACCCAGGTCCTCTGACTCCTGGGCCCATGCTTTTTCCACTAGTCCACACTGCTGTTAGACAACAGGAAGGGTCAGACGTGATGTTCCTGGAACGCGTTTTACTATCAAGACCGGGGTGAGGCATGAAAAAAAACTCCTCAGCATCTTGGCCCACTGGAAAGAGCACGGGCCTGGGAGTTAAAGGAGCTGAGTTCTAATCCCCGCTCTGCTACAAACCTGCTAAGTGACTTTGGGCAAGTCCTCTAACTGTTCTGTGCCTCAGTTTCCTCATCCGTAAAATGGGGACTAAATTCCTGTTCTTCCTTTTACTTAGGCTCCGAGCACCATTTGGGACAGGGATGTGACCAACATGTTTATCTTGTAGCCATCCCAGCGCTTCGTACGGTGCATTCTTCAAACGACACTGAGCTGTTTCCCATCCATAGAGACTCCTTGGACACACCCTCTGCAGAAAATCCCATCTTCTGTCACAGAGTCATTCTGGTATGTGTTTCCGTAGCGTTTTCTTGGTATAGTTATGGAGGTGGTTCACCACTGCCTTCTTCCAAGCAGTAAGTCCTTGAGTCTCCACCTTTGTCTTCGATTAGTGTTTCTATCACTTGATCATCCACCTTTGACTCTTTTCCATGCTGCTGTTTTGTCTGTCGCTTGGGCTTAGACCTCTTCATTATGGGTAGCCCTATATCGCATAGCTCTACGCTGCGTCAGAGTCCTCAAACTCCCCTGCCACCATAAAGCATCGACTCACAGGAGAGACAACGCATAGTAAATGCTTAGCAAATGCTACAGTTATCACTAAATCCACTTCTCTGTGTTTCAACCCCTTTTCTTCTAATTTCCCTACTCTTCCTGAATCCGCCTTCCACAGCCTCTCTCCACACTCTTTACCCAGAACCAGTCTGTCTCTAGAGAAGGACCACGGCCCAGTGGAGAGACCAGAAGCCCGGGAGTCAGAAGGACCTGTGTTCTAATCCTGACTCTGCCACTTGTCTGCTGCGTGACCTTGGGCAGGTCACTTAACTTCTCTGTAAAAGAGAAAATCGGGATTAAGACTGTGAGCCCCGTGTAGGACAACTGATTACCTTGTATCTACCTCAGCGCTTAGAAAAGTGTTTGGCACATAGTAAGCGCACAACAAATAGCATAATTATTATTATTAGCTTGCATCAACCGGCGCTTATTTCAGTGCTGGCATAGAGTAAGCTCTTGACAAATGCCATACAAAAAAAAATCACACTGGCCCTGTTTCCCAGAGTCCAGAAATAATAATAATAATAATGTTAGAATTTGTTAAGCGCTTACTATGTGCAGAGCACTGTTCTAAGCGCTGGGGTAGATACAGGGGAATCAGGTTGTCCCACGTGGGGCTCACACTCTTAATCCCCATTTTACAGATGAGGTAACTGAGGCACAGAGAAGGTAAGTGACTCGCCCACAGTCACACAGCTGACAAGTGGCAGAGCCGGGATTCGAACCCATGACCTCTGACTCCAAAGCCCGTGCTCTTTCCACTGAGCCACGCTGCTTCTCCAGTACCTCGTTCCTCAGCAGTCTGAGGTTGGAGAAATTGGCCCAGGAAGGTCAGACAGGAGTCGGAACCTCTGAAGGAGGCTCTGACAGTACAGCCAGGCCAGGAAAACATCTCAGCGGCCTGAAGGAAAACTGAACCCTGCCCCTCTCTGGGGTACAGGTAAGAAAGTCCTCTAACGTTACACTTCGCTCCTCTAATGTCAATCTTCTCACTGTACCTCCATCTCGTCTATTTGACCGCCGACCTCTCACCCGTTGTTCAAGATCCTCCCTCCTTAAATCTTAGACAATCACCCTTCCCTGTTTCAAAGCTTTAGTGAAGGCCCATCTCCTCCAAGAGGCCTACCCTGACTAAGCCCTCCTTTCCTCTACTTCCATTCCCTTCCGCATCACCCTGACTCGCTCCCTTTATTCATCCCCCCCCCCCCGCCCCACAGCACTTACATACACATCCGTACTTTATTTATATTATATTAATGTCTGCTTCCCCCTCCAGACTCTAAGCTCACTGTGGGTGGGGAATGTGATTGTTTCTTGTTATATTGTACTCTCCCAAGCACTAAATGCAGTGTTCTGCACAGCGTGAGTGCTCAGTAAATTCGATTTGAATGAAATAAAGAACGAAAATGGGAAGGACCTCGACCCATTTCTCGAACTCCATGACTTTGCACTCCACAAAGGCCTTGTGGCTTCACCTCCCCGCCACGGGATGGAAATATACCTGTGTCCAGCACTCAGAGAGAGGAGGGGTGGGGGGTCTGATGAGATTATTCTTCCTCCGTCGTTTGTCAGACAATATCCAGGTTCCACATGCTTATTCGCGAACTGGCAATCAGTCAGGATCCCCGTGCTTTATTCCCACTGCCAAGGCGCAGCCGGCTGTAACCTGGAAAATATTTTCCCTCTCTCTCCAAATCATTTCTCCCAAAGCCTTTCTCTTCTGATCTGTTTCATCGCTTTCCTGGCCCAAATGAAAGCCGACAGCTGGCTCAGGCAGAACCTCTCTCCCACCACCTTTGAGCAGGGGTTTCAGGGTTGAGGCAGAGACGCGGAAAGAGGAGACTCTGGAAGACCCGTTCCTGCCACCTGCGAACTGTTGGATCACTTTGCCCCCTGGATTAATTACTCATTCATTCAATAGCATTTATTGAGCACTTACTATGTGCAGAGCACTGTACTAAGCGCTTGGTATGAACAAGTCGGCAACAGATAGAGACAGTCCCTGCCGTTTGACGGGCTTACAGTCTAATCGGGGGAGACGGACAGACGAGAACAATGGCAATAAATAGAGTCAAGATAATTACTCGGCCCCTTCTGGCCTCGGTTTCTCCATCTGAGAAAAGGAGCAGATAGATTCCAGCCTCCGCCCCCAGCTCTTCTGTCCCAATTGCCTTTCCTGTCCTCATGAGAAGAATGGAACCAAAGGGTTCTATCTCACCTTGGACAACCCCAAAGGGGATCCAGACGCACAATCTGTTGTGGAGCCTTATTGGCAAGCAGGAGCCACATTCGTTCTTGTCTCTAATCCATCAACCTCTTGCTCACTGGAAACTCCCTCCCTGTTCCAATCCACTAGACCTCCCCATCGGTAAGCCTCTCCTAAAATTGCATCTCCTCCAGGAGGCCTTCCCTTCTTAATCTCACATCCTCCCACTCTATTTCTCTGCCTACTGATTTTCAATCAATCCTATTCATCAATTGCCTGCTGTTTGCAAAGCATCGTACTAAGCACTTGGGAGAGTATAGTATAACAGAGTAGGTAGACAGATTTCCTATCCACAGCGAGCTTACTGTAAAATCTAGAGGGGGAGATGGACATTCATATAAATAAATGAATTGCAGATTGTACATAAGTGCTGTGGGGCGGAGGGAAGGGTGAATAAAGGGCGCAAATCCAGATGCAAGGAAGGGAGTGAGGGAAGAGGAAATGAGGGCTTAGTCGGGGAAGGTTTCTCGGAGGAGATGTTCCTTCAGTAAGGCTTTGAAGGTAGGGAGAAAGATCATCTGTCGATTATGAAGAGGGAGGGCATTCCTGGCCATAGACAGGATGTGGGTGAGAGGTTGCCCGAGAGATAGATGAGATCGAGGTACAGTGAGTAGGTGGGCATTAGAGGAGTGAAATATGCAGACTCATCTTTGTGTGTGTTGTTTAAATGATATTCATTACGTGATTATTATGTGCCATGCAGTGTTCTAAGCACTGGAGTGAATCAAGGTAATCAGGTTGGACACAGTCCCTGTCCCACAAGGGGCTCACGGTCCTAATCCCCACTTTACAATCACTGAGGCACAGAAAAGATAAGTGACTTGCCTAAGATTACGCAGCAGACTAGGGGTGGAGATGGGCTTAGAACCCATGTCCTTCTGACTCCCTGGCCTGTGCTCTGTCCACTTGGCTACGCTGCTTCTTGGGTTGCAGGTGGAAATCAGAGAAGCAAAAGAGGAGGGGAAATGATGATTGAGCCCTTTTTGGCCTATGGTAAGAAATTTCAGCTTGATGAGAGATGGATGAGCAACCCCTGGAGATTTCTGAGGAGTGGAGAAACATGGATTGAATGGTTTTCTAGAAAAAGGTTCCGGGAAGCAGAGAGAGCTCCGGACTGGAGTGGGGAAAGACAGGAGGCAGAGAGATCAGCAAGAAGGCTGATGCAGTAATCAAGCTGGGATAGGATAAGTGCTCGGATAGGCCCGTCACTGGGCAGGGATTGTCTCTATCTGTTGCCAAATTGTACATACCAAGCGCTTAGTACAGTGCTCTGCACATAGTAAGCACTCAATACATACTATTGAATGAAGACACATAGTAGCAGTTTGGAGGGAGAGGTTTCTAGCAGTGATGTGAAGGTTGACCTGATGGGATCTGGTGATCTATTGAATATGTGTGTTCAATGAGAGAGATGATTCGAGAATAACACCAAGGTTATGGACTTGTGAGTCGGGGAGGATGGGGGTGCTGTTCACAGTGATAGAAAAATGTGCTGTTCACAGTGATAGGAAAATCAGGGGGTGGACAGGGTTGGGGGGAGAAGATAAGGAGGTCTGTTTGGGCAGAGGTGTTGAGGCGTCGGCGAGACACCCAAGTAGAGGTGCCCCGGAGGCAGGAGGAAATGAGAGGCTACAGAGAAGGAGAAATCAGGGCTGGAGACAAAGATTGGAGAATCATCCACATAGAAATAGTAGTTGAAGCCATGGGAGCGAATGAGTTCTCCAAGGGAGTGGGTGTAGATGGAGAATAGAAGGGGGCCAAGAACTAAACCTTGAGAGACTCCTACAATTAGGGTGATTGTAAGTCCCCATTAGATTGCAAGGTCTACAGGGGAAAGGATTATGTCTACCAACTCTACTGTACTCTTCCACATGCTTAGTACAGTGCTCTGCACACCTTCAGCAATCACTAAATGTCACTGACTACCACTGCAGTACTTCCATGTCCTCTAAGCATCTGTAAACTCACTCCTGTCCCTATAGTAGAAGTTGCGAATATACATATATATAATCTCCGTTGAGGCGATTCTCCTTACTTGTAATTCAGTTTATTGCTCATTATCCTCCACTATATTGTAAGCTCCTCGAGGGCAGGCTTCAGGTCTTCCAAATCTCTTGCATTCTACCAAGCGCTTAGTTCAATGTTCCATTCAGAATAAATGACCGTTCAATAAATATGATGGATCGATCGACTGATGGATTTACTGAACTCCTTCACCGTATGGAGCAGGAAATCAACCTTGTGGGAAATGGAGGAGCAAAGAAAAACGCCTGGTTTTAGGAGCTTACCTCCAGCTTATGAGGGAGCCAGGACAGATTCGAAACACAGCCTACCATTAGAGGAAAAAGACAAATGACAGAGTCACAAAACGAGAGCCCAAACCACAGACATATGTACACATGAGGTAGCCAGAAAGCATGGCGAGACCAGGTTCTGGATGGACGGAGGAATAGTTAATCTAGGAAGGGTTCCTGGAGGAGGTGGAGCTTTAGCAGAACTGAAAGAAGAGGGAGGGGATTTGGCCGAAGGGAAGGGAAAGAGGCAGTTCTGATGGGAGATGGATGCAGGGGACAGGTTTTTTCGCCTCTCTTGTACAGCTTAGTCCACTGAGGAGACGTTAGCTTTTGCAGAAAGGAAAACATTGGAAGTCGGAAAAGGTGGATGGAGCCTTGACCTCTGCGCCGCGCAGAGTAGAAAGCAATATTGGAAAGAGCACAGCCCTTGGAATGAGACGACCTAGATTCTAATCCCAGCTCCACCTCATCCTATTGTGTAACCTTGGTCAAGTCACATAACTTCTTTATGCCTCAGTCTCCCCCTCTGCAAAATGGGGCTTCAATACCACTTCTCCCTCCTACTTAGGCTGTGAGCCCCATGCGGAACTTGGTTATCTTATATCTACTTCAGTGCTCAGAACAGTGATTGGCACATAGTAAGAGCATAACAAATATCATAATTATTATTACTGTCGGGCAATTGAACCGTATGATTGGCAACTGAAGGCCCTAAAGAAACGGGGAAAGGGCGGAAACAGAATCCATCCTGCTGGGTACAGAAAGCGAGGCTGGAGGCTGGAAGCTGGAGGCTGGTGGGGTTGTTGGAGTCAATCAGTCAGTCGGTCAATTGTATTTATAGAGCGATAACCTTGTGCAGAGCAGAATAAAATGGAACGATAGACATTTCCTGCCCACGGGGAGCTTACAATCTAGAAAGGGAGACCAGATACTAATATGAATAAATCAATTATGAACACGTACATAAGTGCTGTGGGCCTCAGAGGGGGAATGAATAAAAGGAGCAAGTCAGGATGATGTAGAACGGAGTGGGAGAAGAGGAAAGAGGTCAAAGGCTGTGGCAGCATAAGAGACACAGAAAAGCAGGAAAATCCAGGAAATGGTCTTGAGAAAGACCCGTCGGGTCTTAGGCATTAGATGACCCTGGACTGGGAAAAGGAGAGTGGAATCGAAGATGACCAACGTGGTTTTGACCAGGTAAGGGAGACTGGATATCGTCTCGATGATGGGGGGTTGGGGATTGGGTGGAGAATACTATAGAACCGTTTGGGAAGCTGAAGATATTGTACTCCCTACCCACCCAGACCACCTCCAACTTGATCTTTGGTCCAAATAATCCCCGTCTCCTTAGCGCGAGAGCTATTTAATAATAGTAATTGCAATCTTTATTAAGTGCTGTACTAAACGCTGGGATAGACACAAAGAATTTCGCACCGTCTCTGCCCCACAGGGAGGGCAAACAGGTATTTAAACCCCATTTTATAGAAGAGGAAACTGAGGCACAGAGAAGCGAAGTCACCTAGCAGGCAAGTGGCACAATCCTGACTCCGCCACTGTGTCTGCTGTGTGGCCTTGGGCAAGTCACTTTACTTTTCTATGCTTCGGTTACCTCATTTGTAAAATGGGGATTAAGACTGTGAATCCCACATGGGGCATGGACTGTGTAAGCTTACATCTACCCCAGAGCTTAGTACAGTGCCTGGCACGTATAAGCGCTTAACAGATACCATTAAAAAAGGGGGGAAGGAGCTGTGCTGAGAACCCAGGTCCTGTAACACCAAGCTTTTTCCACTGGGACACACTGCTTCTCTTTCCCCTTTTTCTTGAGGAGAGTGGCAGATTTAAGCAATAAGGCTTTATTACCACATGACTGGACTGGGATCTTGCCCAACATAGACAGATGGCAACAAGGTCCAGACCAGTGGATGCCACCGATGCCCAAAGCAGCAGGGATAATCCTTCCATTAAACTGACTGTTCTTAGAGCTGGCGGAGCGAGAGAACACGCAGGAGAGAAAAGGGAAACTAGAGAACAGGGCATTCCAAAGAGGGAGAGCTGTTGGAGAAGGGGAGGGCGACCAGGAAGAAGAATTTATTCAGATTAATATCTGTCTCCCTCTTTGGACTGTAAGTTCCTTGTGGGCAGGGAATGTGTCGGTTTATTTTTCCATTTGTAGCCTCCCAAGCACTTATTACAGTGCTCTGCACACAGTAAGCCCTCATTAAATAAGATTGACGGATTGAATGAGGGAACAACCTGGAAGATGGGAGATGAGGGACAGAGAGAGTGAGGGGGACAAAGAAGAGACGAGGGAGAGGAAATTTCCACTTCAGAGATCGTGATCCCTTTGAAGGTCAGAGACGTTATCTAATTCTCCACCCTTGTGTACCATCCCAGTCCACGGTAAGGTGCTCGGCACAAAGTAGGCACTTAAAAAATAGCATTACTCTTACTAGACGTCTCATGCTGTCGAGCGAGTCGTCTCCGACCCATAGCGACGCCATGGACACATCTCTCCGGGAACACCCCATCTCCAGTTGCAATCGTTCTGGTAGCGGATCCGTAGAGTTTCCTTGGTAAAAAGTACAGAAATGGTTTCCCGTTGCCTCACTCCATGAAATAAACTTGAATCTCTGCCCTCAACTCTCCCCACGTCGCTGCTGCCCAGCACTGGTTTTGACTTGTAGCCGATTGCCTTCCACTGGTTAGCCACTGGCCAAGCTAAGAATAAAGGGGTAGGCCTCTGCTTGACTCTCCCTCTCACAGTCGAGACTGGTGGAGTACTGGAAACTCCTCAAGTGAGACTCTGAGAAGGGTCTTACTAGAGGATGGATCATGAAAGATGGTGGGGTGGTGAGGAAGAGACTGACAGAAAAGTCGATGAAGGGCGAACCATGGTACGATAGACTCATGTAATGATTGCGGAATTTGTTAAGCGCTTATTATGTTCCAGGAACTGTATTAAGCACTAAGGAGGATGCAAGCTATTCAAGTTAGACACAGTCCTTGCCAATCAATCAATAAATGCTATATATTAAGGTCTGGGATGGGTATGAGAAAAGCAAGTCCCACATGGAGCTTAGAATCTAAGTAGGAAGGTGAACAGGTATTTTATCCCCATGCTGCAGATGAGGGAACTGAGGCACGGAGACGTTAAGTGACTTGCCCGAGGTCACACAGCATACGTAGAGAGGAGGAAGGGAGAGAAAGACAGGCAGAATTCAGAGGGACTGGGCAAGAGTGAGAAATAAAGAAAAAAGGAGTCAATCAATCCATCATATTTTTTGAATGCTTACTGTGTGGGGGTCACAGGACAGAGCACTTGGGAGAGTACAATAGAACAGAGCTGGAGAGACGAGGAACGTGTCAGTGAGAGTGAGAGAGGAAGAGAATCCAACGGACGGCAACAAATAGGGAAGGCAAGAGATGTTGGGCGGGGAGGGGAGAGAACTCAAACGTTAGGGAGGCTTCCCGGGGATCAGCCAGATTGTCCGGACGTCTCCAGGCCCCCTGCGAGGCTCTGCACAAAATGGCCTCCGTCGATGGGGTCGAGGGTGGGGCGGGAGGGATGATGCGGATGGAAAATGCTCGCTAAGCGGGAATGCGGAAGAAGAGGGCAGACTGAGTCAGAGCCTTAGATACGTCGAAGGCCCAGTTATCGTTTCCCGTGATCGGTGTAAGGCGTCACTTTGGTGAGCGACAAGAAGCCTGTTCCAGTGAAATTATGAAATCCGCTAGAACAACTCTCCCCTCTCTCGCCCCATCCGCAAACATCATCCCTCCTCTGAATACGTACCGCCTGCTTCTTAAAGCGGATGGTTTGAAATATGGAAAGGATAATGAACTTTTAATACTCCACTGAATCGAAACATAGATACCGTTCAGCCGGGTGTGGATGTCCGTGGGAGCCGTGAAGTACACCGTCAGTGTATCTTCACCGGGTATTTTTGGCATATTGTACTTGGGAATTCGTTATTGAGGGGAATATTATCTCCAATGATTCCGGAATGGGTGAGCGGCACGTTTGGAAATTTCAGCCTGTCAGGTTGTTGTGTTCGTCAAAAGAAGGCAGCAGTGAGGAATTTCCCCACGGTCTCCCGCCGCAGGGATAACTGAAGGTATGTAAAGGAGGTCAGTTCGGCTGCACTGCTGGAGTCCGATCAGTCATATTTTTTGAACACTTACTTTGTGCAGAGCACTGTTCTATACGCCTAAGTGAGTACAATATAAGAGAGTTGGTAGACATGTTCCCTGTCCACAGTGAGCTTGCAGTCTAGATGGGGAGACAGACATTAATATAGACAAATAAATTATGGATACGTACATAAGTGCCCGGGGGGCCGAGGGAAGGATGAATAAAGGGAGCAAAACTATGTGTAAGGGTGATTCGGGGAGTGGGATAAGAGGAAATGAGCCCTTAGTCGGGGAAGGCCTCTTGGAGGAGATGCACTTTTAAAAAGGCTTCGAAGATGGGGAGAATGATCCTCCGTCAGATATGAAGAGGCAGGACCAGACACAGGATGTGGGCGAGAGGTCAAGAGATCGACCAGAGTTTCTGAACTCGGCCCAGCAGGGTGGAAAAAGGAGTCTTAATACTTAACGCTCTCCCTGAGCACTGATTTGATTAACCAATACCGTCAGGGTCTATTTTTCACCAACCCGTAATTTTTTTTTCCCTCGGGTTTTATAAATTCCGTGGATGGTAGGATTTATCTTCAAAATTATTTCAGGTCATTAGAAAAAATTCTAGAAGAATCCAAGTCCCTGGCCTGGGGATTTCTCCCAAAATAGCGATTTGTCATCCTTTTTGTGATTTTGCAAAGTTCACTTAGTACAGTGCCCGGAACACTCGATCAATACTACTGACTGTTTGATTGATTGAAAGTTTATATTCCAGAGGCAAAAAGAGTACGAGGAGAACCATAGAACTTCCTCTTGGTATTGTAGTTTGACTTTCAGCGGATTTCTTTCCGCTACGCTTCATCGAATCGGTAGAATTAGTGATAGTATTTACTCTGCGCTAAGCACTGTATTAAGCGCTGAGAAAGCAATACGTGGGTGGAATATAGACAGTGAGAGAAAGGATGGAGGATGGGGGTCTCTGTGGGGAAAGAACTGGAATAGGTTAGCCAGTTGTCCAGTTTTAAACTGGACAGTCTGTTTCTCAGATGGCCCGTCCCCCATCCTGTTTGGATGTGGAGTCGGATGCTATTGAGTCAAAACCATATGATAAATTACTTATTCATTCATATTCATTTATTTATTCCTACTGTATTTATTTATTCATTTCCAAATATAATTTATTCATTCATTGTATTCATTATTCATATTCACGTTGATTTATTCACATCGATGTCTGTCTCCCTCGTAGACTGCAAACTCGCTATGGGCAGGGAACGTGCCTGCTAGTTCTGTTGTAGTGTACTCTCCCAAGCGCTTAGCACAGTGCTCTGCACATAATAAGCGCTCGATAATAAAAGTAATAACCGTACTATTTGTTAATCGCTTACTATGTGCCGGGCACTGTACTAAATGCTGGGGCCGAAACAGGCCAACTGGGTGGGACAGAGTCCCTATCCCACGTGGGGTTCACAATCTCAATTCCCATTTTCCAGATGAGGGAAATGAGGCACAGAGAAGTTATTGGCCCAAGGTCACACAGCAGGCAAGCGTCAGAGCCGGGATTAGAACCCCTGACCTTCCGACCCCCCAGGCCCAATCACTACCATCGATGGATCAATTCTAATTTTCAGTGTCCCATCTCCCTCCACCACAGTTCCCGTGGTTGAGTTCCACAGCTCAAAATGGCACCCACGTCTTCGTGTCGCTCTGGGAAGGGAAGCTCAATGGCTCTGGAGCAGCTGGGGGGATTCGGGGGGGGGGGGTCTCCCTGGAGGAATGCTTTGAGATCTCGCAAAACTTGCAGACTTCCGGGGAATGGTCCCTATGACATCATCACACTACACTGTGTGCCCGGGGCAATGTAAAGGATGCCACACGTAACTCCTTTTATGAGATACAGGAGGGACGACAATGGCCATTTTAGTCAGAAGATGAGTGTAGGTCATGGGCCTCCTTGCTCAACTCGTCGGCAAATCTCTTACTATTATTATTACTACATATCATTATAGTAGAAGCAGCGTTGCTCAGTGGAAAGGGTCCGAGCTTGGGAGTCAGAAGTCGTGGGTTCTAATCCCAGCTCCGCCCCTTGTCTGCTTTGTGACTTCGGGCAAATCATTTAACTTCTCCGTGCCTCAGTTACCTTCCTCTGTAAAATGGGGATGAAGACTGGGAGCCCCACGTGGGACAACCTCATTACCCTGTATCTACCCCAGCGCTTGGAACAGTACTTGGCACATAGTAAGCGCTTAACAAATACCATCATTATTATTATCACTACTACTACTAATAAAGACAGTGATGTTCATTCCTTAAGTGCTGTGAGCCTCATGTAGGGCAGGGACTGTCTCCGGCCTGTTTTTCTTCCCCTCCTTCAAAGCTTTACTGAAGGCACCTCTCCTCCAAGAGGCCTTCCCTGACTGAGTCCTCCTTTCCTCTTCTCCCAATCCCTTCTGCGTCACCCTGACTTGCTCTCTTTATTCATCCCCCTTCCCAGCCCCACAGGACTTACATACATATCTGTCATTTCTTTACTTATTTATATTAATAGCTGTTTACGTATATATATTAATAACAGTCTCCCCGCCTGAACCGTAAGCTTGTTGTGGGGAGGGAATGCATACGCTTCTTGTCGTACTGTACTCTCCCCAGCGCTCGGTACAGTGCTCGGCACGCAGTACGTGCTCAGTAGATACAATTGAATGAATCAATGAATGAATGACTATCTTCTATCTACTCCAGCACTTAATAGAAACTCTGGGGTCCACCCGATTTTCATTTGTTCATCTTTAAAACCGGCCATTGATCTGACACTTCATTCTTTCCAGTGTCATGATTATTGAATTTTTTATTAAGTCTGTAGTGTGGAACCTTGTCAGAGACCTTGGAAAATCTAACATGGCCTAGTGGATAAAGCAAAAGCCTGGGAATCAGAGGACCTGGGCTCTAATTCCACCCACCACTTGCCTGCCGTATGACCTTGGGCATGTCACTTCACTTCTCGATGCCTCATTTTCCTCAACCGCAAAATGGGAATTCAATATATCTGTTCTCCCTCCAACTTAACAGATATTAAAGTCACCACTCCTCCAAGAGGCTTTTCCTGATTTAGCCCTCAGGCTTGCTTTCCCTTCTGCCTCATCTATGCACTTGGATCTGTGACCTTTAGACATTTTATATTAAAAGAATACAATAGAACAGAATTAGAGGACACACTCCCTGCCTATAAGGAGTTTGCAGTCCAGACGGGTAGACGTATTAAAATAATAAAACAGGAATTTATAATATATAATGTAATGATATGTACATAAGAGCTTTGGAGTTGGGGGTGGGTGGAGAGAATATCAAATGTCCAAAGGACAGCATCGTTTCTTTTGAGTTAAGTAGCTGAAATGGTTCATTCATTCAGTTGTGTTTATCGAGCGCTAACTGTGTGCGGAGCACTGAACCAAATGCTTGGAAAGTACAATTCGGCAGCAAATAGAGACAAACCCTACCCAACAACCGGCTCACAGTCTAGAAGATTTCAAACACTCAGCACAATTCACAGCGCTGCCTGGGAAAATACGACAGCTCATTCGTTCGCTCATTCGGTCCTATTAATTGAGAGCTTACCGTGTACTGAGCACTGTACTAAGCACTCGGGAGAGTACAAGACAACAATAAACAGACACATTCCCTGCCCACGACGAGCTTATAGTCTAGAGGGGGTAACAGTTGAAACCCTGTTCCCCAGCTCAGTTCCCGCTAGACCGAAAGCTCCCTGAAGGCAGGAATTGTGTCTACCACTATATTGTTACATTAGTGTACTCTCCCAAGTACTTAGTACAGTGCTCTGCACACGATAAGTGCTCAATATAGACCACTGTTCAATTGATTGATTAATTTGCCTGCTCTATGGCCGACACCCCGGGCATCCTCAGTCCAAACCGATTGATGGGGTAGAGAGACACAAATTCACCCAACCTGCTCTTCAGGCCTCCGGTAGCGGAGGGAGTTGGGGGAGGAGGGAGGAGGAACTCCACCTCGGAAGCATTTTTAAATGGTTCAAAAGGTTTACGGCATTTGTCGTTCAGCTCAGGAAGACGAGTAAGTTGCAGAACTTAAGGGATCATATCATAAATCAGAAGCTCTCAGATGAAATTTCTGATGAATTTTATATTGGCTCGGGGAAAAAAAAACGAAGGCGAAAACTGCCTGGCAGACTGTTTTACCAGACTGAAAATGATCATAAAATATCTTGAGATGATCCTTGGATTCCCCCAAGGTCTGGGCTGACACATTCTTAGACAAAATAGATAAGATGGGAGCAGAAGGATAAATTATCCAGTAGCGTGAACCTGATCTCGTCTGTATACACTGGATCACCTGGGACGCCAGTTCTTCCTAATACATTAACTGCTATTCAGCTGGTGTCGAATTCTGATACGGCAGTGGACGCTTTCGTGAGCCTCGCTTTTATTTTAAACGACCAGCCTCCGTCTCAACTCCTACACCTGAGTTCCGGGACCCAGAAGGGATCCAGGTGTCCAGGCGTCCAGAGACCGGGGAGGGAAACGCGATGGCTCTTGAGTATAGGGTTTGATCTCCTGGAGAAGGAGAGGGGGTCACATTCTAGGTTCATGCTGTGCCAGTGGCGAGACGCGTGTAATGTAAAGAATGTCTGCTATTTCCAGGTAAGCAGAGCCGTGACTGGGATTGGGCAACGGCCCACTGTTTGGAAAAGCCATAATGATAATAATAATAATAATAATTGTGGTATCTGTTAAGTGCTTACTATGTGTCAAGCACCGTACTAAGCGCTGGGGTGGATACAAGCAAATGGGGTGGACAGAGTCCCTGTCCCAGGTGGGGCTCACCGTCTCAACCCCCGTTTTACAGATGAGGTGACTGAGGCCCAGAGACGTGAAGTGACTCACCCAAGACCACACAGCAGACAAGTGACATAGGTGGGATTAGAACACATGATCTTTGGACCCCCAGGTCCGTGCTCTATCCCCTAGACCGCGCTATTCTCCACCATCCAGGGTTCCACGAGTGAGCTGGATCTCGGTGGCCCTAGATCTTTATTAAAGTTCTGGACCTCTCATTATTACTTGTTCTAGAGAAGCAGCGTGGCTCAGTGGAAAGAGCAAGGGCTTAGGAGTCAGAGGTCATGGGTTCTAATCCCAGCTCCGCCACCTGTCAGCTGTGTGACTTTGGGCAAGTCACTTCGCTTCTCGGTGCCTCAGTGACCTCATCTGTAAAATGGGCATTAAGACTGTGAGCCTCACGTGGGACAACCTGATTACCCTGTGTCTCCCCCAGCGCTTAGAACAGCGGTCGGCACAAGGTAAGTGCTTAACAAATACCGACATTATTATTATGATGTCTCTGTTGGGGGGAGAATTCTGATTTTTCTAGATTATCTCCTTGCGAGCAGGGATTGTGTTTACCGACTATGTTATACCGTACTCTCCCAAGGGATAAGAAAAGCGCTCTGCACACAATAAGCGCTCAGTAAATATGATTGCTTGATTGATGGAGTTCTCCTGTGGGTATTGGTCTGGGAACTTGGGAGGATCTAACCCTCTCCCAGCAGCTTCCTTTCCCTTCTCACTCCTCTCACATCTTGGGGAAATTTAGCACTACTCGAACCTCCATCCAGTAATAATAGTAATAGCATTTAACGACTTCCTATGAGCCAGGCACCGTACTAACCTCTGGGGTGAATACCAGCAAATCGAGTTGGACAAAATCCAAAATCCACGTGGAGCTCACAGCCTCAAATCCCTTTTTACAGATGAGGTAACTGAGCCCCAGAGAAGGGAAGTGACTTGCCCAAAGTCGCACAGCAGACAAATGGTGGAGCTGGGATTTGAACGCATGACTCGAAGGGCCGTGCTCCATCCCCTAGAAGCAGTTTCTTCCCTGCCCTCCAGTTCCAGGGCTCTCCTTCCCCTCTCCAAGCTCGCTGTGGGAAGGGAATATATCTGTTTATTGTATTTTACTCTCCCAAGTACTTAGTACAGTGCTCTGCACACAATAAACACTTAATAAATGGATTTTAATGAATATCACTGTTTGAATGGCAGTTCCTCCCTACTGGGGCCTAGAACCCAAGATCAGTCGCCATTTGGGTTTCTGATTCCCACTCCCGGTTGTTCTTCTAACGTCAGAGACATGGTCAGTTCTTTGTCCAAGAATGGATACTTCTGATTTTGGAGAACTTAGGGCTCTGCATATGGAGAAGCAGCGTATCCTAGTGCATAGGGCATGGGCCTGGGAGTCAAAAGGACCTAATCCCTGCTCTGCCACATCTCTCCTCTGTGTCTTTGGTATACGTTAAGCGCTTATTATGTGCACAGCACCGTTCTAAGCGCTGGGGTAGATACAGGGTAATCGGGTTGTCCCACGTGAGGCTCGCCGTCTTAATCCTCATTTTACAGATGAGGTAACTGAGGCACAGAGAAGTTAAGAGACTTGCCACAGTCACACAGCTGACAAGTGGCGGAGCTGGGATTCGAACCCACGACCTCCGACTCCCAAGCCCGGGCTCTTTCCACTGAGCCGCGCTGCTTGGGCGAAGTACCTAACTTTTCTGAGCCACAGTTACCTCATCTGTAAAATGGAGATTAAGACTCTGAGGCCCATGTGGGACGGGGACTATGTCCAAGCTGATTATCTTTTATCTTCACCGATACATAGTACAGTCCTGGCACATAGTAAATGCCTAACAAATACCACACAAATGGCAAATGCCCCTGCCCCACCTCCGACATTTCTCCGACCCTCGCGATAACAGTTCTGGAAGGGAAACAGCAAGTCATTTCTAAGTAGAAGGCTCCCAAAATAAATGAACAAAAAAGAATCTCACATTCCTCCGGTCTGCTAGGGACTCAGAATCACCCATCTCGGTTCAAGGAAGAACGTGGTGATGATGGTATTCGTTAAGCGCTCGCTGTTTGTCGAACAGTGTTCTAAATGCTGAGGTAGATACACCCTTATCAGGTTAAACACAGTCCCTGCCCCATATGAGGCTCACAGTCTTAATTCCCATTTTACAGATGAGGCTCAGGGTACTTAAGTCACTTGACCAAGGCCTCACAACAGACAAGTGGCGGAGCCGGAATTAGAACCCAGGTCCTTCTGACTCCGAGGCCCGTGCTCTCATAATAATAATAGTATTGGTATTTATTAAGCGCTTACTATGTGCCAAGCACTGTTCTAAGCGCTGGGGCAGGTACAGGGTAATCAGGTTGGCCCACGTGAGACTCACGGTCTTCATCCTCATTTTACAGATGAGGGAACTGAGGCCCAGAGAAGTGAAGTGACTCGCCCACAGTCCCACAGCTGACAAGCGGCACTATCCACCAGACCATGCTGCTTCGCAACTTGTTAAAATGTCCAGGTGGAGAACACTGTCAGTGCAAACAATAATCTCCTGCCCGTCTTTTCAGAGAAATGACGCGGAATCTCCCCTGTAATTACGATGAATAGGTAGCCCCGATACAATCCAGCTCGCCCGCTCAACGCTCTGCCCGTTTGTCCCAAAAATGAGATTCGAAGGCACATTTATCATGGCAATTATATCAGCCGCTATTTACCATCATTATTTTAGCATTAACCTTCCTCACCTAATATCTACCATCAGCAGATGCTTCAGATAGGCCAGAAAAGAGGCAAAATATCTTCTTTCAGTGCTTGCAGCTGTTCCATTTTAACATACCGTTCCAAGCCGGGCCAGGGGAAAAATACAGCCAGAGGCTAGAGGGTATGTTACTCCAGCCAAAGACTGAAAGTCTAGGAACTGATTTGTAACCTCACCCAATTTTTCTTTTTTTTTTTGCTTGTGCGTATTTGTGTGTGTGCGTGTGGAAGAGAGAAATACATTCCCTGCAAAATGAAATGGGACTTCTCCTGCCAGTGATAAACTCCAGGATTATCAATCAATCGATAATATTTGTTGAGTGCTTACTGTGTGCAGAGCACTGTACTCAGCGCTTGGGAGGGTACAGTGTATCAATATAATAATGTTGGTATTTGTTAAGCGCTTACTATGTGCCGAGCACTGTTCTAAGCGCTGGGGTAGACACAGGGGAATCAGGATGTCCCACGTGGGGCTCACAGTCTTAATCCCCATTTTACAGATGAGGTAACTGAGGCACAGAGAAGTTAAGTGACTCGCCCACAGTCACACAGCTGGCGGGAGGCAGAGCTGCGATTTGAACTCATGACCTCTGACTCCAAAGCCCGGGCTCTTTCCACTGAGCCACGCTGCTCCTCATATATCATATATATATAATATAACAGACACATTCCCTGCCCACCATGAGCTTATTGTCTAGAGGGGAAGACAGACATTAACTGTGAGCCCGTCACTGGGCAGGGATGGTCTCTATCTGTTGCTGAATTGTACATTCCAAGCGCTTCGTACAGTGCTCTGCACATAGTAAGCGCTCAATGGATACTAGTGAATGAATGAATGAATGAATATACCTAAAATTACAGATATAACAACAATAATAATAATGATGGCATTTGTAAAGCGCTTACTATGTGCCAAGCACTGTTCTAAGAGATATGGATGTAAGTGTTGTGAGATTGAGGAAGGGGTGAATAAAGGTGGCAAATCCAAGTGATTCTGACTAGAGACTTTCACCTCCCACTCAACCAGTCTCGTTCTGGTCATATTGCCAAACTTACTGAGACTCCATTTTCCCTTCTGCCCCATCTAAGCTTCCATCCAGGCTTTTAAAATTATTATTACGACGACTACTATTAATAATATTGGTATTTTTTAAGCACCTACTATTTGCCAAGCACTGTTCTAAGCGCCGCGGTAATACAAGGTAAGCAGGTTGCACCACGTGGAGCTCCCGGTCTTAATCTCCAATTTACAGATGAGGTAACTGAGGCCCGGAGAAGTTAAGTGGCTTGCCCAAGGTCACACAGCAGACAAGTAGCAAAGCTGGGATTAGAACCCAGGTCCTTCTGACTCCCAGACCCAGGCTGTATCCAGTAGGCCGTGCTGTTTCGACCTCATCTTGTTCTTCTTGATGACGCAGGGCAAGGCCCCGTGGATGATGCCAAAGTGCCAGAGTTCACATTCAGATGGAGGGAAAGTCCAGGAAGCGACCAAATGGGATCTTTGGGGTCAATGTTACGACTTTCTGTTAAAGCCGTCTCCCTGGGCCTGGGTCATTTTAATAATAATAATAATAATGTTGGTATTTGTTAAGCGCTTACTATGTGCAGAGCACCGTTCTAAGCGCTGGGGTAGACACAGGGGAATCAGGTTGTCCCACGTGGGGCTCACAGTCTTCATCCCCATTTTACAGATGAGGGAACTGAGGCCCAGAGAAGTGAAGTGACTCGCCCACGGTCACCCAGCTGACAAGTGGCAGAGCTGGGATTGGAACTCATGACCTCTGACTCCAAAGCCCTTGCTCTTTCCACTGAGCCATGCTGCTTCTTGACTGAGCCCTGATCCATTATCCAAAGAGTTTAATTATCTCTCCCCTTCTCTCTCACGGCCTTCTCTTCTCCCTGCTAGACCGTAAGCTCGTTGAGGGCAGGGACTGTGTCTGTTACATCGTTATATTGTACTATCCCAAGCCCTTAGCACAGTGCTCTGATTGACTGACTGACTGACTTACTGTCTGACTGACTCCCCTTCCATCTCTCCCTGGCAGAGAAGTTCTGGATTTTTCCCACAAAGACTTGTCTGGTCTTCTCACCTTCTCAAGCAATCTATTGTACATTATTGAATGCTTACTGTGTGCAGAGCACTGTATTAAACAACCGGGAGAGTATGATACAATATTGTTGGTATCCTGCTCTCAGTGAGCTTCCAGTCGGGACGGGGAGATAGATATTAAAAGAAATAAGCTCCAGACATGTACACGAATGCTGTGGGGTTGAGGGGTGGGGTGACTAGCAGAGTGCCCGAAGTTTACAACTTAAAGTGTCCGGGTGATGCAGATGGGAGAGGGAGCTGGAGAAAAAGGGGGCTTAATCAGGGAAGGCCTCTTGGAGGAGGCGTGGCCTATTAAGGTTTTTAAGATGGGCCAGTTCATGTGGTTGAAAAATGAGCACGTTTTAATGCCACTGGCACATGAAAACACCTTGACCTGCTGTTTTATGCAACCAATTCCCATCCCATTCCCATCCCGGTCCCAGGGCCCTGGAAGATCCGGGGTGTGTAGGGGTGGACCCAATCCGACGATTGATTAAAAATGGGAAATTATGTGGAGGATCTCACGTTTCAACCACATGGGCAGGGATCGTGTCTCCCAGCTCTGTTGCAGAGTTTCTCTCTCACAGTGCTTAGTACAGTGCTCTGAACACAGTAAGTGCTCAGTACAATACCATTGGATTGATTTGTTGATGTGGTTCTTCCCTACGATCAGGATATCACTTCAGCTCCCTATACTCGTTGCCCCTCAAGGGAGGAAGAGATTTGCTTTAGCTGGGGAGGGGTGATATCCTCAAGACGGAAAAGTCAGGGTTGGGGGGGGGTTGTATTTTGGGGTTGCTTTTTTTTTCTTTTGAAGTCCTACCAGCATTTCTAGAAGAGTAGGAAGGCTGGTAAACTAAGCAACAGATTCAAAACTCTAAATAATGCCATCTTGGTTAGCCGGTCTGAGCACACACTGATCAACTCCTCCCGCCCTCACTAAAGGTCACTACAAATACGCCGATGAGTACTCAAGTCATCGTTAATGCTCAAGACACTTGTCAGCCACCCCTAATTTTGAGATAAGCGACATTTGCTGACGAGGGCAGTTGGGAAATCTGGGGGCTTTCACGGCTACACAGAGTACATTATGGAGAGCTTGAAGAGAAAAACTATCTCCATTAAAACTGTATCTCCCGGAAGCCTTTGCTCTCATTTCACAATATAAAGTTCTCATTGCTCCTTCTTGCCCTCTGCCATTACAATGGAAATTCCTCTATGATCCCAGGAGTCAGATGCTCCCTTGGAATGCCAGTGAAGGCGGGGGTTTCAAAATAGTGGGCAGATTCCAAAGATCTAACGTCAGACTACCATCCTTGGCTTTACAACTCTATTTCTATTTAGATAAGTGAGAGAATAATTCTTAAAAAGATCAAAAAAACAAAGAGCGTCCTCCCCCTCTAGACTACAAGCTCACTGTGAGCTGGGAATGGGTCCGTTTATTCTCATATTGTACTCTCCCAAGTGCTTAGTACAGTGTCCTGCACACAGTAAGCGCTCGATAAATAAAATTGACTGACTGATGCTTGGATTTCCGCCCATTTCTGGTTTGAAACTGAAAAGACAATCACTCAGGATTTCATCCTGGTGCGAGTCACTTATGTTACGAAGGAAAGGACATCACAAGGAAGCCTACAATAGGGTTCCTTGTGGAAATCCCCACAATCGATATAGTTGCTTGGCGTGTTCCTGGTTGGTTCTCCGATGCCCCCAGGTCTCCAGACCTGAGGCGTTCTCCTCTCGGGTACCTACACAAGTACTGTTTTGCTGAGGCAGAGCGTGGACATTTAGAGTTGAAGAGTAGAAAGGCCTGGACTTTTTTTCTTCCTACCAAGAAATAACACCGATTTTTTGACCAATCTGTACTAGAATGGAGTATTGATCTAATGGAGATTCTTCATACTGAGGACTGATCAAGTGACCGAGCCCAGAACTGTCCTAGGCTCTCTGTTATTCCCGGGTGAACGGAAACCCAGCTTTGATTTCACTTGGAGTGATCATTATTCCCGCAACAGGGTCCAGTCCCTAGTGAGGTCAACCTGAGGCCCAAATGCTGAACCGGAATGTAGTGCGACGGGATGATGTTTTAGGAATAGACTGTAAGCTCGTCACTGGGCAGGGATTGTCTCTACCTGTTGCTGAATTGTCCATTCCAAGCGCTTAGTACAGTGCTCTGCACATAGTAAGTGCTCACTAAATACTACTGAATGAATGGGAATAAAAATCCCAGACATAAAGACAGCTGGTGCCAAATCAGTACAGAGCAGGGACCAGACCATCTGAAAAACAGACTGTATGATCTGAAACCAGATCAATGGTCACCCCTGCTCGTGGATCAGAAACACCCAGTTAGAAACTCTTAGCCCTTTGGCAACCTTGCCCCAAAACTCTTTGATCTCGTTGAAAACTTGAGGTACTCCATCTGGGAGCCTAGCCCAAAATTCTGTGAGAGCCAAAGCCGTGACGTCACCAAAAACCGGCAACCCGGGGGAGGCAGAGCGGTACCTCTACCCCGACTGACATCCTTCTTCTACCAAAAGTTTGTAATCTTCCCTCGGAGAAGCACGCTCCTTCTGCAAAACCGGCAGGCAACCGGGACCTTTCTCTAAGAAAGGAAACTATTAACAAGGATCCCCAGAGACAGTCTTAATGCTGGAGGAGCAATCAGCCCTTCTCCAAAAAACGTAGAATTTAATTTTGCTTTGCCTCTAAAGAACCGCTCCCTTTCTTTGTCTAAGCAAAGTGTACTAGAATGAAGGCTCGATCTAATGGAGATTCTTCCTATTAAGTACCGATCAATTGATCAAGCACAGAACTGTCTTAGGCTGTGGTCTGTTATTTCTGGATAAACAGAAGCCTAACTTTGATCGGTCCAGATTTTCACTGGACAGCCCGGTCTTCCGTGTCTGTCTCCCGTCTGGTCCGTATTTGGTACCGGAACCTTTATGGTCATTATTTTCACTTTGGGCTTCCAGTCTCCCTCTGCCACTGCCCAGGCTCCCCGATTGACTGGCAAAAATGGTGGTCATACGACATCATTCCGTCACACTCCATTCCGGTCCAGCATTTGCGACATCACCTATGCCTCAGGTTGACCTCGCCGGGGCCCGGACTCTGCGGCTGAACGCGTTGGGGCCGCACAGGGAACTGACCAGCTAGTAACGGAATGATAGGCTTTATTTCCTGCCAGGAAGAAAAGGAGTCCAAGTCTTCTCACTCTTTAACTCTTCCGCAATTTGCACTGAATCTGAAAAGAAATGAAATAAATCAACCAACCTTTTTTTTTAATGAAGACAACATCACTTTGGAGTGTTAACTAGCTCTGGGAGTTTAAAAAACTGATTAGCTAGATAGATCTGGTTTCAGACAGTTTCATGACTTTTTTTTTTCCCCCACTCCTCCAGCTCATTTAAAATTAACTTACATTCTCACCTAAACTTAAGCAGCAACGGTTACCGTGGCAACCATCTAAATGTGGCTTACACTGTGCAAACAGCTGAACCAAACTCTGGATAAAAACGAAAACTCAGCTGAAATGAAAACTTTCCTGCCTCGTCCAAGGCCCCAGGTCAAGCAGGAATTCTTCCCGCAGGTTTGAGGGAGTCTTTGACAACGTCTCCGTCATAGATAGGTCAGAGATCGTAGATAGTAACAGTGAAGGATGTTTGATGGATGGAGTGTGATGATTGTCCTCCCTACTTAAGGGTAAGGATGGACCTGGTAGCTTTACTAATTTTTCCCTCTGGTAATCCAGGCCTTTTAATTAGTGAAACCCTGTTTGAACCATTGATAATCATGTTGGTATTTGTTTAAGCGCTTACTACGTGCAGAGCACTGTTCTACAGCGCGTGGGTAGATACAGGGTCATCAGGTTGTCCCACGTGAGGCTCTCAGTTAATCGCCCATTTTACAGATGAGGTCACTGAGGCCCAGATGAAGTGAGGTGACTTGCCCACCAGTCACACAGCTGACAAGTGGCAGGAGCTGGGATTCGAACCCATGACCTCTGACTCTACAGGCCCGGGCGCTTTCCACTGAGCCACGCTGCTTCTCTGATGTTTTCTACCTGAATAATCTACAGTAGTGACAAACCCCCACAGCTACTTGACCACATTCTTCATTTGTAAAAATGGCATACAGCCATGAGCCAAGAAATTCATTGCGTCCAATCAGTGTTTCTTCATCTTGAGAAAAAGTGTGACCCTTCATGGATACAAACACGGGCCTGGGAGTCAGGGGGCCTGGGTTCTGATCCTGGATCTGCCCCTTGTCTGCTCAGTGACCTTAGGCAAGTCCACTTTACTCTCTCTGGCCTCAGTTACCTCATCTGTAAAATAAGAGTGCCTGGCACCTAGTAAGCGCTTGACAGAATACCATTAAAAGAGAGACCAGGAGGGGAGGCTGTACTAAATCATCTGTGGATGAGAGGCAGCGTGATTTAGTGAAAAGAGCCCGGGCTTGGGAGTCAGAGGTCGTGGGTTCTAATCCGGGCTCCGCCACTTGTCAGCTGTGTGACTTTGGGCAACTCACTTTACTTTTCTGTGCTTCAGTTACCTCATCTGTAAAATGAGGATTGAGACTCTGAGCCCCACGTGGGACATCCTGATTACCTCGTATCTACCCCAGTGCTTATAACAGCGCTTGGCACATAGTAAGCGCTTAACAAATACCATCATTATCACTATCATCGGAGCCCTGTCATCAATAGTGACATTGAAGGACGCTTCGTGGACTATATGTAATTGTTGCGCTTCTACTGTAGGGTATGGATGGACCCGTTAACTAATTTTTCCCTCTAGTAACCCAGGCCTTGAAATTAGTGAAAACCTGTTCGAACCCTTTATCATTTCTACCTGAATAATCTCCACTGCTGACTAAATTCCATTCGGTTACCTCCAGTTGAGTGACTAAGTTCTTCATTTTAATAATAATGTTGGTATTTGTTAAGCGCTTACTATGTGCCGAGCACCGTTCTAAGCGCTGGGGTAGACATAGGGGAATCAGGTTGTCCCACGTGGGGCTCACAGTCTTAAGCCCCATTTTACAGATGAGGGAACTGAGGCACGGAGAAGTTAAGTGACTCGCCCACAGTCACACAGCCGACAAGTGGCGGAGCTGGGATTCGAACTCACGAGCCCTGACTCCAAAAGCCCGTGCTCCTTTTCCACTGAGCCACGCTGCTTTGTTAAAATGGAAGACTTTAAATCCACAAACTGAGACATTCACTGGGTCCAACCAGTGGTTAGTTCATCCACAGTCATATCCTTATTAATAATAATAATGTGGGTATTGGTTAAGCGCTTACTATGTGCCAAGCACTGTTCTAAGCACTGGGGTAGACACAGGGGAATCAGGATGTCCCACGTGGGGGCTCACAGTCTTCATCCCCATTTTACAGATGGGGGAACTGAGGCCCAGAGAAGTGAAGTGACTTGCCCACAGTCCCACAGCTGACAAGTGGCAGAGCTGGGATTCAAACTCATGACCTCTGACTCCAAAGCCTGTGCTCTTTCCACTGAGCCACGCTGTTGGTATTTGTTAAGCGCTTACTAGGTGCCGAGCACTGTTCTAAGCGCTGGGGTAGATACAGGGTCATCGGCTTGTCCCACGAGAGGCTCCCAGTTAATCCCCATTTTCCAGGTGAGGGAACTGAGGCACAGAGAAGTGAAGTGACTTGCCCACAGTCACACGGCTGACAAGTGGCAGAGCTGGGATTTGAACTCATGACCTCTGACTCCCAAGCCCGGGCTCTTTCCACTCAGCGACGCTGCTTCTGACCTGGTCTTCTTGAAGCCAGCCTAGCTTCTAGTACAGTGCACATCATAAGAATGTCACAGCTAATAATAATGTTGGTATTTGTTAAGCCCTTACTATGTGCAGAGCACTGTTCTAAGCGCTGGGGTAGACACAGGGGAATCAGATACTATTATGATTAATATTGTCATTATTATTACTAGCATTATTAACACTATGAATTTAATGAATGGCCACCCTGCTCCGGATGAAATATTGGCAGTTACGCATACACTGTTACACACAGAGAGACACAAAACACGCAAGTGCACGTGTACGTCTCCATATACCCACACCCCGAAATTCAGATTCTCACACACGCACTCCACACGCACTTCAATTCTTCCGCTCAGACTAAGTAGAGGTGTAAACCGCATCACTGCCTTATCCCCACTTTAGGAATCTAGCTCAAATCTGTAAATACAGATACGCATTTAAAGCAAAGAGATTTAGCAAGAAGACAATAAGGAAACAAAATGAGAACCTAATCTTGCTCGTCTTTATTTCTCCCGATCGGAGAAACGTTCATTTAATTTGGAAGGATTGCTTCGGATTGAAAGCGGGCAGGTAGGGCAGGTGTTAATTCACGTAAATATAGTAGGACTTGCGATTAACGGTTGTTATTCTGGCTATTTGCCTCAACTATTTGAGGAGAATTTCTTTGGCATCAAAGAAAAAACATTATGGCAGTCACGAGGACTGAATTTCCTGTGTCAGAAGCCAAGGTTATGCCGTGTAGACTATCTGGGGCGTGTCTTATGAAGGTTATATTTATTCTGCCTATGGAGATGAAAACTGTAATAATAAAACTGTTGGAAAGGGGAAAAAAAAAAAACCGCAGCATTGTCCCGAGCCGCATTATGAACTAACGCCGAGTGAAAAGCCGTCCTTACTTTCTTCGACGATTGACGGCATCCCAATCCCTAATCGAGGTCTCTGAGGAGCACCTAGCGAGTATTTCAGGCGGGAGATGACTTCGGCTTCATTTTGGTTTCTTTTCAACTTCGGTTTTGTTTCCAATTCCGGTGAATCAAATTACTTCCCTTCTGAGATTTCAAGATGAGGAAATCGGGGAGGAAACGTGGAACTATCCGAAGAAGAAGCGGTGTGGCCTAGCGGACGGAGCACGGACGGACCTAGGTTCCTCATTCATTCATTCGGTCAATCATTCATCGAGAGCTTACTGCACGCAGAGCACTGTACTAAGCACTTGGCAGAGTACAGCGATTAACGGGCACATTCCCTGCCCACGATGAACTTACATAGAAGGAGTGAGTTCTAATTGCGTCTCCACCATAGGTCGGCTGTGTGACCTAAGGCAGTTCACCTAACTTCTCTGTGCCTCAGTTACTTCATCTGTAAAATGGGGATTAAGATAGTGAGCCCTATGTCAGAAAGGGACTGTGTCGGGTCCAATCTGATTTACTCGTATCTGTCCCAGCGCTTAGTACAGTCTCTTAGTTCAGTAATGCATAGTAAGTGCTTAACAAATATCATTAAAAATAATATCCCCCCTCACCCTGTTAACACATCCTGCCCCTATGAAGGATCCACGTCCAATTCTTGGGTTTCTTTCTCCAGCCGCCGATATCTGCCCCCGTGCCCCTCGCTCAAATGGACCCAGAGGTCAGGTCGAGTCTGAAGGCCACTGGAGGTGGAAAAATCTGCAATTAGACACGATAAGTGCCGGGAAAGGACTTGCCAGATGATGGGCGAGTGCTTAGATTCTGAGCCCTATGTGGGACAGGGATTATATCCGAATGGATAACCTTGGAGATACCCCAGTGCTTAGAACAGTGTTTGGCACATAGTAAATGCTTAACAAATATAATGATAAGAAGCAAAACCCTTAGCCAGAACTTGGCAACTGCACTGGCCACCCAGCAACCCAAGTTGAGAAGCGGCGTGGCTCAGTGGAAAGAGCCCGGGCTTGGGGGAGTCAGAAGTCATGGGTGCGAATCCCAGCTCTGCCACCTGTCAGCTGTGTGACTGTGGGCAAGTCACTTCACTTCCTCTGTGCCTCAGTTACCTCATCTGTCAGGCTCCCTAAGGCCCGGCTGGCGGGGAGAGACGGTGGTGGATTTCTGGATGACCCTAAGACCGCCGCGTGCATTATCATTATTATCCTGGTGGTCCTTGTTAGACAAAAATCCCCATTCTGCAGATTGGGGAACTGAGGCGCAGAGAAGTGAAGTGACTCGTCCAAGGTCACAGAGCAGACGGGTGGCAAAGGCGGGATTAGAATTTCGGTGCTCTGACTCCCAGGCCCGGGCTCCTGCGTGAGAAGCAGCGTGGCTCAGTGGAAAGAGCCCGGGCTTGGGAGGCAGAGGTCATGAGTTCGAATCCCAGCTCTGCCACTTGGCAGCTGTGTGACTGTGGACGAGTCACTTCACCTCTCTGGGCCTCAGTTCCCTCATCTGGAAAATGGGGATTAACTGGGAGCCTCAGTAGATACGGGGTCATCAGGTTGTCCCCCTCAAGGGGTTTACAAGCCAACGGGGGAAACGGACTTTAAAATAAATTTACAAGTTGAGGAAACAGCATGGCCTAGTGCTAGTCCCAGTGGATGTGGAAGTCAGAAAGACCTGGGTTCTAATTGCAGCTCCACCACTTGTCCGCTGTGTGACCTTGGCCAAGTCACTTCACTTCTCTGGGCCTCAGTTACCTCATTTGTACAATGGGGATTAAGACTTTGAGCCCTATGTGGGATATGGACTGTCCCACCTGATTAGCCGATTCAGTATAGAGTCTGGCGCATGGTAAGTGCTAAAGAAATGCCAAATACCGCAACAAGCAACTGAGTATCTAGACTTTAAGCTCACTGTTGGCAGGGAATGTGTCTATTTACTCTTCCAAGCACTCAGTACAGTGTTCCGCACACAGTAAGCGCTCAATAAATATGAATCTGACCGAACTGATGTGTGGGTAGGGGATGGGATGAGTGTCGTAAGGGTGAAACTGGTGACACAGAGAAATATTTTTCACCCTCCCAACTCACCACCTGAAATCTGTCCTTCCTCTTTCTCTTCCAACTCTCTCTTTCCCCTAAATTTGCATCCGCTTCGCATCGCTGACAATCCCCTTTTCCCTCTCTCCCCACCTCAGCTGAACGCTTCAGGTATGGTTTGATGCAATTTTCTTCTCCAGTGAATTTATACTTTGAGATGTGATACGGGAGCATATGTGCAGATGGTGAAGGGCAGCAGATGAAATAGGAGAGAACCCATCTCAAGTCGCCCTATAAACTGTAGTCAAATCTCGTGAATGCAGAATAATGCAGGAGGAAGCGGTTCCAATTAGAGGAATGTCCAAAATGCCAAAAATATTTGAATAATAATGATGGTGTTCATTAATGGCTTGGTACACAAAGAGAAGTTTGCAAAATGCCGAGGCAGATCCAAGATAATCAGATCTGACACAGGCCCTTAATAATGTTGGCATTTGTTAAGCGCTTACTGTGTGCCGAGCACCGTTCTAAGCGCCGGGGTAGATACAGGGTCATGGGGTTGTCCCACGTGAGGCTCACAGACTTAATCCCCATTTTCCAGATGAGGTAACTGAGGCACAGAGAAGTGAAGTGACTCGCCCACAGTCACACAGCTGACAAGTGGCCGAGCCTGGATTCGAACCCATGATCTCTGATTCCAAAGCCCGTGCTCCTTCCACTGAGCCACGATTAAGGCTGTGAGCCCCACGTTGGACGCGGACTGCGTCCGACCCGATTAGCTTGTAACTATCACAGTGGTTACTCCAGTGCCTGCCACCTAGTAAGCGCTTAACAAATACCAAAAAAATAGCTACAAACATTTCAAAATCCAGAAACAAACACCAACCTTGAATTCTTCTACCGTCGACGCACATAAGGCAAGGAAATAGAAAAATGAACCTCAAAAGCCAGTGGAACGTGAGGGAATCAAGCTTCAGAGTTGATGCTCTTAAATCTACCCCAGCACTTAGAACAGTGCTTGACACAAATACCATAATAATAATAATAATGTTAGTATTTGTTAAGCGCTTACTATGTGCAGAGCACTGTTCTAAGCGCTGGGGGAGATACAGGGTGATCAGGTCGTCCCACGTGAGGCTCACCGTTAATCCCCATTTTACAGCTGAGGTAACTGAGGCCCAGAGATGTGAAGTGACTTGCCCACAGTCACACAGCTGACAAGTGGCAGAGGCGGGATTCAAACTCACGACCTCTGACTCCCAAGCCCGGCCTCTTTCCACTGAGCCAAGCTGCTTCTCTATAATCATAACGATATACCATAATCATCCTGACTAAGGTTCCTCACCTGCAAATTGGGGATTAAATTCTACTCCCTCCCCACTTAGACTACCTGCCCCATGCGGGACACGGACTGTGTTCGACCTCGTATCGAACCTTTCGTAATTAACAGATCTCATGATGGTCATTATCATTATTAACTACAAAACAGTGATAACGTCAAACTGGATCGGTGACTACAAGCCTCGGATCTATCACGGAAACACATTTGACTGCTAGGGTTTTTTCGTCAGCATCACTTTCCCCGAGACTCACCGTCAAATGAGGAGACCGAATTATCAACACTGGGGTTCTGGCTGCGGTAAATTGAACCGGCACCGAGGCAGTTTCTCTCTGCAGTGTGTATAAAGGGAATGAATTATAGCAGGTGGCCAAGCAACTGCTCTAGCTTGGCTTTGAACTCACATGCATCTCATTCTGATGTTAAATCTGATCGGAGACAGATTTGAGCCTGAAGTTCTGAAAGTGAGATACCCTGGATGGGATTTTTTGCAACAGAGTGGAAGGAAGCTGGTGGGGGCGGGGAGAGGGGACCGAGGGTTGCGTATCTGAGAGCGCACGTGCGGACGCGTGGGTCCGCGGAGGTGGACTTCAATCTGGTGACGTTAATCCTTCTTCGAAAAGACACCTGATTCTGAAGAATCTTCGGCAATTTGTGAGCAAGATTTGAAATTCCCAGGGAAAGGAAGACTTTGGTTTCAGGCCTCTACCAACGTTCGATTCACTTATTCATTCACAGTCACCTTGGTCCTCGGCATATCCTGTTACACGGTTAAAAATAGGACCTCCCCGGCCCCTCCGGACAAATCCCACGGAGTCACTGGTTTTGACTCATTCGTTCTTAGCAGAGAGTTGAACAGCACTTGTATCCCTTCCGCAATTACGTCCCTCGTTCACCTTGGCCTAGTTTAGCTTGCCAGACGATAATCGAGCCGGATTTAGAGCCTGCAAGGTAATTAATTTTTCACTCACAATGTGTTTTAGGCAGCGGCTCCTATAGGCCGCGCGTGTTCCAAAATCCTGTGTCATGCTATGTCCTTAGGTGTCCATTAGCAGAACGTGTGATTGAAAAACGGATCTGGAGAGATTCAGGCCGGTAGATCTAATAGCGTTGCTGGCAGAAGATGTGCATATCTTATTAGGCGTCTGTGTGAATGCTTTCTACAAGGATGATTTAAAGGAGTGAGCGTGATGGGGAATAATTAATCCTCCACCGAAAGAAAAATAAATGCAGATAGATTCCATGGTATTTCAGTAAAAAGGCCGGAGGTGACTTTTCCGCATTCTGGGGAAAGAAATTCACTCCCGAGAAAACTCCACCTGATGGTCTGGATTCCATCTACGCTGGAGGAAAAGCGGCGCTGGCTGAGGGTGGCAAATGATTCTGAAATCCTGAAGGACGGAAAAAGTTTGGCTGGGTTTTTCTTTGTTCTCTGCGAATATTCTGTTTTGTAGAAGGCTGCGATGAAGACTCTTTCAACCACAAGGAGAACTTCCAAAACAGAATGTTGAAATCGTTTGACATTTTCCTGGCCCTTTTGATGGACCCAGTGCTTTGTGGAGATTTCTTATTTAAGACATTGTTTCGCATGAGAAATGATTCCAGTGTCCTTGTCGCCAAGGCAGGGCGAGAAGCAACTTTCTACCCCTCCGGCAGCACGGCCTAGTGGATAGAGCCCGGGTCTGGGAGTCAGAAGGACCTGGGTTCTAATCACATCTCTACCACTTGTCTGCTGTGGGACCTTGGGGAAGTCACTTCCTTTCTCTGGGCCTAAGTCACCTCATCTGTAAAACAGGGATTAAGCTGCGAGCCCCACGTGGGCAGGGACTATGTCCGATCTGATTAACTCGTATCCACCCCAGCGCTTAGTACAGTGCCCGGCACGTAGTAAGGGCTTAACAAATACCCTTAAAAGAAGAGCACATTCACAAACTCAGTTTAACGTGTTCAATGTGGCACTCAATGGATGTCAGGGGCAAGGATCAGGTGAGGGGGGTGATTGAAGGATACTGAGCTGACTGAGGCTTCTCATCAGCAAATCTTACTTGCTTACATTGCAAAAATGTGAAAATATCCCTTCGAAAGGTTCTCTGTTTCCAGGTTTACCATCCTCCCTCAGACCGAGGGATCCTTCAAGGCCAGGCTTGTATGTAATTCATTTTCTATGGATTCCTCCTAGATTCCAGTAGGCCCAAGGAAGACAATCAACCATTCTGAACGGCACATAACATCATCAGGAGACAGATTGCATAAAGCTGCTCCGTGATTGATTCCTACAGTCAATATATCCCATCCAGTCACCGAGACATTCCTTGGAGAGATCCCTCCGGTCAACAGTAAGGTCAAGGCGGAACTTGTCCAGCAGGTCAACAGGGCACATCCCGAGCTGGGAAAGAAAGCTTATCCCTTACTTGTTATATGGTACTCTCCCAAGTGCTTAGTACAGTGCTCTGCACACAGTAACCACTCAATAAATACAACTGAATGGTTGAAGGAATGAATTCATTCCAGCCCACATTTCCTTTGCAACTTGGTCTGCCAGTTGGTTCTCCACAAAGCTGCGATGGCCTCTCTAGAGAAGCAGCGTGATTTAGTGTATCGAGCATAGGATGGGAATCAAAAAGACCTGGGTTCTAATCTCTTCTTTGCCACTTGTCGCCTGTTCACAGTTGTCTCTTGGGCAAGTCACTTCACTTCTCTGTGCCTCAGTTACCTCATCTGTCAAATGTGTACTGAGACTGTGAGCTCCATGTGGGACAAGGACTGTGTCCATCCCAATTAACTAGTAACTAGCCCAGCATTTAATATAATGCCTGGCATATAGTACACGCTTAACAAATACCAAAAAAAAAAAAAAATTTGATCAGTCTGTAATTACCAGGATCGCCTCTTCTCTCCCCTCTTAGAGTGGACGGAGCATTCGGCCTTTTTTAATTCTCAGGAATTTATCTTTTCTCCCATGAGTTCCTAGAAATGCGAGTCTAAGTACTGAGATGAATTCCCTGGGTTGAGTTCCGACTATGCAAAACACAGAGTTCCTTAGATGATCGTTAACTACTTCTTCCTCCGCTGTAGTTCAACTTTCCTACCTTCCAACTCAAGTGGAACTTATACTTGAATTACAAGGATATTAAAAACCTCTTCCAATTTTCCATTTGCAGAATTTCCTTCCTGACTGCACGGGTGAGGAGGAGAGGAAAGGAGGGGTGGGGTATGACCCTTTTTCTTTCCCCTAATAAAACTGAAAACATTTACAGTTTCTCATCCTAGCTCTATCTTCTTTCTAATTTACATTCTTTCATTTAATGATATTGAGCGCTTACTATGCGCAGAGCACTGGACTAAGCGCTTGGAATGTACAATTCGGCAGCAGCGAGAGACAATCCCTGCCCACCGACGGGCTCACAGTCTAATCGGGGGAGACAGACGGACAAGAACAAGACAACTTAAACATGATAAATAGAATCAAGGGGATGTACACCTCATTAACAAAATAAATAGGGTAATAAAAATATATAGAAATGAGCATAGTGCTGAGGGGAGGGGAAGGGAGAGGGAGAGGAGCAGAGGGAAAGCGGGGAGAGGGGGCTTAGCTGAGGGGAGGTGAAGGGGGGGCCGAGAGGGAGCAGAGGGAAAGGGGGAAGCTCAGTGTGGGAAGGCCTCTTGGAGGAGGTGAGCTCTCAGTAGGGCTTTGAAGAGGGGAAGAGAGTTAGTTTGGCGGAGGTGAGGAGGGAGGGCGTTCCGGGCCAGCGGGAGGACGTGGGCCAGAGGTGGACGGCGGGATAGGCGTGAACTATCCTTGACTCTCCCAAACCTTGTAAGTTCCTTATATTCCTCTGTAGTGACATGATTTAGCAGCAATTCGAAATGGGACAACTATCTTGGATCAGAAACTTTGGGAAGAATGAGACATCAAGAGGGAGAAATGAAAACGGAGCCAGGCACTGTGAGTGACACACGTAACGGGTCAACAGAAAGCAATTATCACATCATTTTAGGTAGGGAACATTTCGGCCGACTCTGTTGTATTGTACTCTCCCAAGCGCGTAGTACAGTGCTCTGCACACGAGAAGCACTGGTTATATATCGCTGATTGCAGCAGCATGGCCTAGTTGATAGAGCACGGGCTTGGGAGTCGGAAGGACCTGGGCTCTAATCCCGGCTCTGCCACTTGTCTGCTGTGTGACCTTGGGAGAGTTACCTAAATTCTCTGTGCCTCCATTATGTCAGGTGTAAAATGGGGATTAGTAGTAATAACGATGATGGTATTTGTTAAGTGGTTACTATGTGCCAAGCGCTGTTCTAAGTGCTGGAGTAATAATAATGATGTTGGTATTTGTTAAGTGCTTACTATGTGCAGAGCACTATTCTGAGCACTGGGATAGATACAGGGTAATCAGGTTGTCCCACGTGAGGCTCACAGTTTTCATCCCCATTTTATAGATGAGGGAACTGAGGCATAGAGAAGCTAAGTGACTTGCCCACAGTCACACAGCTGACAAGTGGCAGAGGGGGGATTCAAACCAGTGACCTTTGACTCCCAAGCCCGGGCTCATTCCACTGAGCCTCGCTGCTCAAGGTAATCAGGTTGTCCCAAGTGGGGCTCCCCGTCTTAATCCCCATTATCCAGATGAGGTAACTGAGGCACAGAGAAGTGAAGTGACTTGCCCCAAGTCACACAGCGGATAAGCTGAGAAGCAGCGTGGCTCAGCGGAAAGAGCACGGGCTTTGGAGTCAGGGCTCCTGAGTTCGAATCCCGGCTCTGCCACCTGTCGGCTGTGTGACTGTGGGCGAGTCACGTCACTTCTCTGCGCCTCAGTTCCCTCATCTGTAAAATGGGGATTAAGACTGTGAGCCCCACGTGGGACAACCTGATTCCCCTATGTCTACCCCAGCGCTTAGAACGGTGCTCGGCACCTAGTAAGCGCTTAACAAATACCAACAATGTTATAAGCGGCGGAGCCGGGATTAGAACCCACGATCTCTGACTCCCAAGCCCGGGCTCTTTCCACTGAGCCACGCTACATTAGTCCCACGTGGAACACGGACTGTGTCCAACACGATTAGCTTGTACCTACCCCAGTGTTTAGAACAGTGCCTGGCACGTAATAAGCACTTAACAAATACCATTAGAAAAGTCCTCTTCAGTCCTTAATTGGTGCTGGGAGCCCCACCAACACTCACTGATAAAATCTGCCTGGGCAGTATTAACGAAGAGGCTCTAGGATCTTAATTGAAAGGGAAACCATCTCAAAATGAACCCCCCAATGGTTAAGAGACCAGAACTCCTATCCGGGGCCACCCCCTAAAATCTAATAGTGTCTGTACCTCAGGAGAATTAGTCCATCGCTGCTCGCTGTCAGAAATACCACCGGTGAACCAGAAGGGCGACCGTGCCTATAATTTCCATGATCTGTAGTTTTCCCATTTGCCCTTTATTGTTGACCATCCTTTTATTTTAATGGTATTTATTGAGAGCTTACCAAGGGGCAAAGTCAAATTAACCAGGTCGACCACAGTCCTTGTCCCACAGGGGGCTCAGAGTCTTAATCCCCATTTACAGATGAGGGCACTGAGGCCCAGAGAAGTTAAGTGATTTGCCCAGTGACACATAGCAGACAAGTGGCTGAACCAGGATTAAAACCCAGGTCTTTCTGACTTGCATTCGTTAAGCACCTACAGTGGGCCAAACACTGTTCTAAGAGCTGGCGTAGATAAATAAATATAAATAAATGGGGGTATTTAAGCGCTTACTATGTGCAAAGCACTGTTCTAAGTGCTGGGGGATACAAGGTGATCAGGTTGGCCCACGTGGGGCTCACAGTTTTAATCCCCATTTGACAGATGAGGGAACTGAGGCACAGAGAAGTGAAGTGACTTGCCCAAAGTCACACAGCTGGCAAGCGGCGGATCCGGCATTAGAACCCACGACCTCTGACTCCCGAGCCCGGGCTCTTTCCACTGAGCCACGCTGAAGGTTGGACACAGTCCCTGTCCCGCATGGGGCTCCCGGTCTTCATCCTCATTTTACGGATGAGATAACTGAGCCAGAGAAACGACTTGCCCAAGGTCACACAGCAGATAGGAGGCAGAGCCGGGATCAAAACCCACATCCTCTGACTTCCAGGCCCAAGCCCGTGCTCTATCCCCTGGACCACCCTGCTTCTCACTCAATTTCCACTCACCTCGCTGGTCCCCAAGCCCGCGGAACGACCGGAAAACTAGCCGGCTTTCTCGGACTCTTCTTTCGGGCTCTCTGGGTGTCCTCTTCCTGAGAAACGTCTGCCAAGGCCTCCGCGCCAGGGTGGCAGGGAAGGAAGAGAAAAGTTGCCACAGAGCAGCAGAGGCGGGGACCTGGGTTTCCTCTTCAGTAGATCTTGGCATGACCCTTGATTGCGGCTGCCTGCAATGCCACCTGCTAGTCCTCCCCGGTGAATGCCTCTCTACCTCCGTATTCCACGCCACGCGGATGTGCTTCGTTGACGCTGCTCATTTTCGAATCACGGCACTAGCCGATCCGTGGCGGCGGCCTTTAAGGGCCCCTCGTCCCGGGAAGAGGCAGTTCCCCGAGGCGGCTCGACGGGTTCTCTTGTGGGGCTCCTCTGAAATTGATTTTAAATGAGCAAATGTTGCCGGTAATTATTACCGTGATAAACAGCAACAAAGATGCACCTGGTCATGGTGACATACCCTCCTTCCTCCCCCCGCCCTTTCCCCAACTCCATCTCGTTCTTCGTTTAACTGTTCCAGGTTTAGGGACTCGATGCCGGGGTTTTAACACCGTTGCGGGGCAGCCTCAGTGGGTTTTCCAAGAGGACGACCGCAGAGTCCACCTGAGTTTACGGATTTAAATTTATCGAATAATGACAGCCGGGTTTTCCCTATAGATCAAGACATCAGCAAGGCCAGGACGGAGACCTTGATTGGCGCCCCGGGGATGTAATGATGGCGTGAATCCGCCGGTAGGGATAGAGGTCAGCTCCTTTTTTTTGAGGAAGTTCCGTCTCTTGCCAACGTCCAACGCTGCCTCGTGGATAGAGCGTGGGCCTTGGAGTCGGAAGGACCCGGGTTCTAATCCCCGCTCCGCCACTTGTCTGATGTGTGACTTTGGTCAAGTCACTTCTCTGTGCCTCAGTTACCTCAGCTGTAAAATGGGGATTAGGGCATTGAGCCCTATGTGGGACAGGGACTGTGTCCAACCCTATTTGCTTGTGTCCACCCCAGCGCTTAGTACGGTACTTGGCACCTAATCAGCTCTTAATGAATGTCACAGTTATCATCCAGAATCGGATCGACCGGGAACCGTCACGCAACAGGAGAAGATACGGACGTCCGGAGACGGAGTCGAACTCATTTCCCAGCATCGAGTGGAAATTTCCAGCTCAATTAAGAGATGGACAAAATTGGCATCTGACCTAGAATGACTGGATATGAAATAAACCAAATTGGGCCATCTTTAAGATCTCTAAGGCGGGGCATTCTAGGCCTGAAAGTTAAGCAAGGAACGGGAACCTCATTAGGCAGAATTCTCCTTTGGTGTCTCAGAGTTCTGACCCCGCTAGGTGAATGGCACTCCTCGTTCAAATTCAGTCTTCAGTCGTATTTATTGAGCACTTACTGTGTGCAGAGCACTGTATTAAGTGCTTGGGAGAGGACATAATAATAATAAACAGACATATTTCCTGCCTACGACGAAATTGAGTCATCTGGGGGCCGGGGACGTTGTCTGGTGTAGCAGTCAGGAGACTGTAGAAATAGTACTTGGGGATGTTCTTAAGAATGTCAGCCCCATGTGGGACAGGGACTGGGTCCACCCTGATTGCCTTGTATCCACCCCAGCACTTAGAACAGTGTTTGGCACATAATAGGTGCTTAACAAATATCAGTTATCATTTTTATTCTAACCAAAATGTATCCACCATAGGCCAATCCAATTCCTTCCCTCATCTTGGCCTTCTGGGAACCTCCTGGAAGCCTGAAGGCCCAACTGCTCCAAAAGGTCTTCCCAAACTAAGCTCAACTTTTTCTTCATCTCCCACTCCTTTCTGCGTCTCCCGGACTTGCTCCCTTTTCCCCACCCTGCCTTCCCAGCCCCACAGCACCTGTGTTTACGTGTAATTTTACTTATCTGTACTGCTGCCTGTCTCCCCCCGACCATCTAAGACGGTGAGCTCGTTGCGGGCGGGGAATGTCACCGTTTATTGTCGTATTGTGCTTTTCCAAACGCTTAGTACAGCGCTCTGCACAGAGTAAGTCCTTAATCAATATGATTGTATGACAAAATGAGAACCAGATGGAGGTGGGAACGTTCTAAAATGAGGGATGACTCTTGGAAAGAGGGGCTCAACCCCTCCCTTCAGGAGTGAACCATTCCCTTGCTTCTTACAACAGTGCGGCAGGTCTTTGGGAGTAGGGAATGCGTGTGTTATATAGTTGTGTTGTCCTCTCCCAAGTGTTTAGTACAGTGCTCCGCACACAGTAGGCCCGCAATAAATAAGATCGATTGACTGATGCTGAAGCCAGAATGTGGGGGAAAGAAAAGATTTTACAGAGTTGCAAAGGACAGTAATAATAACAGTTGTGGTTTTTAAGTGCTTATTATGTGCCAGACACCGTTCCGAGCGCCGGGGCACATACAAGATAATCGGGTTGGACACGGTCCCTGTCCCACGTGGGGCTCACAGTCTTAATCCCCATTTTACAGATGAGGGAGCTGAGGCCCAGAGAAGCGAAGTGGTCACGCAGCGGATGAGTGGCGGAGCCGGGATTAGAACCCAAGTCCTCGGGACTCTCAGAGCCGTGCTTTATCCGCTACACTGCTCTTCGATAGTGTATAGAGGCCAGTGTATCTTTGGTGAATTCTTAAAGCCTAGGGATAGAAGCAGCGTGGCTCAGTGGAAAGAACCCGGGCTTCGGAGTCAGAGGTCATGGGTTCGAACCCGGCTCTGCCCCTTGTCAGCTGGGTGACCGTGGGCAAGTCGCTTCGCTTCTCCGGGCCTCAGTGACCTCATCTGTAAAATGGGGATGAAGACCGTGAGCCCCACGTGGGACGACCTGATTCCCTTGTGTCTCCCCCCAGCGCTTAGAACGGTGCTCTGCACATAGTAAGCGCTTAACGAATGCCCACATTATTATTATCCTCTCTTTGCCATCTTTTGGGGAATTTCTAGGTACACCGGGGGTTGGAATGGAGGCACAGAAGCCTAAACCCTGCCGCATCCTGAACCCTCAGGACAGCTCACTTGGGAAGAGGAAAAGTTAGCCATTGGAATGTTTGGAAATATTCTGCCTCTACTCCCTCATCCCACAGTTTACCAGAACCTTTAAGGAGGGAGGAGGATGGTGCGAGATGCTAACGTGTACCTATTTCCTGCTGCTCTGAGAAGCCCAGGTCCTGGGCCATCGGCATGAAGCCCCATCAGATTCCCTAGGAAGGCACGATGAAAAAAGAGATACTATTTAATAACAATAATATTTTTGACATTCGTTAAGTTCTTCTGTGGCTCACTGGAAAGAGCACGGTCTGGGGTGTCAGAGGTCCTGGGGTTCAAATCCCTGCTCCGCCGCTTGCCAGCTGTGTGACTGTGGGCAAGTCACTTCACTTCTCCGGGCCTCAGTTCTCTCATCGTAAAATGAGGATTAAGACTGTGAGCCTCACGTGGGACGACCTGATTACGCTGTATCTCCCCCAGTGCTTAGAACAGTGCTCTGCCCATAGTAAGTGCTTCACAAATACCAACATTATGGGAATTAAGACTGTGAGCCTCGCGTGGGACGACCTGATTACCCTGCGTCTGCCCCAGTGCTTAGAACAGTGCTCTGCCCATAGTAAGTGCTTAACAAATACCGATATCATTATTATTACTAGGTGCCAGGCACTACTAAGTCCTGGGTTGGAGACAATCAGTGGACACAGTCCCCGTCCCACCTGAGGCTCATAGTCTTAATCCCATTTTACAGATGAGGGAACTGAGGCCCAGAAGAGTGAAGAGACCTGCCCAAGGTCACACAGCAGAGAAGAGGCGGAGCCGGGAATAAAAGCGAGGACCTTCTGACTCCCAGGCCCGTGTCTATTCTCTACGCCAGGCTGTTTCTCTGCTTCTACCCTGTTTGGCCTGAATATCCATCAGTCTCCCGGGCACCAGAGAATTGGTACAAAGACAATAGCACCGTTGTGCCGGACTTCTCGCCCCTGTGGATTGACAGCTGGCGAGTAATAATAATAATAATGTTGGTATTTGTTAAGCGCTTACTATGTGCCGAGCACTGTTCTAAGCGCTGGGGTAGACACAGGGGAATCAGGTTGCCCCACGTGGGGCTCACGGTCTTAATCCCCATTTTACGGATGAGGTAACTGAGGCGCAGAGAAGTCAAGTGACTTGCCCACAGTCACACAGCTGACAAGTGGCAGAGCCGGGATACCTGGTGGGACTTGGGATGGAAAATTACGATTGTTTATAATGACTCCTAAACAATCTGGGACCCCTTTTTACTCTCTCTCCATCTCCAAAGGAAAAGAAATATCTTCGTTTATTTCCACGTACGGCCTCTATTATAACACCTGCAGTCATCCATCGTGCTGACAACTAGTAAGCCGTTGGCTAAACCAGGGATGCTAGGATCCAAATTACCCGTTCTACTATTGGTCTGAGAAAATGGACAAGCTGCTACGGCATCCGTTTTCCCAGCTCTGATCTTCGGAACTTTATTGCTAATTAAAATATGGGGATCTCACCTCTAGGAAATTGCCGTCGGACGGTTAGAAGGGGAGTGGGGATGAACCGCAAACTCTACAGTTATCTATAATCCCTAAGGTAGGGATACACCAGAAGAGCATTTTGGACAATATCTTCACCCATAACAAAACTCACTCAACCTTGGTGGCTTGAGCACAGGATGACAAGCGGCGTGACCTAGAGGTTAGGCGTACGGACCTGGGAGTCAGAAGAACCTGGGTTCTAAACCGGCTCCGCCACTGATACAGCAGTAGGACGTTGGACTAGTAGCTTCACTTCTCTGTGGCTCAGTTATCTCATCTGTAAAATGGGGATTGAGACCGTGAGCCCCACGTCGGACTTCATTACCTTGTATCTACCCCGGCGCTCAGAATAGTGCCTGGTACATAGTAAGCACTTGACAAATACCATAAAAAAAGCTCTCTGGACAGCACCTTCACCCACTGCAAAACTCGCTTAGCCTTGGTGACTCGAGCACAATAAGAGACGTTGTTGGATTGAGAAAAATCTAATGAGTGTCACCTACTTGTCTGGCCTTCGGGCCTTCAGCCATAAAGATCTACAAGACCAGCCTTCCCGCCCAAACCTCGGCCGGGGGACAAGAGGAAACCTGGATCCCACACTCACTCATCGACTGACTCATTACGCTATGCCTAAGGCAGCTCACTTAGTCTTTCTAGGCCTTAGCATCCTCATTTGCAAAGTCAGAAACATGGTGCCACGTTTATGGCCCCGTTCCTTCTGAACACCAAGGGGAAATGGAATAGAGATGGGATCGCGGGATACCTCTCTGCTCTAAAAATAGATCCGACCGCAGGTGCAGGGCCAAGATCGAAGATTCCGATTCTTATGAAGACTGCCCTAATAAAAGACTTCCATATGACATTAAAGACCGCTTAAGGACCAGCAGGGTGCAGTGGATAGAGCACGGGCCTAGGAGTCAGTAGGTCATGGGTTCTAATCCTGATTCCGCCACTCGTCTGGTCTGTGACCTTGGGCAAGTCACTTCACTTCTCTGTACCTCAGTCACCTCACCTGTAAAATAGGTATCGAGACTGCCAACCCCACTTGGGACAGGGACTCTGTCCAACCCAATTTGCTTGTCTCCAGCCCAACACTTAGTACACTACCTGGAGCATAGTAAGTGCTTAACAAATACCATAAATTAAAAAAAAAATTTTTTAAGGATAACCCTTATCGCCGTCTCCAAGCCTGAAGGCCAGTAATGGCCCCTCCCCATCCTTATAGGAAGGAGAGTCTGCCCCTTTTTTGTAGATCAGGATTAAGTCCGGATGAGGATGCTCATTGGAGGCTATCAATCAGTAAATCAGTTGTATCTACTGATGGCTTAATAAGCACTTACATGAGTACAATACAGTAGGTAGTACATGGGTAGAAACGTTCCCTGCTCACAATGAGCCAAAAGGCCATCTCTGATGAAAATCCAGTGTTCTGGCAGGGGGATGAAGAACCGAAATTCCCAGGTCCCTCCTAGGAGACCCACTGAGATTTTCAAGTAAGTGTGAGACAAGAGATGTTTTGTTTTGGGGTTTTTTTTTTTTGGCCGGGGGGGGGGGGGGGGGGGGGAGGGTTTGTTTTATTTTTTTCAGATTTCTGCGAGAATTCTGCCCCTAGGTCCTGAGCCACGCCTCCCAGTGTGATTGGAAGCCACTGTTGGTCTGCCCGCCTCCCCCATTCAAATTGTAACCCAATCATCCAGGGGCTTTAATCCTCCTTTGATTCCCCTTCTAGATGGTCAGCTCAATGTGGGAAGGGAATGTTTATCTTTATATTCTCCTTCCCCGAGCTCTTAGTATAGTGCTCTGCACACAGTAAGCACTCAATAAATATGATTGACTGACATTATTTGCCAGAGGTGATATTTGAAACCAATCTCCAGTCCCTAAACCCGTTTGTCAGAAGAGGTCCCATTTACTGTGTCAGAAAATTGCTCGACATTCCCAGATGCTAACAATGCACAACAACAACAAAAATAAATAAATAAATAAATAAATAAATAAATAAATAAATAAATAAATAAATAAATGGGGGAGCAATGAAAATGTTCAGGGGGATGGGGAGGTGGGAGCAGAGAATTCGGGGAAGTTGTCGAAACAAGTAGGATGTTAACGGTTGAAGAGATTTACTCAACAGCTGCAGTGTTGGACTGCTTCAGTCCTTCTGCCAGGGGAGGCCTTGGTGGACGTATCTTTTTTCAATAAAGACCTCCCACTAGAGCCTGCACTTGAGTCTGACACATCTCACTTACATTTGGCATCTTTTAAATGTTGAAATAACAGATAAATAGGAACCCGTTACAGAGCACGGGTACTATTGCGGGCTGACCGTGCGCACCGGTAGGTTGTATCAAATTAGTCGCCCGTGTGCCGGGGCTGATCAGAGCTTCGGGGATTGCAGGACGGTGCCTCTAATTCTGAGGTTCAAGGTGTGTCCGTGCTCTGACTGGACGATGCCAGATCCCTGGAGCAACTTAGAGAGCGGAGCTAACTCCTCAGTCGATAACCGTGGTAAGATTTAAGTGTTTACTTTGTGCCGAGCACTGGGAGAGATACAAGTTAATCAGGTGGGACACGGTTCCTCTCCCATTGGCTTGCCCAAGGTCACACGGCAGACAAGTGGCGGCCCTGGGATTAGAACCCAGATCCTCTGACTTTCGGGCACAAGCTCCTTCCACTAGGTCAAGCTGCATTTGGATCTGTGACCTTTGGACGTTCGATATTTGTCCACCTCCAACCCACAGCATTTATGTTCATAGCTTTAAATTATATAGTATAATAGCCTAATGGATAGAGCATGGGCCTGGGAGGCAGAAGGACCTGGATTCCAATCCCGGCTCTACCACTCGTCCGCTGTGTGGCTTTGGGCAAATCGCTTAACTTCCCCGTGCCTGTTACCGCATCTGTAAAATGGGGATTAAGACTGTGAGCCCCATGTGGGACATGGCCGTGTCCCGCCTTATTTGCTTGTATCCACCCAGCACATAGTACAGTGTCTGGCACATAATAAAGACTTAAATAGCACAATTGTCCTTATGATTATTAATGTCTGTCTCCCCATCTAGACTGTAAGATTGCTGTGCAACTCTGTTGCACTGTACTCTCCCAAGTGCTTAGAACCGCGCTGTACACGTAATAAATGCTCAATAAATACCACCGATGATGCTTATACGGCCTCTCCGGAGAATGGTTTTGGAGAAACTGGGGCATTTCAGTTTGCATCCTCCCCCTTAAGAGAACTTCCATTAAATCACTGACCTTTGTTAAAACCCAACAGGGATCCTAAACCTTCCGAGGTTCAGTATCCAGTAAGTCGCCTGCCCCTCTCTGTAGGTGAATTGAGAAGTGCTGACATCTAGGGCGGTTCAGAAACTGTTGACACAGCATTCAAAATGAGACCTGCTCCCCAAAGCTTTGAAAAAGGTGGAAATAAAGACATTTAAAAGAAGAAAACACACACACACACAAAAGCACATTGCAATAGAGATTTCCCTGTGGCTTTGAAAATGTTGTGGAGCCGGAAAGCCTTCTATTAAAAAAAAAAAAATCACCTGTCCCCCTTCCACGTTAGAATTGCCAGAGAAGTTGGTCAACTCCAGAAGCATTAGATATCCCCCGAGTCAGATTCAAAGAAACTTTATTTTACAGGTTTTGAAAGGATCTATGGATTTGGGTCATAGTTACTGATTTTAATTGCCTTTTGACCTTTCAAATAATGAGTTCTTATTGGTGGCAGATGTTATGTTGTCTGGATGTATAATATTTGGACGTAGATCAGAAGGAACGTGGGCTTAGCCCTAAAGAAATCAGTCAAAGAACAGCCAGGGATTTGAATTAAAATATAGATGTGACCCTCATCCTGGCATTATAGACGCTTCATCTTAAAGGTTCGATGAGATCGGTAACAATAATAATAATAATAGAATTTATTAGGTACTTACTATTTGCCAAGCACTGTACTGAGCACTGGAATTATTACCACATAAGTGGCTCTTGTCTCACTCAGGCCTTACATTCTAAGTGGCAAATGAAACGTACTTTATTTCCATTTTACAGATGAGGTAAGTGACTCGCCCAAGGTCGCAAAGCAGGGACATGTCAAAGTCAGGATTAGAACCCAGATCCTGTGACTCCCGCTGTTTCATCATGGCTGGTGAAATCTGTAAGGGCTGATGAAGTTCTTTTCAAACTATTCTGCAAGATTGCATTTACGCAAATGGACAGAGTATCAATAGGAAAATCAAAAATTAATGAGACTATTATTATTAACATCTAGAAGGTAATAGCATTTAGAAAATCGGTTACGCTGGTCCTCTGGGAGACTGCTTGAAAGTCTCTAAGCTGTAAACTCGTATGGGCAGGGAATATGTCTGCTTATCATTATGTTCTACTCTCCCAAGGGCTTAGTACAGGGCTTTGCACACGGAAAGCGCTCAATGAATACGACTGAATGAAGTGACAGAGTGAGACTCCAACAGAGTATTTCAAAGCGATCTGAAGCTTTCTAGGGCAACTGTAGTGTCCAACATCCTTTAGGGCTATGAAACTGGAATGTGCCACCAATTTCCCAGAAAATACCCAAGGAGCCTTTGTTTTTTTTAGGGAAACTGAGATCCAGTCCCGGAAAGGTGATTGGCATTTCCCCTCGAGACCGTAAACCTGTTGCGGGCAGGGAGCGTGTCTACCAATTCTGCTACAGCGCATTCTCCCCAGTGCTTAGTGCAGTGTTCCTCACACAGCAAGCACTCAATAACTGTAATTCATTGATGGATTTCAATAAAACTTAGTCAAAGCATCTGGACAAACCAAGCCGAAGGTCAAGACCCAAGGAGTAAATCCCATCCACTGTTTAGATAAAGGAGAACAGAGCCGTCATCATTTTTCTGAGCAGAGATAATAATAATAATAATAATAATGTTGGTATTTGTTAAGCGCTTACTAGGTGCCGAGCACTGTTCTAAGCGCTGGGGTAGACATAGGGGAATCAGGTTGTCCCACATGGGGCTCACAGTCTTAATCCCCATTTTACAGATGAGGGAACTGGGGCATGGAGAAGTTAAGTGACTCGCCCACAGTCACACAGCCGACAAGTGACAGAGCTGGGATTCGAACTCATGAGCCCTGACTCCAAAGCCCGTGCTCTTTCCACTGAGCCACGCTGCTTCTCTATATTATCCAGTATCTCTAGATATTATCCAATTCTTCAGGGACTGGTGTGTGGGAGGATAAGAGGGCTGTTAGAAAAGGAGAATCCAATGTTTTTTTAAATTTATTTAATGGTATTTGTTAAGTGCTTACTATGTGTCAAGCACTATTCTAAGCCCTGGGGTAAATGCAAGTTAATCAGGCCAGTTTAGGTCACTGTCCCACATGGGGCAACTAGGGATTCAATACTTGTTCTCCCTCCTGGTTAGACTGTGAGCCCCAGGTGGGATAGGGACTGTGTCAGATCTGATTATCTTGCATCTACCCCTGGGTTTTGGAAGAGTCTTTTGCACATAATCAGCATTTAACCAATACCACGATTATCATTATCATAATAAACTCCGATTCTGACACCTTAAGGCAACAAATGCATTAAATCTTCCTCCAGGGTCCAAATTGGGGAAGCTGACGTCTTCAACCCTGACCGCTCCTTCTGACTTCACGGAGGGGTTTCCCCAGATCCTGTAGGTGGCTATTTTCAACTGAGACTCATATGTCTCTCTGACCTCTGGGCTGATCGAGTCAAAGGGCAGGGTTTTCGCTTCACAAGGGCAGATGAAACGCGGAAGACTTTGTGAACTGTGCTACCGAGCAAAGGAGGCAGAGCGATTGACTTCCGAGGAGCTGCGGTGCCATCGTTTCATTCACGTTGAACAGCAGCTGTCGCTCGTGATAAATGTTTTACATGTTTTATCGAAATGTGCCTGGGGGCATTTTCAAGCAGTGGCCAGAGTTTTACAACTGGAAGAAATTAGCCACCCAGAACATACGGCAACACTCCCAAATCCCGATTGGTTTACGGTATAACTTTAGAACAGAAAGTGCTATTAATTGAGCACTCACTGTAATGCAGAACACCGTACTGAGTACTTGGGAGAATACAATAATAAACAGACATATTCCCTGCCCACAGTGAGCTTACGGTCTAGAGGGGGAGACAGATATGAATATAAATAATTAAATTACAGATATGCACATGAGTCTGTGGACCTGTAGATATTTTGACGTTTGTCTCCCCTCGGTAGGATATAAGCACTTTATGAGCAGAAAACATGTCACTTGGGTATTCTTAATCCCCCCTTTTACCGATGAGCCCAGTCTGAAGCCCAGAGAAGTGAAGGGACCTGCCCAGTCTCACGCGGCAGACAAATAGAAGGACCCGGGTTCTAATCCCGGCCCCGCCGACTCCCAGGCCCGTGCCCGAGCCATTAGGCCCCGCCGCTCGTTGACCTAAACATGGGCCCAAACCCTTCAGTTTAGTTCCTGCGCAGGATGGAGGTTATTTTGTCAATGAGCTGTAATCTCTCCTTGATTCTATTTATCTTGACGATCTTGTTTTTGTTTCGTTCTGTTTTGCTTTGCCATCTGTCTCCCCCGTTTAGACCGTGAGCCCGTCACTGGGCAGGGATTGTCTCTATCTGCTGCCGAATTGTCCATTCCAAGAGCTTAGTACAGCGCTCTGCACGTAGTAAGCGCTCAATAAATACTATTGAATGAAGGAATGCATCGGGGGATGGGGGTGGGGACGGGAGATGAATCAAGGCCGCAAATCAGAGCTACGTAGACTGGAAAGGAGGGTTTAGTCAGAAAAGTGAAGGCCATCTTTGAATTGCTCTTTGAGGGCAGGGATCATTTCTATTTACTCTATTGTCCTCTCCCAAGAGCTTAGTACAGCGCTCTGTATAGAAGGGCTGCCATGGGAATGACAAAAGTGGCCGTACAGAAGCCAGAATGACTGCATCTTGGAGATGTCTATTGTGTGACCTTGGGCAAGTCACTTAACTTCTCTGGGCTTCAGTCTCCTCATCTGTAAATTGGAGATAAAAACATGAGCCTCGTGTGGGAAGGGACCGTGTCCAACCTAATTAACTCGGATATATCCCAGCGCTTACAACAGTGCTTGTCACATAGTTAATGCTTAACGCATATCCCATGTATTATTACTATTATTATGGAGATGTGGAGAAAAGAAATGGAGGTAAAGAGGGAGAATGTGAACTGGAAAGAGGGGATGAAGGGAATGAAAATCAGTGAATGAGTGCTTGTCTGGGAAGCAGAGCGACCTAACGGATAGAGAACAGGCCTGGGAGTCGGAAGGACCTGAGTTCTAATCCCAGCTCTGCCACTCGTCTCCTCTGTGACCTTGGGCAAGCACCTTGGCTTTGTTGTGCCTCAGTTTACTCCTCTGAAAAATGGGGATTAAGAAGGTGAGCCCCAAGTGGGACATGAACTGTGTCCAGCTATTTTATATCGACCCCAGCTCATAGCATATAGTAAGTGCTAAGCAAAACATGATTTAACAATTTTATTGATTTTATGTGCCTATGTGCCTCAGTTTGGCTCTCTCTCTCTTCTGGATGTTTCTCTGGGAGAGTGACATGAGGGAGAACGTGAAAGGATGAGAGGTACCTGAAAAACATTGGGGAGAGTAGCTTTGGCTTCAGGGTCCATAATGAAGACCTCTTTAATGATTGATTACATGAAATACTCTCCACTGATGATGTTCCTTCATATAAATATCAAAGGAAAAGACATTTGCAACAATTAGTACCTTTTATAATTGTAATCATCCACTCTGAAGCTACGGGGGGGTCGGTCGGTCTGACGGTCAATCGTATTTATGAGCTCTTCCTATGTGCTCAGGAGAGCACAATACAACAGAGAACAAGACACATTCCTTGCCCACAAAGGGAGAGAGACTAGAAAACCAGGGAAGCAGATCATCCACATCCCTTCGTAAGTAAGAGTTGCTCTCTAAAGTGACTCAGTTCGAATCTTTTAGTGTTCCAGAGTCCATTTAATGCAGAAATGATCCATACGTGGTCAGGAGGAATCAGTGCAGTCTACTGCTTTGCCAGAATAATAATAACTGGGGTAGTTGGTAACGGCTTACTTCCCATCAAAACTCTTCTAAGAGATGGGGCAGATACAAGATAATCAGATCCCAAATGGTGCTCCCAGTCTAAGCAGGAAAGAGAACTGGTGTTAAATCCCCATTTTGCAGGTGAGGAAACTGAGGCACAGAGAAGTTAAGTGATTTGCCCAAGGTCACACCACAGACAAGTGGTAGAGCCAGGATTAGAAGCCAGTTCCTCAGATTCCCAGGTCCCAGCTATTTCCATTAGGCCATGTTTTATGAACTCTTTAATCCAATAGGTTTATTAAACTGTAACACCTCCTGGTAAAAGTGGATAATAATTATTATACCGATAATAAGTTCTTACTAAGTGCTAAAAACTACAGTAACCTCTGGGATAGATACAAAGGAATTAGGTTGGAAATAGCACCTGTCCCACACGTGGCTCACAATCTAGGTAGGGAGGCGAACAAGTATTGAATCCCCATTTTGCAGGTAAAGAAACGGAGGCAGAGAGAAGTCAATTGACTTACCCGAAGTCACGAAGCAGAAAAGCAGCGAAGCCAGGAATGGAGCCCAGGTCCTCTGACTCCCAAGGCCGTGCTCTTTCTACTAGACTTCTATTGGTAATTATGTATTGATTCAGAGCAAGGCCATTGGGTAGGAAGAGGCAGGTTTTGTATCAGCAACCAATTAAGAGTTTAACCTTTACTAACTGGGTTTGATGCCAGAAGGCGATGTCCTTTTCCATCTGCAGACTGTTGACTTGACTTGGTCTTCGTTTGCCTCCTTGGCCTTTTTTCCTCAGAGAGCAGTGTTTTTCTTTTAAAACAAGGTTAATATCAAAGGGTACAGGGCAATCGAGTGTCGAGCGACTTCAACAACTGCTAGCAAATAGCATCCTCCTCTTAGTAAACTGCCATTGGGGAAGGGTGAAACCCATCTAAACTACTTGTAAGAGGCAGGTGCAATAATGATTAAACACCTGCCTGGAATGTCCTGATTTGGAAAGGCGACTGTACGAGTTATTTTCACAGTTTGGATGCGGATCTCGCTGCTATTATGGCCAACAGTTTTTGATTGGGATGGGTAGGGACTGAAGAACAGCCCTCAGGGGGTGAACTGATTAACAGTGTCTTGATAGGATGATTAAAGATAGAGAAGCAATGTGACCCTAGTGGAAAGAGCTTGGCCTCGGAAGTCAGAAGTCCTGGGTTCCAATCCTACCCTTTCTGTAGACTCCTGTGAGACCGTGGGCAAATCAATCTGTGGCTCGGTTTCTTCACCTGTAAAATGGGAATTTAATATCTAGTCTCCCTCCAGCATGGACCAAGAGTCTCATTTTGGACAGGGATTGCTTCTAACCTCGAATGTATTGACTCTACCCCAGCACTTAGAATTGTGCTTGGCACGTACAAAGCACTTAACAATCAGCTAATCAATCATATTTATTGAGTGCTTACCGGGCGCAGAGCACTGTAATAAGCACTTGGAAGAGTACAATGTAACAATATAATAGAGTTGGTAGACACATTTCCTTCCCACAACGAGCTTAGACGGGGAACCAAATACCACGATGATCATTATTGAATCCCCGGGGATAAAGAACACTCCTCTGCTAGTTTTGAACTCATCACTAATTTACAGCCGGCTGGAAACATGGATCGAATGTGCATTGAACAGTGCTTGGAGGGTCAGGGAAGAAACCCAAGAAAGTTGGAAGGGCATATAAGCACATAAGCACACAAGAGTAACCCATGGGAACACCGGGGAGGATGGCGGGTGGCGTGTCCAATCGGCAACACGGAGATCCCAATGGACATGTCTCTAAAGTGGAAATCAGGTTGGTACGCTACGAAAGAAGAAGTCGACATTGTAAAGGGCCGTAGGCATAAGGCAGGGATGTTATCACAACGCAGCTGGTGGGAAAGGAAAATACTCTTTAATCATGCAGCACAAAGAAGGGTAGATTATCAGCGTGGAACAAACTGGACATGTTTTCACTGAACACTTTCTTGGAAGGTCAACGACCATCTCCCACCACAATCTGGTGTTTTTCCCCATCCATCCCTACTGCCGTCCTTATTCCCTCACTTCCGTTAAAGCCCTTACCCTTCCATTTCCTCCCATGCACTTATCTGTTCCTTCTCTCCTCCCTCTAACTTTCTTCGTGGCTCAGTGAGAAGCAGCGTGGCTCAGTGGAAAGAGCCCGGGCTTGGGAGTCAGAGGTCATGGGTTCGAATCCCGGCTCTGCCCCTTGTCAGCTGGGTGACGGTGGACAAGTCACTTCACTTCTCTGGGCCTCAGTGACCTCATCTGTCAAATGGGATGAAGACTGTGAGCCTCACGTGGGACAACCTGATGACCCTGTATCTACCCCAGCGCTTAGAACAGTGCTCTGCACCTAGTATGCGCTTAACAAATACCAACGTTATTATTGCACTGACTAACCATGCATGGCATAGTGGATAGAACACGCGCCCGGGGGTCAGAAGGCCATGGTTCTAATCCCGTTTCCACCACTTATCTGCTCTGTGACCTTGGGCAAGTCATTTAACTTCTCCGTGCCTCAGTTACCTCTTCTGGAAAATTGGGATTGAGACTGTGAGCCCCGCATAGGACAGGGACTGTGTCCATTCCGATTTGCTTGTATCCACCCCAGCACTTAGTACAGTGCCTGGCACATAGTAAGCACTTGACAAATACCATAATAATAATAATATCAGGTGCTTGCTGTGGGCAGAGCACTGGAAAAAGCATTTGGGAGGATAAAATACCACAGATTGGGTAGCTAGGTTCCCTTCCCACAAAGAGTTTTTACTTCTAATCCTTCTTTTCTCCTCTTATTCCTGCTTCTGCTTCCAGTGGATTTTCTGCCCTCCTATTTCTCTGCTCCCCCTGACTCCTTTCCTTCTCATCCTCATTTCTGTATCCCTTTCCCTTCTCTCAGATATATATTTTCTGTTTCCTACCCTGTCTTTTTGGTTCTTCTTTCCTTCTCCTTTCTCATCTTGTTCTTGCCTTTTGCTCCCTCTTTCTTTTCAATCTTTCATTCTTGAAAGGGCTGGCACCTTCTCCCAGCCAGTGGAAAGCGGCCAAACACAGAAGAGAGAAAGAGGATTGGTCTAGAAACTTGGGTTTCCACCGGCACTCAGACTCTAGGTTATTTTGGGTGTGAGTAGAGGGATTTATCAATTCATCAATCAGTGGTATTTAGTGAGCGCCTACTGGGTGCAGAGCACTGTACTAAATGCTTCGGGGGGGGTTCAACAGAGTTGGTAGATAGACACGTTTCCCTGCCCACAGTGAGAAGCAGCGTGGCTTAGTGGAAAGAGCAGGGACCCGGGAGTCGGAAGGACCTGGGCTCCACCACTTATCAGCTGTGTGACCTTGGGCAACTCACTTCACTTCTCTGGGCCTCAGTTCCGTCACCTGTAAAATGGGGATTAAGACTGGGAGCCCTACGTGAGACATGGACCGTGTCTGCCCAAGAGCTCAGTTCAGGGCCTTGGCACATAGTAAGCTCTTAACAAATTCCATTTAAAAAAAGGACGAGTTTACAGAGTAGAGATCTGGTGCTGAGATCCAGGGGGTTCCAAACTGGTATCTGCCCCAGCACAGTGTTGGCGTATAATACAACCGCAACCCCGGGTGTCTTAGCATTGGCAAGTGGAAAAGAGCAGGCTGTGAGCTCATTATGGACAGAGAACATATCTGCTAATTCTGTTTTATTGCACTCTTCCCAAGTGCTTACTTAGTTATAAGTCACCCAAGTCATCTGGGCAAAACCAAAAGAGCTCGGGCTTTGGAGTCGGGGGTCATGAGTTCGAATCCCGGCTCTGCCACTTGTCAGCTGGGTGACTGTGGGCAAGTCACTTCACTTCTCTGTGCCTCAGTTCCCTCATCTGTAAAATGGGGATTAAGACTGTGAGCCCCGCGTGGGACAACCTGATTCCCCTCTGTCTACCCCAGCGCTTAGAACAGAGCTCTGCACATAGTAAGCGCTTAACAAATGCCAACATTATTATTATTGTTATGTCTTGAATCCTCCTTTCTCTAATAATGATAATAATAGCAATAATAATAACAATATTAAAGATTATGATATTTTTAAGCACTTACTGTGTGCCAGGCACTATACTATGCGCTGGGGGTGGTTCAAGCTGATTGGGTTGGACACAGTCCCTGTCCCACAGGGCTCATAATCTTAATCCCCATTTTACAGATGAAGTAACGGAGGCCCATAGAGTCAATTGACTTGCCCAAGGTCAGATAGCAGACAAGTGGCAGAGGAGGGATTAGAACCCAGGTCCTTCTGAATCCCAGGCTCATGTTCCATCCACTAGGCCACGCTGCTTCTGAAGGGGCAGGAAGGGAAGGGGGTGAACAAAACTACCGCAGTCTGAGGAGAGGAGGGAAAAGAATGGACTTTAGCCTGAGGAACGCTGGATTTTCAGTGCTTAAAACCTTCTGGGACCTTAAATTAATAATAACTGTGGTAATTTTGTGCCCAGCACTGAGCTAAATGCTAGAATAGAAGATCAGGTCAGACACAGTTCCTGTCCCATATGGACCTCAAGGGGAGGGAGAACAGTTATTTAATTCCCACTTTACAGATGAGATAACTGAGACGGAGAGTTAAATGACTTGCCCGAAGTCACACGGCAAAGGGATCAGAACTCAGATCCCCTCACTCCCAGACTCCCTGTCTTTCCACTAGGCCGTGCCGCTCCCCGTAAACTAACCCTACCCACCCACTCCTCATTTTTTTCTGGCATTCATTAAGAGCTTACTATGTACCAGTCACTGTGCTAAGCAGTGGGGTAGATACGAGCCAGTCAGATTGGACACAGTCCTCGTCCCACATGGGGCTCACATTCTTAATCCCCGTTTTACAGATGAGGTAACCGAGACACACAGAAGTTAAGTGCCCTGCAGAGAAGTGGCAGGATGGGATTCGAACCCAGATCCTTCTGATTCCCAGAACCGTGCTCTATCCATTAGGCTTCCCTCCCTCTAAACACTTCCCAGTCTATTAGTGACTCCTTCACCTCCAAAGGGCACAAATGTGGACAGTCTCCTGGAGTCGACTTAATCCTAAGTGACCGAACTCTTTAAGCCTTACGAACAAACCGTTCCTTGCAGATGGTTTATTTTCATCAAAGACGCTCGCCGAATATCCTCCGCTCTCCGCGTCTCACCGTTCCTTTTTCAATGTTTCTTTTTTTATACCGTGCGCTTTTTTTCCTGGGAATTGGGTTGGAACATCTCTCTGACATCTGCCTTTCAGTCTCTCCAGGGTCCTGATTGTGCGTGCAGCCCTTGAAGCCAAATCAAACAGACACCTTGGTCTTAAGATGGTGGAAAGTTAGTGGCTTTGATTCCTGCGGCTATTGTGTGCAGCGGATGAAAGAGTCAAGGCTTGAACGTATCAAACACCAGACGCCTGAACACTTTGCATATGATGCGATGTTGGTGGAATATGCTTTTCCGGACTGCAATTACGGTTAATTAGCCTGCTCTAAAGAATCAAGTGGGCACCACCAGATTCTCCATTCTTCAGACACAACCGTGCAGTCAACCTCTATTATTCAGAGTCTGATTATCCTCCCTTTTGATTATCTAGACCCCCTTCTCCTCTATCTTCTGATTTGGGAATTATTTTGATGCTTCCTATTTCCTGACGATAACTAAGAGCTAAGAAAGGGTGAGACTCCAATCAGTCCGCTTGCCTTACTGTAATCTTTCAGTTCAAAATTTGCTGGAAAAGTAATAAAGTGCCAGTTTTATGCCATTTTTAACATTTCAATCATCCATTAGTGCGGCTAACTGAAAGTTAGCTGGGTACTGGCTGTTTGCCAAAGGGAGGGAATTTCAGACATGGGGGAAAGGAGTGAGGGGGTGGAGTGATAGAAGCCGTCAGAGGCAGGCGATTTTTTTATTTTAGTCATTTAATGATTATGTAATTATTTATTAAGCACTTACTAAGTGCACCGTTCTAAGCACTGAGGTAGATACAAGGTTGTCAGATTGGATACGGTCCCTGTCCCAAACGGGGCTTACGGTCTAAGCAGGGGGGAGGAGCATCTAATCTCCATTTTACAGATGAAGAAACTGAGGCACAGAGAGGTTAGATGACTGGCTTAAGGTCACGCAGCAAACGAGTGGTAGAACTGGGATTAGAATACAGATCCTCCGGCTCCCAGGCCCACGGTCCTCGGTGTGAGAGCAGTAGTGGAAGAAAATTAGCTTGTGGGGGAGAAGAGAGTGTGAGTTACAGAGTAGCAGATGAGGGGGCAGATATATAAGAAGACCTGATAGGAGTCTTGAAACCGATATCCCAGAAGTTTCTGGGGTGTTTTTGGTAAACACTGGAGGATTTTGAAGAGGGAAGAGTGGTGCGGTAAATGACATTATAGGAAGATGATTTCGACCACCTCAAAGCACTTGCGTATATAGGTACGTATTCATAATTATGTTTATTTATATTAATGATGCATGTTTATCTATAATTTTATTAATATATAGATGATATTGATGCCTGTTTACTCGTTTTGATGTCTGTCTCCCCCCTTCTAGACTGTAAACCCGTGTGGGCAGGGATCATCTCTCTTTATTGCTGAATTGCACTTTCCAAGCGCTTAGTACAGTGCTCTGCACACAGTAAGCGCTCCACAAAATACGATCGAACGAATGAATGAACAGCAGAGTTTAGTACAGACTGAAAAGGGAAGAGGCTGGTGACAAGGGAGGCCGGTGAGGAGGCTGAGACGACGTAGTGAGGTGACACGAGCTGGAATCATTGTGCTGGTTATTTTGAATGAGAAGAAGGCCTGGGAATTGTGGAGGGAAAATGCAGCAGGATTTAGTGAGAACTGAGTAAGAGAGTTAAAGCGTAGCAAAGAGTCAGGAAGACTAGTGGTGTCAATCCCGAGGGGGAAGTTGAGAGGAGGAGAAGAGGAAGGAAGTGAGGGAAAAATAGGAGGAGAAAAAGGAGGAGGAGGAAGACAAGGAGGAGGGCAAAGAGGAAGAAGTAAATAAGCAGGAAGAATAGGAGGGGGTAGAGGAGGAGGAAGTAAAGGAAGAAGAGGAGAAAGAAGAGGGAGATGAGGAGAAGGAGGAAGAAGAGGAGGAGGAAGCAGTGCGGACTAGTGGAAAAAAAGCCGACCTGGGAGCCAGAGGACCTGGGTTCTTATCCCTGCTCCATCATTTGTCTGCTGTGCGACCTCCTCTGTGCCTCAGTTACCTCATCTGTAAAATGGGGATAGGATTTGTGAGCCCCTTGTGGGACATGGACTCTGTCCAACCTGATTAGCTTGTATCTACCCCAGCTCTTACTATAGTACTTGGTACATAGTCAGCGCTTAACAAATACCATTAAAAATACTTATCTGTACCTCAGTTGCCTCATCTGTAAAAGAGGGGTTGAGACTGTGAGCAGTATGTGCGAGAAGGACTGTGTCCAACCCGATTATCTTGTTTTCTCCCCTATTGCTTAGTAGAGTCTCTGGTACACAGTAAGTGCTCACCACATACCTAAAAAAAAAAATAGGAAAAGGAGGTGATGGAGTAGGAATAAGAAGAAGAGGTGGAAGAATAGGAAAACAGAGGATGAGAAGGTTTAGGAGGGAAAATAAGAAGTTCATTTTTAGATATGTTGCACTGAAGTACAGGTGGGACATACATGTAATAATAATAATAATAACGTTGGTATTTGTTAAACGCTTACTATGTGCCGAGCACTGTTCTAAGCGCTGGGGCAGATACAGGGTAATCAGGTCCCACTCGGGGCTCACAGTCTTCATCCCCATTTTCCAGATGAGGTAACCGAGGCACAGAGAAGTTAAGTGACTTGCCCAAAGTCACACAGCTGACAAGTGGCGGAGCCGGGATTAGAACCCATGACCTCTGACTCCTAAACCCGCGCTCTTTCCACTGAGCCACGCTGCTTCTCTAGAGATGGCCCAAAGCAAGAGGAAATGGAAGACTGTAGTGTTGGAGAGAGATTGGGGCAGCTAGGGGGTAAATAGGGAGTCAGTGAGCATAGTAGAGGACCAAGATGAGGTGTCCTGGGTAAGGATCAACTAGAAGGGGCAGAAGCAGCATGACTCAGTGGAAAGAGCACGGGTTTGGGAGTCAGAGGTCATGGATTCTAATCCCGGCTCCACCACTTGTCAGTTGTGTGACTTTGGGCAAGTCACTTAACTTCTCCGAGCCTCAGTTATCTCATCTGTAAAATGGGGATGAAGACTGTGAGCCCCACGTGGGACAACCTGATCACCTTGGATGCCCCCAGCGCTTAGAAAAGTGCTTTGCACATACCAAGCGCTTAACAAATGCCATCATTATTCTTATTAAGTTGGCCTAGTACGTGGATTCCTGCCAGTGACACCCAGGTGCATGACTACAAGAGTGCAGAAAGAGAAACTAAAGGGATGATCCACAACTGAGAATTGGAGATGCAAGAATCACAGAGGAACTCAATCGATCGTATATGTTGAGGGCCTTCTGTGTGAAAAAGCACAATATAACAGAGCTGGTAGACGCTTTCCCTGCCCACTGAGAGCTTCCAGTCTGGAGTGGGAGGAGACAGACATCGATGTAAATAAACAGACAGTAGGAATAAATAAATTACGGAAACATATATAAGTGCTATGGGACCGAAGGAGGGATTAATAAAAGGTACAATTCTAAATGCAAGGGCGATGCGGAAAAGACTGAAGGAAGGAGAAATGAAAGCTTAGTCAGTGAAGGCCTCTCCTCCAAGAAGTGCTCTCGGAGGAGATGTGCCTCCAGTAAGACTTTGAAAGTGGGAAGAGCGATTATTTGTAGGTTATGAAGGGGGAGGGTGTGCCACGCTAGAAGCAGGACATGACAAGGGGTAGGTGGTGTGATAGATGAGATCGAGGTACAGTGAGTAGATTGGCATTAGAGGAGCGAAATGCGCCATCTGGGTTGTAGTAAGGAGGGTGGTGAGGTGAAGTAGGAGGGGGCAAAGTGGTTGGGTACTTTAAAGAGGCTGGTAAGGAGTTTCTGTTTGATGTGGAGGTGGGTGGGCAACCACTGGAGATTCTTGAAGAGTCGGGAAACATGCATGGGCTGAACGTTTTTGTGGAGAAACGATCCGGGCAGTAGAGTGAACTCTGGACTGGAGAGGGGAGAGACAAGAGACAGGGAGGTCAGCAAGGAGGCCGATGCAGTAGAAAATGTGGGATAGGATAAATGCCTGGATCGATGTGGTAACAGGTTGGATGCAAGGAAAAGGCAGATTTCAGCAATGATGTGAGGTTGAACCGACGGCATTTGGTAACGGACTCAATACGGGAGTCAAATGAGAGAGATGAGACGAGGATAAAGCCAAGGTGACGGGCTCGAGCGGCAGGGAGGACGATGGAGGGTGGTAGTTATGGGGAAATCACAGGGAGGACGAGGAGTTCTGTTCTGGGCATGGCCCGGACACCTCAATCTGCTACTGGGCCTTAACAGTTATGAAATCAATTTCCCAACCAGTCTGTCCCTACTCTTACTTCCCTAACTATATCTGTGCGACTAAGCTCTTTCTCTCCCCGAATGGTTTCTCATGAATTCCTACAAAACACACAGGACCCCTTAAGGTGTCTCGACGACGATTTGTTAGCCAATATTTAGTTGGTTTTGATTTCGGATAGGGTAGGGACAATGGGTGTCTCCCTTAAAAGCAGAGCAGATCTTAATTGTTCGAAATGTGGTGTAGGGAGTTGTTCCTGGAAAGATAGCTTGCAAATAGAAAATCTGAAAGAGAGGGTCTGAAATAGCCAAGAAGCCAAAATCTCGCAAGGACTACTCACTGTCAACTGTCTCACGATAGCTCTGGTACCGGTGTCACCATAATTATGAGTTTAATACTTAAAATTTGTTGATTTCATATTTGCATGCATGTATGCTAACTAAAATTAATTAATTTTAATTGCATACACCAATTACTACATCAGGCTCATTTTCCAACATATTATTCCTCACTGATTACATATCCTGTAAGATTGCTTTAATTTTTCATTTTGTGCTTTAAAGTCAAAGAATAATATGTATTTCTAATTAAGCTCACTTACATATCTCACTGCTGATTAAATCACTATTTAATATTTTATTACACCAGCCACTTTTAATTCCCTCCGCTAATTGCAGCAACTTCTCATCTCTCTTTCTCCTGGTCCGAGTAAATCTATTCCTTCATGACCATCAAACTTTCTTTCTCCCAATGCACTGCGGGAGTGGCTGGAGAGGCCGCCCAGTCAACAGTGACCCTGTGCGGGGTTGGGAATGACCGGAATGGAGCCTGGCAAGATCCTTAGGAAGCAAAGAAACTCAATAATGATAATAAGAAACTCTTCCTCTTCTTCTCCCTATCTACCACACTTCCCTCTCTTCCTTTCCGCCTTTCTGCCTCCCTTTTGACCTCTCCTCCTCCTTCTCTCACCTCCGTTCACTTCCTCTCCCCTAATTCTCATCTTGCCCCGCTAAAATTTGCCATTTGCCTCCTTCACTCCTTGGATACTGCTCTCTGTAAGGTCACCAGTGACGTCATTATAACCGGTGTAATGGGTTCTATTCTGTCTTAGTCCTCTTTGACCTCTTAGGAATCGTCAACTCTATTGGTCGGATATTCCCAGTCCCACGTGGGGCTCATAGGCTAAGAGGGGACACCGGTATTGAATGCCCATTTTAAAGATGAAGAAAGAGAGGCACAGAGGAGTTGGGAGTTTCCCAAGTTCACACAGGAGGCAAGAGACAGAGTCAGGATTAAAATCCAGATCTCTTGAATCCCAGGCCTATGCTTTTTCCACTAGGCCATGTTGCTTCTCTTTCTCTGGCTTTTCGTCTGCCTCTCACGCCTTAACTATGAGTGTCCCTAATCCTCTGTTCTTCTTGCTTTTCCCTCACGCTCTCAGGGAGTTCATTTGCTCATTTGGCTTCAGATGCCAAAAACGACTCCCAAATCTACATCACTGCATAGATTAAAAATTATTTATATGTGCTCGTCTCCATATTATATAATACTTAAGGACAGGAACTGTGTCTTTGGATTGTGATGCACCCTATCAAGTTCTCAGTACAGATTTGAACACAGTACTCAGAACACAGCAAATACCACTGGTTAACTGATCCATCCTCATTTCCTTCTCTCCCTCCACCCCCCACTTTCTTTCATTCGTTCAGTCGTATTGATTGAGCGCTTACTGTGGACAGAGCATTGTACTAAGCACTAGGAAAGTACAATTCAGCAATGAAGAGAGACAATCCCTGCCCACACCGGGCTTAGAGTCTAGAAGGGTCCCTCCTTCTCCCCCAACATTTCTCTCTGTGTAAACATTGACTTCAGGGCAAACTCTCTTACAAATCCTCTTTATTGGGACAAGAAAGCAAAGCCTAAATTTGCAAACGTACCCGCAAAACTAGTGTACTCTTCCCCTCAAAGGCAGGGGCCCTAGCTTTCTTGAATTGATTCTCTTTCTCACCTAAAATTCATCTACCACAGAGTTCTTCAGGTTAACTTCAGCCCAGCTGGTGATGAATGACTTGGCTGGAGATGAATTGGGATCATATCAACCTGAGAAGACACTTGATAGGAAAAAAAATGAGAGGTGAGAAAAGCATTAAAAGAAAAAAAGGCACAAAGATTTTCCCAGCTCAAGATAAAGTAATCCTTTTAAAAATGAAAATACGCATCCTGAGAAATAACAAGGAAGAGCCGATGAACGGTGGATGGAAGGAGCTGACTGCATCACAAGCACGGACGAAATCCACACCAGGTGGGGGAATGATTAGAAGGCAAACATGGGGTTAAACTCTAGGTGGAACAGGATGGGGGCAAATGTTCTGTAGGAAGCAACCTCAATGCAAACAATGTCCCAGTAGAGGAAAAGGCTAATGGAAAATACCAAAAAGAGGATTCTGAAGAATGCCAAGAGAAAATCAAAATCCCTCCAACCTTCCAGGCAAGGAATCCAGAAGCCCATAGAGTAATCTCAGGCTTATGTTGCTTCAGAAATGCACGGAGAGCTGCGGAGTGGTGATTTCTGTATTGAGGGACTGAAAGAGCAATCGTCTTCAGAGAGAGGAACTGGAGTTAAAGGCATGAAATACGCAATCGATCAATCAGTGATGGTATTTATTGAGTGCTTACTGTGTGAAGAGTACTGTACTAAGCTCCTGGGAGAGTGCACTCTAATAGAGCTGGTAGACACACACGGGATCCAAACGAGCACTGACATAGGAGTCAGAAGAACCTGGTTTCCTAACCCGGACTGCCCCTTGTCTGCTGTGTGACCTTGGGCCAGGCACTACACTTGTCTGTGCCTCAGTTACATCACCTTTAAAATGGGATTAAGACTGTGAGCCCTATGTGGGATAGGGACCGTGTCTAACCTGAATTAACTTGTATCTACCCCAGTGCTTAATACAGTGCCTGGCACATAGTAAGCGCTTAACAAATATCTTTAAAAAAATACATCCAGTAGCTCCTTTAACTTGCCAACCTCTAAGATCACAGGGAAAGATGGAGATTGGGGGTCTTGATGAGTCATGGGGCTTCAGGAATTGGGTCATGTTTATGTGCGGGGATGAAGACAAGTGATCAGAAAGACTCTCCCTCACTTTTAGACTTTGGGAAGATGGGAGATGAAGACAGAGATCCAGTGGGCTAAGGAAGTGGCAAACACATAAACAAAATGGCGAGCATCGTTACCAGGCCAACTGTGGAAAAGGCTATCATTTGGGATGTATCTTGCAGTCCCACCCACGCTGTTCTTGCCCTCAGTAGCATCCTCTTTGAATTAGAAGGACAATTCAGGATCAACCCAAATTTGGAAAGTCAGATGGATGAATGTTTTTTAAGGTCTTGTCTTCAAATCACATTGTCCATGGGAGTGTATGTTTGAACCCCTCTCTGGAAAAGCCTTCTAGAAAGCATCCAGGGGCTCAGGATCTTGCCTTTTATTTCTTGTCTATTCCCCCCCCCCCCCAAACTTACTGCAATGTTCTGCACAATCTAGATACTCAACTTCTTACAACTGAAGTTAAAGTATTCAATCACCTTGCCCCCTCCCACCTCACCCCTCTGTTCTCCTACTACAACCCAGCCCACACACTTTGCTCTTCTAATGCCAACCTACTCACTGTACCTCCATCTCATCTATCTCGTCTCTGACTTCCCGCCAATGTCCTGCCTCGGGCCTGGAAGGCCCTCATTCGTTCATTCAGTAGTATTTATTGAGCGCTTACTATGTGCAGAGCACTGTACTAAGCGCTTGGAATGTACAATTCGGCAACAGATAGAGACGATCCCTGCCCATTGACGGGCTTACGGTCTAATCGGGGGAGACGGACAGACAAAAACAATAGCAATAAATAGAATCGAGGTGATGTACGTCTCATTAACAAAATAAATAGGGTAATAAAAATATATACAAGTGAGCGGACGAGCACAGTGCTGAGGGGAGGGAAAGGGAGAGGGGGAGGAGCAGAGGGAAAGGGGGTGGGAAAGGGGCTTAGCTGAGGGGAGGTGAAGGGGGAGTAGAGAGGCAGCAGAGGGAGCAGAGGGAAAAGGGGAAGCTCAGTGTGGGAAGGCCTCTTGGAGGAGGTGAGCTCTCAGTAGGGCTTTGAAGAGGGGAAGAGAATTAGTTTGGCGGAGGTGAGGAGGGAGGGCGTTCCAGGACAGTTGGAGGATGTGGCCCAGGGGTCGACAGCGGGATACCCTCTTCATATCCAACAGACAATTACTCTCCCCACCTTCAAAGCCTCATGCTCCAAGAGACCTTCCCTAATTCCTCATTTCCTTCTCTCCCACTCCCTTCTGCATCACCCTGCTTTGCTCCCTTTATTCATACTCCCTCTCAGCCCCACAGCAGTTGTGTACATATCCATATTAATTCATTTATATTAATGTCTGTCTGCCCCTCTAGACTGTAAGCTCTTTGTGGGCAGGGAATATGTCCGCTAAATTTCTATGTTGTACTCTCCCAAACACTTAATAGAGTGCTCTGCACACAGTAAACACTCAATTAATATGATTGATTGATCAACAGATAGCAACTGTTTGTTGAACAGGCCATCCCCAAATCTACCTCTTAACCCCATAATGTGGATTTATAGTTGACTTGGGAAGAGAGACCGTGCGTTCTTCTCCTGCTCCAACCCTGTGGAGAAATATAATCCACTGCTCCAAAACTACAGCCAGAAAGATGCTTGGGTGTGTTATCTAATGCCACCTAGCAATCCAGGGTCCAACTTGGACATAATTGAAAGTCTTTCTCTGTGAAATTTACTGCCAAATTCCCAGGCATTTTAACAATCCCGAGACTTAACATTCCCTAGGACTCTCCAGCTGCTGCAGTCATGGTTTTTTCTTATTTTATGGTATTTGTTAAGTGTTCTCTGTGTGCCGGGCACCATACTAGCGCTGGGGTCGATAAAAGCAAATCAGCCTGGACACAGTCCACGTCCTGCATGGGACTCACAGGCTCACAGTCTTAATCCTCATTTCCAGATGAGGCACAGAGAAGTTAAGCGACTTGCCCAAGGGCACCCAGCAGACAAGCGGCAGAGCTGGGATTAGAACCCAGGTCCTTCTGACGCCCAGGCCTCTGCTCTAGCCACTAGGCCACACTGCAACAGCAGCAGCTCAATGATCCTCTGATCCACTTTGTGTTCATCCTAACGGAGCAAGGAACTCCAGGCAGGGCAAATAGAGCAGCAGTAGATGGAATTCTAATTCCAGCCTCTGTCGCTTGGCTGCTGTGTGACCTTGCCTGCCTCAGTTCTCTCATCCGTAAAATGGGGATTCAATTCTAGTACTCCCTCCCTCTTAGCATGGGACGGAAACTGAGTCTGGTCTGATTATTTTGAATCCCCAGTGCTTGGCACACAGTATATGCTTAACAATTATTATTATTATCAAGGGGCTGGTACGGCCACCAGCTCACATGCAAAGCTGCATGATGACGGCAGGATAGGACGGGGACTGGAGACTGTCAGATGTGAAGGGGGAGGGAGTTCTAGGCAGGAGAGAAGTTGAGAGCAAGAGACCAATAGAGAGAGTTGAGAATGAGGTAGAGGAAAGCGATTGTTATTGGAAGAATGAAGGGTGAGAATGAGCAGCAGTGGGAGAGGAAGGAGGAGAAAGAAAATCGATTTGAGTGCTTACAGCGTAACCCTGAATAAAGATTAGTTCATTCCAACGGGGTGGACATTTTACCTCTCCCGCTGCTGCTATTTTACTCTATAGCAATCAATCAATCAATCCATCAATCATTCACATTTATTGAGCACTTACTGTGGGCAAGAGCACCGTACTATGCACTTGGGAGAGTACCGTGTAGCAGATTGTACTACAATTCTACTCCCTGCCCACAAACCGCTCACAGTTCTGTAGATCTACCACCGTTGCTAACTCTGGAAAGAGAGATCGAGAGAGAAAAACTGTGTGTGTGTATCTCCCTCTGCCCAGCACCTCCTAAGCAATTCATTTATTCATTCAATCCTATTTACTGAGCGCTTACTGTGTGTCAAGCACTGTACTAAGGTAATCACCGAGCACCATGGTAGGAATTTGGGAGCGAACCGTTGAGTGAGTAGAGACAATCCCTGCCTTCAGGGAATTTGCAGCGGAACAGAGGAGACAGCTGGCGAAACGAATTACAGGGAGTAGGACGGGTGAGGATTCAAATGACACAGTTGGGGAAAGATAGCGTGGGGAGAAGAGAGAGGAGTCATGGAAGGCTTCCTGGAGGAGGTGTGATTTCGGGGGAGAGTAGTGGTCTGTCAGGTGTGAAGTGGGAGGGAGTTCTAGGCGGGAGAGAGGTTGAGAGCAAGAGACCAATAGAGAGAGTTAAGAATGAGGTAAAGAGATTGCTATTGGAAGAACCAAGTGTGAGACCGAGCAGCGGTGGGAGAGGAAGGAGGAGAAAGAGAACCGATTTGAGTGCTTACAGTGTAACCCTGAATAAAGATTAGTTCATTCCAACGGGGTGTACATACGCACCCATGGTTGCAACACACACGCACACACACACACACACACAAACAGCAATGATTGGTAATTAAGGTTCAAGCCAGTGGAGCTTAAAGTCATTTTCTTGCCTGAAAAATGTCACAGGTGGGTAGAAGAAACGACAAGAACAGCAAAGTGGCTGAGGAGAAGGCGAGCACAACTGATGGATTCTTTCTTCAGTGGAATTCAGGTTAAATACCAGTTTGTCACAAATTGCGACTCAAGTGAAGAATAACCCTAATAATAATAGTGATAATGATTGCAGCATTTGTTAAGCACTTATTTCATGCCAAACACCACGCTAAGCACTGGGACACATCCTTTGCAAGCAGATGAGATATGGTTCCTTTCCCAAGTAGGGCTTCCAATCTAAGATGGGGGAGGAGAACCAGTATTTCCAGGGGCTTACTACAGTGTTTCACGTGTAATAAGTGCTCCATTAATTTATTGCTTGGTAGACTGATTGAGTTCAGCCCCATTTTTCAGAGTTTTTTAATGGCATTTGTTAAACTCTTACTATGTGCCAGGCAGTGTTCTGGGCACTGGGGTAGATCGGTTTGGACACAGTTCCTGTCCCACATGGGGCTCACATTCCCAATCCCCATTTTACAGATGAGGTAACTGAGGCCCAGAGAATCGAAGCGAATTGCCCAAGGTCACACGGCAGACAAGAGGCAGAGTGGGTTTAAAACCCAGATCCTTTTAACTCCCAGGCCCGTGCGCTATCGCCTAAGTCCTGCTGCTTCCCTCGGTTCACTTTGATCTATTATGGATGGAGAATGTTTGAGCTTTTATTAACTCTAATTCTGGATTAAGAGAATTGTAAATCTCAGGGAATATGTAGTGAGGTATTTTCAACCATGTGATGATTAAATCCCCGGCTCGGTAAGGCAGAACTCTTTCTAGAGAGCTATTAATAGTGTCCTGAACCATTTCTGAATTGAGAAAAGAGTAGGCCCTCGTGCTCAGAAGCCACTGGTGCTTGAAACAGACTAATGAACCATCCCGAATGCCGTATCTAGACTGTAAACTCGTTGTGGGCACTGCCTACCACCTCTGTAGCACTGTAATAATGATAATAATAATTGTAATATTTTTTAAGCCCTTACTATGTGACGGGCACGGTACTAAGCGATGAGGCGGGTGCAGGTAAATCAAGCTGAACCAAGTCCCCTGTTCCACAAGGGGCTCACATTCTTAATCTGCATTTTACAGATGAGGTAACTGAAGCCCAGAGAAGTGAAGTCACTTGCCCAGGGTTACACAGAAGACAAGTGGCAGAGCCAGAATTAGAACTCAGATCTTTTTGATGCCCAGACCCCACTATCCACTGGGTCATACTGCTCGCTCCGCACCAAGTGCTCATTAAATATGATCGATTGGTGCATTGAGCCGCTTGGATAGTGGTCCCTCCAGGATGGCGGTGCCTGAGGGACAGGAGGACCGACGGGGATAAGGAACTCAGACTCAAATCCCTCTCCGAATGTTCGTCACTTTTCTTAGGCTAAATGAATTCAGAAGCAGCTTAAAAGCCTGTACGTTCATAGCACACATTAGTCAGAGGAGTCTGAAAAGGCCTCTGAGTGTCCTTTAGGAGACCACCAAGGTGATACAGTTGGCCGTCACCCCATTTTACGATTGGAAAACCGAGGCATCTCCAATTTAGGCACTTGATCTTTCACCTCACAACTCCCATAATAATTACTGTGGTATTTGCTAAGCAATCAATATGTATCAAACCGAGTAGACATCAAGATAATCAAGTCAGGCATGGTCCCTGTCCTGTATGGAGCTCACAGTTCAATCAGAAGTGGACATGAGTATTCATCCCTGTTTTACACCTGAGGAGACTGCAGAGCAGTTAAGTGACAGGCCCAAGGTCACCAAGCAGACAAGTGGTAGAGCAGGTTTTAGAACCCAGATCCTCTAACTCCCAGGCCCGTAGGCTTTCCATCGGCCAAGATACATCTCCTCTGATGTTCTGGACATTAGACTTTCTCCCTTTTCCGATGGGAATTCTCTTCTCGGAGCCTTTGATGGGAATAATCCGTTTGGGAATGCAAAGGGCGATGTTATAACAGAAAGTCGATTCAGAACTCTGTTCTAGAAATGAGGAGCCCTTTTCAGAATATTCAGTTCAATATCTGTGCCATTGAAACCGAATTACAATTCACGGCCCAAGAAAAGATAGAGCCACAATCTCCATTTTAAAGACACGAATGAATTAAATAATGAGTAGAAATAATGTAGAATGAACTTTATAAGTTTGAATCCTTCTGAATGTTTATTCATTCTCTCTTGGAATAGATCTTGTTGCCTAGAGTACTCTTTTATTATTGATGATGGTATCTCAACCATTTTTAATAAGAAATATCACTTTAAAAAAACACAAAAGGGCAGATAAATAAAACTCATCGTGTCCCTCCGTCTTTTACTGAAAGGGAATCTGTAAAGTGAAAAATCGGTAGAATAAGAATCTGAGTTCCTAGATTTATGTTCAGCACAGGTGCCAGAGAAACATAATTAACAATATCTCATCACAGAGTTCTCAAAAGAAGCTGTTGTACTGTTCATATCGGGAGTACCGCCCACTTTGATAGCAGTTCGGTAGTTATCCGAAAGCATCCATTGGGAAAAATTGGCAAACATTTCAACTGAAGTTGGGAGACGTGGGATAAATAGGCACCCACTCTGAATAGCTCCAGCCTCAGTGGATTTTGGAGGAGAAGACTAATTATAAAGGAAGAGTTTTGATTCGATATATGAGCTTGATTGAGAATGTTGAGTTTTCTGTGTACTAGAATCTAACAAAATATGCTGAGAGAGAGGATCATCGGATTTTGGAATCCACAAGTACTTAGAACCAATATACCTGCATTCCCTTGACTGTAAATCAATAATGGTAATAATAATAATAATATTTGTTAAGCATTTACTATTTGCAAAGCACTGTACTAAGCACTGGGGTAGACACAAGATAAGCAGGTCCCACTTGGGTCTCACAGCCTAAGGGGAAGAAAGAATGAATCCCCATTTTGCGGATGTGGGAACTGAGGCGTGGAAAGATAAGTGACATGACCGATGTCACACTGCAGACAAGTGGTGGGGTTGGAATTAGAACCCAGGATGTCTGATTCTTAGGCCTGTACTCTTTCCACTAGGCTAGGCATTTTTTATGGTATTTTTTTAAGCGCTTACTATGTTCCAGGCACTGTACTAACCGTTGCTTCTCGATACAAAATAACTAACTGACAACAGGAAAGTTGTTGACATCGATAGGGCCGGGAGAATGAACATTATCCAATTTACACTGGCTTTACCCAATCTGTGCCTCTAGATTTAGGTGTGGGGATGCTTATAAACTGTTTATGTGTGAGAAAACTCGTTGGGTTTTTTTCCACCATTTACTTCAGGTATTAAAAACCAAACACCAGAAGGAATTTGCTCAGATGAGAGAGATTCTTAGGTAGAGTTGATCCTTTTTTCTTGGAGTATTTTTCAGAGACGTTATAGAAAAACACACCAGGAACCAAATTGAAAAAACATAGTAAAGGCATGATAGATGTATTTTAACTTGATGGAAATTTTCCCGGTTCTCTACGCTTCTCCAGCCTGTGGTTCAATATCTCACAAAATGAGTTTCGCAAAAGCAGATTAATTCTATGAAACAGAGTTCAGCTTGTATCCCCCCAAAAGAAAGACAATAAATCACGACTTCTGGCATACTTTTGAAAGTGGGAACTTTTTCTTTCTAAAAAAAAAAAATTCTCACGGCATGGAAGGAAAAAGTGGCTATTGATGTTAACCAGAACAGAGAGAAGACAGCCCTGCCATTTAATTTCTTTTCAATGTAGCGGTAAAGATATAAAGGGCCAAGGTAGAAACTCAAAGGAAAACTTTGCTAAAAAGCTGCTAATTTGGGAAGTATAGCACAAAATTGTCAAGAGCATTTCCTGGCAGAATTGTATTGTCTTTCCACTGGTTTATCAAACAAGCCGCATGCACGTTTTGCCATGGAACGATGAAATCAATCAATCAATTGTATTTATTGAGCACTTACTGTGTGCAGAGCACTGAACGATATGCTTGGGCAAACACAACCCAACAGAGTCTGCCCATAACTAGCTTAGTCTGATAGTAATAATAATAATTCTGGTATTTGTTCAATGCTTACTATGTGCCAGGTTCCATACTAAGTGTTGGGGTGGATACAAGTAAACTGGGCTGAACAAGGTCCCTGTCCCACATGAGGCTCACAGTCTCATTCATTCATTCAATAGTATTTATTGAGCGCTTACTATGTGCAGAGCACTGTACTAAGCGCTTGGGATGAACAAGTCGGCAGCAGATAGAGACAGTCCCTGCCGTTTGACGGGCTTACGGTCTAATCGGGGGAGACGGACAGACGAGAACAATGGCAATAAATAGAATCGAGGGGAAGAACATCTCGTAAAAACAATGGCAACTAAATAGAATCGAGGCGATGTACATTTCATTAACAAAATAAATAGGGTAATGGAAATATATACAGTTGAGCGGACGAGTACAGTGCTGTGGGGATGGGAAGGGAGAGGTGGAGGAGCAGAGGGAAAAGGGGAAAAAGGGGGTTTAGCTGCGGAGAGGTAAAGGGGGGGTGGCAGAGGGAGTAGAGGGAGAAGAGGAGTCAGTCTGGGAAGGCCTCTTGGAGGAGGTGAGTTTGAAGTAGGGTTTTGAAGAACCTGGGAGTCAGAAGGTCAAGGATTCTAATCCCAACTCTACACTCTCGCACTCCACACGGATTTGAAAACTCCAATCACGGTCCCTTCTCTGGCTTCTCCTTTCTACTCTGAAATCTTCTGTCGGTTTTAGTCTAATCCTGATCCTTCTGATTCCGGCTACCTTCTCTTCGGGCAAATACCCAGTGCTACTTATAGCACAACGGAGTTTGCTTTTTCGTTCCGTTTTCTATGCCCTCTCTGACGATTGACTTCTCCCAATAGAGGGTATTATTCTCGAATCCCAGGAGATTTTTCCAGTCTCCGCCGGGCTCGCTAATTCCTTCAAATGTCACATGCTTCAGAAACCCCCGGTGCGCAAGTTTTGAAAACAGCAGCCAACTCAGCAGGTCTGTTGATGCCCCAGCAATAGATCGGGCGAGGCACCAAGCTAAGACCAAAAACCTAACGGCAAGAAAAAGGAGCTGAGTTTATTTGAAATTTCTGGCATTTGTTAAGCACATACTATTTGCCCCCGTGTGGGACGGGAACCGTGTCCGACCCGATTATCTTGTATCTACCCCAGCGCTTAGAACAGTGCCTGGCACCTAGTTAATGAGCTCAGATGCAGTCCCTGTCCCATATGGGGCCACGAACCTAAGGAGGGGGGAGTATGGGAATTGAATCTTCATTTTGCAGTCGAGGAAATTTAGACGTAGAGACGTTATGTGACTTGCCCAAAGTCACACAGCGGGCGGATGGTGGAGATTCTTGAGTTCCCAGGCCTAGTGCTCTACCCACTAAGCCACACGGCTTGCCATGGGTTCCTCTGTGAATGATATCTAACAAAAATGGTTCTCCCCATTTGAGAGCAGTCAAGGAGAGATGCTGATGAAATGCTATCTGGGATGATTTCAAGCCAGGAGCAGAGGCGACTAGAAGCTCCTTGTCCGCTGGGAACGTGTCTCTATAAACGACTAGAGCGTACTCTCCTAAGTTCTTAGTCCTGTCTAAGGATCGCACCTGGAGATTTTCCCGAAGTCTACCAGTCTCGACTATGGGAGGGAGAGTCGATCAGAGGCCTGTCCAGTCCATTCCCAGCTTGGGCAGCGGTTAGCGAGTGGAAGGCCATCTGCTACTAGTCGAAAATCATCTGGGCTGGGCAGCAGTGGCATGGGAGAGAGTCGAGGGGGAAGGCTCGAGTTTACTGTGTGGAAGGAGGCAATGAGAAGCCGCTTCCAGATTTTTACCACGGAAACTCTACGGATACACTACACGAACGATTGCAAGCGGAGGTGGGGCATTCCGGCAAAGATACGTCCACAGCGTCTCTACGGGTCGGAGACGGCTCGACGGCATAAGACAAGCATTTACTTACTGCAGTGCTCTGCAAATTGTAGGGGCTCGATAATTATGACCGACTGATAGTGTAGACGGTATATTAGTAATAGACTCTAAGCTCCTTGTGGGCAGGGTCTTTGGAAGAGATGAATTCTTGTCGTCTAGATTGTAAGTTCATTGGGGGGCAAGGGACGTGTCTATCCACTTTTTTACATTGTACTTTCCCAACACTTTAGTACAGTGCACACAGTAAGTGCTCTTTAAGTACGATTGATTAATTAAAAGTATTGATTAAGCACTTACCATGTGCAGAGTATTGTTTAAGCACTGGGAAAGAAGATAGAGGCGGGACTGTGGGCAGGAAATGTGTCTCTCTGTTGTATCGTACTCTTTCAAGCATTTAGTACAGAGCTTTGTGCTCCACAAGAGCTTAATAAATATGACTGAATGAAGAATGAATGACTCGGACCTGGACCCTGTCTCTCGAGAGGCTCACGATCCACGAGAGAGGCGTAAGCATTTAATGCAGTGCTCCGCAAACAGTAAGTGCTTAATGAATAGCATTGATTAATTCAATCGATTGATTGAATGTGTCTGCTGGTCCAGCATTACACCAATAATCAATCGATGCATGGTGTTTTTTAATGTTGGCCTTTGTTAAGCGCTTACTACGTGCCCAGCACTATTCTAAGCCCTGGGGTAGATACAGGGTCATCAGGTTGTCCCACATTAGAGCCTCACGTGGGACAACCTGATGACCCCGTATCTACCCCAGCGCTTAGAACGGTGCTCGGCACATAGTAAACGCTTAACAAATACCAACACCCACGTGAGGCTCACAATTAATCCCCATTTTACAGATGAGGGAACTGAGGCACAGAGAAGTTAAGTGACTTGCCCACAGTCGCACAGCTGACAAGGGGCAGAGCCTTTGAATGCTTCCTGTGTGCAGAGCACTGTACTACGTGCTTAGGAGAGTACAATGAAACAGAGTGCTACCCACGGTGAGTTTGCAGGCTAGAGGAGTAGGATTTATCTATTCCAAAGATCACTGGTTATTGTAGGACTTGAACAGCTAGGGAAGTTACCAACAAGACTCGGAAATTTGGGGGAAAAAAAAAAGAACAAAATTTGGGGTCTAAGCTGCCAAGCTAAAAAGGAAAGCGGTGTGGTCTAGTGGAAAAAGCAGAGGTCTGGGGGAGCAGAGGACCTGGGTTCTAATCCTGGCTCTACCACCTGCTTGCCGTGTGACCTTGGGCAAGTCGCTTCTCTATGCCTTCACTTCTTCATCTACAAAAAGGGGATTCCCTTCTCCTTAGACTGTGAGCCCCATGTGGGACACGGATTGTCCATCAATCGGTCAGTCAGTCCATCGCCTTTACTGAGCGCTTACTGTGAGCAGAACACTGTACTAAGCGCTTGGGAGAGTACAACAAACAGACACGTTCCCTGCCCACGATGAGCTTCCAGTCTAGATGGGGCGACAGTAGTAGAAATCAATAAATTACAGACTATAAATAAACAAAGTACAGCTTGTTTCTGTCCTATTTATCTTGTAGATATCCCAGTGTTCAGTACAGCATGGCTCATACAGTAAGTATTTAAACAAATACCTCAATTATTATGGACCTGCTTTGGTCCTAAAACATTCTTCCTCTCCTCTCTGCGAGAGCACGAGTCGATACTTAAATGTAACCTCAATTCAACAATGGAGAAACTCAAACCGAGCCGATCCGTGGCCACTTTTCTTTTTGCTTCATGAAGGAGGAGTACGTGCGGAGGTCGGGCCGGGGTGGGGAAGGGAGAGAAAGGTGTATTTTCTCCAACTTCAATTTTCTTATGCTATTTGAAGCGTGAAATCATTGAAGTTTGCTTTTCTGATTGTTCCATGTGTTCTATACACTCTCTCCTGGGAGGGAAATGGCAGTTCGGTGTTACAGCTGAATTGTAAAGTTATAAAAAGAAATCTCACCCACCTTCTTAACCCATCAGCACAGTGGTGACCGTGGAATAGGTTGAACTGGTTGTGAGCTTGAATGTTGTAGGGATCCTCTGTAATCACCATCCCGGTTTAAGCAATGAATTCCGAACCCCCTGGGGCCATTTAGCTTTTACGGAATCCTCAGATCTTGCCTTCCCTTCTGGTTCTTCTTGTGTCTTCGGAGTGTTAGACTGATCACTGAATCGACTGTATTTATTGTGCACTCACTGTGTGCAAAGCACGATACCAACGCAACAATCTGACAAAAACATTCCCTGCCCACAACGAGCTCACAGTCTCAAGGAGGAGACAGACATCAATAGGAATAAATCAATTACGTTAATGGACAACAGTGCTGCGGGGCTGGGACTGGGGATAAATAAAGGGAACAAATCAGGGTGATGCAGACGGGAGTGGAAGAAAAGAAAAAGCGGGCTAAGATCGATTTACTTTCAGATTTCTTCCCGAACTTCTCCGGTGTTGCTTACCCGGAGAAGGTGAACAGACTCTGTCCTTTCAACCCTGTTCGAGTTGGAGTCTTTGGAGAGCAGAGCTTTGTTTTGCAAGCTAAAGCGGTTTCCTTACAGTAGGCTTAGAGAGCACCCTTAAGGATTAACAACTGGATTTGGGAATGAGAAGAAAGCAGTGGAGGAAGTCAGATACAAGTCAAGAATCTCACACCCCGAGAAATCTACTCTCAGCTGGATCGATGCGACCTTCGGGAGCTGCTGGGTAGCTGGGAAGACAACCGCTTTGGTGGAAGCAGAAGGAACGTGGCCTGGGGAAAAGAGCGTGGGCCTGGGGGTCAGAGGACTCTGCCACTAGTCTGCTGTGTGACCTTGGGCAACTCATTTCACTTCTCTGTGCCTCAGTTACCTCTTGTGTAAAATGGGGATTGAGACTGTGAGCCCCTTGGGAGACATAGACTGTGACCAAACTGATTATGCTGTACCGTGAAGCGGGAGAAGTGTCTGCGAACTCTGTTGTATTGTACTCTCCCAAGCACTTAGTACAAGGAAGCGCTCCATTAATACCACTGATTGATTAATTGATTTGATCTACCCTAGTGCTTAGTACAGTGTCTGGCACATAGTAAGCGCTTAAAGAATACCATGAAAAATAAATATCATGAGATAGTGGCTCTCCCACTTTGGAAAATTCAAGCAGAGCGCGTAATTATTCCACATCTGACAGAGAAGCCGTGGTCAAATATTGAACTTCTGATTTGCTTTTTCCTAAGGAACGGAGGGTATCTCTCCTCAAACTTCAGGTTGTCCCACCTTGAAATAGCATATTTGTCCCTGGACCTTGAAATCATAGGGAGAGGTGGGAGATCTTAATAAAATCTGAGCATTTGGAACATTACACAATGAAATCTCCCGTGTGCAGTCCCTGCAGAAAATAGAAAATGTTTCAATAGGATGAAAATATGGGTGATGCGCTCCCGCCGATACCGTAGCTCCCAACTGTGTCTCCTTGCACGTATTTGAGTGGGTGCATCACTATTTATTATATTGGTATTTCAGGATGTTGGGAACCGTGTGAGCATCACCTGAAAGCTTTGGGTAATTGGAGAGAAATTGCTGTGGAACAAGCTGAAATGATCTGGGTGTGGGAGTGAAGGACGCTGGGGGATGAAGGGATGGAGAAAGCTTATTTTTTCTTTCTTCTGGTGTTTGTTAAACACTTACTATGTGTCAGGCACTGAACTAAGTCCTGGGGTAGATATAAACTGATCAGGTTGGAGGCAGTCCCTGTCCCGCACGGGGCTCACGGTCTAAGTATGAGGGACTAAACGCTGGGGAAGATATTCGATTCATCATTTCGATGTTACTTATCGAGCGCTTGCCGTGTGTAGTAGCCCTGTATTAAGAGTTTAAGAGAGTACAGCACAACAGAGTCGGTACAAATGTCCCCTGCCCACATCGAGCTTACGGTCTAGAGGTACAAGACAGTCGGGTCGGAGACCGTCTAAGTAGGAGGTAGAAGGGGGATTCTTCAGATGAAACTGAGGCACCAGTAAATAAAGTGAATTGTCCGAGGTCAAACGGCAGGCGAGTGTTGGAGTTGGGATTTGAACCCAGGTCTTTTGACACCCAGACCTGGCTTTTTTCACCAGGCCCCTCTAGACTGCAAGCTCCTCTCTATTCATTCATTCATTCAAGAGTGTCTATTGAGAAACAGCGTGGCTCAGTGGAAAGGGCCTGGGCTTCGGAGTCAGAGGACGTGGGTTCGACTCCCGGCTCCGCCACTTGTCAGCTGTGTGACTGTGGGCGAGTCACTTCACTTCTCTGGGCCTCAGTTACCTCATCTGTAAACTGGGGATTAACTGTGAGCCTCACGTGGGACAACCTGATCACCCTGTATCTATCCCAGCGCTTAGAACAGTGCTCTGCACATAGTAAGTGCTTAACAAATACCAACATTATCATTATTATTACTGAGGGCTTACTGTGTGCGCAGCACTATACTAAGCACTTGAGAGAGTGCAGTACAACAAAAGATAGATACATTCCCTGCTTACATTCAAAGTGCAATCTCACAGTGAGCAGGGAATGTGTCTTTTATACTGTTATGTTGTACTCTCTCAAGCACTTAATATAGATTTTTGCACGCCGTAGGAACTCAATAAATACGACTGATCTAATCGATCAACTACTCAATTGGCAATGATAGTACACTGTGTTAAGTACTGTACAGGTTTCCCTAAGCCCCATTTTCCTCTTCTCCCACTCCTTTCTGCATCACCTTGACTTGCTCCCTTTGTTCTTCCCCCATCCCAGCCCCACAGCACTTAGGTACATATCTGGAATATATCTATTCATATTAATATTTATATTAATATTAAGTCCCCCGCTTTAGACTGTGAGCTCATTGAGGGCAGGGAATGTGACTGTTTATTGTTATATTGTAGTCTCCCAAGTGCTTAGGTAGACTGAGCTCCCCTTTCCCTCTGCTCCCCCTCCTCTCCCCACCTCCCACCCTCTGCTCTTCCCCCTCCCCCTCCCATCAGCACTGTGCTCATTTGTACGTATTATTTATTTCCCTATTTATTTTGTTAATGAGGTGAATATCTCCTCCATTCTACTTATCCTGATGATGTCGTTTTGCTTTGTTCTGTTTTGCTCTGCTCTCTGTCTCCCCCGTTTAGGCCGTGAGCCCGTCAGTGAGCAGGGATGGTCTCTATCTGTTGCCGAATTGTCCATTCCAACCGCCTAGTACAGTGTTCTGCACATAGTAAACGCTCAATAAATGCTATTGAATGAATGAATGCTCTGCACACAGTAAGCGCTCAGTAAATACGATCGGATGAATGAATGAATTTCCATAAATTGGAGCTTCCGGGACAGCGAGTCAGAGGCTCTTTCTGGACCACAGGAGACGCCCGGTCTACAGAGGAGCGAGCCAGGCCAGGAACAATGGGAAAGAGGAAAAGAAAATGGGGTGAGTTAAACCACTTAAATTTCACCCAGTAAGGACAGCAACAGTTCCCTGCAGCCGGTGGAGGACGGATCTCAAAGCCCTCCGACGCCTCTGCCTCTAAGCAGGTCAAATTCAACACGGTCTTCTCCATCACACAAGCGTTGTAAAGGAGCTTCTCCATGCCTTGCTCTTTTCTTGGAAGGCGGGGTGAGATTCATCTCATGGCCTCAGAAGGGAGGGTGACCCCTGAAGAACCCAGAGAGACGGAGGAGCCCAGCCTGTTTCCTGCCCTCTCCCAGATCTTTTTTTTTTATATATAATGGTATCCGTTAATTTCTTATTATGCGCCGGGCACTGAACTAAGCACTGGGGAACATACAAGATAATCAATTGGGACACAGTCCATGTCCCACTTGGGGCTCCATCCCCACTTTCCAGAGAAGCAGCATGGCTCAGTGGGAAGAACCCGGGCTTGGGAGTCAGAGGTCACGGGTTTGAATCCCGGCTCTGCCACTCGTCAGCTGGGTGACTGTGGGCGAGTCACTTCGCTTCTCTGGGCCTCAGTTCCCTCATCTGTCAAATGGGGATGAAGACCGTGAGCCTCACATGGGCCAACCTGACTACCCTGTATCTACCGGCACTTAGAACGGTGCTCTGCACATAGTAGTCGCTTAAGAAATGCCAACATTATCATTATTATTACTTTCCAGATGAGATAACCGAGGCACAATGAAGTGAAGCGACTTGTCCAAGTGCCTGTGGCAGACAAGTTCATTCGTTTGTTCATTCAGTCGTATTTATTGAGCTCTCACCGGGAGAGCACTTGGGAGAGCACAGTACAACACTAAACAGACAGGCTTCCTGCCCCAAACTTGCTTATAGTCTAGAGGGGGAGACAGACATTAATATAAATAAATCAATTAGAGATGTACATAAGTGTTGTGGGTCTGGGGGCGGGGATTAATAAAGGGAGCTCGTCAGGGAGAAGCGAAAGGGAGTGGGAGAAGAGGACAGTAGGGCTTATTCAGGGAAGGCCTCAAGGGACAAAGCTGGCATTAGAATCCGGGTCTGACGCCCAGATCTGTGCCTTTTACACTAGGCCACTCCGCTTCCTCTCCATTTCTCTCATGTACATACACAGCAAACAGTGTGGTTGACGTTCTTAAACTCTCCCCATCGCTTTTATGTGGCAGAGATGAGCTCTGAATGACAGACCTTTTAGAAAAGGCCAGGAAAACAAGTTTTATGGGCCTAATTTAGCAGAATGGAACAATAAATGTGCTACATCCTTAAATCTTCCTCATATCCAGACTATCCCTTTCCTTTCTCTGTAATGACTCTTCTTGGAGATATCTGAAGTTCATTCAGTGAGATTTGTTCCCCACTGCCAGCCCCCAAAATGTCAGGCCAATCCCCTAAGTGGGAAACAGAGAAGAAGCGTGGTCTAGGGGCTAGAGCGTGAGTCAGGTAGTCAGAGGGACCGGGGTTCTAATCCCAGCTCTGCCATCTGTCTGCCGTGGGATCTCGGGCAAGTCCCTTAACTTCTCCGCGCCTCAGTTACCTCACCCGTAAAATGGGGATTAAGACCGTGAGCCTTAGTGGAACACAGACCGTGTCCAACCTGATCGTCTCGTATCTATCCCAACGCTTAGGAGGGCGCCCGGCACATAGTAAGTAGTTGACAAATACAAGAAAGAAAATAAAATCCTCTTCATTCTGAAGCCAGCGGAGTCTTCGATTTCCCACATTTTCCCATTCGTTTTAGAATCACCTGCGATGATTTGCATAATTCTCATCCTCTCACCCTCCGTAGATATTTTATGACAACGTACAACCCCCCCAATCTGTTTCCTGTTAGTGTCTCTCCAAGTGAAATCTGCCAAAACAGAACCAATTGGTGAGGTACCACTATAAACTCTGGTATAATTAGCTTCCTTTAAAAATGGCTGCTCCTAAATGGGATTATAGTCTGGAAATGATCTTGTTGCTATAGCAACCACCTCGAAAGCCACCCGGCATTGACAGTGCGGCAGCAAGCATTGCACCTGTGCATCATCATCATTTTGCTCTGTGGTTTATTGCTGCTACTCGGTGGATTTGATCGGGAGGGGGAAAGACTCTCCCCCACCCACCTTCCCCTCCAAGTAGCGACTCAGAGAAGATTAGCTGTTGTTTCAACTGTTCTGTCATACAGCGGGTCGCCCCAGAGGTGTTTCGTTTCCCCCTACTTTCTTCAGCAATTAAAGATTTAGGGAAGTGTTGGTGAGTTATCCCCGACACGCTTTAAAGGAAAACAATTCAGCAGTCGTCAAACTCCCCCAGCGAGGAAGCCTGGATGACCGGTGGCAAAGAAGAACTTGGAAACGATGGGAATGAAAGAAAGGAAACTCTTTGATGTTTCACCTCTCACTGCATCTTTTCCGGGAAATCCTCCTTATCCTCTCCTCCAAGAGGTCTTCCCTGACTAAGCCCCCCTTTCCTCTTCTCCCACTCCATTCTGCGTCACCCTGATTTGCTCCCTTTCTTCTTCCCCCCTCCCAGCCCCACAGCACTTATGTTCATGTCTGTGATTCCTTGATTTATATTGATGTCTGCTTCCCCCCTTCTTGACCGTAAGCTCATGTGGGCAGGGAATGCATCTTTCACTGCCATATTGCAACTGTTTATTGCCATCCAAGTCAAAAAAATCACCCAAAGGTGCAGTTTTCTCTTTGGTTGTTGGTTTTTTCTGGGTATCTGTTAAGCGCTTGCTACGTGCCGGGCCCTGTACTAAGTGCCGGAGTAGAGAGAAGCTAAATCGCTGATCCCAAATGGGGTTCACAGTCTCTATCCATATTTTTTAAACGAGGTAAGGGAAACACAGAGAAGTGGAATGACCTGCCCAAGGTGACACCGCAGCCACGTGGTGGAGCCGGGATTAGAACCCAGGTCTTTCTGACTCCCAGGCCCGGGCTCTATCCACTAGGCGACACTGCTCCCCATCGTTTAGAGAGCTCGACCAGTTACTCGGCTCGGGAAACGATGGGTTGGCATGGCTCATTCCCCAAACACTCCGAAGGAGGTGGGGAGTTTCAGGTCTTCGACCTTTACCTGGGGAACCTCAGCTGACAGATGGAGGAAAGATGACAAAGAGCAGCTCGAGACACGGTGATACATGACATTCTGAGATCATTAAGTTCTCATCTGAGCATTAAACGCGAACCCATAAAGCAGAAGGGAAATGGTGCGGAATGGAGGGAAGACATTGTTTCTTTCCCGTGTTTGAAATAGAATTCCCTGACAAGACATTTTAATTCTGAAATGTTTTAATTTAGATCTTCTGGTTAGTCACTGGAGTTATCAAATACCAAATGCTAATTAGATCATAAGGCTTATAGCTGGGCTGAAATGCCAAAAAATGAAAGGTTATGTAATCATCATGTAATAATAGTCTTTCCCCAGCCGGAGAACCTAACGGAATGGTTTTTCCCCAATGGAGGGATTTCTACCCGCTGGCCCCGGCGGCAAGGGATTCCAGCGATAGTTTGAGCTTCCGGAGTTTAGTGAGTGTTAGAGACTCCGGAATGGAAATGGAAATGGCAAGGGAACAGGCGCACGGCTCCATAAACTCCAAAGGGGTCCTTATTAACACTGTGACATTTTAATGTCACGTTTGAAAGAGCTTCAGAGTCATCCCAGAGCAGCAACTTGCATAGCCAACGTTTTGTTAAATCGGCACCGCGGAGGGCCACCGGTTGTTAAAATATATATCCGAGCCATCATTCGGTGGTATTTACTGAGTGCTTACACTGATGGTCTTTGTAAAGTGCTTACTGTGTGCCAGGCACTGTACTATAAGCGCTGGGGTGGACACGAGCAAATCAGGCTGGACGGTCTTTGTCCCGGGTAGGGCTGACAGCCTCGATCCCCATTTTCCATATGAGGTAACTGAGGCCCAGAGAAGTGAAGTGACTTGCCCAAGGTCACACAGCAGACAAGGGACAGAGCTGGGATGAGAACCCACGACCTCCTGACTCCCAGGCCTGTGATCTTTCCCCTAGGCCCCGCCGATAGCGTGCAAAATCCTGCGCTAAGCACTTGGGCGAGTACGACAGAGTAAGAAGACACGATTTCCGCCCTCTGGGAGCCCAGGTGTTTGCAAGGATGAGAGACATTCACTTGCCTTATCCCTGGCACTTGAAGAAACTGTCAGTCCTTGGGCATCGTCATGAGGGGGCACCCGCTATGGGAGGGGAGATGGAGCAGGGCACCCAAACATGTTTCCCCATCGGCTGTGGGAGGGGCGGACAAGATCGAGGAGGCCTGAGGAACCTTGGATAATCCTGCTTTTTCACTTGCAGGGGACCCCCAAAGAGGATTCATCACGGTGGCATTTTCCCAGAGTCCATCTGATGTGGTGTTTTGTCCTTGGCAGTTGGGAGGGAGACAATTCAGAAAGGACGTGATCCCTGCCCACAGGGAGCTTGCACTTTCATGGGAGAGACAGTGATGGTGGTCAAAATAGATAACTTGGGCAGATTATATCCACGGGTACTAAGGATGGACGTAAATAAGCTTCTGAGTAGCTGAGGTTGGATGGAGGGATGATAGAACTATAGGGTGGTGGGAAATTAATCGGGGAAAGCTTGTTGGGGGGACTCTAGAGGGGATTTGAAGGTGGGGAGGATGCGGTCTCTCTGATGCGAAGAAAGGGATAAGTACGAGATGGGGATACGACATGAGCAAGGGGAAGGAGGTGGGAGAATTTAGACAAGAGTTACTGGGTTTTTATGGTATTCATTAAATGCTTACTATGAGCCGGGCACTGGTCTAAGCACTGGGTAAATGCAAGCTAATCGGGTGGGATGCAGTTCATGTCCCACACGGACTCACAGTCTTAATCTCCATTTTACAGATGAGGTCACTGAGGCACGCATAAGTGAAACGATTTGCCCAAAGTAACACGGAGGACAAGTGGCGGAACCGGGATTAGAACTCTGGTCCTGGGACTCCTCTTTCCAATAGGCCACACTGCTTTTCAAACCTACCTCTCCCCCATTTAGATTGTGAGCCCCTCAGTGGGCAGGGATTGTCTCTATCGGTTGCCGAATTGTCCATTCCAAGCCCTTAGTCCGGTGCTCTGCACGTAGTAAGCGCTCAATAAATACTATTGAATGAATGAAACCCCGTAATCAATCCAGAAAGGCAAAGTGTATTGTGATATCTCCTCCAGGAAGCCTTCCCTGATTGACCTCTCATCATCCCACCCTATCTCCCCTACTTCTCCCTCTTTAGCACATCCCTGTCTCCTAAGCATGAGAAGCGACGTGGCCTACTGGAAAGAGCCCTGGTCTGGGAGTCAGAGGAGCCGGGGTTCTAATTCATTCATTCAATAGTATTCACTGAGCGCTTACTATGGGCAGAGCACTGTACTGAGCCCTTGGAGTGTACAATTCAGCAACAGATAGAGACCATCCCGGCCCAAGAACGGGCTCACAGTCTAAACGGGGGAGTCGGAAAGCAAAACAAAACAGAACAAGACAAGCAGTCTAGCGCAGACATCATCAAGATAAATAGAATCATAGAGATATGCACATCATTAACAAAATAAATAGGGTAATAAATGATATATAGAAATATGCACATTGCTGAGGGGTTGGGAAGGGGGAAGAGCAGAGGGCTCTGCTACTTACCTACTGAATGACCTTGGGTTAGTCACTTCACTTCTCTGTGCCTCAATCCCCTCATCTGCCAAATGGAGATTACCGCATCATAGAACGGACGACCCCCCCCCCCCAAGTTTGTGATCATCACGCTAACATCTCCATTTTAAGGAATGGACCAATGTCACGGGTCAAAGGTCAACACCAAGATGCCGTAATCGGTGGTGACCTCTGACCCCGGACGCAGACCTCCCTACGCCGTCATTCTGTAACTGGAAATCATTTTCACCTAATGAAGCTGTTTCCATTAGTCGGGACCGTTACAGATGAACTTCGTCGGGATCGATCCGTGATGCTCTGTACCGACCTAGATGGAGTTCTCCCATAATATAAATCTGACATAAATCTGACTGAGCGTGGGGGGGGGGGGCGGTTACCGAGCCGAAGTGCCTCGCTTTCTTCTTCTGGATTACCCTAGTGCTGAGAACACCGCCCTTCACCAAGAGTCTCGCCTTACGCCGTCGAGTCGTCTCCGACCCGTAGCGACACCACGGACGCATCTCTCCCAGAACGCCCCGCTCTCCATCGGCAGTCGTCCCGGTAGTGGATCCGTAGAGTTTTCTTGGTAAAAATCCACAAGCGGTTTACCCTTGCCTCCTTCCGTGCAGTGAACTCGAGTCCCCTCCCTCGACTGTCTCCCAGGCCGCTGCTGCCCGGCGCGGGTGAGTTAGAGTAATCGATAAATATTACCACTCCTCTTGTTATTACCCCCATTACTATCACGACTATCGCTTCTACCTGAAAAGGTTTGTTCGCTGCGGATCGAGGGGGACTCTGAACGTGTTTCTAATTGTGTTGTACTCTCTCGAGTGCTCAGCGCAGTGCTCTCAGTGGAAAGGGCACGGGCTCGGGAGTCAGAGGGCATGAGTTCGAATCCCGGCTCTGCCACTTAGCTGTGGGACCGTGGGCAAGTCGCTTCACTTCTCTGTGCCTCAGTTCCCTCATCTGTAAAATGGGGATTAGCTGGGAGCCTCACGTGGGACGACCTGATTCCCCTGTATCTCCCCCAGCGCTGAGAACAGTGCTCGGCACATAGTAAGCGCTTAACAAATGCCAACATTATTATTATATACACAAGTGCTATAGGGCAGGGAGGGGGGTAGAGCAGAGGGAGGGAGTCGGGGTGATGGGAAGGGGAGGAGGAGCAGAGGAAACGGGGGGGCCCAGTCTGGGAAGGCCTCCTGGAGGAGGTGAGCTCTCCGTAGGGCTTCGAAAGGGGGAAGAGAGCTAGTTGGGAGGAGGTGAGGAGGGAGGCCGTTCCAGGACAGCGGGAGGACGTGGGCCGGGGGTCGACGGCGGGATAGACGTGAACGGGGGACGGTGAGGAGGTGGGCGGCGGAGGAGCGGAGTGTACGGGGCGGGCGGTAGAAGGAGAGAAGGGAGGTGAGATAGGAGGGGGCAAGGGGATGGAGAGCTCTGAAGCCAAGAGCGAGAAGCGGAGTGGCCTAACGGAAGGAGCACGGGCCTGGGAGCCGTCTAGACAGTAAGCCCGTTGAGGACAAGGATCGTCTCTCTTTATTGCTCTCTTCTACTTTCCCAGTGCTTAGCATGGTGCTCTGCACACAGTAAGTGCTCAAAAAATACGACCGAATGAATGAATGAGCCGGAAGCACTGGGCTGTGATTCCAGTCCTATAACTGTCTGCTCTGGACGAGTCGCTTCAGGTCTTTGGGCCTCAGCTTACTCATCCCCAAAATGGGGAGAAGAGCCTCATGGGGGAGAGAACCGGGACTGATCTGTTCATATGATCTCTCCCCTAGTTCTTAGCCCAGCGGTGAGCGCACAGTAAGCGCCTAATAAATACGACAGTTGTCACGATGACGGAGAGCCACTCCGAACGTGCTCTGCGAAATCTCCCTGAGAGCCGCCCTCCAAGGAATAGCAACGCCGCGATCGTGAGATGCCTCTGTCAATCTTTATGTGTTAGACGGTGACTTTACCGTCGGGTGGCCGGAGTGAATCCACGGGGGTGTGGCTAAAAATACGTCACTGACGTGTTACACACGCTCCTCTAGAATTATTCATCTTCAATCAGTCAGCTGATCATATTTATTAAGCGCTTACTGTGTGCTAAGCACTAGCGTGGCTCCGCAGAAAGAGCCCGGGCTTGGGAGTCAGAGGTCATCGGTTCGAATCCCGACTCTGCCACTTGTCAGCTGTGTGACTGTGGGCAAGTCACTTCACTTCTCCGGGCCTCGGTGGCCTCGTCTGTAAAGTGGGGCTGAAGACCGGGAGCCTCACGTGGGACGACCTGATGACCCTGTACTTACCCCAGCGCTTAGAACGGTGCTCTGCACATAGTGCGCGCTTAACAAATACCGATGTTGTTATTATTATTACTAACGCTTGGGAGAGTACGATATAACAATATAAGACACATTCCCTGCCCACAGCGAGCTTACAGTCTAGAGTGAGGCAAGCAGCATGGCCTAGTGGCTAGAGCTGGGGCCTGGGAGTCAGAAGGACCTGGGTTCTAGTCCCTGCCTCATGTGGGACAAGGACTGATTTGCCTGCATCCATCCCAGTGCTTAGTACGGTGTCCGGCGCATAGTAAATGCTTAACGGATACCGTTTGGAAAAAAAAAAAACACAGCTTTTCTCTCCATCCCTCCGCTCTCTCCCCGCTACCCGCCAAGCAAGTTGCTCAAAAAGTCTATAAATACCATCGATCGACGTATTGAAGCCTTCTGAGCCTGTGATTCCCCTAGGCTGTAAGTTCATTGTATGCAGGGAATGTGTCTCCCAACCCTGGGATATCGTACTCTCACGGGCACTTGGTACAGTGCTCCGAACCCAGCACCTGCTCGATAAATAGGATCGATTCCTCCCACTGACATCTAGACTGACGCAGCTGGCCATCTAAGTCTCCGAAACACTAAGGAAGACAAATTCGTACTGGTCCACTCCCGGGCTACCTCTCCCTAATCTGTAAAAACTCCCCTTCTGCGTTGAAGATACTGCGTTTCAAACATCGAATCGAATATTGTTTGAAAGAGGTCGGGACAGGTAGCGCACCGGGCCCTCGTTTGAAAAAATCCTGAAATATCTAACAGCTCCATATTTATCGCTGAAACTCCCCTGCAACATTTTATTTAGCCTCTGTATTTCACCGACGTTCCCTGCTGGAGAATCACTAACTAGAGAAATCGCTTCCCCGACCCCGGGCTTTACGGCGCCCGCACGTCAACTGAGTCGTCCGAAGGTGAGCCGCTTCTCTTTCAAGGTTCTCTTTGGTTTGTCTAACAGGCTTTTCTGATTTCTAGAAGTGTTGTAGGACGCGAAGGGTGCCGTAGCGTAAGCTGACTAGCAGATCTTTCCCGCTACGAAGCCGCCTCTGTATTAGACCCAGTGAGTTCACCCCGCCCTCACCCCCCGGAGCATTCATTCATTCAATAGTATTTACTGAGCGCTTACTATGCGCAGAGCACTGGACTAAGCGCTTGGAATGTACACGTCGGCAACAGAGCACTTATAATAATGATAATGCTGGCATTTGTTAAGCGCTCACTATGTGCAGAGCACCGTTCTAAGCGCTGGGGGATACAAGGTGATCAGGTTGCCCCACGTGGGGCTCACAATCAATCCCCATTTTACAGATGAGGTAACTGAGGCACGGAGAAGTGAAGTGACTTGCCCAAAGTCACACAGCTGGCAAGTGGCGGAGCCAGGATTCGAACCCATGACCTCTGACTCCCAAGCCCCGGCTCTTTCCACCGAGCCACGCTGACAAATAAGGAAAACGTTAGCATTATTATTATCGGATTGTACGATACCTAGGACAGAGCTCGATGCCCACAGGAAGTCTAAGAGGGTAACATAATTATTGTTAATAAATTCCAGCCACACACAGAAGAGTGAGTGCAAGAGGAACTGGATATTTTCTCCACAACTGAAAGGCCTCACTGGGGTTTGCGACAGGCGCGCTCGATCCACATAACCGAGTTCTTGGATCTTCACGGCCCATGAGCGGCAGAGTGGCCTGGGAGTCGGAGGACCCGGATTCGAATCCCGGCCCCGTCATGGTCTTGCTGTGTGACCTGGGGCAAGTCACCTAACTTCCCTGTGCCGCGGTTACCTCATCTGTCAAATAGGGATTCAATAACTGTTCTCCCTCCTACTTAGGCTGTGGGTCCCGTAGGGGACGGGGACCGTTTGACCTGATTATCTTTTATCCTCCTCAGCGCTCAGACCGGTGCTTGACACATAGTAAGGGCTTAACAACCACAATCACTACAAGCATCGGAACCCGGGGACTCGAGCCATCGATTAGACCGTGAGCCCGTCACTGGGCGGGATTGTCTCTATCTGTTGCCGGACTGTCCATTCCGAGCGCTCAGTACAGTGCTCTGCACATAGTAAGCGCTCAATAAATACTATCGAATGAATAAATGAATCTTCCATTTTGTCGGCTCTCAGTTCCAGATTACGATGGAGCTTGCTGTCTCATGTCGCCCGAAACGACGGAAGGGCACACACTTCTATTACTCCAGGCTCCCAGCCCAGTACTCTGTGCCTAGAACGCGCTCAGTACAGAGGAGAGCACTGTACATAGTAAGTAGTTGCCCAGTACAGTGCTCAGGGGTCCGACAAGTGAGTCAACTGAGGCCCAGAAAGGTCACGTGCTTTTGCCCAAGACCCAACCGCGGGCAAATGGCAGAGGCGGGCCATGTCGATCAATCAACCAACGGCATCTGTGGAGCGCTTACTATGTGCAGGGCACCGTACCGAGCGATTCCGGACTCCTGAATTTCAGGCCGCTGCTCCTTCCGGAAGGCCATGTTGCTGCTGCATACTTGCTGTGTGACTTTAGGCAAGTCACTTCACGTTTCTGTAAAATGGGGATTAAATCCCTGTTCTCCCTCCCCGAGAAGCAGCGTGGCTCAGTAGAAAGAGCCCGGGCTTGGGAGTCAGAGGTCGTGGGTTCTAATCCCGGCTCCGCCACTCGTCAGCTGGGTGACTTTGGGCAAGTCACTTAACCTCTCTGGGCCTCAGTCGCCTCCTCTGTAAAATGGGGATTAAGACTGTGAGCCCCACGTGGGACAACCTGATTACCTTGTATTTCCCCCCAGCGCTTAGAACAGTGCTTGGCACATAGCAAGCGCTTAACAAATGCCATCATCATCATCATCCGTGAGCCCCGAGGGGCACAGGGCCTGGGTCTCATCTTGGATCTACCCCTTGCGCTTAGTACAGAGCTTGGCACATAGCAGGCGCTCAACAAATATCACGATCATTATTACCACTACCGAAATAGTAGTCCGCGATGCAGAATGATGGAACTGAACCCCGGCCCACGGGAAAACTATTCAAGGCTGCCGTGTGACCTTGGGTGAGTCACTTTACTTCTCTGTGCCTCAGTAAGCTCATCTGTAAACTGGGGATAGAGTCTGTAAGCCTCCCTTGGGACGGGGACTGTGCCCAACCTGATTTGCTTAGATCCACCCCAGCATTTAGTACAGTGTCTGGCACACAGTAAGCACTGAAATACCACAAAAAATGATTATCATTAGAAGGACTCGGGGTCATCTTTACAGGGTTTAGGCTGCCCCTTTGTTCCAGAGCCCCTCGCTCACCTCCCTAAACTGGGAAAAAGACTGTGGGCTCCCAAAATTTGCTGCGAGGTGAGGATGCAGTCGATGCAAACATGAACCTTCCCCAGCCAGAAATGAATGTTTATCGGCGAGACAACAGGGAGCCCTTGCCAAATATAAAGTGGATATAACTTTTTTATGGGGGCTTAATTCAAATTCCAATAGGGTTTGATGAAAAACAGAGAACGAGAATGCTATTGGCCCAGAAGTTCCACACTGCGAACTGAGGAGAAGGAAAAGGCTACCAATACCCAGACAGCTGTCGAATCAGTTCAATGCCAGAAATGTTCACATTTAATCACCCTGGGGGATGATTCCCTTTGTTAGGAGCATAAAAGTCCGATAATTCATGTGCCAGGTGAAGGCTCGCTCCCCACTACTGGGGAGGTGGTGGTGTGATCACTCTTTCAGGGTTAAATGTATTTATTCTGGGGAAACGACTTGCTCTTAATTATTATTGTGGGCAAGGGACCGATTATTTCTTTTTCTTTTTTCTTTTTTTTTTTGCCAGAATCATCCTGTGAATTTTCACCTGAAGCCGAGGAAGGTTCCAGAGCCCAGCACCTCTGCCATTTGCTGCCTTCCCAGCTGGGCTCCGTGGGACGTAGGCTTTGTTCCGTTTAAGGGGACGGAGCGGGTCCGGCTCCTCGGATGCCGTGTGGCCGGATCCACGCTGACACGAGTGTCCGGGAAAAACCGGCCGCGTCCTCTGCTCTTTGACGGAAGCCACTTTCCGTTCTTCATCTGTTGTTGTTTTTAATGGTATTTACCAAGCCCTTCCTACGTGTCAAGCACTGTACTAAGCGCTGGGGTCCATACAAGTTCATCAGGCCGGATACAGTCACTATCCCACATGGGGGTCCCCATCTAAGTAGGAGGGAGAACACTCAGTCGGTCGGTATTTATTGAGCGCTTACTACGTGCAGAGCGCTTGGGAGAGTACATTACAACACTATAAAAGATACATTCCCTCCCCTCTCCCTCCACCCCCCCTTCACCTCCTCTCGGCTAAGCCCTCTTTTCCCCCCTTTCCCTCTGCTCTTCCCCCCCTCCCTTCCCCTCCCCTCAGCACTGTGCTCGTTCGCTCAATTATATATATTTTCATTACCCTATTTATTTTGTTAATGAGATGTACATCGCCTTGATTCTATTTATTGCTATTCTTTTAATGAGATGTTCATCCCCTCGATTCTATCTATTGCTACTGCTCTCGTCCGTCCGTCTCCCCCGATTAGACCGTAAGCCCGTCGATGGGCGGGGACCGTCTCTATCTGTTGCCGATTTGTCCATTCCAAGCGCTTAGTACGGTGCTCTGAACATAGTAAGCGCTCAATAAATACTACTGAATGAATGAACACCCACACTGAGCTTACAGTCTAAAGGAGAACAGTCACATGTAGTACAGATACTGAGTCCCCATTTTGCAGTTGAGGAAACTGAAGCCCAGAGATGTGAAGTGATTTGCCCAAGGTCTCACAGCAGGCAAGTGGCAGAGCTGGGATTAGAACCCCGGTCTTCTGACTCTGTTCCCGATTTGTCCGTTCCAAGCGCTTAGTACGGTGCTCTGCACATAGTGAGCGCTCGATAAATACTATTAAATGAATAAATGACTCCCAGGCCTGTGCTTCATCCACGGCACTGCGGATAAACGGGATTTCGGAAAAAGCCCCGGCATCAAAATGGCCGGTTCAAGGAGGAATTTTTTTGAAATGGTATTTCCAAATTCCAGTGGGGTTTGACGAAAAACAGAGAGAGAGAATGCTATTGGCCCAGAAGTTCCACACCGCGAAGCGAGGAGAAGGAAAAGGCTACTTGCTATGTGCCGGGCATGATAGTAGATGCCAGCTAATCAGGTTGGACACGGACCGGGTCACACATGGGGCTCGCAGACTTAATCCCCATTTTAGAGATGAGGTAACTGGGGCACGGAGAAGTGGAGCGAACTATCCGAGGTGACACAGCAGTCGAGTGGCAGAGCCAGATCTAGATCCTGGGTCCTTCTCTCGGACCAAGGCCCTCTAGGCCAGGCTGCTTCACATCCGAACAGTACGTTCCGGCTACACGTTCAAAGAACGCCAGCTACTGCGGCACTAATGAGAAGTTAAGCCACTTGGCAAAGATCTCGCTTTTATCGTCGTTCTGACTGTCGTATCCGTCGAGCCTTTACTCTTCGCCAAGATCTGGGGTAGCTTCAGTGCAGTCGGATGAGATGAAATCCCATGTGAGGGGGAGAGCAGGTATCTAATCCCCATTTAAAAATCGACCCATCCATCGTATCTAGCGAGCGCCCACCGTGTACGAAGCACTGTCCTAAGCACTCGGGAGAGTACGGTACCAAAGAATTGGTAGACACGTTTCCCGCCCACAGTGAATTGACAGTCTAGGGGAGGAGACGGGCCCTAATATAAGTAAATACATTACAGATATCCAGTCGGTTGAGGAAACTGAGGTAACAGAAAAGTTAAGTTAGTCGCCCAGTGTCTTCCAGCCGGCGAGCGGTGGAGCGAGGATTCGATCTCAGGGCTGCCGATATCACTTGTATACGGCTGTGTTATCCTTCCAATTCAACGGGCTCCACTCAGAATCGAAAGTCTCTGGGACATTTATGTAGCGGCGTATTCCGATGACCGTGTCTTGGAGGCCCATATCCAAAAAACCAGGAAAATAACTGCGACCTCTTTCCCAGGAGTCAGCAGAGGGCAATAAGGTGGATAATCGTGGCCTAGCGGATAGAGCACGGACCTGGGAATCAGAAAGACCTGGGTTTTAATTTTGGCTCCGCCACTTGTTGCTGCGTGCCCTGGGGCAAGTCTCTGTGCCTCAGTTAACTCATCTGTAAAATAGGGATAATACTGGGGAACCCCATGTGGGTCAGGGACGGTGTCCAACCTGGTTAGGGTGTAGCCACCTCAGCGTGTAGTACGGTGCCTGTCACATAGTAAGTGCTTAATGAATATTATCATTGTTATTATTATTATAAGCCTGAAGAAAATGGAGGTTACTTATTAGCCTCCACCCTGGAAGCCCCGCTCCATTCAGTGGTTTTCATCAGCAGTAAAGAACTTATTACCGTCGATTTAATCCTACCAAGGAAATATACTCTCCAACAACACATGGATAGAAAACTTGCTTTTAGGGAGCTAAAATGCCACCGATGTCAATCAATCCATCGGTCATTGGTATTTATTGAGCATTTACTATGGGCAGAGCACTGTACTAAGCAGCGTGGCTTAGTGGAAAGGGCTTGGGAGTCATAGGACGTGGGTTCTAATCCTGGCTCCCTTGTCAGCTGTGTGACTGTGGGCGAGTCACTTCACTTCTCTGTGCCTCAGTTCCCTCATCTGTAAAATGGAGACGAAGACTGTGAGCCCCACGTGGGACAACCTGATTACTTTGTATATACCCCAGGGCTTAGAACGGTGCTTGACACATAGTAGCATTTAACAAATACCATAATTATTATTAATAAAAGAATTAGAAAAATATTCATTAATTCAATCCTTCAATTGACTTGATTGAGCACTTACCGTGTACAGACCACTGTACTAAGCGCTTGGGAGAGTACAGTAGAACAATAAACAGACACATTCCCTGCCCACAAGAAGCTTGACCCTGCCCATAACAAGTTGGCAGTCCAGAGGGGGAGTAATTTAAGAGAAGCAGCGTGGCTCAGTGAAAAGCGCCCGGGCTTGGGAATCAGAGGTCATGGGTTCGAATCCCGGCTCTGCCACTTGGCAGCTGTGTGACTGTGGGCGAGTCACTTCACTTCTCTGGGCCTCAGGAACTGTAAAATGAGGATTAACTGTGAGCCTCACGTGGCACGACCTGATGACCCTGTATCTCCCCCAGCGCTTAGAACAGTGCTCTGCACACAGTAAGCACTTAAATACCAACATTATTAATTTCTTCTGGAAGATTGACAGACATCAAAGGGATAACCAGGGATATCCAGATTCAAAATAATCATATAATCAATTATTTAATCATAATAAATGGTATTTGTTAAGCGCTTACTATACGCAGAGCACTGTTCTAAGCGCTGGGGGAGATGCGGGGTCATCAGGTTGTCCCACGTGGGGCCCACAGTCTTCACCCCCATTTTCCAGATGAGGGAACTGAGGCTCAGAGAAGTGAAGTGATTCGCCCCCCCCAGTCACACAGCTGACAAGTGGCAGAGCCGGGATTCGAACCCATGACCTCTGACTCCCAAGCCCGGGCTCTTTCCACTGAGCCACGCTGCTTCTCTATTCATTTTCTCTATTTATTGATCTTGGTCCGTATAAAGTAATCTGTTGAGCACTTCTGAGACTGCAAGAGATGGAGTAGACGCGATCCCAGCGCTTAGAACAGTGCCCAGCCCTTAGAACAGCGCTTGGCACGTAGTAAGCGGTTAACAAGTACCATCATTATAATTATTGTCCTCTTCCCCCAGGAAGCTTACAATCTAGTGGGGGAGACGGACACTGAAATAAATTAAGGGGGGGAAGAAAAGTTTAACACGCCTATTTATTGCTATTGTTCTTGTCTGTCCGTCTCCCCCGATTAGACCGTACCCCGATTAGACCGTCAGCCCGTCGAAGACTGTCTCTATCTGATACCTATCTGTACATTCCAAGTGCTTAGTACAGTGCTCTGCACATAGTAAGCGCTCAATAAATACTAATGAATGAATGAATAGGAGGCGTGAGTTTAACCAATCGCTTAGGTGTTGAGGACTTTAAGCATGGAGACGACACACAAGGATGGAAATGATATTCCTTTCCCATCAGATCAAGCGGCAACGATCCACAAACCTAAAAGTCTACAGGACCTGGCTCGTCTCAACAAGTTTTTGCTGGGTGGAGCGTGTGAGTGGGAAGATTGGGAGCAAACGGTAACCAGGCAGCTCTGGGGAGAATCGAAATGGGGCTGCCATAAAAAGAGAAGGCACCCGCGGTTTCAAAACCCAAGAAGGAGTTTTTTCTCCTATCAGCCAAATAGGCTGAAGGAGAAAATGTATGTGGTGGATTATCCAGGAAATAGGAGATAGGAAAGAGAGAGTCTCGCGGGGAACCACACACCGCTTTCACCTGGTTCGTGGTGGGCAGGGAATGCGTCTGTTTACCGTTGTTTTGCACTCCCCCGAGCGCTTAGTACCATTCATTCCATAGTATTTATTGAGCGCTTACTGTGTGCAGAGCACTGTGCTAAGCGCTTGCTCTGCAGACAGTAAACGCTCGATAAACACGACTGAACGATCGAATGAATTCCTGGCTGTGTCAGGATAGGAAGGGACACGTTACCTTTCGGTGTGAAGCGGGCGAAGACATCCCTGTGGGCTTAATTATATCTATTGAATTGTCAAAGACCACATAATGCTCAAAACTGTCAAAACAATAAAGTGCAGGGTTAAAGAAGGTAACAAGTAACTATTGAAATTAACATGCTCTTCCCTGCCTCAACCCCCTCCTTCTTGGGCAGGGCGAAGTCGAATGCGGTTGATTTTTTTCCCGGTGCAGCGCAGAACGGTATCGAAGTTAGTCCGGGGCCAGGGAGCCGAGGAAGATGCCCGGCTGAGGAAAGGGGAAACGAAGCAAAGCCTGAACGGTAGAAAACAGGGCAGCTGATTCCGATTCCTACTTCAAAAAAGCCCCTCAGATAGCAATTTGCTTCAAGGGTGTTTTCCCTGGTAAATGAGTTAATCCAGGTAAATCCCGTAAGGCGACGTTAGGAAAATACTCGTGGAAATAGTCATCGTTCCCTGGGGTTATGGAATCCGATGGTCTGCTCCTTTTCTACCCCTGTTCCTCTGGTCTTCTTAAGGACCAGGATTTGCCATTTTAAACATGTACGTGTTGTCATACAAAAGTGCGAGAGAGAAATCTCGCTGAAATGAGTCTTCTCCCTTAGAGAAATGTGGGCCCTCACGAGAATTTAGGGTTAGAGAACAAAGCGACTTAGCCTAGAGCACGGGCCTGACAGTCAGAAGGGCCTGGGTTCTAATCCCATCTCTGCCACGTGACCGTGGGCAAGTCACTTCACTTCTCTGTGCCTCAGTTACCTCATCTGGAAAACGGGGATTAATACTGTGAGGTCCATATGGGACATGGACTGGAGCCAACCGGATTAGCTTGTAGCCCAGCACTCGGTACCGGGCCTGGCACATAGTGAGTGCTTGACAAATACCATAAAAAAGCTCCCCAGATGGCCTACCCCATCTAGTCACTGCAAAACAATCAATCAATCAATCAATGGGTTGTAAACAGTAGCTGCTGATCCCACCCTGTGAAATTAGACCCAGTTCTAAAAGTCCCATACATCAATAACCAATAGTTCATACATCGATATAGGGTATTTAGTGAGTCCCTACTGTGTGCAGAGCACTGCGCTAAATACCGGGGCGAATACAGGACATGAACCCCCCCCCCCCTTCAAGCTGTTTACAATCTAATGGGGGAGGCAGGCACACCAGTGGAAAGAGCCCGGGCTTGGGAGTCGGAGGTCATGGGTTCGAATCCCAGCTCTGCCACCTGTCAGCTGTGTGACTGTGGGCGAGTCACTTCACTTCTCTGGGCCTCAGTTACCTCCTCTGGAAAATGGGGATTAACTGTGAGCCTCACGTGGGACAACCTGATTCCCCTGGGTCTCCCCCAGCGCTTAGAACAGTGCTCCGCACATAGTCAGCGCTTAACAAATGCCAACAGTATTATTATTTACAGATTGTGGAAGCGGGAGGGAGATCAGGGATGAGTCTGAGCATAGAACGAAATGGATGAGTAAACAGGTGGATGAATGATTAGAATAAATAGGTCAATACGTATTACCCACCTATACACTGAGAGGTGCATGTGTGTCAAGGACAAGTGAAAATGCCCATATGCTGAAAGGTCGACTAGATTTGGGACATCAGGAATCAAAGAGGGGAAGGCTTCATTCGTTTATTCAGTCATCCGTCCATCATCTACTCAGTCATTCGATCATTCCGCAGTATTTATTGAGTGGTAACGGTGTGCAGAGCCCTGTACTAAGATCTTGGGAGAGTACGATAGAAGATGACTAAAACGTGGTCCCCGGCCCTCACGAGGCTCACATTCTGAAAGCAATCACCTTGCGCCCTCCTGCCTCACCTCACTACTCTCCTATCACTAGTACTAATGATGGTATCTGTTAAGTGCTTACTATGTGCTGAGCACTGTTCTCAGCTCCGGGGGAGATACAGGGTAATCAGAGTGTCCCACGTGAGGCTCACGGTCTTCATCCCCATTTTACAGATGAGGGGCGTGAGGCACAGAGAAGCAAAGTGACTTACCCAAGGTCACACAGCAGACAAGTGGAGGGGCTGGGATCAGAAGCCACCACCTCTGACTCCCAAGCCTGTGCTCTTTCCACTAAGCCACGCTGCTGCTACAACCCAGCCCGCAACCCCTCTAATGCCGACCTTCTCGTTGTACCGCGATCTCGTCTATCTCACCGCCGACCTCTCGTCCACGTCCCGCTTCTGGCCTGGAACGCCTTCCCTCCTCCTATCTGACAATGCCTCTCCCCCACTTCGGAACCGTATTGAAGGCCCGTCTCCTCCAAGAGCCCTTCCCTCACTAAACCCCTCTTTCCCCTTCTCCCACTCCCTTCTTCGTAGCCTCGACTTGCTCCCTTTATTCCTCCCGGCTTCTAGCCCTCCCACAGCACTTATCTACTTATCTGTAACTTTATATATTTATATTAATGAGTCTCCCCCCTAGAATGTTAGAACAGTTACATTCCCTGCCCACAGTGAGCTATTGTACTCTCCCCAAGGCTTAGTAAAGTGCTCTGCACACAGTAAGCACTCGATAAATGCAATTGCTAAATTGATAAATGCAAACGCAATCCCAGCTCTGCCACGTGTCAGCTGTGTGACCGTGGGCAAGTCACTTCACTTCTCTGTGCCTCAGTGACCTCATCTGTAAAGTGGGGATGAAGACTGTGAGCCTCACGTGGGACAACATGATGACCCTGTATCTCCCCCAGCGCTTAGAACAGTGCTCTGCATATAGTAAGCGCTTAACAAATAAATAAAAAAAATTGCTTGGCTGACTGAAAGAGACGCAGGGAGTTAGTGACTAGTATTCACTCGGTTATATTGATTGAGCGCTTACTGTGTTCAGAGCACTGTACTGAAGGACTTGCGAGAGTATAATCCAGCAGTAAACAGACGGGTACATGAGGAAAGATTGAAATGATAATGACCCAACACCACAGGAACCTCTAAAAGATAACAACCATAGAACCCGGGAGCTAACCATCTAGCCACAATCCGGCCAGAGCTTGTACCAGGAAGGTAGATGTCTGGACGAAGATGCCGCTTCGGAATAACCGGGCCCGCACACATCAGTGATTGGTGTTTACTGAGCGCTTACCGGGAGGGCCCTGTACTAAGCACTTGGGAGAGGATAATGCAACAGAGTTGGTAAGCACGTTCCCTGCTCATCCAGCTAGGAAGAGGTGGACAGGCCAGAGTTAGGATGGAGATTGTAGCAGGCCCTTGGGTACCGTACCTAATGACATGATGTTCCCGAAGCCTAGGAGTGCTGATGCATAGAGATAAATCATCTAGCTTTTAGGAAAACCCGCGGGGAGATTTTAGATAACACAATCTGGGTCATGACGCCGGACCTCAGGAGGATCTGAGTTCTAATCTCGTGCCTGCTGTGGGATCTCGGGATAGTTACTTCACTTTTCTTTGCCTCGGTTACTTCATCTGTAAAATGGGGATCGAGACCTTAAGCCTCATGTGGGACGGGGACTGTGTCCAACCTGGTTAGCTACTCGGCCCTTAGTATAGGACCTGGCACATAGTAAGCGCTCAACAAATACCACAGTTGTCTATTTATCTATATTGATCCCTCTCAGGGTCGCATCTGGAGAGTTTCCAGTACCCTTCCTGTTGGAGAGAGTCAAGCAGAGGCCTACCCATTCCCAACTTGGGTAGTGGTTAACGAGCGGAAGGCAATCTGCTACAAGTGAAAACTCCCCTGTGCTGGGCAGTGATAATGGTGGTATTTGTTAAGCGCTTACTATGTGCAAAGCACTGTTCTAAGCGCTGGGGGGGGGTACAAGGTGATCAAGTTGCCCCACGTGGGCTTCACAGTCTTAATCCCATTTTACATTTTACAGATGAGGGAACCGAGGCCCAGTGAAGTGACTTGCCCACAGTCACACAGCTGGCAAGCGGCAGAGCGGGGATTGGAACCCGTGACCTCTGACTCCCAAGCCCAGGCTCTTTCCACTGAGCCACGCTGCTTCTCTAAGTAGCTGACTGTAAGTGCGGTAGCAGCACGGGAGAGAGTCGAGGGTGGAGGCTCAAGTTTACCGCGTGGAAGGAGGCAGCAGTAAATTGATTCCGTATATTTACCGAGACACCTCTATGGAACCATTACCGGAACGACTGCAGGTGAAGGTGGGTGTTCTGGGAGAGAGGTGTCCATGGTGTCGCAGTGGGTCGGAGAGGACTCGATGGCATAAGACAAGATCTATCTCTGTCTCGATCCGTCTTTCTATCTTCCCATCCATCTCAATCTCCCTCTATCCATCTATTTAAGCAGATAAATAAATAGATCCTCCTTCCACCTCTCATGAGCATTATGACTTCTACACCTTGGCTCCACCCCCTCGTAGGGAAGAGGTCATGCAGTGGAAACCCAAAAATCTTGTCATGGACACTAAACAGGACTAGAAATCCACCGGCCTCATTAAAATGTTAATGGAGGCTTCGCCCCTTCTGGAGTTGACATCATAATGACTCCTTTGCAGGACTGTAGGGGGCAGGGATGGGGGAGGGTTTCTTTCTTTTGTTGTTCCTTTTGATGTCTTTTAAGAGTTTTTTTTTTTCCTTTAAAGCTATGAATAGAGAGTTGAAAAGAAAGCCTATATAGTTCTGAGTAAAAATACTTTCAGGAGAGAATCCTAAAAGCCTTAAAACTTCAACTTTCCTCTTCTGGGAACGTGGCGCGTCTAAGTGAAAGGTCACTGCTTTCCATCAGATAGCCTTCAAAGTGATGGTTATCGCAATGTAGCATCAATCCATCGAACAATCGTATGTATCGAGTGCTTACTGTGTGCAGAGCGATGTGGCCTAGGAGGGGACAGGTCAGTCAGGAAATCTGCAATCGGAAATGGGGAGGACTGGCTTAGAGAAGAGGCTTTGAAAATCAATCAGTTGGTATTTATTGAGCACTCAATCTGTGCCCTGTACTGTACTAAGCGCTGGGGGGGGGGGGGGGGGACAGTGCAACAGAATTAGCAGACGCGGTCCCTGCCCATAATAAGTTTACGGTCTAGAAGATTCCAACAGGAAAGGGGAGAAATGAAAACAGTGGTGTGCACTGTGACTAGCAAATTTAAGAGTGCTGCAACTACGAGTATTTATTGACACAGGATGTAGAAGAGTGTGAGTTTCACATTGGTCTTATCAGCTACAAGCAAGTGCACTGTTAACGCAGAGAGGGAAAATAAAGGACTTAAGGAAGGCCTCTTAAAGGAGATGTGATTTTAGGAGGGTTCATTTCCCCCCCGGTCACACACAAGTTCACTCCAAATATAGAACAGTGAGAGGTGTGGCGGAGGATTGAGAGAGGAGCAGATAAGATAAACGGCCTAATTTTCTGTGTAGAAATATTTCTATCACATAGAAGTCCTGAAAATTCCTGAAACCACATTAAATATGGAAACATTTTAATGCACCCCAGGAGCCAAACGCATTCAAATGAAATGAATAATAATGAACGCTATTTTTCAGTCCCTGAGCGTCTATTGTGTTTTCCATAGGTGATAACCAATGTGTAAACTCAACTTGCCACTTTCATAATGGAGCCCCAGAAGAGATCAATAAAGCGCGGGTGAAGGGTGAGAGGGAGAGAAGAAGAAGTGATGAAATATTAAATGGCCTTTTTTTTTCAGCACATTATACCATCCTAAGTAGCCTGGGACACGGCTGGGTTAAGATGATCACATTCAGGAAGTAGATACGAGGCGTATATAGCGGCAACCCTTCATTTTTTCTGTCTGCCTACTTCTTTCTTTCTACCGTCAAGGCCCTGACTTGTCAGGCTTGCCATCGGCTTCGCACTTAATCGCAGAGAACAGCCCAATAAGCTGCTACGGCTCCGGACAATCTCTTTTTAAACCCTTAAATCTCTCTGTCCTCACTGCGTAACCTCAAACCCCTCCTCCTAATCACCCTGTCCCTGGTCTTCTTTCCCAGCGGGACCCCATACTCTCTTCCCCTCATGGTGGCCCCCCTGCAGCTCACGTCCATCCAATCCCTTCCCAACCTTTCAGTCTTCTCCTTCCCCCTACCACAGTCCCGATCAAATGCGGCCTATGGAAACCCCCTCTCTAGCATAGGAAAGCTCGTTGAGTGCAGGGAAAGTGTCTGCCAACTCCCCCGTGCGTTTAGTACAGTGCTCTGCACAAAGGAAGCGCTCAATAAATACCAGTGATGACGATCACGACGACGACAGTGACGGAAGCCTCCCCTTCGTCCTTGACCTTCGGTCAGCCGAACAGGTCCCTCTCACTATGACCGAACCCGGGCTCGCCTCAAAAGACATTAACTCCCCTGCCACTCTCTCCCTGATGGATCTCCTCTATTCTCACTCTACTCCACAGCTTTTCTGTTGTGTGACTTTGGGGCAAGTCACAACTCTATGCTTCCTCTTTACCTCCTCTGTAAAAGGGGATTAAGACCGTGAGCATATGTGTGGGACAGAGAGTGTGTCCAACCTGTCTCCTATCTACCCCCGTGCTTCTTGTATCTACCCCAGTGCAGTGCCCGCCCCATAGGAAGTGCTGAAGAAATAAAACAAAAGATTTTTTAAAAGACATTCATTCTTCTTGCTCCCCAGTGGTACTTTGGCACCATTTCACCTCCCCCATCCCTCTCTTTCCCTCCTTTGGAAGCCCATATCACTCGCGTCTACCTCCCGCTCCAATTACTGGTCGCGGTCATCTTCCACCCTCTCTGGTCCCATTACCAACTTTCTGAACCTCTTTGATCCCTTTCTTCTATTTTTTGTCTCTTTCTCCATCCCTGCATTACTGAGTGCTTAGCAAAAGCCCACCCATTCCATCCCTAGCTTGGGCAGTGGCTAGCGGGTGGAAGGCAACCTGCCACAAGTCAAAACTCCCCTATGCTGGGCAGTAGTGGCACAGGAGAGAGTCGAGGGTGGAGACTCAGGTTTACTGCGGGTAAGGAGACAATGGTAAAACGCTTCAGTATTTTTACCAAGAAAACTCTCTGAATACACTAGCAGAACGATTGCAGATGGAGGTGGAGCGTTCTGGAAGAGATGCGTCCGTGGCACTGCTACGGGACGGACACGACGCGACAGCATAAGACAACAACTGGTTCAGTGCACTGTATAAATGCCTGGGAGAGTACAATAGAACAATATAACTGACACATTCCCCGTCCACAGTGAGCTTATGGTCTAGAGGGGATCCTCGGGGATTTCAATATCCATGAGGTTGTCCCTGTTGATCCTTCCCCTTACCATTTCCTCTCAATCCTCAATTCCACCTACCTCCTGCTCCATCCCACCTCCCCCACTCACTAACTTGGAAACACACTTTATGTCATTATCTCTACTCACTATATCATAATCTTTCTCCTCACCAGCTCTGAAATTCTCCTCTCCAATCACAGCCCCGGCCCGCCTTCTCTTCCACCACTCGTCTCCCCACAGAAATGTCCTATTCCCCTACAGAGGCCTCCGATCTCTCGACCCTTCCAGTTTCCTAGTGTCGGCAGTCCCAGTTTGGTCTAATAATGTTGGTATTTGTTAAGCGCTTACTAGGTGCCGAGCACTGTTCTAAGCGCTGGGGTAGACATAGGGGAATCAGGTTGTCCCACGGGGGGCTCACAGTCTTAATCCCCATTTTACAGATGAGGGATCTGAGGCACAGAGAAGTTAAGTGACTCGCCCTCGGTCACACAGCCGACAGGTGGCAGAGCTGGGATTCGAACTCATGAGCCCTGACTCCAAAGCCCGTGCTCTTTCCACTGAGCCACGCTGCTTCTTACATGTACTTCCTCCGATAATCTATACCCCAATACTAAGAATGATGGTATTTGTTAAGCGCTTACCATGTGCCAAGCACTGTTCTAAACTCTTGGGTCCATATCCAACTTAACTTTTCTAACATGCAAATCCACACCCTCCTTTTCACCCTTTCTACTGAATTCAACTTGTATCAACCTTTTGTCCCTGTCCCTCCGTCATTCTCACACTACCAACCCACAGCCCTGCTAAGGCCTCGGGAAGGGAAAAGGTAATGAGATGTGATACAGTATCTGTTCCACACAAGGTTCACAGCCTATTTTTTAGGCCCATTTTACAGATGAGAAAGATGAGGCCAAGAGAGCTGAAGGCTAATGACAGAGTAGACCCCAGAACTCCTGGCCCTTAGCCTTTTCAATATAGACTGGCGGAAAGAGCACGGGGCAACTTGGGCAAATCACATCACTTCTCTGAGCCTCAGCTTACTCGGCTGTAAAATGGGGATTAAGACTGTGTGCCTCATGTGGTACAGGACTGTGTCTACTCTGATTTGCTTGCATCCACCTGGCATCTAGTACAGTGTCTAGCACACTGTAAGCGTTTAACAAAGGCCACAATCATCATCAACATCAGGCATCTATAAGAGATGATAGAGTCAGTAGCTGTGCTGTTGGAGAAGGATTGAAACTTATAAATAACCTCAGCTACCCCAGGGAATTCTCTCTGAGAAATGCCTGGGGTGCCCCTAGGCCAAATCTACAGGATTCAGGTTAGAGGAAGACAACGGCGTGATTCCAGCCAAGCATCACGCCCACGGCCCTATTAAACCGATCACTTTGACTTCTTCCCACCGCTGGACTATTGAAATAGGCACTAACCTATTTCAGAATAATCGAGTCAACTTGTCATCACTTTCCCATTGGTGAGGGGTGGATTTGTCTTCTGGGGCTTTAGAGTAATCTGAAGGGAGATCTGGAGAGGCAGCAGGAGCTAGTGGGTAAGGCAATAGTAAGAAAACTCTATCTACTTGAACGTCTTGCTACTCTTCAGATAATAATAATACTAACGGTATTTTTTAAGCACTCATTACGTACCAAGCACTGTTCTAACCGCTGGGGTAGATACAAGGTAATCAGGTTGTCCCGCGTGGGGCCCACAGTCTTAATCCCTGTGTTACGGATGAGGTAACTGAGGCACAGAGATGTTAAGTGGCTTACCCAAGGTCACCCAGCAGACGAGTGGCGGAGCCGGGATTAGAACCCATATCCGCTGACGCCCAAACCCGTCTTCTTTCCACTAAGCCACGCTGCTCCTCGGATTACGCAAAGGCCCTTTCTACAATTACAATCCCTAGGTTGGAAAACCCAAAACCCCAGTTCCACACTTTGAAATGTAAATGTTGCCTTGCTATTGCTTTCCTCCCAGCTGAAGAGGCTACTTAAAAGAAGATAATGATGGGGAGCCTGTTTAATCGCTGCTTAATCAACGTCCCCTCATCTCTCGCTGGAAATAAATAAAATAAACCTGGGTGACTTCACTGCTGTTTTCACTTCAGTTGAAAACTGATTCCTAAGTGATCCTCAAAGACACAAGATGGGCTGTCAATAAGAGCGTGATTGGAATCGTGATTGAGATTCTTAAAAGTCCCTTCTTCCAGGAGGCATTCCCCCAATAATTCCCCTCATCTTCCCAGGCATGTCACTATCAGCCACCTCAGCACACATAAATCTATATGTTTGGTTGTCACATTCACTCATAATTGTCCTCACTTTGGAGCATAATTTTTGTACCCCTAAAACAGGAGAGGGGTTATTTCACAGTGCCACATGAAAATTAAATCTCGCCGTGAGAGGCAGGGTGGCCTAGCAAATACAACACGATCCTGGGAGCCCGAAGAACCCGAGTCCTAATCCTGGTTCTGCCACTTGTCTGCTGTGTGACCTTGGACAAGTCACTTAACTTCTCTGTGCCTTAGTTCACTCAGCTGTAAAAGGGGTATTAAGGCTGTGAGCCCTATGTGGGAAGTGGACTGTGCCCAACCTGATTAGCTTCTATTTACCCCAGCTGTTGGAATGGTGCTTGGCACATAGTAAGCACACTAAATAACATTAAAATAAATATAGAAAAAAAACAAATAAGCAATGAAGGGATCAGAAGATCAAAAACTGAGGAGAAAAGAAGGGGAGAAGGGAAAGGAAGGTAAATGGGCACTTGAGACTGTGTCTTTTCTGTCACACTCTCCCAGGTGGGGTACACTTGATAAACAGGTACTTAATAAATTACCCTCCCACCCCCTTCTCCTCTTCCCACCCTGAAATTTGGAAATCTCAGGGAAGAAACCCCCACTTCATCATTACCCTGTACATGTGGCCTCAGTCAACTGTATTTATTGAGCACTTCCTGTACTAAGCATATGGGAGAGTATAATAAAACAGAATTGGCTGACAGATTCCCTGCCCACAACAAGCTTAAAGAGTCCAGTCCACCCAATTAAAAATTAGTTTTAGCCAATGAATAGAGCATGGACCTGGGAGGCAGAGGACCTGGGTTCTAATTCTGACTCTGCCGCTCATCCACTGTGTGACCTTGGGAAAGTCACTGAACTTCTCTAGTCCTCGCTTTTCTTGTTTGGAAAGTGGGAATGAAATATTCATTCTTCCACTTACTTAGACCATGAATCCCATGTGAGTCAGGGACTGTGTCTAACCTGGTTATCTTCTATCTCTCCCAGAGCTTAATATAATGCTTGGCACATAGTAAACCCTTAACAGATAAATAATAAATCATTATTAGTATTATTATAACTCTTCCCTTTTCTTACTCTGACACAGGTCACTATCGCTACTTATAAAAATAATCTTTTATTTCCTCCGCAAAAACGCTGGGGCAAAGTGGGGTCATTATGCAGTAGAATCACCTATGCCAGAAAATACAGTATTTATTATTAACTTCTTAATTCCCATGTCCTAGTGTTCACATTTACTTTCTCATTCTGGACTACGACACGTTTTCTAATTCACGTCTAACGTCTCCTCTGATAATCATGGAATTTGTCAAGCACATATTATATGCTAAGCACTGTATTAAGCACCGGATGAAGATACGAGACTGTGAGATTGGACATCGACTCTGAGGCTCAAAGTCTAAAAGGGGAGAAGAGGTGTTTTTTCTTCCATTGTAAAGATGAGGAAACTGAAGCGCAGAGAAGTTAAGTGCCTCGCCCAAAGTCCCACAGCAGGTGAGTGACAGAGCAAGGATTAGAACCCAGGTCTCCTAAGTCTTGTGTTCCAAACACTCTTCTCCATTAAATGGAAAATTATTTGAGAATTGGAGTCACACCTTTTTTCTTCTTCATATAATCCCCAAGAACCTAGTACTGTGCTCCGCACACTCCACTCCTCTGGTGCAGACCTTCTCCGTGTGCCTCGTTCTCGCCTGTCCCGCCTTCGATCCCTGGCCCACGTCCTACCTCTGGCCTGGAATGCCCTCCCTCCTCAAATCCGTCAAACAGTCACGCTTCTCCCCTTTAAATCCCTACTGAAGGCTCACCTACTCCAAGAGGCCTTCCCAGCCTAAATCCCCCTTTTTCTGAGCTCCCCTTCCCCTCCCCATCACCCTGACTCGCTCCCTTTGCCCTACCCCTTTCCTCCCACCCACAATTCTATTTATATTAATGCCTCTTTACTTCTTTTGCTGTGTATATATCGATAATTCTATTTATATTGATACTACTGATGCCTGTTTACTTGATTTGATGTCTTACCTCCACCCTTCTAGACTGAAAGTCCCTTGTGGGCACGAATGGTCTCTATTGCCGAACTGTACTTTCCGATCGCTTAATACAGTGCTCTGCACACAATAAGTGCTCAATAAATACAATTTAATGAAGGAATAAAAAAACAGACGCACAACACAGGCTGTGGATGCTGATGGAGACTTCAAACAGCATGCACATGGAAGAGAATGAATCTATTCTTCAGGCCCTAAAAGACAAAATGGCAGAACGGCTTGGGGTCCGTAACCCAGCTGAGGAGAAGCCAGGCTCCCCAGAACTCTGAGATTTCTACAGAGAGAAGAAAGAGTCATGGCCATTCCCCCCCACCTTAATCCGCCCGCCCCAGACAGTAGTAAGGCTATCTGAGAAGAACCGTGGGCTTCCTTGTGAGCCGACAGCTGTAAGCTGTCAAAATCTCTCTCTCCTACTGCCATTCTCCAAGGGACCACATTAGAGCTGAGCTTTTCAGTCTTTGAAAGTGACCCTTCATCCAGAAGGGCAGGGAACTTCCTCCCAGATGCCACCCGAGCAGAAGAAATCCCTCCAAATGTCTTGCCCAGTGACCAGAGTTGATAGCCCTCCCCCTCAAGCCTGAACTTCCACCATCTTATTAATGTCTATCTCCCCCTCTGGACTGTAACCTCATTATGGACAGGGAACGCGTCTGCTAATTCTGTTGTGCTAAGCGCTTGGAAGAGCACAATACAATGCCCTATACAGAGTAAGTGCTCAATAAAATACCCCTGATTGATGATCTTGGGTCAATTCATTAAACGTTACTCCTGTCCCACATACGGAGATTTAAGGAGTCGTTTGAAGGGTGGCTTATTCTGCGTCACGCGTAATGGATCTGGATGGTGGACGTCTTTAAATAATGATGGTATTTGTTAAGCGCCTACTACGTGTCAAGAACTGTTCCAGATTCAAGGTAATCACGTTGTCCCAGATGGGGCTCACAGACAATCCCCATTTTACAGATGAGGGACCTGAGGCAGAGAGAAGTGAAGCGACTTGACCAAAGTCACACGGCTAATAAGTGGCGGGGCCACTTTTCAGAGCGGTGCTCCAAGTAATGGGAGCAGCTGTACTGTGCCTGCAGTCCGATTGAAGAAAACACTTTCCTAGTCTCCATCGGCAGCGGCAGCGGGGCGAAGAATTCTTCTCAGAACCAGCAGGCAGCTTCCTTAACGCCGGAGCCTAAGGACATTTTGACATTGACGGCGAAGCTTTCAGACAGGTTCGGCTCCACGCTCCTCGTTTCCGGTTGGCGGCTCGTGCGGTTGGGCTTCTCCTTCCGGATGGTGATTTTCGCGACTTTTGATTCCGTCTTGGGGTCGGAAGCTGACATCTAAACCAAACGCGGAATTTTGCTGAGCTTTGGAAGCGGAAAAAAAAAAAAAACCGGCACCGCGCTGAAAAATCCTTTTCGACGCGAGTGAAAGCCAGTGGTGCTCTGAGAGTACACTCACTTAGAGACTCTTTAAGTGGCACTAGCTAGATGTCGCTTCCAATGATTTCCTCTGTGAGATAGTTTACAGTTAATAGAACTTGACACTCTTAAATGCTCTGCTGAAGCACCATTAAGGTACCGTCCTAATGAAGATAATTACCTGAGCCACGTCTCGGGCGCTTTTGAATGGACGCGGCGAGCCATTGAAAAATACACCTACTGGAGTTTGTTAATGGAGGCGTAATTGAAAACCAATCTAAAGAGTAGCAGCGTCCCGAAAGAGGAGAATCTGGGTCACGTGTTTTCCGTTTCCCTCCCCGGCTACCGGGGTTTCTTCTGAACCCCATTCTAAATGGTCATAATTGGGGTTTTGTTAAATGCTTAGGTTGTGCCAAACACTGTACTAAGCTCTGGGGTGGATACAAGATGAACAGGTTCCACGTGGAGCTCTCGCTCCCAGTAAGAGAGGACAGGGATTGCATAGCTTTTTTGAAGATGAGGGAACTGAGCTGTCGAGAGAGGAGGAGGAGCACTGTTCTAAGCGCTGGGGTAGATACAGGGTCATCAGGTCGTCCCACGTGAGGCTCACAGTTAACCCCCATTTTACAGATGAGCGAACTGAGGCACAGAGAAGTTAAGTGACTTGCCCACAGTCACACAGCTGGGAGTCGAACCCCTGACCTCTGACTCCGAAGCCCAAGCTCTTTCCACTGAGCCACGCTGCTGACTGATCAACTGTTAGAGAGATATTCATGCACAGATCCCGTGCTTTATCTATTAGGCCATGCTGTTCTCCCTGAGCGCTTACCTGCTGTGCGATCTTGGGCTAGTCATTTAACATCTCTGTTCCCCAGTTCCCTCATCCGCAAAATGGAGAGTCAGTGATTGTTCTTCCATATGGGACAGAGACTGGGTTTGATCTGATAGACTTGCTGATAGACCCCAGCACTTAGAAGAGTGTGTGACATACAAGAAATGCTTAACAAATAGCATTTAAAAAAGAAAAAAAGGAAAAAAGAATGCAGAAGGCCCCGATGGGCTGCTTTATGGCACAGGGCTGGGTGATTCGACTCAGTCTAGTTCACAACTCAGAAAGAACCTCTGAGTTACCTATTCATAATATATTCCTTTATGTTAACATCTGCCTCCCCCTCTAGACTGTAAACTCACTGTAGGCAGGGAACATACTTACCAAGTCCCTTATACTGTACTCGCCCAAGCTCATAGTACAGTGTTCCGCACACAGTAAGCGCTCAATAAATAGGATTGATCAGGTTATGAAATGCCTAGGCATCAGGGCAAGAGGCATTTCGTCGGGACCCGCGTTGTAATTCCCGCTCCACCACATGTCTGCTGTGTGACCTTGGACAAGTCACTCATCTGTAACATGTGGGACGGGGACTTGGTGATCTGATTACCTGGTATCTACACCAAGGCTTAGAATAGTGCTTGGCACAGAGTGAGTACTTAAATGCCACCACACCTATCGGCCGCCCTCCATCCGCGTCTAACTCGTTTCCGTCGGGACACATTAAGGCTCTAGACCCGATGCCCAAGCCCTTCCCTGGCAACTAAGCAGGCTCCTTAGGGTGCCAAATCTCCTCTTCTATCACCAGGAGACCATAAACTAAGTATTCTTTCTTCCCTCAACAGAGCTGTCAGCTTTCCCCAGGACCCAATTTCCTCCTCCAGAGAAGCTCGCACTCTAGGGTAGAATATCCCTCTTCCTCCAGCTCGTTCTATAAACTGCAGTCCGTCCAGTGATGGACCGAAATTGAGATCGATTCCTAACAGGCAAGTCCCAGACAGTCATCCCGGGAACAGAAAGACGATCGCGGGCCAAACGGCGAATCCAACTGGCGGCCCTCGGCTTTAATATGGAGACGGCTCATGTTCTAGTGGATATTGATTGGTCTTCAAACGCAGAAAGACTTCCAGGAAAGAGTGGTGATGGAATCCGGCCAGGTCGGCTCCGCGAGCCACAAAATTCCCAACCCAGGACGCAGAGCGTGGAACCTCCAGCCGGCTCGTAAACAAGAACCACCCGGTTACGGATAAAAATTGCTTTATAGGAAATCTCACATTAGTCCCAGTAGAGTGGCGATAAATCCAAAGGTGGTAAACGTTTTGGCATTGTTCTCAGTTATAATCGAGACCCTCGGGGGTTTGGTCTCCTGAATTCAAGATGGGTGGAATGCACTAGCATGACTAGAGAAGCCTCGTGGAAAGAGCGCGGGACCGGTAGTCAGAGGACCTGGGTTCTAATTCCGGCTCTGCCGACTGCTGCGTGACCTTGGGCAAGTCACCTCACTTCTCTGTGCCTCAGTTACCTCGTCTGTAACATGCAGATTGAGACTACGAGCCCCACGTGGGACAGGGACTGGGTCCAACCTCACTGGCTTGTATTTACCCCGGGGCTTAGAACGATGCTGGACTCATAGTAAGCACTTAAATACCATTAAAAAAACAAAAGCGGAAGGGTGATGCCAAATTAGAACAGATTGGAAGAAGTGGAAGGTTCTGGGCCAACTCACCAGGACGTGACTCAGTGGGGTCATCGACTATGGGAGCACACTGCAAGCCCTGTGGGTAACCTGAAACGGGGTAAAAATCAGAAGAAATTGCCTCTTGGGAGCTCTTCAACGCTGATTCAGTAGGGGAAAATATGAAGGTTATAATGAACACAAGTAATAATGATAAATGTGGTTTTTGTTAAGTGCTCGCTACGTGCCAGGCATTTTCCTAAGTACTGGCGTAGATACAAGCAAATCGGGTTGGACCCAATCCCTGTCCCAAAGGTGCCTCGCAGTCTTAATCAGATGAGGTACCTGAGGCACAGAGAAGTTGAGTGACTTTGCCGGGGTCACACAGCAAGTGGCAGTCCTGAGATTAGAACCCAGGTCCTCTGACCCCTAGCCCGTGCTCTTTCCTCAAGGCCAGACTGCTCATCAGCCCGAGGTGAAATAACCGTGCCCCATTAGTGAGAGAAGCAAGCCTCCCAGCTGACTGGGAGGGGTGACTTCAGTTACCCGTTCGGTTCACAGAGCCGCAACACGGCTGCCATCGCCTGCCACAATTAGGACAGAAAGAGAAATGTCTCACAGGCAGCTGTTTCCACAAAGCCTGTTAAAAATAAACACAACTAAGCTGGGGAAAGGTATCCCTTAACGCTGGTCAGTACAGATGCTCTCTCTCCCTGTATCTATAAAGAGACTGTATGTCTTTTGTTTTCAAAAATGACACTACCGACGGTGAAAGAAGCAAAGCCGAGAAGCAGCAAGGGCTAGTGGTTAGAACACAGGCCTTGGCGTCAGAAGGTGCTGGGTTCTAATCCCAGCTCCGCCACTTGTCTCCTGTGTGACCTTGGGCAAGTGTTTTAACTGCCCTGACCTTCTCCATGTCTCAGTTACCTCCTCTGTAAAATGAGGATTAAGAATGTGAATCCTCTGTGGGACAGAGACTGTGTCCAATCCCATTTGCTTGTATCTACTTAACTCTCCCTCGGCCTCAGTTCCCTCACCTGCAAAATGAGGAATCAATTGCCTGTTCTCCCTCCTACTTAGACTGTGAGCCCCGTGTGGGATCCGATTATCTTTTAGCTACCTAGGGTTTAGTACAGTGCTTGCACTAACGGTAGCTGCTTAATACCATCAACATCATAATTACTATTATGACATAGTGGAGACGGGAATGGACGTACCAAGCTATGCACCTTTGATGAAGTCATCATTGATTGCAGTCCACTGAGATCTCAGTGGGATTAGGCACTTTCCAGAGCCAGAAACTGATAGGTTGGTTATCCCGAAGAATGTCTTTAGACAGCTGAATGGATACCTTCATTTCGGAGTCAGCTATTAATATACTCCCATAAAAACTTAATCTTCAGAAAAATTCGCAACAGGTTTCACCCAATTCTAATTCCACCAAAACGGCATTTCTCGGAAGGTTATTCACCAAGCGTCAGTGGCCTAGTGGATCGAGGTTGGGCCCGGGCGTCAGAGGACCTGAGTTCTAATCCCAGCTCCACCACTTGTCTGCTCTGTGACCTCGAGTAAGTCACTTCTTTGTTGTTCAGTTCCCTCATCTGCAAAATTTGGATTCAATATCTGTTCTCGCTCCTACTTGGACTGCGAGCCCCTTGTGGAATCCAATTATTTTTATATCTACCCGAGTGCTTAAAACAGTGCTTGGCACACCGTATGCACTTAACGAATAGCATTAATTTCTTATCCTTTCTGATAAAACCAGCTTGGAAAGAGAATCGATTTTAGATTCGCAACCCGATTTGAAGCGAAGCTTTCTCTTGAACTAAGAGATGCATTTTCATCGGTTGTTTTTCTCTGTGGTTTTGCATTTTCATTCTCCAGCCTTGCTAAAAGATAAATGAATTTACTGGAATTCAGAAAGGAATTCCCTGGCATGACTGAATAGGGATGTGTCTGTACGTGCATATATTGACATGCTTGATAAATACTCATGATTCATAATAATAATAATAATAATGCTAAGCACTTACTATGTGCCAATCATTGTTCTAAGAGCTGAGGCTAGTTAGGTTGGACTCTGTCCCTGTCCCCTGTGGGGCTCACAGTCTTAATTCCCATTTTACAGATGAGGTAACTGAGGCCCAGAGAAGTGAAGTGACTTGCCCAAAGTCACACCGCAGACATGTGGCAGCGTTGGGATTAGAACTCAGGTCCTTCTGACTCCCAGGCCCCTGCTCTATCCACTAAGCCACTTTCTGAACAAGTGGAACTCTGGGGTTTCAAGATGGATGGCTCTACTGGACCCGGATGGTCTTGGGAATAGTGCAGTCAACTTCCCCTTCCCCTCCCTCTCACTGTAGGCAACTCACCTAAGCAGCCATATCTGACGTACACACATGGGAACGGTAATTAAAAGCCTCTCACCTTGTAAAGCGAATCATATGTCAAGCTAAAAACAAATTTAACAGGAATACCCATTGAGCCCTTGAAATTACAACAAACCCATCATCTGTTGACCATGAGAAGTGAACAGAACAAGAACTACAGCCAAAATACTTCTAAAAGCAGGCCAGGAACTCTTACCTATGCATGTGTGTAGCACAGAAGAAATCTCCTCCCTGCCCAGAGGGAAATAAAGAGCTCCGGCGATAGCTAATTGAGCAAGGCCCCCTTCCCCGAATCGCCTGAGATCAAACTGGATCGACCCCTTGTTAACTAGGGACAGGAGGAGTTTCCTTTTGCCAGATAGTTGGGCGGATATTCTGTGCTCCTCAACTCAGCCTAGCACTTGATCTCACCTGACTGAGCCGTGACCGACTGTGACCTCTCTGGAAGCCAACTGCTCTCGGGTTAATTTCCTGATGGGTTCTGACTTCCAAGGAACTTTCGCAAATGATGATTCCCTTTCTCCAAGCCTGCGTCGGAATCGTCTCGACTCTCCGGGTGAACTGAGAAGCAGTGAGGCCAAGTGAGACGAGCACAGGCTGCCAGTTGTCTGCTGGGTGACCCTGGGCAAGTCGCTTAACTTCTCTGTGACTCAGTGATCTCCTCTGTAAAATGGGAATTAAATCATCCTCCCTCTGATTCAGAGTATGAGTCCCATGTGGAACCAGGACTGTGTCCAATGTGATTATTGCGAATCCTTCCCAGGGCTTAAAACAATGCTTAGCATATAGTAAGCACTTAAATACCACTTTAAAAAAAAAGAACAAGGTGCAGGGATGAAACTAAGGCAGAGTGGGACTGTCTTGAGACAGACAGAATGGTTTACTTCCTTCCAACTCAGAATCATCCCCCATTTCCTCCCAGGGCTTGAACCGTTCTTTCCTCCCAGGGGGCTTGGGGGCTCCTGCCAAACACACAGAGAAGTAAAACGACTCACCCCGAGATCACAGAGCAGACAAGTGGCGGAGCTGAGATTAGAACCCAGGTCCTTCTGACTCCCTGGGCCATGCCTTAACCACCGGGCCATGCTGCCTTCTCTTCCCCCATGAGGTTCTGTTAAAAGGAGTCCTCAAAGTCTTTGAAGAAGAACGTTCTAGAGTCAAAGCTATCCAGACTTTGCTAAGCCTAACCTCCAGAAACTAGTTTCCCGATTGTCCTAGAATCCTATGTCTAGGATCTAGGTTTTCTGGACTGTGAACCCCTCGTGGGCAGGAAACATGTCTACCTATTCTGGGTCTCCCAACCACTCGGACATTGTTTTATAAGCAGCATAGCCTAGTAGATACAGCAGGACCTGCGAATCGGAAGGACCTATATTTTAAAGCTGGGTCCGACAAGTCTCCCTATTTCTCTGTGCCTCGTTACCTCATCTGTAAAATGGGGATTCAATTCAATCGTATTTATCGAGTACATAGCACAGTATGTACTATTAGAGAAGCAGCGTGGCTCAGTGGAAAGAGCATGGGCTTTGGAGTCAGAGGTCATGGGTTCGAATCCCGGCTCGGCCACTTGTCAGCTCTGTGACGGTGGGCGAGTCACTTAACTTCTCTGCGCCTCAGTTGCCTCATCTGTAAAATGGGGATTAAGACTGTGCGCCCCATGTGGGACAACCTGATTCCCCTGTGTCTACCCCAGCGCTTAGAACAGTGCTCTGCACATAGTAAGCGCTTAACAAATACCAATAACACTAAGCAGGGTACTACACAACAGACAGACTGGAAGCTTGATTGAGGCTTTGAGCCCCACGTGGGACGGGGATTGGGTCCAACCCGACTTGCTTATATCCACTCCAGTGCTTAGTACAGTATCTGGCACATACTAAGCACTTAAATACCACAATTATTATTATGTGGGACAGGTACCGTGTCCGACCTGATTAACTTGTAATCTATCTTAGTTCTTGGTGCAGTATTTGTTACGTAGGGAGTATTTAAGAAATGATATATTATGGTGATATGGTAGAGTAATTACAGTATTAAGACACCAAAAGACGTAAGCCTTACTTTGAAAGTGTCACAAGCCCTCAGATCATACTAACCGGGACCTTTCTGGAACCAGGGGAGTCTTGGGGGCACTTAGTGAGGTCAAATCACACCACCAACCACCAAGGTTACTGTGGAGAGTTTTTACTTCATTCTACCAACCTGCAAGGGGGTGACACACACACACTCCACCAAGGACCCAAGACCCGTGTGTTGGTCAAAGGAGCCCATCCTGTAGAGCCTATTAAATGCTTGCCTTTCTCCGCACGCTTCTCCCTTCTGTTTCTCTTCTGCATGCCCCTCACACTTCTAAACGACCCCCTTTTATCTGCCTTAGGTGTTGCAGTTGTGACTCTATGTGGCAGTCATTGATTGGCCCAGGCCCATTACTGGGTAGAACAGGGAGAGAAGGCCATCTCTCCCTCCATTCTTCATCCCCAAAGGTCAGCAATCACCTGTGCTCGAGCAAAGCCCATCCGTGTCGTCTCCAATCTCTTCCTTGTCGTTGCTCATGGGATTAAAACAGTCACTAACAAGGCAGCTGTTGGGGGCTCACCTCAGAAAGGAGCGACCTCCACTATCTTTTTCTTTTTAAGGTATTTGTTAGCACTGTGCCCAGCACTGTTCTAAGCACTAGGGTAGGCTAATCGGGTTGGACGCAGCCCCTGTACCACAGGCGGCTCACAGTCTTCATCAACTTTCTACAGGTGAGGTCATTTAGACACAGAGAAGTGAAGTGACTCGCCCCCGTATCGCAGAGCAGACAAGTGGAGGAGCTGAGGTTAGAACCCGGGTCCTTGCGACTCCCAGGCCCGTGCCTTAACCACTAGACCATGCTGCCTCCTTTTCTCGGTGAGGTTCTGTTAAAAGGAATCTTCAAGGTCTTGGAAGAAGAACATTCTAGAGTCAAAGCCATCCCGACGTAGGGGGGCCACAGAGGAAGGGTTCTCCCGATACGTCTGAAGTAAATGGTGACTGTGGGAGCAGCACAAAAGCTCCCAAAATGATTAAATTTATTAAAGGTAGATTCACCATTCCTTCATTTTAAATCCAGATTCTTCCTTTCCCCTCCTCCTCTTCGTCCCCCCACCCCCAGAGATGATGTGTCATTGGATGTTGGCGAAGATGTCCTTACCCTGTCAAATGGGATGGAAACATTTTTTATTAAAAATGACTCTCGGCATTATGTTTTACAGGCCCCGGTACAATGTCAATTCGGATGGCAGATACACTCTGTCAAAGTAGTGGGTGTTTTTTTTTCCTCAGTAATGATGGCTTCCCTCCTGAGAAGAGATCATAAAAATAACCTCACTGATTTTACATTGTGTTTCCCGATAGAGATAGTGTGAGACTGTGTCTTCCCGCCCTCTGGACTGTAAGTTAGAAGGAAGCCCGGTGAAATGTAGATAAGATGGAAAAGCAGACTCCTCACAGGACCTGCATATCTCCCTTTCAATAGTGGGACAAGAGCCTGGGGCGACAATAATGTTCTCGGGTTGCCAGAGGAAAATGTCCGGCCATGCAGGGCATTCTAGACCCAGGGAGATCTAGATCCAAGGAATTCTAGATTCAGGGCATTCCAAACCCAGGAAGGTATAGACCACCACCATTCTAGACCCAGGAAGATCTAGACCTAGAGGCTTTCTCGACTCGAGGAGATCTGGGGCTGTTCTAGACCTATGGAGCTCTAGACCCAGAGCAATGTAGATACAGGACATTCTTGAGCCAGGAGACTTAGATCCAGGATATTCTAGACCCAGGGAGATCTAAACTCAGGGAGATCTAGACCCGGAGCCCAGAAAAGGCCTAATTGCAAGAAACACAGTATCCCGTAGTGACCTGAAAAAGTGACTGTGTCTCCCTACATCTCCTATAGGGCAGAGAATAGGTGGAAGGACAATGAGGCCTGAGTTAAAGGAGACTCAGGGAGCCTTGTTCAAATTCTAAACGATCTCCTGAGTGACAGTGTACCTTGAATGCTAAATGTCAAATAGTAGAAAATGCTCATGTGTACGTTGTGTATGTATCTGCTTGTGTATGGTGAAAATAATAAAGATCGTAATAAACTGTGGCACTTATTAAGCGTCGACTATGTGCTCCAGATTGCGTTAAGCACTGGGATAGATACAATCAGATCAGACACAGTCCCTGTCCCATATAGACAAATATCACATTTTACAGATGAGGTAACCGAGGCCCAGAAAAGTGAAGTGACTTGCCCAAGGTCACAGAGCAGACAAGTGGCAGAGCCGGAATTAGAATTCAGGTCCTTCTGACACCCAGGCCTGTGCCTTAACCGTTGGGGCCCCGCCTCCTCTTTACCGGTAAGGTTCTGTGATTACGCAAAGATTCAATAGCACTTATTGAGCGCTTATTATGTGCAGAGCACTGTACTAAGCGCTTGGAATGAACAAATAGGTAACAGATAGAGTCAGTCCCCGCCCTACGATGGGCTTATAGTTTAATCGGGGGAGACGGACGGAAAAGAACAATAGCTCAAAGGAATCCTTACGGTCTTTGAGGAAACAAGTTCTCCAGTAGAAGTCATCCGGACGTCAGGAGGGCCACAGACGAAGGGTTCTTGAGATACCTCTGGAGTAGATGATGACTGGGGGGGGGCATCACAACAGCTCCAAAGACAATTAAATTTGAGGGAAGGCAGATTTGTCCAGTCAGTCATAGTCCGGGTGTCCTGATGTTTGCAATAGCCACTTGGACCTGGTTATTAATCCATCAGTCAGAGGTATTTCCTGAACACTTACTGTGGGCAGAGCACTTGGGAGGGGACGATAGAGTAGAGTAGGCAGACGCAGTCCCTACCTACAAGAAGCTTACTGACTAATGATGTTGTTGAGGTTTAAAAGCTTCCCTTATGCTGCCAAACAAAGTTCTCTCCCCAAGAACGGAGCACGCCGGAATGAAAGCTGTGAGCTATCTGTGGGCAGGGAAAGTTATCTATTTATTATTGTACTGTACTCTGCCAAGTGCTTAATACAGTGCTCTGCAACCAGTAATCGCTCAATAAATAGGATTGAATGGATGAATGAAAGCCCCTGCCTTGACGGAGGTGAGAGGAAGGTATAGGAGACACACGTGGAAGCCATCTGCAGCTTTTACAGATGTCTTAGAGAAGCAGCATGGTGGAGTGGATAGAGCAAAGGCCTGGAAGTCAGGTCATGGGTTCTAATCCCTGCTCCGCCACTTGTCTGCTGTGGGACTTTTGGCAAGTCCCTTCACTTCTCTGTGCCTCCGTTACCTCATCTGTCAAAACTGGGATTGAGACTGAGCCCCACGACGTGGCACGGGGACTGTGTCCAACTCAATTTGCTTGTCTCCACCCCAGCACTTAGAGTGCCTGGAACACAGTAAGCGCTTAACAAATGCCACAACTATTATTATTATTATTATTAATGACTTTCAGTCCGTCAAGAAACAGCGTAACTTGGTCGAAAGAGCCTTAAGCGTCCAGTTCCAATCGTGACTCTCTCATCGGCCTCCTGTGACAAGTCACTTAATTTCTCTGTGACCCAGTTTCATCATCTGGAAAAAGGGGGTTGAGTATCTGTTTTCCTGCCCCTTTGTCTGAGACAAATACCATAAAAACAATGTCAGGGGAAAGCCTAGCTGGGACAGTTTGAGGTTGCCCAGAAAGAGCTGTCGGGATCGTTTTCTTGGTGATGTTCCTGTCTTGTTCTGGAGAAGCATCGTGGCTTAGTGGAAAGAGCACGGACTTGGGAGTCAGACGACGTGAGTTCTAATCCCGGCTCCGCCACCTGTCTACTCTGTGACCTTGGGCAAGACACTGTGCCTCAGTGACCTAGTCTGTAAAAGGGGGATTAAGACTGTGAGCCCTACGTGGGAGAACCTGATTAGCTTGTATCTACCTCAGTGCTTAGAACAGCGCTTGGCACATAGTAAGCGCTTAAGAGTACCATTATTATTAAATGAATAAATAGCAGCTATGCACATAAGTGCTCTGGGGCAGAGAGTGGGCTGAATAAAGGGAAAAAATGCAAGTGCGAGCATAGGCTGCTGCTTCTGAGTTGGCTTTGCCAAGGCTTCTGGGCAATATAATCTCCCAGACCAAGCCTTCATTCCCTCAGCCTCCTGCTTCCTCACTGGGAGATTAGCCCAAAGCTCTGCAGGATCATTCCGCAATTCTCCAGCTCAGATGTCTGGGGGAGGAGAAGATTACCGGAGCCTGACAGCCTGTCCATCTCTGGCTATTCCTTTTGGTCCACCGCTCTTCTCCTCTCCTTACACTCTCCCAGCCCAACCCGCTCGACCCACCCTCCATGTTGTGGGTGGAAACGGTGGCGCTGGGTCAGACAGAAGCCTGCCTACTGCTAAGAACGCTACTGAGACGCTCCAGTGGGAGTCCTCTAAACTGTAAACTGGTTGTGGGCAGGGACTCTGTTTATTGTTGAATTGTACTCTCCAAGTGCTTACTACAGTGCTCTGCACACAGTAAGTGCTCAATAAACCTGATTTATTGATTTATACAATTTAAATTTCCTTCAGAAACATTCAGACCATGGTTCTCCACTCCTCCAGCAACTCCAGTGGTTGCCCATCCATCTCTTTATCAAACGAAAGCTCCTCATAATTGCCTTCAAGGTACTTAATCTTGCTCCTCCCTACCTCACCTTGCTATTCTCCTACTACAGCCTAGCCTGCACACTTCGTTCCTCTAATGGTAACCTTCTCACTGTACCTCGATCTCATCTATCTCGCCGCCGACCTCTCACCCACATCCTACCTCTGGCCTGAAACGCCCTCCCTCCTCATATCAGACCGATAATTTCTCTCCCCGCCTTCAAAACCTTACTGAAGACACATCTCCTCCAAGAAATCTTCCCCGACTGAACCCTCCTCTCCTCTTCTCCCACCCCCTTCTATGCCGGTCTGACTTGCTCCTTCAGTCACCCTCCTTACCACTCTGTATAGATCTGTAACTTATTTATTTATTTATCTATTTATTTATTCATTCATTTATATTAACATCTGTCTCCACCTCTAGACTGTGAGCTCGTTGTGGGCAGGAATGTGTCTGTTTGTTGTTATAGTGTACTCTCCCATGCACTTAGCTTTGCACACAATAAGGACTCAATAAATATGAGTCCTTAAATAGATAAATGAATGAATGAATAAATAAATAAATAAATAAATTGGATTGAATGAATGAATGCAATGAATGTATTAATGAATGAATGAATTCTATTTAGCTCCCCAGGAAATAGGAATCTGCAGTTGTTCAAGCAATCATCACAAGGGAAGGCAGGAGGGGCCATGGAGTGGATCCCCCGTGTCTACCCCAGCGCTTAGAACAGTGCTCTGCACATAGTAAGCGCTTAACAAATACCAACATCATCATCATCATAAACACAGCACACCTACACACACAGGCACTATATATATGTATATATATATACACCCACAAACACAAATATACACATACACATATATAATGATAATAATGGTTGTAGGATTTATTAAGTGCTTACTAGGTGCCACATGCCGTGTTAAACTCTGGAATGGATACATTACAATCGGATCGGACACAGTCCCTCTCAGACAAAGGGGAGGGTAAACAGATACTCAGTCCAGTTTCCAGATGAGGAAACTGGGCCTCAGAGAAGTGAAGTGACTCGTCCAAGATCACACAGCAGACCAGCGAGAAAGCCAGGATTGGAACCGGACACCTAATGTTCTTTGCACTAAGCCACACTGATTCTTGACAAACTCTCATTCATTCCACCAATTCAATCTCCACTCTCTCATTCAACGAACATATTCAATCCATCACTAAATCCTGTCATTTTGACTTTCACAATATTGCTAAAATCCTCCCTCTCCTCTCCGGCCAAACTGCGACCATATTAATCCAATCGCTCATCCTATCCCGCCTCGATTACCGTATCGGCCTCCTTGCGGACCTCTCGGCCTCCTGCGTCTCCGCACTCCAGTCCATATTTCACTCCGCTGCCCGGACGAGTTTTCTAGAAAAAACTTCAGGACACGTTTCTCCATTCCTCAAGAATCTCTTGTGGTTGTCCAGCCATCGCCGCATTAAATGGAAACACCTCACCATTGGCTTTAAAGCACTTGAATCACTTGGCTCCCTCCTACCTCACCTCGCTACTCTCCTAGCCCACGCACTTCGTTCCTCTAATGCTAACCTCACTGTACCTCCATCTCACCTACCTTGCCACCATCCCTTGCCCAAGTCCTGCCTCTGGCCTAGAATGCCTTCCCTCTGCACATCCAACAGACAATTACTCTCCCCACAAGGTAGTGGCAGAAGATGAAATGAGAACTTTGTCAGGGAAGGCCTCTTGGAAGAGACACGCCTTCAAGACGGTTTTGTAAAAGGGGAGAGTAATTGTCGGATATGATGAAGGAGGGCGATCCAGACCCGAGGCAGGATGTGGGAGAGAGGGCAGAAGAGAGATGAGATTGAGGTACAGGGAGTAGTTGACATTAGAGGAGGGAACTGTGTGGACTCGGTCGTAATAGGAGGGTTAGGGAGGCGAGAGCTCCTCAAGGTGGGAATTATACGCTGGGAGGGAAAGGATACTATTTAGAAGTCACGTTTTAGTCAGAATGTCCCCGCCCAGAGAGTCCTTTCCAGGCACTTATAGGAGAATGAATCGTCCTTCCGTGGTGGCCACGGCACTGTTGGCATGTTGTTGAGTCCAGCCAAGTGGTGGCTTAACTTGGGAGAGGAGGGGACGGAAGGACGGAGGCAGAGAGAAAGAGAATGCTAATGAGAGGTAGAAAAGGAGAGAGTAAGAGGGGCAAGAAAGGGAGAGAGAAAAACAGAATAGGCAAGAGAGAGAGATGGGCAAGTATTTCAAAGGATTCTTTTACTCCAAAAGAAGATGTTCTGGAGACCTTTATTTGACAGTGTCTAAAGTCTCTCTCGAAGACAAGCCATTTCGGAAGCTGGCCATTACACAGCACTTCCACCAACGTGAATGTTGTCAGCACATCAATTTTCACACAGCTCTCATCTTAACAGCGCAAGATGAGGGTTTCAGGCACATTGGCTCCACTTTGTTACAATAAGGAGCTCATTATCCTGAATACACACAGTAAACCGTCTCGGACAAAATGTCTCATTTGCGGTATCGAAACGGAGGGCGCAGAATATCAGTGTTCATTAAAGCGAGATGTCTCACTTGGCTGGCTCCACACCTGAAATCAACCATTAACCAATTTATAGGGAGTTCATTAAAAGAGAACAAGTTATTGCTGGGGAGACACAGTTTGCTAGGCATTTAAATAGCACCGCTTCTAGGTTTGGAATCATAATATACCTCAATCTAGGTAGTACCCGTTTTTAAGGACAAACACAATTTAGACCTGATCTCGATAATCCTCTCAGCACCTCCGCAAATTATATCTTAAGGGACCCGTCTTGTGGAGCCTTTTTTCACCGTGTGAAGGCTAAAATCCAAACCCATTAGACGGTCCAGTATAAGATTACCAAGGACGATACCGAGATCACCGGCTCTCTCCCGGCCTTGGCCACTGAACGCTGCAGCTTTTCAAAGGAAGGTCGTCCATAATCATGGTGGAAAAGGGCTTTCTCCGCACCTAACACTGTGCTATATGCTGAGTTAGCTACCAGATTCTCAGATTGGACACAGTCCCTGTCCCCAGATGGGCTAACAGTCTACAGGTGAGGGAGAAAGAATGGGTATTTTATCCTCATTTTGCAGATGAGTCCAGAGAAGTTTAATGACTTGCCCAATAATAATGTTGGCATTTGTTAAGCGCTTACTATGTGCAGAGCACTGTTCTGAGCGCTGGCGTAGATACAGGGTAATCAGGTTACCCCACGTGAGGCTCACGGTTAATCCCCATTTTACAGATGAGGTAACTGAGGTACTGAGAAGTTAAGTGACTTGCCCACAGTCACAGAGCTGACAATGAAACACAGCAAGGGAATCTGGGGCTCCCTATGCCCAATCCGGTAGTCTTTTTTATTTATAGTATTGATTAAGCACTTACTGTGGGCCAGGCACCGTACTAAGTGCTGGGGAATGTACAGATTTACCAAATTGGACACCGTCCTTGCCCCACCTGAGGCTCACAGCCTTAATCCCCATTTTACAGATAAGGCACCGGAGGCCACAGGAGTGAAGTGACTTTCCCAGAGTCCCACAGCGGACTGGTGGAGGAGCCGGGATTAGAACCCAGGTCCTTCTGACTCGTGGGACCGGGCTCTTTCCACCGGGCCACGCTGAATTGACTGGTGATAAAGAGCTGTGGAATCGGCTTCTCCCACTTTCTAAGCCACTCAGCCACACCACTGATACCTGCCTGTCACATTTCTACTGGGGCAGAGGATGCAACCTCTAATCCAGCCTGATTAGCTTGTATCTGACCCAGCACTTAGCACAGGGCTTTTCATTTATTCATTCGATCGTACTAATTAAGCACTTTTTGTGTCCAGAGTACCGTGCTAAGGGCTTGAGAGAGGATGATACGACAATAAACAGATCCATCCCCTGCCCACAGTGAGCTTACGGTGCTTGGCGTAAACACTTAAAAAATACAATTATTGTCATCATCATTATAGGGGGGCATTGGAGATTGTGAAGCCTAATTGTGGTCAGTGGGCTTCATACACGGTAGTGTGGGTCAGTGAAAAGAGCACGGCCTTGGGAGCCAGGGGTCATGGATTCGAATCCCGGCTCAGCCGCCTGTCAGCTGTGCGACTGGGGGCGAGTCATTTCACTTCTCTGTGCCTCAGTTACCTCATCTGTAAAATGGAGATTAAGACTGTGAGCCTCGTGTGGGACACCCTGATCACCTTGTATCTACCCCAGCGCTTAGAACAGTGCTCCGCACAGAGTAAGCGCTTAACAAATACCAACATTATTATTAGCCAAGTATAGGCGGCTATCGATTCCCGCTGGATCGACAGCTGAGCTCCAGGCCTCTTGGACTTCTTTATTTAAAGCCATTAGTGAGGGGGCCTTAGATTACAGCTGTTATAAAAATATAAGGACATCCACAATGTCGTACCTGCGCAGACCAATCTGTAATCAATTAATGGGGTTTTTTTTTGAGCACTTACTGTGAGCAGAGCACCGTACTAGGTGCTTGGAAGAGTACACAGAATTAATCGACACATTCCCTGCCCATAATGAGTTACAGTCTGGGGGGGGGGGGAGACAGACATGAATATAAATACATTTATAATATATAATTTAAAGATATGTACATTCGTTTAAAAATATTGCTAATTTAAAGACCAGTCAGTAATCAATAAATCGAGGGTATTTTCTGAACGCTTACTGTGTGCAGAGCACTGTAATAAGCACTTGCGAGAATACAATAGATGACTACTGTATGAATCGATCCATCTATGCTATTTTTTGAGGGCTTAGCATGGGCAGACCATTGCACTAAGCTCCTGTGAGAGTCTTGCCTTCTGCCGTCAAGTTGTCTCTGCCCCAGTGCGACTCCACGGACACATCTCTCCCAGAATAATAATAATAATGTTGGTATTTGTTAAGCATTTACTACGTGCAGAGTACTGTTCTACGCTGGGGTAGATACAGGGTCATCAGGTTGTCCCACATGAGGCTCACAGTCTTCATCCCCATTTTCCAGATGAGGGAACTGAGGCCCAGAGAAGTGAAGTGACTTGCCCACAGTCCCACAGCTGACGAGTGGCAGAACCGGGATTTGAACCCAGGTCCTCTGACTCCCAGGCCCGGCCTCTTTCCACCGAGCCACGCCGCTTCTGCCCCACCTCCATCTGCCATCATTCTGCTAGTGTATCTATAGAGTTTTCTTGGGCAAAATATGGAAGTGGTTTACCACTGTCTTCGTCTGCGCAGTAACCTTGAATCTCCGCCCTCAACTCTCTCCCGTGCCGCCGCTGCCCAGCAAGGGGAAGTTTTGACGTGAAGCAGATGGCCATCCACTCACTAGTCACCGCCCGAGCGAGGAATGGAATGGGTACCCTCTGCTTGACTCTCCTTCCCGTAGCCGAGACCGGTGGATTATTGGAAAGTCTCCAGGGGCCAATCCGAGAGGGGACTTGGGACTACAATACATAATTCTAACTCTACTGTATTCATCAATACATCAGTCGTAGTCACTGGGCACTTACTGTGTGCAGAGCACTGAACTAAACACTTGGGAGGGTATGATAGATGATTATAATTCTATTGTATCAATCAATCCATCAGTGGTAGTTATTGAGCCCTTACGTGTGCAGAGCACTGGACTAGGCGCTTGGGAGAGTATAAGAGATGACCACTAACTCTACTGTCAATCAATCAGTGGTATTTATGGAGCACCTACAGTGTCTTGTCTTAGGCCGTCGAGCCGTCTACGACCCCCAGCGACGCCACGGACACGTCTCTCCCAGAACACCCCACCTCCTTCAGCAATCGTTCTGGTCGCGGATCCATAGTTTTCTTGGTAAAAGTAGAGAAGCGGCTTACCATCGCCTCCTTCCACGCAGTCAACTTGAGTCTCCGGCCTCGACTCTCTCCCGTGCCTCTGCCGCGCAGCGCGGGTGAGTTTCGACTCGTAGCGGATGGCTTTCCACCCGCCAGCCAGCGCCCAAGCTAGGAATGGACTGGACAGGCCTCTGCTTGACTCTCCCTCCCGTAGTCGAGACTGGTAGACTACCGGAAACTCTCCAGGTGCGACCCTGAGAGGGGACTTACAGTGTGCAGAGCATTCATTCAATCCATTCCATAATGTGTGCAAAGCGCCGTACTAAGCACCTGGGAGAGTAAAACACAACAGAGGTGAGAGACACGATGATCTATCCAGCCCGTAGTTCGGTCCCCGACAGTGGCAACGAGATTCTTGGAAGGACCCAATTTTAGTTTACCTCTTGGCCACCCGCCCTAATTTTAAGAAACAGGTCATTTATTCCTAACACTTCCTATTTAAAACTCCAACATTCCTTCTGGTAGCCCGTTACGGATTCTCTGGAGTCTGATCCTGACTTCATCGCAGTGAGGAGAGTGAAGAATCCAGTTGGAGGAAGAGGACCTGACTCCTAAGACATCTTGTGTGGCGGACAGGCTTAACAAGAAGCCCGAAAATGTCTGACTGATGTGGGAACTGAAGATTTCAACTTCCTTCTCGGAAGCCACCCAGGAAAACCTCAGTCTTGGACATCACGGGACAGCAGCAGCACAGCGCTACAGTCATTTCGACCCAATAACGGGGTTCTGTGGGTGAAATGATTCTCCGCACACCCCTCCCAGTTCGTAGATAGGAGATAGAGCCCGGGCCTGGGAGGCAGAAGGCTCAAACCCCGGCTCCACCACTTGTCTGCTGTGTGACTTTGAGCAAGTCACTTCGCTTCTTGGGCCTCATCTATAAAACGGGGATTAAGACTGTGAGCCCCACGTGAGACAGAGACTGTGTCCCACCCGGTTTGCTTGAATCCACCCAGCGCTGAGTCCAGTGCTTGGAACACAGTAAGCACTTAAACACCAGAATTCTTATTATTACGGTCCAGACCCCAGAGGGAACACGGCTCATGGGAATGTGAGAAACAGAGCACGATCCTGGAAGTCAGAGGGACCCGAGTTCTAATCCTGGATCTGCCGCTTGTCTGCTGGGTGGCCTTGGGCAAGTCACTTCACCTCCCTGGGCCTCAGTTCCCTCCTACTCAGACGGTGAGCCCCACGTGGGACGGGGACTGTGTCCAACCTGCTTATCTCCTATCTACTCCAGTGTTTAGGACGGTGCTTGGCATATAGTAAGGGCTTAATAAATACCATAAAAAATGTGTTAGACTCTCCTAGTTGGCTCTAGAGCCTTACTTGAACATGGGAGTAGATTGATGATGTTGACTGGTGATCTTCTAGTTCTCTGGTAGAGCGGCCATTCATCCATTCATTCAATAGTATTTATTGAGCGCTTACTATGTGCAGAGCACTGTACTAAGCGCTTGGAATGTACAAATCGGTAACAGATAGAGACAGTCCCTGTCCTCTGACGGGCGCACAGTCTAATCGGGGGAGACGGACAGACGAACGATAGCAATAAAATACAATACAAAATAAAATGATAATAAAAAATACCAAATAAAAATGTAACAATAGGTTCCACGGCCTTGCTAGGGGTTCCACGACTTGCTCCCATTTTCCCTTGGAACACTTCAGCGGATGCCATTTTGTCCTGAGGAATTGACCCTCTGCACTGTAAGCTCGTTATGAGCAGGGAATGTGTCTGCTAATTCTGTTGTATTGTTCTCTCCCAAGTACTTAGTACAGTGCTCTGTACATAGTAAGCCCCCAATAAATAGCCTTCACTGATTGATCATATTTATATCTTCTAAACATTTCGATCAATTTAGCGAAATCCTTCCGAGACCCAAAGTCCGATTAAGCCATGAGAAATTGCTCAGACTAAAACGTGAGATCGGTCCGACACATGAGATCACCAGATGACTTTGATCTCTGGTAAGTAACTGTTTTGAATTCACCGGTTCCCCTATTTAGTTTCCACAGTTTGAAGCGTGGAACGTGAATCTGAGAGGAGAATCGGGCCATCTGAGAGAGAAGCGATTCGTCACTAGAATCCATGTGTCGAAAATAAACCCGACAAGGAAAAAAAAAAAAATGTCTGGAAGCATCTATGTTTTCCATATTATATGACTGATTGACAACCTGCTGCTGCCATTGAGAAATAGATGAGATAAATCAGAGTTCTTCCTGTGAAACAGAATTCATTTCGAGCTCTCGCCTTGGGAGAAGAGAGAGTTTGGCTATATTTTTAGTATTCCAGAGACGGCTTTCAGAATTTTCTGTGAAACCCCAATCCCTCCTAGTTCCTTGCTAACTAAAGCAAACCCTCCAAACCACTAACGGTGAGCGGGTGAGAGACCTCAGGTTGGTAAAACATATTTAATTGAATTCAAAGTGCTCTTTGCAACTTCCAGTCGGATTCTAGACTAGGAAACTTTGGAAACGTCGCCTCTGGTAAAGCGCAAGGACGGAATGGCTGTGTTTTCTTTCTCTGTTTCATTCTTTTGATAATACTGGGAGTAGGAAGATAAGTATGGTAATTTCACTGTGGGCAGAGAGGGTGTCCAACTCCATTCTAGTGCGCTTTCCCAAGTGCTGAGTACAGTGATCTGCATACTCTAAGCTCTCAATAAATACCACTGATTGATAAGCGGTACTTTTTAAAAAGGATATTTGTTACATTTTTACTATCTGCCAGGCACTGGACTAAGCTCTGGGGTGGGAACCAGCTAACCGGGTTAGACACAGTCCATGTCCCACGTGGCACTCACAATCAACCCCCATTTTACAGATGAAGTAACTGAGGCACAGAGAAGTGAAGTGACTTATCCAAGGTCACGCAGCGGACGAGTGGCAGAGCTGGGATGAGGTCCCAGGTCCTCCTGACTCTTAGGCCAGTGGTCTGTCCACTAGGCCGGAGAAGCAGCGTGGCTCAGTGGAAAGAGCCTGGGCTTCGGAGTCAGAGGTCATGGGTTCGACTCCCGGCTCTGCCACTTGTCGGCCGTGTGACCGTGGGCGAGTCACTTCACTTCTCTCTGTCTCAGTTCCCTCATCTGTAAAATGGGGATCAGAGCGTGTGAGCCCCACGTGGGACAACCTGATCACCCTGTAATCTCCCCCAGCGCTTAGAACAGTGCTCGGCACCTAGTAAGCGCTTAACAAATACCAACATTATTAGGCCATGCTGCTCCTCCAAAGAAGACCTTTCCCTTGCAATACAACATATTGTTATATTGTTCTCTTGTACTCTGCCAAGTGTTTAGCACCGTGCCCTGCGCATAATAAGCGCTCAATAAATAAGACTGCCCGACTGAATGTGCAGTCCACGGGAGAGTTGGCTACAGTCACGAAGCAGGAGGTGGACGTGGTAGCTTAGGCCGGGGCACACATAATAATAATAATAATAATAATAATGTTGGGATCTGTTAAGCGCTTACTATGTGCAGAGCACTGTTCTAAGCGCTGGGGGAGATACAGGGTCATCAGGTCGCCCCGCGTGAGGCTCCTAGTTAATCCCCATTTGACAGGTGAGGGAACTGAGGCCCAGAGAAGTGAAGCGACCCGCCCAACAGTCCCACAGCTGACAGGCGGCAGAGCCGGGAAGTCGAACTCATGACCTCTGACTCCGAAGCCCGGGCTCTTTCCACCGAGCCACGCTGCTTCTCTACATCCCCACGCACCCCCTTGAGCACACACAGACACGGTGTCGGAACAGTGTTTGACACAGAGTAGGCGCTTAAGGAATACCATTTAAAAGACGTGTTTCCCACCCAGCTCACACCCACCCACACAGTTGTGCCCGTCAACATCTCCGCTGCCACCGGAGTCACAGCCGCGGAACATTCAAGCTGCGGGAAAGAGGAGCCAAAGAAAAGGATCCAAATAAGGTTGGTAGTGCAGGGCTCTGATGGTGGAGGAGAATCTGAATAATCTCCCCCCGCTCTAGAGCTGCCTCCAGGAAAGAAGAAACTCATTCATTCACTAATCAATCAATCAATTGTATTTACTGAGGGCTTACCGCGTGCAGAACCCTGTACTAAGCTCTCGGGCCAACACAACACAACGTTATAACAGACACAGTCCCTGCCTACAACAAGCACTAAGAACAGCGCTAATAATGATGATAACGATGGCATTTGTTAAGCGCTTATGCGCCAAGCACGGTTCGGAGCGCTGAGCGTCGGAAGGGTTCCCAATTTTTATTAAAGTTTAATGTTGAGGTAATCGCCGCTGACCAATCGATGATATCTATCAAGTGCAGAACGCCGTACTGGGCGCCTGGGAGAGTGCGATACGATAGTGCCGGTAGAAGGATTCCCGTCCCTAAGGAGCTTATGGTCTAGAGGGGAAGTGGACTGACAAAGGCCTGTGCTCTTTCCATTAGACCACGTGGCGTCTCTTCTTTTGACCCCCGGCCCCAAATGCTAAGAGCCCGCTGTGGCCCTCGAGTCCAGCCATGGCTTCCACGTGGACCGGACGCAACAATTCTCACCTAAAAAGGAGGAATAATCAGCAACAGTGTGGCCGAGCAGAAAGTGTACAGGCCTGGAAGTCAGGAGCTCTGGGTTCTAATCCTGGCTCTGTCACTGGCTTACTGGGTGACCTCAGGCTAATAATAATAATAACGTCGGTATCTGTCAAGCGCTTACTGGGTGCCGAGCTCTGTTCTAAGCGCTGGGGGGGATACAGGGTCATCGGGTTGTCCCACGTGGGGCTCACACACTTTTAATCCCCATTTTACAGATGAGGGAACTTGAGGCACAGAGAAGTGAAGTGACTCGCCCACAGTCACACAGCTGACAAGTGGCAGAGCCGGGAGTCAAACTCATGAGCTCTGACTCCGAAGCCCAGGCTCTTGCCACCGAGCCACGCTGCTTCTCTTTCCTCTTTGTCTCAGTTTTCCTCATCTGTAAAATGGGGATTGATTGTCCGTTTTCTTTCCCACCTGTGAGACTTGTGTAGGACAGAGAATATATTTGATGCAATTATCCCGTATCTATTTTTTATGATATCTGTTAAGCACTTACTACGTGCCAGGCACTGTACTGAGCGCTGAGGTAGATAGAAGATGGTCCGTTTGGACACAGTCCCTGTCCCTTAAGGCGCTCGCGGTCTTCATCCTCCTTTTACGGATGAGGCAGCGAGAAGTTAAGTGACTCACCTAAGGTCACGTAGCAGTCAAGTAGCAGAGGCTGGATTAGAACCCATGTCCTGACTCCCAGGCCAAGGCCCTGTCCGCTAGGTCATGTTGCTTCTCTGAACATAGCAGTGTTGGACACACTGTGAGCCCTTTGATATCAAATGTCGTGCCTATTATTAAAATCATCCGATATTGATAATTCAATCAATCAAAGGTACTCGTCGAGCGCTAACTGCATCTCGTCTTGTTTTCTGCTCCCTGGTCACCTCCCACCCACAGCGACGCAAACAGACCCATCTCGCCCGGAACGGCCCGCCTCCCTCTGCAATCCTTCTGCTAGTGGATCCATAGCTTTCTCGGTAAAAATCAGGAAGCGGTTTACCGTTGCCTCCTTCCGGGCAGTAAACCTGAGTCTCCGCCCTCGACTCTCTCCCGTGCCGCGTAAGGGTGCTATACTAAGCGTTCAGAAAAGTACAGTCCATCGGTCGGGAGACACGATCCCTGCCCGCGAGAGTTTACAATCTACGAGGGGTTGTAAAGTACAACTAAACTACAGCTAAACTACAAACTACACTATTATGCCTGAGGATCGTTTCAGATGATCCTTGAAAGCACACCTAGGTCCAGGCTCCTAGGGTCGAAAGGATTTTCAGGAAATGGCAACATGGCCTAGGAAGCAGCAGAGCCTAGTGGGTAGAGGACGGGCCTGGGCAACAGAAGGACCTGGGTTCTAATTCTGGATCTGCCACTTGTCTGTTGTGTGACGCTGGGCAAGTCACTGTACTTCTCTGGGCCTCGGTTACCTCACCTGTAAAATGGGGAATGAGACTACAAACCCCTTGTGGGACATAAACTGCACCCGGCCTGATCTTCTCTCATCTAACCCAGCGCTTAGTACGGTGCCCGGCACGCTTCAGGGAAGCAGCGTGGCTCAGTGGAAAGAGCCTGGGCCTCAGAGTCAGAGGTCATGGGTTCGACTCCCGGCTCTGCCACTTGGCAGCTGTGTGACCGTGGGCGAGTCGCTTCACTTCTCTGGGCCTCAGTGACCTCATCGGTAAAATGGGGATTAACTGTGAGCCTCACGTGGGACGACCTGATGACCCTGTATCTCCCCCAGCGCTTAGAACGGTGCTCTGCACATAGTAAGCGCTTAACAAATACCAACGTTATTATTTCGTTGTTAAGCGCTTAACAAAGACCACGCAAACAGAAAAGTTCCCCCAAGAGCTGAGACGGTACGGATTACTGCCGGGTACCCACGAGGGATTCTGCGGATTCTTTAGGGTTTCTGAGCTACTTCGGGGCCCCGCAATGATCTTGCTTGGCAACTCTCACATTTCACTCTCCCTCTCGAATTGCACGGAGAATCTGTGGATGAATTTGAGCAAGGCTCTCGGGGCCTGAGTTCTCTGCCTCCCCCCATCCCCTCCTCCAACCCCAGTTTTTCTAAACTCAGACATAAACCCCCCACCCCCTCAAGGCCCCAACCCTTGTGGTGGGATCGTCCAGAGAATCAGAAGAATTCCGTTAGAAGCCGAGGCATGCGGTATGTCAGCAGTCGACAACAGGTGCACTACGAGAGAGAGAAAGGAGTCACGTGGGGTCGCTGAGCCCTGAGTCAAAGGCAGCAATCTTTATGTTCTCCAGAGAGAACGAGGGGACGTTGGTGATGGATGGTTCACTCTGCAGCTCCTTCTAAAGGAGGGTTTTACGGCTACATTTAAAGGGACGTAAGTGGATTTGCTTGGCCGAGGAATACAGTGCTTAAAGAAACGGTTCTGACATTTCTTGATTTCCTCTCCTTATTCTGTCATGCCCATTCCCTGTAGTCAGACATCTTCAGAAAAAGGGAGACACCCTGCCATTCTCTGTTTTTAAGTCTCTCGGCCTGGGTCTACCTAGGCAAAGGGCCTGTGAGGACAAGTGGGTCATTATCCACCGAATCCAATCAACCAATCAACTGTATTTCTAACATGCCTATAGCGTGCAGAACACCACAGTCGACATTTGGAAAAGTACAATGGGGTTGGTAGACATGATCCCTACCCTCAAGGATTTTACAATCTAGGAGGGGAAACCGGCAGTAAAAGAAATTCCAGTTGGGAAGTTACAGCATTTATAAGACTATGGGAGGGAGAGTCAAGCAGAGGCCTACCCATTCCGTTTCTAGCTTGGCCAGCGGCTAGAGAGTGGAAGGTCATCTGCTACAAGACAAAACTCACCTGCGCCGGGCAGCGGCGGCACGGGAGAGAGTCGAGGGCGGACATTCGAGTTTACTGCGTGAAGGAGGCGGTGGTAAAGCACTACGGTACTTTTACCAAGGAAACTCTCCACTACCAGAACGATTGCAGATGGAGGCGGGGCGTTCGGGGAGAGATGTGTCCGTGGCGTCGCTACGGGTCAGCGCTGACAGCATGAGACGAGATTTATATCTAAGGGTTATGGGATGTGAGTAGTAGCGAGGGATATGGGGTGTGGAGATGAGAGATGAATCATGAAAGGCTTCCTGAAGGAGACGTGAGTTCAAAAGGGCCTTAGAGATGGGGAGACCAGCGAAATGGGCCAGGAAAGGGAGGAGGGAGGGCGGTGCAAGAAACTCACTGTGAGAGAGGCAAGAAGAGAGAGACAAGAAGGAGGTACAGTAGGTTGGCATTAGAGGAACAAAATGTGCAAGGTGGGTCGTAGTGAGAGAGGAGCCTGGATAAGTAGGGGAAGAGACCTGAGCCTGTGACAGCCACCATTTTGTCTGCCTCGCTTCCCCACATCTGCCTCCTCCGCCCTGGCCAATCTTCCATTTTTTTAAATGGTATTTGTTAAGCACTTACTCTGTGCCAGCCGTTAGCCTAAGCACTGGGGTAGTTACAAAGTAATCAGGTCGTACACAGTCCGTGTCCCACGTGGGGCTCACGGTCTTAATCTCCATTTTACAGAGGAGGTCCCTGAGACCCAGAGAAGTAAAGGGACTTGCCCGAGGTCACACAGCCGGCTTGTGGCGGGGGCGCGATGAGAACCCAGTCCTTCCGACCCCAAGGCCCGTGCTCTATCCGCTAGGTTACACTGCTTCTCAGTTGTCTTGTGGCCTTTCTGAATCCCCTCCTTTACCCGACTGGCTTTCTGATTTCACAACAGTCAGTCATATTTACTGAGTACTTTACTGTGTGCAAAACACTATACTGAGTGCTTGGGAGAGTACAACATAAGAACGTAACAGACACGTTCTTTGCTCACACTGAACTTAAAATATAGAGTTTATAATAGCCTGGAAGATCTCATGCCTTGCACTTGGATTTTGTTGAATGTGGATTAGTCTGCCAGGAAAAAAAAGTCTCTCCCCACTCCAGCCTTGACTTACTCCCTAAGCCCCGGACTCTAGCTCCCTCTCTCCATCTCATCTTAATCATCATCTATAGATGTCCTTCCTTTCTCCCCCCGCACCAAATTCAATTCCCTCTCCTCGTCTAGGTGCTTCCCTCTTCCTCCTCCTTCCCACTCTCGATGGTATTTAGTGATTGCTTAGTAATTGACAGGTTTGGTAGACATGATCCCTGTCCACAACCGGGACGGAGGGGGAAACCAACATTAATACAAATTACAGAGAGGGGAAATGGCAGAGTATAAAGATTTAAATATACCTCTGTGCAGCTCCCAAACACAGGGCCTCTGTTCTTGTTTTTGAAACTTTAAACTTTTTAACTTTTTTATTTAACTTAGTTTGGTGCTGGCATCCCCTCTCTCCAGGTTACAACCCCAACCTCGTTGGACCGCAAAGCCAGGGGACTGAACCGGATCAAGGAACAGGCCACAGGCAGGGAGGCCTGTGAAGAAAATAATTTTTGCAACAACAACAACAACATGGCAAGGGGTCTCAGTTTTGAGAAGCAGTGTGGGGTCGTGGAAAGAACAGGGGCCTCAGCACTGAAGGATCCGGGTTCTCATCCCAGCTCTGCCACTTGCCTGCTGCGTGACACTGGGCAAGTCACTTAATGTCTCTCTGCCTCAGTTTCTTCAACTGTAAAATGGGGATTCAATAGTGTTTCTAACTTCTACTTGTTCATTTATTCATTCGAGCGTATTTATTGAGCCGTTACCGTGTGCAGAGCACTGTACTAAGCACTTGGGAGAGCAGTGAAACAGTAAACAGACGCATTCCCTGCCCGCGATGAGTCTACAGTCTAGAGGGAGCCCCGGGAGAAGCAGAGACTGTGTCCAACCTGATTATCTCGTATCTACCTCAGTGCTTAGTTCGGTGCTTAGCTCCTAGTAAGTACTTAATAAATACCGTAATTATCATCTATTGTTATTTTTAGGAACTTGGGGAAGTTTTCTGGGTCAGGTGACCGACTCAGAAGAGAGGATGGGGGCGGTTACAACAGAGGAACAGAGGCAGTAGGTGAAGAGGGGTGGTCCCCCCTGGGAAATGAGTTCCTCCCTATTCTCCCAAAGAAGAGATCATCATTAGGTTATAACGGCATTTGCTAAGCACTTTGTGGAAACACTGTACTAAGCACTAGGGTAAATACAAGTCAATACAGGGTTGTCAGGGTTGTAAGACTGTAAACTCCCCTCTAGGCTGTAAGCTCCCTGCGGGAAGGGAATGTACCTTTTTATCGGTTTGTATTCTCCCCAAAGCGCTTAGTACAGTGCTCTGCACACAGTAACCACTCAATAATTACAACTGACAGGTGAGGCAAGCAAAACGTAACACGAGACGAGACCTGCCTTTTTAGGTTTTCAAAAATGAAAAGATTTCCTGCTCCCCCGTCCCGGTTCCGTTCTAGCCTCGGGTGTGAGCAGCTGGCCAAAGCTGCAAAATATGGATTTTCACTGAACCGTGGATGTCCTCTGGACTCGGAGGAGTGAGAGGCGGGCCTTTACTTATCTCTACGCTCTCCCTGCTCATCACGTTTGAAGAGCCGTCCTTGTCGATCTGGAGATTCGGTCGGCACTGGATCCTCTTCATGAAGCTGGAGGAGAAGAGTAAAAAAGGCAGCATAGACTAGAAGATGGAGCGTGGGCCTGGGTGTCAGAAGGACTTGGGTTCTAATCCTGGCTCTGCTACACATCTGATGTGTGACCTTGGGCAAGTCACCTCACTTCTCTGACCTTCAGTTACCTCATCTGGAAAATGGGGATGAAGACTGTTAGTCCCAAAGCACTGTTCTAAGAACTGAGGGAGATAGAGGTTTACCCAGGTGGGCACAGTTCCTATCCCACAGAGGACCCCACAGAATTTGTTTTTATTTTTTATTTATGGAACTTTTTTAAGCACAGTTACTGTTTTAAGTGCTGGAGTAGACACGAGTTTATCAGGTTGGACACCGTCCCTGTCCCTCAAAGGGCCCACGGCCTAAATTGGAGGGAGAAGTGTTTAATCCCCATTTTCCAGATGAAGTAACTGAGGCACAGAAGGGTTAAGTGACTTTCCCAACTTAACGCAGTTAGCACTTGATAAAGTAGGGATTAGAACCCAGGTCCTCTGACTCGACTCCCATTTCTGTGCTCTTTCCACTAGGCCACGATACTTCTCAGAGTACCGGAGTCCAAAAAAATCACAGCTTTCATCAGCCCTTTGTGATCCGCTGTGATGGGTGACCAGATTTCTCAAATGCTCTCAATACTAGGTCGTAGCACAAAGGGAAAATTTCCCTTCTTCCTACTACATCAGGAAGTCAGAACATAAAACAGCAATGCATCCTCTTGGAGGGTGTTTCGACAATAAGAAAATGCTCTGGAGTCCACGTAAAGAAGCTCATCCTCTAGACTGCAAAATCACCGTCTAGGCTGTAAGCTCCTCCCCTAGGCTGTAAACTCCTCTTCTAGATGGTAAGTTCATCCTCTAAACTGTAAGCTCATTGTGGACAGGGAATGTGACTGTTTTACTGTTCTATTTTACTCTCCCAAGCCCTTAGTACAGTGCTTAGTACAGTGTATTGCAGTTCCTGGATGACTGCAGTTCCACCAGACTTTAACCTCCTTTTTTATGGCATTTGTTAAGTTCCAGGTACTGCCCCGAGCGCTGGAGTAAATACAAGACGATCAGGTTGGACTCAATCCCTGTCCTACATGGGGTTCACAGTCTTAAGCCCCGTTTTTTACAAATGAAGTAACTGAATCACAGAGTAGATAAGTGAATTGCCCAAGGTCACGTAGCAGACAAGCGTCAGAGCCGGGATTAGAACCCAGGTCCTCTGACTCCCAGGACCTTGCCCTTTCCACTAGGGCTCACTGCTCCTCGTGGACAGGGGATTCCGTTGAAATGTACTTCCGCAAGCTCTCACTACAGTTCTCTGCGCAAGGTCAAATAATACCACTGTTTGATGGTCTCCGAGACTTCTAATGATCCGGAATTGAAATAGTTTCCCGGGAGATCGGAAGGAGATTCTAACTCCAGCTTCTAGACTCTCCATCGCATCCTTTAGCATAGTGACGTAGAGTGGGTTGGAAAGGAATGGGACAATTCTACAGGCCGGCTTCACGCTGATGGTGAATTCGTTCATTCGGTCGTATTTATTGAGCACTTACTGCGTGCAGAGCATTGTACTAAGCGATTGGGAGACTATAATAATAATGTTGGTATTTGTTAAGCGCTCACTATGTGCAGAGCACTGTTCTAAGCGCTGGGGGTCATCAGCTTGTCCCACGTGAGGCTCACAGTTAATCCCCATTTTCCAGATGAGGTAACTGAGGCCCAGAGAAGTGAAGTGACTCGCCCACAGTCCCACAGCTGACAGGTGGCAGAGCCGGGAGTCGAACCCGTCACCTCTGACTCCGAAGCCCAGGCTCTTTCCACTGAGCCATGCCGCCTCCCCTTACAACCATAATACAACCATAAACAGTGACATTTCCTGCCCACGACCAACTTGCAGTTTAGAGGGAGGAGGCAGACATCAATACAGATAAATAAAATGACAGATGTGTACATAAGTGCTGTGGAGCTGGGAGAGGGGAAGAGCAGGGGGAGGAAATCGGGGCGATACAGAAGGGAGTGGGAGGTGAGGAAAAGTGGGGTTTAGTCCGGGAAGGCCTCTTGGAGGAGACGTGCCTTCAGCGAGGCTTTGAAGCGGGGAAGAGTAATTGTAGGTCAGATTGAGAAGGGGTCAGAGAAAGCACCTTCAGCTCTACCTCAGCTCAACAACCCTCCCTGACCTTGCTTGAAGATTTTAGCAAACCACTCAGGGCATAGGATTTAGCTCAGCAGTTGCTCGGGTTTATTTGCCAGGCCAATGCCCCGGAGAGATCTACCAACACCTTGTCATCATAATAATAACGGTGGCATTTGCTAAACGCTTAGCATGTCTGAGGTGCTGGGGGAGCTATGATGCAGTCAGATCAGACCTCTTACGGGGTTCATAGTCCGAGGGGAGGCAGAGCAGGTATTTCATTTCCATTTTGCAGTTTAAGATAGCGAGGCGCAGAGAAGCTAAGTGACCCGTCCCGCGGTCACACAGCCGGAAATTGGCAGAGCCGGGATTGAAGCCCAGATCTCCCGATTCCCAGACCCGTGTTCCTTCCCCTAGCCCACCCTACCTCTCTAAATTGGTCCCGATACGCTTCCTTCCCGTAACGAGCTTACGTCAAGATATCGACGGTACGCACTGAGTGCTAAGTGTGTGCAGAGCAATGTACTGAGTGCTTGGGAGAGCACAATAAAACAGAATTGGAGGATACGTTCCTTGCCCACAGGGAACTTACGGTCAGGCTGGGGGTCCCTCCCGTCTCTCACTCTGTCACCAAGTAAATGCATCGGGATGACCGATGGCACAGTTCTCTTCTCAGGTTGGAAGATCTCCTCCCCCTCTTATTTCTCCCAACGTATTCCTGAGGAATTCGCTCCCCGTGGGAACCGGGCTTTTGAGGCTCAGATTCTTTACGAATCGATCCCCGGAGGCTCTGCGGGGAACGCATTATCCTTGAAAGAAATATGTTCCCTGGCCAGACGGTTGCAGGCACCTTGTGTCCGGGTACAGGACGGCCTCCAACAGGCCATCGGACAAGCTCCTCCGATGCCGACCTACTAAACGTGCCTCGTCTACCTCGTCTATCTCGCCTCAAACTCTAGCCCTCCTCCTTCCTACCCCTGGGCTGAAATGCCCTCCCTCCCCGTATCCGACAGACGATGACTCTCCCCCAGTCTTAATGAAGACACATCTCCTCCAGGAGGCCTTCCCTGACTAGGTCTTCCTTTCTTCTTCTCCCACTCCCTTCTGCGTCGCCCTGACTTGCTCCCTTTATTCATCCCCCACCCCAGCCCCAAAGCACTCATGTACGTATCTGTAATTTATTTATCTAATTCAATTTACTTATTTATATTAATGGCTGTCTCCTTTAATTTAATGTACTTATTTATATTAATGTCTGTCGCTCCCGCTAGACCGGAAGCTCATTTTGTGCAGGGAATGAGTCCCTTCGTTATTTTATCGTACTCTCCCAAGAGCTTAGTACAGTGCTCTGCACAAAGCAAGCGCTCGATAAATACGCCCGATTGACTGTATTCCAGATGGGCCAGGGTTTCGCTTGGGGAGGCAGGAAGGTGTTTCAAAGTCTCTCCAGATCCACCCGCGGTGTGTGTCAGAGACCCCAGCTTCTAGTCAGGATGAATAAAGTCCGTAGCAGTGGAATTTGGAAACTGGAGAGGATTGAAAATGAAAAGGACTATCCATTCCATTCTCACGTATCCAGGCTCTGTGCATGAATATCTCTCTAACAATTGATCCATCAGGCGATCGACGGGATGTATTGAACACTCGCTCCGAACTGTACTGAGAAGCAGCGTGGCGTAGAGGAATGAGCACGGACGTGGGAGGCAGAGGTAGTGGGTTCTAATCCCAGCTCCTCTTTGGGCAAGTCACTTAACTTCTCTGTGCCTCAGTTACCTCCTCTGTAAAATGGGGATTAAGACCGTGAGCCCCGTATGGGACAACCTGATAGCCTTGTATCTACCCCGCTGCGTCCAACAATGCTTGGCACACAGTAAGCGCTTAACAGATACCATCGTTATGATGATTATTATTATTACTAAGATGATGATGAAGGCATTTGTTAAGCACTTACCATGAGTCAAACGTTGTTCTAAGCGCTGCGATAGATCCAAGCTAATCAGCTTGGACACAATCCCCATCCCACATGGCATTCTCAGTCTTAACCCCATCGATCAGCCGGCTTATCGATGTTATTTGCCTATTATTATTATTTCTGTTATTTTAGAGAAGCGGCGTGGCTCAGTGGAAAGAGCCCGGGCTTGGGAGTCAGAGGTCATGGGTTCGACTCCCAGCTCTGCCACTTGTCAGCTGGGTGACTGTGGGCGAGTCACTTCACTTCTCTGTGCCTCAGTTACCTCATCTGGAAAATGGGGATAAACTGTGAGCCTCACGTGGGGCAACTTGATTACCCTGTATCTCCCCCAGAGCTTAGAACAGTGCTCTGCACATAGTAAGCGCTTAACAAATACCGACATTATTATTATTACCTGCCCTCTATCACGAGGAAAGCCAGGCGGGGCCGCGCAATCAGTCTAAGTAGAAATTTACCACCGTTTGTCTTAATGTATATATCGCGCTCTTCAGTGATGTGCAAAGCCGGGATGCTACGCCAACTCTATATAAAGAAACTTTTTATTGCTTAAGTTGAGCTGGCCTTGACTAGTAGAGTTATATTCTGCCCGTCAACCCCCATTCTGTACTAGTGCTAGAAGAAGAGCTAGCGGAAACGAACTCCTCTCCGACATACTCGCTTAAACCCGACCCAGGGTTCGTGAAGTTTTCTTCGACCAAGGCAAGGAAGAGGGCGGCGGGGGAAGAGAGCGGATAAGTCGGAGGGAGAACCGCGAAGACGCCGCCTAGGGAAACGGATAGCCACTGGAGGATTTCGACCAGGGGAGTGATGCATTCGTTACGGCATTTTAGAAAGATGATCTGAGCAACACTATGCGGAACAGCCTAAAGAGGCAGGTGCACGGGCTGATTTCTGGGATTCCAGAAAGCATTTGGAGTTACAGCGAAACCCCCGTCTCCCCGATGGAAGCTTCGTCTACCCCCACGGCTCGAATAGCCATAGCTCAGCGCCGAGCCTTAGACCCGACCCGCGAAGATCCGCGACAGAAACATTTTCCACTGACAGACTGCGGTCGCCCCCCAGAGAGAGCCCGATAACGAACCCTTTCCTGTCTTGAAAACACTCATTCGGTTCCAGACGGTGCTTTATCCAGGGAATCCGAGTGATTTACTTTCAGGTCTTTCTCTTAAATGAGCTTGAGCAATGGTTTCTCCAAAAGCTTATGGCTTAAATACTCCTTCACGACTTTAGGGTTTCAATCGATAGTTCAATAAAAGGCTGGAATGGCTTTTATTGGCCCTGCAGGAGAAGGTGGTCCCGTAGGAGGAGGCATCGTTGCGGAAAATCCAGGCGATTTGTGTCTGGGTGTGATACATCGCAGCCTTTGAAAGTCCGGTCCTGAGAGAGCGTCATATCAGACATCCACCCCGTGGCGTCGAGGATGCTCAACCTGATATGGGATAGAGACTCCCGGAAGCCTGGAAAGGAAATCTACTTGCAACAGGCATAAAGCATCGTGAGGATTACAAAACGCCCTCGGCTGTAGATAACTCCACCACAGACCGCCTGCCTGGGGAGAAGAAACGGTCTCTAAAAGCCGATAATAATAATGATTGTGGTACCGGTTAAGCGCTTCCTGTGTACCAAGCATTGTTTTAAGCGCTGGGGTAGATGCAGGTTAATCGGGTCGGACCCAGTCCTCGTTCCACATGGGGCTCACCCTCTTAATCCCCATTTTACCGATGAAATGAGGCGCAGAGAAGTGAAGCGACTCGCCCGAGGTCACACGGCAGTCGCGTGGCGGAGCCAGAATTAGAGCGCAGGTCCTTCTGACTCCCGGGCCTGTGCTCTATCCACTAGGCCACCCTGCCTCTCAGAGCCGCCCAGAGACCTTTCGATCAATCATTCCGTCAATCGATGGTATTCACTGAGCACGGATGACGTGCGGAGAACCGTACCAAGCACTTGGGAGGGTGCGATACAGCGGAATCGGCGGGCACATTTCCTGCCCAGAACGAGTTTACGGTCTAGAGGGGAGCTTTGCCAAATGCGGTCCTTTCATCAGGGCAAGACGGTCCAAGATTTTCACCATACCAGAGCACGACGCGGAGCACGACACGCTTCTAACGAAGACTTATCACCCAGCCGCCTCCCGCTGGGTCGGTGATATTTTTCACATCCCGTTTCGGCGCCGTGAGGATGCACGGTTTATGCGAGGTCTTAATGGAGCTTGATGCCGCTAACTGAATCCCTAACCGAAGCAGCGTGGTGTGGTGGATGGAGCACGGGTCGGGGAGTCAGAGGGTCATGGGTTCTAATCCGGGCCCCGCCACTTGTCTGCTGGGTGGCTTGGAGCAAATCACTTCACTTCTCTGGGTCTCAGTTCCCTCATCTGTAAAATGGGGATTGAGACTGTGAGCCCCACGTGGGACAGGGACTGCGTCCAACCCGATTAGCTTGTATTCACCCCAGCACTTAGTACAGTGCCTGGCACGTAGCAAGTGCTTAAAAATACCATAATTATCATTATTATCATTATTATATATTATGTCTTGGTAAGAGGAAGCGCTCGTGAGACCTCAGAGAGGTGATGGCAGATGAATGGTCTCATTAGCATTTTTTATGGTATTTGTTAAGCGCTTACTGTGTGTCAGACACTGTACTAAACACTGGGGTAGGTACGAGATACTTTTTTTTATAGTAGTCGTTAAATACCTACTATGTACGAGGCACTGTACTAAACATTAGGGTGGATACAAAGTAATCAGGTTGGACGCAGTCCATGTCCCACATGGGGCTCAAGGTCTCAACCCCCATTTTACAGATAAGGCCCAGAGAAGTGAAGTGACTTTCCCGAGGTCACACAGCAGACACCTGGCGAAGCCAGGATTAGAACCAGGGTCCTTTGGACTCCCGGGCCTATGTTCTATCCACGAGGTGAAAATGCTTCTCGGAGATCCTTGAGAGCAGAGATCGGGTCTACCAACCCTGTTTTGTATCCTCCCCCGAGCGTTTTAGTACAGTGTTCTGAACTCAGTAAGTGCTCAGTGAATACCTCTGATGAACTGATCTGTCTTCACTCCTTCTCAGGCATCCAGTGACCAGTTGAAGAGGCCACCGACAGGCAATATCAGCACGGCTCAGTGGAAAGAGCCCGGGCTTGGGAGTCAGAGGTTAGAGAAGCAGCGAGGCTCAGTGGAAAGAGCCCGGGCTTGGGAATCAGAGATCATGGGTTCGAGAACCGGCTCTGCCCCTTGTGAGCTGTGTGACTGTGGGCAAGTCACTTCACTTCTCTGGGCCTCAGTGACCTCATCTGCAAAATGGGGATGAAAACCGTGAGCCTCATGTGGGACAAGATGAAGACCGTGAGCCTCACGTGGGACAACCCGATTACCCTGTGTCTCCCCCAGCGCTTAGAACAGTGCTCTGCACATAGTAAGCGTTTAACAAATACAACATTATTATTATATTTATTGAGCACTTACTGTGTGCAGAGCACTGTACTAAGCACTTGGAAAGTACCATTCAGCAACGAAGAGAGACAATCCATACCCAAATGCCCAGGCATCGGTGGAGAAGCAGTATGGCATAATGGCCAGAGCACAGGCCTGGGAGTCGGAAGGTCATGGGTCCTAATCCCTGCTCCGCCATCTGTCTGCTCTGTGACCTCGGGCAAGTCACTTCACTTCTCCGTGCCCCAGTTCCCTCATCTGTAAAATGGGGATTGAGACTGTGAGCCCCATGTGGAACCGGGACTGTGTCCAACCTGAATTGCTTGTACCTACCCCAGCACTCAGTACGGCGCCTGACACACACTAAGCACTTAGCAGATGCCGTAGTTATAATTATTATTATCACCAGCCAGGACATCACAGGCTGACACCGCGTTAGAATTTCAGAGCCGCCCTGCCATCATTTATCGGCGATAAAAAGAAACAGCTGTGAAAGGAAGAGAGCAGAAGAAAAGGTTAAGACATCAAATGTCTTCCACAAGTTATAAATTATCTCATAAGGAAAGTAATACCCCCAAAGGTTAGGCAGAGGCAGGTATTTTGTCTGTACTTTCCACTCGGGGAAAAGGGGCGTGAAGAGTTTTCAAATCATTGAAAAGAATAAAAGAAAAACCAAGCACTTGCCTAGATAACTTCCCTCTTGACAACTCCTTGCTTTGGGGGCAGGGGCACCACATCGTATCATCCTCTCCCTAGCGCTTACCACAGTACTCCGACACAGTAAGTCCTCAGTAAATACCACCGACTGATTGATCTACGGATCTGGGATGGTCCCCACCTCTCCCACGTCGTGCCCAATCTCTGTCGATCCCACCAGCATGATGATCAAGATAAATATTGCCCAAATACTACAAACTCTGAAACTGACTCAAAAGGAACCTGAAGAACGGTTAGGGGAAAGAAAGCTAGCCATTGCCAGAGCGGGTGGGAGCAGAATTCTCGTTCCCAAAAACTGGAAGCGGAAGGTTTCTGGGCGAAGTCGGTTGTTATTCTCTCAGGATGCAACAAGAAGGCTTTGCGAGGCCCCAAGCAAGTAAACTTTATGAGTTCTCTTGTTCTGACTCTGCTAATGTCATCCCCGAAAGGGGTTATAAATTCATTTATTCCCAGGTGATGAACTGTTCGAGGTCAAAGAGAAGCACGAGAAGCAGTGTGGCTCAGTGGATAGAGCAGGGGTCTGGGAGTCAGAAGGACCTGGGTTCTAATCCCGGCTCTGCCGCGTGTCTGCTGTGTGACCTCGAGCAAGTCGTTTCACTTCTCTGTGCCTCGGTTACCTCATCTCTAAAAAGGGGATAAGAACGTGAGCCCCACGTGGGACAGGGACTGTGTCCAACCTGATTAACTTGTACCTATCCCAGCACTTAGAACAGTGCTTGGCACATAGTAAGCATTTAACAAGGACCATACTTATTATAACTACTATTGTCAAAGAAGGCGTCTGTGCTCCGTGACTCCTCTAGGACAAAATGAAGGATCCTCTTTGGCGGGGCCTCTTCGAAGCAATCGGAAAACGTGCCGGAATGGTGAGAACGGATATCCACGAGGCCAAGGACGCTGTTCCAGTTTAGATAACAGAGGGACTCCTAGCCCCGCTGGCAACATCTAAATCGGACTTTGCCTCTCTCAGAAAGTTCAGTGAAGTTTTTGAGGAAATCAATGGCTCTTTTCCTGCCCCTCCTGGCTTGGTGATGTTGAAGGCAATAAAATTCCTGAGGGAAACCAACACTGTGGTTGTGATGTTCCCAGACCAAGCAAGCCAAACTAAGAGTCTCTCAGAGGGGCTATTTCTCAGGAGACTGCTCTTGCCGAATCAAATAGTTCAGGCAATCATCCATGGGTCAGAGAAGCATCAAATGTTTTTTTGTGTGTGTTGTTTTTTTTAGTAGAGAGAGGAAAGAGCACTCTTTCCCAAAGGAAGGATATCTCACAGGTCTTGAAACGAGCTTAGATCTGTAGCTGTCATTCTGAACACAGCTCTCCTCTCTTCGAAACCTCCGATGGTTTCCCATTCCTCTCTGCATCACGTAGGGGCTCGGGAATTTAAGGCACTCAATCAGTTCTCTCCTGTCCCCTCAGCCTCTCTCTCTTCTCCCACTACACCCCAGCTTGCACTCCTCGTTCCTCTCACGCATCTGCCTCATTCTCATCTATCCCACAACACCCTTTCCCTTGCCTGGAACTCCCATCCCCTTTTGAAACAATCCGTAGCTCTTTCCATCTTAAAAACCCTCAGAAAGAGTATCTCCCCTAGGAAGCCTTCCTTGCTCAATTTCTCACTTCTCCTGTTTATCTGTTGCTGATCTGTCCATTCCAAGCGCTTAGTACAGTGCTCTGCACATAGTAAGCGCTCAATAAATACTATTGAATGAATGACTTTCTCACCCACTGCCACTTAGCCTCTCTGCACCACCTAAACACTTAAATACCCACAGCTTCCCGTAACACTCTTGCTCATATCATACCCACTCCTTCGTTTGAGTCCTAACTCACATATGTAGCCCCCTTTTTCTGGAATTTCTTTTTGTCTCTGCCTCTGTCAGTAAAATAAATAAATAAATGGCGGTATTTGTTAAGTGCTTACTATGTGCCAAGCACTGTTCTAAGCGCTGGGGGATACAAGGTGATCAGGTTGTCCAATGTGGGGCTCGCAGTTTTCATCCCCATTTTACAGATGAGGTAACTGAGGCACAGAAAAGTGAAGTGACTTGCTCAAAGTCACACGGCTGACAAGCGGCACCACCTCTGACTCCCAAGCCCGGGCTGTTTCCACTGAGCCACGGTGCTTCTCTATTAGACTGTAGATTGACTAATCTAGTAGTCAGTAGATCGTAAGCTCTCTGAGGATATGGATCATGATTCCTAATTCTACCATACTCTCCCAAGCACTTAGTACAGCCCATTTTACCCAAAAGGCACTCAGTTATGACTGATTTATTGATCGATCCTTTATGAATGGCTTTGACCTTCTTGTCCTCAGACACTGCCTTTTGTGAAGTCGCAAGGAATCAAATTGGGTTGAAAGTGAATAGGCAGTCAAGCTGTCAAGGGTATTCCCTGACCGCTTACTATGTGCAGGGCACTGTGCTAAGTCCTTGAGAGAATACAATGCAACAGAGTTGGTAGACACGTCCCCTGCCTACTCCAAGCTTACGGTCTAGAGGAAGCTAGCTCGTCTTTCTTCGGTAGTAGTTGTAATCGCAATAATTGTATCTATTGAGCACCCACTGGATGCTGAGCACTGTACTAAGCACTTGGAAAAGCGGCCGAGCACACGTTCCCAAGTGATGCAGACAAACCTAGAAAAGCATTTATAAATAGAGAGAGCAGGTAGAAGTAAGTATGCTAAAATACGGAACAGAGCGAATACATCGGGATGAACTGTCAGAATGAAAGAGAATAAATAACTGAATGTCCAATTATATACGTGCATTTACAAAAATGCTGAAGGTGGATATGAATGTAGAAGGCTTACTGATGATGATGATGGCAAGGGCAACTGATAAGAGATTTTCCAGTTTCTTAAAGCCTTAGGAAGATCTTCGGAATCTTATACCTTCCCCTTAATGCCTCACCTCGGTGTTCTTTTTTTATGGTATTTGTTAATTGCTTACTAGGTGCCAAGCTCCCTATGAGGGTCGTACCTGGAGAGTTTCCAGTAGTCTACCAGTCTCGGGAGGGAGAGTCAAGCAGAGGGCTACCCATTCCATTCCTAGCTTGGCCGATGGCCAGCTAGTGGAAAGCCATCTGCTACGAGCCAAAACTCACCCGTGCCGGGCAGCAGCGACATGGGAGAGAGTCTCAGGTTTACTCTGGGGAAGGAGGCGGTGGTAACCACTTCTGTATTTTCACCAAGATAACTCTACGGAGCCACTCCCAGAACGGTTGCAGATGGAGAGCGGGGCCTTCCGGGGGAGTTGTGTCCACGGTGTTGCTAAGGTTTGGAGACGACCCTATGGCAGAAGCCAAGCACGTGCCAGGCACTCTACTAATATCTGGGGTAGATATGAGTTAATGGGTTTAGACGCAGTCCCTGTCCCTCGTGGGGGGCTCGCAGTCTTAATCTCCATTTTACAGAAGAGGTAACCGAGGCACAAAGTGAAGCGACGTGCCCAAGGTCACGGTCACCGAGCAGACAAGTGGCAGAACGGGGATTTGAGTCCGCATCCCGCTGACTCCCAAGCCTGGGCTCTATCCACTAGGCCGTTTGCTTTTCTGGGGATCTTTGCTTGGGGGCTCTGAGATCTCTTATCAAAATCTTCAGTTACTTTTCAACAGGTCTTTTTAATAGATCCACCATCGACCTGAATTTACCAGTCCTTCTCCGTCGATATATCCATGGGTAACTGGATCCGCGGACAAAATCAGTTCAGTACTTCAGCAGCACAAGGGATCGTCATCGGTTAGATACGTGAAAGAACTTTCCGGCAGCTGGATTGCAAAAACCTGGAGTCATCCATCAATCATTGGTATACGGCACCTACTATGCGTTAGGTGAACCGGACTAAGCGCTTGGGAGAGTATAATCAATAAATCATGGTATTTATTGAGAGCTTACTATTTGTGAGCACCGTACTAAGCACTTGGGAGAGTATAATCAATCAGTGGTATTTACTGAGCACCTACTCCGTGCAGAGCATTGTACTGAGCGCTTGGGAGAGTACAGTACGGCAGAATTAGCCAAAACTTTCCCTACCCTTAATGAATTTAAGAGATGAGCAGGCTGTGAGATCCCCTTTCCCAGAGATACTCAACAGCAGCAGAGATAATCATTCATCTCCAAACTGCTTTAGAAACTTACGGCTTGTTAGATTGTGAGCCCCCCACAGTTCCCAACTGTGTAGTCTCTCCCGGTGCTTAGTACAGGGTTCTGCACCCGGGAAGTAATAAATAAATACTAAATAATATTGGTATTTGTTAAGCGCTTACTATGTGCAGAGCGCTGTTCTAAGCGCTGGGGGAGATACAGGGTGATCAGGTTGTCCCACGTGGGGCTCTCAGTCTTCATCCCCATTTTACAGATGAGGGAACTGAGGCACAGAGAAGCGAACACAGTCACACAGCTGACAAGTGGCAGAGCCGGGATTAGAACCCAGGACCTCTGACTCCCCAGCCCGGGCTCTTTCCACTAAGCCGCGCCGCTTCGTACGTACTATCAGGACCTCCTGGGGCCATTTTAGACAGATCCAAGAACAGTAAGCCCGCGGTTGATTGTGAAGACGAGGTAAAGATAGCTTTGTTACAGTTTTACCTTCCAGTAACACGACCGCCATCGAGTTTCCCAGAGCTCCTGGTACCCTGGGAAGAGACGGGATTCTGGACTAGATACAGACAGTGGACCAGAGCCAGACACGTTGACTTAAAAACCTCGAGAACACTGGGGAGACAGTGGTGGCTTGTAATTAAGAACCCTGTGCCTGGAGCCACGAGAAAATCTGGATTCCTTCTTCCGAGAACCGTTGAGATATACTTACTTTAACGTCATCATCTTGGTTTGTCGACTTTCTTACTCACTGCCCTTTACAATTCTTTGTTATCGTTCTTTGTATCTGTCTACTCCCACTTAGATTGTGAGGCCCAGGCGGGAAGGGTTTCATATCTCATCTAATCACACTCCATTTCCTCCCGCACTTAGCACAGGGCTTAATGCAGGGTGCGTACTTAATAAATGCCACAAGTAACCAACCGGCCTCCTGTCCGTTCGGCTCCGTGATTATCATCATTTCTGCTCCCTATTCTCCCTTCTTTCTAGGTTGCAGAAAGAACGGACTACCCTCTTAAGCAGGGTGAGGTTTAACGGATGTCGGCTTTTCCTCTCCGCGCCCTGACTCCGCAGTATTCCTCCGTACCCGTGCCAACCACGGCTGGAATGATAATGGCGGTATTTGTTAAGCGCTCACTATGTGCCGAGCACCGTTCTGAGCGCTAGGGTGGATACAAGGTAATCAGGTCGTCGCACGTGAGGCTTCCGGGCTTAATCCACATTTTACAGATGAGGTAACTGGGGCACAGAGAAGTTAAATGGCAGAGCACCAAGGTCACACAGCAGACAGGTGGCAGAGCCGGGATTAGAACCCACATCATCTGACTCCCAAGCCCGTGCTCTTTGTATTGAGCCAGATACAGGTCAGGGAGCAGGGCACTACACTGGGCTAGGGTGAATCCTAGGTCCAAATAGAGGTAGCATAGCCTAGTGGATAGATCATGGGCCTGGAAGTCAGAAAGATAACAATAATAATAATAATAATAATGTTGGTATTTGTTAAGCGCTTACTATGTGCCGAGCGCCGTTCTAAGCGCTGGGGTAGACACAGGGGAATCGGGTTGTCCCCCGTGGGGCTCACGGTCTTCATCCCCATTTTCCAGATGAGGTAACTGAGGCACCGAGAAGTGAAGTGACTTGGCCAAAGTCACACAGCTGACATGTGGCCGAGCAGGGATTCGAACCCATGACCTCTGACTCCAAAGCCCGTGCTCGTTCCACTGAGCCACGCTGCTTCTCTAAGATCTGAGTTCTAACCCCAGCTCCGCCACTCGTCTGCTCTGTTACCTTGGACCAGTCACTTCACTTCTCCATGCCTCAGTTTCCTCACCTCTAAAATGGGAATTAAGGCCGTGACCCCTATGAGGGCATGTACTGTGCCCAACCCGATTAGCTTGTGTCTAACCCAGCGCTTAGTACAGTGCCTAGCACACAGTAAGCACTTAACAGATACCACTAAAAACGAGGGGGTTGGGATGCATCCAAATGGATTGCTCTCAGTGTGGTGTTTTTGAGGAGTGTGGCAAGGATACGAAAGATCAGGAGATCCTGAGCTCACTGGCCCTGGGCAAGTTACTCTGTTAGCCCTGTAGGCCTGCCATGGGATCTTCTTGAGAAGCAGCGTGGCTCAGTGGAAAGGGCACGGGCTTTGGACTCAGAGGTCATGAGTTCGAATCCCAGCTCTGCCACTTGTCGGCCGTGTGACTGTGGGCAAGTCACTTCACTTCTCTGTGGAAAATGGGGATGAAGACCGTGAGCCCCACGGGGGACAACCTGATTCCCCTGTGGCTACCCCAGCGCTTAGAACGGTGCTCGGCACATAGTAAGCGCTTAACAAATACCAGCATTATTATTCTTGGGACCGGGATCAGTTACCCGGGAATCCAGCCAGAGTTATGCTGGTTTTATTGCAGGGAGGCAACTAGTCATTGCAGGAAACGGCACCACCTCCTTGCTTAGCACGGGCTTTGGAGTCAGGGCTCATGAGTTCGAATCCCAGCTCTGCCACTTGTCGGCCGTGTGACTGTGGGCAAGTCACTTCACTTCTCTGTGCCTCAGTTCCCTCATCTGGAAAATGGGGATGAAGGCCGTGAGCCCCACGGGGGACAACCTGATTCCCCTGTGTCTACCCCAGCGCTTAGAACGGTGCTCTGCTCATAGTAAGCGCTTAACAAATACCAACGTTATTATTCTCTATCTCCTCCTTAATTCCACGGAAACCCGCAAACTGGACTTGATCAATCTGGTCAGCGCTGGAGGGCCTCCAGCTCCCACAAGGCTTCCAATCACTCAGCGGTATTTACCGAGCACTTACTGTGTGCCGAGCACTACACTAAAAGTGTGGGAGAGTACAATATAACATGTTCCCTGCCCATAACGGGGCTTACAGTCTAGAGGGGAAAACGGATATTAAAATAAATTCCCGGAATGCACATAAGTCCCGGGGGCTGTGAGATGAATATTCATTCATTCAATAGTATTTATGAAGCGCTGACTACGTGCAGAGCACTGCACTAAGCGCTCGGAATGGACAAATCGGCAACAGATAGAGACGGTCCCTGCCCTCTGACGGGCTCACGGTCTAATCGGGGGAGACGGACGGACGAGAACAGTGGCAATAAATAGAATCGAGGGGAAGAACATCTCATTAAAACAATAGCAAATAGATAGAATCAGGGTGATGTACATCTCATTAAACAAAATAAAAAGGGTGATGAAGATATAGACAGTTGAGCGGACGGGTGGGACGGGAGAGGGGGAGGAGCAGAGGGAAAGGGGGGAGAAGAGGGTTTAGCTGCGGAGAGGTGGGGGGGGCGGGTAGAGGGGAAAAGGCAACGCAGAAGGGAGAGGGAATAGGGGGCGAAGGGCTTGATCGGGAACGGCCTCTTGGAGGAGATGTGGTTTTAATAAGGCTTTGAAGGCGGGAAGAATGATTCACCGCTCTATACGGAGGGCGAGGGGGTTCCAAGCCGGAGGGAAGACAGGGGCAAGGGGTCGGCGGCAAGATAAATGTGATCGAGGTACAGTGAGTAAGTTGCCATTAGAAGAACGAAGCGCGGGGGCTGGGTTGCAGGAGGAGATCAGCAAGGTAAGGCAGGAGGAGGCAGGTGATTGGGTGCTTTGAAGCGGATGGTATGGAGCGGAGAAGCGGATGAGCAACCACTGAAGATCCTTGAAGAGTGTGGAGATAGAGACTAAACTCTTTTTAGCAAAATAAGCAGGGCAGCAGACCGGAGTTGGAAGAGACAGGAGGCAGGGAGGTCAGCAAGGTCATCGACCACCTTGCCCCCTCCCACCTCACCCTGCCACTGTCCTACTACAATAAGAAGAAGAAGAATAGTATTTGTTAACGGCTTACTATGTGCCAAGCGCTCTTCTAAGCGCTGGGGTAATCGGGTTGGCCCGTGCGGGGCTCACAGTCTTACCATTTCACAGATGAAGTAAGTGAGGCCCAGAGAAGTTAAGAGGCTTGCCCAAGGTCACAGAGAAGACAAGCGGCAGAGCTGGGATTAGAACCCACATCCTCTGACTCCCAAGCCGTGAAGCAGCGTGGCTCAAGGGAAAGAGCCCGGGCTCGGGAGTCAGAGCTCGTGGGTTCCGATCCCGGCTCTGTCGCTTGCCAGCTGTGCGACTTGGGGCAAGTCACTTCACTTCTCTGTGCCTCAGTTACCTCATGTGTAAAAATGGGGATTTAAACTGTGAACGCCATGTGGGACAATCTGATCACCCTGTATCCCCTCGGCGCTTAGAAGAGTGCTTTGCACATAGTAAGCGCTTAACAAATGCCGCCGTTATTATCATTTCCACTAAGTCACGAGCCCGCATACTCCGCTCCCCTAATGCCAACCTTCTCAATATGCCTCGATCAAAAGGTCTTCCCTGACTGAGCCCTCCTTTCCTCTATCTCCCACTGACTTCTGCGTCGCCTTAACTTGTTCCCTTTACTCAGCCCCCCTTCCAGCCCCACTTATGTACATATCTGTGATTCATTTATTGATTTTCATGTGTGCCTCCCCCTCTAGAGAGTAAGCTCACTGCGGGCAGGGAATGTGTCTGTTAATATCGTCATATTGTACTCTCCCAAGCCCTTCGTATACTTCTCTGCACACAGTAAATGCTCAATGAATATGATCGATTGATAGATTAATTGAAAGATCCAGCAGGTTTCCCACCCACCAATCACATTCATACCTGTGCAAGACACTTGTAGGGTGTCCTTTTGTCATGCGTGGGGGATAATAATAACTGTGGTATTTGTTAAGCGCTTACTATGTGCCAGGTACTGTACTAACTACCGGGGTGGGTACGTGCAAATCAGGTTGGACACAGTCCCCGTCCCATTTGAGGCTCACAGTCTTAATCCCTATTTTACTGATGAGGTAACCGAGGCCCAGAGAAGCGAAGTGACTTACCCAAGGCCACCCCGCAGACAAGCGGTGGAGGCAGGATTAGAACCCATGACCTTCCGACTCCCAGACCCGGATTCTAACCACTGCCGCTTTCCCTAAAGACACATTCTCTGCCAGTGAGGAGGCGGGGTGGCCTAGAGGGAAGATTACAGCACTAACAGTCGGGAGACCGAGGTTCTAGGCCCAGTTCTACCAACGGTCTGCTGTGTGTTCTTGGGCAAGTCCCTCCACTTCTTGTTCCCCAGTTATCTGATGTGTAAAATGGACATAAAATGTGTGTTCTCCCTCCCTTTTCCAATATGGGACCAGGACAGTGTCAATTTTGGTCATCTTGGATCCATCCCAGCACTTGACACCGAGTAAGTGCATAATAAATCCCATCACTATTATTCTTATTATGGATATTCCATAACAAGGTTACATGTGGTATTTGGACAGGAAGGAAGCCAAGTACGTGACTTCTGGGAAGTTTTATTTAAACCTATCAATCAGTCAATCAACCAATGGCATTTATCAAGGGCTTAGGGTCAGTCAATCATATTTATTGAGCGCTTACTGTGTGCAGAGCACTGTACTAAGCGTTTAGGAGAGTACACTAGAACAATATAACGACAAGCTCACAGCCCGGAGGAACGCAGGCCACCGTACTAAGCACTTGGGCAATTTTCACCCTACACATTTTCTTGAGAGAACAGATTGAACATTTACCAAGAGCTGGGTGAAGATGCATTTCCTTTATGACATGGATCTTGGGAGCTTCATAAGCAGGCTGCCTCAGAGCATATTTACATCATACATAGTCTGCCATGTTGATCTCCCACTAGACTGTCAGGGCAACAGCCATGTAGAGTCAAAATTTGGGAAATTCCCTTTTTTTTCAGATTTACTGAGTGCTTACTCTGTGCAGAGAGCACTGCACTAAGCATTTGGGAGAGTTCAGTATAACGATATAACAGACACACTCCCTCCTCACACGGAGCTTACGTTCTAGTCTTCCATCGACGGAAGAGATCTCCCACCAGATTGCTGGGGAAGGAAGGAATTGAATCCAGCTCCAAAAGCGACTCGGAAGAAAGCGTCCCGCCTCCCCTTTCATGAAGTTCATTAGGATCGAAGACGGACAGGGATCCAGGCCCCAGGAGTGGAATTACATAGACCTTTGTTGGCAAAGTGACGGATAAGTTGGCCAAACCAACTGCTGAACGGTATCTGGAATTCCCCATCCCGACTGGATTGCAGTCTGGAGTGGGGACCTGTGGCCACGGATTCCTCCGGTGGTGTTGGGAATGGTCCACAGAAAAGCAACGCAAAGGAAAGTGCTCCATAACTCTTCCCACAAAAGAGAGAAAGTCCCAGAAAAGGGAAAGATGGATGGGCGGTAACGGGGAAATCGAGGGAGATTACAGGAAATGACTGCTAGGGGCAGAAAAGGGAAAAAAGATACCGAATCATTTCATCCGGGCTCATTTCGTGTCACGCGGTTGGTGATGGATGGCCTACAGGAAAGGTGCTAAGTACCTGTAAGTGTTATTTATGCTTTTTCTAAAGACCCTCAGAATTTCTGATCTTTGTCTTTGGCTAACTGTGGCATCGGTGAATCCAACGGCTCACAGGCTGAATGTTAGATTCTTCGTTTTCATGCCGTATGGGATTTTAAGAGTAAGTCAATTATTTTTATTTGATTCTCAGAGTCAGTGTTTTCTATTTGCCGGGTTTATTTTTTTAACTAAGGGAATAAAATAGACAAGAGCAGACAGAATGAGGCTACAATGTGATTCCCAAAGCTGCAGCACTATCAGATTTCAGAAAGACGATCTGATTTCTCTTCGTTTAATAATATAGCCCACCTTTCCACTGACAGGCACCAAACAAGCAATGTGTTGATGGAATACCATTAGACAGACACCAGAGTGAAAGAGCACCAAAAGGGCCACTGGGGAAAGATCTACCACGGAGGAGACATTAAATTCAAAAACTCTGCTGAGTGAAGTAACTTCGGTTTGGGAGAAAAGTCCAGAAAGAGAATGCAGATGAAGTAATGAGATGCTACAAAGGAAGCTAGGAATTTTGTGTTCTGTGGAACTCCAACTGAGACAACTCCGTGTCCTTGGACAAGCAAGCCATCTTAACTTCTTCGGACTTAAGCATCATTTCCAGATTAAATAAAGAAATACCCGATCAGGGTTAGAGGTGCAGCCTGTGGGTACGGGACAGGATATCACTTGTCTCCCTTAGCAGATCACCTATACGTGAAAAGCAGGAATAATGATGAGGAAATGGTTACCTAGAGTTAATGTCAGACCCCTACCCTTTTAGACTGTTCTCTCCCTTTAGCGGGCAAGCTTGTTGTGAGCAGAGAATGTGTTTAATGTTATATTGCACTCTACCAAGCACTTGGTACAGCGTTCTGCATTCAGCAAGCGCTCAATAAATATGATTGACTGACTGACTGACTTGTGGGGAAAATTTTATCACTTTCAGAATCTGGGCAACCACACAGTCCTTTGATTTTTTGACGTGAGCTATTTCTAAGGTCTTCAAAAAAATAACTCTGCATTATGGATGGTGTCAGTATCTCACGTAGATTTGTAGATTTTTTTTCTCTCTGTCTTTTCCTCCCATTAAGTTACGGGGCTTCTTTAGGGCCAATCCCCTGCCTGCCAATCTTGACTATCTTTTCCTCAGTATGATGTAAAAGGGCCTGGCACCTTACGTCACACTTAATCAGTAATTGTTTTGGGGTAAGGCTTATCATAGGAGTAAATGGTGATGGTAGTGATGATGATAATGAAGGGAAGGGAGGGGAAGGGGAAGGGGAAGGGGAAGGGGAAGGGGAAGGGGAAGGGGAAGGGGAAGGGGAAGGGAAGGGGAAGGAGAAGAGAAGGAGAAGGAGAAGGAGAAGGAGAAGGAGAAGGAGAAGGAGAAGGAGAAGGAGAAGAAGGGGAAGGGGAGAGGGGAGAGGGGAGAGGGGAGAGGGGAGAGGGGAGAGGGGAGAGGGGAGAGGGGAGAGGGGAGAGGGGAGAGGGGAAGGAGAAGGGGAAGGGGAAGGAGAAGGAGAAGGAGAAGGGGAAGAAGGGGAAGGGGAAGGGAAGGGGAAGGGGAAGGAGAAGGAGAAGGAGAAGGAGAAGGAGAAGGAGAAGGAGAAGGAGAAGGAGAAGGAGAAGGAGAAGGAGAAGGAGAAGAAGGGGAAGGGGAGAGGGGAGAGGGGAGAGGGGAGAGGGGAGAGGGGAAGGGGAAGGGGAAGGGGAAGGGGAAGGGGAAGGAGAAGGAGAAGGGGAAGGGGAAGGGGAAGGGGAAGGGGAAGGGGAAGGAGAAGGAGAAGGAGAAGGAGAAGGAGAAGGAGAAGGAGAAGGAGAAGGAGAAGGAGAAGGAGAAGGAGAAGGAGAAGGAGAAGGGGAAGGGGAGAGGGGAGAGGGGAGAGGGGAGAGGGGAAGGGGAAAGGGAAAGGGAAAGGGAAAGGGAAAGGGAAAGGGAAAGGGAAAGGGAAAGGGAAAGGGAAAGGGAAAGGGAAAGGGAAAGGGAAAGGGAAGAATCCTAAGAATTAACTGAAGAATCAGGTAATAAGCACTAAGAAATTCCTGTCCATTTGTGACTTCCCACCCGGTGGGCCCATTTTAATGGGTAAAAGGAAGTGTGAGAAAAGTCAGGCAGGGTGACTCATCAGAGCCAGCAATGTGGGAAAATTAGATTTAAGTGAAAAAGGATGTTTCCTAGGAAACTACATGATCTGCTTGTGGAACATCAAACAAGAACAATTTCGTAACAACAGCGATGACTAAATTGATCTACCTCAGACAGCTTTATCAGTAGGGCAGAGATTAGATGCCTTTTGTATTTTCTTAGTTACTATCATCAAATTGTCTATTCTGTGACAGCTTCAGCTGTTCCCTCCCTGACCTTCTCTAAGCATGAGGATGGCATTTGCCATTATCTAATTGGAATGTGTTTCTCTGCTTCTCCATCCCCTCTTTCTCACTTCCTCCACGGCTCCTTCTCCTGATGCTGCTGCCTATAGTAAATCCCAAGACCCCAAATCCGCTGAGAGTCTGCGTCCTGCTTCGGCCATCCGGGTTGGAAAGGAAGTTACTACCCAGCCAGGATGGGAAGTGTGTTCCTCTGCCCGTCTATACCCTGCTTAATCCCCTACACGACTAGAATTTTTTTAAGGTATTTGTTAAGTACTCGTCTTGTGCCGTCGTCTCCGACCCATAGCGACACCATGTCTCTCCCGGAATGGCCCACCTCCACCTGCAATTGTTCCATGGTATATCCACAGAGTTTTCCTGGTAAAAATACACAAGCCGTTTACCACTGCCTCCTTCCGCGCAGTAAACCTGAGTCTCCGACCTCGACTCTCTCCCGTGCCGCTGCTGCGCAGCACAGGTCAGTTTGTGGCAGATTGCCGTCCCCTTGCTAACCACTGCCCAAGATAGCAATGGAATGGATATGCCTCTGCTTGACTCTCCCTCCCACAGTCGAGACTGGTAGAGTACTAGAAACTCCCCAGGAGAGACCCTGAGGTAGGGAGTCAAGCACGTACTCTGAGCTTAACACTGTATTAAGTGCTGAAGTAGATATATGATAATCAGGTTGGACACAGTCCAAGTTCCCCATGGGGCTCATAGTCTCAAATCTCATTTTACAGGAGAGAGATAAATGAGGCACAGAGTTGCCCGAGGTCACACAGCAGACAAGTGGGGGATCCCCCAGATTAGAGTCCAGGTCCTTCTGACTCCCAGATCCATCCTCTATCCACTAGGCCTTGCTGATGTAGCAAACAGGGAATCTCGCTGACCTCCTTGCTCCTTGCCGGCCTCCCTACTCCTCACTGACCTCCCTCCCTCCAGCCTCTCCCCATTTCAGTCCATGCTTCGCTCTGCTGCCCGGATCATTTTTCTAAAGGAATGTTCTGTGCGGGTCTCCCCACTCTACAAGAACTTCCAGTGGCTGCCCGTTTCTCCTCCACATCAAACAGAAGCTCCTCACCATCGGCTTTCAGGAACCCGATCAGCTCCCACCCTCCCACCTCACTTTACTGATCTACTACAGCCCAGCTCACACACTTTGCTCCTCTATTGCCAACCTCCTCTGTGTTCCTCAGACTTGCCTCTCTGACCATCAGCCACTTGTCCACGTGGTCCCTCCAGCCTGGAACTCCCTCAAACTCCCCGGTTTTCTGTGGAGACGAGCAGTGCAAACCTCTAAGATTAATCTCAGTAACTCATCTGGGGTCACCAGCTCTCCTCCACATTTACAACAGTTGGGCGGATCAACATCATCATCGGCAGCATCATCCATCGGCATCAACATCGTTGTTATCAGTCAGTCAATAGTAGCTATTGAGCATTTACTCCGTGAAGCGAACTGTACTAAGTTCTTGGGAGCACAGCAATATAATAAACATACTCCTTGCCCGAAACAAGCTAACAGAATACAGGGGAGGCAGACATCAGTATAAATAAATGAATTATGGATATGGATATAAGTGCTGGGAGGCTGGGAAGGGGGATGAATAAAAAGAGCAAGTCAGGGTGATGCAGAAGGAAATGGAAGAAAAGGAAAAAAGGACTGAGGGAAGGTCTCTTAGAGATGTGCCTTCAGTAGGTTTTGAAGTGGGGGAGAGTAATTGTCTGCCAGATACGGAGAGGGAGGGCGTTCTGGGCCAGAAGCGGGACTTGGGTGAGAGGTCAGCAGCGAGATAGAGGGTATCGAAGTAGAGTGAGCAGGCTGGCGTTAGAGGAGTGAAGTATGCAGTGAAAAGAGCGTGGTCCTAATCCCGGCTCTGCCACTTGTCTGCTGTGTGATCTTGGGCAAGTGACTCCACTTCTCTGTGCCGCAGGTCCCTCGTCTGCAAAATGGGGATTCAATACCTGTTCTCCCTCCTGTTTAGTCTGTGAGTCTCGTGTGGGGCCCGATTAGCTCGTACCTAATCCTGAGCTTAGTTCAGTGCTTGGCAAGTATTAAGTGCTTAGCAAATGCCACAACTATTATTACAATCGGGGGTGCCATAGTATTTGAGAGACCACCAAATCGGAGAAGCTATTCAATAAACTTTTCTCGGATGGGAAATCTCTCCTAAATCATCAAAGCTTTAGAATACCTGCAGTGGAACGAATCAGTAGAATTGATCTTTGTCCCTTTGTCTCATTACTTGCTAGGTGCAGAGCACTGAAGTAGGCTCTTGGAAATTGAGAAGAAACATTATCTTCTCATGAGAAGCTTTCAGTCTACTGGGGAAGACAAGCTGACATAAACTGATGAATATACAATAGTCCATAAAGAGCAATAGTCCATAAAGAGGAACATGTTTGTTTATGGTTGTATTATACTTTCTCAGGTAGGACAGTGGTCTGCATACAGGAAGTACTCATTAAGAATGATTGAAGAGTAAATATAAAATAAAGACATAGGTGTTTCAGGAAAAGTGAATGAACCCTGGAGATTCTTTTCATGGTATTTGTTAAATGCTTTCTACGTGCCAGCCGCTGTACTGAGGTAGATACAAGGTAAAGAAATCGGACAAAGTCCCTGTAGCATAAAGAGCTCACAGTCTAAGTTAGAGGGAGGAGGATTTAATCCTCATTTACAGATGAGGTATCTAAAGAGCTGACAAGTTAAGTGACTAGCCCAAGGTCGCGCAGCCGACAAGGGGCAGAACCCAGGTCCTCTCACTACCTGGACTGTGCTCTTTCCGCTAGGCTATGCTAGCAAGATGGCTGAACAGGAAGAAGGGGAGCTGACATGAATCACCTCAGGCCTGGAAGGAAATGTAGAATGTAGCACGACTAATCTTGGACTAGTGACTCCCATGCGCCTGTGAGAAAAAAGAATGGTAGAATCAGCCCAGCAACTGCCTAGTTTATAAAGCTGCGTGATTTAATGGATAGAGCGTGGGCCTGGGGGGCAGAAGGTCATGGGTTCTAATCCCAACCCCACCACTTCTCTGCTGCGTTATCTTGGGCAAGTCACTTCACCTCTCTGTGCTTTAGTTCCCTCATCGGTAAAATGGGGCTTAAGACTGTGAGCCCTTTGAGGGACAGGGACTGTATCCAACTCAATCATCTCGTAACTACCTCGGCGTTTAGGACAGTGCCTGGCACACAGTAAGCGCTCAACAACTACCAGTTATTACCTGACATTACACCCGCCTCTAACCTGTTCATTCCTTTGCTTATGATTAATGTTTCCACCGTGTTAATTATTTAGCGTTTCTCTAAACCTCTTTTAATTCTCATGTTTCACCACTTCATGTCTGCGTGTTTTTTCCGTGTGCCTCGGTTTCCTCATCTGTGAAATCGAGATTCAGTGCCTGTTGTCCCTCTTACTTAGGCTGTGAGTCCCACGTGAGACAGGGACTGTGTCCAACTCGATTAACTCATATCGACTCTGGCGCTTAGAACAGTGCTTGACCCACAGAAACATTTAACGAATTAGAATAATAATATTATAAATGCTTCATAGGTAGGACTAGATTTATACTTCTTCCGTTTGTCCTTATGGAGCTAGAACAGTTCACCCGGGAGAAACTCAGTCCGTGTTATTGATGATTAACAATAACAGAGTTGTGGCAGGTCAATCACCGCGACGGCGCTGAAGTCTGTCCTTTCCTCTCCATCCAAACTACCACTAGTTCAATCCAAACATTTATCCTATCCCACCGCGTGGCTAGGTGAAGCGGTGTGGCTCAGTGGAAAGAGCCTGGGCTTGGGAGTCAGAGGTCATGGGTTCGAATGCCGACTCTGCCACCTGTCAGCTGTGTGACTGTGGGCAAGTCACTTCACTTCTCTGTGCCTCAGTTCCCTCATCTGGAAAATGGGGATGAAGACTGTGAGCTCCAGGTGGGACAACCTGATTACCCTGTAACTATCCCAGCGCTCAGAACGGTGCTCTGCACATAGAAAGCGCTTAACAAATACCAACATTATTATTATTATTATTCACATTTATCCTATCCCACCTTGATTATTCTATCACCTCCTTGCTGACCTCCCTGCCTCCTGTCTCTCCCCACTCCAGTCCTTACTTCTCTCTGTTGCTGGATCATTTTTCCACAGAAACGTTCAGTCCATGCTTCCCCCACTCCTCAATAATAATGTTGGTATTTGTTAAGCGCTTACTATGTGCAGAGCACCGTTCTAAGCGCTGGGGTAGATACAGGGGAATCAGGTTGTCCCTCGTGAGGCTCACAGTTAATCCCCATTTGACAGATGAGGTAACTGAGGCCCAGAGAAGTGAAGTGACTTGCCCACAGTCACACAGCTGACCAGTGGCAGAGCTGGGATTCGAACTCATGACCTCTGACTCCCAAGCCTGGGCTCTTTCCACCGAGCCACGCTGCTTCTCAAGGACCTCCGGGGACTGTCCGTCCACCTCTGCATCAAACAGAAACTCCTTACCACAGGCTTTAAAGCATTCAGTCATCTTGCCTCCTTCAACTTCGCCTCACTACTCTCCTACTCCAACCCAGCCCGCGGACTTCCCTTCTCGGGGCATCTCGCCTCAGATTTGAGTTACTGGTTTCCGAGAGGCTGCGGGGCTCGGTGGAAAGAGCCCGGGCTCGGGAGTCAGAGGTCATGGGTTCCAATCCCGTCTCCGCCACCTGTCAGCTGTGTGACTGTGGGCAAGTCACTTCTCTGGGCCTTAGTTCCCTCATCTGTAAAATGGGGATGAGGACGGCGAGCCTCACGTGGGACAACCTGATTACCCCGTATCTCTCCCAGCGCTTAGAATAGTGCTCGGCACAAGGTAAGCGCTTAACAAATACCAACACTATTATTATTATTATGAATGGAGACCACCGAGATTTAGATTATATAAGAGAACATCCAGTCATTCTACAAAGATGTGGTTTAGAAACCCGACTCCAGAAGAGTCTGTCCCCACTACTGTGCAGGCAGGAAGAAACATAGAGCAACTGGAGCTGGAGGAGATGAGAAACAGTGTGGCCTAGAAGAGAAAGCACAGGCCTGAAAGTCGGAAGGAGCTGGGTTTAATCCCAACTCTGCCACTCGTCTCATGTGCGACCTGGGGCAAGTCACTTCACTTCTCCGTGCCTCAGTTCCCTCATCTGGAAAATGGGGATTAAGACTGTGAGCCCTTTGTGGGACAGGGATTGGGTCGAACCATATTAACTTGTAACTACTCCAGGACTTAGAACGGTGCCCGGCACATAGTAAGAGCTTAACAACTACCATTATTATTATTAGATATCAATCGGTCCAACTAGCCTAAAATATAATGTTTTTCCCTGGTAGATGTATTGTGAGATCACTTTCAAGCTCTGTGTTTATTACCGCAAGTGTTGCTGTGTGCGTGGAAGTGGGCCAAATGACATACGTCAATATGATAAAATATGTGACGCCGCCCTCAAGAGGCACAGAGAAGGTGCTTTATTTTCCCCAGTAAAAAGAAGCGAAGAAAAGGAATGACATAAATGCAAAGAAACATGACAGTAGGAAGAGTTTAGAGAGTTTTTGTGATCTTATGGCATTCGTTAAGCACTTACTGTGTCCCAGCCACCGTACTCTTCGTTCAGTCGTATTTACTGAGTGCTTACTCTGCCTGGAGCACCGTATTAAGTGCCGGGGAGAGTTTAATACAACCGTAAACAGACACATTCTCTGTCCACAACATGAGTTGGGGGAGATACAAACTTGTCGAGTTGGACACTGTCCACATACCCTATGGGGATCACAGTCTTAATCCCTATTTTCCAGATGAGGGAACGGAGGCCCAGAGAAGTGAAGTGACTCACCCAAGGTCACACAGCAGACAAGTGGCAGAACTGGGATTAGAACTCAAGTCCTTCTACAGATGTTTCGATATCATTGGAAATTTGTTCATTCAGGAGAATGCATCAGGTGCTTATTGTGTGCAGAACACCGTCCTAGGTATCTGGGCGCGTATGGTGCAAGAAGAAAACACGGTTCCAGTTCTTGTGAAGCTTCCATTCTGCCAAGAGGAAGTGCGGCAGACACAGAGATTACACGGATCAAGGGAGCAGGGGGGGAAAAGGCCGATACTACTGATGACTGCGAGGGTTTGGAAAATTGAGAGAGGAATAAATAAATGCAGAAAAAACTAAAGCTGTAAGCTCACATCTATGTATTCATTTGTTAAGCGCTTACTATGTGCAGAGCACCGTTCTAAGCGCTGGCGTAGACACAAGGGAATCAGGTTGTCCCACGTGGGGCTCACAGTCTTAATCCCCATTTTACAGATGAGGTAACTGAGGCACAGAGAAGTTAAGTGACCGGCCCAAAGTCACACAGCTGACGAATGGCAGAGCTGGGATTCGAACCCATGACCTCTGACTCCAAAGCCCGTGCTCTTTCCACTGAGCCATGCTGCTTCTCACAGTGGGCAGGGATGTAATAACATCGTCCTGTGCTCTCCCAAGCGCTTAGTACTGTTCTCTGCAGATAGTAAGTGCCCAATAAATATGATTGATCGGTTGATAAATGCTCAGCGATGGTGGAAATTAGTTGGGGAATGCCTCCTGGATGGACCAGAAAACCTCCTATTCAGGCCTTTCCTTCAACGAATAGATTGAGTGACCTCATCACAATAATAATGACGATGGTATTTGTTAAGTGCTTACTATGTGCCAAGCGCTGTTCTAAGCGCTGGGGTAGATACAAGCTAATCAGGTTGGACACAGTCCCTGTCCCATATGAGGCTCAGAGTCTTAATCCCCACTGTACAGATGAGGTCACTAAGCGTTTAGGACAGTGCACACAGTTAGCGCTCCGTAAATACGATTGAATGAAGTGACTTGTCCGAGGTCACACAGCAGACAAGTGGGGGATCCGGGATTAGAACTGAGGTCCTCCTGACTCCCAGACCCATGTTCTAACTACCGGGCCACGCCGCTTCCCTAGCGCCTTGTTTCTTCCAGGAATGGAACTGGAGATAAAAAAAATGCGGCCCACTTCCCAAGTCCCTTAAACATACCAGAAACTCCGAGCTAGGATTGGGAAGGGACTTCCGGACGAGGGCCTTTTTCGACTCTACCACTGCCGTGCCATATCATGTTGGACCTTTCAATCCCCCATAGAGAATCGCAGCTTCCCCATTGCTATCCTACAGAGGATTTCACCTCCCTTCACCTTCCTTTCCCATTAGGTTGCCGGGAGGAGGCGTCGGATAACATCTGGAGAGCATCTCGGAGGAAAGGCACAAGGAGTGGAATTTTATATACACCTTTTGTACCTGCAACCTGTATTTTACAAGCCCTTTTTGGAAAAAACAGAATGTCCGACCTGAAACCGGTGCTTCTGTGTTTAAAGGAGAGGGGAACTATTTTTAGCCCACACGGAGAACGAGATGATGTATGCTGCAGTTGTCAACCCCCTTTTAAAATGTATGTAGCGCACTGGAGCTCATCAATATTGAAGAAGGTGAAATAATTATCCTCGGCTCCACAGAGACTCTTAAAAATTATTGTTTCTCCAGAGACCAAGGAGACATCTGTTCTGGGTTAACAGTCCAGATAGAATGATGTCATGGGAAAATTCCCACTTTAGGGTCACTGCTCTTAGCATTATTCGACTCTCTGTGTTCCAGCCCAAGCTTAGAAACTCCAACCCCATCTCTGAACCCTTGCTGAACAGAGAAGCAGCATGGCCAAGTGGATGGAGCCTAGGCCTGGGAGTCAGAAGGACCTGGGTTCTAATCCCGCTTCGCCACTTCTCTGCTATGTGACCTTGCGCAAGTCCACCGATTTCTCTCTGCCTCAGTTACCTCATCTGTAAAATGTGGACTAGAAGACTTTGAGGCCCACATGGTCCTTCGACTGGGTCCATCCCGATTATCTCGGATCTACCCCAGCACTTAGTACAGTGCCTGGCACGTAGTAAGTGCTTAACAAAATTCCATTTTTAAAAAAAAAGCTCCGTCAAAAAAGATTCCAGTTCCTTAATCGAATCTCTGGAGTCTTTTCCACAGTGTTGATTGCCAAATGATCCAAGACGTAAAGCACCAAGAGTTAATGAAGGGATTTATATAGTGCTCAGTATGTGCTGGACACTGAGCAAAGCACAAGAGTGAACGTGAAATGAACAACTGGACACACCCATTTCTGTCCCACGGGCAGAATGTGAAAATTAAATTATTGACAACAAATGCTATATAGTTGTCCTTTGCTCACCTTTGCACAGTAAGGTTAGAAGATATCCTCTAGACTGTAAACTGATTGTGGACAAGGAACATATCTACCTCTCTGTGATATTATACACTCCCAAATGCTTAATATAAAGCTCAATATGTATCACTGGTCATGGTCTCTGCCTTCCCAGGAGCTTATGATCCAGTGGGGGAGAGACGCAAAATTCTTGGGTCACTTCATTTCAAAACCAGGAAGTAAAAATATATGCTTCCAGAACTGACTGTCACCAACATAGGATTGTAAGAAATACTGACCTCAAAAACCTGCCATTTTAAAGGAAAGGCAACATGGGTAAGGACAAGCATGAAAAGGTTGAAAGTATGAAAAGCACGAAAGTAACTCGGTGCTATGAGTTTGAGTCTTCTTCATTTGGAAATGGGTGGAAATTTAATAATAATAATGTCGGCATTTGTTAAGCGCTTACTATGTGCAGGGCACTGTTCTGAGCGCTGGGGTAATCAGGTTGTCCCATGTGAGGCTCACAGTCTTAATCCCCATTTTACAGATGAGGTAACTGAGGTTCAGAGAAGGTAAGTGACTGGCCCACAGTCACACAGCTGACAGGTGGCTGAGCCGGGATTCAAACTCATGACCTCTGGCTCCCAAGCCTGCGCTCTTTCCACTGAGCCACACTGCTTCTCTAGCAGGAAATTTGGTCCTGCTAAATCTTCTGAGTCTTCAGGGTTGGTAAACAGAGCAAATCACCACCGGGTTAGAGTTTCTGACCATTTCATCACATCAAATCCTATGGTGCCTAACCTCAGATGACTTCTGGATCAAGGACAGAGAAAGAGAGAGGGAGAGAAAGAGAGAGAGAGAGAGACGTTCCAAGGAATAGGGCACTTGAAGAAGAAATTTCCAGTGATCAACACAAGGCATGGTCTTAGACCATCTCCTGGGTGTAATCTTCTCCATGGTTGTACTGAATTCAGCAACTAATTCAGCACTCGAGACCGTGAGCCTCAGGTGGAACAGGGACTGTGTACAGTGCTCAGCCCATAGTAAGCGCTCAACAAATGCCGCGATCATCATCGTCATCATCATCGACTGGTTGTAGGGAGAAGAATGCATCGGTTGGATTTGGGAGAACTCCACACCTCTGCAAATAGATTTTCACCCAGTCATTTGAATTCTGTGGGTTTCAATCTCCTCATCTGTAAAATGGGAATAATAATCTCTTTCCTTTCCTATCACCTAGAGCGGAGATGTGGAAGACATATGAGATCATTGATATGACACTGTTTTAGGAAACACACAGGTGTTCAAGAAATGTGAAATATCGGTACTACCCTCTTCTCCCCCTGCTTCAAGTTCAACTTTACCCCTGGGTGGGACTCTCAATTGTATTTATTGAGCTCACCTCCTCCAAGAGGTCTTCCCCGACTGAGCCCTCCCTTTCCTTCTGCTCCCCTTCCCCTCCACCCTTTGCTCTTCCCCCTTCCCCTCCCCTCAGCACCGTGCTCATTTGTGGCTCAGTGGAAAGAGCCTGGGCTTCGGAGTCAGAGGTCATGGGTTCGATTCTCGGCTCTGCCACTTGTCAGCTGTGTGACTGTGGGCAGGTCACTTCACTTCTCTGGGCCTCAGTTAGCTCATCTGTAAAATGGGGATTCGCTGCGAGCCTCACGTGAGACAACCTGATGATCCAGTATCTACCCCAGCGCTTAGAACAGTGCTCTGCACATAGTAAGCGCTTAACAAATACCACCATTATTATTAATTAATTCGTACTTAATACGTACTTAATTCGTAGCTCATTCTTTTGGTTCTCTCCTAGCCAGCCAGACCCTCCCCTTTCTTAGACAACCAATCATTCAAAGATCAGTGGCATATATTGAGTGCTTAGTGTGTGCAGAGCACTATACTAAGCGCTTGGGAGAGTACAGTACATGAGAGGTGGTAGACTAGACACACTCCTTGCCCACAGTTAGTTTACAGACTAGAGAAGCAGCGTGGCTCAGTGGAAAGAGCATGGGCTTGGGAGTCAGAGGTTGTGGGTTCTAATCCCTGCTCTGCCACTTGGCAGCTGTGAGACTGTGGGCAAGTCACTTCACTCGTCTGCGCCTCAGTTCCCTCATCTGTAAAATGGGGATTAAGACTATGAGCCCCACGTGGGACGACCTGATTACCCTGTCTCTCCCCCAGCGCTTAGAACAGTGTTCTGCACATAGTAAGCGCTTAACAAATACCAACACTATTATCAGGGAGGAGCTTACAGTCTAGACAATCCATTAAAGCTCTCTTTCTCCACCAGGGAAATTGCCTACTGAGATTATTTCATGGGCAGGCGTTGGTTTCTGACCACAGAACAATTTTCTGACCACAGAACAAAAGAAGAGTTCAGACCTGTCTAGAAATGTGGGGTAGCAAGACCCTGGGTTATCTGCATTCTGAAGTACCTGTGAGATAAGAGAGGCAAAGATCATAAAACACACATTTCGGTTAAGCAAGCATTTGACTTTATAATACTATTGCTACAGGGACGCAAGAAGGATTCATTTGGATAATTGCAACCAATCCATATATGCATACTGAGGAGAATAGGTCATAAAGAGATAGGTAAAAAGGAGGCATAATAGCCTAGCAGCTTCCCGCTGGCTTGAGGGAGGCCTCGGTTTTCAAGTGGACTTTTTGCTCTCACACTATTTCAGATTCAACCGCAGCATCTCTGGACCCAAGGCTGAGGTTCGATTTTCTAGATCTTGAATGCCATTTGACCGTCCAAGCTTTCCAGCTTTCCTGTGTAGGTGGGCCTGCAAGACATATCAATTGATAAACGTCTCTTCCTGCCCTAGGCCCCCGTCAGCAGGACTGATGAGTGCTGTTGTGTAAGGCCACAGATCAAAGTGTTAAGTAAACTGTGTGCGGTCAGCGGTCAAGCGGGACACCCCCGCAATCCTCTGATTAACCCTCTATTTTCCTCCTCTAGTAGGATGTTCTTGCTTGAGGCTGATGTCTACAGACAAGAGAGAGAAGGAGTTCTGAGGAAGTTCTCGCTAATCGCGCGTGGGGAAGATCGGCATGGCTATCCAGAAAGCTCCCTGTTGCGTTATGGGATGCCTGCATTGGCATCCCCTTGGCTGTAAATGGGACTGGCACCCAAAAATCCTGTATTTCTGCCCACTTAGACGCTGCTGCATTCCAACACGGCCTCAATCCCTATTTTACAGATGAGGAAACTGAGGTGCAGAGACTGTAAGCTGGTCGTGGGCAGAGAATGTGTCTATTTATTTTTTATTGTACTCTCCCAAGCACTTAGTACAGTCTGCACACAGTGAGAGTTCAAGAAATATGAATGAACAAACTACCAGGGAGGTGAGTCTGCAAGGGGTGTTGTCTAAAGCACAGGCACTGGAATCGACGCCTTCTCGACATTACTTGGATGTGAAGTTTCGGGACGGGGCCTCCGTGGGACCTGACACGGGGCAAAAATAAGTCAGGTAGGCTGCCGGCCTCACGGGTCGGGGTTAGGGGGGTGGGCGGTGATAATAAACCTCAGATCGTGCGGAGGATGAAAGTTCAACCAGGAAGAGACGACGACACGATGCTTTGGTGGGAGACGGATGCGGCGTCCACGAGAGAAAATTGAACATCGATGTCTTGCATCTGGGAAGCGGGACACGGAAGATGCGATGCCCGAAAGGATAAAAGAGGATGTCGAGAGTAGCGACAGAACTGAGTCTTTCAAATTCCCTTTCTCGGGGTTGGATTAGTACAGTAATTGCATACCTATAATGCTCATATCCCAAGAAGAGAATGAACTGCAGAATGTTGTGCACGGAGTGAGTATTATACAGAATTAAAGCTTTTAGCAGAGGCTTGGGCTAATTTCTAAGCTAATTTAAAGGATGATTGTTCTATTATGCCTGAAGGGATGGAAAATAGGACCTCTGGGGAAGTTAAAAGAGTTGGGAATGTTGAGCCTGAAAAAGTGAGGGCTAACAGGTGATGTTTAACTGACTTTAAGTACATAAAGAGTTGGCAAGAGGCTGACCAAGCAAGAGAAAAAGGCTCGAATCACGGGAGGCATAAACAAGAACTTCTCGGTGAAAGGTTCTCTTCTACGTGTTGGCAAACAAATATCCGAGGAAGGGATGGTGGGTACACAGGGATGTGGGTGTTCACTGAATCTGGCCAATGAGATCAGTCAGCCGAGCCCCACAGTTGGCTGCCGTTGGGCCATACTTGAGTAGGTTCATGTTCTGCCTGTTCTTTAACACCCTCTCTCGCAATATGGGCTGCAGTGTGTCGAAGAGCGCTACTGGCGAGACAGTGACTCAAGGTGAATAAACTATGGCATGGCCGGGGGGAAGGCTGAAATCTTAAGAGAGAGAAAGAGAGAGAAACATGTTTTCAATGGTCTAGGAGTATCCCAGTGTGGATAGATGACATTTGCCCCCAGTTCCATGATTTCAATTATTCAGAAGACGTCATTAAGAGGTCTTTGGAGAAGTACTGTAGTTTCACTGAGACGACTAGATAGTAGGATCCAATTCCTTCACCCAAACAATGAAATTAAAGTAGAAGATGAACAGATATAGAGAAGGTCAACGTACAGCCACTGACACTACCCTTCCTCTCCCGTAGTGCCACTTTTTCTTTCCTAAAATCAGGAATGGGGTCAGATAGACTCCACTTGCCTGGAATTTCTGGCCGGGGAGTAGAAGACGCCTTCAGCAGGAATAGGGGTAGAGGAGCCTCTCACCCTCTCTTTCTTTCTCCCTTTATTTTTCCATTAAAGTCCTGTCTGAAATAAAGAATGGGTCTTAAAATGAGAGTGATTGTCCTTCCTGGCAAAGAGCAGTACAGGGGAATTTCTTGTTTTCTTGTTTCGATTTTCCTTTTTTATTATTGACATCCATCATCATTAGCCGGGGCTGTTTGTTCCTGAGTCTCTCTGAGTCCCGCGGAGTGAAGCATAAAGCACTTATGGAAGGTATTCTCAATGGGACCCCTCAATCTGTCCCGTTTTCCCAGGGAAGGCAGGAGTCTTAGGGTGTAAGTAGAATGATTCCTCCTGTCATCTTCTTCTGTCGGGTTGGAAATTGACTTTCTAGGAAAGGAAACTGCAATGGTGCCATCCGGATTGCCCCTCCCTAGCCCGGAAGGAAGAAGTAACAGAGGCACGGAGAATGGGACCATCAATCCTCTGTCTTCTGGGGCAGCCAGGAATGGGAAAATACGATAATCGCCCTGTGGCTTGAGCACTGTGCAAAGCACTGAGGCAGTGATAATAATAATGGTGGCGTTTGTTAAGTGCTCACTCTGTGGTAAGCACTCTTCTAAGCACTGGGGTAGATACAAGGTAATCGGATTGCCCCATGTAGGGCTGACAGTTTTAATCCCCATTTCACAGATGAGGAAACTGAGACACAGAGAAGTTAAGTGACTTACCCAAAGTCACACTGCTGATAAGCGGTGGATCCAGGATTAGAACCCATGACCCTTGACTCCCATGCCCATGCTCTTGCCACTAAGCCTCGCCGCTCCCCCTGCTACGCCGCTGAGGTAGATCCAATCCAATCAGGTCAGACCAGTTGCTCTCCCATACGAGACTCTAATAGGGAGGAAGAACAAGGAGACGATCCCCAATTTACAAATGAGGAAACCGAGGCACAGAGATGTTTGAAGTGACTCGTCCAAGGTCATTCAGCAAGCAAGAGGCAGAGCTGGGATTATGGCTCGATTTCCTGATGCCCAGTCCCATTCTCTTTCTACTAGGCCATGATGCTTCAATAGGGTGTGGGATTGAGCTCTGTGGTCTGACCCCAGCCCCTCTCCTTTTTAAAAACACATGCTCCCCCTCCTTCCTCCCTTTACCCTTATCTTCCCCCTCTCACTCACAAGTGGCTCCTAAGGTCACGCCTCCTCCAAGAGGCCGATTAAGCCAACTTTTCCCCGATTCCTCCTCCCTCTGTGTTGTCTAGGCACAACAGACACTTGGTATTCAGCCCCACAGCACTTAGGTACATATCTGTAAATTATTTATTCAGATTAACTTATATTAATATTTATATTATTGTATTAATCGCTTTCCAGATCCTCAATATTCCCTTCCCAGCTAATTCCAGGACACCTCCAATACAATCTCCCAGAGACACCTTAAACTCGACAGGTCTAAAGTTCTCATCTTCCCCCACCTCCCAGTATAGGCTGTAAGATCACTGTGGATGGAGAACGTGACTGCCAAATTCGTATTCTCCCAAGTATTTAGCGCAGTGCTCTGCACAGAGTACGTGCTCAATAGATACCATGGATTGATTGATTTACCGATGGATTCTCTCCTAAACCAATCCCTCTGAATTTCCCTAGTTCTGTCCTGGTGCTGAACTGACAGATGGCATTTGAAAATAACTTTGTGATCACTGCTTAAATCCCCACCCTTTCCACGGGGCTTTCCCACTCCTTTTTTCTTCCCTTCCCTCCTGAGCAGAGAGGAGGGGAACGCTTTGAGCCGGCGGGGTTGTGAGGGGGGTTAAAGGAGAGAGATGGGTCGTGAACGTGCCATTTAAGGGGAGACTGAATGGCAACTTCTTAGGAGGAGAGCCCCCCTCCCCTCTCCCTCTCCTCCTACCTGGGAATGTCGATGGATACCTTGGGGACCCCCACCTTTATGGGATGTTAAATTTCTATTTTCCACAATAAGACTGGGGAAAAAAAAAATCCAATTTCATTTACTCTGATGTCTAAAAAGGTTTTGCCTCGGGAAAGAGAAAACAGGTTCCGTTTTGAAGCCGGCAAGAAGTATCCAAATAGATCACTGAGCAGGGAGGAGGGTGGGGGTGGGAAACAGCGGTGAAGAACATATAATCTTTGATAACGAACTTGGATATAATCATCTGATGTTACGGAGACTATTTTTTCGGTAGGCTCGGTGAAAAACAGAGTGAAACCCATTATCGTCCCTGACTTCCAACTCCCCTTCAAATGGCATCCCCAGTGTGGAGATAGGTTTCTCTGAGGGGCTTCTCTCTCTCCGGGCGAAAGAATTCTTCCAGATTAATGATTTAATCCCTCTTTTGTCCTGGAGTGCTCAGGCTCCCTCCCTCTAATCCACAGAGAAGAAACCAGGTGAGGGGGCCAGGTCAGAACAGCGTGACGTAGTGGATAAAGCATGGGTCTGGGAGTCAGACGGTCACAGGTTCCAATCCCGGCTCCACCACTTGTCTGCTGTGTGTCACTTCACTTCTCTGTGCCTCCTTTACCTCATCTGTAAAATGGCGATTGAGACTGTGAGCCCCATATTAGACAGGGACCGTGTCCTACACGATTCGCTTGCATCCACCAGAGCCATGCCTAGCACATAGTAAGCGCTTAACAAATACCACCATTATTATGATTGTGTTGTTTGCTGCACTGTGGGGAGGAGAGGAAAGGAGGAGGCTGTTTCTTGGACTGCTCCTATCCCTTCTCTGCACAAAACGTCCAGTATCTTTGCCAGATTTATGTAACGGAAAGACATGGGGTGAAGAATTCGATATCAAGTGAACCAAACAAGGTCTTCAGAACCCATGGAAGGAGAAGACGAGTGTTCGGGCAGAACAATAATAATAATGTCAATAGTGTTGGTATTTGCTAAGCGCTTACTATGTGCAGAGCACTGTTCTAAGCGCCGGGGTAGATGCCGGGCAATCAGGTTGCCCCATGTGAGGCTCACAGTTAATCCCCATTTTACAGATGAGGTCACTGAGGCCCAGAGAAATGAAGTGACTTGCCCACGGTCACACAGCTGCCAAGTGGCAGAGCAGGGATTCGAACCCAGGACCTCGGACTCCCAAGCCCGGGCTCTTCCCACTGAGCCACGCCGCTTCTCCGAAGCAGTGGGTGAGCCAACCACTTGCCAGCCCACCGGTCGACGAGCTGCGGATCGCCACCCAGGGTCACAGATTCCATCTTGAGGAATCCTCCTTAGCCCCGACTTCAGACGGCTGGCCCCAGGAGCCCACCCATGAGGCAAGGTGAGAGTAACAGACGAGACGGATTCTGCTCCTCCCCCGGTAGCCCATCAGGAAGGAGCTAGCGGGTTCCCTCCCCCTGGGGATGCCGGGAGGAAAACTCAGACAGAGCCTTTCGCCTATCAGAGAGCCAAGGTGTCCGGCCTGCTGACCGTTGACGCGTCAGCGGTCTCCATTGTGGGAATTTATCCTGCTGTTGAGATGCATGAACACAGTCCCAGCCCTAACTTCACGGTCTATAAGTCTCCCGGGGGAAAAGCCCCGGGTGCTTTTTCTCGGGCAGAGAGAGCATGGATTTTATTCTTCGCCAACCTTATGAAAGCACAGAACGCTTTCCACCAGGCACACCTGCAAAACAGCCTGAGAATTAACCCTCTGGTGATTCTGGTTTGGCAGGGAAAACAGATTGAACTCAGAGTTTGCCAAAGGCAGGGACTGTAATAATGATAAGAAAAATAATCATTTTCGTTCAGCGCTATGTGCCAAGCACCGTACTAAGTGCGGGAGTAGACACAGGGAGTTCGCAGTCTAGAGAGGAGGAAGAGCAGGTGCTGAATCCCCATTGCAGGTGCTGAATCCCCATTCTGCAGGTGAGATAACTGAGGTAGAGAGAAGTGAAGTGACTTGCCCAAAGTCACACAGTAGACAAGTGACTAAACCAGGAATATTAACCTAGGTCCCCTGACTTCCAGGCTTGCCCTCTTTCCACTAGGCCATGCTGCTCCTCAGATTGCATCTGCTATGTAGTCTCCAAGTGTCTAGTAATAATGATGGTGTATTTGAAGCGCTTAATATGTGCCGAGCACTGTGCTGAACACTGGGATAGATACAAGATAATCAGATCAGACCCAATCACATGTGGTTTAACATGGCCTAGTGGAAAAAGTCCAGGCCTGAGAGACTGAGAACCCGGGTTCTAATCCCCCTGTGCCACTTGTCAGCTGTGTGCACTTGGGTAAGTCACTTAATTTCCCTTTGTCTCCGTCACCTTACCTGTAAAATGGGAATTAAATCCTCCTCCCTCCAATTTAGACTCTAAGTCCCGTGTGGGACAGGCACCGTGTCCAGCCTGCTGATATATCTACCCCAGTGCTTGGCACAGTAAACGCTTAACAAACACCACAGTTACCATTATTAAATGTCCTACTCTCTTGGGTACCGCAGTGGCTGGTTTGGGTGATTCAGCTTGGTCAAAACGATTATTCTCCATACCGCCATTTTCTCCCTAACGTGTCTGTTGTATCGACTTGCCAAACTGTGTCAGGGGAAATTCACATTATAGAAAACATTGATTCACTGTGAATTAATGGGGTGGGGATAGTTAATGGTAATTATGGTATTTGTTAAGCGCTTACCAGGCACCAAGCACTGTTCTAAGGATTCAAAGGTATCACCGGGACCCCAATATTTGATAAAAATGCCGATATTATCATTAAGTCCACCACTTGCTATTCACTGTTAGTTTCCTCTACAAAATACGGTAAAGGGGAAAGCAGCATGGCCTGGTGGATGGATCACGGGCCCATGAGACAGAAGGACCTGGGTTCTAATCTCCACTCCGCCACTTGTCAACTGTGTGACTGTGGGCAATCACTTCACATTTCTGTGCCTCGGTTACCTCATCTGTAAAATGGGGATTAAGAATTTGAGCCTCACGTGGGACCAGGACTGTATCCGAACCGATAAACTTGTATCTACCCAGGCGCTTAAAACAGTGCCTGGCACATAGTAAGCACTTAACAAACACCGTAAAATAAAGTTCCAGAAGCATCGAGTACTGATATATATAGTGCTGTCAATCTGGGAAGGGAATCATCAGTCCACCCTGGCCTGGATACAATGACTCTACCCTCACCAAATCTCCTCAGGTGAACTTGTGGATAGTGTTCTGCCAAGCCAGACTCATGTTGAGGAAAGAAGGACCCCTAAATTTTCCACCCCAATCATGTCATGAAAACATTTGTTCTAGTAGAATTGGCTGCACTTGGATAGGTAGATGAACTTTTTCACCCTGCCTGAGGGTTCTTCACCTGTCCAGCAGAGACCTTTAAGTCGCCACGGAGGACGATCCATGACATAAGAGTCACGCTTCTCGGAATCAGCTCCAACGCCTCGCCGGAGATTAAAGTCGGAAATGATGGGACTCGATATTCTGACTCCTTTCCCATCATTAAAGGGACGAGACGTGTTTCTCATGGGATGCGCGCCGTGTCCTAGATAAATTCCAACCCTCCGGAATGCATTCTAATTAGATTCCTTCCGCGCAACGGGCTGAGCGAGTCTCTCCCTTCTCACCCCGAAGCTACCGGCTGAACTCCATAGGCTGTTCAAGGGAACTTCCGCGTCTCGCCGGAGGAGCTTCCTCTGGTCTCCAGGGGTGGGCTCGGGGGGATGGCGGAGGAAGGGGCAGAGCTGGGGGGCGGTGGAGGGAACGTGACCCACCAAAATGCTGAAATCAGCAGGCCGGCCGTTCCCACGTAGACGATTTGTATCAGGGTAGGGGGAAGGAGCTGAGGGGACCCAAGAATTTTAACTCTTTACCTCAAAGACGGATTCACGATATGATCATCCTCCACGGGTCGATTTGAATGAGAACTGTTCATGAGGACCCGGATTGGACATTTGGGGGATCAGATAGAAGTTGTGATTCTATCCGTCCAGTAGCTTACAACCTAATGGAGGGCAACGGTCAACCGAACAGATTAATATCTTTAAATAAGAATAAAAGGATGGAGAAGAGAGAGAAAGAGAGAGGGGGCTCTCATTCATTTTCAAAGAAGACACTAGGGATGGTGAGATTCTAAAGATGCTCGTGTCTGTATGTGTGTGTCTGTGTGTGTACGTGTGTGTATGTCTAGACTGAAAGTTGGTTGTGGGCAGGGAATGTGTTTGTGGTATTGTTATAGTGCACTCTCCCAAGTGCTTAGTACAGTGCTCTGTGCATGATAAGCGCTCCTTAAATACGATTGACCGAATGCGTGTGTGTGTATGTGCTTGGCTGAAAAGGCAGATGAGGGATGGATGGTTTAGTTCAAATGGATCGCACAGGCAAATAATGAATAATAATAGCGGTATTTGTCAAATGCTGATGATTTGCCAGGTTTTTAGATGCAGGAGAATCCGGTCAGACACATTAGCTACTGAGCACTTACTGCATGCAGAGCAACTGTACTGAACACTTGGGAGAGTACACAGAGTTGGTAGACAAGTTTCCCACCCCGGAGGAGGTTTCAGAAATATTCATCAACTCCAACCCTTCCTCAGCCCATCTTGGGCTTAGAACCGTCAGCCCACTCTGTCTGCCACCCCCTATTAAGAAGAATTAATAATAATTAATAATATTCACCAGTTGAAATCTAACATCTCCTCCAATGGCTGTGCTGTCGTTAGGTGATGACTGTGTACTAAACACTCTACTAAGTGTTGGGGTGGATGTAAGGTCATCCGGTCAGACACAGTCCCCAGCCCTGATGGGCTCACGTCAAAAAGGAACCCAGAACCTGCAAGGGCCCAGGTTCCACAACGAAGAAGCCGGGAAGCAGCGCGACGTGGTAGATTGAGCAAGGGCCTGGGACTTGGAAGGTTTTGCTTGGAGAAATGATCTGGGTTCTAGAGCAGGTTCGACCATAGACCTGCAGTCTGTCCTCCCAGGAGAGCCTCCTGTCTCTCCCCACTCTAGTCAATACTTCACTCTGCTGTCCAGGTCATTTATCTAAAAGAACATTCAGAACATGTCACTCCGCTCCTCAAAAAACTCCAGGGGTTGCCCGGGCACCTCTGCATCCAACCCAAACTTCTCACCGTTGACTTTAAAGCAGTCCACCCACTTGTCCCCTCCTACCTCCCCTCGCTACTCTCCTTCTACAGCCCAGCCCACATATTTCGTTCCTCTAGAGGTAACTTTCTCACTGTGCCTCACGACCCCTGGCCGACGTCCCGTCTCCGGCCCTCCCTCCTCGAATTCGACAACTATTTTCCCCATCTTCAAAGCCTTACTGAAGGCCCACTGCCTCCAAGAGGCCCTCACGGATTGCCCCCCTTTCCTCATCTCCCACTCCTTTCTGCGTCAACCTGACTCGCTCCCTTTGTTCTTCTTCCCCCTTCCCAGCCCCCACAGCACATGTCTGTCATTTATGGATTTGCATTCATGTCAGTTTCCTACCTCTAAACTATAAGCTCGTCGCGGGCAGGGAACGGGTCTGTTTATTGTCGTATTGCACTTACAACTGTTGTATTTACTGTATTTACCACTGTAAATACAACTGAATGAATGAACGAATGCAGTGTGATCTGAAGCCAGTCTCTCGTCCATCAATCAATCGCATTTATTGAACACCACGGTGCGCAGAGGTCTTGGGAGATACAATATAACAGCGCTGATAGTCACGTTCCCTGCCCACAATGATCGCTAGTGGCATAATCAGAAAGTAAGCAGGGGAAGACGACTAAGGCCATATATCAGAAAGTGTGAGAAGCATGGTCTAGTGGAAAGAGCATGGGCCTGAGAGTCAGAGAACCTGAGCTTCCTAATCTCTGCTCTTCCATGTACCTGCTATGTGACCTTGGGTAAGTCACTCAGCTTCTCTGTGCTTCAGTTCCCTCACCTGCAAAATGGGAATTTAACGCCCGTTCTCCCTCGTAAGGAGATTGTGAGCCCCAGGTGGGACCTGATTATCTTGCATCAACCCCAGTGCTTAGTACAGTGCTCGGCCACAGTAATTGTTTTGTAAATACTACAGTGCCATCCGCGTACCCTTGGCCACAGTAAGTGTTCGATAAATACTACTTCGATGAGAAGCAACGTGACCTCGTGGAAAGACCACATGCCAGGGAGTCCGAGGGCCTGCCCACTAAATCCCAGCTCTGCCACTTGTCTGCTCTGTGACCCAAGGCGAGTCACTTAACCTCTCTGTGCCCCAGGTATCTCATCTATAAAATGGGGATTCAGACTCGGCGGGGCAGGGACAGTGTCCAACCTGATTATCTTTGCCCCTACCCCAGGGCTGAGTACAGTGTTTGGTACATGGTGACGCTTAACAAATACCATTTGAAAAATGCTTTCAGCTCTTCAAAAGAAAGAGGCACCGATATCCAAAGGATTATTGCCGATGGGGCTCTGCGTGGTGAAATCCACTGACAGTAGGCTTTTTTAATGGAACAGAGCTATCGTGGTTCATTTAGAGAACAATTCAGAATAAGGAGGTAACGACGCTTTTGCCCATCATTATATATGGCGGTTTAATTTAGTTGGTGGTGCATGGAGATCTGACTCATCTTCCGAGTGGGCCCTGAGGAAAATTTGGAATATTTTACATGAACAAAGAGAGAAGAGCTGAATGAGACACTTCCCAGGATGAGAAGAAAAAACTATCTGAAGCCACCGAGGAGGTTTCTGCAATAATTCTCTTTCTATTCTAAGAATAAAAAGTTAGGTAGCATAAGGAAGTATGAAAAAGGGGGAGAGTATTCTGATTGTTTTTATGCCTGGGCACAGGACTAGGAGCACAGAAGGAGTTCTGTTCTCGGTGATTCTGTCAAAATCAAATGTCAAGTTTCCTTTTCTGGACCTGAGCTTAGCAAGTCAATAACTACAGGAGCATTTCACTCCCACACACATTTTAAAGGAATAATGGCTCTTCCTCCTGAATGCTTCTGGCCTCTTCCTCAACAGAGTGCTTTCAAATTTGCCACCAGAGACTTATCAGGGGCTTACACTGGGGACCAAATACTGAAACCTAAAGGGAAGTGGTTTTAGGGAGCCTTTTTCACCTGAATATTGATGATAAATGCAGGATTATTGGCCCATACACACCCTCTGATTGATTAGCGGCCATTGTCTGGGTTGTCAAAATGAGCTGAAAGGATCCCAGGGAGTAAGGAATCAAACAAAACGATTGGTGAAAACTAGTCTGTAAGCTCATTAAGGGCAGGGAATGTGTCTGCTAATTCTGCTGGACTGTACTCTCCCAAGTGCTTAATATAGTGCTCTGCACAGAGTAAGGGTTCAATAAATACAACGGATTGACTGACTGAAAACTACCCCTCCCTCCAAATCAGGAGAGACTGCCGCCATCATCAATTGTTTATATTATTTATATTTTAATGGTATCTGTTAAGAGCTTACCACGGGGCAGGCACTGTACAAAGCTCTGAGGTAGGTACATGGTAATCAGGTTGTACCCGTCCCTGAACCACATAATGTTCACCGGTTTAATCGTCATTTTACAGATGTGATAACTGAGACACAGAGATGATAAGTGACTTGCCCAAGGTCAGCCAACAGACAAGTGTTGGGACCGGGATTGGATCCCAGGTCCTCTGACTCCCAGGTCCATGTTCTTTAACTAGGCCACGCTGCTCATCTGTTTGGATTGAGGGCCGATTATGTACATGAAACTATCTTTCGGGGGAACATACTAAGGTATGAGTGATCCCTGCCCTACAGGTGTTGATGATTTGATAAAAAAAAAAAGAGACAAAGCCACGTGAATGATAAATAAGAAACGGTTAGAAGAACAATTCTATCTTTTAGGAACAAGATGTACCGGGGAAAATGAAAGAAAAAACGGATTCTACCTATGAACTCGGAATTATCTTAGATTGAGGTGATTTCTTTCGGCGGTAGTGTTTTCCGCCCAGTGTCTTTCTGGGTCCAAATCGCTGGCAGTGTCAACCAAGGGTTCATCTCCTTCTGGATGGAAAAGACAGAAATGGTCCTGACTTTCTTTCTGATCGATCGACGGACTGATGGTGTTTTGCGCTAAGCGCTCGGGAGAGTACAAGAGAATAAATAGATACAATCCTTGTCCTCAAAGTCCTTCTTATGGATTGAGTCAAGAGGCAGCTGATTCAAGGTAGGGGAGGTTTGGTGGAGAAGCCGGGGTAGGGCAGACAACCTCAGTACCGTGAGAAGCCGTGTGGCCTAGTGGATAGAGCATGGGCCTGGGAGTCAGAAGGACCTGGGTTCTAATCCTGAGTCTACCACTTGTCCGTTGTGTGACCTTGGGCAAGTCACTTCACTTCTCCGTTTCAGTTACCTCATCGGTAAAATGTGGATTAAGACTGTGAGCTCCGGGTCAGAAAGGGGCTGTGTCCAACCCCATCAGCTATTATTATTATCATTACTTTTACCAGTTGAGAGAAAGAGCTTTGGGTCTCACGAAACTCTCTTCTGTTGTGATGACAAAAACAGCAATGCAGCAGCATTTACTGAACATTTACTGTGTGCAGAGCACTGTACTAAATTCTTGGGAGAGTGCGATACAACCGAGTTGGTAGGCATGTTCCTCGCCCACAGTGAGATTGCAGTCTAGAGGGAGAGGCAGACATTAATATAAATACATAATTTATACTATAAAATTTACCGATATGCACTTCAGTGCTGTGGGGCTGAAGGTGGGGTGAATAGCGAATGCTCGCAGCTCACAGCTCCAAGTGCAAGAGTGAGACAGTGGGAGCCTCAGAGAGATGATTATCTCTGGAGGATCCACATTCAAAACTCAATCAATTATATTTATTGAGCACTTACTGTGTTTAGAGCACTGTACTATGCTCTTGGGAGAGTTCAGCACAATAATATGATACATTCCCCACCCATAACAAATTCACAGACTAAAGGTGGAGGGGTTACAGTCTAGAGGAGGAGTTACAGAAATCCCACGGGAATGGAAAAACAGACCAGGACCGTCTTTTGATCAAACCCCGGGACTGTGAGCGGGATAATAGCCATCCACGAGATCACTAGCCAAGCCTGTCAGGGCAGAAAGAGGCTGCTATTCAGTTGGAGAGGAGGTAGGAAGGAGGATTAGACTTAAACTCCTTGAGGGCAGGATCATGTTCACCAACTCTATTGGATTGTATCGTACTTATCACGTTGCCGTGCACACGGTAAGTGCTCAATAAATAGCCCTCAAGTGCTCAAGAAGCAGTGTGGCCTAGAGGAAAGAGCACGGGCCTGAGAGTTGTGGGCCCCGCCTTTGAATCCCAGCTCTGCCAGTTGCCCGTTTTGTGGCAAGTCACTGAACTTCTCTGTGCCTCCGTTTCCTCAACTGTAAAATGGGGATTTTTCATTGTTCACAGGCTCAAAATGGGGATTAAATTCCTGTTCTCCCTCCTGTATAGACTGTGAGCCCCATGTGGGTCAGGGACTTTGTCCAATCCGATTCATTTGGACCTACTCCAGTGCGTACAACAGAGCTTGAAACATAGTAAGTGCTTTACAAATACCAGTATAAAAGAAAAAAAGGAAATACCATTGATTACTTGTTCCACACTCAAATGACTTGAGGCCAGGACTAGACTAGATTCTGGTCTCAAGACCAGGGTCACATAACTAAGGTTTTCCACAACTGCACTGGAAAGCAACTTGGCAAAAAGGTGAAATAGGAACTACAGTAGAACCTCCTTCAAATGAATTCCGTTATAACAGAACCTTTTTCCGATCAAAGTCTTCCCTACAACGATCTGATGGTACCTCTTTTTGGTCCCCAAAGTTTCGTCTGCATGGGAATACACTTTCAGAATCTTTCACTAAAAGAGCCCCTAGCTCCTCTTATCACCAGATCATGGATCCCTTTTGTCTTGTTACTAAGAGGCTTCTTTGCACATCAGTAGAAAATAGTTTGCCGGGGAACCAGACAAAGAGGACGGAACATTATTTTAAACCCATCGAAGTGAGAAGCGGCGTGGCCTAGTGGAAAGAGCACAGGCCTGCGAGTCAGAGGACCTGGGTTCTAATCCCGGCGCCACCATTTGTCTGCTTTGTGACCATAAGCAAGTTTCTTCACGTCTCTGGGCCTCAGTTATCTCCTCTTTAAAATGGGGAATGACTATGAGCCCTATGTGGGACATGGAGTGTGTCCAACCTGATTAACTTGTATCTACCCTCACTCTTGGTATAGTGTCTAGCCCCTAGTAAATGCTTAACAAATACCATAAAAAAAGCTGGCCATCCCTTTGCCAAAATGACCCATCTAATACCAACCCCCAGGGTAGACAGGATCCCTGTGGCCACCCAAATGGGTGTGCCTCCATGCTGACCGATGAGCCGGGGATCTCACCGGCCGAGTGACTGCATTCCAGTCTCCACAAGTTTCCCCGCTCTCCTGAGCCATTTTGAATTACTTTAGCAGGAGCTGACACCAATCACCAGTGCCTGGCCAGGAGACCAATTTTTCGAGCCCATTCCACAGCCCAGACTGGCCATTTTCAAGCTACGGAGTTGTCTTCCTTCCATCTCGTAAGTTTTGATCCATTTGTACAAGGCCCAGGTTGGTTTGCTTTTGGAGAGGAGAAACTGTCCCCATTCCCCCTTAGTAATAACTGTGGCATTTGTTAGGTGATTATTATGTGCCAAGCGCAGTTCTAAGCGTGGAGGTATATTCGCATGTCGAGTCGTATCCAATTCGTAGCGACTCTGTGGATATTTTTCCTCCAAAACGTCCTATCTTCTGTCATAATCCGTAACCTTGCTGACGGTTCTTTCATTATCGTTGTTATGATTTCTATCCACCTGCCGGTCTGTCTCTTCCGTGCTTTCCCTGGACCTTTCCTAGCATTACTGTCTTCTACAGAGAATTAGTCTTCCTAATGATGTGTCCAAAATATACTAATCTCAGTCGTCATATGGCCTTCCAAAGACCATATTCGCTTAATTTGCTCCCAAACCCAAGTGCTTGTTTTTTAGGCAGTCCGTGGTATTTGCAAAAGCCTTCTCCAACACATTTCAAAAGACGTGATGCTCTTTCTGTCCTGTTTATTCACTGCTCAGCTTTCGGATCCGTATATCGTCACTGAAAACACCTTAGAATTGACCATTTGCATTTCTGTGACAGTGGTTACGCCGGCAAGTTTCAGGATTTTTTTCCAGGCTCAGATCTTCTTAACGTTAATCTTCGGCGTATTTCTTGACTACTAGTTCCTTTATTATTGATTATCGGTCCCGGGAGAGAAAAATTGGCAACTATTTCAATCTTCTCTCCTTCTGCTATAAATGTATTAAAACGTCCAGTTGTCATGATCTTTGCTGTCTTGACATTCAAATGTAGACCCATCTTTTTGCTCTGCTCCTAAACTTTTAATAATAAGCCCTTCGAGTCTTCTTCACTTTCTGCTAGTAGGGTAATACCATCAGAATAACGAAGGTTGTTTCTATTTCTTCCTCCAATCTTTATTCTCCATTTGTCTTCATCCGATCGGTCTTCTCTCATTCTGCATTTGGCATAAAGGAGGAACAGAAAAGGCGATAAGATACTTTCTTGTCTTCCACCCTTACTAACGGAAAACCTAACGGTTTCCCCACATTCTGTTCCCGTTTTGGCCTCGTATCCGGCATACGGGTTCCATATTAATGAAATTAAATGCGCGGCATGCCCATTTCCCTTCCTGGGCTCCAGAGCTTCTCTTGACCCACGAAGTCAAAGGCCTCTGATAATCAATAAAGCCCCTGCTGACTTATTTTTGATATTCTCTTGTCCTTTCAATTATCCAACGGACATCGGCAATAATATCTCGCAATCCTCGTCCTTTCTGGAATCCTGCTGTAGATGCAGGATAATATTCATTCATTCATTCATTCAATAGTATTTATTGAGCGCTTACTATGCGCAGAGCACTGTACTAAGCGCTTGGAACGAACAAGTCGGCAACAGATACAGTCCCTGCCGTTTGCCGGGCTTACTCCCAACCGCTTAGTACAGTGCTCCGCACACCGAGAGCGCTCAAGGAATATGATCGACGGGAATTGAATCCCCATTTTACAGGTGAGGTAACTGAGGCATAGAGAAGTGAAGTGACTTGCCCAAGGTTACGGAGCAGACAAGGGGCAGAGGTAGGATTAGAACTCAGATCCCCTGCCTCTCAGGCGCCCGCTCTTTCCTCTAGGTAACGCTCATTGTTCTGCCTGCTGCTTGGTCTGCTCCCGTTCTTCCAGCCGTGGGATTCAGTTCCAATTTCCATGCGATCGAAACGGAAAGGCTATAAATCCCAATATACATATTTATGTCTTCTCTTACTTTATATTACAGATATTATAAAAAAACCTCTCAGTCATACCGTAAAACATAATGCCTACGCTGAGTTTATCCCTTACCCACTGACGAGTATCAAGCACAGAATCATAAGCTTGAGAAGCAGCAAGCCCGAGTGGAAAGGGCAAGGACCCGGGAGTCAGAGGGTCCTGGGTTTTAATCTCACCTCTGGCAATTGCTTGTTATGTGTCCCTGGGCAAGTCACTTCGCTTCTCCAGGTCTCAGTTTCTTCAGCTGTAAAAGGAGGATATCCGTGCCCCCTCTTTCTTAGACTGCGAGCTCCAAGGGGGACAGGGACTATGTCCTACTTAGTTTGTATCTACCCCAGTGCTTAGAATAGTGTTCGACGCACAGTAATCACTTAACGAATGCCATAGCCAAAAGCTTTTATTCGGATACTTGGTGCTAAACCCTTTTAATAAATGGGCACACTTATAATGGGGATTAAACACTATGTCCTCCTACGTAGGCTGTGAGCCCCATGCGGGACGGGGACTGTATCCAACCTGATAACCTTGGATTTACTCCTTGTATCGATGTGCTTGGCCCATAGAGAGTGCTTAACAAATATCATCATTATTGTTAATTATCAGTATTAATAAATGATATCACCACTACTGATAAGCTGACAGGTTTCTTATCTAACAAAAGCTATTTGGGGGAAAATTCAACCCTGTGTTGTGATCTTAATTGCCTGTGGATTATCACACATTGATAATTAATCATTTTGGTATTTCTTAAGAGCATCCTATGTGCCAAGCGCTATTCTAAGCGCTACAGGACAAGATATTCAGGTTGGAAACAGTCCCCGTCCTACACGGGGCTCACAGTCTGAGGAGGGAGAACGGATGTTGAATCCCCATTGTGCGGAGGAGGGAACTGAGGCACAGAGAAGTTGAGTGACTTGCCCAAGGTCACACAGCAGGTAAGTGGCTTGACTACCTTCCTGGGAAGGTTGCAATGAAGCCTTTCTCAAAGACAGGGGCTGCCTCAAATGACAATTAAAGGGACAAGAAGCTATGACTTCCCTGAAAATCCTGTTTCCCTCCCTTCCCAAAGAGCAGACAGGGAGAGGGTATTATTTGGATCCTATGGAATTCGGAAAACTCTAGGGAAGTTCAGTAGTTCTACTGTACTCTCCCAAGGGCTTACTAAAATGCTCTGAACCCAATAGGTGTTCAATAAATACCCCTGATTGACCAATTGATCGATTTCTTGCTTGATGCTACAAAACCACCACTAAAATCCACAGGAAATTAAGATCACAACACACGGCTGAATTTTCCCCCAAATACCTTTCGTTAGATAAGAAACCTGTCAGACTGCTTATCAGTAGTGGTGATATCATTTATTAATACTGATAATTAACAACGATAATGATATTTGTTAAGCACTTTCTATGTGCCAAGCACATCGATACAAGGGGCAGATACAAGGTTATCGGGTTGGATACGGTGCCTGTCCCGCATGGGGCTCACAGCCTACGTAAGAGGACATAGCGGTTAATCCCTATTTTACAAATGAGGAAACCGAGGCACAGAGAAATGAAGTGACTTAATGGAGATCACACAGCAGACAAGTGGAAGAGCGGGGATCAGAAGCCAGGTCTTCTGACTGCCAGGCCCGTGCTCTTTCCACTAGGCTGGTTGCGGGCGAGGAATGTGTCTATTGTTATAACGTAATAATAATGTCGGTATTTGTTAAGCGCTTACTATGTGCAGGGCACCGTTCTAAGCGCTGGGGGAGATGCAGGGTCATCAGGTCGTCCCACGTGAGGCTCACGGTTAATCCCCATTTTACAGACGAGGTAAACGAGGCCCAGAGAAGTGAGGCGACTCGCCCACGGTCACCCAGCTGACGAGTGGCAGATCCGGGAGTCGAACCCATGACCTCCGACTCCGAAGCCCGGGCTCTTTCCACTGAGCCACGCTGCTTCTCTACCAAGCACTTAGTACAGTGTTCTGCACACAATAAGTGCCCAAGAAAGAGGAGTGAATCAACTAGGCACGCTGCTGCAGCACGCTTAAGCACCTACTCTGGGCCAAGTAGCCTACTAAGCACTCGGAAAACAGCGTGCAAATGAGATGTAGAGCAAGTCCCTGGCCTCTGTTCAAACGGCAATAGACATTAGGCGTATCCGACTCGTTGTCTAATCTCTAACATCTGATATCTTGCTGAATTAGAAGGCAAGGCGCTGCTTCTTGAAGCTTTCGAGTAGGGTACCCAAGGAAGAGCGTGATTCCAAAACGATAACCCCTCTGGCGGGTGCCGTGTTTTTATTGACGCGGAGGAAAGCGCGGAGAGGAGAGATGACAGCGGCTCCCCGGGAAGAACTCGGTGAGTGAGTGAATGTTATATTACTTGAATTAAGAAAGAATAATAAAAGTCTATTTGCAGTTCACAGTACGAATAGCGCTATTTGTGCTTGCGTAAAGCGGAACAAATCTCAGAGATTTAGCTGGGCTTCCTAATGAGGCCGTGAAGGGGCCATGGCTCCCTTCTTATCCCAAGTGTGGATCTGAAACGGAGTATCTCAGATTCCGACGTGGAAGCAAAATTGTTTTCCCAGCTTGTAGCGTGTTAGAGGAGGCAGCCGACCGTCTGCTGTGTGACCTTGGCCCAGTCACTTCACTATCCTGTGCTTCAGTTATCTTCAGTCATTCATTCGATCGTATTTTCTGAGCTCTTACCGTGTGCGAAGCTCTGTACTAAAATAAATGGTGGTATCTGTTAAGCGCTTACGCTGTGCCGAGCACCGTTCCAAGCGCTGGGGGATGCAAGGTGATCAGGTGGTCCCCCGTGGGGCTCACAGTCTTAATCCCCGTTTTACAGACGAGGGAAATGAGGCCCAGAGAAGTCAAGTGACTTGCCCAAAGTCACCCAGCTGACAAGTGGCAGAGCGGGGATTCGAACCCATGACCTGTGACTCCCGAGCCCGGGCTCTTGCCACTAAATGCTTTGGACAGTGCAGTATAATCAACAGACACATTCCTGCCCACAACATGCTCAGAGTCCAGAGGGGGAACCAGACATTAACATGAATAAATAGAGAAATAAATATATAAATTACAAGTACATACGTGCCGCGGGGATGGGAGGGAGGATGAATGATGTCATCTGTAAAATGGGGATTGAGGCTGTGAGCCCCATATGGGACAGGGACTCTGTGTCCAACCCGATTTGTCTGTTAGCCCTCCAGGGCTTAGTGCCTGGCTCATAGTAAGTGCTTAACCAATGCCCCGGTCGTCACGATTATTATTATCTGGTCACGGCAACGTCCTCTTTCAGACAAGGTGCTCTGTGACAATTTCAAACCTCCGACGGATTCAGCGGAGTTCGGCAGCTGTCTCTCGATCTATCAAACCGCTCCGAGATTCTTTCAAGGCCTAATTATGTGCTCGGCCCAACTGAAAAGCACCACACTTACACAAGCTGGACTTTGTTTGTTTCCCTAATCAAAATCGGATTTGTTTCATTCCCCAACCTTCCATCAGGATGGACGGTCTCTAGACGGTTACGAACGGGGAGCGTGACTGCTAATTCTCTTGTATTCTACTCCCCAAGTGCTTAGTACGGTGCTCTGCACTCAATATATACCATAATAATGGTGGTATTTGTTAAGTGCTCATTATTTGCCAGGCACCGTACTAAGCGCTGAGGTGGAGACAAGCAGATTGGGTTGGACACCATCCCTGTCCCACGTGGGGTTCACAATTCCCGTGTTACAGGTGAGGCCACTGAGGCCCACAAAAATGAAGCGACTTGCCCGAGGTCAGGCCGCAGACAAGTGGCGGAGTCAGGATTAGAACCCACGACCTTCTGACTCCCAGGCCTGCTCTCTATCCACTAGGCCACGCTGCTTCTCACTGATCGGTCGACTGACAAGGGAGCCACAAAACCCAAAGCAGGTGTCCCTGTATTATGTCGAGTGAACGAGGGTTATCTGAAAAAGTCTCGTTATTAAGAGAGGAAACAGTTCCTACTGTGGCACAGCATATAACTGTTATTAATGCCTACCGCCAACAATAGCAAAGCAATAACATCAGTGAATAAAACCTCTGGTTTAGACAGTGGATTGCCAGAGCGAGATGATATTTTTCGTGTTTGAGGGAAGAGTTGAGGTGCCTTCGGGTGCTGTCGTTTCTACCGTCACGGCATCGCTAAAATCTGCCCTTTCTTCTCCATCCACACTGCTAGAACGCTAAGGCGAGCACTCATCCTATCGCACCTTGACTGCCGCGTCTGCTGCCCCGCTGACCTCCCTGACTCCTTGTCTCTCCCCAACCCAGTCCATACTTCATTCTGCTGCAGGGAGCGTTCCTTTTTCTTCTAAAATGTTCAGTCCACGTCTCCCCACTCCTCAAAAACCTCCAAAGGTTGCCCATCCACCTCTGCATCCAACAGAAACCCGTGACCGTCGGCTTTAGAGCCCTCAATCGGCTGGCCCCCTCCTACCTCGCCTCACAGGTCTCCCAGTCCAGTCCAGCCCGCACGCTGGGCTCCTCCAGCGCCAGCTAATTCACTGCGCCTTGCTCTCGTCCATTTATCCGCCAGCCCCTTTTCCATATTCTCCCTCTAGCCTGAACTTCTTCCCCCCACCGTACATGCGAGTCCACCGCTCTCCTCACCTTCGAAGTCTTATTAAAGTTACATTTCTCCAAGAGGCCTCCCCCGATTAAACTCTCCGTTCCCCAGCTTCCTCCCCTTTCTGCGTTACCTATGCTCTCGGATCGGCGACCTCTGGGCATGTGATAGTCACCCCGCCCTCGACCCCACAGCATATGGGGTGAATATCAATCGATATCATATCAATATCGACCCCAATCTCAATCGATATCATATCAGTACTACGTACATAGCTATAAATTATACATCCTATATCGTTTATATTTAATGCCCGTCTCCCCTGCCGGGTTGTAAGCTAGATGAGGGCAGGGAACGTGTCAACCACCTCTGTCGTACTCTCCCGAGCGCTTAGTAGCGCTCTGCACCCAGTAAGCGCTCAATAAATACCATCGATTGACTGATTTTGCACCCTTTATTCACCCCACACTCGGCCCCTCGGCACTTACGTGCATCTTCACTATTCATATACGTACATCGACGTCTGTCCCCTTCTGTGGACTGTAAGTTCCTTGTTGGCAGGGAACGTTATTTTTATGGCATTTGAAAAGCACTTACTACGTCTCGGGCACTGTACTAAGCACTGAGGTTGATACAAGCTAATAATAATGATGGCATTTGCTAAGCGCTTACTATGTGCCAAGCACTGTTCTAAGCACTGGGAGGAAACAAGGTGATCAGGTTGTCCCACTGTGGAGCTCACAGTCTTGATCCCCATTTTGCAGACGAGGTAACTGAGGCTTGGAGAAGTTAAGTGACTTGCCCAAAGTCGCACAGCTGACAAGTGGTGGAGCCGGGATTAGAACCCATGACCTCTGACTCCCAAGCCCGGGATCCTTCCACTGAGTCACGCTGCTTCTCTAACCAGGTTGGACGCAATCCACGTCCCACTTGGGGCTGTCTTAATCTCTATTTGACAGATGAGGTAACTGAGGCACAGAGAAGTTAAATGACTTGCCCAGGTTACACAGCAGACAAGGGGCAGAGCCAGGATTAAAACCCAGGTCCTTCTGACTCCCACTATCCACTAGGCCATACTGCTTCTCCAGGTGCCTTCCAACTATTACCCCGTACTCTCCCAAGCACTTAGTACGTTGCTCCGTGCAGAGTAGGCTCTCAATAAATACGGTGAACTGCCGGATAATAACATTAGTATTGGTGGTATTTGTTAAGCGCTTACTACGTACCACGCACTGCGGTAAGCGCCGAGGGGAACGCAAGCAAATCGGGTTGGACGCGATCCCCGTCCCACATGGGGCTCACAGCCTTGATCCCCATTTTACAGATGAGGGAACTGAGGCCCAGAGAAGTTAATTGACTTGTCCAAGGTCACACAGCAGACATGTGGCGGAGGCAGGATTAGAACCTACGACCTCTGACTCCCAGGCCCGGGCTCTTTCCACTGCGCCAACGCTGATTCTCTGTCCTAAAGAAGGGATCGTGGATACCTGGTCCCTTAAGTCGCCATCTCTCTCTCCGTCTATATAATATTGTAGTCTCCCAAACTCTTTGTGCAGTGCTGTGCCCACAGTGAGCGCTCAATAGATACAGTCGAATGAATCAATGAATCAAACCCTTTCTCGCAACAGGAGGTTGTTGGCGTATGTGTATGTGTGGGCGTGTGTATACATATATATAAATACACACACACACACACACCTATATATAAAGCAGCGTGGCTCGGTGGAAAGAGCCCGGGCTTGGGAGTCAGGGGTCATGAGTTCGAATCCCAGCTCTGCCACTTGTCAGCTGTGGGATTGTGGGCCAGTCGCTTCCCTTCTCTGGGCCTCAGTGACCTCATCTGGAAAAAGGGGATTAACCGTGAGCCTCATGTGGGACGACCTGATGACCCCGTATCTCCCCCAGCGCTTAGAACAGTGCTCTGCACATAGTAAGTGCTTAACAAGTACCAACATTATTATTATATATACACACACACATATATGTATATATGTATACACACACATATGCATATATATATATACATAATACATATACATATATGTGTATATGTGTGTGTATATACACACACACATATACACGTATATACATATACATGTGTGTGTGTGTATATATATACATACACACACATATACACACACACACATATATACACGTATATACATGTATATGTGTGTGTGTGTATATTTATTTATATACATATATATATATATATATATGCACGTGGGCTTTTAAGTGACAGTGTGAGACTTCTCCCTTTCTTGGCCGAAGGCTGCAGTCGCCACCACTTCTCAGCCGCCGCGGAAGACAAGCCAGAGGCGGGGTCTGGAGGCCCACATCCGCCTTAGGCACGCCGAGGGGTGCAAACGACCCATCCGGCCCTTGAGAGCTGCCGGAGGACAGGGCCCCGCCGCTATTTTCGGCTCCGCGGCCTTATCCCTTCCACCTTTAATGAGGAGGAGGCTGGCAGAGCCCCCGTCGGTCCAGAATCATCCACAGAAACACGGGAACGGAGGATCAGCCCCGTGGTGGGCGATGGATCGGTCCCCGTGGGAATTGATGCAGGGGACAGATAATCAGGGGAAATGAGAGCGTGGCGACAGGGACCACTCTCTCTTGCCGAGAGGCAGTTTGGCTCTGTGGATGGAGCACGGGCCCGGGAGTCACCAGGTCACCACTTCTTATCCCGTCTCTGCCGCTTGTCTGTTCATTCATTCATTCACTAGAATCTACTGAGCGCTTACTATGTGCAGAGCACTGTACTGAGCGCTTGGAATATACAATTCGGCAACAGATAGAGACCATCCCCGCCCAATGACGGGCTCACGGTCTAAATGGGGGAGACAGACAAAAATAAAACAACGTAAACGCGATGAATAGAATCAAGAAGCACTTCATGTGCAGAACACCGTCCTAAGCGCTGGGGTAGACACGGGGTAATCGGGTCGTCCCGCTCGAGGCTCACAGTCTTCATCCCCACTGTACGGATGAGGGAACTGAGGCCCAGAGAAGTGAAGCGACTCGCCCACGGTCACACAGCCGACAAGCGGCAGAGCCGGGATTCGGACCCGTGACCTCTGACTCCCGAGCCCGGGCTCTTTCCACTGAGCCACGCCGCTTCCCGCTGTGCCAACACTCTGCTGTCCGTTGTGCGAACTTGGGCGGTTACCTCATCTGTGAAATGGGGAATAAGACTGTGAGCCCCATGTGGGACAAGGACTGATCTGCCCCAGCGCTTCGAACAGTGCCTGGCCTACAGTCGGGGCTCAACAGGTACCATAATAATAACTATTATCATATGATATTCTTATTATTAATAGGGCTCCTGGGTTGGACCGATCCTGGGTGAAGATCCCTGAATGGCGAGGGGCGATGGGAGGGCAGACTTGCGGCAAAGCCCTAATTAGAACCCAGGACCTTCAGTCTCCCAGGCCCGTGCTCTAACCACTAAGCCACACCGCGCATTCCACGAGACTCGACTCCCCCGAGGGACGAGGGTCTTACTCAGGGACCCTTGGCGGGCCACGGGAAGGCCCAGCCATCTTCCCCCGTTTGAAACCCCAGAGGCTCAGCTCCACGAAACCCAAAGGGTCTGTCCCCCATGGGGAGGGAACCGGCCCGGAAGCCGGACCGAAAACTCTGTTAAATCGTGACAACATCATCATCCTTCCCTCTGGCGACGATGGTGGTATTTGTTAAGCGCTTCATTCTTTCATTCGACGGGATTTATTGAGCGCTCGGAATGGACAATTCGGCAACAGATAGAGACGGTCCCTGCCCGTTGCCGGGCTTACGGTCTAATCGGGGGAGACGGACAGTGCTTAATGTGTAAAGCACCGTTCTAAGCGCTGGGGTAGACACAGGGGAATCAGGTTGTCCCACGTGGGGCTCACGGTCTTAATCCCCATTTTACAGAGGAGGTACGTGAGGCCCAGAGAAGTAAAGCGACTTGCCCGAGGTCACACAGCAGACGGGTGGCAGAGTCGGGATTAGAACCCAGCTCCCTCTGACTCCCAGCGCCTTGCTCTATTTACTAGGCCGTGCTGCTCCGACCCCTCCAGGGACCAGTCGCTCTAATAATATTAATTGGGATAACTTACAGAGAAGCAGCGTGGCTCAGTGGAGAGAGCCGGGGCCTGGGAGTCGGAGGTCACGGGTTCAGATCCTGACTCCGCCACTTGGCGGCTGTGGGACTGTGGGCAAGTCACTTCACTGGGCCTCAGTCACCTCACCTGTAAAACGGGGATTAACTGTGAGCCTCACGTGGGACAACCCGATTACCCTCTATCTACCCCAGCTCTTAGGACAGCGCTCTGCACGTAGTAAGCGCTTAACGAATACCAACATTATTATTATTATTATTATTACATTACAACAATAGACACATTCCTTGCCCTCAACCAGCCTAGTGGAAAGAGCACGGGCCCGGGAGTCGGAAGACCTGGGTTCTAATCCCCGCTCTCCCACTTGTCTGCTGTGTGATCTCCATTAAGTCACTTCATTTCTCTGTGCCTCGGGTGACGTGTCCTAGGTACCCAGGACAGTGTCCTGCACATAGTAAGCGCTTAACAAATACCAGACACGTCTCTCCCAGAAGGCCTCGCCTCCACCTGCGATCGTTCCGGGGGCGGATCCAGTGAGCTTTCTTGATTAAAAACACCAAAGTGGTTTACCGTCGCCTCCTTCCGCGCCGGAAACCTGAGTCTCCGCCCTCCACTCTCTCCCGCGCCGCCGCTGCCCGGCACAGGTGAGTTTTGACTAGGCTGCCTTCCGCTCGTTCGCCGCCGCCCAAGCTAAAAATGGACCGGACAGGCCTCTGCTTGACTCTCCCTCCCGTCGCCGAGACCGGCAGACGACTGGAAACTCTCCAGGTGCGACCCTGAGAGGGGAGGCAGGAGGGAGTGGCAAGTGATCCTCGTTTTGCAGGTGAGGGTTTCAGCTGCCCAGCTCGGCGGTCCTCGCCGGGAGCACTGCCCGTCTCCTTCAATCGATCGATCGATCGTATTTATCAAGTGTTCTCTATGAGCGAAGCGCTTGAGAGGATACAGTACAGCGGAGTTGGTAGACACGTTCCCTGCCCTCGCCACTGAAAAGTAATGGGGGGAAATATAATATTCTCTCCAAATCTCCCTCAAGGAGGGGAGGGGGGAGTCTAAAAAGAGCTCCTCTTCGCATGTCCCGCTCCGTCCCCAAAGTCCAGCCACGGTATAGACCCACCGCTTCCCTAACGGGCTGCATTTGCACAGCGACGGGGCGAGCGCCGAGATAAACCGATATCCATTCAATAATTCCCGACCTTTTCTTTCCGGTGACATTTCTATCCGTCAAGCGGAGGCATAATACGCCGAGGGTGGGAAGCTACTATCTCTCATCGGGAAAGCGGATCGATGACGCTTTCCAGACGAGCTTCATTGGAAAATAGCGGGTAATGGCCAGTCGAGCCGACGGGCACCGGAACCTTTCCCAGGGACACTTCCAAAGTGATCCAATTCCACCTTCATTAAAAATGAGCATCAGGAATATTCCACGATGTGAACACCGAGGGGGTTGTTTAGAGAGACCTGTGGTGAGGTAATGAAATGCCCCCTACGCCAAAGAAGGGTGGAAGTTTTCCTATGTCATCCTCGGTGCCGACGCTCTCATGAGAAGCACTGTGGCACTAGTGGAAACAGCCCAGGTTTGGGAGCCAGGGGACCTGGGTTCAAATCCCGCTTCCTCCACTTGCCTTCTGTGTGACTTTGGACAATTCGCTCGATTCATCTGGGCCTCAATTTCTTCATCTGCAAAATGGGGATTCAATACTTGGCTCTCCCTCCCCGTTAGATTAAGAGTCCCGCATCAGTTGTCCAAACCGATTATCTTGTATCGTCCCACTGCTTAATAACAATAATGTTGGTATTTGTGAAGCGCTTATTATGTGCAGAGCACTGTTCTAAGCGCTGAGGTAATCAGGTTGTCCCACGTGAGGCTCACGGTCTTCATCCCCATTTTACAGATGAGGTAACTGAGGCACAGAGAAGTGAAGTGACTCGCCCACAGTCACCCCGCTGACAAGTGGCAGAGCCGGGATTCAAACCCACAACCTCTGACTCCCAAGCCCGGGCTCTTTCCGCTGAGCCACGCTAACGTTGGCATTTGTTAAGCGCTTCCCATGTGCCGAGCACTGTTCTAAGCGCTGGGGTAGATACGGGGTCATCGGGTTGTCCCACGTGAGGCTCACAGTCTTAATCCCCATTTCACAGATGAGGTACAGATGAGGCACAGAGAAGTGAAGTGACTCGCCCACAGTCACCCAGCTGCCAAGTGGGTTCGAATCCACGACCTCTGACTCCCAAGCCCGGGCTATTTCCACCGAGCTACGGTTCTTGGCACACGGAAAGCGCTAAACAAATATAAAAAACAATAAAGATCGTAATTATTCAATTTTATTTGTCTAAACCAGGCAGATAGATGGGCATGATGGTTGTCCACCCTGAAAAATTCTTCCTGTGACTATTAAATTGTAATACCCTCGAGGATGGGGCTTTATCTGCCTTCCGGGATGTAGCCCAAGCACCTAGGACAGATCTGGGCACTTCGAGAGGAGCTTGATAAATAGTTGGTGACTGCCTGAACGACTACTCATAAGATAGCAAAGCTTCTGGTGCCTAAGATGTTTGTTCAAACCAAAGGAAGGATTTCATAGATAAATAAAAATCACTGGGACATTTATTAAGCACTGACTCTGTTGTGGGCAGGGAATATGCCTACTCTGTTTATCCGTTCTCTCCCAAGCACTTAGAACAGTGCTCTGCACACAGGAAGCACTCAATAAATACCGTTGATGATGATGATGATGATGACGACGATGATGATGAGAAGCAGCGTGGCTTCGTGGAAAGAGCATGGGCTCGGGAGTCAGAGGTCACGGGTTAGAGAAGCAGCGCGGCTCAGCGGAAAGAGCCCGGGCTGGGGAGTCCGAGGTCGTGGCTTCGAATCCCGGCTCTGCCACTCGTCAGCCGTGTGACTGTGGGCAAGTCACTTCACTTCTCTGTGCCTCGGTTCCCTCATCTGGAAAATGGGGATGAAGACCGTGAGCCTCACGAGGGACGACCCGACGACCCCGTATCTCCCCCAGCGCTTAGAACAGTGCTCTGCACGTAGGAAGCGCTTAACAAATACCAACGCTAATCCCGGCTCCACCACTTGTCAGCCGTGTGACTTTGGGCAAGTCGCTTTACTTCTCTGTGCCTCGGTTTCCTCGTCTGTAAAATGGCGATGAAGACTGTGAGTCCCACGTGGGACAACCTGACTCCCTCGTATCTACCCCAGCGCTTAGAACAGCGCTTGGCATATAGTAAGCGCTTAACAAATGCCATACTAAGTGCCGAGCATCGCGGTAAGTCCACTCGGCTGTAAAGCAGCCCTTGAGCCAGTCTAAAGGAGCGAAAGAAGAGGTGTTGAATCCCCATTTGATAGAGGAGAAAAGTGAGGCACAGAGAAGCGAAGAGACTTGACCAAGGTCACACAGCAGGACAAGTGGCAGAGTGGTGAAAAACACCCAGGTCTCCTGACTCCCAGTTTTCCACGCTCTCCACTGGAGGGAACTTCGGAAGTCTACGGGATGTGCTGCGAAAAGCCGTTGGAGGGTAACGGTGGGATCTTATCGGCAGCGACGAAACCTGATCACTTAGACTAGAAAGTGACTACCGGGGGAGAATCACAATTTCGAATGACATCACTCCGAAAAATGGTTTCGCTCTGGTTGAAAATTAACTCTAGTGGGAGAGGCCTCGCTGAGAAATCCCGGGGCCGGTAATGAGGTCGTGGATTTGGTTCTGTCGATTCCATCTCCTGGTTTGCTGAAACGTAAGAAGCAATGAGCTAGCGGGTCTTCTTGGCCTCCGGTCCCTTCATTAAGGCATAGTTCGGACTATTCTAGCCTCCAAAAAAATGTTATTTGTTTTTAAGCAACGTTTTCGCTCCTAACAGATGGGTTTTTTTTTTTTTATTAAAAAACGTTCTCGTTGCAATAAAGCTCTCCGAGCAAAAGCAAATGCAATAACAGAAATGCATAATTCAAAGATATTGAAGGCTTTACCTGAAAGTGCTTCGGAACCCGGGAAACAGAATAACGTCGGTATTGGTTAAGCGCTTACGACGTGCAGAGCACCGTTCTAAGCGCTGGGGGAGATACGGGGCCATCGGGTTGTCCCACGCGAGGCTCACAGTCTTCATCCCCACTTTCCAGATGAGGTCACCGAGGCCCAGAGAAGCGAAGTGACTCGCCCACAGTCAGCTGACGAGTGGCGGGGCGGGGATTCGAACCCATGACCTCGGACTCCCCAACCCCGGGCTCTTCCCACTGAGCCGCGCTGCTTCTCTATAGAGAGGGTTGGTGGTGGGATGGGGGAGACTGATTTGATCTAGAAACCAGGCCCGTCTAGGGGAGAGATCACAGGCCTGAAAGTCAGAGGACCGGGATTCTCATCCTGCCTCTGCTCCTAACCACTTAATTTCTCTAGCCTTCAATTTTCTCATTTGTAAAATGGGAATTCAATACCTCTTCTCTCTCCCACTTGAGCCGTGTGCTCCATGTGGGATAAGGACCGCGTCCCACCTGATTATCCATTCAATATTCAATAGCATTTATCGAGCGCTTACTATGTGCAGCGCACTGTACTAAGCGCTTGGAATGTGCAGTTCGGCAGCGGATGGAGACAATCCCTGCCCACCGAAGGGCTCACAGGCTAATCGGGGGAGATTATCTTGTACCTACCAAAGTGTCTGGAACATAGAAAGTGCTAAACAGAAGCTACAGTTACTATCAGTAGCTTCACCGTCAGTGGCTGGCCGGCACCTAACTAGGGCGTCGGGGATCTGACCCCGACGCAGTGCCTGGCACAAAGTAAGCGCTTTAATAAAAACCGGAAAAAAGCCACCCAGGCCAATGAGAATTATACTCAGTGTGACCCTGCTGCATCCTGAAGCAAGGGAAGAGTCCACTCCTTGACCTCCGAGAAGCAACTTGGCTCAGCGGAAAGAGCACGGACCTGGAAGTCAGAAGGACCTGGGTTTTAATTCCAGCTCTACCGCTCGTCTGCCGCGTGACTTTGGGCAAGTCGCTTCACTTCTCTGGATCTCAGTTTCCTCATCTGTAAAATGGGGATTAAGACTGTGAGCCCCACGTGGGACGGGGACCGATTAGCTTGTTTCTACCCCAGTACAGCGCCTGGCACATAGTAAGCGCTTAACAGATACCATTTTCTAAAAAAATCCCTGAATAGTTCGTTTTCTGTTTCCTCTATGGACCCACTGACCCTAAAGAGGCCGAAGCGGTCTCTCTGAATAGCTGTGTTTTCCCTGGCCATCAATCAATCATATTTATTGAGCATTTACTGTGTGTGGAGCACTGTATCAAACATTCGGGCGAGTACAATTCCCTGCCCACAAATAGCAGAATAATGTTGGTATCTGTCAAGCGCCTACTATGTGCGGAGCACTGTTCTAAGCGCTGGGGGAGACACAAGGGAACCAGGTTGTCCCACGTGGGGCTCACGGTCTTCATCCCCATTTTACAGATGAGGTCACCGAGGCACCGAGAAGTGAAGTGACTTGCCCACAGTCACACAGCTGACAAGTGGCCGAGCCGGGATGATCATACTGTCTAGAGGGGGAGACAGACGTCAATGTAAGTGAATACATTTATGGGTAGGCACCTAAGCGTTGTGGAAGGGGTGAATAAAGGCCCAAGGATTATGCGAAAAACGGGAGAAGAGGAAAGGAGGGCTTAGTCAGGGAAGGAGATGTGCCTTCAGTAAGGCTTCGAAGGTAGGGAGGATGATCGTCTGTCGGATACGAAGAGAGAGGATGATCCAGGCCGGAGGCAGGGGGTGGGAATAGCCATTCGGGCCTTAAAAAGTCACCAGGGCTCGTGGCAGCAAACCTGGCAGGGCCAGAGCTGAGCGTGCCCTCTTGAGTCATTACCAATCAATCAATAAATCTTTATTGCGGTTATCTATATCGTCATCCCTGTTGCTATATTCGTTAAGCACTTACTATCTGCCAAGGTAATCGGGTCGGACGCAGTCCCCGCCTCGACGGGGCTTACGGTCTCAGTGGAAGGGAGAACAGACGCTGACTCTTCATTTTACAGATGAGGAAACCGAGGCATAGAGACGTGAGGTGACCTGCCCAATTATGTCCCAGAAGCTGTGTTCTAATCCTGCCTCTGCCACTTACCTGTAGACACGTATGTCAGCTAAGGACATACGTCAGCAGACTCTGAGTTTCAGAGTCGATCAACTTTCGGCGTTGAGGGTTCGACTTTCTACCTGCAAGTTAAACAACTGTCAGATAGAGAAGCAGCATGACCTAAGGGAAAGAGCGGGGACCTGGGAGTCCGAGGACCTGGGTTCTAATCCTGGCTCCGCCATTTGTTGACTGGATGACCTTGGGCAGGTCGCTTCACTTCTCTGGGCCTCAGTTTCCTCGTCTGCAAAATGGGGATTCACTACCTGTTCTCCCTCCTACTTAGACTGTGAGCTCTGCATGGGGCAAGACACTTGACTTCTCGGTGCTTAGGTTTCCTCATCTGTAAAATGTGGGACAGAGACCGAGTCAGAACTGATTATCTTGGGTCTACCTCAGCATTTACTGCACTGTTGGCATTTAGTAAATGCTTAACAAAGGCCACAATTATTACTGTTGTTGATACTGAGGAGATGGGTGAAGAAATCGGTGAGGAAAAGCAAGGGGAACTGGGATTATTCGACCTGCAAAGAGAAGCAGGTTGGACTGCAAACTCTTCAAATATGATTTCCTCTTACAATCTATGGTCCCATTAGGAAAACAAGGCTGCCTGCTGCATACACCAACTGCTCAATAATTACTGTTTAGGGCGATGAACTCACTGCGGACGGGGAACGTATTTACCAACTCCGGTGCATTGTAGTCTCCCAACCCTTAGTATAACGTCCTGCTCATTGTAAGCGCTAAATACCACTGACGATGCTGAGAATGACCCTAAGAGGAGGATTAGGATGATCATAAGGTTGAAAGGGGACCTGAGCTCATCTTCATTTCATTCATTCATTCATTCATATCTATTGAGCGCTTACTGTGTGCAGTGCACTATACCAAGTGCTTGGGAAGTACAATTCAGTAACAAGTAGAGACGATCCCTGCCCATAACGGGCTCCCAGTCTAGAATGGGGGAGACAGACATCAGAACAAGTAAACAGACATCAGAGGCATCATTAGAAATAAATAGAATTATAGATAACTACACATCATGACTAAAAATAAATAGAATTGTAATTATAAATATGTCTATATATACATAAGTGCTGTGGGGCGGGGAGGTCATATATTAGTGACCAGCTGGGCTTCATTCCAGAGTCTGGGATAAAATTATCGAGTAATTTGCTTTACTACCAATTCATCTTCCAAGAACCCCCAAGTAAAAGGATATCACACAAGAGGCCGAAACCATGGATCGCTTACTCTAAAATACCAGGGTGCTGGTTTCTCCTGTGGGAAAAATCTAGCTTGTTCTTTTTCCCCCGTCCCGCCTTCATTTGAAGTGAAATCTTTCTTGCCCACAGCATCCTCAGGGGAGAATGGAAAGGTAGAGTAAGATGCTTGACTCCACTTCCGAAAGCTCGTACCACGGTTCTCCGGTGCCCCAAGAAACATTTCGAAGAGGAATTGGGCTCTAATCGAAGAGAAGCAGAAAGGCTCCCAGGGAGAGATTTGGAGGGGAAAGAGACAGGGTTAATGGATGCAGGGAGCGTGGTGGATTTTACCGGGACTGCAAGAGCTCGAGTGGAGTTCGGATTTAATTATTCAAAAGGTCACAGAAAAAAAAAAAAATGCTCTCTTCTCTATCTAATTTGACTTGCTTCGGGTTTACGGGAAGAGATTAAGGAGGATGTAAGGAATGTCCGAAGAAACAGTGATTCAACTCCCAGTTAAGAAATTCGCTTTTACCTGCCTATCTGAGCCAAACTCTCATTAGGGCTAATGAGAGCGATGTCTGTGAAATACGGCGATAGAAAAGGATAACGTCAAACCGGGATATCAGTCCTGCAGAGAAAGTCCATCAAATGAATGCCCGAAGCAGCTTGGCCTTAGCGGATAGAGCACGACCCGGGAGTCAGAGGACCTAGGTTTCATCCCCGGCTCCACCACGTGCCTGTGTGAGCTTGGGTGAGTCATTACGCTTCTCTGAGCCTCAGTTACCTCATGTGTAAAATGGGGATCAAGTCTGAGAGCCCCATGTGGGACAGGGACTGTAAACAACTGACGATCTCGTATCTACCCCAGGGCTTAATACTGTGCCTGGCCCGTGGTAAGCGCTTAATAAATACCATTAAAAAAAGGGACCTAGACATGCTTTCAAGATTCAGTAAACTTTGCGGTTTGCCGATAGCAGAAGATGCCCATCGTCTTGGTCCTTCCGGAATTAGGCCTCTCATCTTCCTCTCTAGAAGTATCAGTAAAAGTCGACGGAGCATTTATTGTACATGATCGGTGTTAGAAGTGATTTCTAGGCATTCAGGAGGAATGCAAGACTGTAAGTCTGTTATGAGCGGGGAACGTGTCTGCCGATTCTGTTGTGTTGTACTCTTCCAAGCGGTGAGTACAGTACTCCGCACATACTAAGCGCTCTAATAAGCGCTCAGTAGATACCAATGATTGATCGGGTGGAGACTCTCTGTCCCTCTCCATTTTTCTCTCCTCCCTCCCACTTTCTCCTCTAGACTGTAAGCTCACTGTGGGCTGAGACTATGGCTGTCATATTGGACTGTTCCAAGCGCTTATACGGCGCTCTGCCCACAGTAAGCGCTCAGTACATACGCTTGACTGACTGAGTCTCCATTCTCCTAGGTGCAGTCTGATGGGGGAAGACAAATATTGATTGATATTGCTGTCGTGCCCCCTCCACGCCTTCTTTTGGGGGAACGACTGCCCAAGGGACCCCACACGGAGATCTCAGGTCTGTTGTCCTGAAGCATCCAACCGGCCTACCATGGCAGAATTCACCTCCACGGTGCAATTCAGAAGGCAGAACCCTAAAACGTCAACGTGGCCTAGTGGAAGGAGCAGGGGCCCGGGAGTCAGCGGACCTGGGTTCTAACCCCAGCTCTGCCACTCGCCCGCTGGTGGACCCGAGACAAGTCGCTTCACTCATTCATTCAACAGTATTTATTGAGCACTTACTATTGGTATTAGTAAGCGCTTACTATGTGCGGAGCACTGCTCTAAGCGCTGGGGTAGACACAGGGGAATCAGGTTGTGCCACGTGGGGCTCACGGTCTTAATTCCCATTTTCCAGATGGGGGAACCGAGGCACAGAGAAGGGAAGTGACTCGCCCACAGTCACACGGCCGACAAGTGGCAGAGCTGGTCTGCACGCTTCACTCCTCTAATGTCAATTTACTCCCCGTACCTGAATCTCATCTATTTCACCACCAACCTCTCACCCACCTCCTGCCTCAGGCCTGGAACGTCCCTCCTCTTCATATCCGACAGATAATAATAATTATGGTATTTAGTAAGCGCTCACTATGTGCCGAGCACTGTTCTAAGCGCTGGGGTGGTTACAAAGTAATCGGGGTTGTCCCACGTGGGGCTCGTAGTCTTCACCCCCATTTTACAGACGAGGTAACTGAGGCACCGAGAAGTGAAGTGACTTGCCCACAGTCACCCAGCTGACAAGGGGCGGAGGCGGGATTAATAATAGTAATAATAATGTTGGTATCTGTTAAGCGCTTACTATGTGCAGGGCACGGTTCTAAGAGCTGGGGTAGATACAGGGTAATCAGGTTGTCCCACGTGAGGCTCACAGAATGAATCCCCATTTTACAGATGAGGGAACTGAGGCCCAGAGAAGTGAAGCGACTTGCCCACAGACACCCAGCTGCCAAGTGGCCGAGCCGGCATTCGAACCCATGATCTCTGACTCCCAAGGCTCTTAAGCACTTACTATGTGCCAGGCACTGTACTAAGTTCTGGGGTGGTTAAAAGATTAGCAGGTTGGACACAGTCCATGTCCCACATGGGGCTCACAGTCTTAATCCCCATTTTACAGATGAGGTAAATGAGGCACGGAGAAGCGAAGGGACTCGCCCACAGTCACCCAGCTGCCAAGTGGCAGAGCCGGGATTCGAACCCATGACCTCCGACTCCCAAGCCCGGGCTCTTTCCACTGAGCCACGCTGCTTCTCTAATGAAGATGATCGTTCACCCCTCCTTCGGAGTCTCACTGAAGGCGCGTCTCCTCCAAGAGGCCTTCCTTGACTAAGCCTTCGTTTCCTCTCCCCCCACTCCCTTTCGCATGGCCCTCAAACTTAGATTTGTACCCTTCATTCACCCCTCCCTCAGGCCCACAGCACCTACGGACCTATCTGTAACGCTTTTATTCATATTAACGCCCGTCTCCCACTCAAGACCGTACGGCTCACTGTGGGCGGGGATCGTATCTGACAACCCGACATATTGTACTTTCCCAAGAGCTTAGAACAGTGCTCTGCACGCGGTAAGAACTCAGTATAATAAGAAGAAGAATGTTGGTATTTGTTAAGCGCTTACTACGTGCAGAGCACCGTTCTAAGCGCTGGGGCAGCTACAGGGTCATCAGGTCGTCCCACGTGAGGCTCACGGTTAATCCCCATCTTACAGACGAGGGAACTGAGGCCCAGAGAAGTGAAGCGACCCGCCCACAGTCCCACAGCTGACGAGTGGCAGAGCCGGCAGTCGAACCCATGACCTCTGACTCCGAAGCCCACGCTCTTTCCACTGAGCCACGCTGCTTCCCGGTGATAGAGTCACTGATTATTGATCACATTATTTGGGCGATCCCTGAGGAGCTTCATCGCTGGCTGCTAATTTGCGTGAACAGCAGGGTGTGGGCTTGCACGGTAACAGGCATAGACGGATTATATGTAAATATGTGAAACGACGAATACATCCCCTTTGTGTATTTTGGAACTTTTTCCGAGCTTTCCTCCAGCCAACGCTCTCCGTTCCGCCCGAGCAAACCTTCCCCCTGTTCCTCCCCCTCGTCTCTCGTAGTGGAGACGGGAGTGAACCCAACGGAGAGCTTTGAAACCCGAGTTTCTCTTTCATGAGAGAAGCACTGGGGGAACCGGTGGAGATTTTGGTGAGAAAGATAAGCGTTTCCTAGCCTTCGTGTGGGTAAATATCCTCCCACGAAGTGCAGCTTTCTCTCTCCGTCGGGGGGATTCCAAACCACTCGCTGTTCTTCGGACCGCAGTGGACACCATCGTTATCATAACAATAAGAACGTTGGTGTTTGTTAAGCGCTTACTACGCGCAGGGCACCGTTCTAAGCGCTGGGGGAGATCCAGGGTCATCGGGTCGTCCCACGTGAGGCTCGCAGTTAATCCCCATTTTCCAGATGAGGGAACTGAGGCACCGAGAAGCGAAGTGACTCGCCCACGGTCCCACAGCTGACAAGTGGCGGAGCCGGGAGTCGAACCCATGACCTCTGACTCCGAGGCCCGGGCTCCTTGCACTGAGCCACGCTGCTGTATTTTATTTTGATTTGATAAGTGCTTACTATGTGTCAAACGTTATTCTAAGCGCTGGGGTAGGTACAACTGGATCAGGTTGGACGCCGTCCCTGTCCCACGTGGGGCTCACAGTCTTAAGCAGGAGAGGGAACAGGCAAACCGAGGCACAGAGATCATACCACAAGCAATTGGCAGAGCTGGGATTCGAACTCAGGTCTTTTGACTCTCAGACCCATGCTCTTTCCACTAGGCCACGCTGCTTCTCTATCTGTTCATTCATTTACTTATTCAGTTATTTACTTTATGGTGCCCGTTAAACATTTCACTGTGTCCCACTCAGTTTACTTGCATCCACGCCGGCACATAATAATGTCGGTCTTCGTTAAGCGCCGGGGGAGATACGGGGTCATCAGGTCGTCCCACGTGAGGCTCACGGTTAATCCCCATTGATGAGGTAACTGAGGCACAGAGAAGTGAAGTGACTCGCCCACCGTCACACAGCTGACGAGCGGCGGAGCCGGGAATCGAACCCATGACCTCCGACTCCGAAGCCCGGGCTCTTTCCACTGAGCCACGGTACTTTGCCTGGCACTTAATAGGTGCTTAACAAATACCATCGATATCTCCGTTTCACTATGTGTCAAACACTGTTCTAAGCACGGAGTCGACGCAAATTATTCACGTTAGACACCGTCCCTGTCCTTCATGGAGCTCACAGTCTAAGAAATAAAAATAATTGTGATATCCGTTAAGCGCTTATTATGTGCCAAGCACCGTACGAAGCACAGGGGTAGATACAAGGTAATCGGGTTAGACGCGGTCCTCGTCCCACAGGACTATGTGCAGAGCACCGTTCTAAGCGCTGGGGTAGATACGGGGTCACCGGGTTGTCCCACGCGAGGCTCACGGTCTTCATCCCCGTTTTACAGGTGAGGAAACTGAGGCCCAGAGAAGTAAAGTGATCTCCCCCTGTAGACTGAGCTCATTGTAAGCAGGAATGCGTCTGTTTGTTGTTATAATGTACTGTCCCAAGCATTTAGTACAGTGCTTTGCACATAGTAAGCGCCCAGTAAATCCGATTGAAGGAACGAATGTACCTGCCCAAGGTCACGCAGCAGGCAAGTGGCAGAGCCGGGAGTGAAGCCCGCTTCTCTGACTCCCAGACCTACTACGCGCTATATGGAGAAGCAGCGTGGCTCAGTGAAGAGTCCGGGCTTGGGTGGCGGAGGTCATGGGTTCGGATCCCATCTCCGCCACTTGTCAGCTGTGTGACTGGAGGCAAGTCACTTCACTTCTCTGTGCCTCAGTTCCCTCATCTATAAAATGGGGGTGAAGACCGTGAGCCTCACGTGGGACAACCTCATTCCCCTGTATCTCCCCCGGCGCTTAGAACAGTGCTCTGCACGTAGTAAGCGCTTAACAAATACCAACATTACTATTCCCGAGTAGGAGGAATAGGAGAACCGCTCCCACAGAGCGGTTAAGTGACTTGTCCAGGCATCTGGCAAAGCCAGGATTAGAACCCGGTTCTTCTGACTCCCCGGCCCTCGCTCCTTCCACCGGGCCGGGCCGCTCCTCCCTGCTGCTTACCGCGGGCAGAACGTTTTACCAAGCGTTTGGCGCCGTACTACGCCCTTGGCCGATCGGCGAGTCAGGGTTAGGGCAGAGATTCGACCTTCAGCGACTAAATTCGCAAGCCTGCGCTTTCTCGCCACGGCCGGCTACTTTTTTTACTCTCTCCTAGCAGCGTGGCTTCCAGCTGGACGCGGGCAAGGGAAGTTTTTAAAGATCTGTCATTCCCCTTGTCACCGGCTTTCTCAGCTGGGTCAACTCCCGGAAGTGAGAAGAGTCAAATTGTGTAAATACCAACATTCCTCCGCCTATACGGACGTTCGCCACCCTGGAGGAGCAATAGTAATGGTATTTAATGAACGCCCACTGAGTGTAATGCACTGTGCTAAGCCAGTCTCCCAGCTGGGGCTTACCAGAGTAGTCTTTTGGGGGGCGAACGCGGTGATTCGCCTGGATGAACAGCCGCTCTTTTATTTCCAAACCTGCTTTCGTCTCCAGTCTCCGATACGTTTCATCTGGGGCGAACACGACGTCACCCTCAGGTCCGTGAAAACCTCCTTTTATGAAAACTACTTAGTCTAGCCTTGGCAGCATACTGAAAACGTCATCGCGATTGAATGTCGCTTTTTCACGGCGGACCCGACCCGAGGTTTAAACCCCAGCTCGTGGCAGCTGAGTCCATCACCTAAGGACACACCTCAGCAGACTCTGAGTTTCAGAGTCGATCAACTTCCGGTGTTGAGGGTTCAGCTTTCTAGCTGAAAGTTAAAAGAACTGTCAGAGAGAGAAGCCGCATGACCTAGGGGAAAGAGCGGGGACCTGGGAGTCCGAGGACCTGGCTTCTAATCCTGGCTCCGCCATTTGTTGACTGGATGACCTTGGGCAGGTCGCTTTACTTCTCTGGGCCTCAGTTTCCTCGTCTGCAAAATGGGGATTCAATACCTGCTCTCCCTTCCTACTTAGCCCGTGAGCTCTACATGGAAACTGACTCACCTGTATCTACCCCGGAGCTTAATTTCTCGCGCCGGGAAGCAGCGTGACTCAGTGGAAAGAGCCTGGGCTCCGGGGTCAGAGGTCACGAGTTCGACTCTCGGCTCTGCCACTGGTCAGCTGTGTGACTGTGGGCGAGTGGCTTCACTGCGCTGTGCCTCAGTTACCTCATCTGGAAAATGGGGATGAACTGTGAGCCTCACTTGGGACGACCTGATGACCCTGTATCTCCCCCAGCGCTTAGAAGAGTGCTCTGCACAGAGTAAGCGCTTAACGAATACCAACATTATTATTATTATTGTTAATTCATTGTAAGCATTTACCAAATACCACTTTTTTTCCTTCGGCGCTCTAACCCGAAGTGCGGAATGAGCCCACGGTCCACCCTCCGACGGGTCTTCCCTGAAATCTCGACCACCACCTTGATCTTGAAAGCTAGAGCCGAATTCCTCCAGGTCATCTCTACCACCTGTCTGCTGCGTGACCTTGGGCAAATTACTAAACAACTCCGTGCCTCAGTTTCTTCAAAATGGGGATTACGTCCTGCTCCCTCCTACTCTATGAACTTTGGGTAGGGCAGGGGTCTGGCTCTAATCTGATTATCCTGTCACTACTCCAGGGCTTAATACAGTGCCTGGTACATAGTAAGTGCTCAGTAAGTACCGTGAAAAAGAAATGGCAGCGACCCAGCTGTGCTGCCCTGTGGTTGCCCAAGTATTTTTCTACGGTATCTGTTAAGCGTCTACTATGCGCTAGGCACCGTTCTAAGCTCTGCGATAGATAGGAGCTAATCAGGGTGGACACGGTCCCTGTCCCTCACGGGGGTCACGGTCTCTGCCTTCATCCTGCAGCCTGAATGAACTCTCGCATCCAGGAGCGGTTGGGTCCCGGGGTGGGTCCCAGCTGGGAGAGGAAGGAGGTGTCCAGTGAGTTCTCCTCCCCCTCTCCCTTCCCCTCCCCTCAGCACTGAACTCGTCCGCTCAACTGTATGCATTTTCATTACCCTATTTATTTTGTTAATGAGATGTACATGGCCTCGATTCTATTGCTTTGCTGCTGTTTCAACGCGCCGTTCATCCCCTCGATTCTATTGATTGCTATTGTTCTCCTCTGTCCGCGTCCCCCGATTAGACCGTAAGCCCGTCAAAGGGCAGGGACCGTCTCTATCTGTTCCCGGTTCGTCCACTCCAAGCGCTTAGTACAGTGCTCTGCACACAGTAGGCGCTCGATAAATACTATCGAATGAATGAACCGAATTGGAGGTGGTGGGCTCCTGACCACATTCACGACAAGCCCCTGTTCATCAGCCCCTCCAGCTCTCTCACGATAGCCCTCTTGACACGAGACGATCAGTTCCATTCCCGGCTCCAGCCCCTTACCTGCTGTGTGATCTTGGGTAAGTCACTTCAATTTCTCCGGGACTCAGTTTCCTCGTCTGTACCGTTTCGACTGTGAGCCCGTTACTGGGCAGGGATTGTCTCTACCTGTTGCCCAACTGTACATTCCGAGCGCTAAGTACAGTGCTCTGCACATGGTAAGCGCTCAATAAATACTATTGAATGAATGCAACATAGGGATGCCCCACCGGTTCTTCCTCCCCTTTAGACTGTGAGCCCATGAGGGACAGGGACTGTCTGACCTACGTGGCGTAGTGGATAGAGCAGGGGCCCGAGAGTCAGAAGGTCACGGGTTCTAATCCCAACTCTACCACTTGTCTGCTTTGTGACCTTAGGCAGGTCACTTCACTTCTCTGTACCTCAGTTTCCTCATCTGTAAACTGGGGATTGAGACCGTGAACCCAGCCTGGGACAGAGACTATGTCCCACCGGATATGCTTGTATCCGCCCCAGTGCTTAGTACAGTGCCTGACACACAGTAAGCACTTAAAACAGATCACAGCTATTATCTTGTACTGATCTCAGCGCACGGTAGTGTTCGGCCCACAGTAAGTGCTTAACAAACACCACGATTATTATCGCTCTTCCCATAAATTTAACCCTATCTTCCAATCTCTCCTTCATAATCCTCCTCCAACGGGGATTGGCCGAGCTCCGCATTCATCTTTCTCAAGGGCCGAACGGAGCCCATCAATCCCCTCCGCGAAAATTTCCACCGGTTCCCCCGTCGCTTCTCTCATGAAACCGAAATTTAAGTTTTAAGGCTCTCTGTTGGCTAACTGCCCGGTGACAGGAGAGGCGAGGGTGAGGCACAGTGGGGAGGAAGGTTTGCTTGGAGGGAACGTACGTTGGCTGGAGAAAAACGGGGAAAGAGTGCCAATGTGTAATACAGAGATATATATATACGTTTAATCCATATATATCTGTTACCATGCAGTCCCACACCCTGCTGTTGAGGCAACTTAGCAGCAACCAGTATAAGAGCCGCTAGTCTTCCTAAAGTTAGTGAAAGGCTCATGCTGTGGTTGCTTTTCCCTTACCCGCTGGGGTGACGGAAAGCAGGATGGGATCATAATTCATTCATTCGTTCATTCAGTAGTATTTATTGAGCGCTTACTATGCGCAGGGCACTGTACTAAGCGCTTGGAACGGACAAATCGGTAACCGATAGAGACAGTCCCTGCCCTGTGACGGGCGCACGGTCTAATCGGGGGAGACGGAACAGTAGCAGTAAATAGAATCGAGGGGATGAACGTCTCATTAAAACAATAGCAAAAAGTAGAATCAAGGTGATATACATCTCATTAACAAAATAAATAAGGTAATGAAAATATATACAGTTGAGCGGACGAGCACAGTGCTGAGGGGAGGGGAAGAGGGGGAGGAGCAGAGGGAAAGGGGGGAAAAGGGGGCTGAGCTGAGGGGGGGGTGAAGGGGGGGTAGAAGGGGAGCAGAGGGAAAAGGGGAGCTCAGTCTGGGAAGGCCTCTTGGAGGAGGTGAGCTCTCAGTAGGGTTTTGAAGAGGGGAAGAGAATTAGTTAATGATGGTATTTGTTAAGCATTTACCATGTGCCAGGCACTGTTCTAAGTGTTGGGGAAGATAGAAGCTTAGCAGGTTGGTCACAGTCCCTGATTCACGTGGGGCCCGCGGTCTGAATCCCCATTTTACAGATGAGGTACGAGCAATTTGGGTTGGGCCCAGTCCCGGTCCCACATGGAGCTCACAGTCTTGATCCCCATTTCACAGATAATAATGATAATGTCGGTATTTGTTAAGCGCCTACTATGTGCAGAGCACTGTTCTAAGCTCCGGGGTAGATACAGGGTAATCGGGTTGTCCCACGCGAGGCTCACGGTCTTAATCCCCATTTTACAGATGAGGGAACTGAGGCCCAGAGAAGTGAAGTGACTTGCCCTCAGTCACACCGCTGCCAGGTGGCAGAGCCGGAAATCGAACCCAGGACCTCTGACTCCCAAGCCTGGGCTCTTTCCACTGAGCCACGCTACAGATGGGGTGACTGAGGCACAAAGAAGTGAAATGACTCGCCCAAGGTCACACAGCAGACAAGTGACGGAGCCGGCTTTAGAACTCCGGTCGTTCAGACTCCGGGCCCCTGCTCTATCGACTAAGCCATTCTGCTTCTTGAGGCAGGCTGGAGCCTCCTTGCAGCTGAGGTGAAGCTGGTGCGAGATCCCCGGGAGCCAGCGTGGCTGGTCGTCTGGAGGGCAGGCAAGCCAAGAGCCCGTGACGGCCCCTTTTCACCCCACGGTCTTTTCAACCAGGGAAGGCACTGAGCTGCCCGATCAGAAAGCAGCCCCGGACCCACAGCATTCAAGTTTGGAACGGAGACTTCAAAATGGGGCAGATGGTCACCGCTCCCGACGCATCATTATTAATAATAATAATAATCGTGATATTTAAGTGCTTACTAGGTGCCAGGCACTGATCTAAATGCTGAGGCGGATACAAGATAATTGCGTTGAACGCGGTCCCTGTTCCTGATCGGGGTCACGGTTTTAATCCCCATTTTCCACATGTGGGCCCAGGGAAGTGAAGTGGCTTTTCCAGGATCACACAGCAGGCAAGTGGCGGAGCTGGGGCTAGAACCTAGGACCTCCTGACTCCCAGGCCTGAGCTCTAGCCATTAGGCCACACTGCTTCTTCTCTAGAATTAGCAGAGAAGCAGCGTGGCTCAGTGGAAAGGGCCCAGGCTTGGGAGTCAGAGGTCATGGGTTTGAATCCCGACTCTACCGCCTGTCAGCTGTGTGACTTTGGGCAAGTCACTTCACTTCTCTGTCCCTCAGTTACCTCATCTGTAAAATGGGGATTAACTGTGGGATTAACTGTATCCACCCCAGCACTTAGAACGGTGCTCTGCACACAGTAAGTGCTTAACAGATACGAACATTATTACTATTATTAGCAAGAGCTTTTCCAGTTCCCTTGGGAGGAGGGGGCTCAGTTGGAAATCTTATCTAAAATAAATTTCTCCCCCAAACCAAGTGGGTCCGGACCCTCCTTTTCTCTGCACTTCACAGACAGGGCCACCCAGTCGAGAAAAGAAATCAACTCCACTAGCATGGCCTTTCACCGACTTGGCAGAGCTAGCTGGGCAGCCAGGAAGAGAAACTTAATTGTTTCATTTGAATACATCAGGAAAATCCCAAAGGTCAGCTCCTCAGCAGAGACCCCCGAACCGATATTCATTGTTGATGCCACCAGGCTGGTCGAAATCTAATCTCTATTTAGGGAGCTCGGGGCATCGTGGGCAAAAACTCTGCTCCACAGGCCATGCTGTTCGACACCGGGTCAGAGGCTAATATAATAAAAGCCATCCATTATGGGATCATTGGAAGTGGCTTTTGTATTCCCCAGCCCCTGCAGAGTGATACATCGGGGCTTTTACTGCCCTGCCTGCTTGCGACCGGATTCTCGGCCACGGGACGTCTCCAGGGGGACCGCTGCGGTCGTCAGAGCGAATCTCAGAATCAGGAATGATCCTTCCGTTTCTTTATCGGTGAAATGGTGATTCAATACCGGTTCTCCTTCCTCCTCAGATTTTGAGCCCCATGTGGGACAGGAACTGTGTGACCTGATTATCTTGTTTCTACCTCAGCACTTAGTACAGTGCTTGGCTCACAGTAAGCCGGAATGCCAGGGCTCAACTGGAGGTGGTGGACCTGAGCTTCGACCTCCAGTGAAGTTGGAATTCTGAGCCGAGACACCCCGGCCCCCCAGCTCTAGGGTCAGCGAGTCAACTAGTCAGTCATCAGTCATATTTATTGAGCGCTAATTGTGTGCAGAGCACTGTACTAAGTGCTGGGGAGAGTACAGTATACCAGCATAACAGACACCTTCCCTGCCCACGAGTTTGTGGACTAGTTGGGGAGAGAGGCGTTAATATAAATACATAAATTACAGATGTGTACCAGAGTGCTGTGGGGTTGGGAGTGGGGATGAATGAAGGGGACAAGTCAGAGTGATGCAGGAGGGAGAGGGACAAGAGGAAAGGAGGACTTAGTCAGGGAAGGCCTCTTGGAGGAGATAAGCCTTCAGTAAAGCTTTGAAGCAGGGGAGATTAATCGTCCGTCGGATATGAGAGAGGGCATTCCAGGTCAGAGGCGGAACGTGAGAAATAGGAATGCTAAATTTGAATAAGCAGCTGCATTCTCCTTAATCTTGAGTTTCCCCTCGAAGATACCAGAGTCTTCTCCATCCTCAACCCAGGCCTCCTCCCAGCTAGTTAGTAGTACTGCTTGGCCCACTCGATCCCAAAATGGCTAACCAGGAAGGCCCCAGGATTGCTAACTGGAGTAGGACTCTGGATTCAGCCTGGTATCCAAGGACAGCCGTGTCTTCCAACAGTCGCGAAAGAGGACCATCAGTGGCCAGAGAAGAATTCAGTAAATCTGTTGTACTCCGTTATATGATACTCTCCCAAGAGCTGAGTATAGTGCACACTATAAGTGCTCAATAAATTCGATTGATCGACTGATTAGTAAGTAGGGAAAACAAATAGCCCTTGAAGACTGGATGCAAAACCCCTCCGGTGAGCAGTGAGTGCTCGTATCGCATTCGTGAAGAGGGATGCTGAAGTCCTTACCCATCCTTCTCCCTTCATCCCAAAGCTGTCATTCCCCAGGGAATCGGCACACCCAGATTTTAGGGCTGAACGCTGAGCCTCTTCATTCTAACACTGCTTCTCTTTGCAGGGCAAGCCACAGATAATTTATCTTCCATGAGCCACCCTTGTGCTGAGGATTAACGTCGGGGTGAACGGAGGATGCTTTTCTCTAGGGAAAGTCAGACGCTGAGCGGGGACTAGATTGAGTACTAACAATAGTCGTATTTGTTGAGCACCTACTATGCACTTGTGCCGGGGTGGGTACGGATTAATTGGGTTAGACACGGTCCCTGTCACCTATAGGGCTCGCGGTCTAAGTAGGAGGGAGAACAGTTGGTCAATCCCCACTTTACAGATGCAGAAATGAAGGCACAGAGATGTTAAGTGACTTTACAGAGGTCACCTAGCAGGCAAATAGCGGAACCTGGATTAGAACACAGATCCTTCCAAGCGCTTAGTACAGTGCTCTGCACATAGTGAGCACTCAAGAAATACTATTGAATGAAATAAATGAATCCTTTGACTTCCAGGACTGTGCTCTTCGCACTAGGCTGTGCTGGGTGAAGCTGCCCCTTGTAAAGGAAAAGCAAAGAACGAAAAAGAAGTGCACACACACACACACACACACACACACACACACAAACACACAAATCCCAACCCATGACAGGATCTGGGAAAACACTTCAGTTCCTTTTCAACATCATCCAAGAGCTAAGCTTGAAACCAGAGGGCTCTGAGTCTTGTTGGAGAGCTACAAAGCTTAAAAACTAAAGGCGTCCTTGAGTTTTTCCAACTCCGTGGGGCTCTGAACCCCTTGATTTCCACAACAGCTGTTGCTCCACGGAAAGCTCAGTTGCTGTAAAATTAGCAGAGCATGGAAGGTAGAATATGGAAAGATGAGACATTAAAACTCCCAAAGTTCTTGGCACAGAGCAAGAGTGAGAGTTAGTGTCCCACACAAACCCCAGTTCTGCTAACAAAGACATCGTTCGCCCTTTGACTAAAGAAGACAACAAAAAAAAAATAAAAATCTCTTTTATAAGTTATAAAGTAATATATTTCTCACCGAGGTTCCCAAAGTAACATTTGCTTTTCATTCCCATGGCTCACGCTTGATTGTACTGGCAGGAAGTCAAAACTCACAGGGCCGCCTCCTGTCTAATCAAAATTAATATACAGTAATAATTGGAAAGATGCTGGAACAAAACACGGAATGGTGCCAGTGAGAAGCAAACATCACACTGAGCTCAATGTGTACATTTCAGAAAAGGCTAGGGAAAGCAGGTTTAATCTCAGTGTCAGAGGAACAGGTTTCTTTTGGAAACTCTGGAGAGGAGAATTATTGAAAACCCTTCCACTTCTCATTACGGTATCTGTTAAGCCCTTTCTATGTGTCAAGCCCCGTTCTAAGCACTGGGGTGGATGTAAGTTAAGGAGGTTGGACGCGGTCCCTGTCCCATATGGGGTTCACAGTTTAAATAGGAGGGAAAACTAGCATTGAATTCCCATTTTATAGGTGAGGAAATGGAGGCAAGCTGAGTGATTGAATCAAGGTCACACAGCAAGCGATCGGCAGAGCCTGGGTTAGAATCTAGGTCCTCTGCTTCCCAAGTTCGTGCTCTACCCACTAACCCGCCACGCTGCTCCTTACCCCAGATGGATGAGTTCCATGAGAAAGGATGGGAAGACCCTCTCTTCAGGCACCCCCATTTTGGGGTCCCTAGAGAATCCAGCAGTACATGCATCTCTGGAATTAGAAGCTTGAGGAGGATTTGAACTGAATTTCTCCAAACCCTTTAGTTCACTTGCCTTTAGAAAAAAGATCCATTTCAGGGGAAGAACTGCATGAAAACCTCACTCTGGATCTCGAGCAACGACTCCCCAAATCCTCGAGCCTACACATCAGAGAGACGAGGACTGATGCAGAAGGAAAAGCTCAACCTGCCTTCACCAGGACTAAGCCCAGGTACCCCAGCAAATATGACCCTGACATAAGATGGAACTGATGGAAGCCGACAGCCATTTTGAAAAGGAACTGTGTTCTCTAGGAGAAAGATTCATTCAATAGTATTTACTGAGCGCTTACTATGTGCAGGGCACTGTACTAAGCGCTTGGAATATACAATTCGGCAACAGATAGAGACAATTCCTGCCCACCGGTGGGTATACAGTCTAATCAGAGATATTGTTTTTCGGTGCAGATCTCCGTGCCAATGGGTAACTCCTGAAGAAGGAGAAATTTCACTGAATTCCCCCCTCTCCCGTAGATCTGCGGGCATTTTTTATGGTATTTGTTCAATACTGAATAGGTGTCGAATACGTTCTAAGCATTGGGGTAGGTACAGACTAATTATCAGACACAGTCCCATCCTGCATGGGGCTCACGGTCTAACTGGAGTGTGCCTGAAGAACAATATAGCATAGACATTGGGAAAAAGTAACCGTTGTCTCATCCGCCTACCCCCTCTTCAATTTCCTGAAATACGTCTGTGGGTGTAGAAGAGGATACAAGCTAAGCCTCTGTGGAGCCATTAGTACAAGCTTTATTTCCCTGCTTTGGATGCTTTCTAATCAGTTATCCTTTTCATGGTCAAAGGAGAAGGACATAGCTTCTATCAGGAACATTTCCTCCAACGGATCATGGTTCAGTTCTGACCTTAGTAGGACTTCACTGGCAACACCAGTTCTAATCCGAGTCTCTTGTTTATCTCTCTCTCATTCTCAAACCCCAAGGCTTCTTGGAGGAGATATGATTCTAGTAGGGCTTTTAAGAGGTGGGGGCGAAGTGGTGGTCTAGAAGGGGGAAGGAGTTCTAAAGAAGCGTGAGGTCGTGATGGTGAAAGAGGTGAGATCGAGGTGGAACAAGAAGACTGGCGTGAGCAAAATGTGTGGGCTGGGTTGTAGTGAGAGAGATGTGAGGTAAAGTAGGAGGGGGGAGCTCAGTGGGCGCTTTAAAGCTGATGGTTAGGAGGTTCTTTTCGATACTGAGGTGGATGGGCAATCACTGGAGGTTTTTGGGGAGTGGGGAGAAAAGCACACACTGTTCTTTTAGAAAAACGACCCAGGCAGGAGAGTGGAGCATATAGTGGAAGGAGGAGAGAAGTAGCAGCATGACCTAGTGAAAAGAGCACAGGCCTGGGAGTCAGAAGTGGTGGGTTCTAATCCCCGCTCCGTCACTGTTCAGTTGTATGACCTTGGCCAAATCACTCTACTTCTCTGTGCTTCGGTTACTTAATCTGTAAAATGGGAATTTCGACTGTGAGATTCACCTGGGTCATGAATAATAACAACAATAATAATGTTGGTATTTGTTAAGTGCTTACTTTGTGCAGAGCACCGTTCTAAGCGCTGGGGTAGATACAGGGTGATCAGGTTGTCCCACATGAGGCTCACACTCTTAATCCCCATTTTACAGAGGAGGTCACTGAGGCACAGAGAAGTGAAGTGACTTGCCCAGAGTCACACAGCTGCCAAGTGGCAGAGCCGGGATTCGAACCCGTGACCTCCGACTCCCAAGCCCGGGCTCTTTCCACTGAGCCACGCTGAATAGTGTCCAACCTGATTAGCTTGTATCTATCCCAGGCCTTAGTAGAGTGCCTGGCACACAATAAAAACTTAACAAATACCGTTAATAAATAATGATAGTAATAACGATAACTGTGGCGTTTGGTAAGAAAGAAAGGAGTGTCTGGAAGCAGGGCAGGTCAGCAAGGAGGGCTGTGCGGTAGAGGTTTCTCTTCTTTGGATCTTCATCTTCATCGGTGGTATTCACTGAGCACTTACTGTGTGCAGAGCACTGTACTAAGTGCTGGGGAGCGTACAGTACGGCAGAGTTGGTAGTCATGTTCTCCACTCACAGCAAGCTTACAGTCCAGAGGGTGAGAGCGACATTAATAGAAACAATTCATCACGGTTCTCCTTTTTACGGTATTTCTAAGTGCTTACAATGTGTCAGGCACTGTAGATATATATGATAAAATGTAAAATAGTCGGGGGGGGGGGGTGAGTGTTGCCTCTCCATCACGATACAGTCTTAATCCCCATTTTACAGAGGGGTAACCGAGGCACAGAGAAATGACTTCCCCGAGGTCACACAACACGCAAGTGGCAGAGCCAGGATTAGAACCCAGGTCCTTCTGACTGGCAGGCCCATGCTCTATCCAATAGGCCACGCTGCTTCTCGCCATATTGTCTACTCTTCTGGTGTCCAGTAACAAGAATTGCTTTGATGTAGTAGTTTCACTGTGTTCCGGGATCTCCCCATGATGGCCCCAAAGAGGATCGATCAATAAATCAACGGTATTTATTGAGTGCTTACTACGTGCTGAGCAAGGCTTCAAGCACCCGGGAGAGTACAGTACATTAGCGGACAACGGTACGCGGTTGAGTTTCAAGCAGCCGATGAAAAATCAAATGATAAACCAGCTAATGCGTTAATGGAAGATTAAGGTAGAGTATCCCATTGAGTTGGAGTCTAAGTCGGAGTTACAAATGAGTCAAATTAAAACTGGGCACAACCGTACGAGATGAGCTAATTGTCCAGACTGTAGTGATGCAACATTGACCCGTCCAGCACAAATTATCCTACACGTCGTAGAGACATATGAGGCTTCAATAATATATCACACAGAGTCTTGCTAACAGCACATTAGCTGGACCCAGCTCCAATTAGACCCTAACTACTGCGTAAATAAAATATAACGAATGCACTCCCATATGGAGCCAAATAGATTTCCCATATTTTTCTCATCTACTTTACCATTTAGAAAGCCCGTGCATATCAATTTTACACGTCGGGGGGGAGAAATATTCACCCAGTCCCTCTGCGAATGGACAAGAAAATATCAGTGAGGGTCTCTGGCAGGTATCGCTGTTATCTTGTACGCGCCCGAGCGCTTACTCCAGTGTTCTGCACATAGTAAGTGCTCAATAAATAACACTGATCGATCGAATGATTAATTTGTTCGGAAGACAGGCCACCGACAAGAACAGCTTTCAAGGCCTTCTGTTTTGTCCTAATCACTATTTAGTGCCACCTCTCTGGTATATGATGAACCTCACAGCTAAAAAGAAAGTTGGACACTAGAAATGTATTAAATCATGTCATTTATGTTCAGCTAGTTCCCACAGCACCAATGTAAACCTCCTTACTGTCTCCCCTATCTGTAATTTCAGAATGATGATTAGAATGATGGTATTTGGCGAGGGCTTACTATGTGCCAGGCACTGAACTAAGCGATGGGTCAAATCGGGTTGGACCTGTCCCACGTGGGGCTCACAGTCTCAATCCCCATTTGACAGATGAGGTAACTGAGGCAGAGAGAAGTAAAGTGTCTTGCCCAAGGTCACACAGCAAAGTGGAGGAGACGGGATTAAAACCCATGACCCCCTGATTCCCCGGCCCATGCTCTGTCCACTAGGCTATTTACTTTAAAGTCTGCCTCTCCCTGTAGAGTGTAAGCTCCTTGTGGGCCAGGATGGTGTCTACCAATTCTACCCCATTGTACTTTTCTGAGAGTGCAGTGCTCCGCACGGGGTAAGCACTTGGTAAATAATATCGATCGACTGAATATTTCACCATATAATGAGGAACTGCCCTTCGTACTCTCCCAAACGCTTTTCATCTGTAAAAAATGGGAATTAACTGTGAGCCTCACGTGGGACAACCCGATTACCCCGCGCTTAGAACGGTGCTCGGCACATAGCAAGCGCTTAACAAATACCAACCTTATTATTAGTGCAGTTTGCACTCAATAAATACGATCGATTGATTGATTCGGTGAACCTCGGGTGGATTTAGTTTCTGGCCTTGCCCATTGGGATTGGAAAAGTTATCCCACACACCACTGGGTCACTAAGAGCCTGCTTAGAGTCACACACAGACCAAGAGATCTCGGGTGACAGGAAAGGAAGATGTTTCCTACGACGTTTTCTCACTTTACAATATCGCTATGGTTTGGCAGAGTTTATCTGGGGTCAGACAACTCCCCTTCTGTCCTCCCCTCTTCCCTTTATCAGTGAGCATTCTGACATACTAGAAGAAAGAGATTTCAAGCTCCTTTCAACGCCACTTCGCTCTCAGTTTGGCAACCGATGAGAGTTTCCTGGTGTGTTAGCATAAAGTATTCTTTCATTGAACAGATGTGAAAGATCAAACTTTTCAAAAGTGAATATCTCCTTATCAACACGTGAAAAACATCCAATTCAAACTATTTGATTATTTTTCACAGTGTTGTTTGGCCAATAACTATTATGGTTATTTTCTCGCTGTTTTCAAGTATACTTGTATTGTTGTTTTGGTCCATTTGGGGGCTCTTGGGACACATTAATGCATTTTGCCATTATATTTCGGCCTGTGGGTGTCTTCGCTTGATGTGCTTTTGCTTAGCACTTTATTTTCGTACAAGAACTCTAGCATGGGGACAAATGTAATGTTGTCTTTGCTGCCCATTTCGATTCACTTCAGTGATGCCCTTCTATTTTTTTTAAATATTTGTTAAGCACTTGCTGTGCCAGGCACTGTACTAAGCACTGGGGCAGATACAAGATAATCAGGTTGGACCCAGGCCGTGTCCCACATGGGGCTCACTTAGGGATTAAAAATGAATCCCCTCTTTATAGAGGAGGTGACTGAGGCCCAGATAAGTTAGGCTATTTGCCCAAGATCACACAGCAGACAAGTGACGGAGGAGGGATTAAAATCCAGATCCTTCTGACTCCCAGGCCCCTGTGCTCCGTTCAATGGGCCATGCTGCTTCCAAGCAGCACTTGTGGACTTAGTATGGAAATACATCCCAGGGAGAGTGGTCCTCCAGACTTTGGGATCCTGCCTTTCCTGGGAGAGAGACGATATCATAGAAGGAGCCTCCCCACACGCTCAAAGAATCAATAGTATCCATTCCCAAGAGTCCCCCGACCGATTCTACCACCCAACTCATCGTCTCCACTAGCAGGGTCTAAGCAGCGTGGCCTAGTGGAAAAAGCACGGGCCTGGAAGTCGGAAGGACCTGGGTTCTTTTCCCGGCTCTGCTACGTGTCCGTGTGACCTTGGGCAAGTCATTTCACTTCTCTAGGCCTCAGTTCTCAGCTGTAAAATGCGGATAAAGACCGAGTCCCCTGTGGAACAGAGGCTGGGTCCAACCTGGTTGCCCGGTATCTACCCCAGCACTTTGAACAGTGCTTGACACATAATACGTGCATAAAAAATACCACAATTATTATTAGGACCTGGCCACCTAAAGGATTCCATGCTGTGAGCAGTGAACGTGTCTACCAACTGTGCTATATTGTACTCTCCCAAGCGCTTAGTACAGTGCTCTGCAACAGAGGAAATGCTCGACAGATACAACTGATTGCTCAGAAGGGACAAATTTCCAAGGTAAGGACTTCCAGGAATTAGTGATATCATGGATGCCGTCGAGAGGGCACGGCATTATTCATGTTGGTATTTGTTAAGCGCTTACTATGTGCCGAGCACCGTTCTAAGCGCTGGGGTAGACACAGGGGAATCGGGTTGTCCCCCGTGGGGCTCCCAGTCTTCAGCCCCATTTTACAGATGAGGCAACTGAGGCACCGAGAAGTTAAGTGACTCGCCCACGGTCACACAGCTGACAAGTGGCAGAGCCGGGAGTCGAACTCATGACCTCTGACTCCGAAGCCCAGGCTCTTTACACTGAGCCACGCTGCCAGATGGTTTGCACTCCCTAATACCCACTGGAAAGTGCGGAATCGATCGATCCTATATATTGAGAGCTTACTGTGTGCAAAGCACTGTACTAATTGCTTGGGATAGTACAACGGAGTTGGGAATGCATTCCCTGTCCACAAATAGCTCACAGTCTAGAGAGGGAGACAGACATTAATGTAAATAAATAAATTACGGACTTGTACATAAAGCACCGTGGGGCTGAGGGTGGAGGCGGTGAATAGAGGGAGCAAATCAGGGTGATGCAGAAAGGAGTGGAAGAAAAGGAAGTGAGGGCTTAGTCAGGGAAGGCCTCTCGGAGGAAATGGGTCTTCAGTAAGTCTTTGAAGATGGGGAGAGGAATTGTCTGATGGCTATGAAGAGGGAGGACGTTCCAGTACAGAGGCAGGATGTGGGCAAGGGGTCGGTGGTGAGACAGACAAGATCGAGGTACAGATAGTACCTTACTTAAAAATCACCTCCTCCAAGAGGCCTTCCCAGACTGAGCTCCTCTTCCCCCTCTACTCCCTCTGCCATCCCCCCTTTACCTCTCCGCAGCTAAAGCCTCATTTTCCCCTTTTCCCTCTGCTCCTCCACCTCTCCCTTCCCATCCCCACAGCACCGTACCCGTCCGCTCGACTGTATATATTTTCGTTACCCTATTTATTTTGTTAATGAATTGTACATCGCCTCGATTCTATTTAGTCGCCATTGTTTTTACGAGATGTTCTTCCCCTTGACGCTGTTTAGTGCCATTGTTCTCGTCTGTCCGTCTCCCCCGATTAGACCGTAAGCCCGTCAAACGGCAGGGACCGTCTCTATCTGTTGCCGACTTGTTCATCCCAAGCGCTTAGTACAGTGCTCTGCACATAGTAAGCGCTCAATAAATACTATTGAATGAATGAATAGTAGGTTGGCATTAGAGGAGAGAAGTGTGCAGGCTGGGATGTAGTAGGAGAGCAGGTGATGAGGAAGGAGAGGTGAGCAGAGAGGTGAGGAAGCAGAAAGTTAAACTCCCCTCACAGGATGTCACACGAAGCCCAGTTATCCTCTAGGTAATAGAACCCCGGAGCAGGATAGGTAATTAACTGAAAATCCCCCACCTGAATAATGGAGTGTTGCCCGCATTCGGTTCTCTGGCTGCTCATTTCATACACATTTCTAGCCATGGACCAAAAAAATCTAGGATGGATTTGGAGCTGGATGATGTCTGGACAAGCAGCATTGACTCCAGAGAGGTTATCTGGATTGCTTTCCCAGGATATTGTCTGCCGGAGACCCCGAGGCTGGGGGCCTCTTGGAGGAAACTGGTTGTCTTAGCTGTTTTCCATCTGCATTTTGTTTGCTTTTAGTAATGCCCGGGGCAGTTTCGGAGACAGTCATTCAGAGACGCTCCGGCAAAGCTCAAAACGAATTGTTCCCTTCATAAATATTGTAGTTTTCATTAACTTATATGGCACCTTATGGCATTCTTTAGAGCAAATTCAGCTCAAACTAGGTCTCGGAAAGGTACATACAAGATTAAGTTTCAAACTGTCTGAGAAGAGGCTAAACAGTTCGATGGACTATTGTCAGCTTTAATATCTGAGCCCAAATCAAGGCTGCAGGTTCGCAACTGAAGCAGCTCTCCTAACTCCAGAGTGCCATCAGGTCAGTAGATACGGGGAGGGGGAACAAAATAAATATGCTAGGAACCTCGATTAAAATTCATTTCTTTTTTTCCTTAGGAAAGGGGCTTAGAACTGTCCACCTTTCAAGCCCGTGGAGGACAGATTGGGGTGAATGATTGTAAACTCCTTGTGGGGAGGGGCCGTGTCTACCAACTCTGTTGTAGTATATTTTCCCAAGGGTTCAGTGCTCTGTACACGGTGAGTGATCAATAGATATCATTGATTGATTGATTGGGTTATCAGGGATGGAACTGGGTGTCTTTGAACAGTTCTCTAGTGGTGACGGACATGGATTGGGGCTGTAAAGTCCCTCCCTCACCTGTTTGAACTTGGCCAGGTGTTTACCGGGCTGTGCCACTTGTTAGCCGGGCTATCTTGGCCAAGTCCCTTCACTTCTCCGTGCCTCATTTACCTCATCTGTAAAATGGGGATTAAGACTGTGAGCCCCATGTGGGACATGGACTGTGTCCAACCTGCTAATCTTTTAACCACCCCAGAACTTAGTACAGTGCCTGGCACATAGTAAGTGCTTAAGAGCCTTGGGAGTCAGAGATCATGGGTACGAATCCCGGCTCGGCCACTTGGCAGCTGGGTGTCTGTGGGCAAGTCACTTCACTTCTCTGGGCCTCAGTTCCCTCATCTGTAAAATGGGGATTAGTTCTGTGAGCCTCACGTGGGACAACCTGATTACCCTCTGTCTACCTCGGCACTTAGAACCGTGCCCTGCACATAGTAAGCGCTTAACAGATACCAACATTATTATTATTATTATTAACAAATGCCCCAGTCAATCAACCAGTGGTATTTATCGAGTACTTACTGTGTGCAGAGAACTGTACTAAGCACTTGGGAGAGTACAGTACACGGAAAGCCCTCCCTCCTCAGATCCAACAGAGAGTTACTCTCCCTGCCTTCAAAGCCTTATTGAAGGCACATCTCCTCCAGGAAGCCTTCCCTGACTGAGCCCCCCCCTTTTCTCTTTCTCGCTCCTTTCTGCATTGCCCTGACTTGCTCCCTCTGTTCCTCGCCCCTCCAAGCCCCACAGCACGTATGTACATATCTGTCATTTATTTTTTATATTAATATCTGCCTCCCCTCATCTAGACCCTAAGCTCACTGTGGTCACGGAATGTGTCTGTCGTTGTACTGTACTCTCCCATTTGCTCAGTACAGTGCCCGGCACATGATAAGCACTCCGTAAATAAGATTGAGTGATTTACGACTATTAATAAATACCACTGTTTGGATTGGGAGAAACCTAACGGCCTTACTGACACAGGAGGGGTTTTGTCGACCAGATCTTCCGAAATCTCAGACTAGACTTTCCCAGAAATATGTTTGTCCACAAGAGTTTCTGCAAACCAGATGCAGAATCATCTCATTTGAGTTTCACCTTCTCTCTCTCCCCATTAAAGCTCTGGGTTGCAAAACAAACAAACAAGCAATAAATGGCCCCCAGCCAGTCTCGGAGAGAAGGAGGTTAATAGAGAAGGAGCCGCACAGTGGATAAAACACAGGCCTGGGGTCAGAAGGAGCTGGATTAATTCCACCTCCCCCCCTTGTCTGCTGCGGGATCTTGGGCAAGTCACTTCACTTCCCTGGGCCTCAGTTACCTTTCTTTTAAATGGGGGAATGAGACTGTGAGCCCATGTGGGACGGGACCGTGTCCATCCTGATTAGTCTGCATCTACCCCAGAGCATCGTACAGTGCCTGGCACATCAAAAGTGCTTAACAAATACCATGAAAGGAAAAAAACGATAGGGAGACAAAAACCTTCACCCTAGGGAGCCAGCCACTGCTCAGTCAGCAAGAACTGCATTACTAAAAGCCCACCGAGGAAGTAGCAGAGACACCGAGGAAGTAGCAGAGACAAGAACTGTGCATCAGTAAAGGCCAAACAACCCCAAGAATGGAGAGCAGGATCTTCGTTATCAATGTTGTTTCTTGAGCGCTTACTATGTGCAGAACGCCGTACTGAGTGCTTGGCACTGTGTCCACTACCCCGGAGTTGGCAGACGCATTCCCGGCTCAAAATGACCTTGCCTTCCTGTTGGGAAACAGGAACAGAATTCCAATGAAGAAATTCATTTGGGGTATGTGGGAGGTAAATGGAAAAAAAAAAAAAAAACAGACACCACAAACACAATCGATCGATCCGTCGACTGTACTTATTGAGCACTTCACTAAGCACCTGGGACAGTACAGAGCTGGTAGATACGTCCTCATCACTGTACTAAGTGCTGATGGATACAAGCAAATTGGGTCGGACACGGTCCCTGTCCCACATGGGGCTCGCGGTCTTAATTCCCACTTGGTAACCGAGGCATAGAGAAGTTTAGCGATTCACCCAAAGTCTTACAGCAGCCTCGTTAGAAGCTCATTAGAAGCCCGGTTCCTATTCTGGTCACCGCAACTTAATCAGGATTTGGAGAAATTGGACAGGGGGAAGAGATGAGATCTTAAAATGACTTAGTGATTGAAAAATTGGTGGTATGAGGAAGGGAATTGGGGAACGGAAGGAGGAAGGGAGACGGAATGACTGCTTTAGGGAATTGGAAGGATTTGCCAGACGCAAGCTAGCCGACCAAGCAGTCAGTCAATTGCATTTATTGAGTGCTTCCTGTGTGCAGAGCAGGGTGCTGTGAACTTGGGAGGGTACGATATAACAGATTGGGCAGATACGATCCCTACCCACATTGCGCTTACGGTCTAGAGGACCACCAGTTCTCTGTCTTCACTTCACTTCTCTGTGCCTCAGTTGCCTCATCTGTAAAATGGGGATTGAGACTGTGAGCCCCATGCGGGACAGGGACCGTGTCCTACCCGATTTGCTTGTACCCCCACAGTGCTCAGTACAATGCCTGGCACAGAGTAAGCGCTTAACAAATCACAATGATGATTATAGTCACTGAGGGCAGAACGAAGGAGACAGGCCAAAATTAAAGTAGAAGAGATTTGGGTTCTTAATATTTCTTCATTTATTTTGATCATCTTCCAGACAAGGAACAATCAGTCAATCGATGGGATTTATTGAGCTCTTTCTGTATGCAGAGCACTGTACTAAGCGCTTGAGAGAGGACAATAGAGCTAGTAGGCATGACCCCTGCCCTTAGGGAGCTTACAATCTAATGGAGATGACAGACAGTAAAATAAATTCCAGATAAGAGAGTCAAACCAAAAGCATGATAATAATAGAGGTATTTAATAATAATAATAACGTTGGCATTTGTTAAGCGCTTACTATGTGCCAAGCACTGTTCTAAGCGCTGGGGGAGATACAGAGTAATCAGGTTGTCCCACGGGAGGCGCACAGACTTAATCCCCATTTTACAGATGGGGTAACTGAGGCACCGAGAAGTGAAGTGAAGCGCTTACTATATGCCACCACACTGTACCAGCTGCTGGGATAGACGCAAGCTAATCAGGTTTGGAATTGGTCCCTGTCCCACATAGGGTTCATAAGGAGGAAGAACAGTTATCCTTATTGTACAGATGGGGAAACTGAGGCACAGTTAAGTGATTTGCCCAAAGTCACACAACAGACAAGTGGCAGAGTCAGAATTCGAATCCAGGTCCTTGATCCCCAGGCCCATGTTCTTTCCACTAGACCACACTGCTTCTGCAGGCATGCCACTCATTTGCATACCCGTCCGCTCAACTGTATATATCTTCATTATTTATTTATTTATTTTGTTAATGAGATGTACATCGCCTTGATTCTATTTATTTGCTGTTGTTTTAAGGAGATGTTCATCCCCTCGATTCTATTTATTGCTACTGTTCTTGTCTGTCCGTCTCCCCCGATTAGACTGTAAGCTCATCAAAGGGCAGGGACTGTCTCTATCTGTTACCGATTTGTACGTTCCAAGCGCTTAATACAGTGCTGTGCACGTAGTATGTGCTCAATAAATACTACTGAATGAATGAATGAATGAATGAATGAATGAATGGTTGAAATTTGCAAGTAATATTTTAAGTCAATCTCCATAACATTTACTTGTCAGGAAGAACTCAGAAGAGAGGTGAAGGTTGATACCTGTGCCTTCACTTTCTCCCCAACCCTTACCTCGAATTTCTGGGACCGAAATATGAAAAAAGAGAAGTCACTGACGGCTAAAGCCATAGCCGGGGAATAGGTAGTCAATATTGAGTCACCACAAATAGTGATGTTTCAGAGATCTGATATGATTTCCGTTTTGTCACCAAAGCATAAAATGATTCAATATATTAAAGGTCAATGGAGTAAGAAAGGCAGTGCATTAAATTTCACGCTTCTCCTCACAGTCTTTCATATTAAACTTCTCTCTCCTTTGGGCTCTTAAAAATCTCACAGAACCCCATGTTTCTTTCAGAAGCTGGGGACTCCTCTACCTCGCCGATTTGATTATCCCCCCTCAGTCTCCGGGTTTTCACAAAAGGAGAATTATCTCACTGATTACAAAAGCTGTAATGACAGATTGCTCCAAAGTACCCCGTCATTTGTGCCCTAACCTGAAAATTGTGTTTCTGAAGAGACCTGTTTGGGGAAAATGATGTTATGGGAGCTGTTGATTCCCTGTGAATTAACGGTCTACGGGTTGGGCTTTCAAAAGGTGAAAAGAGTTGGATCCAGGGAAGCAGCGTGGCTCAGTGGAAAGAGCCCAGGCTTGGGAGTCGGAGATCATGGGTTCGAATCCCCGCTCTGCCACTTGTCAGCTGTGGGACTGTGGGCAGGTCACTTCACTTCTCTGTGCCTCAGTGACCTCATTTGTAAAATGGGGATGAAGACTGTGAGCCTCATGTGGGACAATCTGATTACCCCGTATCTCCCCCAGCGCTTAGAACAGTGCTCTGCACATAGTAAGTGCTTAACAAATACCAGATAGAGGGCTTCCTTTCAAGAACAGGGGAGAGATGTTTACCTGGGAGGCAACTGGGAGGGAGACTGGGAGAATATTGAAGAGAAAAAGCCGGCACTGGGATCAAACAAATAATAATAATAATTGTGATGACTGTTAAGTAACTGCTGGGATATACTGAGTGGGGCAGATGGCTAATAAGGTCCCACATTGGGCTCAGATTCTAAGTACGAGGCGGCACAGAAATGGAATCCCCCATTTTGCAGATGAGAGAATTGAAGCGAGGAGAAGTTAAGTGACCTGCCGAGGATCCCGCAGCAGGTGAGTTTGGAGCTGGGATAATATCAATAATAATGTTGGCATTTAAGCGCTTACTATGTGCCGAGCACTGTTCCAAGCGCCGGGGTATACAGGGTAATCAGGTCGTCTCACACGAGGCTCACAGTCTTCATCCCCATTTTACAGATGAGGTCACCGAGGCCCAGAGAAGTGAAGTGACTTGCCCACAGTCACACAGCTGACACGTGGCAGAGCCTGGAGTCGAACGCATGACCTCTGACTCCCAAGCCCGGGCTCTTTCCACTGAGCCACGCTGCTTCTCTGTATAAGTAGTAGTATTTACAGCATTTATTGAGTGTCCACTTATTGCACTGCCCTGTACTAAGTGCTTAGGAAGTACATGGCTCAGTGCAAAGAGCCCAGGATTGGGAGTCAGGGGTCGTGGGTTCTAATCCCCGCTCTTCCACTTGTCAGCTGTGTGACTTTGAGCAAGTCACTTCACTTCTCTGTGCCTCAGTTACTTCATCTGTAAAATGGGGATTAAGACTGTGAGTCCTATGTGGGACAACCTGATTACCCTGTATCTACCCCAGCGCTTAGAACAGGGCTTGGCACATAGTAAGCGCTTAACAAATACCATCATTATTATTATCATTACTGGTTTTACCCCAGTGCTTAGAACAGTGCTTGGCACATAATAAGCGCTTAACAAGTACCATCATTATTATTATTATCATTATCGTATTTACCCCAGTGCTTAGAACAGTGCTTGGCACATAATAAGCGCTTAACAAGTACCGTCATTATTATTATTATCATTACAGGATAAGAGAGCGGTGCATTCTCTGCCTAAGGAGAGCTTATACTCTAAATGGGAGAAATGAGCACACAAAATTATTTTTAATTGGAGTGAGAAAAATACATAAATTGAAGAGATATATATGTATGCATATGTAAACGAGTGTATACTATTATTATATTTGTTAAGCGCTTACCAGGTTTCAAGCACTGGTCTAAGTACTTGGATAGATACGAGTTAATTAGGTCGAAACCAAGTGGGGCTTACAGTCTAAGTGAGGGAGAGCAGGCATCGAATCCCCATTTAACAGATGAGGAAACTGAGGTACAGAAAAGTTGAGTGACTTGCCCAAGGTCACTCAGCAAACAGGTAAAGTGAGAAGCGGTATGTCTTAGGGGATAAAACACGGCCCTGGGAGTCAGTAGGACCCGGGTTCTAATCCCAGTTCTTCCACTTGTCTGCCGAGGGACCATGGGGAAGTTATTTTACTTCTCTATGCCTTGGTTATCTCATCTGCAGGGATTAAGACCGTGAGACTCAGGTGGGACATGGACTGTGTCCTCTCTGATTACCTTGTAACTACCCCAGAGCTTAGAACTGTGCCTGACATATAGTAGGCACTTAATAAACACCATAAAAAAAATGCCCAGAGCTGTGATTAGATCCCGGGTCCTCTGACTCCTTGGCCCAGGCTCTTTCCACCAGGCTTCCCATTGATCGATTTATATATACGTTCAGAGTTTCTGTTGCATTGGAAGACCAATGGTGAAATTTACCTGCAGGTGTCTATGTGCATAGAACCAGTTGGCTTTGGGGAATTGCTATATTTGCTATATTTACGAGATGTTCTTCCCCTCGACTCTATTTATTGCCATTGTTCTCGTCTGTCCATCTCCCCCGATTAGACCGTAAGCCCGTCAAACGGCAGGGACCGTCTCTATCTGTTGCCTACTTGTTCATCCCAAGCGCTTAGTACAGGGCTCTGCACATAGTAAGCGCTCAATAAATACTATTGAATGAATGAATGAATGAATGAATTTGCCAACAGTATTCTACGCACACGAATGTTGCCCCTCGAGTGTTGCCATGTTTGATGTTTGAAGTTCCTGGAACCATAATAATAATCGTAAAAATTCAGGTCCTGGTTAAGCACTATGTGCCCAGCACTGTTCTAAACGCTGGGGTAGGTACTTGTTAATCAGGTTGGACAGAGTCCCTGTCCCACATGGAGCTCACGCTCTTAATCCCAATTTTACAGATGAGGTCACTTAGGCCCAGAGAAGCGAAGCGACTTGCCCAAGGTCACACAGCAGACATGTGGCAGAGCCAGCATAAGAACCCAGGTCCTTCTGACTACCGGGCCGGTGTTCTGTCAATCATTTAGGTAACGGTATTTCTTGAGCGCTTACTATGTGCACAGCACTGTCCAATAAGCCATGCTGCTCTCTATCTTGTGAAGTCTCTGCTCCAAAAGAGCCGGTCCTTTCTTGATTATAGCCACCATGTCGATGGATTTACAGCGACTGACTCGTACTTTCCACCGGGGTGCCGCACTGAGTGCGGTTTTGTTTTACAGGGTCTGTAAAACAACCAGTCTGAGGGGTCATTGGCTACTTAGATCCATAAAGGATCATCAGAGGGGATGATAGAGGTGTTAGGTGTATGGCAGAGGTATGTTGGGTTTCTTCTATAACCACTAGGATGGTCTTCCAGAGAACCAATCACAGGATTCCCTCAAGCACCACGTGGCTGCAGAATGGATCCTTGGCATGATCTAGTAATAGTGATGTTTATCAGCTTTTTTTTAAGGTATTGGTTAGACGCTTACTATCCGTCAAACGCGCTTCTGAGAGCTGAGGTAGGTGCAAGTTAATTAGGTCGGACAGTCCCTGTCCCGCACCGGGTTCACGGTCTAACTAGGAGGGAGAACCCTCATTTTACCGTTGGGGAAAGTGAGGCACAGAGAAGTGAAGCGACTTGCCCAAGGTCACACAGCGAGCAGTTGGCAGAGCCGGGATTAGGACCTGGGTCGTCCAACTCCCAGGCGCATGTTCTTTCCACTCGGTCACGTTGCTTGTGGAGAAGCAGCGTGGCTCAGTGGAAAGAGCATGGGCTTTGGAGTCAGGGCTCACGAGTTCGAATCCCAGCTCTGCCACTTGTCGGCTGTGTGACTGTGGGCAAGTCACTTAACTTCTCTGTGCCTCAGTTCCCTCATCTGTAAAATGGGGATGAAGACTGTGAGCCCCACATGGGACAACCTGATTCCCCTATGTCTACCCCAGCGCTTGGAACAGTGCTCGGCACATAGTAAGCGCTTAACAAATACCAACATTATTATTATTATTATTGTCATTCCATTCTGTTGGGAGAATAAAGAATCCCGGCGGCTCTCTGAGGGAGTCAAAGGCCATCAGTGGGGATCATGAGAGATTGCGTCCATGAGAGAGGGCTAATGAAGGCCAGGCCAGAGTTCTGTTACGGGATGTGGACAAGATTCTTTAAGGACACATGTGTGCGAGAGGAGGAACCAGTCAGCCGGAGCGATCCAGGACTGGATGTCGGTGGGGTACGAGTGATAGGGGGACAAGTCGAAGTCTGTGGAAGAGGGTGAGGTTGAGCGTGTGGAAGGTTAGTGAGTCCAGATGGGGATGATGGTTTGGGATTTGGGATAGGTAGAGAGAGGATTAAGCCTCCCAGGGTCGCGCTTGGAGAGTTTCCAGTCCTCTACCAGTCTCGGCTACGGGAAGGGAGAATCGGGAGAGGCCTATCCATTCCACTCCTAGCTCGGGCAGTGGCTATCGAACGGAAGGCAATCTGCTACAGATCAAAGCTCACCCGTGTTGGGCAGCAGCGGCACGGGAGAGAGCCGAGGGCGGAGACTCGAATTTACTGCACGGAAGGCGGCCATGGTAAACCACTTCCGTATTTTTACCAAGAAAACTCTATGGATCCACTACCGGAACGCTTGCTGACGGAAGGTGGGTGTTCTGAGAGAGATATGTCTGTGGTGTCGCTATGAGTAGGAAACGTCTCGACGGCACAAGACAAGAGAGGATTAAGAGAGGTCATTTTGGAGGAGATAGGGACGTGGGTTTGCTGTTTAGTTTGGGCATTCCTATTTTGAACAAATTTGCACACTGATCAAAGGACTCTAAGTTTCGGTGGAGGCCATTTTGGAGGAGAGAAGGATGTGGGTTTGATGTTTACGGTTGGATTTCTATTTTTAACAAATCTACACGCCGATTAAGGGACTCTCAGTGATGGTGGAGGCCATTTTGGAGGAGATGAGGACACGGGTTTGATGTTTAAGGCTGGGATTTCTATTTTTAACAAATTGACACACTGAGGGGCATTCCATATACCTGTTAATTAACTGCTCTTGTGATACGGAAAATGGAAAACGCAGTGTGCGTGTGTCTAATGCAGAAAGTGCCGTGGTTACAGCTGAGAAGTTTCGAACCTGTGGGAGATTGTGCATTAAAATTTGCAATGCAGATTTTCCTTGATTCTCGGTTGGATTTCACAGAGTCTATATTTTCCTCATTGCCGAGAAATAACCCCTTTTCGTGTTTTTTTCCAACGCAAGTGCTAAATGCGGTTGACTTTTCCATACGGTTTGCTACGTATCTCCTATAGAGGTCTCACAGTGACCTACCGCTCACCCCTATTTGCCTTGTGAATGATCACTGTCTGGGAAGCGGTGTCGCCCAGTGCAAGCAGCGCAGACCTGGATCTATCTCCTGCCGGCTCTGTGACCTTGGGTGAATCACTTAAATTCTCTGTGCCTCGCTTTCCTCAACTGTAAAATGGGGATCCACTATCTGTTCTTCCTCCTACTTAGACTGGGAACTGGATGTAGGCTCTGATTCTTTTGTATCTTACCTCAGCTTTTAGTCCAGTAGGTATCGAATAAATGCCATCATATTACTATTATTATCATCATCATTATTATTATCATCATTATTATCATCCTCACTATCATTAAGGGGGAGTACAGGGCATGGAGAGGATTATGCATCACAAGTTTGATGGAAAAAAAGGCCTGCATCTCCATCCTACCGTCGAAATTACCAGCCGATTAACCGCCCCCTGATTTCCTGTGGAAAACTAGGTGGGGAGGCGGGGGAATGTACTCGGTCATCCAAAAATCAGATTTAGGATTGAGGGGTGAGTGAAAGGGCAAGATGAGAAGGTCAATCATGTCCTGCCTCTGGCCTGGAACGCCCTCCCTCCTCAAATCCAACAGACATTTACTTTCCCCACCTTCAAAGCCTTACCCAAGGCAAATCTCCTCCAAGAGGCCTTTCTGACTAAACCCACTTTTTTCGTTTCCCACTCCCATCTATGACTTGTTCCCTTTACTCGTCCCGTATCCCAGACTCACGGCACTTAGGTCCACATCATTTAGAGAAGCAGGATGACCTAGTGGAACCAGCATGGGCCCGGGAGTCTGAGGACCAGGGTTCTAATCCTGACTCTGCGAGGTCTCCTGTGTGTCCTTGGGCAAGTCAGTTAACTTCTCTGGGCCTCAGTTACCTCATCTGAAAATGCGGATTAAGACTGTGAGCCCCACGTGGGGCAGGGACTGTGTCCAACCTGATGTCTGTTTATTTGCCTCCCCCACCTCTAGACTGTGAGCTTGTTGTGGGGAGGGATTGTCACTCTCTATTGTTGTACTGTACTTTCCCAAGTGCTTAGTAAAGTGCTCTGCACACAGTAAATGCTTAATAAATACAACTGAATGAATAAATGAATGAATGAATGAATGCCTTATATCTTACCCCTCTGCTTAGAACAGCTTGGCTCATCGTAACTGCATAACAAATACCACAATTATTATTATCATTATTAATAAACTGATTGTTTGGCACATAGTAACTGCATAACAAATACCACAGTTATCATTATCATTATTAATAAACTGAAACAGTGACCCACCCAATGGAAATCAGCCGTTTTAGCAAGGAGCAGGGCCATGCCAACAACTGTCCTAAGCTTACTGCTCTCAGCGGGAACCTAGTATCACCATCAAAGTGGGCTGTGGACGTTCTGACAGCACACCCGTAGGTAAGAGACAAGGAGAAATTTCAAAACCGCTGACCTGATTGATTTAATCCTTTCAGGCTTTGGAGGGAGATTTCTAAACCTCAGACCCACTGGGAAAGCACTTTAAAATCTGGGAACCTATTCTAATTTAATACCCTACAGACCTCTGGGGAATCAGTTGATTAGGAATAAATATCTGACACAATTAATGGGGTAGGCTATCCAAGGGGCAACAGCTAGCATTCTTTTTTGCTGCACTATGGGCTTCTTTTCATGGTCTAGAATTACTCATTTGCTAGTAATTGTCGAGTGCTCACTCCATGACGAGCACCGTACAAGGCAGTGTGGCATAGCGGAGTAGCATTCGTGGCTCAGTGGAAAGAATCTGGGCTTCGGAGTCAGAGGTCATGGGTTCGACTCCCGGCTCTGCCACTCGTCATCTGTGTGACTGTGGGCAAGTCACTTCACTTCTCTGCGCCTCAGTTACCTCATCTGGAAAATGGGGATTAACTGTGAGCCTCACGTGGGACGACCTGATGACCCTGTATCTACCCCAGCGCTTAGAACGGTGCTCTGTACATAGTAAGAGCTTAACAAATACCAACATTATTGCCTAGTAGATAAAGCAGGGGCCTGGGAGTCAGAGGACCCTCGATTCTAATCCTGGCTCTGGCACTTGTGTGCTGTGTGACCTTGGGCAAGCCACTACATTTCTCTGGGCCTCCATTATCTCATCTGTAAATCGGGGATTAAGACCGTGAGCCTCAAGTGGGACAGGGACTAAGTCCAACCTATTCTGTATCTACCCCGATGCTTAGTACGGTGCCTGGCACATAGTAAGTGCTTAACCAATACCACTATTATCATTTTTATTGCACTTGGAAGCATACAATAAGGGAAACAGACATGGTCCCTACTCAAGGATCTTATATTCTAGCCAAGGAGTTAGCACTTGACCCTAAAGCTAAGTACCCAAAATTTCCTTAAAGATATCCTTCTGGCCTTGAGCAGAATGATTTGTTTGATGGAAGATCATAGGCAAAGAGTTAGGAGGCAGGAGGAGATTTCCAAAGGTTTTTGACAGACAGAAGTACGAGAGTTAGCAACACATGAGCTGCTGAGGAAAAAGAAAAACCTCAGATATGGCCTATTTTCCCCAAACCCATCGTCCCCAATGAATAATTTTCCTCAACCTTGCCCCTATCCGGAGTCTTCCCAGTTCTCCCACTTACATCTCATTTAGCATTTCTCTGATAACGTGTAGACCCTTCAAAGTTAGCATTGATTTATAAGGTCTATCTGCATCAGGAAATAGTTTCTCAGATCCCAGAATCATTTTTAACCTTATAAATAATTGCTCTTTTTATTGAGACATACACTTTTTAATCATCTGCGACAAACTTTGAAACTTACAGTGTCAGCCCTTGGAATGGGAGATGTTTTTTTCCGTCTCTAAAGAACGTCTGGGGAGGCCAAGGATTCTGAAAGAGCAGCCAGAATCAGCCAAGTCAACCGTCGCCAAGAGGAGACTGCGTGCGCCCAGTACAACCCGACTGCAGCTGAAATCATTTTCCAGGTGAAAATATTAAAAAAATTTTAGACCCTTTGGCCTGTATAATACTTTTCAGCGGTGCTGTCCGATCTAGAATGGCCAAAATGTTGGAAGAACGATGCTGAGGAAGGTTTTCCTCAGACCTTTTTCCACAGCCCTGACACAGTGTCGCACACCAAATGCTATCCATTCTCTTAAATAATAATGTTGGCATTTGTTAAGCGCTTACTACGTGCAGAGCACTGTTCAAAGCGCTGGGGTAGATATAGGGTAATCGGGTTGTCCCTCTGAGGCTCACAGTCTTAATCCCCATTTTACAAGATGAGGTCACTGAGGCGCAGAGAAGCTAAGTGACTTGCCCACGGTCCCACAGCTGACAAGTGGCAGAGGCGCGATCCGAGCCCATGACCTCTGACTTCCAAGCCCGTGCTCTTTCCAGCGAGCCACGCTGCTTCTCTGAACCATCCATTCATTCAGTAATATTCACTGAGTATCTATTGGGTGCCGAACACTTTTTTCTTTCAATGGTATTCATTAAGTGTGTACTATGTGTCAAGCACTGTTCTAAGCATGGGGGTAGATACAAGTTTATCAGGTTGGACACAGTCTCTGTCCCATATGGGGCTCACAGTCTAAGAAGTATGGAGTAGGATTGAATCCCGAATTAATAGTTGAGGAAACTGAGGCACAAGGAGGCTGAGTCACCCAAAATCACAAAAAATGGTGACAAACTCCTACCCTGGAATTTAATTATAATAATAATTTGTTAAGGGCTTACTATATGTCAAGCACTGAGGTAGATACAAGATAACCAGGTCCCACACGGGATTCCCAGTTTAAGTAGGGGAAGCAGCATGGCCTAGAGGACAGAGCACGGGCTTGGCAGTTAGAAGGACCTGAGTTCTAATCCCGGTTCTGTCACTTGGCTGGTGTGTGACCCTGGGCAAATCACTTCACTTCTCAGTGACTTAATCACCTGTTATGTAAAATGGGGATAAAGACTGTGAGCCTCATGTGGGTCAGGGACTGTGACCCACCTGATTAGCTTGTATCTATCCCAGCTCTTAGAACAGCGCTTGACACAAAGTAAGCACTTAACAAATACCATCATCATCATTATTATTAGGAGGGAGAAAAGGTAATCATAATAATAATGTTGGTATTTGTTAAGCGCTTACTATGTGCCGAGCACTGTTCTAAGCGCTGGGGTAGACACAGGGGAATCAGGTTGTCCCACGTGGGGCTCACAGTCTTAATCCCATTTTACAGATGAGGTAACTGAGGCACCGAGAAGTCAAGTGACTTGCCCAAAGTCACACAGCTGACGAGTGGCATAGGATTCCCAGTTTGAAGACGTGAGAACTGAGGCCCAGAGCAGTTAAGTGACTTGCCCAGAGGCACACAGCCGACAAACGGCAGAGCCGGGATTAGAACTGACTCCCGGACCCGTCACCTTTCCACTAGGCCGTGCTTAGTTCACAATCTATCCCCAAGAATCCGTCGGCCCAGTAAGATTCTGATCATCTGAGCGCACGCTGTTAAATGATCTAAGGATGAACAAGGAGGTAGAACACTAAATCAAGAAGGGTGATACGTCCTGCGCAAAACCGGAAATCAGTGCACAGCATCAAAATGGCACCGCGATTTAGACCAAACAGAAGGGCATTTGTAGTGAGTGTCCAACCTTCTCTGGAGCTCAGAGAGATGGACCAATCTCAGTTGTCACGTTCAAGTTCTAGGACTGATCCACCAAAGTTTGGATATCCTGGAGTAACTGTGTAAGTACAACCATAGAAGTAAATGAATAGATAGCAAGAGGAATAACGGATAGGATAGAGAGGAGAAGCAGTGTGGGCTAATGGTTAGAACATGGGCATGGGAGTGAGCACGGGCTTAGGAGTCAGAGGTCATGGGTTCTAATCCAGGCTCCATCACTTGTCATCTGTGTGACCTCGGGCAAGCCACTTCACTTCTCGGTACCTCAGTTCCCTCATCTGTAAAATGGGGATTAAGACTGTGAGCCCCACGTGGGACAACCTGATTACCTTGTATCTACCCCAGCGCTCGGCACATAGTAAGCGCTTAACAAACTCCAACATTAATTATTTTTACGGACATGGATTCTAATCCCCGCTCCACCACATGCCTGCTATGTGACCTTGGGCCTTCTCTGTGCCTCAGTTACCTTGTCCGGGAAATGGGGCTTAAGACCGTGAGCCCTACGGGGGACAGGGACTGTGTCCAACCTGATTAGCTCGTATCTTCCACAGCGCTTAGTACAGTGCCCGGAGCATAGTAAGTGCTTAACAAATGACATTTTAAAAAAGGGAGATACCAGGCTAGAACTGGTTCTCAAACCATGAGCCTATTGACGTCCTTTCCCTGCATTTTGACATCTTGTTGCTTATCATGGCCCTTGCAGTCACTGTAGAATTCAACCATCTGGTGATAAATCCCCCACACTCCTGGAGGGTCTGAAAAGCAGGGGAAGAGTGGGACTCGAGTGATACACAGTAAACCCTCCGTACTTCAAGCAACATTCAGTTAGAGCCTCGATTCGTTTCTGAAGGGTTGCTTGGAGGGGGAGAGCGTTGGAAACGACACAAATTACACAATTCCCAAATCGCAACTTTCATGTTTCCGATAATTCCCTGCACCCTTCAGAATGGAGAGAATCTAGCTCAGTGTTCCTGGCAAGTGTGTAGAAGGTGCCAACATTTGCCCTGGGCTGATTTTCCCACTAGGTCTTGAAAAGTCCTTATGCAATCGCTTTCATTCATTTTCCTTAAGCCTCAACTTGCTGTCTTAAGAGCATGCAGACGCTTTGAAAAAGTTTCTGTATCACCAGCAGACACTCCACTCAGGTTCAGAAACTATTTCCTTTGTCAAGCAGGTTCTATTTTTAACTCCCTCTATTGTGGGATTTAGAGAGACGTCGGAAAGGAGAGACATTCGGTCCTGAGTGCTTCGGGCACATCGTCTAGATTGGAACCTCAGAAAACAACAGCAAATAGCGAGTATTTTGAGCCTTTCCCACCCCATTGGAAGGGATCGAAACCTGAATTTGGGAAGAAATTGAAGATGAATATCAAAGTGGCCGGAATATAAATCCGGCCAATAACAGCATCCTCACAGAACACTTTGGGAGGCAGGGCAGAGTCCCGAACTAGTAGAAAGGCCAGAGGCCGGAAGGTCCGGGTACTTGGTTTCTAATCCCATTTCCATCAGGTGCCTGCTGGATGACCTCGGGCAACTCTTGACTTCCGTGCCGCAGTTTTCTCATCTCAAATGGGGATTCGATACCTGTTCTCTGTCCCCGTGAGATGGTGGATCAGGAACGGTTTCCAATCTGATTGTACCGGATCTACCCCAGTGCCGGACTGGTAGGAAACGCTTAATGAATGCCACGATTATTATCATTGATATGTCTGGTCGCTATAAGTTCAAGGGGCTTCTTCAGCGACTGGTTTGGAGACCTGTTTGTTGGGAAATTTCCGACATCTTTATTTTGAACTTTGGACAGATGATTCCCTTGCTCCACGACATTGCCTTGCTCTGGTAACCACCTGAAGATGGTTTATTCCTTCTCTCTGGGGCCACTCGTGGTCTTGCCAAGGTATCCTCCTGACTTTAAGCTCACTGTGGACAACTCTGTTCTACGGTACTCTTCTACAAAGTCAATCAGTCCATCGGTGGCATTTATCGAATGCTTACTGCACGCAGATCACTGTACTAAGAGCTTGAGAGAGTACAGTACGATATAAAATACACATTCCCCCATCACATTCCCTGGAATTTATTTTTTTCTATTAATATCAGTCTCCCCCTCTAGACTGCAAGCTCACTGTGGGCGGGGAACGTGGCTCATATATTGTTCAGTCGGTTAACTGTATTTTCTGAGCCCTACTGTGGGCAGAGTACAATAGAACAATAGACACATTCCCTGCCCACAACTATCTTACAGTCTCAGTCAATTGCCATATTATACTTGTCCAAGTGCTTAAAACAGTGTTCTGCGTAGAGTAAGCGCTCAGTAAATACAGTCGTCTGACTGACTGAGCGATCACAACCAGCTTACAGTCTAGAGGGAGCTTAGAGTCTAGAGAGAGCCTACAGATTTAGAGGGGGCTAATGCTTTGTCCACAGTAAGCACTCAATAGATATGATTCATTGATTGATTGATGGATTATCCTGGAGCAATTTCGGCCCCGGGGTCCCTGGCTGATCCTACCCCTGTACCTTCTGACTCGCTCTGAGCTGTGCCTGTCTCCATTCCCACACTACTCCTCCTGACTCACTCCCAATGCACATCTCCGCCAGCTACACAGTTTGAGAAAGAAGCCCATCTCTCCCCAGTGACGTGACACCATTTCTGCGTGTCATCGGCTCTATCGTTCTGAGCCCGGAACTGCAGAGGTGAGGGAACCTGGGGAAATGCCAAGGCAAACCAGAGGAAGAGCCCGAATTCCTCTCCGCTCGGGTCTTCCGGAAAAAATCAAGATGGTTCGTGGTGACGATCACCAGATAACTCTGCGCCTCTCTTCACAAGGAGACAGAAGGCGGGGAAATGTGCCTAATTGATCGGCGCTTAGAAATCTGGCTAGGCTGTTCTTAATTAGATTAATGGCATTTTCAGCAGCCTTTGAATCCGTTATGAGTCAGTCCTTAATTCTCCATCCAACGGCAGAGAGCTGATGAGTTCGAGCGAGCCCCATATTTTCGAGAACCGGCTTTCCAGAAGATCGTTCCCCTGCAGTTCCCTGGGTGCGTGGATCTTTGTCCTAAGCAGCCCAGAAAAAGGAGAAACCCTGATGGAATGGCTCTGCCTAACTGCAGGAAGTAAATGCAGCCTATAATTGAGATTACATATATGCTGCCGTCCAGACTAACATTTTCTATTCTCAACCCTAATTAGCTCCATTGGAACAGATTGTTTCCAATAAACTCAAGAAAATTGAGTATGATTCACTAGAGGCAAACCGGGCTTAGTTGTTAACCTTTCAGCCTTTAACAAGGCAACTTCTTAAGGATCTACAACAGCAAACAAGTGCACTTGTCAATAAGAATCAGGGCAGGGCTGTGATCCAATTTTACATCCACAGTCGGTCTCGGGAGAAAAACGACCTCTTCGGAACTAAAGGACAGAGTAGGAAAGGGGTTGCATTTTACTTCGTCCTGGCTTGGTGACGTTAATTCAATTCCCGATTGCCCAGTATTTGCTTTCTCTTTTTGAAGACCATGAATAACAGGCGGATGCTGGGTTTTTTTGTTGTTTGGGGGGGTTTCTGTTAAGTGTTTACTATGTGCCAGGCACTGACCTAAGTGCTGGGGGAGATGCAAGATAGGCTGGAAACAGTCGCTGTCCCACACGGGACTCATAGTCTTAATCCCCATTTTACAGATGAGGCACAGAGAAGTTAAGCGATTTGCACAAAGTCACACGGGAAAGAACCGGCAGAGCCGATACTAAAATCCAGGTCCCAAACATCTGGATCTCTGTGCCTGTTAAACCGACGGGCTGAACCAAAACAGTCCACGTTCTGGGACTGGCATGTATTTTTCTCAAACTTACGAGGGAGAGGCAGCATTAGCTATTGGACAGCGCATGGACCTGGGAGTTAGAAGGACCTGGGTTCTAATCCTGAAGTGCGACCTTGGGCAAATCATTTAACTTCTCACTTCTCTGGGCCTCATTTCCCTCATCTGGAAAATAGGGGTAAAGACTATGAGCCCCATGTAGGATGGGACTGGAACTGTGTCCAACCCAATTTGCTTGTATCCAGTCCAGCGCTTGGTACAGTGCCTGGCACATAGTAAGCATTTAACAAGTATACCAGTTATTATTATTATTATTATTACATGCTTAACAGATACCACAAATATTATCATAATTAGTCTCTGTACCTCCCTTACCTCATCTGTAAAATGGGGATTAAGACTATAAGCCCCATGTGGGACAGGGACTGTGTCCAACCTGCTGGTGTCTATCCCACACTTAACAAATACCATAAAAAAAAGGGTGGGAAAATCTAGGACCAACCCAGTTACAGTATTATGAAGAGTCTTCCCACTGGAGCCTGGATCAGTATTTTCAAACCCAGAATCCAGTTCACAAAAGAGAAAACTGAGTCATCTGTTGGTTCCGCAGGAATGGAAATAGACTCAGTTCTGCCAGAAAATTCCTTTTCACTCCGTGTTTTGAATCGGAACTTGACGGCAGATTTAGGGATCAATGCAAAAGTTGAGGACACCGGTGCCCCGGGGAACGGTGGGAATAATAGACGATGTGAGTTTTCTTTTATATAGATATATAGTTGTCCTTTGATGTCAAAAAAATCAACACTGATGGTGGAAATGACCTGTGCGTAGGGAACTGAGAATTAATCGGGGAAGGCTTCATGGAGGAGATATGATTGTAGAAGGGATGCATCTGTCAGAACATTCTTAAACTCCACTAGGATGGTGGGTGGCACTGTGATACAGACTGGGCTAAGGCCTATAGGTTAGGAAATTTGTTTTTGCTGGTTACTATGAGGTAAAATTCTCAGCTTCTCTGTTTCCAGGTTTTTCCAGTGGGATTGCTAATTGCCGCAGCTCTTTTCCCGCATTAGGGACAACAGATTAATGCGTTCATTTTGTTAGAGTTCAGTGGTATTTACTGAACCCCTGCTGTGTGCCAAACACTGTACTAGATGCTTGGGAGAGTATTATAATAATAATAATAATGATGGTATTTGTTAAGCGCTTACTACGTGCAGGGCACTGTTCTAAGCGCTGGGATAGATACGGGTTCATCAGGTTGTCCCGCATGAGGCTCACAGTCTTAATCCCCATTTGATAGATGAGGTGACTGAGGCACAGAGAAGTGAAGTCACCTGCCCGCAGTCACACAGCTGACAAGTGGCAGAGGCCGGATTCGAACCCATGACCGCTGACACCCAAGCCCGTGCTCTTTCCACTGAGCCGCGCTGCTTCTCTGTATCACATAATAAGTATATATAATAAGTAATAAGTAATTGATAAGTAATAGGTATTCATAATTATAATAAGAGTATAATAAGTAGCAGCAGGAGCAGCATGGCGTAGTGGATAGAGCACAGGTCTGGGAGTCAGAAGGTCATGGGTTCTAATCCTGGCTCCACCACTTGTCTGCTGTGTGGCCTCGGGCAAGCCACTTCACTTCTCTGTGCCTCAGTTAGCTCATCTGTAAAACGGGGATTGAGACTGTGAGCCCCATGCCGGGTAGGGACCGCGTCCGACCCGATTTGCTTGTATCCATCCCAGTGCTCAGTATAGTGCCTGGAACATAGTAAGCACTTAACAGAGAACGTAATTATTAATAAGAAAAAATGTCTCGGTCCCTGCCTTCAAGGACCTTACAATCTCAGGAAGAATAGTAACGGCATCACCTGTAGAGAGCTTCCACTGCAGGAAGCAACTGGAGAAGGAGCACGGCCTAGTGGATAGAGCACGGACCTGGAAATCAGAAGGGCCTGGGTTCTAATTCCAGTCCCTCCACTCATCTGCTGCGTGACTTGGGCAAGTCTCTTCACTTCTCTGGGCCTCCGTTACCTCATCTGTAAAATGGGGATGACGACTTTGAGCCTCAAGTGGGACAGGGACTGTGTCCCACCTGATGAGCACGTACCTACCCCTAGCGCTTAGAACAGTGCCTGGCACATAGGGGGCACTTAACAAATATCATAAAAAAGGAGACAGTCTGAACTCCTCTCTATAGTTCTAGAGGATGAAACACTGCCATGTTTCCTCGGGGAAAGATCATGTCTAGATGATGCTGGATTTACGGCTTAGGTAATTAACAAGGGATGCCAACCCCATGTTCAGTACCAACTGTGATGTTAATTCTGAAAAACAAGCCGCATCCTCCTTTATATTTAGAAACAAAAATAGCTTCCGCCACCCCTTCCAATGCCGCAGTGTTGTTTCGGACTCGTCAAACGAGCCGGCGTCGTTTCTTTTGAACCGAACGGGTCCGGTTTTTCCGATGTTGTGCTGACGGTTTGCTTTATCCACCCAAATATCTTGAACGTCTTTAATAGGGAACACCAAGGGAAACAGATTACTTCCCCTCTCCCTGTTTTCACATGAAATTTCAGCCTGGTGTGGTGGCACGTTAGCTAGGGTCTCGCAGTTTTAGCGTATTTACTCTCTGGAAAGAGTTTACACTTGGTAATAATAATAATCATAATAACTGTGGTATATTTTAAGCACCTACTATGTGCCAAGCACTGTTCTAAGCCCTGGGATAGATACGAGGTAATCAGATTGGATACAGTCTCTGTCCTACGTGAGTCTCACAGTCTTGATCCTCATTTTACGGATGAGGTACCCTGAGACACAGAGAAGTGAAGTGACTTGCTCAAGGCCACACAGAAGACACGTAGCAGAACGGGGATTAAAACCCACATCCTGCGACTCCCAGGCCCACACTATTTCCCCCAGGCCACTCTGCTGCTGTAATAATAATAATGTTGGTATTTGTTAAGCGCTTACTATGTGCAGAGCACTGTTCTAAGCTCTGCGGTAGATACGGGGTAATCAGGTTGTCCCACGTGCGGCTCACGGTCTTCATCCCCATTTTACAGATGAGGTCACCGAGGCCCAGAGAAGCGAAGTGACTTGCCCACAGTCACACAGCTGACAAGTGGCAGAGCCGGGATTCGAACCTATGACCTCTGACTCCCAAGCCCGGGCTCTTTCCACTGAGCCACGCTGCTTCTCAGCCACTTGCTGTAGCGAGGGCTAGGAACCCAAACATATAAGCAAGCAAGAGTGTAGGACGATCGAATTCCGGGTGTGAGCCTGGTTTGATCCCGAGCAAGAGGAGGGGAATAAAGTGGCCATTTGTTCAGTTTCATATCCAACAGGCCACATCTCAGATGGGCTCTCCCCTGTCTTTTTTTTTCCCCCCTAAAAGTATTTGCTAAGCGCTCTAGGCCGGACGGTGTATTTCTGACTTCCAGCCCTGTCCTGCCGAGACAGAGCGCCGGATGCATTCATGTCTGGGATTTTTATTTTCAGGGCCTCCCTCTACCAATGCTCAGGCCACTAGGTTTCACAGCTGGGGTCGACACAAGATAATCAGGGTGCCCACAGTCCCCGTCCCAAATAGGACTCACAGCCTAGGTAAGGGGGTGTAGGATTTAATCCAAGTTTTTCAGATGAGAAAACTGAGGCACAGAGAAGTTGGGTGACTGTGACCGAGTTCCCAGGGCAACCAGTAGAGGAAAACCGGAAGATTTTCATAGGGAGCCGGTGGTCACAAAAACAGGGAATTGGAGCCACGTTGGCTAAAAGAACAGGTTAAAAAATAATAATGATAATAACGTTGGTATTTATTAAGGGCTTACTACGTGCAGAGCACTGTTCTAAGCGCTGGGGGAGATACAGGATAGTAATCAGGTTGTCCCACGTGAGGCTCACAGTTCATCCCCATTTTCCAGATGAGGTCACCGAGGCCCAGAGAAGCGAAGTGACTCGCCCACAGTCACACAGCTGACAAGTGGCGGAGCCGGGAGTCGAACCCATGACCTCTGACTCCGAAGCCCGGGCTCTTTCCACTGAGCCACGCTGCTTCCCAGAAGGGATGGAAGTAAACTTTCGGGGCTGGAAAAGTGGCACGAAGGGGTCCGGCAGGGATCCGTCCTGATTTGTTTCCCAACCTGGAAGGAGAACTGTGCGGTAAAAATCTCTAAATATGTAGGTGACAGTAAGTGCTTCCAGGTGGGGAAATACCATACAGAACCGAGCCACCTTCCACGTAGATGTCATCAAGCCGCATGGATGGTCAGAAAATTGGCTGGTAAACTGTGATGGGACCAAAGTACCGGGAAGAAAACAATCCCAACTGCTACTGCCTGACGACGGGTTCTTAGCTAGAAGTGACGACTCGGGAAAGAGATCTCGGAAACGGTGTGCTCTGTTCTTTTGAATCCCTGGCTCAAACTGCGGCTGGCAGCGGCAGCCAAAGAAGCTAATGGAAAGCTCAGCATCATCAGGAAGGAGCTAGAAAATATATCAGAAAAGACGAGTTTTACCCTTACATAAAACCGCTGGATACCTGCACCTGGAATATCGCCGGCTGTTTTCTGTTTCTGTTTCTTTACGCTGTTTAAGTGCTTACTAAGCGCCGTACTAAGCGCTGGGGTAGATCCCTCAGTAAGGACCTCAGCTTAGTACAGTGCTCTGCACTCGGTAAGCGCTCAGTAGATACGACTGAATACCTCTTTTCTCCAGTCGATCTCTGCTTTAGGATTTCTATTTTCCGCTTGCAAGCGAATGGCCCGTCTTCCTCTGCTCCTCCACATGACCGTTCTTTCACACCCTTTCAGTCCCCCACCCCCACCCCCAGCGCTGCAGCTAGACGAAGTGTCATAGCGTGGAAACTCGGTCGGGGGGGAGGGAGATTGTCAAGGGATCACCATCCCCCCCATGCTCGAAACCAAGTACTCTTCCCGTGTGATATTTTGCCGTTCTTCTTCGCGGCGGAGAGTTCGATGTTGAGTCGGAATGGAGTTTTTGTTCCCTCATTCACATTAATCATCATCTTCTCACCTCTGGAGGCTAAACCTGGTACTCTCAGAGCAAATTCTGCCTTTGTCAGCTGCGGGGCTGAACTGCTGGTACCACGGAAACAAGCTAATGTGTGAAAAAGAGGTTACTGCCTATATTCAGTTGGGCACATCTCCCACACCTTCGGTCGTAAGAAGATGCCTTCAACGCTGAGAAATCATCCGTGTTTGCTAACCGTTCAGGAAGATTCACTGGCAAATATGTTTTATGCCTTTAATTACCATTTTTATTGTATTGTTTCACACCCGGCGGTTTGCCCCCTTAAATCCGATAGCCTCGATTTATCACTGTCTTCTAGGGAAAGGTGCGTTTTCCAGATCGTCATCATATTCCAATCTTCAGCTGCCTCTCAAGCCGGAGATCCCGGCAGGCTGGGTCTGCTTTCAAACCCATGTGTTTTAATCGCGTCTCTCCCCTTCTAATTTCATCCTACTCTTTCAGCCTTCAAATTTTCCTGTTTGCCTGATTCTGCGGCTCTTGATTTACGGTTTAATCAAGGTCCTGGGGTTGTTTAATATTAAAGCCGCCCGTCCCCGTCGCTGCTGTCAGCGTGCTCTGAAGGGACTGATTTCACCGTTCCTCTCCGGCCTGGCCAGGTTTCGGAAGAGGATCCTGGATGAAACTGAGCAGAAGCCTAGTTGGCTTGTTTTCCTTTGAAGTTCCTGATCCTTCCAGTACTGGAGGACGGTGATTGAGAAAGCACACGAGACTGACTCCGCAACAGTATTAATCGGGCTATCTGTTAAATGCTCACCCTGGGCCAAGCACTGGGCTCCTTTCAGGATCATCAGGTCAGATACGGTCCCTATCCCACGTGGGGCTCACAGTCCAAGGGGGAGGGAGAACGGATGTTGAGTGTCCATTTAACAGATGAGAAAAATGAGGCCCAGAAAATGGAAGTGACTTTCCCAAGATCACACAGCAGGTAAGTGGCCAAGCCGGGATTAGAACCCAGGTCCTCTGATTCACGGGTCCGTGGCCTTTCCACTAGGTCATGCTGCATCTCAAATTGCTTCCCCAGGACCTCTGCTCTGTTAGAGCCGAGGCACCCTTCAGTTTGGTCTCCACGGTGCAGAGCAAAGAACAGTGCTGGGAATTTCCCAGAGAACCTGGGCCCTGGGGTCCTTTCAAAATACTGTTTTTTGTGTTTTTATCAACGATATCTGTTAAGCACTTGCTCTGTGCCGGGCACTGTACTAAGCCCAGGGGACAGATACAAGCTAATCAGGTTGGACCCAGACCATGTCCCATGTGGGGCTCAGTCTTAATCCCCATTTTACAGATGAGGTCACTGCGGCTCAGAGAAGTGAAGTGACTTGCCCAAGGTCACACAGCAGTTAGTGGCAGAGCTGGGATTAGAACCCAGATCCCCTGAGTCCCAGCCTCATGCTCTTTCCACTAAGCCAAGCTACTGCTCTTCCACCAAAGGAACAAGGGAGAGGATATCGGGGAGCGGGTCCCTGCGGGGTTAAATAGGAAGAGCTTGATTCTCTGCTCAGTAGGTGCTCAACCACTGATGGATTGATTGAATGACTGACGGTTTTATAATAATAATAATAACTGCGGTATTAGTTAAGCGCTTACTGTGTGCCAGACACCGGACTGAGCTCCGAGGTGGTGTCGACAAATCGGATTGGAAACGGTCCCTGTTCCGCAGGGGGCTGACCGTCTTAATCCCCATTTTACAGACGAGGGAACTGAGGCTCAGAGGAATGAAGTGACTTGCCCAAGGCCACACAGCAGACAAGCGACGGAGCCGGGAACGGAACCCAAGATCTTCTGAATCCCAGGCCCATGTTTGAGCCACTACGTCATGCCGCTTCCCAACATAAATGTCCGTCTCCCCCTCTAGACCATAAACTCACTGTGAGCAGGGAAAGCGTCTACCGACTCTGTTACATTGTACTCTCCCAAGCACTTAATAATAACAATAAATCTGGCGTTTGTTAAGCCCTTACGATGCGCCAGGCCCTCTACAATGCACTGGGGTGGATAACAAGCAAATTGGGTTGGGCACAGTCCCTGTCTCACATGGGGCTCACCGTCTCTATCCTATTTTATAGATGAGGTGACTGAGGCACAGAGGAGTGAAGTCATTTGCCCAAGGTCACACAGAGGACAAGGGACGGAGCCGGGAGCACCACGCTAATGCGCGTAAATACGATTGATTGATTGACTGAAGATGTAATCCACAGTTGACTGAAAGCATCGACACGGGGGCTGGTATTTTTGTACTAAACGTGCCCCCCGCGCAGAGTTTATCTTCCACCCTTTCCCCTGTTTGCACCTCCGCCTCAATCTGAAGCCGGCTACCTGAAACTCCTCTATCCCTCCTTCTCCCTCTACGGAGCACAAGACCCAACTTGTCGCCCAAAGACCGCCGACACGAGAACTCCCGGGTCCACCCGGGGATCGGGACGGTCCCTTCTCCCACCTCAGGCAGCAGGCCCGGGTCATGTACTCTTCCAAGCGCTTAGTACAGTGCTTTGCACACAGTAAACACTCAACAAATACAACTGAATGAATGAACGAAGCGCTGGGGAAACCGAGTCCAGTGTTTTGCACACAGTAAACGCTCAATAAATACAATCGAATGAATGAATGAACCGCTGGTGAAACAGCCTGACCTAATGGATAGAGGCCGGGCCTGGGAATCACAAAGACCCGGGTTCTCAGCCTGGCTCCATCACTTGCCTGCTGAGAGACCTTGGGCAAGTCACTCTGCTACTCTGTGCCTCACTTCCCTCATCTGTAAAATGGAGTTTAAGACTGGGAGCTCCATGTGGGACAGGGACTGGGTCCAACCTGGTTAGCTTGTATCTACCCGGTGCCTACTATAGTGCCCGGCACATAGTAAGCGCTTAACGAATACCTTTGAAAAAGTTAGAACCCTGGAAAGGTTAGGGGTGGTGTTTCACATGAGACTGAGTGGGCAGAATGCAAGTAGTATTCATTCATTCAATTCGGTCGTATTTATTGAGCACTCACTATGTGCAGAGCACTGTACTAAGCGCTTGGAATATACAGTTCGGCAACAGATGGAGACAATCCCTGCCCAATGAAAGGCTCACAGTCTAATCTGTACGAGATACAAGGACCACACAGTATTGTCGCTTTTGTGTGGCTAGAAGTGTTTCGTTTCCATCTGTTACTCCCTGCTAGACTCCCTGTACTTGTTCCCGCCGCTTCCTAGACTGGCAGTCCCTTGCAGGCTACCAGGAAGTGAGTCTGCATCAACAACCAGGCATTCTTCCCAGAACTTAGCCCAGTGTTTGCCACAAACTGAAAGGGCTGAATCAGTGCTACTGCTCCCGCTTCTCCCCATCTCTCTCGCCTCCCCTAAAGAACCAAATTCCAGCAGCAGTGGAAGCCAGCCCCACTGCCCCGAATCTGAGTCACAGTCAACAGGCTCCTCTCTTTCCCCACATTCGCCATGTCCCCTTGCCCATTTACGTCATCCAAATCGGAGGGAGAGGATGTGTTGACACTGGAGGTGATAGTGAAGCAGGTGTTGTCAAGGAGCACTAATTGTGGACTGCAGCTTCAGGCTTTCCTGAGATGAGGAACCCACGAGCTATAATTGGATTCCCAGAGCCCAACAGGACAGTCGCCCTGGAGGAGTTGTATCTTGCCTGGGCCCGGGAGGAAACTGTGCTCAGGCTTCTGAGAAAGTGTGTTTGCCATTTCCGCTTCAGAGTAGTTTTCAGTATGATGAGCAATGGGACTTATTGCTCCGGTGAATTGCTGTTAAACGATGACTTCCTTTCCTTCTTCCTTTCTCTTTCTTCCTTCTTTTGGTCTTCCTTTCATTTTTCCTTCCTTTCTTTCTTTTTCCCTTCCTGTCTTCCTTTCTTCCCTCCTTCCTTCCTCCCTTTCCTCCCTTTACTTTCTTCATTCCTTCCTTCCCCTTCCTCTCCTTCCCTTCCTTCCTTCTTCCCTTCCTCTAGTCCTTCCTCCCTTTCTCTTTTTTCCTCTTTTTTCTTACCTATTTTTGCTGTTACCATCTAAATCGATGCTCTAACCCTTTCATGTATTGTATGTCTGGCATTTGAGTCCTCTTTTCATCTCTATAGGCATATCAGCTCTCCAAATGCTTGAGAAGTAGCTTGGCCTAGTGGATCAAGCCAGCTCCACCACTTTTGTCCCGTGTGACCTTGGGCATGTCACTTCACTTCCCTGGGCCTCTGTTACTTCATCGGTAAAATGGGGATTAAGACTATGAGCCCCATGTGAGACAGGGACTGCACCCAACATGATTAGCTTGTCTCTATCCCATCGTTTAGTAGGGTGACTGGAACATAATTAGAACTTGACCGATACCATTTTTTAAAAAGGGCAAGGACAACGATTTTTCACTTCTACTGTAGATTTCCAAGCACTCAGTAGAATCCTCTTTCCACAAAAGACACCCCGAGCAGTTCTCTTCCCTCAAACGGCACTGAGAAAAGCGCTCTTCCAACAAAAGACACCCAATACATAGTTTTACCTCATCTGTAAAATGGGGATAAAGACGGTAGCCCTAGGTGTCCAACCCGATTATCTTGTATCAGCACAGTGCCTGGCACATAGTGAGTGCTCAATAAATGCCATTTTAAAAAACAGGTGCCCAGAGAAGTGTCTGGCACACAGTAGGTGTCCAAATCAACTGTACAGTCAATATATACTCATTATCCCATTTGTAAATATTTTTATATCTGTCTCTCCCTTTAGAGTCCAGTGTCCATGTGGCCCAGGGATGTGACTCTTACATCTCTTGTGCTTTTCCAAGCACTAGTGTTATAGTGCAGACAGGGTAGGCTACTCTTACCGCTATCATTCATTCAATCATATTTATTGAGCGCTTACTGTGTACAGACACATACTAAGTGCTTGGGAGAGTACAATATAACAGAGTTGGTAGGCATGTTCCCTGCCCACAAGGAGCTAACAGTCTAGAGGGGGAGATAGGCATTAATATAAATAAATTATGGATGCATATGTAAGCGTTGTGGAGCTGAGGGAAGAGTGAATAAAAAAAAATGTTGGTATTTGTTAAGCGCTTACTACGTGCAGAGCACTGTTCTAAGCGCTGGGGTAGATACAGGGTAATCAGGTCGTCCCACGTGAGGCTCACGGTTAATCCCCATTTTACAGATGAGGGAACTGAGGCACCGAGAAGTTAAGTGACTTGCCCACAGTCACACAGCTGACAAATGGCCGAGCAAAATAACGGGTGCAAATCCAAGTGCCACGGTGATGCAGAGGGAGGGGAAGAAGAGGAAATTAGGGCTTAGTCAGGGAAGGCTTCTTGGAGGCGAAATGCTTTTATTAAGGTTCTTACGGTGGGGAGAGTGATCATCTTTCCGATATGAAGAGGTGGGGAGTTCCAGGCCAGACGAGGCAGGACGAGGATAAAGAGTCAGCGGTGAAATAGGTGAGATCGAGGTACCACAGTAGGTTGGCATTAGAGGAGTGAAGTGTGTGGCGGGGTTGTAACAGGAAAACAGGGAGGGGATAGGAGGGGGGAAGGTGATTGAGGACTTCAGAGCCGATGATAAGGAGTTTCTGTTTGATGCGGAAGTGGTTGGGCAACCACTGGAAGTTCTTGAGGAGTGGGGAGATGTGGACTGAATGGTTTTGTAGAAAATGAAGAACGGTTGCCAACAGACAGGTTTGAGGGAGTTTTTTTCAGATCCTAACCGTAATACGCGATACGGTCTAACGCTCATCTTTACGGCATAAACATTTAAACGGACGGCAAAAGGTCTTCTGGGTCTCTGATCAGAGTTTACCTCTTTACTGCTCTCAGGGAGAAGGAAGGGTGTGAGAGACCCTTTTTCGGGGTGAGAAAGGACATGGGCTTTCCAAGCCCACGAATAACCAGAAGTTTCTGCCAGTTCTAATGTGGAACTGCCCTTCTACCTTTCCCGGTGTGTCATGTCTGATGCTTTTATTTTTCCGATTGTATCTTTTAAGTCCTTACTAAATATGTGTCAAGGACTGTATTTAACACTGGGATAGATACAAGCTAATCAGGATAGACACGGTCCCTGTCACACGTAGGGCTCACAGTCTTAATCTCCATTGTACAGATGAGGTAACTGAGGTGCAGAGACGTTAAGTGACTTCCCCAAGGTCTCGCAGCAGACAAGGGGTGGAGTCGGGATTAGAACCCAGGTCCCCTGACTCCCAGAACCGTGCTCCATCCACTAGGCCACGTTGCTTTTCAGAGGCTCGTCGCCCTCTGAATGCCATCGCCCTCCAAACCGGTGGGCGCTCAATAGTTTCAGCGAAACTGGAGTGATTTCCCCCCAGGCACAAAATCCGGTGAGCTTACCTCACCCTGCCTGGAACAGAATCAGTTGGCGAGTATGATTCCTTTACTGGTTCCTTGAGAAATGCTGCAAAAAAAAAAAAAAAAGGGAAAGATTTCCCAGATTTTGAGTCAATCTTAAAATAGCCCTCCCGTTTGTTCTCTCTCCCTCTACCCCAAGACTATCTGAGCTCTGTTCCCTTTCTAGCTACCTTCCTCCCCGAGCTTCCTGGATTTGTAGGAATCATACCCTTGGGGCTCCCCTTCCTCTGACTCCACAATCTTCTCCTGGACCCTGGGATGGCCAAAATGGAAACGCGATCATCAATCAATCATATTATTGAGTGCTTGCTGTGTGCAAAACACTGTACTAGGAGCTTGGGAGAGCACCACAGAGTCGTAGATATGTTCCCTGCCCACAGTGAATATTCGTCCTTGAGGGTGGGGAGAGGGGTCTCTTTATTCTCAGCTGGGAAATGCATTTTCCTGCTGGATTGTGCTTTTCCACGATTAGCTTCAGAGCTGTCATTTTTTTCTCGTATATACTGCCGCAGTATTTTTTTTCCTTAGCCCCAGAGTCTGGTATTGGGTCAGTTCCAAAAACTGTCCCATTGGTGGGGTTAGTGGGATGGCCAGAGGGGTGGGAGGGAGATGACTCTAACAGTTTCAAGGGAGCCCCCCGGGGCCATGGTATATATCAGTTTCCTAATCAAGGTTTCGGTTCATTTCCGGAATTCTACAGTTCAGGAATCAATTGGATTTGCATATCCCCCAACGTTCAGGAATTGATTTCCTAAAGGATGAAATTCAGGGCATAATGACCGTGTGCATATGCATCTCTGCCTATTATTCTGTGATCAGATGGCTGGTGGAGAGGGCAAATGATTTAATCCCTGTGGACGGATGGAATTTTCATGTTACATTAGGAAAGTAAGGGGCATTTTTCTGCAGTGGAATGAAATTGTTTCTTCTTCTAAACATATGATCTGGAGTGCCGAGAAGGCTGTTCGGGGAAGTAGATAATTAGCTACCCGATGCCTAGAGAAATAGCTCGGAGATTTTTAGAGGCTGTACGCAAATGGATTGGGATATTATGCAAAATTAGTTTCAGTTAGGCTCTAATTTATCTAATTTAATTTAATTATTGAGAAAAGTAAATCTTGGACTGTTAAGAACGAAAAAAAAGGAAAGGAAATGAAAAGAGGAGGCAGGGTAGAAAGGTGCTGGGACATGGCGGCAGACAGTTAAAACCACAGCCGGATTTTTCACGCTGTTCAGCCTCCGTCGGGATCGCTGCCCTCAACCGTTAGGGGAGATGATGGCTGCGTGTGATTAAGGGGCTGGAGTGGAGCCCACTCCTCTCCCTGCCGAAGGAGCCCGGTCCCAGCAGAGTCTCCGGAAAGAAAGATCACCATCGGGGAGAGGAAATCTCCTTGCCCCCGTGCCAACCACGGAGCGAGCGGAAGACAGCAGGAGACCCCGTCTTCCAGCTCGACTCATTCCAAACGCTATAACCGGCCAATGGACGTGGCCTCCGAAGGAAAGGAGATGAAGGTCCTTATTTGCGAACTAGCAGAGCTGATCTCCTCAATCCTTTAATCAATCGCTCGTATTTAATGAGCGCTTACCGTGTGTAGAGCACTACACTGAGCGCTTGGGAGAGGACAATAGGACAATGTAACGGACACGATCCCTGTCCACGGTGTTTCTAGAGGGGGAAACAGATGTTCATAGAGATAAATAAAATTATGGATACGTGTGTGAGGGCTGTGGGGACGGAGGCAGGGGCTGAACAAAGGGAGCAGGTCAGGGCGATGCCGAAGGGACTGGGAGAAGGGGAAAGGAGGGCTTAGTCAGGGAAGGCCTCTTGGAGGAGATGTGCTTTTAGTAAGGCCTTGAAGGTGGCGAGAGTGATAGTCTGTGGGATAGGGGTTGCTACAGGCTCTCGTTATATCCCGGCTAGACTACTGTGTCAGCCTTCTCTCCGATCTCCCTTCCTCCTCTCTCGCCCCGCTCCGGTCTACTCTTCACTCCGCTGCCCGGCTCATCTTCCTGCAGAAACGTTCTGGGCCTGTCACTCCCCCTCTTAAACACCTCCAGTGGTTGCCTATCGACCCCCGCTCAAACCAAAAACTCCTCACTCTAGGCTTCGAGGCTCTCCGTCCCCTTGCCCCCTCCTACCTCTCCTCCCTTCTCTCTTTCCACCGCCCACCCCGCACGCTCCGCTCCTCCGCCGCCCACCTCCTCACAGTCCCTCGGTCTCGCCTATCCCCCAGTTAGACCTTGGACAACTCAGTTTACTTCTCTGTGCCTCAGTTACTTCACCTGCCCAATGGGGATTGGGACGAAGTCCAACCTCATTTGCTTGTATCCACCCCGGTGCTTAGTAAACAGGGCCTGGTGGATCGTAAGAACTTAGAAAATACCACAATTATCATTATCACTATTATTGTTACTATTACAATACAGTAGAGTTATTAGGCCTTAGCTAGCTTTTGGCTTCACCTCCCGGCACCTGTTGACCGTTAGACTACTCAGCTAGCCAGGTAGGAGCCACAAAGAGGTTTTGTCCTATTGCCCAATGTGACTAAAAAAGAGGGATTTTCTTTTTCTTTCTTTCTTTCTTTCTTTCTTTCTTTCTTTCTTTCTTTCTTTCTTTCTTTCTTTCTCTTTCTTTCTTTCTTTCTTTCTTTCCTTCTTTCTTTCTTTCTTTCTTCCTTTCTTTCTTCTGTCTTTATGTCTTTCTTCTGTCTTTAGGTCTTTCTCCCTCTCTCTCTCTCCCCCTCCCTCTCCCTCTCCCCTCCCTCTCCCTCTTTCTTTCTTTCTTTCTCTTTCTTTCTTTCTTTCTTTCTTTTCTTCCTTTCTTTCTTTCTTTTCTTCCTTTCCTTTCTTTCTTTCTTTTCTTTCTTTCCTTTCTTTCTTTCCTTTCTCTCTCCCTCCCTCTCTCCTAGATTCTAACCCAATAATGAGGGTTGTGGTAACGGTACCCATCCGAAAAGAAATTCTCCGTTCCCTCATCTTCCAAAGTCGGTCTAATTTCCGGGGTCTTCTTCAAGACCCATTTCGAAGTCGATCTCATCCCTTTTGAAAACCCTCCACGGGCTTCCTTCAGTCTAAACGTCGATAATTCCCAGCACTTAATGGATACACGGTGTTCAACCAACGTTAACTAATTAATCTTCACAACACCCCTGTGAGGAAGACAAGGACTATTATCCCCATTTAACACATGAGGAAACAGAGAGGTTAAACGGCTTGCCCAGGGCTGCCCAGAAACTCCCCGAATTGAATTTAGGTGTTTCTAACAACATGGCCCTGTGCTTTCAGAGCCCTCCTCCGCTTTTCCTTTTCAACCATCTTCTGGATTCTCTCCTCTGCCCTTCCCGTGCCAGCCCCCTTCTGGATTTTCCCCTCTGCACTTCAAGAGCAGATTTCTCCATCACCCTCCAACCACCTCATCGTGATCACTAAGGTCTTCCTTTCTTGTGACAACGCCTCACTCCTCTAAGTTTATATTGCAAAGTTGGTAAAAACCAGAAATCGGCATAAACTAGTGGGGCCGGGAGTTGGAGGACGAGGGGTGATGATCCTGGCTCTGACCCTTGTCTGCTGTGTGACCTTGGGCAAGTCACTGAACTTCTCTGTGCTTCAGTTACCTCACCTTTAAAAGGGGAATTAGGACTGTGAGCCCCACGTGGGACAACGTGATTACCGTGTATCAGTGCTTGGCACACAGTAAGCACTTTACAAATACAATGATTATTCATAATTGTTATCTCTGGGAGTCAGTTTCCTCAACTGTAAGTGAGGATTAAATACCTGTTCTCCCTCCTACTTAGACTGTGAGCCTCACGTGGGACACGGACTGCATCTGTCCTGATTATCCACCCCAGTGCTCAGTTCAGTGCTCGGCACGTAGTAAGCACTCAGCAAATTATTATTAATGGTATCTGTCACCCGCTTACTATGTGTCAAATAGTAAGCACTGGGGGAGGGACAAGTTCATTAGGTCGGACACCGTTCCTTTCCCGCGTGGGGTTCACCGTCTAAGTAGGAAGGAGAATAGGTTTAAGCCTCATTTTGCAGTTGAGGAAAATGAGACACAGAGAAGTTAAGTGACTTGCCCAAGGTCACACAGCAAGCATTTGGGAGAGCTGGAGTTTATCAATCAATCAATCACTGGTATTTATTGAGCGCTTATTATGTGTAGAGCACTGCTCTATGTGCTTATGAGAGTACAATATGAGAGAATTAGCAGACGCGTTCCCGGCCCACAGTGAGCTTACAGTCTAGAGGATTAGAAACCTGGCTCTTCTGTCTCCCAGGCCCATGCTGTTTCCACTAGACCGAATTGTCTCCTCAACTACTAGCTTGGGCAAATTATGTGATGTTTTTCCTCCTGGACACCCAATAAGAATAAGGTGGAGCAGCGTAGGTTTGAGAGATGGAGAGGAGAGGCAGGTTCAGGAACAGGGAGATTCTTGGGGTAAGGAAGGAGATAAAAAGAGAAGGGAGAGGGGCTTGGTAAGGTTCAGAAAGCTCCCTACGTTACACGGAGATCAAGACAAAGGATTACGGCTGAATGAAGAAGCTCTTTAGAGTCCATTTAGCGTATGGACAGATGATTTAACAAAACCCTACTCCCTAAGAATGTTTGCTATCCAGCACTGCAGTATTTCATACCGAACCAGAAAAAAAGGCAGTAATTAAAATGCTTCATTGTCCGGTTTTCACGACTGTCAGAAAAACAAATGAGCTAACCAGCCCTGATCGGTGGTTACCCAGGATACTCAGCACTCGGAATCATCGTCGGCCAAACCCGTTCCCCCTCTACTCCCGGCCGTTGGAGAAGCAGCGTGGCTCAGTGGAAAGAGCCTGGGCTTGGGAGTCGGGGTCATGGGTTCAAATCCCGGGATTCGAACTCATGACCTCTGACTCCCAAGCCCGGGCCACGCTGGGGGACTAGCTCAGCAGTCAGTTTGTCTTTGCGTCCTGGAGGCACTTGCCAGAGGAGAAAGGGTCAATCCAAACTGCACGTCACGTTATCTAAGTGTGTTTACACTCAGTTACACTAGCAGGCATGATCTCCCTCTGGCTTTTGGAAAGAACCTGATGACAGACTTAATATTCTGGATAATCCCTGAGCATATACCATGAGCCCTGCACTGCGTTAAGCCCTTGGGATAGGCACACGATACGCAGATGGGACATATCCCCGTCCCACGTGAGGTTCACATTCTAAGGAGGAGGGTGTAAGCTCGTTATAAGCAGAGAATGTGTCAGTTAATTCTGTTAAACTGTACTCTCCCAAACACGTAGTACAGTGCTCTGCGCTTAGTAAGCGCTCAAATCATTAATTGACTGACTGAAGAGGGAGAAATGGTGTGGAATCCCCAATTTACAGATCATCGCTGTACTAAGATCTGGGGTAGATACAAGATAATCGATTAGCCACTAATTTAAGTTCCATTCTGAGGGGAATTACGTTAGGGGTATCTGGGGTGAGTTTCTAAGTGGGATTAGCAAGGTGCCCAGTGGAATGACCACTGGGAGTCAGAGGACCTGGGTTCTAATCCCGGCCCCGCAGTTGTCTGCTGGGTGACTTTGGGGAAGTCTTTTAACTTCTCTGTGCCTCAGTTTCCTCAGCTGTAAAATGGGCATTCAATACCTGTCCTCCCTCTCACTTGAATGGTGAGCTCCAAGTGGAATAGGAGCCGTGTCCGTCCTAATTAACTTGTACCAATCCCAGTTCTTAGAACAGTGTTTGACAGAGAGTAAAGGCTTTACAAATACCAGAAAAGCGAGCAGAAGCGGCCAACGTCAAATCGGGGAGAGTGTTGCAGAAACCAGGCTTGACAAAGCAGAACCAGAGCGGGACAGAGCCTCTGGGGTGATTGTCAACCTCCGCACTGGGCTTCCTTTGAACTCGTCATGGCGAGTGACACGCGCGGAGTGTTGGATTCCCTCAGATTACCGCCTGTCACATCGTATGATGCCCCGCGTCCCGACAGCTTATGATGCGATGTGACACGGGCACCACGTCTGGATTCACGCTGGAAGAATTCTTCGGACCGGAAAGGATGAAAGATGGGACCGCCCATCCGAATGATCTTGATGTCTCCCTCCCTCAGTCATTCGATCCATGGACTTTATTAAGCACTTACTGCGGGCAGAATACTACACTAAGCGCTTGGGAGAATACAACAGACTTGTAGACACATTTCCTGCCCACAAGGAGCTTACAGTCTAGAAGGGGAGACAGACATGAAAATAAAATGAATGAAAATTCAATTTCAATCAATTGAATGAATTAAATTAAAAACAACATCACCTTCCTTCTCTCTTCCACTGTTACGCTTGTCTTCGGGGACTTAAGTACCCACGCAAATGTTCTCGCTTCCTCTACCAAATTCTGCCAACCTCCAGCTGCATCCATCTCACCCATTCGACAGCTTGGTCACAGGCCAGATTTCCATCCCAATAATAACTGTAATTACTGTGGTATTTGCTAAGCATTACTACGGATCAGGCACCGTACTAAGTGCTGCGGGACAAGCAAATTGGGTTGGGAACAGTCCCTGTCCCAAGTGAGGCTCACAGTCTCAATCCCCGTTTTACAGATAGGCACATAGAAGTGAAGTGACTTGCCCAAGGCCACACAGCAGACCAGCGGAGCCGGGATTAAAATGCATGTCTTTCTGACCCTCGGGCCCGTCGTCTATCGCTCTACCCGCACCCACCCCGAAATCCCCCTCTCCGATATCTCTCCCACACACCCTGTCTGCGCAAAACTGACCTGTTCTCCGACAGAGACCACTGATCTCTTGCTCCTCTCTCACTCCATTTAGCCCACACCATCATTCTCCGTTTGGACTCCTCACCCGACCTCTCCTCTCTTGATGCACCCTCGACCCCATCCTCTGCTGAAATCAACTCCCCTTTCACCCCCGTCCCTCCATCCACCCCTCCCCACCAACCTCCAGCCCTGGATCACCTCCACGGTTCACTTCCTCCACTCCTGTGCTCGTGCCACGGAGTGAAACGGGGACGCGGTGACCCCTGTGCCCCTCGCCACTGCCATCCTCTCTCTTCCCGGCCACACCTAATGATTCTCCACTCTTCTGGGCCTCGGCGTGGCCCAGGAGCAGGCGGAAAGCTTCCCAGAGAGACCAGGCTTTCTCTGAGCCTTCTCCAGAGCCCAGCAAGGTGGGCTAATCCCAGAAAGGATGGTGGCCACTCCAGCAGTGGGGGGAGTTTATGCCAGGAGGGCGAGGGTGTTTCCCCCTCTAGACTCCTTGTGGGCAGGGAATGTGTTTGTGTTACAGTGTACTCTCCCGAGCGCTTAGTACCGTGCTCTGCACACAGAGAGCACTCGGTAAATATAATTCAATGAAGGAACGGATGAGGGTGGGAGGAGAGGGGGCAGGGCAGTCTCGGCAGCGGCAGGAGCCCTAACCCCGGCCACCTTGACTCGGAAGTACTTCCTGACCCCAAAGGCCTGTACCAATCCTTTGGCAAGAATATAATGTTGGCATTTTTTAAGCGCTTACTATGTGCAGAGCACTGTTCTGAGCGCTGGCGGAGATACGGGGTCATCAGGTCGTCCCACGTGAGGCTCACGGTTAATCCCCACTTTACAGATGAGGTAACCGAGGCACAGAGAAGGGAAGCGACTCGCCCACAGTCACACGGCTGACGAGCGGCAGAGCCGGGAGTCGAACTCACGACCTCTGACTCCGAAACCCAGGCTCTTTCCACCGAGCCACGCTGCTTCCCCTGTATGGATAAGGAGAGGTGAGACCAGGAGGAACCAGCAGGCAGAGAGACATGAGATCCTACGAGCAAGGCAGCAAGGAGGAGGAAGGAATTCTCTCCGTGTTTGGAGTTTCTCTTGTCGGTTCCATGCCAGGCCTGGGACCCTTAGGTCCCAGTGGAGATAGAGGAAGTGTGGGATACCAGAAAACCCTGCGGTCGGGGAAAACAGCCGCCTCATCTTGACTCCAGTTCTGGTCCTGCCCATCGTCTAAGAGATGGGAAGACCAGGTATCTTACCTCCGTTTTATAATTGAGGGAGTTAAAGCACAGAGAGGTTAATTCGTTCATTCAATTGTATTTATCGAGCACTTGTGTCCGGAGCACTGAACTAAGAGCATGGGAGAATACGGCAATTAAACGGTCACATTCTCTTCCCACAGTGACCTTACGGTCTAGAAGGGGAGAGACGGACATTAATACAAATAAATAAATGACAGATATGTACTTCAGTGCTGTGGAGCTGGGAGCGGGGGAAGAACAAAGGGAGCAAGCTAGGGTGACACAGAAGGGAGTGGGAGAAGACGATGGGGGGGGGGGTTAGTCAGAGAAGGCCTCTTGGAAGCGATGAGCCTTCAAGTAAGGCTTTGAAGCGGGGGAGATTAATTGTCTGTCGGATTTGAGGAGGAAAGGGGTTCTCGGCCAGAGGCGGGAGATAATAATAATAATAATAATAATGTTGGCGTTTGTTAAGCGCTTACTATGTGCCGAGCTCTGTTCTAAGCGCTGGGGTAGACACAGGGGAACCAGGCTGCCCCACGTGGGGCTCACAGTCTTCATCCCCATTTTACAGATGAGGTAACCGAGGCACCGAGAAGCGAAGTGACTCGCCCACGGTCACACAGCCGACAAGGGGCAGAGCCGGTATTCGAACCCATGACCTCTGACTCCAAAGCCCGCGCTCTTTCCACTGAGCCACGCTAGGGGAGATGGGCGAGGGGTCGGCAGCAAGACAGACGAGATCAAGGTACGGTGAGAAGGGGTTCTGTGACCTGCCCAAAGACGCACTGCAGGCCAGGGGCAAAGCTTCAACTGGAATGTTAATCTCTCAACTCAAAATACCTAGCTCTCTGTTATTTTTTAAACCCTTACGACGTGCCAGGTGCTAAGTGCTGGGGTAGATGCAGGCTAAACAGACTGTCCACAGTTCCCCATGTGGATGCACACGGGGCTCACAGTTTTAATCCCTATTTTACGGATACCTGAGGCACGGAGAAGTGAAACGACCCGCCCAAGTTCACACAGCAGAAAAGTGGTAGAGCGGGGATTAGACTACTAGTCTCGCTGACTCCCAGACCTGTGCTTTATCTAGTAGGCCATGCTGCTTCTCTAAAAGGTTTCTGAATCCCGAATGAAATTCTGAAAGGTCAGAGCTCTTCCCACTGGGGTTTTCTTGCGGTTCCACGCTCTTTCCCCTTGTCTTTTTGCCCCAGATCCTGGACCGGCTAACCTCTTTACAAAGAATAAACAGAGAGAATCCAAGGTGCGCTCTATATTCCATACATCCCAGCCCAAGGTCTTTCGATCAATCAAGCGATCGATGGTATGTGTTCCTCATATCCCTCTTTCAATCAATCAATCAATCAATCATCCTTAGTCCACAAATCCCAACTCTACCTCTTTCAAATCAACCGATCAAGCGATCGATCGTATTCGTTCCACATAGCCCATCCTGATCTCTTTCACCCAATCAATCATATTTATTCTACACATCCCAGCCCCAACGTTTTGAATCATTCCATCGCATTTATTCCGCACATGCCAGCCCCAGCCTGATCCCTTTCAATTAATCGATCAGTGGTATTTTTTGAGCAATTACTGGGTGCTGAGCACTGGGCTAAGTGCTTGGGAGTACCGTATAGCAGAGTTGGTAGATACTCTCCCCGTCCACAGCTAATTTACAGTGCTCTCAGAGAGGGGACAGAGAAGTTGCCTGGATTCCATCTTCTCGCCGGTTCTCAGGACTCACTTGGAGAAGATCACGGGGCACTGTGCAGAGCAACGGAAGCGGCAGGAGAGATCCCACCCATCCTGAGAAGAGAAGCAGTGTGGCCTAGTGGAAAGATCATAGTCCTGGGAGTCAAAAGGACTTGGCTTCTAATCCCAGCTCCATCCCTTGGGCAAGCTATTTCACTTTTCTGTACCTCAGTTGTCTCATCTGTAAAATGGGGATAAGAGCGTGAGCCCCATCTTGGACAGGGGCCGTGCCTAACAATTAATTTGGATCTATCCCAGCGCTTAGAACAGCGTTAGGTGCATGGTAAGCACTTAACAAGTACCGTAATTATTATTAGGCAAACCGATGCTCTTAAGCCACTCGTGGCTAGGAATCATGTCTACTCTCTGTTCTACTGTACTCTCCCAAGCGCTTAGTATAGTGATCTGCACCCAGTTAGCGCAGGAGAAATACCGTTGATTGATTAAAGCGTCCTCTAGCTGAAGCACGCCGGCCTCTTTTCCCAAAATAAAAAAAAATAAGTCCCCATTAGTTTCACCGGTGCTTCCCCTCTAGACTGTAAGCTCGCTGTGGGCAGGGTACACGTCTACCAACTCCGCTGTATTGTCGTCCCCTCCCGAGCTTTTAGTACGGTGCTCCGCACAGCACTCAATAAGTTCCACTGATTGACTGATTACGATGTGCCCTAGGTGTCCCAAAATTAGCTCCCCACCATTTTCACCACTGCTTCCCCTCTCTACTGTAAGCTCACTGTGGGCAGGGAACATGTCTACCAACCCTGCTGCATTGTCATCCTCTCCCAAGTGCTTGGTACAGTGCTTTGCACACAGTAAGCTCTCAATAAATACCACTGTCTGAATGTCTGTTAGTCCTAATGAGGGCCAGGAAAGAGCCAGGAAAGCAAAGGGTGACCAGACACCCCGTTTTTGATGGAAGATTTCGAGATTGGCGTCGCTGGGAGTGATGCCATATAGATGGGGCGCATTTATTAAAAATAGTAACGATGATAATAACGGTATTTAAGTGTGCCAGGCACTGTTCTAAACACTGAGAAGCATGAGAAGCAGCACGGCTCAGTGGAAGAGCCCGGACTTGGGAGTCAGAGGTCGTGGGTTTTAATCCCGACCCCGCCATTTGTCAGCTCGGTGATTTCGGGCAAGTCACTTCACTTCCCTGGGCCTCAGTTACCTCATCTGTAAAATGGGGATGAGACTGTGAGCCCCACGTGGGACAGGGACTGTGTCCACCCCCATCTGCTTGTATCCACCCCAGCGCTTAGTACAGTGCCTGGCACACAGTTAAGCGCTTAACAAATGCCATAATTATTATAAACACTGGGGTAGATTCAGGTTGAGCAGGTTGGATGCAGTCTCTGTCCCATATGGGGCTCACACTCTTGATCCCCGTTTCACAGATGAAGGAACTGAGGCACATAGAAGTCAAATGACTTGCCCAAGGTCACACAGCAGACACAAGTGGCGGGACTGGGATTAGAACCCAGGTCCTTCAGACTCCTAGGCCCGTGCTCTATTCACCCGGCCAAGCTCTCCGCTCTCTGCTTCCACCCAAGACTCCCATCTCAGTTCCCTCATCTGTAAAATGGGGATTAAGACCGTGAGCCTCACGTGGGACAACCTGATGACCCCGTATCTCCCCCAGCGCTTAGAACGGTGCTCTGCCCATAGTAAGTGCTTACCAAATGTCAACATTATTATTATCTCCTGGACTACTGGATGGGCTTTATCTCTCCAATCCCATATGGCCCTTCAGAAATATCCAAGTGGCCACATACAGCCCCTGTCCTTTTTCGACCTATCCTGTGGTCAGGCAGGGATCAAGATGACCTCCCGGGGAGGAATGTTTGGAGAGTCTCATTAGGCTGAGGAATAAGGTGGGAAAAAAAGCAAAAAAAGTTTACAGCGGATCTGGGCTTTTATGAATTCCCGAGTCAGGATTTTTCAAAGAATAAGAAATTCTGGAAAACAGAGAGATGGGAGGGGGATGCAGGAGGGGGGTGGAGAGGGGCAAGGGCTCTGGGAACACTCTTAGAGATGGGGGGCCAGATTCATTGTTTACAGGTTGATTGGGGTAATTACTTCTTTCTGAGGTTATCAGCATGTTCAATCCAAAAGCTAATTTGTGCATTATTGCTTTGCTGGGTTTTAAGCCCTCTTCTCATTACAGGCATTGATCTTGATTAAAATCTGTTCTCCAAATGTTTGGTCCCATTGACAGGAAGTGATCCCTAGATCCCCCGAGACCTGCTCGAGGGAAAGACCTCTTCATTCCAGCTAATTGGGAGGATGTGGATGCTGGATGCAAAGAGCCGGAGATGAATGTTTCGAAAGCCCAAGGAGGTCATCGTCGATAAACCCGAGGTGAAAGAAAGTGCACCGTGTCCTGACGGAAAGCCAGACCTGCTGCTCCCGGCCCCTTTATCTGGTGGTGGGGTCTCTGATTCCTTCCAGCTGAACCGGCCTAAAGTAAAATCAACAGCAATGGAGGATGACACCAGAAAGCTGCCTTATTATCTGGAACCTGCCCAACAGTAGAACTAACCCATTCCATCCTTTTTTTTTCCCCCCAGGGTATTTGTTAAGCACATACTACGTTATTGGGTTGTACTGGACTCTCTCCCACACCACTTCTACCCAGCACGGGTGAGTTCTGATGCGTAGCGGATGGCCTTCCACTCGCTAGCCACTGCCCAAGCTAGGAATGGAATGGGTAGTCCTCTGCGTGACTCTCCCTCGCTTAATCAAGGCTAGAAAAGTACTGAAAAGTACTGAGTAGGGCCTGTTGATTACTGGAAGATTAAGATGGGCAAAATACACACAGACTAGTCTTTGTCCAAGAGCAAAATATGCGATGGATTTTTATTATAAGCACAAATGGTGGTCTTTTAAACCTTCTGTCCCCAGTGCTTCCACAAATTAAGTTTTTCTCCATCATAAAGAGGACCCACCAGGGCCTGGAACCTAGTTTTCCTGGTGTTTAGTGACAGACACATTTCAGGTGGGGCATCTTTCCCTCCTACCCTGATTTAAAAAAAAAAAAAAATGCATTAACTGCAGGTCTTCCATATTGGAGAAGGCACATCCTGCAAGATAGCAAAATTCCCTTCCCTGCACAGGCCTGTCCCTTGTATTTGGCTGATGGTACAATTATTCATTCAATAGTATTTATTGAGCGCTTACTATGTGCAGAGCACTGTACCAAGCGCTTGGAATGTACAATTGGGCAACAGATAGAGATAATCCCCGCCCATTGACGGGTTTACAGTGTCATCGGTGGAGACAGACAAAAACAATAGCAATAATTACCCACTGGGGACCCCCCGGACAGCAGAAATAATGCTCTCTTGATCCCCTTCGATAGTATCCTGTTGCCGCCACTTCTATCGGAGGGGCCCAAATTCCCCAGTTTGCCTCCGGTTTCCTGCCCTAGCTTCTGGTCCTGGACTCACCAGCCCCTGGAAGGCAGGGAGGAAGAGGGTCGGCAGGTGTGGCAGACAGAGGGATGCGGGGAGGGTTGAAGGTTACCGAAGACTGAAAACAACCCAGAAATCTACAGCTCTCATTAGTTTCCCTGCCAGCAGTCTCAAGTATTTTTTATAACGGTATTCATTAAATGCTTACTACGTGCTAGGCTAGGGGTAGATACAAGGTAATCAGGTTCGACACAGTCCATGTCCCACATGGGGCTCACAGTCTTAATCCCCATTTCACCGATGAGGTGACTGAGTCCCAGAGAAGTGACTTTCCCCAGGTCCCAGAGCAGACGAGCGGCAGAGCTGGGATTAGAACCCAAGTCCTTCAAACTCTCGGGCCCGCGCCCTATCCCCTAGGCAATGCTACTTGACAGTTGAACTGACCTCTGGGCTTGCCAGCGGCAGAATGGAGGAAGAAGGCTCCCAGGTCCTGGAAATGGATCATCTGATTAGAGCACCCTGGCAGGTTAAACCGGCTAATGAAAATGGGATTTGCACGTGGGACCACCTGTCTTGATTAAAGCTGAAATCAGGGAGGAAAGCAGTGAGCTGGTCCCCCGGCAAGCCGGCATGAATAGTGATTGAAGGTCAACCTGGGCTCTCCGCAGAACCGGTGCCTGGTCCGCCGTGCTTTCCTCTGGAAAGAGGATTTGACTGGCATCACGCTTGCGGACGAAAATCATCCCACTTGAAGAAGCAGGGAGGGCAGGGAGGATTAGGCCAATCAATCGATCAGTGGCATTCACTGAGTGCTGACTGTGGGCAGAGCACTGTATTGAGTGCCCCCATGCAGCTAGGGATGAATATCAGACAGCTTTCTAGTCCAGCAAACCACTCCTCAGATCTCTCGTTCTCCCTTCCCAAAGCACCGGAAGGCACTGAGTTATTCATCCGTTGGAAACACCCCTACCAGTAGCCCTGAAGTTATTTCTGTTTAACATGATTTTATTAGGGGAGTGTGTAGGCTGTGTAATTGGGCCTAAGGATTATTTGCCAGTTTTCGAAAGATTTATTTAATGACGCGGCCCCTCTAGATATCCGTTAGAAACAAGGCCTTACACGGGAAAGGATTTAGCAGTGACTTCTTTATCAAAGCCCTTATTAGCCACAACCGCGGAAAGAGTATTGCATGCTTATGCCACACAATTCATCTGCAGGTCTAAGGACCTTGAATCTGTCTTTTAGAAGAATGGGATTCTGGCCTCCGGATTCTACTTTCAGGACGCTAGCTATCAAGCCGACAGTTTTGAACTTCCCCCCGGCGAGGGCTCCGTACACAGTAAGGGCTCAATAGATACCGCTGACTGATTTAACTGGTGGATGACAAAATCCCAGCCCGAACCTTTGGCACGTTGTCAGTCAGGGAAGCAGAGATCACCCTTATGAGGAGATCTAATCAATCGATCGATCTGTGATGTTTATTTTGGGCTTAATGTCTAAAGAGCATCTGGGAGAGTAAAGTACAATAGCACTGGTAAATAATAATAATAAATAATTATGGTATTTCTTAAGCCAGACGCTGTACTAAGCGCTGCGGTGGGTCCGAGCAAATTGGGTGGGACACAGTACCTGTCCAACGTAGAACGCGCCGTCTAAATGCTCATCTTACAGCTGAGGCAACTGAGGCACAGAAAAGTGAAGTGACTCGCTCGAGATCACACAGCAGATGAGTGGCAGAGCCGGGATTAGAACCCATGACCTTCCGTCTCCCAGGCCCTGTCCACTACGCCACACCGTTTCCCACGGTACGATAGATACTATGCTTGTCCTCAGAGTACTTAGGTTCCGGTGGGGGAGACCGACATGAATATCAATTACAGATAAAGGAAGAAAGAGAGCATAGGCTATGTACTTAAGGGCTGTCGGGCTGCGATGGGGCGAATATCATAGCGCTTAAGTGATACAAACCCACTTGCGTGGTGATGCAGAAGGGGGATCGAATAGTCAGGTAAGGCTTCCCGGAGGAGATAGGATTTTAGCTTTGAAGACGGGCGGATGAAGACTGAGGGAGTTCCAGGCAAGAGGGAGGGATGTGAGCACGGAGTAGACAGAGAGAGAGAGAGGGGTTCAAGGTTCGGTAAGTAGCTTCAAATTAGAAGAGCAGAATGCACAAGCAGGAGAGACAAATATAAATCATAATAATAATAATGTTGGTATTTAAGCGCTTACTATGTGCAGAGCACTGTTCTAAGCGCTGGGGTAGGTACAGGGTCATCAGGTTGCCCCCCGTGGGGCTCACAGTTAATCCCCATTTCACAGATGAGGTAACTGAGGGCCAGAGAAGTGAAGTGACTCGCCCCCAGTCACACAGCTGACAGGTGGCCGAGCCGGATTTCGAACCCCTGCCCTCTGACTCCCCAGCCCGGGCTCTTTCCACTGAGCCACGCTGCTTCTCTTGAATAATACTATGTGTTAAGCAGTCACCATGTGCCACGCGCTTTACTAAGCAGTGGGGAAGTTGGAAATCAATCAGTGGGGCCCAGCCAGATGGGGCTCACAGTCTACGTAGGAGGGAAAACAGGTAGATATTGAATCCCCATTTTCAGATGAGGAAACTGAGGCACAGAGAAGCTAAAATGACTTACCCAAGGTCACACGGCAGGCGGATGGCAAGAGCAAGAATTAGAACCGAGGTTCTCGGGCTCCCGGCGTCTCGCTCTTTCAACTAGGCCTCACTGCGTCTCCAAAGTTACGGAGTCGGTCCTCCTCAGAATCCTCAGAGTTACACGTCCCGCTCACCAGAGCAAAGATAATCCAGGGGACTGGAGTCTGGTTCAGCTGGCCCTCTCCTCTCCATGATCAGGCCTCTCCGTACCTGAACAGCAAATTTATTTAAAGATAATAAAAAAGGAATAGAAGGACAAATTGGAAAGGCAGCCCAATTTGCTTGAGGGCCCAGTCATTTCGTTTGCTCAGGATTAGTATTAACATTTCCATTTTGATCGCCTCCGGATCGGCATTCCAAAATCAGGGACCCCCGCCTCCCTTTCATTGCCTGTGACTTCTCGCAAGAGGATTGCCAGGAAGATCTGGGGCATGCGGAGCAGCCAATTCCTACCTCTCCCTTCTCTTGTCTGAGTAGAATTCAGGGAGAAGAAGGAAAAAAAAAAAAAAAAGAGGATGGGAGCATTAAAAAAAAAAAATTTGAAGATCGAAAAAGATAAGTTTTCGGGCGTTCTTCATTTGCCTTGTCAATGTGCCCGCTTATTGTCCTGTGAATTGCAATTAGCAACAACAGCCGTGCTAATGGACATTACTTGCTTGTCTCTGGGGGTCCTATTATTTATTAGGGCATTCGGTGAGCGCTTACTGTGTGCCAAGCACTGCTCTGAGCACCAGAGGAGATACAAGAAACTCAGATGGGTCCCAGTCCCCGTCCCACACGGGGCTCACGGTCTATTGCAGTGTAGGCCCGGGGCGGTGATCCTGTCCCTAGATTCAGCGTCCTACGTAGGGCAGAGGCCGTGCCTGCGGCGACTATCATAGTGGATGGAGCATGACCCTGGGAGTCGGCAGGTCATGGGTTCTAGTCCCCGTTCCACCGCTTGTCTGCTGTGACCTTGGGCAAGTCACTTCTCTTCAACGGGCCTCAGTTGTCTCATCCGGAAAAGGGAGATCGAGACGGTGAGCCCCACGTGGAAAAGGGACTGTGTCCAACCTGATTCGCTTGCAGCCGCCCCGGGATTTAAAACGGTGCTTGACTGATTGTAGGTGCTTAACAAATACCACAGTTACTATGGTCACTATCATTACGGTCTACCCCGGCGTTTAGCACAGGGCTTCACCCACCGTAAGCGCTCCATAAACACCATTCCAGCTCTGGCCAGGATATGACGAATCGGAGCGGTCGGCCGGCTCGGATCCGCCCGCATCAGTTAACCGCATCTAGGCCCTGACCTCTTCCCTTTTCGGGGGGATTGGGATGAGGTTTGGTGGGAGTGTCCCAGACCAGGTCGCCATTGGCAGACGCTGATCTCCTGTCGGTGAGGAGGCTATTAGCCATCACTAATGGAGCTATTAGTATTTCAACCTTGGGTTCACCCGGGGCGGTTCCCTGGAAGCCAAGGCATTTGGGGGCGGGGGAAGAGTTGGAGAGGAGGGGGGTGATTTTCCCACCACCTCTCCCTGTAGGGCTGGGAGTTCTCTCCCCCCGTTCTCTGAATGGCATTTAAGCGTTTACGATGTGTCCAACGCTGTCCTAAGCACGGAGGTAATGATATTAATAATTATCATGATGACGATGATGGTGGTATTTGTTAAGCGCTTACTATGTGTCAACACTGTACTGAGTGCTAGGCTAGATACGAGATCAACAGGTTGGCCACAGATCCTGTCCCACAGGGGGCTCGCAGTCTTAATCCCCATTTTACAGAGGAGGGAACTGAGGCACGGAGGACAGAAGTTGACTTGCCCGAGGTCACACAGCAGGCAAGTGGCAGAGCCAGGATTCAAACCCAGGTTAGCTACGAATTAATTAGGTTGAGTACAGTCTAAGTGGGAGGGAGGACCAGCATCCCCATTTTACAGTTGAGGTCACTGAGGCCCCAAGTTCTAATCCAGGCTCTGCCACCTGCCCGCTGGGTGACCTTGGGCAAATTACTCAACTTCTCCGTACCTCAGTTTTCTCGACTATACAGTCCTTCAAGACTGTAAGCTTACTGAGGGCAGGGAACGTGTCTACCAACTCTATTATATTGGACCCTCCCAAGAGCTTAGGAAAGTAGTCGACACACAGTAAATAATAATGTTGGTATCTGTTAAGCGCTTACTACGGGCAGAGCACTGTTCCAAGCGCTGGGGTAGATACCGGGTCATCAGGTCGTCCCACGGGAGGCTCACAGTTCATCCCCATTTTCCAGCTGAGGTAACTGAGGCCCAGAGAAGTGAAGTGACTTGCCCACGGTCACACAGCTGACTAGTGGCAGAGCTGGGATTCGAACCCATGACCTCTGACTCCCAAGCCCGGGCTCTTTCCACTGAGCCACGCCGCTTTAAATACAATTGATTGTTTAAAATAGGGATTGACGTCCTGTTCTCCCGCCTAATAATCATAATGTTGGTATTCGTTGAGCGCTCACTATGTGCCGAGCACTGTTCTAAGCGCTGGGGGAGATACAGGGTCATCAGGTCGTCCCACGGGAGGCTCACGGTTCATCCCCATTTTCCAGATGAGGGAACTGAGGCACAGAGAAGTCAAGTGACTCGCCCACAGTCCCACAGCGGACAAGTGGCAGAGCCAGGATTCGCACTCATGACCTCTGACTTTCCACTAAGCCATGCTGCTTCTCTGCCTAATAAGAGTGTGAGCCCAATGCGAGACAGGGACTGCGGCCAACCCGACGACCTTGTACCTACCCTAGCACTCAGTACAGTGCGTGACACATAGTAAGCGCTTAACAAATACCAGAATTATTTTTATCCTTATTGTTATCAATGGCAGGTCTTAGGTCCCTCCTCTTGAGACGGGCCTGGGAGTCAGAAGGACCTGGGTTCTAATTCCGGCTCCCGCACTTGTCTGCGAGGTGACCTTGGGCAAGTCACATAGACGACAAGTCACATAGTCACGAGAAGCAGCGTGGCTCAGTGGAAAGAGCCCGGGCTTCGGAGTCAGAGGTCATGGGTTCGAATCCCGGCTCGGCCGCTCGACGGCCGTGGGTGACTTTGGGCAAGTCACTTAACTTCTCGATGCCTCAGTTCCCTCATCTGGAAAATGGGGATTAAGACCGTGAGCCCCACGTGGGACAACCTGATTCCCCCGTGTCTACGCCAGCGCTCAGAACAGTGCCCGGCATATAGTAAGCGCTTAACAAACACCGACGTTATTAAGTCATTTAATTTCTTGGTGCCTCAGTTACCTCATCTGTGAAATGGGGATTGAGACTGTGAGCTCCATATGGGACCTGGACTGCGCCCAACATAAATTGCTTGTAATAATAATAATAATAATAATAATGCTGGTATTTGTTAAGCGCCTACTATGTGCAGAGCACCGTTCTAAGCGCCGGGGGAGCTACAGGGTCGTCAGGTCTTCCTACGTGAGGCTCACAGTTAATCCCCATTTTACAGACGAGGGAACGGAGGCACAGAGAAGTTAAGTGACTCGCCCACAGTCACCCAGCTGCCAAATGGCAGAGCCGGGAGTCGAACCCACGACCTCTGACTGCGAAGCCCGGGCTCGTTCCACTGAGCCGCGCTGCTTCTCGATGCCGCTTCTCATAATAATAATAATGTCGTCTCCACCCCAGCATTTAGAACAGCGCTTGGCACATAGTGAGTGCTTAACAAATACCACAGTTGTTATTATTATTATTGGGTGAGCTTTTCCCGAGTTGGTTTATCAGATGGCAGAGAGCAGCGCCTCACTTCACCGCAGGAGAGACCCCGAGGTCCGGCGGCTGGCTTGGGTCCCCGCTTTCCGGAATTCTGGGATTCAGGCCTTCCCACATCATTTCCAATCCCCCGAGCCGGGCCATCCTTCTCTATTAAGTTTGTATCGATCTTCCCCTCTACCGAAAAGGTTGCTTTGCCGGTGTGTATCAGGCTTGGCTGCGTCCTGAACCTCTGCGAAAATATTATTCCAGTCCCACGGCGGCCTGCCGATCCCTGGCTGCGTGGAACGCTTCCCAGTTAGACCGGAATCACGGGGGAACCTCTCCGCTCCCGTGACAGAGGGGAAATGTGGTTCAGCGGAAAGAGCCCGGGCCTGGGACTCGGGAGACCCGGGTTCTAATTCCGGCTCCCTCACTTTCATTCCTTCAAGATTATTTCTTGAGCACTTACTGCGCGCGAAGCCCTGTACTGGATACTTGGAAGAGCACGCTAGAACAATAAGGAAGCACATCCCCTGCCACCTACGAGCTTACACTGCCCTCTGTGTGACCTTGAGCCTGGAGCCATTGAGCCAGAGAAGCAGCGTGGCTCAGTGGAGAGAGCCCGGGCTTTGGAATCCGAGGTCAAGGGTTCGAATCCCGCTCGGCCGCTTGCCGGCCGTGTGACTGTGGGCAAGTCACTTCACTTCTCGGTGCCTCAGTTCCCTCGTCTGTAAAACGGGGATGAAGACCGTGAGCCCCACGTGGGACAACCTCATTCCCCGGTGTCGACCCCAGCGCTTAGGACAGTGCTCGGCACATAGTGAGCGCTTAACGGATGCCACCGTTATTACCATTATTATATACTCCAGCCCACCGCTCTCCCCACCTTCAAATCCTTATTAAGGTCCCGTCTCCTCCAAGAGGCCTTCCCTGATTTAGCCTTCTTTTCCTCACCTCCCTCCCTCTTCCGAATCACCTTCGCACTTGTTTCCGTCTCTTAGATGCATTTGACGTTCACCCCTCGGCCCCACGGCGCTTCCATACGGATCGATAAATCATTTATTTATCTCGACGTCTGTCTCCCCCTCCAGGCTGTCGGCTCGCCGTGGGAAGGGGAAGCGTCTGCCTACTCTGAAATAATAATAACAATAATGTTGGTATTTGTTAAGCGCTTACTATGTGCCGAGCACCGTTCTAAGCGCCGGGGGAGATACGGGGGTCATCGGATCGTCCCGCGTGAGGCTCACAGTTAATCCCCGTTTTCCAGATGAGGGAACCGAGGCACAGAGAAGTGCAGCGACTCGCCCACGGTCACACGGCTGACGAGCGGCAGAGCCGGGAGTCGAACCCATGACCTCTGACTCCGAAGCCCGGGCTCTTTCCACCGAGCCACGCTGCTTCCCCAACTCTATGGTACCGTTCTCTCCCAAGCGCTTAGTGCGGTGCCCTGCCCGTAGTAAGAGCTCAGTAAATACCATTGATCGACTGACCGAGAGATGGATCACCACGCCTTCTGTGATGAAATGTCGTTTCCCAGGGAAGACAGAACTAAGGACAGTCCGGTGAGTAAAGGTACACCTCCGGGAGTCAGAAGGACCTGGATTCTAATTCCGGCTCCGCCACCTGTCTGCGGGGTGACCTTGGGCAAGTCACTTCATTTCTCTGTAAAATGGGGATTAAGACTGTGAGCCCCACGTGGGACACGGACTGTGTCCAACCAGATTACTTTGTATCTACCCCAGCGCTACGTGTCTGGCACATAGTAAGCGCTTAACGGATGCCAAAAAAAAAAAAACCAACTGAGAGAGATGGCAGGAGGAGGGGTGACTGTTCTGTTGCACCCTGCGAGGGGACAAAGATCCGAGAATTTTCAAGAAAAGAGACTTCTTCGCCCTGCCTGGAGCACTGCCGGAGTTTCAGAAATCAGAGAGGCTGACCCTCCCACCCCCCCCTCCACCAGTGAGGTCAGCTGGGTCAGCGGGCGAGGGGGTCGGAACCGTGGGGCAGAGGACGAGGGCTCTGCGGAAATCAGGTCAGGGCGATTGGCTCCTGTTTCTCGCTGAGTCTGCAAACACCTTGAGAGGAAACTGTGGGCTGTGTTGGGAGGAAGAGAGCAGGAGGGGCACAAGAAGTCTTAGGGACCCCCGTGTCGGAGGAGGGGGCTGTCGGATTCGTTCAAAGGCATTAGGAAGTCAGAACTCCGCACGAAGCTGGGATTGTCTATGAGCTTTAGAGAGCTGGCCGAAGTCTCTCACTTTTCTGCCATCTGTAAACACCGCAGCTCCGTGACTTTCGACGTGTTCTGTTTTTCTCTGGCTTATTTTCGCCACCATCGAGAAATTCATCTGGTCCGTCCGCAGCGAGGCACGGTCAGACGATCTGATTCCCTCCCAGACATCAGTCAATCCTGCCCTGCGGGAGGAAAGTCTTCCCACAAACTAATTAACTGCGGACGGAGGGGATTCTCCCCGGCGAACTTAGCTCTTTGTTCATTCGTTCATTGGATGGTAGTTATTGAGTGTCTACTGTGAGCCAAGCACTGGGGAAGTCTTGGGGAACAATATGATGAGGGATCAATGAGACCCGTTCCCTGGCCATCAAGGGACATAAAAGTGTGAAGCTGGGGTGGGGTGGGGAGGGGGTGGCTGGGGTGAGCTAGCAATACCAAATGAGGCAAAACACCGACTTGGAGTGCCATGGGAGATTGGCATCTGCTCAACTGTTTAAAATCACGTCGTCTAAAGACTTGGCCTGGACGGGGTGAGCTTGATTGTTCCGGGGATTTCGTCGCTTAGAAAATCGGATGGTGCCTGGAGGGGGGTAACGCTGTCGCCAAGGAAGCCTTAAGAGCGAAAGTACGGCAGGTAAATCACAACTTCTCCGGGCCTCAGTTTCCTCATCTGTAAAACGGGGGATTCGATAACGCTCCCTTCCCTCTTAGACTGTGAGCCCCACGAGGGACAGAGATGGTGTCCAGCCTGATTATCTCGAATTGACCCAGGCGAGGTACAGAGTTTGGCACAAAGGAAGAGATTAACAATTACCGGTATTATTATCACTATTATTATTATTATTCTCACTCTAGGCCTCTGAGGAGCAAGAGCCCTAACAGGAAGAGCCCCCCCCAAGATACAGTCAGAGACCTTGAGGGGATACAAAGCAAAAAGGCTTTCCTCGGCACTCCGGCAGGGCTAGGACAATACAGAGGACTAACAGGAGTCTATCACTCACAAAGCAGTGTGGCCTAGTGGATAAAACACAGGCCTGAGACTCGGAAGGACCGGGGTTCTGATCCTGGCTCCTCCATCTGTCTGCTGTATGACTTTGGGCAAGTTATTTCACTTCTCTGCACCTCAGTGACCTCATCTGTAAAATGGGGATTAAGACCGTGAGTCCCTTGTGGAACAGGGACTGTGCCCAACCCGATTAGCCTGTACCTACCCCGGCCCTTAGTACAGCGCCCGGAACGTTAACAAAAATGGAAAAATAAAAGGAATTGGCCAGTCGGTCGAGCAATGGGATTTAGAGAGTGTTTACTGTGTGCAGAGCACTGCTCTAAACGCTTGGACTGGGGATTAAGACCGAGAGTCCCGTGTGGAATCGGGACTGTGCCCAACCCGATTAGTCTGTACCTACCCCGGCCCTTAGTACAGCGCCTGGATCATAGAAAAACACTAAACGAAAATGTAAAGACGAAAGGAATTGGTCAGTCGGTCGAGCAATGGTATTTATAGAGTATTTACTGTGTGCAGAGCACTGCTCTAAACGCTTGGCATGGGGATAATAGCTGCTCCCACCTGCTCCTGGACCCCTCCATCACCGCCAAGAAAAACGCCATGGCAACTGCCTCTTTCCTCCCACCGGGGAGGGTCCCTGTTTCCAGCATGCTCTCTGTGCGCTAGGACAGGAAAACAAGCTGCTAATAATAATAATAATGTCGGTATTTGTTAAGCGCTTACTCTGTGCCGAGCACTGTTCTAAGCGCTGGGGGAGATACAGGGTCATCAGGTCGTCCCACGGGAGGCTCACGGTTAATCCCCATTTTACAGATGAGGTGACTGAGGCCCAGAGAAGTGAAGTGACTCGCCCACGGTCACCCAGCTGCCAAGCGGCGGAGCCGGCATTCGAACTCATGACCTCTGACTCCCAAGCCCGGGCTCCTTCCACCGAGCCACGCTGCTCCCGTGCACACCTTCAGCGTGAAGCCTCCGCAAATTCCCCGGGGGACTGGTGGCGGGAGGTGAGCCCTGACAGGAAGCAGCGTGGCCTAGTGGAAAGAACCCCGGGCCTGCTGAGTCAGAGGCCTGGATCCTAATCCCGGCTCCACCACTTGCCTGCTCTGTGACCTTGGGCAAGTCCCCTTTACTTCTCTATGCCTCAGTTTCCTCAACTGCAAAATGGGGATTCCATACCTGTTCTCCCTCCTATTTAGACAGTGAGCCCCATGTGGGGCGGAGTATGTCCTACCTGATTAACTTGCATTTACCCCAGTGCTCACAACAGGGCTTGACACATAATAAGTGCTTAAAAATACCATTAAAAATAAACAAAAACTCTGAGACCCAAAAAGCTTAAAATTCTGCTTCTCTCGTCACAGGACCCTACTTCAGAGAGGCCTTCTTCTCCTTTAAGAGTCCTTCCCTAAGCCCTCCTTTCCTTTTTTTTTCCCCCTTTTCCCACTCCCTTCCGTGTCACCCTGACTTGCTCCCTTTATTCATCCCCCACCCCAAGACCCACAGCGTTTATGTACGTATCTGTAATTTATTTATTTATATTCGTGCCTGTCCCCCTCTAGACTGTAAGCTCCTTGTGGGCGGGGAACGTGTCCGTTCATTGTTATATCGTACTCTCCCAAGCGCTTAGCAGAGTGCTTTGCGTGCGGTAAGCGGTCGCTAAATACGACTGAATGAAGTCTTTAATTTTGTTTATTTGTCTGCTTGGTTTTTTCGCCTGTCATCATTTCTGAGGTTGTCTCTCTCCAGCCCCTTCTCCTCACATATACTTTTAGACGCTGAGTGACGGGGACCGTGTGTACTTCCTACGCTGGGTATTCTCTCCCAGTGTTTAGTACAGTGTTCCGCACGTAGTAAGCTCTTTAATAAGTACTATTACTACTATTATTAGGAGAGAACGGCTTCATGGGGGCAGGGTAACAAGTCAGAGACTGTAATTAGGGAGTGGGACTTCAGAGTTGACGTCTGAAATGATGCAGTGTGACTAAACGATTTGATGCCGAATATAGAAAGTCTAGACCCGAAGCTCTGTGTGGGCAGGGAATGTGTCTTCCATCTCTGTCGTGTCGTAACAGTGACGGTATTTGTTAAGCGCTTACAATGTGCAAAGCTCTGTTCTAAGCGCTGGGGGGGGATACGAGGTGATCAGGTCGCCCCACGTGGGGCTCATAGTTTTCCTCCCCATTTGACAGATGAGGCACCGGAAGCATAGAGAAGTGAAGCGACTCGCCCAGAGTCCCACAGCTGACGAGCGGCGGAGCCGGGATTAGAACCCGTGACCTCTGACTCACCCGAGTGCTTAGTACAGCGCCCTGCACACGGTAAGTGCTCAGTAAAGGCGACCCATCGATTGACGCATTTAGCCTGGGTCTGAATTGGTGAGTGGATGAGGGGGAGGGAGGGTAGAGCAGGAGGTCTGAGAAGAGGCGGGTGGCTGGAGAATTATCTGGATGTCTCTTCTTTTTGCGCGATTGCCTCAAGCCAAGCAACTTAATTTTCAAAGAGCCATTTCATGGCAGAACGATTCCAATCGAAACATGTGAGGTAGCATCCGTTCATTCATTCTTTCCTAATTAATTAAATGCGGGAGAAAGCTGGGCTACGTGATCCCCCACAGATAGTTTGGGAGCCACTCCCGAAGCGAATGGGCTCTGATTTTCTGGTTCGGTCAGGACTGCTGCTCGGAGAAGTGGCGAGGGAATGATAATTAAGGGCCGCTGAACTGAGGGAAGTCTAAATCAGCCGACTGTTGTGAGCTCCTGCCCCGGAGAGGAAGGTGCCACCCATTTAAATGAATTTTGGTGTTTGGGTCTTCACTCCTGTTGCCTGAAATAATAATAACAATAATAATAATAATGTTGGTATTTGTTAAGCGCTTACTATGGGCAGAGCACCGTCGTAAGCGCTGGGGGAGATACGGGGTCATCAGGTTGTCCCACGTGAGGCTCACGGTCTTAATCCCCATTTTACACATGAGGGAACTGAGGCACAGAGAAGTCAGATGACTTGCCCACAGTCCCACAGCTGACAAGTGGCAGAGCCGGGATTCGAACCCATGCCCTCTGACTCCCAAGCACTGGTCCTTTCCACTGAGCCACTCTGCTTCACAGAGGCCTTCCCCAGTTAAACCTCATTTCCCCTTCTCCCATTCCCTGCCGCATCCTGCTTGCGCTCGGATTTGCTCCCTTTATTCACCCCTCCCGCATCCACGCGGCACTTGAGAAGCAGCGTGGCTTAGTGGCGAAAGCACCGTCTTGGGAGTCAGGGGTCGTGGGTTCTAATCCCGGCTTCGCCACTTGTCACTTGTGTGACTTTGAATGAGTGACTAAACCTCTCTGTGCCTCAGTGACCTCATCTGTAAAATGGGGATTAAGACTGTGAGCCCCATGTGGGACAACCTGATTACCTTGTATCTACCCCAGTGCTTAGAACAATGCTTGGCACGTAGCAAGTGCTTAACAAATACCATTATTATTATTTCTGCGATTTATTTATCTACATTAACGTCTGTCTTCCCCTCTAGCACCTAAGCGCATTATGGGCAGGGAACGTGTCTACCAATTCTGTTATACTGTACTCTCTCAAGCGTTTAGCTCTGCACACAGTGAGCGCTCAACGCAGAAAATTGATTGATTGATTGATTGATTGATTGACTGAATGGCCAACGGACCAGAGAAAAACCAGTAATGCAGACCTCAGGTTCCAAGATGCCTGGGCAGGAAGAGGCATGGAGGGATAGCGGCTCAGTGGAAAGAGCCCGGGCTTCGGAGTCAGAGGTCATGGGTTCGACTCCCGGCTCTGCCGCTGGTCAGCCGTGTGACTGTGGGCAAGCCGCTTCACTTCTCTGTGCCTCAGTTACCTCATCTGGAAAATGGGGATTAACCGTGAGCCTCACGTGGGACAACCCGATTCCCCTGTATCTCCCCCAGGGCTTAGAACAGCGCTCGGCACGTAGTAAGCGCTCAACAGATACCAACATCATTATTATTCTTAGTGGGTGGGAACGAGTGAGCTCTTTGAGGATCAGGCAACTGTTTGCCTGCTTTGGCTGGCAGCAACTGCAACTGTCCATATTCAGCGCTCAGTCTCCCCATCATCCAGAAGTCAATCAGTCAGCGCCATCATCGTCATCACCAGAGGTGTTTATTGAGCGCTTACTCTGTGCAGAGCACTCTTTTAAGCGCTCTGAGAGAGTATAATACAACGGAGTTGGCGGACGCGTTCCCTGCCTACAGTGAACTTACAGTCAAGGGGGAGAGATGGACATCAACGTTAAAAATAGAATAAAAGTGGCAGACACTTTCCCTGCCCACAGTCGGCTTACAGTCTCGGATGTGGGGGGAGAAACGGACATCAATATGTCGGTAGGCGTGTTCCCTGCTGAGAGACCAAATGGCAGCCGTTATAATAATAACGATTATGGCGTTTGTTAAGTGCTTACTCTATGCCAGGCACTGTGCTAAGCCTTGGGGTGGATACAAGCAAAGCAGTCCCTGTCCCACGTGAGTCCCGCCGTCTCAATCCCCATTTTACAGATGAAGTAACTGAGAAGCGAAGTGACTTGCCCAAGGTCATATGGAGGACAGGTGGCCGATCCGGGGTTGGAACTCATATAATAATAATGTTGGCATTTGTGAAGCGCTTACTATGTGCCGAGCACTGTTCTAAGCGCTGGGGGAGAGACGGGATCACCAGGTTGTCCCATGTGAGGCTCACAGTTTTAATCCCCATTTTACAGATGAGGTCACTGAGGCACAGAGAAGCGAAGTGACTTGCCCACAGTCACACAGCTGGCAAGTGGCAGAGCCGGGATCTGAACCCATGACCTCTGACTCCCAAGCCCGGGCCCTTTCCTCTGAGCCACGCCGCTTCCTAGAAAGCGGGGATCATTTCTTCTAATTCTTTCCCTCCGAAGCGGCCAGTACAGTGTCCCACACACAATAGACTCTCAGCAGCCGCACGGGAAAGCAAAATTGGGAAAGCGAAAGCCAGGAGGGCAGAGGAAGCATTTCAAGGACGTGACTGAACAAAGCCTCAGGCAAAGCCGCATCCCATCTGAAAATTGGGAGTCGGTTACTGAGGACAGACCTGCAAAGTGCACTGCTAACGAGAAAGGAGTAGCTGTCTTTGAGCGGAAACTACATAAGAGGAAAGAAAGACGAGGAGGCAAAAGAGAAAACGGCACCATGGGCTAAAAAATACGAAACGCCGTAACACGACGAGAGACCACCCTTCTGTGTGACTAATGTGGCCGGGACTGGGACTTTTCAGCCACGCCAGCGTGACTCTCTCTGTCAGCGGTATCCTCTTTCAATATGAAGGATAACTATCCCTCAGGATACGCTACTGATCGTGTCCCTCCCGGCCCACTCCGGTTTACCAGGGAAGACCCATTTCCGTCCCCTAAAATCCCTTTTCGTGGACTAACTCTTTGGAATGGGTGATTCGCCTCACCTCGCATAGCCACCCCAAAGTCATCAGGCCATTTTCTTCCCCGGAGGCCCCAGGGATGGGGCGAAGGCAAGATGGAGGGACTATTCTGGAGTAGATGGCTCAGTGCGGATACCGCGTGGCAGCGAAACGCTCTGAGCTCAGAGCTCTCTCTGAACGGTTGGGAGGGAGGGAGGAAGAGGGTGGGAAAAGGGGTGAGAGAGAGGGAGGGAGGGAGGGAGAGATGGGTTTGTGTGTGTGTGAGAGAGAGAGAGATGGGTTTGTGTCTGGGCAAATGTGTGTGAAGGTGGGTTTGGTGGAGATCACAGTGTGAGTCTCCCTGATAAAATGTTTGTGTCAGAATGAAAGGGGCGCATCTGTGCCTAGAGGAGTTGTAGCTTGGTTATGGGTTTGTGTCCAGATGAGTTTTACGGAAGGAGGGTAGAGGAGGGAAGTTGCTTTTTCCATATGCCTACGTCTGCATCTGGATGAGGGGTGTGTGTTGGGGAAAATCTGTGGGCGGCTATGTCTGCTGAGAGAATGCCTGTCTGATTGATTGTGTGTGTGTGTGTGTGTCTCAGAGGGAACAGGGGAGATGTGTGCCCAGAGGAGGTGGGGCATAAATGTGGATCTGTGTCCAGGTGAATTGTGTTGGAGAAAGTTGTATTTATAGGTGTCTCCAGCATGTGGGTATCTAGATGAACCACGTCAGTGCCTGGGTGAAAAATGGAAAGCAGAAAATATTTTTGTTTGTTTGTTTCCGGTTCCACGTTCGGCATTAAAGTTCTCTCCCTCTAACTCTTCCAGGAGAAGTCTTTGTTTGAGTTCCGGAGGGGGATGGTGGTGATAGGAGTCATAAAAATGCAAAGATATATAAATAAACAGAGAATCCGGGCCAACATCTACAGTTCAGAGATGAGACATAGGAGGATTAGAGGCAGATAATGATAAGTCCCACGAATAAGGGGGAAGAGAATGAGGTCTCGCTATTTTCTCTACAGCACGTAGCACAGCGTCAGCACCTAACAGATGGCATTATTATTAGGTAATCTCCATTAAGGATATTAATAAGAATGCCGATGACGGCACAGCAATACTCCTTTTCTTTCTGCAGTTGGAAATCTCCGCAATTGCTCTGCAGTCTTTGCAACTTCTTTGAAACTCACCCTCCCCATCACTTTACTGAGAAGCAACGAGGGCTAGAGGAGAGAATACAGGACTAGAAATCAAGGGGCCTGGATTCTCTCTGTCCTACTGTCCCCTCCCAAGAGCTTAGCACGGTACTCGGCACACTGTAAGTGCTCAATAAATACCATGGATCGACTGACTGACTCCAATTATGCCACTTGTCTGTTGTGTCACCTTGAGGAAGTCGCTTGACTTCTCTGTGTCTCAGTTCCCTCATCTGTAAAATGGGGGTTCAATATCTGCTCTCTTCAGGACGGGAGAGATGCGGGGGGAAGGGTAGAGAGGGGACTCCTCTGTGGCCTAGCGGAGCAGAAGGACCTGGGTTCCAATCCCGGCTCTGCTACTTACCTGCTGTGTGACCTTGGGCAAGCTACTGAACTTCATCGTGCCTCAGTTACCTCATCTGTTAAATGGGAAAGTAAAGACTGTGAACCTCATGTGGGACAGGGACTGTGTCCTACCTAATAAACTTGAATCTACCCCAGCACTTAGTACAGTGCCTGGCACATAATAAGTGGTCCAACAAATACCATAAAAAAAAACGTGAGCTCCATGTGGAACCAGGACTGTGCCCAATACTTACATCACATCTGTCCCAGAGTTTAGTTCAGTGTTTGGTATATAATAAGCACTTACCAAATATGATTATTATCACTGTGGGGGTGAAAAATAGGGTATAAATAGATATCTGTGACTATCAGCAGTTCTCTAGGGGAAACTGAAATCAATGAAGTAGACATTTACCCCAAGTACATGAGGAAATTTATAAAATACTGAAGGAGCTTTTGTCATTCTTTTTTTTCTGAATGGTATTTTTTTTAGGTGCTTTTTATGTGCCAGGCACTATCCTAAGCGCTGGGGTAGACACCAGATAATCAGTCCCAATCCCCATTTTATAGATGAGGTAACTGAGGCACAGGGAAGTGAAGTGACCTGCCCAAGGTCACACAGAAGATAAGTGGCAGGTCAGGATTTAGAAACCAAGTCCCCTGACTCCCCAGGCCCGTGCTCTTTTCATTAGGCGACATTCTTCTCATCGGGAGTTAGAGGTCTTTCATTCACACATTCATTCATTCAATAGTATCTATTGAGCGCTTACTATGTGCAGAGCACTGTACCAAGTGCTTAGAATGAACAATTCGGCAACAGAGAGCGCTAATCCCTGCCCAATGAGGGGCTCACAGTCTAAACGGGGAACGTTGGTATTTATTAAGTGCTTACGATGTGCCAAGCACTGTTCTAGGTACAAGGTAAGCAGGCTGTCCCACGTAGGGCTCACAGTCTTCATCCCCATTTTACAGATGAGGGAACCGAGGCTCAGACAATTGAAGTGACTTGCCCAAAGTCACACAGCTGACCAGTGGCGGAGCCGGGATTCGAACCCACAACCTCTGACTCCCAAGTTGCTTGTAGCGTCTGAGAGAGGTCTTCTCTCAGGGCCATGGTTTCTTTGCAGCTCCAAGTGCTGAGCTGTGGAGAGTTAGCCGTAATGAGAAGCGACATTAATGAGAAATAGCTTGGGACCTGGGATCAGAAGGACCTGGATTCTAATCCCGACTCCTCCACTTGTCTGCTGCTTGACCTTGGGCAAATCACTTCACTTCGCATTTCTCCCTACTTGCTCTCTTTCTGCTTCTCCCCTCCCAGCCCCACAGCACTTATGTACGTATCTGTAATTTATTCATTTATATTGAGGTCTGTCTCACCCCCTCTAGATTGTAAAATCGTTGTGGGCAGGGAATGTGTCTGTTTATTGTTGTATCGTGCTCTACCAAGCGCTTAGTACAGTGCTCTGAACACAGTAAGCACTCAATAAATACGAATGAACTTCTCTGTGTCTCAGCTCCCACATCTGCAAAATGGAGATTAAGACTACGAGCCCTCTGTGGGACATGAATGTGTCCAACCTGACTATCTTCTAAGACCTGGGTTCTAAGCACAGCTCTGCTATGCGTGATCTTGGGCTAATTACTTAACTTCTCCATACCTCAGTTTCCTCATCTGTACATACGTTCTTCCCACAACCTAGACCTTGAACCTCATGAGGGATAGGGACTGTGTTCGATTGGAGTGCGTTGTATTTAACCCAGTCTTAGTAAAGTGCTTGGCACATAGTAAAGCATTTAACAAATTCTATTATTCAAGTGCTCTGCCCTGCCAAGGCAATGGGCCCAACCGCTGCAATCCTATAGTGCTCTGCCTCAAATGCCTGCCCCTAGAATTTCTAAACCCCCTTCCCAAGAGATCCTTCTTTATCTTGGTCTGAGTTTAATGACCTCGTTCAGTGTGAGTCTAGCCTTCCGCTCCTAATGTCCTTGAAAACATTTTTTTTAAACATTAACACGTCCTCCAGGAAGAAGCAGGGCTTTGGTCAATCTCTTCTTCTCGGTACGGCTGCGGCCCGCAGCTCCCCGAGACGTAATTTCGCTTCCTCAGATATTGCTGCTCTAAGAGCTGGAGTGACCGCCCTAAGAATTTAGAGTACGGGGATGGGTTCTTATTCCTCCCTGGGCCCTGAACCCTGCCGAAGTCAGGGAGGCCAGGGCAGGTGGGGTGGAGAATGGAGAGGGGGGGAAAGGGAGAATAGGGAGAAAGGAAGAGAGGCGGGAAAGGGAGAAAAGGGGGAGAGGGAGAAAAAGGAGAGAAGAGGAAAAAATGTAAAGAGGGGAAGAAGGGAGGGGGGAAGGGAAAGAGGGAGAAAAGGGAGGGGGGAAGGAAAAAGAGGGGAAAGGGAAGGGGGAAAAGGAGAGGGGGGAAAGGGAGAATGGGAGAAGGAGGGGGGAAAGGATGAGGCAGAGACACAGAGAGACACAGAGGATGACAGACATAAGGATAAAGAAGGCAGAGTTCCAAACCAAAGCAGAGAAGAATTGAGACAGATAGGAAGAGGAAGAAGAAAGAGGGAGAGAGAAGAGATGAAAGATTGGGAGACATGAAGAGAGCTACAGATAAGGCATAGAAGTTGCTATACAGACAGAGAGAGAAAAACAGAGAAGAGAGGGAGATGTTTGTCATAAACACGTGATCTGGAGAGAATCCAGATTCTGCTCTTAGAAGGCTGGAATGAGCACGGGAAGTTCTGTGAGTTTTTATCTTGTCCCCGGAGCTAGGGCAGCAGCTAAGTTTTGACTAGCCACAAATGATGTGAATCGCGCTTAAGGGTCACTCAAATCCCCATCACTACCATCCCCTCCTCAATTTTTCTGGTCCTGAACGGTTACCCGCTCCTGACTCCCATAGCCTCGGGGAACCGGGGGAAAGTGGCCATTTTTTAGTATGAATTTGTTTTCTGGTAGATCCATTATGCCCTTTCTCTTGAGAAAAACCTATCATGACATCTGTCTTCACTGATGCTAAGAAGATCCGGAAAAAAAACATCTTTCAGTCTCGATTTTAGAAATAAAGGAGTACACAGGCCAAATTACAAGGCTGGCAGAAAACCAAATCTGTCCCAAATCCATTAAGACCTATTTCACCCTTTCTGCCTCAGTTTTCTCAACTGAAGATTGGGCACATCCGAGTTCAGAGAGGAATTCCAAACATCGTTCCCTACTCTCGACAGAAAGCACTTAATAAGTGTTCCTAAACAGAGTTGCAAAAGTAACAGCCAAGGTACATAAATAGAAGGAAAGTCAATAGAATTTGGGTAGCCAAGGGAAGACCTGGAATGAGAATCCCGAAACCCTGATTCACAGTTCTAATCTTTTCCAGAGACGGTATCGTCTTGAGGGGGAAAGGAAATGGGCGATTTTTCCCACGGGGCAGCGGGTCCGAGGAGGAAGACGTGATGTCGCTCCTGCGCCCATCTCTGCCACTGCATGTGGGTGGTGCCGAAGGTCTGCTGCTTCTCCGTGGAGAAGGCAATGGAAGGACACAATTAATTCCTTTGCTGGGGTGATTTGCTTGGGACTGTCGGCACTTTCCTCCAGACGGTGGAGGTCGCCCATGCCAGCAATGTCAGGTTAAGGCTAGGACGTGCGCAAGAACTGCGAAACAGTGTGGCCCAGTGGATAGAGCAGAGGCCTAGGAGTCAGAAGGATCTGGGTTCTAATTCTGGCTGCACCACTTGTCTGCTTGTGTGTAAGCTTATCGTGGGCAGGGAATGTGACTTTTTATTGTTACACTGTACTCTCCCCAGTGCTTAGTGCAGTGCTCTGCACTCGGTAAGCATTCAGTAACACTACTGACTGAATGAATCACCTTGGGAAAGTCACACTGCTTCCTCTGTGCCTCAGTTACCTCATTTGTAAAATGGGGATTAAGGCTGTGAGCCCCTGAGAGGTCACCTCCTCCAGGAGGCCTTCCCAGACTGAGCTCTCCCTTTCCCTCTGCTCCTCCTCCTCTCCCCATTCTCCCTTCTCCCTCCTTCTGCTCTTCCCCCTTCCCCTCCCCACAGCACCTGTGCATATTTGCAAATATTATTCATTAATCTATTTATTTTATTAATGATGTGTCTATATCTACGATTCTATTTATCTTGATGATAGCGACACCAGACTGCTGGTTTTGTTTCGTTTTCCGTCTCCCCCGTTTGGACCGTGAGCCCATCGTAGGGCAGGGATGGTCTCTCTCTGTTGCCGAAATATACATTCCAAGCGCTTAGTACGGTGCTCTGCACATAGTAAGCGCTCAATAAATAGGATCGAATGAATGACAGAAAATGTATCCAACCTGATCCGCTTCTTTCTACCCCAACACTTGGCAAAGTGCTTGGCACCTAGTAAGCACTCGAAATACCATAAACACATAAAAAAGGGCCCTCCACACCACCTAAACACTGGAGCTTTGGGGATGTTACCTCGCTGGGGCTTCCAAAGCCCCCTTGACCCTCGAACTGCCAATACACGCCAAACTAGGAGATGAGGAGAGACGGCAGAAACTCACTGGAGTTAATTAGCTCTCGCCCAATCGCGAACACGGGTCACGGAAGCAATTCCATCTGTCTGCCTCCACCTGAGCTTCCGATAGCTCTGAGCACACAGACCATTTTCTGGCTCAATTGCAGTCGGGCTCATTTCTATCTGAGCTAACTTCCCCTGCCAAGCTGGCTGGGAAAAGAAGAATGGGATGAGCAGCGAAAGAGGGTCAGGCTGGACCGGCAATTAAATCATTTCCCAAATAATAATAACGATTATGGTACTTGTTAAGTACTAAGCGCTGTTCTAAGCACAGGGGTGGACACGAGTTAATCAAGTTGGACACAGTTCCTGTCCTACGTGGGGCTCACACTCTGCATCCCCACTTTATAGATGTGAGGCCCAGGGGAATGAAGTGACTGGCCCAAGGTCACACAGCAGACAAGCGGCAAAGTCAGGATTAGATCTCAGGGCCTTCTGACTCCCCGTCCTCCACGCACTAGGCCTCGCTAATTCTGGAAATGAGAGGACAGAAATCTTGTCTTACTATATTTCCCCTGGCATGTGGTTTGATGCACTGCATGCATGAGATGCCCAGTACCACGCTCTGCACACAGCAGGTGCTCAGTACAGTGTTCTCCACCCGGTAGGATTTCCATAAGTTCCAATGAGCAGAAGCAGTGTCTCCTTATGGAAAGAGCACAGGCCTGGGTGTCCGGGGACCTGGGTTCTAATCCTGGCTCCTCTACTCGTCTGCTGTATGACTTTGGGCAATTCATCTAACTTCTCTGGACCTCAGTTTCCTCATCTGTAAAATGAGGGGGCGACACCTGGACTGTGAGCCACATGCGGGACGGGGACTGGCCTCATTTAACTGGTATCTAGCCCAGCGCTTCCCCACTCAGGGTGGCACCTGGAGAGTCTCCAGTCCTCTACCGGTCTCGACTACGGGAGGGAGAGTCAAGCAGAGACCTACCCATTCCATTCCCAGCTTGACCAGTGGCTAGGGAGCGGAAGGCCATCGGCTACAGGTCAAAACTCCCCCGTGCTGGGCAGCAGCGGCACCGGAGAGAGTCGAGGGCGGAGACTCAAGTGTACCGTGTGGAAGGAGGCAAACGTAAACCGGTTCCGCGCTTTTACCAAGAAAACTCTGTGGATACGCTACTAGAACGATCGCAGGTGGAGTGTTCGGGGAAGAGACGGGTCCATAGTGTCGCTGTGGGTCGGAGCTGACCGGCCAGCGTAAGATCCCAACGCTTATAATAGTGTCTGACACACAATAAGTGCTTAACAAACACTACCAGTATCATTAATATTATTATTATTATTAATAAATGAAGGGGTGCAAAGTCAAATCACCCTGGACCCAAACCATTCTATGGAGGTTGGACATAACGGCAGGACTATCCCTGGTACCAAACCGGCTCATTTATTCATTTATTGAATCGTATTTATTGAGCACATATTGTGTGCAGAGCACTGAACTAAACACTTGGGAGAGTCCAAAAGAGCAATAAACAGACACATTCCCCGCCCACAATGAACCTACACTCTAGAGTTTGGGGTTATGGGTCTGCCTCAGCAGCGTGGCTCAGTGGAAAGAGCCCGGGCTTGGGAGTCAAAGGTCATGGGTTCGAGTCCCAGCTCTGCCACTTGTCAGCTGTGTGACCGTGGGCAAGTCACTTCACTTCTCTGGGCCTCAGTTACCTCATCTGTAAAATGGGGATTAACTGTGAGCTTCGCGTGGGACCACCCGATGACCCTGTATCTACCCCAGCACTTAGAACAGTGCTCTGCACATAGTAAGCGCTTAACAAATACCAACATTATTACATTATTATTTCCTGTGAGCAGAGGACAGAAAAATGAGGAAAAATGCTGGGATTCCTGAAGCTCCTAATGCTTTGTTTTCTTTCCTTAAAAGACAACACCACATCCTCCCATCGGCCCCAAGAGCTAACCAAGGATGCAGAGATAAATTTTTAACAACGATGCAATAAAACAGGAAAATCTACTTCAGGTTTATTCCACATAGGTGGTTCCCAAACAACTAGTTGCCCTGTTGTTCTTTAAATAAAAACACTGAATAATCCCAAATCAGTTAATTCCCCAAGTCTGAGATTTATGGGCCCAAATCTTTGGCAGAGTTTTGCAGTGGGCTTGAGTGTGCATTCAATAGGATTTGTTAGCGACGGACTCCGATGACGCATTGCGTTCTGGCCACGTGAGTGGAATCTACATGTGAACATCTGCAAACGAAATGGGCACTGGTTCCTACCGTCACAACATTGCTAAAATCCTCCCTTTCCTCCCTCTCCAAACCGCTACCTTGCTAATACAATCGCTCATCCTATCCCGCCTGGATGACTCCATCAGCCTCCCCGCTCCAATCTCCCAGCCTCCTGTCTCTCCCCACCCCGGTCCATACGTCACCCTGCTGCCCAGATCCTTTTTCTACAGAAACGTTCAGGATTTGTCACCCAATCCTCGGTAAACTTCAGTGGTTGCCCATCCACCTCCACATCAAACAAAAACTCCTCACCATTGGCTTTAAAGCACTCCAACTGGCTCCCTCCTCCCTCACCTCACTTCTCTCCTTCTACAACCCAGGTGGCATTCCTCTAATACTAACCTTTGCACTGTCCCTCCATCTCACCTGTCCCGCCACCGACACCTAACCCTTGTCCTACCCCTGGCCTGGGAAACCCTCGCCCCTCAAATCTGCCGGACACTCTCTCCCCTTTCGAAGCCTTATTGAAGGCAGGTCTCCTCCAAGGCGCCTTCCTGGACTAAGCTCTGCTTTTCCTCATCTCCCACTCCCTTCCGCATCGCCCTGACTTGCTCCCTTTTTCTCTTCCCCAGTCTCCCGGCCCCACAGCACTTATATACATATCTGTCGTTGTATTTACTGATCGATGTATTTACTGAATGACGTCATTTATTTATGTATCGATGTCTGTCTCTCCCACTCTAGATTGTACGGGCAGGGAAGGTGACAGTTTATTGTTGTATTGCACTCCCCCAAGAGCTTAGGACAGTGCTCCGCACCCAGTAAGCGCTCAATAAATACGATTGAATGAATAAATGAACCAACGAAAGAGAGAAGGGTGGAGAAAACAAAGAGGAAAAGGAACAGGGAGATAAGGAGGAGCAGGATTAGTTATTCCCACTGTAGAGGTGAGGAAATTGAGTTCGTAGAGCTGTCAGAAATTTCGAAGCTGGGGCTGTAATTCGGGGTTTCTGACCCACAGCTCACGTCTTCAATCCCCAGTAAGGCATTTGAGAGAGGGCTTATTTAAAAGGAAACCATGCACACGCACGCACCCGTGCGAACACGCGCACAAATACACACACACACAATCCCCCACTAGCCGCCACCTCGACCCACCTCAGACTACCGTGCCACCCTCCAGAGGGACCCAGAAAGCTCATTTCCCCTAGTTTCCAGCACAATTTAGCCCTTTCCTTATTAACTCTTCTCTCCAGACACCTTTGCCGGATCCCAAATTAAATCTGCCAGCTCCTAAAGGAAACTGATGATAAATGCAGTGTGGGGCTGGTGACCTTTACAGAAAAATAATCTGCCACAATGATATAAACCAGCATGTGCAGACGCAGGCTCTGGGAGGTGGGGAGGGGGGATGGAGGCCGGGTGCGTGGGCAGAGGAAGAGGAGGGCAGTCCAATCAGCGGCTGGGTCAATTGAGCATCACTGTGTCTCGGTGGCTGTGTTTCCCACGCAGTCGGGGGATGTCACGGGGGCCGCCTGGAAGCCCATCTGGGCCAGCGGGGACCGGTGATAGGTAGCAAGATTGATGGAGGCGAAGGATGGGAGGGAGAACGGGTGGGGTGGGGGGTAGGAGGGAAACAGCTCCAAAAGAAATAAACCCACCCTGTCCCCTCTCCCCTCCTGATTTTCTCCTTTCCGGTCGACCGCGATTCCCGCCTCCCCAGCCGCAGCGGTGGGACCCTTGATTTTACCGCTTGGCTTATTGCTATAAACATCGAACGGGAATCATCCTCCGGGATGAGGGAGCGGAAGGGACCGTTCCCTAAAGAAGGAGGGACGGAGTCTGCTAAGCCGGAAGCTGGGGGGGGGGGGGGTCCTGCTCCTCCCTGCTGTATTGGAGGCGGCTGGTTGGGAAGCCAGTGACACGGGTTCAACGAGGAGGGATGAGGAGGTTCTCCTTCGGCCACCGTCCGAAACGGAACGGCTCTGATGGAGTGTTTAATTCAGTGCAGACAATTCCTCTCCCCCTCTTCAAAGCCTTACTGAAGGCACATCCTCTTCAAGAGGCCTTCCCTAAGCCCTCCTTTCCTCTTCCCCCACTCCCTTCCGCGTCCCTCTGACTTGCCTCCTTTATTCATTCCCCCTTCCCAGACTCACAACACTTACATACACATCTGTAATTTATTTAGATTAATACCTTTCCCCCTCCCAGACTGTAAGCTCGCTGTGGACAGGGATTGTGTCTGTTTATTGTTATATTGTACTCTCCCGAGTGCTTAGTACAGTGTTCTGCACGCAGTAAGTGCTCGATAACTATGACTGAATGAATGAAAGGGGAGCCTTGAAGACACGCGTGGATCCCAGATTGCCAGAGGCTTACCTAAGGACCACTGTGGGAAAGAGGGAAGACCTTAAACCTCCAATAGCCTAAAAGCTACTTGTCAACCGGGACTACATCTTTTGCTGCTGTTGAGTGCTCCCAAGTGCACATTTCAGTGTTCTGCATATATTAGATGCTCAATACAGAGCCACGTATTCCTTGACTAGAAATGCAGGGCCAGATATTCACTTCACATTATTGTGTTAAAAATCCAGGGCATTTAAGTTCATTATTGTTTAAAAGCGTGCCTGGGGTCACGGACTGGCCTGTTGGATACCGAAGCAACTTAGGAATGAGACCGCTCACATCCCGTCCTCCTGTTAGTTTATGAGGCCGCTATTTTTTTTTTATGGTTTGTTAAGCCCTTACTGTGTGTCAGGCACTGTTCTAAGTGCTGGAATAGATACAAAGTAATCAGGTTGGACACGGTACATGTCCCACACCGGGTTCGCAGACTTAACCCTCACTGTCCCAATGCGGTAACTGAGGCACAGAGAGGTAACTTGCCCAAGGTCACACGGCAGACAAGTGGCAAAGCCAGGATTAGGACCTAAGTCCTTCTGAGTTCCAGACCCATCTCTGTACACTATAATAGAAACGGGATTCCTCTGGAGCACTGATTCTTCTGCCGGTTTGCAATCACTATGAAGAAAAGCACTGACACACCTGCAAAGCGTCCCGAAGTTTCCTCTCTCCCGTCTCTATTCTGTCCTTTCCAATAAGAACGATGGAATTTGTTAAGCGCTTACTATGTGCCGAACACCGTTCTAAGTGGTCGGGTAGATGCAAGCTAATCAGGTTGAACGCAGTCCTTGGCCTACCTGAGGCTCACAGTCCAAGCGAGAGGAGAATAGATTTCTCGAATCCCCATTTTACGGATGAGAAAACCGAAACCCAGGGATGTGAAGTAACTTGCCAAGATCGTATACCAGTCAGGTGGTAGAGCCAGATTAGGTCCCAGGTCATGTGATCCCCAGGCCCATGCTGCTTCCCAAGTGCCTAGTATAGTGTTCCTCACACAGTGGGTGGTCAATAAGTAGTAATATTATTGCATAATAATAATAATGATGATGATGGTATTTGTTAAGAACTTACTACGTGCCAAGCACCGTTTTAAGCGCTGAATTCGATAGGAGGTAATCAGGTTATCCCACGTGGGGCTCACAGTCTCAATCCCCATTTTACAGATGAGGTAACTGAGGCCCAGAGAAGCGAAGTGACTGGCCCAAAGTCACACGGCTGACTAGTGGCGGAGCCGGGATTAGATAGTAAGCGCTTAACGAATACCACTTTTAGACTGGGAGCCCGCTGTTGGGCAGGGATCGGCTCTATCGGTTGCCGAACTGTACGTCCCAAGCGCTCAGTAAGCGCTCAATAAATACGATCGAATGAAGTACTGAGCCAGCCTTCTGCCTAAATGAACTGAGCAGATTTAGTAGTACCGGGTACTAAGAAGCTGTGGCTGGTCTTCTCCGTCCTGCCGGGGTGGCGGAAAGTAGGTCGGGACGGAGGTAGCTCGGTGACACAGAAGGAGAGCCCGTGCGGGATCCCGAGGAGACAGGGCGACGGGAGAGACAGAGAAGGAGAACGCCGAGGGACACGACGGGCAGAGGCTCATTTGGAGGAGTCACAGTGATCTCCCATCCGTATCTGTCGTCACCTTCCACCTCCAATGCCTCCGATGCACCGATCCGACAAAGCTGCGTCTCCAGGGACGCCCTGGCTTCCTCCTGTCTGAACTGCGTCGGCTTCCTCGGTTGCAGGGGAAATCTCCCTCCCTCCTGGATCAATAGGCCATGGAATCACGATTACAGCCGCAGGATGAAGCTATTATCGGAAATTAAACGCTTCCTCCGGGATCTGGAGCGTTGGGAGGTCTCTGGCACTGGGGAGTCCCCACTACAGACTGTCGGAATCTCAAGAAATAATAGAGCCACACGGAAGCTTGGGACCCACACACTTCTCGCTGCACCTCGATCTCGTCTATGTCACCTGCCAATCCCTCACCCGTATCCTGCCTCTGCACTGGAACTCCCTCCCCTCTTCAGATCCGACAGACGTTCACTCTCCCCACCTTCGAAGACTTACCGAAGGCACACTTCTTCCAAGAGGCCGTTCCCAACTGGGCCCTCATTTCCTCCTCTCCCACTCCCTTCTGTGTCACCTCTGCACTTGAATTTGCACCCTTTATTCACCTCTCGCTCAGCCCCGCATTACTTTTGAACAAATCCATAATTTATTTATCTACATTTACGTCTCTCTCTCCCTCTGGACTGGAAGGTCACCGTGGGCAGGCAACACGTCCACCGGCAGTGTCGGAGTGTTGTCCGCAAAGCTCTTCGTACAGTGCTTCGCTACAGTGATAATTGTAGAATTTGTTAAGCGCTGTGTGCCAAGCACTATACTAAGCACTGGGGTGAATACAAGCAAATTGGGTTGAAAACAGTCCCTGTCCCACATGGGGCTCACAGTCTTAATCTCCATTTCACAGCCGAGGTGACTTGCCCAAAAGAAGTGAAGCGACTTGCCCAAGGTCACACTGCAGACAAGCAGCAGAGCCAGGATTAGAACCAAGGTCCTTCTGACTCCCAGTCCCGTGCTACACATTGGAAGCACTTAACAGACGCCACCATGATTAAAAATCCCCCAATCACTAAGTTACTCTGCATTTCCGGCATCACGCATGAGACATAGAACATGATTCCATAACCCGCATTTTCTGTGCAGACCGTAAGCTCAGTGAGGGAAGGGAATTTGTCCGTTTATTATTATATTGCACTCTCCCCAGCACTTAGTACAGTGCTTGGCATAGAGCTCAATAAATACAATCGACTGACTGACCACCAACGCCCCCCGGGCTCTCCCAAGGCTTGGGAATCACCCAGTGGATCCCTCCTTCCCTCGGCTGGACTATTCCGGGACCACATTCCATCCCGTTCCCCTCCCAGCTTCGCCGAGCGCACGGATGCCAAGCGTCTGCCTTCCCTCCATCCCAGCGGGCTGGAGGAGGAGACGGGAAGGGCTGTAGGCACGGAGCCGTTCTGAGCCGAGTCAGGTCGGGAATTGATTTGAAAGTAATGAACCTTTCCGTCTCATTGTGCTCTTTCAAAAGAGCTTGCAGAGTCAATAGGTGATGGGGACCTTTAATTAAAACGGCAGAATACATTTAACTCCAGGAATTACCCACTTGGTTCCTGCATCTGGAAGGGAAGGTAACCTTAGGGATCGCTTTAAGAATCGCCAAAATCCCAGGACCGCGATGTCTGTTTACAGTCAACGGAAATAATAGAAAAAGTCCCAGCCCTCAAATTCCGCTCCTCTCTTTGTCTGGTAGACGGTTTCTCTTGGAGCCAAGTTAAGCTGTGACCCCCAAAAAACCAACACAGGATGGGATAAAAATAATAATAATTAGTATTCACTGAACACCAAATATGTGTCAAGCACTGTTCTAAGCGCTGGTGTAGATACAAGTTAATCAGGTCAGACACAGTCCCTATCCCACTTGGGGCCCACACTCATTCCCATTTGACAGACAGAGTAACTGAGGCACAGAGAAGTGAGGTGACTTGCCCAAGGTCACACAGGAGACATGTGGCAGAGCCGGGATTAGGACCCCGGTCCTTCTGACTCCCAGATCCGTGCTCTAATAATAGTGATAATAATAATAATGTTGGTATCTGTTAAGCACTTACTATGTGCCGAGCACTGTTCTAAACGCTGGGGTAGACACAGGGGAATCAGGTTGTCCCACGTGGGGCTCCCGGTCTTAATCCCCATTTTACAGATGAGGGAACTGAGGCAGTGAGAAGTTAAGTGACTTGCCCACAGTCACACAGCCGACAAGTGGCCGAGCCGGCATTCGAACCCATGACCGCTGACTCTTTCCACTGAGCCACGCTGCTCAGCCACTGTGCTTCCATAAGGATAAAGGAGAGAATTGGGGATAACCGTCCCAAAACCTCCGAATAATTCGTGGCGGTTATCAGATGACCGTGGGCTCTTTGTGGGCAGGGATTTCACCTGCCAACTCTGCTGTATCGGACTTTCTCGAGCGCTGAACTCTGTGCTCTGGACACAGTAAGTGCTCAGTAAATAGCATCGACTGATTGGTTGTCCCAGTCTACGGAAACTCTTATTAGAGCAGCAGTACGGCCTAGTGGAAAGAGTACAGGACTGGGAAAGGCAAGGGCAGGGATCGGGACTGCATCGTACGCTCCCAAGTGCTTAGTACGGTGCTGGGCACATGGTAAGCACTCAGGAAATACCGCTGATAATAATGTTGGTATTTGTTAAGCGCTTACTATGTGCAGAGCACTGTTCTAAGCGCTGGGGGAGATACAGGGGAATCAGGTCGTCCCACGTGAGGCTCACGGTTCATCCCCATATTACAGACGAGGGAACTGAGGCACAGAGAAGCGAAGTGACTCGCCCACGGTCACCCAGCTGACAAGTGGCAGAAGCGGGAGTCGAACCCATGACCCCTGACTCCGAAGCCCAGGCTCTTTTCCACCGAGCCACGCTGCTGATGGATTGATGGAAACTCGAGTTGTAATTTTGGCTCAGCCACCCCTCTGGGGATCACTTAGGATATTCTAGGCGTTCAGGCAAAGGGGGGAGCTTTCTTTTTTTTTTTTTAGGATACTTATTAAGCTCTTACTATGTGCCAGGCACTGTACTAGTCACTGGGGCATTTCATTCATTCATTCAATCGTATTTATTGAGTGCTTACTGTGTGCAGAGCACTGTATTAAGCGCTTAGAAAGTACAATTTGGCAACAGACAGAGACAATCCCTGCCCACCAAAGGGTTCACAGTCTAGAAGGGGACTGATTAGACCGTAAGCCCGTCAATGGGCAGGGATTGTCTCTATCTGTTGCCGAATTGTCCATTCCAAGCGCTTAGTACAGTGCTCTGCACACAGTAAGCTCTCAATAAATACGATTGAATGAATGAAGGGGAAGCTAATCAGGTTGAACACGATCCCTGTCCTACCTGGAGCCCTTCGGTCTTAATCCCCATTTTACAGAAGAGACGACTGAAGCCCAGAGAATTTAAGTGACTCGCCCAAGATCACACAGCAGATAAGTAGCGGCGCCGGCATTAGAACCCAGCTCCTTCTGACTCCCAGGCCCGTTCTCTATCCACTAGGCCACGTGGTTTCCCTTGAGTTAGGGAAGTTTCGGGGTTGTTTTTTTTTTTCAGTTTGGAAGCCGGCTGTTAATAGATAATGACGCTTCTCCGCCTTGGCAATCCAACCAGGAAGATTTATAGGCGGTAATGTGTTTCCCTCTATCCAAGATGTACCCGAGGTAAAAAGGAAGTTAATGTGGGTTAAGATGGTTATGCGCTTAATCTACAGAGCTCTCAGCACATGGCAGCACTGGACGGTCTGGGAATCAGGCATCGAGTTTCCTGAAGGTCTTAAACCTTCAGGAGCTGTAAATACTCTCTTGCCAACCTCTTCTGTAGTATTCCCAGTGGTGATCTTTCCCATCTGTGTTATTAATTAAATCCTATTTTTTTTATTTTTTTTTTCTTTAATCTCGCCTGGCTTGGGAGTTTGGTTCGGTCTTAGCCGCTGGGGCCTACACAGAACTTTTAATTGGATCCTGGTTGGAGTTCCTCATTGCATACCTCCCTCCGGTGGCTTTAAACCCGGGATCGGTCTGTCAAATTTAGCGAGCGCTTACTGTGCGCAGGCCACTGTATTAAGCGCTCGGGAGAGTACGGAATAACAAAAGAACAGAGCCGGTAGACGCCGTCCCTGACCGCAGCGAGCTCATCGACTAGAGGGTCTAGCTCGAGGTTGCACGGCAGACGAGCGGCGGAATCAGATCCAGGTTCTTTGATTCCCGGGCCTGTGCTCTTCCCGCTAGGCCATACCCATCCTCTTATATATGTCTGTTGAATTGCATATTCCCTTATTTAATCAGCTCTTTCCATCCTGATAGAGCTGGGCTACTTTCTTTTAATAATAATAATGTTGGTATTTGTTAAGCGCTTACTATGTGCAAAGCACTGTTCCACGCTGCTTTTAGACCCTTGCTCTCCCTGCATCAACTATCTTCAAACAATGGTCGCTTATCTATCTTTCTTCCCAACTAAACCGTCAGCTCCTTGAGGGCAGACAAGCATTTAGCTCAGTGCATTTCAACCCAAGGGCGCTCATTAATTGTTATTACTACTTGCTTCTGTTGTACTTTCCCAAAATCCTAGTACGGGGCATTTAAGTCGATGAAAACCATCGACTGATCGGTTGACGCTTTATTCAACCATTCCTTCATTCATTCAACTGTATTTATTGAGTGCTTATAGTATGCAAAGTAATAATAATAATAACGATGGTATTTGCTAAGCGCCTATGATGTGCCAGGCACTGTTCTAAGCGCTGGGGTAGATGCCAGGTGATCAGTTGTCCCACGTGGGGCTCACAGACGTGACCCCCGTTTTACAGAGGAGGGAACTGAGGCCCAGAGAAGTGAAGTGGCGCGCCCGAAGTGACACAGCTGACAAGTGGAGGAGCTGGGATTAGAACCCACGACCTCTGACTCCCAAGCCCGGGCTCTATCCACCAAGCCACGCTGCTTCTCTATATACTAAGCCCAGCCCATGTACTATATACTAGGCACTTGGGAGAGTACAATATAATAATAAACAGACGCATTCCCTGCCCACAACCAGTTTACAACACAACTTCCATCACCTGTTTCACCCTACACATCTCTTTATTGATTAACCCTCTACCACATCTCCAACTGGTTGACCATCTTACCCTGGTGACTACCGGTTAACTGAATCCTTGCTTTAAAAGCGGCCTCAGCATTCCTCCCTCTTCTCTTGGTTCCCTCTTATCCTGTCAAGAGCTTGTGAATTTCTCTCCAGGTCTCTGTGCATCAATTGCTCCCTCCAACCCTAAGGCTGCCGGTGGCTAGTCCTCAAATTGGAATCGGTTATGTTGTTCTGCGTTGTATTCTTCCAAGTGCTTAGTATAATGCTCTGCCCCACAGTGAGCGCTTAGTAAATACCACTGATGGTTTTTAAAGGATTCCACTTTGGCCCCTTGGGGATTCAGCTATATTCCGGAGCTAACAAGGAATGGTATTTTTGAGGGCTTGCTTACTGTGTACAGAGCAGTCTACTAAACAGTTGGGAGACTAGAGGTGGTAAGAATCTTCTCTGCCCACAAGGAACATACAGTCGAGAGCTACTTGGGTGACAGCATTTTTGGTTTCAGGGCCGCCATTTAGGATAATTCTCACTTAGTAGTGTGAATTTTCTAATTTCTCATTCGAACATATTTACGGAGCATTTACTGCGGGCAGAGCATTGTACTAAGGGTTTGGGAGAGTACAGTATGACAGTAACCAAAAGTATTCCCTGACCACAGCTAGTTTGCAGTCATTTATTCATTCAATAGTATTTACTGAGCGCTCACTATGTGCAGAGCACTGTACTAAGCGCTTGGAATGGACAATTCGGCAACAGATAGAGACAATCCCTGCCCATTGACGGGCTCACAGTCCAATTGGGGGAGACGGACCAAAACAGTAGCAATAAATAGAATCAAGGGGACGTACATCTCATTAACAAAATAAATAGGGTGCGGTATTATCGAGCACTTACTATACACAGAGCACTGTTTTTCCATTATCTCTCTGAAGGTCATCCCTTTAGCCCTTCTCACTTGGGGGTGTTTCTTATACCCGTGATTTCTCCCTCCTTTCTAGGTCTCTTGGACTGGGGGACGTCTGTGGTTTAGACGGTGTCAGGTGGCAAAGGATCTGCCGGTTATTATTCACCTTCCCGTGTTCTGGGTTCCAGCTAAGACAATCAAACAGGTCTCAAGTGCGTCGATCAATCAGTGAACATTATTAAGCACAGCGCAGAGCACTGTACTAAGCGCTTTGGAGAGTACAGTAAAACAGAGCTGGTAGACACACTCCCTGCCCGCAACAAGCTTGCCGTCTGGGTACATTTGGTCCTGCACTTCGATCACTAGTGTTTATTGAGCTCTTACCATGTATTGTATTAAGCACTTGGGAGAGTACAATAAAGCAGAATTAGCAGCCTCATTCCATCTAGAGCAGGAGATGGACATTAATAAGAATAAATAACAAATAATATGCGGTTGGAGATGGGGAGAAAATCAAACGTCCGAAGGTACAGATCCAGGTTCATGGACAATGCAGAAAGGAGAGTGAGCAGGGGAGAAGATGGCTTAATCGGGGAAGGCCCCTATGGAAATGTGTCCTCAAAAATGCTTTGAAGGTGGAGAGAGTGGTGGTCTGGCATATATAGGGGGGATGGGAGTTCCAGGCGTGGGGGAGGACATGGGAAAGGGGTCAGCGGCACGATAGAGGCACAGTGAGTAAGTTGGCTCTAGAGGAGCGGAGTGAGCGGCCTGGGCTGGAGTAGGAGATTAGTGAGGTGAGGTAGGACAGGGCAAGCTGACCGAGGGCTTTAAAGCCAATGATAAGGAGTTTCTTTGCGACGTACAGGTTCTTGAGGAGTGGGGAGACATGGACTGAACGTTTTTGATAACAAACGATGCGTGCAGCGGAGCGGAGTATGGATCGGTGGATCGGAGCGGGTGGAGGCAACAGGCCGGGGGGTCGGCAAGAAGGCCGATGCAATAGTCAAGGAGCACTTGATCCTATCTGGTGGGTATCAATGTTCTGTGCTCACGCCTGCCTCTGCCCTGGAATTCTAACCAGGGGATCGCTTTACCTTCTGTTGACCTAAGGGTTGAGTGAAGCAAAGGTTCGGACTGTCTCACCGCAACTGGTCTGCAATCACTTCAAATTTATTTCCTGATCTGTTTGGTGGCAAACACTGTTTAATCATCACTTTTAAAGTTGTAATTACGGGACTGAGATTTACCAAGAAATGCTTTTGAAACCGAGAAGCCGAGGAAGGAAGAAGATGCTTCCCGTTTTTCTCAGTTCCATTTGGTGCTCTTGTGCCTGACGACGCCCATTTCTCAATCAAACGTATTCATCGCCAGGCTTGGAAAGGGTTTATCCACCGGAGAGGAGGTTGGAGGAAAATTCTCCGGTACAAACGGAAATATGTACAACCCTCCCGTGGAGTCAGACTGAGGCAGATGCAGAAGAAAGAATCCTGGTTGAGATCATAAAAATAATAATAATGAAAATGGAATTTGTCACGTGCTTAGTGTGTCCCAGCCACCGTACTAAGCGCCGGGGTGGATACAAGCAAATTGGGTTGGACGCAGTCCCTTTCCCACATAATGATAATAACAACATGTGTGGTATTTGTGAAGTGCTTATTACGTGCCGGGTACTGTACTAAGCCCTGGTGTGGATACAAATTACATCGGACACAATCCCTGTTCCACTCGGGGCTCACAGTCTCAATCCCCATATTACAGATGAAGTTCCTGAGGCACAGAGAAGTGAAATGATTTGCCCAACGACACACGGCAGACAAGTGGAGGAGCTGGGATCAGAACCCACGACCTTCTGACTTCTAGGCCCATGCTCGACGCACTCCATCACGCTTCTCTATTTTTCTAGATAGCTTACCTACCTATCTACAGACGGAAACGCGCGAAAGTCGAGAAATTCAAAACACCCACCAGAAAGGGAGCAGTCTGTGATGGATCCCAAAAGGTTATCATTCCGAAGGGCTCATATCAAATCGAGGCGGAGGAGATGAAGGTTCGTGACAACACGATCAGGGGTGTCGGACGCCTGAAAAAGCAATAAAGCCGGTCGCTGAGAACCGCGGGAGCTAAAGCAGACCTGTCATCTCTTTCGTCGTCTCGCTCTCTCCCTGGTGTCCGTTGAAGCTCTCCAAGATGTCATCCTCTTGAAACGGGGCACGGACAGTTTGATGGAGTTGCCGTGACTCTGAACCTCGGGGCTGGCTCTGGGACAGATACTGACCGACTGAGAGGGGAGTTCAACTCCTTGCAATTGCCTGTCTCTCTCTCCCCCAAGATGCGCTGCTGTGAGGTATCCAATTTAAAGTTGGATTAAGGCTTAGGATAAGCAAGAGTTAGTTTATCATAACTAACTCTTATGTTAGTTATGCAGTATGCATAGCACACAGGTCTGGATAGAGCAGACTTGGACCACAACTGTTGGTTTTACGCCTCCTGGATAGAGGGTCATTTCCATCCCTGAGCATCTACACATGTGGCAAGAATAAGGTCATTCATCCATTCATCAATTCACCCCTCTAATGCCAACCTTCTCCCTCTACCTCACTTAGCTCACCGCCGAAGCCTCGCCCGCATCTTGCCTCTGCCCCGAAATGCCCTTCCTCCTCAAATCTGTCGTACAATTATTCTCCCCCACTTCAAAGTCTTATTGAGGGAACATCTCCTTCAAGAGGACTTCCCCGCCTAAGCCCCCCTTTCTTCTTCTCCCACTACCGTCTGCATCGCTCTGACTTGCTCCCTTTGTTCATCCCCCCAGTCCCTCGGCACTTATGTTCGCATCTGTAATGTATTTATTTATATTAACGTCTGTCTCCCCCCGCTAGACTGTAAGCTCGTCGTGGGCAGGGAATGTGTAGGTTTATTGTTGTACGGTACTCTTCCAAGCACTTACTACAGTGCTCTGCACACATCGAGTGCTCAATAAATACGATTAAATGAACGAATAAGTTATCTATCAATCAATCCATGGTATTTACTGAGTGCTAAATCAATCGATCCATCATATTTATTGAGTGCTTACAGTGTGCGGGTCACTGTACTAAGCGCTTGGAAGAGTACAAAGAACAATATAACGGGCACATTCCCTACCTTCTCTGTGCAGAGCACTATACTAAGTGCTCGGGGAAATGATAAAAATAATTGTGGCATTTGTTAAGCGCCTACTTAGTGCAGGCACCGTACTAAACACTGGGGTAGATACAAGGTAATTGGGTTGGACACAGTCCCTGTCCCACATGGGGGTCACTGTCATAATCCCCATTTCACTGATGAGGAAAATGAGGCCCAGAGAAGTGAAGCGACCTTCCCAAGGTCACACAGCAAACAAGTGGCAGAGCCAAGATTAGAACCCAGGTCCTTCTGACTCCCAGGCCCGTGCTCTATCCAGTAGGCCACACTGCTACAACGGAGAGAGTAGGCCCGGTCCTTGTCCACAAGGAGCTCACCGCCTGCATGGTCAAAGTCTAGGACCACTTCCCGGAGAGGGTTTTGGGCAGATGACTTGGGCCAAATTAAGACTGGCCTTCATATTCAACTGTTCATATTCATATTCAAACAAGTTCTAATATTCCTTAAAAACCTCTTGCTGGAATGCACAAGAGGGTGTAAACTATCTTTCTGCGCCTCGGCGGCTCTGTACTTCTCTCCACCTCCCCTAATCAAGGGCTCCCATAGCCAACCATCAATCTATCACATTTATTGAGCCCTTACTGTGCGCAGAGCACTGTACTAAGCACTCAGGTGAGTACAGCACTTAGAACGGTGCTCGGCACAGAATAAGCGCTCACAGATACCATCACTGTTATTACAGCATAACAGTATGACACATTCCCAACCCACACTAGCTTAGAGTCTAGAGTGGGAGGCAGACATTAATATAAACAAAATTACAGATGTATTTGTTAAGTCCTGTGGGGCTGAAGGTGGGTGGAAAGGAACAAACCAGCGTAACGCAGAAGGGAGTGGGAGCAAAGGAAATGAAGACTTGGTCCCGGAAGGCCTCTCGGAGAGGTGCCTTTAATAACTGGAGTGGGGAGAGGCAGGAGGCTGCGAGGTCAGCAAGGAGGTTGATATAGTAATCAAGGCGGGATAGGATAAGTACTTGGATTAAGACGGTAGCACTCTGAATGGATTTTAGCAATGCCGTGAAGGTTGGACCGACGCTTACGTGAAATTTATATTCCCCCACTCCGATTTCACCCTCTACATTCTCAAACTCTGCATCCAGGTGCTGGCTGTTATTTATCAGACCTACGATCGCATTCCAGGCGAGAGCTCAGAAAACACTGACGATGGAAGCAGAGAGAAAGAGCCTGAGAGTCACAGGACCAAGACCCTACTCTTTTCACTTGCCGGCCGTGCGATCTCGGGCAAGTCACTTCACTTCTTTGTACCTCAGTTTCTTCATCCCTAACACAGAGGCTCAGTATTTGTTCTCCGTCCTACTTAGACTGTGATTCCACATGGAACAGGGACAGGGTCTGACCTATCTTGGATTTACCTCAGTGCTCAGTATGGGGCTGAGTAAATATTAACAGCTTTAACAAACAACTTTCTAACTGTGGAAATCCCTCAAGACTCACTGCCCTGGAGAACTAATTTGCTTCCCTGGATTGAATGATCATCTCTACATCTCCAGCCCTGATCTTTCTCCTTCTCTGCAGTCTCCTATTTCCTCCTGCTTTCAGGACAGCTCTACTTCAGTGTCCCGCCGACACCCCAGACTTAACAAATCCAAGATAGAACTCCTCATGTTCCCACCCAAACCCTGTCCTCCCCGTGTCTCCCCCGATTAGACTGTAAGCCCGTCAATGGGCAGGGATTGTCTTGTTGCCGAACTGTCCATTCCAAGCGCTTAGTGCAGTGCTCTGCACATAGTAAGCGCTCAGTAAATACTAGTGACTGAATGAATGAATGATTTGTCCATCACCGTAGACAGCACCTCCATCCTCGCTGTCTCACAAGCCTGTAATCTTGGCACTGGTTCAACTCCTCTCATTCAACCGACATATTCAATCTGTCACCAAGTCCTGTCGGTTCCACTTTCACAACGCTACTGAAATCCGCCCTTTCTCCTCCATCCAAATTGCTATCACATTTATCCAAACGTTTATCCTATCCCACCTTGATTATTGCAGCAGTCTCCTCGCTGACCTCCCTGCCACCTGTCTGTTCCCACTCCAGTCCATACTACAGTCTGCTGCCCAGATCATTTTTCTACCAAAACACGCAGGCCATGTTTCCCACTCCTCAAAGACTTCCGGTGGTTGCCCATCCACCTCCACCTCAAACAGAAGCTCCTGACCAAAGAATTTCAAGCACTCAATCAACTTGTCCCCTCCTACCTCGCCTTCCTAATGTCCTACTCTAACCCGGCCCACACACTTCACTCCTCAAATGTCAACCTACGCACTGTACTTCATCTTTTTCATTTCTATTTCTGTATTTCATCTCTCTCACCGCCAACCTCTTGCCCACGTCCTGCCTCTGGCCTGGAACGCCCTCCCTCTTCATATCCGACAGCCCAACACTCTCCTCACTTTCAAAGTCTTATTTAAGGCCCATCTCCTCCAAGAGGCCTTCCCTGACTAAACCCTCATTTCCTCTTCTTCCAATCCCTTCTGCATCACCCTTCCATTTGGATTCGCACCCTTTATTCACGTCTCCCTGTGACATTCTGCCCCTCACCCATAAGGAGTGCAAAGGAGCGAATATAGGTGACCGAAGCTATATCCTACTAAACGCAAGCTACAGAGAACTCAGTTGAGGTGCTTATCAGACGTACCGAGCGTGGCCCTGGGAGTCAGGAGGTCATGGGTTCTAATCCTGGCTCTGCCACTTACCTGCTGTGTGACCTGGGGCAAGTCACTTTACGTCTCTGAGCCTCAGTTACCTCGTCTGTAAAATGGGGATTGACCACGTGAGATTCACGTGGGACAGGGACTGTGTCCAACCCGATCTACTTCTATCCACCCCAGCGCTTAGTACAGTACCTGTTACATAGTTGCTTAACAAATACCACAATTATAATCATTAGTATTATTTATAAGCAATAAACTTTTTATCCCCTGTACCATTCAATAAATTTGATTTATTGAGCACTTACTCTGTGCAAAGAACTGTACTAGGCTCTTGGGATAGTACAATATAACAATAACAAGTGTTGGTAGACACATTCCCTGCCCACAGTGAGCTCACAGTCTAGAGGGGGATTCAGACATAGTTGTCAATAAGGACATATATATAAATGAAATGCTCTTTGGTTATTTGATAGTCATCCCACCTCCACAACACTTAGGTGCATATCTTTAAATTATATATTATAAATTACTCATTTATTCCTATTAATGGCTCTCTCCCCTTCTGGACCGTAAACTCATCATGGGCAGGGAACGTGTCTACCGATTCTGTTGTATTGTGCTCTCCCAAGTGTGCAATACAGTGCTCTGCACACAGTGAGTGCTCAATAACTACGATACATCGATGGAATTTAATAAATAGGAATCAATAAATTACAGGTATACCACCTGGGGTGTGTCGTCCATTCTCGATTTGGAATCCAAAATGAACCCGGCCCTGACTTCCATTTTGAGGTTTGTCAGTGACACTTCCACACCGCACAGGATTTATGTCCATATCGATAATTTATCTGGTGGTAACGATGTCTGTCTCCCCCTCTAGACTGTAAGCTTGCTGTGGGCAGGGAATGTGTCTAACAACTCTGTTGTGTTGTACTCTCCCAAGCCCTTAGTACAGTGCTCTGCACACGGTAAGCGCTCAAAAATATACCATTGATTGAGTGACCACAATAACGTTCATCCCCATGTCTATCCACTCTCTACTTCCACTCTGGCACATAGTAAGCGCTTAACAAATACCATAAAAAGGTGTCCTACCGCCCTGGGATCCTGGGGGGGGGGGAGAGAGGAGAGGAGAGGAGAGAGAGAAGGTGTACAGGAGGTGTGAGCCTACATTATGGATTCCTCACCAGCCCTTCCTGCGGCCTAATCCTTCTGCAAAGAGAAGTGACTCATTCCCTCCAGAGTCAGAAATCTTTCAGCTAATTTAACCCCTGCCTGCTGGGTAATTCTCGCTTTTGCTTGAGGAAGAGTTTAAGGGCAACCATTTTGTGGGAGATCCCGGAGATAACGATCCACGAGGGGAGAGCAGGTCTTAACAGGAAGAATTTCCCAGAGTGCACTATCTCCATCACTTGGGGCCTAACCATCAGAGGAAGAACGAGCTCTGAACCGTCGGCTAACGGGAGAGACAGTGCTACGTTTCTCCAAACCACCAGTAACTCCGTCCTGGACCAATCCAGCCGGTGTTATCCGAAGCCAGCTTTCAATCAATCAGTCATATTTACCGAATGCTCACTGTGCGGAGAGCACCGTACTGGGAGAGTACACTACCAAGGAGTCGGTTGATACATTCCCTGCCCACAAGAAGCTCGCACTCTAGAGGGGGAGACACACTTTAATAGAAATAGAGAAACGACGGTTAGGTAAATGAGTGCAAATAAATAGATTACATATCTATATGTAAGTGCTCCGGGGCTGAAGAAGAGGCAGATAAAGGGAGCAGATCAAGGTGACACAGAAGGGAGTGGGAGAAGGCCAAATGAGGACTTAGTCTTGGAAGAGATGTGCCCTCAATTTAGGCTTTGAAGGTGGGGAGAGTAATTGTGGAATATTAAAGAGGTAGGGCATTCTGGGCTAGAAGCAGGCCGTGCGTAAGAGGTCAAAAGGAAAAGGAAGCAGCGAATCAAGGAGTCAGTCAGGCGGTCAGTAGGATTTTTTGAGCACTTGCTGAGTGCAGAGCACCGTACTGCTTGGGAGAGTACAACGTAACAATATAATAGACACGGTCCCCGCCCGCAAAGAGTTTACAGTCTAGAGGAGTGTTCTAAGCCTGTCTCTGGACGGAAAACTCATTGCCTGGAGACCGCAAGCTCAAAAGATGAGGACCAGCTGCAAAACTGGACCAGCAGCTTGCAAATTTAGAGGGACCCCAGAAGAAGTGTAAGTTTCTCCCTGCTTTCTGTACCAAAGAAAAGTGTTTCCATGGAGCAAGACATCTACTACATAGGCCTGGAAGAGGGAAAGGGTTACAGAAAATCACTCAATCAAATTTACTGAGTGCTTTGAGTGGTATTTACTGTACTAAGCACTTGGGAGAGCCCAGTTCGAAGGAGATAATACATTCTCTGCCCACGAGATAGTGTTAGTAGACAGGATCCCAGCCCTGGAGGAGCTTATAGGATAGCTTGGTGGGTGACAAATAAAAATCACAGGTAGGGGAACCAACAGAGTTTACAGGTAATGATAACAATGATGGCATTTGTGAAGCACTTACTCTGTGCCAAGCACCGCACTGGGGTAGATACGAGATAATCTGGTTGTCTCACATGAGGCTCACAGTCTTCAACCCCATTTTACAGATGAGGTGACTGAGACCCAGAGAAGTCGTGACTTGCCCAAAGTCACACAGCTGATAAGTGGCGGAGCAGGGATTAGAACTCATGACCTCCAAATCCCAAGCCCGGGCTCTTTCCACTAAGCCACGCTGTAACCTCATTATGGACAGGTAACATGTCTGCTAATTCCGTTGTATGTCACTCTCCCCAGCGTTTAGTTGGTGCTCTATACAGAAGCACTCGGTAAATACCACTGATGGATTGATATACAGGTAAGCGCCGTGGTGGAGAGAGACCGAGAACCTAAACCCTCAGTAGTTGAGAACTCAAGTGCACAGGTGATGAAGTAGGGAGAGAAAGTAAGGCGAGGAGAGCTGTGGGCAGGGAACGTGTCTGCTTATTGTTGTAGTCTCTCAAGAGCTTAGTACAGCACCATGTAAGCGCTCAATAAATACGTCTGAAAGAATGAATGACTCTGGGATGTGAAAGATCTCGGGAGGAGGGGGTTGTGAGCAAGGGGTCAAGGGTGAGAGAAATGAGGGTGAGATTCAGTGTGTTTTTTATCATACTCGTTAAGAGCTTACTATGTGTTAAGCACTGTTTTAAACGACGGGGTCGATGCAAGTTTATCAGGTTGGGACTGCGACACAGTCTAAATTGAAAGGAGGAGAATTTAATCCCCATTTTACAGGTGAGGTAAATGAGGCACAAAGTGAAGTGACTTGCCCAAGGTCACACAGCAAGCAGTCGGCAGAGCACAGATTAGAACCCAGGTCCCCCGACTCCCAGGCTCGTGCTCTTTCCACTGGGTCAGGCCGCTTTCCCTTTTCAGTGTGTTAGTTGGGAACGGGTAACTCCGGTTATTTTGCCTGTCTATTTTTCCTCGACCTTATACCTCACGGGGTAGAGGGGGCCTTCTCCCGACAGACACCCAGATGGAAGGCCGGTTTCATTGGGCGGTAGAGTGATTCACCTTCTCTAAGTGATGAGTCAGAAGGCCGAATGAAGACCAAAAAATGATCCTTTTCTTCACCTGGCTTTGGTGAGCTGTTTGGGATTAAAGTATTAAGGCAAAGGTCTTAAAGATAAGGGAGTTAAAGTGGGGAGTTGAACTTCTCCTCCAAGAGGCCTTCCCCGATTGAGCCTTCCTTTCCCCCTCACCCACTCCCTTCTGCGTCACCCTGACTTGCTCCCTCTAGTCAGCTGTGTGACTGTGGGCAAGTCACTTCACTTCTCTGTGCCTCAGTTACGTCATCTGTAAAATGGGGATTAACCGTGAGCCTCACGTGGGACGACCTGATGACCCTGTATCTACCCCAGCGCTTAGAACAGTGCTCTGCACCTAGTAAGCGCTTAACAAATACCAACATTATCATTATTATTATTATTATTCATCCCCCCTCCCGGCCCCACAGCACTTATGTCCATATCCTTCATTTATTTATATTAATCTCCGTCTCCCCCTCTAGACTGTAAAGTCGTTGTGGGCAGGGACTGTGACTGCTTATTGTCATATACTCTCCCAAGCATTTAGTACAGTGCTCTGCACACAGGAAGTGCTCAATAAATACGACTGACCAGCTGACTGAAGACAAGGTGGCGACCTCCAAACGTAATCGACATCCCTTCTCTCTACACTCTGGTCTCCCAAACTTTACACAACTTCCTTTTGGATGCCAGAGGGATCCAAGCAGCAAATTTGCGTTGAAATTAACCTCAAATTCCCCTTCATTCCATCGGCTCGAAAATGATGATGATGGCGTTGTCGAGGATTTACTCCGTGTCAAGCACTGTTCTAAGCTCTGTGGTAGATACACACTAAATCAGGTTGGACCCAGTCCTGGTCCCACATCGGGCTCACAGTCTTCATCCCCATTTTATAGATGAGGTCACTGAGGCCCAGAGAAGGGAATCGATTTTGTTTCGTTGAGCGCTTACTCTGTGCAGAGCACTGTACAGAGCGCTTAATAATCACAATGTTGGTCTTCGTTAAGCGCTATGTGGAGAGCACTGTTCTAAGCGCTGGGGTAGATACAGGGTAATCAGGTCGTCCCACATGAGGCTCACAGTTAATCCCCATTTTACAGATGAGGTAACTGAGGCACCGAGAAGTTAAGTGACTTGCCCAAGGTCACACAACTGACGCGTGGCAGAGCCGGGATTCGAACCCGTGTCCTCTGCTGGGGAAAGAACAATCCAACAGAGCTGATCCCCGCCCACAAGGAGCTGGCAGTCTACAGGGGAAGACGGACATTCAAATGGATTAGGGATGGGGGGAACAAGGAAACGATGGAGGGTCACGGAGCAAAAATCAACTGGGGGAAAGGATCAGAGGGCTTAAAGAGGAGAGGTCGGAGAGGGAAGTCAGGGCTCAAAATTCAGGGCTAAAGGTTAAATTGAAATGACTTACCCGAGGTCACGCAACAGACACGTGGCAAAGCCGGGATTAGAAACCAGGTCCTCCTGACTCCCAGGCTCTATCCACTGCTCTATCCACTACACCAAGCTGCTTCCCGAAGGTCAGTCACCTTCAGCGGTGAGTGTTAAACATCGCTGCTCCGCTCACTGTTCACTTCCTTCATTCCTATTTCCACCGCCATTTGGTCATCACATTCAGCCTCGTTTGAGATCCCAGTTTTCCCCTCCCCAGATGCAGGTGTAGCGACTGTCCACGCCACCGATCTTCTCTGAGCTCTCTTGTTTCCGGTGAAAATGAGAGAAGCAGGGCGGCCTAGTGGATAGAACGCAGGTCTGGGAGTCAGAAGGAGGGTACTCTCCCAAGTACTAAGTAAGTCCTCAATAAATACCTTCTCCCAAGTACTAAGCAAGTCCTCAATAAACACCTTTGATCGACTGACCTGAATCCCGGCTCTGCCACCGATCAGCTGGTCGACTTAGGCCAAGTCATTTCACTTCTCTGTGCCTCAGTTACCTCATCCATAAAATGGGGCTGTGAGGCCCATGTGGGAGGTTGACCGTGTCCAACCCGACTGACTTGTCTCTTAGCCCAGATAAGAGAAGCAGCGTGGCTCAGTGGAAAGAGCACGGCCTTGGGAGTCAGAGGTCATGGGTTCGAATCCCGGCTCCGCCACTTGTCAGCTGTGTGACTGTGGGTGAGTCGCTTCACTTCTCTGTGCCTCAGTTACCTGTAAAATGGGGATTAAGACTGTGAGCCCCACGTGGGACACCCTGATTACCCTGTATCTACTCCAGCGCTTAGAACAGTGCTCCGCGCATAGTAAGAGCTGAACAAACACCAACATCATTATTATTATTATTATATGTACAGTGTTCTAAGTGTTCTAAGCGAACAGTGCTCTGCACACGGTAAGCGCTGAACAAACACCAACATTATTATTATATGTACAATGCCTGTACATAGTAAGCGTGTAAGAAATACCATTTTAAAAAAATCCAAGGAGGTGACTTTGCAGCATGTCATTTGCCGACTCAGAGACGGCATAAAACTGTAGCCAGATCCTCACTAAATTGTGTGAAATTAATGCCCAGGTTTGACCCTGCAGAGCAGAATCCACATCTCCATATGCCCATCTCTGCAAACGCACATGCAAAGATCCATAAATAGCCACGCAAACGAATATAAATAGGTATTCCGCTCTTTGCTGCCGCATAAATGGATAGCTACATAGGCGTGACATACATCTCTGCATATCCTGCATAAGTTAGTGCTTAACATTAATAAAGTGCCTGAGAGCTGCAGGAAACCCAGAGCAAAGTGTGATGGATTGTGATGTAATAGAATCTCCACAAGATATACTCTAGTCTGGCCTAGAGACAAAGAAATCTCAGATCTGCTAAGAGAGCGACTCAGTAGTTCATAAATCTAGCCCAAGAGCGGGCTCTGGGAGTCTACCCACACACGCATCCCAGACCCTCATATCAGCAACCCAAATGTTAAGGGATTAAGGCAGAATGAGAGGTAAGGAAAATATCAAGCATATCACTGGCTATCCTATTAATCTTCACCGTCCTCCGAGAGTAATGCCGTCCACGAGGTGGGGTGGAAATGATTAGGGAAGGAAGCGTCATTACAAGAGACGAGGAAAGGTCTGCGTATCGGGTGGGTGCCGTGGAGAAGAGATGTCTTCCTTTGGAAGGCTCAGTCCCTTGAGACGCAGTAATGATCCAGTCTGGAAAGAAGGATCTACCTCCATGAATCGCAACTACACTATGTCATCTCCCCCGACTACAGATACCCGTGGACCTGGCTATTGAACCTAAAAACACGAGACAAATTGGGCGATTTGTGAAGAACCCAGAAAACATCTTTTGTAGAAAGGCAGCATGAATACCGGGCTGGTTTAGCTTGTCAGCCTATTTTTATCCATCTGGAATGAAAAGCTCCCTGGTTCTTGTTATTCTTCTGGGCAGGGAATTTGAATCTCATGCCCCACTGTCCACTCTGCTAAAGAAAGTAAAAACCTCCCCTTGACAAACGTCTTCTGAAGCGTCAAAAGTAATGAGACTAGATCCGAATGGAAGCAACGGAGATCTTTCCGTAATCGAATGGAGGCTGCACGGGATCTCGAGAACCTTTCAGATATTCTGGCCCCGACGAGCCATCGAGATCGGTTGACTCTGCTCAGAAATTTCCAGCCTTTCAGACCCCAGATCCAGCTGCCAGATTTCAAGTCAATACGGCTTGTCTAGATTCAGCCCTCTGACATAAAAACAAGTTGAAATTTATTGAACTCCTCTAAGCCGGTAGTTTAGTCTTGTCAGATACCCACGGCGTACGATTGTGCTGAGAAAATCCGACTTCTCACACAGAGGAGGATTAAAATCAACCTGGGTGGGTTTTTTTAGAGCCTTTTCTAATCAGTCTCCTATTCACCGGTCTATTCTGTCACTCACAGTACAAAAGTTCATAATGACCCATTTTTCTTGCCACATAAGATAAAGGTTTACTAATTTGAGTTTGGATTGTTTGTGTTCCTTAATAACACCCCCTCTGGGTGATTGGAAACAAAAAGATCTTTTGATGTTGGCTTGCCTCACTGAATGTAGAAGGTCCCATTGTGCCTTAATTCTCAAAGGGGAATGGTGGAAGTAATGGTATTTATTGACTACCCACTGGAGGCTAATGAAATATATTAAAGGTCCCTGGGGAAGTACAGCAGACACAAGGCGCTAGACCCTGATGATAATAATAATGATGATGCTGGTATTTGTTGAGCGCTTACTATGCGCCGACCACTGTTCTAAGCGCTGGGGTAGACACAAGGGAATCAGGTTGTCCCACGTGGGGCTCACAGTCTTAATCCCCCATTTTACAGATGAGGGAACTGAAGCACAGAGAAGTGAAGTGACTTGCCCACAGTCCCACAGCTGACAAGTGGTGGAGCCGGGATAAACCTTGGGGGGGGGTCACAGAATAATGGGTGAAACGGACATAAAAATATTTACCCACAGTGAAATCAGAACAATAATAATGTTGGTATTTGTTAAGCGCTTACTGGGTGCAGAGCACTGTTCTAAGCGCTGGGGGAGATACAGGGGAATCAGGTCGTCGCACGTGAGGCTCACAGTTAATCCCCATTTTCCAGATGAGGGAACTGAGGCACAGAGAAGCGAAGTGACTTGCCCACAGTCACACAGCTGACAAGTGGCAGAGCTGGGATTCGAACCCATGACCTCTGACTCCCATACCCCTGCTCTTTCCACTGAGCCACGCTGCCGCCCAGTAAAGGAATTTACCATTGGAATACGTATGTACACAGGGTTTTTGGTTCTTGTTTCCTGGTTTATTTTAAAAATGGTATTTGTTCAGCAGCTACTATGTGCCAGGCACTGTACTAAACGCTGGGGCCTTGTCTTGGCTTATGCTGTCGAGTCGTCTCTGACCCAGAGTGACTCCACGGACGCAGCTCTCCCAAAACACCCACCTCCCCCTGCAAACCTTCTGGTAGTGCATCCGCGACAGCGTGGCTCAGTGGAAAGAGCACGGGCTTGGGAGTCAGAGGTCATGGGTTCGACTCCCGGCTCTGCCATTTATCAGCTGTGTGACTGTGGGCAAGTCACTTCGCTTCTCTGGGCCTCAGTTACCTCATCTGGAAAATGGGGATTAACTGTGAGCGTCCCGTGGGGCAACCTGATTACCCTGTATCTACCCCAGCGCTTAAAACAGTGCTCTGCACATAGTAAGCACTTAACAAAGGCCAACGTTATTATCCACAGAGGTTTTTTGGTAAAAATATGGAAGTGCTTTGCAATCGCCTTCTTCCGCTCAGTAAATCTGAGTCTCCACGCTTGACTCTCTTCCATGACGTCGCTGCCAAGCACAGGTGAATTTTTGACTACTTGCTGAGACTGGAAGGGTCCCGGAAACTCCGGGACTGAGACGGGGAAATGCCGGGGTGGATACTAGCTAATCAGGTTTGGACACAGTCCCTGTCCCACATGGGCCTCCTAGTGTTGATCCCCTTTTTACAGATGAGGTAACTGAGGCACAGAGAAGCGATTTGCCCAACAAGTCGTGGGATAGAACAAGTCAGGATTAAAACCCAGGTCTGAGAAAGAGTATGGTCTAACAGCAGAGGGGCCTAGAGGAGAGAACGTGTGCCTGGGAGTCAGAAGGACCTGGATTATAATCCCAGCTCCGCCACTTGTCTGCTGCGTGACCTTGATTAAGTCACTTCACTTCTCTGTGCTCAATGACCCCTTCCGCAAAATGGGAATTAAGACTGTAAAGCCCCATGGACTGTGTCCAACCTGATTAGGTTGTATCTACCCCACTGCTTAGTACAGTGTCTGGCCCATAGTAAACGCTTAACAAATATGGGTGTTTTTTTTTTTTTAACAAAAAAGCTACTCTCCATCCTCAGGAGCTCCCCTAAATTTCCACTTCTTCCAGGAAGCTGGTCATGGTTTTAAGAGGGATGAAGTGTGGATATGCTGAAGGCTGTGTCACGGGCAGAAAACCACATCGATCAATTCGATCCAACCACCACCAGGCTGATGTCTTCTCCAAAGTACCATGATTTGTTCCTGTCCGTCGGAAAGAACACTTCAGCCAAGAGAGAGGTAGGTGAGCCCTGATTCTATTTTAATAACAATAACAATAAAAATTGAGGATTTATCAAGGGTTTACTCTGTGTTTAGCGCTGTACTAAGACGCGGAGTAAAATATAGTGCAATCAGATCAGACACGATCTCTGTCCCAAATGGGGCTCTAGTCTAGGGGGAAGGGGGGCAGGGGAGAGACGAGAATTTAATCTCCCTTTTACAGTTGAGGAAACTGAATCCCAGAGGAAAGGAAGTGACTTGTCCAAGGTCACACAGCAGACAGGTGGAAGAGCCTGGATCAGAACCCAGGTCCTCTGACACCCAGACCCTCGTGCTTTCCCTTAAGCCATGCCACTTCCCTTTTTCATTTTCCTCATTTGCCCTCGACTGACTTCTGTTTTTGAGCTCCGCGTGTTTACCAAGTAATGGGAGATAGCATGAATTTTCCCCTGATTTCTCAGCTATTAACCCAGGAACCCCAGCTTCCATAGACCACGGCATGGCCAGCTCTCTCAGTGAAATTCACACTTTTACACCACTCCAGGTCTGGTTGGATAACGCTTATCAGTCAGTCAGTCAATCGTATTTACTGAGCATTTTCTGTGTGCAGAACACCGTACTAAGCGCTTGGAAAAGAGTGTACTATAACAATATAACGGACACATTCCCTTCCCGCAGGAGCTTGCAATCTAGAGGGGAGACAGACACCAATATAAATTAGATGTCACTTCCAACTTCATCGTTATCAACGGCTTTGATCGAGCGACTGTATGAACTCCACTGACCTATTGTTTTTGCACCTGCCGTGGGAGTTAAAGACGTAACCCGGCGTCGAGGGATTTACACTCTTAGGATTCGCCATGGGAGACCTCCTGGGAAGTGGTCTTCCATCACGTCAACGGGATGCTAAGTCACTCATCTTTTCCTTTCACTCATCGTTTCTTTTTGCCGATCATACCGTCCTCTTCGCCTCTCAGGTTCGCACCCGGAGAGTTTCCGGTCGTCTACCAGTCTCGGCTATGGGAGGGAGAGTCGAGCAGAGGCCCGTCCATTCCGTTCCTAGCTTGGCCAGGGGCTAGCGGGTGGAAGGCCATCTGCTACGAGTCAAAACTCACCCGTGCCGGGCAGCAGCGGCACGGGAGAAGGCAGAGACTCAAAGGTGACTGTGCGGAAGAAGGCGGTGGAAATCCACTTTCCTAGTTTTACCAAGAACACTTTCCGGATACACTACCGGGGCAATTGCAAACGAAGAGTCCGGCGTTCCGGGAGAGACGTGTCCGTTGGGTCGCTATGGGTCGGAGCGACTCGACGGCATGAGACAAGATCCTGCTTAGTTTTGCCATGTAATGCCCGAGTCCCACCCACTCCGACAGTAATAATAGTATTTAATAAGTGCTTGCTCGGTTCAGAGCAGTATACTAAGCGCTGAGAAAGCTTACGCTGGTTGCCATTAGACCCCCTCCCTGTCCCTCGTGGGGTTGCCTATCTGGAGGTTATTGATCGATCACGAACAGCTTTTAATTAATTGAAGCAGCGTGGCCTAGTGGAAAAAGCACAGGCCTGGGAGTCAGAGGACCTGGGTTCTAATCCCAGCTGCACCACCGGACTGTTGTGTGATCTTGAGCAAGTCACTTCTCTGCACCTCAGTTTCCTCATCTATAGAATGGGGATTCAATACCTGTTCCCCCCCTCCAAATCAGACTAAGCGCCCCATGTGAGGCAGGGACTGTGCCCGTCCCGATTGACTTGCATCTAGCTGCATCAGACAATGTTGAGTCTCCTGTGCTGGACAGCAGCAGCACGGGAAAGAGTTGAAGGCAGATGATCAAGTGATCAAAACGGTGATCGAAAACAACAGCAGAGACTCAGGTTCTTACCCCGCAGAAGACGACAACGGTAAACCACTTCTGTGTTATGCCAAGAAAAGCCTATGGATGAAGTCCATCAAGTCTCTCTGAATCGGAAACGACTCGACGGCACTGGATGACGACCCGGCTCCTTAGTCCGATGCTTGGCGCACAGACAGCGCCTAACAATGCCACAAGTGTTATTGTGATTCCCAAACAATTCCGACACGGAATGGGAGTCTTTTCCTCGCCCGTTCTGAGCTGGAAAGGAAAAGTGCAAGGTCACGGCTTCCCTGACGACGGGCTGTTACGGGAACAGCTCGGGAGCCATTTCAGAAAGCTCTGGCTCCCCGCTTTCCCTCAAAGGATCGAACCAGCGGAGGCCACGAAATTAGATTTGTTCTCGGGAGGGATAAAGAGACATTTCAAAGGGTGAGCCGTCAGCCTAAGTGGCCTTAAGAGAATGTGTTAAAATAGCATTCTGCTGTTAAAGGGTGTTTATAAATGTCAGAGGTAACGTGTTGATGAAAAACCCAGCTGGCTCCTGCCAGGGCCTCTCGGAGAGTTTAAACTCTAATGAAAGTCGCCGACTCCTCGTCGGTCCTGGAGATCTGGGAATCCTTTCCTCCCACCTCCCCTACCAGCCCCCAACCCTCTGCTCTTTCGTCTCCCCTCTGTTACCCGCACCCCCGGGGCACATTAGGTAGAAGCGGCATGGCGTAGACAGAAGGTCACGGGTTCTAAACCCGGTCCCGCCACGTCTGCTGTGTGACCCTAGGCAAGTCACTTCTCTGTGACTCACGTTACCCTCATCTGTAAAATGGGGATCGAGACTGTGAGCCCCATCAGGGACAGGGACCGTGTCCAATTTGATTTGCTTGTATCCACCCCGGCACTTAGTTCGGTGTCTGGCACGTAGTAAGCGCTTAAATAGATACCTTCATTCTTTTTTCCCTTCTGCAAGACTGCCCGGGCATTAATCCTGAGTGTTGGCACTGCCAACTCAAAGAAACAGCCTCTGGCACTCATGGACATCCAGGCGATCCATCAATCGAAGGTATGTAGTGAGCGCTTACTATGTACAGAGTACTCCATCTCTCCTGGGATACGGATTGGGTCTCATCTGTTGCATCGGGCGTGGGAGTCCGAGGTCATGGGTTCGAATCCCGGATCCTCCACTTGTCAGCTGTGCGACTGTGGGCAAGTCACTTCACTTCTCTGGGCTTTAGTGACCTCATCTGTAAAATGGGGATAAAGACTGTGAGCCTCATGTGGAACAACCTGATTACCCTGTATCTACACCAACCCATGACCTCTGACTCCCAAGCCCGTGCTTTTTCCACTGAGCCATGCTGCTTCTCAAGTATTTAAGTGAAAAGTTAAGTGCGTCGCCCAAGGTCACACAGCAAGCAGCTGGCAGGGCCAGGATTATTAATAATAATAATAATAATGTTGGTATCTGTTAAGCGCCTACTATGTGCCGAGCAGTGTACTAAGCCCTGGGGGAGATATAATGTAATCCCTATATTACAGATGAGGTAACTGAGGCACAGAGAAGTAGAACCCGGGACCTCTGACTTCCAGGCCCATGTTCTTTCCACTGGACCGCGCTGCTTCTATCGAGCTCTTCCAGTGCTTAGTACATCTGCGTGTGTCCGCAACACCCCACCCGGGCTCACGACCGCGGAGCTCAGGGAAGCTGCAAGCCCAAGAGTCATGGAGCTGGCCACAGTCGCCACCACCATCATGTGAGGAAAATCAATCCATCTACCAATCGCATTTCCTGAGCGCTTACTACGGGCAGAGCGCTGTCCTAATGACTTGGGAGAGCGCCATACGACGGAGTCGGCGGACGCGTTCCCCGCTCATAATGACCTCACAGTCCAGAGGGGGAGACAGACATTAATACGAATCAATAAGTGATTTATAATCTAGAATTGAAAGATACGCACAGAGGTCTGTGGGGTTGGAGGGGGAAGAATACCAAATGTCCACAGGTCACAGGTTAAGGTGCATAGACTACGCAGACCATAAGGAGTTTACAGTCCGGAGGGGGAGACAGACACTGGTATGAATAAATACGTGATTTATGGAATATAATTTAAAGATATGTACGGAAGTGTTGGGGAGTTGGGGGGTGGGGAGAGCGTCAAGGGTCCAGAGGTCACAGATTGAAGTACCCAGAAGGCGGAAGCCTAAAAGTTCCTGGACCCCCGGGGGAGAGTGGAAGCTCTTTTAGGGGTAGGGAATGTGTCTGTTGTTATACTATACTCTCCCAAGCGCTTAGTACAGTGCTCTGAACACAGTAGGCACTCAATAAATACAAATGAACGACCCAGACTAACCCAGACACAGAAGGCGGCTTCAGAGGATTCAGCAAGAAGGAATGAGAGGGCCGGGACATATTTGGGACCAATAAATATTCAATAGTATTTATTGAGCGCTTACTATATGCAGAGCACTGTACTAAGCACTTGGAATGGACAAATCGGTAACAGAGACAGTCCCTGCCCTCTGACGGGCTCACGGTCTCATCGGGGGAGACGGACGGACGAGAACAGTAGCAATAAATAAATATACTTGTACTCGGCATGCGTCAGTGAAGGCAGTCTTCCTTGCCCACCAGAAAAACAAAAACAAAACACTAAAGTCTTGAAATCCCTTCCCCACCTTTGTGTCTCTCCCAACCCAGCTTCCTCTGTTCGGAATGTGGAAGAATGAATCCGACGACGTCTGTAAAGCGCCGTGAACTCGGAAGAGATACTACGTAAATCTGCAGGATAAAAGTTAACGCTGGAGACACTTTCTCCCCCTTCTCCTCCTCCAAAAGATCACCGTATTACAGTTTAACGTTTCGGAGTTCATCCTGTCCGTGAAAAACGGAGTCGTCTGCATTCGGTTTTTATTGTTTATCCCCGGGAACTAGGCTAAGAATGCAGAACAATGAGTTTTTCTTCAGCTTCCTTCACAGACGGAGCTCAGCATCAAAAAAGCTTCGGGAAGAGCTCATGGCAACAATCCCCGCGGAAAATGAAGGTTTTAAGATGAGAGTATAAGGGGAGGGGATGAGGCACAGACTGGAGACGGCTTCTGATCAAGGCAGATAAAGAAGACGACTGAGTCCTTGTTGGTGGGAAGGGTCAGAAGAGGAAGTCAAGCCAGGATGAAGGGGTTCGGGGCGGGAAGGAAGCGACAGAGTCGGAAAGATGGGGTAGATCAACACCTTAGAACTTTGCTTTAAGCCTTGAGACCAGAACGTGGCCTCGTTGAAAGACCGCAGGCTTGGGAGTCGGAGGACCTGAGTTCTCGTTCTGCCACTCGCGGTATTTGTTGAGCGCTTACTATGTGCCAAGCACTGTCCTAAGCGCTGGGGTAGATACGAGGTCATCGAGGTGTCTCACGTGGGGCTCACAGTCATAATCCCCATTTTAAAGATGAGGGAACTGAGGCCCAGAGTGGTTAAGTGACTTGCCCAGGGTCACACAACAGATACCTGTTACCGATTTGTCCATTCCAAGCGCTTAGTACGGTGCTCTGCACCTAGTAAGCGCTCAATAAATATGAATGAATGAATGAATGAATAAGTGGCGGAGTCGGGATTAGAATTCACGACCTCTGGCTCCCAAGCCCATGCTCTTTCCACTAAACCACGCACTAGTCTGCTGCGTGATCTTGGCAAGTCGTTTAACATCTCTGTGCCTCAGTTCCTTCATCTGCAAAATGGGGGTTCAAAATTGGTTCTCTCTCCTACTTACTCTGTGAACTCCATGTGGAACCTGATTATCTTGCATCTACCCCAGTGCTCAGGACAGTGACCGGTACATAGTAGATGCTTAACAAATACCAAAATTATATGCTGAGATCCCCAGAGGAGTGTTGGAGGTTCTTAAACGGATGGGGAGTAACCGGGGTCCCTCTTCTCAGAATCCTCTGTCCTTAGAATAATAATAATGCTTGTCAATAATAATGATGGTATTTGTTAAGCGCTTACTATGTGCAAAGCACTGTTCTAAGCGCTGGGGGGATACAAGGTGATCAGGTTGTCCCACCTGGGGCTCGCAGTTTTAATCCCCATTTTACAGACGGGGATTAACCGAGGCACAGAGAAGTGAAGTGGCTTGCCCAAAGTCACACGGCTGATAAGTGGCGGAGCCGGGATTCGAACCCATGACCTCTGACTCCCAAGCCCGGGCTCTTTCCCCTGAGCCACGCTGCTTCACAGTCACGCACTTACTCTGCCTGCTGGGTGACTTTGGAAAAATCACTTAACTCTCTGTGCCTCAGTTTTTTCATTTGCAAAATGGGGATTCGATAGCCTTTCTCCTGAACTTCTTCCTTGTGGGATGGAGATCGGATCTTAATTGTCTCATGTCTCCCCCAGTGCTTAGTGCCGTACTTGGCAGATAGCAAACGCTTAACAAATATCAATCCATGGTATTTGTTGAGTGCTTCCGGTGTGCAGAGCACTGTAAAAAGCACTTGGGAGAGTGCGAAACTACAAAATTGGTCGACACGTTGCCTGTTCACGATCATTTTACGGTCTAGGGGGACTGTGGAGTACTTACCATAATTCCTTTTAGAGATTCCGACCAGTCAGTCGGTCAGTCGTATCTACTGAGCGCTTACCGTGTGCAGAGCGCTGCACTAAACCCTTGGGAGAGTACAATACAACAATAAACAAACACATTCCCTACCCACAAAGAGCTTACAGTCTCGAGGGGAAGACAGACATTAATATAAAAAAGTTACAGATAAGTACATTACAGATAAAAAAAATTACAGATAAATAAATTACAAAACACCACTGGAACACTGAAGAATCTTTTCTCTGTGATGACTAGCCCAAAGTTGCCCTCTCATCACCCACTCCTGTATTTCCTATTACTAATAATAATAATGTTGGTATTTAAGCGCTTACTATGTGCAGAGCACTGTTCTAAGCGCTGGGATAGATCAGGTAATCAGGTTGTCCCGCGTGAGGCTCGCGGTTAATCCCCATTTTACCGATGAGGTAACCGAGGCACAGAGAAGTTAAGTGACTTGCCCAAAGTCACCCAGCTAAGTGGCAGAGCCGGGATTCGAACCCATGACCTCTGACTCCCAAGCCCGGGATCTCTCCACTGAGCCACGCTGCTTCTCCAAACACATTCTAGCCCCATCTCCAGCCACACTCCTCATCAATCAGTCAACATCATCTGTTGAGCGCGTGCTCTGTGCTACAATTAAATTAGTAAAAACCTTCTCTGCCTTCAAAACGCTTTCACTCTAGAAGAAGGGGTAGATTTCAGGGAGGAAAGCAATAGGATGTAAAAGATATCTCTGCTAATCGTCTCTACTGGTCATGGGTTCGAATCCCGGCTCTGCCACTTGCCAGCTGTGGGACTGTAGGCAAGTCACTTCACTTCTCGGTACCTCAGTTACCTCATCTGGAAAATGGAGATGAAGACTGTGAGCCTCCCGTGGGACGACCCGATGACCCTGTATCTCCCCCAGCGCCTAGAACAGTGCTCTGCACGTAGTAAGCGCTTAACAAATACCAACATTATTATTATCACTGTAAGTTACTTGAAGTCCTCAACAGGTCTTTCTGCTAAAGTTAGCATCCTCTTACTAAAGCAATTCTGTGAATCGGGCTTAAGACACCGGCCTTCTCAATGCTAAACTTTGAACTTTGAAAGTCTCGTCGTATATATACTCAAGGAAACAAGATACGACGGGGGAGTCTAATGGACCGGTGGGTTAGAACCAAGCCAGAGAGTGAATCGGGGTGCTCGGAAGAGGCTTGGCTAATGATGAAAACGTCTGAGGTGACCTAGCCGGGATGCAGATAAATTGAGAAAGCCCCAAACGACTCCGCTGGAGATTTCTATGGCAACCAGAAGAAAACCCCCAGGTCCAGCTCAGTCGGATTTTGTTGGGAGTATATTTAATAGATACGATCAATTAAGCTCTAACCAAAGCCAGTCGATGGCTTGAGCACATCCCCTTGGCTTCCACAAATGATTTTTCTCATCAAGTGACAAGGTGCCTGTTTATTTCACGCGAGAAATGATTCAGTTAGAAATCGATGTTCTCCACGTGAGTGAATTCGGCAAAATAGATTCGCTATCGATTAGTCCGTTTGGTGATGGTACGAATGGTGCCCTGGACTGCACTGTTTCGGTTTCTTCGCTCGACCCAGCCCAAGAGCCATTTATATTTTGCAAACAAATCTAAAAATAAAGGAGTTCTGGGTTTTTAATGGAATTTGTTAAGCACTTATTATGTTTCAGGTACGGTACTAAGCTCTGGGGTAGACATAAGCTAATCAGGTTGGACGCACTCCGTGTCCCATGTGGGGCTCACAGCCTTAATTCCCATTTTACAGATAAGTTACTGAGGCACAGAGAAGACAAGTGGCGTGCTCAAGGTCACACAGCAGCCAAGTGGCGAAGCCAGCGTTAGGACCCAGCTCTTTCTGACATCCAGGCCCACTCTGTATCTTCAAGACCAGGCGGCTCCAGTGGCGTTGACATGTATAGATTGGTGTCTGAAGGGGATATGGGAATTTCTTATATGGGGGCATCTAGAAAGATAATAATAATAATAATGGTGGTATTTGTTAAGCGCTTACTATGTGCAAAGTACTGTTCTAAGCCCTGGGGGGGATACAAGGTGATCGGGTTGTCCCACGTGGGGCTCACCGTTTAAATCCCCATTTTCCAGATGAGGTCACTGAGGCACAGAGAAGTGAAGTGACTTGCCCAAAGTCACACAGCTGACAAGCGGCAGAGCCGGGATTAGAAGCCATGACCTCCGACTCCCAAACCCGGGCTCTTTCCACCGAGCCACGCTGCTTCCACCCGAACAACAAGTGGTAAAGCGTTCACAGAATCCACAGAACCTAACACTCATGATGGATATTGTCACAATTAAGCACAGTTGAGACTTAAAGTCACGAGACAGATTTTGCTATTTTCCCCGGCGACTGTTTCCTCGAAAGAGCAGGAGAGCGTTATATTAATGAAGCAGCATGGCCCAGTGGAAAGGATCTGGGCCTGGGAGTCAGAGGACTTGGGTTCTAAATCTGACTCCGCCTTTGGGCAAGTCACTCCTCTGTGCCTCAGTTATCATCTGTAAAATGGGAATTGAATCCTCCTCCCTCAGACGGACTGCGAGACCCACGCGGGACAGGGAAGGTGCCCGATGATTATCTTGCATCCTTAGACTGCAAGCTTATCGAGGGCAGGGAACACGTCTACCAACTCAGGTTATATTATAGTGTCTCGGGGCTCTGCACACAGTAAGTGCTCAATAAATCCAATTGATGGAACGGTCGGTCGATCTACCTCAGCACTTAGTAATACTGTTGGTATTTGTTAAGCGCTTACTATGTGCAGAGCACTGTTCTAAGCGCTGGGGTAGACACAGGGGAATCAGGTTGGCCCACGTGGGGCTCCCAGGCTTAATCCCCATTTTACAGATGAGGTAACTGAGGCGCAGAGAAGTGAAGTGACCTGCCCACAGTCACACAGCTGACAAGTAGGAGTGCCTGCCACATCGTAAGCGCTAAACAAATGGCATTTAAAAGAAGTTCAAGGCTGAGCGATCCATAACGATTACTAGAGGGAAAATTAAGAATATTAAGTGGTCCATTCCTAGCTGTGAGGATAAACGCCTAATAAGGCAACCGATCCACTGTTCTTCCAGGCATCCTGTTACCATGGAGAAAGAACACTTCTCTGACCTAGCAATAGTCCACGTTCCTATTTTAGCTGCTTCCTGGGTACTACGGGAGTGTTTTGGATCGATGTCTTAGAGAAGGAGCGGGGCCTAGCGGATAGAGAACGGGCCTGCAAGTCAGAAGGAACTGGATTCTAATCCTGGCTCCACCGCTTGTCGGCCGTTTGGCCTTGGGTAAGTCGCTTCACTAATCTGGGCCTGATTCTGAAATTCCACACCTTCCTGTCTCTGGTTCTGAGAGTCCACAGCTTCCTGTCCTCCATCCAGAGAGACCTCAACTTCCTGTCCCTGATCCTGAGAGACAGTAGGTTCTGGTTCCTGATCATGAGAGATCACAGCTCCTGGTCCCTGATCCAGAGAGTCCACATCGTCCTGTCTCTGGCCCTGTGAGACCACAGTTTCCCGTCCCCGGTCCCGAGAGACCACAGCCTCCCCTCCTCCATCCTGAGAGGCCGCAGCTTCCGATCCCTGATCCCGAAAGACTGCAGTTTCCCGTCCCTGATCCCGAGTGACCTCAGTTTCTGGTCCCCGATCCTGAGTGACCAAAGCTTCCCGTTGCGGATACTGAGAGATTTCAGCTTCCTGACCCTGGTCGTGAGAGACTGCAGCTTCCTGCCCCCAATCTTGAGGGAATGCAGTTTCCTATCCTTCTAAAGGTTACGCGGATCATCGGCGTGACTGTTTGGAAGGGTAAATGTCAGGGTTGCAGGCTGTCGGGTCACAAGTCGGAGCTTCTTTCTCTCTACCATTCAAAGCAACGTCCTCAAAGATAAAGTATCGCTCTATGTATATAGGTGTATACGCATACAGATATATGTATATATGCATGTACGTATATGTTTGCATATATATGTGTGTGTGGAAAGAGAGAGAGTTATATCATTGTTCTATTCATCTCTCAAAGGACTTTCAATCATTTCTCCCGCCACCCACAAAGGCAGATATCCTAGCACCAAAATAGACTTAAACCTTCTGGCTGCTGCTCTGATTCCAACTCTAAGCCCAGAAGAGAGTTCAGAACCTCAAAGGGGAATGAAAACGTTCCTGAAATACAGGTTCGGAGTGTGTCCTCCCCCCACCCTCCACTGCCCAAACAGTTCTCTGTCCCCGCCACCATCTGTTTTCTGACCTCGTGAGGGTGGTAGACGGGGTCGCGTGAGGGCAGAGAGGTTGGCGTCCCCAGATCGGGAGCAGAGATCTGTCCCTGACCGTGGAGAAAACCGGGGCGCACGAGCGAACGTGAAGGCGGCAGCCAGTGCCTCCTAAGAAGCGCAGGGCAGGGGCAGCAGAGGAGGAGGAGAAAGAGGAGGAGGTGGGGGAGGATAAGCTGGTCTGTGGCCGATACCTCTACCCCCTGGGCACCACCAAACGGTGCCATATGGCAGTGCCAGAAGGTGGCAGAGGGAGAGCCGCCCTGCCCCCCGACATCCTAATCCCCCCACGGCTCGCCGCCTCTCGCGGCTTTGAGAACTTCAGGTGGGGAAAAATTTTCCGTCGCCCTTCCCATTCAGTGTGGCATCATTAACGTCTCTCCGAGGAGCCCCGGGAACTCTCATTTATCTCTTCTGATTCCCAGGCCCGTGCTCTACACGCTACATCACGCGGCCGCCATCCGCCTGCTGGGTGTGAGGAGAGACGGGGTACTGATTAACTTGTTTTGATGTCCGTCTTTGTCTCTCTAGACTGTAAGCCCACTGTGGGCGGGGTCTGGCTCTCTTTATTGCTGCATTTTACTTTCCAAGCCTTTGGACAGTGCTCTGCACACAGTAAGTGCTCAATAAATACGATTGAACGAATGAATGAAAGATGTGTGGATATGGGGGAGCTCTGGAATTGTGCCCCCCCAGTAGCCCATCAGGTCAATACATTCTTTATGGACCATCCAGACACACTCTCCCCCTCTAGACCATCCTCCCCCTCTAGAACGTAAGCTTGTCGTGGGCAGGGAATGTTTCTGTCATATTGTATTCTCCCAGGTGCTTAGTACAGGGCTCTGCAGTAAACGTTCAATAAATATGATTGACTGACCTTCCACCTTCAAGGAGAAAGCCAGTGAAAGAGAAAGAACCAGCCAAAACATCAAGGCTGACCCTCAGATCCAACCCGAGGGGCGGTCACTGCCTCTGTAGAAGCCAATAGAGCAATTGCTCCTTGTGGCATTTCTAAAGCAGCAACACGGCCTTGTGTAAAGAAAGTTATCGGGCCTGGGTTATAATCCTGGTTCTGCCGCTTCCCTGCAGTGTAACACTGGATGAATGACACCTTCTCTGTGCCACAGTCTCCTCCCCTAAATCGATATCCGATCTCCCTCCTACTTAGACTGTGAACCTCATGGGAGCAGGGTCCGACCTGATTAACTCGTATCTACTCCAGACTTCACAGAAATGCTTTCGCATAATAAGCGCTTAACAAACACTGTTATTATCATTATTATTATTACTACTACTAATAATAATAGGTTTCACAGCACGAAGAGTACTTCCAGGATGACTGGAGTCGCAAACGACAGATGCACGGGTATGAAAAAGAACAATCCATTAGATTGGAAGCTCCTTAAGGGAGGGGGCTCCTCCTTTTCTGTCCATTGCCTATTTCCAAGCCCCTAGTACAGAGCACCAAGGAGGAGATCGGTAAATACGAGAACCAAACCGGCAAGTGCCGCATTGTACATTCCAAGCGCTTAGTACAGTGCCCTGCACGTGGCGAACGCTCAATAAATACTACTGAATGAATGGATGAAGTGTCTTTACACACAGTGGGGAAGGGGAATAACGATCCCCTTTATTCACCCCTCGCTCGGCACTTATGCACAAAGCCATAATTTATTTCTATTAATGTCCATCTCCCCCTCTAGACTTACAGGCTCGCTGTGGGCAAGGAACATGTCTACCAACTCTTTTATGTTGTACCCTCCCCAGCGCTTAGTACAGTGTTCTGCACAGAGAAAGCATTCAATATATCGATTAAATGGATCGACCGAGCGACTGATTACTTTTCACACACAGCCCATACATGTCAAAACCCTGCCTTCGGGAGCACAGTCCACCAATAAGTTCCAGCTGATGTTTCCCTGATCTTCCGTCACCAGTCACTCATCCCCACCGTCTGTCTCTTGTCATCACTTTCCACCAGGCAATATTTTTCTCCCGTTTGTCCTCGAACAAACTCATCCTCCCAAAATGAAGCTAGAGTGAGGACAGAGTGACAAGTTTTGAAGGGGAGCTTAATGAAAAAATATTTGTTCAAACAGAACTTCTCTGCGAGATGGAAATTCACAGGGTAAAAAAAAAAAACCAACCCGAAAACAAACCGCTACCCAGTTCTTCAATTCCTAAGATGCTTTCCATTGGCCAAATCTCTCCCTCTGCAGGCATACCCCTGGCTCCAAACGACCACAGCAGGTTAAATCCGGAGATGGATCATGCACTAATTGCTGGCGTAGCCAGGATCTGTACGCCTCACCTGCTTACATCCAATTGCTGCAGGGCAGACGGTTCTCTCCCCTCAATTCCGTCCCATGGCTCCCCAATCACTGAGATGCAGACTAGGTTTTCCACTCTGGCAGGGGCTGGGGGATGGAAGGAGCACAGTTTGGAATTAGATGGAAGGGGCAGAGGGGCAGGTTCATTTAGGCTGACCCCGCTACCCTACACTGATTCAGTTCTGCCTTCAGCCAGAGCAAAGAACCCCCATCTCCGCTGCTTACCCACCCCACCTCTCCCGCCCTATCGCTCTCCAGGCAGCGACATTCCCTCTCTTTCCTGTCACGTCACCCTATCGGACACATCGACACTGACCTAGGTATTTATTTGTTTGTCATTTATTTCACTGATGTGGATTCTTGATTGTGGTCGGCTTTTTTTGACTTTCTGGGTCTCCACTGTTCCTGAACAGGGGCCCATAATAATCACTTTCATTCATTCATTCATTCATTCGTATCTATTGAGCGCGTCCTACGTGTGGAACACTGTACTAACTGCCTGGGAGAGTACAGTACAACAGTAAGGGACACATTCCTTCCAGTTTCTCCCGAATGGAAGGAGCAGTCTGTGAATAGGAATGGTTGAGCAGGGGAGGGGGGAGGCCTGGGAAGGGGATGGCTGCCCTATTTAATTTTGGCTCCAGGCTACACCCCAATCCTTCCTCCTTATCCCTGCCACCAAAGGGGCTACAAATTCCCTCCGGCTGAGACCACACCCAGGGTTCCAACAGTGCAACCTAGAACCGGCTTGTCAGTCGATGGTATTTATATTGACTGGACAGAGCACTGTACTAAGCGCTTGGGAGAGTACAGTACAACAAACCGACACATTCTCTGCCCACAACGAACTTACAGCCTAGAGGGTGAGACAGACGTTAATATAAATAATTAGAGATATGTTCATAAGTGCTATGAGGCTGGGAGGGAGGATGAATAAAGGGAGCGAGTCACGGCAACGCAGAAAGGAGGGCGACAAGAGGAAAGGAAGGCTTAGTCAGGGAAGGCCTCTTAGAGGAGAAAAGGCTTTGAAGGAGGGGCCTGGTTTCCAGGGTGCAGGTCAATTCAACCTCTTCCAACGCAGCCCAGGTTGAACATACAACAAGGAAAGCGAAAGCTGAGGTCGGAGTTCAAGTCTTGCCATCTGGAAAACTCTTTTAACTCGACTAGCCAAGAGCATCATCAGAATTCCTTGAATCACTCAAACAACAATTCCTATAACCCGAAGACTTGTGCTCTGTGCGGTCAAGAGAAGAAGTCTCTGGACTGTAAACTCTCTGTGGACAAGGACTGTGTCTGTTATTGTTGTACTGTACTCTCCCAAACATTTAGTACGGTGCTCCACACACAGGAAGCGCTCAATAGCTATGAATGAATGAAAGTGATTATTATGGGCCCCTGTTCAGGATCAGTGGAGACCCAGAAAGTCAAAAAACGCTGACCGCAATCAAGAATCCACATCAGTGAAATGAATAACAAATAAATACATAGGTCAGTGTCGATGTGTCTGATGGGGTGACATGACAGGAAAGGGAGGGAATGTCTCCTACGGAAAGATGATATTTTGGGAGTCTATGAAGGTGGGAAGAGGATGTGGATGGAAGCCTTTTCCATGCAAGGGGTAAAAGCTTTTTTCTTTAATGGTATTTGTTAAGCACATACGATGTTCCAGACACTGCAGTAGATGCAAGATAATCAGGTTGGATACGGTCCATGTCTCAGTTAGGACTCACATCTTAATCCCCATTTTGCAGATAGAGTAATTGAGGCACAGAGGAAATTAAGTCACTTGTTCAAGGTCATCCAGCAGAGAAGGGGCAGAGCTGGAATTAGAATCCAGGTCCTCTGACTCCCAGGCCCCTGCACTTTCATGAGAAGCACCACGGCTTAGTGGAAAGAGCACTGGTCTGGGTGTCAGAAGGACCGGGGTTCTAATCCCGCTCTGCCACTTGTCTGCTGTGTGACCTTAAAGCAAGTCACTTCACTTCTCTGGGTTTCGGTTACTTCGTCTGTAAAGTGGTGATTAAGACTGCGAGCCCTAATTATCTTGTATCTACTCCAGCACTTAGTACAGTGTCTGCCGCGTAGTAAGTGCTTAACGATTACCATTATTATTATCATTATTATTATCCCACTAGGCCATGTTGCTTCTCTGATTCTCGTGACTACTAAGATCTAACCGGCAGAGTCGCAATCAAGAAACAGGTTAACTTAGGAGTGAAGAGTGTGAGCTAGGGGAACGCAGGACAAGATTTCCCTTCTAAACTCATTAAACTGTAAGATCCTTGACATCAGGGATCAAGACTTCTATCTCTATTGTACTCTCCCAAGCACTTAACATTGTGCTCCGCCTGCTGCAGGGGCTTAGTAAATATAAATGATGGATTGATAAGCTTGTTTCCCTTCCGGGAGATGTAAGGAAAGGTGAAATCCAATCATTCATTCAATTGTATTTATTGAGCCCTTACTGTGTGCAGAGCACTGTACTAAGCACTTGGGAGAGTAAAATATAACAATAAATGGACACGTTCCCTGTCCACAATGATATCACAGTCTAGAGGGGGAGAAATACATCACTATAATACATAAACATAATATAAATATAAAAATAAATCCTTCAGGAGGGTTCACTTTCCATTTCTTGGAGCATTCAGTGGGGTTGGAAAACGCGACCCTCCTCCCTTCAACCACTAGAGCTGTACATTCCCTGCCCACAATAAGCTTACAGTCTAGAGGTGGGGAGACAAACATCAGTACAAATAAATAAATAATAATAAATAATAATAATAAATAAAATTACAGATACATATATATAGGGCTGGGAGCTGGGAAGAGCAAAGGAAGCAATTCAGGGCAACGCAGACGGGAGTGGGAGATGAGAAAAAGAGGGGATTCGTCCAAGAAGTCCTCTTGGAGGAGATGTGTCTTCGGTAAGGATTTGAAGGTCAGGGAGAGTAATTGTCTGACAGATCTGAGGAGGGAGGGGGGTTCCAGGCCAGAGGCAGGATGTGGGTTAGGAATTGGCGGCTCTCTCAAGCGGTTAGTACAGTGCTCCGTCTCCAGTCAGTGCCCAATAAATACAACTGAATGAAGTCTCCTTTGCCCCCACCTCAACCCTAGTGCGTTAATCCGCTTTTTCTCTGAGAATGACTTGTGTTTTCCCCCGCTCCTCCTTAAACGACACAAGCAAAACCTTTCCTCCAGAGTTCTGCCGATTATACAAGCCTCAGTGCAGTGACAGAGAACATTGTTCTGGCCCGTGTCAATTTTCCTCTGCTCAATTTCATCTTCGAATTCCACTTGGCTGGGTTGAACTTTCTCTTGGTATTTTACATTTACTGTCGAGTTTCTCTGCCCCGGGGCTATCCCTGGGGCTCCCCATTAACTTTTAGAGCGCTTACAAAAGAAGTGATCTCTTTTCCACTCATGAATATTCATGCGCCCCACTGAGATTTGGCATATCATTAGCTCTCCCAAATTAGTTAAGTGGAAAACTTAGCCGCTACTGCCAATGTATATTGTTCTTTGGGGGGAAAAGGGGAGAAATTCCACTCCTGGCATGAGTTGGAATCGGTACGTCGTTTTCTCTTCGAAACTCTGCTATTTTCCAAAAGTCCACCAGGTTCCAACCTTCTGCCAGAGGCGCTGTGAGGAGAAATGAAAAATCTACGTGGCAGTGTTTTTGAGTTCCTCAGAGGAAAGGAGCTCTAAATCTATGGCCTTCATTTGTGTTGTCAGCCTCATTATGCTTACAATCGAATGATCACCCTGCAGCAGGTAATCGTCTTGGATTGGCATTGGCACTCTGGGCGTCAGCAGCAATGAAAGCAGATTTATTGAGCACCTTTCCCGAGCACCTTGGAGAAACAGCACGTCCTCGCAAGAAGTAGCGCCTCCCTACTGGGTAGAGAACGGGCCTGGGAGTCAGAGGGAGTGGGCTTCTAATTCCAGCTCTGTCGCTTGTCCGCTGTGTGAACTTGGGCAAGACACTTGGCTTCTCTGTGCCTCGGTTTCTTCAGTTGTAAAATGAGGATTGAGACCGTGAGCCCCACGTGGGACAGGGACTGGCTCCAACCTGATCAGCTTGTATCGACCTCAGTGCCTGGCACATAGTAAGGGCCTAAAAAAAATCATAATTTTTTTAATCACCTCCACGATGTCGAATTTATTCATGTCCTGGGAAAGCCTCACTAACTCAGGCCCCATTAATCTGGAATTCATAATCATTCAGGTGTTATATTTTTCCCCCTCTCCCTTTTCCTCTCTGCTTCCTCCCTTTTTCCTCTCTACCGCTGCCAAGAGCAGCTTTTCATCTGCACTGTGATTAACAAAGTCTCCGGTAACCAGCAGCAGGAGAAAATGCAGAAGCCACAGGAGTTCACTAGGAAGAGTCACAGAGTGCTCCCTGTCACCCAACTGCCCCGCGGACAAATTAAAGAGACAGCCAAAGAAAATCGCACTCCAAAAGACACCCGCCGCCATAGTGTCTTGCTAAAACAGCATTTTTAAACTCCCCTAATTCAGACTTTTCACTAATTGGGACTGGATTTTTCTCCCAAGTCCTTTAGCGGGGTTTTTTGGAGTCTGTTTGACCCCACGATCCAAATGAACAGTTACAGCAACACTTAATAACATTAGTTACATAACTATCGACTGAAGAAATGAAGCATGCAGCTAGTGCTCCTGAGCGTATATAATCGGTGTAATTCTTATTTTCTGAGCCGCAAACAACAATCGGTCGGGAAGAGATGCAGGTGCACTCCTCGGCAGTACTTGCAATTACTTTCGTGGCAGAGTTTTAGGTCTTATTTTTTCCTTCCTCGAGCTCGCAAAGGGAGACGGGAAATGCCTTCCATCCAGGGGGCCCTTCGGGACCCCTTGAGCACTTCGGGTTTGGCAATCAGTACACTGAGCTCACACACAGCTCTTCCTTAAGTGTTCATTCCTTCGGTACTTTAACCACCCTCCATCCCCACACACGTGTGCTCCAATTATCTGAAAAACTAAATCGCCCTGACCATATTATTTTCTTTTTTCATGGTATTTCTTAAGCGCTTAATACGTGTCAGGCGCCGGGGTAGGCGCACGATAATCACGTTGGACACAGTCCCTCTTCCACATGGGGCTCGCAGTCTTCTTAATCCCCATTTTACAGAGGAGGTAACTGAGGCACAGAGAAGTGCAGCGACCTGTCCACGGTGACACAGCAGCCAAGTGGCGGAGCTGGCATTAAAAACTAGCTGAACGTCCCTGGATGTGCCAAAGCCATTTTTCTCACCCTCCTTAGGAAGATGAACTGAGAATGTCAGAATCCAGATGGATTAAGTGCCTGCCCTGTGGAATTCGTGAAGATCGTTAGGCTACTACGGGTAGAGTAAGAGTTGAAAATGCCTTATCTAATCCTTATCACTGTCGGGGTGAAGCGGGAAGCTCCCTGAGGACAGAGATCTTACCTACCAACTCTGCTGATTAGTTCTTTCCCAAGTGCTTAGCACGCAGTGCCCTGCACACAGTAAGCGCTCAATAAGTGCGATTGAATGAATAAGTGCTCAATAAAGGACCGCACGGTAGATCCACCTGTCCATCCCGTATAGTGACGATTGAGAATAATGATAATAATGATGATAGCATCTGTTAAGCGCTTACTATGTGCAAAGCACTGTTCTTGCAATACCCTCAGGTGAACTCTTCCAACTCAACAGGCCAAGCATTCGCAGGGAGTCAGAAGGAGCTGGGAACTAATGACAGCCCTGCCACCTGTCTGCTGTGTGACTTTGGGCAAGTCACATCACTTCTCTGTGCCTCAGTGACCTCATCTGTAAAATGAGGATTGAGTCAGTGAGCCCCACGTGGGACAGGGACTCCGTCCAACCCGATTTGCTTGTATCACCCCAGTGCTTAGTACAGTGCCTGGCTCATAGTAAGCACTTAAATACCATAATTACTATTATTAGTATTAGTAGAAGAGCAAGGAATACCTTCACGTGTCCGCAGTGCAGATGAATGTCTGTCACCCATCCATCATCTCAGACACCCGCAGGCAGCTGGAGAGAATTTCAGCATCGGCCAAATATTGAGTAGCTCAGGTGGCTTTAAATTCAAGTCTAACCGTAAAACTGTGGGACCGTCTCTCCACTGGTATGTTTGTCCTTTGATACTTGACGTATTTTATCTAGCTGGTGAATCACCGCCCCCCCCCCCCCGTCCCGAATAATTTCTAACCTTCTTTCCTCAGCCTAATGGGGAGTGGACTTGAATCACAAGATGTGGTATTGCAAGTAGAGTGTTTACTAGTCAGTCAGTCGTATTTATTGAACGCTTACTGTGTGTACTTAGCCCTGGGGAGAGTACAATACAATCGATACATTCCCTGTCCACATCGAGCTTACTGTCTCGAGGGGGAGACCGACACCAATAGAAATAAATAAAATGACAGATGTGTACGTAAGTGCTGTGGGGCTGGGACGGGGGGGATGAATAAAGGGAGCCAGCCAAGGTGGCGTCGAAGGGAGTAGAAGACAAGGAAAAGAGGGTTTAATCAGGGAGGGCCTCTTGGAGAAGATGTGCCTTCAGCAGGGCTTTGAAGTGGGGGAGAGTAATCGTCAGATATGAGGAGGGAGGGTGTTCCAAGCCAGAGGCAGGACGCGGGCTCGGGGTCGGCGGTAGGATAGATGAGACCGAGGCAAAGTGAGTAGGTTGGCCTTAGAGGAGTGAAGTGTGTGGGCTGGGTTATAGGGGGCCCAACTGGCAATTCTCACTGAGGAGATATCATCTTTCAATAGGACACTTGCCAGCAGCCCAATGTTTGCCTAAAACAACCCTTTCTCCCTAAAGCAAACAATGGTTTCAGGTGGCATATCCGGAAACAAACACATCTCGCTCCAAGCAGGAAAGAGCAAATTTAGATGATCATCCTTCCCCAAGAATCAGGGGGTCACGCGTCATTGATCTACCTTGAGTTCATTCACAGTGATAATAATAAAGATGCCAAGCACAGTTAAGCGCTGGGGTAGACGTAGGATAATCGGGTTGGACACAGTCCCTGTTCCGTGTAAGCTCCGTGGAGACAGGGAACACGACTACCAACTCTGTTGAACTGTACTCTCTCCAGCACTCAGTACAGTGCTCTGCACACCGTGGGCACTAAGTAAATTCATTCGTTCATTCAGTCGTATTTATTGAGCGCTCACTATGAAGGACTGATTGATTGGAGTAGGATTTAACCACCATTTTGCAGATGAAGTAACTGAGGTACGCCGAAATGATTTGACCTCGGTGACAGAATAGTCTAGTGGTAGAGCCGGAATTAGAAGCCAGATCCTCCTGACTCCGAAGCCCAGGGTTTTTTCCATTAGGCCACACCGTTTCCCTGGACAGTGTTAATGGAGAAGCACCACACTCTTGGTCCGGTGGAAAGAACCCTGTTCCGGGGATCTAATGCCTGTGTTCTACCCGGTTCCGTGGGGAAGGTTTCCGAAGTGCTCTCCCTGTAGAGCGTGAGCTCGTTGAAGGCAGGGCACGTGTTTGTTGCTGTTTTGTATTCTCCCGAGCGCTCAGTACAGTGCTTTGTACACAGAAAGCGCTCAATAAATACAATTGAATGAACAAATGAGAGGTGGCAGGTCCAGTGAGAAATAGAAGCAGCATGACGCAGTGGATAGAGCACGGGCCTGGGAGTCAGAAGGGCATGGATTCTAATCTGAACTCTGCCACTTGTCTTCTGGGTGACCTTGGGCAAGTCACTTCACTTCTCTAGGCTTCAGTTATCTCATCTGCCAAAAGTGGATTGAGACTGTGAGTCCCCCACCGGGACGGTGTCCGACTCGCTTTGCATAACCACCCCAGAGTTTAGTACAGTGCCTGGCACATAGTAAGCAGAACTGCACGTAAAAATCCTCGCAACGTGTTGCTTCCCTGCCTGTCTACTCACTCGTTGCTTCGGGTTACCACTGGACTGGACGCTCAGGTTACCACTAAACTGAAAGGTCATTGTGACCTGGGAATGGATTGCTTATTGATATATTTTATTCTCCTCAGGCACCTCTCAAGGTCACACCTGGAGAGTTTCCAGTTACTCTACCAGCTCGGCTAGAGGAGGGAGAGTCAAGCAGAGAACTACCCATTCCATTCCCAGCTTGGGCAGTGACTAGCGAGTGGAAGGCGATCGCTACGAGTCAGAACTCCCCCGTGCTGGGCAGCAGCGGCCTGGGAGAGAGTCGAGGGTGGAGACTCGAGTTTATTACGCGGAAGGCGGATGATGGTAAACCACTTCCGGATTTTTACAGAGAAAACTCTGTGACCCACCACCAGAACGAGTGCAGATGGAGAGCGGGGCCTTCCGGGAGAGATGTGCCCGGGGTGTCGCCACGGGTCGGAAACGGCTCGACGGCCTAAGACAAGACTCCCCTAAGTGCTCGGTGCAGTGCTTTGCGCCTAGCGAGTGCTCGATAAATGCGAGGGAAAGAAGGAATGAAGGACCCCCACCGCACAACATGACCGGCAGGATTGAGAGAGTGCGAGAGCTGCCAAGCAAACCATGAAGGGTCTAGTTAATTTCCCTCCACAGCTTCTCGGTCCTGGAGTCTCTTTGAAGCCTCAGGACCGAGACTGGCCGTCATTCTGGAAAGGGGACCGCATCGCCATAAGGACAAGGCAGTGATCCCTGCCCTGGAAAAGTTTACGAATTTTTTTTATGGTACTGGTTAAACACTTACTGTGTGCAAGGCACTGTACGAAGAGCTGGGGTAGATACAAGGTAATCGGGTTAGACACAGTTCCTGTCCCACATAATGCTCCCAGTCTTCATCTCCATTTATAGATGAGGGAACTGAGGCCCAGAGAAGTGAAGTGACTTACCCAAGGTCCCACAGGGAACAAGAGTGGGATTAAAACCCCAGTCCTTCTGACACCCGGGCCCGTGCTCTATCCACTAGGCCATGTTAAGCGCTTACTATGTGGCAGACACTGTACTAAGCACTGGGGTGGATACAAGTAAATCGGGTTTGGATTTACTCACAGTCTCAATCCCCATTTTACGGATGAGATAACCGAGGCCCAGAGGACTGAAGTTACTTACTCAAAGTCACACAGGAGACAAGTGGAGAAGCTGGGATTAGAACCCATGACCTTCTGACTCCCAGACCCATGTTCTATCCATTATGCCACGCTGCTTCTCGTGGGGTTCACGGTCTTTTAATCTCCATTTTACTGATGAGGGAACTGAGGCACGGAGAAGAGAACGGACTTTTCACGCAGCAGAGAAGCGGCAGAGCCAGGATTAGAACCCAGGTTCTTCTGACTCCCAGGCCTCTGCTTTATCTCTTTGAAGTCTCAGCAGGACCGAGTCTGGCCGTCGTTCTTGAGAGGGGACTGCATTATCCCAAGGACAAAGTAGAGGTCCCTGCCCTGGAGAAGTTTATGGGTTTTTTTATGCTACTTGCTAAGCGCTTACCAAGTGCCAGGCACAGTACTGAGTGCTAGGGTAGGTACAAGGGAAGCAGAACTGCTTCTGCCTGTTAGGGAAGCAGCGTGGCTCAGTTGAAAGAGCCCGGGCTTGGGAGTCAGAGGTCATGGGTTCGACTCCCAGCTCTGCCACTTGTCCGCTGTGTGACTGTGGGCAAGTCACTTCGCTTCTCTGGGCCTCAGTTATCTCATCTGTAAAATGGGGATGAACTGTGAGCCTCACGTGGGACAACCTGATGACCCCGTATCTCCCCCAGCGCTTAAAGCAGTGCTCTGCACATAGTAAGCGCTTAACAAATACCAATATTATTATTACAAGCTGATCAGGTTGGACAGGGTCGATGATCCACATGGGGTTCACAGTCTTAATCCCCATTTTACAAACGAGGGGGAACTGAGGCACAGAGAATTGAATTGACTTGGTCACACAGATAAATGGTGGAGCCAGAATTAGAACCCAGGTCCTTCTGACTCCCAAAACCCATGCTCTATCGACTAAGCCATGCCGCTTCTCTGGTCTATAATTAACGGGAGATGAAACTGCGGCATCCTCAAGGGCAAACATGACACACTGGACTTCAAGCAGTTTTGTCGACTTTTTCACGGGAGAAAAACAAGCATTTGATTGTCACAAATGGGAAAAAAATCACAAGGGATTGGCTGGGAGGAAGGAAGAGGTGACTCATTATGGAAAAGGGCAGAACACTGCAGAGCTGAAACCCTTTCATCATATATAAGGTGACGAAGCACCCATCTAAAGGCTATCACAGTTTTTCTCCCCGTTAGGCTACGGCTGGGATTTTTTTTTTTAATCACCTCAGCAATACTGCTTAATAATAAATATAACGATATCTGATAGAGAGCTTCCTCTCCCAGCACATTGGGGAAGCACTTTTTCTTTCCCTCATGACAGACACGAGACATTTCGGTTTTTCTCCCTTCTCCCTGAGTTTGAGCAAGAAAACGTTCAAGGGGAATGGTACATGCCAGGTGCAAATTAGTGCCACTCAAGGGAGAGGAGAAGAAGTCTAATGGATGTTTCCCATTCTTCTTAATGACAATCTCACAGGCACTACTTTGTGGTTACCCTCTGCCTCTCCTGCCAAATGAGTTGACACCAGTTTGGAAAAGGTCCATATCATTTCAATTTGCCAAGATTTGGGGGAATTTGGTCTGTTGCTTCTTGAGAATCTGGCTCTGTCGGCAATTTTCCAAGTGCCATAAGATAAATCAATCAATCAATCCATATTTATTGAGTGCTTATGGTGTGCTAAGCGCTTGGGAGAGTTCGATATAACAGAGTTGGTAGACGCGTTCCCTGCCCACAGTGAGCTTGCAGTCTAGAGGGGGGAAGAGATCAAGGGGTGTCAGGCTGGAGACCCCAGATTCCTGGAGTTGCCTCTGGTTTAGGAGACGCTCACATGGGCTGCTTGGCAAAGAACCACTCAGTCCCCTTGCCTCCTCCTAACTCACCTCGCTGCTCTCCTATGACAACCCAGCCTGCACACTTCACTCTTCTAATAATAATAATAATAATAATGTTGGTATTTGTTAAGCGCTTACTATGTGCCGAGCACCGTTCTAAGCGCTGGGGTAGATATAGGGTCATCAGGTTGTCCCACGTGAGGCTCACAGTCTTCATCCCCATTTTCAGGTGAGGGAACCGAGGCACAGAGAAGTTAAGTGACTCGCCCACAGTCACACAGCTGACAAGTGGCAGAGCCGGGAGTCGAACCCATGACCCCCGACTCCGAAGTCCAGGCTCTTTCCACTGAGCCACGCTGCTTCCCTACTCCCTGTACCTTGTTCTCGTCTGTCTCACCACCGACCTCTCGCCCACGTCTTCCCTCTGGCCTGGAACTCTCCTCAAATCCAACAGTCAATCACTCTTCCCACCTTCAAAACCTTATTGAGGCACACCTCCTCTGAAAGACCTTCCCTAAGCCCTCCTTTTCTCCCACTCCTCTCTGCACTGTCCCGATTTGTCCCTTCCCCCCGACTCCAGCCCCACAGCACTTACATACATATCCGTAACGTATTTATATTAATGTCTGTCTCCCTCTGTAGATGGTAAGCTCACTGTCAACAGAGAATATGTCCACCCACTGTTAAATAGTAATAATGTTGGTATTTGTTAAGCGCTTACTATGTGCCGAGCACTGTTCTAAGCGCTGGGGGAGACACAGGGGAATCAGGTTTTCCCACGTGGGACTCACAGTCTTCATCCCCATTTTACAGATGAGGTCACTGAGGCACCGAGAAGTAAGGTGACTTGCCCACAGTCACACGGCTGACAAGTGGCAGAGCAGGGATTCGAACCCATGACCTCTGGACTCCCAAGCCTGGGGTCTTTCCACTGAGCCACGTTTAGTGTGTGCAGAGCACTGTACTAAGCGCTTAGGAGAGTACAAAATAGCAATAAACAGACACATCCCCTGCCCTCAAAGACCTCACAGTCTAGAGGACTCTCCCTTCTGCTTCGTCTATGCATCTCGACCTTTAGACGCTCGATAGTCTCCTCACCTCTAACCCCGCAGCACTTAATGTAGGTATCATTAAATTTTATATTACAAATTATTAATTCATATCAATGTCTGTCTCCCCCTCTAGACTGTAAGCTCGTTATGAGCGGGGAATGAGTCTCCTACTCTCCCAAGAGTTTGTACAATGCTCAGCACACAATAAGTGGTTAATAAATATGACTGATTTGTTGATCATCTGGCCCGAGAAGGGATCCCCCCCGAGGAGCACACTGTGCCTCAGACGCAGGGTGGACGGCAGAATTCCCAGCACTGTCTCTTTTCTTCCCGTCTGAGCCCACTAGGCAAAAGTACCGTCAAGAAAAGAGGCAACGGGGAATCCTGTTGGGGAAAGAGAGGAGGGTAGTCCCACCTGGTCGGTCAATCGATCAATTACATTTATTGAGCGCTTACTATATGCAGAACGCTGTTCTAAGTACTTGGGAGAGTGCAGTTGCAGAACACCGTACTAGACACTTTGGGACGTTGCAGTACGGAGGAATTAAAAGACACATTCCCCGCTCATAACGAGCTCGCAGTCTGGAGGGGGAGACAGACATTGATATGAATTAATAATTTATAATATATAATTTAATGATACGCACATTAAGTGCTGCGGGGTTAGAGGTGAGGAGACTATCGAGCGTCTAAAGGTCGAGATGCATAGACGAAGCAGAAGGGAGAGTCCTCTAGACTGTGAGGTCTTTGAGGGCAGGGGATGTGTCTGTTTATTGCTATTTTGTACTCTCCTAGGCGCTTAGTACAGTGCTCTGCACACACCAAGTGCTCAATAAATACGTTTGAATAAGTAAGCGATTGAGAGAGAGTCGGAATCCCTGCCGATCACCGACTCTGTTCTCATCCCTTATGACAAACACACCTTCTCCCAAGTGAATCGGACGTTCGCCGATTCCCGGTCTATGACGCGTAAGATCGGAAGGGGCCGGGGATGGGAGAAGCGCAGAGGGGAGGCTTTTCCTAACTCTTTAAAGCCCAACTAGGACCAAGCTCAAGATAACACGGCAAGACGGGTGAGGGGGGTGATTCTAACGGGTTGGATAAAAGCTAGCAAAATTCGCAGGGGGGTTCCCCCTCCAACCCTCTCCCCGTAGAACTAATCTGGTAAATTTTCTCCCCCTCCTCAACAGCAGTTAGTTGCTATTTTCACCACCTGCTAATTACATCGTGTTGGTTGGTGGGAAGAGTCAGCTCCACATAACTTCCCACACAGGTTGTCATTTTGTCAAGAATTCCTTCATTAACAAGCTGACAGTAGGCTGCCAGCAGTCGCCATTTGGTTTGTTAAGGGAACTGGAGCTCAGGGGTGGAGAGTTGGCCTTCTCCTTTAAAGAAAAAGCAGGCAGGAGGCAGATGTCTGCCAGTCTGTTCGATGCCATGCGCATGGATACAGTGTTTTTCAGAGAATTTAACCAAAAAAAAACCGCGCGGAGCTCAAACGAGGGGTGCACCTGAGGAGAGCGGGAGACCTTAAAGGCTACTGATGTGGCTTAGAAAACACAACCCTCGCGGAGCTTTTCTTATCCGTTTCAAGCTCCCGTCTCTCTTCCGGGAGGCTGGAAAGTTGTCCTCCTTCTGGAGGAGGAAGGGTCCCAGTTTCCGAAGAGAGGCTTGAAGCGTGAAAGGGACTTTTTACCTGCCTCTGCTTCCGAGCCCTCGATGAAATCTACCCCGGCCCTCGGGGGCCTGAGGGAGGCTGGTCCGTTTCTGTTGATGGCCAAGATGGATGCAGGGGCCTTCACGAAGGTCAGCAGGGAGGCAGGAGTCTTGGGATGCTTTTCTAGGGTCTCGTCTCCCCCTGGAAGGATGTTTTAGGGGGCTACTGGCTGCTCTCTGCTCACTAGGCAGGGCCTCCTTGTCAGCTGTGTGACTGTGGGCAAGTCACTCAATTTCTCTGGGCCTCAGTTACCTCATCTGTAAAATGGGGATTGAGACTGTGAGCCCCACGTGGGACAACATGATTCCCCTGTGTCTACCCCAGCGCTTAGAACAGTGCTCTGCACATAGTAAGCACTTAACAAATACCAACATCATCATCATTATTATTATTACAGCGTTCTGCACACAGTAAACACTCAACACATCCTACTGAGGGATTCTTTGACTCCCTTCCGACTCTATTCCTTTCCCTAAGATCTCTTGCCTGGAAATTGAGGTTTCAAGGCAATCAATTCTAGACCGGTTTTCATCAATAGAAACCAGAGGATGCAGAAAAGATGAAAACAAAATGTGAGGTGTTATCCCCTTTTTTTTTTCCTTGCTAACTCTGATCTGTTTTCTTCTTTTTAATTTGATTGGTAACGGGCTCGAGATATCAAATGCACAGCCTGCTTCCAAGTGGGGGATTCTATTAGGGACAAGACAGCCAGGGCTGGCTCTAAGAGCCTAGAATAAATATCCACGGGATGGACCTTAATGAAGAGTTGCTCCAACAGACAGAAAAAGAGACTGGGGGATTTGAAGGGCTGTGAATCTCTGTCCTTCGAGAGCCATCTGAAGCGCTGTAGCTCTCAGAATTCCCAAGGCAGTCAATAGGTATGAATTGCTCCTAAATCCACCTCGTGTTTATTCCAGGTTGGCAATAATCTCAGAGGAGTCCAGCGGATTTCAATGGGGATTCGACAGGGACGGGGCTTCGGTAGGGAAGGGTCGGGAGACCAAATCTCATGAGGAGAAAAAAGTGGGAAAAGGAGACAATAGAAACAGTGACAGAAAAACAGACGGAAAAAGACGCATGGGGAGAGGGAGACAGAAGAATGGAGAGAAATAGTCAAATAACTAGACACACACACCGACACGAACTCACACGTACACCTACGCACGCACACACAGATGTTCTCATGTCGTCTTCTCGAACTGGCCGGTAACAGCAGGGAAGAAGAGAGAAGTCATTAAACAGCCCTTCTCTTGCACTTTCCTCTGCCCCAGCGCCCAGCCTTTCCTTCAGAGCTGGTAATAACACCAACACCACTAATAAGTACCTGAAGACTATCTCTGGAAGATTCTGGGCAAGTCTCCTTGCACATATTTCTAATCCCCCCGGAAACCACAAAGAGCGGACTGAGAAAACAGCCACGGGGCACCCGCCCTCGGGAAGGGCAGAATTTAGCGGCAGATTTTGTCAGTCGATCAATCAATCATGTTTACTGAGTGCTTACTGTGTGCAGAGCACTGTATTAAACACTTGGGAGAGTACGCTATACTACAGTCATAGAAGGATGATGCCAACCGACGCTGTGGACTTCTGGGACAGGAAGGGTAGGGGAGGCTGTTCATTCATTCATTCATTCAATAGTATTTACTGAGCGCTTACTATGTGCAGGGCACTGTACTAAGCGCTTGGAATGTACAAGTCGGCAACAGATAGACACAATCCCCGCCCATTGATGGGCTTACAGTCTAATCGGGGGAGACAGAGGGACAAAAACAAGACAACTTAATCGCAATAAAAGAATCAAGGGGATGTATACCTCATTAACAAAATTAATAGGGTAATAAAAATATATACAAATGAGCGGATGAGCGCAGTACTGAGGGGAGGGGAAAGAAGAGGGGGAGGAGCAGAGGGAAAGGGGGGGAAAGGGGGCTTAGCCGAGGGGAGGTGAAGGGGGTCAGAGAGGCAGCAGAGGGAGCAGAGGGAAAAGGGGAAGCTCAGTCTGGGAAGGCCTGCTGGAGGAGGTGAGCTCTCAGCCGTTGATAGTGACGGAAAAGTTGGAGAATTGGATTCAGAGGGTAAGAATGAGCAGTTTCTATATGACGTATATTGAGTTTGAGCTGTAGGAAGGACATCCAGATGAAGATATCCTGGAGGCAGGAGAAATGCAAGATTGTAAGTTAGATGAGGCTGAGAGGTAGACGAGGGAGTTGTCCTGTACGGAGGTGATGGCCGAAGACGTGCGACTGTAAGCTCCTTGAGGGCGGGAAATGTGTCTACCAACTCTATAATATTGTACTCTGCCAAACACTTGGTACAGTTCTCTGCACACAGTAAGTACTCACTAAATATGATAGTAATCTTTGAACAAATACTATTTAAAACAAAAGAATAAGAGACCTTAGGGATGCCCACAGTAGGGGGCTGAGACGGAAGAGTGGAGCAAGCAAATGAAAGAGAAGGCGAGGCCAGAAAGGAAGAAAGAAAACCAGGGTAGTCCCAGGTCAGTAAAGCTGGCTCGATCATGTTTTAAGGAGGAATGAGTCAGTGTGTCAAAAGTGGGTGGGAAGTTGAAGGGAATAGCGTATAAACTTTGGATCTGGCTGTAAGGAGGTGACCTTAGTTAGAAAGCACATTTGTGATGAAGAGAAGGGAACAAAAGCCATACTGTAGTGGGCTCAAGAAGCGCGTTGTTGGTGAGCATAAGAAGCAATCGATCACCTTACCCCCTCCTACCTCACCTCGTCACTCTCCTACTCCAACCCAGCCCACACACTTTGCCCCTTTAATGCCAAGCTACTCCCTGTACCTCCATCTCATCTATCTCACCTCCAACTTCTTGCCCACATCCTGCCTCTGACCTGGAACGCCCTGCCTTTTCATATCCAACAGACAAGTCCTCTCCCCACCTTCAAAGCCTTATTGAAGGCACAACTCCTCCAAGAGGCCTTCCCTGACTAAGCCCTCATTTCCTCTTTTCCCACTCCCTTCTGCGTCACCCTGACTTGCTCCCTTTATTCACCGTCCCCAACCCCACAGCAGTTATGTTCATACCTGTAATTTATTTATATTAATATCTGCCTGCCCCTCTCGACTTTAAGCTCACTGTGGGCAGGCAATGGGTCATATTGTTGTGTTGTACTCCCCCAGGCACTTAATACAGTAATAATAGTAATAATAATAATAATGTTGGTATCTGTTAAGCGCTTACTACGTGCAGAGCACTGTTCTAAGCGGTGGGGTAGATACGGGGTAATCAGGTTGTCCCACGTGAGGTTAATCCCCATTTTACAGATGAGGTCACTGAGGCCCAGAGAAGTGAAGTGACTCGCCCACAGTCACACAGCTGACAAGTGGCAGAACCGGGAGTCGAACTCATGACCTCTGACTCCGAAGCCCAGGCTCTTTCCACTGAGCCACGCTGCTTCCCTGACCCTGCACACAGTAATCACTCAATAAACAGTCCGTTCCAGGAATCTGAATGAGAGCACAGGCCGAAGATGACTTTGGAATCGAGAAAGGGCTATTTCAATACATAGGCAATTCGAACGTGTTTCCAGGCAGAAAGGAAGGAAGCCATCAAAGAGTGAAAGGTTCAAGAAAAAAAATAGTGACTTTATTAAGTGCTTACGATGTGCCACGTGTTGTAATAAGCACTGGGGTAGATACAAGATAATCAGGTCGGACACAGTCCCTGTGCCACACGGGGTTTCCAGTCTAAACGGGAGGGGGTAGAGGCATCGAATCCCCATTTTACAGATGAGGAAACCGAGACACAGGGAAGTTAAGTAGCTTGCCCAAGGTCACCCAGCAAACAAGGGGCAGAGCTGCGATTAGAACCCAAACCTCCTGATTCCCAGGCCCAAGCTCTTCCCACTAGGCTCCACTGCTTCCCAAGTACATATTGGATGTGTATTTCCCGAGAATAGTCCAGAGGAACTTCTGTTTGATTTCAGAAATGTCACTGATGAGCTCAATCTGCTGAATTAATCGGTGGATTAACGCCACTGACAACAGCTTCCAAATTCCTTGCTTCTTTGTCAAGCCTCAAGTGTGACTGCGTAGAACAGGAGGAAGAAGATTGGAAGGGATACATAACCCTGCTTTACTCCGCTGCTGATTGAGAAGGGTTTGAATAGCGTCCAAATCCTACTGGTGTAAACTGGCACCGCTTTGGATTTCGCTAAACTACTAAGAGCACCCAAATATATATATTTTTTTCCGATCATTTGCCGGTTGCCAGATCAACTAATGGGGTCAAAGTTGAATGCAGCTGTTACTTGATATACTCTACTCTTCCAAGAGCTTAGTACAGTGCTTTGCCCACAGTAAGCGCTCGATAAATACGACCGAATGAATGAAAGCTTGGGATTTCCTCTGAACCTCATAGAAGGGACGATGTCGTTTCAGATCTGATAGACTATTACTCCCTCCACCTTCAGAGTCTTAAGGAAGGCACTTCTCCAAAGGCCTTCCCTGATTAAGCCCTCATTTCTTATTTTCCCATTCCCTTCTGCGTCACCCTGAATCGCTCCCTTTATTCGCCCTTCCCTCAGCCCCACGGCACTTATGTACGTGTCCATAATTGGTTGATTTATATTAATGTCTGCCTCCCCCTTTAGACTGTGAACTCATTGTGCTCAGGGAATGTGTCTACCAACTCTAGTATATTGTCCTCGCCCAAATGCTTAGTGCAGTGCTCTGCCCACAGTAAACACTCAACAAATACAATTGATTGATTTCTTGAACTTCTCCTGTTTCTGAACTGCAGCAATGATGATGATAATAATAATAATAATGTTGGTATTTGTTAAGCACTTGCTAGGTGCAGAGCACTGTTCTAAGTGCTAGGGTAGACACAGGGTCATCAGGTTGTCCCACGTGAGGCTCACGGTCTTAATCCCCATTTTATAGATGAGATAACTGAGGCACAGAGAAGTGAAGTGACTCGCCCACAGTCCCACAGCTGACAAGTGGCAGAGCCGGGATTGGAACCCACGACCTCTGCCTCCCAAGCCCGGGCTCTTTCCACTGAGCCACGCTGCTTCTCTATCCATGATCACCTGTGCCGTATTCTGCTGTGTCCAGGAGACGCACTGTGTTACTTGAACACAGTGCAGGAATCCTCTCAGTGAGCCACATAATCAAGACTGGGTTGATGCTCACACAGAGGTGTTGAAATATTAGGGAGTTAAATGTCTCATAAATTTCTCCATCTGGCACTAGGGTTTAGTAATCCATCAGCCTGGTCTGGATGACCTCATGAGCGTCTTTTCAACTCTATCAGTTCTCTTGAAATGCTTTCTTTTAGGAGACCCGAGATCCCAAGTTTGGTACAGAGAGGAATTAGGTTTTTCAACTCCAACCAGATGGCCTTCAACACTGGTGACCATAGCTGGATGAGGCTACCCTAGCCGGAGGAGCCGAAGTCACGATAGTGAGTCTGAGATGTTCTGGGTTGACCACACGCTCTCCAGAAAATCACCTTTGATGTCACCTTGCCTCCCCCCATCCCGGTTATGTCTGTTACCGGATAAATCTCCTCTTTCTCGGTGGCCCCCCCGGGCCACTGGGGCCTAAGAGAGGGAACCCGGAAGCGATGGCTTCAAGCCAGATGCCCTGCCATCTGAGGGTCACTTTGCCTGTCTAGGAAAAGCTGAAGCCAAGTGGACAACACTGGAGAAGCATTGCGGCCTAGTGGCTAGAACCCAGGACTGGGAGTCAGAAGGACCTGGGTTCTAATCCTGGCTCTATTTGCCCGCTGTGAGACCAAGTCACTTCACTTCTCTGGGCCTCAATCACCTCTTCTGTAAAATGGGGATTAAGACTATGAGCCTCATGTGGGAGAGGGACTGCGTCCCACCTGACAACCTTGTATCTACCCCAGAACCCCAGAGCTTAGTAGAGAAGCAGCGTGGCTCAGTGGAAAGAGCCTGGGCTTCGGAGTCAGAGGTCATGAGTTCGATTCCCGGCTCTGCCACTTGTCAGCTGTGTGACTGTGGGCGAGTCACTTCACTTCTCTGTGCCTCGGTTACCTCATCTGTAAAATGGGGATTAACTGTGAGCCTCACGTGGGACAACCTGATTACCCTGTATCTACCCCAGCGCTTAGAACAGTGCTCTGCACATAGTAAGCGCTTCACAGATACCAACATTATTACAGTGGCTGGCACATAGTAAATGCTGAACAAATGCCATAAAAAAGTCCACTCGCCGTTGATGTGACCGTAGACTGCTGATGACCCCCCTGGGAAGCGTAAGCTCCCTGTGGGCAAGGATCATGCCTATCAGCACTGTGGTACTTGCCCAAGTGCTTAGTACAGTGCTCTGCACACCCGAGATATTCACTAAATACCACAGTCCGATGAGAGAATGCAGCATTCCGCTAACTTTCTATATTTCCTCTCTTCCCCCCTCCTTAACAGATTTTCCACTGTGAAAAGATATTAGGTGAATTCTTGGCTTTTCTTGTTCAAGGTTAAATGCAATTATCGCCGCCTCATTTTCTTCATTAACTCTAATATTCTGGTTCTCAGAATGAGGTAAACCAGGCTTCCCACTTCTCTGATGGATGGATAATATGCCTTAGTGCTTCTCATGTGCTTAACCCCAACCCTCTGCTCCTCCCTCTCTCCCTTCCCCTCCCCTCAACACTGTGCTCATTTGTATATATTTTAATTACCCTATTTATTTTGTTAATGAGGTGTCCACCCCCTTGATTCTATTTATTGCGATTAAATTGTTTTTTTTTAATCCATCTGTCTCCCCCGACTAGACTGTAAGCCCGTCGATGGGCAGGAATCGTCTCTACCTGTTGCCGAAGTGTACATTCCAAGCACTTAGTACAGTGCTCTGCACATAGTAAGCGCTCAATAAATACTATCGAATGAATGAATCAATGAACCCTAAAGCTTCCTGCATGTGCCTGACTCTTGGGCCGGAACTGAGGAGGCTAAGGAGACTGCTGCCAAAATTCGACTTTAGAGGAAGTTGGGTGATTCCACAGACAGACGGCCCTGTGGTTCTTAATTTCATTTCCTACAGGTGATCTTTAAGAAACCTTCTCATCACCCCCATTAAGATCCTTTTTTATGGAATTTAAGTGCTTAGCAAACACTGTTCTAAGCACTGGGGTAGGTATAAGTTAATTAAGTTGGACATAGTCCGTGACCCACATGGGGCTCACGGTCTAAGTATCAATCCATCAATCCTATTTAATGAGCACTTGCTGTGCTCAGAACACTGAAGTAGGAGGGAGAACAGAAGAACAAAGGCACAGAGAAGTTGTGACTTGCCCCAAGGTCACACAGCAAGCAACGGGCAGGCTGATTCCAGCCAAGACATTCCATCTGGGTTTATTGTTATTAATAATAATAATGATAATAATAATAATTGCAGGCTTTGTTAAGCACTCGCTAGGTGCCAAGCACTGGTAAGGATCACTCGCTATGTGCCAAGCACTGGTAAGGATACAAGCAAATTGGGTTGGACACAGTCCCTGTCCCAAGTGGTGCTCACAGTCTCAATTCCCATTTTGCCGTTGAGGCACAGAGGAGTGAAGTGACTTGCCCCAGGCCACACAGAAGACAAGTCACGGTACTGAGATTAGAACCCACAACCTTGACTCCCGACTCTATGATCTATCCACCACACCACGCTGTTGTTGGTGGAGGAATTCTAGAAATGCCACAAGACCACGGTCAAACGGCTGCTTCGGAAAGGTACTCAGCCACTTGGCATTTGATCATATCTGCTTTTGAGTTTCCGACCGTTAACTTGTCTCGCTTCGGAGTTCCGTCCTCCCCCTCCTCAAACTGAGTTGAAAAATGAGCCGGAAGGTTGTATCTTCCCTGAATGCTTCCCTCATGTTAGGCTCTGGGGTTTTTCCCGCTCATTGAGTCCATTTAGAAAGTTGTTTAATACAATCCAGGTCAAGGATTAACAAGAATTTCAGTTTGTTATGCAGCCAGAGAGGATGCAGTGATTTGATTCAGAAGCAATAAAATCAAGGGATCTCACGGTGGCAGAGAGGTTTTGGGGTTCCTCCGGCGGAGAGGTAGAATGGCTGCATTCAGAATTATCATCAGCATCGTTACCGTCATCAATGGTATTAATCGAGCGCTTGCTGGGTGCAAATCTCTCTAAGTGCTTGGAAGAGTGCAACAGAGCTAGCTTACAGTCTAGAGGGGGAGACATATTAATATAAACATCATCAACAGCCTTTTTAAAAATGGTATTCGTTAAGCGCTTACTATTCAATAGTATTTATTGAGGGCTTACTATGTGCAGAGCACTGTACTAAGCGCTTGGAATGGACAAATCGGTATACATGCCAGGCACTGCTGTGAGACAATGAGCGAGTCACTCCACTTCTCTGTGCCTCAGTTACCTCATCTGTAAAACGGGGGTTGAGACTGTGAGCCCCACGTGGGACAGGGCCTATGTTTCACCCGATCTGCTTGTATCCAACCCAGCACTTAGAACAATGTCTGGCACATAGTATGTGCTTAACAAATACCATAATAATAAGTGTTATTATTACTAAGCACTGGAGGAGATACAAGCTAATCAGGTTGGACGCACTCCAGAGTCTTACTCCCCCTTCACAGATGAGGCAACTGAGGCCCAAAGGATTGAAGTGACTTGCCCAAGTCCCACAGCAGACAAGCGGAAGAGCCAGGATTAGAGCACAGATCCTTCTGACTCCCAGATCCTCGCTCGATCAACTAGGCCACGCTGTTTCCCAATAGCTTCGACTAAGTAACTTTGGGTGTAATGCTCCGACTGTCTCTGTGAGCAGAGCACTGTTCTAGACATTGGGAGAAAACACCAGAAAAAGAAGACAAGTGATGCCTACCCCCCAGTAGCTTGTCACTGAATTAATGAGAAAACAGATATGAATTAACTAATATATAATAGAAAGAAATTCTTCAGTGGGGCTTGGAAAATTTGAGTCAAGCTGCCTCCCTGGAGACAGGCAGGATGACAGGAGATTCCAGGATCATTGAGAAGCTGGTTTCTAGGACTAGTTCTAGTCAAGGACATCTGGACAGACCGTCCCCACCTCTGACTGTCGACCGTAGGTTACGGTGACAGGAATGAGAAAGCCTCTGGCTTCCAAGGATCCCAGGGGATGAAAGTGTAAGATTCCAGACTCCTGAAATTGGTCTGCCAAGTCGTCAAAGGGCAGGCGGAAGGGAGGAGAAGTGGGAAGGCAGAATGTTCCGTAAATGGACGCCTGCCTCCTTCTCTCCATCTCTGACATTCGAAGAGAAGATTCCACCATTAGAGATACCACAGGTGACAAAGGGAGCTTTGGGGGTGATTGCCTCCACAGCTTTTTCAGCGGGGCCTCCAAGACTTGCTCAACCCACCTCTCTAAAAATTAGATCTGACACCAGTCAGGTTTTCTGGCCCGTTAGTTTTTCGGAGGCTGTTCCCTCACACTTCCCATCTCCTCTAAGATCCCTGTCCCCTTTTACACAGTCGCACTCAACCTGGAGGGTTGAAAACGATTGACCATCCATCTCCGCATCAAGCCGAAACTCCTCACATGGGCTTTAAGACACTCAGTCAGCTGTATCCCTAGCCCGGCTCCTCTCCCACGACAACCCAGTCCTTATATTCTCTAACCCCAACCTACACACTGTGCCTCACTCTCTTCTACCTCACTGTCATATCCTTGCTCACACCCACCCTCCTGCCTAAAACTCCCTACTGCTTCACATCAGGCAGATGATGGAACTGTAAACTCACTGTGGGTAGGTAATGTGTCTTTCATATTACCCTCAGTGCAGTGCTTTGTTCACAGTAAGCTCTCGATCAACTGACTAACTGATCGCTCTCCCCATCTTCAGAGCCTCAGCTGAAATTGCAGTTCTTCCAGGATCTTCTCTGACTCATCTCTCATCTCTTTACCCTATTTTCCCTCTCTTCTGCGGCATCTATGCACTTCAGTCCGTATCCCCTAAGCCCTTAGGTACTCCCTCCCCTCTCTCCACAGCATGAGTGTACATCTTTGTAGAGGATGGCTTCCCCTACCACAATTTACTGTAACATCTGTCTCCTCCCAGCCAGACTGTAAGTTCCATGAAGGCAGGGATCGTATTTACTCTGTCGCACATTTCCAAGAGCTTAGTCCAGTGCTCTGCGCTCGGGAAGCCCTCAATAAATATCGCTAACCGATTGTTTGACCCTATTAGAGGGAATTTTATGGCCATGCTGACTCCCCTGGAAGGGATGAACCCCAAGAGTGTTGACAACAGAGAGAGAGGACGAGGCAGAGGCGGGAGGTTGAGGAGAGGCAGCCCAAATCCAGTGAATTCTGCTCTTCAATCCACTATGTGGATCATTCTGCCTTCCCGCTTTTCTTTCCTTCTGCCAACCCTCTGGTGGCCTTCCGTCCCCACGACACCTTACCCCGAGACTCTTCACAGCCAGCCTGAAAGGAGGTTGACATTCAAAGCGGGTCCACGGGTAAGCCGGGGTGAGATTCCTCTCTTAAATCACCCGGGAAGCCAGCCTCTCCTTGAGCAGACTGCACTCCACTAATTACAGAACGGAGGGGAGGGCTTAATTCGAAATCTGTCCCTAGAAGCGGCAGTGACCAGAATCTGAAGCGGCAGCGACCAGAATCTCTCCGTCCTTTCCAGAACGCTTCGAGTGAACCAAACTACCTTCTCTGCCCCGCTTCCGAATCCTTCAGGTGAACCAGACTGCCTAGCGCCTTGGCAGGAGGAGGAGATCAGAGGAGCCTTCTGCAAGCTTCTAAATATGGGATCCCCTCAAAGAGGAGACGGGCGAGGGAGGGGAGGGAGGGTGGGAAGATGACTGAAAGCCGCAGGCTGAAGGAGAACTAAAAAGGAAAGGAAACAGGAGGGGATTTCAGCAGCTCCCTTTCTGCCCAGAAAACCCCTCCTTTGTGTGCTATCTTGGTGCGGAGCCCATGTGCCTGACAGCATGGCACACGACTCCAGATCATCGCAACTGCCAAAGCGGAGACGGTGCAACATGGGAGAGAGCCCGTTTAAGGGGAAAATAAGTATTTATAGCCCGGATCCCCGATGCCAATTAATATAGAACATTTGAGGGTGAAATGAGGGTGAAATTTCCTTTCCCTCATGCCCCCTATGAGTTTTGCTCTAGTTTCATTGAGCAAACAGCTGTGAACACTGATATTATACTGCCTACATCACTGTAGAAAGAACCTTGTCACTGTGTAATGAGGGGGAGGTGTAATAAAAGGGTTACACCAGCTCCGTTGGATAACTTAGAAAGGAATGAGATAAGAGGGAATGTGTTGCCATGGGAACAAAACCGTAGCCTATAATCTAATTCGGCTCGGGAGCATCTCAGATTCTGAGAAGTGGACAAACTCTATTCTTCATTTTTGAATATTATCTTTATTGAGTTATTTTCAATCGAGGCAGTGCCCTTCATTTTCCCCTCACATTATTACGGCGGTTCTCTCTAAATGTGATGTTAAACATGCCCCCGCACAATGGAAAGAAGAAAAAGAGAGGAAAAAAAAATATCCTGGAGTGGAGAAAGACTTGCCTCCGTAATTGACTTTGCTCCCTGTAAAACAGTCACTTGCCTGTAGCCCTTTGCCCTGAGTGATCAGAGTGCAGGTAGAAGCAGGGTGGCTTAGTGGACAGAGCACAGCCTGGGAGTCAGGAAACCTGGGTTCTAATCCTGGCTCTACCCCTTGCCAGGACTTGGGGCAAATCACTTAACTCCTCAGTGCCTCAGTTTCCTCACCTGAAAAAGAGGGGATGAAATATCTGTCGTCTCTCCCCGCAACCCATACCGTGAGCCCCGACTGGGACAGGGACTGTGTCCATCCTGATCATCTTGTATCTACCCCAGCGCTCGGCCCATTGGAAGAGCTTAAGAAATGCCACAGTTTCTCTGCTGTTTCAACAATAATAATAATAATAATTTAGTCTCTATTAAGTGCAAAGCAATTAACTAAGCACTGAATAACAACAAATATAAGCAGATCAGACACAGTTCCTGTCCCACATAGGGCTCACAGTCTAAGAGGGTAGGAGAAAGTATACTGAATCCCCATTCTACAGATGAGGAAAATGAGGCAAAGTGAAGTTAGGTGACGGGCCCAAGGTTACACAGAAGTCACATGGCAGAGACGGGATTATAACCCAGGTGCTCTGATTTCTAGGCCCTTGCTCTATCCATATCTTGTTTAGAGAAGCAGCGTGGCTAGAGAAGCAGCGTGGCTCAGTGGAACGAGCACAGGCTTGGGAGTCAGAGGTCACGGGTTCGAATCCCGGCTCTGCTACTTGTCAGCTGTGTGACTGTGGGCGAGTCATTTAACTTCTCTGTGCCTCAGTTCCCTCCTCTGTAAAATGGGGATTAAGACCGTGAACCTCGCGTGGGGCAACCTGATTACCCTTTATCTTCCCCAGCGCTTAGAACAGTGCTCTGCAAATAGGAAGCGCTTAACAAATACCAACATTATTATTATTATTATTATTGTTCGGGCTTCCTCGCCTCTCCAGTGCAGAGTTAGGGGAATGAAGAAAAAGGATGGAAAGAGGTCCTGGAAGGCATAGGAAGGCATAGACTGGGAGCTCGTTGTGGGAAGGAATGTGTCTGCTGTTATATTGTACTCTTCCAAGCACTCAGTGCAGTGCTTTGCACACCGTGAGCACTCAATATGATCGAAGGGAAAGCTGAGGGAAGACCACCCCACGCTACTGAGTCTGTAAAACTCTCATGAGGTGGGTGCAGACCGAGGGATGAGGCAGGGAGAATGAGAGAAAATTGCAGTAGGAAAGATTTCAAATGACCATAAGGAAAACACCTAGGCACCGTTATTAGTGGAATAGACCACTGAGAGAGGTTGTAGCAATTCTAGCCCCGGGAAATCATTAAAAACAGAACAGATGATCCTCTCTCCTGGTTTGCTTGGGTATTTGGTTGCTCAGAGACAGGGCACTGTACTGAACGCTCGAAAGCATAGAGTCAGCAAATATGCTCCCTGACCTCAGGGATCGTCGGGTCTCGGGCTGTGGGGGAAGGGAAGGGGACGCAAGGCGATGAAATAAATGAGGGAAACGACCAGATGACCTCACCCGATCTCTTCCAGTTCAAGGATGTTAGGACTCTGTGATAAGCCATTTCCATGGGTACGCATGCTGAATTCAGGCATGGAGAAAGACCTTCCTCGCCCTGCTGTTCCATCACCACTGTTTCCTTCACCTCTGCCCTGTGCTCATGAGACAAAAAACAGCCCATATTCCCTGGGAGCCATATTCTCTCTTTATACCCATCTTCATTCATTTATTCAATCGTATTTATCCAACGTTTACTGTGTTCAGAGGACTGTACTAAGTGCTTGGAAAGTACAATACAGCAATAAAGAGAGACAATCCCTACCCACAACGGGCTTACAGTCTTCATGCCTTTTCAAATATGTAAAATACACATCTCTGGGTTTGGGCATATACAGGTAGGTAAGAGAGAGCGTGTCCGTGATAGTGTGCGAACAGCAGTGTGGCACAATGGAAAGAGCACGGGGCTGAGAGTCAGAGGGCCTGGGTTCTAATCCCACCTCTGCCAGTGACCCACTGGGTGACCTTGAGCAAATCATTTAACTCATCTGTGCCTCAGTGTCCTCATCTGCAAAATGGGGATTCATTCCCCGCCTCCTTCTAGACTGTGAGCCTGTTGTGGGCAGGAATTGTCTCTATTTGTTGCTGAGTTGTACTTTCCAAGAACTTTGCACACAGTAAGTGCTCAAAAAATATGATTGAATGAATCAGTGAATACCTGTTCTCCCTCCTACTTAGGCTGAGAGCCCCACGTAGGACCTGATTATCTCGGAAATAGCCCAGCACTGCCCACAGTGCTTGGGACATAGTAAGTGCTTAACAAATATGACTATTATTATTACTCACAGAACAGTAGTCCTGCAGTTTTAAGACGACATTGCCCCAGGTAAGACCACACCCCTGAGCTTGTCTTGGAAAAAAACATTTTTATCTCAGTCTCATTACCAGTTATTTATTCAGTTATCGATTCAGCTATTCCATTCTGACGCACTAGCCTTACTACCTGTTATATCCTTATTGGCATTGTTATTATGATCATTCTTACTATATTTAGCCATTCATTCAATAGCATTTATTGAGCACTTACTATGTGCAGAGCACTGTACTAAGCGCTCCACTCACTAGGTGTCAAGCACTGTTCTAAGCGTTGGAGTAGATACGAGTCAATCAGGTCAGACATAGCCCTCGTCTCATAAGGGGATCACAGTTAGTTCTTCCTCCTGCTCACTCCATCTGTAAAGAATATATTTGCGAAGAATGCAGGAATACATTCTTGGATGGGGAAGAATGTTTTCCCCATTAGATCGTATGTTTCTGGAGGGCAGGGAGCTTGTCTTTTTCGTTTCTGGAGTGTTCTCCCAAGTGCTTAATGTAGTGCTCAGAACACAGTTGTCTTGTCTTATGCCGTCGAGTCACTTCCGTGACCATTAAATAATACTAATGGCCGATTTAATGCTTGGGGCACTTGGCATCAAGTTACAGACTCAGTCATAATTACTTTCCATCCTCCTCCTCTCTTTGCTCTTCTCCTTTGATTATTTCCCTCCCGTTAGCTGATTCCCCCCAGCCCCTTCTGATTGAATTTTCAGAGGCATTTCCTTCTAAAAATAGTATTCATCCCACATCTTGGGCTCTTTGGAAGGAGGGAATCTTATCGCTCCCGTGGCTAAGGTTCCTGGAGTTAGAGGCATCTGCACCTCCGAACACACGCTTGCTCCCTTCATGACTCCTCAGCCCCGGGCGGCTTCCAACCCTGCAGTTCTCTGTTTTTTGCTTTTATTCACACCTCCTGCCCCTGGGGAGCTTCCTGGCATGCCTGGGTGCTAAGGACCCTTGGCCAAGGACTCGTTCAAGGCCAATTTGGCCCGGATTCCGAAGGGAAGAATGGCTGGATTCCAAGTGTGGATTTGGCTAGCGCCTGACTTCCGACTGAAGTGGTGGGGAGGAGGGGAGTGTGGATGAGGAGGAAACTGTTCACATAAACCAGGGGAACATCTAGAGGAGCAGGGTGGCTTAGTGAAAAGAGCACACGCCTGGGAGTCAGAGGCCCTGGGTTCTAATCCAGGCTCCGCCACTTGCCTGCTGTGTGACCCGGGCCAAGTCACTTCCCTTCTCAGTACCTCGGTTTCCTCACCTGAAAAATGGCGATTCAGTGTCAGTTCTCTACTTAAATGGAGAGCCCCATGTGGGGGCAGGGACTGATTAACTTGTACTTCCCTCAGTGCTTAGAACAGCGCCGGCCACAAAGTAAGCACTTAGCAAATACCATAATGAATCAAAGTACAGCTTGGAGGTACTTTGAGATGGGGTGGCTGGTGGCTCAGTCCTCCAGGGGGGCTACCCTGTGGGCTTTCATTGTTCCATCCTCTCCCTCTTATCACCTCATCACCAACAAGCCCATTTAACACCTTCTTCTCCCAGCGCTTCTCCTCTCCCCCGGGAGTAATAAATGGAAAGTCTTTGGGACTGAGGAACTGGGTGTGAAAGGGAGGGTCCTTAACAGGGAGGGGTTACGAGATTCATTCATTCAATCGTATTTACTAAGCACTTACTTTGCACAGAGCACTGTACTAAGCACTTGGGAGAGAACAATATATTAATAAACCAGTACATCCCTCCGGCCCACCACGAGCTGAAACAGTAAAGCCAGGTGGTTAAAACAGATAAATGTTCTGGTGATGGGTCAAAGGTCCCATCGTGAAACATCTCCTCCCTCCCCCCCAAGAAAAATAAAAGGGAGAGGAGAGTCTGGTTGAGGGGTTTTACCATGATAAAACCTTCTAGGCCATCTAACATAATAATAATAATGTTGGTATTTCTTGAGCGCTTACTATATGCAGAGCACTGTTCTAAGCGCTGGGTAGATACAGGGTAATCAGGTGGTCCCACGTGAGGCTCACAGTCTTAATCCCCATTTTACAGATGAGGTAACCGAGGCCCAGAGAAATGAAGTGACTTGCCCACAGTCACACAGCTGACAAGTGGAAGAGTGGGGATTCGAACCCACGACCTCTGACTCCCAAGCCCGGCTCCAAGTCCGGTGAAGGCTGAGGGGATCCAAAGCAAAATGGAGAGATACCACCGTCTTGCCGTCAAGGCTCGCTGAATTCACCCCCCCAGAAAAGTCTCCAGGACTCCAGGGATGAGAAGACAATAAGGATAACTGCAATATTTGTTACATGCTTCCTATATGCCAAGAGCTGGAGTCGAGACAAGAAAATCAGACCAAACCCAATCCCTGCCCTACACAGGTGTCACAGTCCTAGGGAGAAGGAAAATAGGTATTGAATCCCCATTTTGCAGATGTGGAAACCGAGGCACAGAGAAGTTGTCCAAGATCATACACCAGGTAGTCAGTCGATCAAAGATACTTAATAATAATAATAATAATTATGTTGGTATTTGTTAAGCGCTTACTACGCGCAGAGCACTGTTCTAAGCGCTGGGGATCAGGTTGTCCCACGTGGGGCTCACAGTCTTCATCCCCATTTTACAGATGAGGTCACTGAGGCACAGAGAAGTTAAGTGACTCGCCCACAGTCACACAGCTGACAAGTGGCAGAGCTGGGATTCGAACCCATGACCTCTGACTCCAAAGCCCGAGCTCCTTCCACTGAGCCACGCCGCTTGATTGCTTACTGTGTACAGAGCACTGTACTAAGTGCTCGGGAGAGCAGGTAAGTGACAGTGAGAACCCAGGTCCTCTTATTCCCTGACCCGTGCTCTTTCCACTAAGCCATGCTGTTCTACCCCTCGCCAATCCAGTGGGTGAAGAGGTCGGGTGAGAACCAGTATGGCCTAGCGGATAGAGCACGGGCTTGGGAATCAGAAGGTCCTGGGTTCTAATCCTGGCTCCACCACCGGTCTGTTCTGTAACCTTGGGCGAGTCACTTCACTTCTCTGTGCCTCAGTTACCTCATCTGTAAAACGGGGATTAAGATTATCTTCTAACTATCCCAGGGCCTGGCACATAGTAAGCGCTTAACAAATACCATTAAAAAAAAAAAACTGATCCACGCTGCAACAACCAGAGAAACTGAGTCAATTGTCAATCGGATATGAGTGGCAGGATGGGTGCTTTCTGCCCTGAAGGGTTTTTTGCCTCAAACACACACACCCATCTGTCAACCCCCTGCTAACCCATATCAGATCCCCGGGATCCCCCGCTCTCCTCCTTTCACGACTGAGAGCAGAAAGACAGCCGGGACGTGACCCAAGAAGACGGGCACCGGGGCACAGAGACATTGTGGGTAGAGAATTCTCCGGCCCAGCGCCTCCTTCGTACCCTGTGCACCTGCTCCCCCAGTAGGCGTTTTCGTGGCAAGCCGTTCACCCGCAGAGGGGAGGACCTCGGCCTTGAAAGCCAACCTTCCTCGCACCTCGCAACCCAGCGCGCGGACGAATTGGCGAACCGGGTGCACAACGGCTCTTCGAGGGAGGGTCCCGAGCTCTCCATCTGTCACTGCTTTACCGACCGCCCTCCTTCCCGGTCCCTCCCACCGACCCTCACTGGGCCCGCACGGAGGATTAAACAGAGAAACAGAGAAGGATTTGGATTTCCAACCCAAATAAGGAGCCCGGGTGCTCCGCCCAAGCGAAGGTCAAACCGAGCTAATCATACCTATTCGGAAAGCTTTGATTCCCGTGGGAGACGGGGACCGTTCGAGGACCAGACAGGTGGAAGTTAAATAACAAACCTCGTCCCGGATTTTCTGGATTTTTGCCTCGGCCTCTACTGCTGCTTTAAAGCACTCAATCAGCTCCTTAAAACACTCGGTCAGCTCGCCCCATCCTACCTCACTTCACTGATCTTCTACTGCAGCCCAGCCCGCACACTCCGCTCCTCTAGCGCCAGATGGTTTACAGTTCCCTCATGTCGTCTATCTTGCCGCCGACCCCTTTCCCATATCCTCCCCGTTGCCTGAAACCGCCCCCGGTTCCTTATAACGTTTGGTATTTGGTAAGTGCTTACTATGTGCAGAGCACTGTTCTAAGCGCTTGGGAAGATACAGGGTCATCAGGTTGTCCCACGTGAGGCTCACAGTCTTCATCCCCATTTTACAGATGAGGGAACTGAGGCATAGAGAAGGGAAGTGACTTGCCCACAATCACACAGCTGACAAGTGGCAGAGCCGGGATTCGAACCCATGACCTCTGCCTCCCAAGCCCGGGCTCTTTCCACTGAGCCACGCTGCTTCTCTACACCAGACCACCACTCTCCCCACCTTCAAAGCATCATTAAGGTCACATCTCCTCGACGAGGCCTTCCCCGAAGAAGCCTTTTTTCCCTGGCTCGCTCTCCTTTCTGCATCATTTACGCACTTGGATCCATGACCTTTGGACATTTGCTATTTGCTCGCCCCCAGCCCCAAAGCACTTAAGTACATATCTTCATATTATATATTATAAATTATTTATTCATAATAATGTCTGTCTCCCCCTCTAGACGGTAAACTCGTTATGGGCATGGAATGTGCCTGCTGATTCAACTGTACTGTACACTTCCAAATGCTCAGTACAGAGCTCTGCACATAGTAAACACTCAATAAGAGCCACTGATTGATTGATTTATTCAATCTGGTCCCACTGTTCCCAAGAGACTTGGGCCTAGCACATCTATTCTGGGATGGAATTAGAATCATGGATTTATAATAATAATAATTGTGATATTTGTTAAGAGTTTACTATGTGCCAGGCACTGCACTAAGCCCTGGGGTGGATACAAGATACTCATGTTGGACACAGTCCCTGTCCCACGTGAGGGTCACAGTCTTAATCCCCATTTTACAGATGAGATAACTGAAGCACAGAGAAGTGAAGTGACTTGCCCAGGGCCACACAGTAGACAAATGACAGAGCCAGAATTAGAATCCATGACCTTCCACTGGCTTGCTGGGTGTCCCTGAGAACTCAGTGGGTCTCTCTGAACCTCAGGGTTTTCCATTTGCAAATGGAGAGGAATTAAATCCTGCCTTCCTCCTAGGGAGACACTGGAGCACCAGTGTCACGATATTGGGCTGAGAGCTCAGGGAATCAGTTATAAAAGGGGCGCAAAATGCACTAGGAATTTTTTTATGGTATTTAATCAGTGCTTTCTATGTGCCAGGCATTGTTCTAAGTGCTGGGGTAGATACAAGCTAATCAGGATGGACACAGTCCATGTCCCATATGGGGCTCACAGTCTTAGTTCCCATTTTACAAATGAGAGAACTGCGGCCCAGAGAAGTGGAATGATTTGCCCACGGTCACACAGCAGACACATGGAAGATCCAGGATTAGAACCCGGCTGCTTCTGGCTCCCAAGTCTGTGCTCTATCCATTAAGCTACACTGCTTCACTGGTGATTTAGATCATCGCTGGCCAAATTATTTAAAGAGACAGGCAAGAAATAAATCTCCTCCAAAGGCCTTCTGTGATTAAATGTCCCATCTGCTCACCTTATTTGCCCTCGGCTACTGGACTCATAACCCAAGCATCTGACTATCCCCACTTTATCTCCAGTACCGCCCTGAAACACTATTCCTTCTCCCTACCTGTAACTTAGTTTCCCATCTGCTTCCCCTGCTTGACTGTCAGGGATTACGGAACAGTCCTAACAATGCTGGTGTACTCTCTCGTGTGCTGAGTACAGTGCTTTGCACAGATTAAGTTTTCTGTAAAGACTACCGATTGATTGACCGATGAAAGAAAACCTGCATTACCAAAGCAAACATCACTAGGCCGTCAAACTCAAATCAAACCTCCACTGGCTACCTATTTCCCTCTGCTTTTTTTCAAGGTATTTGTTAAGCGTTGTCTATGTGCCGGGCACCGTACTAAGTGTTGAATAGATACAAGATAAGCAGGTTGGACGCGGTCCCTATCCTACATGGGGCTCACAGTCTTAATCCCCATTTTACAGATGCGGTAACTGAGACACAGAAGAGTTAAGCGACCTGCCCGAGGTCACACAGCAGACAAGTGGCGGAGCTGGAATTGGAAACCAGGTCCTACTGAGTCCCAGGCCCACGCTCTATCCACTAGGCCACACTTCTTCTCGGGCAAAAAGCTCTTCACAATTAGCTTCTAGGTTCTCTGCTGGTTATTCCCATTTTATCCATCTCCTCTCTTGACCCACAGTTTTCCATCTTGCCTCCTTAGGGACTTTTTAACTGACTCTTTCTCTCCCTTCTACCTTTCCAGATCCTTGCTCACGCTACTTCCTCCAACTGGGACTATCGGGAAGTTCTCAACCAGGACTTACGTCAAAGTGCAGGAATTCGGAACAAATGCCTGGGAGCAGAAACAGCTGAAGGGAATGTTGGAGATTTGAATTCCAGCATTCAAGCTTGTCTCCTAGCAGGGATTTTTCCAGGTCTGTTAGGACAGAATCTAAGAGAAGATTGGACTTTTAGGGTCTTTTTGACAGGTGCGTACGTTGTAGCTCCAAACGCGCTAGAGAGAGCTGGTGGAATTATCAGACGTGATGTTTGCGCACTCAGGCTTTTCCCAACAGTGACCCCCCCCCCCCAGCTGTTTCCCAAACAGAGCTCAGAAATCTGGGGCAGAGGGGAGGAAGGTGCCAAGAACAGGACTAAAGTCCTCACTGAGGAGAGAAGATATTCTGCAGGAGGATTCAACTTTGGGGCATGAGGATGAGAGTCACGAAAGGGGAGATGCGGAGCAGGCAAACACAAATCTGCTCTGGAAAATGGTGGAGGGGAGCAGCATGGCCTAGTGGTTAGAGCACGGGCCTGGGAGTCAGAAGGACCTGGATTCTAATCCTGGCTCTGCCCCTTGTCTGCTGGGTGACCTTGGGCAAGACATTCCTATTGTTTTAATGAGATGTCCTTCCCCTCGATTCTATTCATTGCCATTGTTCTTCTCTGTCCGTCTCCCCCGATTAGACCGTGCGCCCGTCAAAGGGCAGGGACTGTCTCTATCTGTTACCGATTTGTACATTCCAAGCGCTTAGTACAGTGCTCTGCACATAGTAAGCGCTCAATAAATACTATTGAATGAATGAATTTCTCTGTACCTCAGTTACCTCACCTGAAAAATGGGGATTAAAATTGTGTGCCCCATGTGGGACAGGGACTGTGTCCAGTCCGGTTAGCTTGTGTCTGCACCAGCATTAGAACAGTGCTTGGCACATAGTACCAGTACCTTCATTATCATCATCATTAGTCTAATATCAGCTCTGCCTCTTGCCCTGCTGGGTGATCTTGGGCAAGTCACCCAACTTCTCTGTGCCTCAATTTCCTCATTGTAGAATGGGGATGGAATATCTGTCTTCCTCAGTACTTAGGCTATGAGCTCCATGGGGACTGTGATCAACCTGATGATCTGATTTCTACCCCAGCACTTAGAACAGTGCTTGGCACAGAGTGAGCCCTTGACGAATATCACCATTATTATTACTGACAGTTTCCTGAGAGCAACTGTTTCTTGGACAGCCCAAAGCAATGGCTGGCCTGCAACGCTGACTCAGGCTATTTTTCTGCTGAATATAAAGACAGGAAACGCTGAAGCCAAAGCAGATGGTCAAACCCATTACAGGCAGAAGAAGGTCACGCTTGAAAAGGCTCAATCCTTCCTGTGCGATTAATGCTCAAGGATTTATGGCTAATCCATTGCCGGGAGAGATTCGGGTCAGAATGGGGTTCTGTTTTTCTGTGCTCCTGTTTTGTCAACCGATAATTCTCAAGGAAGCAACAACCTGGCGTAGTGGAGCCTGGGAGTCAGAAGGTCATGGGTTCTGAACCCGGCTCCTCCACTTGTCTGCTGTGTGACCTTAGGCAAGTCACTTCACTTTTCTGGGCCTCATTTACCTCATCTGTAAAAGAAGGATTGAGGCTGTGAGTCTCCCATGGGTCAGGGACTGTGTCCAAACTGACTTGTTTGTATCCACCCCAGCGCTTAGTCCAGTGCCTGGAACAAGGTAAGGGCACAAAATATCACAACTGTTATCATCACTATTATTTCCCCAGCAAGTGCCATTCCCCTGCACGAACCCAGTCGCTGCGCCCCCATTCTCAAATCTGCCAAACTACTCTCGTTCTCGCTTTCAAAACTTCCTAAAACACCTCCTCCTGTAGGCATCCACTATATCCTCTCCTCCCTATTCATGATACCCCAGTAATCACCCCTAGGACTTCCATGGATGCCGATTTATATTTATGTTAAGGTATCTGTTAAGACTATGAGCTCTATGTGGGGCAGGGACTATCGCCGACCCTATTATCTTGTATCTATCCCAGCGCTTATCACACATCACAGTTCTTGGCGCATAGTAAGCACTTACCAAATACCACGATTATTACTATGTGCCAGACATTCTACTCAGCACCGGGGTAGATACAAGCTAATCAGACTGGACACAGTCCCTGTCCCACATGGGGCCTCACAGTCTCAATCCCCACTTTACAGATGAGGGGACTGAGGCACAGAGAAGTGACTTCCCAAGGTCACATATCAGACAAGAGGCAGAGCCAGAATTAGAATCCAAGTCCCATGCTTTATCCATCAGGCCACATCGCCTTGATTCTATTTAGTTGCCATTGTTCTTACGAGATGTTCTTCCCCTGGACTCTATTTATTGCCACTGTTCTCGTCTGTCCGTCTCCCCCAATTAGACCGTAAGCCCGTCAAACGGCAGGGACTGTCTCTGTCTGTTGCCGACTTGTTCATTCCAAGCGCTTAGTCCAGTGCTCTGCACATAGTAAGCGCTCAATAAATACTATTGAATGAATGAATGAATTCCTATTTATTCCATTTATTTACTCATTCATTTTTGCTTATTCCCATGTTAGCAGGTGCTTCCTTGTTTTTATTCTTGCCCCAGTGCTATTTGTATGGGATCTGGGTCTTCCAGCGTCCTTCATTAGTTGGATAATCTCCTACCTTTATTATATGTTGCCAAGCACCTAGTTCCGCACTCCTTGCACCGTTGTTGCTTAATAAATTTCAGTCTCACCTTATGTGTCTGTTCCCAATCCGCTCTACCTCTTTATTTTAGATGCATGAGCCCTGCAACGGAAATAGATGGTGTCTAGTTCCCTACTGGTATTTTTTCCCCCACGCTTAGTTCAGTGGGCTGCACACAATACTTGCTTAATAAATACTATAACTCCACCACTACAACAAGACCGGAGAGTTTCCAAGCAGGGCTGGGAAGATCTTAAATGGGAGTTTTCTGATCTTTTAGTTCATTAAAACCTGCTTCCTTCCAGTCTTCATCCCGTCTCTGCCCCTCCAGCAAAGATTTCCCCTCTCTCTCTTTGCACCTCCAGAATCAGAATGCCAAGCTGGCACCTATGTCTCTAACCTATCAAATGGGGGTCAAGCTAATAAGGAAGCAAATGATCATAGTCTCTCCAATCATCCCAGTGCTTAGAACAGTGCTTGGCACATAACAAGCTCTTAACAAATACCATCACTATTCTAATTATCCTACTGCCTACTGGAGAAAGAATTCTGGTAGAGAAGCAGTGTTAGCTAGCGGAAAGAACACAGGCTTAGGAGAGGACCTGAGTTCTAATCTTGGCTCTGACACAGTAGAGTACAATATAACAGAGTTGGTAGACACATTCCCTGCCCACGGGGCGTATACATTATGGAGGGGGAGACATTAATATAAATTATGGATATCAATCAGTAGTATTTTTTGAGCTTTTACTACATGCAGAGCACTGTAGTGAGCGCTTGGGAGAGTACAACAGATTTACGTAAGTGCTCACACTTGCCTTGCTGGTTGACCTTGGATCAATCGCTAAAGTTCTCTGTCCCTCAGTTTTCTTATTTGTAAAATAAGGTTCAATATCTGTTCTCCCTCCTGTTTAGATTGTGAGCCCCTTGTGGGCTGTATCCAACCTAATTCCTAATTACCTCGTATCTGCGCCGTTGCAACTTGGCAAATGGTAAGCACTTGACAAATATTATTTTGTCTGGTTGGACTATTAGGCGACTCCACAGTGTTCTTGGTTGTGTTTTTTATTCTTCAACAGCAGGAAAAGTTCCTGCAGTCAGAGGAGTGGATATCATCGTGCTGGTAGCCCGAAGACACTGAGCAGTGATGCACAGCCCAGAGTTGGAGTTTCTGAGTGTATCTGAGCTTAAATTAGGGTCTTCCCATTCAAGTATCACTCTCCCTAGGGGGTGCTGCCTTTCCAAAAGGGAAGCGGTTAAATTAGTTCTTGAAATTCAGCCCATCCGCACTCTAAATTAAAAGCCGGTAATGCTTTTGGAGCTGAAAAACTATATAAAGAAATAGCGCAAAGATTTAGAAGCAGCAGAGATATTACTGTTCAATAGAGAACGAACTGCACAGGGACTGTAAGCCCTTCAGCGCTACACGGTGTTAAATGGAAAAATGCTAATTATAAAGCTAATAAAGGGTAAATACCCAACTTCCTAATCCAACCAGGCTAATACACGCCATCAGTGCTGCTGCCGCTGTTGGGATCAGCATAACAGGATACATTCTCTGGGTTTTTTGCCCATTATCAGATACAGGAAAATCTCTTTTTGACCCCAAATTAAGTATTCAATTTGGGAGACTTCTTTAAATGGAAGTGGGGTTCTCTTGTAGTTGTTTTTTGGTGGTCACTGTTTGGTTGTGACTGTTTACATTATAGAGTTTCTCGGGCCCATTCCTATTCACAGGTCCATTTGATAATAATCATTGTGGTATTTGTAGTAAGCTCTGGGGTGGACAGGAGATAATCAGGTTGGACCTAGTCCCTGTCCCTCATGGAGCTCCCAGTCTGAGGAAGAGGGAGAATAAACCCGAATTCAACCCCTATTTTACATAGACGCCAATTGAAGCCCAGAGAAATTAGTCGCTTGCCCCAGGTCACACAGCGGGCAAATGGCGGAGCCGAAATTAATAACGTTCGTATTTGTTAAGCACTTACTATGTGCAGAGCACTGTTCTAAGCGCTAGGGGAGATACAGGGTAATCGGGTTGTCCCACGTGGGGCTCACAGTCTGAATCCCCATTTTACAGATGAGGGAACTGAGGCACTGAGAAGTTAAGTGACTTGCCCACGGTCACCCAGCTGACAAGTGGCAGAGCCGGGATTCAAACCCATGACCTCTGACTCCCAAGCCCGGGTTCTTTCCACTGAGCCACGCTGCCAGGGCTTTTAATTAAGTCTGTCAATGATATTTATTGAGTGCTTTTTATGCTTAGAACACTGTACTAAGCTCTTGGGAAAGTACAATACAATAAAGTTGGTAGACACGTTCCCTGCTCACAAAGAGCTTATGATTTAGAGGGGGAGACAGTCATTAATATAAATGAATTATGGAGAAGTACATAAATGCTCTTACTCCCAAACCTATGCTCTTTCCTCTAGGCCACACTGCTTCTCTACTAGCATTCCTTCTCCAAGATAGAAGCAGCGTGGCCTAGTGGAAAGAGCATGGGCCTGGAAGTCGGAAGGATCTGGGTTCTAATCCCACCTCTGCCACTTGTCTACTGTGGAATCTTGGGCAATTCTTACCTGTTGCTTCAGTTAACCTCATCTGTAAAACGGGGATTAAGACTGTGTCCAACCTGATTATCTTCTGTCTACCCCAGCACTTAGTTCAGTGCCTAACACATAGTAAGAGTTTAAGAAATACCATTAAAAAAGGACATTAAGCTGATTGGAAGGATCACAGGATAACTGCCGTGGTTACATATTCCTTCAGTAAATCCTGTCAGTTCAACCTTTACAACGTCGCTAAAATCCGCCCTTGCCCCTCCGTCCAAACTGCTACTACATTAATCCAATCACTTATCCTATTCCACTTTGATTACTCTATCAGCCTCCTCGCTGACCTCTCTGCCTCCTGTCTCTCCCCACTTCAGGCCATGCTTCATTCTGCTGCCCGGATCATTTATCTACAAAAACGCTCAGCCCACGCTTCCCCGCTTCTCGAGAACCTCCAGGGGTTGCCCATCCGCCTCTGCGTCAAACGGAAACTCCCGACCTTCGACTTTGTAACACTTGATCACCTTGCCCTCCACACACACAGCTCACCTTGCTGCTTCCTAGTGCAACCAGCCCACGCATTTTGCTCCTTTAATGCCAACCTACTAACTGTACCTCGGTCTCGTCTATCTCACCGCGGACCTCTCCCCCATGTCCTGTCTCTGGCCTGAAACACCCTCCCTCTTCAAATCAGGCAGACGATCTCTCTCCCCACCTTGGAAGCCTTATCAGAGGTACATCTCCTGCAAGAGACCTTCCTGGACTAAGCCCCCATTTTCTTTCACCCATTCCCTTCTGAGTTGCTCTCTTTATTCCCCCCAGCCGTCAGTCCTACAACACATAATAACGTTGGTATTTGTTAAGCGCTTACTATGTGCCGAGCGCTGTTCTAAGCGCTGGGGTCGACACAAGGGAATCAGGTTGTCCCACGTGGGGCTCACAGTCTTCGTCCCCATTTTACAGATGAGGGAACTGAGTCCCAGAGAAGCGAAGCGACTTGCCCACAGTCACCCAGCTGACAAGTGGCAGAGCCGGGATTCGACCTCATGACCTCTGAGTCCCAAGCCCGTGCTCTTTCCACTGAGCCACGCTGCTTCTCTTGACATATGTCCTGTAATTAATTTTTATGTTAATGTCTGTCTCCCCCTCTAGACTGTAAATCTCAGAACTTTCCTTCAGAGCAGATGCCAAGAGTCAGAAAACCTGGGGTGTAATTCCAACTCTGCCTCTTGCTTGCTGTGTCACCTGGAGCACATCACTGTACTTCTCTGTGCCTCAGTTTCCTCAACTGTAAAATGGAGATTCAATACCTGTTCTTCCTCTTACTTAGACTGTCAGCTCCATGTGGGACAGGGACTGTGTCTGACCTGATTAACTTGACTGATTAACCCCAGATTAACTCCAGAGTTTAGAACAGTTAGAACCTAATAATGATAATATTCATTCAATTGTACTTACTGAACGCTTACTGTGTGTAGAGGACCGATAGTACAACACAACGATAAACAGTCATTTCCTGCCCACAGTGAGCTTAATAATAAATGATAAACACATTTCCTCTCTATGCCTGCCTGGATAACTTGGCAGAAGCAGAGGAGTCAATATAGGAAGTGATTCCTTCCCAGAGAAGACAGGCCCACTCTTTTTTTCTTTTCTTTTTAAATGGTATTTGTTAAGCAGCTACTAAGTGCCAAGCACTAGACTAACCATTCATTCATTCAATAGTATTTATTGAGCGCTTACTATGTGCAGAGCACTGTTCTATGTGCAGAGCACTCACTATGTGCAGAGCACTGTACTAAGCGCTTGGAATGTACAAATCGGTAGCAGATAGAGACAGTCCCTGCCCTTCGACGGGCTCACGGTCTAATCGGGGGAGACAGACAAACAAAAACAATAGCAGTAAAAAGAATCAAAGGGATGAACATCTCATTAAAACAATAGCAATAAATAGAATCAGGGTGATGTACATCTCATTAACAAAATAAATAGGGTAAATAACCACTGACTTAGATACAAGATAGGCAAATTGGACACAGTCCCTGTCTCCCATGGGGCTCACTGCCTTTATCTCCATTTTACCGATGAGATAGACACAGAGAAGTGACATTGACTTGCCCAAGGTCACACAGACAATAATAATAACAATTGTAGTAGTCGTTAAGCACTTATGCCAAGCACTGTTCTAAGCACTGGGGTAGATACGAGGTGATGAGGTCGGACACAGTCCACGTCTCTCATTCGGCTCACAGTCTCGATCGCCCATTTAACAGATGGGGTAACTGAGGCTCAGAGAAGGGCAGCGGCACGCCCCAGGTCACACAGCAGACATCTGGCAGAGTCGGGATTAGAATCCACAACCTCTGACTGGGAGGCCCGTGCTCTTTCCGCTGGGCCGTGCTGCTTGTCTGTGGCGGAGCCGGGATTAGAACCTAGGTCCTCTGACTCCCGGGTCCAGTCTCTTTCCCCTCAAAAAACTGCTACAACCCCGAGTTGCCCCTTCTAAAATGAATGTGGCCTGTTTGCTCCGTGGAAATGGAGACTGAGAGTCTCCGGCCAGTTCCACTTAGGAGAACCGGTCACGGGAGCCGGAAACAATTCTAGCAATTCCAAGGTTTCTAAGTAGCAGGGATACAGTTCAGTGACTCAACAGGGGTCAAGTGGAAATGGATTTCCTGGACGGGTTTAGGGCTAGGAACCGGAGAAATTATAGCTCCCGCTGGGAAGATGAAAAAGGCAAAACAAATCTCACCCAAGCTCTTGAAGTTCGAAGGAGGGCGCGGACTCTCTCTCACCACAGATAAAATTAAACTTGTAAGTGGCATTTTCTCACCACCAGGAATCCCGCCTGGTAATTCAGACACTTGACCCACAAGGCACTTTGGATATGCCCACTTGCTAGGAGGATGGGGAATGAGGCTTTGTTGTACAAATTGCCAATCCAGAAGGCTTTTATTGCCAATGTAATGCTAATTGGGAACAAACTAACATTTAATTAATTTTAAGTACAATAGCTCATGTGTCAACAAAGAAGGTTAAAAACTATTAATTGAAACATATGTAAATGGTTATTTTCTGGGCTTCGGGAACATCATCCAATTAAAGTTAACCACGCCGTGATTAATTGATTTTAATTGATTCGAGGTGGGTTTCTGCAGCGTGCTCCAAGAGTCCGTCAATAACACTTGCGAGTCATTGTCATTAACCTGACCGCAAAGAATCCACACCTGCCCCTCATGAAGGTACTTGTAGTGGTCATGTAGATGGTAAACTCATTGTGATCGGGGAACATATCCTCCAACTCTGTTGGATGCTCCCAAGCACTTAGTAGAGTGCTCAGCACACAGTAAGCACTCAATAAATACCATTGATTGAATGACTGGATGGAGAGACAAGTACTCCTGCTGAGTGGGAGATAAAATCTAGAATTAATTCCCAACCCGTCATCAACACACGTCGGATCTACCGACTCTTTCGTTTGCGTTGTCCCAAGTGCTTAGTCAGTCATTCAGTCAATCATATTTATTGAGCACTTACTATGTCCAGAGCACTGTACTAAGCACTTGGGAAAGTACAGTACAACAACAGAACACATTCCCTGCCACAATGAGCTTACAGTCTACAGGGCTCTGCACACAGTAAACACTCGGTAAATACCACTGACAGATTGATGAGCCGGTCCAACTTTTGGCCTGGCGGAAAGAACACGGACCTGGAAGTCAGAGTTAGTTAATAAGGCATCCGTTAAGCGCTTACTATGTGCCAAACATTGTTCTAAGTGTTGAGGGGTGATACAAGATAACCGGGTTGTCCCACATGGGGTTCCCAGTCTTGATCCCCATTTTAAAGATGAGGTAACTGAGGCCCAGAGAAGTTAAGTGACTTTCCCAAAGTGACACAGCTGACAAGTGGCGGAGTCGGGATTAGAAGCCACGATCTCTGACTCCCAAGCCTGTGCTCTTTCCGCTGAGCCACGCTGCTTCTCTCTCCACCACTTGTCGCTGGGTGACCTTGGGCAAGCGCTTAACTTCACTGGGCTTCAGTTACCTCATCTGTAAAATGGGGATCAAGACTATAAGTCGCATGTACAACAGGAACTGTATCCAACCTGATTATCTCGTGTCTATCCCAGCGCTTAGTAGAATGGCTGGCACATGGAAAGCGCTTAACAAGCCTAGTACAGTGCTCTGCACACAGTAAGCGCTCAATAAATATGATTGAACGAATGAAATACCATTAAAAAAAAACAGCCAGGTGGGTGACTCTAATCATCAAGTGGAAGTTTCCAAGCACGGAGAAACGGAACATTCCTAGGTTATGGAGTAGTTTCACCGTAGGAGGAAATAGCCCTTCTAAGGCCGCTATAGAATTCAGTCATGATGCCAGGAGTCACTCAGTACAGCGTCCAACGTATACCGGTAGGTCCATACCGTTACTCCTAATTCCCCTGTTTCCTCCCTCCGTCTTCTTTCCCTTTCTTCCACTCTCTCATTCAGGTCTTGCCCTGTTCTCTATTAATCCCTATGTTTTCCTTCTCCGACTTGCCAAAGCCAATCAAACTCTTTAACTGGAAAGTTAGACTGCTAAGCAAAGAATGCTAATTGGGAAGTTTTCTTTCCAGAGGTTCTGGTGCTTTTTAAGATAGATGCTTTTTTTTTTTTCCCCTTTGTCTATCACAGCATTAACGTAACTAAGTAGAAAAGAACTGAAAATAAGTCAGGCATGGAACAATGGGAAATTAATTCAAGAAATGGAAAAGAAAGCTCCTCAAATGAGAGTTGTCACCGATTCTGAAAATCAGGATAATGGCCCAATTACAGGGAGCAGAAATCTGACGGTTGTCTCCGGGTCTGAACAAAAGCGATACAGACAGCAGACAATCAAGTTGATCGCTGCTTCCTGATGCTGAGCTGTAGTCGGATGTGAAGACCTTCCTTCTGCGCCCTCAAAAATACCCACGTTAGCGTGTACTCTTGTGCTCCCAGCCTATCTGCGGGCCCATGAGGGGAAGGGTTGGGAGAAACTGAGGCCTAATGAGGTCACGGGGGACTGGACGTTGCCAGCGCGGCCTAGCGGATAGAGCCCGGGCCCGGGAGTCAGAAGGAACTGGGTTCTAATCCCGGCTCCGCCACTTGTCTGCTGTGTGACCGTGGGCAAGTCACTTCTCTGGGCCTCAGTTCCCTCATCTATAAAACGAGGATGAAGACTGTGAGCCCCGTGTTGGACAGGGACGGCGTCCCTGCCCGACCCCACTTGCTTGTATCCACCCCAGTGCTTACCACAGTGTCTGGCCCAGAGTAAGCACTTCACAAATATCACCTCCACCAGCACCATTTCTACTAATATTACAACTACTCCTATTCCACAGCAGCAGCAGCAGCATGGCATAGAGAACTGTCCATTCCAAGCGCTTAGTACAGTGCTCTGCACATAGTAAGCGCTCAATTCAATACTACTGAATGAATGGAGAAGCAGCATATTGTAGTGAATAACGCAAAGGCCCGGGACTCAGGAGGTCATAGGTTCTAATTCTGGCTCTGCTGCTTATCTGCTCTATGCCCTTGGGCCACCTCATTTCTCTGAACCTCAGTTACCTCATCTGTAAAATGGGGATTGAGACTGTGAGCCCTATGTGGGATGGGGACTGTGGCCAACCCAGTTTGCTTGTATCCACCCCACAGTTTAGCATAGAACAGAATAAACTCTTAACAAGTATTACTACTCAGGATGGCATAGAGAAGCTGCAACCTGGCATAGTGGATAAAGCATAGGCCTAGGAATCAGGTCATGAGTTCTAATCCCAGCTCCACCACTTGTCTGCTGTGTGACCTTGGGCAAGTCACTTCACTTCTCTGTGCCTCAGCTCACTCTCCTACTTAGACTGTGAGCCCCATGTGGGACAGGGACCGTGTTCAACCTAATTAACTTGTATCTAGGGCTTAGAACAGTGTTTGACACATACTAAGAGCTTAACAAATACCAAAAATTCATTTTTAAAAAAACTGAATCCTATGGGTTTCTCTCTCCGGTTTGCCTGTCAGTCCCTGTCTCTATCCCATCCTCTCTCTACCCCTGTCTGGCTCTGGCTCTGTCCATTTCTCTATGTCTATCTGTTATTTCTGTCCCTTTGTCTACTTTGGTCTCTCTCTGTCCCTTTCCCTGTTTGTCTATCTGTCTCTGTCCCTATGATGTTTATCTCTGTGTCTTTTTCTATGTCTGTCTTTGCCTCTTTCCCTTGCTCTGTCTCTTTGTCTATTTATCTCTATCCCTTTCTCTGTGACTGCTTGTCTCTTTTTTATATCTGTCTGTCTTTGTCTCCCTCCCTTTCTCTATGTTTGTCTGTCGCTTTCTCATTGTCTGTCTGTTTCTGCCCCTTTCTCTAAGACTGTATGACTCTGTTTCTTTTTATGTCTGTCTTTGACTCCCTCCCCTTCTCTATGTTTCTCTGTAGATTTCTTTATCTGTCTCTGTTCCTATCTCTATGACTGTCTCTGTCTCTTTTTTTATGTCTGTCTGTCCCTTTCTCTATGTCCGTTTGCCTCTGTCTCTTTTTATGCCTGTCTTTTTTTGTCACCCTCCCTTTCCCTACGTTTATCTGGAGCTTTCTCTATTTCTGTCTCTGCCCCCTTTCTCTATGACTGTCTGTCTCCTTTTTTATGTCTGCCTATCTTTGTCTCCCTCCTATTCTCTATGTTGGTCTGTTCATTTCTGCCTTCTTTTCTATGTCTGTCTTTATCTCTGCAGCAAGTGCTTAACAAATACCATTTTTTAAAAAAACTAGGGATCTTAAAGTCTGCAGGAAATGACAGACAGTAAAATAGATTAGGGATGAGGGAAAATCACCAAATACCACATCGGGGCACCCAGTGAAGTGGTAGGGTCAAAATACGTGAAAGTAATTACGTCTTTACAGGTGTCAGGTTAGCACATGGGACCTGTTACCATAGGAAGTTGGACGGCTAATGAGAGTTGTGGGTTCAAGAGCAATTTGAAAAAATTGTGGGCCAGAGCTCCGGTGAGGGGAAACATTAGGGGAGTACGGTAGTCCACTTATCACCACGAAGATGAGTGACCAAGAAAGCAGTCTCCAAGTGCCCCATATAACTGCTCTGTCCAAAATGTATACAAGAATACTGGTTTCAAGTCCAAAATGGTATCTTATTTTCCTCATAGGAGTTAGAATATTGGCCTGAACCAACAGGGCAATGTTTAGGCACCTGAGACCTATCAGGTATTTACCTTCTTATCTAAGCCACAGTTTCAATGGGAAATGTTAGGGGCTTAACATTTTGTCCACAGTCTTTCCAAGATCATAGATCGCTATCTGCTGGTGGGGTCTCTCAGCTCAAATAGTTCAAACTCATCCCATTAAGAGAATCTCATCTCAAAATCTGGACAAGGAATCGCAAATGATTTGGCATCATTCTCAACATTTTTTGTGGAACAGCCTCTTGGGGCTAATTAGAGCAACTTCTGAAATCCAAAAGCTGTAAATTCCTCCAGAGCCCCCTTTTAAAATGGTATGTGAGCTGCTTGGTGCTGATCCTGCAAGACCCCGAAGGCCCCAAAGCATGGGACAACCAAAAGCGAGCAGAAGGGTGTTTATAGCCACCAAATACTGATGACTGCCTAGTTAATTTGCTAGTCCCTTAGAGAAGCAGCATGGCCTTAGTGGAAAAAGTCCGGGCCTGGGAGTCAGAGGATTTGGGTTCTAATCCTGGCTCCGCCAATTGCTTGCCATGTGACCTCGGACAAGCCACTTAACTTCTCCGTGCCTCACTTCTCCTGTCCTAGAATATGGGCCTGGGAGTCAGAAGGACCTGGGTTTTAATCCCGGCCCTGCCACCTGCTGCTGCGTGACCCTGGGCAAATCACTTCACTTCTCTGTGTCTCAGTTACCTCATCTGTAAAATAGGGATTAAGACTGTGAACCTCATGTGGGACAGAGAAACTGTCTAACATAAGTTGCTTCGATCATTCATTCACTCAATCGTATTTATTGAGCGCTTACTGTGTGCAGAGCAGTTTGTACCCACCCCAGCCTTTAGTACAGTACCTGGCAGTACAGTGCTGAACAAATATTTCTTAGACTGTGAACCCCAGGCAGGACAGGGACCGTGTCCAACCTAATCTCTTGCATATTCCCCAGTGCTTAGAACAGTGTTTGCCATAGTAAGCATTTAACAAACACCATTTTCAAAAAAGAAGGATTAAATTTCCTGGATCAGCTTGTTCACTCTTCACCCTGACTTCTTTTCCATTCATTCATTTAGAAGCCGGTAATGTCTGCCTGGCGATTTAAGCTGAAACTAACTTCTGAAGCCAAAGAATGCTTTTCAAAAGGAATTATCCTTGGTAAGAAGTGCCAGTAATCCGTCTAGATTTCCTTTCTAATTTTTTTATGCTATTTCTTAAGGACTTATTACGGGGGCTGTAAGCTCATCTTGGGCAGGAAATCTGTTATACTGTTATATTGTACTCTCCCAAGAGCTTAGTACAGTCCCCTGCACCGAGTAAACAATGAATAAGTACGATTGGCTGACACACATGGGACAACCTGATTCCCCTGCATCTACCCCAGCGCTTAGAATAGTGCTCAGCACATAGTAAGCGCTTAACAAATACCAACATTATTATTATATGGGGCCACAGTCTTAGGGGAGGAGGAGCCCAGGTATTGAATCGCCATTCTGCAGATTGAGGGAACTAAGGGGCAGAGAAGTTAAGTGACTTGTCGAAGGTCAGAGAGCAGACCAGTGGTGGAGCCGGGATTAGAACCAGGTTCTCTGACTCCCAGACCCCGTGCTCTTTCCATGAGGCCACCCCGCTTCCCTGTACAGCCAAGAGCTGTGCTTCTAAGTGCCACAGGCCGTCTGGAATCGGTGTTCACAGCAGGCGACATTTGCTCTCTGAAGACACTCCACTTCTGGGACCCAAACTCTGCCCCTTCCCCCCCCCCCGCCCTCGGCTTCCTCCAAACCTATCATTTCGGCTCCCATCAGAAAGCTTTTAGCCTCGAATCCTTTCAGATTTCTTCCGGAAGGTTTCTGGTGTGTGCGTATGAAGTGTGGCTTTTTTCTTGTATTGACACTATGAAGACCGACTCTCGTTCAATAAAAATGTATGTGCCCTGAATGGAGGACCTTTTTTCCTCTTTTCACTTGAAACCGAAATGGGGTTATTTTCTTAATAGCTAGTGGCAGCTTGTTTTCTTCCTTTCGCAGCACTTTAAATTGAGCTTCCACAGTAATAATTTACTTCAGTGGAACAGGCGCAGGTGAAAAACAGCCCCCCTCAAAATAGGACCGGTAGGAGAAAAATCTCAGACCAGGCTTTTCTTGCTTCTGTTTTGGGCTGCTTATCGCTGAGGTATTTCTTCCAGAACTGGGAGATCCAAACTAAGTCCAAGAAATGACCTAATAAACCAGCTGTAAAGCTGAGCTATCAATCTGGTTTGTATTTCTTTGAGGAGAAGGCATTTGAGTGATCTGACTTTTTGATTTATCTTGGGACACATATGGGCCCTCGTATTAAGGATAAAATAATAATTGCGGTATTTGTTCACTACTTAGTATGTGCCAGGAACAGTCCTTCTGTTGAGAAAATCTAGGCTGCAGTATTGTTTAGAAAACAAGACCCCCCTGGATTTAAGATGCCCCCCAAATCTGCAGCCAAATCATGCTTGTACATCCTCCGTAAATTTTCCAAGCCCGTCCCTTCGACCCTAACCAAACGGCCACCATATTATTTGGGGCACTTGTCATGTAACAGCTTGACTACTCCATCAGTCTCCTCGCTGATCTCTCTGCCTTGAGTTTCTCCCGTCTCTGGTCCATTTTGCATTCAATAAATACCATTGATTTATTGATTGCTGCCCGGATCATTTTTCCAAAACGTCATTCCGCACTTGTCTTCCCGCTCATCAAAAACCTTTATCGGTTACCAATTCCTCTCCCCATCAAGCAGAAACTTCTGGCCATTGGCTTCAGAGCTCTCCATGAGCATTCTCCTTCTTATCCACGCTCTTCTCCCATTACACCCCAGCTCGTCTTCCACCTAACTCTGAAGCTAAGCTATTCACCATGCCTCGTTCTCATCTCTCAGAGGCCTACCCATTCCATTCTTATCCTGGGCAGTGGCTAGCGAGTGGAAATCGACCTGCTGCAAGTCAAAACTCACCTGTGCCGGGCAGCCAAGGCATGGGAGAGAGTCAAGGGCAGAGACTCAAATTTATCACGTAGAAGGCAGTGGTAAACTACTCCCTTATTTTTACCAAGAAAACTCTATGGATCCACTACCAGAATCATTGCAGTTGGAGGTGGGGTGAGATGTATCCATGGAGTCCCTATGGGTCGGAGACAACTCGATAGCATAAGAAAAGACAAGAGGTAAAGGGGGAGAACACAAGGACCCAACTTTTTCCAAGTGTGAACTAAGGTTAAAGCACAGATTGAGGCTAAGCTTGAAAAACCGGAGACCCACAGATCTTCCCTAGAATTTTAGCCAGTGCGGAAATTTAAAAGTAGATAAAACTGGGTCAGATAAATCTTGATGTAACCGGTTTTTTTATCCAATTACTACCCCTTCTCCAGCAGCTTTCCCTGCCCACTACATAGACCTGAAAAAGCCCTATCTCCACAGGGCTGGAGATTTTTTTTTAAAGGAAATTTCAGTGGAAATTCAGTTTTTTGCCCATATTTTCAAAGGGCAATCAAATGTTGTTAGGACCAATGAAATAGGAGTGGGGCTTCCAATGGGCAGGCAGATTTATTCATTCATTCTCTGGCATTTATTGAGTGCTTACTGTATGCAAAACACTGTATTAAGCGCTTGGGAGATTACAATACAACAACAAACAGACACATTCCCTGCCCACAATAAGCTCACAGTCTAAAGGATGAACATTAGCTGGGAAGGTGGGAACCTTCCCAAAGAGGGAGAAGCAGTATAACGTAGTGGATAGAGCACAAGCCTGGAGGTCAGAGGACCTGGGTTCTAATCGCGGCTCCACCACTTGTCTGCTGTATGACTGTGGGCCAGTCACTTCACTTCTCTGTGCCTCAGTTACCTCATCTGTAAAATGGGGATTAAGACTGTGAGCCTCACGTGGGACAATCTGATTACCCTATGTCTACCCCAGCGCTTAGAACAGTGCTCTACACAGAGTAAGCACTTAACAAGTGCCATCATTATTATTAGAGTGCCTGGTTCAACAAACACCATTAAAAAAAAAATGGGAACCATTGACCCCATCTGCTAGTTCAACTCAGATCCCTCAATTGACAGCTGATTATGTCTGCTTTTCCTGAGAACCCCCATCCCTGTCCCGTCTCCCTGTTTCAACCCTGGGGGGGTCTCGTGGAAGTTTCCAGAGTGCAACTAGGATTGGTGGTGGAATGGGTTGGGCAGATAAGGGTTGAGTGAAGAGCTGCTATCACTCCAGGGGACTGCCTGTCAATCAAAAAGATGGGTTCCCAGGCTAATGAGGAGACACACGCGGTGACTACCCCTCTAGAAAAACTTTTCTGCATGTTCTGGGTTCTTCTGACATCCCCCTGATAAGAGACTTTGTTGAGCCATAAAGAAACATGAATGGAGTAAAACACTGGCAGTGTGTGGTTAGGTATGAAGTTACTTAATTAACTCACTAACCAGTGTTGTAATGGTAGGTAACGTTGTTAGAATACCAAATCAAGAAGGCCAGTACGATCTTCGGCAGATTGCCCGACAACATACGGTTGCAGGATGATATTAGGTTCCAGAACAAACTAAAGTCTACAGTTGATGTTGTCCGACCTTCTTCGCGGCTGTGAGACCTGAACTCCACACAGGTGCCTCATCTGACTCCTTGATCAGTTCCAGCAGCATCGTTTTCAGCGATTCTCAACATCAAATGGCAAGATAAGGAGTTGAATAATGAAATTCTGGAAGGGTCAGTCTCCTCACACGCAAGCTATGTTCGTCTAAACACAGCTACAAGAGAGATGTGAGTAGGATGAGTGACAGCAGGATGGAAGAGCGACAACGGGATACCCAAACAACGGCTATATGGCGAGCTGAACTAGTAGCAGTCATTCATTCATTCAATAGTATTTATTGTGAGAAGCAGCGTGGTCTAGTGGGTAGAGCAGAAGGCTGGGAGTCAGAGGACCCATATTCTAATCTATTCACCTGCTGTGTGGCCTTGGGCAAGTCACTTAACTTCTCTGTGCCTCAGTTGGAAGGGTTTGCCCCCACTGGCTTTCCGTGGGGAGGGGACAGAAATTGGAGGGGTGGGAAATGGAAAGAGGGGCATTCCTAGGAAATGGAATAACAGTCTATGGTGGGAAGCAGTCAATCCGCGGTTCTTCGAGGAAAACCCCCAGAGACATTCAGCTCCAAGGATCCCCTCAGGAAAAATTTGACCATGAAATTCTCTTCTGCTTCTCTTCTGATTATGTTTCTCGAATAAGTTTTATGAGAGTCTGAGCAGACTTTTTGAATGACAATCTCATGGTTAGACATTTAATCTCTTTTTTATTTCCCCTAGTGTATGCCAATCTAATTAACTTTGTGTCAATAAATTTTATATTTTCATAGCACAAAGTCTGGACTGTGTTATTTTTTTGTAATCCACAGAGAGACCCTCTCACTCTCTCTCCGTGTCTGTCTCTCTAATTCTACCCGTGTGTCTCTCTCTTCAAAGTAAGGCTAACTCTAAGTAAGGAAAAGAAGCAGAGTGCCTAGTGGAAAGAGTACGGCCCTTGGGATCACGGGACCTGGGTTCTAATCCCCGCTCCGCCACTTGTCTGCTGCGTGAACTGGGACAGGTCACTTAGCTTTTCTGTGCCTCAGTTACCTCTCCTGTAAAATGGGGTTTGAGACTGTGAGCTCCATGTGGGATAGGGACTGTGTCCAATCGGATTAGCTTGTATCTACCCCCGCGCTTAGTACAGTGTCTGGCACCTAGTAAGTGCTTAACGTACACCATCAACAACAGCAATCCGGGCTCTGCCACTTGTCTTTGTGCTTCGGTTGGTTCGAAGATGAAATCGGGACCTGGGCAGTAAGGCCCAGTGGATCATGGATGAAGCGGCTCTAAATCGAAGCTTTGTGGAATCAGATGGATTTGACGGCGCATATCTTCATTTTCAATATCCTACATCGTACTGGCAAGAAAGACTATTTCCCACATTAAGGAGCCTGTATCCAGACGTTGCCCTTTGCGCCTCATCAGTGGTATTTATTGAATCAGTCAATTCTATTTACTGTGCACTTACTGTGTGCAGAACACTATACTAAGCACTTGGGAGAGTACAATACAACAGTAAATACAGACATTCCTTGCCCACAGGGAGTTTTCAGTTTAGAGGGACAGACATTTATGACAGACATTAATATAAAAAAATAAATGACAGATATGATGTGCTGTGGGGCTGGGAGAGGGGATAAATAAAGGAAGCAAGTCAGGGCAATGCAGAAGGGGAGTGGGAGAAGAGGAAAGGAGGGCTTAGCCAGGGAAGGCCTCTTGGAGGAGATGTGTCTTCAGTAAGGCTTTGAATGCAGGGAGAGTCACTGTCTGCGGCATATGAAGAGGGAGGGCGTTCCAGGCAGAGGCAGGATATGGGTGAGAAGTCAGCTGAGTGATAGATGAGATGGAGGTAGAATGAGAAGGTTAAGGTTAGAGGAGTGAAGTGTGTGGGCTGGGTTGGAATAGGAGAGTAGCAAGGTGAGGTAGGTGAGGTACTGAGCACTTACTGTGCGCAGAGCACTGTACTAAGGGCTTGGGAGGCCACAGTAGAGATGGTGGGCACAATCTCTGCCTTTTAGGATCTTGCAATAGAGTGTAGAATTCACCAGGAAAGGAATGTATTAATCCCTGGCCCATACTCCAAACCCACCCAACTCCAAGACCTGGGAGGTGGTGGTGGTAGACAGGTATTTGTCAATAATTTCCTATGTGCTAGGTGCTGTACTAAGCACTGGGGTAGGTACAAGATAATCAGGTAGAACACGGTCCCTGTCCCATATGGGGCTCACAGACTTAATCCCCATTTTACAGACTAGGTACCTGAGAGAAGCAAAGTGACTTGCCTAAGGTCACCCAGTGGTGGGGCCGAGATTAGAACCCAGGTCCTCTGACTCCCAGTCCCATGCTCTTCCCACTAGGCCACTGGAAGGAGACTGACTCCCCAGAAAGAGACATTCTAGCTCCTCCAAAGCAATATGAGCAGCCAGAAACCCCCGGAAGCCCTTAACCCCCAAGAGCCACTGAAACCGTAACCACAAAGAGTCAATATTGACTATTTCCAAGATCCCACCTCTTCAGAATCATCAGACTTCGGCTGATACTCTAGGTCTCCTCCAGCTTTGCAAGATGGACCCTCCCCAGTCACCACAACTCAGGATTCTGAGTGTCTTATCCCGAGAGCCACAGGCTCCGTGAAATCCTGTTGGCTTGGCAGGGAGTCACCCCTCCGAAACGACCTGATTATTCATCTGGGGGAGGACAGTGAGGGACTAGACAGTAAATCTAGGGTCTCCTTTTTCCCCTTTCTCACCTTCAGGCCCCACAATTGACGGGAAATGGTGAGGACGAGGGTGGGGGACAGGACCCCCTCTGAGGGACTTTGCCGCAGAGGTGGTCTGCTCGCCTGCAAAATGAGTTGAGGGAGTCATTAAAATGGGAACTTTTTAGGTTGCTTGCTGAGTGGCCCAAGGAGAAAGGTTTCACAGCAGGTAGAATCATGTCTTGAGTCATGGCTGTTATTAGGAAGTTATTCTGAGTTATCTCTTTTCCCTGGGGGCCCGATTGCCTGCTTGTGTCCAGTTTGAAGTCGGAGAGAAAAATATTAACTGTAGCGGTGCAAGGCGGACACCTGGTGACGAGGCCGGACGTGAGGTAGCTGGGTCGGCACACCTGCATCAGAGAGAAACTCCTCACCATTGGCTTTAAACCGCTCAATCCCCTCGCATCCTCTTACCTCACCTTGCTGCTCTCCTACTACAAACCAGCCCATGCACTTCACTCCTCTAATGGCAACCTATTCATTGCACCTCATTCTCATCTATCTCACCACCAACCTCTTGCCACATCCTGCCTCTGGCCTAGAAAGTCCTCCCTCTTCATATCCAACGGACAGTGACTCTCCCCTCCTTCAAAGCTTTATTGAAGGCACATCTCCTCCAAGAGGCCTTCCCTCTTCTCCCACTCCCTTCTGTGTCAACCTGACTTACTCCCTTTATTCATCCCGCTTCCAGCCCAACAGCGCTTATGTACATATCTGTAATTTTATTTATTTATATTAATGTCTGTCTCCCCCTCTAGCCAGTAAGCTCATTTCGGGCAGGGAATGCATCTGTTATTGTTGTGTTCTACCCTCCCAAGTGCTTAGTACAGAGCTCTACAGAGAGTAAGTTTTCAGTAAATCCAAGTGACTGACTGATTGACTCACTTGCTAGTCATGTTTGCTCCAGGCCCCTGCCCCTAGGAGTGCCAATATGCCCTTCTCCTCCGCTGCCAGGGCTAATTTGGGCAATAGCCATGGCCCGGGAGGCTGAGGGAGTGTTTCTCTGATGCTCATTAATGTACCATGAAGGTCAAGGGGTGGGGGGGAGGGAGGCGGTCCTGAGGGGCTGTGCCCCCTTTTGCCCTTTTCTTAATAATGGTATTATTTGTTAACTGCTTTACATTGTGCCAAACACTGCATTGTCCACTGTTGTGGGCAGGGAACGTGTCTGTTTATTGCTATATTACACTCTCCCAAGCATTCTGTACAGTGCTCTGCATACAGTAAGCGCTCAATAAATATGATTGACCGATTGACAGAGCGCCGGGGTAGATACAAGACAATCAGATCAGACACAGACTCTGTCCCACATGGGGCTCACAGTCTAAATAGAAGGCAGTATTGAATCCCCATTTTACAGATGAGTAAAATTTACAGTGAGAAATTAGGTGAATGCCCAAGACCACACAGCAGGACCAGGATCAGAACCCAAGTCCTGTGAACCGCTCCCGGACCCGTGTTCTTACGGCAAGGTCCCGCTGCTTCTCAACTAGTTTTCCTAGGCTGGAGCAGAAAAGAGGAAAGAGCGTCCTTTCCACACATAAAGAAAAGTCGGTTGTTATGGAAACTCTACTTTTGCAGAGCTTTCTTTGTGACAAAATAGAAGTCCTCCGCATTAGCCGACTTTCTTTTGACAAAGGATGGAGGAGGGAGATGTGTGTGAGAGAGGGAGAGATCATTGTTAAACTGATTTATTTTTAAAATGAGTTTTGTGTTTATAATTGAGACAGGCAGGCAGCCATGCTGTGACAAAGCAACGGAGAGGGGTTTTTTTCCCTCCACCTAAATGCCTTTTGTCCTCAACACCAGTTTGGATGTAGCCCAGATTTTACTGACTGAATCGCACAAAGAAGTTAGACTTTGGAATGGCATCCTCTGTGCTGTAGGGATGGGGGATGAAGGGGTACCCAAATGCTTAGGAGGTGGAGCTAAGTACAAGAGAGAGGTAGAAGGGAGGGAAGAACAGGGTGGGAGGATGAGAGCTTTGTCTACGAAGGCTTCTGGGAGGAACCCAAAACCTTCAAGCCGTCTCTGGAATTGAGAGCGGCATGGCTTAGAGGAAAGAGCATGATCCTGGGAGTCCGAAGACCAGGGTTCTAATCTTGGATCGGTCAATTTCTCCCTCCTGTTTAGTCTGTGGACCCCATGAGGGAAGGAGACCTTGCCCAACCTGATTAATAATAATAATAATAATAATGTTGGTATTTGTTAAGCGCTTACTATATGCAGAGCAGGTTTTAAGCGCTGGGGGAGATACAGGGTCATCAGGTTGTCCCACATGAGGCTCACAGTTAATCCCCATTTTACAGATGAGGTAACTGAGGCACAGAGAAGTGAAGTGACTTGCCCACAGTCACACAGCTGACAAGTGGCAGAGCCAGGAGTCGAACCCATGACCTCTGACTCCCAAGCCCAGGTTCTTTCCATTGAGCCTCGCTGCTTCCCCTGTCTTGTCTCTATCCGAGGGCCTAGTAGTCAGTCATTCAGTTGTGTATATTGAGTGCTTACTTTATGTAGAGCTCTATACTAAGTGCTTGGGAACGTACTATACAACTATATAACAATCACATTCCCTGCCTACAACAAGCTTACAGCATAGACTCTAGTAAGGCACTTGAGGTGTAACAAAAGTAATGATTATAATAATAATATTAGGTAAATGAAGACATTTTTCTAGAAACACTGAGAGATGATTGCCTCCTTAACTCTTTCCCAAGATTGAATGATAATAATAAATGTGGTATTCTTGATTCTATTTATTGCTATTGTTCTTGTCTGTCTCCCCCGATTAGACTGTAAGGCCGTCAAAGGGCAGGGACTGTCTCTGTTACCGATTTGTCCATTCCAAGCGCTTAGTACAGTGCTCTGCACATAGTAAGGACTCAATAAATACTATTGAATGAAGGAAATGAAAAGTTAGGGACTTACTCTGTGCCAGTCGCTGTACTGCTTGGCACAGAGTAAGCCCTTAACAAGTGGCATGATGACGATGATGATTAAGCGCCGAGGTGGAGATACAAGCAAATCAGGTTGGACACAGTCCTTTCCGCCCATGGAGCTCACAGCCTTAATTCCCATCTTACAGTTGAGGTAGCTGAGGCACCGAAAAGTGAAGAGTCTTGCCCAATGTTCCACAGCAGACAAGTGGCAGAGCCGGGATTAGAACCCAGGTCCTTGTGACTGACTCCTAGGCTCACGCTTCATCCATTCGGCCACACTGCTTCTTTACGCCCCCTCTCCTGCCTTCTCTTGCACTCTGTCCAACTCGGCCCTTGCCCATCAAACTAGATGTGCCTTCCCAGAGATCTCCGATACTCTCTCAAATTCCCTGACCCACAGTAGGAGAGATTGGTTTTGTGACCCAAAATCTAGACTGCAAGCTCGTTATGGGCAGGAAACGTGTCTATCATCTCGGTTGTATCGTACCCTCCCAAGCGCCTATTTAGTACAGTGTTCTGCCTACACTAAGCACTCAGTTAAATATCATCGATTGATCAGTAGCGTGGCTCAGTGGAAAGAGCACGGGCTTTGGAGTCAGGGCTAATGAGTTCGAATCCCAGCTCTGCCACTTGTCGGCTGTGTGACTGTGGGCGAGTCACTTAACTTCTCCGTGCCTCAGTTCCCTCATCTGTAAAATGGGGATTAAGACTGTGAGCCCCACGTGGGACAACCTGATTCCCCTATGTCTACCCCAGCGCTTAGAACAGTGCTCGGCACATAGTAAGCGCTTAACAAATACCAACATTATTATTATTATTATCAGTGGAAAGGGAAAACCTATACTGAAATCTTTTAGAGTACACCAATCAATGGTATTTATTGAGTGCTTACTGCATGCAGAGCCCTGTACGAAGCGCTTGGGAGAGGACAATACGACAGAGTTGGTAGACATGATCCTTGACCATAAGGAACTCCAAGACTACTATAGGGATCAATTAATCTCCAGTCTAGCCTAGTTCCTCCCTCTAAGCAGCAAACATCTGAGATCTGTCTTCTCAGCAATTCAATAATAAGAATAATAATAAATATTATATCATTTAAGTGCTTACTGTGTGCCAAGCTCTCTACTAAGCACTGAGGTAGAGACAAGATAATCAGGTCAGTTGCTGTGCTACATTGGGATCACGATCCCCGCGCTCCCCAACTCCATCCCCTCTGTCCCCCATCTTTCCTCAACCTGGTGAGTGTTTCTCTTTGACTTCCCCCAAACTCCCACCCACCTCAAGCAGACCACTGAATCCGTTCACTTTCCACTAACTTCCCTAAGGCAAGTCTACCAACTCTGTTGTACTGTACTCTCCCAAGTGCTTAATCTAGTGCTCTGCACACAGTAAGTGCTCAAAAAGTACCACTTATTGATTGAAAAGAACAAGATCAGCACCCCTGATTGGTGAAGAAGCAGTGTGGTCTAGTGGATAGAGCACAGGCCTGGGAGTTCTAATCCCAGCTCCTCCACTTGTCTGCTGGGTGACCTTGGGCAAATTGCCTTTTCTGGGCCTCAGTTCCTTCATCTGTAATTTGGGAATTAAGACTGTGAGTCCCGTGTGAGACGTGGACTGTGTCCAACCTCGTATCTACTCCAGTGCTTAGAACAGTGACTGGCACATAGTAAGTGCTTAACAAACACCATAAAATAAAATTTTAAAAATCCTTCCTGACTCTCCCCAATCCCAACTTTCCTGGCCTGCTCCTCCATACTTCTGCTGCCTCTCTGTCTTCCTTTCCACCAAATTCCTCCACCAACTTCACCTCAACTTTCTCTTCCAATGGCATAACAGGCTCTTCCCTACTTTCTTCAGACCCTACCACTGCTGCTGTCCCTCTTCCATCCCCTTCTTCCCTCTTCATTACCCTTCTTCTCCCTCTTCGTCTTTATTTTTCTGGAGCCCAAGGAGTCTTTGCTGTTTTTACAGAGGCTGAGTCACACCTAAGTTAGTTTCACGGGGTGGTAAGAACCATTGAGCTTTTCAGGAGTTCAGAAAGTCCTCTCCCTCTCCGAGCTCCAGTGATTTGTATATTTGCTCTCGCTAACTGAAAGACTGTTTTAACCTCTTAAATGGATTTCAGGTCTTCCTAAGGGCAACAACTAGCTCTGAGCTCTGAAGACAGTTCTGAAACTCTGCAGCCTTTGGAAGAGCTGAAGGAACTCCTGAGGCGAAAGACAGAAGAAGGCAGTGGGGGAGATACATGAGGATAGAGGAGGAGGGAGCAAATGATAAGTGTGCGGAAAGAATGAAAAAATTGGAGAGGAGGGGAGGGCAAAAAAGGGGGATAAAGGGAAGGGGGACAAAGAGAAGGAAAGGAAAAGAAGAGGGAAGAAGAAAAGGGAGGGGAGACTAGTCGAGGAGAGGAAATTAGCTGCAGTGAAAAGAGAAGGGAGAAGAGTAAGGTGTAGGAAATAAGATAAGTGGTGAAAAGGGAGGGGAGGAGAGAAGAGAAGGAAGGAAAGGAAAGGAAAGGAGGAAAAGTGGAAACAATAGAGGGAGGTGAAGGTGAAGACGGGAGGGGTGAGGAGAGAAGAAAAGGAAGCGCAGACAGACAAGCAGAGGGGAGGAGATGGAAATGAAAGAGGGGAAACTGGAGTTTTGGTGATTATTGTCAAGTCTGATTTGATTTTCTGAGATTCCAAGCAAATATGGTTGGAGGATTTTTTTCTAGACTGTAATTTCAGTTTTTTGTTTGTTTGTTTGTTTGTATGGTATTTATTAAGTGCCTTACTAGGTGTCAGGCCCTGGACTCAGTGCTGGAGTAGATACAAGATAGTTGGGTTGGCTTACAGTCGTAATCCCCATTTTACAAATGAGGTAACTGAGGCATAGAGGAAGTGAAATGACTTACCTAAGGTCACACAACAGGCAGGTGGCAGAGCATGGAATGAAACCCATGTCTTTTTGTGGTCAGGGAATGTATCTACGGCCTCTGTTCCACTGTACTCCCCCAAGTGCTTAGTTCAGTGTTCCGCACAGGGTAACTGCTCAATAAATACCATTGATTGATTGGGAGTGGCTGTCACTAGTTGAAGTTTGACAAGTGGTAGCCACTGAGAAGAAATCGGACGCAACCCCCATGGCTCGCCTCCCACAGACGGAAAGTTCTGGGCTCCAGGCTTCGACGTGCAGCTGTTTCTGGCTCTCGAGAATTTGTGCTAAGTTGCTCCTTCTTCTTTTTCCGTGACCTCTAAGGCCCCATGATTCCTTTATTAATTTCATTAGTTCAATTCTGCCTAGGGGAGAAACTGCATTTGAATGTCTGTAATTAGCCATCTCTCACTCATCCTTCTCCTCAAGCTGGTCTGAAAAGAGGTAAAAGATGTGTTCGGCTCCGTGTGTGTGTGTGTGCGTGTTTACAATCAGGCTGATTGCTGTGTTCATTAGCCGCATCGATTTATTCCCTCTCATCTCTCTAACAATTGATGTGAGATCCAGAAAAAAAAAATGCCCTTTGCTTCCCCCAGCCCAATACGTAAGGATCCTGAAAAGCCATCAATAAAGCCATGGTAAACTGAAAAAAAAGATCTCAATAATCAATAATTGTTTAACATGATGGCATGCGGTGCTCTTCATCTTCAAAGCGCTTGACTAAAGTGAGGCAGCAATTAATCAGAAACCAGGAAATGAAGGGCAGGCTTCATTTTGTAACTGCCAACCTTGGAAGCAAAGGACATTTTAAGAGAAGCAATGTGGCCTAATGGAAAGAGCACAGTTCTCCGGGTCAGAGGACCTGGATTCTAGTCTCAGCCTCTTGTCTGCTGTGTGACCTTGGGCAAGCCACTTAACTTTTCTGTGCCTCAGTTACCTCATCTGTAAAACGGGGATTAAGACTGTGAGCCCCATGTAGGACATGGACTGTGTCCAACCTGATTAGCTTATGTCTACCCTAGCACTTAGTACAGTGTCTGGCATGTAGTAAGCACTTAAAAAACACAATTTTTTTTTAAAAAAAGAAACGAAGATGTATTAGGAATAAGACAACAGATGTAAGGCTCCATCCAGTTTTCCTGGAGTAAATTCTCGCTTATTGAACAGAAGTGGTATGGTTAAACTTACAGAGCATTAGAAAAAACTGCTCGTCTCTAGACTGTAAACTCGTTATGGTCAGGGAACGTGTTTGCTGATTCTGTTGTACTCTCCCCAGAGCTTAGTACAGTGCTCTGCGTGTAGAAAACCGTCAATGAATACCACCGATTGATCGACTGGAAAATTTGCTGATCATAAACTCCAATTGTCAGCTCCTCAAGGGCAGGGACCGCATCTGTTCCAAACAGTGCTCTACACACAGTAAGTGCACAATAAATAACGATGAAATGCTACTGTGGGGGCAGGGGGTGGGGACTGAGGCACATAAGATCGTCCGTCAGTGATAATTATCGAGGACTTTTTCTGTGAGGAGCACTGTGCTAAGCACTTGGGAGAGTAAAATAGGGTAAGTGGACACAATCCCTGCTCTCGAGGAGGCAGACGTTAAAATAAATAAGAGGTAAGGCAAGTAACTGAGTATGAGGACCTCATACTAGATTATAAACTCCATGAAGACAGGAATCATGTCTCCCAACTTTACTACACTGTACTCTCCCAAGCACATAGCATAGTGCTCTGTTCACAGTAACTGCTCGATAAATCCCATTGATTGATTGATTGATATCCATAAATCCTGTGGAGGGTGAGGGATGAGTGCCCAAGTACTTGGGGTTATACTGTAGTCTCTCAAGTGCTCAGTACAGTGTTCTGCACACAGTAAGAGCTCAATAAATACAATTGTTTGATTGATTATGGGTGCAAGAATGACACCCAACTTTACCAAGAGCCGATGAGAAATCAGTAAGGATTCCTAGATTTGCAGTGTGCTCATGGGATAGTTCTCTCTCCCTTTTACTTATCATTAGACCTCTCCAACTCCTCCCTAGCCCTCCTGCTTAACTCCTCTAATTCCAATCTCCTCACGGGCTCTTGCTTTCGCCTCTCTCACCGGCAACCTCTGACGCACACCTTCCTGCCAGGAATTCCCTTCCCTTTCATATACAGCAGACCACTTCTCTCCCCATCTCGAAACCCTTCTAAAATCACACCTCCTCCAGGAAGCCTTCCCCGAGTCATTTCTCATCTCCACAGTCTATTTCCCTCCCTCCTGCACCACTTACAATGTAAGCTTGTTAAGGGCAGGGAGCAAGATTGTTGTATTGAACTCTGCCTAATGTTTAGAATTATGTTATTGTAACTATGATTAGTAATATAACTACTGACTATGACTATATTAATAGTAATAATAGTAATAACGACGGAGTTAAATGTTTACTATTTGCCAAGCCCTAGGATAGATGTGATACAGTCGGATCAGAAACAGTCTCCACCTGTTCAATTAAGGCTGACAGTCTAATGGCAGGGAGGACGGCTACTTAATCGCCACTTGACATATGAGGAAACTGAAGTGCGGGAGAGATAAATGACCTGTCCAAGGTCACATAATAAGCAACTATTCAAGTCATAATTAGAACCCAAGTCTTCGTATTCAATCATATTTCATTCAATCGTATTTACTGAGCACTCAGTGTGTGCAGAACACTGTACTCGGCTCTTGGGAAAGTACAATATAACTAGAAACTGTCACATTCCCTGCCCACAATGAGCTTACAGTCGAGAGGTGGAGAGACAGACTTGAATACACATACATGAAATTACAGGTATGTACATAAGTGTCGAGGGACTCCCAGCCCCACGTTCTTTCCACTAGTCAAGCTGTTCCGAGCTCTAACAAAGCTGCTAACTGTGGGTACACCCGGCGGTGCTGCTGGGAATCAACGTGGTATTAGCAGATTTAGGGGGTCCAATCACCGTTACTGGGACTTGGGGAAGCTTCCCCAGTTGGCTGGAAGAGACGGTGGGATTCCTGGGTTCACAACTGATATCTCTATCCAGATTGGTTTTTCCCAGCAGGGTCTGCTTCCCAAAGCCTGTGTTCCTCTTCATTCCCTCCTGCTGGAAACCCATTCACTCTCTGGATATCAATCATTCATATTTATTGAGCATCTACTGTGTGCAGAACACTGTACTACGCTCTTGGGAGACTACAATACAATAAACAGATTCCCTGCCCACGGGGGGGGGAGACAGACATTAAAATAAATCAATAAATGACAGATATGGACATGAGTGCTGTGGGACTGAGGAAGGGGTGAATAAAGGGAGCAAATCAGGGGACACAGAAGGGAGTGGCAAAAGAGGAAATAAGGGCTTAGTCAGGGAAGGCCTCTTGGGGGAAATGTGACTTCATTAAGGTTTTGAAGGTGGGGAGAGGGATCTTTCAGATATGAACGGGGCGGGTTTCCAGACCAGAGGCAGGATGTGGACGAGGGGTTGGCAGAAAAATAGTTGAGATCGAGGTACAGTGAGAAGGTTGGCATTAGAGGAGCGAAGTGTGCGGACTGGGTTGTAGCGGGAGACAACTGAGATGAGGTAAGAGTGGGCAAGGGGGTTGAGTGATTTAAATACTATGGGCAATCCGTAGTATTAGGAAGACTTTTCTCAGACTACCAAGTTGGATTGCCCGCTTTCTTCCTGAGCTGCTCTCCAGAGCCGTAACCTTTCGGATGAGCTCTCCTGAACTCAGTCTTCAAGAGGATCAACCTTGCAGGGTCATTGGAGAAGACAAAATTCCGCCTACTCTCCACAGGATCAGCTTAAAGCGATAAACTCCTCTGCTCCTGCAACCAGAGTCGCCTGGTCTCGGTATTGTCAGTGGTCCGGGGACGGACATGCTACATTTCACGGCCTCTGAGGAAAGCCAGGCAGGGGGGCTTAGAGGAATGAGGAAAACAGACAGGGAGCCTGATTTGGAGATTAAGGTGAAATGTGACCCAATCCCATATCCCTCTGCAGAGGAAATGTGAGTGATGGTATTTGTCAAGCGCTTATTATGTGCCAAGCACTGTTCTAAGCACTGGGACGGATACAAGGTAATCAGGTTGTCCCACGAGGGGCTCACAGTCTTAATCCCCACTTTACAGAGGTAAAGTGTAAAGGTAAAGGTGAGGTAACTGAAGCACAGAGAAGTTAAGTGACTTGCCCAAACTCACCCAGCTGATAAGTGGCGGAGCGGGGATTAGAACCCACAACCTCTGACTCCCGAGCCCGTGCTCTTTCCATTAAACCACGCTACTTCTCTTAACAGCATGGTAGCCAGTCAGTCAGCCAGTGATTGTATTTATTGAGCGTTTACTGTGTGCAGAGCCCTGAACTAAGCGCTTGGAAGAATACAATAGAACAATAACCAAGTACCGCAATTATTATTATTATCATTCCTCTTGCTCGCTTTTGTCCATCGCCCGGGGTTGATTGGGGTAGACTCTTGCTTCACCACCTGCAAGAGCTGGGCTGTGTCCAACCGACACACTGGGAGAGAAAGAACTGAGCAATTTCAGTAAAAGCCATCCCCAGGTCAGCAATAATAAGAAAGCGGAGGCAGGGGCTTCTCCCCGGAGCCAGGGTGGGTCCCAACCCACCCAATGTGGGTACTGGGGTCATCCATTCATTCAATCATCTTTTGTCCCCCTCTGGTGGAACGAGTCTCCTGGGGACAGAGGGGAAAAGAGGGAGGAAGGAAGGGAAGCCCTGCCATGTCGGGAACTTTAGCATCATAAATATTTGTTAAGTGTTTACTGTGGCCCAGGCACCATAATAAGCTCTGGGGTAGATACAAGGTAATCGGATTGGACACAGTCCCCGTCCCACATGGGGTTCACGATCTTCATCCCTATTTTACCAATGAAGGAATTGAGGTTCAGAGAAGTGAAGTGACTTGCCTGAAGTCACCCGGCAAGCAAGTGGAGGAGCCAAGATTAGAATCCAGAACCCTTGACTCCCAGGCCCATGCTCTTTCCACTAGACCATGCTGCTTCTCTTTATTGGTTCACGATAATGGTAACTGTGGGTTTTGTACTAAATGCAGAGGTAGATAATCATATCAGACCCAGTCGCTGTCCCACATAAGTCCCAGAGTCTAAGTAGGGGAGAGAATGGGTATTGAATCCTCATTTTACAGATGAGGAAACTGAAGTTCGGAGAAGGGAGGGGACTTACCCAAGGTCATGCAGCTGGCAACTGCCACTTGTCGGCTGTGTGACTGTGGGCAAGTCACTTCACTTCTCTGGGCCTCAGTTCCCTCATCTGTAAAATGGGGATTAAGACTGTGAGCCCCACGTGGGACAACCTGATTCCCCTATGTCTACCCCAGCGCTTAGAACAGTGCTCGGCACATAGTAAGCGCTTAACAAATACCAACATTATTATTATTAAGTGGCCCTCAAAACCCTTCTGGAAAGTCGCTTCTCCATGAGCCATCCGGGGATTAATTCCACAGCCCCAACACCTTCCCTGTGATCTGAGCCTCTTCATTTCACCTTACGTGTCAATCCCCCGCTGCATTGCCAATAACAGCTCCCATTTGCCTCAGAGACTTATTACTCATTCCTAAACTGGAAGCTCCCTGCGGCCAGGGAACGTGTCTACCAACTCTGTTGAGCTGTACTCTCCCAAGTGTTCAGGACAAAGCTCTGCACACAGCAAGTGCTCAAAAAATACCATTGATTGTTGATTAATTCCAACTCTGGCCTCAACTCACCTCTTTCCCTTCCCCCCGACCTTCACCCACTTATCCCATGAATATAGGGGTGCGAACTCCTCACTCTAGGCTTCAAGGCTCCACATCACCTCGCCCCTTCCCACCTCTCCTCCCTTCTCTCTTTCCACCGCCCACCCCGCACGCTCCGCTCCTCCGCCGCCCACCTCCTCACCGTCCCTCGGTCTCGCCCATCCCGCCGTCAACCCCCGGGCCACGTCCTCCCGCGGTCCCGGAACGCCCTCCCTCCTCATCTCCTCCAAACTGATTCTCTTCCCCTCTTCAAAACCCTACTTAAAACTCACCTCCTCCAAGAGGCCTTCCCAGACTGAGCTCCCCTTCTCCCTCTGCTCCCTCTACCACCCCCCCTGCACCTCTCCACAGCTTAACCCCCTTTTTCCCCTTTTCCCTCTGCTCCTCCCCCTCTCCCTTCCCATCCCCTCAGTACTGTACTCGTCCGCTCAACTGTATATATTTTCTTTACCCTATTTATTTTGTTAATGAATTGTACATCGCCTCGATTCTATTTAGTTGCCATTGTTTTTACGAGATGTTCTTCCCCTCGACTCTATTTATTGCCATTGTTCTCGTCTGTCCGTCTCCCCCGATTAGACCGTAAGCCCGTCAAACGGCAGGGACTGTCTCCATCTGTTGCCGACTTGTTCATTCCAAGTGCTTAGTACAGTGCTCTGCACATAGTAAGCGCTCAATAAATACTATTGAATGAATGCAGAATGGACCCCCAATTTTCTGCCCTTGGGTGAGCCTAAGGAAGGACTTCTTGTGGAGGACACTGGCAATCATCAGTCGTATTTGTTGAGTGCTTATTGTGTGCAGAGAGCTTGGGAAAGTGCAATATAACAGAGTTGATAGACACATTCCCGGCTCACAAGGAGTTTCCAGGGATGAATGAGATGTCTGTGGCCTAATGATAATAATAATTATACTTACTAAGCATTTACTATGTGCCAAGCACTGTTCTAAACATCTGGGTAGATACAAGTTAATCAGGTTGGACACAGTCCCTGTCCCTCATGGGGCTCACATTCTGATCCCCATTTTAACAGATGTGGTAACTTAGTGCCAGACAAGTGAAATGACTTATCCAAGATGCCTCAAAAGACACGTGGCTGAACCGGAATTAGAACCCAGGTCCTTGCTCCATCCACTAGGCCACACTCCTTCTCAAAATGTCGACAGTCAACATTTTTGAGTCTCCCGCTCGGGTTTTCCAGTACTGATCGGGTAAGGGGCTTCAACAGGCCTCATCTCCAGGCCAAAATGAATCAAGGCTCTTCAGGGAGCCAAAACAACTCTCCCTCAGCGACATCGTTCTCCCGCCAGCCGCTTGACATATTTTTTTTTTTTTTTTGCAATTTCCTAGTGTAGGAGGAAAGTGCCTGTCGCTGTAAGGTCCTCGTTTCGAGCTGGCTCCGGCTCCACCTTGGCCAAGTCCTCCCCGCGGCTCGGAGGATGCCGCTTCCAACGGGAGACAGCCAAACAAAAGGGGAAATTGAGCTTGGAGCCCGGAACCTGACAACAAAAGCTAAAAATGGCCTCTGTCCACGGGCCCGGATCTGGGCCGCTGAAAAGGGGAGTCGAAGGCTTGGCACAGGCGCCTCCGTCTGGAAAAACAGAAACAGGCCACGGGATAAATCCTATCTGTTTCTGCAGGCTACAGCTCCAGGCGTGGAACAATTCCAACAGAAAAGCTGATCCTCCATTATTGTTTGCGATTTTCTATAGGAAGGAATCAGTTGGAGCTGGTGTACAGTGTTTGTGGGAACGCACCTCGATCTTGCTCAGGCCTGAAGCGAGCCACAGAAACTCCGTAGCCAGATTCACCAAACTCAGCCCGGGCTGGGGCCTAGGCACGGAAAATGTAAATCTGGAGTCTGTCTGACTGGTCTCCTGTCTACTGATTCTTCAGTGCCAGCCTATCAGCCCAAACCGTGTACCCCAGGAAGTTCCACCATCATGAATCAACTGTATGTATTGAGCGCTTTTGGGGTGCACCGCACTGTACTAAGCACTCGGGAGAGAGCAGTATAACGAAGTTGGTGGACATGTTCCTCGCCCACAACGAGCTCACAGTCTAGAGGGCTGAAAGTCTGAGGGAAGAAAGTGTGGTAAGCGGTCATTAACTGCCACTGAATACTCTCCCAATGCTTAGTATCGCACTCTGCCCAGAGTAAGCGCTCAATAAATTCCACCGATCAATTGATTCGATTGAAAGCCGGCAACTGGGAGGTGCGGTCCATTAGAAAAATCTGCCAGCCTGACCGCTCCCCAGAATATTCAGGTGGACCGTGGGTGTGGGCAGAAGCATCAGGACCAGCCTTTCTAGATCTAAAATCTCCCCCTCCGGGAAGTCGAGAGGGGAGTGTGTGTCTGTGGAGGTTGATCTGTCAGTCAATCATTTATTGAGCGCTTACTGTGTGCAAAGAACTGTATTAAGCTCTTGGGAGAGTACAGTATAATAGAAGATGGACACATTCTCTACCCACAATGAGCTTACAGTCTGGGGGGAGGGGGGGAATTAATATAATTAAATTACAGTTATAGACATAAGGGCTGTGGGGCTGCAAGGGGGGATAAATAAAGGAGCAAATCAGGGCAACACGAAAGGAAGAGAGAGAAGAGGAAAGGAGGACGTAGCCAGGGAAGGCTTCTTGGTGGAGATGTGCCTTCAGTAAGGCTTTGAAGGTGAGGAGAGTAATTGTCTGTCAGATTTGAGGAGGGAAGACTTGCCAGGCAAGAGGCCTGCCACAAGATAGACCAGATCGAGGTAGAGTGAGAAGATTGGCATTAGAGGAGTAAAGCTTGCAGGGTGGGATGCAGTAGGAGAGTAGCAAGGTGAGGTAGGAGGGAGCAAGGTGATTGAATGCTTTGAAGCCAATAGTGAGGAATTTCTGTTTGGTGCAGAGGTGAATGGGAAACCCAAGGAGGTTTACGTGTCTTGAATGTTTGTGTAGAAAAATGATCCAGGCAGCACAGTGAAGTATAGATTGGAGTTGGGAGTGACAGGAGGCAGGGAGGTCAGCAAGGAGGATTGTGTTTAGGGCCAACCAAACAGGAATGGTACCGGAGAAATCAAAATCCAGTTATTTGTCCATTCATTCAATCATATTTAGTGAGCACTTACTGTTTGCAAAATCCTCCCCGTGGCAGCCGATAAAACCCGAATGCAGGAAGGAGGGCGAGCAGGACTCTAGCGTCTCTCCACCTGCTCCCAGAGGCCGGGCCAAGCACCACCCCGTGTGAGCAGGTGAACGGAATAAAATGTGGTTACGGGGCATGAGAGGAGATTTCCCAGCTGGTCCCCTTGCCCTGCCTGGGGCCTGAATGCACACTCAGGCATCTGCTCCAGATTGGGGCCGCAGGAGGGGGGTTTGGAAAGCTTGCCGCGAAGAAGACGAGCCCCCTCCTCCTGGCCCTGAGGGTGGGAAATACACGGGAGAGGGAAGCCATCTTCACAGGAGTTGCAGAAAGAGAACTCCTGGAGGGGGCTGGTTCTGCAGGGATCTCCCAGGATTCATCGCCAAGTGCACCTGGATCTCTTCTGTTGCAGATACCCAGACTTCCAGAGAGAATTGCGGAGCTGGTGGGCCGTGCAGGTCACATCTTACCTGCTTGAGAAGCGGCGTGGCCTAATGGGACGGGCCTGGGAGTCCGAGGACCGGGGTTCTAATCCTGGCTCTGCCCTGAATCTGCTGTGTGACCTTGGGCAAATCACTTCACTTCTCCGTGCCTCAGTTACCTATCTGTACATTGGGGATTCAACCCTACTCCCTCTTACTTAGACTGTGAGCTCCACGTGGGACAGGGACAGTGCGTGACCTGATGGATTTGTATCTAACCCAGTTTTTAAAACAGTGCTTGGCACATAATCAGTGGTTATTACTGAGCACTTAACTATGTGCAGAGCACCATTCTAAGCACTTGAGGGAGTACATTAGAAGAGAAATTAACAGACACATTCGCTGCCCATAATGAGCTTACATAGCAAGCGCTTAACCAATACCATAATTACTGCTATTATTATCGTTATTCTTATCATTACTTGCTGCCCCTACTGAATTCCTTTAAACATTTCCCACTCTGCTTTGAGCCTTACAGCTGTTCCCTCTGTATATCTGGGTAAAATTCAATGAGCCTTAATAGGAAACGTGCCTGCCGACAGGCAGCAAAAAATACAACATGACCTCATGGGAAAAACACAGGACTCAGGAGATGTGGATTGTAGCCCCAGCTCCACCACTTGCCTTCTATGTGACCTTGGACAGGTCACTTAACCTCTCTGCACCTCCATTTCCTCGACTGTAAAATGGGGATAAAGCACTTGGTCTCCCTCCCTCTTAGACCATGAGCCCCATAAGAGACCGGGACTGTGTCCACCCTGATTATCTTTTCTCTACCTCAAGGCTTCTTAATAATAATAATGATATTTTAGTGCTTACTATATGCCAGTCACTATACTAAGCGCTGGGGTGGATTCAAGCAAATCGGGTTGGACCCAGTCCCTGTCCCACATAGGGCTCACAGTCTTCCTCCCCATTTTACAGGTGAGGTAACTGAGGCACAGAGCAAGGCCACACAGCAGACAAGTGGCGGAGCCGGTATTAGAACCGATGACCTTCTGACTTTCAGCTCTGTACTCGATCTACCCCGACATGCTGCTCCTCAGTGCTTGGCACAGAGTGAGCAATTAATAAATGCTACTATTATCATTATTATTACATTGTTATTGCTAGGTCTTGGGACACAGGGTCAGGACAGTGATGATGCACCGGGAGTGTAAAAAGTAACTTAGTTTGAGGAGCTTGGGCGTCAAACTCCATCTTATTGCAATGCACTCGTTGTCGACTTCCCCTTTAGGCCGAGGGTGTCGCAGAGACCCAGCCCCCTCCCAGATTCTCCTGCCACCCCCCAAATCCCAAAGCCTCAAGAGACAAAAAGCGACACCCCTGTAAAGAGGAGAGGATTTTACTTTCTATGAGAATAGCACAAATGCTTTTGAACTCCCTGCCCACCCCTGGCTGGTTATCGTTGGGCCGATGCACTGTGTAAGCCAGCTTCTCGAGCAGCGGGGAGTCTGAGAATGCAGAGTAAAAGCGCTTTGTTCCGTAGGAAATAGAACTCGTGCCCTGAAAATTCAGCTTCGCAGGCAGGACGCCTTTGAGTCAGACGGTCCTCCTAAACAGGATTCATCATTTCAAAGAAGTTTCCGGAAGAAACATCCTCTCCCGTCTTTCCATCGCGAACAATGAACCGTCCAGCTGAACTATGCTGAGGTCAAAGACCTTACTGCAAGCCTCGGCCACCTCTCTTTCTCTCCCTCCGGTGTGTACTTGCTCAGCAAGGTTGACCAGTTCTCTTCACAGAGACCTCTCGTCGACCGTTAGCTTGGCCGCCAAAATCCACAGTCATTTCTTAATCGACGGCGGACACGCCGTGAACCGTCTTTACAGAAGGACAGGTCAGGATGCGGAGGAGGGATCGTTCTCTCCTCTCCAGTTTTTGCAAGATGAGACCTGGGAGTCAGAAGTCAGAAGCACCTGGTCTTCCCCTTGTCTGCTGTGTGATCTTGGGCAAATCTCTTCACTTCTCTGAACCTCATCTTTAAAATGGGGATTAAGACTCTGAGCTCCAGACCATGGACTTCATCTAACCTGATCAGCTGGTATCTATCCCAACACTTAGCATAGTGCCTGGCACATAGTAAGCACTTAATACCATTTAGAGAAGAAAAAGATGATCCCATCATTGCTCTTCCTTAATCATCAAATCCCCCAAGCTTCTGAATTTTTTAGTTTTTCTTTTTCCTGCCTACCAGACATCAGAACATGACCATCCATCCATCAGTCAACCAAGCAATGGTATTTATTGAGTGTCTACTGTATGCAGAGCACCGTATTAAGCACGTGGGAGAGAATTTAAGGGTTCGTAGACACACTCCAGTCACTCATTGAGCGCTGCACTGTGGGCGGAGCACTGTACTAAATGCCTGGGAGAGGCAATATAGCAGAGTGGGTAGAGACATTCCAATCAATCAGTCAGCGGTATTTGTAGTCACCTTGTGCAGAGCACTGTACTATGCACTTGGGAGAGTACAGTGGAACAATATGACAGACACGTTCTCTGCCAGCAGCAAGCTTACGGTCTAGAAGGGGAGACACCTCGAAAGCCTCAGTCGCCTCCCTTCCTCTCCCTCTGGTAAGTGCTTGCTCAGTTAGGTTCTCTTCACAGAGACCCTCGTGGACCATTAGCTTAGCCACAGAAATCCGTAGTCATTTCTTAACTGATGTCGGACACGCCGTGAACTGTCTTTATGGGAGGACAGATCCGGGGAGCAGGAGGAGGGATAGGGCCACTCTCTCCTCTCCAGCTTTTGCCAGATGGGAAGCCGTGTGGCCTAGCGAATAGAGTACGGGAGTCAGAAGTCAGAAAGGTAGCGCCCTGTTTCCCCCGCTCTCCGGCTGTCTTCCGATCCTCCTCTCCGTGCTGTGGTTGTGAGTCCCGAGGAGCCTCTCTGAGTCTGACTGACGGCTGCAGACAATTGCAGTGGAAAGACTTGTTCCACAGATAGGAGGTCTTTTGTTTCTCCCGGACTCCCGTGGAGCCCAGGGAAAATGGCGATGTCGGACTGTGGCCCGGTTTGGACCCCCCGTCCCCACCCCCCCACCACCTCCCCCGGCCTGCAGCTCTGCTCTCCCGGCTTGCGAGGTCAACCAGAAAACCATTCTCATCTTCGTGACGGAGCGGAGCGCCTGCTGAAACTTTCCACTCTGCAAATGCGGTTATTATCGCTGCCAGTTCTTGCGGCAGAATATAAGAGGCTTTTCTCGTGGAAAGTTTCGGCACTGTTTTTCGAAACCTTTTACGGACAGAAGGTGTCTTCTCTCTTTGGGAGAGAGGGAAGGGGACCCGTTTTTCCAGTTCGGCTGAACCTAGCAGGTAGCAGCTAGAGCGTGGAAGAAACCCTCCACTCCCAGGTTACTGGGAGATTAATAGGTAGAAACCCTCTCTCCTCTGCCCCAATTCCCCATTTGAGATTATAGGAAAGAGAAAGGAAAAGGAGTCGATTCACTCCTCCTCGAGAGAAGAGAAATGAGTATCTTAATGAGATCATAATTTCTGGGCTTCTGATTACGTGGTCTTTGACAAGAAACAGCAAGGCCTAGTAGAAAGAACACGGACCTGGAAGTCTGAAGGACCTGGGTTCTAATCCCTGCTCTGCCCCTCGTCTGCTCTGTGACCTTGGGCAAGACGCTTCACTTCTTTGTCCCTCAGTTTCCTCATCTAATAATAATGATTATGATATTTATTAAGTGCTTACTATGTACCAGGCACAATACTAAGCGCTGGGCATAGTCCCAGTCCCACAGGGGGCTCAGTCTCAATCCCCATTTTACAGATGAGGTAAATGAGGCCCAGAGAAGTGAAGTGAGCTACCCAAGGTCACAAAGCAGACAAGTGGCAGATCCAGGATTAGAACCCATCACTTTTTGACTCTCAGGCCAAACTCCATCCACTACACCACGTGAAAAATGGGGATTAAGTCTGGGCTTCCTAGGATGAGACTGGACTGTATCCAACGTGATTAGCTTGTATCTACCCCAAGGCTTAGTACTGGGCTTGGCCACCTCTTAAGTGCTTAACGGAGATGACAATTCCTGGGCTTCTGATTACGTGTCCTTTGACAAGAATATCCACCGTAATTGTCCAAAAAACAGGAGACCCCCCAAACCAAATCAAGGTGTGGGAGAGCGTGATTGATGGGGAGAGTGGTTTATGATCCAGGGAGTGCAAACCTGAATTAGTTGTTATCCATAATCAAGCTACCAATGAACCAACAGACACGGAGAGAGGCATTCGCTTGACGGAAGGGCTCAAGTTGAAGAGATAAAATACTTCGGTAGCACCCTCCAGCAACTGGGGAGAAATTACAAGTCTATCCCAGTATTTGCTTTGTTAGGTAACTGGGTTAATGGAGATTACAGTTCCAACTTGTTTCACTGAGGGCCCTCTTAAAGAAAGGTTTCTTCGATCTATTTCATTCTCATCATTTTGGGAGAGCTGCTCTTGGCATGGTCCAGTCGAGATATTGTCCCTGCACTTTCAGAATGAATAAAATCAGCCGGGGGTTGGGGGGGGGGGAGGATGGGAGGATGACCTGATAGAGCTCTGTTTCGCCCGCTCTCCGGCTGTCTCCCGATCCTTAGAACAGTGCTTGGCACATAGTAAGCACTTAAAAAATATCATAAAAGGGAAAAAAAAGAAAATTAGAGGAATCAGGGCAGGTTATTATTAATTATGTATTATTTCATATATTATATATATATAATAATTGTTAGTATTATAAGGTGGGATAATCATATTAGCAAGGACGCACCCAATTCGGGGATATCGATACGTTTTTCTAAAATTCCTCCGGTTGGCCTTCGGAAATTCAGGGCTGTCCTGGTTTTGCCATGATGTACGGGCATCCTGAATAGAACGGCAGTCTGGGAGGGGATCGTGTAATGTGCAAATGAGCAGTGTGAAAGCTTCGGCTTTCAAGAAAGAGTTTTCTTATTTCAAACGGTGAGAGCATTTCTTTTAACATTCTATTATGCCTCAGCAAAAAATCTCTCCTTTCAACTCTCCGCTTGGCCCTAACCCCGAGAGTTTCTGACGGTCCCTTTAAATTCCAGACAGAGTCAGGCAGGGATTTTTTGGTGCAGAGAGCAATTCCAGAAGCAACCCAAGAAGACTTCTGACTGTACAAAACCTCCTTCTCCTCCTCACCGCCCCTCATACCAAAATGTTACTTCCCCGAACGAGAGGCGCTCCTTAATGGCGGCATTATTCATAATTATTTATCCTCTCAATGCAAAGGTTAATTCCTCTGTGATCTCTCCAGCCCTTAGTTCCTACCAGCATTAGCCACCTGGGAAAGATTTTTGCCTGTGTTGCCTTGGTCCAAATCTTTTCCGAATTGCTCTTTCTGTCCTGGGGATCTAGTCCAACACAAAGTTACAAGGTTATCTCGAGGCATTAATGAACTGTAGTTAATTGATGTCTGGCATAAACTCCTCTCTTCTGAGAAAGATTACGCTTCTTTTCCCAGACATGCATCATTCATATCCTCATATAAATCAAATGTTTGTTGAGCAGGCCAATTTATATCAGCTTACCAAATGTCAAATAGCATGCAGCATATTAACGTCCGCTCTTGCTCCTGTTTCCTAATTTTCTGGGGGGCTGTTGGCTGGCTTCTGGCTGAAAATAAAATGAGCTTCTGGGGGAGGGCTGGTAACTTCGTTTCCCAGGCTCCGTTATTAGTTAGAGGTAAAAGGAGACGTGAAAACGAACTCGACAGGAAGGCGAAGGAAGGGATTTGGCCTCGGACATTACGTTATTGTGGGGGGACAGGATGGGTGGTCTAGATGAGGGAAAAACCAGATGAGACTTGAAATTAACCAAAAGCTGGTAGTGAGGAAAACGACCCCAAATTCCCAAAGCAGACCTGTCCATGGGGATCCCCTCAGCAGTTGGGGTAATGTTGTTTTCTCTTTTTTGCACGGTAATTGTAAAGCGCTTACTACGTGCCAGGCACTGTACTATGCACTGGGGTAGATGCAAGTTAATCAGATTGGAAACAGTCCATGTCCCACTGGGGGCTTACAGTCTTAATCCCCATTTTACAGTTTCCTGAGGCCCATTCAATCAATCAAGAGTATTTATTGAGTGCTTACTACTCTCCCAAACGCTGAGTACAGTGGTCTGCACATAGTAAGCACTCAATAAATACTACAACAAGAGGCTCAGAGAAGTTAAGTGACTTGTCCAAGTTCACAAAGCACACAAGTGGAGGAGACAGGATCGGTTCTCAGGTCCTTTTGACGTCCAGGCCCAGGTTCTAGCCAATAGGCCACACTTCTTCCCCAACTATTTTTAATTCTTTCGTGTCTATCAGTCTGCCTTTTCCCCCAGCCCTACCTTAAGATTGTACGCTTTTTGAGGACTTTTTTTACTCCCATATTTACTCCAGTGCCCTGCAGATATTAAGCGCATATACTCGGTGCCTCAGTTACCTCATCTGTAAAATAGGGATTAACTGTGAGCCTCACGTGGGACAACCTGACGACCCTGTATCTACCCCAGCGCTTAGAACAGTGCTCTGCACATAGTAAGCGCTTAACAAATACCAACATTATTATTATAATAGGCACTCGAGAAGCAGTGTTGCCTAGTGGATAGAGCACAGACCTGGCAGTCAGAAGGAGCCGGGTTCTAATCCCGACTCCGCCACTCGTCTGCGGTGTGACCTTGGGCAAGTCACTTAGCCGATCTGGACAAAGAAAGATGTCTCTTAGAGCTGGTGAGTGCACGACAGCCATATTTCTTCCAGGAATACCGTTCCTATACATCCTACCGTAGCAGGGGAGACGCTCTGCCGTTGGCTTAGCTAGCCACCATCTGTTTCTCACTTCAGAGGCTAAATTAGGTCTGTGGTCATCAACCCCATGGGCTCCGTGAAACCGTTCCAGACCACTACACCCTCTTCCTCCCACGTTCCCTCCTTGTGTCCTTCCCCCTCACCTTCACCAAGCCCCACACCACAATTTTTCCATCCTTAGGGGTGCCATCCCGGGAAGGCCGCTTTGATCGGTCTCCCCGATTTTTCACTTCTGCACTTTCTCGTATTTCAGCTGGTCCCGTTGTCCCCATTACACGATCGGATCTTCCGGGAGCTTGACCTGTTTCTCCCTTGAATTCTTCATCCCCGTACCTCAGTACCCTGCTTCCTGTAAGTGAAACAAATCAATCGATGGTATTTATTGAGTGCTTACTGTGCTCAGAGCACTGAACTAAGCGCTTGAGAGAGTGCAATATGACAATGCCCGCAGGATATCGTGATAACTGGGTATCACACCAGCTTCGACATCGGTGCCCTCTGCCTAAGTGATCAGGGCCACTTGCCTGCCGTGTGACCTCACTTCAGTGCCTCTGTTCCCTCATCTGTAAAATGGGGATGAGGACTGTGAGCCCCATGTGGGACACGGACCGTGTCCAACCCGATTAGCTTGTACCTACCCCAGTGCTTAGTACAGTGCCTGGTACATAGTAAGTGCTGAGCAAATACCATTAACAGGCAGCAAGTACCAGCAGATCAGTCATTAAACATTGAAATCAGAGCGCGACAAGAGTGAGGAGGGTGAGTCTCCCTGGTTGTGTGGCACCAAGAACTTCCTCTCCCTGGAAAGCCTCTTCCAGTTGACTCTCTAACCAAACCACTGAGACCAAACTCCACCAGTCCAAACTCCACAAAGACCAAACTCTGGAAAGACGGAGGTTGTGGGAGAGAGCAGGAGTTGAAGTCCTGGGGTCCAAGTAACTCTGCTGGCCCACAAAAGTCCACCTACCCTTTTCTTCACCTAGTCCACTCTCCATTCACTGTAGCTGGACTAAGCCAGTAGCTAAGTCGGTCAGTCAGTCAGTTGTATTTATTGTTTACTGTGTGCAGAGCACGGTACTAAGCTCTTGGAAGAGTACAATATAACAGTAAACAAACACATCCCCTGCCAACAGCGAGCTTACAGTCTAAAGGGGGAGACAGATATTAATATAAATAAATTACAGATATGGACATAAGGGCTGTGGGGGTGATGAATAAAGGGAGGGAGTCAGGGTGACAAAGAAGGGAGTGGGAGAAGAGGAAAGGAGGATTTAGTCAGGGAAGGTCTCTTGGAGGAGATGGGCCTTCGATAAGGCTTTGAAGAGGGAAAGAGTCATTGTCCGCTGGATTTGAGAAGGGAGGTCATTCCAGGCCAGAGGCAGGACATGGGCGAGAGGTGAGCAGCAAGATAGATGAGATCGAGGTACATCGAGAAAGATGGCATTAGAGGAACGAAGTGTTGGGCTGGGTTGCAGTAGGAGAGTAGGAAGATGAGGTAGGAGGAGACAGAGTGATAGACTGCTTTAAAGCCAATGCTAAGGAGTTTTTGTTTGATGAGGGGTGGATGGACAATGAGTAAGATATTCACCCAGCAGGCACTGCATCCCATTACCATGTGGCAGTGACTCTTGCTGTCTCTGATCATACTCTGAGCTACAATTGCCTTTCCAAGATCCCCCCATTCTTTACACACGGTGCAAACTCCCGCACAGCCGGTCTGGTCTTGTCCCGTGCCGTCGAGTCGTCGCCGACCCATAGCAACTCCATGGACGCATCTCTCTCAGGTGGCCCCACCTCCATCTGCAATCGTTCTGGTAGTGGATCCACAGAGTTTTCTCAGTCAAAATATGGAAGTGGTTTACCATCGTCTTCTCCTGCACAATAAAACTGAATCTCCACCCTCGACTCTCTCCCATGCCACTGCTGACAAGCCCAGGTGAGTTTTGACTCATAGCAGATTGCCTTCCACTCACTAGCCACTGCCCAAGCCGGGATTGGAATGGGTAGGCCTCTGCTTGACTCGCCCTCCCATCGCCGAGACTGGTAGAGTACTGGAAACTCTCCAGTTGCCATCCTGAGAGGAGGCACAACTGGTACTTTGGGAAAATATGGGGTGAAACTAGAACCTCCTTGTGTTCCATTTTCCTAATTTATTACCAGGGGAAATGTTTCTACTGAGACATGCTCCTTCCATGCCAGGTTCAGCGGAGGCAGACTGCTAGGCTGGTTACTGCTCCCTATCCAGTGCTGAGAAATGACTAATGACTTTTCCTCCAAAGTCAACAGGCAGAAACAGCCAAACAGACCAACCAAATGCTGGGCATAATCGGGAAGAAGAAAGAAAGGAAAAATGAAGACAGGATTCTGCACCGATGAAACCATGCTGGGTCCACATTGATCGACTGAGCGATAGTATTAATTGAGCACTTACTCCGGGCAGAGCACTGCATTAAAGGCTTAGAAGACTACAGTAGAGTTAGCAGACAAAATTCCTGGCCGCAAGAAGCTTACGGTTTAGTAGGGAAGACATTCGGTAAAATAAATTACAGGTTGGGGAAGCAAGGGAATTTAAAGATATGTACAAAAGTGGGGGTGCAGGAGTAAGGGTGGTGGGAATTGAAGAGTTTAGGGGGTTTGGCCCCTCTTAGGGTGGCACCTGGAGAGTTTCCAGTAGTCTACAGGTCTCGGGCAATATCCCTCTACACTGGAAGCTCACTGTGGGCAGGGAACATGTCTACCATCTCTGTTCCTTCCCAAACATTTAATGCAGTGCTCTACATACATTCTATTTATTGCTCTTGATTCTATTTATTGCTTCTGTTCTTGTCTGTCCGTCTCCCCCGATTAGACCTTAAGCCCATCAAAGGGCAGGGACTGTCTCTATCTGTTACCGATTTGTACATTTCAAGTGCTTAGTTCAATGTTCTGCACATAGTAAGCGCTCAATAAATACTATTGAATGAATGAATGAATACAGGAAAGGCTCAATAAATACCATCGATTGACTAATTGTCTCCCATGGTCCCACTGAGAAACAGAACAGTCAGTTGGCCCTTTGAGGCAGGATTAGACCTTCAACCGCAGAGGCTGCTAAGTAAGAGTTAGGTTCCTTTTGTCAGGAACAGCATTCAGCAACAGATTTGGAAATGAGATTAGGGAAATTTGTTTCCAGATTGGCCCTGGGATGCCAAAAAAAAAAAAAACCAACATCCAAAGGGGTCATAGGAAATTCCTGAACATTATATGATCATTCATCATTTCCAAAGCACATTTCCACACCTGATGAGCTGTGGTACACCTATCTGGGAGCCAAGTCCTACAGTTTCCCCATATGCTCAATCCATTCTAAATACTATTACGCTGCGCTCAATAAAATCGGCTTCGTGCCTTTCATGTTCCATCTCTTCCATTATTCTTGGTTTGGTGCATTTACCTCAGTCAGTCCGTCAATTTTTTCAGTTTCTCATTCCTTTGTGAAAGCCGTATAGGAGTTCCTAATTGTGTTTCCCGGTATATTCAACAGTTGTTCAGTGCTCTGCACACAGTAAGTGCTCATAAATCCGATTGATTAATTGTACATATTTTAATCTATATAAGGAGAGGAAAAGAGAGAGATGCCTGTGATGATGATGATGATGATATTTGTCCCCATTTAGGGTAAATTAGAAATGTTAGATGGTCCATCCCTAACCATGATGATGGACATCAAGGAAGGAGGCTATTATAGCGCTCCTCTTACTGGTACCGTTGGAGACACGTTATTGGAATGATCTGTTGAGCAGACCCACTGATGGGAGGAAAAGGAGGAGAAAAGGGAGAAGGAAAAGCAGGAAGAGGAGGAAAAGGAGGTAGCTAGATATTGGGTAGCTCAGGCTTGGGCTTCACTTCTCTGTGCCTCAGTTCCCTCATCTGTACAATGGGGATTAAGATTGTGAACCCCAGGTGGGACAGGGACTCTGTCCAATTTGTTTATCTCATATCTACAATAGTGCTTAGAACGGTGCCTGGAACATAGTAAGCAGTTAACAAGTGCCATTAAAAAAACTGAGGCACGTTTCGATTTTCCTTGACTTCTCAAGGACAGGTCGGATTCTTGTGCTTCCTCAGACTCAGTGATGCAGTGAGATTGAAACATTCGGTTGGGGAAAATGTTCTACCAGGATTTATCTCCATTCGAACAAACCACACTAGACGAGAAAGCCCAAGTATAAAATAAATGGACTTGGAGTCCCCCATGGACACCGACTCCATGACAACCAAGTGGAAGAGAAAGGACAACATGGCTATTCATTTCAGGCTCCCGCCTGATTTATTGCAGTCCCTGGGAACGTGGATTTGGGCCAATCTCCATGGCTGGTTTACTCAGATGTGGCATAGGCCATGGAGCGGAAGTCAGGTGACTTGAATTTTGAAGCGGAGACTGCCTCAAACTGAGCACTTGCTGTGTGCTGAACATTGCAGCAAGTGCTTGAGAAAGTACAATAAAACAGAGTTGGTAGATATGATCCTCGCCCAAAATGACTCACAGTCCATAGGGGGAAACAGAACTTACAATTAAATTGCACAATTAGTGCCATTAAATTAGTGGAGTATAATCAATCAGGGATATCTACTGAGGGCTTACTAAATGCAGAGCACTGTACTAAACTCTTGGAAGAGTACAGTAGGTTTGGGAGATACATCCCGGCCCACATTGCTATCAATACCACATTATTATTATTATCAGATCTTATCTTTCTCTCAGAGATGTCTAGCAGTTGGTCCAATAATGAAATGATACCATGAATGTGTAGAGTGCTTTAATTTTTCCAATATCCTTGCGCACCGACTATCTCATATTATCCTCACAACATCTTTGTGAGGTAGGGAGAGAGTCAGATAGTATTATTTCCTATTTCACAGATTAGGAAACCGAGGGATAGAGAGATTAAACGATTTGCTCAAAGTCACACAGCAGCCTAGAGGCAGAACCAGAATTTGAACCTAGATCTCTGGAGTCCCAGACCGTTCCATTAGGTTCCGCTGTTTCGTCACAGAGAGGAGCTTCAGGGAAAAGTCTAAGAATCAACCCATTTAAGATAAACGGCCAACATGAACCTCATAGACAAATGGAAGTTTATGAAGAGAGATTCTTTAACGTCTCCCCTAGACTAGTTGGTCTTTGTTTCCAAAGAATCCACCACAGAGCACCTGATGTGGCTTCCTGAAACTGAACAAAACTTTCCGTTTTTAGCGCCCTAGATTTAGATGAATCTTAAATGGGTATTGCGGCTATATTACAGGCCTCAAATTCAAACCAGAGGAAATAAGGAAAGCAGGGATCGTGGCAGGATTTCCAGTTATGCATTGTGAACTTCAATGACCCAGCGGGTTACTGACACCAGGTCCTTGGCCCTTTGGGCTGAAATTAATGATATTTCAATCAGATCCACCTCCACACCAAACACGAACGCCTTACCCTCGGCTTTAAAGCGCTCAATCCCCTTCCCCCTCCCTACCTCACCTCACTGCTCTCCCACTACAACCCAGCCCGCACACTTCGCTCCTCTAATGCCAACCCGCTCAGGGTACGTTGATCTCATTTATCTCTACTCCGGTCTCTCTCCCACATCCTGCCTCTGGCCTGAAACACCCTCCCCCTCTGTTCCCCACAGACACTTACTCTCCCCACCTTCAAAGTCTTATCGAAGGCCCATCTCCTCCAAGAGGGCTTCCCTGACTAAGCCCTCATTTCCTCTTCTTCCTCTCCCTTCTGCGTCGCCCTTGCACTTAGATTTGCTCCCTTTATTCACCCCCTCCATCAGCCCCACGGCACTCATGCACATATCCATAATTTATTTGTTTTGATGTCCGTTTCCCCCTCTAGACAGTAAGTTCACTGTGGGCAGGGAACATGTCTACTTACTCCTTTATATAGTGCTCTCCCAAGATCTTTGAACATTGCCCTGCACGCAGTAAGCACTCAAAAAATACGATTGATCGATCGATGGATCTACTCCCAGGAGGGCTTCAGAGGTGCTTGGAAAGTAGATCATTAAAGCAGGTAATTTTCATGATTCGGGTCCTAGGAGACCCATCTCTCAAAGACAGACGTCTTCTGCCTGTGGAGTCAGAGAGACTCCGAGTTTTTCCGAACGGTGTCTTAAAGGATGTACTCTGGATAGAAAATAATTGTAATTTCATCTCTTTGGATTGAGAGGAATTCAAGCTTTAGGTGAAGGAAAGGCTTGTGTAGTCTATGGAGACAGGCTTTTGATGGAATGTTAGATTCCTCAGAATTAAGGGCCAGTGGCATGGAGTGATCAAACCTTAAAACCTTCAGTCTCCCCAGTGAAATGCGATCCAGTCATTTGTGGGATTTTATTGAGCATCTACTGCGTGTAGGTCACTGTACTAAGCCCTTGGGAGTAAGCAGTGAAAGCTGAAGGGTTCAATCCCCTTTTTTATGGTATGAAGCACTTACTATGTGCCAGGCACTATACTGAGCACTATGGTAGACACAAGCTAATCAGGTTGAACACTGTCCCCGTCCCACGTGGGGCTCACAGTCTTAATCCTCATTTTACAGACGAGGTAACCGAGGCAAGAGAAGTCAAGTGACTTGTCCAGGGTCACACAGCAGACAAGGGGTGGAGCTGGGATTAGAACCCTCTGACTCCCAGGCCCGGGCTCTTTTTGTGGGCAGAGAATGTGTCTGCTGTTATATTGTATAATAATAATAATGTTGGCATTTGTTAAGCACTTACTAGGTGCAAAGCACTGTTCTAAGCGCTGGGGGGATACAAGGTGATCAGGTTGCCGCTCACGGGGCTCACAGTCTTCATCCCCATTTTGCAGATGAGGTAACTGAGGCCCAGAAAAGTGAAGTGACTTGCCCAAAGCCACACAATCGACAAGTGGCGGAGCCAGAATTAGAACTCATGACCTCTGACTCCCAAGCCCGGGCTCTTTCCACTGAGCCTCGCTGCTTCTCTGTACTCTCCCAAGTGCTTAGTAGAGTGCGTTGCACGCAGTAAGTGCTCAATAAATACTGAGTGAATGAACTGCTTCCAGATCAGCTTTCAACCAGAGAAGCAGCGTGGCTCAGTGGAAAGAGCACGGGCTTTGGAGTCAGAGGTCAAGGGTTCAAATCCCAGCTCTGCCACTTGCCAGCTGTGTGACTGTGGGCAAGTCACTTAACTTCTCGGTGCCTCAGTTACCTCATCTGTAAAATGGGGATTAAGACTGTGAGCCCCACGTGGGACAACCTGATTCCCCTGTGTCCACCCCAGCGCTTAGAACAGTGCTCGGCACATAGTAAGCGCTTAACAAATACCAACATTATTAACATTATTAGTTGAAAACAAATGGTTTATATGTGGTTGGAGGAAGAGGAGAAACATATACATAAATCGGAAACTGCTAAAAGCTGAAAAGATTGAGAGCCACAAGAAAGCTAGGAATTACTGACCGATTGAAGAAGCACAAACGCTGGAAATTCTCTAGGCAAAATTAAATTTCTGCCCCTCTCCTGCCCCTCCTATGCTCCGGGAAAAAACATTATGCCTTCCCCAGCGCCCAGCATGAAACAGCCAGGATTTAGGGCGAGCGGCAAAAAGAGGAACACTGATTCAGCAGCAAAACTTTCTGAAAAACAGAGGCAGGTGGGAGTAATGGTGAAATCACGGGGGAAGGAAATTCGATTGCACCCACCAGGGTAGATAGTTAAGCTTCTTAAGAGCAAGGATCATGTCTAACAATTCAACTGGATTGTACTTTCCCGAGCGCTTAGTATATTTTTTACGGCATTTGTTAAGTGCTCACTATGTGACTGGCACTGTACTAGTGGATACGAGCAAATCGGGTTGGACCCAAACCCGCTCCCTATTTTACAGATGAGGTGACTGAGGCACAGAGAGGCGAAGTGTCTTGCCCAAGATCCCACAGAGGACAGGGGGTGGAATCAGGATTAGAACCCAGGTCCTTCAGGCCCCCAGGCCCATGGTCTATCCACCGTTTCCCAAAGGCAACCCCGAGAGCTGGTCAGGTGGTTGTTGCTAACTGAGCAACGCGGATTCGCCGATCCATTAGTTTCTGGCGACTGGAGGTTAAATAGTTGCAAACTGTGAATGATTACGTCTCTTGACACCAGGCATGTCTTCTATTCCAGCTGCCCAGAAATGTGCATGTAGTCTCGTGTTTGTGTGTGTGTGTGCGTGCGTGTGTGTGTGTTTGGGGGGTGGAGGGGGGCATGTGTTTGTGTGTCTGTGTGTGTCTCTGAGTGTGTGTCAGTGTGTGTGCATTCACGTGAGCTCAGGAATAAATCCAACCATCAAACCTCAGGGCTTATACACGGTAGTCAGACCTGGGTTCTAATCCCGGCTCTGCCGGTTGCTCGCCGTGTGACCTTGGCCAAGTCACTTCACTTCTCTGAGCGTCGCTTCCCTCTTCTGCCAAATGGTGACTCGATACTCGTTCTCCTCCTTCCTCCGTGCACCCCAGGTGGGATGTGATTATCCTGGATCTGCCCCAGCACATAATAGAGCGCTTGGCTCATAGTAAGCGCTTAACCAACACCACAATAATTATTATTACAACTGTTGGGAAACACTGTACACCGTCTGCAGTTATGACTGGGAAATCTCTTCAAAAACCCACTGAATCAATTTCTTCCATCCCGAAAGTCTCATTAAAAGACAGAAACGAAAAGACTCAGCACCAAGATATCCATTAAAATAAATAGGGTGGCTTTCATCATCGCGATGATGACTGGTTTTTTTTTTCGCAGACACCAATGAGCAAGCAGAATCTGAGCTATTTCGAGAAAGGAAAGTTCTCGTACACTGAAGAGGCACAGAGATCTTGGCGATGTAGCCAGAGGAAGGCGGATGGCCCGGAGTCAGAAAATGCTTGACTGGGAAAGATTGTTGGGCTGGCAAATGAGGATTAGACTCTAATTATCGCATTGGCATGTTTCAAAATTTAAAAAAAATATATTCTCTCCAACTGTCACAGTGTCAAAACAATTATTTGCATGCTCGAACAGATGTCAGAGATGGTAGAGGCGTATATGTACTTGCAAATTTAAAACGAGAAGCTTTCTAAAATTGGAGGCAGAAGCTGTTCCCCTAATTCTGGTGCGAGCCCACAATTTAGGGGGCCGGGGGTTGCGGGGGGAAGGCGAGGGGCAGGGGTAATCTGACTTCCTCTTTCTATTTTCCTCTTGGGGGGAGCGAAATCCTGAGAGGGGGAGGATAAAGAGATGTGAGTCCGTTGTTGGGCAGGGACTGTCTCGAACTGTTGCCGAATTGTACGTTCCAAGCGCTCAGTACAGTGCTCTGCACACAGTAAGCGCTCAGTAAATACGATTGAATGAATAAAGAGAAACGGACGCAGCCTTTGAATCTCCCAGGGAATGAAGGTATAGGGGAGGTCATAGCCAACACCAACAGCTACCCTTCCACCGATCCCCCAGTTGATAATAATAATAATAATAATAACTGTGGTATTTGTTAAGCGCTTACCATGTGCCAGGCACTGTACTAAGCGCTGGGGTGGATATAAGCAAATCCTGTCGGACACAGTCCCTGTCCCAAGTGGGGCTCACCGTCTCTTTCCCCATTTTACAGATGCGGTAACTGAGGCATGGAGAAGTGAACCTGACTTGCCAAGGCCACACAGCAGACTGGTGGTGGAGTCAGGATTAGAACCCATGACATCTGATTCTCAGACCTGTGCTCTAGCGTGGCTCAGTGGGAAGAGCCTGGGCTTCGGAGTCACAGGTCATGGGTTCGATTCCCGGCTCTGCCACTCGTCAGCGGTGTGACCGTGGGCAAGTCACTTCACTTCTCTGTGCCTCAGTGACCTCATCTGTAAGATGGGGATTAACTGTGAGCCTCACGTGGGGCAACCTGATGACCCTGCATCTACCCCAGCGCTTAGAACGGTGCTCGGCACATAATAAGCGCTTAACAAATACTAACATTATTATTCTATACCGTGCCGCTTCACTGGTCTTTCTGGGTTAACCGACCCTTCGGAAGAGTTGACCCAAAATCCATCACTTCTGCCCCTAATTTGGCCCCAGCTCACTGGCTCAAAACTAAGCTCACGTGGGCAGGGGATGTGTCCGTTTATTATTATATTGTACTCTCCCAAGCACTTAGTACAGTGCTCTGCACACAGTAAGCGCTCAGTAAATACAATGAAGTACGATTGAACTACTTCCTCTCTCTCAGCAGGGACACGGTCCTGTCCAAAAGGAGACTCCCACATGGCGCATCGACAAGAGAGCTGTGGCACGAGCCCGTCCGCCCCAGTTTTGGGATCCCATCTGTCAGTAACTTTTGTTGAACGCTTACTGTGTGTGGAGTGCTGTACTAACCACCTTGGAGTGAATAAGAGAGGTCAAAGACAGGGTACCCGCACTCAAGGAGAAGCAGTTCTAATCCCGGCTCCGCCACTTGTCTCCTGTGTGACCTTGGGCAAGTCACTTAACTTCTCTGTGCCTCAGTTACCTCATCTGGAAAACGGGGATTAAAACTGTGAGCCCCAGGTGGGACAACCTGATTACCTCGTATCTACCCAGCGCTGAGAACAGTGCTTGGCACTTAGTAAGCGCTTAAGAAATACCAACATTATTATTATTGCTCTAGAGGGGCTTCCAATCTAAGCAGCTAAAAACAGGACAGAGGCAAAGAAAAGCAGGTAGAAACGCCACTAGAATCGGCACTCTGCCTTCCGCTGCTCTGATAAGATATTAATAATAATGTTGGTATTTGTTAAGCGCTTACTATGTGCAGAGCACTGTTCTAAGCGCTGGGGTAGATACAGGGTAATCAGGTCGTCCCACGTAAGGCTCCCGGTTAATCCCCATTTTACAGATGAGGGAACTGAGGCCCAGAGAAGTGAAGTGACTCGCCCACAGTCACACAGCTGACGAGTCGCAGAGCCGGGAGTCGAACCCATGACCTCCGACTCCGAAGCCCGGGCTCTTTCCACTGAGCCACGCTGCTTCACGTGCATCCACGTGACTCTGGATCGATGGTGGGCCCGGTTGGGGGGAGCGGCTTTTGCTCCGTCTGACCGGTGGCCTAGTGGAAAGAACACAGGCCAGGGAGTCGGGGGACCTGGGTTCTAATTCTCACTCAGCCATTTCATTCAATAGCATTTATTGAGCGCTTACTATGTGCAGAGCACCGTACTAAGCGCTTGGAATGTAGCCATTTGCCTGCAGCGTCGCATTGGCCAAGTCACTCACCTTCTTTGTGCCTCAGGTTCTTCATCTGTAAAGTGAGGATTTAATGAGTGACAGGACTGTGTCCTATTCCCACCTCTGTATTTTCTCCCGGTGCTTAGAACAGCGTTCCGCACTCCGTAAGCGCTTAATGAACACTTCTACTTTAACTTCTACCGTTCTGCCTCCCTCTTGGTCATGTGGGACATGGACTGAGTCCAACCAGATTATCTTCTATCTACCTCAGGGCTTAGTACAGTGTTTGGCACCTATCATTCATTCATTCAATAGTATTTATTGAGCGCTTACTATGTGCAGAGCACTGTACTAAGCGCTTGGAATGGACAAATCGGTAACAGATAGAGACGGTCCCTGCCCTTTGACGGGCTGACGGTCTAATCGGGGGAGACGGACAATAGCAATAAATAGAATTAAGGGGATGAACATCTCATTAAAACAATGGCAAATAAATAGAATCGAGGCGATGTACATTTCATTAACATCTATCATCATTAACTATCGATCAATCATATCTACTGAATTCTTACTGCGTGCAGAGCACCGTACTTAGCACTCGGGAGAATACAATAAAACAAAGTAGAGAGGCATGTTCCCTCCCTACAACAAACTTCCAGTCTAGAGACGAGTTAATAGTCTAGAATATCTAATAATTGCTTACCAAATTCCATAACTCTGATGGCATCAGAGTGATTATAGGAAACAGTCAGACCGCCTGGAGAAGCAGTGTGGCCTAGTGGATAGAGCACAAGCCAGGGAGTCAGAGGCCCCGGGTTCTAATCCCAGCTCCCTCCTCGTCTGATCTGTGACCTTGAGCAAGTCACTTCCCTTCTCTGTGCCTCGGTTACCTTCACCGCTGTCAAGTGGCGATTAAAGCCGTGAGCCCCACGTCGGAAACGAACCGTAACCAACCGAGTCATCTTGTAGTTACCCCAGCACGTAGTACAGTGTCTGACTTATCGAAAGTGCTTAAGAAACACACACCAAAAAAAACCCCCAAACCGTTAATTTCTTGTCCTTGGAGAAATCTTGGCAACAAGCGGGTGCGCTGAACGTCGCAGGTCTTCCCCCATATCTGAAATTCAGACTCCTTTTGATACCGTCCCCGATCTTCACCCTACGGCAGATGGGGAGGGGAAGAAAAGGGAGGAGCAGGGTGGCGGAGTGGCTAGAGCACGGGTCTGGGATTCGGCGGGACCTGGTTCTACTCTTGGCTCCGCCACTAGTCCGCTGTGTGACCTTGGGCAAGTCACTTCGCTTCTCTGTCCCTCAGTTACCTCATCTGGAAAATGAGAATGAAGACCGTGAGTCCCATGTGGGGCAGGGACTCTGTCTAACCTGATTAGCTTGCATTCACCCCAACACTCAGGACAGTGCCTGGCACATAGTAAGCGCTTAACAAGTACCATTAAAAATATATATATAAATGAGTGTCGCAGGCCTGAAGCCAGATCCCAGAGCAAGATGTGAAGTGTTGAAAGGGGGCGGGGGCCCGGGGGAGGCTCAGAGCCACCCGGAACACTTGATACGGAGAGATGGAAGGGTTAGGGAAGATTGACAATCAGTTGGAAAAGCACCGCATAGAGACGGAATACAGGCAGAGGGTCGGGAAGGGATGCGGCAGATGGATGGATAGAGAGAAATCTGAGATGCGGGGCTTCATCCAGTGACTTCTGAGAGTTAGGGAGGAGTTTTCTAGGTTGGTTTTTTTTTTTAATAGTATTGGTTAAGTGCTTATTATGCACCAGGCACTGTACTAAGCCTTGGGGTAGATACAAGCTAATGAGGTTGGATGCAGTCCCACGTAGGATTCACAGTCTTAATCCCTAGTTTACAGATGAGGTAAGCGAGGCGCAGTGAAGTTAAGTAACTTGCCCGAGGTCCCACAGCAGATAAGTGGAGCCGGGATTAGAACCCAGGTCCGTCTGACTCCCGGGCCCAGGCTCTATCCACTAGGCAACGCTGCTGCCGGTAGAGTTCCCTGAGCCGGGGAGGTCTTAAGGGAGAGTGGCACAGATCCTCACGAACAAGAAATGTATGAGTAGCCCACCTGGCCGGGATTTAGAAGAAAGCAGGCGAGATAAAAAGAAAAGCAGGCAGCATTTCTGAGAGTACCAGAACACAAATCCGGGAGTCAGGAGACGGGGCTCTAATAATAATAATAATAATAATGTTGGTATTTGTTAAGCGTTTACTATGCGCAGAGCACTTTTCTAAGCACTGGGGGAGATACAGAGCAATTAGGTTGTCCCGCGTGAGGCTCACAGTCTTAATCCCCATTTTAATAATAATAATGATAATGTTGGTATTTGTTAAGCACTTACTACGTGCAGAGCACTGTTCTAAGCGCTGGGGTAGATACAGGGTAATCAGATTGTCCCGCGTGGGGCTCACAGTCTTCATCCCCATTTTACAGATGAGGGAACTGAGGCCCAGAGAAGTGAAGTGACTCGCCCACAGTCACACAGCTGACAAGTGGCAGAGCTGGGATTCGAACCCATGATCTCTGACTCCCAAACCCGGGCTCTTTCCACTGAGCCACGCTGCTTCTCTAATCCCAGCTCTGCCACTGGCGTGCTGTGTGACCTTGGCCGAGACACCTAACCTCTCTGTGCTTCGGTTGCCTCATCTGTCAAATGGGGAAAAGATGCCTGCCACTCTCTTTTTAGGTTATGTGCCCCGTATAAGACAGATCCAATCTGATTTTCAGGTACCCTACTCCCAGTGCTCAGCACACTGTTGGCAACTGCTAAATGCTGTTGTCATTTCTCATTAATATTGATAACTGATACCCTATCCCCCCTGGGCGGTTGTTTTCCGATACGTTTCTTTCCTGTGACTCTACCAGGGGAAGGCTGGCTCTGGCTAGTGTGGGTAGGTCAGTGGGTGGCTGGCATCGGAAGGCTGGCATCGGAATGCCAGGGAGGATGAATTTTGGAATCTGTCATCCGGGCTGTCATGGAGACGGGGCCGAGGTTGCAATTCAGCCGATTTTCAGGCTCATCCTGCTGTCTGCTTTTTGGCTTCTCGCGGCGCAGGATGGAACGAAAGGCCTTCGGTGAAAGTCTCGAGTCCATTTCCCACTTTGTCATCCGGCTTTCTTCAGCAGGGGCCATAACAGTCACAGTAATAATAATATTAATGATGATAGAAGTGACAGTAATGGCGTTTGTTAAGTGTTCGCTATGTGCCGAACACTGTACTAAGTGCTGGGGTAGTCCATGTCGATCTGTCAACTGGAACTTAGAAGCAGAGTGGTCTAGAGGATAGAGCACGGACCTGGGAGTCAGAAGGACCTGGGTTCTCGTCCTGGCTCCACCACTTGTCTGCTCTGGGACCTTGGGCAAGTTACTTTACTTCTCTGTGCCTCAGTTACCTTATCTGTCAAATGGGAGTTAAGTCCAAACTGATTGTCTTGTATCTTCCCCAGATGTCAGTACAGTTCCTGGCAAATAGTAAGTGCTTACAAATAATATAATAAACAAAAGAACCCCACAAAAACTGGTGTCCCTGACCCTCACGGGGCTCGCTGTCTAATTAGAAGGAAGAACAGGTATTGAATTCCCATTTTATAGAAGAAGAAACTGAGGCACCGAGAAGCTCAGTGACTTGCCCAAGGTCTAACAGCAAACAAATGGATATGACTTAACTTGGGTACGCCATTGAAATTCTCTGGGCCTCGGTTTCCTCATTGGTGAAATGGGGATTCAATATCTGTCCTCTCTCCTACTTAGACTGCGAACCCTGTGTGGAACAGGGAGCCGTAGGATCTGCATAGGCTGCGTCTACCCCGACGCTTAGGTCAGTGCTTGGCACTTAGTAGGCACGGAACCAACAAATACCACGACCACACGTGCCTTCTCCTTTCAGTTCCAGCTCCTCCAATTCAAGCAAAGCCAGAACGATTACAGGATGGGTTTCTGTAATGGCACAGAAAGCCGAGGTAGAGGAGGGGGCTTCGCCCCTTCAGTTCTTCATCATCACCAGCAACACCTCCACCACCATGATAATAATAATGATGTCGGTATTTGTTAAGTGCTTACTATGTGCAAAGCACTGTTCTAAGCGCTGGGGCATACAGGGTAATCAGGTTGTCCCACGTGGGGCTCACAGTCTGAATCCCCATTTTACATCATCACTTATAAGCAGCATCACCACCACCCTCGGCACTTATTCACCATCAGCATCACCACCATCCTCATCATCATTATAGCCATCATCATCACTTATAACCATCATCATCGCCACCATCATCGTCTCTTAAAACCATCACGATCGTAGAGAAGTAACGGGCGTAGTGGAAAGAGGCCGGCTTGGGAGTCAGAGGTCGTGGGTTCTAATCCCGGCTCTGCCACTGATCAGCTGTGTGACTGTGGGCAAGTCACTTGACTTCTCTGGACCCCAGTTACCTCATCTGTAAAATGGGGATTAAGACTGTGAGCCCCTCGTGGGACAACCTGATTAACTTGTATCTACCCCAGCGCGTAGAACAGTGCTCGGCACACAGTAAGCGCTTAACAAATGCCAACATTATTATTATTGTTGTTGTTATTATGATCACCACCACCTTAACCATCATCATAACCATCATCATCACTCATAACCATCATCATCACCACCATTACCATTATCGTCATCATCATTATAACTAACCATCATCACCACCATCCTCATCCATTATAACCATCCTCATCACGTGTAACCATCATCGTCACCACCATCATCGTCATCATCATCACTTATAACCATCAGGATTACCACCATCATCCTCATCCTCATCATTTATAACAATCCCGATCACCGCCAGCACCATCATCGTTATAACCATCATCATCGCTTATAACCATCATCCTCAGCACCACCATCACCACGATCACCATCGCTTTAAATCACCACCACCACCATCATCATCACTGTCATCACCATTATAACCGTATCATCATCATGATCGCCCCAACATCATCAACCTTATCGTCAGTACCATCACCATCCTCATCCTCAGGTCAAACAAGAGGGATTTTCATCATCGAAAAGAGGGGGAAAAGGGTGAGCTAACGGCAGAGTTTAATCGAGCTACATCCTTAGCTTTTTTGGTATCATGGTCCATTTTTAGGACAGGCCAGAGTAGGCCTTAACATTTCTATTCTGTTCTATCACCGTCGAAGATGACTGTGTTGGACTTCCTTTTCCCCCTCCGGAGATCCAAGATTTCAATAGACAAGACGCTGAAATCTATCGGGACCCAAGGGAATGAAAATGGGCAGAATTCCTACATCACTGATTCCAAGTGATGCTTTCTAGGGCAGTAATCTATTCCATAGTTTCTTGGGCTCCTAAAGTGAACTGCTCTGTACGAAGACGGTGGCTTAGTGGATTCCCCGAGTAATTTCACTTGACATTCAGATTGCAATTTTGGAATGATTTTAGACACGTTTGCATGCAGCCGTGAGGCAGAGAAAGCAGCAGAGTCCTGTGATGCTGAGAGGTTTGCAGGCGTTGACCCTTTTCCTTCCCTTTGGAGATGGAATTGCTTTCCCATCAATAACACAAAAACAATATACGCTTCCTCCCGAGACCATCACCTAATGCCAGAGACGTCGGCATTTTCCGATCTAAATGGCCGCAGACGCGGAGCGTGTAGCCCTCAATAAATGCTGCAATCACTGTTATTTCTGCAACTGTCAGTGACTATTACTATTGTTGTTATGTAATAATAGTAACGATGATAACGAGTGAGAGCAGAGCTGCCCTCCATATCCAAAGACGGTGTTATTACATCCGTCGTCGTAAAGAGCCAGTATCTTCTGCACTAAACCCAAGTTGACGGATGGTTTGATTCATTCACTCATTCAATCGCATTTTTTGAGTGTTTACTGTGTGCAGAGCACTGTACTAAGTGCTCGGGAGAGTACGATACAGCAATAAATGGACACATTCCCTGCCCGCAACGAGATTAACAGTCTGGAAGCTACCCAGTTGGTCTGACTGGGCTTCCTTTTCTAGCCCCGTGCCCTTCAGTGAGAGTCCGGCAGTGCGGCCTCATGGAGAGAGCACAGGCCTGGGAGTCGGAAGAAGGGGGTTCTAATCTGGATCCGCCACTTGCTCGCTGGGTGACTTTGCAGAAGTCACAGCTTCTCAGGGCCTCACTTTCCTGACCTGTAAATTGGGGATTAAACACCTGTTCTCCCTCCCCCTTAGAGCGTGGCAGACAGGACTGGTATCTGACCTGATTATATTCTGTTATTATCAGTTAATGCACCCCTAACTTTGAAATTAAGGGTTTTATCCCTCACACTGCTCTTCTGGCTGTGCACGAGATCATAGTGGGGCTGCCTATCTTTTCCTAAGACTTTGGTTCAGGAATAAGGGAAGGAGAGAGATGAATTTTACCTCCACCAGGACAAGTCTTTGATTTGTTTTTCCAGAAGTGATGAGGGTTTCCGCCGAGCCATCGACAATCTTTTTGCTAGCCCTCCTGGAGAAAGAGCCCCCCACAGTGAGATGGCTGACAGGAATAGCAGGCTTCAGGCTGAGGTCTTTGGACAAAACATCTCTGTGGGACATTTTAGCAGATGAACCTCTTGGTCGCTTCATCCTTAGTAATGATGACACTTGTTAATCGCTTATTATGTGCCAAGCACTGTGGTGGATACAAGTTAATCAAGTTGGACACAGTCCCCGTCCCACACGGGGCTCACAGTCTTCATCCCCATTTTATAGATGAGGTAAACGAGGCCCAGAGAAGTTAAGTGACTTGGCCAAGTTCACACAGCAGGCATGTGGCGGAGCTGGGATTGGAACCCAAGTCCTTCTGACTCCCGGGTCCGTGCTCCATCCACTGGGCCAAGCCGCTTCTCCATGGCTGATCCTGATCCTTTCCATCAGCCAGGGATGATTGGGATGCTCAAACTGGATTAGTAAGAGTTGTGGGGGAGCTCTTTTCCACTTGCCAAATTCAATGGCAAAGCATAAAGCAAAATGGAGTGGAGGAAAACAAAACAGGCTTGGTGTGTACGGCATCCAGGCCTTAAGGTTATTGTGTTTTAAAGCTCTTTAAGCTAATAAAAATTTAAGTGCTAACTATCAGTCAACATATCAGTGGTGTTTATTGAGTACTTACTGCGTGCAGAGCACTGTACTAAGCACTTGGAAGAGTACAATACAAGAGAGTTGGTCAATATATATCCTACCCATTCTGGGTCAGGAACCGAACTAGATAAAATGGGGATTAAGACCGTGAGCCCAATGTGGGACGGGGATTCTGTCCAACATGACTTGTCTGTATCTACCCCAGCACTTAGTACCGTGTCTGGCACAGAGTGTCTAACAAACATCACAATTGTTATTATTATTAAATAGAACAGGCCCAGGCCCTGTCCCCCACAGGGCCTCCTAGTCTAAGGAGGAGGGGAAGAGGTAGTGAATCCCCAATTTCCGTATGAGGAAACCGAGACCCAGGGTCGTTAATAATAATGTTGGTATTTGTTAAGCGCTTACTATGTGCAGAGCACTGTTCTAAGTGCTGGGGGAGATACAAGGTAATCAGGTTGTCCCACGTGAGGCTCAGAGTTAATCCCCATTTTCCAGATGAGGTAACTGAGGCACAGAGAAGTGAAGCGACTCGCCCACAGTCACACAGCTGACAAGTGGCAGAGCTGGGATTCGAACCCATTCGTTAAGTGACTGTCCCAAGGTCACACAGCAAGCAAGCGGCAGAGCTGGGATTATAACACTGGGGACTCATGCTCAGGCCAGTGTTCTTTTCACTAGGCCATCCTGCTTCCCTATTCACATGTAGCCTAAGACATTCTGCCAGTTACGCCGAGCATCAGGTGTGTCACCGAAACCGGAATCTGGAATTCACCTGTACTAAAGTCACAGCCAAATACGTATCCTCAAGCTTCAAACATCTAACAGGATCTCAAGAACAAGTGAGAAAGACTAGGAGAGGAAAGGGAGGACGAGTGTGACCCAGTGGAAAGAGTACGGGCCTGGGAGTCAGAGGACTTGGGTTCTAATCCTTGCTCTGCCGCTTGCCTGCTGTGTGACTTCACCTCTCTGGGCCTCAGCTTACTCATCGGTAAAATGGGGATTCAGTGGCTGTTCTCAACCAACTCAAATGGTGAGCCCCATGTGGGACAGGGCCTGTGTCCGACCTAACTTCACTTGCATCTACTCCAGCGCTTAGAACGGTGCTTGAGACATCAGTATGCACTTCAAAAAGCCATAAAAATATTCAATCTCTTTTATTTAGTATTAAGAGTCTCTGCTGAACGGAGCCACTCTCGAAGACCGTCTGCAACAGGTCTCTGTAAGGGCGGTAGAAAACAAAGCAATGTTCAGGCTGGGGACTTTTATGGCTTTTTGACATACACGGCACAGACTGTGGTCTTTATATACGACGCTTTTAACCATGCATTTTGCCTCTTTAATGAGACAGATACAATCAATTTGTAGTGAATGTTCTATGGTTGGGCTTCGACTTCAAGATGGACACTACTGTGGCTGACATTTTTTCTGAGTGTGAGCTTGGCTGAGTTTTCTGTCAGAAGAGTAGTGGGAGACTCAGTAGATTTGCATTTGACTACTTTTCTGGAAAAAAAAACAGCCTTGTTCTCCCACTCCATTCCCAGATGTACCCCAAATCCTTTCCCCACCCCTGAAATTACAGTGTAACCATCCCCCCTGACAAAACCCAAGCTGCAAATACTTCCATGAGGATGGGGGAACTGGAAAGAGGGGCACCCCTCTTCCTCAGCCCCTTGCAAATGTCACTGAGATACCCCAAAACCCCAAGCCTCCCCTGCAAACGCTGCCTCCGGTCTGCAGGAATGCAGAGGACTGCGCTAGAAAAGACTGGAGAGAGTCACTTCTTTGGCAAACTTGCTGAGGTGGTGAGCCGAAATTCAATCATTTCAAGATGAAATGATTTCTGCCTGACGGACGTGAAGCCGCTGGAAGATCAATTCTAGACTGATGATGCCTTCCTCGATGGGGGCGTGGGAAGACCTACCTTTGCAGTCCTGTCGCGTTCGCTATCTGCGGCACCTGGTGCCGTTTCCGCGGCTGCCTTTGGATCCCGCGCTCTCCCCCAAGCTCCCGTGCAAGGGGAGAAGCAACGTGGCCTAGTGGAAAGAGCACAGTCCTGGGAGTCGGAGCACCTGGGTTCTAACTCCACCTCTGCCATGTACCTGCTGTGTGACCGGGACCAATCACTTAGTTTCTCTGGGCCTCAGTTTCCTCGACTGTAAAATGGGGATTCAATACCTGTTCTCCCCTCTACCTAGTCCCATGTGGGACAGGGACCGGGTCCGACCTAATTAACTTGCATCTGACCTGGTGCGTAGAAGCGTGCTTGACACATAGTCGGTGCTTAAAAAATACCAAGGTAATAAATGGCATAATAATAACTGCCGCACTGCAGGTTAATCTGGTCGTTCCAGCTTCCTCGCAGCTGCCTACAACTACTCCTCATTGTCTGAGTTTTTAAAGCATTTCTTTCATCTTTGTTTATTACACTTCCACTTCAGCACGCCACGGAGCAGCTATCTGGGTATCCTGCCGGCATCCATGCTCTTCCCCTACCCCTTGCCAACGAAGGTGCCATGGGATGAGTAAAGGTCCAGTGCAGGGGGTTGGAATGTGTCCCAGGACCTCGTAGCTTGTGATTCTGTCTCGCCATTTGATATTAAGTATTTCACGTCAACGGAAGCGATGCGTGTGCTCTAGAAACCCGTTGGGGTGACCTGTGCTAAGGCCAGGTCTCACAGTCATATAGAAAACAGGATTCTGCAAAGACCCTAAAGACGTGCGTTTGGATCTAGAAGCATTTAGAAGCGGCGTGGCCAAGTGGATAAAGCACGGATCTGGGAGTCAGAAGGACCTGGATTCTAATCCAGGCTCTGCCACTTGTCTGCCACTTGGCCACGTCACTTTACTTCTCTGTGCCTCAGTTCCCTCAACTGTAAAATGGGCATTAATACTGTGAACCCTATGTAGGACATGGACTAGGTCCAACCTGATTAGCTTGTATCTACTCCAGTGCTTGGTGCACATAGTAAACGCTTAACAAATACCACAGAAAACAATTACTCGAGAGGTACAGACCTAAGTGCACAGGCGACGCTGAAGGGACTGTGAATTGGGTGGAGTGATGAGAGGTTAGTCAGAGGAGATTTTTAGAAGGGTTTTGAAGGAGGGGAAAGTGCTCCTCTGCCTGATATAGAGGGAGTTTTGAGCACGTTAGGTCATGTAATCAAGCATGGCTGCTCGGAATAGACTAAGCAACCTCAATAATGATAATAATAATTGTGGGATTTGTTAAGAGTTAGTGTTGGAGTTGATACAAGCTATGCAGGTTGGACACGGACCAGGTCCCACATGGAGATCAGAGTCTTTTAATCCTCATTTTGCAGATGACGTAACCGAGGCCCAAAGAAGTGAAGTAACTTGCCCAAGGTCACACAGCAGAGAAGTGGCGGAACCGGGATTGGAACTCAGGTCATTCTCTAGGCCCAGGCCCATAGTCTAACCCGTAGAAGATGCTGCTTCTCCAGTGAAATATGATTGTATTCCTCCGGGCCACACAGGTGAGCGCCCAGAGCCAGCCCAAGCTCCCTCTTTCCCTTTTCTCCAGGGACTATTCTCTCAGGGAAGCCTAAATAATTGGACTCCGGAGGTATTTCGTCTGCAAAGGTAAAGGGGGTGTGTTTTCTAGAGCTCAGGGAATTAGAGGGGACAGGATTGTTTAGGTCAGAGTGAGTGGTCTAAGGTGTACGAGAGGAAAAAAGATAGGCAAGGGGAGATGGAGAGAAATGGAGCCAGGAGACACACACACACGCATTCTGACACATAGTTCCAAGCTCAGCTATGCACCCAGACACAATACTCTCCGTAGCAGAGACATTCAGCACAGAATTAAGCAACAGCATCAGAAGCTGTGTGGCCTAGTGGATAGAGCACAGGCCTCAGAGTCAGAAGGACCTGGGTTCTTACCCCGACTTGGCCACTTGTCCGCTGTGTGTCCTTGGGCAAGTCATTTAACTTCTCTGGGCCTCAGTCCCCTCACCTGTAAAATGGGGATTAAGACTGTGAGCCCCATGAGGGACAGAGACTGTGTCCAACCTGACTATCTTGTCTCTACCCCAGCGCTTTAGAACAATGCCTGGCACAGAGTGAGCACTTAATGAACACCATAAAAATAAAAAAGGGGGTAAGAAACATAACAGCTGTCTCAGCTGCCATCGCTACCATCACCTCAGACTGCCCAGAGTTTCCCCCCAGGACCGGGGTGGAGTATGTAGGCTTCTTAACCGGAGCTGGTGGAGGTGGAAATTTTGGGTAATGGGTCACGGCAGCAGCGGCCACGTCGTCTCGCCCCACGCTCACCTCCGTCAACGATTCCGTAGCCAAAAGAGGGTCTTCGCCGGGCCTGGGGACCAGATCAGGGACGGTCCCAAACCAGACACGACAGCTGCTTGGACGAGCCATCAATCCCAAACCGGTCCCGTAACCACAGTGCTCTACTTCGGCCTCTCCCTCCAGCCATCCCCTCCTGGAAGCATCTTACAACTCGAGAATGCTTTTCCCTGTTATTGCCGCCGGTTTTATTTCCGGGAACCTGGGACGACGAAGCTAACTCGATCCCTTCAAAGCCCTTTCTGGTTCCGACGGATGACCGCACTGTCAGCTCTGAAATCTATCGGGAGTTATTTTCATCTCTAACTGGGAGTGGACCAGGGATTGAGTGCTGGTTTGTCCTAACCTTCTTCTCACAGTCACTTGATCTTTTTCTTTCATCCCAGAAACAGGTGTTTGATAGCAACAAAAGATGACCCAGAAAACTTTTTGAAGGAGAAAGTTCCACTGGACGACTGACCCGCGTCTTTCCGCCTCCTTCTTTCCCACTGGTATTTCCTAGTGAGCCTTGCGGCGGTTGCGAGCAAAGATTGAAAAAACAGTGTCACCTAATGGAGAAAACGTTTCGGTGGATTTTTTTTTTACTCTTTCAGAAGCGAAAGGTGGTTTGCCTGAAGTGGAATAGAGAGAGCTGGTCAGGCCCTGGAGTATCTCTCTAGAGAAAGCCGTGCAAGAAGTCATTTAGAAAACGGTGCACGTCCAAAGAGAACGGTGCTGTTTGGAAACCCAATAAAGAAGGCCCAAAATGAGGCTGGAAGTCAGGAGACTTTCTTCTCCCAAAGAGAAAGCTCCTTCGGATCGTGTAGTTCAAAACTTCTCAAGTAGCAAGACGATTATAATTGTGGTACTAATTGTGGTCAGGCACTGTACTAAGCGCTGAGGTAAATGCAAGGTCATCAGGTTGAACACGGTCCCTGTTCCACATGGGGCTCACAGTCTTGATTTTAGAGATGAAGTAACTGAGGCACAGAGAAATGAATTGACTGGCTCAAGGTCACTCAGCAGACAAATGCCCAGGTCGGCCCGTGCTCTGTCCGTTGGGCCACCCTGGCAAGTCCCCCTCTTGCCTCCATCCCCCAATTCTTTCTGAGTTGCCTCACTTAGGAGAGGAGGGGAGCAAACAAGTGTGAACCAAAGGAACCCTGGCTCAGCCTCTGATGTGCTGGGTAACTCTGGGCAGATCATTAAAAATAAATAACAATTTATTGATGAGAAGCAGTGTTTCTTATTGGCTAGAACATGGGCCGGAGAATCAGAAGGAGCTGGGTTCTAAATCTGACTCTGACAGTAGTCTGCTGTGAGACCTGGGGCAAGTTAACTACTCTGTGCCTCAATTACCTCATCTATAAAATGGGAATTGAGACTGTGAGCCCCAAGTGGGACATGGACCGGGTCCAATCTATTTAGCTTATATCTACCCCAGCACTTAGTACACTGCCTGGCATATAGTAAGTGCTTAACAAAGACCCCAAAAAATTATAGTGTGTATTTAGCACTTCCTAACTACCAAGCCCTGGAGCAGCTGCAAGGTTACCAAAACAGACCCAATCCCTCTCCCACACTGGGCTCCCGGTCTATCTATCCCCATTTTACAGATGAGGAAACTGAGGACCGCAGAGGTCAAGCGATTAGCGCAAGTGCTCCACCCAGCAGACTCACCCAACTTGAAAGATCAGGGAAAAATGAATCTCAAACTTTGTTTTCGCTTGGCGAACGGGAAAGAATCTGTGCTGCAAAGGCTTGGAAACTTTTTTTTTCAAATGCAAATCAGCAGGAGCGAAAAGAAAACCCTTTCAAACTATTACACTAATAAAAAAGACATTAAGACACTACAGTCAAGCATATGAGCGGTAATAACGGAGGAATTTTCCCAGCCTAGCACTTAATTAAAAGTTGCCAAAATTAGTAGACAGACTCTCCTCTCCGGTCTCTGTCGAAATTCAGCCCACTCTTTCTTGTTCCTCTTTCCCACCTGCCCATCACCATCCCCCCTTCCTCCTCTTTTTTTCCCTCTCTTCTCCCTCTTCCTCTGGCCCTCTCTGTTTCCCCTCGTTTCTGTCTCTCCTTCCACTCTCCCTATGCCCCCCTCACACCTGCAGCTGATAATGACATGCAGCTCCAAATGAGCTGAGAAAATGAAAATTGCCTTGCAGAGGAAGGGAAGAGCATTTGACTTGTTCCAGCCCTCCAGAGGCTCGGATATAATTACCACCGAGGCTCAGCACACGAAGGACAATCTCAGCAGCATCTCGTAGCCGGTCAGCAAGACGCTGCAGAAATGCTCTCCGTGACATTCTGCTCGAAACCTCTCGGTGTGCAAATCTGCCCAGCGGCAGCCGCTGCGGGATCTGCTGGGTTGTCCGTTGGTCCATCGTATTTACTGAGCGCTTAACTGTGGGCAGGGCTCTGTCCTAAACACTTGGGAGAGAACGAGCAGCAGTCAATTGTATTTATTGAGCGCTTCCTGTGTGCTGAGCCCGGTGCGAGGCACTTAGGAGAGTACAACACAACGATATAATAGAGACAGTCCCTGCCCACCATGAGCTTGCTTGTCTTACGCTGTCGAGTCGTCTCCGACCCATAGCGACTCCACGGACACATCTGTCCCACAACGCCCCACCTCCATCTGCAATCGTTCCGGTAATGGATCCAGAGAGTTTTCTCGGTCAAAATACAGAAGCGGTTTACCGCTGGTTCCTTCCGCAAAGTAAACTTGAGTCTCCACCCTCGACTCTCTCCCACGCCTCTGCTGCCCAGCGCGGGGGAGTTTTGACTCGTAACCGAATGCCTTCCACTCGCTCGCCACTGCCCAAGCTAGGAATGGAACGGAAAGGCCTCCGCTGGACTTCCCTTCCCATAGTAGAGACTGGTAGACTACTGGAAACTTTCCAGGTGCCATCCTCCAGGAGCACATCTATGGGGGGGGTCAGGGGTCAACTTGGATTATCCTGACAGGGGGCAGCTCCCACCCTCCAGCTGGAAGATCATCTGGGGGGGGGGGGTCAGGGTTCAACCTGTGTTACCCCGGCAGGAGGCAGCTCCCTCCTCTCGCCAGGAGAACATCTTTTTGGGGCCGGGAGGGGTCAGTTCTTTAAAAATCATTTTCCTTCAACAACTTTCATGTGGGACAAGGACTCTGTTCAACCTGATTCGCTTATCTTCCCCCGTGCTTAGTACAGGGCCTGGCAGACAGTAAGTGCTTAACGAATAGTAATGAAAAACAATATGAATTTAGGACACAGGTGGGAATTACTTCTGAAATAAATACTCAGATCAAGAATCAGCCCGCTCACATACACGTCTAAATCCACACGCCCACACGGCTTCACGGGGAAGTTGGCCTGATTAGAAAATCCTCAACAAAGCTTCGCCTTCATCCAATTCCCGCCTCCACCTCACTCTCTGCTGCAGCCGTTCGGTCATCTTACCTCAGAGCAGAAGAGAACTTCGACGAGTGATACGACAACCACGCATGGTAAAGCAATTAATAACGACAGGCAACCTTCTCTTCTTCTAAGACGAGCTTTTATAACATCCAAAAAATCTAGCCAGAAAAACCAAGAGAGAGTAGAGAAGGGCTACAGATCAGGGTCAAAGGCAAACAACCCCAGCAAAACATTTTTTTTTTAAATGCTGTTTAAGTGTGCCAGGCGCTGTCCTAAGCACTTGGGGAGACAAGCAAATCAGGTTGGGCACTGTCCCTGTCCCACATGAGGCTCACTGTCTTCATCCCCATTTTACGGATGAGATAACTGAGGCACGGGGAAGCGAGGTGACTTGCCCAAGCTCACACAGCAGACAAGCGGTGGGATCGGAATTAGAACCCATGTCCTTCTGACTTAGATTAGATGATTACTGACACGATTAGACTGTGAGCCCGTCATCGGCCAGCGATGGTCTCTATCTGTTGCCGAATTGTCCATTCCAAACGCTTAGTACAGTGCTCTGCACATAGTAAACGCTCGATCAATACTATTGAATGAATGAATGACTTTCAGGCCCATGTTCTATCCACTATCAGTCAGTCTATCCACTATATTTATTGAGGGCTCACTGTGTGCAGAGCACTGTACTAAACGCTTGGGACAGTTGTACAATAGAACTGAGTCGGTAGACACATCCTCTGCCTACAAAGAGTCTGGAAGTTAGCATACTGTAGTGCTTAGTTCAGTACTCACAGAGAAGCCACGTGGCCTAGTGGAAAAGAGCCCGGGCCTGGGAGTCAGAAGGACGTGGATTCTAATCCCGGCTCCGCCACTTGTCTGCTGTGTGACCTTGGCCGAGTCGCTTCACTTCTCTGTGCCTCGGTTCCTTCATCTGCAAAATGGGGATTAAGACTGTGAGCCCTGTGTGGTTCAGGGTCTGTGTCCAACCCAATTATTTTGTATCTACCTCAGTGCTTTGAACAGGGCATGATACACAGTAAGTGCTTAAGGAATACCGTACTGGGGCTGGAATATGCCCCAGATAGTGACTTTCTCAGCTGCATTCGATGATTGGATCAGCTGGCGCAAGCTCATCTGGGCACACGAAAAACTTCTGAAAATTTAACAATAATAATAATGACAATAATGTTGGTATTTGTTAAGCGCTTACTATGTGCCGAGCACTGTTCTAAGCGCTGGGGTAGACACAGGGGAATCAGGTTGTCCCACGTGGGGCTCACGGTCTTAATCCCCATTTTACAGATGAGGGAACTGAGGCCCAGAGAAGTTAAGTGACTCGCCCACAGTCACACAGCTGACAAGTGGCAGAGCTGGGATTCGAACCCATGACCTCTGACTCCAAAGCCTGTGCTCTTTCCACTGAGCCACGCTGCTTCTCACGATAAGCATCTTAGGTGCTCTCCAATGGCCAGTGCTACCCGCAGAGTGCCAGCTGAGATATTTAACTCAACTCCTGGTCATTTCTTGATTTATCCCAGCAGAGATCTGTCTGACTAAAGGGCAAGGGACCTCAAATGAGAGAAGACAGGCAGGTATACGGTCTAGTGGAGAAAGCAAAGGCCTGGGAGTCAGAAGGACCACGTGTCTGCTGGCTGACCTTGGGAAAGTCACTTCACTTCTCTTAGCCTCAGTTCCCTCACTTTCAAAATGGGGATTAAAACTGTGAGCCCCATGTGGGAAAAGGACAGTGTCGAATCTGATCAATTTGTATCTACTCCATTGCTTTGAACAGTGCTTGGCACATAGTAAGCGCTTAACAAGAACCATAATCATTATTAGAACAGAACCATTCCCTTCTTTTTAAAGTTTTAAGGCCAAACAGAGAACCAGACCAAAAACCAAATGCTTCACAACTCCTTGCATTCCACTTCTGGGACACCCGAGATAGGTAGGTTGAATCACTCCCAAATCGGTACATTTCCCAGTTCCAACCCAGGTAAAGGAATGTTCCCGAATTTGGGATTCTAGTCAGATCCTCACCTCCTATCTGGTGAGCCTTTCTCATTATTATGCAAATGTCATCTTTACCTGAAGGCAAGATCGCGCCTCTTAATATTTAAATTCCATCTAGTTTTCATTGATCTCTAAACAACATCACATCTTTGAACTTTTCTTTGAGAACTTTTTAGGGACGGAGCGTCTCCGGAGCCTTGTTTTTCCTCTTTAATAATAGAGCGGGACGGTCTGGGGGTTGAGCGGGGAAACTCAGTTTCCTCGCCTTCCCCTTCCGGGAGGAGACATTCGACTGGTTTCACGGTCCCTTGGCCCCACAGAGAAAACCCGGAATGTCAGTCTCTGCATCTCCAGAAGCTCCTTTATCCATAATCCAATGGGTCGGCACTGGAGGAGTGCTGGGGAGACCAAGGCAAAAGGAAGCATCGCGGCCTAGTGGAAAAAACAAGTCCTGGGAGACGGGGACCTGGGTTCTAATTCAGCTCCACCACTGTCTTCACCTCAGGTTCCTCATCTGTGAAATGGGGATTCAGTACCCGGTCTCCCGGCTACTTAGACCGTGAGCCCCGTGACAGAGAGGGGCTCTATCCAACCCCATTATCTTGTATCTACCCTCTGTTTATTACAGAGCCTAGCACATAGCAATCGTCTAATGAGTACCATTAAAAAAGGGATGGGAATCCGGTGGCACCAGTGTCCTTAGGACAATCAAGTTCAGAATTGACGGAAGCTGGAGTGGGCCAAAGAGGGGACAGGAGGCTCATGGGAGTGTGGAAGGTTTGGGACAGAAATCACCGTCGCCTAGTGGCTAGAGCACAGGCCTGGGTCCTCATCTGTAAATTGGGGATTAAGGCCGTGAGCTCCATGTGGGATATGGATTGTGTCCAACCCGATTAGCTTGTATCTCCCCAGCGCTTAGAACGGTGTCCAACACTCAGTAAGGGCTCAACAGACACCATTAGAAAAAGCGAAGTGAAATGCACAGCCTCTATTCCTGTCCAAACTCCAGCTCCTTTCGTTTTCCAGCAGCCGGATGCTCCCTTCCCTTTGCTCAGTCAATCAATAAATGCTATTTATTGAGCACTTGCCGTGTGCAGAGCCCTGAACGAAGCACTTAAGAGAGTACGACGCGATAGAATTAGCAAACGTGTTTCCTCCCCGTAATGATCTTACAATCTGGCTTCAAGGTCTCACTCTCTCAGTGCTTCCCTCTCAGGCGCCGCCTCTCCAGACATCCACCATCATCGTCATGATAATATAAAGGTGGTGTTTGTTAAGTGCTTACTGTGTGCCAACCACTGTACTAAGTGCTAGGGTAGATCTAAGATAATCAGGTTGGACACAGTCCCTGTCCCACATGGGGCTCACAGTCCAAAAAGGAGGGAGTAGGACTTAATCCCTATTTTGCTGTTGAGAAAACTGAGACACAGATAGGTTATGTTAGAGGAGCAGCGTGGCTCCGTGGAAAGAGCACGGGCTTGGGAGTCAGAGGTCATGAGTTCGAATCCCGGCTCTGCCACTTGTCAGCTGGGTGACCGTGGGCGAGTCACTTCACTTCTCTGGGCCTCAGTTCCCTCAGCTGTAAAATGGGGATTAACTGGGAGCCTCACGTGGGACAACCTGATTACCCTGTATCTACCCCAGCGCTCAGAACAGTGCTCGGCACATAGTAAGCGCTTAACAAATACCAACATTATTATTATTATGTGACTTGCCCAAGGTCACCAAGCAGATGAGCGGCAGAACTAGGATTAGAACCCAGGTCCTCCGACTCCCAGGCCCATGTTCTTTCCACTAGATCCTGTGGAGATTAGTTCTGAGCTTACGTATGGGCCCCTAATCTTTCCTCTCCAGGTTATTCCTATTGCTCATTGTGGGCAGAATATGTTTATTATATTGTTCTATTGTACAAATGCTTAGTGCAATGCTCTGTACACACCAAGCACTCAACGAATCTGATTAATTGATTGACTGACCCCACCCTCAGCTATCAGAGGAAATCCACAAATCGATTTCCCCTAAGTCTCCACAGCTCTTCTCTTGCTTTGCCACGCTGCCCTTTCCGTAGCAACTCGGGACTATGGCTTCCGCCTCAATGCCTGCCCTGTCTGTAACAATAATAATAATAATTATAACTGTGATATTTGTCAAGCGCTTACTGTGTGCCAGGCACTGTACTAAGTGCTGGGGTGGATAGGAGCAAATCTGGTTGGACACAGTCCCTGTCCCACAGGGGGTTCACAGTCTTAATGAGAGCCTTATAGATAGAGGAGGTAAGTGAGGCACAGAGAAGTGAAGTGACTTACCCAAAGCAGACAAGCAGCAGAGCTGGGATTAGAACCCAGGTCCCTGTGCCTCCCAGGCCCGTGCTCTATCCGCTACGTCACACTGCTTGCCTTATTTACCATCTTCTGCCTCGGACTCTCCTGTTTGAGAGACCTCATTCGCGACCTCTTCCCATCCTTCCAGCAGCCTCCACACCTCCCCGCGTTCATAGCCCTCCTGAGAAGACCATCGTCTTTATAAAACCGTCCGCGATTTCACCACTCTACCCGCTGCAGCTGGTTATTTCTATCTCCTGTAAAGCCCTCTAAATCAGATGTAATTATTTCTGTTGTCCTCTTTGTCTCGGGGCAGATATTTCCGTTTATTGTTCTCTTGAGTCGTAGGCCCGGGGCAGGTGGATTTTAACTACGTCTGGGGGTTTCCGTGTTTCACCTGTCTTCCCCGCCACAGACACACACGTCTTTTCTTTCCCCCTGTTTTCCCCTGACAGCTCAGACCCTGCACCAGGTAAGCGCGCAGCAAATGCTGCTGACAACGATAATGCTGACAAAGTGACATCTTCGCAGGTGGGGAAGGCTGCAGTGTGCTACTGCAAGCGAGGAGCAGGAAAAAGACGCCAAACCAGGCGTCTGGCCCGGTCTCCTTGCGGGCTCTATTGTATCGGACTCTCCCAAGCACCGAGTACAGTGCTCCGCACACAGTAAGCACTCAGTAAATAGTATCGATCGATTAGAGGATCACCCCAGGAGCTCTTCCCACACCCAATCCGGCGTGGCCTAGTGGAAAGAGGATTTTACCATCTAGAGCTTAAAATACTCATCCAAGTCCTGAGTACGGTGTTCTGCAAGGAATAAGAGCTCAATAAATACTACTGATAGATTGATTATCCTCTAGACTTTAAACTCCTTGCGGGCAGGGAACGTGTCTAATAATAATAGTAATTGTGGCATTTGTTAAGCACTTACTTTGTGCCAAGCACTGTACTAAGCGCTGGGGTGGATACCAGCAAATCGGGCTGGACACGGTCCCTGTCCCAGGGTTCACAGTCTCAACCCCCATTTTACAGATTAGGTAACTGAGGCACAGAGAAGTGAAATGACTTGCCCGAGGTCACGCAGCAGACAAGTGGCAGAGCTGGGATTAGAACCTATCACCTCCTCTGTCGTACTGTACTCTCCCAAGAGCTTAGTACAGAGCTCCACACACAGTAAGCCCTCGATAATGACAACTGATCGACTGATCATGTTATCTCACGATTCATCTCCATAAAGAGACTTTTGCGAAAACGGGTTGTACGGATCTGTGAAATCTTATAGATGATTTATTTCTTTGCCATAGGAGTGGTAGAGAGGCCCCTGTGTGAGTTCCAACTCGAAGTCATCAACATCCAAAATCTCCCTCCCAATCCTCCCGTTTTTCAGGCACTGGAAAGCAGAAATGTTCCTTGGGCTGAATTTCCAGGTTCACCTCTACCGTCCATCCTTCACACCTCCATTTATCCGTGAAAACTTTCATTTGGACGTGCCACTCTAATGGCTACTCAAGCAGTTCGACCCCTGGCCCTGGCGATATGGACGTTATATGTGCTCGGGTCCAAAATGGAGGTCACTCAAAGCACAGTTTCCTTCCTCTCAATCAATCAATGACTCGATCAGTGGTATTCTTTGAGAGCTTACTATGTGCAGAACATTCTACTAAGACTTTGGGAGAGAAGCAGTATGGTTTAGTGGAAAGAGCACGGGTGTGGGAGTCAGAAGGACCTGGGTTCTAATCCTGGCTCCCCGAGATGTCGGTTGCGTGCCCTTGGGCGAGTCATTTCGTTTCTCTGGGCCTTAGTTACCTCATCTGGAAAATGGGGATAAGACTGTGAGCCCCATATGGGACTGGGACTTGTTCAACCTGATTAACTTGTATCGACCCCAGTGTTTAGTACAGTGTCTGGCACAAAGTAAACACTTAATTATTATATTATGATACAACAGAATTGGTAGACATGCTCCCTACCCACAACGAGTTTACAGTCTCCTGCAGGAAGCCTGGTTTCCGTGCCCCTCCTTCTCGTTATCCCTTGAACTTAACATTTTTAAAAATCTCCTCGTCCCTTTGAAATCCAAAGGAGACCCACCCTACACGGCTACAAAATTCCCATATTATAGGACTGGAAAGGTAAGGAGAAGAGAATCCATGGGATGCCGTGTCTCCCGTCCGGATGAAACCGGTTCCCTCTGGACAACGTGGTGCCAACCTTCAAAACAAGCCAAGTGAGCCTTTTCTTTGACCCAGAGTGGTCCGCTTAAAAGGCAGCAGGCAGTCGTCTTGAAAAGACCAGGAGTTTTGCCCGCGAAACACCAGAAAAAGTTGGAGCCGATTCCAAAGAGAACAGATAAAGGAAGAAACACTTGCTCCCTTAGAAACAGCCCTCTTCCTCTCACCTCTATACATATAAGCTGTCTGCTTTCACACCAAAAACATCTTTTAAATGCTTCTTTGCAAACACCAGAAATTTCTCTGTCCTGTTAAATTTAGCTGTGTAAGAATACTCACAGTTTAGCACCCACACATTTTGCAGTTAGTGCTGAATGTAGACCGCCTGTTTACTTAAAAATGTCAACCATCTGGAGCTTCTAACACCTCGGTCTCCAAGTCTGCCCGGGTTATTGATACGCTTCCAGTTTGCTGAGCTCTCCCGCTTAGAATCGATAAGTCTCCCAAGGTGTCGTGGTTGACGCACCCAGCTTTGTATCCTGGGGTGTTTTTCCAAGAGGCCCGAGGACCTGGAATTCCCTCTCTCCATGGGCGAGATCCCCCTCCCGCGAAAGACCGGCCCTTGTTGGCTTTCGGAAGATGGTGTCGAGACCCATCTGTCCCTCAGGAGGTGGCCATGACTGTGTTGGTTCAGAGGCCAGGCTTCATTTCCCACATGTTCTTCCTATCTGGCTGCCTATCTGGCCTAGGGGCCAAACAAAACCAAATGCTGCCAGGTGACCGGACCAAACTCTGGGTAGGGACAGGGCGGATAAGGGGCTCTTCCAGGGGGCAGCATGACCTGGTGGAAAAAGTACAGCCCCGGGAGTCCGAGGACCTGAGTTCTCATCCCGGATCCACCGCTTTCCCCCTGAGAGACCTCGGACGAATCGCTTACCTTGTCTGCGCCTCAGTTGTCTCATCTATAAAACAGGGATGTGATACCTGTTCTCCCCCTCCTCTAAACTGGGAGCTCCACGGGGGATAGGCACTGTGTTAGACCCGATTATCAGTGCTTAGAACAGCGCTTGGCACCTAGCAAGTGCTTAAAAAAACACAATGATTATTATTAGAGGGAGAACTAAGGTCAGGATATACCTAGAGCTAGACAGCTTTGTACCTCCCCACCAACCCCTGGACCAAAGGAAGCAGCAGGGCCCAGTGGATAGAACATGGGCCTGGGAGCCAATAAGACCTAGGTTCTAATCCCAGCTCTGTTGTGTGACCTTGGGAAAGTCACTTTTCTTCTCTGGGTCTCAGTTACCTCATCTGTAAAATGGGGATTGAGACTGTGAAGCTCCATGCGGATCAGGGACTGTGTCCAACCTGATCAACTTCTATCTACCCTAGTTCTTAGTACAGGGTCTGGCATGTCGTAAGTCCTTAACAGATACCATAAAAAAGTCAAGCCCTAATGTCCCTGAGGTAATCTCACCGATAACAGATGGCAATGGGCCTAGAACAGAGAGCCTGATCGCTCAGACATTTATTCTGTTGGTATGTACCCTGGTTTAGGGCTAAATTCCCTGGATCAGAGTTTCTCAGTTAAAGTGTAAGTTCAGATGAAGATAATAATAATAATTATGGTATTCATTAAACACTTACTATGCACCGTTCTAAGCTCTGGGGTAGATACGACCCAGTCAGGTTAGACACAGTCCCTGTCCCACGTAGGGCTGACACTCTTATCCCCGTTTTATAGGTGAGGGAACTGAGGCCCAGACTTGCCCAAGGTCATGCAGCAGACATATGGAGGAGGCGGGATTAGAACCCAGGTCCTTCTGACTCCCAGGCCCTTGCTCTATCCACTAACCCACGCTCCTTCTGATGAAGATGAAGTCTGACCTCGGTTTCTTCACACGACACCGCCCAGCCCCAAGGCCGGGAACGGGATGTCGAAATCATGGGACAACGGACCATCGGTGATGCCACACTGGGTCAAACCACCCTGCTCACTCTTCTCTCTCCAAATGTGGCTACCAGGTGCATCAGGGAACCATGGGAGGGTTGCCCTCCTGAGTATCCATCCAATCAATCAATCAATCAACCGGTCCTCATGTTTCAAGTTGGGTCATCTAACATCCCTACTGCCCTGGGGGGGTTTAATGGCATTTGTTAAGCTCTTACGCCGTAGACGGGAGCCGGTTGGAACCCGACCAATGCCACCTCCATGATTAATAACCGTGGTGTCTGTTAAGCACTTACTACGTACCTGGCACTCTACTAAGCGCTGGGGGGGATACGGGATAATCGGGTCAGACCCTACGCGCTGAGGGCGATACAAGATAACCGGGTCAGACGCTGAGGCTCACAGTCCAAGTAGGAGGGAGGACAGGTATTGAGTCCTTATTCTACAGATGACAAAACTGAGGCTTAGAGAGGCTAAGTGACTTGCCTGAAATCACACAGCAGGCAAGTGGTGGAGTCAGGATTAGAACTCAGGACTTCTGACCCTCAAACCCGAGCTCCTTCCACCAGGCCACACAGCTTCTCTGGTTTCCACACAGCTTCTCTGGTTCGGAAACCAGGCCCCAGGGATGCAGTGAACACCCTTGGGATACAGGCATTCAGGAGATTTTAGTTAATTCTAGTTCTGCCCAGGGGGACAAATGGGAATGGGGAGCTTCTAGTTAACTATGACTACAACTATGATCCCCTCTCAGGATAATAATAATACTAATAATGATGGCATTTGTTAAGCGCTTACTATGTGCCGAGCACGTCCTCTGACTCCCAAGCCCATGCTCTTTCCACTAAGCCACCTGCTTGGGCAAGAAGGTCACTGTTGACCCTAGAGAAGGAGGTTTCTTATGGAGCCAAGGGGTCGGATGCCAGATCGGGGTGTTCATGGAGAGAATTGGATTGGAGACAGCGAATGTAGACAACTCACTCTGGGAGTTTGGAGAGGAATAGTAGGAAGGAGATGAGGTGAAAACCGGAGGGAGCCGTGGGATCGAGGGAGTTACAGATGAGGTGACTGAGGCCCAGAGAAGTGTAGTGACTTGACCAAGGTCACACAGCAGACAAGTAGCAGAGCTGGCATTAGAACCCAGGTCTTCTGACTCCCAGGTAGAACACCATTAGGGGACCGTTCTTCCGACAGCAGCACAACAAACCTACCAAGTCTGTCATACTCTTCCCAAGTACTGAGTACAGTGCTCTGCACACAATAAGCGCTCAGTAAATGATTGATTGATTGATTGATTGAGCACAAGCTGGCGTGGGCTTGGCCTGCTGGGTTATAGAAGAAATTGCTTCTGGGCAGAGGCAGGGCGTCAGCACGGGAGACGACTACAGCCCGAATTTTTCCAACACACCTCGTGTTATAGAAGAGCTGTGTGCAATTTTTTAATCCTCTCACCCATCATATTTTCCATCGCGGGTAATGTCTTGGGGGAAAAGCCTTCTTTTTGCACATAACAAAGCCTTTAGGAATAAGGTGGACTAGTGGCTTAGTGGATCGAGCACAGGCCTGGGAATCAGAAGGACCTGGGTCTAATCCCGGCTCTGCCACGTGTCTGCTGTGTGACCCTGGGCAAGTCACTTCACCTCATCTGTAAAATGGGGATGAGGGTGTGAGCCCCATGTAGGACAGGGACTGGGTCCAATCTGATTAACTTGTATCTACCCCAGAATTTAGAAGAGTGCTTGACACATAGTAAGTGCTTAACTATTACCAGAATTATTATTAAGAATAATATTATTATAATATTATTATTAGTGGAGAGAGTACGGGCTTGGGTTCTGCCACTTGCCTGCTGCGTCACCTTGGGCAAGTCACGAAACTTCTCTAGGCCTCAGTAAAACGGGGATTAAAATCTGTTCTCCTTCCCTCTTAGATTATGAACCTCATATGGGACAGGGACAATATCTGACCAGTTTATTTTATATTTACCCCAGCGCTTAGTAGAGTGCATGACACATGGTAAGCACTTTAGAAATACCACAATTACTGGTATTATTATTACTTCTGAGAAACAGATTGGTTCATTTGACTCTCCGTGGAGAAAAAAATCCACAGAAAACTTCTCTCTTCTTTTCTTGGTTTAAAATAGCCAACTTCAGAAACAATAAATCTTAAATCAGCAGAAAATGTGAAAATTCCATTTGGTCTGAGCAAGGATATATAGAAGAGAATGAAACTCTTTCAGAAACAGTTTCGTGTTTGGTGCTAAATTACCAGCCGCTGAAATGTTTATTGAGCAATGAAAGAAGGAATAGAAAATGATTGTGACAGCTCATCACAGCTATGGAATAAATCAATCAGTCGGAGTTAATGCTAATATTTTATTCAATTTGTATCTTAGATTCCTTAAAAATATTCCCACACCGAGCGTACTTACTCACGGGATTTGTCTTCTTTTGCCCTCCAAATCTCATTATAATAGAATGGGCTATTTTTACGAATTTTGGTATTTTCAAAGAAGGGGTGATTACTTGATCCAGTGAGAACAGAATTACTAACTAGGGTAGGGAGTAGAACGGTATTATTATTTTTCTATTTAATCTGGGAAGAGTTCGAGGCTTTAACTGAATATTATTAGTAACGATCATGATAAGGCCCCATTTCTCTATGGATGAAGTCAGTGATAATAACTGCAGTATTTGTTACAGCGCTTACTATTTGCCTGGAACTAAGCGCTGGGAAAATTACAAAATAATCTGGTCAGACACAGTTCCTGTCCTACATGGGGCTCATAGTCCAAGGGGGCAGGAGAATCGGTAGTGAATCCCCATTTTACGGATGCGGAAACTGAGGCACAGAGAAGAAAATAAGAATAACAATAGTATTTGTTAAACGCTTACTATAATAATAATAATAATGTTGGTATTTGTTAAGCGCTTACTATGTGCAGAGCACTGTTCTAAGCGCTGGGGTAGATACAGGGTGATCAGGTTGTCCCACATGAGGCTCACAGTCATAATCCCCATTTTACAGATGAGGGAACTGAGGCCCAGAGAAGTGAAGTGACTCGCCCACAGCCACACAGCTGACAAGTGGCAGAGCTGGGATTCGAACCCATGACCTCTGGCTCCCAAGCCCGTGTTCTTTCCACTGAGCCACTTACTATGTGTCAAGCACTGTTCTAAGTACTGAGGCAGATACAGGTTAATCGGGTTGCACACAGTCCCTGTCCCATAAGGGGCTCACGGTCTTATTCCCCATTTTACAGAGGAGGAAACTGAGGTCCAGAGAAGTAAAGTGACTTGCCCACGGTCACACAGCAGACAAGTGGTGTAGCCCGGGTCTTTCTGACTCCCAGGCCCCTACTCTTATCCAGTAGGTCATGCTGCTTTCCATTAAATTGACTTGCCCAAGACCGCACAGTAGACAAGTGGCTTTGCTGAGATCAGAACCAAGGTCCTCTGACTCCTAGACCAGTCTCGACTAGGCCCCGCTGCTTCTACCCTTGAAGTGCACAGCCAACATTGGGGATCATTTTTCAACTGAGTCAGGTTTTGCAAACAACAGCGAGGAGAGAAGTGAATTGATCACTGTTCCCCTAATCCAGTCACAACATGGCAGCCTTTCCTCTCAGCGAGGGTTAAGATCCAAAAGATGACAGGCTTGACCTTATAGCCACGCCAGTGGGAGGGGCTTTGTCGGTGTCGGTCGAGGCGCTTATCTGAATGTGAGGTTGGCACGGGGAGGAGGGGAGGCCTTGGTCCGGAAGCCGGTTCAACCAGTACGCTACTCACCGCAGCTTCTGGTCAATCCTTTCTCCACTGCCTCCCAGTAAACCCGTCTCCTCGCTCCTTCGCCCCTACCCTGAAAGCCCCAAGGGTCGATTCCACACGGTGCAAGTCTCTTCACGACCCTGCTCCGGCCCCCATCTTTTCAACGTTTGGGTTTCGCGGACAACACGTGGCAGAGAGGTGAATTGACACTGTTCCTTTAATCCAGTCACAACATGGCAGCCGCTCCTCTCAGCGAGGGTTCAGAGCCGACAGGAGGGAAAGATGACGCTACCTCCCTTGTCAGTCATTCTAACGGGAGCAGCCAAAGCTGCTCTTCACTCTTTCCCCGGCGTTTCTGCACTGCAGATCCTAAGATGCCAGAGACCCCTTCGGGAAGGCGCCGCTGGCGAGGGAAATCCGTCTTGGTGCCAAGGACAGTGGGGAGGAGAAGCACGAATCCGGGCCCTATCTGCCGTCCAACCGCTCTTGGACGTTTGACCCTGAGAGGAAAGTCTGAGGTTCCGAGGCCCGAGGGCCGGTTCAGAAATTGAAAACGACTCTTCCGGAATTCACGCTTCCCGGAGTCCAGAGAGGGTGGCCTCCGGGGACGCTTAACAACCGAGGAAGATACAAAGACGCTCTAGAATCATCAGCATTCAAGAGGGACCAGATGCCAAGAAATACATTGCCCTTCTTAGTGAGGATGAGCCAATGATGCTTGAACTCCTGAATCCACTGCTTGGAGGGAAATTGGAAGGAAACCAGCAGGGATTGAATACCCTATTGAGACAGTATCAATATAGGCACAGGTTGGAACAGATTCTTACGGCCTGTGTTAAGGTACCCGGTCGCCCTCCCCTTAGACAGTGAGCTCCATGTCCGACGGGGACTGCGTCAGACCGGACTACCTCGAATCCACCCCAGTGCTTAGTACAGTGCTTGGCACACATTAGACATTGAACAGATAGCAAAATTAGTATTATCATCATTTACTCCTTCGGGACACAATTTGAAAAGTCACTCCCTTGGTGGAGTGTAATCGACCACCGTGGGCAGGGAACATGTCTACCTACTCTGCTGTACTCTCCTGAGCGTCTAATACAGTGCTCTGCACACAGTCTGTGCTCAATAAATACCACTGATAATGAGGAGGAGGAGGAAGGGTGGTGGGTGGTGTAATGGTGGTGGGAAGGGAAGAAGGGGCGAAGAGAAATAAAGCAAGAGGGAGTGGGGAAGGGAAGGGGAAAGTGGTTTCTGAACATTTCATTTCAAATGGAAATGGTGTAATAACGCTTCAAGTCCCCATCTGTACAAGCTTACCAACATGGAATCTTAAATAGCTCTGAGAAGAAAACGGGAGCTTTTCTATTCGTCGCTTAACAATATTTAATTTGCTGATATTACCGATGTTATTTAAATAGGGGTAGAACTATGATTTTCACAACATTTCAAAAAACAAAAATAATACTTTCGGTATTTTAGCACTTTATTCTACCTGAATGCGCCTTCGCTTCCCTGTGAATTAATATATGTAGATTTGCCACAATTAAGCATCTCCATGGTAATTTTATACCTTTTGTTTTCAGCTTTTGTTGCATATGTTCATCAAGAAGATTGAAGTTTACTAATGAAGCAAAATTCATTACCTGCCTCTGGATTTAAGTACACCAAATTAAAGGTAATGTTTTTAAAACCTGAAGCTATTTACTTCCAATTCACATTTGCTTCCCCACAAAATAGAAAAAACCAGCTCTCACCCAGCTAATGCCCATTTTGTCTCAGCCCAAGCCAGCTCAGCTCTCCCCAGTACAGTCACTTGTCGTTGCCATGGCAGGGCAGGGAGGTTGTGGGGGACAGGCAGTCCTGAGAGGTCTAAAAACTCACCAAAAGTCGCTCTTCTTTGCTTAAATTCCTTCTGCTTCTCCTGAAAGAGAAGCAGAGGAGGGCAGCAAAGAGAACCAGCATGGCCCAGTGGATTGAGCGGGGGCCTGGGAGTCAGAAGGCCCTGGGTTCTGATCCTATTTCGGCCATTTGTCTTCTGTTTGATCTTGAGCAAGTCACTTTAATTTGTCTGTGCCTCCGTTCCCTCATCTGTAAAATGGGGATTAAGACTGTGAGCCCCACTTGGGACTTGGACTGTGTCCATTCTGATTATCTTGTACCTACCCCAGTGCTTAGTGCAGTCCCTGGCACATAGTAAGCGCTCAACAAATACCATAAAAAAAGCCATCTGACAATCTTCCCACCTGAAACGTGGAGTAGGAGAGGCATTTTGAAAGCTTTGATAGAGGGGGGATTTCTTCCCCCCAATTTGGCACTGTGATTTGGTTCCCCAGAGAGGTCATTCCAGCCTCCTCTCCCGCTAAGGCTGGTGTTGAAGCTTCTCCTCCTCACTCCTTGGGCTTACAATCTAATGGGGAAGACAGACGGATACAAAATGCCAGACAGACAACACCGAAGAGCACGTGAACAATAATAAGTAAGAAACCCATGTGATTCCATAAATGGGTAAGAGATACATGTTTTCACGTGCTTAGGTGGTCGGTGAGACGATGCAGCAGGAGCCGTATCAGGGACGTATCATTCCCTGCCCGCAACGAACTTTCAGGGGGAGACGAACGTTCATATAAATGAATAAATAAATAACAGATAGGAACATGAGTGCTTTGGGCTTTGGAGGGAGGATGAATAGAGGGAGCAAATCAAAGTGACAGAGAAGGGAGTAGGAGAAGAGGAAGGGGGTGGGGGCTTAGTCAGGGAAGGTCTCTTGGGGGAGATGTGCCTTCAATAAGGCTTTGAAGAGGGAGAGAGTCATTATCTGTCAGATGTGAGGAGGGAGGGAACACCTGGTCTGAAATCTGTTAATAGAGAGAGGTGGGAAAAGGAAAATGGGGCATGGGGTGGGTGAGTTATCCTTCACGAGGAGAGGATGATGTGGAGCCCCACCCTCAACCACCACGGCCCCTCGTAGGTGACCAGTCCCCGTTTCCCTCCCCTCAGCAGGAGCCTCCACCCGAGACCCCACTGTGGCCAAGATAAATCATCCTAGAGCCACACTTCTCATGCCACGTTCCAGCAAACCAGGGCAACCGAGACCTGACGCCCCCTCCCTGAGTTCGTACAATCTGACGTTTTCAGGATGGAAGCTGGAGGGGGACAGGGAGGTCTCCCGCCCTGTGGGTCCTGCCTTGAGTTTCCCGTCCCTGCGTCCTGCCTCGAGCTGCCTCAGAAAGATGAGGGAAGGCCTCGGGGCAGCCATGTGGTGAGGATAGAGATGGAAATCAAAATCTTTTTCCCCTTAAAATGTTGCTGCTTTTCCCCATCTCTCTCCAGAGATTTCTTGAACACAGCAGGGATGGGTTTACAGAAGACACTGAGGAGTCCTATTCCTCTCCCATCCAACTCCTGTGCCCCTTCCCCGTGCCCTGACTTGCTCGCTTTATTCACCACTCCCAGACCCCAATCCCACAGTGCTTATGCACACAACCAGAATTTCTTTATTTATATAAATGTCTGCCTCGTCCTCTAGACCGTGAGCTCATCGTGGGCAGGGAATGTGTCTATTTATGGTTGTTTTGTACTCTCCCCAGTGCTTTGTATAATGCTTTGCACACAGTAAGTGCTCAATAAATATGATTGATTGAATGATTGAGTAATACTAATTATGGTACTTGTTAAGTGCTTACTATGTGCCAAACACTGTTCTAAGTGCTGGGGGAGATACAAGATAATCAGGATGGACCAGGTCCATGTCCCACCTGGGGCTCACACTCTTCATAACCATTTTACAGATGATATAACTTAGGCCCAGAGAAGTTAAATGAGTCGCCAAGGTCACACAGCAGACATGGGGTGGAGCCGGAATTAGAACCCAGGACCTTCTGACTCCCAGGCCCTTGCTCTACCCACTAAGCCATGCCGCTTCTTGAACGCGTCTGTTATTTTCTCGTGTTCTACTCTCCCAAGGTGTGCTCTGCGCTCAGTAAGCGATCGATAAATATGACTGACTGACGGTAAGTGCTCAATACATACGATTGATTGATGGGATTCCTTTTGGTCGATAGCCACGGGAGTTGCCTCCATCTCTCTGTGCCAAAGAGCCACAGGACAAAAACTCCATCTTCAACGCACTCCCATCTCCCAGTTTACTCCTGTCAAGTGACACTTCCCGTCAGGAGAACGCTCGCCTGCCTGGGGTGAGCACGACATTAGGCGGCTTTAAAAATTGATGGGCAGCCATTATTCTTTCATGAGGCCCCGCCAACCAGACTTCAGAAGGCCCAAGGCACGAATGTGCCCGCCAACTTTATAAACCGCCTCTGTTCCTCGAGGACTCGCTCCTCCAAAATGGAGCCTAAGAGGGCCCTTGACACTTCCGTAGCCAAATCCTCAAAAACAGCCTCTTCCTCTGTGCCCCTCCAGCCAGACACTCTTCCCTTCACTATGCGAATCGCAGCATTAGCGGTGTCTTGTCTTTTTCCCTCCTCCATTTCCCTCCTTGGGTCACGGAAACAGCAGCCGGCTAGATAAAACCAGGCCGGTCCCCTGCAGGGGTTCAAGCCAGTGACTGAGTTCTCTTCCCCAGCTCCTCTGAAAGGATTACAGAGATCGGAGCAGGAGACCCCCAACATTGCTTCAGCAAATTCATCCCTGCCCTTCCTCCTTACGGAAGTGAAAGAAGGGAGACTGGGCTTAAAAGGGCATTAAAAACCTCGAGATCTGACAGGCTACCTAGGGGAAACGATTCCGGTGGAAAGAGACAAGGAAAACAACCGGTCTTCAGCGGTCTGGAGGTCTACTGTTCTGAGCGCTTTCTAACAAACTTGGGGTACATGATGACTTTTCTTAATGGTATTTGTTAAGCACTTACTGTGTGCCAGACACTGTATTAAGTGCTGAGTTAGATACAAGATAATCAGGTTGGACACAGTGCCTGTCTCACATGGGGCTCACAGTCTTAATCCTAATTTTACAGGTGAGGTCACTGAAGCATGAAGTTAAGTGACTTTCCCAAGGTCACACTGCAGGCACATGGCAGATTAGGGATTAGAACCCAGGTCCTCTGACTCCCAGGCTCATCTGCTTTCCACTGGGCCACGCTGTTCCTCTGATGCTTTCCGAGAATAACGGTATCAGTTAAGTGCTTATTATGTGCCAGGCAATGCATTAAGTGCTGCGATAGAAACAAGATAATCAGGTCAGACATGGTCCTAGTCCCACATGGGGCTCACAGTCTGAGGTGGAGGGAGAACAGGTGTTGAATCACCATTTGACGGATGAGTAAGGTGAGGCACAGAGATGTTAAGCGACTTGCCAAAGGTCACACAGCAGGCAAGTGGCAGAACCAGACTTGGAACCCAGATCACCGGACTGTGGATCAGTTCAGGTCTGTGATTTTTTCATTAGGCCATGCTGCTTCACAACTTTTTGACTTGAATAGTTACAGGTGAAAGCAAATCACTGGATGGTCCCTAGGTCATTGAATCTGGGGAAGATAAAGAACCTTAGAGAGACTAAGTAACAGTAATAGTATTTATTGAGCACCTTCTGGCTCAGTGCACTGTACTACGGGCTTGGAAAGCACAGAATAAATAAGTGACATATTCCCTGCCCACAAGGAACGTATCCTCTTCAAATAAGATACAAGCCCGCTGGATTGAGAGCTGAACTTTCTGGAAATGAAGTTTAGCAACACAGCGCAGTTCCAGGGGCAGTGGTGCCGATCGAGAGACCGTAAGGATGCGAGCTGGGGGGATGTGGAGATGTGGGGCGTGGCGGGGAGAAGGAGATGAACATTTTGTGCCTATTAATACATTGTGAAGTGTGGACACTGTGTATGTATGTTTGGATGGTGCTGGTGGGGAGAGGGGAGACCGGACACACTGTATGCGTATTAATTCACTGTAAGGTGAACGAATACACACACATTAATATATGAATTATTACAAGCACCTACAGCGTGCATGTGCGTATGTAGGAAACTGCAAATGAGCACACTGTAAGGATTGAACATTGTGTACGGGAGGGGAGGGGGGCAAAAGGCACTGTGAGCATAGTAATAATAATATAATAATAATGGTATTTGTTAAGCACTTACTACGTGCCAAGCACTGTTCTAAACACTTGGGTAGATACGAGGTAATCAGGCTCACAGTCTGCAACCCCTTTTTACAGAGGAGGTACCTGAGGCCCGGGGGAGGGAAGCGGCTCGCCCAAGACCGCACAGCAGCCAAGTAGCGGAGCCGGGATTAGAACCCACATCCTCTGACTCCCAAGTCCATGCTCTTGCCACTAAGCCATGCTGCTTCTCTAACGCACTGTAAGAGAAGGACTGTCTGGGGGTGTATGTGTGTTTGTGTCAGTGTAGATGCTATATCCCCTGACTTTGGAAGTGTTGTGCAAGTTCAGCAAATCAGGAAGGAGTGAATGAATGAATGGAGTACAATATGCAACATAAAATCGTGACTTCATTGAGAACCTTTTATAACAATCCAGAGAAACTAGAGGGATTCAAAAGGGGAACCACGAACCACCCAACCCCTGCCCCTAGAACCATAATGCTCCCCCCAGACCCTAACCCACGCCCAACTCCCCACAAACTCCATTTCCAACCTGCAAGACTCAGCGTCCATAACTATTAGAACAAAGCTACCAGACAAAAAGGGGCCCGGTGCTGTGTCTGTAGCAGACAGGGGACAGATTGGCTGAAAATCGGACTGTCCGATATACAACCGGACACATTCGTTCATTCATTCAATAGTGTTTATTGAGCGCTTACTATGTGCAGAGCACTGTACTAAGCCCTTGGAACGTACAGTTCAGCAACAGATAGAGACAATCCCTGACACGTGACCACCCTCGTCTAACAGCATCTGCTCTGAGGCTTCCTGGAGCCAGGCTGCATTTCCGAGCTGTCTGACCCATCTCTGCTCTTCACCCCGGATTGACATTTCCCCCACAGCTGTCTGCTTGAGGGACAAAACCCACATTGCCAGTGGACATCCCTCTGACGCTGAGGTCGGAAATTCAGGAGACACTGGTACTGAGAAGCTCGCCCCAAGCAGCCCTCCTCACTCAGAGACCCTCCTCGTCTCTCTCAAAAAAACCCCAATCACGGGGAAAAAGTTTGTAGTTAGCTAGTGACCTGCCCAGCACACAATTTTCCATTATCCTGAGGTTGGCAGGAAATCCAGCCTGTCAAGCTAGCGATCTGCGAGATATGTGACAGAATGACAGCTGGAGAAAGCTTGTTTCGTCTCCGCATCTTCGGAAATCACCAGGAGCCCCGCTCAGCACACGGTGTGCTCTGGGGTTTTTATTTTATTTGACTTCCTGAGTCATGAAAACTTCTCGTCACCTGCTAAGGAAAGTCAGGAAGTTTTCTTTCTGCATATCTTTCTGAGGCTCCTGGAGCTTTTATAATAGCAATAATAATTACGGTGGCGTTTCTTAAGCACCGGGCTAAATACTGTGTTAGATACGAGATAATCAGATTAGGCAGAGTCCCTGTCCCACAAGGGGCTCATAGTCCAAATAGAAGGGAGAATTGGTATTGAATATCCAATTGAGTGAGAAAACTGAGGCACAGAGAAGTTAAGGACTTGCCCAAGATCACACGGCGGATAAGTGATGGAGCCGGGATCAGAACCCAGGCCCTCTGACTCCCAGGCCCGTGCTCCTTCCACTAGGCCGCACTGCTGCTTGAGCTCGGTTCAGGTTACTAAGTACAGAGCACTGTACTAAGCGCTGGGGTAGATACGGGGTAATCAGGTCGTTCCATGTGAGGCTCACAGTCTTAATCCCCATTCTACAGATGAGGTAACGGAGGCACAGAGCAGTGAAGTGACTTGCCCACAGTCACCCAGCTGACGAGTGGCAGAGCCGGGAGTCGAATCCACGACCTCTGACTTCCAAGCCCGGGCTCTTTCCGCTGAGCCCCGCTGCTTCTCTAAATCACAGATGGTCTCGGGGAGGGGTGAATAGCAAAGTGTTTAAAGGAAACAGGCTCAAGTCCATAGGTGACATAGAAGAGAGGCTTAGACAGAAAAATGAGGGTTTAGTTGGAGAAGGCCTCTTGGAAGAGATGCGATTTTGAGAGGGCTTCGAAAATGTGGGGAGAGGTGGTCTGTTAAATATAAAAGGGGAGGGAATCCCAAGCCAGAGGGAGGAAGTGGGCGAGGGTAAGCCACGGCCTCCTTCCTAGCAGTAAACTCGAGTCTCCTCCCTCGACTCTCTCCCATGTCGCTGCTGCCCAGCACAGCGGAGTTTTGACCTGTAGCAGGTTGCCTTCCACTCGCTCGCCACTGCCCAAGCTAGGAGTGGATTGGATACGCATCTGCTTGACTCTCCCTCTCGTAGTCGAGACTGGTAGAGTACTAGAAGCTCTCCAAGGGCTACCCTGAGGGGGGGATTTATTTATTTATGGTATTTGTCAAGTGCTCACTACTACTAATAATAATAATATGGGTGTTTGTCAAGTGCTTACTATATGCAGAGCACTGTTCTAAACGCTGGGGTAGATACAGGGTGATCAGTTTGTCCCACGTGAGGCTCACGGTCTTAATCCCCATTTTACAGATGCGGTAACTGAGGCCCAGAGAAGTGAAGTGACTTGCCCACAGTCACACAGCTGACAAGTGGCAGAGCTGGGAATAGAACCCAAGTACTTCTGACTCCCAAGCCTGGGCTCTGTCCATCGGATCAAGCTGCTTCTCTATTTCCTGAGCACTTGCTTTGTGCAGGTCACTGTACTGAGCGCTTGGGAGAGTACAATATAACAATTAAAAGGCACATTCCCTCCCCACCACGAGCTTACAGTCTAGAGAGGGCGACAGACATTAATATACATAAATAAATTGCAGATATGTACATGCGCTGGGGGGCTGGGAGGGGGGATGCATAAAGGGAGCGAGTCGGGGAGATGCAGAGGGGAGGGGGAGAAGAGGAAATGGGGGGGGGGGGGGCTTAGTCAGGGAAGGCCTCTTGGAGGAGATGTGCCTTCAATAAGGCTTTGAAGGGAGGGAGAGTAATTGTCTGTCAGATTTGAGAAGGGAGGGCATCCCGGACCAGAGGGAGGATGTAGGTGAGGTGCTGGCGGTGAGACAGGAGAGATGGAGGAACACTGAGAAACATCAAATGTGAGCGTTCAAAGTCAGCGAAGGGCTGAGAATGACACCGTGGCTGCGGGCTTTGGGGACCAGGACTAGGATAGGCTGGTTAGGAGAAGGAGTAGATTTACGAGGGGAAGACGGATAGTTTAATTTTAGACACAGTGAGTTGGAGGTGCCCGGTCGGAACTCCAGATGAAGACGTCTTTGCCGGAAGGTAAACCTCGATCGCCCTCGTAATTGCGGTGCTGTTTGTCAACACCCGCTCTTCATGGCGTCCTACATCCGCCTATTATGAAGGGAAGAACAACGGAATAGCCTGGGAATAGGCCAACATCCATTAGGCGGTAATGGCATCCACTAAGGTGTGGGATGAGCCGGTTAAATTGCTCAGGAGATAGACATCGGAGGCAGAGAAACGGTATTTCTGGGATATTTATGGCAGAGATTTAAAGCCGCTAAGGTAGAGAAATTCAGAGGTGAGGCTCCCTCGGCAACTTTATCGCCACCTCCAAAACCCTGCTTCATACACACTCCACGGCTGCCTTCGTGATGCCATTCCATAATAATCGGGAACACGACCTGCCTTAGGCAACAGCGAAGGGATGTGTGTAGCTCTGAGACGAGGTTAAAGGAATGGACATAAAGTGTTGGGAAAAGATCTTTGCCTGCCCAGATAAAGGGGAGACAGAACAGTAACCTGTGTTTTCAAGGACAGAGTGAGTGCATAAGAGATGCTCTCTCGAAGACCACCCTCACGGATCGTCTTCGATGACGACCGTCACGGTCGGCGGTCTTCGAACCAAGGGACAGCTGGGGCCTAATGAGTGGAGCGTGGGCCTGGGAGTCAGAAGGACCTAGGCTCTGCCATTTGTCTGCTGTGTGACCTTGGCCAAGTCACTTCACTTCTCTATGCCTCACTTTCCTCATCTGTAAAATGGGGATGAAGACTGAGCTCCACGTGGGACACGGATTTGGTCCAACCTGCTTAGCTTGTATCTGTCCCAGGGCTCAGTACTGTGCCTGGGACATCATCAGCACGGAGCAAATACTATAAAAAATTCAAATGAAAAAATAGGTGTCAAGGGAGTGTGAGTAACCAAGTGTGTAGGTGACAAGGAAGTGCTGAAGTGGCAGGTGGGTGATGGGGGGGAGAGAGGATAAAGAGAGAGAGAGAAGAGATGAGAGATTAGTAAATCTCTACATGGCTCAGTGGAAAGAGCCTGAGCTTCGGAGTCAGAGGTCATGGGTTCGACTCCCGGCTCTGCCACTTGTCAGCTGTGTGACTGTGGGCGAGTCGCTTCACTTCTCTGGGCCTCGGTTACCTCATCTGTAAAACGGGGATTAACCGTGAGCCTCGCGTGGGACGACCCGATTACCCTGTATCTCCCCCAGCGCTTAGAACAGCGCTCGGCGCCTAGTAAGCGCTTAACAAATGCCAACATTATTATTAGTAAGAGGTGAGATTAGCGAAGATGTGATTTAAGAAGGGCTTTGAAGATGGGGAGAGGGGCGGTCTCCTGGATGTGAGGGGGGAGGGGCTTCCAGGCAGAAAGGTCGTGAGCAAGAGGACGGTGGCAAGAGAGACGAGAAGGAGGTCCAGCGGCCAGGCCCAGGAGGATCCCTATCTGGGAGATGGAGCCACGATCCAGCCTCATCTCTGGAGTAAGGACTAAAGCATTCCACGAGTTGCCCAGGTGCGGCTCGGCTACGGACCTCACTATTGGCCTAAACTCGGCAAGGCTTTGGCAGCTGTAGCTTTAGCGGTCACCGTGGCCACAGTTTTAACTGTGGACACCGAGCCGTAAGCTGCCCGCAATTCTGCTCCTCTAGCCGCAGCACCCTACGGACCTTTGGTTTTGTCTCTACGTTGCCTTCATGTTTTTGTTTCATCCTCTCCCTCTGTGTCTGTCACCGATCTCCTCTCCCCCTTTTTATATTTTATATTAACTATAAAATATTACCATGGGTTCAAATCCCGGCTCTGCCCCTTGTCACCTGGTCAGAGGACATGCTAATTCCCGCCTGTGAATTCTTTCCCAGCTCTTAGAAGAGGGCTCCTCTCATAATAAACACTTTAAAAACGCTACTCCTACTAGTGCTAACACTAGAAGGAGCACGGCCTAATGGAAAGAGCACGGGCCTGGAAGTCAGAGCACCCGGGGTTCTAATCCCGGCTCCCGTCACGTACCTGCCGTGTGACCTTGAGGAAGTCACTTCATCTCCCTGTGCCTCAGTTCCTCATCTGCAAAATGGGGATTCCCGATCTGCTCTCCCTCCTACTTAGACTGTTGGGCCCCACGTGGGACCTGAATATTATGGATCTACCCCAGTGCTTGACACATAGTAAGCGCTTACCAAATACCACGATTATTATTAACACCAGTATAATCAGCTCTCACTGAGCTCCCGCTTTTCTGAAGGTGGTCTTTTGGTCCTCCATAGGAATGTCACAGATCCTGAGAAGACCATCCTTCCTCCAGCTTCCCCAACTCTCCTCCCTGGCAATGTGAGAAACAGACTTCCCAGACAAGGAAGAAGCAGCTTGGCCTGCTAGATAAAGCCCAGGCCCAGGAGACAGACAAAACTGGGTTCTAATACCGTCTCCTCCACTTTTCTGCTGTGTGACTCCGGGCAAGTCAATAACTTCGAGCCCGGGCTTGGGAGTCAGAGGTCATGGGTTCAGATGCCGGCTCTGCCCCTTGTCACCTGTGTGACCCTGGGCAAGTCACTTCACTTCTCGGTGCCTCAGTCCCCTCATCTGTAAAATGGGGATTAACTGTGAGCCTCACGTGGGACAACCTGATTACCCTGTATCTACCCCAGTGTGTAGAAGAGTGCTCTGCACATAGTAAGCGCTTAACAAATACCAACATTATTATTAACTTCTCTCTGCCTCAGTTCCCTCAACTGTAAAATGGGTATACTTATTCTCCCTCCTACTTAGACTGTGAGCCCCATGTGGGACAGGTACTGTGTCCAACCTAATTGACCGTATCTACTCCAGCGCTCAGAACAGTGTCTGACACATAGTAAGCTCTTAACAAACACCACAAAAAGGATCGGGGATACTTTCCTCCAGCTCTAAAGTGTCTCTCTGCTGGGTCACCTCCGAGGCCTCGGGAGCCCCATCTGCTCATTTGCTGGATGGCATCTCCCCCAAATTCCCACCAGAATAGCCTCCCCTCTAGACTGTAAGCTCGTGGTGGGCAGGGAAAGTGATGATGATGGTGATGATGGTATCTGTTAAGCGCTTACTATGTGTCAAACGCTGTTCTAAGCGCCGGGGTAGATATGAGGTTATCAGGTAGTCCCACGTGGGGCTCACAGACTTAATCCGCATTTTATAGATGAGGTAACTGAGGCACAGAGAAGTTAACTAGCGTGGCTCAGTGTAAAGAGCAAGGGCTTGGGAGTCAGAGGTCGGTGGGTTCGAATCCCGGCTCTGCTGCTTGCCAGCTGTGCGACTTGGGGCAAGTCCCTTCACTTCTCTGTGCCTCAGTTACCTCATCTGTAAAATGGGGAGTAAAACTGTGAGCCCCACGTGGGACAACCTGATTACCTTGTATCTACCCCAGCGGTTAGAACAGTGCTTGGTACACAGTAAGCACTTAACAAATACCATTATTATTATTATTATGAAGTGACTAGCCCAAATTCACACATCTGACAGGTGGTGGAGCCGGGATTAGAACCCAAGACCTCTGACTCCCGAGCCCGGGCTCTTTCCACTAAGCCACGCTGCTTCTCCATGTGTCGGTTTAGTGTTCTACTGTAGTCTCCCAAGCACCTTGTACAGCGTGGCTAGAGAAGCAGCGTGGCTAGAGAAGCAGCGTGGCTCAGTGGAAAGAGCACGGGCTTTGGAGTCAGAGGTCATGAGTTCGAATCCCAGCTCTGCCACTTGTCAGCTGTGTGACTGTGGGCAAGTCACTTCACTTCTCTGTGCCTCAGTTCCCTCATCTGTAAAATGGGGATTAAGACCGTGAGCCCCACGTGGGACAACCTGATTCCCCTGTGTCTACCCCAGCGCTCAGAACAGTGCACTGCACATAGTAAGCGCTTAACAAATACCAACATTATTATTGTACGGTGCTCCACATACAGTAAGCGCTCAATAAATCCGACTGACCGACTCCTCCCCAGCCTCCACCCACCCCAGGCCTTCACCTCGAAAAGTCCCCGGCAGCTGGGATTCTCTCTGCGGCCCACGGCTCTACGCTTCTCATAAAGGAAGTCTTTTGCAGATTAAGATGGATGTCCTGCGGATGAGGTAGCTCCCGAGGCGGGGAGGGAAGGGGAGGACTCCTCCATTAAAGTAGGTTGTTGTGCTGAGGAGTCTTGAGCGTGTTCTCCTGTTCCCGCCCCTCAGTGCGGCAGCCCGGTGCCGGGAATTGCCTTCCATCTAATTGGAAAACCCCCACCGAGTTTAGAGGTACTCATTTAGATGGGCAGATCAATAAAAGAAATGGGAAGCGGGAGACTAGAGAAAGAGAGAAAGAGATACTGCTTAATAAAGATGAACTCATCCCCGCTCGCCGCAATATCCAGGTGAAGCCCCTCAGCACTGGGTGGAGCGAGAGATTGTTCTGAGTCAGTGGGCAGAGGCCTCTTCTTTTTTTGTGGTGCTTTTTAAGCCCCTTCTATGAGCCGGGCACTGTACTAAATGCTGGTGTAGATGCAAGCTAATCAGGTTAAACACAGTCCGTGTCCCACAAGGGGTTCACCGTCTTAATCCTCATTTTACAGATGAGGGAACTGAGCCACAGAGACGTGAAGCGATTTGTCCGTGGTCACACAGCAGACGAGCGGCAGAGCCGGGATAAGGGAGATGGGGCCTCTTGTTTTTCCCTCTTTTCCTGTTTTCTGGGCTTTGGGAAGGGAATGACTGGCCTGGCTCTTTCTCCCTTTCCTTTTGGCACTTCATCATCATCATCATCATCATCATCATCAACGGTATCTACTGAGTGCTTACTGGGTGCAAAGCACTGTGCTAAGCGCTACAAAGTCGGTAGACCCGTTCCCTGCCCACAACGAGCCTACAGTCACCCCTCCCTCAGCCCTACGGCCCCTATGTACGTCTTCGTAATTCATGGATCTATATTAACGTCTGTCTCCCCCTCTGCATTGTCTTCCCCTCTGAACTGTAAGCTCACTGTGGGCAGGGAACATAAATACTACTGATTATTCATCGGTTAATTCCTCAGTCATTGGACAACGTCATTCTCTTCTGGAAGGCTTTGTTCAGAACGACGCAGGAAGGAAGGAAGGAGGAGAAAATCGGAGAGAGAAAACTCGGGAAAATGACTTTCCCGTTACCCTTCACACTATGCAATAATGTGATTATTATGTACTGGTAATAATGCATATTCATGAGCATTTTAAGGCCTTCTATTTTCAGGCCACTTTACTATTATTAATGCCCATGAAGCATTCTTGCCTCTCTGCCATCTATCACTCACCTATTCCTCGATCGTCGTCGTTGAGAAGGAAGTCTCTGAAAGACTCTGCTTTCCCACCGCTGGGAGTCAGAAGGTCATGGGTTCTAAACCCGGCTCTGCCGCTTATCTGTTGCGTGACCGTGGGCAAGTTGCTTCACTTATCTGTACCTCAGTGACCTCATCTGTAAAATAGAGATTAAGACTGTGTCCCCCATGTGGGACTATATCCAACCCTGATTTGCTTGTATTCCCCGGCCCCCAGAACTTAGTATTGTGCCTGGCACATAGTAAAGTGCTTCTCCCCTGACCACTGGAGCTTGCATTTTCTGCCCCTACCTCTCCCTCTCCCCCTCAGTGGCCCAGAAATATAGCCCTGCACGGCCTCTCCCCCATACAGGCCTCACCATTCATTCAATAGTATTTATGGAGCGCTTACTATATGCAGAGCACTGTACTGAGCACTTGGAACGTACAGATTCCGCCCCTTAACCCAGCCTTTAAATACAACCTGATTGAATCCAAAGTGGCCACCATTTTCCAGACCCCAGAAATGTTGTCTCTGGAGAATAGTCCCTGAGCAAGCCAGAAGGGATTTCACCCAGGGATAAGTCTGAGAAAGCCCCGCTCCATCGACAATTTTCTTCACTCGCTCCCTGAGTGAAGAGGGAAATCGGGGCCCGGTTGACACTCTGTTTAGATAAAGACCTTTCCTTTGGCTCGGTTCAGGAACCCAGGCCTTCTGTGTGTGTCGGGCATGGGTCTGTTGCCATGGAAATGACTAGGATGTCACAAATCATGCCGCATTAGGGTCCCACTGCCGGATTGTTGCAGAACAGGAAGCTGGGCTGGGAGTGAGCAGGCAGGGAAAAACCAACAGCTTCAGTCATGAGCCAGCCAAGGGGCCAGAGGGAGGAAAAGAGAGTTGGAATGAAGCGGATCTGAACATCGGCTTATTCTGAGGATCAAGGTGGTGGAGGTGGGGGTCCCCTCAGGGCCCATCCTGACCCGTTCTCAGTCAGTGAGTCAGTCAATCCTATTCATTCAGCACTTATTGTGTGCGGATGACTGTTCTGAGTGTTTGGGTGAGTATAATATAACAGAGCTGGTAGACTCATTCCCTGCCCACAATGAGTTTACAGCTTAGATGGAAGTCAGACATCAATATAAATAAATAAAGGCTACCTGCATAAGTGCTGTGGGGCTGAGGGAAGGATAAAAAAGGAAGGAAATCCAAGTGCAAGGGTGATGCAGAGGGAGAGGGAGAAGAGGAAATGAGGGCTTAGTCAGGGAAGGCTAAGTTCTCGAATCTCACCTCTAAAACAGACAGCACATCAAGCCAAGAACGCCTCACCATCGGCTTCCAAGATCTCCACCAACTCTCCCTACCTCTTTCTCAACCTATCAGTCAATCAGTGGTATTTACTGAGCACTTACTGTGTGCACAGCACTATACTAATCGCTTGGGAGAAGAGGTGGATGGGATGGACAACCACTGGAGGCTCTTGAGCAGTGGAGAGACAAGGACTGAATCCTTTTTTAGAAAAATTATTCAGTCAGCAGAGTGAAGTATGGAGTGGAGTGGGGAGAGACAGGAGGCAGGGAGGTCAGCGAGGAGGCAGATGCAGTAATCAAGGCCGGATAGAGTAAGTGCTTGGATACGCGTAATAATAGTTTGGATGGAGAGGTAAGGGACGATTTTAGGAATGTCGTAAAGGTAGAACTGACAGGATTTGGTAACAGATTGAATATGAGCCAGTGCCTTGTGATGCAGAGAAAAGATGCATGGCTAGTAGTGCCCTGCCAAAGCAAAGTCAGACTGCCCAAAATCCAATCCGGGACTTCTACGCCACCCTGAAGAACAGAATTCTGAAAGTTGTAGTAGTCTGTACCCAAGAACTGTTTCGCTCGGAGTGCTGAGGTGCCCAACTTCTGCTTTCACTTACCATATTTTAATGCTGATATTTTGGATGGTTCAATTTTAATGTGCTCTAATTTTAATTTCTAATAGATTCTTATTGTGCCATGAGTCTCCGCCACTTAGATTGCAAATCCCTAGTGGGACAGGGGCCGTGTATTAATTGCTTATCTTGTCTTTACCCCAGTGCTTCATACGTGTTTTACACATTAGTAATCATTTAATAAATGTTAGCAGCTAGTACTAAAATGTTAATGATACTATCTGGATTCACCCACGCCCTCCCCCCACCATGGTGTTTAGGAGTATAGATGATTTCACCCTCATTCTAGACAAAGAGCACATCTTAAAGAGATGCCAACAATTTATCAACAATCTCCTTTCTGCCCCTTGCATGGATGAGGCTCAAGGAAGAATAGGTTATCAGACAGCGGGTGAGATTGAAAATCACCACCACAGATGGGGAAAAGCGCTCTAATAGAGAAGCGGCATAGCCAAGTGGAAAGACCCCGGACCTGAGAGTCAGACAACCTGAGTTTTCATCCCGCCTCCGCCGCCTGACTCCTCTGTGACCTCGGACAAGTCACTTAGCTTTTCTGTGCCTCAGTTACCTCATCTGCAAAATGGGGATTTTTCAATTTAGACAGTGAGCTCCTTGCGGGAGGGGAACTGTGTCCAACCTGATAGACCTGGGAGTTCAATACAGTGTTTGACACATAGTAAGGGCTTAACAAATACCGTAAAATAAAAAAACTAATGGTACGTTCTCTGTAAAAGAGATGAAATACCTGTTCTCAGTTTCCGCATCTGTAAAATGGGCATTCAATATCTGGTCTCCCTCCCCTTCAAGTTTTTTCTTGTCTTTGTGTGGTTGTGAGTTTGTAAACTGAATCATGACCCCTTTCAGGCTTTGTATTTTGAAATTAGAGTCCTAACCTTTGCAGGCTGTCCTCTCCCTTCCCCGTTTCTGACCAGAACTAAAAACTCTGAATTCCCCACAATAAAACACTGTTCTCTTCATTCTCATTTTTTTTTAAGTTTATAAATCCACTGAGGCAGACCGCAGAGGTTTAGGTATTTCAAATAAGAATTCAGATCAAGCTTAGCAAACTCATGTGAACTAAGTTCCAAGCCTTCCGAGTTTGACCCACTGACATCTGATTAAGCATGTGAGCAATTGCCTTTAAAATATTAATAATGGGCCAAAGCATTCTAATTGTTTCCTCCGTCTCTTGTCTCCATCCCCCAGTGCCTTTACCCGCGTCAGCTCGGTGACATAGCTCTCAGCTAAGGAGCGGGAGAAGAGCTTCCTTATCCCCCTCTTCTTTTTACTTTAATGAGCGTGGCTTTTTCCTGAAGCCTGCCGTACTTGGCAGCTCCCTCAGAGTTCGACTCCGCGTATCCCATGGCAAATGATGTCCTCTGCAACCCTGTCAACTCAGGCAGAGAAACAGGGAGGGAGGATTCGCCCAACGCAAGATATGAAGGATAGAGTAAGTTAGAGGGATGGAGTGGGAAAGAAAGGTGAAGGGAGGGGATGGAAGGAGGGGAGGAGGGAAAGAGAGAAAATAGAAGAGGAGAGGAGAGGAGACGGGGGGAGGAGAAGAAGAGGGATAAGAAGAGGAGTGAGAGGCGAGGAGGGGGGAGGGAGACAAAGAGGAAGAAGAGAAGAAAGATAAGAAGAGGAAAAGAGAAAGAGAGAATGGGAGAGAAAAATAGAAGGAGAGAGAAAGAGAAAGGAACGGAGAGAGACATATGTCTTTCTACAAAGCAGTATTTCCATGACCCCCCTCTGGCCTCGTTGCCCTTCCTTAGATCCCTTTGAAAACCAGATAATAATAATAATTGAGGTAGTTGTTAAGCACTTATTAGGTGCCAAGCAAGTGTTAGGATAGATTCAAGTTAATCACGTTGCACACAGTCCCTGTCCCACATCGATCCACATTCTAAGTAAGAGGGAGACCAGGGATTCAATCCCCATTTTACAGATCAGGGAACAGAGGCACAGAAAAGCGTCTTGTCCTAGGTCAACAGCAGATAAGTGGCGGAGCTGGGATTAGAACCCAGGTCTCCTGACTCCCAGTCCCATCCTATTTCTTCTAGATCACACTGCCTCTATGAGGAATTTTGTTTTTCTCCCCCTACCCAGAATTCCCCAGATCTATTTTCAGCTGCTGAAAAGTTTCAAAAGACAGGAAGTAAAATTACGCTCTAAACCTCAGTCTTGAAAAGGTCCCACTCTTAACAATTCAGTCACATTGCAGAGCTTCAATTACCTAAATGAAGTGCCCTCAAAGAAATGCATGTTGGGGATTTTCCTTCACCATTCCACTCCAACTTGTAATTTTTTTCTCTTCTAATTGAAATTAATTTCCCTTGCTGTTTTATTTTACAAAACACCTGGATGGTAATTATAAAAGAGGTAATTTTAAAATTAGAAAGCTAACTACAGTGACGAATTACTTCCTTCCAGGTGGCAAAGGCTCCGACGGAACAGAAGATGGTGGCCAATGGGTCAGGTTGAGGTGGGGATGAAGCCGGGGCTCAGGATGAACTGGACCTTCCCAGCTCTCAATCCAGTCTCTGCAGGGGAAACAGCATGGCCTCTTGGATAAAGCTTGGCTCTGGGAATCAGAAGGACCTGGGTTCTACTCCTGGCTCCGCTACTTGTCTGTTGTGTGACCTGGGGCAAGTCACTTCACTTCTCTGGACCTCAGTTCCCTCATCCGTGAAATGGGGATGAAGACTGGGAGCCCCACGTGGGACAACCTGATTACCCTATATCTACCCCAGCACTTAGAACAATGGTTGACAAATAGTAAGTGCTTAACAAATACTATTATTATTATTACAATACAGCAAATAAGTTAGTTTTGTAGTGAATTGCCTGAAGGGCATGTGCTTCTCCCCTAGGCTTCTTTTCCTCTCCAACCTGCTCCGGCACTTCCTATTTCTCTCCTGAGGTTCCTCTTCCTTAACGGTATGTTACCCTAACACCTTTTTTTAATAAACATCAACATAGTTTTGTACTCTATCAGTGTATAACGATAAGGCATTGAGAATCGTTCATTTGTCTTTTGGGTTCTCTTCCTACTTTAAGCTGTCCTTAAATCACCTCATCTTTTCTGGTTGAAAGGCCGTGGTTTCACACGAATTCTATCATCGCAAAGGATTTTCTGTAACCCATTTTTGTTCCCCAAAGCCTTGTTGTCAATCCATCAATCAGTGGTAGTTTTTTGAGCACTTATTGTGTGCAGAGCACTGTACTAAGTACTTGGGAGAGTATAATACAACACTGTTGGCAGAGACGATCCCTGCCGCAACTTTTGTTTTGTCCCTCTCAGCCGCTAATAGTCGTAAAAATTCCTCCTGATCAGCCCTTTCCAGTCCAACATCATAAGATCTTGGCTTCGCCTCCATCTTAACAGAACTCTTTTCCATCCTTTATTTTCCATGGAATCATCTAACTTTAGCATCTTTTTTTAATTTATGAAAACTAGGAGAACTCCTGTCACCGCCAACGCTATACTTACACTTCTTTCTCATCCTGTTTCTTTGACTGTACTAGTTTCCGTTCCAAATCTATTGGAAGTCTACTTCTACCTTTCCTCCAAATGATAACGCCATCAGTGACCACCCAGACCAATATTTTAGTATCATTCATTGAACATCCATTTGGTGCATCGCACTGCACTAGATGCCTGGAAAGCACAGAATTACAAAGTGTCGTTCACTCTCCACAAGCTTATAATCTCGCCTGTCCTGATGTCGATCCCTGCCCCACATCCTACCTCTGACCTGGAATGTCCTCCCTCCTCACATCTGCCAAACTAGGTCACTTCCCCCCTTCCAAGCCTTACTGAGAGGTCACCTCCTCCAGGAGGCCTTCCCAGACTGAGCCCCCCTTTTCCTCTGCTCCTCCTCCCCTCCCCATCACCCCGACTCCTTCCCTCTGCTTTCCCTCTTCCCTGCCCCACAGTATTTGTACTTGCATGTATATATTTATTATTCTATTTGTTTTATTAATGATGTGCATATATCTATACTTCTAATCATTTATATTAATGCTATTGATGCCTGTTTACTTGTTTTGATGTCTGTCTCCGCGCTTCTAAACTGTGAGCCCATGGTGGGGCAAGAAATGTCTCTATCTGTTGTTGAATTATACTCGGTAAGGTTGTGAATTGTACTCACAGTAAGCGCTCAATAAATAAAATTGAATGAATGAATGAATCTAAAAGGGGAGACAAACAAAAATATTTCCAGTTAGAGATATAGAAAATAAAATCAGACATATATACCTGAGCGCTGAGGAGGACGTAAAAAAGTTCATAATTGCTAGAATCGGTTCAACATTGAATAATCTAAAATAGAGATCCTCTCATCAATCTTTTAAGGCTGCAAATGCATCTCAACTGTTTTGACTCATCCATATGACAGAGGGTGTCATAAGCTGGAAGCCTTAATTCAAAGATATTCAGACATATCGTTTACAGGTAGCTCACTGTGGGCAGGGAATGTGTCTGTCTATTGATGTGTTGTACTCTCCCAAGCGCTTAGTACAGTGCTTTGCACACAGTAAGTGCTGATTGAATGAATGAATGAATCATGTTGGACAAATAGATTTCATTACAACGAATGCTATTCAGCGCTGCAATTTGTAGAAGCCTCGAATAGTAATCAATAACCAAAATATAGGGTTTTTTCCAGTTTATACAACTGGCTAATTCCCACCTTGAACACATCACAATATTTTATTGTTTCCTCTATATCACAATACATAACACCTCTTCTTATATTTCTTCAAATCCAAGTGTTCCTACTTATATTCTTATTTATTCTTATAAAATTCTCATCTCTTGGGAGATTTCAATGTACAGAAGGCCAGATATGGAAAACCATCATCAGAAAAAGACATCCTACATAAATCCAAAGTCTAACCAATGAAATTTCATCCATTAATCCATGTATTTGCACTCTCCCAAGCTCTTAGGATGTGTTCTGAACACGATAAGTGCTCAATAAATACCACTGATTGATTAATCGAACAGTCAGTAGTCTTACTGAGCGCCTACTAGGAGTTGATCGTAATATTAAGTGGGTGGGAGAGTTCAATAGAGGGAAAAGATCACATTTCTGCCTTCAAGGAGTTTGTCACAGAAGGAGGAGACACGTTTCCTGCCCACAGGTAGCTTACACTCTAACAGGGGAGCCTGACCTAAAAATATTTAGAAATCAAGTGACCACCAGACAACTTTGTACCTGTGCTATAGGTCAATTTAAATATAAAAATGCAAGAGGGGACTTATGGAAAGTTTATGTTCTAATAACCGTGGTCACCTTGGACAACTGCAGATCCCAGCATGTTCCACGCTCACCAGGGCGGGGATGGAGGCTGTTCCCACACGCTTTGGACTCCTCCATTGTCACCTAGAAAACCACCGTGGTGGCCGCCACCTAAGGACCCTCTCTGAGGGTCCCCGTCTCCCACCACGCTTCAGGCACTTCAGGCCGAGGTTGGAGGCTGTTCCCAAGTGCTGCTGGACTCCCCCCTCGCCATCGAGAAAGGCCATCTTTCTTCCCACAGCAGAGGGTCCCGGACCCCGATTTCCAGGCCTTAGTTCTTTCCACTCAACGACACTTCTTCTCAACAGTCAATCTCACTTTATACGGCTCAGCTTCTCTCAAGGGGGAAGGAGTAAGGCAAGATCTCGGATCCAGTCCTGGACGGAGAGGAGCTTATACAGCACTTATGTACCTATCTATAATTTATTTATTTGTATTGATGTCAGTCTCCCTGCCCAATAGACTGTCAGCTCACTGTGGGCAGGGAATGTCACTGTTTAGCGTTTTATTGTACTTTCCTAAGCACTTAGCACACTGCTCTGCACATAGTAAGTGCTCAATAAATATAATTGAGTGAATAAATGAATGAATTAGTGCTTTTCAGGGAGAGGAGAGGGTACGTACCCAAGTGCTTAGACGGCTGAAGTAGCGGTAGGGAGGAAATAGAGTTGGAAGATTAGATTGATCAGGGAAGGCTTTTTGGAAATGTGATTTCAGAAGCACTTTGAGAAACACTGTGGTTGAATGGAAAGAGCAGGGAACTGGAAGTCAGAGGACCTCGGTTCTAGTTCCAACTCCGCCACTTGCCTGCTGGGTGACCTTGGGCAAGTCACTTCACTTCTCTGTGCCTCAGTTTCTTCATCTGAAAAATGGGGATCTTATACCTGTTCTCCTCCCGCCTTGCACTATGAGCCCCAAGGGGGAGAGGGACTGTGTCAGATTAGATGGCAGTGCAATTGACCCAGTGCTGGGCGCGTGATAAGTGTTTAACACATACAATTTAAGGGAAAAGGTGGGGAGAGTATAGGCCTGCTGGCTGTAAAAGGGGTGGGAATTCCAAGATTAGAGAGGGTGGGAGCAAGGGGTCATGGGGGAGGAATAACAAGAACGAGGCACGGGGAGTAGGTTGGCCAGGGTCAACGGGGGCCGGTGATCACGGTATCATGCTGACCCCGGGGCCGGGACTGTACACTGTTCTCCACAGCTTAAATCAAGGAAGAGCTGAGAAATCATTACTAATGAAAGGGCAAGGACCTGCGTTGGTGAAAAAAGATGTCATTAGGGAGGAGATACGGTTCCTGTAACCACAAAAATCTACATTCTGAATTGAGCCGACTCTCCTGGTGGAGTTTGAGGTGACACCCCTACCGGAAAAAGGAAAGGGGTTCAGAGGAAGGCAATAGAAATGATGACCAGAGTCCCGTATAGCTCATATTGGAATAGAATGGATTCAGTCTGGGAAGACATATTCTGAGAGAACATAATAATAATGATCACTGTTATTGTACTGGTTAAGCGCTTACTATGTACCAAACACTGTACTAAGCGCTGGGGTAGACACGAGATAATCAAATCAGACATATTTCCTGTCCCCCAGGGGGGTCCTGATCTAAGTAGTTAGGAGAACAGACATTGATTCCCCATTTACACATGAGGAAACAAGCCTGGAGAAGTTAAATGACTCGCCCAAGGTCACCCAGCAAACATCAGAAATGGAATTAGAATCCAAGCCCTTTGACTCCCAGGATCATGCTCATTCCACTAGACAACACTGCTTAGAACATTAGCCTGGGAGTCAGGAACCTGGGTACGAATCGTGGCTCGGCCACTTAATAGTAATAATAATGGTGGTATTTGTTAAGCACTTACTATGTGGAAAGCACTGTTCTAAGCGCTGGGGTAGATACAGGGTAATCGGGTTGTCCCACGTGAGGCTCACAGTTAATCCCCATTTTACAGATGAGGTCACTGAGGCCCAGAGAAGTTAAGTAACTTGCCCACAGTCACACAGCTGACAAGTGGCAGAGCCGGGATTCGAACCCATGACCTCTGACTCCCAAGCCCGGGCTCTTTCCGCTGAGCCACGGTGACTTGATTATCTGGTATCTAACCCAGTGCTTGGCACTCGGTAAGCACTTACCAAATGCCACAATTTTTATAAAAGGTACAGGTAAGATGGGCAAGGTTCTTCCTTCCTGCTATCCCACAGCACTACAGGAAGGAGTCATGAATCAATTGTAATTGTTGAGCACTTACAGTTTCCAGACCACCGTACTAAACGTTTGGGAGAATACATTATAACAGATTTCATTCATTCAATAGTATTTATTGAGCGCTTACTATGCGCAGAGCACTGTACTAAGCGCTTAGAATGTACAATTCGGCAACAGATTGAGACAATCCCTGCCCATTGACGGGCTCACAGTCTAATTGGATGGGCAGATTTGCTAGGCATGTTCCCTGCCCACAATGAGCTTACGGTCTAGAGGACATCCAGTGAAGCCGGAGAGTGGCTTCAAGTCAATCCAAAGGGAAAACCCCTTCGGTGAATTCATTCATTCATTCGACCGTATTCATAGAGTGCTTACCGTGTGCCGAGCACCGTACTAAGCGCTTGGGAGGGTACAATGTAACAATAAACAGACACATTCGCAATTAAGGAAGTAGAATTTCTTCCCACAAGAAGCTGCTCGTACCCAAAACATCAGTGGGTTCGAAAGGGGTTTGGATGCACGTGATACTGAAGACGTCTATAACCAGTTACCACCGGAGGGAAAATCAGAGAAATGGAGGGAGAAGGTAAGAATGGAAGCTGTTTCGTTTCCGTCCTGTAGGACGGACAACAAGGGCAAGAACCAGCCCATGCTATTTCCCAGCATCTTGCTACCAGTGGGAGAGACGGGATCCTGGACTGGAGGACCTGTTGGTCTGACCTAATTCAGCATTTCTTAAAGTCTCGTTCCTCTCGTCTGCCGTTCAAATCCTCAACCCCAAGAGTAGCTTTTCCCACCTCTGGCCCTTTTTCTCTCTTCTCTCTCGCTCTTCCCCACCTCCTCTGTCCCCTCTCCTCTTCCCCACGTTTTCTCCCCCATGGAAGGAGCTGGATCTGCTATAACAATTCATTCAATAGTATTTATTGAGCGCTTACTATGTGCAGAGCACTGTACTAAGCGCTTGAAATGTACAAATCGGTAACAGGTAGAGGCAGTCCCTGCCCTTTGACGGGCTTACGGTCTACCCTGGGAAGATTAGTTGGACAGTAGCAGGGCTGAGGCAGACAAGAGGGACATTTCAACTCTTACCCACCTGCCTTGAGCCCCACCTCAGCCTTGAGCATCCTCCTCTTTCCCCTGGGATATTATTCATTCATTCATTCGCTAGTATTTATTGAGCGCTAACTATGCGCAGAGCACTGTACTAAGCGCTTGGAATGTACAAATCGGAAACAGATAGAGACAGTCCCTGCTCACTGACGGGTTTGCAGTCTAATCGGGGGAGACGGACAGACAAAAACAATAGCAATAAATAGAATCGAGGGGATGGACGTCTCATTAACAAAATAAACAGGGTAATAAAAACACATACAAATGGGCGGACGAGCACAGTGCTGAGGGGAGGGGAAGGGAGAGGGGGAGGAGCAGAGGGAAAGGGGGGAAAAGGGGGCTGAGCTGAGGGGAGGTGAAGGGGGGGTAGAGAGGCAGCAGAGGGAGCAGAGGAAAAAGGGGAAGCTCAGTGTGGGAAGGCCTCTTGGAGGAGGTGAGCTCTCTGTGGGAAGGAAGGATACCGTGAAAGTAAAATAAAAAAGAAACTGAAAGTTTCAGAAGGAATCCAAAAATCAATCGATCAGTGATATTTACTGAACACTTTCTGTGTGCAGAGCACTGTACTGAGTGCTTGGGAGACTACGATACAAAACACACACCCACACAAACCCTGAGGGAAAATAAACCGGGAGTCCTCAGAAGAGACAACAGAAGCAAGAGACTTTGTGTAATTTCCCGTTCCTAGCAGCTACTCCAGGTTATTTTAACTAATTGTTGCCTTTTGCCAGAGACCGCTAATTAATCAGGCCCAGTGGGAACCGCCTGAGCTGTGGAGTCTGATGTTAGGGTCAGGGATTCCCGCCCGACTTTACCTCTCTGCCTCTGACCCTGTCACCAGCCCGAGCCGTGATGGATTTGTGCCTCTCCCAGGGCAGTGACTCAGGATGGCACAGATACACAAACACACACACGCACACCAGCCCACAAGCTTGTAGGTTTTAGCTGCATCGTCATGGCAATGCTCGACCGGCCGGGAGGGCCGTGGAAAGCCGGGAAGAGCATTCCCCTTCTCCCCGGTCGGAAATCCAACAGGGTCAAGGCCAGAGGGCCACTTATAAGCAGGCTTATACCGACCCCAGGGCCGGAATCGTAAATCACGCTCCACGGCTTGGAGCTGAAGAGTCAGAAGGGCAAGGGCCTGCGATGGTGAGAAGAGGCGCCATGAGACTGGAGATACAGCTCCCGTCACCCACGAAACTCAAGTTGAGCTCAACCTGAAGGATCAGGGTGGTCTGGTGGCTAGAACCTGGGTCTGGGAGTCAGAAGGACCTGGGTTCTAATCCCGGCTCTGCCACGTGTCTGCTGTATGATGTTGGCAAGTCGCTTCTCTTTGCCTCAGTTCCCTCATCTGTAAAATGGGGGTTAAGACCGAGAGCCCGTGTGGGACATGGACTATGTCCATCCTGATTATCCTGTACCTTAGTACAGTGCCTAGCACATAGTAAGCACTGAACAAATACCATTTTAGTTTAAAAAGGGATCAAATGTGTCGATGTGCCGTTCTATTAAACGTAATTCTTCAGTAATTATGTCTACGGCTCCCCTATTCCTAGTTTTCATGGGTTTTCTATCTGCTGCTGAGTTCCTGACATTTTTAAAAAGTTTTACATAAATAATGAAACAAGTTAAAGACGAAGCTTCAGGCCATATTGTGTCTGCACATAGTGGCGAAATCTCTTCTATTTCTCAGCCATTTCTCTCTGATGCTGTGGGGTAGGGAGCTGTGGAAGTTAGGAGACTTGCCCTGGCCACCCCACAAGATGACCTGAGAGCCAGGAACTGGCATCTGGTTTGGCCACTCAGCCGGACCTTTCTCTCTGGCCAACCCTAATCATAGACCCAATACCCAGTCCATATATATAAATTCCATAAATATATACATGGAATTTGTTAAACACTCACTATCTTCCAGGCACTATATTAAGTGCTAGGGTAGATTCAAAATAATCAGGGTGGACACAGTCCCTGTCCCACGTGGGGTTCACAGTCCTAATCCCCATTTTACAGATGAGGGAACTGAGGCACAGAGAAGCTAAGGGATTTGCCCAAGGTCACCCAACAGACAAGCGGCAGAGTCGGGAACTAGAACCCAGGTCCTTCTTACTCCCAGGCCCGTACTTTATCCAGTAGGTCACACTGCTTCTCTAAATATCCTTGATAGCATCTTTCACGTGATATGATCCCTGCTTCCAGAAATGGCTCCTCCACAGCCTGCCTAAAGCAAACCAAACTCCCATTTGAACCCCGCTGTTCAATTTCCCAGGGTAAGAACCACTTTCACAAGAGTAAATTCCAAAGCCTGAATGAGAAATCGTTGGGCATCAATTACGGAAGGAGTCGTGATTAGCGCGGGATCAAACGAGCCCCAACCTTTCTCGATTCTCTTTCTCCTCACCGTCCCCTCTGCGGGCTGCTCGGCTTGGGAGGCCTGTATGGGGTGAGTTCGGTTTGGTTCAAAACAAGCCCCAAACCCAGCACCGCACACCCGGCACGGCTTCTTCTAACCCCTGAATCCCCATCCGTCTCAGGGCCGTACCTGATCCCGGGGTCGAAGGCCGGAACCGCAGGAGGGGGTCCAAGGAGGAGCAGGGGTCGGAGGTCACGAGGGAGCTGAAGGGGCCTCCATTTCCTACAGTCGGGACCCAACCCTGACAGGGCATCCAGCAGAGGAAGACTGAGATGGGGCCCCCAGTGAACCGAAGTCCAGACCATCGGTATACGGGGGAGGAGCTTGGGCAGCGCTGCGCTTAAGTGCCGTGGGGCCGGGGGGTTGGGGACGGGTGAATAAGGAGAGCAAGTCAAGGTGACTCAGAAGCGGCCTGGCTTGATGGATAGAGCATGGCCTTGGTAGTGAGGAGGAACTGGGTTCTAATCCCGCCTCCGCCACTTGTCTGCTGTGTGATGTTGAGCAAGTAACTTCACTTCTCTGTGCCTCGGTTCCCTTATCTGCTGGTGGCTGCCTCCCTTTTAAGTTCACAGCGTATCCTCGCATACTGGGATCCTGCTGCCATCCGTTCTCCTCACATAGCCCTCCCAGCAGGGCCGCGTTGCCGTGAGAATTGTGTCCTTCCCTTCACCTCCTTCAGGGAGAAAGACTGATTCCTACACTCCCGACCCTTTAACCCTACCCTGTTGCTTTCCCTCCTTCCAGTCACCCTCCCCACGTTCTGCTAGTTTTCCGAATGTGGTTTTGCCGGAAGGTTAAAGAAGCCTGGATGATCTATCCCTGTACGGGAACAAAATACGCTGGAGCGAAACTAATGATTTCTTTGGAAGTCCCTCAGATATTTCAACTGAGGCTTGAATGCCCCACCGGGGACCATTTTTCAAGCCCGTATATTTTATTCATGCCTATTAAGTATATTTTATTCATGTATATGTATATAGGTGTCTCTATACAGTACATCAGGACGACCGCCCGGAGAACGGGAAAACGACAGGAACCGAATGAAGCATCAATCTGACAGGATGGCCCAGTTCTGTCATCGGAGCCCCCATCGACAAGTTGTTTGAATAAGGGAATATCCTTGGGCTCCGCAATTATCATTATGCTAAGAAGATTCCAGGCTGGAACATTTGTTTTTCCCAGAGAACGTTTTCCTGTCCGGGAATATTTTCGGGTCCGGGACAAAAATGGGGACAAAAAGTCATCCACTGTCCATCCGACCTCTAAGATTGTGAGCCCCACACGGATCAGAGATCGCTTGATCCGATGATCTTGCCTCCGCCAGATCGTTTGGTACAGGGTGAGCACTTCATAAATACGAAAACGACCCTAAACTGTACCGGCCGTGGTCTGAGTTTACAAATTCACATGACGCCCTCCCTATGTACTCTCCTATGGCGAGTCACTTCACTTCTCTGTGCCTCAGTTCCCTCATCTGTAAAGTGGGGATTAAGAATGTGAGCCTCACGTGGGACAACCTGATGACCCTGTACCCACACCAGCGGTTAGAACAGTGGAAGCAGTGGAACAGTAGAAGCAGCGTGACTCAGTGGAAAGAGGCTGGGCTTCGGAGTCAGAGGTCATGGGTTCGACTCCCGGCTCTGCCACGTGTCAGCTGTGTGATTGTGGGCAAGTCACTTCACTTCTCTGGGCCTCAGTTACCTCATCTGGAAAATGGGGATTAACTGTGAGCCTCACGTGGGACAACCTGATTACCCTGTATCTACCCCAATGCTTAGAACAGTGCTCTGCACATAGTAAGTGCTTAACAAATACCAACGTTATTATAATGAAGGGTGGGTCCCAACCTGAAATTCTCCCACTAGCCCCAGTGCACCTCACGTGACCTAACGTCTCCCTTCTTCCCCCGGGGCAGTTCCATTTCACACCCAAAACCCAAAACCCAATCTAAGGTTTGGGCAGCACCAGAAAACCAGGATCTTGAGGAGCAGGTTCCTTCATGATTTGACCAAGTGTCCTCATGGATGACTTTCTTTTTTAATGGTGTTTCTTAAGCGCTTACTATGTGCCAGACCCTGTGCATTTGAGTAAGATACTGGCTCATCAGGTTGGGCTCAGTCCACGTCCCATATGGACCTCCCAATCTTAATCCCCATTTTACAGCTGAGGTAATCGAGGCACAGAGAAGTGAAGGGACTTGCCCAAAGTCACATCGGAGCTGGGATTATTAGCCAGGTCCTGCTGACTCCCAGGCCTGTGCTCTATCCACCAGGCCACACTACTTAGAAAGGACTTGACCGACCTCCAATTTCCCTTTCCAGTCTTCCACCCCGAGTCCACTAATGCTCGTCTACTGGGAGTGGGCAGCCTGATGAACTACTGATCTGAGGGAGCAAAGGAGGGGCAACAGCTGGTGCTGAAATGGGAGGGAGCACAGAAAGACAGGATCCTCAGCCCCGGCCCCAGAGGGGGACAATCCAGAAATGGCCAGGCCAGCAGCTGACAGGAACTCAAGAATACAAACGGGCAGATGCCATCTATCCCTTTTCCCCATGAGGAAGAGGAGCCTGTTCCATATCAAACAGAAACTCCTCACCACTGGCTTTAAAGTGCTCCGTCACCTTGCCCGCTCTTACCTCACCTCGCTACTCTCCTACTACAACCCAATCCACACACTTGGCTCTTCGAATGCTAACCTTCTCACTGTACCTCGATCTCATCTATCTCACCACCAACCCCTCGCCCGTGTCCTCCCTCTGACCTGGAATGTCCTCCCGCCTCAAATCCAACCGACAGTTACTTACTGAAGGCACATCTCTTCCAAAAGGCCTTCCCTAAGCCCTCCCTTTCCTCTTCTGCCACTCCCTTCTTTGTCACCGTAACTTGCTCCCTTTATTCATCCATCGTCCCAGCCCCACAGCACTTATTGCTGAGCTTACAGATTCGCATGACACCCTCCCCATGTACTCTCCTTCGGTGTCATGCGAATTTACTATTTATGTGAACGCCTGTCTCCCCCTCTAGATTTTAAGCTCGTTGTGGACGGGGAATCTATTGTTATATTGTACTCTCCCAAGCTCTTACAGGGCTCCACACATGGTAAGCACTCAATAAGGATGATTGATTGATTGATTGATCGATTCTCTCCAATCAGCACTTGGGAGAGTACAATACAACAGAGCTCATGGTCTACAGGTGGATACAGACATGAAAATAAATGATGGCTTTGTACATAAGTGTTGTGGGGCTGAGGTGGGATGAAGATCAGGTGTTTAAAAGGGTACAAATCTAAGTGCAGCTATAAGCGTTCTCAGAACAACAATTCTGCCTCCTGCCCACACACCTCGCCCGGTGCCCTCCCGGCACCTCCACCCGACCACAAACAAACACAACAGTAATAACAGAGGGAGCAGTTGGTAATTACCAAGCGAAGCCCACCACCCAAGCCTGCGCTACACGAGACAGGAAATCTCCACCGGCCTGGAAGGAAGTACTCCGCATCAGGGTCCGTGACAGGACCCCGGCTTCCTCTGAGAGCATCCAGGTGATTAGCCCAGAGAAACCAACTTCACCCCCTTCCGATGCCCTCCGCACCCGGGCCTGTGACTGTGTCAGGAGACTCTGAACGAGTGGCAGATGGGAGCAAAATTGGGTCGAGGGGATGGAAGGGAAGCTATTCTTTGAACCCGGTGACTTGCCCCAGGTCTGCGGCACCCGACTTTGCCCACTTCCTCAGAGGGGTGGGATTCAAACCGCCCTTTCCCCTTTTCTCAACGAAGAGGATGACTAACCATTCTTCCCCCAGCATCAAGAGGAAAGTCGCACGCTAACCCCGAGTCGCTCATTTCGTTCGACTCCCGCCACCGCCTCCCCATCTACTTCTCAGCGGAGAGACCTGATCCCTTTCTACCGAGACAAGTAGCTGTGCCTGCTCCTTTGGGCTTCGAGTATTCTTCCAAATTATTCTGATTGATAGAGACCTCCATCCATGTTAATTACGCATGGCTTCGCGGAGCAAGTATGTCGCCATGGCAACTGCGGAGCGCGAACAGGTGTGTGGAAAGCTGTGATATATTAAATGACAGTTACCCTCTGCCTCTGGTATGGAGATTGCTTTTCTCTGAGTTTATTTATAGCAGGTAGTAATTAATCTGTGCGAATCTCATTCTATTTGGGGGGAGGGGGAAGGAAAAAGCAACACAGAATGATTAACAGGAGTCCTAATTATCCCCAATACCTTTGATTCTGAGAATTTTGTCACCATCGGGTCAGGCTAAAGTAGAATCGTTGAACCACTGCTTGTTCGGAGGTGTTACGACACGGAACTCTCGGTTAGAATCCGTAATAAATACCCTGTGTTCTTCTAGCTGCTGGGATGCTGAACCTTGGTAGCAGGAACACAGATATTTTAGGAGGCAAAGGATGGATCCCCTCTGACTCCTTCACACGACCCGTCAAAGCACAAAATTAACAGAGGGCAACCAGAACCCTGGTCCAACCTCGAACACACAACTCCAGTGCTCTCCCACCGAGCAGTTGGTCCGTGAGTCGGTCGATCATATTCATTGAGCGCTTGCTGTGTGCAGACCGCTGTACTAAGCACTGGGGAGAGTCCAGTATAACCCAGCCAGGCCCTAGGATAATAATGTCAGTAATGATGGTGGCGTTTGTTCACCTAAGTGCCAGATGCTGTGCTAAGTGTTGGGGTAGATACAGCCCAATCGGAGAGAAGCAGCGTGGCTCAGTGGAAAGAGCCCGGGCTTGGGAGTCAGAGGTCAAGGGTTCGAATCCCAGCTCTGCCACTTGTCAGCTGTGTGACTGTGAGCGAGTCACTTAACTTCTCTGGGCCTCAGTGACCTCATCTGTCAAATGGGGATGAAGACTGTGAGCCTCACGTGGGACCCCTGATGACCCTGTATTCATTCATTCAGTAGTATTTATTGAGCGCTTACTATGTGCAGAGCACTGTACTAAGCGCTTGGAATGGACAAATCGGTAACAGATAGAGACAGTCCCTGCCCTTTGACGGGCTTACGGTCTAATCGGGGGAGACGGACGGACAAGAACAATAGCGATAAATAGGATCGAGGGGAAGGACATCTCATTAAAACAAAAGCAAATAAATAGAATCAAGGTGATGTACATCGCATTAACAAAATCTACCCCAGCGCTTAAAACAGCGTTCTGCACATAGTAAGCGCTTAACAAATACCAGCATTATTATTGTTATTATGAGACACAGCCTCTGCCCAGCGTGGGACTGGGTAGCAAGAACTCAGCTCCAAGTAGCGAGGTTCGATAGACTTGGCAGACACGTGACACACACTTCTCTCCTCCAAAGCTAACTTTCTAACTTTACCTCAGTCTTGCTTACCTCACTTCCAACGCCTCTCCCACCTCCTGATTCTGGCCCGGAACGTCCTCCCTCCTCAAATCCCGCAGACAATCGCTCTATCCGACTCCAAAGCCTTAGTGAAAACACATCTCCTCCAAGAAGCCCTCCCTGACTAAGCCCCCGATGTCTTCTTCACCCACTCCCTTCTGCGTCACCCTGATTTGCTCCCTTTGTTCTCTCCAACTCCCAGCCAGAGCACTTACGTTCGTGTCTGTATTATATTAACGTCTGTCACTTGATTAACGTCACTTATATTAATGTCTGTCTCCCCCATTCCAAACTGGAAGCTCATTATGGGCAGGGAGTGTGTGTTTTATTGTTGTACTGTACTAAGTGCTAAGTACAGTGTTCTGCACACAGTAAGTGCTAAATAAACGCAACTGAATGAACATGATTGATTAAACCACAATGAGCTTTCACCCTAATGGTCACCATCATCGTCTGCCTTTTCTCCCTGTGCTGGTGCAGAGCTCTGTAGTCGCTGGAAGCTGCATGGAGTAGTGGAGGGAGTCAGGAGGTCATGGGTTCTAATCCTGGCTCTGCCGCTCGTCTATGTGACTTTGGGCAAGTCATATGACTTCTCTGGCCCTCAGCGACCTCATCTATAAAATGGGGATTAAGACTGTGAGCCCCACGTGGGACAGGGACTGCGTCCGCCCTGATTATCTTGAATCTACCCTAGCGCTTAATACAGTGCCTGGAAGATAGTAAGTGTTTGGAAAATACTTGAGCCTGGAAGTATTTTGTTCACTTTCCCTGGTTGGTGTGAAACTTTGTTTTCCGGCCATAAGAAGCATGTGTAGCATTTGAGGTAATTGGAAATTTAATAATTTGTGATGTTTCATGTCGTGCCTAGACAATCCACAGAGGGTATATATCTATTTATGCTTATAGAGAGAGAGAGAATGTACACCGTGTGGTATATACATGTCCTTGGGTTTTAACACAGAAGGAGAAAAAGCTAATAAAAGTTAAATATAGATATATAGCATCATGGCTTCGTGGAAAGAGCACAGTCTTGGGAATCAGAGGTCATGGGTTCTAATCCCGGCTTCGCCACTTGTCAGCTGTGTGATCTTGCGCAAGTCACTTCACTTCTTTGTGCCTCAGTGACCTCATCTGTAAAATGGGGGTGAAGACTGTGAGCCCTACATGGGACAACCTGATTACCTTGTATCTATCCCAGCGTTTAGAACAGTGCTTGGCACATAGTAAGTGCTTAACAAATACCAACATTATTATTATTATTATTATTATTGAGTGGGGTGAATGTCATGTGCTTAAAGGGCACAAATCCAAGTTTGAGGGTAATGCAGAAGGGAGAGAGGGAGCAGCAAAAAAGAGGAGTTTTACTGGGGAAGGCCTTTTGGAGGACTTTTTATATTATCATTATTAAAATGGGGATTAAGACCGTGAGCCTCACGTGGGACATTCTGATTACCCTGTATCTCCCCCAGCGCTTAGAACAGTGCTCTGCACAAAGTAAGCGTTTAACAAATGCCAACATCATCATCATTACTGCTCATCATCATCATCATCATATTAAGTGCTTACTATGTGCCAGGCATTGTACTGACCACTGGTGTAGATACAAGATAATCAGAATGGGCAGGGTCCCTATCCCAAACGGGGCTCATAATCTGAGTAGGTGGGAAAACAGGTATTCAATCCCCATTTTACAGATGAGGAAACTGAGGCCCAGAGATGTGAAGTGACTTGCTCAAGGTCATCCAGCAGGTAAGTGATAGAGCTGGGATTTGAACCTCCGTCTGAGATTTGAAGCTAAGTCTTATGCCTCCTGGGTCTGTGCTTCTAGGCCTCCTGCTTCCCAAATACATCAGCTGGGACAAAGGAAGGATGGTCCAGACATCCGTTGCCCTCCTCAAAAGATCAGAATTCCTGAACTTAGAAAGACCCCAGGCCGTGGGGATCTCCGTTTCTGTCCTCCTCCATCCCTGCCCGAGTTGGAACTTCCATCTCAGGTGGGTCGGGTGGATGCAGGACATCAAGAATCCCCCAAGTTTGCACTAAAGGTGATCCCCGTCCTGGGTGTCCGATGCCAGGGGGTGGCGAGGGGTGAGAGGCCGTCCCCCCCCGGCCCCGCATCAGAGAAGCGCACCCTCGGTGTTCAGGTCGGCGTGGTTCAGTGGAAAGAGCCCGGGCTTGGGAGTCAGAGGTCACGGGTTTGAATCCTAGCTCTGCCACTTGTCAGCTGTGTGACTGTGGGCAAGTCACTTTACTTCTCTGTGCCTCCGTTACCTCATCTGTAAAATGGGGATGAAGACTGTGAGCCCCACGTGGGACATCCTGATTCCCCTGTGTCTACCCCAGCGCTCAGAACAGTGCTCGGCACTTAGTAAGCGCTTAACAAATACCAACATTATTATTCTCTGTGCCTCCGTTACCTCATCTGTAAAATGGGGATGAAGACTGTGAGCCTCACATGGGACAACCTGATTACCCTGTATCTACCCCAGCGCTTAGAACAGTGCTCTGCACATAGTAGGCGCTTAACAAATACTGACATTATTATTATTCTGACACCCTGTATGAGGTTTACCCCAGGAAGAGGAAAAACCAGGGTTCTGGGGCCATACGATGAGAAGCAGCTTGGCCTAGTGGTTAGAGCACGGGCCTGGGAGTCAGAAGGACCTGGGTTCTTATCCTGGCTCCAGCACTGGTCTGCTGGGTGACCCTGGGCAAAACATTTCACTTCTCTTGACCTCAGTTTCCTCATCTTTAAAATGGGGATTAAGACCGTGAGCCCCACGTGGGATGGGGACTGTGTCCAACCTGATTAGCTTGTATCTGTGCCAGCTCTTAGAACAGTGCCTGGTGCATAGTAAGCACTTAAAAAATGCCACAGTTATTATTATTATTAGTGCTCCAGCTCTGACCCCAAGCCTATCTAAACTAAAAAGAGGGAGAAGCGAAGCTGAAGGGAGGGGGAGCCTACTGGAGCCGGTTGGTTTTTATCGCGTTGGCTTTGTTTCGTTCTATGGTATTTGCTAAGAACTCAATCACCTTCCCCTCTCCTACCTTACCTCCCTTTCATTCATTCAATCGTATTTATTGAGCACTTACTGTGTGCAAAGCACCGCAGTACACGCTTGGGAAGGACAGACACATTCCCTGCTCACAGTAAGCTGTCAGACTGGAGGGGAAGACGGACATTCACACAAATAAATAAATGACGGATAAGTATCTAAGTACTGTGGGGCTGGAAGGGGGTGATGAATAAAGGGAGCAAGTCGGGCGATGCAGAAGGGAGTGGGAGAAGAGGAGAGGAGGGTTGAATCGAGGAAGGTCTCTTGGAGGAGATGTGCTTTCAGTAAGGCTTTGAATGGGGGAAAATGATGTTCTGTTGCATATGAAGAGGGAGGGCATCCCAGGCCAGAAGCAGGAGGTAGGCGAGAGGTCGGCGGTGAGATAAATGAGATGGAGGTACAGTGAGAAGGATAGCGTTAGAGGAACGAAGTGTGTGGCCTGGGTTCTAGTAGGAGAGTAGCAAGGTGAAGTAGGTGGGGGCAAGGTGATTGAGTGCTTTAAAGCCGACGGTGAGGAGTTTCCACTGGATGAGGAGGTGGATGGGCAACCGGTGGAGGGGCAGTACCATAATCCAGGCAGGATAGGATAAATGTTTGGATTAACATGGTGGCAATTTGGATGGAGAGGAGACGGCCATGACCCTCTAACCTAAAAAGCTAACCGTCATTAGAACACCCGGGTGACTTCCAGTCTCCTGGTCTCCATACTTTCTCCCCGCCGGCCCCCTCAGGGAACCGGGGACAAACGGAGAAGAGTGCGTCCAGGAAGTCTCTATCCTGACCTTCCCCACAACGGGACCCCCAGGCTTAAATGTCCCCGAGCCTCTTCTGCGTCCACGAGAAACAGCCACTCGTACGTGGTGGAGACTGGGCCTAGCCCCGCCCAGTTTTTACAGTTTTTACCAGCTGTGGGTTTTTACAAACGTGCTACGCTGCAGGGGGAGAGCTGAAAGGGATTTTGTATGTGCTCGGCTCGTTAGACTGTTAATTAGAATTTGTCCGTCAGAGCTGCGGCTTAAACAGCGGTTATCGGAAGGGCGTAAATATCACCACGCTAGTCTTCTGCCACTAAACTCCCAGGAAGGCAACTTTAAATAGAACAAAGAAAGCCATTGGAATGATTCCAGAATCGGCGATGGCCTCCCCACTCGACTCACTGAGATAGCGGTTACGTGCCCGGCTGAGGGAGGACGGGAGAGAGGATCTGCAGGCTCTATGCTTGTCCCTTTTGCGATCTTTTGTGACTCCGGCAGCTCAGATCAACCCACTGACTGAACACCTATTGTGCGCAGAACACGGTGCTCGGAAGAGTACAATATGATCATCATTTTCAGTGCTATTCTTTGAGCGCTTACTAAGTGCAGAGCACTGTACTAACTGCTTGGGGGAGTAATAATAATGCTGGCATTTGTTAAGCGCTTACTATGTGCAGAGCACTGTTCTAAGCGTTGAGGTAGATACAGGGTAATCAAGTTGTCCCACGTGAAGCTCACAGTTAATCCCCATTTGACAGATGAGGGAACTTAGGCCCAGAGAAGTTAAGCGACTTGCCCACAGTCACACAGCTGACAAGTGGCGGAGCCGAGATTCGAACCCATGACCTCGGACTCCCAAGCTCGGGCTCTTTCCACTGAGCCACGGAGAGTACTGTACGGGAGTTGACAGGCACATTCCCTACCCACAGTGAGTCTTAGAGTTGCCTTCAAGGAGCTTACGATCTAGCGAACTGCTTCTCTGACCATCTTGGTCGCTCTTTTGAACAGAGGCTTCGGGAAGATTGAGGTAGCAAAAGGCAGATTTAAAAAATTCCCAAGGGCTGCAAGAGGCAAACACACGCAAGCCACAAGGGACTACCTGCTTTTTTAAAGTATTTGTAAAGCGCTTAGCATGTGCCAGGCACATGCCTAGTTAGGTTGAACGCAGTTCACGTCCCACATGGGGCTCACAGTCTTAATCCCCATTCCACAGATGAGGTAACAGAGGCACAGTGAAGTTAAGTGACTTGTCCAGTCACACAGCTCACAAGTGCTGGAGCCAGGATTAGAACCTAAGTCCTCTGACTCCCAAGCCCACGCTCTAGCTGCTAGGCCGTGCTGCTGTGAACACAGTGTAGAGTGGGGTCTCCTTCGTACGTCAGCCACAGCTGCTTACGGAGTGAAAATCTCACTGCTCCCGGTGCCGTCTTCTAACACGGATAACTATATCCGGTTATTTAGGTTCGGTGGAGAATAACACAACTGGATGAAAAATGTGCATGCCCTGAATATTCTGTAACCAAATAGCAGAGGTCGAATCAGTCGATCCACGGTTTATGTTGAGCGCTTATTATGGGCAGAGCACTGTACTAAGTGCTTGGAAAAGTACAGCAGAAACATTCCCTGGCCACGACGAGCTTACGGTCTAGAGGAACTGTCTAGTCTACAGCCTACACTTCCGCTGCTATTAGTAGAGTAACATGCTCAACTCAACTTTTTCAACACCGCTAAAGTAATAAAAATGGGCTGCAGTTAATATCTTGTTAGCACTACCAATGACCAGCTTATAAATCCCCACTCTTAACTCTTGAACGAAATAGCTGAGTACCTTCCGGCTCCTGACAGGTTTCCTGCTTGCCAGTTGCTGCCTTTCCATTACACGTCACCTGAAGGTGTCTACCATACTCTCGGTACAGTGCTCTGCCCACGGTAAGCACTCAATAAATACCACTTATACCTCTAGGCATCTAGACAAGTCACCCGGAAAACCACATGCCCGGGCTGTTCTTTTTTTTTTAATAGTATTTATTAAACACTTACTCTGTGCCAGGCACCGTACTAAGGGCTGAGGTAGATACAAGCTAATCAGGTTGGGCACAGTCTCTGTCCCCCATGGAGCTTACCGTCTTAATCCCCATTTTACAGTTGAGGTAACTGAGGCACAGACTTGACCGAGATCACACCGTAGGCAAGTGACAGAGCGGAGGCGAGAACCCAGGTCCTCCTGACTCCCAGGCCCGTGTTCTAGCCACTACGCCACACTGCTTCTCGATTATTTATGATCCTAAGAGGGATTGAAAGGCTGATGAGAGGGCGGGGAGCTGGTCACCTTTTGGGATTTATCAAACAGAGCGTGTCAGTCTCAGCACATGGAAGGGCTCTGTGAAGGAGCTGGTGGGCCGGCCTATTTATTTCGCTCCATCATGATGAAACAGCTTAGTGATGAAGCATAATAAATAGGAGCCGCAAGCAACCATTCCATCTCCCACAGTTCCTCCCTCAGCCAATCAATTATTTACTGAGGGGATTTGCCAGAGACACAGTCTTTGCCTCTAAGAATCTTACTGCCCTCCATTTGGCCAAGGCAGCTTTAAACAACAAACAGAAATGCTCTCAATAGTCCCTTTCTCCCCGAGTTTCTGTCCAGCCCACGGTGACGTATCCTCCACTTCAGCCCATCAGAGTTTTCCAAAGGCAAACCCAGGGGTCAAATGGTGGGGATGGGGTGACTGTTCCATCGTGGGAAGAGGAAGGAGACCCCGCCATGGGATCACCTTCGATAAGTCTCGGCTGATTGGGTAATAATTAATAATAATTACGGTATTTATTAAGCGCTTACGACGTGCCAGGGACTGTACTAAGTTCCGGGGTGGATACAAGCAAATCGGCTTGGATACGGCCCTCGTCCCACATGGGGCTCGCAGTCTCAATCCCCATTTTATAGATGAGGGAACTGAGGCACAGAGAAGTGAAGCGATTTGCCCAAGGTCACCCAGCAGACAAGTGGCAAAGCCGGGGTCAGAACCCATGACCTCATGACTCCCAGGCCCATGCTCTAGCCACTGCTCCATGCTGCTTCTCTCAGCTCGGCCTATTAAATTCCTCCCGGCCAGCGACAAGCTCTCCGCGGAAGGGGAAAAGGATAAAAACTAGACCGGTTATTATTGCCGCCGCTCTTGCTGACTTTCTAACCCAGCTCTTTGTCTTCCCAAAGAACCCCATCCCTAATAACTGAGGAGAAACAGCCAGGACTTTTTCTGTGGAGAAATACTCCAAAACAGAGTTTTGGAGCTTCGTAGGAGAGAGGAAACGGAACACCCCACAATCGGTGCTCAGTAAATGTCGATAATCAACAGGCTAGTGAATGGAGGTGCGTTTTGTTTGCCGTTTTGTTTTATAGTATTTGTTAAGTGCTTACTATGTACCAAGCGCTGTTCTGTGCAGTGGGGTAGACACGAGATTATCAGGTAGGACACAATCCCTGAACTGTATGGGGCTCACAGTTTGGGTAGGAGGGAGTAGATTTCAATCCCTATTTTACAGGTGAGGAGTAAGTGACTGGTGTTTAATCAGAGAAGTTAAGTGACTTGCTCAATGTCACACTGCAGACAAGTGGCAGAGCTGAAATTAGAACCCAGGTCCTCTGACCCTCAGGCCCGTGCTCTTTCCACTAGGCAACACCACCCTTGGAGGAAGGCGGCGTATTTAAAGAGTTTTCTTGCCTGCCACTATAAAACCCTGTCCGTGACTCTATAGCTTTGGCTGGGGAGCTAACGTTACTGGTCAATCTCCCCCTCTTCCCTTCCCACCTCCATCCTGATCACCTCACGGCAGGATCAGACTGGGCAGTGGACAGTTTAGGACCTTTTTCGGAAGGAAGATCACGCGATGCCCCGTCATCATCGGTAAGCTCACCTCCTGGCCCAAAGCTGACCCAGAGATAAAGCAGCTCTTGGTCTTCAAAGGTTTTTGCGTGAGAAGCAGCGTGGCCTTGTGGAAAAAGTTACCTCACCTCTCTGGGCCTCAGAGAAAATGAGGATCGCCTGCAAAACGAGGATTCAATACCTGGTCTCTTTCCTACTGAGACTGTGAGCCCCATGTCGGTGCTGATTATCTTCTAACTACCCCAGTTACAAGATACCCCAGTGTTTGCACTTAACAAACACTACTATATTATATTTCCTTGACTTTGGGGCTAAGGAAATTCAGCCACCCCATTCCGTGCCGCCAGCAAAGGAGATTGTGGTGTGAGTTGTCCGTCCATCTCCCCATCAAGCAGAAACTCCTCCCCATCAGATTCTAGGCACTCAATCAGTTCTCTCCAGCTCTGCCTAATAATAATAATAATGTTGGTATTTGTTAAATGCTTACTATGTGCAGAGCACTCTTCTAAGAGCTGGGGGAGATACAGGGCAATCAGGTCGTCCCACATGAGGTTCACAGTCTTAATCCCCATTTTACAGATGAGGGACTGAGGCACCGAGAAGTGAAGTGACTTGCCCACAGTCACCCAGCTGACAAGTGGCAGAGTCGGGATTCGAACCCATGACATCTGACTCCCAAGCCCGGGCTCTTTCCACTGAGCCACGCTGCTTCTCAAGATAGAGCATCGGCCTGGGAGTCCGAAGGATCTGGGTTCTAATTCCCACCCCTCCCCTTGTCTGCTGTGTGATCTTGGAGAACTCACTTAATTTCTCTGTGACTCAGTTACCTCATCTGTAAAATGGGGATTAAGACTGTGAACCCACTATGGGACTGGGCTTGAGTTCAACCCGATTATCCTGTCTCTACCCTAGGGCTTAGAACGGGGCCTGACACAGTAAGAGCTAAACAAATACCATCATTGCTATTATCCTTGCTTCTCTCCCACCAACCCAGCCTGCACACTTCACTCCTTTAACACCAACCTACTCACAGGCTCTGGCTCTCATTTTGCCTGCAACTGACCCCTTGCTCACATCCTTCCTCTTGCCTGGAACTCCCTCCCCCTACACATCTGACCGAACAGCACTCTCCCCATCTTCAAAGCCCTCCTAAAATCATATCTCCTCCAGGAAATCATCCCAAACTCTCATCCCCACCACCGTCACCACCTTATTTCCTCTCCTACGGCCTCCTCTATTCATTTGGTGCCAGCACTGACGTACACAACCTTATATTCAGAGAAGCAGAGTGGCCTAGCAGATACAGCAAAGGTCTGGGAATCGGAAAGACGTGGGTTCTAAACCCGGTTCTGTCACTAGGCCACTGTGTGACCATGGGCAAGTCACGTCCTTTCTCTAGGCCTCAGTGAACTCATCTGGAAAATGGGGATGAAGACCGTGAGCCTCGTGCGGGGCAGTAACCCTGTCTAACCTGATCGGCTTTTCTCTACCCCGGTATTTAGTACAGTGCTTGGCACAGAGTGAGTGTTGGATAAACGTCAATGCGAAGAAAAATCAGTTGCTTCTCTTACCTGTTATTTATTTTAATATCTGTCTCCTCTCTATCGAGAGCAGGAACTGCTCCTACTTACCCTATTGTACTTTCTCTGGTGCACAGTACAGTTCTCTGCTCAGAATAAACCCTCACTAGATACCACCGATTGATTGAGTGATTGGTCCGAGGTAAGAGACGCGAACTTTCTCGGCTCAGAGATGGCATTCCATTTTCTCAACTGACGGGAAGTCGCCCTGTCTCAGGGTCCCTTGTCTGTATCAGACTAAACGGCAAACAAGCGTCAAGTGTCTTCCCCTGACCTTCCCTGCCGTCGGAAAGCCCGGCGGGGACCTTAGGTCACTGGGTAGATTAGAGGTTAGGATGTCCAAGAAGGCAGAGTGAATCACAACTCTGAGCACTGAAAGCACTTCAGTGGAGAGCCGGATTTAAATAAACGACGCGTCAACGTCTGCCTTCATAGACTCCGATTTGCACTCAATGGTGACCTTCCGTTTATTGGTAAATGTACAGGTTTATTAGAGCCTACAACTTGGGGATGAGGGATATTGAAGTTGTTTCTCAAAAACTTTTCTTTGGTCGATAAAAACTTCCAGAATGAAGGGCAGAAGAAGCTCGTAACAGGCAACTGAAGAGGAAACTGAGGGGAAGAAGTTTAACTCCATTTTGCCTAGGAACCTGGAGCCATTTAACATTCTTCATGATTTGCAGGCAGTCACGCTAGTGTGATACTGAAATGATATGCCTTCTGGCCAACACCTTCTGCTTTCCCCTGCCATATGAACTCAGAATTCCTGAATAGTTGCATCAGATCTCCTTCAAAGAACCAGTCTCGTGATTTACGACGTTGTGTTACTGCAGCTTGGGGGAAGAGATGCCTGTCACAATAATCTGGTGTGTTCTCCCCCTCTGGACTGTAAATTCATTGTGGGCAGGGAACGTGTCTACCGACTGTTATATTGTACTCTCCCAAGCGCTTAGTACAGTACCCTGCAAGAGTAAGCACTCGGTAAGTATGATTGATTGATTGTTCACACACAATAGCACATCCCTCAATCAAGCAATCGTATTTATTGAGCGCTTACTACGTGCGCTTGGGAATGTACAATCTAAAAGACTTTATAGACGTGATCCCTGACCACAAGGAATTTTCAGTCTAGAGGGGGATAGAGACAATAAAATAGATTCCAGATAGGGGAAAGAGTAAATTATTTATTTATGGTAATATCTGGCTCCCCCTTTCGACTGTAAGCTTGTTGTGGGCAGGGAGCCTGTCGACCAACTCTGTTGTATTGTACTCCCCAAGGTCTTAGTTTAGTGCTCAGAACACAGTAAGCACTCAATAAATACCACCGATTGACTGATTGATATAAGGAGAGAGGAGCCATATGGCCTAGTGGAAAGACCAAGGGGCTGGGAGACAGAGGACCTGGGTTCTAATCCTGGCTCTGCTATTCGTTCATTCATTCAATAGTATTTGTCTGCTTCGTGACCTGGGACAAGTCACTTAACTTCTCTGGGCCTCAGTTCCCTCATCTTCAAAGTGGAGATTCCGTATCTGTTCTCCCTCTTACTTGGACTCTGAGCCCCACGTGGGACCTGATTATATTCTATCTACCCCAGCATTTAGTACAGAGCTCGGCACTTAGTAAGCGGTTAACAAATAAACACAATTATTATTATTCAGAAGTGGGACTGGAGTGCTTAACTGTTTAAAGTGATCAAAGTGCTTAAGGGGTCCCCAGCCAAGTGCATAGTTAATGCAGAGGGGAGGGCAGAAATGAGGTCTTCAGGAAAAGCCTCTAAAGCCCGAGCTCTCAGAACAGCGCCTGGAACATAGTAAGCACTCAACAAATACTGTCAAAAAACATATAAAAATCAAAAGCCGTCTTGAAGAGCAGTCTCCCCTTTGCCTTAGCAATGTGGGCCACTCCTGAGAAAATGCCTATCCCACCTAGGAGCAGGGCAGGTGGGGAATGAGCCCCTGGGTTGGGAACAGGGGGGTCCAGACAGGTGGAGAGGGAGACTGAGGCCACGCGGGCTAAGGCTGCCCCAGTCCTCCCGGCTAGGGTAGAGACGGACAGATGCACTCAGTACCTCAAACGGTGAGCCGACCTGAGCCGTTCAGTCAAACTGCCTCCCACACACGGCCCAGAATTAAGGTTAAAGTCGGGTTTACTACGTGGGAGGGTTTCTATTAGCTGAGAATCGACAGGGCTCTGATGCCCCTGGCCCCTGGGCTTACAGAACACTAATGAAATTGCTCAACTTCATGAAAATGCAAACTTTGGGGCTCCTTCCCTTCCCGCTGATCCTTGGCAAAGGATGTCGGCATTTTTACCCAGGAAATTTGTCGGACCTACTTTGCCGCCCAGACATTGGAGATCGCGAAACCTAGATTCCGATCTCTGTTCTGCCTGCCGGAGAGACCCAGGTGAGTCTCTGGGCTTCGGTCTCCTCATTTCCCGGGGTAGCCTAATGGATGGAGCATGGGCCCGGGAGTCAGAAGGACCTGGTTTCTAATGTGAGCTCTGTCCCTCATCTTCTGTGTGACCTTGGACAAGTTGCTTAACTTCTCTGTGCCTCAGTTACCTTATGTAGAAAATGGAGATTAAGACTGTGAGCCCGATGTGGGACAGGGATCTCCACTCCGATTCGCTTGTTTCCACTCCAGCGCTTAGAACAGTGCCTGGTGCATGGTAAAAGCACTTAACAAATACCACAGTTATTATTAAAATGAAAAGCAGGGTGGACCTGGGAGTCAGAAGGACCTGGGCTCTAATCTCGGCTCCACCGTTTGTCTTCCGTGTGACTTTGGGCATGTCGCTGAACTTCTCTGTGCCTCAGTTCCCTCACCTGTAAAATGGGGATTACGACTGCAAGGCCTAGGTGAAACAGGGACTGTGCCCAATCTGTTAAACTTGTATCTACCCCAGTGCTTAGTAGAGCTCCTGGCAATGCTTTGTTAAGCATTTAACAAATACGGTTAAAAAGCCTTCTTGAAGAATACAAGCTACATCCCTAAAAGCACACCCAGAGCTACCCCTGGTGGGATCCTGACTGGGAAGTCTCAGGTGACGAGAGGAGGAGAAATCGTTCGGGCGATGAGAAGCAAAGCGACAGTCAGGGCTTGGAAATCCTTTTCAAGCAGGGCTGGCAGGAGGATTGTAGGGAAAGGTGTGGACTACAAACCCCATGTCGCAACGGGATTGGTTCTACCTCCATTTCCCCAAAGCTACTGGGACATTCCGCGAGGAGATTGGCTTTTGCATCGATAGTGGATCAGCCCACCCCTGTGAGGGCAAATTCTGAATTCTCCAGAGGAGGTAGTGGTGAGGAAATAAGGCATATGGAACTTCCTATGCTGTTGCGCTGTGTGCTTGGAGATCAACTCCTGGTGGAGACCTTGCCAGGAGAAGATTTTTGCGTGGTAAAATCTTCTCTCTAAGAACATCCTGCGTAAAAGGAAAGTAGGACAAGCTAATTTTAGTGTTATCTTCGACTTTTTCCCATCAATTTCTCAAACGGAGACTTCTCGTCGCAATATGCCAACCACTGAACTAAGTGCTGGGGTAGATACAAGATAATCAGGTCGCGTGTGAGGCTCACAGTCTAAGTAGGAAGGACAACAGGTATCGGGTCCCCATTTTACAGTTGAGGAAACTGAGGTTCAGAGAAGTGACTTGCTCAAGGTCACACAGCAAACCCAGCTGGGATTAGAACTCAGGTCCTCTGACTTCCAGGGATGTCCTTTTTCCACCAAGCCAAGCTGCTTAATTGCTCTTAACACAAGCTGGCTAATTTGGATCCGAGTTTGGGTTTAAGTGGCTCCTAATCTCAATCCCATAAAGCAAACCTTCTGAATCTAACACCAACCGACTAGAGCCAATTCAGCTGGTCCCTCAAGTTTACTTGCTACCACGGCTATTATTAGAAAAACCCAATAAAGTCCACCAAGGCATGCAGAGAACCAGAGGCCCGAGGGTTACCATGATTCATTTTTCTTCCCTGTGTTTTGATATCAGTGCATCTAATAACAACAAAAATCTTTGAAGCTCTCCCGTTTGAAATGGCACATTACTCATTTGTCCTTCCCTGTGAAACCTGATATTCGCCTGAGGCCCACTCCTATCCCAAAGCAGGACGCATAGCTTACACCAACTTTTATTCCCCCCAAATGTTTGTTTTTTATTATTTTAAACCCCGCTCATCCCACTGAGATGAGCGATAATAATGACGATGATATTTCGGAAGCAGTTAACTGGGCACCAAGAACCATACTAAGTGCTGGGGTAGATATAAGATAATTACGTCCAACTCCTCCTTGTCCCATATGGGGCTCACAGTATCGGGGGAACGCGCACTGAATCCCCATTTTACGGATGAGGAAAGTGAGGCCCAAAACAGTTGAGTGACTTGCCCACGGTCACACAGCAGGCAAGATGTAAAGCCTCGACTAGAACCCAGGTGTTCTGATGCCCTCACACCTCCATGCTCTTTCCACTAAGCCAAACTGTCACTGAGTCCAAAGAGAGAAAATGCCAGAAAGCTCATGGATTAAGAAAGAGTATTTCTCCTTGGGCCTCTGTCAAAATCAAGTGTCACTTGGATCGATAAGTGACTATTTATTTCCTCATGTTCACAGTAAACGCCTGATGGACTGATCCTCGGATTCTCTTGAATTTTCACGACTTCCAGGGCCAGACAGACACCACTGCCGGGAAGGGAATGATTATTTGTTCAGCCAAATCACACAGCACTAAACACGACAACTGTGAAATGCCACTTCTCGAGGCTTTGGTCTCATTCAAGGAAGCAGTGTGGCATAGGCCTGGGAGTCAGAGGGCCTGGGTTCCAATCCCGACTCCGCCATTTGTCTACTGGGTGACCTTGGGCACCTCATTTCATTTCTCTGTGCCTCAGTTCTCTCATCTGCAAAATGGGAATTCAATCCGTTTCCCACCTACTTAAACCGGGAGTCCAGTAGGGGACAGGACCTGCGTCCAACCTGATGATCTTGTATCTACTCCAGTGCTTAGCACTTAGTAAGCACTTAACAAATGCCATCCTTATTATTCACGTTATTATTCGCGGAGTTACGTAACAAGAAGAAGCGTGATCTGACCCACAGGATTCCTCCTGGGATTGGTTTAAAAAAGGAGAAAAGAGAGAATCCCACCTGAAGGAATAGTTTCGCTCGGAGAATCGGAGAATCATCGACGATCAGAGTTACAAGTGGCCTTGAAAGATCAATTAGGCCATCCCCCTGCCTCCTGGCCTATCGTGGACAGATATGAACCTGGGTTTACCGATCTTCCTCCCCCACTCTCTCTCGAAAGAGGGGGATTCCACATCCTTCCCCTCTTCTACATCCGGGCTGGGAAATCCTTCCTTACCTTTGAATCAATCCCCTGGATTGCACTTCCTACCTGTTCCCTCTTCTTTGATCCTCAGGGCAAGTGGAGAGCAGCTTCATCCTCAATTAATCAATCATTCAGTGGCATATATTGGGTGCTGACTGAGTACTGACCCCTAGGATAAGAATTTGAGGAAAAGTACTAAGACACATTTTCTTGATCCCCACGGGATTTACAATCTATCGGGGGAGAAGGACAATTATTGCCCAATGAAAGCTAGACAGTGAAAGCTAGAAGAACGGAAATATAAAGCAGGAAGAAAAAAACCCATCTTTGGATGAGACAGCTGAACAAATAACTGCAGTGAAGATAAATATATAAATAATATGTAACGTATAAAGCTATACCTACGTACATGAGTGTTGGCTCGCAAATCTTAGGGGTGGGTGTCCGTCTTATGTCACTCAGCCAGGACAGGTAGATGGGAATTAATCAGGGGCATCTACCTGGAGAAGCAGAAATTGTCTGCTGTGTGATCTTAGGCAAGTGACTTAACTTCTCCGTGCCTCAGTTACCCCATCTGTAAAATGGGGATTCATTCTTCCTCCCTCTGATTTAGACTCTTACCCCATGTAGGACAGTGACTGTGTTCAACCTGATTATCTTGCAACTACCCAGCGCTTAGAGCAGTGCTTGACACACAGTGAGCGCTTAAAAAGTACCATAAGAAAGAAGAGCAGCAAAGTTTAGAAGAAAGAGCTTGAGTCTGGGAGTCGAAGGTTCTAATCCTGCGTCTGCCCCTTGTCTGCCGTGTGACCTTGGGTAAGTCTCTTAACTGCTCTGTGCCCATTTTCCTCATCTGTAAACTGGGGTTCAATACCTGACCGCCCTCCCCTTTAGGCCGTGAGCCCAAGTGGGTCAGGAAATGTGTCCTATCTCATTATCTTGCATCTACCCAAGTGTAAGGCACAATGCTTGGCACAAAGTGCTTAATCCCTGTGGGCAGAGAACAAACCTACCAATTTTGCACTGTACTCTCCCAAGTGCTTAGTACAGGGCTTTGCACACGGTAACCGCTCGGTAAATACCGTTGATTCTTTAACTTCACGAGCACTATTATTATTTAGGAAGGCTTTAAAGATGGGAAGAGCTGTTGCCTGGCAGATTTATTCATTCATTCAATAGTATTTACTGAGCGCTTACTATGTGCAGAGCACTGTACTAAGCGCTTGGAATGGACAAATCGGTAACAGATAGAGACAGTCCCTGCCCTTTGACGGGCTCACGGTCTAATCGGGGGAAACGGACAGACAAGAACAGTAGCAATAAATAGAATCAGGGGGATGAACAGCTCATTAAAACAATAATAGAATCAAGGTGTATTGCTATCAGTAGCAATAAATAGAATCGAGGTGATTTAGGAGGGAGGGGAGTTCCAGGTGGGGGAACTCGGCACGAGCAAGGAGGATTTGGAGACGGGGGATCGAGAGTGAGGAAGAGTTGGAAGGGATGGTGTAACAACTCGCAAGTTCTAGAAAAAGGGCACGAGGTGAGACCTTTCTTTTCAGTTCTCTCCTCTTCCCCGAATCTCTGTTTTTCATAATAATAATGTTGGTATTTGTTAAGCGCTTACTATGTGCCGAGCACTGTTCTAAGCGCTGGGGTAGACACAGGGGAATCAGGTTGTCCCACGTGGGGCTCACGGTCTTAATCCCCATTTTACAGATGAGGTGACTGAGGCACCGAGAAGTTAAGTGACTCGCCCAAAGTCACACAGCTGACAAGTGGCCGAGCCGGGATTCGAACCCATGACCTCTGACTCCAAAGCCCGTGCTCTTTCCACTGAGCCACGCTGCTTCTCTACACCTGTTCCCCCGTCCAGATCCTGGTTGTCACAGAGACCCAGCCACTTCCCCATCAATGGACACTCGGAGCCATGCATGAGAAGGCAAACGAGAGGGCCCTGAGGGGGCCCGGAGGGGGAGGAGAAAGAAGAAGTGGGCGGGAGTCCCGGGAGACAATAAATAGGAATTGGACAATTTTTAGGACTTTCTGTGACCTAAATTAATCCGGGGATAGGAGGTGAGCTTCTTTTTGGTCGGTGGAATCCCTAGTGGGCTCGTCACTGTGATGTGTTACACACCCAGGCATGATGTAGTGGGTAGAGCCTAGAAATCAGGAGGTCATGGGTTCGAATCCTACCTCCGTCACTTGTCAGCTGTGTGACGCTGGGCAAGTCCCTTCACTTCTCTTGGCCTCAGTTCCTTTATCTGTAAAATGGGAATTAAGACTGTGAGCCCCATGTGAGACAGGTACATTGTCCAAACTGATTAACTTGTATCTACCCCAGTGCTTAGAACAATGCTTGGCACATAGTAGGTGCTTAACAAATACCACGATTATTACTTTGCCAGAAGTAAGGTAAAATCACTTCTAAATGGGGAAAGATCAATTCAATACTTTAATGTGGGTGAGGGGATCCAGAACTGAAGCAGTCATCCGCTGGGTCCCCGCACACCCTTGTTGGAGCAGGCAGCACGGTGATAAGAATAACAGTGATATTTGTTAAACGCTTACTATGTGCTGAGCACTAAGGTAGATACAAGATAATCGGGTCGGACACAGTCCCGGTCACTCATTGGTTTTCATACGTTAGTAGGAGGGAAAACAGATTTTGAATCCCCTTTTAACAGATGAGAGCACTGAGACGCAGAGAAATGACTTACCCAAGGTCACGCAGCGGGCTAGGGGCAGAGTTGGGATTAGAAGCCCGGTCTTCTGAGTCCCAGGCCCAGGCTCTCCTCCATCGTGTCTTCTCTTTCCTGTGCTTCCTATGGGAAGCAGCGTGGCTCAGTGGAAAGAGCCCGGGCTTGGGAGTCAGAGATCACGGGTTCGAATCCCGGCTCTGCCACTTGTCAGCTGTGTGACCGTGGGCGAGTCACTTCACTTCTCTGCGCCTCGGTTACCTCATCTGTAAAATGGGGATCAAGACCGTGAACCTCACGCGGGACGACCTGATCACCCTCTGTCTACCCCAGGGCTTAGAACAGTGCTCTGCACATAGTAAGCGCTTAACAAATACCAACATCATTATTATTATTATTATTATTATGCTGAGGGGAAGGCAGGATGGAAGAATAAGCATAGATGGAGGGAGCGCGGGGGGGGGGGGAAGAATTGAGAGGAAAAGTGCACAGGAGAGCGAAAGCAAAGGAATGGAAGGCCACCTAGTGTCAAATGATGAAAGTGTGTCCCTTCTTCCGCCTCCCAAATATACCTCTTTTTGTCAGCCATCTCTGCGGCCTTGCTCTCCTCTCTCCCCTCCCTTTAAAAAATAAACTGATCCCTCGTTCATCTTTCCCCCTCCGAGAGGCCCCATCCACCGATGGAGGCCGGGGACAGAGGTCCACGGCCGTACCCCGGGATGCGAAACATCCTTCTAGGGTTCGGCCGTCAGGAAGGACGGGCCGGAAGCCGTAGCTCACCATGAGGAGAAGAGAAAACGAACTCTCTCGCTGACCCCATCTCCTGACGATCGGAATGGAACGGAAGGCAGTGAAGAAGGAAAGAGCGTGGAACTGCGCCGGGAGAATCGGGTTTTAATCTCCACTCCGTCTTGGGCAAGTTGCGTGAGACTTTGGACAAGTTCTAAATCCTCTCTTCTTTCTTTTTTTTATGGTATTTGTTAAGCGCTTGCTGTGTGCCAGGCATTATGCTAAGTACTGGAGGAGGTACAAAATCATCAGGCTGGACAGAGTCCATGTCCCAAGTGGGGCTCACAGTCTTAAGCCTCATTTTACAGTTTAAGAGAAGCAGCACGGGCCTGGAAGTTAGAGGACATGGGTTCTAATCTCTGTTCCTGCATTTGTCTTCTGGGTAACGCTTTGAAAGTCATTTAACTTATCTGTGCCTCAGTTTCATCGCCTGTAAAATGGGGATTAATCCTACTCTCTTAATTGGACTGTGAGCCCACTGTGGCGCGAGGACTGTGCCCAACCTGAATAACTTGTATCTACCCCAGTCACTCTGGGGTAGAACAGTGATTGGCACACAGTCTGTACTTAACAAGCACCACAGTTATCATTACTATTAGAGTTGAGGTAACTGAAGCGCAGACAACTCGAGTGACTTGCCCAAAGTCACCCAGCAGACAAGTTGCAGAGCCCGGATTGGAACCCAGTTCAGTCCGTCGTATTTATTGAGCGCTTACTATGTGCACAGCACTGTACTAAGCGTTTGGGAGGGCACAGCCTAACAATAAACAGACACTTTCCCTGCCCATAACGCCCCCCAGGCCCAGGCTCTTTCCACTAGGCCCAACTACCGCGGTCTTGGCATTATCCTTGACTCCTTCCTCTATTTCAAATCCCACATTCAGTCTGTTACCAAATCCTGTCAGTTCTTCCTTTACTACATATCTGGAGTCCTCCCCTTCCTCTCTCTCCAAACAGCCACCACAGGGGGCCGGGCACTTGTCATACTCCAACTTGGCCTCTGGATCAAGCGCTTAGTGCAGTGCTCTGCACAAAAAAATACCATTAATCGACCTCCTCGCTGATCTCCATTTCTAGTCTCTCCTCTCTGCAGCCCACACTTCATTCTATTGCCCAGATGATTTTCTAAAACGTTGTACTACACATCAATCAACGGTGTCTGAGCGCTCACTCTGTGTAGAGCACTATACAAAGCACTTACGGCATATGTCCTCCCGGTCCTCAAAAACCTCCCACGGTTACCTATTCGTCTGCTTCAAGCAGAAACTCCTGACACTGGCTTTTAAAGCACTCAATTATCTCTCTCCCTCCTTCTTATCCACTCTTCTCCCACTTCACCCCAGCTCACAATCTTCATTCCTCTCAAGCTAACCTACTGTTTTGTCCTCACCTCTTGCACCGCTGACCTCTTACGTACACCCTCCTTCCCGCCTGGAACTCCCTCCTCCTTCACAGCCCACAGAAAATCACTCTCTCCAGCTTCAAGGCCCTTCTGAAATCACATCTCCTCCAGAAGCCCTTCCCCGAGTTATTTTCTATTGCCGCACTTTATGTGCCCACTCCTCAAGAGCCTCCAGCGCTTGCCCGACCACCTCCGCATCAAACAGAAACTCCTTTTCCTCAGCTTTAATGCACTCAGCCAGCTTTCCCCCTCGAAACCTCGCCTCGCCGATGTACCACAGCTCAGCCCACACGCTTCGCTCCTCCCTTCAACCTACTCATTTACCTTGACCTCATCTTCTCTTTGCTGACCTCTTATTCACGTCTTCCCTCTGGGCTGCCACTCCCTCCCCCTTCACATCCACCCGAACCCCCACTCTCTCCATCTTCACAGCCTCACTAAAATCAGATCTCCTAGTGCTCCTCACACAGTAAGCGCTTGAAAAATGCCAGAATGACCGACGGATCTCTCCCAAATGTCACTTCGGCCCTTCCCCACCATCTAAGATCAAAAGATACCATATCCCCCGTAGCACTTATGCCAGTATCTTATACATCCTAATACTCCCCCTACTTGTAATTTTTTTGTCCGTCTACCCCTCTAGATCTTAAACTCCTTCGATGCAAGGAACGCATCTTATGATTTTTTGGTATTCTCCAAGTACTTAGGACAGTGCTCTGTACATAATATATGCTGAATAAATGCTACTGAGTGACTGATTTTTTTTAATGATATTTATTAAGTGCTCACTATGTGCCAGGCGCTGTACTAAGTGCTAGAGTAGATACAGGCTAATCGAGGTGGACACAGTACATGTCCCACAAGGGGGTCACTATCTTAATCCCCATTTTACAGATACGGTAACTGAGGCATAGAGAAGTGAAGCGGCTTGCCCAACATCACCCAGCAGACGAGTGGCAGAGCTGGGATTAGAACCCAGATCCTTCTGAGTCCCACACCCGGGCTCTAACCACCAGGGCCCATCGATTAACTTGCCCTTTCTGGGCTTCTGTTTCCTCATCTGTAAAATGGGAATAATATCCTTCCTCTCCCTCCTTCGTAGATTCTAAACCTTGGGGTGAACAGGGACTGTGTTCTGATCCGATTTCCTTCTACCCACCTCAGTTCTTACCACAGAAGTCCATCTCCCAGGAAGCACTTCTTAAATACCATGGATAACAATCCTCCTCAGGGAATGCAGTGCCCACAATATTTCCCTCAGGGGAAGATCTGTTAGGCAGGGCACCCAACTCCGTGGCGGAGTCTCTTTCTCTACTGATCTTGAAGCAAAGAGTGAGAGGATGATCTTGGGGGGAACCGTATGAGTGGGTGGCTACCTCAGAGTTGGAAGGGTCATCTTGGACCTCTTGGATTCCTTCCAGTCTTCCAATTCCTGAGGTGTTTCCTTCCCCCACATTTCCCCCTATTCCCGCAACTTGGTGCATCCAGCCTGAGGAGAGACCCTCCCTCTAAATGGGGAATGTGTCTGTTATATTGTTGTGTTGTACCCTCCGAAGCGCCTGGCTTAGCTGCAAGAGCACGGGCTTAGGAGTCCGAGGACGTGGGTTCTAAGCCCGACTCTGCCGCTTGTCTGCTGCGTGACCTCGGGCAAGCCACTTAACTTCCCTATGCCTCAGTTACCTCATCTGTAAAATGGGGATGGAGACTGTGAGCCCCACGTGGGACAACCTGATGACCTTGTATCTACCCCAGAGCTTAGAACAGTGCTCGGCACATAGTAAGCGCTTAACAAATACCGTAATTATTTATTTATTTATTACAGAGGTCTGCACTGTAAGAGAAGCAGCATGGCATAGTAGATAGAGCACAGGCCTGGAAGTCAGGAGGCCAGGAGTTCTAATCCCAGCTCTGCCATTTGTCTGCTGTGTGACCTTGGTAAATCACTTAATTTCTCTGGGCCTCAGTGACCTCATCTGTACAATGGGGATTAAGACCGTGAGCCCCATATGGGCCCGGGACCGTGTCCAATCTGGTTCGGTTGTCTCTTCCCCAGCCCTTAGAACAGTGCTTGACACATAGTAAGTGCTTAACAAATACCATTATTATTATTATTACTATGACTTAGTAAGCACTCGATAAATTTGATTAACTCACTGACGATTGACCGACATTCTAACCTTGGTTCTGCCACTCGCCCGCTGGGTGGCCCTGGGCAAACCTCTACACTCCTCTACGCCTCATCTGTAAAATGGGAATGCTCGTTCTCCCTCCCCCTTAGACCGTGAATCCTACGTGAGATAGGGACTGGAAGCCCCACCACTTAGCACAGTGTCTGGCACACAGAATAAATACCTCATCTATTATTATTAGAGAACTGGCAAATCTAAACAATGCACACGGGGAAGGGAGAGTAAGATGAAGGGAAATTAAAATGGAAATTGGAAACGTCTTTCCTTTTATCGGTATTGTAATTAGCAAGAAGGGCCCTGACTCTTGCTGTTATGACTGCTTTGATATGAAATTAAAACATAAAGGGGGAAAATCCAACGGAAACCAATAACACTTAGCATTTAGATAGCTCTTCACATGTAACATTTCTGCGAGTGGGGGGGAGGCTCCGTACGAATGTTAGCTGATTAATCCCCAAAAAAACCCTGAGAAGAAAGAGTCCAGCACTGCCTCCGGGCTAGAAATGACAAAATCGAACAGTAGGGGTGTTAAGTAAACTTCCCAGGGTGACTCACTAAGGTGGGGTTGGAATCAGGTAAAGATCCCCTTCCCTTTAATCTCCTTTCCCCCCTCAAAAGCCATTTCTCTTTGTTTTCAAGGCTGCTGGCAGGGAATTCCAGCTATTTTCCTAACTCTCAATTGCCTGTGGCTGCAGAAGTCAGATGGGACATAGCTAAGATCCCACGGGAGAGTCAACTATCAGCCGAGGAGGTGGCTCCACGGCCCGTCAGAAAGAGGGACGACAGAAGGGCGGATCCATAGTCGTCGGGGACACGGGTGGAAAAATCTTGAAAATCTACAACAGATCATCCACAGAGTGTGTAATTCCTTTTTTATGGTATTTGTTAAGCACTTACTATGCGCCAAGCACTGTTCTAAGGGCTGGGATAACTACAAGTGAATTAGGTTGGACGCAGTCTCTGACCCGCATGGGGCTCAGAGTCTAAGTAAGCGGGAGGACAGGAGAACTAAGGCCCAGAGAAGTGAAGTGACTTGCCCAGGGTCACACAGCAAGCATTTGGTAGATCCTGAATTAGAATCCAGGTCCTCTGATTCCCAGGCCCTTGCTCTTTCCACTAGGTCACACTGCTTTCCTCGATGGATAATCCAGAGTGGAATGGAGCAGATTTTGGCTTCTCCGTTTACAGAGGAAGCTCTACTTACTCCCTGGGAACGGTCAATAATCTCCCCGGGCCCCCTTGCGGCTCTATGTTCCAAAATAATCCATTTCACAATGCCGGTGTAGAAGTTTCAAATGATTCTAACCCAATTCCCTCTGGACGGTGTAGTGATTTCCCTCAGAGTTCAGCCAGGTCTTCAGGGCCGAAGTCGAGAGGTGCCCGGGGGAAGAGAAAATTCAGGCTGCCCATAAGGAGAAGGGCACTTAAAAAATGAAATCTCTTCCGACTGTAATCCAGAAAACGTGTTACGCAGGGCAAGGGGCACTGTATATTTCGGCCGCCGCTAAAAATAACTTTCCCATTTGGGCGAGATTTGCTCCTCAACTGATTTTAATGTGGCAGTAAGAAGAAGATTAAAGCTGTTATGCCGAAGATTAAGTGTAATAAGACTTTCACTTCTCTCCCGTTTAATGCTTAGAGTGCTTCTGAAAGTGGATTATTTAACCTTTCTACCAGCACACCCACCCACACCCACAAGACCCACGCGCCCACAGCCATCGTGACTTCATCATCCACCCTGCTCCAAATAAATAAAAAGGTTTATCAGGACCTTCTCGATTCCAATGATTCGTGCTCTCAACGAGACACTCCCTTGAGGCCAAAGGAACGACTTGGCAATTATGCTGGACAAAATGGTCTCCTGCACCAAATCCATTCCTCTCTGCCTAGTCATTTTTGTGACTTCTACAGGTCAGCTTCTCCCAGCGTACTTCCGAACGGAACCACTAATTGCTCTTAGCGGGAAGTAAAGAAAGACCCAGCAAGACAAAGATATAAGCCGGAGTCAGTTCATGCCTAGAAGTGCTTGGTACACTGATCTGCCCACAGTAAGCATTCAATGAATACCATTTTTTTAATGGTATCTGTTAAGCGTTTACTATGTGCCAGGCACTGTATTAAGAGCCGAGGTTGATACAGCTAATCTGGTAGGACATAGACCATGTCCCACCTGGGGCTCACAATCTTAATCACTATTCTACAGATGAGGTAACTGAGGCACAGAGAAGTCACTATTTTACAGATGAGGTAACTGAGGCACAGAGAAGTAAGATGACTTGCCGAAGGTCACACAGCAAACAACTGTTGGATCCAGGTTTAGAACCCAGGTCCTACTAACTCCCAGGCTCAGTGCTGTATCCACTAGGCCATGCTGCTTCTCGAATCCATTGAGGATAGATAGGAGGAAAGGGGGAGTTACGAGTTATTTTTCTGCCATGATTTCCAAGTTGGAATCAACTATTCCCTGTCAGGAGACGGTGTGCTACGTGGGGCTCGCAGTCCTAATCCCCACTTTACAGGTGAGGTAATTAAGGGCCAGAGAAGTGAAATGACTTGCCCAAGATCACACGGCAGCCGAGTGGCGGAGTCGGGATCAGAGGCCAGGTCCTTCTGACGCCTAGGCCCATGCTCTATCCACTAAGCCATGAAGCTCTTTAGTCCATTGAAGATTGATAGGAGAAAAGCGGGGTTGAGTTATTTTTCTTCCGTGCCTCCGAGGAGGTGTCAATCTTTCACCATTAGGAGACGGGTGGCAGGAAAACGAGGAAACGCTGCTGGAGGAAACGATGGGATTTGCGCTGGTCCAAGTTCCAGCAGCAGCTGCAAGATGATGGACAAGCCACCCAGTTCAAAGAACCCCTCACCTCACTTATAGTAATAATAACAATAATAATGATATCTAAGTGCTTAGTGTTGGCCAAGCACTGTACTAAGCAATGGGGTAGATACAAGATAACCAGATTGGACACGGTCCCTGTCCTACATGGGATTCACGGTCCAAGTAGGAGGGAGAACAGGTATTGAATCCCCATTTTACTGATGAAGGAACTGAGGCACAGAGAGGTGACTTGCACAAGGTCACACAGCAAACGAGTGGCGGATCCAGGATTAGAACCCAGGTCCGACGAGAAGCAGCATGACTTAGTGGAAAGAGCACGGGTTTGAGAGACGGAGGTCGTGTGTTCTGATCCCGGCTCTGCCACTTACCAGCTGCGTGACCCTAGTTAGAGAAGCAGCGTGGCTCAGTGGGAAGAGCCCAGGCTTGGGAGTCTGAAGTCATGGGTTCTAATCCCGACTCTGTCACTTACCAGCTGTGTGACTTTGGGCAAGTCACGACACTTCTCTGGGCCTCAGTGACTTCCTCTGTAAAAGATGGGGATTAAAACTGTGAGCCCCACTTGGAACAACCTGATCACTTTGTATCCCCCCAGTACTTAGAACAGCGCTTCGCGCATAGTAGGTACTTAACAACTACCTCCATTATTATTAGTAAGTGCTTAACATATACCATCATTATTATTATTATCATTATTATGATCCAGCAGGGAAGTGGCGGAGCATGTCTTAGAACGCGTCTTCTGACTCCCAGGCCCGTGCTCCTTCCACTAGGCTACACTGCCTCTCACTTTTTCCAAGAGCCTTGAATTAAACCCGGCCCACCACTTCACCTTAACCTTTCAGGAGTGAAGAACGAGCCGAGGGAAGGAGGAATGGTCCAGAAAGGAGAAGCAGGGGACTGGTCTAAGGAACTAAAGTAGCCCCAACTGATTTCTCCTCAAAGTTGAAAAAATGTCAGCGAGCACAGTGGGCTAGTTCTCTGGCACATTTACTGGAACATCATGACTCAGTGGAAAGAGCCCGGGGCTGGGAATCAGAAGGACCTGGGTTCTGATCCCGGCTCCACCACTTGTCTGCTGACCTTGGAAATGTCACTTTACTTCTCTGGGCTTCAATTCCCTCATCTGTAAAATGGGGATGAAGACCGTGAGCCCCATGTGGGACCGGGACTGTGTCCAGTCTGATTAGCTTGGATCTAGCCCAGCACTTACAACAGTACCTGGTACATAGTAAGCGCTTAACAAATATCATCGTCGTCGTCAACATCCTCCTCAAGATGTGGTGACTGGATGCGGGCTCGGCTGCCTGAACAGGGGGCCGTGCAGCCCTGCCCTCCATCACACGCCATACATCATCATCACGTCACACAGCAGCTGCACGTAAAATAACAGAACGATATCGCACGCCACATTTTGCCTCTCCCCCATGCTGCTGCTAACAGGGGCAGTGGAGATGAACTTGGGGATGGAGATTTAAGGGAACAGGAAAGGAAGAGACACGGGAAGATGAGGAAAAGGGGGCAAGGGAATAGATGGGAGAAAGAACCCAAAAGTATAAAAGAAGGAATGCTACTCCTCTTCCTCCTTCTCTCCCTCATCTCCCTTTACCTCTTCTTCCTCCCCTTCCTCCTCCCCGTTACTCTCCCTCCCCCTTCCTTTTCTTTCTCCCCCTCCTCTTCCTCTCTTTCCTTTCCTTCCTCTTCTTTTTCCTCCTCCCCTTTCTCTCCCTCCCAATTCTCCCCCTTTCCTTTCCCCTCAGAGGAGCAAGAGGACAAAGACCCCCTAAGCTCTGCAATACCAAGCTCCTCCGCCCCAAGCCAAATTGTTTCAGGCCACAAGGGGTTCTAATGAAGTCCTAGCACAAGGGCAAGAAGAAGTCTTCCATTCACCTATCAATCAATCATATTTACTGAATGTTTACCGTGTGCAGAGCACTGTACTTAGCACTCAGGAGAGTACAATGCAATGGAGTTGGGGGACCCACGCCCTTCCCACAGTGAGGTTACAAACTCCAGCTCACCCTCAAGCCCTCTATGTCCAACAAGAACCGAAAACACAGTCAAGGTGTCCACTTCATCTGCCGGGGGGAGGGAATTGTATTGTCATAGTCAAAGGATTTCCATGTAAGTATTTTGTGATGAGCTGGCTTTAAATGGTCCATTCTTATCAAATAAAGAAATGTTTTCTCCTCCTTATCGGTCAGCCAAAAGTTATAATAATAGTAGTGATATTTTTAAGCATTTACTATGTGCTAGGCACCGTATTAAGCACCGGGATGGATACAAGCAAATCGGTTGGACTATGTCCCCATCCCAATAAATATGGGATTGAATGAATGAACATAGGGCTCATGTTCTTAATCCCCATTTAAGAGATGAGGGAACTGAAGCCAAGAGAAGTGAAGTGACTTGCTCAAGGTCACACAGCAGACAAGTGGCGGAGCCACGATTAGAACCCAGCCTCTTCTGACTTCCAGGCTTGGGCTCTATCCAGTAAGCCACACTTCTTTTCCAAATGGAGATAAAATGGAGCACTCTAGGGTCTATTTCTTATCCCTTTCCTGCTCACAGGGGGAGGACAAACTAGTTATGGCAGCCGACCCGGCCCAGAAAGCTAAGCCATGAAGTGGGCATCTATAGCTGCTCCCACTGTCTACATGGCCATCACCCCTCACCCGTGGCTGTTTGGCTCCCAAACCCACTACTGGATCACTTCCCTTCTGCCACCATCTTGGAGGGAAGGCCTGGGGAAGCCATCTTCGAGCAGGGCCCTGTGGCAAACTCTCTCTGCGTAGCACCCTAAAACAATCATTCACCTGGCTTCCTTATGAAGCCAGCCCGACAGAATCCCAGCTGTTTGTGAACTCCGTTTTTGTATAACTGCAAAGCCCTGTTTTATGACTATTTTAAAAAAGCCTTTCCAGGTGCTGCCCACCATTTTGCCAGCTCTTTGGCTTCTTCGCTTAGTGTGCTGATGATTTGAGGAGACAGTCGAGGATGATTCCAGAACTCTTTCCTGAGTCACGATTCAATAGCCCGAACCCCATCATGTAGCTTCAGTTGGGATCATTTTCCCTTGAATATGCTGCCTCATGTGATTTTGCTTGTCGGCAGTGTATTACCGTTCCAGAGGAAGGACTGACTGTCACTTGCGTGCTTGGAGATTTCACTTGGCAACCCCTCATTAGGAAAGGGTGAATAAAGGGAGTAAATCAGGGTGACAGAAGGGAGTGGGAGAAGAGAAAATGAGGGCTTAGTCAGGGAAGACCTCTTGGAGGGGATGTGCCTTCAATAAGGCTTTTACTGCGGCTTTTATCCTTTTACTGCAGGTTTCCTCATTGCTGGCATTTCATAGGCCTGTCTTCGTTTGGGACCATCACCTTGGAAAGAAGAGAATTTCCTGCATTTCAACCCCCGATGCCATCTTCCACTTCTGCCACCTACACACACCCTCCTCCCATCTCCCTAACTCTCCCTTTCTCTCTCTCCCCTTTTCTCTTTTTTCTTTCTCACGCTCAGTTAATCAGTGGCATTTATGGAGATATTACTGACTTTACTGAGCACTTGGGAGAGTACAATAAAGTTGGTAGACTTGATTCCTACCCTCTTCCTCCCTCTCCCTTCCCCTCTCTTCTCTCTTTCCTTCTCTCTCCCCTTTTCTCTCCTCTCTTACCTTCTCGCTTTCTCCCTCTCAATCAGTGGAATCGATGGAGACCTCACTGCATTCAGCACTCTGTACTAAGCACTTGGGAGAGTACAATAAAGTTGGTAGATATGATCCCCTCTCCTCTCTCCTCCTCTCTTTTCTCTCACCCCCCTTTTTCTCATCTTATCTATTTCTTTCTCTTCCTCTTTTCTTCTTCTCCCTCTCTCCACTCAAATCAGCCCTAAATACACCCAAATAGCAGCATAAAGTCATTAAACAGTCAGGTCCTACCGGTAGTCGTTCAGAAGAGCCACCCACGGTGCCGATGTCCTGCCGATGTACCTAATTACCCTGTTTTATGACACTCTCCGTTTGCACTCTTTCCAACGGTGGCACCATAAAACCGCCCTAAAACCGCCCTCCACTGCGGCTGAGCTCACCAGACTGTGCACTTTTAGGTCCCTTTTCCTTTAGAACTGCTTTCCTGCTTGGAGGCGGGGAGGAAAGGCCTATAAATCGGACCCTCCTCTGGCTAGAGGGAGAAAGGCCAGGAAGCCGGTTTCTTTCCCAGCATTAGACTGTGGCCAGTTTTGTCCCAGGGAAATAGGAGTTGAAAGTTCTCAGTACCACACCTGATGGTGCCTTTCTCCATGTGGGCAGGCAAATAGCCCCCCGAATGATGCGCTCAAGCCCCGGATGGCTTTAGTTCCATCTCCAATATTCTTCTCCTGGAAATTTCTACCACATCTTCCCCTTACCGAAGGAAGAAACTCACCTTGACTACTCTGTAAGCCCCACTCGAGACTGTAAACTCCCCCTTCTAGGCTGTAAATCTCACTCTAGACTGTAAACCTTCTGTCCTCTTCTTTCTGAAAGCCCCACTCTAGATGTAAACTCCCCCTCTAGACTGTAAGCCTCACTCTAGACTGCAAGATCTCCCTCTAGACAGTAAACTCCCCCTCTAGATTGTAAGCCCCACTCTAGACTGCAAACTCTGCTCTAGACTATAAGCCCCTCTAAGGCTGAAATCTCCACCTCTAGATTGTAAACTCCCCCTCCAGACTGTAAGTCTTGACTCTATTTATTGCCATTGTTCTCGTCTGTCCGTCTCCCCCGATTAGACCGTAAGCCCGTCAAACGGCAGGGACCGTCTCTATCTGTTGCCGACCTGCTCATTCCAAGCGCTTAGTACAGTGCTCTGCACAGAGTAAGCGCTCAATAAATACTACTGAATGAATGAAAGTAAGTCCAACTCAAGACTGTAAACGCGTCTCTAGACTGGAAGTCCCAGACTGTAAACTCCCTCTCTAGTCCGTAAGCCTCACTCTGACTGTTAACTCTCCCTCTAGACGTTACGCTCCCCCTTCTAGGCTGTAAATCCCACCCTAAACTGTAATTTCCCCCACATTTTGTACACCCCACTCTGGATTGTAAATCCCCCTTCTGACTGAAAGCTCTCCGTCTAGACTGTAAACGCCCCTTCCAGACTGTAAGATACTTGTGGGGAGAGAATGCACCTACAAACTCTGTTGTATTATTCTCTCCCAAGTGCTCAGTTCAGTGTTCCGCACACAGTGAGCACTCCATGAGTAGCTCTGAATGATTGATGGAGGAGAGGTTCATTTGACGGACATCCGGTACCAGCCGGGGGGCTGTACGTTTCTCAACTCGGCCTTGCTTCTTACCCTCTGCAAGTTTAGAGCGTTTACATCGTGAAAGAATCTCCACCACACTCTGTAGCCTGGTAAGAAGAATGGGGCTAACAATCTGGTGGGAGAACAGGTGTTTAATCCCCGTTTTACAGTTGAGGAATTGAGTGACTCACCCAGGGTCACACAGCAAGTGATCGGCAGAGCCAGGATTAGAACTTCTGACTCCCAGGCCTGTGATCTCTCCACTAGGCCACACTGCTTCTCCGGGAGTGTCAAAGTGCTAGGGAGACCTTGAGACAGTATCGAGGGACACTTGTTGGTTCCAACTCCATTCCCCTTGAAAAAGGGTGGCCCTTTAGACTGGAATTCCTCGAGGGCAGAGCCGGTGTCTTTGGCTTGTATGGTATGCTCCCAAGGGCTTAGTACAGTGCTCTGCAACGATTCGCCACACGGTACAGCGCTCAGCGCGTGGTCGGCCCACGGTGCTCCGATCTGCACAGAGTCGGCAGTTGGTACGGTTTCCTCCACACAGTCAGCGCTCAGGACAGCACTCCGCACCAAGTCAGCACCCAGTCCAGTGTGCTCCGATAATCATCATAATTGTGGCGTTTGTTAAGCGCTTACTATGTGCCAGGCACTGTACTGAGCGCTGATGCGCACACACGCAAATCAGGTTGAATACAGTCCCCGTCCGGCAAGGGGCTCACATTCTTAAATCTCCATTTTACAGATGAGGGAACTGAGGTAGAGAGAAGCGAAGTGACGTGCCTAAATTCATACAGTAGACATGTGGTGGAGCTAGGATTAGAACCCAGGTCCTCTGATTCCCAGCCCCATGTTCTTTCTAGGCCACGCTGTTACGTGCTGAAGCCAACAAGTCACCCTCGGTACTGTCTCGAGGTCTCCCTACCACTTTTACACATACTTCTGGAGAAGCAGTGTGGCCTAGTGGAGAGATCACAGGCCTGGGAGTCAGCAATTTCTAAAGCTGGCACTGCCGATCATTTGCTGTGTGACTCTGGTTGAGTCACTCAATTCCTCAACTGTAAAATGGAGATTAAACACCCGTTCTCCCACCTATTCAGATTGTTAGCCCCATGCTGAACAGGGACTGTGTCTGACTTAATTAAATTGTACCTATCCCAGCACTTAGAACAGTGTTTGACACATAGTAAGCGTGTAACGAACGTCATAAAAATAAAATCCTGCCGTCATCGTGGGGAAGTGTTCCACCTCGGGCTTCTCAATGGCAGCCCTTTAATTCCTATCCAGGCCTGCCTGCCTTGTGACCGTCTCATCCGACCTCTCCGAGGGCCAGCTCAGAGACTCTGACTTTGCAATGAATCGGCCGTGGGGCTCACTGGCATCTTCGGTCCAGAGAAGGAGGGCCGGTGGCTGCCTATTTGAAGACTCATTGGCTGGCCACGCTGGCGCCCCTGGGCAACGATTCGGCTGGGCAGTAAGTAAAGTACAGAGGAGCTGAACAGATAGCATTGAGATCCAAGCTGTTTAACCGCCCAGGGTGGAGAAGCCAGACATTCCTGGAACAGAGATGGGAAATTCTCCCCAAAGAAACAGAAATCGCAAACCGCGAATCTGGACTCAGAATGTCACCTTGGCCTAGTTAGAGACAGTCACCCCCTCAGCGTCAGAAACTCAGCCCGGGGGTTCCTGCCACCCCTGACTCCACTTTTCTTCAGAATGTATATTTGGCCCCAGCAGTAGAAACTTTTCTTTCTTTCAGATTACCAAAATCTTCCTCTTTTTAATGACGTTTGTTCAACGCTTACCATATGCCAGGCACCGTGCTAAGTGCTGGGGTAGATACCACTCGCTCGCTTCGGACACAGTCCGTGTCCCACGTCGGGCTCCCGGTCTTAATCCCCATTTTACCGAAGAACAGAGAAAGGAAGTAACTTGCCCAAGCTCACCCAGCAGACAAGTGGCAGACGTTGTTCGTGCTCCTTCTCCTCTCGGAAACAGGCCGGATGGCGGGACAGTCCACAGGAAGGAGCCTCGCTTGGCTCATGGCGGAACTGTGGCCCGAAGACAGCAGTGAAGATCCGATTAGGGGGAATCTGAAGAAACGGCTTTTACCGAAGAAGCCACCCTTCCCAAAGGGGTAGGCTGACGGCGAACTTGCCCAATCCAGAGAAACGGGAGGTGGCGGACCCCTTGGGGATAGATCAACCGTATTTATTGAGCCCTTACTGTGTGCAGACCACTGAACTAAGCACTTGGGAGGGTACAGTATAACAGAGTTGGTAGACACGTTCCCTGTGTTCAACGAGCTTCCAGTCTAGGAGTTACTTTGAGAAGCTGCTAGGATTCCTCCAGGAGCCTGAGGAACACATTTTAGCACAGAGTAAGCGCTTTACAAATACCATCATTATTATTATTATTCGGAGGATCAGGACCAGGCATTCTCACTTTAGCATTCTAACACATTTTCGCATTCTCAGGAATCTGAAGGGAGAAAAATTACCAGGGAAACCACAAGACTAATGACTAGTTAGGAGACGTGGCTTCCATCGGTTTTATAGAGAAAATTGTCGACTTTCTGGCCTGAAGAGAGTTGTAGACAGATTTGCTGTTTCTCCCAACAATTGCATTTAGTTCCATTAAGAAGGGCAATAAACTTGCAATATTAAGCTTCTACATTCTATAAAACATTTCACGGAAACAACATTTTTTTCTCCCCTAATGATATAAGAACGGGGGACGGCACAGAACATGTCCACTAATTCTGCTGTACTGTACTCTCCCAAGTGCTTAGTACAGTGCTGTGCACATAGTATGCACTCAATAAATACCATTGATTGATTGATTGACCATGAAAAATGCCTTTACTGGATCAGAACAAAGGTCATCCAATGCAAGAATTTGTCTCTGAAAGGGACAATAGGAAGCAGTGTGGTCTAGTGGATAGAGCACAGACCTGGAAGTCAGAGGACCTGGGTTCTAATCATTATTCTGCCACTTACCTGCATTGTGACCTTGGACAAGTCACTTAACTTTTCAGGGCCTCCATTTCCTCATCTGTAACACGGAGATTAAATTCCTGCTTTCTCTCTCCCTTCGACTGTGAGCTCCATGTGGATTAGAGACTGTATTGCATTGTATCTAACCCAGTGCTTAGTGATGACAGTAACAATAATAATAATAATAATAAAAATAATAGCATTTCTTAAGCACTTACAACGAGCCAAGCACTGTACCAAGCAGTGGAGCACATACAAATTAATCAGGTTAAACACAATCTCTGTCCTACATGAGGCTTTCAGTCTAAGTAGTAGGGAAGCAGCGCGGCATAATGGATAGAACGTGGACCTGGGAGTCAGAAGGTCATGGGTTCTAATCCTGGATGATACAGTTGTCTGCTGTGTGACCTTGGGCATGTCACTTAACTTCTCTGTGCCTCAGTGACCTCATCTGTAAAATGGGGATCGAGACCGTGAGCCCCACGTGGGACAAGGGACAGTGTCCAACCTGGTTTGCTGGTATCCACCCCAGGGCTTAATCCAGTGCCTGGCACAGAGTAAGCACTTAACAAATACCATAAGTATTATTAATTATCATTATTATTAGAGACAATACACATTGAATCCCAATTTTAAAGATGAGGAAACTGAGGCACCAAGAAGTGAATTGACTTGCCCATGGTCACACAGGAGGCAAATGGTGGAGCCAAGATTAAAACCCAGGTCTTCTGACTCCCAGATCCATGCTCTCTCCACTAGGCCAGGCTGCTTGGCACATAAGTGCTTAATAAATACCACAATTTCCTAATAGGGCACTTTGAGAAACCACATCGTGGTTGTTCTTCTGGACATCCATTTTCAAGGTGAAGAACGGCCCATCTAATGCCCCTAACTTTCTCCTCTTCGTGACCCACTTTGAATCACTCGCCCATGAATTTATCCAATTCTCTCCTAACAGATATTATTACGGACTGACTATGTGCCAAGCAGTCCACTAAGCACTAGGCTAAAATACAAGATAACCAGCTCAGATGCCGTCCATGCCTTTCATGGGGCTACCAGTCTAAGGAAGAGGGAGAACAGGTATTGAATTCTCAGTTTACAAATGAGAAAACTGAGACCCAGAGAAGTTAAATGAGCTGCCCAAGGTCACCCCAGGGGGCAAGTTGGCCTGTTCTCCCTTCTGCGTCCAACTGGAATAGGAACTGTATCCAATCTACTTGACCTGTACGTGCCCCAGCACTTAGAGCAGTGCTTGACCCATAGTAAGTGCTTAATCAATACCATTTTGAGTCTTATTCTCTCCTCTTCTCCTCTCCTCAGACAACTGGAAAGGAAAACCGGGTAAGGACAACTTGACATGGACAAGCAATCAGCCAACAGGCCAAATCGTTATCTTCGGACTCCCAAACCTCAGTCTTCCATCACAGTATGTAAAGAGAAACATCAGAGTGGGAGAGTGAGAAGATGCATACTTTGGGCCCAGCGAATGTTACTACTGGATTTTCTGAAGTCAAGAGTGCCTTCTCCAAATAAGAAGAAACGTGGGATCACTTACACCCTTGAAAAAAATTAAAAAGAAAAAAAACCTGATTCAGGACTTGTTTTTAATGTGTTCAGCAGAGAACGAGGCAATTTGTTTTTCTGCGTATAAAAGATCTCATTGAGCGTCTTCCAGGTAACTTTTTTGTTTGTTTGCTTTTTATGGTATTTGTTCAGCTCTTATTCTGTGCCAGGCACTGTTCTAAGCACTGGGGTAGATACAAGACATTCAGATTGGACACAGTCTGGTCCCCCATGAAGCTCACAATCTTAATCACCATTTCACGGATGAGGTAACTGAGGCACAGAACAGACAAATGGTGGAGCCAGAACTAGAACCCACATCCTTTTGTCTCCCAGGCCTGTTGCTCTATCCACTAGGCCATGCTAAATTTATAGGATTATGAAATGACTTCAATTCCAGAGAATAAATGTCAACGCTGAAAGCCGAAGCATTTGTTCCTGGGTGGAGATACATATGTATTGTCATATACATGGCTACTTATGGAAATCACCCGGCTGGCAGTGTCTTTTCTCATTCTTTTGCTTTATTTTGAGGAAGAAGTTCTCGGCATGTGCGAAGCACGTAACGCAGGAACTGTTCTCCTACCCCACAGCTACCAGTCTGGGGTTGGAGGAAATGTTAGACACCAGAAGCAGCTAGGACTAATGAAAAGACCACATACCTGGTAGTGAGGGGCCTCGGGTTCTAATCCTGGCTCTGCCACTTGCCTGCTGTGTAACCTTGGGCAAATCACTTGACTTCTCAGTCCCTGTTTCCTCTTTCGTAAAATGGGGTGAAAATCCCTGTTCTCCCTCCCCATTAGACCATGAGCTCCACGTATAACCGGGACTGTGTCCGACCTGATCATCTTACATCAACTCCAGCATTTAGTAAGTGCTCGGCATTGCCCAGCAGCATGGTCTAGTGGAAAGAGCCCGGCCTGGGAGTCAGAGGACCTGAGTTCTAATCCCGGCTCTAACAAATGCTTGTTCTGTGACCTTCGGCGAGACACGTAACTTCTCTGTGCCTTAGTTCTCCTGTTCTCCCTCCTACTTAGGCTGTGAACCCCAAGTGGGATAGGGACAGGGTCCAACCTAATTCACTTATATTTCTCCCAGCGCTTAGACGTGTGTTGGACACATAGTACGCGTTTAACAAACACCATGAAAAACAAATAGTTGGTGCTTAACAAATGTCGCTATTATTATTGTTACTATTCCCCCTCTAGGCTGTAAACCCACTGTGGGCGGGGAATGTGTCTGCTTATTGTTAAATTGCACTCTCCCAAGCACTTAGTACAGTGTTTTGCACACAGCAAGCGCTCAACAAATACGATTGACTATTACCCATGGGAGTGGGGAGAGAGGTGGCTTGGGACGTGGAAATTCCCAGATAATTCACACCCCCCATTGTAGCAGTTAGCTTGCCTACTCCTCCATGAAACCTGTTACCAAGGCCAGAGATAAATACCAGAATGATGAGTGTGAGTTTTCCATCCTGTCCCCGCCCAAGCCCACCATCTGGGAGAGGTGCCAACTAGCAGCAAAATGAAAGCAGAGGGAAGGAGGGACAGGGAGGTCTGGATAATCAGCCTCAGGTGGGCTGGGCAGGTGGTTTGCAGAGGGGTAGTGCAGCTTTTGGATCCGGGCCCATTCGAAACAGATTGATTGCTCTGTTCACACTCATTTACTCGAATTCAAAGAGTCAGAAGAACCTGGATTCTAATCCTGACCCCACCTTTTGTCTGCTGTGTGACCTGGGCAAGTCACTTCATTTCCCTGAGCCTCAGTTCCCTCATCTGTGAAATTGTACATTCCAAGCATTTAGTACAGTGCTCTGCACATAGGAAGTGCTCAATAAATACCACTGAATGAATGAAATGGGGATTAAGACTGTGAGCCCCATTCGGGACAGGGACCGTGTCCAACCTGATTTATCGTGGTGCTCAGTACAGCACCAGGCACATGGAAAGTCCTTAAAAATACTATGAAAGAAAAAGAAATTGATTCATTAATGATTAATGATGGTATTTGTTAAGTGCTGACTATGTGTCAAGCATTGTTCTAAGCACTGGGGTCGATACGATCGAAATAGGTTGGATACAGTCCCTGTCCCGCATGATGCTCACACTCTTAATCCCCATTTTACAAATGAGATAACTGAGGCACAGAGAAGTGAAGTGACTTACCCAACGTCACACAGCAAACAAGTGGAGGAGGCAGGATTAGAACCCAAGCTCTTCAGATTTCTAGACCCGTGCTCTAGCCACTACATCATGCTGCTTCGCGAGAAAGAAAAAACCCTCTCCCCTCCACAGATGGGGCGGGCAGACTGTCTGAAGGGCTAATCACGGTGGGCTGGAGGGCCCCGCTCGACCCATTCTGCAGACCGCATAGAAAGAGATGAAGGCCAGTCAGGGCAGGACAGAGCTCTCTGACCCCGGAGGGGGGATCATCTCCTTCCCTGAGTCAGCTCTAATAATAATAATAATAATAATGACTGTGGCATTTGTTCAGTGCTTATTATGTGCCAGGCACTGTAGTAAGCACTGGGGTAGACTCAGGCAAATCAGGCTGGACACAGTCCCTGTCCTATATAGGTCTTTATCCCCGTTTTATTGACGAAGTCACTGAGGCGCAGAGAAGTGAAGGGACTTGCCCCAAATCACACAGCGGCTAAGATGAGTCAGAATTAGAACCCAGGTTCTTCTGACATCACTAGGCCCCGCTGCTTCTCTGCCAGACCCCTGCTCTGGCCCAGGGGATCCCTCAGCTCCCGGCTGGCGGGGTGAATTCTGGAGGGAGTGGGGCCCGCCAAAGCAGTCATCGATGTAAAGAGGATGATATTTACTAAGTGCTTACTGTGTGCAGAGCACCTTATCAGGGACTGCAGAGTTCAGTGAATACGAGAAAGATGATTCTATGCTGTGCTGTGAAATGCACTCACGCCCACGAACACATAAGCATGCATACAGTTAAACATTTGCCCGTTGCAATTCACCACTCACACCAAAAAAAATACCCTTGGCACCAGAACGTCCCTAAACTCAGGAAGACTGCAGCCTAGATTCACCATTTCATCAATCAATCTGCGGGATTTATCGAGAGCTAACTAAGCGCTTGGGAGAGTACCACATAACAGAGTTGGTGGACACATTCCATGTCGACAAGCTCACGGTCTAGAGTCGGTTTTCCCGGACTTAATCCCCTGTCTCAAGCCAGCCCATATTCAAGTTTCGGAAAAGGGGTTTTTGTCTCTAATGGGGACCAGGAGGGAGGAACCTGAAAATAGGGGTGGGTGACATGGGGGTATTGGCTTGGGCCACTTAAAAAGAGGCATCTAAGACAAGGGGTCTTTTCAACCCCTGATCTGTCCCCACCACTAGAGAAAACAGAAGCAAAATGAGTGTCCGGAAAAAAACCGCTCCGCTTATTTCCCACAGGGCTGCAGCTCAGGTGGTTCAGAATTAAAAGCGACAGGCCCAGGTGTCAAATGGCAAATTTGGTTTGTCGGAGGGGTCCAGGAGGACTAAAGGGTTTATGCAGAGCGACAGCCCCCACTCCATCCCTCGATCGAAATGCCCGTCTCACTTTTCACTTCCTCAAAACCAGGCATCCTGGAGCTGGCTACAGTCTAAAACTGGAATCTTGCCAACGTTAACTCGGCCATAACGTGTCTTTGCGGAGCAATGATGATGATAACCGTGGGTATTCGTTAAGCGCTTACTATGTGCCAGGCACTGTTCTAAGCAATGAGGTGGTTACAAGCAAATTGGGTTGGCTACCATTCCTGTCCCTCGTGGGGTTCACAGTCTCGATCCCCATTTTACAGAAGGGGTAACTGAGGCGCAGAGAAGTGAAGTGACGTATCTAAGGCCACCCAGCAGACAAGTGGTGGAGCCAGGATTAGAACCCATAATAATAATAATAATAATAATGGTACTTGTTAAGCGCTTACTATGTGCCAGGCACTGTTCTAAACTCTGAGGTAGGTACAGAGTTTAGTCAGAGGTCCTGAGTTCGAATCCCAGCTCGTCAGCTGTGTGACTGTGGGCAAGTCACTTAACTTCTCTGTGCCTCATCTGTAAAATGGGGATTAAGACTGTGAGCCCCACGTGGGACAACCTGATTCCCCTGTGTCTACCCCAGCGCTTAGAACGGTGCTCTGCACATAGGAAGCGCTTAACAAATACCAACATCATTATTATTATTATTACAGGCTAATCAGGTTGTCCCTCATGAGGTTCACAGTTTTAATCCCCATTTTACAAATGAGGTAACTGAGGCACAGAGAAGTTAAATAGCTTGCCCGAGGTCACACAGCTGACAAGTAGCGAAGCCGGGATTAGAACCCACGTCCTCTGACTCCCAAGCCTCTTTCCACTAAGCCACGCTGCTTCTCCTTCTGACTCCCAGGCCCGTGCTCTATCCTCTAGGCCATGCTGCCCTCCGTGGTCCCCGTGCTCACTATCGCTTACAGGCTTGAGAGCTGATGAGCTTGGCTGAGCCTCCTAAACACTCCACGCCGCCTGTCTGCCTTTCACAAAGCAGCTGGGAGGTCTGGAACGGCACCCGCTAGTTCATTCATTCAATAGTATTTATTGAGCGCTTACTATGTGCAGAGCACTGTACTGAGCGCTTGGAATGAACAAGCCGGCAACAGATAGAGACAAAGTCCCTGCCCTTTGACGGGCTTACAGTCGTTAATTCCGACGTTCCCCCTCTTATCCACGCGGGGTCCATATAGGCTACCTATCTCTCAGGACTGGATGGGACCTCGGCTTATTTTACGATATTTCTTCAGCATTTCCTATGTGCCAGGCTCTGTACTAAGTGCTGGGGTAGATATACAAGCTAATCCGACTGGAAACGGACCGTTTCTCACATGGGCCTCACGGTCTTAATCCCCATTTTACGGATGATGTAACCGAGGTCCAGAGAAGTGAAGTGACTCGCTCAAAGTCACCCGGGGGACAGGTGGCAGAGCCGGGATTAGACCCCAGGTCCTTCTGACTCCCCGGCCCGTGCTCTAGCCACTGGGCCATGCTGCTTCTCAAAGAGGCATCTTTGAGATGCTTCTCAAAGAGGAGCTGTTTGGGTTGCCAAGCAATTGATGCCCAGGAATAGAAAGCGTCAACCAACATCTAGGTCTGCTCCCAGAAGCCTCTGGGGGACCAAATGACCCTTCAGGCCCCGGGATCCTCTGATCTTACTCCGGCGGCTTCCGTGATAATGGTGAGATTTTTGAAGTCTCCTGAGGGAGGCATGTTTAACTGGAAATCCACACTGACGGCCCCGAAACCGGCACGGGGGAGAGACCCAAGTCTCCACGGTCTCTTTATTCTTTCCTTCCACAAAGGCAACGAGCGTCGGTGGGTGGCCATGAAGCGGGGAGCTGGTTCCCCAATTAGACCGGGGAGCCATCAAAGGCTTCATGAGACAAGAATGGCAGAGGGGACAAGCGTCTGACCTAGAGGAGGAAATGGGAGCGAAGGAAAGCCATTGTCAAACAGAGCTGTGGGCGGGAAGAGATGGGGAAAGCACTAAAATCCCTGAGACACTGCCTCGTTTAAATGCTGATGGTTCCTTCTGCACTGCTGGAATGCTTTGGGGACACAGAAAGGAAGGTCCTGAACAGCCAGAAAATCCGGGTTGTTTTCTTTTTTTTAATGGCAGTTGATAAGTGTTTCCTATTTGTCAGGCACTGTTCGAAGCGCTGGGGTAGATGCAAGGTAATCAGTTCGAACACAGTCCATGTCCCACTTGGGGGTTCACTGTCTTAATCCCCATTTTAAAGCAGAGGTAACTAGGGCACAGAGAATAATAATACTAATATTAAAGGTATTTGTAAAGTGCTTACTACGAGCCAGGCACCGTACTAAGCTCTGAGGCAGATACGAGGTAATTGGTTTGGACACATTCCTTGTCCCACATAGGGCTCAAAGTCTTAATCCCCATTTTACAGATGAGCGAATTGAGGCACGGAGGTTAAGTGACTTGGCCGAGGTCGCCCAGTGGACAAGTGGAGGAGGTGGGATTAGAACCCAGGTTCTCTGACTCTATCCACTGCTTCCCGTTTTTTCCATCTAATTGCTGCCACCTTAACTCACTGAGGGCCGGAACCTCGTTTATATCGTTCCCTCCCGAGTGTTTAGCCCCATGTTCTGCCCCTGTCAGAGTTCAATAAATACCTTTGATTGATTATTGACCTGTGATCTCCCATTAAATCCAAAACATCATTCTTAGACCCATTCTTAGACCCATAAGGAGCTTGAAATCTGCCCCTCTAGCCACAGTACCCTGCCGATATTTGTTTTAGTCTTTATGTTGGCTTGGTGTTTTGTTTCATCTCTCCTTATGTGTCCGTCACCTCTCCCCCTTTTCATTTTTAATCGGTCAATCAATCAGTGGTTTTTATTGAGCACTTACTGTATTCAGAGCACTGTACTAAGCATTTGGGAGAGTACAATACAACAGAATTGGTAGATGTTTCCCGCCCACAACAAGCTTGCAGTCTAGAGGGGCAGACGCTAATATGCATAAATCATTTATAATACATAATTTATAGCTATGTACATAAGTGCTGTGAGGCTGAAGGTGTGGTGAATATCTAATGCCCAAAGATCACAGATCCAACTCACTATGGATCGCTCGTCCTTGAATTTAAAGTAAACTCTTTTTTGCAATACACTGATATTTCCAACCTACAGAACTCCCTGTGCTAATGCATAAAGGTTTTTCATCTGTTTGTTTTGGAGTGGTGAACTTCTGACTTCAATGGAATTCCACTCACTCTGGGTAAACGTGAGATTCGCTGAGCAAAAATTCCGTGTTTGTCCGGTCCACATCCTTTATAGTTTTGTGAGCATCAGTCATGTTCCCTTTTAGGTTTTCTGATTTTCCAAGATGGGGAGTCCTTCCTTTTTCAGACTCATATGGAAGTGTCTTCAGTCAGTCAGTCAGTAGTTTTTATTGAGCACTTACTGTGTGCAGAGCACTGTACTAAGTGCCTGGGAGACTACAGTATAATATAGCGGACACATTCCCTGCCCAAAATAAGCTTACATTCTAGAGGGGCAGATAGACTGTCATCACTAAATGCTGTCAGTTCTATCGTCACAACATTGCTAAAATTTGCCCCTTCCTCTCCATCCAAATTGCTACCATTTAATGCAAGCACTTCTCCTATCCCTCCTTGTGACTGTATGAGCCGCCTCGCTGACCACCCTGCCTCCTGTCTCTCCCCACTCTAGTCCATACTTCATTCTGCTGCCCTGATCATTTTCCTTCAAAACCTTTCAGACCGTGTTCCCCACTCCTCAAGGAACTCCAGTGGCTGTCCCTCCACCTCCGCATCAAACAAAAATTCCTCACCATTGGCATTAAAGTACTTAATCCCCTTGCCCGCTCCTACCTCACCTCGCTACTCTCCTACTACACACTTAGCTCTTCTAATACTAACCTTCTCAATATACCTCAGTCTCGTCTCTCTTGCCCACATCCTCCCTCTGGCCTGGAACACCCTCCCTCCTCATAACAGACAGGTAATTGCTCTTCCCCACTTCAAAACTCTATTGAAGGCACATTTCCTCCAAGAAGCCTACCCTGCCTAAGCCCTCCTCTCCTCTCTCACTCTCTTCTGCATCGCCCTGACTTGCTCCCTTCATTCATCCTCCCTCCCATCCCTACAGAACATTGGCATATAGCTATAATTTATCTATTTACTTGTATTAATATCTGTCTACCCCTCTAGACCGAGAGACTCACTGTGGGCAGGGAATGCGTCCATCTGTTGCTATACAGTACTCTTCCAAGCACTTAGTACAGTGCTTTGTGCACAGTAAGCACTCAATAAAGATGATTCAACGAATGAATGAATGACAGACATTAACAAAAAGATAAATTACAGATATGGACATAAGTGCTGTGGGGTCGGGAGGGGGCTTGAATAAAGGGAGACAGGGTGATGCACAAAGGAGTGGGAAAATGGGAAAGGAGGGCTTATTCAGAGAAGGCCTCTTGGAGGAGGCGTGCCTTCAATAAGGCTTTGAAGGCGGGGAGATTAACTGTCTGTCAGATATGAGGAGGGAAGGCCAGAGGTAAGATGTGGGCGGGAGGTTGGCAGCGAGATAGACAAGATCAAGGTACAATGAGAAGGTTGGCATTAGAGGAGAGGAATGGGCGGGCTGGGTTGTAGTAGGAGAACAGCGAGGTGATTTAGGAGGGGGCAAGGTAATGGAGTGCTTTAAAGCCAATGGTGAGGAGTTTCTGGTTGATGTGGAGGTGGATGGGTAACCACTGGAGGTTCCTGAGCAGTGAGGAAACATGGCCTGAATGTTTTGGTACGGAAATGATCTTCGATCCCCTCATCAACCTAGATGCTCTTTACTTCTCCGGTTCTATTCTGTCCCTCCTAAAATAGGATGACCAGAACAATCCACGGTTTTCCAGGTGACATTGTGCCAGGGTTTCTATACCACATATAGTTACTCTAGTGAGGAACCAAAACAGCAATCCATTAGCCCGTCGATGTAATAACAGTCATTTTTAAAGATAGGATACGTACACTTGATCGATCGATCAACAGAATTTATCGAGCACTTGCGGTGCACAGAGCGCTAAGTGCTCAGGCAAGTACAATATAATAGAATTGGTTGACACGTTCCCACACTTGTCAGAAGTTCCCCAGCGTACGCCCTGAGTTTATTCGAACTATGGGGTATACGACTTCCAATTTGAGGGATTTGTTTACATCCAATTCATCAGTTTGATTGTGACATTCCCCGGGAACCTCCTTTGGAATTTCTGAAGATTTCACTGAGTTTCTTAACCTATCTTCTTTCAGCCCTGAGGACACTTCTGATACCACGCTCATCAAGCACCTACACTGATTCCCTTACCGTCTTCATTCTTTCGGTATATTTGAAGAATCACGCATGATCAGCTTTGGCAATTTAGCATCAGTAAATGATAGAAATAGTCTCAGCATTGGAAGGGGATCCTAATCAAGTGAGAGGGTGGGAAATCCTTTAGTCGCTGCCCTCGTGGGTTGGAGAAAATAGCATCACAAAACCAAAGAGATGCCACAAAAGAATCAGGAGGTTTAAAGACTGATCCCTTCTTCCTACAAACAAAAGTTGAAGCTGAGGCTACAGAAAGAAAACGATTCTAGGGGGAATGAAGTCATAGTGGTGGAAGGAAGTGAATTTAAACAATAACTGTATAAATAGTCAAAATGATAAATAGCTGGGGCCTTAAAAGGACAAGACAGACTGCTTTTTTCTCCCCAGATAGTTCACCAATCGATCAGTCAATCAATCAATAGTTTTTACTGAGCACTTAATGTGCTCAGGGCACTGTATTAAGCACTAGAGAGAGAGTACAGTTCAACAGAGTTGGGAGTCACATTCCCAGCCCACAACAATAAGCAGACACATTCCTTATATGATGGAATGAATAAATGAAAGAGCTAAGAGTCTAGAGATTGGGGACAGACGTTAATATAAATAAATAAATTATGGATATGGACACAAGTACTGTGGAACTGGGGTCGGGGGAGGGAGGTGAATGCAGATTGCAAATCCAAAAGTGATGATCTGTAAAATATGAAATGGGAGGATGCTTCAGGCCAGAGGCAGGATATAGGCGAGTGGTCGGTAGAAAGAAAGACGAGATCGAGGTACAGTGAGTAAGCTGGCATTAGTAGAGCGAAGTGTCGGTGCTGGGTTGTAGTAAGAGAGCAGCCAGGTGAGGTAGGAGGAGTCAAGATGACTAAGTGCTTTAAAACCAAAGGTGAGGAGTTTCTGTTTGATGCGAAGGTGGATGGACAACCCCTGGAGGTTCTTGAGGATTGGGGGAAAACGGCTTGCATGTTTTTGTAGGAAAAGAATCTGGGCAGCAGAGTGAAGTACGGACTGGAGTGGGGTCTGGAGTACGGACTGGAGTGGAGTGGACTGGGAGGTCAGCAAGGAGGCTGATGCAGTAATAAAGGGCAGGAGGAGTGCTTGAATTAATGCTGCAGCAGTTTGGATTCAGAAAAAAGGGTTGGTCTTAACAGTGTTGGGAAGGTAGAACCCAAAGCATTTTCCGATAGATTGAAGATGTGGGTTGATCTGTACACAAAACGTTTTCATCTAGAACAGAGGTTGGGAAAGCCTCCCTCCCTGCCTGGGAATTAAAAGATTTGGGATTATGGAGTGACAAAGAAGCAGAGTGGCTAGGTGGAAAGAGCAGGGGCCAAGGACTCTGAAGACCTGGGTTCTAACCCCAGCTCTACCACTTGTTTGCTGGGTGACCTTGGGCAAGTCACTTCTCTCTTCTGTGCCTCTGTTACCTCATCGGTAAAATAAGAATTCAATATCTGTTCTCCCTTCCACTTGGACTGTGAGCCTCATGTGAGAGCTGATTATCTTGTATCTACCCCGACGTTTATACAGTTCTGGGCACATATTAAGAACTTGACGGGCCCCATCACTATTATTGTTATTACTTAGAAATAACTGCAGTGACCTCTGCCCCTCCCGACTCCCCTGTGAAGGATTCTGTGAAAACATTTTGTCAGCAGATGCTGTGTTCTCTGAGGCAAGCAATGGGACGAAACAAGTTCAGAGGGTATGAAAAAGGAAGAATGGTAGTAGGTTAGAAGAGAGGTCCAGAAGGAGTGGAAGAAACCTGCAGCTGATGATTAAAAGAGCAGCCCAGTGAGTTCATGGCGACGGCCTACATCTCACCAACACCACTCAACCTAAAGGAAGTCACTCGCACCCTCAGGGTGTCCGTTGGAAGCTGGAAGTCCTATTAGGGGGAAGATATTTCTAGAGGAAAATTCCTCTCGGAGCCCAAATCTGCACAGAGGAAATCCGACCCTGAGCCGGAGAACAAGGCTCACGAGAGGAGCAGACGGGACTTGAGGACATGTGATCTGGTGGCCGAACCAGTAAATGAGTCACCGATGATTTTTTTTTTTATGGTATTTGTTAAGCACTTACTATGTGCCAGGCATTGTACTAATCCCCGGGGTGGATACAAGCTAATGAGGTTGGACACGGTCCATGACCCAAGGGCTCAGAGTCTTAATCTCCGAAGCCCAGAGAAGTGAAGTGACTTGCCCAAGGTCACACAGCAGCCAAGTGGCAGAGACGGGATTAGATGCCCTTGGAGGGGGATTGAGATCACCTGTACAGTGCCTGACACATAGTAAGCACTTCACAGATACCGAAACAAAAGGGTGGAGGCCTCAGAATCAATCTAGGACTGACGGCAGGGGTTCAAGTAACTCCCCATTTCTAGGGTCACCATGACCCTGAGCATCTGCCTTCATTGCCAAGGTGACTACAGGGCGTCCCTGGGCCCAAAGATTTTGTGAAGAGCGAGTTGGAATTTCCTTTTGGCTAAACACAGGGGGTTAGCCTCTATCTCAGAAGTGTGGTGTGGGTAGTATTTTGAGAGAGTGCCTCGAATTGATACCTCAAAGGGTTTCATCTGAAAGAATGATTTATACATCACAAGGCCAAGGGGATTTATATTAAAGAAAATGGATTCTTTTCTTGAACTGTTTGGAGGAAGACAGATGGCATCCTATATTCTGCAGTTCCATTTTTGTGAGCTGTGCAGTTCCAGCAGATTACTAAGGCAATATAAACTCAGTATCTATTACACTGTATATGCCACAAACCCATATAGTAAAAGCTTACGGATTAATGGAATCCTTTCTTGGGTACAGAGAGAGACACAGAGAGGGACAGAGAGGCAAATAGAAACAGAAAAGGAGAGAGATAGAAAGGGAAGAGAACAAGCAGCAGTGTGGCCTCATGGACAGAGCACAGAACTGGAAGTCAGAAGGATTTGGCTTCTAATCTGGCTCCACAATTTATCTGCTGTGTCGCCTTGAGCAAGTCACTTGACTTCTCTATGTCTCAGTTACCTCATCTGTCAAATGGGGACGAAGACTGTGAGTCCCCTGTGGGACACGGACAGTGTCCAAGTTGATTATCTTGTACATACCCCAGCACTTAGTACAATGTGTGGTACGTAGTTAGCGCTTAACAAATACCATAAAACAACAACAATAAAAAAGAGACAGACACGCCCACCTTGCTGTCACCGAATCCTGTCGGTTCTACCTTCACGACGTGGCTAAAATCCATCCTTTCCTCTCCATCCAGACTGCCACCCCATTAATTCGAGCACTTGTCCTCGCCTTGACTGTGGCAACTGCCTCCTTGCTGACCTTCCAGCGTCCTGTCTCTCCCCACTCCAGTCCATTCTTCACTCCGCTACCCAGATCGTTTTTCTACGAAAAGATTCGGTCCACTTTTCCCTACTCCCCAGGCCCCTCCGGGGGTTGCCCATCCACCTCCACATCCAACAGAAACACCTTACTGTGGCTTTTAAAGAATTCAGTCTTCTTGCCCCCTACGACCATACCTCGCTGCTTTTCCACTACAACCTAGCCCATACACTTTGCTCCTCTAATGCCAACTTACTCACTGTTACCTCAATCTCATCTATTTTCAACCTCAGCTTCTCACCCTTGTCCTGCCTCTGGCCTGGAACACCCTCCTTCCTCATGTCTGACGGACAATCACTCTCCCCACCTTTGAAACCTTATTAAAAGCACATCTCCTCCAAGAGGGCTTCCCCACCTAAGCCTCTTTTCCCTTTTCTCTATCTCCTTTTCCCACTCCCTTCTGCCCTTGGATTTACACCCTTTATTCACCTCTCCCTCAGCCCCACAGCACTTATGTCCACATCCATAATTTATTTATTTATATTAATGTCTGCCTCTAGGTGATTTCTAGGTGATTCACCAACTGTGTGGAGAATTCAGATGAGGCCTATCTGCCCTAACTGGAGAATCTGAAAATTCAAAGACTAATTTCATTCTGGACGTTTTCCCATCCACTTACTCCTGATAAGAGTTGGTTGTTAGCCAAATCTTCCTGAATGCAAAATCCCCTCACAGTGACCGCGACTCTTGAGTTTCTATGAAACGACCACAGTTCTTTAGTTCCTCTACTCAAACAAACTCTCCCTCGACGGATCCGTTCTCTGTAACTTCCCTGGAGTGAATGCCTCAGGTGGGAGGCAGATTCAGAGGGAGGTCTGGATAGCTATATTTCAGCACGATGTACAGAACGAAGAAACACCGACGGAGAAATGTGAGGGGCAGAACGGTCATTGGAAGTCAAAGTTTAGGCAGAAGATTTCCATGTGGGTTTTCAAGCCCCCAAACCCTAGCGCTGGTGGAGAGGTCCACTCGATGCAGAACAAGTAATGGGGAGGCCATTAAGTAATGGGGAGGCCGTGAGGCCTAGTAGAAAAAGCACTAGACTGAGAGTCAGGAGACCTGGGTTCTGATCCCAACTCTGCCACTGGCTTACTGCGTGACCTCGGCCAAGAGAGTTTCCTCACAGGAAAATGGGGACAAGACTTGTTTTGATTCCCATGTGGAACAGGGACTGTGGCCTACCTCAGAATCTTAAACTCGCCCCAATTCTTACCATACAGTAAGCACATAATAAGGGAGATAAATACGAGTAATTCTTTTCAAGGCTAATATTAATTGTGGTACTTGTTAGGCGCTTACTACCCGATTAGCTTGTATCTACCCTGGAGCTTAGTACAGTGCCTGACACACAGTAAGCGCTTAACCAATACCATGAAAAAAAAAGGGGGTCAACTAATGGGACAGTTTCTACAGAAAAAAATAATTGCATTTTTCTAACCAGTAAGTTCTATGTAAAGGTCAGCCCTTACCCGGCCAGTGAAGCCACCTTATCTGTGTTTTATTTCCACTTCTCCAAATGTATTGCTTCAACCAGTTTTGCACAGCTATGGAGAAAAAGCTCCTATCTAAGCCAAACTTGTTTGGAAGAAGTTTCACGAAGAAGAAACAAATTCCAAACCTAGGTCAAACACTTCCCTAAAATGCTTTGCTGGATCCCCTCCAGCAACACTACTTTGTGATTTACTGAAATCCAAATATATTAAATTCATTTTGTTCCCTTCATCTGCTAATTTTATAATTCCATCAGCAAGAAGCTATCAGGTTTTTTCTGGCATGATTTATTATTTTCAGACCCACAGTGCTTATTGCTTATGATTCTATTACTCTCGACATGTTTACAGATTTCTGCTCTCTGGGTATTTGTTTCAATATTTTCCTGGGATTCAAAGTTGGATTTAGCAGACATTAATTTCCAGATTCTGTCTGTTTCCCTCCTTTGGAGACTGGCACCGTATTCATTTCCCTTCATTCTGGAAGCGCCACCTCCGTCCCTCATAAGTTTCCAAAAACAATTCCGAGGGAATTCAGCAAATGCATTAGCCGGTTCCCAGCCCAGCTGAGGGTGAGTCAGTCAGAAATGAGATGCCCGCACCCACGTTCAGATCGCCTACCATCCCTTAGGTCTTTTTGCCACAGATATTCCGGAAAGATTTTTTTTCTAACGGCCCAAGTTTCTCTTTGGTTTTCATTTTGCAAGTGGCAGGTCGAAAATTTGGAGTGATCCTCTTAGTCTTTCATGAGTGGCTGAATAATGCCTTCCTGGCAGCGAGGTCCGGTGGGTAGAACTTGGGGCTGGGAGCCAGAGGACCTGGGATCTGATCCTGGCTCTGCTGCTTATCTGCTGTGTGACCTTGGGTAAGTTGTTACACTTCTCTGAGCCTCAGTTCCCTCAACTGTAAAATGGGGATTAAGACTGTGAGCCCTATGTGGGACAGAGACCATGTCCGACACAGTCCTCGTGTATCTACCCCAGTATTTAGTGCCCAGAACATAGTAATGAATCTCACAATTATTATTATTATTATTTTTGTTCACATTGTCCGGAATTTTATCTGATGCTTTTTGAAAACCTTGTGTTTTCCTTGTTCGATCTCATCCCTAGATTGACTCCGGAGCTCTAGGGGCTGCAATCATTCAGTCGATCGATCAACGGTATTTATTGAGCGCTTACTGTGTGCGGAGCACTGAACTAAGCATTTGGTAGACGCTAGAGTTGGTAGGCGTGATCCCTGCCCTCAAGAAGCGGATGATTTAGTTGCGGAGACAGGTCACATTCACCTCAGCCCATTTTCCACCCAACGAAATAGTGAGTCGGATATGACTTAGTCAAACCTCATATTTGCCATTCCCCGGATGCATATTCCAAAACACCCCTTGCCCCACCCCTTCGCTCCCAAGCATTCCCTGACCTTTCCCCAATCCCACCCTCTCCAACCCATGCCACCCCGCTCTCTTTTCATTCACTGCACTGCTGGGGCGTCAATACGTGCATGACCCATCAACCAATCAATCAATAGTATTTATTCATTTTTTCAATGATATTAAGCACAGTAAATGCTTAATAAATGCTATCACTACAAGCAATATTAATAACAGAAGCATTAGTAAACTGTAAGCTCATTGTGGGAAGGGAAGATATCCGTTATATTGTACCCTCCCAAGTGCTTAGTACAGAGCTTTGCAAAGAGTAAGCGCTCAATAAGTACATTGGACTGACTGCCTGACTAGTAGCAGTAGTGACTTTTATTGAGCACCTATTTGGAGCTATACTCTAGCCTAGGAACTTGGGAAGTTCAGCATCAAGGGCTTAGTACAGTGCTCTGCACACAGTAAGAGAAGCAGCATGGCTTAACGGAAAGAGCATGGGCTTGGGAGTCAGAGGAAGTGGGTTCTAATCCCGGCTCTGCCACTTGTCTGCTGTGTGACCTTGGGCAAGCCACTTCACTTCTCTGTGCCTCAGTTATGTCATCTGTAGAACGGGAATTAAGACTGTGAGCCCCACGTGGGACAACCTGATTACCTTGTATCTACCCCAGTGCTTAGAACAGTGCTTGGCACATAGTAAATGCTTAACAAGTACCATCATTATTATTATTATTAAGTGGCATGTTCCCTGCCCTCAGGGAGTTTACACTCTGTAGGAATTTAGACTATAATTTAGACCGTTATTTGAGTATTTAGACTCCCCCTCTAGAAAGTAAGCTCATTAAGGGCAGGGAATGTGTCACTGATTCTGTTGTATTGTTCTCCTTCAAGCGCTTAGTACAGAGCTCTGCACATAGTAATGCTCAATAAATACCACCGATTGAGTGACCGACAGGGAAGAGAAACCTAAAACTATTTACAGCCAACAGACGGGGAAGTTCTGCGTCAGAACAGGTAATTCAGCTAGCTCAAAAGACAATTCAGGTCACTGGTCAAAACTTGTTTTTCTTTCCTCATTCTCAATAACTCTTTCCTATCCCCAAGCAGCCGATTCCAGATGGCTTATTCTCCAGTTGGATTCCTTGCTTTCTGGATCATAAAGTTCTTCTCTAAATAACTTTGGGAACTTGTTCGCTGTGTGGTGTCTGAAATCCTTCCTTAAATTGTTGTTGACATATCACATTTCAACTCCAATTCTCTCCTCGCTATTTCTCTCTAGGCAGCTACATCTGACTACCATCTCCAACCAAAAATAGAATGAAATTGTTGAATGGGTGAGAAACTACTGAACTACTGCAGGCTTGTTCCTTAAACTAGACCCTCGTCGGATTCAGAAGCAGGGTGATCTGAGGGATAGAACACAGGCCTGGGAGTTAGAAGGACCTGGATTCTAATCCCGGCTCCGCCACGTGGCGTTGTGACGTTGAGCAAGTCGCTTCACTCCTCTGGGCCTCGGTCACCTCATCTGTAAAATGGGGAATAAGACCGCGAGCCCCATGTAGGACATGGACTGCGTTCAACCTGATTAGCTTTTATCTACCCCAGAACTTAGTACAGTGCCTGCCAAAATAGAAGCGCTTAAAAATACCATTTAAAAAGACCCTCCGGTCCCCGCTGAGATCAGAATGGGTGCTCGCTCAGCGCTAGAGCTCACTGAAGTCCGCACCAGTATTTAGTACAGTGTTTTCCACATAATAAATGCATAGTGGCTGCCCGTCCACCTCGTAACAGACAGAAACTCCTTACCATTAGCTGAAGAAATTCCCCTCAGGTCAACAGGAAAAGTCCTTGGACGTCTACGAAGCTGCTGCTAGAGAACAGAGCTGAACAATGAACGACGTCTGGAATTTGTTTTAAGATGATGATATCACATTCACCACCGAAGCCACCTGCAGAAAACAGAATGACAATGGTACTTGATATAATAAGGTTCTTCTCAAGAGCTTACTATGTGCCAAGCATTGTTCTAAGAGCTGGGGTAGATACAAGTTAAATCAGATTGGACACAGTTCCTTGTCCACACAGGGCTCACAGTCTTAATCTCCATTTTACAGATGAGGTAACTGAGGCACAGAGAAGTGAAGTGACTTGCCTAAGGTCACACAGGAGAGAAGTGACAGAGATGGGATTAGAACCCAGGCCCGTGGTCTATCCACTAGCCTACACTGATTCTCGAGATGAGGTCCAGAAACATTAGCTCCACTGGAGGCTAGCATTATTGATACGCATTGACCTAGACCTGTGCTCCAATTTATTTAATTTTTTAATGGCATTTGTTAAGAGTTTACTATACTAAGGCGCTGTACTAATAATAATTATGGAACTTGTTAAGCATTTACTATGTGCCAGGCACTGTACTAAGCCCTGGGGTGGATGCAAGCAAATTGTGTTGGACAGAATCCCTGTCCCACTTGGGGCTCGCAGTCCCAGTCCCCATTTTACAGATGAGGTAACTGAGGTACTGAGAGATGTTAAGTGACTTGCCCAAGGTCACACAGCAAACAGGTGCAGAGCTGGGATTAGAACCCATGACCTTCTGACTCCCAGAAGGCTGGGGTAGATACAAGATAGTCGGATAGGACAGAGGTCCCGTGGCACAGAGGGCTCGCAGTCTTAATCCCCATTGTAGAGATGAGGTAACTGAGGCACGGAGAAGTTACATGACTTCCCTACCGTCACACAGCAGACAAGTGGCGAAGTCAGAATTAGAACCCAGGCCCTCTGACTCCCAGGCCTGTGCTCTATCCACAGGGCCAAACTGCTTCTCACCTCCTTGTAGTCGGGAATCATTTCTATCAACTCTCTCATAATCAAACTCTTCCAAGCACTTAGCACAGTGTCTGCACACAGTAAAGCACTCGATAAATACCACTGATGTTTGACTGCTTTTGGCCAAACGGCAACGGGCCTTGTCAGTCTCAGATTGGTTTGATCAGTCATTCGCACCTGTATACACAGTCCCTATGAGGGGCAAAAAATAATAATAATAATAATTCTTTCCTGTGAGCGACTGTTTTGCTTTGCTTCCGTTGCTAATGAAGATGACGGTTCTGTGCAATGGAGTTTCTAATGAAGTCCTAATGATCACAAAACTCCCGAGTGAGGGCTTGGAGGAGAGGGACGTAAGAGGGGTGAGTGATGGGCTATTTGTGGGGAGAAGCTTGAGGGAACTCGCCTCTGTGAGGGACCTTCAGCTGGGGCTTTTGGGTTAATCTGGGCATCTTGCAAATGAACTAAAGAGCTCCACCCCTAACGGCCCAGATGGATTTATCACCGCTTTGCAGGAGTTTCTGTGACATTTCTGTTGAATTCTCCTGAGCAACTCGAATAGTCCTTGCTATTTAGTGCATGATCCTCCTGCCTTGAACGAGGGCCCTTTGAGCTATTATAGGTCTTAAACGTGATACAGATCACAAGGAAAAGGTTAAACAAGAGACCAGCACTTTCAGGTTTTGCTGTAGGATAAGTTACATTACAACGAATCGATCCTTGGTGTCCACTGGAAAGGCAAAAAAAAAAAAGCCCTACGAGGAAGGGTGAATCGAGGACACGAAGCCACGCTGATCTCCTCCACTTCTTCACTCGCAAGTCGCTCCGAGTCATTCAAGGAGAATTCCCCCCGTTCTTCTGTTTCTGTTTATCTGTCATAATCTCGAGGGTGACGTGCCAGGGAAGGGATGGTGGTGCTGCTCATAAAAATGTTGCTTCCCTAGGATCCGAGTGACTGGCAACGGTCTCGGTTTTCTGGTGGGCTAATGTGGCACATCTCCAACGCGCTCTTGAAATATAACAATAATGTGATTTGGGTTTAGTGTCATTAAACTTGATTAGCTGAGTGGGCTCATGAAAAATCCATAATTAGCTTGGAAAACAAGAAGACAGATGTTTTTGCCAGGAAACTGGGAAGACCCAGTCTTGGATGTAACTGAATTTATTTCTTATCTGAAGCCCTAAACTGCCTTTCTTTTCCCTTCTGATTTTTAGGCTACAGGCCTGGATTTTTTTTTCACCTCTTTTTGTATGATATTTATTAAGCATTTACTATGTGACAAGCACTATTCTAAGTGCTAAGATAGATACAAGATAATCAACACAGATAAGGTCCACGTCCTACATGGAGCTCACAGTCTTAGTGGGAGGAGAACAGGTATTGAATCCCCATTTTGCAGTTGAGGAAGCTGTGGCACAGAGAAGTTAAGTGACTTCCGCAAGGTCCCCCAGCAAGGAAGGGGTGGAACCAGGATTAGAACCCAGGTCTTCTGATTCCCGGCCCATGCTCTTTTCACTAGGCCACACTGCCCGGATCGTCTTTCCAAAGCATCATTATGCACGTATCTACCCACTCTTCCAACACCTCCAGTAGATTCCCATTCTTCTCCACATCAAGCAGAAACTTCTGAAATTGGTTTTTGAGGCCCTCAAACCCCTCTCTTCCCCCTGCTTATCCTATCTCCCCTCCCTCTACCCCCCCACCCCCCAATACCAATTCATATGCTTCATTCTTCTCAAGCCAACCTCCTCATTCTGCTCTCTCCTGTCTTCAACCTCTTGCTCACATCCTCTTTTCTGCATTGAGTTGCCTCTCCCTTCACATAAGAATAATAATAATGACTGTATTTAAGTGCTTACTATGCGCCAGGCCCTGTACTAAGTGCCGGGGTGAATCCAAGCAAATCGGGTTGGTCACGGTCCCTGTCCCACATAAGGCTCACAGTTGTAATCCCCCTTTTACAGATAAGGTACCTGAAGCCCAGAGAAGTTAAGTAACTTGCCCAGGATCACACAGCAGACAGATGGCGGAGCTGGGATTAGAAATCGCACCGCAGACAAGTGGCAGAGCTGGGATTCGAACTCACGACCTCTGACTCCAAAGCCCGGGCTCTTTCCACTGAGCCACGCTGCTTCTCTTCAAGTAAGTGAGATAAAGAGTTCACGTTAAGCTTGAGTTGGTGGGAGGCCGTCCAAGTGGAGATATCTTGAAGTCAGGAGGTGATGTGAGATCAGAGAAAGGGAGAGAGGGTAGGGCTGGAGAGGTAGATTTGTGAACCATCCGCATAGAGGTGGGAGTCGAAGCCATGGGAGCGAATGAGTTCTCAGAGAGTGGGTGTAGATGGAGAAACGAAGGGGACCCAGAACCGAACCTGAGGGAGCCCCGCAGTGAGGCAATGGGAAGCAGAGGAGGAGCTCATGAAGGAGACTGAGAATGAACAGCCAGCGAGATGAGGAGAACCAGGAGAGGAGAGAGTCAGTGAAGCCAAGGTTGTATAACGTTTCTAGGACAAGGGGGTGGTCCACAGTATCGAAGGCAGCTGAGAGTCAAGGAGGGTTAGGGTAGAGTAGAAGCTGCTGGATTTGGCAAGAAGGAGATCACTGGTGACCTTAGAGAGGCAGTTTCTGTGGAGCGAAGGGAACGGGAGCCAGATTGGAGCAGGTGGAGGAGAGAATCGGAGAAGAAATTGAGACAGTAGGTTCAGACAACTCACTCGAGCAGTTTGAAGCAGTATTATGGGAAGTAACATGACTTAGAAGGGTGTCCAGCACTTAGAACAGTGCCCAGCGCTTAGAACAGTGTCCAGAGCTTAGAAATGCCCGGAACTTATAAGAGTGCCTGGCACACAGTAAGCACTTAACAAATGCAGCGTGGCTTAGTGGAAAGAGCACGGGCTTGGGAGTCAGAGGACCTGCGTTCTAATCCCTGCTCCACCACTTATCGTCTGTGTGACCTTGGGCAAGGTACTTAATTTCTCTGCACCTCAGTTTCCTCATCTGTAAAATGGAGATTTAGACCGTGAGCCCCACGTGGGACAACGTGATTACTTTGTATCCACCCCCACGCTTAGAACAGTCCCTTTCCCACATTGGACTCACACTCTTAATCCCCATTTTTTTACAGATGACGTGACTGAGTCACACAGCAGACAGGTGGCTGAGCCGGGATTAGAACCCGGGACCTTCTGACTCCCAGGCCCATGTTCTAGCCATTAAGCCACTCGGCTTCCCGAAGCACTATGGGCTCCGGGATTTTGATTGGTGCCTTCAATATCCAGAGCCCCGAGGGGCTGCTTGCTTTCCTCACACTCAGTAGTTTGGAAATGTTATTGGGAGCGCGATAAGTTAATGAGGAAACATCCCAGGAGAGAGGGCATGGTGGAAAGTTATTGAAGGAATAGCAGCTCCAGTGTTTTGGGAAAAGGGGACACAACTGAGTCAGCCACCCCCATTTCCTCTTTTAACAGTCAGGCACTCTTGAGAGCTGTCAACTATCCAAAAAAAGGGAAAAAACCTCCACTGTCCTCTAACCTCAGCAAGAATAATGACCAAGCTGTGCTTTTGCAGTAGGGAAGACGAGGCTATATGTATCATCAACGTAAAGTTTATGCTGTTCCATTAAATGCAAGACGGAAAATCTACATCCTAACCCCTGACTGCACTGAAATCATCTAAGATCTATTTTTTTTTCCTTCTAAGGGCCGCACCCAGAAAGCACAGTGTGGTAACAATGAACGAGCACTAGCCCGGAGAAGGAAACCACGACAGGTTGAACCAGAGAACATTCCACTCTAAATACCATTTGAACGATCACCATTCAGTTCTAGGCCTATGAAGGAGATTCACAAGTTACTGATCTACAGAAGCAGAGTGACTCAGTGGAAAGAATACGGGCTTGGGAATCAGAGGTCATGGCTTCTAATCCCGGCTCCGCCACTTGTCAGCTGTGTGACTTTGGGCAAGTTACTTCACTTCTCTGTGCCTCAGTTACCTCATCTGTAAAGTGGGGATTAAGACCGTGAGCGCCATGTGGGACAACCAGATTACCTTGTATCTATCCCAGAGCTTAGAACAGTGCTTGGCGCATAGTAAGCGCTCAACAAATGCCATCATTAATTAATTAATCTACAGGATCAGACACAAGGGCAGAATCCATGGTTATAAGCAGGCAGGCGATTGAATCCGGGTCTCTCTCTGCACGACCCTGGTTCCCAAACGGACAATGAATTGAAGTGAAAAGTGGGACCCCAGAGAGAGGGTAAAAGAAAAAGAAATGTTAATGCAGGATTATTCCCTCTCCCCCTATCACCTCAGTCCTCTTCCAAAAATAGAACATCCCAAGTCTACACAGCCAAGCAAATTGAAAGGTTGCAAAACTATTAAGGGACTCTGAGGTGGTAAAAGACATCCATCCATCCATCGAGAATCAGGATGGTGTAGTGGATAGAGCACAGGCCTGGGAGTCGGAAGGTCAAGGGTTCTAATCCTGGCTTTGCCACTTGTCTGCTGAGTGACCTTGGGCAAGCCAGCTCCCTTCTCTGGGCCTCAGTTACTTCATCTGTGAAATGGGGATTAAGACTGTGAGCCTCACGTGGGACAGGGACTGTATCCAACCCGATTTACTTGTATCCACCCCAGCTTTTAGTACAGTGCCTGGCACCTAGTAAGCGCTTAACAAACACCACTATTATTATTATTATTTCAGTCACAAAGAACCCCGACAGCAGCCCGATTATTCCAGATTGGGTCTGCTTTATTCCGACTCCCTGGCCAGGGTCCCCAGGAAATAGGAAATAATGCTCCCCTCTTCTCCGAGTTTTTCCCCTGGGTGGGATTTGGGAAGCACCTTCTACTCTTGCTGTTGTCGGGTTTTCTTCCAAAGCGTGGGATTGAAGTGGACAGGAATACCTGCCTTCTACAGTGCTGTGGTCCAACTGCGGCTGAAGATCTACTAGGTGCAAAACACTGTGCTGAGCGCCGGCCCTAACACGCAAAGTGCCATCTGTGTACAATTGAGTCCCAGCAGTGTGCAAGGCACTGTACTGACCGTCTACTATAGTAATAACAATAATGATGGCATTTGTAATGAAGGTATTTCACTACTAAGTGCAAAGCAGTGTACTAAGCACTTAACCGGCCGCCCAATCCGAAATGGCTGTCTACTGTGCACGGGGCACGAAACTAAACATTTCAAACAACACAGTGCAAAGAAGCAGGATACTCAGTCTTTGCCTTTGAGGAGCTTACAATCCACCTCCTTCCATGGATTCCACAAGAGGAAAAAATAATAATAGCGATGGTATTTGTTAAGCGCTTGCTATGTGTTCTAAGAGCTGGGGTTGATACAAGTTAATCAGGTTGAACACAGTTCCTGTCCCACGTGGGGTTCACAGTCTTAATCCCCATTTTACAGATGAGGTAACTGAGGTCCAGAGAAGTTACATGACTTTCCCAGGAGGAGGAGGAGGAGGCCAGAACTCAACCTGGGTGATTTTGCTGTTCCCCTGCTAACAGCACCACCAACCACCCTGTCTCACAAGCCCGTAACCTTGGCGTTACCCTCCACTCACCTCTTTCATTCAACCCACGTGTTCTGTCGCTTCAAATCCTGTCACCAAATCCTGTCACTTCAACCTTCACGACATCGTTAAAATCTGCCCTTTCTTCTGCGTCCATATTACTGTGTTAATCGAGCTCTTATCCTAACCCGTCTTGATTACTGCATCAGTCTCTTCACTGACTTTTCTGCCTCCTGTCTCTCCCCACTTCATTCCATACTTCACTCTGCTGCCCAGATCATTTTTCTACAAAATCATTCAGTCCATGATTCCCCACTCTTCGAGAACCTGCCCATCCACTTCCGCATCATTCATTCATTCAGTAGTATTTATTGAGCGCTTACTATGTGCAAAGCACTGAACTAAGTGTTTGGAATGTACGATTCGGCAACAGATAGAGACAATCCCTGCCCATTGATGGGCATCAAAGAGGAACTCTTCACCACCGGATGTAAAGCGCTCAAGTACCTTACTTCTCCGATTTCCTACTACAACCCAGCCCACACATTTTGCTCCTCTAATGCCAACCTACTCACTGTACCTCGATCTCATCTATCTCGCTGCCTACCCCTCACGCGCATCCGGCCTCGGGCCTGGAACGCCCTCCTTCTTCACATCCGAAAGAATTACTCTCCCATCTTCAAAGCCTTATTGAAGGTACTTCTCCTCCAAGAAGCCTTCCCCAACTAAGCCTTCTCTTTCCCTCTCTCCCTCTTTTCCCACTCTCTTCTGCCTCACCCTTGCACTTCGATTTACACCCTCTATACACCCCTCCCTCTGCCCCGTAGCACTTATATGCATATCTGTAATTTATTTATTTTCATTAATGTCTGTCTACCCCTCTAGACTGTAAGCTCATTGTGGGTAGTGAACGAATTCACCAACTCCGTTGTATTGTACTCTCCCAAGCACTGTGCCACCCACACTAAGTGCTCAATAAATTGGATTGGTTGATCTCGCTGGTAATATGAAGAAGTCTAAGCACAGCAGGTAGAAACCAAGAGAGCTTACCAGGGAACAATTCACAGGGAAACAAGAATAGTTCAAACTATTACATGTCAAACGACCACCACTTTCCCCACCTTCAAAGCCTTACTAAAATCCCATCTCCTCCAGGAGACCGTCTACTATTAAGCTCTCATTTTCCCTATACTCTCTCCTTTCTGGGTCTATGGACTTGGATCTGTGCCCTTTAAACGCTGGATATTCACCCCACCCTCAGCCCCACAGCACTTCTGCACGTATCCATAATTCAGTTTAATATCTATCTCCCCCTCTAGACTGTAAGCATGTTGTGCGACAGGAATGTATCTACCACCTCTGCTGTACTGTACTCTCCTAAGTGCCCCAAAAGCTAGACAGTGAAAAAACAGGAGAGAAAGAACTTCAATTCTTTAGAAACGTGGTGCTGGAGAAGGCTTTTGCGAATACCGTGGACTGCCCGAAAGACAAACAAATGGATTTTGGAGCAAATTCCAAGTCTTTGGAAGGCCCCGGTGACTCAGTTTGGAATAGCATATTTTGGACACGTAATCAGGAGGACTAATTCTCTGGAGAAGACACTAATGTTAGGAAAAGTCCAGGGAAAACATGGAAGAGGCAGACAGCTAGAAGGATAGAGACCATAACAACGATAATGGAATAACCATTTGAAATGTTGCGGATTATGATAGAGGACAGGACGTTCTGGAGGAAGTATATCCACGGAGTCGCCACGAATCGGAAACGACTCGACGGCACTAAATAATAACAAAGAGCTTAGTACGGTGTTCTGCGGCAGTAAGAGCTCAATAGATACCATTGATTGATTTATTGAATATCCTGCAGCCGGCTCAGGCCAGCCCCAGTGTACCTCATCTTGTCTATCTTGCTGCCGACCACTCACCCACGTCCTGTCTCTGGCCTGGAACGTCCTCCTTCCTCATATCTGACAGACAATTACACTTCCCCCCTTCAAAGCCTTATTGAAGGCACATCTCCTCCAAATGGCCTTTCTAAGCTTTCCTTTCCTCTTCTCCCACTCCCTTTTATGTCGCCCCGCCTCATTCATCCCCCTTCCCAGCCCCACAGCACTTATGCACATATCTGTAATTTGTTTATATTAATGCCTGTCTCCCCCTCAAGACTGTAAGCTCACTGTGGGCGGGGAATGTGTCTGTTATAGTGTACTCTCCCAAGAGCTTAGTACAGTGCTCTGCACACAGTAAGCGCTCAGTAAACCGAGAAGCAGTGAGGCTTAGTGGAAAGAGCGCGGGCTTGGGAGTCAGAGGATGTGGGTTCTAATCCCAGCTCCGCCACCTGTCTGCTGTATGACCTTGGGCAAGCCACTTAACTTCTCCGTGCCTCAGTGACCACATCTGTAAAATGGGGTTTAAGATTGTGAGCCCCACGTGGGACAACCTGATTACCTTGTATCTACCCCAGAGCTTAGAACAGTACTTGGCACATAGTAAGCGCTTAACAAATACCATCACTATTATTATAAAGATTAATCACTGACTAACTATCCTTTGGAATCCCAATACAAGCCCCGGCATTTCCTCTGCCAGAGGAGTTCTCTGGTGTCATTTTAAAAATCAGGGAATCACGGACCCAGGGTCTCGAAGAGACGACCTAGTCCGATTTCTTGCTTCAGGACTCATCGATCCAACGATCAATCATATTTATTGAACTCTTACCATGTGCAGAACACTGTACTAAGCACTTAGCAGAGTGAAGTATAGCAGGGTTGGTAGACACGCTCCCTGCCCATAATGAGTTTACAGCCTAGAGGAGGAGATAGACATTAATACAAATAAATTAATGATAGATCCCTATGTAAGTGCTGTGGGGCTGAGGGCGGGGGCGGTGAGTAAAGGGTGCAAAGTGAGTAGAAGGTGAAATTCCGAGTGCAAGCGCGATGCAGAAGAGGAATGAGGGCTAAGTCTGGGAAAGTCTCATGGAGGAGGTGCCTTTAAATAAGGCTTTGAAGGTGAGGAGAGTAATCGACTGTCTGATATGAAGAGGGAGGTCGTCACAGGCCACAGACAGGAGGCGGGCAAGGGAACAGTGGCAAGACGAGCGCGACTGTCTCCCAGAGGAGATGATTTCTTCCCAGTTCTCCAGACGTCAGCCCCGTAGCTCTCTCCAGAAAAACATCCCAAGGCCTCAGAAACGCTCTAACCAGGAAATTCTTCCTAACTGACATTCCTCCTGCTTCCATTTAAAACTTCACCCTCTTGTCCTGTTTTCCTTACAGAACCACTAGAGAAGCAGTGAAGTCTAGTGGAAAGAGCCCAGGTCTGGGAGTCAGAGGACCTGGGTTCTAATCCTGACTCTGCCAGGGGACCTGGTGCAAATCAACTTAACTGCTCTGTGTCTCAGTTTCCTCATCTGTAAAAGGGGATTAAATGTCTTTCTCCCTCTATTTAGACTGTGAGCCCCAAGGGGGACAGGAACTGTGTCTGGCCTGATTTTCCTGACTCTGCCCCAGTGCTTAGAACCTTATCTAAGTGCTTCACAAATGCCACAATTATTATTATCATTATTATTATCGCTGTTATTAGGGTATTCCCAGTTTATAACGACCACAGCGTTCTTGACCTTCCCTATTTCGTTTTTACCTTCCTCTCTAATCTACTGTTGTATGAATTTCCAACTAAATGTAGGGTGGCAGGGGAGGGAGAGGGTAAGGCAACCATCAGATAATAAGGGCCCCATAGAAATGATGATTGCTTCATTTAGAGGTAAAGGGAAGGGGGGGAACAACCTTCAGGTGTCATCGGGAGAGGCAGCGCTGAAATGCTTCCTTTTCCGTGACACAATTCTGTCAATTAGCCGAGCGCAGCAATTACCGGCCCCTTCTTTTTTATTTGCAAAGAACCCAAACTTTCTAAGGATGATGAATGACTCCTTGCAAAATGTTACTCCGGTTCTGCTACATTTGCACTTTTTGTACTGTGAGGGTTTTGGGGGTGGGCTTCTCCTCGGAATCAATGCAGGGCAGGGGGAGGGGATGGAAGAGGCTAGGGGTCTGAGGGGCGGTGGGGGGAAGGAGAGAAGGAGAAGCTGCCCACCCCCATGGAAGAAGAAGTCAAAGAGAGGACCAAACTGGAAATCGAAACCCCATTCACATTTGGCCAAATGACCGTGGGGGGGAAAACGTGTCTCTCAGCTTAATTAATGGAATGGGGAACGTAGTTAGCCAAACGACAACGGAGTGAACTTCATTTTAATTGTTTTGTAACAGGGAAAAAAAAAGGATTCAGATTATGACCTTTGAGAATTCTAGCTTCATTAGCATTTCAAACAACACAGCACAAAATTAAAGCAGGAAATGGACGTGCAATGTTCCTCTCACTGCAGTGTGGGTATCATTAATGGTGCATAATTAAGGAGGAGTCTGCGTTTGTCCCTGGGTCTCAGTTGATAATGGGACACAAACGCCATTTCCCCCCAGTAAAAAGTGATCTGGGAAGGTGGTTTGGCTTTGACAAAGACTTTCAATATATTCTGAAAACTCTGATTAAGGAAGCGTGATTTCCTTCAGGCCCTGAGGCAGGGGGAGAAGAGGGGTGAAGACAGAGAAGTCAGGGAGTCACCCCGGAGACTGAAAAGTGAGTTGACTGACCTTGTGGTTTCCAATCCAGGATCATTCCCTAGAAGGAATTCTGTCTGCACCCAGTGCCAATTCTCCAGCACTCCCCTTAGGGAGCCAATCCTAGGTGCCTGACTTTGCTGGCAGGGCACGTCTCTGCTGAGAGCTGCTGGGAGGGTGACCCTGCACCGTTCCAATGAATGAATCGATCAATCACACTTATTGAGCACTTACGATGTGCAGAGCACTAAACTAACAGCTTAGGAGAGTATAAGACCGCAGAATTAGCAGAAACGTTCCCTGACTATAACGAGCTTACAGTCTAGAGGGGGAGACAGGTGTTAATATGAATAAATAAGACATCTATAATCTATAATATATAATTTAAAGATATATGCATAAATGCTGTGGGATTGGTGGGTGGGATGAATATCAAATGTCCAAACTCCAGACTGGATTAGGCTGTGTAGCCAAGCCCTAAGGAGCTCTGGCCTCTCTGTATTTTCCCTCCCCTGTAAGTTGACCCTGATTTCATAGCCTAAACAGGCTTCTGGATGGAGATTAAAAAGAGAGAGACACAGAGAGACAGAGAAGGAGAGAGAGAAACAGTTAGAGAGGGAGACATAGAGAAACAAAAGAGATAAAGAATGAAAGGAAGAAGAAGACAGAGAGAGACAAAGAATGAGGGAGAATGAGAGACTGAGAGACAATGGGAGAGAGAAGAGATAACGAATGAGGAGATGGAGAATGAGAGTCAGAGATAGAGGAAACAGAGAAAGAGCGACACACAGAGTGCATGAGACCAAGAGACAGAGAGAGAGAGAGAGAATAAGTCAGAGATAGATAAACCGAGAGACAAAGAGAGAGATAGACAGTAAGAATGAGAGGGAGAAAGTCAGAGACAGAGGGACATAGAGAAATAATGAAAGGGAGAATGAGTCAGAAACTGAGAGAAATAATAAGGAGAAAGTGAGAGACAGAGAGACAGAGAAAATGAGAGACAGAGAGAAAGAAGGAGAGGGAGAATGAGGGACAGAGAGAGACTGAGAGAGAGAATGAATCAGTGATAGAGAAATGGAGAGAGACAGAGAACTGAAGAATGAGAGAGAATGAGAAGCAGACACACAGAGAGAATGAGAGAGACATAGAAAGAATTAGAGGGAGAGAGTCAGAGATAAAGAAACAGAGACAGAGAGAATGAAAGATAGTAACAGAGTGACAGTTATGAGATATAGAAAGAGAGAGAATGATTCTGAGAGAGAGAGAGAGAGAGGTCCTATAAGGAAAAGCTGCTCAATATGGAGTATGGACCTGTTCAATAAGACGGAGCAAAGGCACGGCCACTTTGGTTCTCGAACAGCACATCTGATTCGCCGTGTCGAGAACTCCGTCATCCTTCCTGAGGGATGGTGCAATGTGAGGACAAAGGCCAGGTGTCGTGCGTTTGGCAGGGGCCCAGCCCTGAGACGGCTGCTGGCAACGTGGCATGAGAGCCCGGCGGGCGGGACCCAGGACAATGAGGATCTTGGACCGGCTCCGGCCCGGCCAAATGGGGACCAAAGGGCAGGACTGGGAGCGAGCCAGGAGCTGTGGGACACCTGGCACCTGGAAGTGATGGGAGAGCAAGACGGAGGAGGTAATTCCAGTCAGAATTCAGAATTCCAGTCAGAGAAAGAGAGAGAGAGAGAGAGGATTGAAACCACGGGGTCTGCTGCTCTGAGCTCCTAAATGACCTTAAAACCCCACCACTGCTCTTGGGAAACCACCTCACAGAATGGAGGTTTGGGGACTCCTCAACCTTCATTCCTCTTCAACTTGGACAGAGCGCAAGGTCGGGAAGCCTAGGAGGCCCATCGAGTTCATGACCGGAAAATCAGCCTTGGAAAAGCAGCGGAAAAGTCAACCTGGAAGAAAGGGGACAGATTCCCTGGGTTCTGAGATCTGATGTGGGGCCTTTTCTGCTTTAGATTCAGAAACTCCCCACTCCGCTCTTTCCTTTGGAGAGGAGGGGGTAAACAAAGGGAAAGAGTAAACTGGAGGAAATTTCAGTGAACCGGGGATTTTGTCTTTTCTCAGTAGCAGGGCAATGAGGAGAGAGAGAGAGACCAATGCTGACTTGGAAAGTTTTTTCGAGTGGTGATAGTGCTGAATACCAGGTTCTGCCATGGTATTTTGGGGGTTTTTTTGCTAATCTTCTATCCGGGGTGGGGTGCGGAAAATGAAGAGTGCTGAGCTGACGGGGGTGGTCTAGAAATCCCACAATCCTTCAAGGAGTCAATGGCCCAGAAAAGAAAGTGCCCTAAAGTCATAAGAAGGTTCAAATGTCAAAGAATTACAGTATTTAAGAAGGTTCACATGTCAAGGAAATACAGTATTTTAAATGTTATATTTAGTGGAAACACAACAGGGTTCAGAAATAAAGGGAGGGTGGGGGGAATTGAGAGAAAGTCAAAATTGGGATAAATACTGGCTTTCGTTGAATTATTCTTGGGACCCACAGAGAGGAGGAGTTGGATTTGTATCTTTGGTGGGAATGGGGAAGGAATGGCAACAAAAAAAAATTTTGAAAACTATTTGCTGATCAATCAGTGGTGTTCAACAAGTGCTTACTGTGCACTATGATAAGTAGTAGAGTGTACTGAGCACCTACTTTGGGCAGAGTATTTTACTAATAAATCAGTTGCATTTATTGAGTGCTTATTCTGTGCAGAGCACCGTACTAAGTGCTTGGGAGTGTTCTATAGAGTTAACAGTCACAACTCCACTATTAAAAGTAATATAAATCACTTTACTTCTCTGGGCCTCGTTTACCTCTTCTGTAAAATGGGGATTGAGATTTTGAGCCCCATGAGGGACAGGGACTGTTTCCAACCTGATTAGCTTATATCTACCCCAGTGCATAGTACAGTTCCTGGCACAGAGTAAGTGCTTAACAAATACCATTATTATTACTATTATCAATAGTTATATTATCAGTATTATTATTCATCACGAGCGCTCACCTTCCCCAGCAGCCACGAGGCTACAAGGCATCAAATTCCCTTCATATCTGCCTCTCCCTACCCTCAAAGCCTTACTAAAATGACATCTCTTCCAAGAAGCCTTCCCTAAGACCTCTTTTCCCTTACTCTTTCTCCGTTTTCATTCGTCTACCCACTTGGATCTGTACCCTTTAAGCACTTGCTCTTCACCCCACCTGCAGCCCCACAGCACTTACGTGCCTGTCCATAATTTATTTATATTAACATCTGCCCTCTAGACTGCAAGGCTCTGTGGGCAGAGAACTTGTCTACCAACACTGTCATACTGTACTCTCCCAGCCTCTACACACAAGAAGCACTCAATAAATACGACTGAATGAATGAAGCACTTAGTACAGTGCTCTGCACACAGTAAGCGCTCACTGAATATCACTGATTGACTGATCGATTGGCCTGTCTTCGCCGTTCGGGTTGCACTCTGGTGCTCCTGAAACTTCCTATAAGCCTCTCTCATCTGGAAAATACAGGGCCCCAGAGGCTTAGACAGAGGAATTAATCTATCATTTGATCGATCGATAACGTGTATTGACTCCTCACTCGGGGCAGAGCACTACCCTAAGCAGTTGGTGGAGTCCAAATGGATTATTAGACATGATTCCTGCCCTCAAGGAGTTTACAATCTATCAACAGAGACAGTAAGAGAAATGAATCAATCATTGGTATTTATCGAACGCTTACTATGTGCAGAGCACTGTTCTAAGCGCTTGGATGAGTTCTGTACAAGAGAAATAGCAAACGCATTCCCTGACCGTAATGAGTGTACAGCCTAGACAGGGAGCTTACGGTCTAGAGCTTTCAGTTAGGAGGAAGTAATAGAGTACAGAGTTCCAGACTGTGAGCCTGTTGTTGGGTAGGGATTGTCTCTATCTGTTCCCAATTTGTACTTTCCAAGCACATAATACATTGCTCTGTACACAGTAAGCGCTCAATAAATACGATCGAATGAATGTGGGAGTAAGTGCCAGGGTGGGGTGTGAGCACAGTGTGTCTCACTTCCTCTCTTCTCCTCCCCCAAAGGATACACCGCCCAAGCTGACCATTTCAGCAGCCCTTGAGCACAGTGTGTCTCACCTCCTCTCTTCTCCTCCCCCAAAAGATACACTGCCCAAGCTGACCATTTCAGCAGCCCTCCGCCTCTCCTCTCTCTCTCCGCGCCTCAGGCTCCCATTTGCCAGCTAGTCACACTGATCCATATACAGATTGGAATGAAATTGGAAAACTGATCTGTGCGCATCTCCCCACCCTGGAGAACTTCCGATGGTTGCCCATCCATCTCCGCAGCAAGCAGAAAGTCTTCACTGTTGGTTTTAAAGCAGTCGATCGGTTCTCTTCCTCTTCTTATCCCCGCCCCTCTCTCACCACCATCCAGACCATCCATTTTGCTCCTCTAAAATCAACCGACTTACTGTGCCTCATTCTTGTTTCTCTTACCGCCAAACCCTGGCTCGCTCATTCATTCATTCGATTGTATTTATTGAGAGCTTACTGTGTGAAGAGCACTGTACTAAGCACTTGGAATGCACAGTTCGGCAACAGATAGAGACAAGCCCTGCGCAACAATGGGCTCACAGACTAAAAGGGGGACAGACAGCAAAACAAGAAGTCACATCCAATCTCCTCCCTAGAATCCCCTCCCACTTCACATCAGCAGCATCATCACTATCATCGATAGCATTTTTTGAACACTTTCTATGTGCTGACCACTATACTCTGCTCCACGGCACTTATGCATATATGTATCTATCCATGTATATGTAATTTATATTTTTTTATGTTTATTAATGTCTGTCTCCCCATCTAGACTGAAAGTTCATTATGCACAGGGAACGTGCCTCTAATTCTTTTGTATTGTACTCTCCCAATCACTTAGTACCATGCTTTGTACATAGTTAGTGCTCACTAAATACAACTGAATGAATGAATGAATACTAAACTCTTGGGAGAATACGACAGTGTTGGCAGACCTGTTCCTTGCCCACATAGAACTTACAGTCTAGAGGGGGAGGTGGACATCAATAGAAATAAATAATTTAAAAAATCCAATATAAAGATAAGTATATATGTGCCATGGGGTTCGCGGTGAGGTGAATATCAAATGCCCAAAGGTCACAGAACCAAAAGCACAGATGAGACAGAAGGGAACATCTGTGTATCACTGACAGACCACCACTGTCAAAGTCATTTCAAAGCCTACAAAAATCATATCACCTCCAGGAAGCCTTCCCTGACTAACCTCTCATCTCCCCACCCTCTTTTCCCTTCTGCATATCCTATCCACTTGTATTCCTACCCTCTAGGCCTGTGATAATCAACCCAACCCTCCCCTAGAGCATTTAAGTCCATATCTTTATCCTTACTATAGATAGTAAGCTCATCTCTAGATTGTAAGCCTATTGTGGGCAGAAAACGTGACTACCAACCCTGTCGTATTGTACACAGTAAGCGCTCAGTAAAGACCGGTGACTCTGCTCCCTCTCCTAGCTGAAATTTATTTTATAGTCTGTCTCTCCCACTAGATTGTAAACTCCTTGTAGGCAGGGATTGCATCTCCCAGTGGCATCATGTACTCTCCCAACTGATTAGTACGGCGCCCTGCACCCATTAAGCACCTAATAAATGCCACTGAGCCTCAGAAGAATGGCCTAGTGAGGCTACGGCAACACTGCAGTTTCATTAGAGCAGAAAGGCCCAGTTCAGCTTGGGTAAAGGAAATAATTATTGTAGCCATGGGAGCCTTGGAAAATAGCATTAGCCTAAGGATGAATCAGAATCCCTGAGCCCAGCGGAGAAACATAATTAAGTTGTAATATTTTGCCAGGGTTTTTTTTTTCTTCCCCCTCTCCCAACCCTTTATCAGCATTCAGAGTTGATTTCTATTTTGCCGCTGTCCAGGACGGCCAGTGTACTTCACAGCAGGCAGACAGGTAAGATTAGACTGTCCATCACAGGCCCTGGCCTTTCCTCGGTGCTCCAGGATCCTAATCTTCTGGGACTAGAGACTGGACACTCCTTTGCCGACCTCAAGAACAGTAGCTAGTAACTCTGAAATGTCCGACCTGCCATCTCACAATAGTGACTGGAAGGTGAAAACGGGATACGGTTCAGGTTGTTGATCAATCAATGGTATTTATTGAGCGCTAACTGGGTGCAGAGCACTGTACTAAGCTCTTGAGTGGGTACAACAGAATTCGTAGATATATTCCCTGCCCGCAGTGAGCTCAGAGTTTAGAGGTTCCCCTGAATCTCCCAGAAAGGAGACAGAAAATGGGGAAGCAGAGTCACCTAGACCACCCAGGGGCCATGGATTCGTTTGGTTAAAAGTGAGAAGCAGTGTGGCCTAGTGGATAGAGCTCCCGTCTGGGAGTCAGAAGGACCTGGGTTCTAATCCACGTTCCTCCACTTGTTTTCTGGGTGATCTTCAGTGAGTCGCTTCACTTTTCTGGTCCTCAGTTCCCTCATTTGTAAAACGAAGACTAAGACTGGGAGCCCAATATGGGCTAAAGATTGTGTCCAACCTGATTAGCTTGTATCTACTCCAGCAGTTAAAACAGTGCCTGGCACATAGTAAGCGCTTAACAAATGCCAACATTATTATTATTATTAAATGCCATTTAATCAAAAGAAAAAAAGCAGAGGGAAAGAGGGAGAGAAAGATGAGGATGCAGAGTTGATTAGTGGCCTTCCCTGTCGCCCACAGAAAATGACCTCAGGGTGGGGGTGGGAGCTTGATTTAAAAGCGAGAGGTTCTGCGTCATTACCTCACACGCTTCAAAAGCATAACCAGTTGGACCCTCGATTTTCTCAACTTCTCAGTAGCCCCCATCACTAGGGGGTGAACCCTGGACCCTGAAGGCATAACCACCATCTTTGTTGCTGAGTTAAAATGACGTCTCTGGTTTCTGGGTGCTTAGTATAGTGTTCCGTACACTGTAAGCACTCAATAAATACCATTCACTGATTGATTCTGGGGCCATGATTCTACTCCTTAATCACTTTTCATTCATTCAGTTGTATTTATTGAGCTCTTACTGTGTGGAGAGCACTCTCCTAAGCGCTTGGAAAAGTATTTTAGAACAATAAAACAGACAAGCTGACAGTCTCGAGAGGGAGACAGACATTACTATTAATGCCCTGGGCCCCTCTCTACGCAAGACCCACAAAGTTTCAAGGTCCAAGTGACTGCAGGTCCAGATTTTGGTGGGGACAGTTTTGAAATTTCTGTCTTTCCCATCTGCCATTTTGGGGTCTTTGAGACCTAGTCATGACCTTCCGGTGGAATCGCCGGCGAGGGTGGACATCCATTTTACTGTCAAAGAAGTAAGAGATCTTCTACCCTATCCTGAAACTTCTCTGAAACCAAAGATACATTAATGCAGATACCGTACTCATGTATAATTGTCTGAGGACACAGTCCCTTATTTGCGTCATCATTCTGAATTACACTATTACAGGCTCAGAGGTCTACAATACGGTCTAGGGTCTACGATAGAGTCGGCAGACAAGAACCCCGCCCACAAAGAGCTTACAGGGTTACAGGAGTCAGAACCTGAACTCCGGTCTTTCTTGCCAAACCCTGGATTCTCACTGGGCTAGGCTTCAGCACTGCATTCTGCCAAGCTCCGAATCTGGGGAGAAGGGGCAGGAGGCGGGAGATTTGGAGGGAGGAAGGAAAAGGGGAGGATGAGAGCTTCTCGTCTTATGCCGTCGAGTCGTTTCCGACCCGTAACGCCCCACTCTTCGTCTGCAATCGTTCTGGTAGTGTAACCACAGAGTTTTCTTGATCAAAATCCGTAAGTGGTTTACCATTGTCGCCTTCCACGCTGTCACCTTGAGTCTCCGCCCTCGACTCTCTCCCGCGCCGCTGCTGCCCAGCCTGGGTGAGTTTTGACTTGTAGCAGATCGCCTTCCACTCTCTAGCACTGCCCAAGCTAGCAATGGAATGGGTTCGGGGTGATTTATTTATGAAAGAGCAGGATCCGCGGCCTGAAGGTTTTGAATGGCTCTAGCCGTGTCTCCGGCCCAACGCAAAGTGGTCCGCGGTTTGGGCTCAGGGCTGAGAGCAGGCTTAGCCATCTTCCCGATACCAAGTGCTGGAGTTAGGGCTGAGTCCCAAAAGTTCCTGGGGCTTTCACCTCCCCTTTCTTCCCCACCCGTCTCCCATTCTCCGACGCCAAGGAGGAAGGAGTTCCCGGAATTCTTGTTCCTGATTTGATAAACTGGGATCTACCCCTGTGCTTAGTACAGTGCCTGGAACATAGTAGGTGCTTAACAAATTACCACAATTACTATTATCATTATTTACTGCTTTTATTCACCCCTCCCTCAGCCGCACAGCTGAGGAATTTTCTATTAATATCTATTTCCCTCTTCAGGCTGTGAACTCATGGTGAGCAGGCAATGTGTCTACCAATTCTGTTTTATTATACTCTCCCAAGCACTTCATTCAGTGCTCTGCACACTGTAAGAACTCAATAAAAATGCTCAATTGATACCCAGGCCGGATGGAACCTTCTTTACCACAGATTAGAGGACCAGAGGTAAGGATGGTCGGCTTCTTGAGGGCAGGAATCCTACCTACCAACTCAGCTGTGCTCTCCCAGTTGCTTAGTACAGTACTCGGCTCACAATAAGTGTTCAATAAATACAAACCCATGGCATTTATTGAGTGCTTACTGTGAGCAGAGCACTGTACTAAAGGCCTGAGAGAGAACAATAGAGAATTGGTAGATCTGTTTCCTGCCCACATTGACTGATTGATTGATGGATTGGTAGATGATGAGAAGCAGCATGGCCTAGGGGAAAGAGCCCAGGCCTGGGAGTCAGAGGACCTGGGTTCTAATCCCGGCTCCGCCACTTGTCTGAAGTGACACCTTAGGCAACCGGCTTAACTTCTCTGTCCTTAATAATAACGTTGGCATTTGTTAAGCGCTTACTAGGTGCAGAGCACTGTTCTAAGCGCTGGGGTAGACACAGGGGAATCAGGTTGTCCCACGTGGGGCTCACAATCTTAATCCCCATTTTCCAGATGAGGTAACTGAGGCCCAGAGAAGTGAAGTGACTTGCCCACAGTCACACAGCAGACAAGTGGCAGGGCTGGGATTCGAATTCGTGACCTCTGACTCCAAAGCCCATGCTCTTTCCACTGAGCCACGCTGCTGCTCCTTCAGTTCCCTCATCTGCAAAATGGGGATTCGATCCCTGTTATCCCTCCTATTTAGACTGTGAGTCCCTTGGGGGACCTGATTATTTTGTATCTACCCCAGCACTTCGTGCAGGGCTGGACACAGAATAAACACTTAACAAATACCATAATTATTGTGATCAAAGTCCTAGCGCTTAACAAATACTACAGTTAGGATGATGGTGATGAAAGTTTTAGGGATGAAAGATGAGGTCGGGGGCAGAGATGAAGGGCAAGGCAAGCCGAGGAACAGAGAACCGAGCATGGAAAGAAGTAAACAAGATCAAAAAATAACAAGGTCTGAGGAATTCACCTCCCTGCCTCTCCTCCTCCAGGACAGTGACGAAGAAGATGTGCAGGGTGGGGGGACAGACTCTCTTAGGTCTGATTTTCAGCTAGTCAATCGCATTTTTTGAGCGTTTACTATGTGCAGAGTCCTGTACTCATAACAGGCACATGCCCTGTCCACAACGAGCTTAAAGTCTAGAAGGGGAGACGGACATTAATATAAATAAATAAAATTACAGATATGGATATAAGTGCTTGTGGGGCTGAGAGGGAAGATGAATAAAAGGAGCAAGTCAGGGTGACGCAGCAGGGAGTGGGAGGACAGGAAAGGAGGGTTTAGTCAGGGAAGGCCTCTTGGAGGAGATGGGCCTTAATAAGGCTTTGAAGGTGGGGAGAGTCATTGCCTGTCGGATACGAGGAGGCCAGAGGCAGGACACGGGCGAGAGGTCAGCAGTGAGCTAGGCGAGATTGAGGTGCAGGTTGCCATTAGAAGAGCAGAGTGTGCGGGTTGACCCGCTGTAGTAGGAAAACAGCGAGGTGAGATAGGAGGGGGCAAGGGAACTGAGGGCTTTAACTGTCCTTGCCTCCTGCTTCGAGCCCAGATTCAGTCCTCGGGCCCAGCCGCCAACTGCCAAAGCTTTTATTGCTCCGACCGCTGGAACGTTCTTCTTCCCGGAACCTGAAAGCAGCCACGTAGTCGCTGTCACGGGAGATTGGTTGTACAGAATGCCGTGCTCCCTGTTAAAACTATAAATCTTGTTTGCAATAAAAGCCAGAGACTGAGAGCTGGTCCGGTTCAATCCTTCAATGCAGGGCAATTTGTTCATGGTTTGTTCACGCAAACCCATGCCAAATGATCTCCCGTTGCAACACACTCGCCGCGGTGCCATCTCCAGAGCTGTGAGGACTGAGGCCAGCAGGCCACTGGTGTTCCCATTCCCACTGTTTTTTATTTCTTTTTTTGTTATATTCGCTAAACACTTACTCTGTGCCAGGCTCTGTACTGAACGCCGGAGTAGATACCAGCTCATCAGGTTGGACACGGTCCACGTCCCACGTCCCACGTGGGGCTTATAGTCTTAATCCTCATTTTACAGAAGAGGTGACCGTGGCACGGAGAAATGAAGTGACCGGCCCGAGGTCGCCTAACAGACAAGTGACAGAAGTGGGATTAGATCCCAGGTCCTTCTGACTCCCAGGCCCATCCTTTATCCACTAGGCTATGCTGCGTCTCAATCATAGTTTAACCGTAATGTGAAATCTCCAAACTACTGGGGAGTTAATTCACATTTTTGCTTTTGTCTGGGGCTTAAGCGCTAATGAGTTTTGCCATCCTATATGTTAGATCATCCTGGCAGTCGTTTTTTGAAGCGAGGCTGTTAACACCGCTTAACAGATGGAGCGGGTGAAGAACTAAGAGGTTAAGGGACTTGAGGAAGGTCTAAATGACCAGAATGACCGCCACTCAGCCTCGTGGGAAATTTGCTAGGTTAGAGAAGCGGCATGATTTAGTGGAAAGATTACAGATCTAAGAGTCAGGGGACCTGGATTCTAATCCCCGCTCTGCCATTTTCTTGCTGGGTGACCTTAGGCAAGTCCCTTGACTTCCCCATACTTCAATTTCCTCATCTTTAAAGTGGGTTTTAAATACCAGTCCTCCCTCGCCCTTAAACTGTGAGCCTCATGGGGAACAGGGATGATGTCTGATCTGATTGTATTGTGTCTACCCCGGTGATTGACATACTGTGAGCGCTTCAATACCACAATAATAATAATAAATACGAAATGAAAGCTTCATTTTTATTGAGTGTTTACTCTATGCGGGGCACTGTACTCAGTGCTTGGGAGAGTCCAATAGAACAAATTTGTTGGGAGACATGTGCCCTTCCCACTTAAAATGATCCTGTCCTCTGAAGAATCATGAATCTCCTCCATGAAAATACAGATTTCTCAGTGACTCCAAGCACAGCGCTCACTGTGAGCAGGGAATGTGCCTATTTATTGTTATATCGTACTTTCCCGAGTGCTAGCACGGTGCTTTGCATACGGTAAGCACTCGATAAATACGACTGAATGAATGAATGAAAGGAGACCTGCACTACCCAGGGTCAGGAGCTTCTGGCTCACATTTCAACCCAAGGCAAGAGGCTGAAGTCAAACAGGAGCAACTTGACTCTCCAAACCACATCAGAGCTAAAGCGTTTTCAGGATTCTCCATAATTAGACTCATTTTCTGCATTTTGTCCAGCCTTTCATTTCTCCTCAGGGGAAGGGAAAGCCAGCAGTCGACGAGGCCCAAAAGGAAAGGATTTTAATACATTTTTCAGTCGCCGTCTGAACCGAGGAGATCAAACGAGATGATATCGCCTGTGCCCATTAAAAAGTCCAGCTAGACTGGAAAAAGAATCCTCAATCCTAACCCTCCCCATCTGTGTCTTTTGGACATTTGATATTCACCCCACCCCCAGCCCCACGGCACTCATGTCCATATCTTTAAATTATATATTATAAATTATTTATTCATATTAATGTCTGTCTCTCCCTCTACACCATAAGCTCATTATGAGAAGCAGCGTGGCTCAGTGGAAAGAGCCTGGGCTTTGGAGTCAGAGGTCATGAGTTCGAATCCCGGCTCTGCCGCCTGTCAGCTGTGTGACTGTGGGCAAGTCACTTAACTTCTCTGTGCCTCAGTTGCCTCATCTGTAAAATGGGGATTAAGACCGTGAGCCCCACGTGGGACATCCTGATTCCCCTGTGTCTACCCCAGCGCTTAGAACAGTGCTGGGCACATAGTAAGCGCTTAACAAATGCCAACTTTATCATCATTATTATTATTATTATGGACAGGGAACGTGTCTGCTAAGTCTGTGGTACTCTCCCAAGCGTATAGAACAGTGCTCTGCACATAGAAAGTGCTCAATAAATATCATTTATTGATTGATTGATTAACAATCCGGCCAATTAATTTCCATCAGCAAGGGGAGCACGGGGGCTGATGACCTCCACAACACAGCTCCCAGCTCTCAGGTCTCCCACAAGATCTGAGATTTTCCCAACAAAAATGATAAGACCCAAAATGGAGGCATTCTGACCTGCGAGTACTTTGAAGTCCCTCCCCCCCACCCCCGCAAACCGCATCCTTGCTAAAATCCCTCTGCCCATTTTGGCCCCCTCTCTTAAAGTGAAAAGTCGACACCCATATCCAGTAGGGACCGGGCCCCACCTCCAGGGTTGGAAACCCGGCGGCCACTGGTGGAATCAGAAACCCGCAGAGCCTAGCTCTGGGTCTGATCCTCCAGCAGCGCGGCCTAATGGAAAGCGCATGGGCCTGGGTCTGGATTCCAATCCTGACCCTGCCACTTGCCCGCTTTGGGAACCTGGGCAAGACCCTAGACTTTTCTGTACCTCAACTGTAAACTGAGGATTCAGTACTTGTTCTCCTTCCCTCTCAAGACGGTGAGTCCCACGTGGGGCAGGGACTTGATCTGACTTAATAATCCTGTAACTCCCACAGCTCTTAGTACCATGTTTAGCACATAGTAAGCACTTAAAAAAATACCATTATTATTACGATAATGATCACTAGTATTATTATCTTGGCACATAATACGTGCTTAACAGACGCCGTTTTTATTATCATTGTCCTCGATTGCCTGTTGACCATGGGTTCGAATCCCGGCTCTGCCGCTTGCCAACTGTGTGACTGTGGGCAAGTCACTTCACTTCTCTGTGCCTCAGTTACCTCATCTGTAAAATGGGGATTAAGACTGTGAGCCTCACGTGGGACAACCTGACTACCCTACATCTACCCCAGCGCTTAGAACAGTGCTCTGCACACAGTAAGCACTTAACAAATACCAACAGAATTATTATTATTGTTAGACATGAGCAGTTTCATCAAAAAAACTCTTCAGTGAAACTGCACCCCCATCTTTTGGGGTCTAGAGCTAGGAATGCTTTGGGGACAAGCCCTCATTTGGAATAGCTGGCCAGAAAGGAAAAATCACTACCATTCACGGGTCTCAAACATCAGAGAGCAGAATCAACTGGGCCCGGAGACTACGTCCAAAGAGAATTCCCCAGTGCCTTGCTGCTTCGGGGATGAGAAGGAGAAAGGCATCCATGAAAGGAAGCTATCCCAAGAGAATTACTAGAATGCACCAGGAGGCAGAGAACATCGAAAGTCGTCCCGGCTTTGACGGACCCAAACGACAAAGCCGAAGCGGGATCGAAAGGAAAGTTTGAAATATTGCAAGAGTTTTCCCTCAAGGGAAGGGAGCAAAAATCTGACGGAGACTTGAAATTCCTTCCCAGTTGTGATTGACAGGAAAACCTGAGGATTCACAGGCCTCAGGAACGGCCCAAGGGGAGAAAGCATAAGGTAAGGAATTGCTCCCGTTCCCAGCAGGCTCTCCTCAAAATCTGAACGTGTCAACCAACTCTGTTGCACTCTACTCTCGCAGGCGCTTAGTACAATGCTCTGCACACATAAATACCATTGATTGATTGCTTGATTTGCCGACCGACTTGGTGGTTGGCGGTCGGCTCCCAGTGCAATTTTCCAGAAGGAGAAAACTAAAGCCATATGCTGTGCATCTATGGAGCATGTTTTTTTTTTTATGGAAGGGAAGTGGGAAGATAATCAAGAATTGGATATGTCACATTACTCTTCAGCCCAAATAATAAAATATTACTATGATTGTATTTGTTAAGCATTTACTCTGTGCCAAGCACAGTACCATGCATTGCGGTAGATACAAGCAAATTGGGTTGGTCACGGTCCCTGTCCCGCATGGAGCTCGAAATCTCAATCCCCATTTTACAGAATGAGGAAACTAAGGCACAGAAAAGTAAAGGGACTTGCCCAAGTTCACACAGCAAACAAATGGCAGAGCCGGGATTAGAACCCAGGTCCTTCCGACTTCCAGGCCCGTGCTCTATCCGCTAGCTAATACTGCTTCTAGCAAAGACTAATCGGAGTAGAGCTGGGAGCAGAGTTGTTTCCAAAACGAGCATCCTCCAGGTGATCAAAGGAACCACCGCCACACACATAACCTGTGGACTTTGGGGGTTAGAAATCTGCAGAAGTGAATTCTTAGTTCCTTGGGCTGACTTTCTTCGATTTCCCTCTTCATTTTGACTTGGATAACTGGAATTCATCATTAAGATTGAGCTGTGGTGTATGTTAATTCTTTGATCGTATTTATTGAGCGCTCACTATGTGCAGAGCACCGTACTAAGCGCTTGGTAGGTACAGTTCGGCAACAGAGAGAGCCGATCCCTGCCCGACAAAGGGCTCACAATCTAAACTACGTTTATGTGTCAGGTGTGTTGGCTTCTGTTTACTGTGAGAGTATAAGATGGTTTAAAGAGGAGGAGGAGGAAGAGAAGGAGGAAGAAGAGGAAAAGAACAGGTCCAGGAATCAAGTATCTTGGAAGTCGGGTAAACTATAAGCTTGTTAAGGACGGGGAATATGTCTATTTACTGTTATAGCGTACCCTTCCGAGCACTGATCGCAGTGCTCTGCACACAGTAAGTGCTCAATAAATACAACTGAATGAATGAAGGCATGAATAAAATCCCCACCCTGTCCTTTCCAGTCACCCGAATGGGTTGAACATGATCTGTTTTTCTCCTCTTGCTAATGAAAAACTGACTCTAACGGTAGAGAGTTTGGAGCCGAGAGATGGCATCGTTGACTAATGAGGAGAAGCAATCTCTTTCCCAGTGGAGATTACTGAAAGTTAAGGGGGGAAATTGGATTCTTCCTGCCCTGCTAGTTTCAAAGTAGAGAGAAGAGCAATTTGGAATGACCCCAAGCTGAGGAGCAAAGCGATTTTTGCACTGAGCTGGGCAGCAAATATCCTGGAAGAGCTGGAAACTAAGTATCCTGGAAGGGCTGGGGGTTCACTGGCCATTTTCTCCGCAGCCATCAGTCGGTCAGTCAGTCCATCGTATTTATTGAGCACTTACTGTGTGCAGAGCACTGTACTAAGCACTTCGGAGAGTGCGCTATAAGACTATAACAGTCACATTCTCGGCCCACGGTGAGGAGGGCCCCGGGATTGAATCAGTCATCGATCAGCATTATTTACAGAGCGCTTACTCTGTGCGCTTGCTCTAGGCTTTAAGCTCGTTGCGGGAAAAGTACCTAAATCAATCCTATTTACTAAGCGCTTGCTGGGTACAGAGCACTGTACTAAGCGCTTTGGAGAGTACAATATACCAATACAACAGAGTCGAAAGACACATTCCCCGCCCACAGTGAGCTCTCAGTCTAGACTGCACCTAAATAGCTAGGGGCTGAGGGTACAAATGCCTAAAAGTACTGAGGGAAATGAGTGAATGAGTGACTAGTCAGGGAAGACCTTCTGGAGGAGGTGTGCTTTCAGTAGGGTTTTGAAGAGGGGGGTGTGAAGGGAAATGGAAAATCAAGTGAATCAATCTTGGGGCGTTAGTAAGTCCGACTCCATTCCCTCCAGTTGAACAGCAGGGACCCTCCTAATAATAACTAGGGAATTTGTTAAGCTCTTAGTGTGTTCCCGAACACTCTAATAATAATGATGTTGGTATTCGTTAAGTGCTCACAGAGAAATCGTGCCCATTATTTCACCCGAGTGGCCCGTCTTGAATAATAATAATAATGTTGGTATTTGTTAAGCGCTTACTATGTGCAGAGCACTGTTCTAAGCGCTGGGGTAGATACAGGGTAATCGGGTTGTCCCACATGAGGCTCACAGTTAAACCCCATTTTACAGATGAGGGAACTGAGGCACAGGGAAGTGAAGTGACTCGTCACACAGCTGACAAGTGGCAGAACCGGGATTCGATCCCATGACCTCTGACTCCCAAGCCCGGGCTCTTGCCACTGCCGCTTCTCTAGTCAGTAGTGGAGTAGATACACAGTAATCAGGTCCCACAAGACGCTCACTGGCTAAGTAGGAGGGAGGCCGGGTATTAAATCTCCATTCTGCAGATGAGGAAACTGAGGCCCAGAGAAATGAAGTGACTTGTCCAAGGTCACCCAGCAGGTAAGGGGCAGAGCCGGGATTAGAATCCATATTCTCTGACTCCAAGGCCTGGGCACCTTCCACCAGGCCAAGCAGATCAGGGCAGGAGAGCGGACTGGGGGAAAGTCAGCGACAGGGAGCCCAGCGAGAGATTGATAAACTCCTGTCGAAGCCAGAATCCTGGGCTGGATTGACCGTGAATCTCAGAGCCAGCAACTGTGCCTGCTGACGCTACCTTCTAACCGTGTTGGGGCTAATTTCTCCATCCTGGCCTCTTTTGTCTAGAGAATTCCTGACAGAGCGATATCCTCTCTCCCCGAGAGGGTGTCGGTTTGTAGCAGATCTCTCCGGGGGTGAGGGAGATAATCTATGCCTATTTAAACCTCGGATCACGCAGCTCCAACGAGATTAACATCTGTTCCTCGGCAGATTTACCGACGAGGATATCGAACTTCGGATTTTTCTAGGCAACCACGAGGCACATTTCAGCAGAGCGTTCCGGAAGCCTGCTGTTCTGTCTCCCCTTGCCTGGTTCGGGGCAGGAGGCGATGCGGAGTTGCTGATTTTGTATCTAAGCAACTGTCAGATCCTGGATCTACTAATAAGAAAGGGTACAATTAAACCCTGGTACTTTAATTAGGAGCAGATGCCTATTCTTATGAAATAAAATGTAAGGTTTTCCGAGGTGTGGAACCTGGATTGTATGTAAACTTCAAGAGTGTGATGGTAGCTTTTTCTTCTTTGCTTTTTTTTAAATAACAGTATTGGGGGCATTGCGTGACTGGTCAGGGAAGGCCTCCTGGAGGGGATGTGCTTTGAGTAGGGCTTTGAAGATAGGGAGAGTACAAACCCCTTGGATATGAGGGGGAGGGTGTGAAGGGAATAGGAATTTCGAGGAATATCCCTCCTTAAATCCCACCTCCGCCACAAGCTTTCCCCGTTAATTTCCCAGCACCCTTAGCCGCGTTCATTCAGTCGTATTTCTGGAGCGCTTACTGTGTGCAGAGCACTGTACTAAGCTCTTGGCAGGTCCAATTCGGCAACAGATAGAGACGATCCCTACCCTACAACAGGCTCCCAGTCTTCTGTCTCGGTCCCCTCTAATTCACCAGAACTGTACTCCCAAACTTACAGGGCCATCAGAGAAAAACGCAAGAAGAAACTCAGATGGAAGCAATAAGTCACATCTGGAAATCCGCACTATCCCTCCAGTCAACTCTAGCACTTACGAACTTATTTACACCCTCCTCTCCAGTCTTTCATTTATTTTTGACCTTTCTTTTTGCAAATACTTTAATATTTGCCTTCCCTGCTAGACTGTACGCCCCTCTTGGGCAGGGAACACGTCATCAGATGTCATCGGATGTGAACCTCCCCAGTGACCAACAATCTCCTCCCTTACTTCCATATCCTCCTGCTTCCCAGCTGTCTCTCAAGAGAAAGTTTTAGGCTCCTTTTCAAATCTACCCCCTCTACCTACGTCATGGACCTCCCGCAATCACTCCAGACACTTGCTTTCTACCTCTTAGTCTCTCCTCGGACTCCTTCCGTTCTGCCCTCGAAGATGCTGGTCTCCCCACACACAAACACACTTTTTTATGGTATTTACTGAGCACTTACCATGTAACAGGGACTGTACTAAGTGCCAGGGTAGATCCAAGATAATGGCTTGGACTGTGTCCAACACAGGGCTCACCGTTTTAATCGCCATTTTAGAAGATGAGGTAACTGAGGCACAGAGAAGTGAAGTGACTTGTCCAAGTTCACACAGCAAGCAACCAGGATTAGAACCCCGGTCCTCTAACGCTCAGACCGTGCTCTTTTCACTAGACCACGCCGCTCTTGGACACAGACTTTGACATAAACTTCTCACACCCCCAGGCAATTAGGAGGGGCCTTCGAACTCCAGAGCCCTCCTCAGCCCAGAGACCTCGGAAGAGGGCTCTAGACGATGAAGCCCAACTCTTCTGATAACCCCCATCTTCCCCCGGACCAAAAGTAGGCTGCTTTTAAAGCTGAAATAGTGTTTATGACCTGCACTATACTTAGATTCTTTCAACCTGCTCCTCTCTCTGTCTCCACCCTACAGAGAACTGAAACTAAGTGGCGAAAAACTCCATTTTTTCCCCCCTTAATTCCCTCTGGCATCACTATATCTTGCTGCTGACATTCCCCGTGGCGAGATGCCACATGTTTAACATAGCCAGAGGCAAAAAAAAGAGCAATTACTAATACCCAAATCTCTCCTGCCGCAAAACTGCCTTCTAGAGGCTTACCGGTTCCAATATTAGCCTTTCTTGACCTCACTCTCCTTTCGCCAGACCCCCACCCTCCACTTCTGCCTGTATCGTGTCACCTTGACCCGTAACAACGTCGGTGTTCACCATTCCCCACGCAACAGTTGAAGCTACGGAGACACGGAGACTTAACGTTCCTATACATGGCCACCTAGGGCTGACCATTTGACCCAACCGAGATCGTTTGGTTTGATTTTTGTTATTGTGGAGGTTTCTTCGGCTCTCCCTGGAGAATGAATATCTACGGAAAACAAGATAGAATGGAAAAGAAATGACTCTTTCTTAAAATAGGAGTGATATGACAGCCTTCCCGGACGTAATAACTGTGCTCTTCGTTAGGTGCTACGTGCCAAGCACCGTACTAAGCTCTGGGGTAGATACAAGATAACCAGGTCCCACAAGGGGCCCCACTTAGGAAGGAGAACAGGTATTCGCCATTTTACAGTTGAGGAAACTGAGGGGCAGAGAAGTTGCGACTCGCCCACGGTCACACAGTACGCACGTGATGGAACCTGGATTAGAACCCAGGACCTCTGACTCCCGGGCCTGCGTACGTTCCACTAAGCACACCGCTCCTCACTGTGAGCTCTGTGTAGGACAGGGACTGCGTCCAACCTGATTATCTTCTATCTACCCAGCACTTAGTACAGTGTGTGATAAGCACCGTTACCATCATCATCATCATTCCCACCAGCCCGACCAATTGCCGAGCCTGCACCCGGGTCCTTCTCGGGTAGGAACCCCTCTGGATGTTTCTCTTCCTCTTTCTCCCAAGAGAATAAACTTCCTCTTGGCTGGATGTCCGGACTCTAATAACGCACCGAAATAGCAGCTGTACAATATCCAAATGGAATTAACATCTCTTGCCATTGTCTGCAAAGAAAAGATGCTTATAATGTTAGGAGAGGGGCAAATTGAGTTCACTTTCCAACCCTAAAGTCTTTTCTCCCCCCGTTAAAATTAAGGTAAGCCAGGCTTATTAGAAGGACATTAAATCCATCTCCCCAAAAGGCTAGTTATCAGCAGAGTTCCTGGACTCGCCAACAGAATGATAGAGCTACCGTGGTGAGAATTTTTCTCAAGAGGTTTGGGTAACCAATATAGCCCGTCAGTAATTAGGCAGGTGCCTAATGTGGCAAACTCAAACCTCGTCATTTCACGCCAGGCTGGGGAAATTTGGGAGAGAACAGAGGCACAAATCAAGCGAAATAATTATTTCTCCCAACAAGAGCGTGTTTGCGGCAGATGAGGGAATAGCTCATTTTCCCTTTGCGATTCTTCCCAGAAGCCCCAGGAGTTGGTTGCCTAATTAGATTAGATTAAAGGCGCATTCTCCAACGCGGACCGGAGACCGATTATCCAGCCCAAAACCCGCCATCGGATAGCGGGGCAACTTTTCGCCCTTCCCCGAGTGGAGGAGGGAGTTGACGCAGCCCTCCATCCCCAGAAATTCTAATGCGACAAAAGCATCTGAGGGGATTACCAAACCCCATCTACGTCCCCCGCTGTTGAAGCTGTTATGGAACCCACACAGTTCCCCCAGACGAGTTGTTACAGGCACAGGAGAACGACTGATTATTATTATTATGATGGTGAATATGGTATTTATTAGGCGCTTATCCCGTGTCCTAGCTGATCATCTTGTATCTACCCCAGGGCTTAGCACAGTACTCCCACGGCACTTAGGTACATTTCCATAATTTATCTGTTTGTATTAACGTCTGTCTCCCCCGCCAGACTGTAAGCTCGTTGTGGGCAGGGAATGTTATATTGTTTTTTTTGAACTCCCCCGCGTGCTCAGCGCAGTGCTCTGCACACAGTAAGCACTCAATAAATATAACCGGTTGATTGATTGATTGGTTGAGCATTTCAGTACCATTCGTAGGCCGCAAACCCCTCAAAACTGAGAGGTGGAGGTCATTCGATTCACGTTAGCAGGGTTCTCATTCAAATGGGAATATAAATCCTCCATAGAATCTTTGGTAGCTGGATTTACTGGAAAGCAGCAGCATGGTCTAGTGGACAGAGGATGGGCCCGGGAGAAAGGAGGACCCGGATTCGAATCCTGCATCTGCCTCTCATCTGCTGTGTGACCTTGGGCAATCATGTCACTTTTCTGGGCCTCAGTTACCTCATCTGTCAAACGGGGATGAAGACTGTCAGCCCCATGTGGGATATTCATTCAATAGTAGTATTTATTGAGCGCTTCCTATGTGCAGAGCGCTGTACTAAGCGCTTGGAATGTACTGGGTCCGACCAGATTATCTTGTACCTACCCCAGCGTTTAGACCAGTGCCTGGCACAGAGTAAGTGCTTAACAAACGGGTAGAGCACGGGCCTGGGAGTCAGAAGGACGTGAATTCTAAACCCGGCTCCGCCGCACGTTTGCTGTGTGACCTTGGCCAATCTCAACCTCTCTGAGCCATGTGGGATATGGACTGTGTCCAACCTGATTATCTTGTACCTACCCCAGTGATTAGAAGAGTGTCTGGCACATAGTAAGCGCTTAACACATACCATGAAAAGAAAAAACCGACTGCGCTTCACTTTCACTTTATATGATTTCTTCTGCCCTCCGGGCTTGCACGGACTTCCTTCCGGTTAACCGTTCAGCAGCTGCCCGGGGATCCTGCTGTCATCCACACTGTCCCGCTCACCTCCCAGGTCACGATAGCCACCTAAGAATGCAACTGGACACCGGCAACCTAGTGGATAGAGCACGGGCCTGGGAGTCAGAAGCACCTGGGTTCTAATCCAGCTGAGAAGCAGCGTGGCTCAGTGGAAAGAGCACGGGCTTTGGAGTCAGAGGTCATGGGTTCAAATCCCGGCTCGGCCATTTGTCAGCTGTGTGACTTTGGGCAAGTCACTTAACTTCTCGGCGCCTCGGTTACCTCATCTGTGAAATGGGGATGAAGACTGTGAGCCCCACGTGGGACAACCTGATTCCCCTGTGTCTACCCCAGCGCTTAGAACAGTGCTCGGCACATAGTAAGCGCTTAACAAATACCAACATTATTATTATTATTAATCCCAGCTCTGCCACCTGTCTGCTGAGAGACCTCGGATGAGTCACTTCACTTCTCTGGGCCTTAGTTACCTCATCTGTAAAATGGGGACGGAGAAGCAGCGTGGCATAGTCAACCGTGCTCAGCACTTAGAACAGTAAGCGCTTAACAGATACCATCGTTATTTGAGTGGACACAGCACGGGCCTGGGAGTCAGAAGGTCACGGGTTCTATTCCCAAGTCACTTCACTTCTCTGGGCCTCAGTTCCCTCATCTGGAAAATGGCGATTGAGACTGTGAGCCCCACGCGGGACAGGGACTGTGACCTACCCGATGTGCTTGTATAATAACAACTGCGACGCTGGTTAAGCGCTTACTGCGTGCCGAGCACTATACTAAACGCCGTGGGAGATACAAACAAATCAGGTAGGACCCAGTCCCTGTCCCACAGTGCTCAATATAGCGCCTGGCACTTGAGAAGCGCTTAACAAACACCACAATTATTATTATTCCAGTGCCCGGCACATAGCGAGCGCTTAACAAGTGACGTTATTATGATTCTTATTACCAGCCGGCGAGGCGGGATGACCAACGGCGAGGTCCGGGAACGGCCTTGTCCCGAAGCGATGCTCCCGGCAGCCCAGCTCTGCTGGGGGGGATGTGCGAGAAGTTCACGGCGGGAGAGAGACACGGTACTTCTCGCTGCCATTCGAGCCGCAGGAGCCACCGCACAACAGCCGCTGGTGACGGCGGAGGGAAGCTTTCAACCGACCGACTAAATAAAATCTCAAACCTAAGCCGGTCGGAGCTCGAAGCATCCCCCCGGCCCCTCTGTCGTTTTTGATTGCTCCGATGAAGCTCCTCAACTCCTTGATTTTTTGTTATTTAGAAGCAACTCGGCGTAGCGGGTAGGGCCTGGGAGTCAGAAGGCGGTGGGTTCTAATCCTGGCTCCGCCACTTGTCTGCTAGGTGACCTTGAGCAGGTCACTCCGCTTTTCTGGCCTCAGTTTCCTCATCTAGAAAATGGGGAATGAGACGGTGAGCCCTACGTGGGTCAGGGAATGTGTCCGACAGGATTCGCTCGGATCCACCCCAGCGCTCAGTACAGCGCCTGGCACACAGTAAGTGCTTAAATACCACAATTATTCCCCTTCGGGACTGAGCCACGGGAACGCCGTGGGTGGCTCCCGGTAGGCCCCACTGCCAATGCTGCTACTGGGCTGACGGCCCTTGATAATACTACTAATTGTGGTATTTGTTAAGTGCTCCCTATGTGCCAAGCACTGTTCTAAGCATTGGGTAATTACCGGCTAATCAGGCTGGACCTAGTCCCTGTCCCGAATGGGGCTCACGGTCTTCAGCCCCACTGTACAGTTGAGGGACCTGAGGCCCAGAGAAGCGGAGCGACTTACCCAAGGTCACGCGGCAGAGCCGGCATTAGAACCCACATCCTCTGACTTCCGGGCCCGGGTCCCTTCCACTAGACCACGCTGCTTCAGCCTTGTTTGGCTGCCATCCTTTGAGGGGGTCTAGGGCTCCCACCACCTGCCCTGTCTTTGGGAAAATAAGACAGGTGAGGGGCGGCGATACCAAATAAAGAAGGATTTTCACCAGGCACCCTGAGATCCAGGAGAGGTAGGGGATGGGCCAGGGTGGAGAGCTAACTTTGGGTGCTTGTCTCGAGAAGGTTTCTGTTAAACGCTTATTATACTAAGTGCTGGGATAGAGCCATGCTAATCAGGTGGGACCCAGTCCACGTCCCACCCTGCGGCGCACCGTCTTGACCCCCATTTTACAGTTGAGGTAACTGGGGCACAGAGAAGTGACTCGCCCAGAGTCACGCAGCAGACAAGTGGAGGAGCCGGGATTGGAGGCCAGGTCCTTCTGGCTCCCAGGCCCGTGCTCTACCCACTAGGCTACGCTGCTTCTCAGCACCCACAGTAGCCTGCGTTGCCTCCCCCAATTCCTTTCGCGCCAAGAGGTCAAAGGGTCATTCTGCGGTGGGTCAATTCTAAAGAGGCAGCCTTGTCCACGGCACGGCTCGGGAGTCCCAGCGCTTACATACCTCTCTTTAATTGATTTTGACGTCCGTCTCCCCTTCTGGACCCTAAGGTCTTTGCGGTTGGGGCACCTGCCTTCCAACTCTGACGTATCGTACTCTCCCGTGCTCCGCACACAGCAAACGCTCAACAACAAAAATTGATCGAGTCCCCAGGCCTCGTGCCTTGCTCGGTCCCTAACGTTCCGTGGGGTCGATCAAGTCGTCCAATTTCTCTGGGAATATGTTGGCACAACAAAGGAATGGGCCTCAGATCCCGCAGGTCCTGGAAGGGGGCTGCTCATTGCTGTGCTCTGCACACAGTAAGAGTTTGATAAATACCACCGAACGAAGTCGTCCGGTCCCCAGCCGGCTCATCATCCTCCTCATCCTCCTCATCAGTGGTTTTTATTGAGAACTTATTGTGTCAGCCAGCTCATCATCCTCCCCATCAATGGTATTTATTGAGAACTTATCGTGTGCAGAACATTATGCTAAGCACTTGGGAGGGTACAACACAACGGAGTGTTTTTTTGATGGTATTTGTTAAGCACTTCCTATGCGCCAGGCACTGTTCTAAGCACTGGACTAGAAACAAGCTAATCAGGTTGGACACATCCCTATCCCACATGAGGCTTACAGTCTTAACCCCAACGGAGTCGGTAAACCCGTTCCCTGTCCACGGTAAGCTCACAGTCTAGATGGGAAGACAGATATTGATATATCTAAATCATTTCTAATATATAATTGCCATCCTTGGACTCTGGACCCAAGCCATATCTACAGTCTTTGAAGATCTGGCAGTGCTAAGAGATCGCCCAAATTCTCTTGCTAGAATTCCTTCCTTCTCTCTCCCTCCCTCCCAGGATGTTCGGAAGGCCCCCGCTGCCCACCACTCTCTCCACCTTCAAAGCGTTATCGAGGTCTCACCTCCTCCGAGAGGCCTTCCCCGTTGAAGCCCCCTTTTCCCCGGCTCCTTCTCCTTTCTGGATCATGGATGTATTTGGATCTGCGACCTTTGGGCATTTGATATGCGCCCCACCCTAACCCCACTGCACATATGTACCTATCCTTATATATTATAAATTACTTATTTACATCGACTGTCTCTCCCTTTAGATTGTAAGCTCGTTGTGGGCGAGGAGCATGTCTGCTAGCTCCGTTGAACTCTTCCAAGTGCTTAGTACAGTGCTCTGCACGTAATAAGTGCTCAATCCACTGACTGACTGATTGCGCTTGGAAGGTGGTGACTAAAAGGAAGACGATCTCCCTTTTTTAATCCCTTCCTAGACTGCAGAGATTCCGATGTTGTTCTGGCTCAGAGAGTGAGAGAGAAAGGAAGAAAGCAAGAGGAGGTGAGAGAGGGATAGGGAAGGATAGACGAGAGAGAGAGATAAAGAAAGAGTCAGGGAAGAAAGAGAAAGTGCACCCTGCAAGGTTCTATCCTTTTTTTTTTCCACTAGTGAGAAAGGCAAAAATAATATCTCCTGCCCTGAGATTCATCCATTGAGCCTGGAAGCCAAATTAAAACCCCAGATCAATCAAAGATTCAGAGCTAAGAAAACGAATTAAAACCTGGACGTGAAATGGGAAGGCAAAGTACTGGAATAAAATATTGCCGTTGGTCACAGATCAAACTCACCGGGTGTCCCGCAATTCTCCAAGACCCCTTTAAGATGACCTGGCGAGGGGCTTTAGGGAGGGCAGTCGGTGGAGCTGGACGGGAATCCTGGGCTCTATCCCCCACCTCTCTTTTCCTTTCTTCTCAAACAATCCAATTCTACCCAACTAATTCTGCGGTTGCATCTTCACTTCTATGTCAGTGGCAAGCTAAGTGTCTCCGTGAAAATGTCTGCTTGTTACTCACTCAGGGGAGTCTTCGACAGCCTGTGAAATAACGGCAGTGAGTAGCTTAACAAGGGGTCACTCCTCAGAGCCGCTGTCTTAACTCCGGACGAGATCCGTTCCGCGTTTCGTTGCTTTTCTTCCTTTTTCCGAAGTGCAAATAAATCAAGTCTCAAATGCCAAAGCGGCAAAAATAGCATCTCCTTTTCACACTGAGCTGCTTCAAGATCACCCACAGGGGGAACTGGGAACTGAATTTCTCTACATTCATTTGACACTCTAAGTTCCTTTCCAGCCCGGTCTGGCGGCTGAAACTGGGAGGTGAGAAGGAGGGATTGGGGCATTTCTTCATTTTCGTTTAGCTTCACAACTTTCGCCCTAACCAATTTTCTACGGTATCTGTTCAGCGCTTACTCTGTGCCAGGCACCGTACGAAGCGCTGGGGTAGATAGAAGCGGATCGGCCACAGGAGGCTCACAGTCTTAATCCCCATTTTACCTATGAGGTAACTGAGGACCAGAGAATGAAGCGACTCGCCCAAGGTCACACAGCAGACGAGTGGCGGAGCCGGGAACAGAACCCGAGTCCTTCTGACTCCCAGGCCGGTGCTCTATCCACGACACCACTCTGCTTGACTCTCTACCTTGTCCTTCATCACCCCCACCTTGCCCTCTCCACCTTGTCCTATCCTTTCTCCCGGAATGTCTTATCATCTGTGCCGGTCTACAAGGTTATAGTCTGGCCTCTGTGCTCATGAATTCCCTCAGCCTCTCTCTCTCTCCCCTCCCTCTCTTCCTCTCTTCACCCCTCTTCCTCTCTCCCCCACACCCGCCCCCCCCAAAAATGAGGCAAGCTTGCTTTCTTCCTCTGTTCATTCATTCATTCAATAATATTTCTTGAGCGCTTACTATGTGCAGAGCACCGTACTAAGCGCTTGGAATGGACAATTCCGGAACAGATAGAGACAGTCCCTGCCCATTGACGGGCTTACGACTAATCGGGAGACGGACCAAAACGACAGCAATAAATAGAATCGAGGGGCTGTACGTCTCATTAAGAAAATAAATAGGGTAATAAGAATATATACAAATGAGCGGACGAGCACAGTGCTGAGGGGAGGGGGAGGGAGGGGGGAGGAGTAGAGGGAAAGTTGGGGGGAAAAGGGGGCTTAGCTGAGGGGAGGTGAAGGGGGGGTAGAGGGGCAGCAGAGGGAGCAGAGGGAAAAGGGGAAGCTCAGTCTGGGAAGGCCTCTTGGAGGAGGTGAGCTCTCAGTAGGGCTTTGAAGAGGGGGAGAGACTGTACCCCGGAGCGCAGCCCGGACAGGCTGGTCACAAGGGTGTACACAGGTGGTGGAAACTCCAAACCAGAAACTTCCTTCCAATCCTCTTGGGAGGAGCCACCCACCTGACAGTGAGGTCTCTCTTTCCCTCTTAATAATAATTCTGGTGTCTGTTAAGCGCTTACCACACGCCAAGCGCTGTTCTAAGCACTGGAGTAGATACAAGCTAACCAGCTTGGACACGGTCCCCATCCCACTTGGGGTTCATAGTCTTCATCCCCACTTTACAGGTAACAGGTAACTGAGGTACAGAGAAGTGAAGTGACCTGCCCAAGGTCACTCAGCAGACAAATGGCGGAACCAGAATTAGAACCCACATCCTCTGATTCCCAAACCTGTGCTCTGGCCATTAGGCCACGCTGCGTCCCATTCCTTCATTCATTTCAACCATATTTATTGAGTGCTTACTGCGTACTAAGCACTAGGGGATGTACAATATCATATCATACAATATCAAAATAAACAGAGACATTCCCCGCCCACAGCGAGCTTCCCGGGCTCTTCTCTTGGCCTGCCTGTCTGCGCACGGCTCCTCTGCCTCCGTAACTATCCCTTTCTCTCGGCCTCTCTCACCTGCTTTCTTTTTCTGCATCTTATCCCTCTTTTGGGGCCCTGTGCCCCTCTTCCCCTGGGGCCTGGTCAGCCAAGAAAGTCCCCCAACCCCAGCACACTGAGGTCCTGCGTTCCGCCAGCACTTCGGGTCACTCTTCCACCAAACCCTCATCCTCTGAGATCCCGAGAAGGTTAAGGCCGCCGGCTTCCTTTCGTTTCCTCCGCTCTAACTCCGGCTCCCGTGGTTCGCCAGGAAACCTGAGCTTAGGGTTCTCAGGTTGGATTTCCTTCCATGTACCTGTCAACTCATCTCCTCGATCGCTCCCCTTCCCTTCCCTCCCGCTTACCGTCTTTCTCTCTCTCCCTCCCTTTCCTTGTTTTAAAAATTCCCCACGGGCCCTCTCCAGCTACAACCTTGTCATCGCCTTGTTTCTCCCTTAGTCTTCTGCGGCTCCGAACGCTGCAGAGCCTGTCATCGTAGACGTGCCTCAGTAGCCCGCCATTTCCTCCTCGAACCTTTCTTCAGAAACCTTCCTCTCCACCTCCCCCGCCCCTCCTCGCTTTGGCAGTGACTTAATCGCTGGATTTATTCACCATTCAGGCCCTCTCCGTTAGCCAAAGGGAGCTGTAATTGCTGACAGATATCACACCTCGTCTTCAAGGCGCCACACAAATTCGAGTTCTGTCGGCGTCAAGGGGCAGGGCCTTTAAAGTTAACACAGAGTATCACTGCTTTAAGAAGAGTTTCACAGCGACTGAGCTATTTATATTCCCAGTTCGTCATGCGTTACTGTTGCTCTGCAGCTTCTATTAACCCAGCAGCAAGATTTTACTCAGTAAGATTAATTTCTCTATTATCCCAAGGAATGCTGGCCTTGATTAACCCAAAATAAGACCTTTCCCCATCTGACCAGCAACTTTTGGAGTTCATCTTTTGTCTATTAATTGCTACCAAGTTCACCTTGAATTCCTCTCAAGCCCGATAAGCAAAAAAAAAAAAAAAAAAAAACCTCCAGTGTTTTTCAATTTATAAATATGTTAGAAGGAGGGTTCAAATAGCCATTTTCAGGAAGTTTGCACTCTCAGAGATGAGGGACTGAGATGCCAGAACCTGCAGGGAGAGTTGTAGACGTAATCCCGCGGATTCCGTGGGACGGTATCGGTGTAAACTCGGTGTGGGCAGCAAATGTGTCCGTTATATTGTTCTATTGTACTCTCCCAAGCGCTCAGTACAGTGCTCTGCACACAGTAAGTGTTCAATAAATGCAATTGAATGACTAGCAAGCCCAGGTGGGAAGATAATAGGCGTCCTGCAGCAATCAATCATATTTATTGAGGGCTTACTATGTTCAGAACACTGTACTAAGCACTTGGGAGAGTATAATTTAACCCAGTTGGTAGACACATTCCCTGCCCACAGTGAACTTACAGTCTAGAGGAGACCTGGTCCAGCGTGGCTCAGTGGAAAGAGCCCGGGCTTGGGAGTCAGAGGTCATGGGTTCGAATCCCGGCTCTGCCACTTGTCAGCTGTGGGACTGTGGGCAAGTCACTTCACTTCTCTGTGCCTCAGTTACCTCATCTGGAAAATAGGGATTAACTGAGCCTCATGTGGGACAACCTGATTACCCAGCGCTTAGAACAGTGCTCTGCACATAGTAAGCGCTTAACAAATACCAACATTATCATTATTATTATTATTCAAGTGCCCTAAAGAATTTCCTTCTTAGCCAATTAAAACTCCTTTTTTCAGGATATAGACAGCCCAGTTTTACCCGCTCGGGAGAGACCGTTTCCACAATCAGTCGATCAATGTTTACTGTCCCCAGAGTACTGTACTAAGCACTTGGGAGAGTACAATGTAACATTCCCTCCCCACAAGTCTACCGCCTAGAGAGGGAGGCAGACATCTGCTCCAGAGTCTGTTTCTTTCCCCAGTCCCTGTGAACGTGAACGTCCCTTACAAGTCGCAGAGTTTGTTGGCAGGAAGTGACAAAAGGCCTACGGTGCCGTATCCAGCCCGGACAGGAGATCCAGGATCCCGCTGACACCCGGAAACCAATAATGGGGTCAGTTTCTCTAACGCCCCGAAAAAAAAATTGCAACTCGTAGCAGCACATTATTGTGACATCTCAATCCCTAGGATTTCTTGAGCATCCATGTGCGCAGGGCAGAAAAACAGGCTTTGGGGTTCAAAACTTAAGAGACTCCCCATGTTGGAGAGCAGGCTCAGCCTAAATTCTCCACCATCATCGGACCGTTAGAGTTCGCATAAGCCGTGGGCACGGAACTACTGCTGGCCAAGTCTCATTACTATTGCGGACGGTCCCAAGGCCCCTAGACCTTCCAGACCCAGGGAGGGCTTCACTCCCAAAGCTCAGAATAATAATAATCGTGGGATTCGTTAAGCGCTTACTAAGTGTCGGGCACTGTACTAAGTGCTGGGGTAGATACAGGATCATCGTGCTGGACACGGTCCCTCTCCCACGTGGGGCTCACAGTCTTAATCTCCATTCCTCCAACCTACTTGTGTCATGTGGGACTTCAGCCTCTCGGCAAGATAAACCAGGTGCTCAGTGTTGGCGGGGCCTACGACTGGGAGGTTAAGGAGAATGGAGATGATTTGCTGTTTTGGGGGCTTTTTTCCTCTCTCTCTCTCTCTCTCCGCCCCCCCCCCCCCCCGCCTGCCAAAGGTTTAGGGTTTTCCTTAGAACTGATAGGGGAGGAATAGGAGCTAACGTGAGTTCCCCCAACTGAACCGATCTGGGCTCATCTCCCCGGACGAACCAATCCCCCTTCGTGCCCTTCCAGAAGACAGTTTCATTTCCAGAATCTCCAATCGCAAAGATTATGGAGCAAATGGAGTTGGGAAACAATGCCGGAAAGAAAGGGGAAATAGCACACTGGGAAAAATAAAGACCCAAAAAACGAATCTGCATTCATTTTGCTCTCTCGACGTGCTTTCTCGTTTACCCTCCCCCAGCCGCACAATGATTTTATCTTTCTCTGACTGCTCTCCCTCATCTCCTGAAATGAAGTAGACCATACAGCTAAATGGTCCGGTATTTATGCAATGGAAGCTGCTAACCTTTGGTCAATTTGGGTGGTGGGGAGGGGAGGGTATTCAAGTTCAGTGTCACCCAGCTCCTGCCCTGGGTCATCAAGAGTTTATGAAGTAGAGTTCCAAGCTGCTTTCAGGCCTCCCGGGGTACCAGATGGCATCTCTCCTGCTGCAGGGAAGACGGATCCCGCAGAGCCTGCAAGTGTTAGGCAACACGCTCTGCAGGCGGGGGACTCTTAGCGTGAACTCTGGGACCATTACCGGACCCAGGACCGTCGACTTAATTGGCCCGGCCTCTGCAGATGAAGGCAGCCGAGCTCGTTCTCCCCCCCGCCCCCCTCCTCCCCCCGAGTTAATGGATTCCCAGCCAGACCCCGGCACCTTTCTGTTCATTTTTATCCACTGTCGACGGCAAACGCTCCCAGGTTTCCGCCGAGCCCATTAATTCAAAAGTTCCTCCGGCCCAGACTGGCCCAAGGCAGACCTGTGAACCAGCGGTGGGGATTCAGGCCTGAGCTGTGGGAGGGGATGACCTGTTCCATTAGAAGAAGCGCCCGCACTTTGGTTCAGAAGAAAAGGGGCGGAGGGAGGAGAAGGTGGAGGTGAAAAAAACCTTGTACTTTTCCTTTCCTTTAGAAGTCTTCTCGGCAAGGAAAGAAAGAGCGGGATTGCTCAGCCCGGGCTCGAGGTGAGATCGTCGGGCTAATTTGGCCTGGAGTTTGCCGAAGTGGCTTAAAACCTTGAAGTGAAGACCTGGGCCACCCAGAGAAACGCACCACGGGTCATGAGGGGGCTTTTCCTAGGGGAAGTGTAGTTTTAGGATTCTTAAACAGGATGTCCCTCTGGTTCCTCTCCTGAAATAATAACAGTAATAATAATTGCAGTATTTGTTAATCACTTACTATGTGCCAGGCACTGTACTAAGTACTGGGGTAGATACAAACTAATTGGGTTGGACACGATCCCTGTCCCGCTTAGGGCTCACAGTCTTAATCCCCATTTTACAGATGAGGTAAATGAGGCTCAAAGAAGAGAAGTGTCTTGCCCAAGGATATACCGCAGACAAATGGCGGAGCCAGGATTAGAACCCAAGTCCGTCTGACTCCCAAGGCCGGGATCTGTCCACTAGGCCACACTGCCTCTCTTCCATGCCTCCAGGTCACTTACGCCAAGTGCACGGTAAATCCGCACCTCTGCTAGAGCATGGAAAACCAGAAACTGATGGATACTGGGCATCTTTCTTCGATCACACTCCATCCGTTAAAAGCATCACTTTACGAGCCGCGTCTCTACTATCTTGGAGGAATTCTCCAGATAGCAGGATCACTGTCCACCAAGGTCACATTTCCGTCGTGGAGCCCCTGTGCAATGCCCACCCCGCAACTCCACCGCCGCCTACCTTAGCGCACGCAATATATGAAGATCACTGCAAAGTGAAATCAGCAACGTCAACCTCGTCTTGATCCGTGGTGAACTAGGGGAGTAAATTCTGCTCCAAAATAGACAACTCTCCTGGAATAGAAAGCAGATTGAGAGTCGTTCATACTTATTGAGCGCTTACTGTGTGCAGAGCACTCTCCTAAAGGCTTGGGAGAGTACACAACAGAGTTAGTAGACATGTTCCCTGCCCACAGCGAGCTTTCGGTTGAGAGCGGGAGACAGACATTAATATAAATTAGAGACAGGGACTTAAGTCCAGCTGGGGACAGGGTCCAAGTCTAATTCCCCCCAGGATATTCATTCCCAGGACCGAAGTTCTCTTCCACTACAGTACTCTTACCGCTATTCTCCTCCTCTCATCCCGCTCATCACAGTGTCATTCAGTAGACCCCACTGACTGACTTCCCCTTCTGGACTATCGGCTCGCTGTGGGCAGGGAACATGTCTGCCAACTCTGTTTTATCGTACTGTTCCAAGCACTCAGTGCTCTGCACATGATAAACTCTCGATAAATGTGACCTTGGGCGAGTCACTTCACTTCTCTGTGCCCCAGCTCCCTCATCTGTAAAATGGGGATGAAGACTGTGAGCCCCACATGGGACAACCTGATTACCTTGTATCTACCCCAGCACTTAGTGCTTGGCACATAGTAAGCGCTTAACAAATACCAACTCTATTTTATTTTTTAATGCTCCGTTATACTCCCTAAAATCACGAAGACCCAAATGGCTGGACGTCGATAAAGATGGCAGCTGTCAGTATTCATCGTTCGTTCAGTCGTATTTATTGAGCACTTACTGTGTGCGGAGAAGATCAGTCTCCAACCCAGCGGACTTCACGACGAGTCTAAGACCTGAAGGGGTCCGTATAACCCGTCCCGGCGCACGATCCAACTCTGACCTGTGACCAGAAAGATGGATAAGAGGGTATGTGGACAAGAAATGTGTCTACCGGCTCTGTACTGTCGTCTCAAGACCCCTCTCCGGATGGCACCTGGAGAGCTTCCAGTATTTTAGTAGTCTCGGCTACAGGAGGGAGAGTCGAGCGGAGGCCTACCCCTTCCATTTCTAGCTCGGGCAGCGGCGAGCGAGTGGAAGGCCATCCGCTACAAGTCAAAACTCCCCTGTGCCGGGCAGCAGCGGCATAGGAGAAAGTCGAGGGCGGAGACTCCAGTTAACTCCGTGGAAGAAGGCACTTCCGTATTTCGATTGAGAAAGCTCTATGGATCCACTACCAGAGTGATTGCAGATAGAGAGTGGGACGTTCTGCCTTTTTCCCTTTTTCCCTCTGCTCCCTCTACCCCCCCCTCACCTCTCCGCAGCTAAACCCTCTTCTCCCCCCTCTCCCTCCGCTCCTCCCCCTCTCCCGTCCCCTCCCCTCGGCACCGTACTCGTCCGCTCGACTGTATATATCTTCATCACCCTATTTATTTTGTTAATGAGATGTACGTCCCCCGATTCTATTTATCTGCTATCGTTTTAATGAGACGTTCTGCCCCTCGATTCTATCTATTGCCATCGTTCTCGTCCGTCCGTCTCCCCCGATTAGACCGTGAGCCCGTCAAAGGGCAGGGACCGTCTCTATCTGTTGCCGATTTGTCCATCCCAAGCGCTTAGAACAGTGCTCTGCACATAGTAAGCGCTCAATAAATACTATTGAACGAATGAGCGTTCTGGGAGAGATGTGCGCATGGAATCGCTACGGAACGGAGACGACAGCATAAGGCACGACAAGACTCTCCCAGGCCCGGTAAGTGCTCCATAAATACAACTGACTGTTAGTTAATCAGTCGGTCGAGTTTTCATTCAGCACCTAAAAGGGAGTGGGAGATGTAGCTGAGGATAGAGTTGGAACATCTTGATAAATCCGAATGGCTCTCAGTAAGGAGAAAAAATTCACGGAGCCAAGCATAGGACAACCTTATCGATCACGCCAGGTCTTATCTGCCATATGGATGGGAGACTCGCGGTCCCTGACAGCGAAGTCATCTTTAAAGTCAACGAGCGGCTAGCTCCGTTAACGGTGAACGTCTCCGCTGGGGAGCTGCAGGAAACAGTAAGGTGGGCCAGAACGGCAAAGATCTGAAACCTAAAATGGGTCAGTAATAACAACAGCGGTATCGTTAAGCCCTTACTCTGTGCCAAGCGCTGAACTAAGCACTGGAGTAGAAACGAGACAAGCAGGTAGGACACGCTCCCTGTCCCACATGGGACCGACAGTCTAAGGGGGAGAGAGAACAGAGATTTAATCCCCATTTCAAAGATTTGGAAATTTAGCCGTAGAAAAGTTAAGGGACTTGCCCAGAGTCACACAGCGGGGAGGTGGCAGAGCCGGGATCGACTTCCAGGCCTGTGATCTTTCCACTGGGCTACACTCCTTCCCACAGTCAACCTGCGGTTAAGGTGGAAAATTCGAAGCAGAATTGCATAATTAGGAGAGCAAGTGGCAGTGGGAACCAAGGTAAGGAACTGAGAATCCCGGAAACCAGGACACTCCCGGATCCAAGCCTCCTCTCTCTCGTCCCACCCACAGAAGCAGCGGGGCCTAGCGGATAGAGCACGGGCTTGGGAGTCAGAAGGACCCGGGTTCTAATCCCGGCTCTGCCACTTGTCAGCTGTGTGACCGGGGGCAAGTCGTTTCACTCCTCTGGGCCTCATCTGTAAAATAAGGATGAAGACTGTGAGCCCCACGTGGGACACGGACTGTGCCCAACCCAACGGAAGCTTGTATCTACTCCGGAGCTTAGTACAGTGACTGGCACGTTGTAAGTACTTAACACATACCGTAAAAAAAAACACCTAAATGCCATTTTTTTTAAAAAAAACCAAGCTAACCTAGAGCACATACAGGCCCCTGGTGGGGTCCCGGGCCCTCCTTCAAAACTCCTGCCTCTCCAGGACAATTTCTGGATGGGGCGAGTGATACGGCGAGGTTAGAGTAGGAGGGAAGTGCAAAGAGGAGATACTAGTGAGTTATCCTGTCGGGACAGAGGTCTCATTCGGGTCAGGCTCTGGGCCTATTGGTCCCGGGGAATCACGAGCTCTCCTGTGATCCTCACCGACGGTCGCACCCTTACCAGCATCCTGGGCTCGGAATGGGCACCGGAGATCATTCGACGACTTCACGGTAACTTTGGAGAGGAAAAAAACAGATTGGGGATATTCATCCAGGAGACAAGAAAAGTGGAGGGTGATTTAGAGCGTTTTCATTCAGAGGAGGTGGGTCTACTGTTCTGGAGACACAGCAGGAGGAGTAAACTGGAGCAGGAGAGTCTCACTGTGGGCCAGGAATGTGTCTACCAACTCTGTTATATTATACTCTCCCAAGAGCTTAGCAGAGTGCTCTGCACCACAATAAGCGCTCAGTAAATATCACTGGTTAGTTGACTGATTGAGGCTTTGTGAGAAAATTCTTCCTTATACCTCATTTTTGCAGATTGATAAACCAAGGGATTTGGAAATCTTGTTTCTAGGTGGTTTTTTGTCCTTTATAGTATTTATTAAGTGCTCTCTCCCTGCCAAGAATTATGTTGGGCAATGGGTTACGGGAGAAGGAGATCAAGATCCTGTCTGTCCCACAGGGAGCTCACAGTCTAAGAGATAAGGAGAACGGGGATCTGAGCTCCATTTTACCAAGTAATTAGGGCCAACAAGAGTTAAGTGACTTACCCAAGGTCACACAACTGGTCTTTTTTTAAAAAAATTGGTATTTGTTAATCACTTACTATATACCAGGCACCATACTAAGCTTTGGGGTAGATACAAGCAAATCAGGTTTGGACACAGACACTGTCCCACGAGGAGCTCACAGCCTTAATCCCCATTTTACAGAGAGGAAACAGAGGCACAGAGAAGTTAAATGACTTGTCCAAGGTCACCGGCAGAGCTGGGATTAGAATTCTAAACCTTTAGAAATTGGGTAAAATCTCATCTGCTTGATCTGGTCCATTGGGGAACGGGAGTTTCTCCAGAGTATCTGGCTAACCGGTTCAGGAACCAAAGACGCGACAAAAAGGGAAGCTTTGTCAGTCAGCCAGAAATGAGTCTGACTTGAGGCTAGAATCGGCGTTGAGGCCAAGGTTCCGGCCCTGCCTTAAAGGAACGAATTCATCAGACACCTTGAGGGGGCTGCTCTTGGCTGGGTGGGATTAGAGCTACCGTCCTAAGACATCGTGCCCTTTGGGATTGTTCCGGAAGCAGCGTGGCATAGCGGATAGAGCCCGGCCCTGGGAATCATGAGGTCAGGGCTTCTAATTCCGGCTCTACCACCCGTCTGCTCTGTGACCTCGGGCAAGTCGATTCCCTTCTCTGGACGTCGGTTCCCTCGGCTGCAAAACGGGTGCTTAGTACAGTGCCCGGAACACAGTGAGCGTTTAAATACTATAGAAGAAAAAGGGACAGTGTCCAACCTGACTTGTATCTACCCCAGCACATTTAGAACAGTGAGCGCCATGTGGGACAGGGACTGTGTCCAGCCCGATTACCTTTTATCTACCCCAGTGCTTAGAACAGTGCTTGGCACACGGTGAGCGCTTAACAAATACCGTAATCATTATTAGAGAAGCAGCATAGCTCAGAGGAAAGAGCCCGGGCTTGGGAGTCTGAGATCTAGGGTTCGAATCCCGGCGCTGCCACCTGTCAGCTGTGTGACTGTGGGCGAGTCACTTCACTTCTCTGGGCCTCAGTGACCTCATCTGTAAAATGGGGATGAAGACTGTGAGCCTCACGGGGGACAACCTGATGACCCTGTATCGACCCCAGCGCTTAGAACAGTGCCCTGCACATAGGAAGCGCTTAACAGATACCAACATTATTATTATTATTACCTAACAGCGCTCCAGTTCCTCAGTGTTGCTGCCCTCCTACTTATGTCTGACCCAATTTCCTCATCATTCCAGGAATTCTGGGAAGCGAGCAGACAGGAAGCCTCCTCTGTCCGTCCCGCTGCTGAAGGGAAGAATCGGAGGCCCTTCTCCGTCCCGAGACCACCGGAGGGAAAGTCACCCTACCGCCAGAACCCACTCCCCACCCCCAAGAACCCCGGAGTAAAGAGCGCTGGCTGAATCTCCGAGGGCAGAGGTCACGTTTTCCCCCTTCCTCCCAATCCAGACCCACAGGGGCTCAGTCCACATTAAAGCGACAACGGCCCCGGAGAGGCCCCGGCCCCCAAACACCACTGCGTCTTCCGGCCGGATCGTGAAGAACCTGTCCCGAGGGATGCGTTCGTTTCTCTCAATTCAATTTCCAAACTAGGACTGGAGGATCTTATCGGGGTCTAGGGAAGGGCAGCCGGCCGCAGCCCAAATTCCGGCCCCGGGACTGAGGCCCCGATAAATCCCTGGGCCGCCTCTCCAAATGAGGAGACGCCAGCCCTGCGCCCGCTAGCGAACGGTGGGCTGAGACTGCCATCTGCTGCGCTCCTGGGCAAACTTGCTGAACGGCAAGCTGAGGCTCTGGGGTGGAAGTCATGGGTTGAAGAAGGTATACTGCCTCCTCGCAGATATGCCTTTGGGTTCAGTCGATCTGCGGTACGTACTGAGCGCCTGCTACGCTCAGAGCACTGGCCTAAGCACTTAAGGGCGACACGCCGCGTTCCCAGCCCACGAAAACGACCGAAAAGGAAGCCGCGTGGCCTAGCGGAACCTGGGAGCCAGAGGGCCTGGGTTCTAACCCCGGCTCCGCCGCTCGCCTGCTCGGCGGCCCCGGACACGTCACTTCGTTGCTCGGTGCCTCGGTTTCCTGATTCGTAAGACGGGGATCCGATACCGGTTCTCCTTCCTACTTAGATCGCGAGCCCCACGTGGGACAGGGAAGCGGGACGGCCTAGCGGATGAAGCACGGGCCTGGGAGTCGGAAGGACCCGGGTTCTCATCCTGACTCGGCCTCTTCTCTGCCGTGTGACCTCGGGAAAGTCACTTTGCTTCTCCGGGCCTCAGCTGCCTCATCGGTAAAATGGGGATTAAGACCGTGAACCCCAGATGGGACACTCCCCCCGTTTAGACTCTGAGTCCGTTTAGACCGTGAGACAACCCCTGCCTCTATCTGTTGCCGAATTGTCCCTTCCAAGCGCTTAGTACAGTGCCCTGCACATAATAAACACTCAATAAATACTATTGAATGAACGACAAGGACCCTGTCCAACCCAATTAGTGCTCAGTACAGTGCCTGGAACACGGTAAGCGCTTAAACACCGTAAAAGAAAAAGGAAACGGTGTCTAACCTAACTTGTATCTATCCCAGCACAGTGCTTGACCTATAGTGAGCGTTTAAGAAATACCATAATCCAAAGATTTCCAGCTCTAAGACGCACAGCAAGAACTAAGTGTTATAAAGTCTAATCCCCCCACGTGTAGTTCGAGTGTGTCCCCCACTAGACTGTAAGCTCGAGGGTGGAAATTGTGCATACTTATTTTATAAGTGCTTACTGCAATGCTCTGAATAGAATAAGCACTCGATAACTATCACTGACTGATACTCAAGAGGCTGTGAAAATCTCTATGCCATTCAAAGAACACGATCGAGCGTGGAAAGAGCACGGGCTTGAGAGTCAGAGGTCGTGGGTTCTGATCTTGGCTCCGCCACTCGTCAGCTGTGTGACTTTGGGCAAGTCACTTCACGTCCTTGTGCCCCAGTTACCTCATCTGTAAAATGGGGATTAAGATCGTGAGCCCCACGGGGAACAACCTGATTACCTCGTTATCTAACCCAGCGCTTAGAACAGTGCTCGGCACATAGTAAGCGCTTAACCAATACCATCATCATCATCTTTTAGACTGAGAGCCTGTTGTTGGGCAGGGATTGTCTCTGTTGCCGAATTGTATATTCCAAGCGCTCGGTACAGTGCTCTGCACACTGTAAGCGCTCAATAAATACGATTGAATGACTTGGGAGAGTATGAGAGTTGGTAGACAAGACGTCTGCCCTCAAGGAGCTTACACTCCTCCCACCCCAATTTCTTGAGCTAGACACCTGGTCTCGCTCATCCCAGGACAGGACTGTCGATGCTATCGTTTGACTGGTTGATCCACGGTCTTCAAAAAATTTGTAACGAGGATGAAAAAATCCACAATGATGACTTCCCAGCCTATTTTGTCTTTGAAGCCTGTCCCCTCCCGGCCCTTCTCCGCCTCAGAATCGCTGCTCAAAATGTAAATGAGGTGCTTTCGTACTTCCACTCGAAGCCCCGCACGCCGTCATGATCACGGGCTAACCGGTTTCCTTCGCCCCGCTCCAGCTTGGCAAACCCAGAGGCACAGCTGACAAGTGGCGGAGCCAAGATTAGAACCCACGACCTCTGAGCCTCAAGCCCGTGCTCTTTCCACACTCGATCGTGTTCTTTGGATGGCATAGAGATTTCCACAGCCTCTTGAGTATCAGTCAGTGATATTTATCGAACGTTCATTCCACTCAGAGCACCGCACTAAGCGCCGATAAAGAAAGTATACACACTCTCCCCCCTCGAATTCACAAATTGGTGGGGGAGACACACTCGAACTACACGTGGGGGGATTCGACTTCACAACACTTAGTTCTTGCTGTGTGTCGTGGAGCGGAAAATCTTTTTCCTGAGCCAATCCTATCTGAAATGCAGCCGTATGGTCGCAACTCTAGGACGTCTCCTGAGCAGAGATTTCCGCGGGCCTCGTCTTGGTCAGGCGGCCAAAGAGAACGCTCTCTCCGACGAGGAAGGAGCGTGGCCTAGGGGAAAAAGCACCAGCCTGGGAGTCAGGAGACCTGGGTTCTAATCCTAGCTCTGCCGCTCGCCTGCCGAGTGGTCTTGGGGAAGACGCTCCTCTGGGACTCAGTTTCCTCATCTGTCAAATGAGGATTCAAAACGGAGTGACCCTCCTCCTTCATTTATGAGGCCCATGTGGGCCAGGGATCGAGTCCGATCCGATCATCTGGTCGGCACCCCGGAGCTTGGCGCGTAGCAGGGGCTTAACCGGGGTCAGAATTAATACTGTTGGTATTTGTTAAGCGCTTACTATGTGCAGAGCACCGTTCTAAGCGCTGGGATAGATTCAGGGTAATTAGGTTGTCCCACGTGAGGCTCGCAGTTAATCCCCATTTTACAGATGAGGTCAGTGAGGCACAGAGAAGTTAAGTGACTTGCCCACAGTCACACGGCTGACAAGTGGCAGAGGCTGTGAAAATCATTCATACATCCGATTGTATTTATTGAGCCCTTACCGTGTGCTGTACTGAGCGCTTGGGAGAGTGCAGTATATAATAAACCACCCCAACTGACAAGAGAAAAATCCTCCTCTCTGGTTTTCCGTGGACAACGCAGAACCACGGAACCTACAGCCGGGGTCAGGGATGCTGCTCTGCTATCTGCTAAGTATGAAGGCTCTTCAAAAATCTTCAAGAGAGAAGCAGTGTGGCTCAGTGGAAAGAGCCCGGACTTGGGAGTCGGAGGTCATGGATTCGACTCCTGGCTCTGCCACGTGTCAGCTGTGTGACTGTGGGCGAGTCACTTCACTTCTCTGGGCCTCAGTGACCTCATCTGTAAAATGGGGATTAACTGTGAGCCTCACGTGGGGCAACCTGATGACCCTGTATCTACCCCAGCGCTTAGAACGGTGGTCTGCACATACTAAGCGCTTAACAAATACCAACATTATTATTATTCAAGACGGGCCACTCGAGGGTGAAATAATGGGCACAGTGTCTCGATTTAAAAAATAAGTAAATGACTGCCCACAATCAGAACAACTACATAGTGGATCCTCCTATGCCTGCAGAAGGTAAAATATCTTTTTATTGGGTTTTTTTTTTTCAGTCCTGTGAGTGATGATAACCTACTCTGGAATGACATTAATTGTCCAGGAAGCGCTTATGGTTCAAAACACAAATTGTTGGCGCTGTCTCTCGACTGACGTATCATTAATGAATAATCCCCACAAAAAGTTAATTCCACAATCTCTAAATCAAGTCAGATGCAGAATAAACTGAATTATTATATTTTCGTCCCCTGCCTAACTCCATCTTCATGACAAACTGAGCCGTCAAATCCATCAGCAGGAAACTTCCTCCTGAACTGAATGAGACCAACTGTTCCGAAGTTTCTCCGTAATCTCTAGAGAGAGCTCCAAGTGCTAGGCAAATGGAGCAAATCCAATCTCCCTAATCGCAAATTCAGAATAAAAACCGCCACCCTCGGTAGCATGGGCTAACCTCGTGAACACTGCCGCTTCCATTCCCGGCCACGGAACAGCGGGACCTCGTGGAAGGGGCAAGGGCCCGGAAGTCAGAGGATCCGGCTTCTAATCCCGACTCCGCCTTTTATCTACCCCGTGACTTTGAGCAAGTCATCTGACTTCTCTGAGCCTCACGTTTCCTCATCTGTGAAATGGGAACTCATTACCTGCTCTCCCTCCTAAACTGTGAGCCTCACCCAGGACAGGTACTGTGTTGACTCGATTATCTTCGCATCTGCCTCAGCGCTTAGTAGAGTGGCTGGCATAAAGTGTTTAACCAATACGGCAAATATTATTACTATTAAAAGATCAGCAAAATGCCACTCAGAGCATTTTCTCACCGAGTGGATGGTGGTTGAACCACCTGAGCAAGGTGAATTTATCAACCTTTTGTTTTTCTGCCAGGAAGCCAACCCCATTTGAAGCTCAACAGTTACTTCGGACAAACCAATCCACCTTTGCCGTAAGGCATTTTATTCCTGTCCACAGCCCTTAGGTTCAGAAATTATTTTCATTTGCATATTCCACTTTATTCAGCTTGAAAGAAACCTATCTACCATCTCTACTGTACTGTACTCTCCCAAGCACTTAGTGTTCTGCAAACTGTAAGCGCTCAATAAATACCAAGGATAGATTCGTTCGTTATTTCCCGGTTTGTCCTCCTTCTAGCTCCCACTATTTGGGCATCGTTTTTATCGATCTCCCCCACTACGAAGTACGCTCCTTGAGGGTAGGCGAGCTAGGTCATTCCTTTGTGGTACTCATCCAACCACTTAGCTCGGGGCTTCGCACTCGGAAGGTGCTCAGAAAATACCTCCGATCGATTGCCACCTATCCGGTTATCCAGATATAATTCATCCCGATATTCTACCAGGGTAGAAAGGGAAATGAAAATCCGAAACAACTAAATCCTCTTCTCCTTCTAGTGAGGTTTATTCCCTTATCTTAAGCCCCAGCATAAGAAATTCACCACCTCTTCCTCCTCCTCAGTTCATCTGGTGACAAGGCCTAATTGAAAATCACTTCATGGAGATCTCTGAGATACGCTCTGAGAGAGGAATAATTTGGGGGACGGAGGGGAACGGGTTTTTTGTTTACGACTGTTCGGAAGGGGAAGCTTGTTCTATGTATTTGCTATTGTTTTATATGAGATGTTCATCCTCTTCATTCTATTTATTGCTATCGTTCCTGTCTGCCCGTCTCCCCCGATTAGACCGTAAGCCCGTCAAAGGGCAGGGACTGTCTCTATCTGTTACCCATTTGTCCATTCCAAGCGCTTAGTACAGTGCTCTGCACATAGTAAGCGCTCAATAAATACTATTGAATGAATGAATACACGATAGCATGTTTTCCATCCCTTTGACGGAGGCTTTAGAATGGACCCTCTTCCCCAACCCCTTTCGGATCTTCCGTCTCTTCCCTCCTTCCCCAACTTTCATAGATTCCCTCACCCTTCCCCTTTCTTCAGCAACCCCTCCCTCACCTCAGTTCAGAGCCGCTTTTAGAGGCGTCAGGCTTTCTGCTGTCTTCAGGGCCCATAGTCTCAAAAACCACGTTACGGCTAAGGCCGCGTTACACCGACGTCCCTCCCACTTATACGTCGTATCGACCCCAACTTGGCACAGAGTAAGCACTTAATAAATTTGCAGAGAATATTATGTCCCAACGACACAAGTCTAGGAGATGGGAAATTCACAACAGAACCCACAGCTTTCTAATGCCTTTGCTACAGTAGGGCCTGTTTTATACCAGATGCCACCGATAATCTACATTCCAGCTCAAACCTGGGCATCGTGGAAGGATTAAAATTTCCAATTCTGTACTCGGACACACTCGAGTCCCCTACGTTTCTTACACGAGTTTTCTAATCAGGTCACAACAGGCCGCGAGTTACAGCGAGGCCTATTCCACTGGGATTCCCGGAGACTTTGGGGGATCAGTAAAGGCGAGAGCAAAGGTGTTCTGCATCACGTGGGCTATTAGGCGACCCATTCCTAACCACGGGGAGGGCGGCCATCCATCTTCCGAGCATCCCGGTGCCCCTGTGGGAGTCGGACACCGTGGGCTGGATGGACCAGTCTGACCCAGTAACGAAGCCGGTCGTGGGGCTTTATTTGTTGCTCGTTATTTCCTGGGTTGGCGGTTTGGTATGAAAAGGAATAGTTAACGAGGAACCGCCTCAAAAAATATCAGTGGTATCGACTGAGCACTTACTGTGTGCAGAGCACTGTACTAAGCTCTTGGGAGAATCCAGTAAAACAGAATTAGCGGACATGTTCCCCGCCCGTAAAGAATTTATACCGATGGATGCACCCCCCAGAAGCCACGCCCGGCTCGGCGTCTGCCTCCCTCCTCCAAATCAATCAATGGTATCTATAGAGCGCTTATCATAATAATGTTGGTATTTGTTAAGCGCTTACTATGTGCAGAGCACTGTTCTAAGCGCTGGGGGACAGACAGGGTCATCAGGTTGTCCCACATGAGGCTCACAGTCTTCTTCCTCATTTTACAGATGAAGGAACCGAGGCAGAGAGAAGCTAAGTGACTCGCCCACAGTAAAATAGCTGACTCGCGGCAGAGCCGGAATTCGAACCCATGACCTCTGACTCCCAAGCCCGGGCTCTTTCCAATGAGCCACGCTGCGTGCGGACCACTTGGGAGAATACCTTACAGCAGAATTAACGGACGCGCTCCCTGTTTATAGCAGCGTGTCCGGGTGGATAGAGCACGGAGCTGGGAGACGGGAGGACCTGGGTTCTAATCCTGGCTACGTCCCTTGTCGGCTGCGTGACCTTGGGCCAGTCACTTCACTTCTCTGTGCCTCAGCGATCTCAACTATAAAACGGGGATTAAGACCGCGATCCCCGTGTGGGACAGGGACTGTGTCCAACCTGATTAGTTTGTATCTACACCGGCATTTAGTACAGTGTCTGGCACAAAGCGAGTGCTTAACGCATACCATTAGAAAACAAAACACCCAAAATGCCTTCACTCTGAAGGATGCGGCTTCAGGGGCCGGGCCCAGCTTGGGGCTTGCCATCAATCAAGTGGTATTCATTGAGCGCTTACCACGTGCGGAGCACTGTACTGAGCGCTTGGGAAAATACAGTACAACAGACCGCCCCTCCCAGACCAGCCATCCGTTGGCCTCGCAGAGGAGAGGGCGTCCGCCCGACACTTACCCCGGCGGCGACGACAGCTGGCTCCTCGTGTCCCGGGAGGATGGGGGACAGCAGGTGGGCGAGGGGGCCGGACGACGGGGCCTCCTTTCCGCGCCTCAGCCCCTCTTGGGTAAAATTGAAGGTTGGCAGCACGAGGCGGGTTCTGCCCTCACTGGGGTGCTGCTCAGTGGCACTCGGTCAACCGGGTGCTGTGTGCAGAGCCGAGCGTTTTAAGCGACCGGCTTGATCATCAGGGACAACCTGATGACCCTGTCTGTCCCCCAGCGCTTAGAACAGTGCTCTGCACATAGTAAGCGCTTAACAAATACCAACATCATTATGATAAGCGCTCTATAAATACCACCGATTGATTTGGGGTAGGGGGAGGAGGGAGGCAGACCCCGAGCCAGGCGTGGCTTCTGGGGGTGCCTCCATCGGTATAAACTCTTTACGGGGAGGGAACACGCCTGCTAATTCTGTTTTACTGGATTCTCCCAAGAGCTTAGTACAGTGCTCTGCACACAGTGAGTGCTCAAGTCGATACCACCGATATTTTTTGAGGCTGTGGCTCATTCCTTTTCATACCAAACCGCCAACCCAGGAAATTATGAGCAACAGATAAAGGCCCACGACCGGCTTCATTACTGGGTCAGACTGATCCATCTATCCCACGGTGTCCAACTCCCACGGGGGCACTCGGGAGGGTACAGTCTAACAATTTAACAGACCCATTCCCCGCAGGCAGAGAGCTTGCGTCTTACAAGGAGCCGCTACGTCTCGAAAGGTGAGGAGGGATATTTACCTTCCATTGTGGAAAAAGACTTTATAGGGACTAGAAAATGCGGGCAAGGAACTTGTCTGCCAGCTCTGTTCCACGGTACTCTTTGAAGCGTTTAGTACAGTGCTCTGCACACGGTGAGCGCTCGATAAATACCACTGAGGTTTTATTTCAGCAGGTGGCTTAAAACGCTGGACCGAGGGTTGTGATTTAAACTGGGATCGCGGGTCTTCCCATCCAGATAATATCCGAAATTCTTCTATGCATCCTCGAACGTTACCTACCGAAAGAGAGAGGGACGATTTCCCCTCTTTGAAGAAGTGGCTCAGCTCCTAAGAAGTAGTAAATTCGCAGCGTGGTGAACGGCTCAAACTCCCGGGGAAACTTACCGCCGGGGGACGCACAATCCAAGAGGCCGCATCCACCGGGGAGAAGGTAAACGGTGAATTTTTATCACACCGTAAAAGGTTCGAGAGTAGAGCGTTAAGAGGGGGAAAGGGGCGAGTAGAAGAGAACGAGGGGAAGAGGAAATGAAACAGAGAGAAGGATGAGGTCAAGGCAGACTGAAAAGGACCTGAATTTTGGCCTCTTGAGAGTTACAAGAGTAACTTCTTCCTATTTCCATTCTTCTCAGTCCCCTTCTACTGCGAGTCAGCGTTTTAAAGTGACCGACTTGATCCTCGGGCCTAGTTTATGTTCAGTCCAGACCGGCCATGGTTTCACTCCTACCAGCTCCGGGTGCGGGGCTCCAGGATCTCCCAGAGCGGTTGGGATGGCAGTGCGGAGAGAAGAGTTTACCTACCTGAGAAACAGAGGCGGCTTTGGGAGCAGGTGGACCTCGTACAAGAGAGTCCGCCTGGATCAAACTCATTCATTCCATCCTATTTACTGAGTGCTTACTGTGTGCGGAGCACTGTACTAAGCACCTGGGAGGGTACGATGCAACAATAAACAGATTCGTTCCCTGCCCACAACAAGCTCACAGTCTGGGGGAGGGAGAGACATTAATATAAATACCAAATTGGCATCAGGGAGGAAGCACAAAAAATGGCAACGGTGGAGGACGGTGGAAACGCACGACATTGATTTGACCCAACTGTCCCTGTCACTTGCGGATTTAATTGTACATTCTAGTATTTTTGCCGGTATAGCTTCCTGGCACGTTTGTTCTCTTCGCGCTCCCAATATTAGTGTTTTGTGTCTCCCCAATTATTCCTTCTGAGCTAAATGTGTGTCTTGTTTCCGACTGACTCTCCCAGGGGGTTCAGTAAAGTGCATGGCACTCAGCACGTGCCGTCACTATCACCACCGCTACGAAGTGGCCCAAGATCACGGCAGTGGTGGGGATCCAAAGGGAATAAAACGGGGAACCTGACGGAAAACAACGGGAGTGTCCGGCCAGGAGACTGCGCGTCAAACTGGGAGGTGTGCAACTGAGAAAAAGCAAAACCGACGTATGCCAGTTCTTCATAAATGCGACAAGAAAAACGAAAATCGGTGAACTGAAATGTCTGGCATCGACTGGGGGTCTCCGTATACCTGGAGCCGGAGACTTTGCGGCGGGAAGAAAACGGGCTGTAGGGCAGCCAGGTGGAAAGGGAGGGGCAGAAGACACACCGGTACAATTCCAATTTAGCACCACAAATTCCCACTGAATCCCGCACTTCAGCTCACATTCCCAACTGGAGTAGGTGAGCTCCAGAAGTAGGGTCACTTAAGTCCGGCTATCACATCGGCTCCAACGGGCTGATTCAGATACGAAGTTTTAAATTCTGGCCCACAAAATGAGAGTATTTGCCTGAAGATTGTGCTGGCGGGTAGAAGGGAAGATTAAAATGAATGCGCAATAAAAAAATCATTTGAAAGATTAAATGTTTAGATGTCGCTCTTTCGCATCCAAAAACGTGTAAGAAAAATTATGCTTTTAGGCTGCGGATGGGAATTTTTCAACTGAAGGAGGATATTAAAGAAAATTATGAGCAGTGGGAAAAGCAGTCAGTCCAGGACGCTAAATTACAAAGCTTACCGCAAGACACATTTAAACTGAAAAGTCCTGTTCAACCATCTGATTTACCGCTTCGGGTAGTTTCCTGAATCTGTAGAGTAGGTATCCTTGCATTTCCCAGCTCACCTCTTTCCACAGAAGGCAAGACGGCTATAAACGTGAGGGATGAACACAAAAGGAAATGCGTGCAAATCAACTTCAAATAAGAATTCAAGGCACAGGAAAGTAAAGAATATTTCAACTTTTATTTCTAGGGCACAGTCACCTGGAACCTTTTAGTTTCTTAGCGTTTACCTAAAGGAAATGCTTACAAGGAAGACACAATCATTCGAGATCACCGGCGGTGTTGAGCGTCAGACACAGAACTTGAAATCTCCGATGTGACAGTGCAGGGTTTTTGCCTTTTTTAAAAAACCTTAATAATTGCAGAAAATCACCCTCGACTTACTCGTTTCAAAGTGAAAGGCGCCTCCTCTGCTCTTCCCCGACGACACTGCTTGTCCCCAATAACAGGCTAATCCCCAACCGACGGACTCAACCGAGATTCTCAATTTACCAACTGCCCACCCTAACCTGGGAGTGGCTCGTATTCCGCCGCCGCTTCCAACCACCTCACTGTCCGTCGGTAACCGTACATCGAAAACTCAGACAACCCAAAGCAAGAAACAAGTCGGAACTTAGAAAATCAAAGAAAACAGAGATAGGGCCTCGAAATACATTCAGTTAGAGGTCGAAGCAAAATGCAGCCCTTGTATCACACAGGGAGGGAAAAGCTTTGGGAAAAAAACCCAGATCTCCCAACATTTTTTTTTCCCTCATCCTCACAGAGCGAGTCGTACGGTGATCCACCCGCTGGAGCCAGCAATCTTAGAAAAAGGCAGGAAACCACAGTAAAAAGTTTTCAAATTGGTAGTACCGTCGATTAAAGAGTACACACGCTTTAGATCTTAACGGTGCTTTATGAAACTGGCTGGTGTAAACTGTGAAGACATCAGCAAGTACCTCTGCAAACTCGTGGAAGGCTGTGAGGTGTCCAGAACCGGCAATGAAAAATTCTCTTTTTTTTAACTTGGGAGGAAAAAAGAAAAAAAACCAAACAGTCCACACCATCCAGAAAGATAGCCACACGATATCAGGTTAAAAAAAACTATCAAGCTCCGCAAAAATAAAGTCGGACTAACCTAGCTGCCTTCTGTGACAGCCTGAAATATTGAGTCTGCCCTGATCTATTAATAAAGCTTTTGATTCCTTTAACACGACACATTCAGGATGAAATTAGGAAAACCCTGTTCGCTTTGTTCCGCCTTAGGGGGAGGGGGAGGTTCAGGGGCGTGGGGTACAACCTTTCATTCAGAACGGAGTATTACTGATGATTATTTTCAGTCTGGGGGGCCCCTTCACTGACATTCCTCCAAGTTGGCTCTACTGAACTATTTTTCCCATTCGCTCTTTTTGACATGTTTTACTCAAGATGAAGATGGACTAGCGAATACTCACTGTATCTGAAGTTAGCTCCTTGGAAAACTGGAAAATAGAAAATACGCTCAGCGAGTCGGACGGGTGTCCTGACTATAAACCGGAGGAAGTTTTGTGGGCGAGAGACACAGAAGGAAAAGAGCTAAGACTTGGATACCTACAATTCATTTCCCTGATTCTCCCTTTATCGAGTGGGGGAAAAGAATTCAGGCGAGCCCCCACTTGCCCGAGTTCTCCGAGACGGTCCGTTTGGCGAGCCTCAAGGAAACCGTACGCCGGGTGGAGATATTGCCAGCGATATCGGTTAATCCCAACTCGGGACGTCCTAACGCTATTAAACGCACTTTGCTCCAGGAACCCCCAAAAGTCTTTGGGGCTTTACCGATGTCAGAGTCACAGTTGCTGGAGAATATCTTTTTTTTCCTCTTTACTGCTCCACGTAAAATGAATCATTAGTAATTCTAGATTCCTGATTAAACTGATTTACACAAGAGTAGCATTTCCTCTGTTTCCTTCTCCCAGTATGAGCTAAGTTTTCTAATCTTTTTGTGGCCACCTGACCTCCCTTCCCCTAAGCTTTACCCGAAATGCAAAGTAACAGTAGAAAATAAAAATGCAATGATAAAATGGATTTTCTACAGATAGCTTTTTAACTTAACAGCAAGCCGGAAGGGCAGGTCTGCCAGCACCCTGAGGAAAGGGGACGGGGGAGCAAGTTTTGAGGTAATTAAGCAGGCAGAGTACACGTAGCCTTGGTCTGGAAGTCTTTCCATGTGCCTAAAGGAATCTTACGTGTGAACCCGATCCTCTTTCTAGAAAACGCTCACCGCTACGTCAAGGATCAGGCCCCTGTTCCCTTTCACTTCCTGTCTCCTGGCGCATCTCCTCCTCTATTGTCTCATACTGCGATTCATGCAATGATCGGAGGCCGTTAATGATAAATATGTGGCCAACCCCTCATTAAGCCTAGGGTTCCGCCAATTGTTTTGCATAACGTCTGCACCCTCCGTTATCTTTTTTTTTTTTTTTTTAACTAGGGTCGACGTGAAAAAACGATTCAGAGGCGTTTTAAATATTCGCCCATAAACGTCTCCTTTAAGTTAAAGGTGTCGGCAGTTGGTGGAGGGAAAGGGAGGAGAGAAAACAACCATAAACACTCCGAGCAATTCCTCTGTATATGACAGCGGCACGATGTACAGAGTAGTTTACACAGTCACTTGAAACACCCCTTCCCGCCCGCCCCCACCAACCACCAAAAATAATCTTCAAGAAATGGAGATGCCAGTTACAAAATACTTACTCAAATAACCTCTCCGCTAAACAATAAAGTTATTCTTTGGTAGCAACAGCTTCTTCTATACTGTAGGATTATTAGGAAAAAAAACCTGTCAATATGACTTCCCTGGATAATCATATCAAAGATACTGAACTATAAATCATAGCTCGCTCTGGTAGTAATTCCTCTAATGTGATTCAGAAACCGAACTAACAGCACAGCTCAAGTGTGAAACTCGCCCCCCAGGAAAGGAAAAAACTAGACATCCGGAATAAAAACCGCATGATGATGCGAATGGCAAAATAAAAAAGCTGGCTTGAGGTACCCATATTTTTTCATTGAAACTTAAATTTATTTTAGCTTTACAGGGCCTCGATCGTTACACAAAATAGCAGGTCGACGACCAAACCAAATACAAGCCGAGGGAGTATAGAAGAAAAATCCTACGTCGTCTCGTAGGGCGTCGGTATCTCGACTGTCGCTTTTAAATACCCAACGCCCCCCTCTCCTCGCGTTCGGACAGTTTCCGCACATTTCTCGCCTGCGCTGTCTCCCCTTTCCATACACCGCGATCGGTAACGTGACTTAATTCAAGTAAATTTCACCTAGTGTTGTGGCGGCGGGGACCCTCGAGAAACGCGATGAGACACGGGACTACGGGCACGGCGTTTCGACCCTCTAACCGGAGGCGGAAATTACAGACTGCATTCGGTACGGTACGATACATTGACCGGAGCTAAAGATTTAGTCTACTTATTGCGAGTGTTCGGCGAGCTGGAGACGAGCGGGCCGGCTCTGTCGGCGAATCACGGCTGCGGGTAGTAAGGCTGCTGCGGGGGCTGGGGGTAAGGGTAGGACGGCTGCTGAGGTGCCGGGTACGGCGCGGCCTGGCCGGGGCTCTGATGGTACATCGGCGGAAACGGCGCGTTATACTGGCCGTACATGTAAGGGTTGTAGGCCATCGGCATGGGCATCTGGCAATACCTGCGAGGAGAGGAGGGAGGAGGGAAAACGCCCATTTCAGTCACGGGTGTACCGGGATCGGCCAGCCCCGGGTGGGACGGGGGCGGCGTCCGACCCGATCTGCTCGAATCCGGCCCGGCGCTCAGTACGGCGCTCGGCTGACGGTGAACGCTTCGCAGGTGCCACGCTTATCACCGCTCTCGAAACGAAGCTTACAGGGTGGAGGTGGCGGGGGGCCACCGTTTCCCGCACCCGCATTCCGGAAGGGGCGCCGGATTCTTTCACGTAGCCTCTTGGGCAGGGATGGGGCCCTCCTGTCAAAGATACACTGGCTGGAGCAGGGCTGCCGGATACAGAGGATAATAAGCAATAATGGTAAATGGCATTCGGTAAGCGCTTACCGCGTGCCGGGCACCGTACTAAGCACCGGGGTAAAGGCAGACAAATCGGGTCGGACAGTGTCCCCGTCCCAGGCGGGGCTCACGGCCTCAATCCCCGTTTTACAGATGAGGGAACCGAAGCCCAGAGAAGCGAAACGACTTGCCCAGAGGTCACCCGGCAGACGAGGGGCGGAGCCGGGATCAGAACCCGGGTCCTCCTGACTCCCGGACCCATCCTCTATCCACTAGGTCACGCTGCTTCCCCTCTCGTCCTCGGTAACAGATGTTTCGATGACATTTGCGGTTGCGCCTGGTATCGCCTTACTCTCACCAGGGCACCGCCACCACCACCGGGATGGTGTCACGTTTCAGTAGGCATTTAAAAAGCGCAACGCCGCCCAAGTGGTTATTTCTGTTTCGGGCCACCGATGAGGAAAAACGCGCCCACCGCTACATCCTTCGGTCTCACGTGGCTCGGAAACACACCGCCGTCTGGTCCTTGAACCTTCTACACTCGCGACACCTCCAGTCGATTCTCGCTCACGAGAACTCGGAAGTGGAGGAAACGTTATCGGAGGCATCCGGCGAGCGGTTCGGTTAGGAGCTCAGTAGCGTACGTGGCCATCGGTTCAGGGCTCTCGGGCACCCTTCGGGAAACCGGGCTCCACGCAAGGGGCGGATTCCATTCTCCGAGAGGGAACGGCATCATTTCAGCAAAATGGCCTAATGAGCGGAGCGCCGGATTGGGAGGTAGGCTTGCTCTATGTGCGGCTCTGGGCAAGGCACTGACCCATTTCCTCACCGCGCTTTCGCCTCCAACTTAGCGGGAGAGGGTAAGGCGAAGCCCATTCCAAACTCTTTAGATCCAAGGGTCGCGTAAAGGCAACTTGCGTCGTGAAGCAGCCTTGTAATTAGCCCCCTCGCGAACTCAACCTAAGCGAGGAAGCATTTGCCAGCAGAAAGGCTACTCGTCCGAGCCGCCTGACAACCTGAGAACCTCTGTGACAGAGGCCGAGCTGTGAGCCAGAGCACGCAGCTGGATGCGTGTCCAAAGCCCTCAGCGCTCTGCACACGGTACGCGCTCAATAAACACGACCGAATCATCTGAATGAAGTTTGGGAACTTCCTTACCAAGCCTGTGTAAAGGAAAACTGCGCATGGATCACCTTTTTAATAATATTAATTGTGGTATTTGCTAAGCGCTTTCTCTGTGACAGGGACCCTACTAAGCGCCGGGGTGGATACAAGCGGATCGCGTTGGACACGCAGACCCCGTCTCACCTAAGGCTCACCGTCACAATCCCCATTTTAGAGATGAGGTAGCCGAGGCCCAGAGAAGTGAAGCGACCCGCCCAGGGTCGCGCAGAAGACCAGTGGCGGAGCCGGGATTAGAACCGTGGCCTTCCGACTCCCAGGCCCGGGCACTAACCCCAACACCGGGCAGTTTATCCAACAGACGGGGAAACGATCGGTTCAATGGCGGCCGCTTCCCGAAAACGCACCGGGCCTTCTTCCGGACTCACCCGGGGTATCCTGGATAGGTGGGGTACGGCGGTCCTTGGGCCTGAGATGGAGCGGAACCGGCGGGAGCGGGCCCAGGGGTCGGCGACGGGGCCGTAGCGGTCGTTCCGGGGGCCGCGGCACCGGGCGTGAGGCGACCGGCCGCGATCACAGGCGGGGGAGGCCGGGCTGGAGGTTGTGGCTTCGGAGGCTACAAGACAATTACAATCCAATGAGGTTGTCCCACGAGCTTCAAGCTACTCCGAGTCGCAGGAGGAGAGGCCGCACTGGGAATTCTGTTACTCTCATGGGACGGAGGAACCGGAGGCAAATTTGGGGGCCCCAAGTCAGCAGGCCCCTCTCAGGGTCGCACCCGGAGGGTTTCCGGGACTCTACCGGTCTCGGCTACGGGAGGGAGAGTCAGGCAGAGGCCTGTCCGTTCCATTCCCAGCTTGGGCAGCGGTTAGCGAGCGGAAGGCAATCTGCCTAAACTCAACCGTGCCGGGCAACCGCGGCGTGGGAGAGAGTCAAGGGCGGAGACTCGGGTTTGCCGCGCGGAAGGCGGCGACGGTAAACCGCTTCCGGACTTGTACCGAGAAAACTCTCCGGATCCACTACCAGAACGATTGCAGATGGAGAGCGCGGCGTCCTGGGACGGATGCGTCCGCGGTGTCGCTACGGGTGGGAAACGACTCGACCGCATAAGACAAGTCAGCAGGAGCTAGGTTTCCCAGGGACTCGAATTTCGGATTGATAGATCTACAAGAGCCGAGGGAAATCCCCATCTTAATTAAAAGAGAGTTGGGTCGCCTCACAAAGCATCGGAGGCGGGTGCTCTTCTAGGAGCTAATTTCCGCTGCCTTTTCTCCGGTCGCTACCGAGCCCAGGGAAAACTCCTTCCCTGACCCGCAGGGCCTCCGACATCGATTCCGACGGCGTTTCGCCGCCGTCTGTCACGGGGCCGATTAAGCGCGTCACTGACCACCGTGGTTCTCGGCGCTGGGGTGGGAGGGGTCGAGGCGCTTCCGCCGGCTGGCGTGGCTTGATATGCTGGCGTGGGGATGGAGGGGGCACTGGGTTCCCGGGCAATGCTTTGCTGCAAGTCCCTTCATAAAAAAAGAAAAGCAAAAGCATTTCAGATATGAAAGCACGGAAAGCAACGACCGTTGGTTGCCATCGGTTCAGGTAAAAGTTCTTCAGTGACGGCAAACTAAAAACGCAACCAATCAGAACTAAACCCAGCAAACCCCATTTCTAAACAGAGGGTGTTAACTCTCCTAAGGCAGCCTGTTGGCAGGCTGCTTTATTCCCTGTGAATGGGAAAATTGGGGAAAAAGCAACAGAGGATGTTAACTCTAGTAAGTCAGTCTATCGGCAGGCTGCTTTATTCCCTATGAATGGCAAAACTGGGGGGAAGAAGGAGTGTAACCGGATCAATTCGAACACCTCAGTGCCAACAGATGCAAGCTGACGACGTTCCTCATGTTCTAGATTATGGCAGGTATCTGTATCTAATCCTGGCCCTGCCAACTGGTAGCTGTGTGACCCTGGACAGGTCACTTGACTATTCTGCTTTCTTAAATGCCATTTGTTAAGCGCTCACTATACGTCCAACACCGTCCTAAGTGCTAGGGTGAGTACAAGACCATCAGGTGGGACACAGTCCCTGCCCCGCGTGGGGCTCACAGTCTAAGTAGGCAGAACATCTGAGTCTGTCGACCACGGGCTCTCCACCTCCTGGGTTCTGCGCCCATCTGCGTCTGTCTACGCTCGCCTCCCAAACCCTGCACGCTTCAGGCCCCTCGATCCGGTTTCTGTCATAAGCCGCGTGGCCAGAGGACCTGGGTGCTCATCCTGGCTCGGCCAGGCCACTTGGCTTCTCTGTGTCCAACCTGATTGGCCTGAACCCACCCCAAGAGTTGGAACAATTGTTCGACGCGGAGTAAGGACTTAAATACTATTAACTGTTAGAGATGATTAATTACTAGGCCTAAAATACAAAGGAATTGCATCACAGGCATAATGTGGAATAGCATAAGACGCTGAGAAATCCCAAACTCTGGCAATGGGGGGGAATAGCGTGAAAAAATATGTTTGGAATGCATCTGTAATTGATAAAGCAGGGCTCCTGCGTATAAAAGGAATAAATTACAGGAGGCTCAATGTTCGTGGGGTACCGGTTGGAGAAGCCCCAGTGTGTGAGGTCAAACGGCAAATTCCACCTCGTTCTACAAGTTCCCGAAGGTGGACTTTTGATGGCTCACGTCCGCCTGGACTTTCTGAGGTGGGTCTGCTGTGGGCGGCGAACCTATCTGCTAATTCTGTTGGACTGTACTCTCCCGAGCGCGCAGCCCAGTGCTCTGCATACAGTAAGCGCTCGATAAATATCGCCGATTGAGAGGCCGGGCCTGGGGCCGAAGGCGACACTGAGCACATAATCACGGCCTTGGCAAAAGAGTGAAACTGGAGAGCTCGGCCGACCGAGACTGCCTGCGTATAAAGAGAGTCCCGCGGGGGTTTTCATACCAGACGGTCGGGAATACATTACCAGTTAAAGGCAATCAATCACATCTATTGAGCGCTTACTGTGTGCAGAGCACTGTTTTAAGCAGTTGGGAGAGTTCAATATAAACAGACACATTTCCAAACGGGCGAAACCCCCAAACAAAAAAAAATCAGTGACTACCAGGAGCCTCCTGTACCTCTTGGAAAAAAACTGCTACAGCCAGAAACTGGAAAAAAGACTAAAGTGATTTGGTCTCCACTGTCCATTTATTTAGAAATTGAAATTTACTGCAGAATCTCCGCTGAAAGAAATAGGCGGTCAGCTCCGCCGTGGCCTGCCCCAGCCAACAACTGGCCTCGCCGATCATCGTAGGTGGAAAATAAAACGGCACGGGATTAAGCGACACGTAGTAAACCGACGCCGAGAGATCGATACCCTTTCCTCATAGCGTTTGGAAGAATCCGAGTGAACTGTCGACCGCGAGCCCGCTACAGGTTGTTAATAAATAATGAAGTCCCAAAATGCCAAACGTGGAACTAAGCCATCCAGGTAAAAGACGCCACTGAGGTTATGAACCCAAAACCGATATATTTTCTTTCTTTAAATAATACCCCGAGGGAGGATGATCTAAGCATGGAGGTCTAGACTGCCTATACAACTCTTGGCTTCGTCCTCGCTCGCTAAAAAAAGACATACCGTGTGAGATCGAGATTAGAGGCGGAAATAAATTTTCCGCTTTACAAAACTCCGAGACAGACGCTCGATCTTTCTACCGGGGGACTTCCATCGTCGTTTAACGTGAACAGAAAACAACCGATTAAATCAGACGGGGTTCAAGGTACTTACACCTAGCATGGATTAAAATGTTCAGATCAAGTCACTCTGCTGTCCTTGACATAAAATTTAAGTGAGAGCAATACGGGATACGTAGCGGTATGAATACCGGGCATATTATTATTAACCGTTATGCACACCGACCGTCCCCTTGGGACCCAGAGTTGATGTTGTCTGCATAACCTCCGTTAACAAAAATGCCAAAGAGAAGATTTCACAGAATTACCACGCTTCCAAGCGGTTTTTCTTTAGAGCAAAGGACACAGTACAATATAAAGAAACAGATGCCTAATGGAACACAATGAACTTATTCTTAGGGGATGAAATGAAGGCAACAGTTGATTCCAAGGGCCTTCTGGGCTAGGAGGTTCCACCCTCAATGTAATTCCACTAGAGGATGTTTTCAAAACCCTGTCTAATAATAATAATGATAATAACGGTATCTGTTAAGCGCTTACTATGTGCCAGGCACTGTTCTAAGCCCTGGGGTAGATACAAGGGAATCAGGACATCCCACTTAGGGCTCACAAACTTAATCCCTATTTTTCAGATGACGGAATTGACACAGAGAAGTTAAGTGGCTTGCCCAAAGTCACACAGCTAAGTGGCGGAACCAGGACTCGTGGCTCAGTGGAAAGAGCCCGGACTTGGGAGTCAGAGGTCACGGGTTTGAATCCCGGCTCTGCCGCCTGTCAGCTGTGTGACTGTGGGCAAGTCACTTCACTTCTCCGTGCCTCAGTTCCCTCATCTGTAAAATGGGGATGAAGACTGTGAGCCTCACGAGGGACAATGTGATTACCCTGTATCTTCGCCAGCGCTTAGAACAGTGCTCTGCACATAGTAAATGCTTAACAGATACCGACATTATTATTATCAGAACCCACGAGCTCTGACTCCCAAGCCCGGGCTCTTTCCACTAAGCCACGCTGCTTCTCACGTCTACAGTCTAAACGTTCGACACCAGACTGCTGAAGCCGAGAACGGGAACTTGATTTCTGCCCAGGTTTTCAGAAGTGACTTCCGTTCCGCTGTACCTTTCCCGGCCTGCACTCCGTGAGATAACTAGCGAGGTGACTGAGGCATGAACTGTCCGAACCTCGAGGTCGGGAACTGAGCGTTTGTACGCTCGCTCCCGAGTTCAGTTCCGAGTACGGTGCTCCGCGCTTACAGGCACTCAAACGCTGACAGTAATGAGGAACTGAGTCGCCTCTTGACTGTCCAGTATTGGCTTCGATGGGAAGAGTTGGGTAGTACATACGGAACCACGGATTTCTTGGAATTCCTGATTTTATGAGATCCCACCAGGCCCGAAAAGCGCATTACCCATTGACAATATCTTGACCACATCCACAGCACACGTGGTTAGGCTCTTGATTAGTTTCATGCTAGTTTAGTGTTTGTTCCCTCTTTGATAAATAGATCTATAACACATACGTACATAATGCATAGACGCATTGTATATATTTACTTAGATACATTATTTATATATACCGCTATTGTGTTTGTCTGCCCGTCTCCCCCGATTAGCCCGTCAAAGGGCAGGGACCGTCTCTATCTGTTACCGATTTGTCCATTCCAAGCGCTTAGTACAGTGCTCTGCACATAGTAAGCGCTCAATAAACACTATTGAATGAATATATATTCGCAAGAAGTAGTAAACTAACTTCCTTATGAGGTTTAGGTATCAATAATTTAAAGTACTGAAGTTACGTCATTCCTCTCACCTGAGACAACCTATGGAAGTCTGATCATGTAAAACCCTCACTCGATGAAATATTAATACATACTTTAATAGAGACAGACTCCCAGATCCGAGCATTCCCCGAGATTTGTATTTCATATACTCCTCGGAAAAATAGGTGTCCTGAGAACCATCTTACTGTGGGGTGCGTTTTTCCACAGACTTACACGCGACTTGGGGTTTCCCCGTCGGGAAGACCGAGCCCCGTAGCTAATTTTTAAAAGTGCCCTGTGTCTCTCCCCTTTTCCCCTCCTATTGTTCCCGGAGACTTCCCTGCTCCTGTGCTCCTCTATTTCATCCCACTCCATCCCAGTCTCCCCAGCTCCTCTCACCCTGTCCCGGGGATCCCTTTCCCCGGGCACCTGGATCCCAGTCCTGAGCTCTGGTTGGGCTGCCTTGCCTTCCTCTGGCTCTGGATTCTATCTCCCAGGGCCTGGGCTCCTTGGATGCTGTGGCCACCCGACCCCGCCGTCCCCCCGCGGGTCCCCGACCAGACCTCCGGAGACCCCCATGGCTTCCGATCCTCCAGTGCAGCCGCCGACACCCACGCTGGGGTCCCGGCCTTCTCCCGTCCTAAACCTGTGGGGATTAACCACCCGCCCTGTCTCCCCGCACACTCTCCGCTGCCGCTCCAGACTGCCAGGAATTAGGACTTGGGTAAGTTTGATAAGGCATCACATGCCAGAGTTTTGGGGGTTTTTTGTTTTGTTTTAAATAAAGCGGGGAGGGAGGATGGAGGGCTGACCCAGGCAGCCTGGAAGGGGAGGAAAACCGCTCGTAACACTGCAGAGCGGGCACTGAATGGTGAGAGGGAAGGGGAGGATGAAGAGAAGTGAATTCTCTGCACTGTCCCAATGCAATGTCGGGCGGGACTTTCGGATCCTGGACCACAGCAGCAGATGAGGCGAGACGCCGTTACATCGTACTCTCCCAAGCGCCTAATACAGTGCCCTGCCTCAATAAATACGACGGATTGATGACGAGGCTCTGAATTTTTGGTACGGTTGTCATTCAGAACTAGGAGTCGCATCGGGGTTCGTGCATCAGTTTGAAAAATTACAGGAAGAAGAGGCCTACTGTTTCAGGGTCAACAAATCTATCCCCATCATTCGCTTCAAGAATCTCACAACGTCATTTCTTGGGATTGAAACTGATCCCCCGCAGCCAACTACTATCGGCAGGAATGAAACATCTCCTCCCCTCGTTCCCCCACGGAAAGTAAATTTCACTTCTACGAAACCCAGAGATCACAACTGCTTCGAAGTGCCGACCGACCCAGCACGTTTTCGGGGAGGTCGGAAAAATCGGGGTTTTTGATATTTGCTTTCTGCATTTGAAAAAAGCTGGTTAAAAACTGAAATGAATTTTTGGAAGAGGTTTGCAGTATCTTCACATCTCTCCACAGGAGGGCTCCAACAAAAATGAGCACAAAAAATTTCTTCCATTTAATGCAAGCTCAACCGTCCAACCTGATTAACTTGTATCTACCCCCACCCACTTACGACGCCCGGCACACAGTAAGCGCCGCTTAAATACCATGCAAAAAACCCACTTAGATAAAACCGCTTCCTTCGGAGGGCTGTTCCCACCTAACAATTCAAATCTGAAAACACGCAATAAAAGTGGATGATACAGATGTAAAAAAAAAACCTCCGGTGACGAATTTTAGATTTCCCTAAAGGCCTAAAAATAATTTTAACCTAATTCACCTACCACGAGGCTTTTTTTTTTGCCTGAGGTCTCACAAGTACTCTCCTTGATTCAGGAATCCCTTAAAGAAGAATACTCTGGGTCATGTAAATACCACAAGTCTACAGCCACTTTAATTACACACGGATGTTTTTAAAGCACCACAAACAGCACTGATTGCAGAAAAACACGTTCGGAGAGAAGCCTTACTTTAGGAGCTCATCTCTCTCGGTCTTCCGGGCGAATACGATATCACTGCATTTGTTCTGGAACTTGACCAGGATTTCCGTCAGCTCGTTATAAAACTAGGAACGAAAAACCGATATAAGTAGGTTGCCAGAAACATCCCTTCATCGACACACACGCTACATCTGTCGGTGACCTTTCAATTAAACGCTGAGGAAATGAAAAATGGGACTGCCACGCTTTTGTGAATCACAGTGAAATCTTGCCGGATGCCGCCTTCCCACCGTTATTACCTTGGCTTCTTGTTTTGTGATTTGCATTCCCTCAGTGACCTCATCTGTCAGATGGGGTTTAAGACCGTGAGCCCCACGTGGGACAACCTGATTCCCCTGTGTCCACCCCAGCGCTGTACTCTGTGCTCGGCACATAGTAAGCGCTTAACAAATACCAACAATATTATTACTATTCACGTCTTGGGCTACACGCTAAAAAACCAGCGATCAAGGAAACTGCCTGCACCTCAGCCCTGAACGCCCGCGGTGAAGGATGATGTCGGGCCTCACGTCAGGCTTATCCAACTCTTCCAAAGATTACAGCCTGGCAGCTCCGGCTCCTCTTGGGAGCCGGGGTCAATCGGTGGTATTCGCTGAGCGCTTCCTGTGTGCAGAGCACTGTACTGAGCGCTTGGGAGAGTACAGAGAAGCAGCGTGGCTCAGTGGAAAGAGCCCGGGCTTGGGAGTCAGAGGTCGTGGCTTCTACTCCCGGCTCCACTTGCCAGCTGGGTGACTTTGGGCGAGTCACTTCACTTCTCCGTGCCTCAGTTACCTCATCTGTAAAATGGGGATTAAAACTGTGCGCCCCACGTGCGACAACCTGACCACCCTGTATCTCCCAGCGCTTAGAACAGTGCTTGGCACATAGTAAGCCCTTAACAAATACCACAATTTATTTTCTGTTTTACAAGAGAGTTGGTAGGCACGTTCCCGGCCCAAAGCCATCTTACAGTCCCTGTGGCCAGGGAACCTGTCGGTGTATTGTTATACTCCCCAAGCGCTTACTACAGCGCTCTGCACGCAGTAAATGCTCAATAAATACGACCGAAGGAATGAATCGGATGAATGCCAGGAGGAGGCAAGATCCCAAGTCTACCTTCTGTATAAAAGGTAAACGTCTCACTTCTTGTGGTTTCGCAGTTTGCGGCATTCTACTGGAACTCAACACCCATGAACTTCGAACAGTTCCTATCCATCAACCGCCTGTACTCACTGAGGGCTTACTGTGCGCAGAGCACTGTACCGAGTGCTCGGCAGAGTTGGTAGACACCTTCCCCGCCCTCGAACGAGCTTACAGTCTAGCTGGGGAGATACGTGGTCATATAAATAAACTGCGGATATGAACATCAGTGCTGCGGGGGCGGGTGAGGAAAAGGTTCGAATCCAAGGGCAAGGGCGATGCAGAAGGGCGTGGGAGAAGAGGAGATGAAGGCCTAGTCGGGGAAGGCCTCTTGGAGGAGACGGGCCTTCCCCTGGGCTGTCGGTTGGGCCGGGATGGTCCCGTTGGACGTTACGCACGATAAATTCACGCTCCGCAAAGCAAAATCAAAGGCAGCACAGACGCAGTATCTGGCAAACGTCAGCCAAACGGCCAACGGCGGCTGAGAACATCAGGCGGCGGTAGAGGGACCCTCCAGAGGTTCGCTGCCTTTCCCCGCTAGCCGTAGACCGATCAACGCCTCCACATCAAAGGGACGGACAACCGCCATCTCACCCGGTGGGCCGCTGTAGTACTTCGTTACCAAGCAATCGATCGTATCTATCGAGCGCTTACTGTGAGCAGAGAAAGTACAATATAACGGTACTACAGATACGTCCCTTACCCCCAGCCGGATTTACAGTCTAGAGTGGGGAGACCAACATTAAGAGACATGACAAATCACAGATACGTACGTTGAGTGCCGAGGGGGCGGGGAATAAAGGGAGAAAATAGGAGCCGAACAGGCAACGAGCTCCTCCTCTTTCCAAAATTTTGCTTGCAGCAGCGGATTTAAAAACAAATGTCACTGTTCATTGCTTTGTACTTCCCCAGGCGCTCAGTACCGTGCTCTGCACACAGTGAGCGCTGAATAAATGCTACTTGAATGAATGAAATAAAAATTTTCAACCAATCTCCACGGGGATTGGAGAGCTCCAACTATCGGCACGATCAGTCCGCCCTACATTTCGGCGTACAGCGAAGTCCCCCGAAGAAGCCGTCCTTGGCTTCGCCAGAAGAGAACCTGACAGATCTTTGAACGCAGGAGGGTTTTTCGGAAGGTCTCACTGCAAGTGACTTCTTAACCCTTAGCTCCCCCTTACCTTGGTGCCTTCTTTCAAATTGGCTACAAGTTCCACAAAGTTGTCGTACGCCGTAGCTAGGTTCTTCAGCACTCCTTCCCGTAAATTGGCTTCGCTGTTCGATTGCTTCATTTTGGAAAATTCTTGGTGTGAGACCTTGAAAAAGGGCCATTGGGGGTTTTCACATATTTCGATCTTTAAAGGCCGGCATTATTAATAATGCAACAGTGTAACTTGAGTCTAACGCTAACTCTGATCCCTTACCCTTCCGGGTTCTCCATCTAGCGCAGGGGCTTTTACTTGAAATTGGATCAATTCTGATTTTACCTTTGATGCTCATCGAGAGCAACTGTGAAACCGGTTGATGGGGCATCTTCAAAGCTCATGGAATTTTAGAAAGCCTTTAAAGCTCATCAAGTTTAATTAACTTTTTTTTTAAAAATAACCATCTTTTTACATTTTGCAATGTGTTTCCAAAGCACGGCTTGCTTGCTACTGAAGAAAGGCCTGCCTGCTACTGAACACCTCTGGGGGAAGATCGTTACCGCTTGTCAACTCTGTGACCTCGGGGGAGTCACTTAACCTCTCTGTGCCTCAGTTCCCTCATCTGTAAAATGGCAATTAAGTCTGTGAGGCCCACGTGGGGACAGGGACTGCGTCCAGCCCGATTGGCTTGTATGTACCCCAGCGCGTAGTATACAGTGCCTGGCACACAGTAAGCACTCAATGCCATAAAATGTTTTTGCTTCTAATAAACAGGGGGAAAAGAGCCAGGTACCCGAGCTCTAAATTCCTAAGATTTGCAGAGTCTAAAAAAATGGATACAAAAGTGCATCTGTTTCTCTGGGCATTGCTTTACTGAATGTGAATTTCACCTGAATGCTGCTTAAGAGTTCCTCCTGCTTTTTCAAAGACTCCTGAACTTTGCGGGTGAGCCCTCCGTAGATGCGGTCCAGTTCCGTGACAGAAATCGCCTCTTCGTTTATAGCGCCATCCTGAGCCAAGGAAGTCAGAAACTTGCTCGTCATGTCAAAGTTGACTGACTTCAGGTCATTTTCCAGATTTTCTCTTTCCTTCTTGACTTCGTCCAGATTGCTCAGTAAGGATCTGAGGACATTCACCACCTAGGCGGAAATATTTACAGTTAGTTTCTACCTTCCGCGCCGATTTCCACTACACTATTCTGTCGTCCACACTGTACCTCTGCCTCGGGGATCAGCCGGTACGAACGCCTCTCGTACTATCACCACGCTGAATATCTCCGCGTGCACTTTTTTCAGAAGGAGACAGACCCCGGCATCAGGCCGCAGCAGCCAACGACTGTCGATGCGCGCTGCTGGCCACGGAGGGACCGAGAGAGAGAGACTAAGGCTCGCTCAGTACCTCGCCTCCTCGCCATCGGAAAGACGACGCAAGTCCCTGACCTACGGTTGGAGGGAATGCCGAAACAAGTCCTTTGCGGAGGTCTTGGTTCTGGACTCTTGCACGTGAACCGACGTTACCCAGTTACGGAACGGAATTCAAAATCACGCATCTTCCCCCGACCAACTCCATCCCCACCTTCGCCAATCTGAGGTCTCACCACTTACCAGAAAGGATGTTCTAAAAAAAACAGTGTGGGAAATACTGGCGGGGAGGGGGACAGGGCAAGCCCAGGCATGCGCCGACTTGGAGGTGAACCCCAGAAGTTCATTTTGACCAAAATGTTTGCACCCATTTCCCCATTAAACCTTTTTCTTTTTTTTTTTTTTTAACAGAACTGCTCTCAAATGGAGCAGAATTAAGTAAGTAGCTTCGAATTTCACCTTACCTTTCTGTTCACTTTCTGCCCGACGTCCCTATCGAGTACCAAACTGTTCACAAAGCAAGCACCAGACAGGAAAAGCAAAGAACCTAGACAGACCCCCAAACTGGTTCATTACTCTCACAACAACCCCGAGATGGCTTCTTTGGCCTTAGTGTTTCGGAAGAGTCGGGCAACTGTCATTACTTGTTGATGGATTCCATTTGGAGGAAGAGGCTGAGAGACCGTCTCCTTGGGTGTTTGTGACAGACTCCCCAAACTAAAACCCCAACTCCTCTGCCCGCTGCACAGGGAAACTAATGCAACATCGAAAATATCAATCGCTCAAGCGGAACCGTGGCCAACCCTCCGCTTTCAACTCATCTCCTGGGAGGGGGACTGGGAGAGGGGGAACGTAATCTCGGCAGCTTCCAACGGAACTCGAGCCCCAGCTCGTCTTCCACTTTTAACTCACCGGGGAGAGAGAGCCAGACACCGGGGGCGGAGGGAAGAGGGGGAGGAGATCAACACCACGCTGAATGAGCAACTTTCTGACTCTTTTTGCACGACTCGAACCGTATGGAGAGTGTTTCGGCCTTATGGGACTAATTCACGATAGCCCCTTCCGCTGCATCCTTTTCTGCACCTGAAGCACAGACTCATAATGGTTCTGGGCCACGCGAAGAACGGCGTGATGCGAACACGGCTCCGGTAGAGAGAGACCGGTCTGCCGGTGGCGGAACCAGACAAACCCACCGGAAACGCTCCAACTGACTCACCTCGTTGCCCTGCAGGGTTTTGGCTGGATTAGCGGACGGGATGGCGGCATTCAGTTCGGGCTCGGCCTTACAGAGAAGCGCAATGGTATCGCGGTGAGACTGATAGCGTTCCTTAACCTGGCCGTCGGCTTGCACGGCTTTATCCAAAACCGCGCGGAAGTTATTTCCCTCTAGGAAGGAGGAGAGGAAAGAAAAACAAATAAGGATGCCCTGGCTGTCATCGGACACGGTGCTTTGTATTCAGAATTAGAACCACACCATCCCTATCGGGAAATCTACACGGGGCAAAGGGTTGCATGATTATGTGGATAATGCAGGCCCCCGCATCCACAGGCTATTCTTGTCCCAAATTCATCAGGTAATCACCGACTCTCCATGATGGCTACGCAGAGAAAATACAAAACTCACCAATGGGTTTCATGCCATTCTAAAGAAAGGTCAACACCGTCTAACGGCACATAGGGACAAACGAAAATCACACCGCACGCAAGCTGGCACTCGCTCAAAAGCTTCTCTGCCCAAGCTATCGCCACCCCCCCGCCCCGCCCCCAACCAAAATTTCAAATAATTCAACCACAACACCAGATTTCCTTTAAGGAGAACTTGAACGTGATTTAAGGAATCTCTCTCCGGCAATGACAGGAGCCCAACAAAAGGCTAAAAACCTTAAAAAAGGAAGAAAGAGCCTCAAAAAACACCATATACATATGCTGGCACAGGGTCTGAACGTTAAAATCTTTGAAGTTTAAAAAGCACAGTTGGCAAACGACGCCAGGGAGTAACCATCTTGAACGACGTGAGCTGCATTCAGAGGATTCGTTGCTGTAAGCAAAAACTCGACCAGGTTTAATCCCTGAATGAGCTGGGGGGAGACGTGCAATAATTAAGGGCACAGGTCTTTACCTGCCCTCAGAGGCTTGTAGAGTTCGCTGGATGGTGTTCTTTGCCAACGTTCCTTGAATTTTGTCTTCAGATCGTTGTCAGTGGCTTCCTCCTCATCCAACAATCTTAAAGACTTAAGGAAAACGACAACAGTCTTTCCGTTAGCTTAAAGCAGCAGGATTACGTCGACGTATTTAAAAGAGAATTGTCGTATTTTAAGAACGAAAGGGTACTGTATCATCATTTAGTTTTATACTATGTTTCTTCTGATAATAATAATAATGACGATGGTATTTGTTAAGCGCTTACTATGTGCCAAGCACTGTTCTACGCGCCGCGGTAGACACAATCAGGTCGTCCCACGTGGGGCTCCCAGTCTTCATCCCCATTTTCCAGAGGAGGTAACTGAGGCCCAGAGAGGCCAAGTGAGTTGCCCAAAGTCACACAGCCCGACTCTGCCCCTTATCACATGTGTGACTGTGGGCAAGTCACTTGACTCCTCTGGGCCTCTGTTCCCTCATCTGTAAAATGGGGATGACGACCGGGAGCCTCACGTGGGACAACCTCATTCCCTTGTATCTCCCCCAGCGCTTACAACAGTGCTCTGCACGTAGTAAGCGTATAGCAAATACCAACATTATTAAGTGGCAGAGCCGGGATTAGAACCCACGACCTCTGACTCCCAAGCCCGGGCTCTTTCCACAGGGTCACGCTGCTTCTCAGAAACGGTAACCACAAAAACTAGTCAACGGAGAGGGGGAAAAAAAGACAATTCACCGGCTTGGACTAATAAAGAGGAATACTAGCAGAATAAAGAGCAGAATAAAGAGGAGTACTAGCAATGACTCCCTTCATTTGTCCCGTACGAATACTCCAGATCACTCCTGACACCAGAGTAAGTTTTGCGACGGAAATTATTCGGCTGGGTTGTCTGCAAGACGGTAACTAAATCTCCACTTCATTCTGCAGCAACAGACCTGGAATTTATCTGCTCTTTCATTAAAAGAAATTTTATAAATCCAAAGAGGGTGCCATGTCTTCAAAAATGAGCTCAGAGGAAACAGGGCGTTAGGCCCGACGGGAGTTAACTAAGCAGCGTGGCTTAGTGGAAAGAGCCCGGGCTTGGGAGTCAGAAGACCTGGGTTCTAATCCCGGCTCCGCCCCTTGTCTGCTGTGTGGCCTTGGGGAAGCCACTTCACTTCTCTGTGCCTCGGTTACCACATCTGTAAAATGAGGATTAGGATTTGTGAGCCCCAAGTGGGGACAACCTGATTACCTTGCATCTACCCCAGTGCTTAAAACGGTGCTTGGCACATAGTAAGCACTTAACAAATACCATTATTATTATTACTAACCAAAACACCTGCCATCCAATCACTATCCAACACCTCTAGCACCTAAATACTACCCAACATATCTCTAATCTCGTTATGGACAGGGAACGTATCCGCTAATTCTGTTGGACTGTCCCCTCCCGAGCGCTTAATACAGTGCTCTGCACCTAGTGAGTGCTCAATAAACACCAGTGATTGATATCTAGCACCCAAGGGAGTTTAGTTGAGTGGTCACTAACTGCAAGTTCGCGGTCTCTGAATTCTAGTCTCCACCGGTCACTGCTTCATCATAAGGGACATAAATGAAGCACTGAGAAGTCCCCTCTTTCCTAATACTGGCCTGTTTCCACGTTAACGTGGTCGGGGTGGGGTTAGGTCGCTAGCGATCTTTGTGAGAATTCGGCACGGTGGGGTTGGACACCACTGAGACGGTCCGCGTGCTACGGAACCTCAGCTCACGTCCGTTTCCTGAGCGGCCCGGAAGCTAACGCAACCAACAACTCCTTCGGACAGATCCACCGTCGCTGCCAGATTGGTCGCCGGGACCAATCGTGGCCACGGCCTTTTGAACAGAACGCTCGAAACCCTGACTGACGAAAGGCTGAGGGTTTCCAGTGAGGCCTGGAAAAAACCCCCAGAATGATGGGTCTCTGGCCTATTGGCTCTTTGAAGTCCGTTCCCTCCCGGTCCTCATCCCCAGTAACAAAAAAGTAGCATAGCCTAGTGGACAGAGCACAGCTGGGAGTCAGAGGAGCTGGGTTCTAATCCCGGCTGCCACCTGGCTGCTAGGCGATCTTGGGCAAGTCACTTCATTCATCTGTGCCTCCGTTCCCTCATCTGTAAAATGGGGATTAAGACCCTGAGCTCCAAGTGCGCCGGGGACTGGGTCCAACCTGATTAACTTGTAACCACCCCGGTGCGTAGAACAGAGCTCGGCACACAGTAAAAATAAATCAAATAAACAAATAAAAGAAAAATAAATAAAATGCCTGCCCCTTTTCACTTCCCCGCTCAGAATGAAAACCCGGCACCTACGAGCATCCCTACCCATGCTGTGCTTGTTCTTCCTCCTAGTCCCCTCCACGTGTAAATCAGTTTTGTTTCTCATTCCCATTAGATTAAAAGCTCCTTCAGGACAGGAAATCCTGAGTTTTACCTCCGTTGGACACTCCCCGGCACTCGGGCCAACGCCCCGCACCGAGCAGGAGCTCGGTGAAGCCCAACTGACGGGGCTCGATAAATAGGAACGGCCGGTTGACGACTGCCTTCTAATCTCTTCCGACTTACCTCATCCAAGATTTCTCTATTTCTCTGGAGCAGCTCAGGCAGCTCTTTGATCAACTGGTCGACGGTCTGGATACCTCCCTGCTCGATCACAGCTTTAGACTTGACCAAAATCGACTGCGGAACGGTATCGCCGGATATGTCCTCAATCGCCGCAGGAAGGTTGAGGGAAGCCAACACCCTGCGAGCAAGGAACCCATGCGGTTACCGCCTGACCCATCCATCCGACAGCATTTTCAGGCGACCAGTACAACGGGGCATCAGGGGAAGGAAGACGCAACGTGGCCCGGTGGTTAGAGCACGAGCCTGGGCGTCCGAGGACCCGGGTTCGAATCCCGGCTCTGCCATCTGTCCGCCGCGTGGCCTTGGGCGAGTCGCTTCATTTCTCTGTGCCACTGTGACCCCCATCCGAAGGTTGGGGATCAAGTCTGTGAGGCCCACAGGGGACACGGACTGTGCCCGACCTGACGAACTTGTGTCTACCTCGGCACTCGGTACGGGGTCTGGCACCGTAGGCACTTAAATACCATAAAGAAAAATCGGAGGCCGTATTCAGATGAGAAGCAGCGTGGCTCAGTGGAAAGAGCCCGGGCTTGGGAGTCAGGGGTCATGGGTTCTAATCCTGGCTCCGCCACTTGTCAGCCGTGTGACTTTGGGCAGGTCGCTTAACTTCTCTGGGCCGCGGTTCCCTCATCTGTAAAATGGGGATTTAGACCGTGAGCCCCACGTGGGACAACCTGATCACCTTGTATCTTCCCCGGCGCTTAGAATAGTGCTTTGCGCAAAGTAAGCGCTTAACGAAAGCACCATTATTATTATTATTATGATTTTTTTTTAACCAGAGTGGCCTCAGTCCCCAAGAAAGAAGAGATAAAGCGAAAACACACCCAGCTTGCGGGAAGATTGCATGTTCCTGCAAAACCTTGCGCTAAGGGAGACGTACGCCTTCAGGGAAATCGCAGGGTCCCACGCACAGGGTCGGGCATGCACAGTTCCTCCCGATAACACGGGACATTCAGCCCCCGACAAGTTCGGATTGTTGGAAACGGCATTCTAGCCAGAACACGGTGAAAAGATGCATTCTGACAGAATGAAGTATTGGATCGGATCCTTAGCGAGGACACGAGGTAGTGCCTTTCGCATACAGATGCTAATGCTTTACGATTAGCAACTGAACCATCTGCCGGTTACCTCGCTCGTCTCCAACCCCGCGGCACAGAGCGCACCTACCCATGCTCACACACACTCTCGGTTCGGCAACAGCTGTCTGACTCATATAGGCTTCTGTTTCTGCCCGTGGTCCATCAGTGGTATCTACCGAGCCCTCAGTGTGCAGGGCACCGTACTAAGCCCTCGAAAGTCTTCTCTTCCAGAGACCAGGCAGAGGTGATTCCCCGCCAACAAGGAGTTTGCAGCCTGGGCCAGTCCAAGGGTCAAACCCAAAGAGAAGTCATCAGTGGTTTAATGTCAAATGGGGGAAGGGTGACTTACTGAATGATGTATCCCAGAGATCAGCCTTGGGATTGGGTTTGATTCCATTTATTTTTGACTTGGGCGAAGGAATCAGAAAGGGGGGAGAGAGACAAGAGGAGAGAAAGGCAAGGGCAGACGGGACGGGGAGAAAGGCGAGAAAGGGGTAGGGTGGGAAGAGAGAGGAGGAACAGAGCGAGCCAAGGTGGAAGAGGGAAAAAAAAGAGATAAAGAAAAGAATGACAAAGATAGAAAAATAAAAAGAGAAGCATTTTTGTTGGGCTCTTTTCTCTTACCTTCTGATTTCCCTTCAACATCTCCTACCTCGGCAAGCGCGGTCTGCACTCGAACAGGCGACCGTTTAGGGGATCGGGGGGAAGAAACGCTACGCACGGACGTAGGTCCGGACGGGTTAGGGGACGCGATGTAAGCAGTACTCACCCGTTGGCAAAATTGGTGGACTCTCTCATCTGAGCTATCGATCTGTTTACCAGTTCGGCTTTCCTCTGATTATAGACGGACAGAGCCTGTTGTACTGCCACAGGGACCATCTTGTCAAACAGGTCTGAAATTTCACAAGCCCCGAGAGGAGACCATTACCTCCGTCGAATGGCTACTCTGTTACAGCCTTTTCGTTTGCTTTCCACTGGCCTACCCGATCGATTCACGGTATTCACTGAGCGCCGACTACGCGCGGTGCACCGTTCGAACCCAGCCCGTACAAATCTTCAACGTAGCCACCTGGGTCGGTGTCTCCACGTATCTTACTGGCTTAGGAGGGAGTCCCAGGAGGTGACTGGCTGGGAGGGGACACCCCCTCGACATAATCCCCTCCCCTCCCGCCACAGCCCTCCTTGCTTTCACTCGGCCTCCCGGCCCAGTCCTCTCGCCCACAGGGAGCTTACAGTCTAAAAGATCTCCACACAGCAATAAACCCAGTTACAGGTAGGAGGGGAAGAGGAAGGAGGCCGATCCAATCACCTAGTTGCAACTGAAACTCGACGGCGGCTGTCTCGGTGGAGAAAGAGGGGCAGATCAAGGAGATGCTGGACAGGAAAACACATCTTTCTACTAGCACTTTATACGCAACACAACAAGCCTTCCCTTTACAGCACTTGTCAGACAAGCGCCTATTTGGAGACCTCTTCCTGAACACGAGTGGAATACGGTTTTTCCCAAAGACCTAATATAATCAAATCTCAATAAAATTCACCCCACAGCCGAAGAGCGGCTTCTCCGTAAATGACTCGCGGGGGCTGAGGATTTTTACGGAAGAAGATGCAAGCCAACTGCCAATAACGCAGGCTTTTCCTCTTTGGTAGTTCTCAGGCAGGCCCGTGCTCTGGGAGTCAGAGAACCTGGGTTCTAATCCCAGTTCTGCCACTTGCTGCTGGGTGACCCCGGGGAGGTCACTTCTCCGTGCCTCAGTTACCCCATCTATAAAATGGGGCTTAGAGCCTCCTCCCCGTGAGCCCCGGGTGGGACAGCAACGGTGTCCAACCTAATTCTCTTTAATCTAACATAGCACTTAGTATAATGCCTAGCACATAAGTGCTAAACAAGTACCATTTAAAAAAAAAACATTCAAAAGGGAGAGTCACGTTTCTTATTTGGGGCTTTTAACTTGCGTCTGTACTGAAAACATTATCACCGTGGTGTCTGTGAAGGGCTGTGTGTCACGCACGGTTATAACGGCTGGGGTGCATACACGATAATCAGGGTGGACACAGTCCCTGTCCCATTTGGGGGTCACAGTCTCAAAGGGAAGGAGAAAAAGTAAAACCTCCATTTTACAGTTTAGGAAACTAAGGCACAGAGAGGTTAAGTGACTTGCCCCAGGTCAAACAGCAAGCAACTGGCCAACCCGGGATCGGAATCCAGGTTCTCCGACTCCCAGGCCCGTGCTCTTTCCCCTAAGCCACGCCGGGTCCCTGCACGAGGACTATCTAACGGTAAAAACGCTGAAGAAAAAAGCCTGCATTACCGGCAGTCGACTGGCATGTTATCTCCACCATGAGTCATTTACTTAGAATCTGATAATCAGTTGAGGGGGTGAATTGTACCAAGACTTGACGATTTCATTGTGGCGTCAATCACACACTAAAGAGTACCTAACTGCAACTTATTCTCGAGTGATTCAATGAAGACCCTACCAAATAGACCCAAGTCAAATAGGCTCCCAAACATCCCTTAATTTCTGAATCCAACACGGCAGTGACATATCGAGGAAAAGTACTTTTTTTTTAAAATACGAGCCACTTGGTCATTTTTCCAAGGTTACAACATTACTTTCAGAAGTAAAATTAAAATAAGGTCCGCTAACCCTGAGCATTAACATCGTTAGGAACTTCAAAAGTGAAAGGACGACTTCTCGTAAAAGCCCGTGGCGGGCAGGGATTGCCTCTCTTTGTTGCTGAACTGTACTTTCCAAGTGCTCAGTACAGTGCTCTGCACACAGGAAGTGCTCAGTAAATACCAAAGTGAATGACTAAGATCCATAGGCCCCACCGCTGGAGATTTTTTTTTTGAATTACCAAGCTTGCTCACCTGAGAATTTCTGACTGAGAGGGACGATGACTGGGGTCGATTTCACGAGGGAGGCTTTGCCGATAGGATCGAGGTCTTTGAGGTCTGGCACCCGATCGTGGTAAATGAAGTCGTTGTCCTTCTTCGCCGCCGTGAGCGCGCGGTTGATTTTGTCAGACAGTTCTTTCACGTTTACGTATTCGTCGTAGCGGGAGGTCACTGTTTTAATCAACTCCGCCGCATGCTGAACAGAAGTCCAACGACAGGTTGGCGTCAGACCTTTTTCCCTCCACCACAGCGCACCCTGTACTTATCCCGAAGCCTCACCTGTGTCTAGGTACAGCAGGACGGGTAATCCACTGGTCCACTGGACAATCTGCAGGAGCAGAATCAACTTCACTCACCCCCCCTCCCTCCTGGTAACACCGATACCATTCTAGAGAATCGCCAACGAAGTGGGTACCAGTGATTTCTGATTTTAACTCACAAAAACCACCCTGGACCCTAACCAGTAATGTCAGTCGACCGGAGGACTGCCTCCGGAGCGTGAAACCACTTTGCATTCTCACGGCTTCCTGTCAATTAACCTGTACAATCACTGTGTATTCTACCCCGTCACAGTCTTCACGCGTCACGGTCGGCAAGAATTTGCCCTGGAAACGGAAACTGCAGTGACGGCACTAGACACCTACGAAAATTAAACTCTAAGTAAAGAGTTGCAATCTATATTGTCGAGGTTACATGTCGACAGTTTTGTGAAGAAAGCTGTCAGCTGCAGAACTAAAGCCGGTAATAAGCAGACGAAATAGGTCGAACTAAGGTAGGTAATTTTTCTCAACTCATTTTAAGGTAGGCTTCTCAGAGTTTTATTTCAGCCCCGGAAACGGGGCCGGAACATTTCCGAGGCGTCCTTTATTAGACCCATCGATCGACATCATTTATTAAGCCCTTTTCTAGGCACGCGGGAGAGCGCAACGGAATTGTTAGCCACGGTCCCCCGCCCACAGTGAGCTAACAATCTGGCGGAAGAAGGCAGGCACGAAAATGTATTACAGGTGAGAGGAAGAAAGAACAAGATAAGTACTTAGAGCGCTAGCGGGGGTGGAGGAGAGTACTTAAGCGCTTAGGTGGCGGAGATGTGTCGAAGTGTAGTAGGAGGGAAATTAGACAGGGACACGAAAAATTAATGGGGGAAGGTCTCGCGGAGGAGATGAGATTTCAGTACGGTCTTGCAGACGAGGAGAGCTGCGGACTGCCTGTTACAGAGCGGGGAGAGGCCACAGTGGGAGAGGAGAGAAATCCCGGAGGTTCAGTGAGCCGGTCGGCTTGGGGAGAACGGAGCGAGCCATCGGGGGTCTGTTAGGAACGGAAAGTGGACAAGTGGGAGGGAGGCAGCCGCGTGTCTTAACACCAACTCCCCCTTCAAGGAGAGAAAGGAGTGTTCCTACTTCGTGCCTGAACGGCTGCCGGGCCCCCGCGGCCAGCTGGCAGACGAAAAGAATAGACTGGCACCCCAGACCAACGGTTCTTTGGCCCACTGGGGGAAGGTATCGATAACACGTCTCTGCTGACGTGCCAGCCGGAGGGAGAGAGGGAGAAGAAAATGGGCCACGAATCGGGCTTTTCAGCGCCGGCCACATCTGGGCAAAGCCACTTGGGGACCCTGTCTGAGAGAAAAGAGAGAGACAAGGGGAAGTGGGGAAACCAAGGCCCCGGAATGGGAGTTGGGACAGCAAGAAGGATGGGGCACGAGCCCAAGGATCGGCCCCAACGGCGGAAGAAGCCCCGTGGCTGACGTTCCTAGAGGGATTGGCTGATGGGCCGGTGGCCGGGCCTGGCCTAGGCTCCCCACTTCTTCAGTTTCTCACCGCCGGACCTGTCATTTTCATTTCAAGTCTGAGGGCCGTTCTACCTTTGAGATGTTGAGCTATTCCCCTGTTGCGACTGTAAGCTCGTTAGGGGCAGGTGACATGACTGTTGATTCTGCCGTCTTATACTCTCCCAGGCGCTTAGTACGGCGCTCCGCACATAAAAAGCGCTCAATAAATACCACTGACTGATTGAAACGCGGGGGGAAAAAGCCCAAAAGGTTGCTGCCCGGACAGAAAAGCAGCCGATGCACAATGGGCACGAACAAAGCAAAACTTATCGCAGACGAAGGGCATAAACTGCTTCAGGAATTTACGTTACAAGAGGCAACTCTGCTTCGGTTCCCTTTACCCCGGAAGGTGGTCATTTCTTTTTAAATCTTGCCCTTTGTTAGAACCAGGTTATTAGCTGCAAATAATAAGTGTCAAGCACTTACCACGTGCCAAGCACTGTACTAAGCACAGGGGTGGACCCAAGACCGTCAGGTCCCACATGGGTCTCACAACCTAATCGATCCTATTTACTGAGCGCTCACTGAATGCAGAGCACTGTTCTAAGCACTTGAGAGTACAATATAACAGGGTGGGTAAGCACGTTCCCCGCCTACAACAAGCTTGCAGTGTAAAGGGGGAGAGAGACGTGAATAGAAATAATGAATTGATGATAAATAAATAATAAATCTAAGTAGGAGGGGGAACAGGTCCTGAATCCCCATTTTTGCAGGCGAGGGGACTGAGGCACGGATAAGCTGAGGGATCTGCCCACGCTCACACGGCAGGTATGTGATGGAGCCCCTGACTCCAAGGCCCCCTTGTTCTTTCCACTACGCCACGCTGCTTCTCATGTAAACGAGAGCACCTCGTCTAAAAGTATCACTGCTTTTGAGGTTAAAAAAAGACCTTTCGTAAGCTCGCTGTGGGCAGGCAGTGTGTCTGTTGGCTGTTGAACTCTCCCCAGCGCTTAGTCCAGTGCTCTGCACACAGTAAGCGCTCGATAAATACGACCGAATGAACGGTGATACCATTTGCTGAATCACGTTCACCCTCACTGACGGCGGTGAAGCATCCTTTACGCTAAAGGGAGGATGGGAAGATCCACAATTTACCAATTTTAACACCCCCTGGATCCCTCCGTTCCCACTCTCTTGCCCTGATCATCTTGTCGAAACCTTTAGGGCTGAGCACACCGAATCTCCCCCTTCGGCTCTCCCGCCCGCCCCCCGCCCCGATGTCCACTACCTCGTCCTTCTTGGCCCTCTTTCAAGGGGAAATCTCCCTTCTGCCGAAAATTCGGACCCGAAGGGGAAGGAACGAATCGGCACCGTGAATTCGAGGGTCCACATCAGCTACAGGAATCCGTGCGACGTTACAGAAGGGAATGTCGATCAAACTACGAAAGGCCCACAAACCACCCATTACGTGTCTTCGATGTAAATGCCCTGAAACACGGAGCGGGGGTCGCTAGTGTAGTCCACAGTGACTTGGAGAACCATTCTGGCAGTCTAAGAAGCAACATCCTACCCTGCCTCCATCTCCCAAAGTTATCGACCACCTTTACTGAGATGCGAAAGGCCACCAGCAGCTCACCGCAAGCAAAAGGAGATGAAAAGCAGCTCCACGGCTGCCTAGCTCATAACCCTCCCTCCAAAGGGAAGCAGCACGACCGAGTGGAAAGAGCAAGGACCCGGGTTCTAATTCTAGGTCCGCCGCTCGCCCGGCTGCGTGACCTGGAGCACGTCATTTCACTTCTCTACACTTCATTTACCCATCTGTAAATCGGGGATTAACACTATTGTGGGCAGGGAATGTGTTTATTATACTGAACTCTCCCAAGAGTTTGGCACAGTGCTTTGCACGTAGTAAGCGCTCAATAAATACGACTGACTGACATGGACCGTGTCCAACCCGATCAGCGTGGAACTATCCCAGCCTGACATACAGTAAGTGCTTAACAAATGCCATTTAAAAAAGGAGACGGGCTCTATAGGGCTTCGAAAGTCAAAGAGCTCGTACGTAACTCCCCGAAAAGAAGACGGAAAGAACGAATCGCTGCCGAGTTTTAAACCACGAGTCACCGACTAACTCACCTGCAATCTCCCAATCTCTTCGCCAAATTTTTTCTGCTGCTTGGCCAGGATAGATTGGTGATATTCAGCATTGGCCTGCATTATGCAGTGCTTTGCAGCCAGGACGGGAAACACCTCCTGGAAATAAAAATACTGACCATGGGAAAGTCCAACCACACAAAGCAGCACAGACAACATGGGATGCAGGAAGAAGAAGGAAGAAGAAAAGGAAATTAGAATCACCCAATGAATGGTTTAGAGAGGTTAAGTCATTAGAAACGCTCAAGGCCACATGATTTTGCATGGTTTGAATTCGGTGAGAGCAAATATTTTTCCTTCTTGTTAAGTCCTTTCAATTGTTTACTTGAGATCAATTTGGGTTTTGCAGTTCACTTCAATCAAACCATGAAGTCAACGTATTTCGTGTAAAGGGGAGACTAAAGCGTGCATTAGCAAGACAGATAAAGGGACACGGAGAGGTATACAAAGCACAGGACTCTACAAGTTTCCGAGGAGCTATTACCCATTTTTTCCACTGAACTAAATGACCGTGACCCCGATACCGATCTAGCCGGTTTACATGTGATTATAACACCCGCTGATGTTCAATCAAACTTAAGGGCAACAAAACTGGAAAAATTCAGGGGAAGAAGCCCCACGTAAAATAGCGTTTGGACTGTGTTTCCTCTCAGAAAAACAGTTTGAAACATACCAATAGTCATATGTTAATATCATTTAACCAAACACCGGAAGCAGGTCAATAACCGCTCCCAATCCTATGACAAAATGCTAAGGTCGGTGTTCTACACAATTTGCTTTGGGGGGAAAAAAAAGAAAAAAATTTCCTTGGAATCCCCAAAGAGACATGTATTAACTTGTTAAAGTTCCTTATAAAGCAGAATCCTAACCTATGGCCCTACTGGGGAGTATTTAAGTACATGCGAAACAAAATCCAACAAACCAATTAGATAATCACTGGATCTAGACATCGAAAATCAGAAAAATCAAAAACTGAATCACTACCTTGTGTGTTTTTCTGTCTCCCATTGAATAATTTCCTAGCTTCCTGGATCACTACTTGCAGATATTCCAGTTTTATAACTAAAATATGAAAATACCTTATGAGCTTTGAGAGTGGAGAGAGAAATAAATAAAAAAAAAAAACCACCACATCCCCTCAGGCTAAGCAAGGCCGGGACAACTTGGTACTTCAAACATGAGACACGGCTGCTGTCGGAAGCGGCTTCTGTGACTGAGTCTGTTCGGGAACTCTTCTCTCCGAGACGGGACTGAACTAATGGCCCGGCGAGATCGTTACCAGACCGTGGGCGGCTGAGGGCGAAGTCTTGCAGGTGAGAAACAGGTCATGAAGACTGTGAGCCCCACGCTGGGACAACCTGATTACCCTCTATCTACCCCAGAGCTCAGAACAGTGCTTGGCACATAGTAAGTGCTTAACAAATACCGTCGCCATTATTATAAAAAGTCCCGTCGCCCTTCATAACCAGAAGACTTAACCCCCGGTGTCTTTCTTAAACCAGCTTCTGCCGGCCTGAATTCACCCCTGAATTTTAACCGGGCATAGCGCTCTTCACTTTGTCACTACTAATCTAATCTCTGTGGCTGACGAGCGGTGTGTTTCAGACCGGAAACGGAGGCCGCTTCAAGTACGGTATGAAGAGGGTTCGGGGTGATACGGATCAGTTAGGAAAGTGCTTTGGGATCCATCTGGATGAAAGAGGCTCTTCCAATTCCCGAGGAGAGACCTCTTGACGGATGAAATTACTTTCATCACCGGATGGGTTAAAAAGGCAGAAATCTTATTTCTGAAACTCTGGCTCGGTAAAAAAAAAAAAAAGAAAGAAAGGACAGTTTTGAAGGAAAGTATTTTCCCAAAGAATCACATTTAACTGGGTGACAATTTTCCGAAGTTCCAAATTCAATATTGGCGAGTCAAGCCACAAAGATCTTAAAGACCTGGTGGAAGAGAAATAATAAATAGAAACTGTCATTTTCCAGCGATAAACATTACACTTCGGGAGGCTTTAAAAAAAAATACATAAAAGTTACTCAAAAGTAGTCATTCAGATGTAAGGAGCAAAGCAGTATCTTTGAACGGGGTGACTCGGAGTGAGGCAGGCCATCGACACTGCCTTAACGGTTCAAATAGCTCGATTTTCTGGCCTAGGGGCGAGCGGTAAAACCAGTCAAACGAAAAATGGTTTTTCCTTTTCGGCTTTGTTTTTAAGTCCCGGCTTCACGTAGTCAAATCAACAGAGAACAGCAAGCAAGCGGCGTGAACGAATCAACATGCTCGATATCCGTGCTAATTCCTCGACTGAACGTGATTACGGATCACAGGCGAAAGGTCTGAACACGTCCCATGAGAAAACTCTCAGCTTGAGAAACAGTTTAGTAAAGAGTTAAAACACAGATCTACGGTATTTCACATCGCTGTCTTAGGTGAGGCAATAAAATACACTCTTCCACTAGGCACTTTTTTATTAGTTTTGAAATTGAAGAATGCTTTGAAAAGAAGAATAAGAGCTTCTTCCAGTTTCCTACCATCCATTCTTAAAGAGATGCAGATAGACCATTAATATTCCATCTACAAGTGAATACATTGTTAGTTTCCTTTAAGAGTAACTAACCTTGGGCAGAGTATCCTTGTACTGACACTGTTTGAAAGCATCACCGTAATAATCCGCAGCTTGGTTGGCCAGTTTAGCGATGATAGCATCTTTCATTTTATCTGAAAACAAGGCAGAACGGCCCTTAATCCTAGAGGTAAAATGAGCGTACGAGGATCTGCGGGGCAAGTCCGAACGTCACTTCTCAGGTCTCCGGTTTGGGGCCTGCCCTCTCAACTTTTCAGTTCAAGTCGAAGGTGCGTCCGGGACCGATTTTTTCGATAATTTCGTAATCTGGCTTTGTGGCGAAACACCCCCGAGGTCCCAGACGTCCAGAGATTAAGAGATAGTCATCCAGCCTACCCACCTCTCCCGCCCCAGCCCCCCATTACCCCATCTTCATACACACACCCCCTACCCCCAGCCTACCCATTCGCCCCAACACATACACATCTCCAGCCAGCCCGCCCTCCACACGGACAAACGCACCACCAGGTAGACCGAAGCCAGAGGCAAAAAGACGGACGGAAAAACCAAGGGACTAAAGCCACAAGGGCCAAGACACAGAGAATCAGAGAACCACAAGTGTGTATTAAAGTATCATGAATGCTCCTCAAGTTCCTACTGGTATTTCATTGCTAATGCATGGATTAACGACAGTTTCTCCGAGAATCCTTGCTCTAAAGAATACGGAGGACATCTGATAGCGTCAGAAGTTAGGTAATGGAGACTAGAGGCTCATGTGTGACTGTGGGCAAGTCACTTAACTTCTCTGTGCCTCAGTTCCCTCATCTGTAAAATGGGGATGAAGACTGTGAGCCCCACGTGGGACAACCTGATTCCCCTGTGTTTACCCCAGCGCTTAGAACAGTGCTCTGCACATAGTAAGCGCTTAACAAATACAAATACCAACATTATTATTAAGAAAATCAGAGCGATCATTAGGGCAGGTTCAGGGTAACTAATGAGGGCGGGGTTATTGCCACACATTCTAACAACAGTCTGTTGCCAGTGGGAAACTTGAGAATATCTCCAAAGTGGAACTTCTCTCACCTCGGCGGGTTAGCCAAAAGATAACCTAGTGGGCGGAAGGAATTATTCGGAGACCACTGTTTTCTGAACAATTTAACTTACTGTTTTAAGTACAAAACCTCTGAAAAGAATGAGCAGCTCTGTTCAACGATTTGACCTGCTGCTTATTCGCACCAAGGGGCTACATTATTTAGCAAGGTTCGAGACGAAGTTCAAAGCAACAATTTCGAAGATGAGTAATGTGACATCCTCTTTACGTCTTGACTTTTAAGTTACCTCTCGTGGCTTTTAGGAAGAATACTTCCTGGGCTTGCGCCAGCATAATAAGACTCAAAGTCCCAACAGTGTCTGGAGAGATGTCCACGGTAGGTTCTCGATTTAGGGCAGACAGAACTGTCTCTTTAATATGCAGAAAGGCTCCACTCGCAAACTGTGAAGAGAAAAAAAAATAAAATCTTCCTTAAACTCTACAAAACTCGCATTTGTTACTCTCACTTCCTAGGGGCTGGTGGATTTTGTGAGCCGGAGTACTTAATTTTTAGGAGGAGGACTTTCTAAAGTTAATTTCAAGCAATACAGCATACATTCAGAACAGAAGTTCCAGAAGGCTAATGTATTAGGGACAAACCGATTCGGTTCCTTTTTAAACATTCTCCAAATCAGACTAAGGATAAAGTACTTATCACAGCATTCTGCAAGTTAACTCAAGACCGTGAACTGGGACGACGTCTGACCTGATTAACCTGTAGTTACCCCAGCGCTTAGAACAGTGCTTGACACAGAATAAGCGCTTAGCAAATACCACAGTTATGAGAGTCACATTCATCTTGGCCTGGTCTCCGGCCATTTCAAGTACTACACTATATTATGGTATCTGCTAAGCGCTTACTTTGTGCCAAGCACTGGGATAGGGAGAAGGTAATCAGGTTGGACACGGTCCCTGTCCCACCCGGGGCTCAAAGTCTTCATCCCCATTTTCAGATGAGGTAACCGAGACAGAGAGAAGTTACGCGACTTGCCCAAGGTCACACGACGGGCAAGAGGCAGAGCCGGGATTTGAACCCACGTCCTCTGACTCCCAAGCCCGTGCTCTTGCCACTAGGCCATGCCGCTTCTCACAGGACAAACTGTCGGCAATTCTGAGTCAGTACACGTCTCCCCCTTTGCAAACGCTAATTATAACTAGGGAACCAAAAACGTTCTATGAAAAGTCGGTGTCACAATTCTCCGAGCCATATGGAGGGCTACGACTTGGAAAGGAAATTAAATGTTTCATTCAAATACAGAAAAACATTTACCACTCTAACCGACGAACATATGCCGATCCGTTTCGAGAGGGAGGGGTTATCGACAATCATTTGCCGGGGAACCGATACTAAAATGAGAGTCTGAAAGTGGGTAAGGCCCTTGGCAATTAGTCGTGGCTCATTCCTAACAATCGCTTGAAATCTGAAAGATTAATTCATCACCGTACATAAAGTTTCAGAAGGAAAGCATTAGGTGATCAACTCTATTTCTGCCAATGAGTTTAACCTTGGCCGGCTGTCACATTTTAAGGTCCTTCAAGTCCTACAGACTACCAAAACTTCCCCTAAATTTGAGTTGTTTTCAATCTATCCATCAGTCGTATTTATTAAGCGCTTTTTAAGCGCTTGGGAAAGTACAATATAAAAAACAGATACATTCCCTGCCCACGAGATATACAGACTAGAGGGAGAGACGAACATTAATAGAAATAAATTACGGATTTGTACGTAAGTGCTGGGGGGGGGGGGGGGGGGCGGTGAATAAAGGGAGAAAATCAGGGCGATAAACTAAATCCAAACCTGAAGTCCCCATTTAATACCTGATAATGCTTAGCGGCGGTTTTCAGACCTTCATCGTTATCCAGGTTCTGGTCTGCGGCGATCTGGCTAGCTAACGCTGCACAGTTGAACAACACACAGCTCTTTTCATAGCCCAAGCTGGCAAGAGCTGGGAAAAAAAAATACATATAAATAAACAAAAAGGAAACACATACCAGAGTGTTACTGAGAAGTAATGCTAGGATGCTAGAGACTCGCTGGGTTGTTTCTAAAAACCACGGTATTTTCAAAAGCAGAAAAGCTGGCAGGTCTACGGGCTCACACGGCGTGGGAGAAATTACCTCCCCCACCCCTTCCTAGTAGTAAATGCTTACTCGTTCTAGTAGTAAACGGTTTCAGAGGCAGAAATAGAAAAAGAACAAAAACCTGCGTAAAGGAACAAAATTCTTCTAAGGCTTTGAGTCTGAGCCGCGAGAACGCGCAGCTGAGGGTGACGGGCTAGGACGGAGAGAGACTTCTCAACGATATCGACCCCAGAGCCTGAACTCGAGGGCTCAGGACCTCGGCAAGACGATCCTCTTAAAATACATCCTCCCTTTCCCTGACCTCTTCCCGGCCTGGGGCTTCCCTGGGCTCCGCCGCTTGATAACGACCGTTCGCCGATCACCTGTGGCTCCCGAGAGCCGGCTTCCCCACCGACGGAAGTCCTGGTGATTCCCTTTTCCCTTCGTTCGATGAGAGGGGAATCAAACTCAAATCATTCCTCTGCAAGAGGAGGCGGCGGGACCGACGCCCAGTTTTAAGGGGATGGGGCAGGCACAGTGGGGAGGTCAGGATACGGCGGGACCCCTTGGAAAAATCACCTACTACTCCCAATCGCTCTCCCCGGGCCTCTCCGGAGGTTACGTGGTCCATCGTGCCCCTCGACGGCCCCGAAAACGTCGGCGGGGAAAACGAGGGGTGATGAAGCCAAATGCTCACGGGGACGAGGGACGGGGTGGGCGAGTGGTTGTGGCGGAGGCTTCTCCCCCAATCCCATTACTACCTGGCCTCTGGCCCAGTCACTGGTCGCTTACCCAATCCAGGACTCATTTAATACATCGGGCAGTCGAATCGGCGCGGGGACCAGAGAGCGCTAACCTATCCACTGGTTATAGCATAAGGCTGGAGACCGTGACGTCTACCCCAAGCGATCTGTTTTCCGAGAAGCAGAGTACCCTAGCGGTTAGAGCCACGGGCCTGGGAGCCTGAAGGACCTAGGTGCTAAACCCGGCTCCTCCACTTGCCCGCGGGGTGACCCAGGGCGAGTCACTTCCTTTCTCGGTGCCTGAGTTACCTCCCCTGTAAAATGGGAATTAAGACGCGACAGGATCCAATCTGATTAGCTCGTATCAACTCCGGCGCTTAGTCCGGTGCCTGGCACATAGTAAGCGCCGAATAAATACCGTTAGAAAAATGTAAATACATACCCAGTTTCACAGAGCCCCCAAAGAGCGATCCTTTATCAAAGGCATCTTTCCACGTAAAAGTTAAGCAGATCTACATTGAGGGTGACAAGAAAAATATGTCAGGATAACTGCTGGGATCTCTAAAAGGCGGTACCCCACGAGAGAGAGACGAGAGCAAAATACGGGGGAGGAAAGGGACAGGAAGGCCGAGCCGGGAACGTGAGCAAAGCAGCCAACAGGCAGGGTCGCCTCCCAAGAGAAGTATTTATAAGGCAACCAACCCCTTCCAGGAATAGCAGCAAGGGCCAAGGCGGGTGGGGAAGGGGGTTGTTAAAATCACAATTAAAAAGAACCACCCCAGACCGGTTAATCCATTCAAACCACTGGCAATTCAATGCACGACTAGAAGGACTTCGCTTTCTAAATCCAAAGATGGGGTTTTGTTTTCCCATCTTTCTCCTCTAGCCCGGCAGGTCTCTAAGGAGGAGTTCTGCATTCCGGGGTCCAGATGGAGCTTAATGGCTTCTTTTCAGACTGTAAGCTCATTAAGGCCAGGGAAATTGTATACTGTGCTCTCCCAGGCGCTTAGTAGGGTGCTCCGCACACAGTAAGGGCTGAATAATTCCCGTCGATTGACCGACGGCTGGGCATCCGGCCTGGCCAAAGCCCAACACCTGTCTGTGAACCCTCCGAGACGCTCCTCGAATCACGACTCTGGCTCTAGCCGAATTCCAGGCCTCAAAGCGGTGCCGTCTCGGGGCCTCTCTAGACGTGACCTTCTTTCTTCCTCTGGGCTGTAAACTCACTGGGGCACGTGTCTACCGACCCTGTTATACTGCCCTCTCTCAAGAGCTTAGTACAGTGCTCTGCGCACAGTAGGCGCTCAATAGATACCACTGACTGATTGGCATCCTCCACTTCCTCCTTACGAGTCTGGGGCCGAGAGAGACTTCACGTCCAGAATGAACTGTGGAAGCATCACCTCGACAACTGGGATCCCGCCAATGTGAAACCAGGGAAGAAGTGGCCGGGAGAAATCGAGGTGTCGGTGTAAACAGCTTTTTACTGTCATTTCCGGGCACGCCACTGTTCTGGGTGCTTGTGGAACATACAAGACCCTCATTCCCAGTCCCCAAGGGAGGCCAAAAAACGAGAAAAATTGACAAATATCCCAAAACTAAGAGGGAGAATCTATCAGAGACAAACTAACAAATAAAACAAATGCATGGGGGCTGACTGGTGAGACGGTATGACTGGGGAGGTGGCAGGAATTCATCAGGGATTGCCTACTGACAAAAGTGACTGTTTAGAAAAGTTCTGAAGGAGGGACACAGTTTGGTGAAAGGAAGGCGGGAGGCAGTACGAAAAGCACGAACAGGGTTAGATGTAGGAGGAGTGGGAATTTGGAAAGGGCAAACGGTAGAACGTAGGAGAACGGGAGGGAATCGGGAGCTCCTTGAAACCCACGTCGAGTGTCTTGGTTGGCTTTTCTTAATGAGAAACGGTGGGAAGCCACGGAGATTTGGGTCCTAATTCCAGCTCCGCCACTTGTCTGCTGTCTGACCTCGGGTGAGTCACTTAAATTCCCTCATCTGCCAAACGGAGATCCAATCTCTCTTCTCCCTCCAACTGAGTCTGCGACCCCTGGGGGGACCTGATTGTCTTGTACCTACCCCAGTGCTCAGTACAGTGCTTGGCACATAGTAAGCGCTTAAATACCACAATTATGATTCTGATGATGGCTGCCTCCTTCCTCCACAGGTACCCAGATGAAAAAGTCAGAAGACTTCTTCTGGGCCTACAAAAATCAAACCCGGAGTTTGGATTTTTCCTTGGCCTCGTCCAACCCGCGGTCCCGCTGGCCTGGCCGCGGCATCCCCAAGGTGACCAGAACCGGTAAAATGCTTGGCTCTCACCCTTAGCTCCTGAGGACAACGGCCTACGAAGCTTGACCTGGCTGGCGTAATACACGGCCGAACCATCTGTCCCGAATCCCACCACGGATCCATGTGGGGAGTTGCGGGGGGAGGGAGAGAGCTACATGACCATTTAAAGGTCTCTCATTTGGCTATCATCTCCCGCTCGTTATGGGGTTAAAAGCAAAGGAAAGAGGTGTAAATGTTGAATTCTGTCCTCTTGAATTCTGGCTTTGGCAACCACAGGGCTACTGGGAGGGAGCTGTACCCCCCCGGCTGAGGGCCTCCTGCACGAAGCCCAGGGCAGACCACTCATAGGGTCCCGCCTCGGTCAACGTGCCCGCAAAATACGGAAAAAACACGCGGCGTTTACGTGGCCCCGAAGTGGCACTCTGCCTCTCCGTAGACACGGCGGAAGCTGGCCGCTGCAGGATTCTCTCTCCAGGGGGTGAATTCCGTCCGTTGCTCCCTCTAATCCTCTACAGCATCTAACGCGCTGCTCTAAGGGGCGGCACTCAAATGATGTCGACCGCTGACATTCTCTCCAGAGCTCTTATAATAGAAGACTTGTTCATTCCCAGCGCTTAGTACGGCGCTCTGCACATAGTAAGCGCTCGATAAATACTACTGAATGAATGAACAGAAGACAAGAGGGGCCCCAAAGTATAACTGAGTGAAAAAAATCCCATCCAAGTCAAATTGGCCTTACCTGATTTTCAGAAAATGGAAATTTGGGCTCAATGGAACAAATCTGATCATAGTACCTAAAAGACAAAAGCCCGTTTGTAAACGTTAGAGGCAAAATATTACCGTACAGGTCCGACGTGAACCCCAGCAGATCAAGTTGGCAAGCAAAAAGTCACCCAGGACTGTTCATTAGCCACAAATCAGAGTGATTAGCCTAAGTACGGGTGTTTTAACATCACTGGGCGCCTAACCCTTTAATCCACACAGGCTGACCAGTGACCAAAAGTTTTCAGCCAACTGCAAGTCCGCTGTAAAGAGATAAAACCACCCGGCTTCCCTCCCCTCCTGAAGCCAGGCCGATTTTCTTCTGCTGACATCGATCCACGTGGGCTGAACCATTTCTAAAAGAGAGCAGCCTTCGTAAGCGTTACTTGTAGGTCAGCCAAAAGTATAAAAATGGGTAAATTTCTCAGGAAAAAGCCAGGACCGGTTCCAAGGACGTGGTATGAGGTCGGCCTGAGGAACACCACGAAAAGTCACTGTCGATCACACGCTGCTCTCACCACCTTCTGAAAGCCTTCCTTGCGCCCGGAAGGTACCCACCTACGGTTTAGGAAGGAAAAGATGCTACGTGTAAAGACGTCTCTTCTACAAGATTCAACTGCATTACAACAACTGTGAATAACTGACACGGAACCGCTCCAGTCACACCGAAATTACTTTCGTCTTGTGCGACTCCTGCGTGTCTCTGCCAGATGCCCAAGTTAACATCTTGTATCTGGTATCTCCAGCTACACCTGACGATCAGTGGACTGCACGGGGGAGACGGACTCCTGTAGACTGTAGAAATGAAGAGCTAATTGTTCAGGGGAAATGGCCTGGCTTTGCCTGGGAAAGGACCAACGGGAAAGGGTAGTCTAAATATCTAAGGAAGGGCTCAGATGATAATTATAACAACATCAATAATAATAATAATAATGATGACGTTGGCATTTGTTAACCACTACGTGCAGAGCACTGTTCTAAGTGCCGGGGTAGATACAGGGTAATCAGGTTGCCCCACGTAAGGCTCACAGTCTTAATCCCCATTTTACAGAGGAGGGAACTGAGGCCCAGAGAAGGGAAGTGACGTGGCCCCGGTCAGCCGGGTGACCGGGGGCAGAGCCAGGATTCGAACCCATGACCTCTGACTCCCAAGCCCGGGCTCCTTCCACTGAGCCACGCTGCTTCTCTATGCAATGACCCTCTACGAGAGAGCACCCTGAAGTTACTTGGGAGAAGAAATTCAGTTTCATATCCCTCTTCCGGAGACTAATAATAATAATAATGATGACGATGTTGGCCTCTGCTAAGCGCTTACTACGTGCAGAGCACTGTTCTAAGCGCTGGGAGAGAGACGGGGCAATCAGACTGTCCCACGTGAGGCTCCGAGTCTTAATCCCCATTTTACAGATGAGGTCACTGAGGCCCAGAGAAGTGAAGTGACTTGCCCACGGTCACACAGCTAAGTGGCAGAGCCGGCATTCGAACCCATGACCTCTGACTCCCAAGCCCGGGCTCTTTCCCCTGAGCCCCAGACTGCACTATCGTGAGATGGTCTTTCCGAAGCTTTAACTTCCAAACCGCATCGCTCACCCACGCGGACTCTCTGAGCTCTTTCCCGTGCTCGGAATACCTCTCTCTTCCCAAGATCCCCTAAAATGAAACGCTACTTCCTATGAGAAATCTTTCCCAAGTAAAAACTGGGAGACACTTCCTAGTGGGAGGAAAAACCCCGCCTGTCCGACCGGGCTTTTACCGGGCTCCAAGAAGACACTCCCTCCTGCTGATGATAATAATAATAGTGTTGGTATCTGTTAAGCGCTTACTATGTGCAGAGCACTGTACTAAGCGCAAGAGAATCAGGTCGTCCCTCGTGAAGCTCACGCTCTTCATCCCCATTTTACAGATGAGGTCACTGAGGCCCAGTGAAGCGACTCGCCCACAGTCACACGGCCGACGCGCTGCGGAGCTGGGATTCGAAGCCGTGACCTCTCCTTCGCCCCTTAATGACGACGGTATATTGGTCAAGCGCTTCCTGTGGATCAGGCGTCGTTCTAAACGCTGCGGTGGACACAAGCCAATAAGATCGGCTACAGTCCCCGTCCCACCTGGGGCTCACCGTCTTAATCCCCATTTTACAGATGAGGTGACCGAGGCCAGGGAAGCCAAGTGCCTTGCTCCAGGCGACACAGCGAGTCGAGTGACCCGCCCGGCTCTGCACGGTGGCGGAGCCGGGATAAGAACCCGGGTCCTTCCGACCTCACTCGCGCGGCCGGCGGGAAGTGGGAATAACGATGTCGCGCGATCGTATTTACCGAGTCCTTACCGTGTGCGGGGGGGGCCCTGTGCCGAGCACTCGGGCGAGGACGCTCTAAGACCCATTCCCCGCCCACGGTGAGCTTACGGTCTCGAAGGGGGGGAGAAAGAAAGCAGGCCCAGCGCGAGATGGTCTTGTGACGAGCCAGGAGGGGTCACGGTCGCTTCAGAAACCGCCCGCCGTGGGTTGGGCCGGGCACTCAAAGGGCACTCGCCATTTTTCTGGTGATATTTAGTAAGTGCCGCGCCCCGGGATGGATACGGGCTATTCGGGTCGGACGCGGCCCGCGGCCCACACGAAGCTCAGGGTCTCGAGCCCCGTTTTACGGACGGGGGGACGGAGACGGGAGGCGACCGGCCCCGGGTCACGCCGCAGACGGACGGGGGAGCTGGGATCGGCCCCCGGATCCTCCGGTCTGGGCCTTCGCGACGCGGCTTTTCACTCCGTTTGGGTTCGCGCCTGCGGTTTTCCCGCGGGATGTGACCGAGGAAGCGACTTCCCACGGCGCACGTCTACTCGGGGAGCCCACGAAGCGAAGCCGGGAGAGGCGACCTCGGGCCGGTCCCCCGGCACCGGTCCGGTCTCGGCGCCACGCCGCCGCCTTGCCTCCCCACGAGGTTATTCGTGAATGCCACCCCCGGGAGTAGGGCAGAACGGACTGTTCCCCGGAATTTAAATTGGGCTTTTCTTCTCCTGAAGCCCTTCCGCATCTCCTTTTCTATTTTCCCTTCACCGTCCCCGTTTCGGCAGACACCAGCCGCATTTTACACGGGCCAACGGTGAAGCCCGGAGAGGGCAACCTTCCGCCGAGGCCCCGCGGCAGATTCACAGCAGAGCGGGGGAAAGGACCCAGCTCCTTTGACTCCCAGACCCGACCAGGTCCTTTCCACCGGATCGTTCATCCAATAGCGTTCAGTGAGCGCTTACGATGTGCAGGGCACTGGACTAAGCGCTTGGAACGGACAATTCGGCAACGGAGACCATCCAGTTCAGATGCAGAAGCAGTGTGATCTGGCGGACAGAGCTGGGGCCCGGGACTCGGGAAGACCTGGGTTCCGATCCCGCTTCCGCCGCCTGCCCCTGGGCGAGTCACTTGGCTTCTCTCTGCCTCGGTTCCCTCATCTGTAAAATGAGACCGGGAGCCCCATGCCGCCCGACCCAATCTGCTTCCATCTACCCCGGCGCTGGATACTATTTGCGACGTGGTGAGCGCTAAGATGGCGACGTTATCATCATTATTATCGTTTAACCGGGATGAACCGGTCCCGGAAATCTCCAGACGAAGGCCTGGGGTTGGAAGGAAAAGGAGCGGGGGACGAAGAACCGAAGTCTCCCTAACGTCGGACCGCAATTCGCCCCCCGGACCAGGCGCCGGGACCCCAAAACGGAGCAACCGCCGGGACGCTGATTTTCCCTGCGGACTGGAGGGTCGCTCTGGCCCCGACTCTGGCTCAGTTACAACCGTGGCTAACTTTAAAATGTGATTTAATGGCTCTTCGAGGAGCCCCGGGCAGCGAAAGGAGGATCGATGACCAGTAGCTGAGAGCAGACTTCGTTCATCGTGATCCCCGGCTCTCCTTCCCAGGGCGGGAAGCCTGAACGCCAAGAAAAAAATTGAACAGATAGAGAAGAAAAGAAAGAGATACAAGCAGACGTACGGGGAGAATCGTGGTGGTACCTGTTAGGCGCTTACTATGTGCCAGGCGCCGGTCCTTGCACCGGGATGCAGATGAGGGAATCAGATCAGACGGTCCCTGCCCCACCCGGGGCTCACGGTCTTCACCCCCATTTTACAGACGAGGGAACCGAGGCCCAGGGAAGTGAAGCGACTCGCCCACGGTCACACAGCCGACAAGTGGCAGGGCCGGGACTCGAACCCACGACCCCCCCCCCCCCCCCGACTCCAAAGCCCGGGCTCTTCCCACCGAGCCACGCCGCTTCAGGGTAACGGGGTTGTCCCGCATAGGGGTCGCAGTCTTCATCCCCATTTTACAGATGAGGGCACTGAGGCACGGAGAAGCCAGGCGACGTGCCCAAAGTCATCCAGCTGGCAAGTGGGGGAGCCGGGATTAGGACCCACGACCTCCGACTCCCAAGCCCGGGCTCTTGCCACCGAGCCACGCCGGACCAGGTCCAGCCCAGACGCTCGAATTCTCTCGCTCCTATCGCCGTCCGGACCGCTGTCTACCGGTGTTTCGTATTATTTAAATATAACTCATTTCAACGCTCAAAAGAATTGAAAAGAAGGCTCTCGTAACTGAACGGGCCATTCAACACATTTCTCTAGCCAGGTTCAACCTGACGGGGGGTAAGATGCAGGGAACCGCAGACCCCCGGAACCAATACTCGGGAAGTCTTATCGCTTGACCGATAGATAGTTTCATAACGTTGGTATCTGTTAATGACGTTGGTGGCCGTTAAGCGCTTACTAGGTGCCCAGCACCGTTCTAAGCGCCGGGGGAGACCCGGGGGAATCAGGTCGTTCCCCCGTGGGGCTCACGGTCTCCATCCCCATTTTCCAGATGAGGGAACTGAGGCCCAGAGAAGTGAAGCGACTCGCCCGCGGTCACACAGCCGACTGCCAACCTCCTCTCCGTACCCCCGTCCCTCTCGCCACCTTGTTGGCATTTAAGCGCTCACTATGCGCCGAGCACCGCTCTAAGCGCCGGGGGAGACACGGGGTCATCAGGTCGTCCCCCGTGGGGCCCCCGGTCTCCATCCCCATTTTCCAGACGAGGTCACCGAGGCCCCCAGAGGCTAATGATAATAAAGTTAGCATTTGTTGAACGATTAACTGTGCGCTGAGCACCGCTCTAAGCGCTGGGGGAGACACAGGGTCAGCAGCTGGGGCTCCCAGTCTCCACCCCCATTTCCCAGGTGAGATGACTGAGGCCCACAGAGCTTAATAATAATGATAAAGTTGGTATCTGTTGAACGATTACTGTGCGCAGAGCACCGCTCTAAGCGCTGGGGGGGACATAGAGGGTCCCGGCGTCCACGCCCATTTTCCAGATGAGGTGACCGAGGCCCACCGAGATAATTAATAATAACAACAATAATGATAAAGTTGGTATTTGTTGAACGATGACTGTGGGCAGAGCACCGCTCTAAGCGCTGGGGGGGGGGACACAGAGGCTCCCGGCGTCCACGCCCATTTTGCAGACGAGATGACTGAGGCCCACCGAGATTAATAATAATAAGAATAAAGTTAGTATTTGTTGAACGATGACTGTGGGCAGAGCACCGCTCTAAGCGCTGGGGGGGGGACACAGAGGCTCCCGGCGTCCACGCCCATTTTGCAGACGAGATGACTGAGGCCCACCGAGATTATTAATAATAAGAATAAAGTTGGTATTTGTTGAACGATGACTGTGGGCAGAGCACCGCTCTAAGCGCTGGGGGGGACACAGAGGCTCCCGGCGTCCACGCCCATTTTGCAGACGAGATGACTGAGGCCCACCGAGATTATTAAAAATAATAATGATAAAGTTAGTATTTGCTGAACGATGACTGTGGGCAGAGCACCGCTCTAAGCGCTGGGGGGGGACGGGGACACACAGAGGGTCCCGGCGTCCACGCCCATTTTGCAGATGAGGTGACTGAGGCCCGGGCGCGACGTGTGTGGGTGGGAAGCGGGGGCGGCCGGGACTCCTCCTCCTCCTCCTCCGGGGCGCCCTCCGTCCGTCCGTCCGTCCCTCTCTCCCCTCCCTCTCCCCCCCCCCCCCCCCAGGGCCGGGTCCGGGCGGCGGTGACCTGAGCAGGGTGTCGAGGGCGGCGTCGTGCTTGTCGAGGTGGCGCCCCAGCGCGGCGCGGCGGAGCCTGCTGAGCTCCTCGGCGGCGCGGCAGGACTGCGCCTGCTGGTCGCCGGCGGGGTAGGTCTGCTGCAGGAACTTCACCAGCGGCTTGGCCAGGTCCACCTCCCACGTCTTCTTCAGCTGCACCGAGATGAACGTCGCCATCGCCGCCGCCGCCGCCGCCGCCGCCTCCCTCCCCGCCCGCCCCGACGCCCGCTTCCGGGCACGGCCCCCGACGCGCTGACGTCACGAGCGGGGCGCGCCCCGGCGGGGGCCTCCGCCCTGAGTACGCGCTGACGTCACGCCCGGGCTACGCACAGGCGGCAGCTACCTCCCCTTCGTACGCGCTGACGTCACGCCCGGGCTACGCACGGGCGGCAGCTACCTCCCCTTCGTACGCGCTGACGTCACGCCCGGGCTCCGCACAGGCGGGAGCTACCTCCCCTTCGTACGCGCTGACGTCACGCCCGGGCTACGCACGGGCGGCAGCTACCTCCCCTTCGTACGCGCTGACGTCACGCCCGGGCTACGCACAGGCGGGAGCTACCTCCCCTGAGTACGCGCTGACGTCACGCCCGGGCTCCGCACAGGCGGGAGCTACCTCCCCTTCGTACGCGCTGACGTCACGCCCGGGCTACGCACAGGCGGGGGCCTCCGCCCTGAGTACGCGCTGACGTCACGCCCAGGGTACGTTCGGACGGGGGCGGGGGGGTCATCCGACTGCCCGTCGTCCCCAAGCACGAGGCGCTGGCGTCACGCCCAGGTCACGTGGGAGGGGGCTCTCTCTCTCTCCCCCCCACGCACAGGTCACGTGAGAGGGGGCTTTTTCCTCTCTTTCTCTTTCCCCCCTCCGCTTCCACCACGCCTAGGTCACGTGGGAGGAAGCTCTCTCTCTCTCTCTCTCTCTCTCTCTCTCTCTCCCCTCCACGCCCAGATCACGTGGCAGGTGCCTTTTTCACTCCCCCTCCTCCACGCACGACGTGCTTGCGTCACGCCGAGTTCACGTACGGGGCTTTTTCCTCATTCTTTTTCTGTCTCCGTCTCCGCGCACGACGTGCTTGCGTCACGCCGAGGTCACGTGGGAGCGCCCTCTCGCTCCAGCTCCGTCTCTGAGCCCGCGCACGACGTGCTGACGTCACGCCCGGGTCACGTGGGGGGCTCTCTCGCTCTGCCCCCGCGCACGGCGTGCTTACGTCGCGCCCAGGTCACGTGCTGCAGGGGCCCTCCTTCTCCCTCCCCCCTCCCCCACCCTATAATAGGAGCAATAACCACTGTGCTACTTGTTAGGCACCTCCTATGGGGCCGACACTGTACTAAGCGCTGGGGGGCGGGGGGGGAAGCAAATGGGACCCATTCTCTCCCTCCCCCATTTTCCAGATGAGGCCCAGACTCAAGGTCCCCCAGCAGACAAGTCCCTTCCCTTCTCTGGGCCTCAGTCACCTCATCTGTAAAATGGGGCTAGAGACTGAGAGCCCCACGTGGGACGGGGACTGTGACCCCCCCGATTCGCTTGTATCCACCCCAGCGTTTAGTACAGTGCCGGGCACATAGGAAGCGATTAACAAATACCATTATTATTACTATATTACAATTAAATACTAATAATTGCTATCATTACTATATTGTAATATATTACAAAATTATATTATTATATCGTATTGTATGATATTATAATAGTGTATTATTGTAATATGTATTACAATATATTGTAATGTAGTAATAATGATAATAACCGAGTTGGTAGATTATCAACCTGCCCTCAATGAGCTTAAAGTCCAGAAAGGGGGAGGAACCACTAGAACTGTAATAATCACGTGGCATGTATTAAGCGCTTACTAGGTGCGAATAATAATGTTGGTATTTGTTAAGCGCTTACTATGTGCCAAGCGCTGTTCTAAGCGCTGGGGTAGACACAGGGGAATCAGGTTGTCCCACGTGGGGCTCACGGTCTTCATCCCCATTTTACAGATGAGGCAACTGAGGCCCAGAGAAGTGAAGCGACTGGCCCACAGTCACACAGCTGACAAGTGGCAGAGCCGGGATTCGAACTCATGACCTCTGACTCCCAAGCCCGGGCTCTTTCCACTGAGCCACGCTGCTTCTCTACTACAAGGCCTGGCGCACAGTAAGCACTTAGTAAATAGCATTAAAAGAAATGAACAATTCCGTGTGTGCTCCCCGCGTCCACGCAATAATTTTATAAACTTGAATCGCCTTTTGTCTCTTGCGACCCAAAAGAGTCCTAATCGTTCCCTTCCGTGCCCGTGAGGAAGCTTCTGCTTCTCTCTGATTATGTGAGGTGCCCTTCTCTGGACTTGCCTCACCTCTAATAATAATAAAAATAGTGTTGGTATTTGTTAAGCGCTTACTATGTGCCGAGCGCTGTTCTAAGCGCTGGGGTAGACACAGGGGAATCGGGTTGTCCCACGTGGGGCTCACGGTCTTCATCCCCATTTTCCAGATGAGGGAACTGAGGCCCAGAGAAGTGAAGTGACTCGCCCACAGTCACACAGCCGACGAGTGGCAGAGCCGGGATTCGAACTCACGAGCCCCGACTCCAAAGCCCGTGCTCTTTCCACTGAGCCACGCTGCTTCTGCCAAGCAGAAAGCAGGGGATGGGGGGCAAAAAAAGGAAGAGAAAGGAAGGAGGAAAAGGGGAGGGGGAAACCTCCTCCGAGAGGCCTTCCCAGACTGAGCTCCCCTTTTCCCTCTGCTCCCTCTATCCCCCTTCACCTCTCCGCAGCTAAACCCTCTTTTCCCCCCTTTCCCTCTCCTCCTCCCGCTCTCCCGTCCCACCCCCTCCGTGGCTCAGTGGAAAGAGCCCGGGCTTTGGAGTCCGAGGTCATGGGTTCGAATCCCGGCTCGGCCACTCGTCGGCTGTGTGACTGTGGACGAGTCACTTCACTTCTCTGCGCCTCAGTTCCCTCATCTGGAAAATGGGGATTAAGACTGTGAGCCTCACGTGGGACAGTCTGATTACCCCGTATCTCTCCCAGCGCTTAGAACAGTGCTCGGCCCATAGTAAGCGCTTAACAAATACCAACATCATTATTATTCTTATTCACTGTACTCGTCCCCTCGACTGTATATATTTTCATCACCCTATTTATTTTGTCAATGAGGCGAGCATGGCCTTGATTCTATTCATCTGCTATCGTTTTGAGATGTTCATCCCCTCGATTCTATCGATTGCCATTGTTCTCGTCTGTCCGTCTCCCCCGATCAGACCGTGAACCCGTCCCAGGGCAGGGACCGTCTCTATCTGTTACCGATTTGTCCATTCCAAGCGCTTAGTCCAGTGCTCTGCACATAGTAAGCGCTCAATAAATACCACCGAATGAATATTTCACGTTCTCTTCTTCCTGAACCCTCTTCCCAAGACTACACGACCAGACAGCGCTGCTCGTAATCCTTTCCTCGCCTCCCTCTCCCTTCTGCGTCGCCCCGACCTGTCCCTTTTTTCTTCCCCCCTTCCCAGCCCTGCGGCCCTGCTGGCAACGTGGCTCGGGGGCAGGAGCCCGGGCTTGGGAGTCAGAGGTCATGGGTTCTAATTCCCCCCTCTGCCACTTGTCAGCTGGGGGAGCAAGTCACTTCACTTCTCTGTGTCTCAGTGACCTCATCTGGAAAATGGTAATTAACTGGGAGGCTCCCGTGGGGCAACCTGATGACCCCGTCTCTCCCCCAGCGCTTCGAACAGTGCTCTGCGCATAGTAAGCGCTTAACAAATACCAACATTATTATTATTATTATTATTATTAACAAATACCAACAGTATCATTATTATTGTTTCATTTGTCCGGGAGGCTCACGCCAGGCTAATTTAAAATACCTCCCCACTCCTAGGAACAAACCATTTTTCCCTAAACACGCATGTAGCGGGAGTCGGAAGGAGCATATGCCACATAAAACCCAGCTCTGCCACCTGTCAGCTGTGTGACCTTGGGCAAGTCACTTAACTTCTCTGGGCCTCGGTTACCTCATCTGGAAAACGGGGATGAAGACTGTGAGCTCCACGTGGGACAACCTGATCGCACACTTTGCACATAGTAAGCGCTTAACAAATGCCATCATCATTATTATTCTTCTCTTTGCTGATGGAAAACACTGATTAAAGCTCTTGCGTGAATCCATAAACCACGGCGGTAATCACGAGGCGGCTTGAACTCCGGACCGTTCGGAGGCCCTGAAGGACGTCGCGACGGCTGCAGTCGGGGTCGGAAATGATCGAAGGCCATTTTGACCGGTGGATTCCGGCACGCGACCACACCCATTAATCGATCGATCGATCGTCAATGGTATTTATCGAGTGCTTACTACGGGCGGAGCACCGCACTAAACTGGGGGAGTCCGATGTAACGGAATAAACGGACAAGTTCCCGGTCAAAATGGTCAGCGCTCCCCACTCCAACCGCGCCGCCGTACAATGCAGGGGGTCAGTGATGCTGCTTTGCACATAGTAAGCGCTCAACATCATTGCCATCATCATTATTATCATTATTATAAAATCTAGATCGCTACAGTGATGAAGATTAGAAGTACCCGTAAATGTTTTGATTGCTTCTAAAACGAAATGCACTTCATCTTTAAATTCTCTGAAACAATCGAGCAGTTTGAGAGAGCATACTTAGAGAAGCATTGTGGCTCAGTGAAAAGAGCCGGGCTTGGGAGTCAGAGGTCATGGGTTCGAATCCCGGCTCTGCTACATGGCAGCTGTGTGACTGTGGGCAAGTCACTTCACTTCTCTGGGCCTCGGTGACCTCATCTGTAAAATGGGGATGAAGACTGTGCGCCCCATGTGGGACAACCTGATGACCTTGTATCCTCTCCAGCGCTAAGAACAGTGCCCTGCACATAGTAAGCACTTAACAAATGCCATCATTTATTTATCAGGGACAATCTGATTCCCCTGCATCTCCCCCAGCCCTTAGAACAGTGCTCTGCACATAGTAAGCGCTTAACAAATGCCAACGTTATTATTAGAGAAGCGGCGTGGCTCGGTGGAAAGGGCCCGGGCTTGGGAGTCAGAGGTCATGGGTTCGATTCCCACCTCCACCGCTCGTCAGCTGGGTGACTGTGAGCAAGACACTTCACTTCTCTGTGCCTCAGTGACCTCATCTGTCAAATGGGGCTGAAGACTGGGAGCCTCCCGTGGGGCGACCTGATGACCCCGTATCTACCCCAGCGCTTAGAACGGTGCCCGGCACATAGTAAGCGCTTAACAAATGCCAACGTGATTATCATGATCGTTACACCCCGGAGCCCCGGGGAGGATGGTGGATTCTCCGGCCCTGCGGCTCCTGAAGAGCAGGAATGCGGGGAGCGGGGTTACAGTGATTTTACTGTTCGAGCGGACAACGGACACTGCGGACACTGTGTTCCTTGGATTCTTTCCCACCCACCCGCTGACCCCCGGCCCCCTCCGTCTGGGCCCGGGCCCTCTCGGGGGTCCGCCTGCGCCCAGGGTCACCCCTTCCCACCCCCTCTCCCTCTTTCCTCGCTACGGAAACGTGTCTACTCCTTCATTCTATCGGATTTTTTGAAAAGCAGCGCGGCTCGGTGGAAAGAGCCCGCGCTGGGGAGTCAGAGGTCATGGGTTCGAATCGCGGCTCTGCCACTTGTCAGCTGCGGGACTGTGGGCAAATCATTTCACTTCTCTGTGCCTCAGTGACCTCATCTGTAAAATAGGGATTAACTGTGAGCCTCACGAGGGACGACCTGATGACCCTGTATCTACGCCAGCGCTTAGAACAGTGCTCTGCACCTAGTAAGCGCTTAACAAATGTGAATATTATTATTATTAATTACGATTGAATGAATATCTGGATGGTATCGACACCTCACTACTTGTGTTTTGTTGTGTTGTCTGTGTCTACCCCCCGGTTTAGACTATGACCCCGTGGCGCGGCAGGGACGGTCCCTGTTGCCGCACTGTCCACTCCCAGCGTTCAGTCCAGTGCTCAGCACAGAGTGAGCGTCCAATCGATACGAATGAATAAACGAATATGGATCTGGATGCTATTGACGCCTGACTACTTGTGTATTGTTGCGTTGTCTGCCTCCCCCCTTCTAGACTGTGACCCCGTGGCGGGGCAGGGACGGTCCCTGTTGCCGCACTGTCCACTCCCAGCGCTCGGTCCAGTGCTCCGCACATAGTAAGCGTCCAATCAATACTATTGAACGAATATCGACGCGGAGGCTATCGACGCCTACTTGTATTTTGTTGTGTTGTGCCGCCCCCCTTCAAGACAGCGAGCCCACGGCGGGGCGGGGACGGTCCCTACGTGCTGCCGCCCTGTCCACTCCCGGCGCTCGGTGTTCAGCACATAGTAAGCGCTCGATCGCTGGGACCGAAAGAACGGCGACCATGAGGGCAGAAGAGGGTGGGGAGGAGAAGAGGCGAGAGGAGGCCTCGTCCCTCATTCATTCATTCGATAGTATTTACTGAGCGCTTACTATGTGCAGAGCACTGGACTAAGCGCTTGGAATGTACACATCGGCAACAGATACAGTCCCTGCCCTTTGACGGGCAGACAAGAACAATGGCAATAGAATCGAGGGGAAGAACATCTCATAAAAACAATGGCAAATAAATAGAATCAGGGAGATGTACGTCTCATTAAACGAAATAAATAGGGTGATGAAGATATATACAGTCGGAGGCCGGGGCCCTGAGGGGAGGCGTCGTCCCTGAAGGGAGGCCTGGTCCCTGAGGGGAGGTGTCATCCATGAGGGGAGGCCTCGTCCCTGAGGGGAGGCCTGGTCCCTGAGGGGAGGCGTCATCCCTGAGGGGAGGCATCGTCCCTGAGGGGAGGCCTGGTCCCTGAGGGGAGGTGTCATCCCTGAGGGGAGGCGTCGTCCCTGAGGGGAGGTCTGGTCCCTGAGGGGAGGCGTCATCCCTGAGGGGAGGCCTCATCCCTGAGGGGAGGCGTCGTCCCTGAGGGGAGGTCTGGTCCCTGAGGGGAGGCGTCATCCCTGAGGGGAGGCTTGGTCCCTGAAGGGAGGCATCGTCCCTGAGGGGAGGTGTCGTCCCTGAGGGGAGGCCTGGTCCCTGAGGGGAGGTGTCATCCCTGAGGGGAGGTCTGGTCCCTGAGGGGAGGCGTCATCCCTGAGGGGAGGCGTCGACCCTGAGGGGAGGCGTCGTCCCTGAGGGGAGGCCTGGGCCCTGAAGGGAGGCCTCATCCCAGCTCTGCCTTTGAATCCCAGCTCTGCCACTTGTCAGCTGTGTAACTGTGGGCAAGTCACTTAACTTGTCTGGGCCTCAGTTACCCCATCTGTAAAATGGGGATGAAGACTGTGAGCCCCATGTGGGACAACCTGATTCCCCGGTGTCTCCCCCAGCGCTCAGAACAGTGGTCTGCACATAGTAGGCGCTTAACAAATACCAACATTATTATTATGTCCCTGAGGGGAGGTGTCGTCCCTGAGGGGAGGCCTGGTCCCTGAGGGGGGGGGGGCCTCATCCCTAAGGGGAGGCATCGTCCCTGAGGGGAGGCCTGGTCCCTGAAGGGAGGCGTCATCCCTGAGGGGAGGCGTCGTCCCTGAGGGGAGGCCTGGTCCCTGAAGGGAGGCATCGTCCCTGAGGGGAGGCGTCGTCCCTGAGGGGAGGCCTGGTCCCTGAAGGAAGGCATCGTCCCTGAGGGGAGGCGTCGTCCCTGAGGGGAGGCCTGGTCCCTGGAGGGAGGCATCGTCCCTGAGGGGAGGCCTGGTCCCTGAAGGGAGGCATCATCCCTGAGGGGAGGCCTGGTCCCTGAAGGGAGGCGTCGTCCCTGAAGGGAGGCATCATCCCTGAGGGGAGGCGTCGTCCCTGAGGGGAGGCCTGGTCCCTGAAGGGAGGCGTCATCCCTGAGGGGAGGCGTCGTCCCTAAGGGGAGACCTGGTCCCTGGAGGGAGGCATCGTCCCTGAGGGGAGGCGTCGTCCCTGAGGGGAGGCCTGGTCCCTGAAGGGAGGCGTCATCCCTGAGGGGAGGCGTCGTCCCTGAGGGGAGGCGTCGTCCCTGAGGGGAGGCCTGGTCCCTGAAGGGAGGCATCGTCCCTGAGGGGAGGCGTCGTCCCTGAGGGGAGGCCTGGTCCCTGAAGGGAGGCATCATCCCTGAGGGGAGGCGTCGTCCCCGAGGGGAGCGGGTGGGGCCACAATGGCGTTGGCGAAGGCGGGCCGCCGTGCTGACGTCACAGGCGGCGGCGTCAGAGCGGCCAAGGCGGCGCCCATTTTGAGTGGCGGTGGGCGGCCCAGGCCGGGCAGCCCGGGGCGGGCGGCCGCTTCTTCCCCCGCGTCCCCCGGCGCCGTCGCCCGCCAGCCGGTCCCGGCGGGGCGGGCATGGAGGAGGGCGTGGGGCTGGCCTCCCTGTGCGGCCCGGTGGAGCAGAAGGACGTGGGCGGCCGGCTGCAGGCGGGCCGGGACCTGCTGCGCTACCTGGGCGAGCCGGCCATCTCCCCCGACCTGGAGGAGGACCAGGCCCGGCTCCATCACACCGTCCACCAGGTGGTCGGCTGGCTCGCCTCCAGCAACTACAAGGCAAGGCGGGACCCCCGGGGGACCCCCTGCCCTGCCCGGGAGCGGGGGAGACGCTGGGACACTTGGCGAAGGATAATGGTGCTGCCGTTTGTTCAGCGCTGACTCTGTGCCCAGCGCCGGGGGAGACCCCAGGGATTCAGGTTGGCCCACGTGGGGCTCGCACGCTTCGTCCCCATTTTACAGATGGGGCGACTGAGGCCCCGAGGAGAATAATGTCGGGGTTTGTTCAGCGCTGACTCTGTGCCGAGCGCCGGGGGAGACCCCAGGGAATCAGGTTGGCCCACGTGGGGCTCGCACGCTTCGTCCCCATTTTACAGATGGGGTGACTGAGGCCCAGAGAAGGATAATAATGGTATTTGTTAAGCGCTTCCTAGGTGCGGAGCACTGTTCTACGCGCTGGGGGAGATCCAGGGTCATCAGGTTGTCCCACGTGAGGCTCACAGTCAATCCCCATTTTACAGACAAGGTAACTGAGGCCCAGAGAAGTGAAGTAATAATGTTGGTATTTGTTAAGCGCCTACTATGTGCAGAGCACTGTTCTGAGCGCTGGGGGAGACACAGGGTGATCAGGTCGTCCCACGTGAGGCTCACAGCTAATCCCCATTTTACAGACAAGGTAACCGAGGCCCAGAGAAGTGAAGTGACTTGCCCACAGTCACACAGCTGACGAGTGGCGGAGCCGGGAGTCGAACCCATGACCTCTGACTCCGAAGCCCGGGCTCTTTCCACTACTGATCACCCTGTAACCCCCAGCGCTTAGAACAGTGCTCTGCACATAGTAAGTGCTTAACAAATAATACCACCATTTATTTGTTTTTGTCAGCGGTGGGACCTCGGGTGAGTCGCTTCACTTCTTTGGGCCTCGGTTAATAACGATGTTGGTATTTGTCAAGTGCTTACTATGGTGCAGAGCCCTGGGGTAGACACAAGGGAATCAAGTTGTCCTATGTGGGGCTCACAGTCTTCATCCCCATTTTCCAGATGGGGTCACTGAGGCCCGGAGAATGATGATGATGATGATGATGGCGTTTGTTAAGCGCTTACTATGTGCGAAGCGCTCTTCTAAGCGCTGGGGGGGGGGATACCAGGTGATGAGGTTGTCCCACGGGCTGCTCACAGTCTTCATCCCCATTTTCCAGATGGGGTCACTGAGGCCTGGACAATGATGATGATGATGATGATGGCATTTAAGTGCTTACTATGTGCGAAGCACTCTTCTAAGCGCTGGGGCTGGGGATACGAGGTGATGAGGTTGTCCCATGTGCTGCTCACAGTCTTCATCCCCATTTTCCGGATGGGGTCACCGAGGCCCGGAGAAGCGAAGCGGCTTGCCCAGCGTCCCCCAGCTGACAGGCGGCGGGGCCGGGATTAGAACCCACCACCTCTGACTCCCCAGCCCGGGCTCTTGCCACCGAGCCACGCTGCCTCTCTGCTTCAGCCCGTTTTCTGGGCGCAGAGCACTGCGCTAAGCGCTTGGAAGGCCCAGTTCAGCGAGGAAGGCAGTGTCTTGGCCTCGGCTAGAGATGGGCTTTCCTTTTAGAAACACGTAGTAAACCCTTCTTCTCGTCGTTCCGTCTATTTCTGTCGATGCCTCTTCACGAGAAGCCGCGTGGCTCCGTGGAAGGAGCCCGGGCTTGGGAATCAGAGGTCGTGGGTTCCGATCCCCCCCCACCACAGTCAGCCGTGTGACTTTGGGCGAGTCACTTCACTTCTCCGGGCCTCGGTCTCTTCGCCCGTAAAACGGGGACGGAGAGCCTGAGCCCCACGCGGGACAACCTGACGACCTCGTATCTTCCCCAGCGCCTAGAACGGCGCCTGGCAGTGGGATTCGAATCCAGGGCCTCCGGACTCTAGCCGCCAGGCCGCGCCGCCGCTTCTGCCCCACCGGAGGTCCGTTCTTTGGAAAGATGGGGCGCCGTCCTCTACCCGATCCGCTGACCGTAGATGCCCGTTCAAGGCGGCCCCGGTTGCTGCCGAGGTCGGGACGATCTTCTTTTATTTCCTTTGGCCCCGGATGAGGAAAGGGATTCCCGACACCGCGGCCCCTCGCTTGCCCCGCCGCGGTCGGGTGACTCAAGCGCGCGCGGTCCCGGCGGGTCCGGGCCGGCGTCCAATTAAGTATTGATGACCGGGAGGGGAAAGTTTGGTGGTGCACGTGTGCGGTCAGTGCCGCGGCGAGGTGGCCACCTCGGGATGATCCGCCAAGAGACGTCCGCGGCTCCCGACGTTTGGTTTTCACCCGAGTCGTCTGGTGGCAGCGTTGCTCCAGAATGCGAGCTGGGGCGACCGACCTTCCCGTCGTCACGGTCTCTTTCCCGCGACTCCTTGCTTTTGAATCCTTAGGGAATCCCGTTGCCTCAGAAACGGGGACGAGATGAGGGTCGGGCCCCCACCCCCGGCCGGTCACTCTTCGGATGGGCTCGCGGCGGCTCCGGCCGCGAATGATAATTACGGCCCTGGAGCGCGCACTGGAATGCCAGGCGCCGTTCCGCGTCCTGGAAATGGGAAGCTTTCAAAACTCGCTGATGAGGAGCTGAAGGACGTTCAGCCGCGATAGCCAAGACATGGCATTTTGTCAGGAGCGGGGTCTTTCGGGAGCGAGGAATGTAAGAAAGTTTGAAAGAGCCAAGAGTGGTAAAAGCGGGCAGCTCTAGGAGCCGGGAAGGTGGCCAACTAAATGCATTTTAGAGAAGCGGCGTGGCTCAGTGGAAAGAGCCCGGGCTTGGGAGTCAGAGGTCGTGGGTTCGAATCCCCGCTCTGCCACTTGTCAGCTGGGTGACCTCGGGCAAGTCACTTCACTTCTCTGTGCCTCAGTTACCTTATCTGTAAAATGGGGATTAAGACTGGGAGCCTCAAGTGGGATGACCTGATGACCCTCTATCTATCCCAGCGCTTAGAACAGTGCTCTGCACCTAGTAAGTGCTTCACAAATACCAACATTATTATTTTACTCTCTCGAGTGCTGCTTAGAAGAGTGCTCTGCACAGAGTGCTCCTGTAAATGCTGTTGATTTTCCGGTCTCCGCTCTTCCCGTCTTCAGGGGCCTCCTAAAATCCCCCCTCCTTCCCCGAGCCCCCCTCATTTAACTCCCAGCCCCCCCAAGTTATCAGCCCAGCAGTCACCCCGAGTATTTCGGGGCAGCAGCGTGGCTCAGTGGAATGAGCCCGGGCTTGGAAGTCAGAGGTCATGGGTTCGAATGCCGGCTCTGCCACTTGCCAGCTGTGTGACTGTGGGCAAGTCACTTCACTTCCCTGTGCCTCAGTTCCCTCATCTGTAAAATGGGGATGAAGACTGTGAGCCTCACGTGGGACAGCCTGATTCCCCTGTGTCTACCCCCGTGCTTAGAACAGTGCTCTGCACATAGTCAGCGCTTAAATACCAACATTATTATTATTATTATTATTTCTCCCCATCCTCAGCCCTCGTGTGCAGGCATACACAATTGAACTTTAAATTCTGCTATCTCGGAACATTCTCTCCGGTCTCTGTGCTGCTGCTTGTTCTTCCCACTGCTCTCGCTACTCCCACGACTTATTTTTATGGTATTAAGTGATTACTGGGTGCCAGGCACTGGACTAAGCACTGGGGGGGGCAGATAGAAGATGATGGGGTCGGACACGGCCTTAACCCCCCTTTTACAGATGAGGTAACCGAGGCACGGAGAAGTGCGGTGACTTGATCGAGGTCGCGCGGCAGATTTCCAGGCCTCTGCTCTTAGAGAAGCAGCGTGGCTTAGTGGGAAGAGCCCGGGCTTGGGAGTCAGAGGTTGTGGGTTCTAATTCAGGCTCTGCCACTTGTCAGCTGTGTGACCTCGGGCCAGTCACGAAACTTCAGTGACCTCATCTGTGAAATGGGGATTCAGACCGTGAGCCCCACCTGGGACAGCCTGATAACCTCGTATCTCCCCCAGCGCTTAGAACAGTACTTGGCACGTAGTAAGCGCTTAACAAATATCAACATCATCATTATTATTATTCCCGCTGTCACGCTGCTTCCGCTAACAAATTACCTGTAACTATTTTATAATCCTGTCTCTCCCGAGAGGTTCTCTGCCCACAAGGAGCGTACATTTTATTTTATTTGGCCTTTGTTGCTCTTCCACGGTCAGGTGCTACTACTAGATTTGATTCCTCCAACCCTATTGAGTGGCCCAACTGAGTTACTGTTGCATTCATTTAGCTAAAAGTCCCGCGGTCTCGTCAATCAGCGATATTTATTGAAACGCTTACAACGTGCGGAGCATTCTACTAAGCGCTTGGGAGAGTACCACACAACAGAATGAGCAGACACATCCCCCCGCCTGTAACGCGCTTGCCCTTTAGGGAGGGAGACGGGCATTAATACGAACCAATAACCGATAATCGTGGAGACGCTTAAATTGCGCTTACTTAAAAAACTTCTTCCGCCCTCCCCCCGCCCAGTATTAGTTATTTGCGGCAGCCGCTGCTATTTTTCCCCCGTTGTGCCTGGCTGAGGTCGTGACGGTTTAGAAGCCGGAATCAGGGATCGGATTGCCGCAGGATGGCTCATCCGGGCCCTGCCCCCTACAACGCGGGAGCCCACCGCTGGGCCGAGTCATTCGAGGGGAATAAGATTGTGACCTGGGCTCCAAACTAGAGCTCATCTCACGGAGCGTGGCATCAGGGCAGAGGCCTGGTGGTGTTGGATGGCGATCACTCTGAGTGGTTCGCAAGAAACCCGAGACGTTTGAGCGACCGCGGCGTAAAAACCGACAAGGAAGGGCAAGGCAGATGGTCACCTAGGAGAAGAAGGGCGAAAGCCAGGCGAGTCGGCAGGAATACGGTAGTCAGTGGTTCCCGGGGACGGGTAGGTTATCTAGAGGAGGAAATTGCACGCGGGAGAATCGAGCCTCGAGAGAGAACTCGCCCAAGTTTCGGGTGTGAGGGTGGCCTTAATTATTGAAGGCCCCTCTCCTCCAAGAGGCCTTCCCTGACTCAGCCCTCCTTCCCTCTTCTTCCACTCCCTTCCTCCTCTTCCACTCCCTTCTGCGTCGCCTTGACTCGCTCCCTTTATTCATCCCCGCTTCCGGCCCCGTAGCACTTAGGTCCTCATCTGTCAGTTATTTCCTTTAATGTCTGTCTCCCCCTCTAGTCCGTAAGGTCGTTGTGGGCAGGGAATGCGTCTGTTTATTGTTATATTATTCTCCCCCCAACGCTTCGTACGTCGCTCTGCACACGGTAAGCGCTCAAACTAACCCTTGAGCCACTTTTGGTTCTCTAGCAGTCGAAATTCAGCTCCCAGAGGAACCCCCATCATACCTTCGCCAGGATCTTGGGCAGATTTTACTCCAAATCACCAGAATGGCCATCCCCGATGGGTTCCCTTCCCCCCTCCTCTTTACCCCCACCATTAGGAAAGGTCTGATGCGAAGTAGTGACGCCCGTGCGCCCATTGTTGGGTAGGGATTGTCTCCATTTGTTGCCCAATTGTCCTTTCCAAGCGCTTAGTACAGTGCTCTGCACACTGTAAGCGCTCAGTACGATGGAATGAATGCAAAGCTGGAAGCGATAACTGCCAGGAGCCGATCCCGGATCCCGTAAGCCGTCACTCCCCTCTCGAACCTCGGAAGACGATCCCCTCGTCCTCTCTCATCCACGCCAGTGGAACCCATCAGAAAAAGAGGAACGGTATTTCAGCCTTCTGGCAGATGCGATCATCCCCGAGTCACATTTATTGAGTGCCTGTCTGTGCAGAGCATTGTACTGAACGCTTGGGAGAGTAGAATGTGACAAGAGTTGGTAGACACAATCCTGGCACACAATGAGCTTACAGTCAGGTGGAGGTCAGACATAAATATAAATTACGGTTATGTACGTAACTGCTGGGGGCCTGATCAGTGATATTTGAATGCGTACTATGTGCAGAACGCTAAGTGCCTGGGAGAGTACGATACAACAGAATTAGCTCCCTGACTATGGTGATGCCTCTTGTTATTCACACCCCTAACCCCTCCAACCACTTCGGCCTCCTCGTTCTTTCTCCTCCCATTTTGTCATCCTCTTCTTTCCCTTCCTCCTCTCTATCCCCGCAGCTGAGCTGGATAAGTGCTTGACCCAGCAAAACTGTTATGGCCTTACTTGTTTTTTGTTTTGTTTTTGGATTTTTTTTAAAAGTAGTTACCGAAACTTCCTCCTAGTTACTAGTTGAACTTGACCCCTCCTTTAAAGCTGTCCTTTAATTTCTAGTGAATTGAAATCTGGAAATTTCCATCTGCAGCATTTAAAGGTTTTCTGACCTGCGTCTGCCATTTTCGGTAACGTAAAGGCCGATGGAATGTTCCAGCTCCTTGTCGTATTGAGCCATTCCAGGAAGGCTTTCCCTCTGCCCTTATTGGAGTTCTGTTCACAGGAGGCAGAAGGAAAAGGATCCTTTCAAAGACAGCACGGCCGGGTCGTGACGAAGGGAATGGGCTTCTCAGTTCCTGACGATTTCTCTTGTCACACTTAACTATTCTCACCTTTCTTAACGGTGGTATTGATTCAGTGCTTTCTGTCGGGCACTGAAGGGCTGGGGAAGATCTCGACTCGTCGGAATCTCTTCCAACCCGGATGTTGATTTTTCTCGGCTTCATTCTGCCCAGCTAGAAAATTTATATTTCCTAATAATGACATTTATTAAGTGCTTACTGTGTGACAATCGTAGTGAGAAGCAGCGTGGCCTAGTAGAAAGAGCAAGGGTCTGGGAGTCAGGGGATCTGGGGGTCAAATCCCGACTCTGTCAGATACTTGCCGTGTGACCTTGGGCAAGTCAGTTAACTTCTCCGTGCCTCTGTTTTTGCGTTCTTAGACAATGCGCCCCATGCGGGACAGGGACTGTGTCCAATCTAACTCACTTATATCAACCTTAACGCTTAGAAAAGGGTTTGACGCGTAGCAAGCGCTTAACAAATACCATTAAAAAAAAGTCGCTGTTCTAAGCAATGGAGTAGATACAAGTTAATCAGGTTGGACACAGTCCGTTTCTTTGAGCCTGATGGTGGGTTGGCCTAATGTACAAAATTTACCATTATGCTTTTACCCCATTTTTAAATTCCAAACATATAAAGGATTCTGCTTTATCGGAGGCTTTCGCTTCGACACGCAGGCCCATCAAACTGCAAGGACCGGTCGCGGAACCTCCCTCATTCTCCCAGATGCCCTACTTCGAGGGTTGGCGACCATCTTTTTCATCACGCGTCATCAGTGATATTTACTGAGCGCTTACTGCATGCAGAGCACCGCCCTAAATGTTTGGGAGAGAGGAAGACAACGGAGCTCCCTATCCACACCGAACTGACAGGCTAGAGGGGGAGACAGACCTTACCAGAAGTACCTACTTTATAGAATATAATTTATAGATGGATTCTGGTTCTTTTTCCAGTGGGACCAAAGAAAACGAAAGCTCGGAGTAGTTGGCCCGCCACGACCCCGAGAATTCGCGGCCCCACCCCCTGCCCCTCGGAACCCGGGCAGTTCCGTCAGGCGTCAGGCGGGGAACGACTATATCGTAGCAGCAGCCGCCACCGGAGAAGGGAGAGATGGGGAAAAGAGAGAAGATGGCGGGTTGGGGAAGGGAGGCAGAAACACCCTTTGGGGCGCAAGTCCCGCAGCAAGTCTGCCTGGTTAACTCTGCCCGCTAGGATGGGTGGACGCCGAGAGGACCTTGGGGACCTTGGATGGGATTAGAACCCACGACCTCTGACTCCAAGCCTGGGCTCTTTCCACTAAGCCACGCTGCTTCTACACTTCAAGTCACTTCACTGGGCCTCAGTTACCTCATCTGTAAAATGGGGATGAAGACTGTGAGCCCTGTATGGGACAGGGACTGTGTCCACTTTAATTAGCTTGTAGCTACCCCAGCGCTCGGTACAGTGCCTGGCACATAGTAAGCATTACAGACAAACCATTTAAAAAAGCAAAAACAGAAAGCCTCCTGCTTGCTGTGATAGGGCAGGCCAAGGCCTCTGCCCTCACCCGGGTTGTGGCCTTCAAGTGCTGTCGAGACTAGGTACTGACGCTTAGGTCCTTTATTTCTGGCCGGCCCCACCCGTTCTAGAGGATACCGTTTCGGAGTCATCGTCTTCCACGTGACTCAGTTTCCCCGAGCGGCCTCCCCTCCGCCTGGGCATCATGGAGCTGTGGAATCTGCCGGTCCACCCCTTCGCAGAGCAGTGCCCGGGTTCCGCGTGGCACGCTTCATGCCGGCAGGGTCTCCCTTTAGTTGGCGGAACGGAGAAGGCCGTGAGACTGTCTGGCCGTAGCCCCGTGCCTCGTTTTCTTGGACTCGCCTCCCCGCCGACTCTGCGACCCGGACCCGTCCGGCGGGGGATCAAGGTAGACTCCAGCGAGGGGCCGGAAACTACCCGCAGGGGCGGAAAGTCTCCTTCGCGGGGCCCAGAGGGAGTGGAAAAAATAGCCGACGGGAGACCGAGACGAAGCTCCCCACTTTTGAAGAATGTTCCTTTCCTTGTGTTTGGTTTGTAATCTATGAATACACTAATAAGGGAAGAAAGCCAGCGGTAATGGCTCAGCAAGGCACCGGAGTTTGGCACGTTCAGGTTTTTCATCGCTGAAAATGGGCTTTTGGCAGGATTGTGCGGTTCAGGTAACCTCTAAGTGCCGGAGTGGAAATTTCCAGATTTCAATTCACTAGAAAAAACTAAAGGCTAGGGGAATAACCCGTGCTTCTGCTCAGTGAGCCAAACGGCAGGAGAAAGAACTTTTTTTTTTTTTTTGCAAGCAATGAACATCTCCAGGCTGTGAGCTAGGCTTAATGTAAGGTCGCAGCCTTTAATTTCCTTCGATGCTGTGTTTACGTGTAGCTGTCTTTCAGGTCTAACCTTTTCTCCAAGTGATTTCTTTCCAGAAGCGCGGATAATACTCTTTTCTAGATTAAGGCTCTAGTGTCATGGGGGAGGTTAGAGAGAGTTTAAGGGGATATAAAATTGTCCAATCTCTTTTTTTTTCCTCCTGTGGTTCATTTAAATGTCACTGGAAGTTGTAGCGTATCAAATGAGCATTTAATCAAGAATGCCGCTGTGTCAGTTTTGGTAATGGCTGAGGAGAAGAAAGCGCTTGAAGGAATCGATCAGACGGTGGCATTTACTGAGTGCTTACTATTCATTCATCTGTGCATTCGGTCGTATACACTGAGCACTTACTGTGTGCAGAGCACTGCACTGAGCGCTCGGAAAGTGCAGTCCAGCAACAAATAGACTGTAAGCCCGTCAAAGGGCAGGGACTGTCTCTATCTGTTACCAATTTGTACATTCCAAGCGCTTAGTACAGTGCTCTGCACATAGTAAGCGCTCAATGAATACTATTGAGTGAATGAATGAGATAGAGACAATCCCTGCCCAACAACGGGGTCACAATCTAGAGGGGAGAGACAGACAGCAAAACAAGTAAACAGGCATCAAGAGCATCAATATAGGTAGATAGAATTATAGATATATGCACATCATTAATAAAATAAATAGAAAAATAAATAGGTACAAGTAGACACAAGTGCTCTGGGGCGGGGAGAGGGGTAGAGCGGAGGGAGGGAGTCGAGGCGATGGGGAGGGGAGGAGGAGCAGAGGGAAAGGGGGGTTCAGTCTGGGAAGGCCTCCAGGAGGAGGTGAGCTTTCAGGAGGGCTTTGAAGAGGGGAAGAGAGCTAGTTTGGTGGTTGTGAGGAGGGAGGGCGTTCCAGGCCAGAGGTGGGACGTGGGCCAGGGGTCGACGGCGGGACGGGTGAGAACGAGGCGTAGTGAGGAGGTTAGCGGCAGAAGAGCGGAATGAGTGGGCTGGGCTTTTGTCAGTGCTGGTGATTTTTCGCTTGGGTCCTGGACTGTGGGATTATGAAAATATTGAGAAAGAGAAACACATTGGAAGTGAGACTCAATCTCCGCATCTGATTTCTTCATTAATTTTTCTCTCAAGTCCACCACTAGGGAGCCGAAAGAGTTCTCGTCGTTTATAAAGCGGAATCGTTCATTCATTCAATAGTATTTATTGAGCGCTTACTATGCGTAGACTACTGTACTGAGCGCTTGGAATGGACAAATCGGTAACGGATAGAGACGGTCCCTGCCCTTTGACGGGTTTACGGTCTAATCGGGGGAGACGGACGGACGAGAACGATGGCAATAGATAGAATCGAGGGGCAGAACGTCTCATTAAAACGATAGCAGATAAATAGAATCAGGGTGACGTACATCTCATTAACAAAATAAATAGGGTGATGAAGATATATACAGTCGAGCGGACGAGTACGGTGCCGAGGGGAGGCGACGGGAGAGGGGGAGGAGCGGAGGGAGAGGGGGGAGAAGAGGGTTTAGCTGCGGAGAGGTGAAGGGGGGTAGAGGGAGCAGAGGGAAAAGGGGAGCTCAGTCTGGGAAGGCCTCTCGGAGGAGGTGAGCTTTAAGTAGGGTTTCGAAGAGGGGAAGAGAACGAGTTTGGCGGAGGTGAGGAGGGAGGGCGTTCCGGGACCGCGGGAGGACGTGGGCCGGGGGTGGACGGCGGGATAGGCGAGCACGGGGGACGGCGAGGAGGTGGGCGGCGGAGGAGCGGAGCCCGCGGGGTGGGCGGTGGAAAGAGAGAAGGGAGGAGAGGAAGGGGCAAGGTGATGGAGAGCCTCGAAGCCTAGAGTGACAAGTTTTTGTTTAGTGCGGAGGTCGATGGGCAACCACCGGGGTGTTTTAAGAAGGGGAGTGACAGGCCCAGAGCGTTTCTGCAGGAAGATGAGGTGGGCAGCGGAGTGAAGAATAGACCGGAGCGGGGAGAGAGAGGAGGAAGGGAGATCAGAGAGCAGGCTGACCCAGTAATCTAGCCGGGATATTACGACAGCCTGTAGCAGTGAGATCAGTAAGAAGCGGGAAGTAAGCAGTAAGCGTCGACATCTTCATGTGCAGAGTGCTTGGGAGAGAGTGCACTACAACAGATTCTGCGGTCACGTTCCCTGCCGCAACGAGCTTGCAGTCCAGAGGGGCACTGAATGTGTTTTCGGAGTTTAACCCTAGATTATATTAAGAGCCAACGTTAACTGGATCTCGGGGTTGCCCTTGAGCAGCTTCTTTTCAATGAATACTGCATTTTTGGGAGGGTACCCAGGTGTTTTTCTCCGTCAGTGTTTCTTCAGTTAAGTTAAATATCGACAGATGGAAGCGTTACCCTGGGAGAACCGGCGTAATCGTGCATAATCTTTAGTCACCCAGTCGTAGTGGAATTTTAGTTGCCCCAAGATTGGGTATCACTAATGTATTGTAGCTTTAAACTTTAACTAAAGCACAACTGAATGTCAGTGAGTAGAATAGCAGATTACATTTTCAGCCTGAAATGGCTGGAGTAGTTTAAATAGCTGTTTTCCGTCAAGGCAAACCTGGGTGGTTTCCAGATGATTAGCTGGAGCCAACGAAACAGGATTTTCCCCGTCCACCTAGATGGTCCTTTTCTTCATTTTTCTTCCTCCTTCCTTGCCGCCCTCCCATCTCTAAAGCTTCACTCGGACTCTTGCCAGCACGTTCCACCTTGCTCCCTTCTGCCGTTGGAAAACGTCCCGCGGCTCTCCACCCTCCGCTTTGTCTGAGGCAAGGTACGGCCCGCCGCTTTCTCTCCTCACCCAAGACTTCTCTCCCTGGTCAGGAAAGGGGCAAAGCAACAGTCGGTGGTTTTTGTTGCCGAGCACTGTGCTAAGCACTTGGGAGAGCACACTAGAGTAGACAGATGCCATCCTGGGTCTGAAGGGGCGTACACGGCTCTCCCTAACTTAGATTGGCAAGACGTCATTAAGCGGGTGGGGAGAGAGACATAAGACATCCAGACTGTCGGCTCGTTCCCGACTCTGATCATCATGGGCAGGGATTGTGTTGCTCCCAAGCGTTTAGCTCAGAGCACCGCACAGAGTAAGCACTTACAAAAGCAGCGAGGCTCGGTAGAAAGAGCACGGCCTTGGGAGTCGGAGGACGTGCGGTCTAATCCCGGCTCCGCCACTTGTCTGCTGTGTGACCTCGGGCAAGCCACTTAACCTCTCTGTGCCTCGATGACCTCATCTGTAAAATGGGGATCCAGACTGTGAGCCCCACGTGGGACAACCCGATGACCTTGGATCCACCCCAGCGCTTAGAACAGTGCTCTGCACATAGTAAGTGCTTAACAAATGCCAACATTATTATTATTGTTATTAGAGCTTCTCCTGAGTCTCGGGAGGCAGGAGTTCACAGGTCCAGCATGGGGGCTGTGGGAACCACCCCCTCTTCCCCCGTCCACTTCCCGCCAGTCGAGAACCCCAGGGTCTCCAGAGCACCCGGCTTCCCTCTCCCCCCCAAGACCCCTCGAGGCGTGAGTGTGAGCTCAGTGGACGAACGATTCCTAGAAGCCCTGCCTTCCTCCGTGGCCGGCGCCGTCCCCACCCCCCGAGAGGAAACGATCACTCTACCTACAGGTTGAGCACCCAGCGTCATTTTCAAGGGGTGATGCTTCCTCCTTTCGATGTCAAGTAAGATTTTTGCCACGTTAGTCCTTCAAAGTGAAAGGAAGCAGACAGATGTGACTCAAATGTGTAATCGCTCAGTAAATTCCTAGTATTTATTGAGGGCCCCTGCGCTTGGCATTCGACCCGATCTCCTCCTTTGGAGTCGGTAGCGGAGCAGAGAAGAGACGCTTCGATCATTTACAGATGGGAACAAGCAGAATGGCTATTTGGGTGAAAGCCTCAGTAATAGGACATGTACAGAAGTGGTTGTGAGTTTGTAATCAGTAGCTTCTATTGAGCCCCCACTCTGTGCAGAATACTGTGTTAAGCACTTGGGAAGAAAGCATGATCCCTGCTCTCGAGGATTTTACAGTTCATTTTGTCACAGTCCATCCAAGCCTTCTCTGAAACGTTCCTCTGAGCGGTAGCTACAGGTCAACATTTTCTATTTTGCTATAGGGTAGAGATTCTGTGCAGCGCTTAGGCTAAAGGGGCTGAGTTTTTGAAAATGGCAAAAATTCACGTCCTTTCCCAAAACTTTCCTCGTAGCCCTTTTCACATTCTGCCACGGCAGGGAATGTATTCAGATGGATTCGTCACGAAGACGTGTATTAAAAAGTGTAGCCACCACTCTAATATGGATCGAGTTCTGAAGCATTATAGGCGAGGTGGGGAACAGAAAGGATCGAGAATGGAGACGGATCGGGATTTTTGAAGCCGACGCGAGGGCCGGCCCGATCTGTCCGGGACTCCGCTAAGCTTTATTGCACCTGTACCGCTCGGTCCCGGGATTAACAGTGAAAGGTTGGCATTTTCATGGTTTGGTTGTTTCACCTGGAAGATTTTCTCCGCGTGCTCTTGCCCAGAAGAATAAAAAAGCCGTCGGTCTATTTTGGATCGGCGGTCATTAGAAATAGAAGAGGCACTAAATAAATAAATGAGCTTAAGCCACAAAGAACCTGACGCTGTGCATTATTCAGTAGGCCTAGTAAAACTGGAGCAGCATTTGACATTCTGAGGACGAAACCTTATTTCTGGGCTCGAGGCAAGGGACGCTGTAAAAACAGACCCTTCTAGAGGTACTCTCCTGCCCTCTGAAAATGGAGTTTGACTGAAGCAGTAAATAGTTCTAAAAGTATTCCGTTGTACCTTGATGGTTTATCTTCAGCTTCAGTTGTTCTTTGCTGTTGGTTTTTGTTTTTTAGTGGCATTCGCTAAGCATTTGCTATGTAGTAAGCACTGTACTAAGCGCAGGTATAGATAAAAGATAATCAGTTTGGACACAGCCCCTGCCTTACCTGGGGCTCACAGTCTAAACAGGAGGAAGAACAGGTATTAATTCCCTATTGTGCAGTTGAGAAAATGGAGGCGTGGGGAGTGACTTGCCCAAGGTCACGCATCAAACAAATGGCAGAGGCGGGATTAGAACCCACGTCCGACGACTCCCGGACCCGTGCTCTTTCCGTAAGGCCGTGCCGCTTCCCCGTTTATTAAATGGGCCTTTGGAATGGAAACGAATTAGTAGACGGCGCTTTGAACAAGGGTTCCCGAACGGCATTTTGCTGAAGCTGCTATGAAAGGCCGTCGGATTGTTTCGCATTTTATCGTTAGGCTAATGAGGATAAATGTTTTGAATTGAAAGCAGCTAGAAAATAATGAAATATGTGAAACACCGAAGGTAACTACATTCAGTTCTGCCAGCATGTACGCTTTCATTAGACATTTTGGCTAGACTCAAGCAATCAGTCGTATTTATTGAACTCCTGCTGTGTGGAGAGGACTGTGCTAAGCGCTTGGGAGAGTATAACGTATCAGAGTTGGTGGACAAGTTCCCTACCCACAAGGAGCTTCTAGTCTAATAATCCATAAGAAGCAGGCAATGTCAGTCACTCTTTCTCTTGATACGTTTTCTTGGACTTAAAAGACGGTCTCGACCATCCTGTTCAAAATATGCAGTGTAGAAACCGAGGGCTGTGCGTTATGTGAAATTAATGTAGTTCCTCTTGTGTGTAATCTTCTGAGAGAAATTCAAGCCTCAGGGGCTGGTTGATCTGAAAAACATTTCATCCGTCTCAGGCTCGGAATCCAACCAAGAGCCCAAGTCAGTCGGCACTAACACAGTGAGAAGCATCGTGACCTAGTGGAAAGGAGCGTGGGCGTGGGAGTCGGGACCTGGGTTCTAATCCTGACTCTGCCAAAGGCTGTGTCACCTTGGGCAAGTCCCTTAACTTCTGCATGGCTCAGTGGAAAGAGCCTGGGCTTGGGAGTCAGAGGTCATGGGTTCGAATCCCGGCTCTGCCACTTGTCAGCCGTGTGACTGTAGGCAAGTCACTTAACTTCTCTGTCCCTCAGTTACCTCATCTGTAAAATGGGGATCACCTATGAGCCTCATGTGGGACGACCTGATTACCCCGTATCTACCCCAGCGCTTAGAACAGTGCTCTGCACATAGGAAGCGCTTAACAAATACCAACATTATTATTATAATTATTCTCTGGGCCTCAGTTTCTTCAAGTGTAAACATGGGGTTTAAATCCTATTCCCTTCTGCTTGGACTGAGCCCCGTGTGGGACAGGGACAGTATCCAATCTGGCGGACTTGGATCTATCCCAGCGCTTAGAAGAACGCTCGACACATAGTAAGTGCTTAACAAATAGCATCAAACAAACAGTGAAAGGACTCAATAATAATGTTGGTATTTGTTAAGCGAGGATGAGACGGCTCACCCTCGCAGGGCCCCGCTCACACCAAAAAACACCACAGTCGGGACTGCGTCTTGTCTCTCTTCCTCCGCTCTCCTTTCCCTCCCTCTCCTTTCCTCTTTTTAATTAGCTTTGCCCCCTTGCCCTCTTTATCTTTCCTCCCGTTCCCATTGTTCTCCCTCCTCTCTTTCCCTCTTGTAATTACCTTTGCCCTCTTTCTTTCTTCTCCAGCTCTCCTTTCTCTCCCACTCTTTTCCTTTTAATTACTTTTTCCCCCGGCCTCTTTTGCTTTCCTCTCCCGCTCTCATTTCTCTCCCCTTCGTTTTCCCTCTTTTAGTGACTTTTGCCCCCTTGACCTCTCTTTCTTATTACTCTCCCCTTCGTTTTTCCTCTTTTTGTGACTTTTGCCCTCTTTTCTTTCCTCTCCTGCTCTCTTTTCTCTTCCCCTCTTTTTTCCTCTTTGAGTGACTTTTGCCCCCTTTTCTTTCTTCTCCTGCTCTCTTTTCTCTTCCCCTCTTCTTTCCTCTTTGAGTGACTTTTGCCCCCTTGCCCTCTTTTTCTTTCCTTTCCCCCTCTACTCCTCCCTCGTGCTTCAAAGCCCTTCCCCTCCCTCTTGGGCTGCCACCCGAAGCCGAGGAGCAGCGTGGCCTAACGGATAGAGCACGGGCCTAGGACTCGAGGACCTGGGTTCTGATCCCTGCCCGCTGCTTGTCTACTCTGGGACCTGAGGCCGGTCACGAGACAAATCGCAAAACCGTGGGAGGTTTCCCCTTCAACTTGCCCCTGTCTGGATACGTTAAGATGCTTCGGAAGGGCAAGTTATAAAAAATATAATGTACGTGTGTGTATGTGTGCGCACCGCGTTGGACACGGTGACAAAATGTCTTTTCCTTAACGAGGGCTTCGACGGTAACGCAAGCGCCTATGTCGTCAGAAAGCTGAATACGTGAAGAGAAGCAGCGTGGCTTAGCGGACAGAGCCCGGGCTTGGGCGTCAGAGGTCGTGGGTTCTGATCCCGGCCACTTGTCTGCTGTGTGACCTTAGGCAAGTCACTTAACTTCTCTGTGCCTCAGTTTCCTCATCTGTAAAAAGGGAATCGAGACTGTGAACCCCACAGGGGACAACCTGGTTACCTTGTATCTACCCCGGTGCTTGGAACAGTGCTTGGCACCTAGTAAGCGCTTAACCAATACCATCATTATTGTGTGTCACTCTGGCAAAAAACAGTGCAACTCAATCCATTGCTGAGGATGATATAGTGAGATTGAGCCCTTCGTCGTGGAAGGGTTTGGGGCCTTGACTTGCCCCGAGGACATGAACAGAGACTTAACCTTTTAGGTGGTTGTTGAGTCATTTTGATACTCCAGATACTTGAGGATTAATTATTCTGGGAGAATGAACCTTTTCCATATATAGTCCAGTGTAATAGCCCATTGTGAATTGTAATGAATGTTAATGTTTCTGTCGCCTTGGCCTCTGTTTATTGTGGGAACACCAAACAGGCTTAAAAGGCTGAGTCGATGCTGAGCTTTTCTGATAAAAACCGTTGTGGATTTAATTTCTTGGCACCCTGAGCTTCTGTCTTTTTTTGAGTCATCGCTCTAACCTTTTTCATTAAATTACTCACCCTTTCTCTGCTTTGGGAAAGTAACGGATCTCATTTTTGTCTAGACCAGACAGCCCCTGAGGTTGGTTATCCACAAGTGGACAATACCTTCCTTTGGGAGGTCTTGACCTTCTATCGGGTTTCAAATGTTAAAAAGCGATACACGACATCCAAAGAGAGGAAATGTGACTTCCTCTGCGGATATTCGTTCCCAGCCGGTAATCTGGGCGTGCGGTTCTACGGTCTTTGGGACCCCGTGGACTTCTTAAAAATCGCTTAACTCCTTGGAAACTCTGCAAGTTTAGTATACTGGAGAGAAGACCTGAAAAGATGATGTTGAAATGTTTTTTTAAAAAAGAGATGCATGACGAAATATATTTAATGAGATGGGCGTGCCCGTGAGCACACCCAAAAATTGTTTTGAGGTAATTTCCTGAAATCATTCTGAAGTTTGTGGTGGTGTTTTTAAAGTGACATCTACCCATTACCACCCGTGAAGTTCATCTTTTCTGTGGAATAGTAATAATAATAACAATCATGGTATTTAAGCGCTTACTATGACTCAGACACTGTTCTAAGCGCCGGGGAGCTACAAGCTTAATCAAGTTGGACACAGTCCATGCCCTACGTGGGGCTCACAGCATTAATCCCCATTTTACGGTCGAGAGAAGTGAGGCATAGAGAAGTTACACGACTTGCCCAAGGTCACAGCCGACAAGTGGCGGAGCCAGGATTAGAACTCGGGTCCTTCTGACTCCCAGGCCCATACTCTATCCGTTAAACCACGCTATTCTCAGCCTCTGTGGAGGGAAGTTTAACCTCACTGGTTTCGAGTGCGATGATGAACCTCTGCAGAGTGATGCTATTTGGGTATCTAGTGGAGATGGGGAATTTTGGAGCCGGTATCCGCGTAGGTCAGTGCATCCTACGTCCTGAGCGCTTGGGCAGAGAGCAACCCAGGCAAGTGTTGTGCGGACCCTGCTCGAGCCGGGTATTTTTAGTTTGACTTCCAGAGCCTTTCCTGGAGCGTGCTTCAAAACCTTACTAAAAGCACATCTCCAGAAGGCCTGCCCCGACTAAGCCCTGGTTTCCTCTTCTCCCACTCCCTTCTGCGGCCCCCTTGCGCTTAGATTTGCCCCCTTTATTCACCCCTCCCTCAGCCCCAGAGCGTTTTCTTACGTATCCGCCATCTATATATATTCCTGTCTGTCTTCCCCTCTAGACTGCCAGCCCGCTGTGGGTAGGGAGTGTGTCTACCAACTCAGTTGTACTCTCCCAAGCGCCTCACGCAGTGCTCTGCACGTAGTAAACGCTTAGTAAATACGGTCGATGGTTGTACATCACTGCGCAGATGGGAGTAGAAACTTTGACTGGTTAAGCAGGTTCGGCTGAAAAAGGGCTTTTTCAAGGCAAGGGGTAAAGGAGATTTTGAAACCCCATTCATGTATTAAGGACTGTTCTGACAGGCGGATATTCTACATCCGTCGAGGTGGACGCGTAACGTTGTTTGTCCGTCGTGATATTTTTTTCTCCCAAAGACGGGGGTCCTGGCCCAGCTTCTCGAGCAGACTAGTTCCTTTGGGTCTGGTTATTTCAAAGCGGGTAGCTAGGGCACGAAGTGGCATGATATGAGAAACAGCATGGTTTAACGGATAGATCACGGACCTGGGAGTCAGAAGGTCATGGGTTCTAATCCCAGCTCCGCCACTTGTCCGCTGGGTGACCTTGGGCGAGTCTCTTCACTCCTCAGGGCCTCAGTTACCCCTCTGTAAAATGGAGCTTGAGCCCTACGTGGGACAGGGACCGTGTCCAACCCGATTTGCCTGTCTCCACCCCGGCGCTTAGTACACTACCTGGCACATAGTAAGCACTTAAATCAGCTGTGTGACCGTGGGCGAGTCACTTAACTTCTCTGTGCCTCAGTGACCTCATCTGTACAATGGAGATTAACTGTGAGCCTCACGTGGGACAACCCGATTACCCTGTATCTACCCCAGCGCTTAAAATAGTGCTGTGCACATAGTAAGTGCTTAACAAATACCAACATCATTATTATTATTATTAATCATTATTAAAGTCTTCAAAGGAAGTCTCCAATTACTATCTTTAGACCTCCTGGATGTGGATTTTTCCAAATAGTCAAGAAACTTTTAAGGGCTGGAAGGAGCCTCGAGGATGCGGAAACACCCTCGACCGATTAGCGGTTCGGAATGAAGAGCTTCAAGGGGAGCCATTCCTCCTTCCTTTGGATGGATCCCAACGGTTTCTAACAGCAGACACTTGAGAGAACTTGCAGCGTTGAGGCAGATGTAGCAGGTGTTGATTCCATCAAGTGATCCTCCGTCTTGATTTCACTAGGGCAGCCCCCTGCTTTCTGGGGTGCATTCCGACACCTCAGAAATAGATTGAAATGTCCCAGAGTGCCTGGAAACGCCCCGGCCTCCCTCCAAACACCCTTCTCAGTCCGCTCAGCGTCCCACCAAATGTCTGAGCCTCAGAGTCCCAGAGCAGATCACTGAATTCAATGATTTCCACAGTGAGGCCCGATTCCTGCGGATGGGGTTGGTTTTTTTTTTTTATAATAGTATTTGTTAAAGGTTTACTGTGTCCCTGGCACTGTACTGAGCACTGGGGTAGCTGCAAGATAATCTGGTTGGACAAAACTCCCTGTCCACAGAGGGTGTTTAGGTGGGGAAGATGTATTGCCTTTTTTTTTTTTTTAGTGGTGTTTAAGTACTTAGTATGGGCCAGGCACTGTAATAATAATAATAGTTATGGTATTTGTTAAGTGCTTTCTATGTGCCAAGCGGTGGGGTAGATACAGGGAAATCAGGTTGTCCCACAAGGGCCTCACATTGTTAATCCCCATTTTATAGATGAGGTAACTGAGGCACAGATGAGTTCAGTGACTTGCCCAAGGTCATACAGCAGACAGGTGGCGGAGTCGGAATTCGAAACCACGTCCTCTGACTCCCAGACCCGGGGTCTTTCCACTAAGCCACGCTACAGTGAGCGCTGGGGTAGATGTAAGATAATCTTGTTGGACACAGTCTCTGTCATACCTAGGGTGCTTTGGAAGGAAAGAACTATTGCCTGCCCTTTTTTTTGTATATTATTTAAGCACTTACTAAGTGCCAGCCAATGAAGTAAGCGCCGGGGTAGATGCAAAATAATCTGGTTGGGCACGATCCCGGTCCTACACAGGGTGCTTTCGTGGCAAAGACATATTGCCTGCTTTTTTTCTTTTTATGCTATTTGTTAAAACACTTACTGCGTGCCAGGCACTGTACCGTGTGCTGGGCTAGATCCAAACTAAGCAGGTTGGACACGGTCCCCGTCCCACATGAGGCTCACCGTCTCAATCCCCATTTTACAGATGAGGGAACCGAGGCCCACAGAAGCGAGATGGCTTGCCCAGGGTCACCCGGCAGACAAGTGACGGAGCTGGGATTAGAAGCCAGGCCTTTCTGACTCCCAGGCCCGTGTCCTGTCAACTAGGCCACTCTGCTTCTCTTTGCATTTTTATCGCTTTTTAAATGCAGTCCTGGAGTTGGGAGATGAGTTATTTATCCCGCCAACAGAAGCGGTGTGCCTAGTGGTTAGAGCACAGGCCCGTGACTCAGATGGTTGTGTGCAGGGAACATTTCCACCAGCTCTGTTGTGTTGGACTCTCTCACGTGCTTAGTGCAGTGTTCTTCGCACAGCTGACGCTCAATAAATCATCGATTCATCCACCTGGATTTTAATCCCGGCCCTGCCATTCGCCTGCTCTAAATCACTTCACTCCTCTGGGCCTCAGTTCCCTCATCTGTAAAACGGGGATTAAGACGGTGAGCCCCACATGGGACACGAACCGCGTCCAACCCGATTAGCCGGCACTTAGTACGATGCCCGGACACGGGGGAAGCGCTTAACGAATCCCATAAGACAAACACCCCGACAGTAGCGCACACTTCTCTCCCCTCTCCGGCCCTTCCAGGAAGTAAGCAAGGAGGAGCAACTGGGATCTTATGGCCTTGTCCTCGCCCTCTATCAATCCCCTTAATTGATAGAGAGACCTCTTTTGCAGCCCGTTGGCTCTACTTATTTATGCCGGGGCGCCCAGTTGACTTGAGAGCCTGCCTGGGGGACTCTTGCTTGTTCTCTCAAACTGGCCTCTTCCCCGCTGCACAAGCTCCCCTCGTCCTTTGTTTGGGAATCTTGGGATCTCATTAGCCTCAGTGGAGCTCTTACTTCACAGAAGGGGACGCTTTGAAGCCTTCCTTGGCCTGGGCCAAAACGTCTAGACCTCCAATTTACTTTATCTGCAAGACTGGTATGTACGCAGTAAAGATTTAGATGCGGTGCTCGTTCCTATGTTGGCTGTTGATTCTCAAGTTTATTTTTAGCCCAATAGTTATGAGCTGTTTCACGTGGTGGTTTTTTTTTTAATTCAGGCTGTTACTGAAGCAGACTTTTCTGAATAAGTCCCCAAGTCCGAGACGTTAAAATTTTAAAATTACGTCGATGGACGTTTATAAAAAAACAACAGCTTCCTCCGTGTTCCACCCTGTGTCCTGACCCTGTTCCTCTGGCATTCGGTGGAAGACTTTAAAAACGTGCTCTCGGAGCTGTTATCCAAATAACCGACTCGTACTCCATTCAGAGGCACTGGGAAAGAAGACAAACCAAAGAGCAGAGTAGAACAGCGACCACCCAAGGGTAATCTGAAAAGATCAGCGTTCTTCCGATCAGAAAGACGGAGGTTGAGAAGGAACGAGAGTGAAGTTTCCACAGTCACGAAGGATGTCGACAGGGTGGAAACGGATTTGCCCTTCAGATCTCACCCCTCAAGGACTAGGGAGCCACGCATCGAAGCTCGAAGGTGGTAGATTTAGAATAATTATAATAATTATGGTACTTGTTAGCCACTTACTGCCTGCCCAGGCACTGTTCTAAGCACTGGAGTAGATACAAGTAAATCAGGTCGGACACGGTCCCACGTGGGGCTCACGCTCTTAATCCCCATTCTACGGATGAGGTAACTGAGGCCCAGAGAAGTTGTGACTTGCCCAAGATTGAAAATTAAAGGAACGCATTCCCACAGCCTTTAAAGGGAATGGACTTGTAGCCGCGGTAAACCGTGTAGGTGGGAAGTATCAGTAGACTCCAGGTAGGTTTGGATCCATTATTGGATAAATGGCCCATCTTAAGGGGAAAGTTTGGGACGATACTATGCTCCAATCGTTAGGTCGTAGGTCGAGGAGGGCGGCCATCAATCAACGGTCTCTGTCGAGCGCTTACTGCGGGCAGAGCGCTGTACTGAGCGTTAAGGGAGAATACAGTGGAACAGTGTCACAGACGCATTCCCGCCACACCGTCCTTCCACGTATCCCGTCGCCGTTGGTCTGATGTAGCCTTGGCACTTTGTGTGGGTTCTCTGTCTTCGGATACGAAGTTTGGAAGTCGTTTCCCTTTCTAGACCGTAAGCTCATTTGAACCCTGTTATATTGTGCTCTCCCAAACACCTAGTACAGTGCTCTGCACACAGTAAGCACGCAATAAATACCCAGAAGGACCTGGTTCTACTCCCGGCTCCGCCACACGTCTGCCGCGTCACCTTGGGTAAGTCGCTTCACTTCTGGGCCTCCGTTCCCTCATCTGTAAAATGGGGATTGAGCGTGAGCCCCAAGGTTGTGAGTCCAACCTGATTAACTCGTATCTTTCCCAGCGCTTAGAACAGCGGTTGGCACAGAGGAAGCACTTAACAAGTACCGCTGTTATAGATTATTTCTTTTTGATTGTTAGCGGTTGAGATACACAGAGGTTGAGAAAACCCCGCCTGGCCAAGCTGAGCCCCAGGACTACACGGAATCGTTCTGTCCGCAGTATTCAGATGGGAACTGGGATTTCACCTGGAGTCCCGGGTTGTTAGTGGCATACTCGGGGGTAGTCCGCGGAAACTGCTGAAGTATGGGTAGTTGAAACAATCTGGAAAATAGCCTTGTACTTGGTCAGTTATCGTAACTTTCCATTCATTAATATACAACGATCTAGAGGGTAACTCCCTTTTGGAATTCTGAAGTTCAGAGCAGGAGAATGGAATATGACAGGAAGCAGTTACTTTGTGGTTTTCTTTGGCTTAATTGGAGGAAAAATTCCTCCCCTCCCAAGTATGTGATTTATACGTGAGCATTAAGATAACAGATCCCTTGTAAATAAGAAAAATGATTTAAAGTGGAATTCCCCTAAAACATTTGTCTGCAATCTCTAGGGGACGGGGCTGAAATGCAGAGTGACTTTGATAGTGAGCAATCCTATAAATCTAACCATTGGACAACTACTGCCTGCCTCTCCATTCCAGTGAAAAGTCCTAAAGGGGTGAATCTTGGGATCGATGTAATCTTTCACTTTTACCGAAGTACAACAGTAGAAGTGGCGGAGAAATGCTGTATTTCCAGTGTGAATTTAAAGCCAGCTCTCTCCCTCCTATCTAAGCTTGGTGATGGCCTACTACAGCCCAGCCTGCACACTCCACACCCCTGACTTACTCTCTGTACCTCCATCTTGTCTATCCCGCCGCTGATTCCTTGCCCAAATTCTCCCTCTGGCCTGGAACTCCCTCCTCACTTCATATTCGCTAGTCCACCCCTCTCCCCACCTTTCAAAACCCTGCTAAAAATCACGTCTCCTCCATGAGGCCTTCCCAGACTGAGCCCTCTGTCCTCCTTGTCCACTCTCTTCTCTGCGTTGGCTTTAAACGTAAGCACTTTGATGCTCACCCCAGCCTTATGATAATTGCAAATATTCTTATGCCGTATTTCTCCTATCCCCGGTCTGTCTTAACGTCTGTAGGTCGCAAGCTCCTCGTGGGCAGGGATCGTGTCTTCCAAGCCTGTTGCACTGTGCTTTCCCAAGCGCTTAGGATAGTGCTCTGCGCACAGAAAGCAGTCACTGAAAATGATCGAGTCCGATAAACAGATTAAGTTGGTAGCGAAACAGTTCTGTTTTGAGCCGGGTTCGAGATCCCTCAGTCAGACAGTGGTATTCATGCGTTCATTCATTCAGACGTATTTATTGAGCACTTACTGTGTGCAGAGCGTTAGACTAAGCTCTTGGAAAGTACGATTCGGCAACAAAGACAATCCCTACCCAACAACGGGCTCACAGTCTAGAAGGGCGAGGCAGACAACAAAGCAAATAGGTAGACATTAATAGCATCGAAATAGGAATATAGACTTCATTAATAAAATAAATAGAATAATAAATATGTTCAAATATACACCAGTGTTGTGGGGTAGAGCAGAGGGGGGGAGTAGGGCCGATGGGGAGGAGAGGAGGAGCAGAGAAAAAGGGGGACTCAGTCAGTCTGGAAAGGCCTCCTGGAGGAGGTGAGCTCTCAGTAGGGCTTTGAAAGACGGAAGAGAGGCGGAGGTGAAGAGGGAGGGCGTTCCAGGACGGCGGGAGGACGTGGGCCGGGGGTCGACGGCGGGACGGGCGAGAACGCGGGACCGTGAGGAGGTGGGCGGCAGAGGAGCAGAGCGTGCGGGGTGGGCGGTAGAAAGAGAGAAGGGAGGTGAGGTAGGAGGGGGCAAGGGGATGGAGAGCTTCGAAGCCAAGAGCGAGGAATTTTTGCTTCCTGCGAAGGTTGATAGGCACCCACTGGAGATTTTTGAAGACGGGGGTGACAGGCCCAGAACGTTTCTGCAGAAAGATAATCTATTATCTTTATCTAGTGGTATTAAGCACTTGCTGTGTGCCGAGCACTGTCCTGAAGCACTTGGGGGAGTACGGTATAACAGAGTTGGGAGTCCCGTGCCTTACCTACAGTGAGATTCTCAAAGGGAACCAGCCTTCCCATGCCTCTGAATGTTGCGGAGGTGATATTGGTGACGAGCAAGCAACTCCAGCCTGATTGATTGAGTGACTCGACCTGTAGCCGGTTAACGTGGATGAAGCCGCCACAGAGGGTTGTACGGCCGGGAGGCAGAAGGACGTGGATCTGTCTCCCCCCGGCCTAGACCGTAAACTCACAGGCGGGGCGTGTCTTTCAACTATGTTATATCGTAATCTTCCAAACACTTAGTATGGTGAGCCCCATGAGGGACAGGGCTCGTGTCCTACCTAATTATCTCGTGTCTACCCAGGGCTTGACTATATTGCCGAGTTGTACCTCCCAAGCGCTTAGTACAGCGCTCTGCACACAGTAAGCACTCAATGAATACGATTGAATGAAACGAATAATGCCTGGCACTTAGTAAGCGCTTAACGAACACTAATGTTATTATTATCATTACGGTCATCTGCACGTAGTAAGTGCTCAGTAAATAACACTGATTGTCAGGATGGCGACAGTGTGACTGTTTAGTGCAAGCCAGTAGTGCTATAATCCATTCCTCTCTGCAGGCTCTCAGCCCCAATTTTTAGGGACCGAGACTCATCCTTCTCATAATTGGGGTATTTGTTAAGTGCGTACTATGTGCCAAGCATTGTACTCAGTGCAGGGGGAGATACGTTATAAACAAAATCAGGCACAGTCCCTGGCCTCCCTGGGCTGACAGTCTAAAGGAGAGAGAACAGGTGTCTTATCTCCATTTTTATAGGTGAGGAAACTGAGAAACCGAGAAGTCGTGAGTTGCTCGTGGTCATATGGCAATCCTATGGTAGAAGTGGGATGCGGAACCAGCGTAAAACAGCCTGGTCTAGTGAATAGACCACCGGCCTGGGGGTCAGAGAACTTGGGTTCTAATTCCGGCTCTCCCACTTGTCTGCTGTGTGACTCTGGGCAAGTCTCTGTGCCTCAGTTCCCCCACCTGTAAATAGCGATTAAGACAGTGAGCCCCATGTGGGACATGGTCTGTGACCAAACTGACTAGCTTGTATCTACCTCAGCATTTAGTACAGTGCTTGGCACATAGAAGCGCTTAATACCGTTTTTTAAAAAAGGAGAGAGAGAGAGAGAGAAATCAGGACTTCAGCATCTCTGGTTTAGGACAGTGATTTGAATGGGTTATTAAGGAACTGACCAATGATATGACTGCATGTGTAAATTCTTGTTCTTTTTGTTTTTAACAGGTGGCCTTACTTGGATTAGATATTCTAAGTGCCTTTTTAGACAGACTATCAACGCGATTTAAATCATATATAGCAACGGGTAAGTTGGAAACACATACTTTCAACTCGCTGTATTTTTCAAACTATCTACGAGAGTGCTGCCCTTTTCTTACATGGAGGGCAACTACAATATGGGTGAATCCTTAAGACTGGTAGTCTTGTATGTGACAGGGACTGTGTCCAACCTGATTATCTTGTCTCTACCCCGGCGCTTACAACGGTGCGTGACTCGTAGTAAGCGCTTAATAAATATTATTATCATCATTGTTATTACTCATGACGATTCCAGAAAAATGATTTGAAACGGGTGGGGAAGCCACGCAATTAGACCACAAGATGAACTGTGACTCAGACGTGGTCTTCAGGGCTCTTCCCGATTCTTCTGGCTGGGACCCATCAATCAGGGGTATTTATTGAGCGCTTACTACGTGCAGAGCAGTGTAGTAAGCGCTTGGGCGAGCGCAGTACAAGTGAATTAGCAGACACGTTCCCAGCCCACCAGTGAGTTGGGATTTCTTCGTCTTCAGAAGTGTGGCTCTTCTCCTCTTTCAGCCAGCGGGCCCATTCTTCTTTTCGCTGGCCACTAATGGAGAGCCTTTTGTTTGTGTTTCGTGTGGTGGTGGTGGTGGTGGTGGTTTTAATTTCGGTATTTGTGAAGCGCTTACTATGTGCTGAGCACTGCTCTAAGCGCCGAGGGAGATGCAAGTTCAACGGGTCGGAAACAGTCTCTGTCCCTCATTGAGCTCGCATTGTAGGGGGAAGAACGGATATTGAATCTCCATTTTAGAGTTGAGGACACTGATGCAAAGGGTCATTAAGCATCTTGGCCAAGGCCGCACAGCGGACGGAGCCAGGATTCGAGCCCCCGTCCTTTCGAATCCTGGGGCCAGGTTCTTTCCACTAAGCCCCACTGCTCCCCATTTCATTCTGATGTTGTTAGAGCTACATTCCACCTGTCTGAGCATCCTCTTGTTTGGTTGACCTCCTTCTCCTACTTACTCTTCGTCTCTTCCTCATCTTCCTATCTCCCGTTTTCTGTCTCCCCAAATCACCTTCAGTCCCTTTTCGCTCACCTCCACCTTTCACTAACCCGCGCGCCTCCTAACGTACTCCCTGTCGTCTCTTTCTACTTCGATTTTTCCCTTTCTCCTCTCTTCCTCCATTTCTCCCTTTTATCTGTATACCTATTTACTCATTTCCATGCAGGCGGGAGTATTCTTGGGTGTTAGTCACAGCAGTCTGGTCAGATCGCTCTTCTCCCCCCCACCCTCATCTTCTCAAACTCCCTTCCGTGTTTGGCTGCTTTGTGTCCATCCAGCCCGCTTTCTCTTTCTCTGGAGAGGAGTTTGACCTGATTGAGGTGAGACCTGGTAGCCATCTTTCCAACAGTCGGTCGGAAAACAGCCCAGTGTAACCCTGGAAAAAGAAGTGCCGAGGTTGGATACGGTACCGGGACAGGGACGGAAACTTCGGGATCCAGGTTGTGGAAGAAAACCTTTCGGACATCGTTAATTGTTAAACGCTCGCTATGTGCCGGGCACTGTACTGAGCACCGGGGTAGATACGAGGTCGGTCGGATGCTCGTCGGTTGAAATTACCTTTTTAATTTGGGTTGATTTGCCCTTAAGGCTCTACCTGAGGTGACCACTTTTACTGTTTAGCGTGGGTTTTGGTCATTAATCTCGGACAACAGGCTGAAAGCCATTTCCAAAGAGAGGAAGTAGGAGTTGATCAAGTAGGCTAATGAATATCCACTGAGACAGTTGTATGTTTTGTATCTAATTTTTATCTAGACAAGCCAGTTGTTCTGCAGTATGTCCCGTCCTCACTCAGTTATACCAAGTGTCATTTTGTAATCAATCAGTAGTATTTATTGAGCACTTTCTGGGTGCAGAACATTGTACTAAGCACTTGGGAGAATAAAACACAACAATGTAACAGATATACATTCCTGCCCACAGCGAGCTTATTGTCTAGGGAAATATGGAAACTGCTTTCCTGAGAAAACTTAAAGTACTAACCAGTATGTTGGGGCCCTTTAGATTTTGTCCCACACGCTAGTTTTAACAAATAGCTTTATTTTTATTTGGGTAGAAATGGAATTGGAGCAATTCCATTTGGAATTTGGTAGAAAATTGGAATTGGAGCACAAGCAGCATGGCCTAGTGGGTAGAGCACGGGCCCGGAAGTCAATTGGCTTCTAATCCCCGCTCTGCCATTTGTCTGCTGTGTGACCTTGTACGAGTCACTTTACTTTTCTGGGCCTCAGTTACTTCATCTAAAAAAGGGGGGTGAAGATTGTGAGCAACTTCTCTGGGCCTCAGTTACCTCATCTGAAAAAGGGGGACGAAGGTTGTGAGCCCCATATGGGATATAGATTGCATCCAACCTGAGGAGTCTCTATTTACCCCAGTGCTTAGAACAATGCCTGGCTCATAGTAAGTGCTTAACAGATAGGAAAAAAAAATTGGGGTAGTGTATTAATGCCCAAATATATTATTTAAAATGTAGCGTCGACCACTGCAAAACCAGAGCCTTGAAAATGCTCTGAAGTAAAATACTATATTCACTTAAAAATGCTTGAATTTTGACCTCCAAGTCCCTTGAAATAGTACTTCTTTGCCTAGTTAAGCATTTTCAAGACGCCAGTATTTCATAAGATTGTAGTAAAAGCTGCTTCTGTGTGATTAATGGAATTTGCATATATTATGCAGCCAAAGCATATCAGAGCATGTAATGACTTTTTTATTATTTTATGGACAAGTTGAACTATTTTCTTTTTCTGGAGGAAGAACCCTGAAGATTATTTAGGGGGAAATATATTTAATAAGCTCCCTGTTTTTCTCAGTTCCTCACAGTCGAGGATAGCGGGCAATTTGGGAAATAATACCCTATTATCAGACCCGGGAGCCCACATTAGGGCATTTATGAAAAGGCCAAAAGGGCAAAAGGAAATGCATTCAATTTCCTAGGCAACAGTGTTTTGTCGGAGCAATAGCGGCAGCTTTCGAGGGTGGTGATCCTTAGTTTCCAGTCAGACCTCGCTGCCCAGGGTGTGCTGCCAGAGGCCATGTCACCCTTCCATGAGCTCAGATGACAGATGAGAAGCTGAAACGAAATGCTTCATTATGCTTTGCTGATGCCCGAAACGTTTTAGGGGCTGAATTGTAATCATGTCAGCCTAAGGCAGGCTGGTCTGGCGTTCCCACTAAGAAAGTGGATTCACTCAGATTTAGGCTGTGGAGTAATATCTGGAGACAAATTAGTTTGGATTGTCAACCGGATACCTGTCTTTCCTCCCCTACTTTAGTCAGTACAGGGAAGGGCCATTATGGGTGGTTTAAAAATGGTCGTCACCCCAAATTTCTGAAAGCTAAAGAAGTGCGTCAGTTCCGATCCAAACGCAGTTTGCTTTCACCACCAGCCACCCGAAACTTTGGGCTGCATTATCGGACACATTCTCCCCCTCTAACAATAATAATAATAATAATGTTGGTATTTGTTAAGCGCTTACTATGTGCAGAGCACTGTTCTGAGCACTGGGGTAGATACAGGGTAATCAGGTAACTGTAAGGTAACTGTAAGGCTCCAAGGGTGTTGGGGGCTGGAGACATGTTTACCGAACCCACTGGTAGAAGCAGCACGACCTAGTGGAGAGGTCCCAGGCCTGGGAGTTGGAAGGACCTGGGTTCCAATCCCGGTTCTGCCAGTCGATTGCTTTGTGACCGTGGGCAAGTCACTTCGCTTCTCTGGCCTTCAGTTACCCCAACTCTAAAGTGGGGGTACATGTTCTCCCTCCTCCTTAGACTGGGAACCCCATTTAGGACTTAACTGGTACCTTTCCCAGCACTTAGAACAGTGTGTGACACAGAATAAACACTTGACAAGTACCAGAAAAAAAAGAGAGAACTCCTCCATGGCCACCTTAATTAGATGTATTTCCCAATTGAGTTATTGCTCGGTACCGATTTTCTTCTTCCAGCTTTAGATAAATGTAGGAAGGAACGTTTTTCACTCAAATTCCTACATTTTTCGGAAAGGCTCACGGTCTCTTCCCTATTTTTAGGATCAGAATTTCGGTTTAATCGATTCAGCAGTGCATTTGGTGTCTGAAATGTCCGGGGAGTATCTGTTGAGCCCCTACCCTGTGCCGAGCCCCGTACTAAGCACTGGGGTAGATAGATCAACGGGGCCAGTCGCAGTCCCCGTCCTATAATAATTATGGCATGTATTAAGCGTTTACTATGTGCCAGACACTGTACTAAGCACTTTTTGGGGTTCACAGTTGAAGTAGGAGGGACACCTGAATATTTGGATGACAAAGAGGGGAGGTGGGGAGGAGTTTACATCCCAGACTTCACCTCTCCTGGCAGCGGGTCTGTTCTAAGACAGCAGCTGTGAATGATGTCTGAATTCAAGGAGGTGGGTTGGCCTTGAGTTATAATCAGAAAATGTAATCAGGGACAACTGTAAACCTTGTGCTGTCTTGGCCTCAAATTGCTACCCTTCAGGATTAAGCTCAACAGAAAATGTTGTGCCGTCAGTTTCCCCCAGCATGTCTGCACCGTGCTTTTTGGATAGAGTGGTGGTAGGGTAGTGGAAAGAGCACAGGCCCGGGAGTCAGAAGGTCACGGGTTCTAATCCTGGCTTTGCCACTTGTCGGCTGTGTTTTCTTGGGCAAGTTGCTTCACTTCTCTACGCCTCAGTTCCCTCATCTGTAAAATGGCGATGGAGACAGTGAGCTCCACGTGGAACAGACTGTGTCCAACCCGATTTGCTTGTTATCCCCCCCCAGCACTTAGTATCTAGTGGCACATAGTAATCACTTAACAAATACTACGATTATTATTATTTTTTAAAAGAACGTGATACGACATTATAGCGCCAAACGTTGTCATAAACCTGGTCCGTTTTTCTCTCCTTCCCTTCAGTTCTTCTAGCTTTGATCGATCGGATGGGAGATGCCAAAGATCAAGTTCGAGAACAATCCCAGAATTTGATATTGAAGTTAATGGACCAAGCAGCCTCACCAATGGTAGGCACATCCTTGGGAGTTTCGCTGTCTTCTCTGAACGATTAAACACTTCGGTTGTCCAGTCTAGAAATATTCCACTCACCTGCCGAGTCGGACACGCAGGCTAGATTAAAAGAAAAAGAGGCCCAAAGAAACAGTCAGCTTGATGCAGATAAATATTTTTCTATTGCATCAGGACCCTGGCTAGAGGCAGATTGTTAGAGCTGTAACATTTATGGTGTGCATAATAATAATGCGATTAGTATTTTACGTGCACAGGAAAATAGTCCGCCCTCAACGAGGTGAGTTAATAGAGCAGAAATAAATCGGGCTCCGAATGAGAGATGTATCAAGAATAAATTGCCAGGAGATTTTTGATTTTTTTTTTTTTAAATACATCATCCCAGTGAATACATTTGTAACGGTTGCCTTTAAGACCGGGGAGAAGTTTTCACTATCATCGTACCTCAAAAAAAATTCACTATCACACACGTGGAAGCCTTCTGCAGTGTTTCAGACAAACGGCAGACTTAGGGAATGATGAAAAATTACTAGGCGATGTTGTTCTCGCTGAAGCCATACTGGACAACTGGGATTTTAATGACAACGAAGGCCCGAAAGCTCTTAAAGTTAAGGGGATAGCTGCTCTTCTGGAGAGGTCAAAATGCCGTCTTCTGTCTCTCAGTTGGAAATTGCGGCATGGACAGGGGCCGAGTCTGCGTGGGCAAAACCGATATCTGTGTCGGCGCGACAGAGCGGGGGTGTGAAATCCCAAAGCCCTGCATTCTAGGAGGATGGGAAACTAGTCGGTTTGCGTGGCCACGTTTCCAGGCGCGTGAAGACACGGGTTGGTTGGTGCCCCACCACGGATTCCTCCCTGACGGCCCTTGTTGAGCCGGGGTGCGGCGGGGCGTGTGTGAACTGCTCCCCTCAGTTGCCGTCAGCCTGCAGGACACAGCCCGGGGCTGCCCGGGGGCTGAGGCAGGGAGGGCAGCAGGGTCAACAAGGAGAGGGATGGGGCCTGGCAGGTCCCTATAGTCGGGCAAGTCGATTACTCTGTGGAGAGCGCCGTACTGAGCGCTTGGGAGACCTTAGTAGGACAGTATAACAGACGCATTCCCAGCCCACAGCGAGCTTACAGTCTAGAGGGAGAGACAGACATTAATAGAAATAAATTACCGATGCGGACATAAGCGCTGTGGGGCTGGGACAGGGGAATGAATAAAGGGCGACGCAGAAGGGAGTGGGAGAAGAGGAAAGGGGGCTTAGGTAAGAGAGGAAGACCTCTTAGAGGCCATTTTTAGTATAAATAAATTACGGATATCTACATGAGTTCTGTGGGGTTACTATCTCAGTACAGTCTGCCAATCCCTAGCATATGTGGGTCTCAGGTTCCCGAAGAGGATTCTGAAGTGGGGCTGGGAGTTTTGGCAGAATACGCCTCATCTCTCCGGCCTCCCCGGCGAGTATTGATTCCGCCCTCGATTTAATTTTCAAAAAAATAGTAATCCTCGCGATCACAGCTTGTTCTGTGCAGGCGTGGCTCGTCAGTAGCTGATGTTTAAGGAATATGAAGTTGCACGTTTTTGTTCGCTGCAAACATAGTTCTGAAGAGAGAGGATTTTTCAGGCATGCACAGAGGGGGAATGAGCAAATTGGGAAAAGCGGCAAGAGCAAGGAAAATCCCTCAACTGATGGTGGGAAGCGGGAGCTGGAGAGTAAAATGGAAACAACATTGGCAAGCGAAAGAGGCGTTTTAAGGGAAGAATTGGTGGGACTTTTGCAAGGGGAAGAGAAGAATAACTTGATTTTTCAATTACTGATGGAAATTCTCTTTTTCAATAGTACATTTGGGAACAGCTGGTCGTCGGTTTTAAGCACAAGAATTATCGATCACGAGAAGGCGTGTGTTTGTGTCTGATAGCGACTTTAAACACGTAAGCTTGATATTTATATAAAATGCAATTCATTAGTTTGCTTTTCTGTTTCTCCCCCACGAACGAGACGTGGAATAAGTGGGCTTGGGGTCCTTGGGCAGAGCTCCAGAGCCAAGGGATCTCAGCTGCCAGGGGCAGATGGGATGTGCTTTTCGGAGACTGTCCTGAAGGTGAGAGCCAAGAGGGATTTCCTGGAAGAGCCCCTGCCGTCTCGTTGCCAGAGCTGCTTCCGCAGAAACTCTGTGGCCTAACGGATAGAGCCCGGGCCCGGGAGTCAGAAGGACCTGGGTTCTAATCCTGGCTCCGGCACTTGGGGGTGTCCTTGGCAAGTCGCTTCACTTCTCTGGTCCTCAGTTCCCTCGTCTGTAAAATGGGGAATAAGGGTGTGAGCCCCACGTGGGTCAGGGACTGTTGTCCAATCTGACTAATTTGTATCTACCCCAGTGCTTCGTACGGTGCTTGGCACATAGTAATCGCTTAACACAGAACCATTATTATTGCTGCTTTTTATCTCCGGGGACTAAAGTGACTGAGTTGTCTGTTTTCGTTTTTTCAAATGGTCTTTGTTAGCACTTGCTGTGTGCCAGGCACTAGATTAAGCGCTAGGGTATTTACAGGCTAGTCAGGTTGGACCCAGTCTTTGTCCCACGTGGGGCTCACAGTCTTAATCACCATTTTACAGTTGCGGTAACTGAGACACAGAAGCGAAGTGGCTTGCCCAAGGTGTCACAGCAGCCAACTGTCGGAGCCGGGATTAGAACCCAGGTCCTTCCGAGTCCCAGGCCCGGGCCGTATCCCTTAGGCCACGCTGCTTCTCTCGAAGGGTGGGATCGGTGTCTTGGGAACCTTGGAAGAAAAAAGAACGGGAGGCCAAGTGCTCCCCAAATGTCCCCGGGCGGGTGATGTCTTGGCTCCCCGATCCGTTCTGGGGGCTCGAGGGTAAATCCTTGTTTAATGGAATGAGCCCTCCCTATCAGGAAAGCCTTGGAAATGACAGCCAATCTTCAACGGGGAATTATGAGCGGCGGAATTTTTTCTTCGAGCCGGCCGAAGCGGCTCTTTATCGATTTGGGTACGTGTGTTTGGCTGCGAGTGGATTTTTCTTGACGTCGATAGGTTATAATGATGGTGACGATGTTATTCAGCACTCACTAGATGCCAAGCCCCGCTAAGCTCTGGAGGAGATGTCAGTTTGACTGGACATACCCCTGTCTTGCTGTCTAAGAGGGAGAAAGAACAGCCATCCTGTCCCCACTTTACTGATGAGGAAGCTGAGGCCCAGGGAAGTTCAGTGACCCGCCCAAGTTCACCCAGCGGGCAGGTGGCAGAGCTGGGGCCAAAACCCAGGGTCCCCGACTCCCAGTCCCACCAGGGCCACGTTGCCTCCCAGGGATTTTAAAGCGTCAAATCTATACTTTTCTAAGAATTTAGTAGTATAATTTTGAATCGTATTAACACTAATAAGCTAGTAATGAAAAGCCATCGGGTTAACCCTTCTTTTACCCTTTTATGAGGGCTGGAAGAATTGTTGCAGATAATGGGAAAATGGAAGTTAATGGAACACATTTCCATCGGCAGGCATGCCTGGGAAAGTAAATCAACCGGTCGTATCTTAGAGCACTGTACTGAGCGCTTTGGATGCAGCTGATCCGTTCCCCTCCTGCCGATCTCCTCTATGTGGGACCCGATCCGTTTCGCCATTACAGTGTCATTGCTAAAAATCTGGACAGCCGGACGTACCCGGTGAGCGGCCGAGGCTGACTCGTGCTCGACACGGGCAGGTTTTCCCTCCCGCCTCTGGCCCTGATGTGGAAACACTCCTCCCCAACCCGCGGCAAAGAAAGAGCTGAGGCTTCTTGCTCCCCATTTCTGGCTGGTCGGTCTCCCCCAGAAGCTGCTTCCTAAGCACCTGCAACTCTGGGAGTCTCTAAAGAAGGAGATCCAAGAGGCAGGGGCCTTCGAAATGGCTGCCCGGGACAACGGTTCGGAGGGGGGGGGCGGGGGGGGGGTCCCGAATTTTCCCCTCTCCCGGTTGCAGCCGTTGGGAATGGCAAGCCAACTGAAACGAAACCCGCCGCACTTTCCTTCCTGGCTTCCCCAACCGGTCTGTCAGCAGCTTCTTCCCCCGCTTCCTTCTCTCCTCCTCTGCTCACCTTCAGCTCGGTCAGTAAAATTCCTTGCAAGCTCCACGGAATAGTGAAGTTGCAGCAAGCAGTTCTTTGAAAACAGATCAGATCAGTGGTATTTATGAAGCGCTGACAGGGTGTACAGAGCACCGTACTACTACTAATAATGATGTTGGTATTTGTTAAGCGCCTACTGTGTGCAGAGCACTGTTCTAAGCGCTGGGGTCGATACAGGGTAATCGGGTTGTCCCACGTGAGGCTCACAGTTAATCCCCATTTTACAGATGAGCACGGAGAAGTGAAGTGACTTGCCCAGAGTCACACAGCTGTCAAGTGGCAGAGCCGGGATTCGAACCCATGACCTCTGACTCCCAAGCCCGGGCTCTTTCCACCGAGCCACGCTGCTTCTCTAAGCGCTCTAAGTACGCTCTCCCAAGCGTCCTAAGCGCTTGGGAGAGTACAACAGAGCCAGCACGGGAAGGCACGTTCCCTGCCCGCGACGAGCTTACAGTCCAGGTGGGATAAAACTGGGGGAGAAATGAACCGGGGTTGGCCTCCCGGAGGTGATAAGTCGAAATGATGGTGATGATGTACTTTTCCTTTTTTGCGGAGAATTGGGTGCATTATCACCGGAAATTTCAGAAGTTTAAAACTGGAGACCGTGAGAAATCCTAAATGGCAGTAATAGCAATCCAGTCAGATGCAGCTTTTGAATTGGAGGGGGCGGCTCGATAGCGACGTGTCTGGCCTGCCCAATGTAGCTCTGGTGAGAATTTAGGAGCAAGCAGACTTTAGTTACACTTGGGACCGGGGAGTCGTCGAGCTCCGTTAAAGAAGCCAGACCCGAGCAGGAGGCGTCTGAGAGGTAGCAGGACCAGGCAACGGCTGCTTAAGCTCAGAGCCTTGGGTTCGAAGGAGCTGTCAAGAGGGCTTCCCTTTATTTTCCACTTGATCCGATAAACCTCTGCTCATTCTGGGGAGCTTAGCCAAACGGGCAAGACCTCTTGAATGATAACAGTGATAATATTCAATCACTCGTATTTATTGAGCGCCTTCCGTGGGCAGAGCCCCGAACCAAGCGCTTGGGAGAGGACAGTATAACGGTTGGTAGACGCATTCCCTGCCAACGAGCTTACAGTCTAAAGGGGGAGAATAATCACCGTTAAGTGCTTTCCACGTGCACCGTTCTAACCCCGGGGGAAGATATAAGATAATCAGGTCAGTAATGGCATTTATTCAGTGTTTAATGTTCGGGGCTACTTTGGGGTATCGATGAGGTTGCGAGGTCAGACACGGTCCCTGTCCCACAAGACTTCGGATCTGTTTTATGCCCATTTTATGGTTATCAACGTTATATTTATTGAGCAGTTACTCTAAGCAGCGTACTGAGGGCTTGAGAGAGTACAAGACGATAGAATTAGCAGATATGTTCCCTGCCCTTAATGAGTCTGGTTGAGGAAACTGAGGACCGGAGAGCCGAAGTGACTCTCCCAAGGCCACATGGTAATAATAATAACTGTGATATGTTAAATGCTTACTGTGTGCCAGGATTTGTACTAAGCGCTGGGGGAGATGCGAGAAAATAGGGTCGGACACAGTCCCTGTCCCACATGGGGCTCATGGTGTTAATCCCCATTTTACAGATGAGGAAACTGAGGCACAGAGAAGTCAAGCGACTTGCCCAAGGTCAAGCAGCAGAAAAGCGGCGGTCACATGGCAGGCCAGCAGTGGACCGGGGACTCGAACCCGGATCTCCAGAGTCAATAGACCCTACTCCCTTCAACTCCTGTTGTCTTTTTCTCATTTTCACCACTTGTAACCCTCCCCTGCCTACCTTTCTGCATGTCTTCTGCTTTTTTCTTACTTCGTAGTTTTTCCTTGCCCAGCAATGTCCTCTTCCCTTGGCATCCTTCAAAGGAGCAGTGCCCCGAAGCCCCATACACATACCTACAGTGAGGATGTTTCTATTTTATCCAGCAGCTAAATCAAATGTACTGGCAAAAAAAAAAAAAATCCTAGAGAGAGACTGCTGGTGTAATGCAGTTTACCGGGTTTGAAAGAATGCTATAGTTTGTACAATAAAGAGCTATGCAACAATCCTTCTAAATTAGTGTCCTTGTGCATGTTTGACTGAAATTGTGCGGTTAGAATATTTTTGGGAAAAATGGACATTTTTCATAATTGCTTAAATGCTGTATTCATTCCTGTAATGCATAATTTGCTCAGTCTGTCAGTTACCAGTAGTCTTGAATCATCTGTGGCTTATTTGCCCCCAGCCCGTTTCCTTTATAATTGAAATGGGAATAAACTTTGATGGCTTTGAAAGAGTAAAAAAGTTCCAGAAAATATTTGTTTGGTTCACAGAGGCTTGAATGAGGTCCAAAGAATGATTGATTGGAATTGTGGGCGTCATTGTAATTAAACCTCAGATTTCATTTCTTCTTAACGGAATTTTTTTTCAAGTGAAAATGACATTTTAAAAAATATATTTTTAGCTATGGTGCACAATCATTAATGCTCAGCAAGTTGGTCCCCCATTTGTGCGTCTTATTTGGAGATTCCAACAGTCAGGTAAGGAATTTTTCATTCATTCATTTCTCTAAATAGCTTAATTTTTAAACTAACATCCCGTATCGGCTCTTTGTCGACATTAGTAGTCGTGCCCGTAGAGACGTGGAGAGGCACAGTGTTAATCGACGCTATCCAACATTTGTATGCGAAGCACCGTACCGAGCGGTCGGTAATGGCTATGGAGGTTCCAGTAGTCTGAGAAGAATGATAGGTTAGAGAAAATGCTGGTTGTGAATGCGTTTTCTAAGAACTGAGTAAAAGCCCAGAAGGGCAAGCCCTGAGGATTGAGGTTGGGATTGGGTGCTTTGGGAGCTGGCGTGGAGTCAAATCCGGCCATGGTTTCCGTTCAGAAGAAAGATCTCTTAAGTAAACTCAGGCCTAGCCACCCAGAATTCTTTTTCTATCTAGATCAGGCCTTAAATGCCGTAACTCTGCATCTCTAGAAAAGGTATTTAATAAATCGTGCTTTGTGCCTGGCTCATATTTTAGTCCCATACGCAAGACCCGAAGGAGGAACCAGGCTAGCTCACCCGAAAACCTCTCCCTTCTAAAGAAATGATGATCTTTTCACTCGGGTGATTTTAAGTTGTAATGTCTGAACACGCTTTTGGCGGCCTTATCAGAACATATTTTCTCCTGCCTGGTCTGCTCTGAAGCGAAGGTAAAATTTTCTGAGGAAATCGCATCTCTTGGTCCTCTAAAATTAGCTATCCTACCTCTTTGGTGGTATGATTCATGTTTTTGAATTGCTCTAGGTAAACTGGAGGCGAGGGTAGGCCACAGTATATTAATATTTTTCCAAAAAACATGCAAGTTAAAGAAAAGCCTCCTCCCTCTTCAGTCTTGATTTACTGTTAATAGAGATAGTGCTTAATTAATTTCTCCAAAGCAATCGCACCCCAACGAATCCGAGGGAAAAACTTCCAGATTTGAAACGTTGGCTGCATCTTCCAAACCCGCAACTCTCCATCAGAAACTCATTTCTTAAAACCTCTAAAATGTATTTAGGGACCTTTTTTGCAATTAAGATATTTGCCTATTTTCAAACAAATGTCCAAAGAAACTGGGATTTGAGTTTAATTCATGTACAGGTTAACTTGGTTCCATGTGATCATGCACCGCTTGGCTTTAAACATTTTTAAATTCCATTTTTAAAAAATAAATTGGAAAATCTTCAAATTTCGTGACAGGTGAGAGATGCCGCAATATCTGCTGTCGTGGAAATTTATAGACATGTAGGAGAGAAAGTCCGGATCGATCTCAACAAAAGAGGAATCCCCCCCACTAGGTAAGCATTTACCCTTTTCCATCATTTTTTGGCTCACACGTTTTGTGAATGTGTCCGTTTTGTGTGTTGGTTGTTTTTTGAGAATGGTTTAATGTGTTTGCCCAAAAGGACAGAAAGACTGAGAAAGGTGGGGGAGATAGCATGTTAACATAAAGCAAATTGCCATCACACTTGTTCCCCTTATCTAACATTTTCTTTAGAGCCAGTTTTAAAAAGCAGATGTCAAGAATCCCCATCAGCTTTAAACTGAGCTGTGCCTCTGTGGAACTGCTTTTGTTTACGCTCTCTTAATGTTTGCGGGGAAGGTCAAAGGCAACTGGGGAAGAAATGGGAATGCTTCGGGGTAACGGACAGATGTCAGTTCACCGAGAGACACACGCACCCATCAAGGTGGCTTTTATCGTTGGCCTTTGGGAATCTGAGTTAGAAAGTGATTTATTTATTTAAAGCCAAACAGTGCATAATCACATGGAACCAAGTTAACCTGTACACGAATTAAACTCAAATCCCACAGTTTCTTTGGACATTTGTTTGAAAATAAGCAGAAATCTTAATTGCTTGCAAGTCTGTAATCGGAAATGGAGTCTGTTTTCAGGTTGGCGAAATTTATTTGACCTTTATTACCATTCACTCAGAAGTGGTCCCTGGAAAGAAACATTTGACTCGTTAAAACCTCTCCATCCTCCAGTGGGCCGAGGGGTTGGTTCCACGAGCCACGCTGCCTCGACTGCCCTAGCGCCGTAGTCGTCAACCTCAGAGACGCGGCGAATTAGGAAATGCCCCTTCTCGTCTGGAGTGAGCAGGGAGGTTCATTTTTTCGTTTTCGGCCTTTTCGCTTTGAAAAGCTTTGGCAGACCTTCCAAGTCCAAGGCTTTAACTCTGGGCTGGTGAGGAGAAGTTTCTGTGGAGGAGTCGGGAGAGAACATTCCTTTCCTTTGGTGGGACTCTGAGGCTTGGAAGACTTGTACTGTTGTATGGCTGTACTGAGTCAGGAGTTTGTCTTTCTATAGCCTTTGTTAAGCCTCTCATCTCTCTGGCTGCCCATTCTCAGTCTCCTTCGCGGGCTCCTCCTCTGCCTCCCACCCCCTAACTGTGGGGGTCCCTCAGGTTTCCGGGTCCCCTTCTGTTCTCCGTCTACACCCACTCCCTTGGAGAACTCATTCGCTCCCAAGGCTTCAACTACCTCCTCTATGTGGATGTTACCCAAATCTGCATCTCCAGCCCTGATGGCTCTCTCCCTTCTCCGCAGTCCCGCATCTCCTCCTGCCTTCAAGACATCTCTACTTGGATGCCCTCCTGTTACCCCAAGCTTAGCATGTCCAAAACAGCGCTCCTTATCTTCCCACTCAAACCCTGTCCTCCCTGTGACTTTCCCATCACTGCAGATGGCCCACCACCCTTCCCGTCTCCTTCCAACCGTGGCTGGTCAGGCTGAGCTTTAAGGAGGCCGCTCTGGATCTCCCAGAGACCCTGATTTGTCGGGGGTTTACTACTTTGTTTGGAAATACACATCACTGGGTGGCAGAAATCCTGTTACTCTGGAGCCTGCTTGGAGATGTTTGCTGCCGATTAAAGAAAAGGTTGGGGCTCAGAGATGATAAGCTCGAAATAACTCGTTACCCCATTTATCCTGAAAATAACTGTGGGTGAGAAGAGTAACTGAAGCTTGCACCTTGGAAGATCTTTCCTTGCCGTTCCGAAGAGGTAAAAACGGATCAGCCCTCATTTTTAGCCCAGCAAAAATTTCTTAGCCAAGTCTTGGTTAAAGCTGAATCGCAATGAAACCCATCGTAAGATATCTGGAAATCCCGGTAGAGTACTTGGGAATTTTTTCTGTTTTGGTGGTGAAATAATGATCTCATGCTGCATACTGTCTGGTAGATGAAATGGAAGCCCACTGATCAGAATGTATGCGTGTGCATGCGACTTTCCTTTTGTGTCAGTACACCTGGTAAGTTTCACTTTGAGGGTTGCTCACTTTTCAGCTTGACTGAATTTGCCCGTTTGCAGACTTGTAAGCATGGCCTCGTGGAAAGAGCATGGGCCTGAGAGTCCATTACAGCTCCGCCACTTGCCGGCTGGGTGACCTCGGACAAGTCGCTTCACTTCTCTGGGCCTCAGTTTCCTCATCTGTAAAATGAGGGGATGGGGACTGTCCAACCTGATTAGGCTGTATCTGCCCCAGGGCTTCTTACGGTGCCCGGCACCTAGTAAGCATTTAACAAACACCATTAAAAAACAGAGAACAAAACAGGACTTTGGCCTCAGCTACCATAAGTCACGCTGCTGTAGTGAATAGAGAGTGGGCCTGGCCGTCAGAAGGTCATGGGTTCTAATCCCGCCTTCGCCACGTGTCTGCTGCGTGACTTTGGGCAAATCACTTCACTCGTGTGCCTCAGTAACCTCATCTGTTAAACAAAAAAAAAAAAAACGGGGATTAAGATTGTGATCCCCATGTGGGACGGGGACTGTGTCCAACCCGATTAATTTGTATCTACCCCGGGGATTAGAACTGCGCTCGGCACATAGTAAGCGCTTAACAGATACCATAATTATTATGGTGATGATGATTATTATTAAACAAGGTCCCTTTCGTTGGAGGGACGCGTCCTCTGTGGGCTGGAGGAGGGACCTCAGGCAGGAACGCCGAGATCCGCAGCCAGGTGTGAGGTCCGAGGCAGGAAACCAAACCGGAGGAGGAGAATGGGAGGTTAGGAGACTAGGATTTTTCCATTTGTCGGGAGAGCGATCCAGAATGTTCGGCCAGAGCCGAGGGCCGGGGTGAAAGTCTGCGAAGTGAAGTTCCCCCGTGGGGCTCACGGTCTTCACCCCGTTTTTACAGCTGAGGAAACTGAGACTCAATAACTGTTGTGTGCCAGCCTGTAGCATTTTTTGTGGGGGATTTTCATTCGGCCGATGGGTCTGTGAAGCCTGCAGGTAAAGTTTCTGGGGGTGGTTTTTTGGGGTAATACTCTGCTGTAATCTTGTTATCGGCTAATGCTGAATTTGAGAGTTAAGAGAAGCAGCATGGTCTAGTGCAGAGTCAGAGGCTTGGGAGTCAGAGGACCTGGGTTCTAATCCCGGCTCTGCCATATATCTGCTGCGTGACCCTGAGCAGGTTGCTTCACTTCTCTGTACTTCAGTTCCCCTACTGCACAGTGGAGAGTCAATCCCTGTTCTCCCTTAGACTGTGAGCTCCATGTGGGACCTAATTATCTTGTATCTTAGTAGAGTGCTTGGCACATGGTAAGAGCTTAATCATTATTATCATCATCATCATTATTTCGTCATCATTAGGGTGGGTCTCTAAATTGCCTTCTCTCTCTCTCTGCCCTCTTATTTTTTTTTTTAATGCTTACTATGTGCCAGGCACTGTTCTAAGCACTGGTGTAGCCGGAGGCTAATCAGTTCGAACAGAAGTCCACGACTCACATGGGGCTCACGGTCCTAACCCCCCACTTTACAGATGAGGTAACCGAGGCCAGAGTAAGGGAAGTGACCCGTCCAAGTGACAGAGAACCCGGATCCTTCCGACTCCCAGGCCCGTGCTCTGTCCCCCAGACCGCGCTGCTTCCTCTCCCAGCTCAGCCAGCCCATCCCGCCATCGCAGCCGCAGCTTCCGCGTCTCCGCCTTCCTCCTGCTCTCCTTGCCCTTCCTTCCACGGGGTCTTCGGAGTCTTCTCGCCAGAGGGACTGTATTGTCTCAGGCAAAGTGATAAGTGGAAACAACAGAACCGACTCGCGTATGAACCTTTGTACCGTTTTAGACGCAGTAAATGACCAGGCCCTGAAACCCCACGGTGTACCGCTCGGGGGATTTTATGGATTTTTAGATCCTTGCGAGTGACAGACCCCGGTCCAAGCATGCCAGACCGCAGCAAGAATTTCCACGCTTGAATCGAAGATGATGATTTGTTGAGTGGTCACTGAGTGCCAGGCACTGTTCTAAGCGCTGGGGTGGATATAAGCAGAAGGGGTTGGACACAGTCCCTGTCCCACTTGGGGCTCACATTCTCAAATCGCCATTTTACAGATGAAAGAACTGAGGCACAGAGAAGTGACTTGCCCAAGGTCACCCAGAAGATAAGTGGCAGAACCGGGATTAGAACCCATGACCTTCCGACTCAGATCCGTACTCTATGCACTATACCAACTGTGAGAAGCCGTCTGGCCGAGGGATAGAACACGGGTCTGGGAGTCCTTCTGTCCTGGGTTCTGATCCCGGCTCCGCCACTCGTTTGCTGTGGGATCTTGGGCAAGTCACTTCACTTCTCTGTGCCCCAGGTACCTTATCTGTAAAATGGGGTGTGAGACTGTGAGCCGCACGTGGAGCAGGGACTGCGTCCAACCTGATTAGCTCGTATCTACCCCTGAGCTCAGTACAGTGCCTGGCACATAGTAAGCATTTGTAACAAATACCGTCATTATTATTATTATTAGCCTTATTTTTACAATGCAGATTGTCAATGTCTTTCTATACATGCCTGTATGTAGAAAACGTTTAATAAACCCCATACTGTCGGTTACAGTTTGCTCTTTGTTGAACCTGGCCTCCGGAAATGCCGGGTGAAATGTGACGGACCCCTCCGCCGAATGGAAAGCTCTGACAAGTGGAAAACTGCACAGAGAGCGTTTAAAAAGTTCCCCTTTTGAAATAATAGCTCAGAGGCGTTTCCTCTGTTAAGCACTAAGAGCAGAGCAGTTTTGGTTCAAGTTAGGTATGACCCAGCAGGGCCCAGTGACGGCTGAGCGGGAGCGGGCAGTGAAGTGACCTCTGGTCCCGCTGCCCATCGCCGAGCGATCGTCGGTCTGTCCCTCGCGTGAGCAAGTGGGCTTGGGTGGAGGGGGCCCGAGCTCCCACCCTCTACCTTGTTTTGGGCCGATGTGAGCCGGGCGTGTGCGGCCGCTCCCCCGTAAGGCAGAGAGGCTTTGGGGGTGGGGGGCGCTGGATCTAGCCCGTCTCAGTTATTCAGAAGGCCAGCTGAATAGGTTGCAACCTATTCCCTTCTTCCCGAAAAATAAGATTTGAGTCCACCTTCCCTGTGAACTGGTGGTGGGCAGGGAATGTCACTGTTTATTGTTGCGTGGCACTTTCCCAAGCGCTTAGTACAGTGCTCCGCCCACAGAAAACGCTCAATAAAAACGACTGAACGATCGAGACGATTCTTTAAAGATTATTCTAACGGTAGCGGTTAAGCGCTTACGTGGTGCTCGGCACGGTACAGAGCGCTATAGGGAAGATACGAGCAAATCAGGTTGGACGCACAGTCCGTGTCCCCCGTGGGGTTCGCTGTCTTGATCCCCATATTACAGATGAGGGACCTGAGGCACAGAGAGGAGTAGGGACCTGCCCGAGGTCACACAGCAGATGAGTGGTGGATCCGGGATTAGAACCCAGGGCCCTCCGCCTCCCGTGCCCCCCCCCGCACCTTTCAGTCCAAGTAGAACCGTACTCCAGGATCTCCGTACCTCAACTCCTCACTCTTTCAGCCACGGTGAGCAAATCTACGGTCTCTCTCCTAACCTTTACCCTGTAGGTTTTTCACCGTACTTCACCACTTGTCTCCTTCGCGTTCTCCCTGTACTTCTTCTCCTGCCTCTCCTCTCCTTACATTTCGGCCAAGGTAAACCTCACAATCCCCAAATCCAAGAGTTTGTATCGAGGCTGTCAGGTAAGCTGTAGATTCACACCCGGGGGATTGCTGTGTAAAAGTGGAAGGAGGACTGTCCTTTTAAAGAGAAACTGTTGTTCTTTTCTAGGCTGCAGACCATATTTGGCAAATTTGATGAAGTCAGAAACTCAGGCAGTATGATTTTAAGCTTCAGTAACGGTAAGATAAAATCTATGTCTGTACTCTTAGACCCCCAGCGTCTTTGACGTTAACGAAATCTTCTCTTTTAAAATACGGGTTTGGTGTGCTTTAAATGGTACTCGTTAAGCTCTTACTGTGTGCCAGGCGCTGGGATTCTGAAGGATGACCTGTGGCGTATTACCAGCCTACTCTGATGCTTTATTTTAGAAACCGCTGAGCGCTGTGCCATGTAGACCTGGATGTTGCCTTATGACCCCATTAAAATCCAAAACCTTGTCTTGAGCAAGTGGATGATTATTTGAAAGGTTTAGTCAAAAGAGTGTAATCCCATACCAAAATAAATTCTATCGTATGGAATAATTGTGTATTCAAGGTGGGAAGTAAAGAATACTTTTTATACGAGGGGCAGCGTGAAGTGCCACTTACAGCTCACGCTGACAATCCCAACTTTACACGAGCCGGTCGGCTGCGGTGGTGCTTTCGATGCATGAGATACCGCACCGAGAGTCGGGGGAAGGTACGAGATGGATCAGTCGATGGTATTTATTGAGCGATTGCTGGCTGCACGACACTTGAGAGAGTCCAGTACAACCGAGTCGGTAGACACGTTCCCTGCCCGCAAAGAGCTTAGAATCTAGAGGGGGAGATGGTACGCAAATCGGACACGGTCCCTACCAATCAGTGGTATCTGTTGAGCGCTTTCTCTGTGCGGAACACCGTACTGGGCGCTTGGGATCGTACAGTACGACGGCGTTTCCCCGTCACCGTCCCCGACTCGTCCCTCCCATTCGGCCCCCACATTCAGTCTGTCGTGACGTCTCTTCGGGTCTACCTTCCCGACATCTGGAATCCACCCTTTCCTCTCCGTCCTAACCGCTACCCCGCCGGTCGAAGCCCTCATCGTTTCCCCGCCTTGACTCCCGCACCCGCGTTCTCGCCGACCTGCCCGCCTCCCGTCTCTACCCTCTCCGCTCCACGCTTCGCTCCGGATCGTCCCCGTCCTCCCCACTCCTCAGACACCTTCGGTGGTTGCTCATCCCCCTCCGCGTCCTTACCGGAGGCTTTAAGACCTACAGACGGCTCTTCTCCTTCCTACGTAACCTTGCTGATTTTGACTTCAACTGCTAAACTCTGCGCCTCTGACACCAGGGTACTGTCGGTACCTTGATCTCGTTCTCCCGCGGGCCTGGATCTCCCTCCTCCTCCGTGGCCGACAGTCTACCGCTCTCCCCACCTTCGGAACCCTCCCACGATCGCATCTCCTCTAAGAGACCTTCCCAGTGGAAGCCATTTATTTTCCCCTCTCCTTCCTCCCCCCTGCGTCAGGTTGGCACTTGACTCTGCACCCCTTAAGCACTCTGATTCTCACCACAGCCGCACTGTAATGATAATAAATACGGTATTGGTTAAGCGCTTATTGCGCGCCGAGCACTCTGCTGACGGCAGGGATGGATATAAGATGATCGAGTTGGATGTCGTGAGAGCACGTAGGATTGATGAGAAGACTGAGGCCCAGAGAAGTAAAGTGACTTGCCCAGAGTCACACAACAGGCAAGCGGCAGAGCCGCCGCTTCTCGGTACCTGTTTGCCCTATCGACAGTCTATTTATCTATCATTTCTCTCCCTCTTTAGATGCTAGGTTCCTCCTGTAAGCCGTATACATTGAGTGCTCACTGTGTGCAGAGCACCGGAGTAAGGACGAGGGGGCGTGTAATCTAGCAGAGTTGGTAGACGAGTTCCCTGCCCACAGCGAGCGTACGGTTCGAAGGGATTACGTCTACCAACTCTGTTTCATCTCCCCAAGCGCTCAGTCCGGCGCTCGGTACGCAGTAAGCGTTCAAAAAATACCGCTGATGGACCGACGAGATTGAAACATCTCAGCCTTAAACAGCAACTTGTCCCGGCAGAGATACGAACCCGGTTCCAGTCCTGTGTTCAGGTGCCTGGTTCCCCAAGCCGCCCACGCAGGCCCTCCTACCCCCATCGTGGGAAGAGTGCGAATCTTCGCCTTGGCCCACTTGAAAGATGGCTCTGAGGAGCAATGTGGCCTAGCGGGTAGGGCCCGGGCCTGTGACTCAGGAAAGCCTCGGTTCCAGTCCCAGCTCCGCCACGAGTCTGCCAGGTGACCTTGGGCAAGTCACTTCACTTCTCTGGCCCTCAGTTCCCTCATCTGCAAACTGGGGATTAAGGCTGTGACCAGAGACTGATTAACTTGTATCTACCCCAGCGCTCAGTACTGTGGCCAGCACGGAGTAAGCGCTTAACACACATCTTTAAAAAAAGCCCCAAACTCTAGACTCTAAGCTCACTGTGGGCAGGGAACATGTCTACCCACCTGGTTATATTGTACTCTTCTAAATAACTGTATGTAGTAGATGTGAGCAGACCTATTCGTTCTAGGAGAATCCGCGCTTTGAATCAACGTTTCCGGCAATGGGCCCGTCCCCTCTTTTCTTTGAAACACTCCTTTGTTACTAGCAATAGCGATTTGTACTTACACCCTGATACACTGTCAAAATCCTTCATTTGTATCTATTTCTATACTCATTCATTCATTCATTAGTATTTACTGAGCGCTTACTATGTGCAGAGCACTGGACTAAGCGCTTGGAATGGACAGTTCGGCAACAGGTAGAGACAATCCCTGCCCATCGACGGGCTTACGGTCTAATCGGGGGAGACAGGCGGACAAAAACAAGACAACTTAATGGCGATAAATACGTCTGTGTATACGTATGAATAGATATATACACAACATATACACCTAGCCATGTAGTAATGTCCCACTTGGGGTTCACCATCCGAAAAGAATAGTTATTTTATCCCCACTTTATAGATGAAGTAACTGAGGCACAGACAAAGTAAGTGACTTGCCCGGGGTCTCACAACAGCCAGTGGCAGAGCTGGCATTAGAATCCAAGTCCCCTGATTCTATGGCCTGTGCTCTTTCTAATAATAATAATAATAATAATGTTGGTATTTGTTAAGCGCTTACTATGTGCCGAGCACTGTTCTAAGCGCTGGGGTAGACACAGGGGAATCAGTTTGTCCCACGTGGGGCTCACAGTCTTAATTCCCATTTTACAGATGAGGGAACTGAGGCACAGAGAAGTTAAGTGACTTGCCCACAGTCACACAGCTGACAAGTGGCAGAGCTGGGATTCGAACTCATGAGCCCTGACTCCAAAGCCCCTGCTCTTTCCACTGAGCCACGCTGCTTCTCTTTCTACTAGGCCATGCTGTCTCTCCTCCTCCCTTCTCCCTCCCCCTCCGCCCTCTTCATTTCCCCTCCTCCCTCTCCCTCATCCCTCCCCATTCCCTCCTCCCGTCTTCCCTCTCCCCCTCCTCCCTCCGCCCTTCCCCCTCCTCCCTCCCCTCCTTTCCCCTCCTCCCCCCCTTTATTACCTCTAGTGAGGTCTGTGGGGGTTTTTTTCTCGTGAAGTTCAGCTGAAATACACCATCTTAGAGAGAAGCTCGCCGCTTCCTCACATGATCGTATTTTTCCCTCGTCACTGCCGGGCCGGCTCCTTGAAAACCGGATTGAGATGGCTCCGTCTTGCTTCCGAGCCTCCCGCCGGGAGCGAGAGCCGGATCCCGGCCCCAGCGGGCTCCTGGCACCTGCGCCTCTGCCGTCGCCGAGCCGAACGCCGGGGCTCTGGGGTGGGCTTTGGGGTGGACTCGGCTGCCGGAGACCCACCCAAGGGGGAGAGGAAGGAAGGGGGCCAAGTACAGATGGAAAGCGGGGGAAATCAGACCAAGAGCATCGCTATCTACGACTGGCTTTTTGGCCAAGGGGTCCGGCCTGGCTTGAGCCGGCCGGGTCCGACACTTGGTGCGCACGAGGCGGATAGGGAAGGGACCCTGTCGGTTTCGTTCGACCCTGCCGTAGAGACTTCGGAAGCACTCAGAATTCCTCGAGGTTTTTCGATGCCGGTTGGATTCAGGGCCGGGCCAGAGAGGGAGTGGAAGCGGTCAGGTCGGGTCTTGAGAATCCGGCCCGGCAGAAGTCTACCCGGTGGTGAAACTCAATAAATAGCCAGCCCGAGATGATGGTAACGGGTCAGGTGTCGATCAGTTCTCTCTCTCTCTTTTTAAATGCTGTTATTTCAATGCTTACTATGCGCAGGCTCTGCTCTAAGTGCTGAGGTAGATAGATACAGGTTGGACACAGTCCACAGCCCACACGGGGCTCACAGTCTTAATCCCCATTTTACAGATGAGGGAACTGAAGCACAGAGAAGAGAAGTGACTTCCCCAAGGTCACACAGCAGACAAGTGGCGGAGCAGGGATTAGAACCCAGGTCCTTTTGATTCCCAGGCCCGTGCTCCGTCCACTGAGCTACACTGCTTCTCCTGCCAGCGATATCTCTGGTAGGTGAAAGTCTTCTGTGGATGAGATTTGCAAGTGGCAAAAATGCCCCCCTGGCGTAATGGTGGTGATAGATAATCTGTAAAATAATGACCTCTAAGATCAGCTTTGGAGCATCAGAATTCTAGCGCCACAGTTTTATGCAAAGACCTCTCTACTCACCCAGTGCTTACCGTCTCTTTGTTGGGGTCGCTTCTTTTACGCAAAACGGCGGGCGGGATCCGAGTGCGTTGTTTTTTCCCGATAGCCAATGCGGTATTTCAAACTCAGCCATAAACTCATACCCGTTCGGCCATCTCCCGTTTTAACCACCAGCTGTTTTGCACTTGAAGGCTCATGTCAGATCCCAGGCAATGGCAGGCTCTCTCGGGGTCCGGGGGAGGGAGAAACCTCACTTTTTAGCAAACAGTCGCCCATCTCCATAGAAACCGAGGCCGCAGCCAACAGCGAAGAGGCAGAAACCCTTTCTGCCAGCTGATATCTGCGAACATTTCCGTGACCGAACCTATAAGACGTCTTCTTCCGGCTTCTCATTTAACCCCGGGATGATTTGAGTACGTCCGGTCGCGTTGCCGTGTGTGTTTTCATCACGCATTGTGTTTTAATGGTATTTGGTAAGTGCTCACCGCGTGCCGGGCACTGAACCATCAGGCGATGCGGTCCGTGTCCCGCTTGGGGTTCGCAGACTTAGCCCCCATTTTGTAGATGAGATAACCGAGCCACCGAGAAGTGAAATGACTTGACTCCACAGCAGTCGAGCGGAGGGGCCGAGATTAGAATCCAGGTCCGTTGAGGCCCAACGGCTCTGTGCTCCGTCCCCTCGGTCACCCTGCTTCTCAGGCGTTTGGACTAAGACCTTGTTAGGAAACTAGGGAGTGCTCTCCTGACACGAAACACGCCTGTCCTGCTGCAGCAGTGTTGGAAGCGACCGGTCAGTTGTATTTACTGAGCGCTCACTGTGTGCAGAGCACTGTAATAAGCACTTGGGAATCTACGTAGAATCGATACCCACGAAACCCGACCTCAAGGAGCTTACATGGAGCATCAGACGGTGCCTTGCACACAGTAAGCGCTTAACGGATGCCGTCGTTATTATTCTTAGCTATTCCGATCTTATGACAGAGATGTTAGATAATATCTCCTGTCCGGAAGGAGCGTACGGTCTACAGTGGGAGACGGACATTAAAATAAATGATGGGTACGTCAGTGCCGAGGGGTTGAGGGTGGGGTGAAGAAAGGGTGGAAACCTCCCTCTCCCTGGGGTGGGGTGGAGAAAGGGTGCAAACCCGAGAAGAGACGTCTCTTGTGATTGAGCGTGGGGCTGCAAGCGGCGAGTATCACAGCGCTAGCTTTCCTTTCCTAAGGGCTGTGCCCCACATTGTAGGAGAAGTCGGGGTGCTGTAGCTTCCATCCAGTTTCCATCCCAGGTGCCGGCTGTGGGCTCTCTTGATTTTTGAGTGCAAGTAGGGGGATGCTCTTTCCTGATTCTCTTCCCCGATTGTACCTTCTCTTCTACACCCCCTTTTCGTTATAAAGCCGTGTTCTTTGGTCTGTTAATAATATTAATAATGTTGGTTTTGTTAAGCGCATACTGTGTGCAGAGCACTGTTCTGAGCGCCGGGGGAGATACGGGGTCATCAGGTGGTCCCACGTGAAGCTCACAGTCTTCATCCTCATTTTCCAGATGAGGGAACCGAGGCACAGAGAAGTGAAGTGACTCGCCCACAGTCACACAGCTGAGCGTGGCAGAGCTGGGATTCGAACCCATGACCTCCGACTCCCAGCCCGGGCTCTTTCCACTGAGCCAAGCTGCTTCTCTCTATTCCTGTCTCTCCCTTTAAGGTATGGGAGTTATCCTAGGTGTCTAATGAGATTTGGCATCCAGATGAACCGGTTAAGCTATCAGTTTAGACAGGTTCATACTATCAAATAAAGAGTAATTCTGATTCTGCTCTAAATGCAGAATGGTTCGGTTCCAGGTACTGATAGCTAAGGTGCGGGTCAGTTTGGGGTCAGACCGCACACCCTAGAAGACAAAATAGAATGAAGTTGAGATGTAGTCAGAAGGGTAGATTACCTGCAACAAGAAAGCAGGACGTTTAGTCTCCCGTAGGTTTTTTTGTTTCTTCTTGTTTGGTTACCGGAGAGTAGAAGATTTAGAAAGCCGGGCAGTTTGATTTGTAAGAGCTTTTGTACATGAGGAGGAAAACCTTCATATTCCTGCCTGCGAATCGTGGAATCGCATGTTTCTGTGTGAGTTTCTAATCTAGTTTGTGCGATAGAGTCCGCTCGGATTTCGATCCCTACGCGGTGCAACACAGTTCTGTATCTCCCCTGTCCCTTCTGCGTCCCCTTTTGCACTGTGCCCTTTAAACGCTGGATCCTCACCCCGCCCTCATCCCCACAGCACTCATTTCCATATCTGTCTCCCCCTCTAGACTGTTAACTCCTTCTGGGCAAGGATTTGTGCCTACAACTCGTACTTTCCCAAGCGCTTAGCACAGTCTTCTGCCAACAGCGCTTAATAAACCCCACGGATCGCTTCCGCAGCCGTCGGGAACTTACAAAGAGAAAAACGTTGGAAAGTGAAGTCGGCTAAATGAACTACATCGCCGGGTTTTCGAACTCGTACATGAATCCACTTGTCGGCTGTGGGACTGCGGGCGAGTCACTTCACTTCTCTGGGCCTAAATTTCCTCATCTGTAAAATGGGGATTAACTGTGAGCCTCACGTGGGACAACTCGATTACCCTGTATCTACCTCAGCGCTTAGAACGGTGCTCTGCACGTAGTAAGCGCTTAACAGATACCAGCATTATCATTTACGAACGGCTCCGATTGGGCTTCTCCATTTTAAAAACAAAAAAAACCCCACAGATGTTTTGCCATCAGATTTTTTTAACTGGAAATTTCGTGGCTTATCTTGCCGCCGAAGCACCGGAATGAGCTACGGCATCAGAAAGGAAGTCTGGTCTTATAAACGAACAGAAAGACACTCCATTAGGCCGAAGAGGGCTCGCGTGGATTCAGTTAATGCTAACGTACCACCTGTGCCAACCCTGCCTTTGCCTGTAGAAAGGAAGCGTGTCGTTGGGGGTGGCACCTAAGTAGCCTCTTCTGATGGTGTAAATCTGAAGGCTGGTTGTGGCTGGGGTCGTTTATCCTCTGGTGGGCTGGAGGAGTAGATTGTGTATCCGAGAACCTCTGGACCGTAATCTCCTGGTGGGCAGGGAATGGGCCTGCCCATTCTGCTGGAGGGTAGTCTCCCCAGCGCAGAGTGAATAATAATAGTAACGTTGGTATCTGTTAAGCGCTTACTAGGTGCCGAGCACTGTTCTAAGCGCTGGAGTAGACACCGGGGAATCAGGCCGTCCCACGTGAGGCTCACAGTTAATCCCCATTTCACAGATGAGGGAACGGAGGCCCGGAGAAGTGAAGTGACTTGCCCGCAGTCACCCAGCTGCCAAGTGGCAGAGCTGGGATTCGAACTCATGACCCCTGCCTCCAAAGCCCGGGCTCTTTCCACCGATCCACGCTGCTCCGCACACAGGAAGTGCTCAGGAAGCAGCACGTGCTAGAGGCTAGAGCTTGGGCCCGGGAGACAGTATGGACCCCGGGCAAGCCGCCGCATTTCTCTGGACCTCTTACCTCGTCTGTAAAATGGGGGTTAAGCGGGTGAGCCCCGTGTGGGGCAGGGACTGTATCCAACTTGATTACCTCGTATCTACCCCAGCGCTTAGAACGGTGCTTGGTACATCTCTCTCTCTCTCTCTGTCTTGACAGACTGTCTCTGTCTGTTGCCGACTTGTTCATTCCAAGCGCTTAGTACGGTGCTCTGCACGTAGTAAGCGCTCAATAAATACTATCGAAGGAATGAATACATAGGAAGCGCTTAACAGATACCGTCATCGTCACTGTTGACGGTAGAGTATTTTGTAGAGCACTTAGACTGTGCTAGGCGCTAGACTGGGAGCCCGTGGTTGGTCAGGGATCGTCTCTCTCTGTTGCTGAATTGTACTCTCCAAGCGCTTAGCACACGGTAAATACGACTGAACGAATCGGTGGCCCTCCGTACGTTGAAGAAGGGGCCGGAGTCGGCGGGACTGGGCCTTTAAGACGGGGCCGCGGACGGGGCGTAGTTGGGGAAATCAGTTTCTGAATGCTCGCTAAGCCTCAGACAAAGGCAGCGCCCGCATATCCTTTCATAAAGGTGGCTTGGACTTAGGAGGCGTGTCGTGTCACCGAGTGGCGACGGATTACATCCAGGTTACTAGAAAAAAAAAAAAACCCCCCACGAAAAAGAACCTCTTTTTTGTTCTTGGGGCCACCTGGAAACATCCATTTTGATCCGATCCGTGTGGGTCAGGGCCCCCCGCCCCCCCCGGCCGCGTGTTTGCGATGCCGGAAAACAAGGCCCTTGTTTTGTCCTCTGACAAAAGCCCCACTGCAGCTGCCCGCTCGTGGCCGTCCCCGCCAGCGGCCGTCCCCGTTGAGCGGGAGCCGGCCTCCGCCGAGCACCGGGCGGCCTCTGACGCCATTTGTTTACGGCCCGCGGAGACGCTTCCTGCGGGATGGAACGGGGGGACGGGGGAGGGGAGCGGACGTGTCCGCCCGGCCTCTCGTGGCGGGGCTCTCCTCTGTAAATACGAAGAGGCGGACTGCGGAGGGACGAGCCTCGCTCCCTGAAAGACACGCCAATCAAGTCGTCCAGCGGATCACGTGTCCGGCCGCCCGGGTATCTTTGGGGAGTAGGAGCCAGGAGGCGATGACCGAAGGCACGCGCGGGGTTCCGTCCTCCGTCGCCTCCGGGAGCCCCGGGGGTTAAGCCCGGGGCCACCGGTCACATGTCCAGAAGCCGCCGGGGAGGAGAGGGACGAGGCCGGCGGCCCCCGGCCGGGTCCCGGGAGTTTCGGTCTGAGCAGGAACCACCCCGGCCCGGTCCCCGGCGGGCAGGAGGGGTTTCCGCCGGGCCCGGGACTCGTATTTTGAAGCGGAGGAGCGGCCGCGGGCCGCGGCCGCCCGGCCTCGCGTTCAGGGCCCCGGTCGTCGCGCCGTGGCGCAGGCGGCCGGAGGCGCCCGCCTGCCGTGGCACCGGCCGACCTCCCTCCGGGTCGGGAAGCCCCGCTCCCCCGCGGCGCCCGCACCCCCACAATGGCCGTCGGAGACGGTGAGTAAGCCTTTCGTCTCGGTTCGTCGGACGCCGCGGGCCGACCGGGGATCCGAGGCCGGAGGGAGCCCGACGGACCCCCTCCCGCGGAGCGCTTGACCTCTCTGGTCGGTCGGTCGTGTTTACTGAGCGCTTACCGCGCGCGGGGCGCTGTACTGAGCGCTTGGGAGAGTGCGACAGAACGATAAACAGGCGCGTTCCCTGCCCACGACGAGCTCACGGCCCTGGACGGGGGAGACGGACGTTAAGGTGGAGAAATAAATGACAGGTAGGGACTTGAGTGCTGCGGGGCTGGGAGGGGGGATGAATGAAGGGAGCCACCCAGGGGGCCGCCTCCCTCCCCTCCAAGCCGGCCCGGGCCTCCAAGGGAGGGGGTGAGGGGGTTTCCGTGATGGAAATCCATAATTCTGCCTATTTTGAAGCTGTGGATGCCTACCTATTTGTTCTGTTGTCTGGCTCCCCCTTCTAGACCGTGAGCCCGTTGTCGGATAGAGATTGTCTCTATCTGTTGCCGAACTGTGCTTTCCGAGGGCTTAGTTCAGCGCCCTGCACACAGTCAGCGCTCAATAAATACGATTGAATGAATGAATGAATGAGTGAGTGAAGGAGCCTAATCTGAACCCAGAGGATTGGCTGTTGGCCTAGAAAACCCGGTCCGGGGTGGGAGAAACGTGTCGTTTGTGTGAACGTCGGAGAAGCATCTCAGGGGTTTGTGGGGAGAAGACGGGCTTGAGGGGAGCGACAGATTTTCGGTCGGCAAGGTTTGAGGTCTCACTGTGCCGCGTTTCAAACCGGGCGGAGTTGTGCTGACCGGCGGATGTTCACAGAAACTAAATTGCCTCGATTGAGGATGCTGTGATCGTTCCAGGATTACCCCCGCTTGGGTTTGCAAACGTTCAGAGCGGATATGGTGGCGGGGGGGGGGGGGGGGGGGGGGGGGGTGATCTATTACCCTGTATCTCCCCCAGCGCTTAGAACAGTGCTCTGCACATAGTAAGCGCTTAACAAATACCAACATCATTATTATTACCCATTGGACGTATGTTGATTGTGTAGTTTTGACACCAGAGTCGTTTTGAGGGATTCAGAACTCCCCGTGATGGGTTAAGTGGCCTGTAACTTAAACATCCCCTTTCCATCTTCACCTAGAGGGTCGTTCGCCTTAGGAACTCAATTTAGATTTTAAATAGCTTGGCCAAAATATTTTGTTGTTTAAAGTAGGCCTAGGCATATTTATGTGTGTGGGAGGCGCATATTCCTTCCTGGTGGATGCTTTGTTTGCTGTGGTTTGGAAAAACGTTTCAGAGCATCAAAGAGCAAACTGTTTTGATGTGTTTTTTTCTTTCCCTTTGGCTGATATGTAGTTTTGGTCTTCTGCGTGATATCATCTTTTTGGGTCCCTATAATTTGTTCTTTTTCCAGAAATGACAGTGTGAATCTGCAAACCCGGGGGGTAAAGCAATGCATTAATCTGCGTTTGGAAGGAAATATGACAGTCGATGATCTTTTTGAGTTTTATCCTCATCGTTTATGCCAGGATTTTGCAGAAACAAGCACGCTTTTAACCGCACAGGGGCGATTTTAAGAACAGGGTTTAAGGTCAATTAATTGGGGTTTCTTCTGTGGACTTTAATGGTCAAAGAAGTTTCAGCGTAGCGTTTTGTTCTACTGAACAGTTGCTACAGCTGATGTAGCAGAAGTGGAGAGCCTGTACCTCTAAGTGAATAATGAATGACCTTTTTTACAAGTGAGTTTTGATTGGGCATTATTTTCCTTGTTCTCCCAACTCTGTAAGCCCGTTTTAACCTAAAGTATTCAAAGTGTCGAGAACATATATATATGTTCTGTGTGCCGTATTCCTCACGAGTTAAACTCAGAAACACCAAGGTGATGGCATTAACAGATTTTTGGGAACAATAGCAACACCAAAGTGGCCGTAGACTTATTGTGGAGTAGTTGCAGAGTTCATTTCTGTAGAAATGCACCAACAGAAATCCAAAGGGCAAAATTGTATTCAGGCAGTGAGATGATAGCGTCGGAGCTTTGGGCAGTAATACGATTAAGAATGTGGCACAGTGAGCCCTGCTTAAATGCCTCCCTCCCCCCCTTTAGAGCACACAGAAGGAACTCGGCCTTTGGCTATTTCCAACAAGCTGATCAGGAAGGAAATTTTAATATTTGCTACCAAAAGAGCACCCTTTAAAGACCCGTATTTATAGTCTCTTAAGCGAGTATTTCTGAAACGGTTAACGTTCCCAGAAACAAACTGGTGCCTGGATTTTGGGATTCCTAAATCCATCACCTCGCTGATTTAGCTTTTTGTTTTCTTTTTTTAAATGGTCTTTGTTAAGCGTTTGCTCTTTGGCAGGCACTGTACTGAGCACTGAATGGTAAGTTCTGGGCTGGTCATTTGAAAGAAGCCTAGATTTATTAGAGTTCAGTCTTCTGAGGAAGGAAGGAAACATCGAACTTGAACTTTGTCCAGACAGTCCATTCCCATCTATGTGAAAATCCTTTGGAAGTTGGATAAACGCCAGTCGGGGCTCGGCAAGATGGGCCGTGAGCTGCTTTTATGTTTTCAAGGGCCAGAACTCACTCCCCCGGGAATGGTCGTTCCTTCCGGGGAGTATTTCCGAGGAGCCGGTGGAGTATTGGCCTTGGGGCATAGCTGGAGTTTTTTAGGATACCTTTAGGGAGTCGTCGTTTTCCATTTGGAGGTCGCTTACCTTTTGAATGTCATATGCCTACAGTTTGCAATTAGAAGTTTGGGGACGGGAGAACAATGTGGCTTTTCTTACCCAGGAGATCCAGTTGTAAGGTTCGAGTCCTAATTTAATGTCTGCGTATAAGAATCGAGCATTTGTGGTATTTGTTAAACACTTACCGTGCGCCAAGCAGCGTAGTCAGCACCGGCAGAGATACGGAATGGTCAGGTCGGACACGGTCCCCGCCTCTCTCCGGCCTCAAGAGGGTTCGGAGAACGAGTGTCGAGCGCCCATTTTACAGATGGGGAAGCCGAGGCACCGAGGAACGAGGCGGCTCGCTCCGGGTCAAACGGCAGGCAAGCGGCAGAGCTGGGATGAGAACCCAGGTCTCGGATTCCCGGGTCCGGGCTCTCTCCACTGGGCGAGGCCGCCTCCCTTCAGTGACCGGGAGTTTTACCGGGGAGAAGGTAGGGTTGGGACGGCAGCCGCTGCTTGGCATTTCGAAGCAGTTGGTACGTGGGGGCGAAAGGGATGTCGGGGCATGGAGCTGAATCTGACGGTAGGAGAGGGGCTCGGGGTCAGTGGCCACGCCTGCTGTCACCGGAGCACTGGGCCGGCGGGAGCCGATGGAGAAGCCTTGCCTAGAATCTCGAAGGAACAAGGAGGCGGGGGTTCCTCGGAGGAATCTCAGGGGAGGAAAGTTGGGGAGCTTTCAGTGATAGAAATAGGGGCCCCTCGGGTTGAGTAAGCAACACAATGCCCTGCCCTCTCATCTCTGTCTCCCGGAGCAGGTTCACCTTGGGAGCGGTACCGGTGTTTATGAGCAGTGTGCCGAACGCTGGACTAAACTCCGGGAGAGCATTCACGGCCGGGAATCAGACCCGGACCCTGTCCCCGGAGCACTGTACTAAATGCCGGGAGAGCATCCACAGGTCGGAATCAGACACTGACCCTGTCTCTCTAGGGGCTCACAATCTATAAACAGGCAGGGAGTAACACCTTTCCGCCCAACCTCCGGCATCCGGCACCAAGGTGGAGTATTCCCTTCCAGTGCTCCAACTTTTTCCCCCTGATTTGGCGGACAGCTTCCCAGTGGGGGCGGGGGGCGGGTGGGGGGCTGCAAGGGTGTCCGGTTACTGGACCCAAAGCGCAAGCAGGAGTCGAAGAGGTTGCCGTGGGCGAGGAACGCGTCCGTCTGTCGTGACACTGTTCTCTTCCAAGCACTCAGTTCAGTGCTTTGCACACAGTAAGTGTTCAGTAAATACGCATGAATGAAGTTTTGGGGGAACGAGAGAGAACAGGATGCAAAAGGGGGCCCCTGAACCCAAGGGGTGGGATACGGGCAGGTCGAAAGGACAGTGGAGGGAAAAGCGAGTGGGGAGTGAGGAGAGGGAGAATGCAAGGGGATGGGGAAGGCACTGGCCCTGTCCCAAGGCTCCTCTCTCCCGCTGCGTCCTTCCCTGCCCTTCTCAGCGCTTCTGCCCCTCTGGCTTCTGTCACCCAGAGGGTTTCTGTGTGGTCGCAGATGAGCCGAGAGAGAGGGAAAGAGATACGCGAGAAGTGGAGGCTTGGGAAAAAAAAAATGAACATTCACGCCTCACACGTTGCTGCGAGGTTTTCCCTATTTGCCGAACTCTTTCTAAAGGCCCATTTGCAACCACAGCGAAAAATTTCAGCACGATCTGCTGGTCTGGACTCTTCTGGGCTCCGCTAATTGTTAGTTGCTCCTTGAGGAGGAGGATATGTTTACCTTGATCCGTGTGGACACAGACGAGTGCTTTTAAGATGGGTCTAAAATAAAGCGCGGGGTACAGTATCATCCATTCAAGACGTACACACCGTTGGAGGTGTAAATAAAGTGCCGCATTTACTTGCGTATTAGCTTCCCCAACCCTCCCTGGTTTTTGAGGGAGTAAAGGACTGTTCCTGTAAGTAGTGATGGAGGCTCCCGCCAGGGTAGGCAGAGGGGAAGATTCAGAGGGGGGTGAAACTTCAAAGATACGTAGCTGTCCTGGGAGGTTTCTTCACTGACACCTGGGGGGGGGGGGGGGGGGGCGGGTGTTAGAGGCGATGAGGGCAATGGGGGGTTGCGGGAGGAGAAGGGATGATGATGACGGTATTCGTTAAGCGCTTACTATGTGTCAATAATAATAATAATAATAACGTTGGTATTTGTTAAGCGCTTACTATGTGCCGAGCACTGTTGTAAGCGCTGGGGTAGACACAGAGGAATCAGGTCGTCCCACTTGGGGCTCACGGTCTTCATCCCCCTTTTACAGATGAGGTAACTGAGGCCCAGAGAAGTGATGTGACTTGCCCACAGTCAGCCGACAAGTGGCAGAGCTGGGATTCGAACTCCTGACCTCTGACTCCAAAGCCCCGGGCTCTTTCCACTGAGCCAGCACTGTTCTGAGCGCTGGGAAAGAGAGGGTGTGAATGACGTCAGCTTTTGTAGGCAGCGTGTTGGAGAGAGCAACAAAAGTGACGTTATCATATGAAGAAGACATTGCTCACCTACTACAGGTATTAATCGAGAAGCAGCACGGCGTAGTAGAAAGAGCACTGGGAGTCAGAGGACCTGGGTTCTAATCCCGGCTCTGCCAACTCTTGCTCTGTGGCCTTGGGAAGATCACTTTTCTGTGCCTCAGTACTTTTGTTCTCCCTCCTACTTAGACCGTGAGCCTGTCGGGAGACAGGGACTGCCTGACCTAATTAACTCGTACCAAACCCAGCACTTAGAACAGCGTTGGACGCATGGTGGGTGCTTAACAAATACCCCAGCACTTAAAACGGTGTTTGACGTTGAGTGCTTAAATGCCATGAAAAAAAATGCATTTACGAATACTGAACCAAAAAAAAGGCAGAAAACCAGTGGAGGGTTGTGAGGAGAAAGGAGATGTGGGGTGAGTGACAGTTTTTCCATTCCTCTATGGTGTTCTGTTGAGTGCTTACTATGTGCCAGCCGCTGGGGTAGAGAAGCAGCGTGGCTCAGTGGAAAGAGCACGGGCTTTGGAGTCAGAGGTCATGGGTTCGAACCCCGGCTCGGCCACTTGTCAGCTGGGTGACTGTGGGCGAGTCACTTAACTTCTCGGTGCCTCGGCGACCTCATCTGTAAAATGGGGATTGAGACCGTGAGCCCCACGTGGGACGACCCGATTCCCCCGTGTCTCCCCCAGCGCTTAGAACGGTGCTCGGCACCTAGTAAGCGCTTAACAGATACCAACGTTATGACATTATTATACGAGCTAGTCAGGTCGGTTAGAGTCCCCGTCCGTGTAGGGCTCGCAGTCTTAATCCCCATTTTACAGATGCGGTAACTGAGGCCCAGTGAAGTGACTTGCCCAAAGTCACACGGCAGACAGTCGGCAGGGCCGGGATTAAAACCCGGGTCCTCCCGACTCCCAAGCCCGTGCCCTGTTCACTAGGCCGCGCTAATTCGCTAGGCCGCCCTTCAGGAAGAAGGTCCTCCTGGCGGCGTTCGGTATAGATTTGGAGCGGGGAGAGGCCGGACGCCAGTGCGGCACTCTAGTCGTAACTTGTATCGGAGTCGTAATTCGGGCGGGGAAGAAGGGGGCAGATGGGGGAGAGATCCGGTGCCGGAAGAACCGGCGGCACGTGGCAGGAGCCCGATGGGGAGAGTCAGGCGACAGCAAAATGTCGAGGACGCTCCTGAGGTTTTCGGCCTCCGGGGAGGGTGACGGCGTTGTCGACCGAGATGGGGAAGTTGAGGGGGAGAAGTGGGTTCGGGGGGGACGGGACGTGGAGGAGTCGTCTCGGAGCCGCGCTGAATTTGAGGAACCGGCGGCCCGTCCGGCCGGAGAGGGAAGAGGAGATGAGGAATCAGAGGTGAGGGCCGGGGAGATGGGATCTGGGAGTCACCCGCCCCGGAGGAGGCGGCTGGGTGCGGCGGTGCTCCCCGAGAGAGGGAGCGGAAGGCGCGGAGAGCGGGGGGGCGGGGAGGGACGCCCTCGGGGGGAGAGGGCCGAGAGGGCGACGGCCGGAGCCGAGGAGGGGCGGGAGGAGGGGCGGGAGGAGAAGTAGGTTCGCGCCGTCAGCGGAAACTAGGCCCACGTCTCGACGAGGGCACGGGGACGTTCCTTCCGCCGTCGCCCCACGGTCCATCTAGAGGCGCCGGTCGGAGGAATACCCCCCAACTCCGGAACCGCGCTCTAGCCGACGTGCCGAGGGAGGGCACGTCTTAGAGAAGAAAGGAGGGCCGGCGGGGAGGAAGATTTTTTTTTTTTTTTCCTCTCTCTTCGGATGACGATTTTTCTTCCTCCTCACCGTCTCCTGCCCGAGCTGCCCGTGCGGATGCCGGGGCCGGCTGGGGAAGCGGCATACCAGACGAGTTACGTGGCCGTAGGCTCCTCGTGGGCAGGGAATGTGTCTGCCAACGCGGCGTGGCCTAGCGGGAAGAGCGCAGGCCTGGGAGTCGGAGGCCCCGGGTTCGAATGCCGGCCCCGCCACCTGTCGACGGTGTGGCCCTCGACGAGTCGCTTCTACTTCTCTGTGCCTCGGTTCCCTCATCTGTAAAATGGGGATGAAGACCGTGAGCCTCCCGTGGGACGGACCTGATTACCCTGTACCTACCCCAGCGCTTAGAACAGTGCTCTGCACATAGTAAGCGCTTAATACCAACACTGTTATTGATACCCGTTCTCTGTCCTACTTAGACTGTGAGCCCCATGCCTGTCCTGATTATCTTGGATCTCCCCTAGTGCTTAGTATCGTGCCTGGCACACAGTAAGCACTTAACACATCACACTCATCATTACTCTTGTTGTCATTCTTTTCTCTGATATACCGTACTCTTCCGAGCACCTGCTACAGTGCTCTGCCCCCAGCAAGTGCTCAAAAGATACCGTTGATCAACTGGCAGGTTCACATACCTTCCGGGAACTCGGGGAGATAAGCCTCACTATCAGCCCCTGATTAATAGTAGCTGAAACTTGAATTATCCCCCTCTATCCCAGCTCTGCCACTTGGCGGCTGTGTGACTGTGGGCAAGTCACTTCACTTCTCTGAGCCTCAGTTCCCTCATCTGTAAAATGGGGGTGAAGACCGTGAGCCTCCCGTGGGACGACCGGATTACCCTGTCTCTCCCCCAGCGCTTAGAACAGTGCTCTGCACCTAGTAAGCGCTTAACAAATACCAACATCATTATTATTTGTTAGACTACAAGCTCTTCGAGGGTAAGGAATCGTCAATCAACCGGTCGTTGGTATCTGAGCACTTACTATGTGCGGAGCACCGTAGAGCGCTTAGATCAGTGCTTGGCACATAGTGAGCGCTTAACAGATGCCGACATTATTGTTAGTGATCTCCTGGGAGAGTACAATACGGTGGAATTAGCAGTCCTGTTCCCTGCCCGTGACGAATCCTATCTACCAGCTCTGTTGGAGTAGACTCTCCCAAATGCTTAGTACAGTGCTCTGCGCGCAGTAAGCGCTCAGTCAATACCGTTGACGGATTATCCTAGCCCGCTCCAGGGATTCCCGAGGTCGCTACTCTTGTCGTATCGACTCGGGACCCCTTGGCGTCTGTCACCTGCCGGGGGCGAAGGCGAGAAGCCCACCCGGAGACCCCCACGAAGAGCAGTCGTAAAGAAAGGTTGCCCTGTCTGTTGAGGTCTAAGCCGTTGCTTTCCAAAGCAGTTTAGTTATCGTGCTGATGCTGCAGTTCTTCATCTTGGTCATCGTTGTCAACATCAGTTGGTATTTATTGAGCCCTTACAGTGTGCAGCACACTGTACTAAGTGCTTGTGAGAGAACAACAGAGTGGGTAGATGTGTTCCCTACCCATAACTTCTAGACTGTGAGCCCGTTGTTGGGTTGGCGCTGTTGCTGAGTTGTACTCTCCAAGCACTTAGTACAGTGCTCTGCACACAGTAAGCGCCCAATAAATACGACCGAATGAATAAATAAGCTTAAAGTCCAGAGGGGGAGACCAACATTCACTGCCATTGTTCTCGTCTGTCCGTCTCCCCCGATCAGACCGTAAGCCCGTCAGAGGGCAGGGACCGTCTCTATCTGGTACCGATTTTCACATTCCAAGCGCTTACTACGGTGCCCTGCACATAGTAAGCGTTCGGTAAATGCTACTGAATGAACGTTAATATAGGACGTAAAATATAACTTATAGATAAGTACATAAGTGCCGTGTGGGGTTGAGGGCCGGGCGAAGGGCAGCTGCCCGGAGGTCGCAGAGCCAAGTAGAGAGGGAACCAGGGAAAAGAGGGCTTAATCCGGGAAGACCTCTTGGAGGAGACGGGACCTTAATAAGGCTTCGAAGGTGGGGAGAATTCATTCAGTCGTATTTATTGAGCACTTACTGTGTGCAGAGCACTATACTGAACGCTTAGGAAGTACGATTCGGCAACAGATGGAGGCAATCCCTACCCAAGAGCGGTCTGGCATACATGGAGGGCGGAGGGACTTCCAGGCTAGGGAAAGGATGGGGAAAGGGGGTCGGTGATGAGAGGGTCGCGGTACAGTAAGCCGACCCCGGAGGAGTCAAGCGGGCGGGCCGGGCTGTGGGAGATCAGTGTCGGGGAGTAGGAGGGGGAGAGCGGATTGAGTGCTTTGATCTGCATGGACAGGACTTTTTGTTGGATGTTGAGGTGGATGGGGTGGAGGTTCTCAAGAAGTGGGGAGAGATGGACTGAACGGCTTTTTTTTTTTTAAAAAAAAAAAAATTCCCGATTATTATTATGGTATTTAAATGCTTACAACGTCCCAGGCACTGTACTCAGCGCCGGGGCAGATACAAGGTCGTCAGGTTGTCCCACGCGAGGCTCACAGTCTTCATCCCCATTTTACAGATGAGGGAACCGAGGCACAGAGAAGTTAAGTGACTTGCCCTAGGTCACGCAGCTGACGAGCGGCGGAGCCGGGATCAGGACCCCCGACGTCTGACCCCCGAGCCCGGGCTCTTGTCGCTAGGCCGTCCTGATACTCGACCACTCACCGAACGGTGGAGTTGGGCACAGGGTAGCGGCAACCGTAAGCTTGTTGTGGGCGGGGCACGTGTCTGTTGTTGTACTTTCCCAAAGTGCCCAGTACAGTGCTCTGCATATAGTAAGTGCTCAATAAATACGATCAAATGAATGATCGAACACTTGAGTGTCAGGTGATTCCCGGTAGAGTTTTGAGTTTTTGCACCTCCCTAAGCTCTCCCCACGCCTGCTTGTCCGTAGGGTATTTTCGCCTGTGGCCGGGATCTCGGGAGAGTAGCCCTCTGCCTGCTCTCGTCCTGCTTGTTCTTTGGACTTCCTATTAGAAATTAAACTGGGAAAGGGCCCGTGGAACTTTCGGCCCAGTGTCGCATGTCCTCAGCTCCCCCCCTCCCGTGGAGGGGGCACAAGCAGGAGTGTGAAAATGCTACTCGAGGCCATTCATTCATTCAGTCGTATTTATTGAGCGCTCACTATGTGCAGAGCACTGTACTAAGCGCTTGGAATGGACAAATCGGTAGCAGACAGGCAGTCCCTGCCCTCTGACGGGCTTACGGTCTGATCGGGGGAGACGGACAGACGGGAGCAATGGCAATAAATAGAATCGAGGGGATGAACGTCTCATTAAAACAATAGCAAATAAATGGAATCAAGGCGATGTGCATCTCGTTAACAAAATAAATAGGGTAATGAAAGTATATACAGTTGAGCGGACCAGTACGGAGGGCACATCTTTCCTCCTCACTTCCTTCGGTTACCCGTTTCCGTTCCTCAGGCAGACGCCGTATACCATCAGCTTCCCCGCACTTCACTGGTTTTGCCCCATTTTATAGGTTGACTTTGTTCAGATGCTGCTCCCCGTCTCACCCTCTTGATTCTTCCCAGGCGAGCCTTTTAGCAGTTCTTGAGTCTCTTCACTCAAACCTCCCGATCCCTTGCGTTTCCCCCTGCCTGGACTTCCCGACCCGTTCAGATCTACGAGGACTCAGCTCTGCTCCCCTTCGAGACTTTCCCAACATCCCATCTCCTCCCAGAGACCGTCCCTGATTCCATCCCCCACACCCTGTGTCCCATCACTTCTAGACCGTGAACCCGTTGTTGGGGAGGGATTGTCTCTCTCTGTTGCCGATTTGTACTTTCCAAGAGCTTAGTACAGTGCTCTGCGCACAGTAAGCGCTCAGTGAATCCGATTGAATGAATGAATGAATGACCCTTATAGCCAGCCTTAGCCCTAATGTATTTCTAAACAGCCTCAAGTTAATCTCTCTCTTTTCCATTATATATATATCGATTCGTCCATTTCATCTGATAATAATAATAATGGTATTTGTTCATTCATTCATTCGATAGTATTTACTGAGCGCTTACTATGTGCAGAGCACTGTACTAAGCGCTTGGAATGTACAGAGCGGCAACAGATACAGTCCCTGCCCATCGACGGGCTTACGGTCAATAAATAGAATCAGGGGGAGGTGCATCTCATTAAAACAGTAGCAATAAATAGAATCAAGGTGATGTACATCTCACTAACAAAATAAATAGGGTAATAAATAATATATACAATTGAGCAGACGAGCACAGCGCTGAGGGGAAGGGAGAGGGGGAGAAGCACTTAAGTGATAAGCGCTTACACTGCGCCAAACACTGATACAAGGGAATCGGATTGTCCCCCGTGGGGCTCACGGTTTCAATCCCCGTTTTACAGATGAGGTAACTGAGGCCCAGAGAAGTTAAGTGGCTCGCCCAAGTTCGCCCAACAGACAAGTGGCGGAGTCGAGATTAGAACCCAGGACCTCTGACTCCCAAACCCGGGCTCTTTCCACTGAGCCACGCTGCTTCTCCTGATCCTGATCTGCTGGGCATCTACCTCTTCTCTTGCTCTTTGATGTGGCTCTATCTTTCTTATTAGCACGTAAGCTCATCATGGACAGGGACCGGGCCTACTGATTGCGTCGTCCTCTCCCAAGCGCTCAGTACAGGGTTCCGCACATAGTAAGCACTCGGCAAATACCGTTGATCGATCGCCGCCGCTGTCCGCGTCTGCCCGTTAGAGTCTAGCCCCCTTAAAAGAGAGGTCATGTTTCTTGCTTCTGCGGAACTTTTCCAAATGCATAAGGTAGTGCTCCACGCACAGTAGTGAGTATTGCTGAAGATGACCTTTTTTTTTAAAAAACGGTATTTGTTAAGCGCTTACTATGTTACAGGCACCGTGCTAAGCGCTGGGGGGTAGATACGAGCTTATCGGATTAGACTCAGTCCCTGTCCCAGCTGGGGCTCACAGCCTTAATCCCCGATTTACAGATGAGGTGACCTAGCTGGGGGGAAAAGAAACAATAAACGAAGAGGCTCTGTTAGCATTTCCAAAATTGGAGGTTGTTGCCAAAGAGGAGCCGGACAAAGGGGAATTTCCTTCTGTTCCACAATAGAACGGGGGACTTCAGGCCCCTGGGCTGAGGCTGGAACAAAACCAGGTAGTGAAGACATGCCTCGCCGGCCCTGGACTTCACAGTTCCCTGAATCCTTGCTAGGGCTGTACTAGATAAGGGTAAAATTGATAAGAATGGAATGCTTTTGAAAGAGGCCAGTATTAAAGATAGGCAAAAAGGCATTGTTGTGTTCCAGTAGTTTCACTGATCGAAATTCTCCCCGAGGGATGGGGTCTGGGCCTTATGCGCACTCTCTCCCAACGCCCTTTAATAACTGTCGTTGCCACTGTTGAGCGCCCGGTGCAGCGCGCTGTACTGAATGTTTGGGAATGTAGGAAAGAAGCTCAAGGCACGTTCTCTGCCCTCTAGAAGCTTCCCCGAAAGTGTTCAATTAAACGTACGGGTGCTGGAAGAGGTAGCTGATGGGTTCACTTGTCTTGGAATGCTGGGGATTTCACTGGGGAAGACTTGTCGGAAGAGATGGGATTTTATGAGGGCGTCGAAGGTGGGGAGAGCTCCCGTCTTCTGGATTAGGCAGGGAGGGACTTGGATTTACGTGCATATCCCTGCGTTCTTCCCGTTTCCCCCGTCTTTAATTCATTTTGAAGCCTGTCTCCGCCTGTAGACCGTAAACTCCCCCTGAGCAGGGATCACGTCCACCAGCTTACACTGTACCCTCCCAAGTGCTTAGTACGGGCTCTGCGTACCGTTAGCGCCCGGTAAATACCGTCGATGGATTGCCCGCGTTCCCAACTGGTGGAGCGGTGTGAGCGGGGGGAGAGTCGGGTTTTGGGTGGTACTTAAGCGCTTACTATGTCCCAGGCATTGTATCGAGTGCTGGAGTACTGCCCCGAACTTGCAGCGCAGTGCTGCCGAGGAAACCGACTTGCAAGATGGACCTCAGAGGAGGTGAGTTTCACTCTCGAACACGATCCGGAAAGCGGTGTTAGTCGAGCGAGTGGGGGAATGCCCGCCCAGAGTGTAGTTACTCTCCCTGCCCCCTCAAGCCTTACTGAAAACACGTCTCCCCCGAAAGACCTTCCCTGACTAAGCCCCGTTTCCTCTTCCGCTCCCTTCCGCGTCGCCCCGACTTGCTCCCTTTGTTCACCCCCCTCCCCGCTCCAAAGCACTCATGTCTGTGTCTGCAATTTATTTGTTTAGATCAATGTCTGTGACCCTGCTTTTAGACTGTAAGCTCGTTTTAGGCAGGGAATGTTTCCGTTGATTGCATCGCACCCTCCATCTGCTCCGTACACCCAGTAAGCGCTGAATAAATACGATCGAATGAGAGAATGAGCCCACGCCCACCTTCTCCCTCTGGCCTGGAACTCCCTCCGTCTTCATATCTGACAACCCGCCGCTCTCCCCGCCTTCAAAGCCTTCCTAAGATCCCATCTCCTCCAAGAGGCCTTGCCCAGCTAAGTTCTCATTTTCCCCACTCCTTTCTGCATCACCTGTGCATTTGGGTCCATTCCCTCTAAGCCTTTGCCCCTCACCCTCCGCTCAGCCTCAGAGCGTTTCGGTACGTGTCCGTAACTCGTTTCAATATGCGCCTCTCGCTCCAGACCGTCAACTCGTCGCAGGTAGGGAATACGTCTACCAACTCTGTTGTACGGTCCCGAGTGCTCGGTAGAGCTAAGCACTCCGAAAGGGGCCGTCGATTGGCTCAGGAGCTCAGTGGTTGCTTGGCACAGGTCAGATATTTGTGAAGCGTTCCATATTTTTGCAACTCCTCCTCACTCTTGGCTTCAAAGCTGTCCATCCCCTTGCCCCCTCTTACCTCACCTCCCTTCTCGCCTCCTACAGCCCAGCCCGCACACTCCGCTCCTCTGCCGCTCACCTCCTCACGGCCCCTCGTGCGCGCCTGGCCCGCCGTCGACCCCTGGCCCGCGTCCTACCTCTAACCTGGAATGTCCTCCCCGCTCACCTGGGGGAAGCAGCGTGGCTCAGTGGAAAGAGCCCGGGCTTCGGAGTCAGAGATCGTGGGTTCGACTCCCGGCTCGGGCACTTGTCAGCTGTGTGACTGCGGGCGAGTCACTTCACTTCGCTGGGCCTCCGTGACCTCATCTGTAAAATGGGGATTGACCGCGAGCCTCACGTGGGACAACCTGATGACCCTGTATCTCCCCCAGCGCTTAGAACGGTGCTCTGCACGTAGTAAGCGCTTAACAAATACCAGCATTATTATTATCATCTGCCAAACTCGCTCTCTTCCCCTCTTCAAAGCCCTACTGAAAGGTCACCTCCTCCGGGAGGCCCTCCCAGACTGAGCCCTCCCTTTCCCTCTGCTCCTCCTCCCCTCCCCGTCACCCCTACTCCCTCCCTCTGCTCTACCCCCTTCCCCTCCCCACAGCACTGGTGTGTGTTTGTACGTATTTTATCGCTCTGTTTATTAATGATGTGCACCGTTCTGTGGTTCTGTTTATTTTGATGGTAGTGATGCCTGTCTACCTGTTTTGTTTTGTGGTCTGTCTCCCTCTTCTACACTGTGAGCCCGATGTTGGGTAGGGATTGTCTCTCTCTGTTGCCGAATTGTACTTCCCAAGTGCTCAGCTCGGCACCCGGTGAGCGCTCGATAAATGTGCTTGAATGAATGAAAATAGATAAGGCATCCTGAAACAATTTATGACACACCTGTGTCAGTTGGAAAAGTGGTTGTCAGTTGGAAAAGTAAATGTTTCCTGTGAATCTCTTGGATTATTTTATGGAATCAATTTTTGGTTGCTCTTGGGAATCCCTTAAATTTAATAGTAATTATATTACTGTCTATTGTCTACCCGAGAGGCGGTGTTGTCTAGCGGATAGAGCCCTGGCCTGGGAGTTAGAGGGCCTAGGTTCTAATCCCGGCTCCGCCACTTTTCTGCTGCCTGTCCTTGGGCAAGTCACTTCTCTGCGCCACCGAGACCTCACCTGTAAAATGGGGGTTAAGACTGTGAGCCCATTGGGGACAGGGACTGTGTCCAATGTGGTTAGCTTGCATTCACCCCAGTGCTTAGTACAATGCCTGGCACACGGTATAGTAAGCGCCGAAGAAATACTCTTTTTTTTAATGGTACCTTGCAACATTTGGGTTGCCCCTTCCCTCGGCCCCAGAGCACCCACGTACATATCTGTAAATTATTTTAATTTTAATGTCCGTCTCCCTCTATATAAGATCCTTCTGGGCAAGGAGCATGTCTGCCGACTCTGTTACGTTGTACTCTGCCAAGAGCTTAGTATGGTGCTCCGCCCTGGGGCTTAGTGGATAGAGCACGGGCTTTGGAGGCAGAAGGACCTGGGTTCTAATCCTGGCTCCTCCACGTCTGCCGTGTGACCTTCGGCAAGTCTGTTAATTTCTCTGTGCCTCCGTTACCTCATCTGTAAAATGGGGATGAGAGCGTGAGCACCATGTGGGACAGGGACAGTGTCTGACCTGATGAACCTGTATCTACCCCAGTGCGTAGCGTGGTGCTCGGCACATAGTAAGGGCTTAACGAATGCTGTGATTTTTAATTATTAAGAATTATGATTGATTTATTGATTTTTTTTCCCTCCCTTCCCCCCAAAAGTTCGTAAGCACCTTGAAGGCAGAGTCTTATTGAACTTTCCCAAGCTCCAATATAGTACTGCACCCAGAGCGAGTCCTCAGATTGTGCTGAATGAGAGCATTAATTATGGCAAAAATATTTTACCGATGCCCATTGTGCAACAGCCTACTGTACTCTTTATATTGATTCCTTTTCTCGGTCCTCCATTTCTGAGATAAGTACTTGCTTCTCTTTCAGGGTTAACATCCTTTACTAATGACCCTGTATCTGGTCGGAAATCAGTCAATCAATGATATATCGTGTGCAGAGCGCCGTAATAAACGTGTGGAAAAGTACCACGGAACAGAGTTGGTAGACATGTCCCCATCTGGAACAACACTCAATTCCCAAAAGAAGTGGAACGCTATTGAGCTTATCATTTGATTTTTATGTGACAGATTCTTTTTTCATCAGTTCAACTCTGCAAGGTTTTTGTGTCTTACGCATTCTCCAAACTGTTGTCATTTGGACACCAAGATGCTCGACGCCATTCTTTTGCTTTTCTGTTGTATTTTTTATTTTTGCCAAAGTAACTCTTCGGTTTTAATTTTAATAATTTTTTCACTTTCTTGCTTGGCCCCTACAAGATTGAAAAACCGAAACGGCAAGCTTACATTTTCTAGGGAGGCTCGCTAATGTATTTCAAGATGTTTTAAGAATGTAGTTTATCGAAGTGGATATATTTGCTGGTTTGACAGAAGTGGTTGATTCGGGGAATATTGTTTCTTGTGGCCAAATGTTAAATATTCTCAATTGGAGAAAGATGGTTAAAAGTTCTACAAAATGTATGGACTTGAGGAATTTGGTTGTGCACACGGAAACCATTCCATAAGTGGATTCGAAGAGCGGTGGTTAATTTGTAAGATTTGATCGTAAAGATCGGAATTCTCCCTTGAAGTTCTCATTTATACCAGTTCCTAACTAAAAGCACTTGTTACTTTGAGGAAGGAGGTGAGCATGTGGGGAAGAACATTTGTAAAAACACGGCTTAGTGTTCGGTGTGAGTGGAGACGTTTGTCTCCCCCGATTAGACCGTAAGCCCGTCGGAGGGCAGGGATTTTCTCTATCTGTTGCCGATTTGTCCATTCCAAGCGCTTAGTCCAGTGCTCTGCACATAGTAAGCGCTCGATAAATCCTATCGAATGAATGAATGAATACTTTGGTGTGAGTGGAGGCATTTATTGAGGTGACAAAGGAATACAATATACACTAACTCTTTTAGTGAGTTGTTTCTTTAAGAGCCTGGTGGCCTAGTAGATAGAGCACAGGCCTGGGAGTGAGAGGACCTGGATGCCAACCCCGTCTCTGCTACTTGTCTGCTGTGACCTCGGGCAGGTCCCTTCACTTCAACACGATCACCTTGTATCTCCCCCCCCAGCGCTTAGAACAGTGCTTTGCACGTAGTAAGCACTTAAATACTGTTATTATTATTGTTATTATTATTATTGAGTTATGGCTGCCTCGCTCCCGTGATCCAGACTAACCCATCCTGCCATGTATCTGTCTTGCTCACCCCGGATCTTCCGCAGGATATTAGATTTTCACCGGAGTCCTACATAAACTTTTGAACTACACAGTTCACAGGCAGTCTCCACACAGAGTCAAACGCCATTTTCCTCACCCTACGTCGCAGTGCCAAATTCCCCACATTTTGGAGAAACGCTCTCGTTTTTATGGTATTTAAGCGCCCGCTGTGTGTCGGGCACTGTACTGAGAGCTAGGGTAGAGACGAGATAATCGGGTTAGACACAGAACCTGTCCCAGGTGGGGCTCTCAGTTTTAATCCCCATTTTACAGATGAGGTAACTGAGGCACAGAGAGGTTAAGTGACTTACCCCAAATCACTTGACATTTGGTCTCCTGCAAGTCCCGGGACTTACCCGATCATCAGCCGGGGATGTCCGGGGCCCGAGGGATTTCCTTACCCAGCCGGTCTCTTCTCTTCCTTCCTGGGCAAGGCTGAGGAGGCAGGGCAGTTTGTCCAGAGCTCCGATGTGGGACGTAGCGCGACCTGGTGGATAGAGCATAGACCGGAGTCAGAAGGACCTGGGTTCTAGTCTCGGCTCTGCCTCTTGTCTGCTGTGTGACCTTGGGCAAGCGATTTCACCTCTCCGGGCTTCGGTTCCCTCATCTGTAAAATGGGCACGAAGACCGTGAGCCCCATGTGGGGCAGGGCCCGTGCCCAACCCACTCTGCTTGTATCCACCCTACCACCTGGCGCAGTACCTGGCCCATAGTAAGTGCTTAACAAATACCATTATTATTATTATTAATAATAATTTAATAATAATTCATTTTCACCAACTCTCTTCTTGACCCACTACACTGTTGCCCCTCTAGACTAAGCTTCTTGTGGGCAGGGAAATTGTCTACCAAGTCTCCCGATTAGACCGTAAGCCCTTCAAAGGGCAGGGACTGTCTTTATCTGTTACCGATTTGTACATTCCAAGTGCTTAGTACAGTGCTCTGCACGTAGTAAGCGCTCAGTAAATACTATTGAATGAATGAATGCTCTCCCAAGCGCTTACTGCAGTGCTCTCAACGCAAGAATCACTCACTAAATTCCATTGATTGCGTATATATATGTGTGTGTGTGTGTGTGTATATATATATATATATATACCCTGCATGTGTATATATATGTATATATGTGTATGTGTGTGTGTATATATGTGTGTGTGTGTGTATGTCTGTATGTATACATACATATATGTATATATGCACAATCAGTGGTATATATATCCCTCTTTCTCCCCGATCAGATGACACCGTCTTAAGTCATCAATGATTTCTTCTCAGCCAAATCCAACGGGCTCTTTCCGGCCTAATCCCGCCTGGCCTCTCGGATGCCGTCATCACGCCTGACGTATCTGCCTGCAATCCCTTCCCCTCACTTAAACTCTTGGGGCTGCGGGCCGTGCCGCGAGGCAGAGGCCGTGTTTAATTGCCACCCGTCTATTCTCTCCTAGCGCTTAGCACAGGGCTCTGCACACGGCAAGTACGTAATAAATAGTATCCCTACTACTGCCTCAGACGCGTTTTAATGGCCTTTGCCTCTTCGATTCGGTTGACCACCCTCTCTTGGAAACTCAAAGATATTGAGTGCTTACTGCGTGGACAGCACTGTAGTAAGCGCTCGGGAGTTGGCAGACACATTTCCCGCCTGTAATGAACTTATCAGACCCCGCTTTTGCCGGGTTATTCGCCTGCTCCTCCTAGCTCCCCGGCAGCTCCTCCTGCACACAGCGGGTTGTTGATGCCATGAGTAAAATAGCCTCATTTTCACATCTTGGCCGGTAAAAGGAGAGATGTGACATTTCTGCCTCGGCTCTAACCCGAGATTACTTGGAAAACGCAAGAACCGTACTGCCGGGATTAAAAAGCACCCACTTGTTTTCCTTGAAAGAGTTGAGATTTATTTATAATCGGTTCCTCTTCAGTTTCAATTTCAAACCTTCCGAGGTCCCATTGCATTTGCCTCTGAGAAAATATTTGAACAAAGCTGATTTCAAGATACCGTATAATTGTCTCCACCACGATTTTGGGGGCAGAAGTAGACGATGATGATGATTATGGCATTTAAGCGCTTACCGTGTGCCAGGCCCTCCACTGTGCTTCTGGGTGGATGCGATTTGAGGAAGGAAGAGCAGAAGAGTGAGAAGGGGAAAGCAGGGTGAGGGAGAGGAGGGTTTATTCCCACAGGCTGCCAGGGGAGATGGGGGAAAGCGAGAATGGGCCGGCGCGGTGGGACTGGCTGGAATTCATTCATGTGGTGTTTGAATGCAGCACCTGGGAGTTTCTAATTTCAAATCAGAGGGACAAGTGAGAACGGGCCAGCCCAGCAGGAGAGGCTGGAGTTAATTCATGGGGTGTCTCTTGTGCGGCTTCTTGCCTTTCTCTTCTTAATCCCTTCCTTACTCCCCCTCCTTTCTTTTTTTCTTACGTTCTTCTCCTCCCCTCATTTCAGGACTTAATTCTTACGTGGCACACACATTAATGGAGAAGCAGCATGGCGTAATGGCTAGAGCACGGACCCGGGGGGTCAGAAGGTCGTGGGTTCTAATCCTGACTCCATCACTTGTCTGCTCTGAGACACTGGGCAAGTCGCTTCGCTTCCCTGTGCCTCCTTTACGTCATCTGTAAAATGGGGACTGAGACTGTGAGCCCCAGTCGGGACAGGGACTGTGTCCAACCTGATTTGCTCGTATCCACCCCAGCGCTTTGTTCAGCGCCTGGCTCATAGTAAGCGCTTAATAAGTAGCACAATTATCATCATTCTTATATGACCCGCACAATAGCCCCTCTTATGTTTTGGTGACGTAATTGAGCAAAAGGGCGGCAGTAATGTGAGTAAATATTGTGAATGTGGTCAAGTTGGAAAAGGAAGGTGTGTGTGCTTTTTGGAGGTGATGTTTTTAAGCATTCAAATGTCAAAAGGTAGGATTCACCTCTGGAACACTCCTTAGAACATTTTTTGTCGTGATTTCCAAGTGTACAATGTGTACATTTACTAAGCCCGGTTAGAGTGCTGTGCGCACACAGTAACAACTCTGACTATAATCTGTATGCAAGGCTGGTTCCAGATGGCTTATAGAGCCTAATAAAATTAATAATGATAAAAATTACCATATTTGTTAAGCACTTACGATGGGCCAGGCACTCTTCTAAGCGCAGGGGTAGATAGAAGATAATCGGGTCGGACACAGTCCTTGCCCCACACGGGACTCACGGTCTGAGGATGCAGAACAGGCACCGAATCCCCATTTTGCAGAGGAAGAAAGTGAGGCCCAGAGAGTGCAGCGACTTGCCCGAGGTCACACAGCAGATTAGAGCCCAAGTCCTCTATCTCCCAGACCCGTGCTTTTTCCGCGTAGGCCACCCTTCTTCCCGATGTCAGAGGGAGACAGCAGTTACAAATATTGGAGTTGCCCAGCCCAAGTGAGAATTTATAACGAAAATAATAATTGTGATATTTGTTAAGCGCTCACAGTGCCATAGACTGTACCAAACCCCGGGGGTAGATACAAAATAATCTGATCCCACATGGGGCTCACAGTTTAGGTAGGAAGGAGAAGAGGTATTGGGACCCCCCCCCCACCACTCCCCACCTTTGCAGATGAGGGAATTGAAGTCTGGAAAAGTGAAGTGATTTGCCCGTATAGGGTAATACATGGCTCTGCAGAAACCGGGATGGCTCTGGAAGTCTCTAGGTTCAGGAGTAGTCCAATAGACTCCCGTGTAACGTAATGCCATCACTCAATGGTGTTCATTGAGCAATTTGCACGACGCTTGGAGTGCTGCAGAAACCCCTGCTGTAATGAGGTAATGTCATACAGTAGGCTCTCAACCCATTTTTTACAGTTTCAAATGATATATACTGAGCGCTGGGGTGGATACAAGCAAGTCAGGTTGGGCACAGCCCCTGACCCCTTTGGGCTCCCAGTCTTAATCCCCATTTTTCAGATGAAGAAACTGAGGCCCAGAGAAGTGAAGCGACTTACTACCCAGGTCCTTCTGACTTCCAGACCCGTGCACAAACCATTAGGCCACGGTGCTTCTCAAGTGCGATCGGTGGTATTTACTGAGCGCTCACCGTGGGCAGAAAGCACTGTCTTGAGGATTTGGGAGAGTAAAATACAGTAGACTCGGTCAGTCCCCGTCCTCATCCCTATAGGATCGCATTCGGTTTTAGTCTCCGGAGGACTTAGTGTACTGCTCATTACATCCTGTCGATTGCTGGCGATTGGGGTGCGGTGACTCTTTCTTTCCCGTGGCCGATGCCGGCCTCTTTTCTACGCGTATAACTACCGTTCCCTACCCGTACGCCAAAGTGGTCTCTTGCCGCCCCGGTCATTCGGTCAACGCTGCTGTCGCATCACCTGCGGTGTTAGAAAAGCCCTTGATTTGGGGTTTGCTGAAATTCCAACCCCGCCCAGCGCTGTAAAGGCCTAGAAACAGCCAACTGGGAGGGAAGGAGATCCGGGGCCATGGTTCACACAATAGTGAATTGTCGCCTTTGTTGATTCCTCTCCCTTAAGGTCAAGATCTAATCTGCCACTTGGAAGGAATGCAGAAGAATTCATTCCTCATCATTTTGGTCACCTCAAGAGTTAACTCCGTTTCTGAGGTTTGAAGCCTCCCCTCCCAGTTCTTGTGTGTCGGGATAGAGCCTTGTTCCCATGGAAACTCATGGAATACTGCATGTTTCATTGCCTTTCTCTGAGTTCCGATGGGTGTATGTGTTTACACACGGGCATCCCCTCAGCCCCATTCCTCCTTATAGAACGTCTACACGGAAACAAGCAATTTATAGGACCCTTTTGGACAAGGTAAAGATTGCACGTTGGCAATTCCTTAAAAGAGCAGGGGTTGCCTTGTGATTTTTTTTTTCCCCCCTCTTTTTGGCTGTCACAGGGTGTGAAACATTGTTGCTAAGCATATCGATTCAAGTAAACCATGTCTTTTTATATAAAAAGAAAATCTTTGTTCGGCGTGCCTGTTTTTTCCAAGGGTGTTGCGGCATTTAGGGGAAAAATCTTGAACTGAAAGGTTACTTTCCAGCAGATTATCTAGTGCAGCAAAAAAAAAAAAAAAAAAAAATCCCCCCCCCCCCCCCCCACGGATGTATATTATTGGAGTACTCTGAATGGTAGGAAGCCGAGCAACCCTTTCAAGTGAAAAATTGATTCCTTGGATGCTTTTAAAATGGTACATGAGGAAAATGGTAGATTTAGAGGAAGAAAACCCACCGACATCTGCCTGGCAGGCGTTTCCCGGCCTCACCCGTCTTGTTTGCAATACGAACCACAGGTTGGAGTGTGCAGGGTCCTAGAGGAGACCACTCGCTCCCTTGTCCGTAACGAAGGGCACAATGCACGAATGGCAGAAAAAGGTGGGGCCTCTCCTGCGTTTCTCTAAAAAGACGTCGACTACTCCCCCCTGACCTGAAGGTGGGCCGTTTCATAAAATGCATGAGCGATTGGTGAAGGTTTAGATTTATTTTTTCCATTTTAGCAATTAAAAGGAAAATATTAAGACGGCACGCTTACGCACGTCGTTTCCAAGACGTAGCCGTCTAGGTTCTGCTCGAGGGTTTGACCGGTATAACTGGAACCCGGCTGCCAATTACGTGTGGGAGAGCTGATTATTATTTTTTTTTAAATCCGGACGCTCAATAAATTATTGAGACAAAAAGGAAAGCTTTCTCTCTTTACACCTGGGCATCTTGTACAGACATACACAGAGGCACACAGAGCCACCCCCCGGTCATTTAGCCGGTGAGAGCACAATACACCGGCAAATTCCTAATGAAAAACGGGAATCAGACCTTGCGTGTGGGACTAGATGGATCGGCAGGAAGAATTCTTTTTTTTTTTCCTCCACCTTGCTTCTGGGCTGTGACCACCAGAAGATGATGATGTCACCTGGTAGCTGATTGGTCGTCCCAGCATCTAGTGCAGGGAAGAGAAAGCAAGATGCCGGCACAAACCGCCGTGGCGGATCCGCGGTGGTTTCTGCCGCTTCTGAGCGGGATCCCGGATTAGCATCGCGGCGGGCGCGCGGGGCCATGCGGGCCCCGGAGAGCATCGTAGCGTGAGGGGGCCCCGAGAGCTTTCGGAGGAATGAGGCGGCTGATTTGCAAGCGGATCTGCGATTGTAAGTTGCAGAGCCCGGGCGACGGGAACGAGACAGGGAGGGCGGGGAGGTGGTCTGGCAGGAAAATGCCGACCGAGAAGGGGCACCTCTCCGCCAGCCGGCGACTGGTGACTTAACGGTCGATTTCTGTTTCCCGTGCGGAGGGGAGGCCCGTTCCCTGTAATGTCTCTCCCGGGCGACGTTGAGTTAGATGGTAGAAAATGATCTCTGTGTAACCAGGCCAACAGGGTGTCAACGCCTGCTATGTCGAGAGGAGCTTTATGTCAATTTTTGGGGGTGGACCATCTGCCAGGCCGGGCCCGGGAGGAGAGTGACGACCGCCGGTTTTTACTCGTCGATCCGTGGACCTCCCGGGAGACCGCAGCCCAGTTCCGTTCTCAGACCCCCATTTCCAACGTCTCGTTGCAGATAAAAGCTTTGACGATGAGGAGTCCGTGGACGGGAACAAGCCATCTTCCGCCGCTTCAGCCTTCAAGGTCCCCGCTCCGAAAAAACCCGGAAACCCGGTCAACAGCGCCAGGAAGCCCGGTTCAGCGGGAGGACCGAAGGTCGGAGGTAACGGAGATCTCTTTCTGGCCTCGTTTTCGCTGACCCCGACCCGGTCTGCCGCGGGAACTTTGGGGGAAAGATGTTTAATTCATAACTGCAGCACGACTGCAGATCGGAAACCCCAGAGGAGTGTTGCAAGGAATGCTAAAAGGCCCCGCGGTTTTGAAAAGGACGAAAAGACTGGAGAATGCTAATGCCCTCCCTGTGAGGGCACGTAAAGTAGCTCCTGCTCTCGGATCCGAGTTTATTCCCGAAATAAGCGCGCCCGGGTAAAAATAGAACAGGAGTTCCACTTGGGTAGATTTTGGGAACTCTCTTGGGCCTTCCGGTCATTATTTTAATCTTTTTATGGTATTTAAGTGCTTACTGTGTGCCTGGCCCTGAAGTAAGCGGCAGAGAAGCTACAGGCAAATCAGGATGAACGTAGTCCGTGTGCCACAGAAGAAGAAGAAGAAGAATAATGATGGTATTTGTTAAGCCCTTACTCTGTGCCAAGCACTGCTCTAAGCTCTGGGATAGATAGAAGGTAGTCAGGTTGTCCCACGTGGGGCTCACAGACTTAGTCTCCATTTTACAGATGAGGTAACTGAGGCACAGAGAAGCTAAGTGGCTTGCCCAAGGTCACACACTAAGAGTTGTTTGATGGATATTAGACTATTACTGGTTAGAGCAAGGAGATCGGGAATTTGTTAGGCCCTATCCTTTCCTCCGTTGCATTTTCTGGGTTAGTTGTTGGTGTTCCGGGGCAGCGTTGACAAGACAGAAATGCTCCCACTCCATGGGGCTCACGGGCTTCTCCCCCATTTTCCGGATGAGGAAACTGAGGCCCGGGGAAGTCAAGTGACTTGCCTGAGGCCACGCAGCGAACCGGTGGCGGGGCCGGGATTAGAACACCGGGCCTTCTGACTCCCAAGCCCATGCTGTGTCCACGAGGCCACGCTGCTTCCCGGTTATTTTTCTTCGTTATTCTCAGTTGTGGCAGAGATGTTTGTTAAAGGAATGGAATGCGAGGCCTTCTTCTAAGAACGATTCAAAGTCTTGCTCCCTAAAGCTTTGGTCACAGCACTAGAGGCTGGCGGGTAGACAAGGAAGAATCGCGTCTCTTAGGTGTAGGCCTCAGTCAGGCGAAACCTAAGGAAAATGATCGGAGATTAACATCTTATTGAACTCCTGTTGAGATTTTGCTGCATATAGCACATAAGCGTATTCTGCCGAACGAGACCGTATGCAGTAATGGGGGAAGAAATCGATTTTTGGACCACACGGAGACAGAATCCATTTCAGTTGAGATCTGAGCTTCTACTGGAGACGTGATGAAATGTGACATGAGAATAAGAAATATTTGGTGGGTGAAGACTGCCAGATTTTTTATTCTTGCGGGGTACGTACGGTTTCCCCGTACAACCCGTATAATCATTTGATGTATTGGCTTCCCGTCTTTGAACTAGAGGATCATCTCTCCAGTGAAATGGGAATTGTGGGTTGGGTTCTGTTTGGTGAAGACAGCATTTTTTTCGCCAGACAGCCGGTCTCGTGTAAATATTTTGTGCGGCTTTAACCGATGTCTTTTATAGAAATTATTTTTATTTTTGACCTACCTTCTCTTTGAGCAAGATTTTCATTTGAACAGTGTAATTGAAAGCTGAAGTGCCCTTTTAAAACGTTTTTAATGAAATATCGAACCTTTGGAATGCCATATTGCCTGAGCCCAGCTTTTTGGTAATTTATCACTCCTTTCATTGCCATGCAATGAAAGCCTCTAAATTCCCTTGCTACAGCAGCATTATCGCAGGGAGAATCTTCTGTTCTTCTCAGCGTTTCAACTAGAGAGATGAATAACAATCCCATACCATTCTTTAACATTGCCTAGCATCGTCTTGTGTTTTCCTATAGCGTTCTTAATTCACATAATATCGTTTGTGTCTGTCTTGAGACGGTACTCTTCGTTAGACAGTCTGAAATGTTCTAACTGCAGCCAGAATTGTCAGTGCAGCCACAATTTTGCAGTCCTTGTACAAAACTATCTGTCACCAAGTTCAGTTCATTTTGATTTTTCATGAGTCTTCACTTGAATGGAAAGCCCTGTACTATTTTTGATGTAAGCTTTTAATGTGATGCTAGCCTAATTGGAGTGTTTTGGTATTAATTACCTTTAAACCCACAAGAAAGGGGTTTGAATTTGTGTTAGAAATTTACTAGCGATGTCAATAAAATCTTGCGGCAGTATACAACACACTATAACTCTTGGTGTGAAACCTCGTTTTTCCATCACTTTTACTGGGCCTAAAATCCCAGGAAATGTTTCTTCCAACTCTGTTGCGTTGTATCCTCCAAAGCGCTCAGTGCAGTGCTCTGCACGGAGTAAGCGCTCGATAAGTACAGTCGATTGACTGGACCTAGAAGAGATATCCTGATCACTTCAGAGCTTCCGTGCCTCCCGGGTAATTGTCCAGAGCTAGAGTTCTTCGGCTGGTGGTCGAGAGGCCGTCTTGGCCCTCTGCTTGTTTCTTACCGTTGCCAGACCTCAGTTAGGTCCGTCGATTGTCCTTTTTTCTATCTAAGAAAATATCTCGTCGCCAGAGAGGCTGCTTTTGGGTGCTCGTGAAGCTGATGCCCTCCTTGGCTGGCATTCCTCTCGGGAAAATTTATCTTCCGATCCGTTTGAAAATTAATTGCAGGTAGCAGTTCCTTACTGTCAGCCAATGAGAGGCACTGATGACCCGGGAGCAATCTGGAATCACGGGATGCTTCAGAAAACTCTTGTGTTTTCGCCGGCAGACTGGTTGGTCTCCCCTCTAGTCTTTCTTCCAGTATTGCTTCATTTACCTGTAGTTAATAAGCCACCGCGGGTCCCAGAGGAAGCGGCGTGGGCTAGTGGATAGAGCCCGGGCCTGGGAGTCCAAAGGACCCGGGTTCTAATCCCCGCTCCACCGCTTGTCTGCTGTGTGACCTCGGGCCCGTCACTTCACTTCCCCGGGCCTCCGTTCCCTCGTTCGGAAAATGGGGATTAAGACCGTGAACCCTACATCAAAGAGGGACTGTGTCCAACTTGATTAGCTTGTATCTACCCCAGAACTTTAGTACGGTGCCTGGCACAAAGTAAGTATTAAAAAAATACTAGTTGTTTTTTAATAAAGCTAAAAAAGTCACCCCTCAAAGAATGCAGTTTCCTTGTTACTTCACCAAGGAGGCTGCATGTTCAGTCAAAAGGCAAAATTGTCTTGCCAGTTGCAAGAGTTATACTTGCTTATTGCCTTTAGAAGATCGAAGTGCCTCTCCCCAGAGAGGGAGGCACAGGGGTTTTAATAAAGTCATTCCTGCCTGCTGAAGGCTTCCCTTCCTTCTTTAATTCTGTTTCACCTCTATTGACTCGATAGTTTTATCTGCTGATCTGCCAAGCGAGCTTCTTTCCTTCATAATTTTGGATAGATGAAGCAAAACCTCCCTTGGAGACAAGCGCTGGTCTACTCGAAAGACCTGAGGAGGAGTTTGAATTCACTGCCTGGGGACTACTTGCAGAGCACTTTGCTAAGAGCATTTTTCAGGCTCTAGTACCAGGCCAGTTGCCAGTGTTCTCTTCCATAAGACTGTCCTAAACTAGAGTCCAGGTGCTTGACTCCTGAGCCTGGGTCAGTTGGTTTAAATGGCTTTGAAGTTTTGCCTGGAAATGGCCCTGTTGAAATCGGACAACAGAGATGCGGTGGTAGAGATGAGTCAGTCAGTCAATGGTATTTATTGTTATGATCATTATTATCAGTGGTATTTATGTGCTTACACTGTGTCAGACACTGTTCTAAGTGCTGGGGTGTGTACAGGCACAGGACCGTCCCTGTCCCACGTGGGGCTCACACTCTTAATCCCCATTTTACAGCTGAGGTAACTGGGGCCCAGATAAGTAAAGTGACTTGCCCAAGGTCACACAGTAGGACTGTGGCAGAGCTGGGATCGGAACCCAGGACCTACTGACTACCAGGCCCGTGCTCTGTCCCCTAAGCCACTCGGCGCCATATGGCCGCCGCCGGTGCCGTGGCCTCTCTGGGCCCGGCGGTGCGAACAGTCACCGGTTGGTGTGGGCGGCGGGGAGGATTAGATGAGGCAGCTGTTGGAAAGACGCAGGAGCGGGGCCTAACGGATAGATGGGAGTCTGAAGGACCTGGGTTCTAATCCCGGCCCCGCCACTTACCTCTGTGCTTCAGTTCCCTCATAAGACTGTGAGCCCCACGGGAGGCAGGGACCGTGTCCGACCTGATTTATTTGTATCCACCTCGGGGCTCAGTACGGTCCCTGGCACTTAACGGTTACCACGGTTAATATTATTATCGTTATTTATTATCGTTACCTGTGGGCTTTCTCTTACCCCAGCCCCGTTCTCCCTGCTTTGCAGCCTTTTTCTCCCTTGCTGCCTTCTCCCATCTCGTCTCCCTTCTCCGCTTCCCTCCCTTCTGCCTCCACTTCCCCCGGCTTGTGGCACACCGTCCCCACGGTCCGGAGGCAGCGGTCGGTGGTTAAGGCGGGTAGGAGGAGATCCAGGTGCGGGACGGGGTCACGCTTCCTCTGCCGAGCGTTACCCTGCCGTCGCCACGTCCTCTGTGCCCGCAATGGCGCCTGCGGCCACTGAGGGGGGAGGAAGGTCGAGTGGGATGGGGAACCGTGGAGGCCACGGTGGGGTTGGCAGTAGGGCCGGAGGAGAGGGCGGGCCACTCACGGGAGTTGGGTTGGGGCTCACTTCGTGTAGCTCATTCATTCGGTCGTATTCATTGAGCGCTTACTGGGTGCAGAGCCCTGTACTAAGCGCTCGGAAAGTACAGTCTGGCAACAGAGACGATCCGTAACTCAACAGGAAAGGGGGAGAGTAGCTAACTTCTAAAAGCCCCTCGGAAGGCAAAATGAGCCCGTCTCACGGGGACTCGGAAAATGACGGAACGCGTCGTACGACGCGATTCTTTTTAGCAGTGCTGGTAAATACCTTCGGTTGGAGAGGAGATCGAGCCACCGTCAATGAGATGTTTTTGAACGGTCTTTAGTTGGGTGCGTTCTCATCGTTAGGAAGAATTGATATGACCATATGAAATAGCATGGACGATATTGAATTATTTGGCATTTTGGCTCATCACCCGACTGTAAGCACACTGTGGGCAGGAAACGTGTCTGCCAACTCTGTCCTATTGTACTCTCCCAAGCACCTAGTACAGTGCTCAGCACATAGTAAGTGCTCAGCAGTAATGGTCTTTGTTAAGCTCTTACTATGTGCAGAGCACTGTTCTAAGCGCTGGGGTAGATACAGGGGAATCAGCTTGTCCCACGTGAGGCTGACAGTCTTCACCCCCATTTTACAGATGAGGTAACCGAGGCCCAGAGAAGTGAAGGGACTTGCCCACAGTCCCACAGCTGACAAGTGGCAGAGCCGGGATTCGAACCCATGACCTCTGACTCCCAAGCCCGGGCTCTTTCCACAGAGCCACACTGCTTCAGTACACCCCACCGATTGATTTTTTGACTAAACCATTGATTCATTCATTGAGTCGTATTTATTGAGCGCTTTCTATGTGCAGAGTAGTGTACTAAGCGCTTGGAATGTACAGTTCGGCAACAGAGAGAGAGAAAATCCCTGCCCAACGACGGGCTCACAGGCTAAATGACATGCAGGTGACATGAAATATTGTTAACTGGGAAATGGGCTTCCTATCATTTGTAGGTTTCTGCTCCTGAGAAGCACTGTGATGACCTAGTGAATAAAGCACAGGTCTGGGAGTCAGGAAGACCTGGGTTCTAATTCCAGCTCTGCTCTTTTGCTATGTGACCTTGGGCAAGTCACTTCACTTCTGTGCCTCTTACCTCATCTGTAAAATGGGAATTAAGACTGGTAGCCCCATATGGGACGTGGACCGTGTCCAACCTGATTAGCTTATATCTACCCCAGTACTTAGTACAGTGCCTGACACATAATAAGCGCTCAACAAATACCCGAAAATGAACAGCAGCAGCAGCAAAAACTTGTTAAAAGGATAGCCACCCCTTTCAAAGGGGCCGGAAGTCAGTATGTGGTTATAAAACAGGTTAGGTTTCCGGCAGAAGAAGAACTATCAGGGGAGTTCCTGCCAACTCACGATGCGGTGTCTCCCCAAGGGATACCTGCGTTGCACCCGACTGTGCCTTTTCCTCACCTCTACAGCCGTAAACAACAGTGGGCCTCACATTTAACCTTGGCTGAAGCTCTGACTGGCAGCCTGTGGAAGAAAGCGTGCGTTTGGGGCGCAGTGACTTTTTCCAAGGCGCGGTTTAGCTGGTCGCTTGGTGTTCTTAAGCCGAGAGCCTTGTGAGGGCCGGAGGATATCGTTATTATTTGTTGCTATCCCAATCTAGATGGTAAGTTCCCCCTTCTAGACAGTAAGCTCGTCGTGAGCGGGGAATGTGTCCGCTTACCGTTGTGTCGTACTCTCCCAGGCGCTTAGTACAGTGCTCTGCACACAGTAAGCGCTCAGTATAATTGAATGAATAAGATTTTGAAGATCTTTCATTCATTCATTCAATAGTATTTATTGAGCGCTTACTATGTGCAGAGCACTGTACTAAGCGCTTGGGATGAACAAGTCGGCAACAGATAGAGACGGTCCCTGCCGTTTGACGGGCTTACGGTCTAATCGGGGGAGACGGACAGAGAAGAACGATGGCACTAAACAGCGTCGAGGGGAAGAACATCTCGTAAAAACAATGGCAACTAAATAGAATCGAGGCGATGTACAATTCATTAACAAAATAAATAGGGTAACGAAAATATATACAGTTGAGCGGACGAGTAGGGCAACCCATTTTCTTCTCAACATGGGGTTCTTCCAGATTGTAATCCTGCATTGCAGGAGAACTGACTACCATGAGGTTGACAAGCGGTACTCTAGGAGAGAAATCAGCTTTTGGCTCACGATCTTTTTTTCTTTCTTCGGCTCACGCTTACAGGGTGAGACCTCTTAAAACAGGGCACGGTTGTTTACGGTTCCTGCCTAGGTGTCTCCAATCCGAAGTTCGGAGCCTAATATTTTCAACAAATCTTCATTCCATCGGTATTTACTGAGCTGTCTGTGCAGAGCAGCGACTTGAACGCTGGTGAGAATGCAATACCATTGACCAACACAGTCCCTGCCCTCAAGGAACTGAGAGCGTACGATGGCTGAGCAGGGGTCACCCTGAAAAATAAGCAGTCAGAAGGGGGCCCCATTACTTTGGCCCCATGTGAGGTCTGACCTCCTGTTTTCTCCCAATTTTCTTTTGTTCTCCTCCCCCTTAAAACAGTGAGCCCCATGCGGGACAGGAACTCCGACTCCCCTGATGATCTTGCATTTCGCCCCTGCACCTCAGAGCTTGGCACATAGGAGATGATAATAATAATGATGGTATTTGGTAAGCGCTTATTATGTGCCGAGCACTGCTCTGCGCGCCGAGATAGATACAAGGTAATCGGGTTGTCCCACATGGAGCTCACACAGACAAGTGGCGGAGCCGGGATGAGAACCCACGTCCTCCGATTCCCTACCGCTAGGCCATGGGTGCTGCTTCTGCTTAACAAATATTATTACTATTATCACTGTAATTATTGTTATTACTTCTACCGTATTTCAAGGATCCACCATGCGAGAGAGTCTCAGTAGCACTCACACACTACAAGATTCATTCTCACTGTCAGCGGCAGCATCTTTAAAACAGCAGAAAAACTCTGCTTCTGGAGACATGGCCTCCTTCCTTATTAAACTCTGTCTGGCATATAACGTAATTGAGGACTAGATGGGTGCCATGGAGATGATAATAGTAATAATAATTGTATTTCTCAAGTGCTTATTGTATCTCTGGACTGTAAGCTCGCTTTGGGCAGGGAGCGTGTCTGCCAGTTCTGCTGTATTATATCCTCCTAAGCACTTAGTACCGTGCTCTGCACACATTATGCACTCAGCAAATTCCATTGATCGATTATGTGCCAAGCACTGTGCTAAATATTTGGGTAGATAGATAAAAGGGGATCAGTTCGGACACAGTCCCTCCCCCACCTGGCGCTCACGATTGAAGTAGGAGGCGAGAACGGGAATGTGACCTCCGTTTTACAAACGAGGCAACTCGGGCACCGAGAAGTGAAGTGACTTGCCCAGGGTCGCACAGCGAGCAAGTGGCGGAGTCGGGATTTGAACCCAGGTTTCTCTGATTCCCAGGCAGATCTTATTTCAGACCCTGAGGTGGGGCTTAGGGTCAGAAGATGGACTGTAGATATTGGTTTTCTCTCCTGCGGCCCAGATATCTGAGCTCGATCCCGGCCACCGGTCATTCAGTCAGTGGTTTTCAAGGAACCTTCCTCGGAGTTTAAGGTTACTGTCAAGGATGCCCTAGAGAGGCGTCCTGCTGAATTTGAGGGATGTAGTTATATCTGTTGGTATTTGAATCCATGTTGTTATCGCACCGAGCTGGTGCTCATGGCAGATCAGCTTTGCTGGGTGGCACGCGTGTGGAGGATGAATTCACCTGTATTTTTTGAGCACTTGCTCTGTACAGAGCCCTGTACTAAGAGCCTGGGAGGGTAATAATAATAATGATGATGATGGTATTTAAGTGCTTACTATGTGCCAAACACTCTTCTAAGGCTGAGCACTGTCGTAATGCAGTAAGGTAGAGTTAGTAGACACGTTTCCTGTCCACAAGGAGCTTAGCGGTGTAGAGGGGCACTGTAGTGAGCACTTGGAAACGGGCACTCTAACAGAGTTGTTAGACACATTCCCAGTCCACAAGGAGCAGAATTCCCAAGCACCTGCCTGTGGTGAACTGAGATGGGACACGTTAAAAGCGGGAAGGGCAAAATAAACTGTTGTACCGACAGAAATGCAGATTGTCAGTGCGACAGAGCGGTAGCCTTTTGGAAGACAGCAACAACAGGCAGACCCAGCCTGTAGCGCGGCATGCATGGGATGGACTATTTTGTCCAGCCACACCTGCGCCAGTGGATAATAATAACCGTGGTACTTATTAAGCGCTCTCTATATTCTGAGCACTATCAATCAATGGTATTGAGCACTTACTATGTACAGAGCACTGTACTAAGCGCTTGGAGAGTACAGTACAACAAAATTACCGGACACATTTCCCTGCCCATAGTTTACGATCTAGAGAGGGATCGCAAGGGTAGAGGCAAGATAATCAGGTCCCGCTTGGGGCTTGCGGTCTAAATAGGCGGGAGAACAGGGATCGAATCCCTGTTTTGCAGATGAGGGAACTGAGGCCTAGGGAAGTGAAGTGAATTGCCCGAGGTCACCCAGGGGACAAGCAGCAGAGCCGGGATTGGAACTCAGGTCCTCGGGCTTGATAGGATATATCGAGCGCTTTCTCTACTGAGAGCACTGTACTAAGAGCTTGGGAGAGTAAAATAGAGTGAGACACAATCCCTGCCCTCAAGGTACTTAAAATATAACACAGAAGTCAGACAGTAAAATAAATTCTGGGTAGGTGACAAACCAGAATATAATCAATCACCCAATGGTATTTTATTGAGCACTTACTGTGCAGAGCACTGTATTAAGTGCTCGGGAGAGTACAAGACTTTACTGACTGTAAGTTCGTTATGGGAAGGGATTGTGTCAATTATACTGTTCTTGCGTACTCACCCAAGCACTTTTTACAGCGCTCCGCACAGTCAGCGCTCAGTAAACACGAGTGACCGATTGACTACAATTCAACAGAGTCGATAAGACGCGATCCCTTTCCACGGGACCTGCGTGTAAATTCCGTTGGGGTTGTAGGAATCCCTAAGAACTTGGGTGTTGGGATGAAGTGCAACAGTGAGGGAGCAGGAAGGGGAAAGAGGGCGAGCTTCCTGCAGGAGATAGGACTTGGAATATGGGAAGAGCGGTGGTCCTTGGGGCGCGAAAGGGCAGAGAGTTGAGGCAGGAGGGGAGAGTGTGAGCCAAGGAGTCGACGGTGGGAGACCCGGGATTGAGGTACCGTGAGTAGGTTGGTGCTAGAGGAGCCGTGTGTGTGTGGGGGTGGGGGTTGAATTGTCGATAGCAGGGGAGCGGCGAGGATTGGGCGGAAGCTTCCAGACCCCGGTGTAGACCGGAAAGAGCAGAAAATCCTCCTCGCTAGTGTGGAGCGAGCTGGCGTTTCCTTGGCGACTAATCGTGGCACCTTCCCGGCTCTGCGGAGAGGCTCTGGAGCAGGTTCAGAGAAAGGTCAGGCCCCTCGCTCCGGCCAGAGGTGCTCTGGTTTATTTTCTCTCTGTCCCCTTCGGCTCCTCGCCCCCAGCTCGGTAACGTCAGAGCCAAATGCCGGTCCCCCAGCAGTCCGTTGCAAGTCGAACAGCTTGCTCTCTTCTGTGTACCCACCCCGGGGGCACGTTGAGATGCCCACAGGGCCCGACAGGAAGCTTGATCATTAGCAGTGACTATTATGCTTAGTGAGTACAACAGTAATTCCTCCTTTGATTTTTTTTTTCTTTCTTAATCCCTCTTCTCCCAGGAATTTTAGGTGATGTAACTGTGAACCCCAGGTGGGACGTGGACTGTGTCCAACCTGTTCAGCTTGTATTTGCCCCAGCGCTTAGGCCCTGGCACCTAATGAGCGCTTAACAAATACCACTTATTATTAACATCCTAAGCTCCCTGTGAATATCAAAAAAGGTTCTCCCTGTAATTTCCAAGACTCCCAGTGGTGCCGCCGCTTTTATGTCTTGGCCCGTTTTGGAAACGAATCAATTTTGGTGTGTGGAAAATCACCAGAATTCGGGTAGGGGCCCGTCGCCCTTGCAATCCTATATTTTTTAAGAATGATTGTGCAGCCTTGCTTCCCAGGGAGGAGACTTGGTTCCGTATCTCCAGCCAGCAGAGATTCCTAGCCTCCCTGTAGGCATCTTGATCGCTTCTCTGCCTGCTTTTATTCTGAGTGCATCTCCTAAGCATTTCCTGTCTCAGTTGCCATAGAGACATGGCGTAGAGTGCTGGTCACAATATGAAGCAATAAGGAAGGGTTTGGTCTTCGCTTTCAGGGGCTAGGCCTTTCTTTGCCCCCCCCTTTTCCCGGTATTTAAGAGCTCACTATGCGCCAATCTATAGTATTTATTGAGTGCTTACCATGTGCAGAGCACTGTGCTGAGCACTTGGGAGAGTACAGTACAGCGGAATGAGTAGACGCGCTCCTTGCCCACAACGAGCGTAAAGTCTAGAGGCGACTTTACAGTCACTGTACTAATCGCTGGGGTAGATCGCAAGGGTTGGACACAGACGGTCTCACCTGGGGCTCACAGTCTCAATCCCCATTTAGAGGTGAGGTAACTGAGGCCCAGAGAAGTGAAGTGATTTGCCCAAGGTCACCCAGCAGACAAGTGGCCGAGCAGGGATTACAACCCAGGTCCTTCGGCCTCCCGGGCCCGGGCTCTATCCGCTAGGCCACCCTGCCTCTCTTTGAAATCTGTCTCTAGGCTTAAGAGTAGATGTGTTCGGGCTGTGTTTCCTTCCCCCCTCCCTCCCTGCTGCCCAGCCATTTCCAGCGAGGTCTAGTTGTGCAGAGCCCAGTGCAGTAAAAGATGAGCCAGTTAGTGGTCCCGAAAAAGCAACCCCACGGCAACCAACTCTACCGTGTTGTACTTTCCCTAGTGCTTAGTACAAGGCTCTGCACCACACAGGAAACGCTCAGTAAATACGATCGATTTGATGTCTCCCGCACATTTCAGTGGCTAGGACTTGGTTGGCTTAGCTATTTCACACAAGCACTAGGATTTTCCCCACAGTCAATCAGTGGTACTTACTGAACACTTAACTATGTGCAGAGCCCTGTGCAGAGCTCTTGGAAGAGGACAAAAGAGTTCATTCAATCGTATTTATTGAGCGCTTACTGTGTGCAGTGCCCTGAACTAAGAGCTTGGGAGAGGACAATAGAATTCAGTCATTCAACTGTATTTATTGAGCGCTTACTGTGTGCAGAGCACTACACTAAGTCCTTGGGAGAGTATAACGTTAGACACATTCCCTGCTTACAGCATAGAAGAGAGTTAGCAGACACGTTCCCTGCCCACAGGCGACCCTCCAAATCACCCCTTCCGTATTTCGTGCCCATTCTTGCCGGCTTTGTCACCTGGTGTTGGTGCCCAGGACTTGTCATTTTTTTTTTTTTTAACGGTACTTAAGCCCTTACCAAATGCCAGGCACCGTTGTAAGCGCTGAAGTAGATACAAAGTAATCAGGTCGGGCACCGTTTGTGTCCCACAGGGGACTCGCTATTTTACAGAGGAGGGTAACGGAGGCGCAGAGAAGTGAAGTGACTTACTCAGGTCACACAGCAAAGACATGGCAGAGCCAGGATTAGAACCCAGCTCCTTCCCACTCCCAGGCCCGTGTTCTATCCACTAGGCCAGGCTGCATCTCGTGCTTGGGAGAGAACAATATTAGCGGACACACTCCCTGCCCAAAACAAGCTTACAGTGTACAGTTGAGCTTGCAGTCACCGTACTAAGCACTTCCATCATTATGATGGAAGGAGGATTGTGTTTCCTCACTCCATAGGAATCCCCGAGGTTGATCTAGGTCCACTTTGAGCAGCTCCAGACAAATTCGCTAATCCTTGGCCAAAAGAGACATCTATCACCCGTAAAATCCTAAAAAGTTGGAAAGGAGAGAGGCACCCCGAGAGCAAAAACACAGCTCGGCCGGGCCGACTGTAAGGGATTCTGTCCGGGCCACTTGCTTTTCCTCTCATTAAGAGTTCGTTATTCTGTTCAGCCCTCATATCGCCTAGATATTCCAGTATGGGCCATAAATGAGTCCAGTGCGGTTTTAGTTCGTTCGATTCCCGCTTAACCAGATATTTCTTCCCCGCAGAATAGCCAGTGCACTTTTATCATTTAGAAAGCATTAACAAACTTTAACCTCATTAAAGTTCCCTTTAAATCAGTAACTTCATCGGAAGTACGTGGAGTGTCCAGGCTTTACTTTTCTGACTCTGTCTCCCTTAGTCACCGTTTACCCAAATCCAATTTTAATGCCACGTTTCTAAAACGAAGGGAAATTGAACGTGGGTTGAGGCAACGACTCAAGAAGGTGTTCCCGATCTGAGAGAGGTAATTCTACCTGGGGGATTTTCTCTTTTTTGCTTTTACGTTTTCACCTCGTTAAACACCCTCCCTTCATTCCTGCCATCCCATGATAACATTCCTGATGGCGCTGCTGAATTTGAATATTAGTACGTGTTACGGAACTCCCTCATTTTGTAATGGCTCTAGGCTGCATGTTGCCTTCTGTGCATGTAGAAGGAGCCTGGCCTAGTGGATAGAGCACGGGCCTGGGAGTCAGAAGCCCATGGGTTCTAATCCTGGCTCTGCCACTTGTCCGCTGTGACCTTGGGCGAGTCGCTTCACTTCTCTGTGCCTCAGTTACCTCATCTGTAAAATGAGGATTGAGACTGTGAGCCCCACGTGGGACAGGGGATGTGTCCAACCCAATTAGCTTGCCCCCACCCCAGTGCTTAGTGAAGTGCCTGGCACACAGTAAGCGCTTAACAAACACCATAATTATTTTTATTTATTATTAGGCATTGGGTACACAGGAACCCCCAACATAGTAAACACAGCTGAGGTGTTTTAATAGACTGTAGACTCTAGACAGATCTGTAGTTTCTATTAATGTCTGCCTCCCTCATAGACTGTAAGCCCATGGTGGGCAGGGAATATGTCTGCCAACTCCATTAGATTATACTCTCCCAAGCGCTTAGGACCCTGCTCTTCACACGGCAAATAATAAATACAGTTGTCACGTTACTCTCCTTCGACTCTAATTCCAGATCGCATCCAGTTCTCTGATGCGGGGGGCTGCATATTTGCCAAGTCGCCTGTTGAGAAAGTTTGCGCTCATAGTTTTGTCCTCTCCCGATGGCACGCGCTGTCTCACGGGTTGAGACTTCCACTTTTATAGTTCACGGTAACCATTCGTTCATTCTCGTATTTATTGAGCTCTTCGTGTGTGCAGAGCACTGTACTAAGCACTTGAGAGAGCACAATTTAGCAATAAGCAGCCTCACTCCCTGCCCACAAGGAGCAAAGAAGTGGACATTTTCGGGTGACATTCCCCTAAATCCTGAGCAACGCTCTTTTCAAAGCCTGCAGTGAAATCACACTTTACAGCAACAGCGAGCGTACTAAAATGTGGAACGCCCCAGCACAAATCCCATCACCCAAGCATCAGTTAATCTTTAGGATTTATTTACTCTCTGTCCCATTTGAAAGCACATAAAGAGTCTCCAAATGTGATGTAAGCGATCGCATTTAAAATTTCTATGTGGACCATAAAACCGGTGTTTTGTTTTTTTATGGTATTGTTGTGTATTTACTGTGTGTCAATAATATTCATAATCATAATTGTGCTATTTAAGTGTTATGTGCCAAGCACTGTACTAAGCCCTGAGGTAGATTCAAGATCATCAGGTCCCACGTGGGCCTCACAGCCTCAATTCCCGTTTTACAGATGAGGGAACTGAGGCACAGAGAAGTGACTTGTCCGAAGTCACACAGCGGGTACGAAGCGGATCCGGGATTAGAACCCAGGTCCTCTGACCCCCAGGCCCTTGCTCTTTCCACTCCGCCTCGCTGCAGTTCTAAGTTCTGGAGCAGATAACAGTGATTCAGGCCAGATCCTCTCCCCGTCCCCCACGGGGCTCACAGGCTAAGTAGGAGGGAGAACAGGTATTGAATCCCCGTTTTGCAGTTCAGTGAATTGGGGCTCAGAGGAGTGGTGGAGTCAGGATTAGAATGGGAACTGTAGAATGCTACTACGCCCTAGGGTCAGAATGTGTTTAATGCGTGCCCTGTTGATAGTGTTTTAAAATACGACGCTAGATGTATATAGGTAACGCAGCAGCTTTAACCTAGATGTTGCCTTTTGTTGACGATGCCGTCGTATCTCAAACTTTTATATCTTGTACGTGTCTTTTCTGGAAAACATCTGTCCTCACTGCTCCCTATTAGGGCCCTCTGATACCTCCTGAGTCTTGTTCTCGTTTCTTTGCCTCCCCGCTTGGCTCTTCTTGATCTCCTCCCCAGGATGTGTTGAAGCAGCGTGGCTCAGTGGAAAGAGCCCGGGCTTTGGAGTCAGCGGTCATGGGTTCGAATGCCGGCCCGGCCACTTGTCAGCTGTGTGACTTTGGGCAAGTCGCTTAACTTCTCGGTGCCTCGGTTACCTCATCTGTAAAATGGGGATTAAGACCGTGAGCCCCTCGTGGGACAACCCGATTCCCCTGTGTCTACCCCAGCGCTTAGAACGGTGCTCGGCACATAGTAAGCGCTTAACAGATACCAACGTTATTATTATTATCATAAAATGAACTTCCACCAGAAGCCAATTTTTGCATTTTAGTCATAGTTTAGTATTTCACCACGCTAGTAGTAGTAGTAGTCATAGTCATAGATTAGAATTTTACAACCCTTGTCGTAGTAATTTAGAATTTTACACACCATCAGTTGTAGTAGTTTAGGATTTTTCCACATTAGTAGTTGAGGTTTGGAAATACGCAATACTGGCTTTCCTGTTGCTCTTTTCTGAGGCCTCATTCTTTTCGCCCCCCATGATATTTAAGAGTTTCCAGGCACTGTGTCAGGCACTGGTCCCCCAGACTTCCTGGGAAAGGGGGAAAGGTTGGCTTTCTACTTGTCCCCATCCCACCTCTTCCGTTCCTCATCCTTTTTGCCACTGAAGTCTAATCCTTTGCCTCTACCACCCTCTACCCCTGGTTCCACCTCCGATTTTCTGAGTGATTTTGAGGCCTTTCTCATCCCCCTGTGGGCAGGGAATGTGTCTGTTACAGTGTCGTGTTGTGCTCTCCCAAGCACTTAGTATGGTACTCTGCGCATAAGAAGTGCTCAATAAATTCCTTTGACTGACTTTTCCTCCCCGCGTTGGTATTCCTGATGATCCTGCAGCCCCCCCACTTTCTGTTCCGCCCCTCAGCTCTGCACCCCCTCACCCACTCACCAACCGGGTCCTCCGCTGTACTTCACCATCGCCAGTCATGATGCCATCTCTGATCACGTTGACCAGTCATTAGACCGTTTCTAACCACACCAGAGATCTTAGATTTTTGATGCCCAGCCTAGCACGTCCCACATGCGTAAGGAAAGATGAAGCGATAACAGCGTGAACGTCATAGAGAAATCTTCCTCAGCCCCCGTGATTAGCCTAAGGTGGAGATCAGCAACCTTTTCTCGCAGAAGTGCCAAACAGAAATGAAACCTTTGAGCCGTCGGTGTGTAAGAGCCGATCCATGTGAATGGAACAAATGAAATTTACTTGAACGTTGCTTCACCGTGGAAGGGGTGATTATGAAACAGCGTGACCTAGTGAGTAAGGACACAGGCCCGGGAGTCAGGAGGACCTGGGTTCTAGTCCCAGCTTTGCCACTTGTCTGCTGGGTGGCCTTGGGCAAGTCACTTAACTTCTCTGTGTCTCATTTACGTCATCTGTAAAATGGGGATGAAGACTATGAGCCCCAAGTGGGACAGGGACTGTGTATCTGCCCCGGCACTTGGTACAGTGCCCGGCATATAGAAAGCGTTTAACAGGTACCATAAAAACAATTAGTTCATTCAAATATATTTATTGAGCGCCTACTGTGCGCAGACTACTGTGCGGAGTGTTTGGGAGAGAATATAACAATAAATAGGCACATTGGATGTCCATAAAAAGTTTACAGCCTAGAGCCGCGCTTACAGTCTAGAGGAGGGATAAAAGAGGAAGGGGAAAGAGGGGAGGGTGGGAAGAGGAGAAAAACATTCAATTCCATTTATCTTTCCCTCTCTTTCTATTTTGGGGAGGGGATAGGGTGAGTGCCAGCAGTCAGTTTGCAAACCAGGCTGACACATTCAACAGATTTTTAAAAAATATGTGAGGTGTGAGTCTTGATTCAAGTTGAAGAGAGAACACTTTTGCTGGCCCTCAGCTGGAAGGTAAGATGTGGTAGGCAGGGAGTCCCTGGTGCCGGGGAACTTAAAAGGGACACGGGTTCACCGGGCTAGATTTCCTAAGATGTCCAACAAAGCCAAGCAGGTGGCCATGGGAGGAGGAGGAGGAGGAGGAGGAGGAGGAGGAGGAGGAGGGAGGCAACTGTTTGGAATTGGCAGCTTCCTGCCCCTCGGCAGGAAAGAGAAAAGGGATTGCACAATTTCTGCCTGTGCTGCCAACTCCCCATCGTACCCCAGTTGCGTATGCTTCTTTACTATCGGTGTTACATCATAGGTTGCTGCCAGGCCTGCAGAAATCAATCACCAGTGTTTATTGAGGCCTTACTATGTGCAGAGCACTGTACCGAGCGCTCGACAGCCCACCTGTCTTAGCCCCCGTTGGCCATTCTGAAGCGAGACTCCAGGGCGGCCTCTGGACTCCTCGCCTTGGGCGGGGCCACACGAAGGACTGGTTCTGGCCGGTTCCGTTGGCCTGTCGAAGTCGCTACGGTTACCAGGAGACGGCGGCCCCAAGAAATTTGGGCCGCCGAGCTGGAAACCATTTAGCAGGCCAGTGTTCCCGGTGGTCAAAGAAAGAGGCCAGTTGCATTTTGATATTGGAAGTTTGGGGGAGGCTTTATATTTCGTAGCTGTTGGCCGACCTTCGGGGTGACGTGCCCCTCGGATGTCATGTGAGAACTCCCTCTCGTATAAGGCCTTTTTTTAATGGTATTTGCTAAGCCCTTACTATGTGCCAGGCACTGTACTAAGCGCTGGCGTAGGTACAAGATGATAAGGTTCGACACAGTCCGTGTCCCACGTGGGACTCACAGTCGTAATCCCCGTTTTACAGGTGAGGTAACCGAGGACCAGAGAAGGCAAGAGCCTTGCCCAGGATCACGCAGCAAACAAGCGACAGAGCTGGGATTGGAACCCGGGACCTTCTGACTTCCAGGCCCGTGCTCTGTCCATTTGGCAACGCTGCTTCTACCTGTGATATAATAATAATAATAATGTTGGTATTTGTTAAGCGCTCACTATGTGCAGAGCACTGTTCTAAGCACTGGGGTAGATATACAGGGTAATCAGGTTGTCCCACATGAGGCTCGCAGTTAATCCCCATTTTCCAGACGAGGTAACTGAGGCGCAGAGAAGTGAAGTGACTTGCCCACAGTCACAGAGCTGAAAAGTGGCAGAGCCGGGATCCGAACCCTTGACCTCTGACTCCCAGGCCCGGTCTCTTTCCACTGAGCCACACTGCTATATGCATCGAGGGACTCTGTGCGTCACGGGGGGAGCGGAGAGCACCAGCTGAGAGCTGAGCAAGGGAAAGAGTCAAGCGAGGGAACCAGTTGCCCAGTTGCGTAGAGTTGAGTCAGTTGAAGAAGAATTGAGCCAGTTGAGGGAAGAACCCTGAAGCCTTTCAGTTTCTGAGCAGCATTAGGGGCCACTGTGGATTCGTGAGGAGATGCTTGTTTTTCAGATAATGTTTCTTGTTCCCAGATCCTCTCCTGTTTTTGTTCCTACCGTTAATGACTGATATTAAACCGGCAGTCTCTGTTTTCTAAACGGAAGAATTGCTATCCGCTACCACCTTCCTTGAAATCCCTCCATTTTGATGCAAAACCAACGGGAATAATGTGGTTCAAGATGAGGTTTTTCAAGGATTTCTGACCTTTCATGGCTGTTGAATTGGATGTGTTGGGATTTACAGCAGGGTTGCGTTTTAGAGATGAGGCCAGAGGCGGGAAATGTAGGTCATTTAGCCGGGAGAGAAAGTCCTCAAAGTCACAGTGCTCCACAGTGCTGGGCCACGTCCGTCGTAAGGCAGAGGAGCCGAGATTATTCTGTGGGACGGAATTTTGCTGTTGAAAATGTGCCCCGCTTTCCCCCCACCCCCCGCCCCACTTCTCCCTTCCTCTCCCCCGTTTCGCCACGTCATTCTCCGGCAGCGCCACGGCGGCTCCGTCTTGGCCTGCCTCCCAACACGTGCACTCCTAGGCATCTGCTACCGACTTGTCGATCCCCTACTTAGATACCCAGACCGCCCCACCTTCAGAAACTGGTCAGAATCCACCCGGCCTAAGCCGACGCGCTCGAGTCGGCGGGGCCCCGTAACGGGCGAAAGGAATAAGGGTCGTCCACAGGGGGCTTGACTGTTGTGGCACCAGATCTCTTTCCCTTCAACTTCCTACAGAGAGGGAACCAAAAAAGGGCCTCTGGAGAGAGCCGGCGAGGCGAAAGACGAAAAGTTTCGAGCGAAAGCGACGTGGAGAGAGGGAGTCACCAAGGGGAGCCCGAGAGATTGGCGGGGCAGAGTTTGGGCCCCGTGTTTCTCCGTACCCGCGTGTCTGAACACGCACGCGTTCACACGCCCCACCTGACTGATGCTCTCTGCCAGCCAGGTTGAGCCCCTCTCCTCCACCCCACCATCAACACCACTTTTCTTCAGCCCGTGACTAATCCTCTTTCGGGTTTAGCCCCATTCCTTCCTTCCAGTCACCATGTCCTGCAGGATTAGAACCTCTAACAAGCTGGACTTGGCCAGCGGGCTTCGCCTTTTACACCCAACTGTTTAAAAAAAAAAAAAAAATCACAGTATATTGTCCCTTTGCGGGAAGCAGCGTGGCCTAGTGGAGAGAGCACGGGCCTGTGCGTCAGAGGACCTGGGTTCTATTCCAGGCTCTGCCGCCGGTCTGCCGTGTCACCCTGGGCAAGTCACTTAACACCTCTGTGCCTCAGTCCCCTCGTCTGCCAAATGGGGATTCAGTGCTTGTTCTTCCCCCTATTCAAACCTAAAGCCCCCCATGGGAATCTGATTGTCGTGTGTCCGTTCCCACCCTTAGTAACAGTGCGTGGCACCTAGTAAGCGCTTAACAAATACCACAATATTAGTAGTAGTAATACAGAAACACTCTGTTGTGTGACCTTGGATAAGTCACTTAATTTCGCTGTACCTCAGTTACCTCACCTGTGAAACGGTGATTAAGACTGTGAACCCCATGTGGGTCCAACCCGATTACCTTCTATGTACTCGGTGCTTAGCACAGTGCCAGGCATAGAGTAAGCGCTTAACAAATACCATAATTATTATCCTTGTCATTTTTATTGCTAAGAACTCATCATGAGCAAGCCACCATTTTGACTTATAAGGTGTGTGAAATCACCTTGGCGCATTCAGTAGCGAAGCGGACCGTGGCTTTACAGGAAAGGAGTGGCTTCGCGTAGCCGATTTGATGTAAACGAATTGCCGAAGGCCAGTTCCAAGTTCTGAGCATTCGGACCACGTTGTAATAGAATGGTGTGGCCTAAAACCTGAGTCACGGTGATTTTGTCTTTATCCGGGGGATCCTGAAGCGATTATGTAGCTCTCTTCCTGTCGCTGCCAGCAGGAGGTGACGGTTTCGCTGGGTGCCCGATTAAAAACCGACCCTCCCCCCTTTTCCTTTTCCAGGTGCATCTAAGGAAGGAGGCGCCGGCGCTGTTGATGAAGATGATTTTATAAAGGCATTTACAGATGTCCCTTCTGTACAGGTAGGACATTTCAAAAAAACCCTGTCTGTTTCTGGACTCGTGTTGCATTGGCTTTGAGCTGGAAATATTTGCCTCTGTCTCCTAATTTAGCTAATTTTAAATGCCCCAGAATTTGTGCAGTGTTACAGCCCTCTAGAGCGCAAGCTCGACCTGGATTGGGAACACTGCTACCACCTCTATCCTATTGTCCTCTCCCAAGCGCTTAGTACGGGGCTTTGCACACAGTAAGCGCTCAATAAATACGATTGAATGAATGAAATACCACCAAAAAGCGCGTTTTCTCTTCCCCGGCATTTTAGAACTGTGCGTGGTATGTAATAAGTGCTTAATTCGTAATTGTGGTATTTATTGTCATTACTGGGGGAGGAGAGGGAGATGGTGAATGACCCTTGCCTGGTCCCCTCGTGCCCCTGCCAACATAGCGCAGGACTCCTGGGCACGAGGCGGTGATTCGTTGATTTGTTTTTCCCCCGACCCGTTTCCTCGGAGTCACAGAGGGGATTGGCCAGCCTCAGCGACTTCCATCTTTTTCTCCCTTCCGATGGGGAAGTGAGTGCAGAATGGGAAAGATTCTCTCGAAGTGGGGGGTGCTCCCACCGCACCTCATACCTCAGCCCCTTTGCCTGCCGGGGAGGGCGTGAATTGGGGCACGGTTCCAGTCGGAAGCTGTGACCCGCTGATGTGTCAGTCCTTCCTCCCCGTCCCGTCCAGCACCCTCCCCCGCGTCTCCCTTCAACACCTGTCCTTCCTCTCCCTTTGGCTGTGAGCTCCATGTGGCCCAGGGACTGTGCCCAACCTGATTACCTTGTATCTGCCTCGGCGCTCACTACAGTGCTTGACCCGTAGTAGACTCTTAAATACCATACTATTAATTATCATTATAATCCCTGGATTATCACTGGATCAGAGTGGAGTAGGGGTGTGTGGTGGAAACATAGTGGAGGGGGAGAGAGAGCGCGCACATGTACACCCTCACACCCCAAGGTTGCCAACTTCTGAGTGATTTTTGCAGTTTGTCGTGAGTTGAGTTGGCTGCTCTGTTGCGAACTGCTCCCAGCCGTGGAAGGCTGACACTCTCTACCGCACTTCACCTGGCAGTAAAACAGTTTAAAAGTCAGTAATTGTGGTTTGTTTGGTTTTTTTTTTACTGTTTGTGAACATCATTCCCAGCTGTTAGCAGTGCAGCAAGAGACCCCTCCTTCTCCGTTAAGGTTGACGTGCCAGTCCGTTTTTGTGTGTGTGTCCTAAGTGTTTTAAAACTTGGGGTTATGATTTTTAAAAAGCAAAGCTGTTGCCTCGTTTTCCCACCCACTCGAAGCTATTGTGGTTTACACTCTCACGTATTCCCTAAACACAATACATCAGTTTTGCCAAATGTGTGTTAAACCTCAGAAGAGGCAATTCTGATTAAAATTCCAAAGCACTTGGAAACTAATGCTAGACTTTTTTTTTCCCTTTTTCAAGATCTATTCCAGTCGAGAGCTTGAAGAAACTTTAAATAAAATCAGGGAAATTTTGTCTGATGACAAACATGATTGGGATCAACGCGCAAATGCAGTAAGTGATCATTCGTCGTTCCAAGTGTTTTGTCCTTTCCAAACTTAGCTCTGCACACACTAAGCGCTCAATAACTACAATTGAATGAATGATGTATGGCAGAAGATAGTGTATGAACAACTGACCCGCACTTGACAAATCTGAGGAAAGAATATTAAACCCCTCTAGAGAAAAATCAAAAGATTTTAGGCCTACTGTAAAAGTAAATTTTGTGTAAACTAGGAAATTGATCTTTGCGTAGGGATTGTTTCCCCGTGATTATCATATAACTGATGTACTCGGGTGCTTTTGTGTATTCTTGGTTGTTGTTTTTCCCAGACTCCACTTAAAATGACATGACATTATATTAGCCTCCAACATACTGGGTGTCACTGAATCGGAGTAGTTTGTCATAACTAAATGTAATATGTACGGGCATCAAAAAAAGCGTGTTCAGTGGCAGAATTAGAAGTTTAATTTACTAGCACAGTTCCTGTCAAGATGCCATTTCTGCCCTAAGGTGTGTGTGATGACCCGCTGTGACCAGAATCCTCTTGAGGAATTAGGAAACGTCCTTCCCACAATATATGTGTGCCTAAATAGCCTCGCAGCGCTGGTGGAAACAGCAGTGCATATTTGTTGTGGGCAGGGAATGTGTCAATATGTCTATTATTATATCGTACTCTCCCAAGGGCTCATTACAGTGCTTTGCACCCAATAAGTGCTCAGTAAGTGGGATCGAATGAATATCATGCAGCTTCAGCCGTGGGATCTGAATTCTGCACGCAAATTCTCCCCAGGGCGGGACCCCTCAGGGAATCAACCCTGACATCCAAGGGAAAGGGGCTGCTCAGTATGGAGACAACTTTTAAAATCGGCGATTCGACTCTGTACCACCTTCTCGTTGGATATCGGCTCTGGCCTCGTTTCTCGTGTTTAATATTGATTTTTGTTTTCTGGGCCTTTTTTTCCTCTTTCTGTTTCAGCTCAAGAAAGTTCGATCCTTGCTCGTCGCAGGAGCCGCACAGTATGACTGCTTTTTCCAGCATTTACGATTGCTGGATGGGGCATTTAAACTTTCAGCTAAGGATCTCCGCTCCCAGGTGGTTAGGGAGGCCTGCATCACTGTGGCGTAAGTTCCTGTTTTCCGTGACGGGCTTTAGTATGAAATTTAGTGGAGTTTCTGCCGTGGCATTGAATTCTACCTTCATCATTTTTTTTCTTTGCTATAGAGTGTGTTTAACTCCTTCAGCCAGGTAGACTAGTCCATTAAAGTTTCTAAAGCACGATGACTTTTCCTGTAGTAGCAAACCATTCTTATAGCAAAAGGGATTTTTCAGCCACCCAGTGAGCTCGCTCATATCCCTCGTGGGCTACCAAGAACAAAACCTTTGGCTCCTGCCCTCTTTCTCCCTCTCCCACTCGGTACGGTTCCAAGTGGAACTGGGAAAAAGAAGCTATTGTTCTCCACTATTCGTCACCTTTGAAAGAGAAATACTGTGCTTATGGTGGAATCAGGAGAAGGTTTTTACTGAATGACTTTGCCACAGAAAACCGTGGACCTCAAAAAGCAGTTCAAACAGTGAACAGTCTTCCTTGGGGAGTTTCTGTCTATCATCGCTTCCCCACAAACCTGACTGCGGGCTTGCTCAATTTTCTCTTTGTTCTCCTTTTTGATGTCCCAAACAGCCACCTTTCAACGGTTTTGGGAAACAAGTTTGACCATGGCGCTGAAGCCATCGTGCCTACGCTTTTTAATCTGGTCCCCAACAGCGCGAAAGTCATGGCAACTTCCGGATGCGCCGCAATCAGATTCATCATCCGTGTAGGTATTTCCTTGTGGTAAATGACTTAGAACATGGTGAAAGAACATCTGAAAGCAGTCCATGGTCCATGTAGTGTCCCCGAAGTTTTGAATAACAATTGTTATGGTATTTGTTAAGCGCTTACTCCGTGGCAGGCACTGTACTAAGCGCTGGGGTGGATCCGAGCCAATCGGGTTGGACACAGCCCCTGTCCCACATGGGCCTTACAGTCTCAGTCCCCGTTTTGCAGATGAGATAACTGAGGCACAGTTAAACAGAAGCGGTAGCTAACCAATCATTCCTGAGGAAAGAATCTCAGCTTGATACCGTTGCCCTAGACTGTGAGCTCGTTAGGGGCAGGGAATGGGTCTGCTAGTTCAGTTGGATTGTACTCTCCCAAGCGCTTAGGACAGTGCTCTGCACATGATCAGCGCCCAGTAAATACCACTGATTGATTGCTGACAAGGCAACAAGATGGTACCTGGACACCACGGGGTCTCTAGGGTTGTGTATGTTTCCTACCCACCTGCCCTCGACCCCCGATCACTGCCGAGACTTTGAGCCCCTTTTTGTCTGTCTTTGGTGTTTTCAACGCTCCTGTGGTGCCTGTCTCTGATCCCGTTTCCCTCGCTTCAACTTTTAGTTTGTGAGCCCAAGAGGCACGGGGATCCTGGTTAATTCCCACGCGTGTGTTTTCTCTCAGCGCTTCATTTTAGTGCTCTCTGCCCAGGAAGCATTATTACTACCCTTGCAATTATGTGGTACCCCAAAAATGTATTTTATTTCCTCCTCCAAAACCAGAATGAGGCAGTTAGGTGGTGGAGGCGGTTTGGTGAACAGATATCTTTTTTGAGGGATTCTTTTTAGGATTTTAGTGGGCTTCAAAGTACTAAGCTGCTATCAGGTTCCAGGTCTGTGGGTTGATGTTACTTAGCTTGGGCATTTTCAGTAGTTTCACACAGGAATGTCATTCAAGGTAACTGCGCAGTATCGTTTATTGGGTTTTTTCGGTCCATTTCAGCATACCCATGTTCCTAGACTCATACCCTTAATAACAAGCAACTGCACCTCAAAATCAGTGGCTGTGAGGAGGTAAGTGTTTCCTGTTATCCTGCTCTTAATGTCTAATAAAATTCTGTTCATGCAAAAGTGTGTTTTTAATTTGATCAATTTCTCAGCTTTCCTTAACAACAGTAAATAAAAATTCTAATGAAACTAGGGAGGAAAAGAAGTTTGGGCGGATATTCTCTTTCTCTGCCCCCCCCCCCCCACCCGCCCGACACTGATATTTTGGAGAAAGTACGTTCAGAATCCTAGGGTTATGTAAGACAGAGGTGTTGTGAGCACCCAACGTCAGCACTGTGGTCTAGTATCATAAACTAAACTAGTATAATAAACTGCCCACTCTTTCCAAAAGAGGCAGAATCAAAACCTAGTTATTGCATATTGCATCAGTGCATCCTGTAAAATTTAGAATCGGGAAAAGTACCTCTTTTGGTGGGAGGGTTTGGTAGAGGGTTCCGCATAGTGCCGTTTGCCTCTGTTTCAGAAACATTGGCACGTGTGCAAGAAGGCCATAGAATGTTTGTTTGTTTTTTTAAGGCAAGTCCAATTGCTGAAATGAATCCCTGGAGATAGGGGTCTACAGTTAGTTCTCTGAGTTTCACCCCATGACACCTTCACAGCCCCCCTTTTCCCCTAACCCCATGTCCCACCTTTGAATGCCTCCATCCCTCACTTAAGCTCTCCCTTCCCTCAACTTAAACATTCTAGGATCTGGTGGAGAGAGGCTAGAACAGTGGGCGAGTGTAGAGGCCTCTCCCCCAATTCATATGATTTATAGTTTTCTAGTAGTACCCCCTTGCAATTCTTCAGAACCCTATAACTGCCCCATCTGCTACCCTGCCAGAACTGCTTCAGCATCCCCTTTTGGGTTTAAGAAAAATGGGCGTTTTGGAGGCAAACCGGAAAAGGGCTAATCGGCCAGTGGTATTTATCGAGTGCCTACTGTGTGCCGAACACCGAACTAGGCAACGGTTCAGTAGCGGGGGCAACATTTTCTTACGCCTGTGATTTTCTTCTCTTTTCAGACGCTCGTTTGAATTTTTAGATCTACTGCTGCAGGAGTGGCAGACTCATTCGTTGGAAAGGTATGGCTCGATCTGGCCTGCCGTCCACACTGTGACTTGGTCGGCACGCTTGCGCGTAGACGTGCCGAAGAGCAGAGGGGACAACGGGTCGTGAGGAAGGGGAGAAATGAAGGCAGGGACTTGATGAAAGTGAGGACTGGAAGGGAGAAAGGCACGCTCCCCTCTAGACTGTAAACTTGTTGTGGGCAGGGAATGTGTCTGTTTATTGGTATCTTCTTATATTGTACTCTCCCAGCCACTTAATAAAGTGTTCTGCACACGGTAAACGCTCACTAAATATGATTGACTTCAGCAGTCAATCAGACGCTTTCTGTGTGCACAGCCGTCTCGTAAGCACTTCGGAAAGTACAACGTGGTAGACATAATCCCTCACCCCAAGGAGCTTCCAGTTTCCAAGGAGCCGACGGGCCAGAAAGTCAGTTTTTTTTTTCTTTTCAACCTTGACTGGAAACTCTCGGGCCTTGTCCGAGGCCCGGGGCGAGCAATGCGAGGGGCCCAGTTCGGAAGGCCGTGTCATCACCGATGGGAATAGTCAAGCAGAAGACAGAGTGCGCCTTCTCGTTATTCCCCAGATAACCCTGGTTTGGAATTTTCAGCAGGATACTTAGACGCTCTGGGAGGTGGAGTCGGCTAGGGACGGGGGTGTTCGTGACTCAGCTGTGCTGTCGGGATAGACCACGATGTTCATTACCGCAGTAAGAAAATGTTTAACACACAGAGAAACATCAAGCTCAGCGGATCCTGCTTCTGTTACGCCTTCAACCCAAGAGCGATGAGCTCTGACACTATTTAAGCCCTCAGTGCGGGGCCGTTGAGGCCTTTTAAGGCGGAGTGATTAGCCCTAAGTTGGTATTCAGTCCGAGGACAGGTTTAAGACCCACATGAGCATCCTAAAGGTCTCTAACTGCCCGGAGTCTGTGTCTTTGTCATCCTAAAGGTCTCTAACTGCCCAGAGTCTGTGTCAGTCCTCCCTTCGGAGGTCAGCAAGCAGCAGTGACAGCTCCCCCCCCCCCCCCCCCCCAGCTTTTAAACTCTGCTTGTTGACCATTATATCGAACTGCTTCTTTATGGGATGGTCCTAATCTACCATTTACAGTTCCATTGTCTTCTGCTCTTAGAAGACATCTCCCTGCGGGGGGTGTCCACATTTAGGTCTTCACTTGGAGCCTGTCCATCTGACTCACCTGCAGTGGCAAGAAGCGATTTGCCTAAGGGCACTAAACTTAATGCGGTGTTTACCCGAGGTGCAGACTGCACACTTCAGACTGCTATTTTAATACCCCATTGACTGCACACTTCAAACTTTTATTACCCCATTGAATGGGCAGTTGATCATTGGATCGATCAAACTGTGTGCAGAGCACTATACTAAACGCTTGGGAGAGTCCAGCACAGTGGAGTTGGTCGACACGTGCCCCGCCCACAACGAGTTTACAATCTAGAGGATGAGTTTACACTCTAAAGGCATTTGAAAGTTCCTGGCCTAAAAAATCCATTATATGAGCGCTTTAAGTTATTTGAACGGTTATGACAGGTTTTCAGTTGTGGGCAGGCAATATTTAAAACCAGATCAGGGTCGTCATCTTCAGGTCAAGGTCCTCTAGACTAAGCGGGCAAGTCACTTAACTTCTCTGTGCCTCAGTGACCTCATCTGTAAATCTGTAAACTGTGAACCTCACGTGGGACGACCTGATTACCCTGTATCTACCCCAGCGCTTAGAACAGTGCTCTGCACATAGTAAGCGCTTAACAAATACCAACATTATTATTATTATTTTAAGCACTTTGTGGCCAGGGAACGTGTTTATCAACTCTGTCGTATTGTACTCCCCCAGATGCCAAGGATTGTGCTCTGCAAACGGTAAACATGTAGTAAATACCGTTGATTGTTTTTTGCTAATCTGCCTTCCTCTTAGGCTGTGAGTCTCACGTGGGATAGGGACTGGGTCCCATGTAGTTGTTTCACATCCACTCCAATACTTAGCCCGGCGTTTTGTAAATGATAAAGCCCCTAATAAGTTCCATAGCTGCTGTTTATCGCCATTTCAGAAAGCCAGCATGTATCCGCAGCAATTACCTCTTTTGTGAAGTAGTTTTCGTTTTTTAGAAGAACACAGACAAGGCTCGGCATGGTAACGTGAAAAACATTTAAGAAACAAAGCAATAAAATAAAACTTGTTGAGAGATCGATTAGTACCGGCTGTCACTGTTGTTCGTTGGAATTAGAAATAAACACATTACAAACAATAAACAATTGTTTCAAGTCCCAAGCACACTAAAGCAACAGTACAAATTCCTTTTCATATGAGACCATTCCTCCGCAGTTCACTCAGGAAACTGTTTAGTTCCTAATTAGCCCTAGCAGAATTTACATAATAATGAAGAGCCTTAAGGTAAACCATGTCTTACCTGGCCATTAACTCTCTCCAAGTCAATCAGTCCAGCAATCAGAGGTCTGTATTGAGTGCTTACTGTGTGCAGAGCACTGTACTAAGCGCTTGGGAAAGTACAGCAGAGATGGTGACAGTACTCCCTGCCTACAGAGAACTTACGGTCTACTGGACTAAGTAGTCGACCTTTCGTTCAAGCTAAGTGCCAACTCTCCAAAGGAAAAATTGTTCCCGCTGATAGTGACCTTAAGAGCCAAAGGAAGAAAATTCTGCTTTTTGGTTAGTCTTGGTAGTGTGATTTTTAAAGATGGGCCCACGAGTCTGTTGGTTTCTTGGTTAATGTGCAATTAGAAACATGACTCAAAGAGCATTTGTTTTCCAGGCACGCAGCTGTTTTGGTGGAAACTATTAAGAAGGGTATTCACGACGCGGATGCCGAGGCCAGAGTTGAGGCAAGAAAGTAAGCCATTTTGTTCACTCTCGCTGAGGTTTCAGATCCATTTAAACGTTCTCTGTGGGACACGTTTTGAGGAGAGACGACTGCATGATGACTTTTGATCTCTCATTATGTATACTCGGATGGATTTGCAGCTAACGGTTTCAGTTGAATGCTTAACGGACACTTCCCACTTGCCCGTTGTGGCTTCTGATCCGATCAGTGGAGTCTGAGGTTACCATAAATGGGAAAAATTTAGGTTGGATTACACCTTGCCCAGCTTTTTAAAAATTGACAATCTTTGTAAAATTAGCAGATGTCGTTAGAAAGGTACTAAATTTCCATCCTCCATTTAGCCGTAATGCCTGTTAATCGTCATACTAGCACGGATTTCCTGTTGGTAATGGAAATCCGAACTATCCAGACTGTTGATAATGGAAATCCAGTCTATTTATGCATCCCCTATTTGGTCTCATAACTTGAATCAAAATGCAGCAATATAGAACAAAATTTCACCAGCACCAGGAATTTAGTGGGTTTAAGTCATTGATGGGGAAGAAAAAAAAATCTTCACAATTGTGATGTAGAAGAAATATCCTTCAAGGAGGATTGCTTTCTTCTCATAATCCTGGAAATACCCTTCTTCTTCACATGTGCAGTCTGTAGTGAAGGATTAAAGAGAATCACCGTGTCCTTCCACAAACTTGCCAAATCCCCCGTGCCGGTAGTGTAGGCTGAGCGCGGGTGTGGAATTTCCCAGCAAGCGAATGCCAACTGCTAGGCGATTCTCGGGTTATTCGCAGCCAGCGACGTTGTCCCTACTGCACTCTATAATCCCAGATTGTAACACTGTTCTGAACGTACCATTTGGTCCTGTGGAATTTCCACAAAGGAATTTCTGTTGCTGTAGTGGCAGTTCAAAATCGAGTCAAACCGAGGCAAGCCTAACGCATCACCACCCGTCTCTTTGTTTTACAGGACTTACATGGGCCTTAGAAACCACTTTCCGGGGGAAGCCGAGACACTGTATAATTCCCTAGAACCGTCCTATCAAAGGAGCCTTCAGACCTACCTAAAAAATTCCGGTAGCATAGCATCTCTTCCTCAGTCAGACAGATCGTCATCAAGCTCACAAGAGAGTCTCAAGTAAGGTTCATTTATGTGGTGAGGTTTAAGCTAAAAGATCACAAAAGCGGGAAAGTTCAATGTGTGCCTGCCCAGTATCCCGAAGGAGGTTAGGCTCAAAGGGAGGCTCTGGCTCCGCTGCCCCGGGGGGTGGCTAACTCGGGGATGAGTAGATTTTCACGGTTTTTGGACAAATTTAAAAGTGCCCCCCAATTTTTTTCTCCCACCGGGGAGGTGTTTCTCCGGGGGAAAATCTTCCCAAAGCGTTGGATACGTCGAAAGGCACAGAAATCCACTAATCTACCGCCATTCTTTCTCCTTGCTTAGCAAGGATGGAGTGGAATGGCCTGCATCGGCTAGATTTTTGTGGAGGATTTTGTCTTTTTTGATCCTCTTAGCTGAATCTATTCCGTGTCACAGTCTTGCCGAGTTTTGTTGCAGGTAGCCGTGTAGAAATGTGAAGAAAAAAACCTAAATGTGTAATGAGAGCAGTAAATGACAGCTTGACGGTTCTGTGCGTTTGGCTGTAAATAAATCAGATCATCTTTTTTTAATATTCCGTTTTAAATAGACATTGTTTTAATTTTTACCCTTGCATCCTAAATGGAACGTCTGACGCCAACTTGTCCACAGATGGTTGAAAGACTGGGCCAGTGACTCTTTACCACCTCAGGCCCAGAGTAAAACTAGCCCAGGGAGTTGGTGGAATCTAGGGCCCATGAAGAGAGGCATCCACCAGAGTGACTCAAAGACTGTTCTGTGCTGAGCGCCCCTTGTTTATCAGTCAGTCCATGGCATTTACTGAGCACTTCCTTTGTGGTCCCACCTTGGGCAAATCACTTTACCTCTGTGTCTGTTACCACACCTGTAAAACGGGAATTCAATTCCTATCCTCCTTCCTACTTAGACCGTGAGACCATGCGAGACAGAGACTGTGTCCAACCTTATTAACTTGTATCTACCCGAACTCTTAGAACAGGACTTGACACATAGTAAGCACTTAACAAATACCAGAATAATAATAAAGTACAATAGAGTTGGCAGGCACGTTCCCTAACATAAACATCGTAAAGAGGAGCTTCTTTATGATCTTGCCCAAATGGAAGCCTTTTAGGTGAAGATACCTGCTAAACTGCACAGTGTTCAGAAAGTGTTGAAAAATGTTATTTTAAGCACTAGAGTTAGGTAGTGCTCTGGCCTAATGATTTCTAATGATATCACAGCAAAGTAATTCACTATTGACTGTCTTTCTTTCAGCCGTCCTTTCTCCTCTAAATGGTCCACAGCCAGCCCCTCTACTATGGCCGGAAGAGGTAATTACCTGTTGCCATTAAATTAAGAATGGATTGGCTTGTTCTGTTTGTGAATCCTTCAGGAGTATTGAGTGCTGGCTTGTGGGCAGAGCACTCTACTTAGGGCTTGGGTGAGTATAATACAGTGGAGTCGGTAGACATGAACCCTGCCCGCTTATAAGAGTTTATAATCCAGGCAGGTAGGCAGACAGTAAAGTATATCACAGATAGGAGCAACAGAGTTTCAGGATGGGTACGAAAATGCTGTGGGGGGAGGGATGTGTATCCAAGTGCTTTAAGGGATACAGAACCAAGTGCCTAGGTAACGTCGGAGGGAGGGCAAATAGCGTGGCGAAATGAGAGATTAGTCAAGCAAGGCTTCTTGGATTTTAGTAGGGCTTTGAAGATAGGGCGATAGTCCTTCGGATAAGAACGGGCAAGGATTTCCAGGGCGGAGGGAGGACGTGAACAAAAACGGGTCATGGGCGAGAGTGACACGACGGAGGTTCAGTAAATAGGAGGGTGTTTAAGGAGTGAAGAGTGTGTGGGCTCAATTATAATTTCGTAGTTCTAGAGGCAGTATCATTTTTAAATGATGATGATGGCAAGAGATGTGTCCCAGGAATCTGGTGACGAAATGCACCCCATTGTAATTCCTTTCCCTCCTTTCCCCTCCCCCTTTTAGTGTCCATGGGTTTCAAAGCACCTCCAACTCCCGGAAGTTTGCAGAGGTCCCGGAGTGACATCGACGTCAATGCCGCCGCAGGAGCGAAGGCCCGCCATGCTGCTGGTCAGCCAACCGGAAGTGGGCGCTTGGGTGCAGCTGGTCTACCTCCCGGCTCCTATGCTTCCCTAGGTGAGAGGCAGATAGTTGGAAGAAACCGCAGCGAGCGCCCGTCAGCGCAGCCCTCTCTGGTGGGATTCTCGGAGCGGTTTTCCCTTCCGTCTACGGGCTAGAATCTACTCGCTTTTGGATGAGGTGACCCTCTGCCCCTGTGCGCTGTGTAGGATGCGGGGGGCATTTGAGCTCCAGGGATCGGCTGCAGAATCTCCATTGTTCCAGGCCCCTCCTCTTGACTCCTCATCCCTGATTTTCCTCCACCCAGGCCCAGCAGCTCTCCCTCTCATTCCCCTGGGGCTCAGGGAACCGGAGCCTCAAGGGAGGAGATTCCTAGGACCGATAGGCTTTCATCCTGCCTCCCACACTCCTCCTCCTTCACTGCAGTTGCACCCCGCATGACGATCTATGTACGAGGACAGGCGGAACGCAGTCGATCGACCGTATTTATCGAGAGTTCACTGTGTGCAGAGCACCCTATCAGGGGCTTGGGAGAGTACAGTACGACAGAGTCGGTAGGTCCGTGACCTGCCCACGACCAGCTTACAGTCCAGCGGGGGACCCAGACGTTAATAGGAAGAAATTAGGGATGTGTACACAGGTGCTGTGGGGATGAATAAAGGGTGCCAATCCAAGCACGGTGCAGAAAGGAGTGGGAGAAGAAGAAATGAGGGCTTAGGGAAGGCCTCTTAGCAGAGATGTGCTTTTAATACGGCTCTGAAGGTGTGCGAAATGGAAGCAGACCCCTCTTCTTGTGTGTCTCCCGACTATACCGTACTCTCCCAAGCGCTTAGTACAGCACTCTGCACAAATCCCTCAATAAATAGTGGCTACCGATTGATTGATTGATTGTTTCTGTATATCAGTACACTCCGAATAAGGTGGTTTTCCATTCAGCTGGAGTTTGTAAGCTATGAGTTCGTTCATGCAAGTTGCAACCTAAATCATTATACAGTAAAATACTGCATGGGCATGTGTCTTTTACATCTCCTGTATGTTTTTTTTTCTCTTATATGTGATCCAGGTTGAAAACCACACATATAAAAGCATATTTAAGCACAATCTCGGTGTGTGTGTATCTGCCCTGTTAATTCTAGTCTTGTGTCTGTGATGAAAATGTGTGTGTTGTATTGTGAAACCTTTATTCTAACCTACTAAGTTTTCCTGTTCTTTGCTTGTTCTTTCACCAAAGAGGATACTTCTGACAAGATGGATGGTAAGAGTTTCTTTTTGTCTGCCTCTTAATCCTTAAGTTGCAGTTTCTTTTAAGTGGTAGGAATGGCATGTTATGTAGATTTTTGTCCTTAACCTATTTCTGAAAAAAAAGAAACTGATTTTTGAAATACATTTCATCGTGTGTAACCATTTACTAACTCAAGTTCACTTAATACGAAAAAGCTGAAGCCTACCTCTTATAGAAGTCCAGTGTTAGAACTAGGCATGTTCAGTATTAATAGGAATTCCGATAAAGTGCCTCTGCAAGATACTGAGATTTTATTTCCACGCTCCAGTTGATAATGACTGTTGCATACTTGTTTAACATTTGAGATTATCTTCTGTGCTCTCCATTCAGGTTTCAGAATAGTCATAGATGTTTCCATTAGAGGTTTCCTAATATCTTAAAGCTCTGAGTAAAGTTAATTAAAGAAAATGAAAGCTAGTTGCTCACCTTAATAAAGTCTGTTGAATTCCAAACCCATTAGATTGGAATCGAACCCCTCTTCTTCTCTGCCTTTTCTGCCACTGCCAAAGGAATTCAGGAGAGAGCTAAAGCTACTCCATAGCTGACAAACCTGAACTAAGGTGCAGGGAAGGAACGAGGGCTGGGGGATCGAGTTGGGGAAATAGTCATTTCCTGAATCGCCAACTGCCCTGGGCAGATCTTTTTAAAGAGTTACCTGCAGTTAAGTTTGTGCCCAAACCTGGACGTAGCAGGCAGGCACTCACAGTGTATTGTCCTTTGTAAATGTGCATCCAATTCAGCCTTCTGTTTCTAACTGGCCTCAACCCCTACGATTAAACTTTGGAAGGGTCCACTCATCAATCAGTCGTATTTCCTGAAGGCTTACTGCATGCAGGGCACTGTATTATTCAAATATATATTTGCATATGCTCTATTTACAATTATAGTATTTCTATATTCAGTATAGTAGCTCTGTATCTACTGTAGTCCTCCTTCCCACTTTGACAGTGAGCCCCATATGGAACAGAGAGATCGTCTTGGGCCGGATTAGGTGGCACCTACCCCAGCACTAGGTACAATGCTTGGCACACAGCTAGCGCTTAACAGGTGCCATTATCGTCATCATCATTGAATCGTTTTATCATATTTAGTACGATAACGCCCCTTAACGGACCAAAAAAAAGGTAAATTGGTCTCTCCTCTTATGGGGGATTGCCTCTTCTAGAACACTCACGGGTAGGAAGTACATCATTGTGTTGTACTCTCCCAAATGCTCAGTACAGCGCTCCGCGCACAGTAAGCGCTCTGTAAATACGACTGATTGATTGACACTTAGTGAAGCATTACCAATCAGTACAGTTTCCTAGATTCCACACTCTCATTTGGATGATAAGCGGGATTGGCTCTAGACCTCTCATCCGTTGTCTGCGTGCGTAAAGGTGATTTAAGAGGCTCAGCGGTTCAAGCTTTCCTGGGGTCTCAGAACCAGCATCCCTTTTTCGAGCGGGAGGACTTAGATTTTTGGATGCAATACGTGATTTCCTTGACACTTGAAAAAACTTCGAAGGTGAAGGAATTTGTCTTCCATGACAAAGCACGGCAATCCACTGAGGATTTCATTATACACCTGAACCTTCCTTCCTTTCGATCTTTTCCTTTCGCACTTTCTGAATCATTGTGAAACTGCCAGATCTCGGTTTCTGTTCCAGGTCGAATGACATTTAGAGCAATATCATCAGCTTAGCTCGGAGGTCTGTCAGTAACAAAGTATGGTTATTTATTCTTAGTAAGGTCTGTTTCCCCCTCTGGACTGTAAGCTCGTCATTTATTCATTTTAGAACTTTGCTAACTTGATTGTCTATAGTGCTTTCTTTAAACTGTATCATTTTCAGAATCGTTAGGGTGACCTGACCTCTTTTTTTCTTTTTCAATGAAAAGAAAGAGAAAAAGCAGTTGGGATATTTAAGTTAGTAAACCTGACTCGTTTACTATTTCTGCCTTTAATCTTCCAGAACGATCTGTGTACCTGATTTGTACAGCGAACGATATATGCTATGCGTTCTTGTGTGATAAAGTTGCTAGTTAAGTTACTTAACTAAGTCATTAAAAGGAATTCAATCAGAGGGAAGTAGCACCGGTTGAAATGTCATTGTTTTATTTTTTCTATTTAGGCACAGCTTCTGAGGATGGTAAGACTTGCATACATTTTGATAGAATAGAAAATCACCGTCACCATAATATTTTCATTGATAAAAGCTAAAACTGTAATATGACATCTCTGTGCTGAAGATCCTTACTTCCATCTAGCTGGCTTGTACACCACACTTTACTATCTGGTTGTGATGATGTGTAGTTTTTGTGCCCTCCCCCTTTTATTTTTTCGCTCTGACAATTAGACAGTCATTTGCTCTTAAAATGCCACTGTTTAACAAGAGTAACCTCATTTAATTGTAAACTTGAACTAGACTATTTATGTATCCTTTTCACAATTCTCTTCCTATTTTTCACATCATTTGAATGAATGTTGTTCTGCTTTGGAGGCATGTGTGTTTATCATTTATTGTCAACTAACTGGAGACTAGAAGTATTTTGACATAGTATCCCGTTAAACATTTTTGATTTTTTTTTTAACATTTCTCTTTGGAGCTGATCAAATGCATCTCAAAGAAACCAACATTACACCTGTGTAGACGCTCGCCTGTAGATGGAACAGCCCTTAAGCTTAGAGCAGATGGCATTTAGTCACCCTTGTCTGCCTTGTCAGCCCAGGGTCCTGTTGATTCACTGCCTTCAAATGTCTTAACGGCGAAAATTTTTAACGTCCGTAATACTGCTTACTGGGTGACGGCATTCTCAAATAGAATAGTTTTCTCAAACGTTGTCCTGATCACCCTAGTACACCACTTGATAATTTAAAGGGACTGAAAATGCTTAAGCCTACCTGTTGGCTTAGTATTTAATGGAATCCACCAATCCACCTTTTATATGCCTATTTTTAGGATAAATCTCTATGTAGGGAAATGCACGTCACAAGGTCTCCTTACTGTTGAAAGTAGTTTATTCCTTCGGTTGCACGTTGTCTGAATATTTGAGGTGGTAAAATCTACTTCCAGTCTTGTCTCCCATCTTGTATTGCATTCACACTCACACACAACTGGTGTGAACTCTGTGCTGCTTTGATTTCCGTTCCAGAGACATAAGGGAAACCAGAGTGAGTTGGGGAAGGGAAACATGCATTCAGAATGCCTCAGAACCAGAGCAGTCTTCCTATGGGATATAGGAGCAAGAGAAAGGCCTATAGTCTGGCTGCCTAGAGAACTGCCCAGTAAATTTGGGATTCTTGAGGAGAATCTTGAGGAATCCTTTTTAATCAGGATTGGCTGGATTCATTTGAGCCTTATTCCTGCAGATTCAGAGAAATTTGGGATTCAGTTGAGCAAACACAACCATTGTACCTCATTATCGTGAGCATCGCCTTCTTAGTGCGAGCATGGTGTCCTCATCCAGTTTCGGTAGACCTGTACAGAATTCTTATTTTCCAGCCACCTTTAAAGAACAACCCATTTAATTGCGGAACCTTTTTACTTCACAGGTCGGGTGCGAACGAAGCTTTCAACGCCCCTTGTTGGTATCGGGAACTCCAAGACCGATTCCAGAGGACGCAGTCGAACGAAAATGGTCTCCCAGTCTCAGCGTATGTATTGCATATCGGTCCCATTATGTTTAATGAACTCGGCTAAGAGTTTTAAGCAAGAGAAGTATTGGGATAATGACCAGTAGGTAAAGACAAAAAAGAGAGGCCACATACTGAGATGTTGTTCTGTACCATAGGTTCTGCATCACCTGACAAAAATGAAGGTATTTTTCAATGTTTTGGGTCAGTGGTTATGCATGTTTTGAAATCTTTTTGAGTGGGTGTTGTCTGTCTCTTTGGTCTGTCCTTAGGGCTGGATCATTAATATTTACCACAGATGAATGGGAACCTCACCTGCTTTGGAAGTACGTCCTATAGAGTTCCTCCTCCTCCTCCTTCCTTCTCCCCCCCCCACAAAATAAAACAAAATAAACCGAGACACCAAAGAAAACCGCCTGAATTAAATCTGGAATCTAGTCAGAAATTTGCTATAGTACAAAACAGATCTCTTGGGGTCCTTGTGGATTCACGGTAATTGACATATCCTCAGTACCCAAGACCGGTTTTCTTCCAAAAACAGTCTTGCAGGTGGAGGCCCTTCATTTCTGAAAGCTGGTGGAAACGTGATTTATTTCGGGTTAGAACTGTGGGAAAATATGTCCCGCCTCAGCATAACCCAAGGTGACCAGTCAATTGAGATAAGTTCCACAATTTGTGTCTGAAGCGACCATTTTTAATCTGGGGGTGATAATTGCAGGTAATGATTTGAGGATCACAATTTTGAGGCCCAGGTAAAATGAATGATCCAACTCGGTCAGCCAAAATGGAAACATACATCTATTTATGACATTTTAAAATCTCCTGGTGGGTTGTCAGTAAAGTAGGGTGTCTTTTTTCTCCTCCTCCTCGGTTTTCACTGGCATTTTACCTCTAAAACTAGGGATGTGTGTGTTGTTCTGGGAGAATAATGGTGATGGTTATTCCAAGTACGTAGTTATTCGTACCCAAGGGCTCTTTGACCGTCTTTCGAAGGGCCTCTGATTTCCTTCTTGTTTTCCACAGGCAAAATAATTACCTCTAACAGAAATCATTTAGGCTCTCCAAATGTCAGAGCGAGCTAGGAGTCCAGTCAGTCATTCGATTGTATTTGTTGAGCGCTTATTGTCCGCAGGGCACCGTACTAAGCGCTTGGGAGAGTACAACACAACAATATCACAGATACATTCCTGGGCAGACCTTTGGCCCAGGGCAGTAGAAGAGTACACTCAGTTCTCTCGACACTCATATTTTCGTTACGTAGATTGGGGAAAGGGCTGTTAAGGCATTTAATAATGTATTTGTTAAGCGCTTACCAGGAGCAGGCCAAGCTCCATTCTAAGCGCTGGGGAGGATACAAGGTAATCAGACTGTCCCATGTAGGGCTCACAGTCTTAGTCCCCATTTTACAGATGAGATAACTGAGGCACAGAGAAGTTAAATGACTTGCCCAAAGTCACACAACTGACACATGGCGGAGACAGGTTAGAACCCATGACCTCTGAGACCCAAGCCCGAGCTCTTTCCACTGAGCCACGCCGCTTCTCTGGGAATGTTCTTCCGGCAGCCCGAGCCCCTCTGGGTAGGACACCATGGCAGAGGAATAGGTCGTGTGCGGGTGAGTGGTGTCCATCCATCAGTGTGCGCGTAGCTTGGGGCTAAACCCTCGGGAGAGTACAATAGAAGCATAATCACATTTTGCCGTAACGCGTGTTGGTCATGAGCATAACTGCCACTGGGTGTGTGTACCACATGGGCATCTTCTTCCACTGGCACCACTGCTGTCCGGTACTAGTTTTAACAGAAGAGGGTAATTTTCGAGGAGCTTTTCCCAGAGTGAGCCCTCATTCCCCCGACCTGCCCTCCCCTCTGCTTCACCCAAACATTCAGACCCCTGTCCCTCCAGCACTTTATATCCAACAGCCCTTAGGTGCAAGTCGTTGAGGGCAGGGATCAGGTCTGTCCATTCCGTTGTCCTTTTCCAAGCGCCTAGCACAGTGCCCTGCACAAAGCAATCACTCGACGCCTGTTGCAGTAAGACAACCAGAGATGGTGATAGAGCAGAGAGCCCATGCCAGAGCAGATATTCAAAAAAACGATCACCGTGACGGTAAAATAAGCTCGCCCCAAACCAGCACTCAGCACGGTGCTCTGCACGCAGTAAGTGCTAAATACTCAATAAATACCACTCCTAGAAGTTATTGGGCAAAACGACTGTCGTAACATTTAATGAGTCGATTTAAAAAAAAAAAAAATTGGTCCTTTTCTGTGAATTAGCTGATTTAAGCCTTTTGCATCTACTTAGTATACCAAACCCGCACACTGCAATTTATATCCGCTCACAGGTACTGAGTGCCCTTGGGTGCACTGAACTATAGTCGTAGAACTGTCTCTGGTGCTTTAAAGAGGAAGCTGCTGCTGTTGCATCTCTGAGTGTGCGGGTGTCATTTAGAGGCAGTTCCTTGCACACTGTGCCCCTGGAAATGGAATGGGATAACTTTTATATGGGACAACGTTTCTGGCCTCTCGTAATTCGGGGCGAGCGTTGCGTCCCCGAACAGCCTGCTTAGATATCCTGGGAGTGGTCAGGTAGCACTTCTCTCCCTCTCTTTCTCCCTCTCTTTCTCCCTCTCTCTCCCTCTCCCTTCCTCTCTCCCTCTCATCTCATCTCCTCTGCTCTTCTCTTTTCTTTTCTCTTCTCTTCTCTCTTGTCTTGTCTTTTCTTCAACCCCCCCCCCCCCAACCCCCCACCCAAAGAGATCAGACCTGGGCTCCCTGTGTTGGATAGTTGAGGGATAGAAAGATGTAGGCATTAGATTGTAGCCACCCAGTAGTACCCATGACCAAAGAGGCAGGTCTGGCCCGCCCGCTCTTCTTCCGCCAGAGATCACTCCCACCTGGGGAACGGGCTGCCCAGGGCATGGGTGAGCTTCCCCCTTGATATTTTAGTGAGCCTCATGAGTCTCTGTTGACCCCGCATTTTCTTCTGCCCTCCAGGGATTTTTTTGGAAGCACTAGGAAAATCAGACACAACCTTGCAAACATCACTTGACTTTGTACAGACAGTAGGCACCTCGTGGGCAGGGATCGCGTCGACAACCCTGTCCTGTCATATGCTCCCAAGCGCTTGGAGCGGTGCTCGAGAAACACCGCGGCTTGATTGGTAAAGGGACCACGAGAGTAGCTCGGTTGCTTTATTAATCAGGCAGCAAAGGGAGACTCGTTGGTTCCCAGCTGTGGTCAGTTAGCAGCGTGGTCTAGTGGTTAGAGCACGGGCCTGGAAATAAAAAGGACCTGAGTTCTAATTCCAGCTCTGCCATTGGCTGTGTGTGACTGTGGGCAAGTCACTTCTCTGTGCCTCAGATACCTCATCTGTGAAATGGAGATTAAGACCGGGAGCCCCGTGTGGTCAGGGACTGACCACTCAGTTAGCTTGTACTAATAAAAATAATAATGTAGTATTTAATAATTTACTATGTACTAGACACTGTACTAAGCACTGGAGTAGAACCAAGCAAATTGGGTTGGACATAGTCCCTGTCCCATATGGGGCTTACAGTCTTACTTCCCATTGGATAAGCTTGTTGTGGGCAGGGAATGTGTCTGTTTATTGTTGCATTGTACTCTCCCAAGCGCTTAGTACGGTGCTTTGCACACAGTAAGCACTGAATGAATGCAATCGAATAAATGAATTAGATGAGGGAACTGTTTCTACCCCCGGACTTAGAACAGTGCCTGGCATATAGTAACTACTCAACAAATACCATTTTTAAAAAAAATACCTCTCTCTCTCCCTGGCAATGTCAAAAAAAATTCATATAAAGTTCTCATGGACTTCGTCCTCTAGACAGGTTGGGAGCGAATTCTGTTTGTGAGCGAATTCATTTGATTGTCAGTCGATAGTTTTTACTGAGTGCTTACTAGGTGCACAGCCTTATGGTAAATGCTAGGGAGAGTACAACAGAGTAAGAAGACAGTTTTCGTCCTCAAGAAGCTTACACTCTAAAGGGCTGGGGGCTTTTTCCGGGGGCGGGGGGGAGAGTTGTTTGGTTTTTTTGGTTTTTTTTGGAACAACTCTATCAGAACATTCCAGATGATTGATCCGTAATTGTAACTGCATTGGAAAGCTTTACTTTCCTATCAGTTAGTTCCAGACACGAGGCCTTTTCAGTAGGCTAGTGGGTGATCCACTTTTCTTGGGTGGTTTTTTGTTGTTGTTTTTTTACAAGTCACGGTTAAATGAAAAGAAGCGCCTAAGTGTTGGAGATTTTTAAAACTGAACCGTATGCATTCAGTTCTCCCACACCCACTTCCAGGGTTCTCTTTCTTTCACACATCACCCCCTTAGGTGGGAGAGAAATCAGACAGACGGGCCATTGGATGAGGAATATTATTGCCAAGAGACCAGGAGAGTGTGAATATATAATGTGACTGAAAAGTAGAATCAGTCAAGCAGTGGTATTGATTGTTCTCCTGTTATGGGCAGAGCACTTGACGAAGTGGTTGAGAAGGTACAGAACAATAAACTTAGACACATTCCCTGCCCACACCGAGTATACAGTCTCGCGGGTGGAGGGGAGGCTAGAATAGAGGATAACTTTCAACCCGCTGCCTGGGGAGATTTGAGGAGCATGTTAAATGTGCTTTTCGAATTAGCTGTTAGGTACGGACCTCCGCTAACCACATTTTATTTCAGAACTTCCCTTTTCGTTTCATCCCGCCACTTAGAGCAGTTCATTTAAAGCAGACCGTTCGTTCGCCTTCCACGTGAGAGTGCAAGCGAAGGCGAGAATGGCGAAGGGGTTAAAACGAGTAGGTTTTTTGAGGGTGGACGGCCGTCCCTGTTCGAATCTCCGGGGTTTTAGTGCGGTTTGGGTGATCCTTTGGAAATAACCATTGACATTAAGAATCGGTACACGGTTCAATGCTCATCTCTCGGCGTAGCAATATTACAGTGATCTCCATTTCCATCGAGCCCTAATGAAACCCATTAGGGCGTGCATGGTGCGTCCATATTTTTATATCGCCATAAACGTCATGACAATCTCTTGGATCAAAGCAGGTGTGTTTTGATAGTTCACCCGAAAAATTAAAGGGTTTAAAAAAAGGGCGGGGGGGTGGGGTTGGGAAGAAGGAGGTAGATTTGGTGAAAGAGACTTCCAGAGGAATATTTGAGCCAAGATGGTGGCATATTCTTTAGCTGGTAGTGTCTGGAAGTGTTGTCTTTTCATAATAGACATGTTTAATTACATGCACTACCCTTTCAGAAGCCTTTTCCAATTCAGTATTTTACTTGGCTATTTTAAGAAAGCATTTATGGCTTTTTCAGGAAAATGATTTTCTTCAATGAAATTCGTGACCATATTCCTCCACCGCAATTTAATAGCTATAAATAAGGATTCTGAAAGATTATTTCCTCCATTTGTTTGCCTTGGGTGCCGTACAGTTGTACAGTCATTAGAAAGTCGAAGAATTGTAATTCACATTTGCGATTTTGTTTCATCTGCTTTGTACATGAGCTTCCGAATCCAGCTGTCCAGCAACGAAAGCTGTAAAATGCACTGCTTTTAGAACTAACTTCGTGGCCCTTCCTGGGTTTTTATGGCTTCGTTTTTGAATTTGCGGTTTTTTTTTTAATTTGCTTACCCTCCCCCTCCCCCCCATGTAATGACTAAAGCTTTCTTATTTCCATTTTCCATCCATTTTAATCTGCTCTACTCCTTCCCTCTTCATGGATTATATCCCCCTACCCTAATCCTGCCTTTACACTTGTTCAGGATCACAGTCTGCTAACCCCATTGGTGGTAAGAATCTACAGACTTGATGTGCTCATCTGTCGTTTGGTCATCCGTTGTCATATTTGAAGATGGTTCTATTCAGCAAAAAACGTAGCCTTTGTAACCCTCCATCGTTTTGCAGCCTTTTTGCCTTAGTGATTGGAAAATTACCCTTGAAGCCTTTCCTTTGGGCCTAAATAATTCCCTACGGCAAATGTGGTAAATTCCTGAAACTGCATCAGTTAGACCAGGAAAGAGTAGAACGGCCTGTAAGGTTCTTCACACAGTCGGTTCTCCTGTTGTGTTCTTGCAGAACCTTGCATTTAGGGGAGAGTGAATTGCAATCGTTGCACAGTCGACATTGCACACACTCTAAAGGGCCCGGTGCTTAGCAAGGACTTAACAAATACCATTTGAAAAAAAACCGACTTCCTCAGTCTCAGCATTGCAGAAGACTCAAATTGCCACTTATCCTGGGAACCTGATGAGTTGTGATAGGCACGTGGCTTGTCATCACTTGGATCTCTCCTAAAGGAAGGGAAAGTGAAGCAGAGAAGCAGCATGGCCTAGTTACAAGAGCCCAGGCCTGGGAGTCAGAAGCGTTTTAATCCCGGCTCTGCCACTTGTCTTTTGTTTGGTCTTGGGCGAGTCACCGTACTTTTCTGGGCCTCGATAACCTTATCTATGAAACGGGGATTAAGACTGAGCCCCATGTGGAACATGGACTGTGTCCTACCCGATCAGCTTGTATCTACCCAAGTTCTTAGTACGGTGTCTGGCGCGTAGTAAGCGCTTAACAAATACCTTTTTTTTTAAGTGGGGAAACATGGGGGAGGCTCTCTACACTTTTGGTATTTATTCCCAAGACGGATTTGAAGACCTGTCAATTCAGTCGTATTTATTGAGTGCTTACCGAGTCCAAAGCACTGGACTAAGTGCTTGGGACAATACAGTATAACAATAAGCAGACAGATTCCCTGCCCACAGTAAACTTACCCCTACTCGGTTCGCTCTCCGGTCCCCTCCCACCACATGGCCTCTTTCTGCTGAATGGACCTAAAGCGTTGAAAGTGCTGCTGAGGAGTAACCACTTCTGATCTCGACTCTGGCAAAACGCCGTCTTCTCCATGCCTGCTTCATCATTCGTACTCCGTTTCGTTGTCAGTCGTGGAGGTTCTTTCCGTGAAAGTTTCCATCAACTTGTGTTGCACAGTGGGCTTGTGGCATGTTGTGAGAGAGAGAGTGTGGGCGTGTGTGTGTTGGGGTGGGTGTATGTCTTAAATATGTTCAGAGACTGCATGGAAAATCAGTACGTGACTTGAAATCAGTGCTAATATTTTTTGAAACAGGTTCTTACTGTTCTAATGGGAGTGTCTTGAAATTGCCACCCGCTTTTAAAAAGAAAAACTCCCCCTTCCTGGCATAATTATCAAACTCTACTAGAATGCGTTCTATTGGCGGATCCAGTACGTCGTACAATCTCGACACCTTTTTTTTTTTTACCCAATTTGCCATCTGCATTAAAACGCCGCTCTTTTGCCAATGTTTTGAGACCTAAAGGAAGAGCACTTAGGTGTTAGAACTGCCAACGATACAGGGGTGCATACTAAACCTAGAGCTTATTTGGAGCTGAGACGGCTCTCCGTCCGGTGCTTTCCTGTCTTCAGCTAGTTGATGAGGAAGGAAGATAGGTTCACTGCAAGTGAGTGCAGATGACCTGCCTTTACAAGAGTAAATCAGCTGTATGTGTGTGCGAGAGAGGATTTTCACACCCCTTGGAGGATATTTTGCACATTCCAGAAGCTGTAGTTTCCCTAGAAAATTACTAGTGTTTTAGTGAATTCAAAAGGAATTGAACAACCACTCAAGGGAGTTGATAATCGGATGGCTAAAAAGAACCTGCCTGGACAGAGTATTTTGAGTGTATCCCATCCCTTTTATTATCTCTCTGAAACGACTGGGTAATCTGTTTCCTCTGGGTAAGCTAATTTTAAGAACCCCTTGTTCGTTCAGCGGCACCACCAGGTTTTTGAATTTTTGATGGCTCTGAAAAGAGGACTGTTCACACAGTCCTGACCCCCGTTCCAATTTTCCACTTTATGAGTGCATGGGTTTTCTCATCGAAAATGACACTCTACAATTATATGCCAGCGAGACCGAGTATTCTTGGGGTGTCTGTTTAACACCGCTACTCTCCCCAACTAATTCACAATCACGAGGCTTCCGAGGATATAGAGTTTCACATTTGGAAAAACGGTGAGGGCGTACTTCGGGTATATCTAAGATCTAACAAGAAACGTTCCTGTTTTTTTCAGCCCGTTTCTTTCGACCCATTCCAGCCAATCTACCATACTTTCCCTACTAGTGTCAGAATATCCGTTGGGCCTTTTATTCTAACCTGTCCACAGGAGCACTGCGGTAATATCGTCTGTTCTGTCTGTTTGGTGTGCAGCTGGAAGTCGATCCGGATCGCCGGGAAGAGTTTTGACGACCACCACGCTCTCCACCATGAGCTCTGGGGTGCAGAGGGTGTTGGTTAATCCTGCATCAGCACAAAAACGAAGCAAAATACCACGGAGCCAGGGCTGTAGTCGAGAAGCCAGCCCTTCCCGACTGTCAGTAGGTACGGATTTCCAGACACGACTTATTGCTTCCTTCTGCGTTTCTTGTCGCGTTTTTCTCTGACGCCTGCGTAAGTTTGGGAGTTCAGTTCTGGTGAATTAGAGGGGACCGAGACAGAAGACTGTGAGCCCGTTATTGGATAGGGATTGTCTCTATTTGTTGCCGAATTGGACTTTCCAAGCGCTTAATATAGTGCTGTGCACACGGTAAGCGCTCAATAAATATGATTGAACGAAATCAAAGTAGGACTTGCAATGTAGGCTTGTGCCATGGACTCTTTGTGCCGTGTTTGCTTGGGAAACTAGAGGGAGAAGAAAGGAATATTATCATCTCGTGCTATTTAAAGCAGAGCTACCCCGGAGATCAGGCGTAGGTACTGCTTAAGCTCTTTTCCACTGATGGAACTGCTGGTGTCGGGTATTCTGCCTTGTGGCGATCAAGTCATGTTGGTTTACCCCGAATCCTCATTCATTCACTGTTGAAGCAAATTGTATATAGCGAGAACACCTCTTTCTGTGTCCAAGTGAAAACGAGTTAGAATCGACATTCCCTCGTGATCTGCCGTCACCCAGAAAAGCCTAAGTTGTAATAGAGGGAAATAAAGTTGTAACCGTTCTTTAGTTGAGATGTTGAGTTTAGAGAGGAACAGTTAGCCAGTAGCCATGGAGAAATGCCATTCATTACCTCCTCCAGATGGGTACCACCACCCTGGATCTTGATTTACTGTTAGAACAGCGGATCGTGGGCATTCCTCTTCTCGACTTAATCGTGCTCACACCCCGTGGCGAGTACAGGCACAGTTTGCCATTTCAACAGTAAAGCTTCGATCCGGGCCAACGATGACACGTGTTTGTGAGTGGCATTAAGGATGGGGGAGGGAGCCATCCTCTCTTCCCTAGAACAGTTGACCGTGGCGGAGGAAGTTAACGTAAAGGAAGGTAGCCTTGTGTCCCAGCGATTCTACATTGGAGAGGCAGCTCCTGGCCCCCGGAAGACGTGTCACTGACAGTTGAAAAGAAATTAAAACCTGCACCTTTTCTTGTCTTCTCCCCATCTGCGCTGCTGTTGGTCTGCACCCCGAATCATACTAGCCCGAGGCAGCCGAATCCCTCGCCCTAGTGTGAGTCAGGGGTGCAGCCGGGAGGCCAGCCGCGAAAGCAGCAGGGACACGAGCCCTGTCCGCTCTTTCCAACCCCTCGGTAAGTACTGGCCGGTCTCCGTCGTGCATGGCTTTACCCTCCCCCTGCATTTTTCCCCATCTCGTCGCCTCGTGACTCCTTCACGGCCGGAGCCGAGAGGGGAGCGAGATTGGGCGCCGATTCTCTTTGCGCTGATTAAAAGGCCGTGCACGCACGAAACATTACCGGGATGCAAAATTAACTCGAAGGGCACGCGTGCCCATCTGCTTGGGGGGCAACAGGACACAAGATTGAATTGGGGAAAATAGGCGTGTGGAAGTTGACCCCGATTCTAATAGAAGGCGGCAGGAAACCAGACGGATCCAAGAGGTCGCAGTTAATACTCTTGAGATGTTTTTCCCTCGTTTGACCTAACCGTGCATTGATATGACCCCACTAAAATTAATGACCGTTTACTCGAGGCGGGCGTTATCTCTGGGAGTATTAAATGCCCGTATACCAGCCCTCTGAATTCTCTTTGAAGGGACTTCCCTGAGTTTATAGAAAAACAGAAAGCGTTTAAAGTACGGGGAAACCGATCCCGCGTCTCCGAGGCTGCTCTTTCCATTCCGTGCCAGTCCAGTTCAGCAGATCTTGGCTGACCTCCTGGGCCCAATGCCAGATCCATTTTACGAACTGCCCGCCCAGTAGTTTAGAAGTTCTGACCTAAACTTTTTCCATCATGTACTGTGGGTGCACTGCCATTCTCTCGTAGATATTCTCATCGTATTTGCACCCTAAGGCCGTCATACCCCCCTCAGAGCCTTTCCCCAACTAATCCGTCATTTCCTCTACTCCCTTCTGCGTCACCTGGGCACTTGGATCTGTGCCCACTGGGCCTTGCACCGAAGTTGCAGTCACTTCAAATGACAGGCTTATGACATAGTCCCAGAAAGTAGGATTCATTCATTGTTAAGCACAAACTGCTTTGGCTGTTAATAAGGCCTAGATGTGAAAATTTCAATACTTGCTTTATCCTCGGTATCCATTTTTCCTAATTTCAAATTGAAGTTATTCTGTTATTTCTGGCAGCACGTTCATATTTCAGCATCACCCCACGGTATTGGGCCACTGGGCTGCCTGGTGCCGTTCGTTTTCGGTAAACCACGATCTCCCGAGCAGTTAGAGAAAAGCAGAAAATAGCAACTATTGTCTTTGTGAAGAACGTTATGTCAGCTCCCTCGAAAAATACAAATTATTAGTCCACTTGCCCTGGAAGTAGCCATTTGACTTAGTATTTTTTAATTTATTTGCTGAATTTCGGAAGGTACATTTGTAAATCAAGCAAGACATTATTAAAGACTTAAACTATGCTTAAAGCAAGTACACAAGGAATGCTCTCTTCCTGCCTGGAGCCTTTTCGAGCGATACTCTTTTAGTACTCCATTCCTCCTCTTTTCTCCCCTCGAAGCAGGCCAGATCAGTCAATCGCGTGTAAGTGCTTACACTTTTCAGAGCACTGTACTAAGCGCTTGGGAGAATACAGTACAACAGAGCTGGTAGACACGTTCCCTGCCCATAACAAGCTGACTACAGTCTAGAGGGTGGAGACAGACATTATTATAAATAAATAAATTCCAGGTATGTAGGTAAGTGTGTTGAGGGAGGGGTGAGAGAAGGGAACAGGTACAAGTGCTCCCAAAGAGCTTTTCAAAGAGGAAATCCTTCCCTTCCCCTACCAGCCTAGCACTGTAAAATATGGAAATGGGACTTGAGCTCTGGCAGCAGATGTGCCGTCGGAAATGCCAGAGCAGTGTGGTCCAGTGGATAGAGCACGGGCTTTGGGAGTCAGAAGGACCTGGGTTCTAATCCCAGGTCCGCCACGTGTCTGCTGTGTGACCTTGGGCAAGTCGCTTCACTTCCCTATGCCTCAGTTACCCTCCTCCGTAAAATGGGCATTGACGTGGTCTGCGTCCCACCTGATGAGCTTGTATCTACTCCAGCGCTTAGTATAGTGCCTGGCGTAATAGTTACCATAAAAAAAAAATGCTGGCCGTGCACTCGACGATGGCGTTCGTCTCTGTAACCTGGACGGCTCATGATGGGAAATGAAAACGCACTCATTCGTTCCCTCTCTCCCGTCCCTGGTCCTTATGTAGACTCCCCCTCCTTCCAGAAGGCAGGGCTTCTCTTTCGAATGCGAGACATTTCATTTTCCCCGTCTCCAAAAGAGCCCACCATCCTGGGTGTGCAAGGATCAGATGGCACTCTCAACGCTCCGAGAGGAAACGTAGCGCAAAAACGGCAATTAACGGTGTTAAGAGAAATGGTGGCAAGTTCATCCCCATGCGAAAGGAATAATTAGACAACCTATTGGACGTTTTATTTTCCATCCCTTGCTTAATTTTGCATGCCCATTGCTGTGCTTCATCGCTTAAGTGTGTGCAAATTGATGTATGCCGGCCCATTGCAAAACCCTCTCACTCCTTGCGTTGGAAACGTGCCTCAGAGAGACTCCGAACTAAAGCGCGTTGTTCTGTGGCTGGTTTAATTCAGCAGTCAGAGCTGCCGCTGACTGTAGTTTGCTGTCCCAGGACAGTGGTGCCGGGCGGGGTGCGGGGGAGAGAGAGAGAGAGATGGGTGTTTGTGTGTGTGTAGGTATGTGATGGTCTTTCTGCTCGAAACAGCATCAGCGGCTGTTGCTTTTCATCTAATTCTGATTTCTACTAATTTCTAGAAAAATGTGTTGCTTGATCACAACTTTTCTCAAGGTTTGGGTGGGAAAGGTAGTCGTATTTCTAGTGGCTTCTCTTCTGCCTCTGCTAGTCCGCTCCTCTGAAGATCATCAGAAATTGGGGTGTACTTGTTGGGGTCCGGGGCGCCGGGAGGGTATATCGGGGAGAACGGAAGCAGCCACTCTTGAATGATAGCAAAAGAGTGGGTAAGACTTACACACTCTGCCCTTTCAGAAAGCACTAATTTTTACTTTCAAAATGCATCTTCTACTTTATTTTCTTACTGAAATTTTAATAAATCCAATGAGATTTTTTTCCCTTTTAATGGCACTTTTGTTAAAAATGAAATCTCTCATGATGGCTTTTCCAAAGCTCGCTTCTAAAATAATAATAACGGTAAGTTATCAAATTGGGCCCGATTGCCCCCACTCCTTATTTTGAGCCTGATAGGGTCTTCTGATGGGAAGTGCCGTTCTCTTTCAGTTTACCAGAAAAGGTATTTATGTTTGTCTGCACTTGGTACGTTGATCAATCTGGGTGTGGAAATAAGGAAAAATGATTTTATCTTTCTACCGTTATGAGCACCATTATTCCCAGAAATACTTGACACGTGGCTAAATAGAGAAGACCCTATTCAGATTTGAGAGTTGGAGTTTATAGAGACTCCATGTTTCTGTTTATCGACAACTGTGATTACTCCTACCTGTTTATACTCAGGCCTCCCTGAACCTACACTGTTTTTTGCTTCTTCCCGGTTTGCTTTTACTATTGAATATATTCTTCTTAAACAATTATTCTAGGGCAAGTGCATAAATTCATGAAAATTTTTACGTGTCACCTAAGAGTTCTTTGAAATTTTAGAAATCTGGTGTATATTCTTGGCTTTTATTTCCCTGACTTTAGCTGCACTCAGAACATGCTTTTTATCTCATAGGCATGGGTTTGGCCATTTCAGTCTGTTATGATGTTATGGTGGATGGATGAAAATTGCAGTCTCTTTTTTTTCCTTTTTGTCTTTGTCCCCCATCAGATTTAAAACATTCAATCAGCTCACCCCCTCCTACCTTACCTCCCTGATTACCTACTACAACTCAGCCCCCATGCTTCGCTTCTCCAACGCCAACCTGCTCACTGTACCCCCATCTCATCTATTTCACTGCCGACCCCTTACCTACACCTTTTCTCTGGTCTGGAGCTCCCCCCTCCTTCTCCATTTACGAAAGACGATCACTCTCCCCACCTTTCAAGTCTCATTAAAATCATCTCCCCCAAGATGACTTCTCCAACTAAGCCCTCATCTTCCCTACGCCCTCTCCCTTCTGCGTCACCTATGCACTTTTTTAAATGGTATTTCTTAAGCGCTTACTATGTGCCAGTCACTGTTCTAAGCCCTGGGATCGATACAAGATAATCAGGTTGGACACAGTCCATGTCTCACTTGTGGCTCACAGTCTTAATCCCCCGTAACTCAGGCCCAGAAAAGTGAAGGTCACGCAGCGGACAGGTGGCAGAGCCGGGACTAGAACCCAGGTCCTTCTGATTCCCAGACCTGTGCTCTGTCCACTAGGCTACAGTGCCATTTGGACCTCTCCCCTTCAAGCCCTTGATCTTCACCCCACCCTCAGGCCTACAGCAGCTCCATACATATCCGTGATTCATTTACACTGATTTCTGCCCCCCTCCTCTGGACTTCGAGCTCCCTGTGGGCAGGGAACGGATCTACCAACTCTATTGCATTGTACTCTCCCAAGCGCTTAGGACGGTGTGCCCTACACAGAGTAAGCGCACAATACCATCGATCGATTGGTTGGTCATTTAGAAGCGTGAATGTGATTTCTTTCCCCCTTGGATCTTACTCTCTTTTCAACTGTTCTGCCGCCCCTGTGCCTTATCTCCGCGGTAATAGATAGGGTTTGTATGATCCTGTTATTGCAGCTTCCAGACATCACTCCCGATCCACCGGTGCCCTCTACACCCCAGATGTTTATGGGGCTGCAGGTGAAGGATGAGTACCCTTTCCTATCATCTGTGCAATCACCATGGATTGTTTCCCCTCATTTGGTTCCCCCCGCCCAAATAATATCCATTTTTGTTTTAAATCATGATTTCTCATCATTTCAAATTCAGTGTCTTGGAAAATCAGCCTAGATGTATAATTTGCAACCTTCCCCGCAAAATCAATTCTTTTTCCCTACAGCAACCTCTTTTTCCCCCACCCCACTCGAAGATGGACTTGTTTTGTTTCCCGTAGCTTGGACGTTGTAGAAGCTTTTATTGATTTTTATTTTTGCATGCCATTTTCTAATATAGGGATTTGCTTAGCATTCAAAATTCTGCTTTGTATATTTGCTTTTTTAAAAAAAAAAACCCAAGTGGCGTAAAGATTGTAGCAATGGAGCGGTCTAACAAAACGATTGCTGCCCTAGTCGAGATTTCACGTGGCAGCGGACCCAAGGTTATGCTTGAAGAGATGGGAAAAGTCGAGATTGGAAAGATCTAATATCATTTGAACCTTAATGTAGAGAAATGGGCAGGGAGGGGGCTGGTAGGCAAAGGCAAGACCTGAGGCTCTCAAGTTCACTGACTCTTGTCCCCTGAAGTACGTTTAAGTCTCCATTCACCGTCCCTCCAGCTGTTTCAACGGGAGACGGCCGACGTCCAAGTCGACCTCGACCTGGATTGGTTAGGGTCAGGGAAGGCAGTCGGTGCTCTTCTCGTTTTCTGGGCACAGTTATCCATCATAAACTTAGATAGATTCATTTCTGCTAGAACATGGTAGCTGGGTCCCAATTTGAGGGCATTGCATATTAGTCGCCATTGATTCAGTGGGTTGGGGTAGGGAGTCGGAGAGGCCACCGTGATTTTTAGATTCAAATTCCTAGGTTAGCGTTTCTACCACTAGAAGAATGTTTTACACCCTCGGCACTCCTTGTTACTTGATGGTTAAATGCTAGGTAGTTGGGGAAACTCACAGTAGTGAATGAGACGGTAGCGTGAGGCTGAGGCGGAGAAGAGTAGCATCGTCATTCCTTGACCGATGTCGCTAGCACGTGCTCAGCCATTTCTCCCTTACCCCGAAATATACTCAGGCAACCTGTGGATCAGGCTGTGCCCAAAACAGACCCGTGCTGTGGGGAGAACATCCTCTAATCCTCCTCTTGTATCTTATCCAAATCAGGTAGCGAAAATAAGTGCTCTAGCAGAGCTGATGGCTTTGCTTGGTGCTCTCAGCTCTCAGCTCCCCTTGGAGCTTTTCGTTTCACCAGAAAGTAAACTTCTTAAATGGTTCATTGCTCTACAAAGATTTACTCCGTTGGGTTTTTCCTTCCTCCCCTGCCCCCCAACTAATTCAAGAGTCCCAAACCTCGAGCACCAGTTGTATCGCACTGTAGATTGACGGGCAGCCGTTTTTCTCGTTCTTTTGTGTTAGGTTCCGGCTACGGGATCGGCCAGTCCAGCAGACTGTCGTCGTCAGTCAGCGCTATGCGAGTCCTCAATACGGGATCGGACGTGGAAGAAGCAGTAGCAGATGCATTGGTATGATTTCCCGTACCCCGTTTATCCCAGGCCTGGGGGCGTCGGCCTTTTCTTCAGAAGAGCCAGACCCAGTGGAACCTGAGCAGTTAATGCTCAAAGAACCATATGGTCTTATGGCCCTCACACAACATGGGTATGCCATTCCGTGCCCCCTAGTAGATTAATGACGACATTGTGTTGTGGGACCACGTGGTCGTCATTCCGGATGGGAAAGGGGGAGAGGGTGGGAGGGAAAGATGGGAAAAGAGGGAATTGGAGGGAAGGGCCTGGTGGGGAGGGGAAGCCCAGAAGTGAGGGGGCTGGGGGCTCTCTTCTCCTCATAGATGGCAGCTACCACTCCCTTCTCCCCACAACTTTGGGCCGCGTTGACCGTAGCGGCCCAGAGCCGCCGACCACAACTTTGAGGGGGTCGTGGCTGCAGGGCTGCCCTGGGAAGTGATTCCGCGCAGAGTAGAGTGCATTCAGTGGGGGCTCCCCTCCTCTTAGCCCCAAGCCCTGTCCCCAGAACGGCAGCACTTTAATCAGTGCCGGGAATGTCTTGAGCCGCAGGTCAGACTGACCCTGTACTTCCATTATAAAGCCCGATATACGGAAAACCCTTCCTCTTTCCAAGGCCACTGGACCAAGAGGGAAGTTAGACGCTGCCCTCAAGTCCCCTCACTCTGCCCGGGCAGGAGGGACATCTGGCCGAGTCCAGGGTCAGCCTGAGCAGTTTGGCCGCTGCCTCAGCGATCCAAAGGGAAGATGAATGGCTAAAGAAAACACAAAAAAACCCACACACAACAGTCCCTCCCCGCCCAACCATCCTGTTGTGGTCCTTCTGTTTTCTGAAGTTACCATGGAAGATTTAATACAAAGAGGTCAGTGTGCAGAGGAAGTCGACGCTTAATGTGATTAGGTGTAATCTTAGGATGAAAGAAAGCCTTTGGTGTTGAGCGTGTTCAGATTTTAACCCTATGCATTTGGAAAGTTCTCACAGTCTCTTGCAATATCTTATTTTTGTAGTAATTTCACCCAGACCCAGACTCATGCTAAATCACCGTTTTCACCCATCTCGGGGTGGCGGATCATTTTGGTCGTGTAAATTCTTTACGTACTTAAAAAAAAAAAAAAAAAAATCAGTCATTTGGGAGATTTAATTTTCCAAAGAAATGATCAGCTCCTTTCTATTTGACTCGCCTTTCATTTGTTCGGCTAGGCCCAGTGACCAGATATCTGGTGAAATGTTGTAGAAACAGCTGTGCGCCCCCATCTCTTTGAGGACGTCCAGCTGCGATTTGGATAATAGCCAATCCTCCCAAAGCCTTACCATCCATTTTATTTTCCACCAAAATGAACAAAGAGCTCTGAAATCTCAAAATCTTTTTGCGATTTCAAGGTGGTGGAGTTAGTAGAGGGTAGTCACCCACTCGATCATTTGATTCGGCTACTTCCCAGTGTGGAAAATTCTCTGCCCTTCCCGGCTGCCGCCTCTGGGAACATCTCTCCGGGGCTTCAGACTCAGCTGGCAAGAATACTTGGGTTGTTTTGCCTCCCTGTGGGCCGGTGACTGGCTCCCTGTCTGTCGGTCCCAAGGAGGGGATCATGTGGAGTTTAGGAGGAGGAGAAGAGTCCCTTTCATCGGTCCACGAGGCTGTGGTTTGATGGGTTGAGGTCCGCCTGTCCCTTCCTGTCAATTATAGCCACCCAAGTCGCCATTTTCTGATCTCGTCTTAGAGGTTTCCCTTTTGACCAGAAGGGAATTGACTATTATCGATGCTGCCGAACCTGTGTTTATATATAGGATTTTTAAGCTTGGGATTTCAGCTCACGGTCAACATTTCAGTGCCACCTTCTTTTTACTGTTTGGCAAATGGTCCTCACTATTCTCAATTTTTCTCTCTAATAATTTACTGCTCTCAGCTCTTAGGAGACATACGGACTAAGGTATAGAAATCACTGTTTTCTGCCATCTTTTAATTCTTTAACGGTTTTTAAAATGTGCTTCAGCCAGTGTCGGATTAGAGAATAACTCTTATTGGAGAAGAGAATAAGAGGAATGCACGGCTCTGAATTTGAGTTGCCGATGATGATAACGCGTGTTAGGTTATCATGGGATAACAGCATTCTCGTTAATATTTGTGGAGCATCTATTGTGTGCACAGCACTGTCCTGGGTGTTTGGGACGTACAGTAGAAGAAGACGACATGGTTTTGGCTCTCGAGTTTGGGGACATTTTGAAATTTAATTCCTCGAAAAGGCTTTGAATTGAAACATCTGTTAAAACAATGTGACTCAGCAAAACGTTTACTGTGTAAAGCAGTGGCGATTTTGAAATTTTATCGTCCTAGTCATAATCTGTTGCTGAGGCCAAATTGTTTGATATGCGCTTCAGCATGTACAGTTGTAATATCCTGTATTATTAGTCTTCCCCTGTAGAATGATCCTCTTCCCCATCAGATCTGCAAATAAAGCGGAATACAATCCTCCCCTGCAGCAGAGAGGACTTTTGATTTTTGAAGTCACAGGGACCCGGAGAGATTACCTGGTCTGATCTCTTGCTTTAGGGCGGGAGAATGTTAGGTGGAGAGCTATGGTTTGTAAAAAAAAAGAGCTCTGAAAATCAAGACTGTCAGAATCCCATGATAGCCCATTCCGGTATTTTATCACCCTGCTAGCCAAGAAGCTAGCAGTTTTATGTCTTATGTTCTTATGCCGTTACTATTCGTATATTTTACTCCTCCAAGCGCTTAGCACGCTTTTCTGCACACGGTAAGCGTTAGGTAAATACGATTGATTTTGTCCAACTTATCCCCAGTGTAGCTCAAGCCGAAGTTGGTTTATTTGGGCCTTAACCTTCCTCATTTTATTTTTTTTCCACAATTGGGAGGAGTAATTGATGCCGCTGCTTCTCTGTTGCTGTAATGAGCATTACTAGACTATTTTAGACGTGCCTGATGCATCGAACTTGAGATGTTTTCAATGTAAAAAAAATTCTTTTTAAATTTGAATGAAGTAGATGTTGAGTGGTAGAGATGCCAAGAGCACCTCAGTAGACTTGAGGATAATGAGCTCGATTCTTCCCTCCTTCGAACGGCTGCTACGCCTGGCGTAGAACGGAAGCGTTTCACACGTGCCGTGTTGGAGTCTGATTCGTTTACCACCGGCGTATAAACTGGCCCTGGCCTCCAGAGAAGGCGGTCCATCAATGGGTGGAATGTCGTGAGCGCTCACTGTGGGCAGGACACTGCACCGGGCCCAGAGAACTGTATCGTATGTCGTTCCCACTGTTGAAGGCTGGGAACCTGGAAGGAGAAAAGCCAAAGGAGGAGATATCTAAAATAGGATAGTCCCTGGAGTAGACAGAACCGGAGAACCAAAGAATGGGGAAGGGAGGCAGAGGACCGAGGAAGAAGAAGACAAAGAATAAAACGGGATTTTTTTTTCCCGTTTTGTTCAACCCACCCGAAGGAGTACAGCCGGTCAACTCCCCCTATTTAAGCTCTGTCTACTGCTTCCTTTCTTTATCTGAACATCGACAGTTCTTTTTTTGTTTATGGTAATTGTTACGCGCTTACTATGTGCCAGGCACTGTACTAAGCGCTGGGGTAGATAGAGACCTACCGGGTTGGACACATTCCCTGCCCCCCATTGGGGCTCACAGTCTTTATTCCCCTTTTGACAGGTGAGGAAACTGAGGCACAGTGAAGTGTCGAGCGTGAGGTCCCACAGCACACAATTGGCAGAGCCGGGATTAGAACCCAGGTCCTTCTGACTCCCAGGCTCTTGCTCTAGCCACTAGGCCACGCTGCTTCTCTCAAGTTCTTCTTTAGCCTTCCAGGTGAAAGGAAAAGGAAAATCCCCTCAGTCTCTCACTCTCCTACGTTCCTGGGCCTCCATTCCCCATTCTGCTGCCACCTCCCGCCTTTGTTAGGAAATTGTGCTTCCTTCCCTTAATCTACTAACTTTTAAAACTAACTGATATTTTAGTATTTCTAGAAGAAAAAAAAAAATTGCCACTGTCCAACTTGATTATCTCGCGCTGAAATCATACCTCACTGCGTCTTAACCCGTCTCAAACCTAAGATTCTTTGCGTAACGCAGAAAAAGCCTGCCCGAAGAAGGTACGAGTCGTACGGGATGTATTCGGACGACGACGCCAACAGCGACGCCTCCAGCGCCTGTTCGGAGCGCTCCTACAGCTCCCGCAACGGCAGCATCCCCACGTACATGCGCCAGACGGAAGACGTGGCGGAAGTCCTCAATCGCTGTGCCAGTTCCAACTGGTCAGAGAGGAAAGAAGGCCTACTGGGCCTACAGAGTTTATTGAAAAACCAGAGGACGTTAAGGTGAGAGAAGGCCCTTTCTCCAGGGGCCGTTTTTTCGCACACGGGTTCGCTCCGACGGTCTCGCGGGTCTCGGCCGACGACTCGGCTTGGGTGCCAGTTGAACTCCCAGTGCGGCTCGGTGAAATTTATCTCTGCGAGCGCACCCCGGGCACTTGTCGGCTGTGTGACTTTGGGCAAGTCGCTCCACTTCTCTGGGCCCCAGTTACCCCATCTGTAAAATGGGGATTAAGACTGTGAGTCCCACGTGGGACAACCTGATTACCTTGTATCTACCCCAAGGCTTAGAACAGTTCTTGGCACATAGTGAGCGTTTAACAAATACCGTCATGATTATTATTATCTAAATTTTGAAGAGAGAGTCTCCCTTTAATGCCAGGCCATCACGATAGAATCCTCATTTGCTTTTTGCATACCGGGTGCCCCTTCATGATTTCTTTGGACAATCTTCAGCATAATCCGTGGCTCCTTCTAGTTCTTGGGATAATAGGAATCTTTGTAGAACATTTTTATACTAATGCACAGCTCCTTCTAGATTTTAGGATAACAGGAATCTTTGAAGAACATTTTTATATGCCTAATGACATTGATTTAATTTTAGATCAGGACTACTTTTCATTGAATTATTCAGGGTCAAAGGACTAAACACCCAAGTCTCAACCTTCCTTGTTTAGCCCCGCGTGCAATTATACACACATTTTGCTCAGAGAGGAATTTTCAACCACTTTGAAGGGTGTGGTGCTTATCAAGAAGAGGAGGCACTCCATTCACAACAGCAACAACAATAATAATAATGACTATATTATTATTATTATTATTATTATGGTATTTAAGTGCTTACTATGTGCCTGGCACTGTACTAAGCGCTGAGGTAGGCACAAGTTAATCAGGTTGGACACAGTCCCTGTCCCACATGGGGCTCACAGTCTTAATCTCTATTTTACAGATGAGGAAACTGAGGCAAAGAGAAAGAGAAATGACTTGCCCAAGGTCACCCAGCAGACAAGTGGCAGAGCTGGGATTAGAACCCAGGTCCTTCTGACTCCCAGCCCCGCGCTCCATGCAATGGGCCACGTTGCTTCTGTAACCTGAACGGTTATCATGACCACAAACGCTCCACAGATTTGGGAGTTGCTTCCTTTGAATCTCTCAACTACATTTCCCCTGCTTATACACGTAATTGTCTCCACAGCTCCCCTCCGATTTTTGAGGGACAAATAAAATAAAACCTTGCTTTTGTAATCATTGGCATCAGCACGCGGAGGGTAGGAAGGAGAGAGGGGTCAGGATGAGATAAAGCTGAGGACCATTACACGCTCACATCTCGGGGAATCTCTTTGAAATGTGCGTGAAATGTGAGATGGCTCGGGGTGCGGAAAAAGTAGCTACAGAGACGTGACATTTCGGCTCAGAAAAGGGAGCTTTTTGGGAGAGGAAGAGGAGAAGGGAGTGTGGAGTGGTCACCATAGCTCATCACCTGCACCACTGGGGAGAGGACAATAGAAATAAGAGGTGCAATCTCAGGTCCCCTCTTTCCATCCTCTTCCTTCCTCTCACTTTCCTCCCCATTTTTCTTCTCTCTTTTCCTCGGCTCCCCTAACTGCTATACTTAATTCCCTGCCCGGTAAGCTCTGCCATGTTTTTGGGGTGCAAAGATTTTGCAAAACCATGGGCCAGTTAGGCGGGGAAACTTGGTAAATCCCTCTCTCCCCCCCGGCCCCATCCTTCTGGTTACTGAGAGATTGTGCTTTAGAAACTCCCGAAAGAAGTTTGCTACATTTTCCAATAAAAGGGGGTTATAACTACCTCCCCTCCATCAAAGTTTATCTACCGGAAAAACAATTTTAATCGCTCGGAAAAGGTTTTTGTCCTTAGGAGTCGGTAATTGACTACACAAAAGTATAACTGTATTCTTTCAAAGGGGAAGCATAGGCGCAGAGAGCATAGAATCGGTTAGAAAAAATTAAACTGAAATCATTGGACGATAAAAAAAAAAAAAAAGAGCGAGGTGAGGGGGCACTTTGAGTTTGATAACACATCGGTCTTTATTTCTGGCCTCAAGGGCCATATTGGTCATTTAGAAATCATCTGGTATTCAAACGGGTGCTTAGAATTGAGAGTAGAAACGAAGGAAAACTGAGACTGTTCATTATAAGGAGAAGTAACGGTATTGTGAAAGGGAGGTATCAGGAATTAAAGGAAAAATTTTGTAAGGGAATCTTTTGATACATTTTCATAAGCTTAATTCTAGTTTTTACAGTGTTAGCCATGTTTTATTTCTAATTCTGTTTATGTACTCGTTATGCTTGTGTATGGATCAGTCCGATACATTACTGATATTTACTGGGTTAAATAAGAGCAGCATTTAAAACTCTTCATTATGCTTTTTGGACCTAAAAAAAAATGTCCAGTTTCAGATGACCCCACATCCTAGCAAGAAGTTGTTTACTAATTAGCTCCTTTGTCATTTTAACAGTCGTGTCGAATTGAAAAGATTATGTGAAATTTTCACAAGGATGTTTGCCGACCCTCACAGTAAGGTATGTTCTGATATTCCAAGGCCATTTAAGGTAGCCTGTTAATACTTATATAAATGAAGTTTCTTTTACTCGCTGCAGTAATAGTAAAATCAACTATGTGTCATTTTGTTCAATCACTTGACAGCGGAACTAGATAATAAAGTAATTGCCCCTTATTTGTCTCTTTTGAAATTTTCAGGCATATATGTGTTTGTGATAAATTATTTCACAATTTTGTAAGATGTAGGGGTATCACAATTGCATTTTTTAATGATGCAGTGAAGAAAACAGTTTTTTTCTGTTAAGTGGGTATAGTTGAAAAATCTGTTTAACTCTGAAGGAAAATAGTTGTGCCAAATTTTACCAAAAATCTACCTTTCTGGCACATCACTTTGTTGTTTGTGCTATTTTTCTTTGGTATTTCTGGAGAATAAAGTCAGAAGAGTAGCACAACATCTTGACCGGTGTGTGATAGGCTAACATAAATTGTAGGAAGATGACTTGAATTTATTGTAAATTTATTGTCAAGAATAATTTGATTCTTAGTTTGGGAGGAATATTTTGCCCAGAACTCTAAGTGCTTAAGTAGACTTTGGTTGTGACACCTTTTACAGGTTAATCCTGAATTTTGTTCAACAATGTTATAGCTAAGTCCTCTAAAGTCATTTATTTGTTTTCTTTACACTTGTTTGGCTCTTTTGAATCTGTCACCTTTGTTTTTCCAGGAAATTATACAAAGAGCAAATGACCTAGTGAGTTGTAAACACAGAATTGGGGAAAAGCCGTGGGGTGGGGGAAAATGTCACAAATAGAAATATGCTAACATTTCACTGCCCAGTTTACATTTCATTATTTGTGAATAGTTTTCTTTTTTCTCTTGCTCTTCTCCTTCCTCCATGACTTACTGTATAAACCACTTCCAAGAGTCACATTTACACCTTGCAGGAAATAAGTTAAAATATTATACCCAAGGATCATTGCCTGCAGTCAATCGAATAGGAATTTATAAAATGACATTCCTGTTTTAAACTTTTTTTCAGTATCTTTTTGGTTAAACAAAGTCCAAAGATCAATTTGAATTTGGGGATTTAGAGGACTGGTCTATAAAAATAGCGTTTTATATCACTGTTTTTTATTGAAACTCAGCCTGAAATGTTTATTTCACTTAGAGCTGGAGTCATTCATTTTGCAATGATTACTGCACTCAGAATTAATTCAATTGTGAGTGCGCTAGAGGATTGATGGTTTAATGAGAACCCAAGATGCCAAATTGGGGTCTTGAGTCGAGTAAGATCGTACAAGCAAGTGGGTTATTGGGAAGGAGTCATCGTTAAGATGGGATGGATATGTAAAATTGAGGATTGGGATTGGGACGGCCCCAATTCCCATCTCTCCAAACTCTCAGGGAAGGAGAAGAGGTTTAGGACTCTCGTTTAGGGCTTGATGGAAGTTTAACCTGGAAGTGAAGTTCTTCCGCCCTGCAACCCGAGGCTTGTTTATTGTTTCATTTCTTCCTCCCACATCATCGTCATGTCATGTTTCACTTCCCTTGCGATAGCTTGAGGAGTTTCCCATTTGAACTCCATGTCTAGTGGTGCCTGTCCTTAATGGAAGGATGTGCCCAGCTGCTTTCTGGTTTCACAGAGCTCATTTAGCCTCTCACCAAATCCTGTCAGTTCAACCTTCACCACATCGCTAAAATCTGCCCTTTCCGCTCCATCCAAACCGCTAGCCAGTTAATCCAACACTTATCCTATCCGCCTTGATTACTGCATCAGCCTCCTCCCTGACCTTCCCCGCCTCCTGTCTCTCCCCACTCCAGTCCACACTTCACTCGGATTCCGGGGTCATTTTTCTGCAAAACCGTTCGGTCTGTTTCCCCACTCCTCAAAAACCTCAAGTCGTTGACCGTCCACATCCGCATCAAACGGAAACTCCTCACCGTAGACTTCAAAGCACTCGATCACCCTGCCCCCTCCTACCTCACCTCGTTACTCTCCTGCGACAACCCAGCCCACGCACTTCGCTCCTCTAATGCCAACCTTCTCAGTCTATCTCAAGCTCATCTATCGCTCTGCCGACCCCTCGACCACGACCTGCCTCTGGCCTGGAACACCCTCCCTCTTCATAACCGACACGCAGTCACTCTCCCTACCTTTTAAACCTTTGGCCTTTGAGAGTCCTTCCCCTTCTAGGCCCTCTTTTCCTCATCTCTCTCGCCTTTCTGCATCGCCCTCGCACTTAGTTTCTCACCCTTTCTTCGCCTTTCCCTCAACCCCACAGCACTCATGTACATATCTGTAATTTATTCACTTATAATACTGTCTGTCTCTCCCTCTAGACTGTAAGTTCACTGTGGGCAGGGTACGTGCTTGCCAGTGTTTAAAAATGTAAAGACGCTGTGTTCTTAAAAATAGCTTCTCGTCGTGTTCCGGAGCATTCGTTACTAAATACGAACGCTATTGAGAAAAGAAGTGTAGGATAGGGCTTTTTCCAGGAATCAAGGCCACAGGGTGGGGTCAGGGAGTGGGATGTTTTTGAAGCTTTTGTTACCAAGGGGAGAAAACAGGAAAATTACATACTTTCCTCCCATGCCATTTATGGAACCCTGATAGCAAAACCTATTTTAAGCTTATTGTAAAAGTTTCAGAAAACTGTATTTGTCTTTTGTTTTCTAAGTGTGTTTTTTCTTCCCTTTAGGAAAGTTACATTGATGGCGACTAATTTGTGTGTTTCTTCTTTTTTCTTTTTTTTTCTTCTTTTTTTCCTTTTGCATGCTGTCCCCTGTGTTGGAACTCTCTGTAGAGAGTAAGTTGGTTCAATATTTGTTGGAAGCTTAACCTTATTGCATGATTGTCAAATTAATCCTTTTTCTCTATTTTTTTTCTCTCCCAAAGAGTTCATGCAGTGTCAGACCTTTGGCAGTTCATAAAATGCTATATCCAATTACGCAAACTATGTGGTTCTGTTTGGAGATGTGCTTTTTAATCTACTAACTAACTCACCTCCTTTGGTTATGTACTTTCCTATATTTGATGGCTGGTACACCTAAAATGTAATAGGAGGAAATCAGTCAATAAAAATGTTTATTGATTGTTTAAAATGTGTTAAGTAATGACATTGTTTCCGACATCAGGTCTAAAATGAGCTTACAGTATTGAGTCGGAGGGGAAGTGGCAAGAAGCAGCAATGCCCAGTGGATAGACCCCGGGCCTGGAAGTCGGAAGGACCTGGGTTCTTGTCCCAGCTCCACCACTTGTCTGCTATGTGACCTTGGGCAAGTCACTTTAATTCTCTGTGCCTGTTACCTCATCTGTAAAATGGGGATTAAAATGGTGAACCCCACGTGGGACAGGGACTGTGTCTGATCTGAGTATTTTGTATCTACCCCAGTGCTTAGAACAGTGCCCGGCACATAGTGAGCACTTAAATACCATTTAGATGCTCAGGGAAAGAGAGAAGGAATGGTGTGAGGGGAAAAGAGCCTCAGTTGCAGTCGACCTTTGTTTGTAGTGCCCCATTATAGAACTCTGGTCGTTAAGATTTTATTTGGAATTTTAAATCAGCAAATTGTAAAATTAAATTTTTTCCCATTGGAAATCTCAGCCAAGTGGTTCTTGAAATAATTGTCAGTCATCTCCTTATGTGTCCATCCTTCTGCACACCACTCAGTGTGTTCCATTTGTTCTCAGTGAGCCACAGTGTTGAATTTGCTTAGCTTAAGCGGGAAAAATTTCAACCTTAAGGTTACATTAACATGTAAAACTCGTACTTTTTAAAATTGAAAACGAGGCAGGGAAAACCAGCAATTAAGTTTAATGCAATTTAATCTTCCGTAATGGGAAAAGAAAAGGCAGACTTTGTTTTTAGTGTGCCCAACGTCCTCACACATTTTGAGAAGCCCTTTGGATATTTAAGACATGTACCCATTTACATAAATGTCTGTAGAAGTTAGTGAGCTAGCCCTTTTAACATGCCAGGAGATGGCGGTTAGAATAATCTGTTGGGATATCTACCCAGCCTTGTAATTTCTCATTTCAAGCATTATTTGCATTGATTCCAGGCCCTAAGAAACCCTTTATGACCCACTGATTGAGTCCCCACCGCATCCCGGCTGATGCGGGGAAGGCTAGAGAATGCAATTTCTGTTAGGAGGGAGGATAGAAAAACTTGGTCTCTGAGCCTTTGGTTTCTCAGCTCCTTGCTCGTCAGTAAAAGCCCCGAAGACATGGTGTTTCTAATTATTTGGGCTTTGTCCTAGAACTTTAAATCGATCACATTGCTGCTTTCCAAAGCAGCTCATGGGAATATATCAGACTTTCCAGTTTTAGTCGTCTCCTCCGATTAGGAACGGATGAAAGGATAATAATTGCAATCTTCAGTTAATCTTGTCTCACTGAAAAAGGTAGAACACATTGAGCTTCGAAAGGAAGCTCCCCTTTGCTTCCTCTAGGGTTACCAGAAAATTGCAAAGCAAAGTAATTATCATTTTAATGTAGTTATTTTATCATGTGACATTCATTAAAGCCGGCTTCAGTGGTAAGGGAGTTCCAGGAGAATGCCAGTTGACTCAGAATGTGTGCCCTAAATTATAAGCAACTTACACTTTTATATTAGTGAACTCATATAACTCATTCGAGCTGAGTTCATTTCTCCCACTAGTGTATCTTGAGGGAAAACCCGGGATACGTTTAAAGACTCGGTGACACTTATAAGAGGGGTATTTTTTACCCTATCTTCTGGGTAGAAAAGTAGGGTGTGATTGATTGGATTTTATCTACGTACCACGCTCCCTACTCCGATCAGTTAGGAGCTGAGAGTACGAACTTTGTGTTCAGGCCCAAAAAGCCCTTGGAGAAACAGAGGTTGCAATTTCTCCCGTGTTACTCGGGAAAACTAATTCTGCACAGTGTCCAAATGGGAAAACTGAAGACCTGGACCACTGAGGAGGTTGAAAAGAAAAAGGATGTGGGCCGATTTTACGGGAACCAAGACTAAATTGAAATCTAACCGTATTGTGTTTCGGCCTGAAAAGTATTTAAAACTCCCCCTGCCCCTGACACCCACTCCTAGATGGAGGTGCACTTTGTATACCCATTAGATGTTTCCCTTTATTTGTTGATCTGCCGCTTAGTTCTCCCAGAGCAAATATCATACCTTTTTGTTGAGTCTTGTCAACATTTTTTTAAAAAAAAGCCTCATTTGTTTACATAATACAATGAGGAGATTGTTTTCCCTTTGTCATCAGATGACCATTTGGACAATCAAAGTGAATCTAAATTAGGGTTTTTTAATTGAAGACGCTGGTTCGGCAATCAGCAAAATAGAATTCTGGATCCGCCTGAAATTTTGGAGAGAAGCAGACCTGCCCCTTGAGAGGCATAAATACAGTACCCTCAGTTCTCCTAAAGAGTTGGTGGATTTGCTCCTGAGGAACCGACAATCAGTCCATCAGTGGTATTTATTGAGCGCTTACTTTTTGCCGAATATTATATGAGCTTGGGAGAGTACAAAACAACAGAGCAGACATTTTTCCTGGATTTTACAAGGACTTGACAGTGTAGAGGGTGACAGACAGACATTAATAGCAATAAGTAATCCTAAAGTAAAACTTAATCTCTGGGGATGATGGAATCTCCCATTAAATGGTGGTTGAGCCTCAGTCCTGTCACTTCCAGATGCTTGGAGAGGCTAAAACATGATTACCGGTCTTGAGCACACCGGTAATTATTTATTGAGTGCTTACTGTGTGCAAAGCACTGTACTGAGCGCTTGGGAGAGTACCGCATACCAACAGACACATCCCCTGCCCACAACGAGCTCACAGTCTAGAGGAGCAAGTCTCAGTCACTAATGTCAGTGGAGCACATTTTGAGGTTGGTTCTCTGTCCACCTTTACCCTGTCGTCTTTGGCCAGTGTTATCACTCTGGTGCTAAACTCTCCATTAAAGGTAATCTCGGGCATCCTCAGATTATTGCTGTAAATCAGATAATCACATGAGCGCATATCTTCTTCACCTCCGTGCCTGTCATTCTGCAACATTACCTCAGACGTGGGTTGTGAGAAGAACATTTCCTAATTCCTTTAAGAGAATTCTGTTAGAAAGAACATATTCAAGCATGCCTTGGGAGAGAATCCAATTTATTGGCTATAGAGTAGGGCCCTGGAATTGGTGCCAACTTGTGGTAAGACCTATATGCAATTTAGCGGAAGCATTTTCCATTTTTATAGATACCTAATTTAGGTCTCTTTATAAAATAGCATATAAAATAACCTTTCCCATCGAAATTCATTGTGGGAAATCTAAAATTGGTGAGACACATCTCCCCTGCAGTGTTTCCTCAGTCGGTGACATTTATTGAGCACTTAGGGTCAGTCAGTCGATCATATTTGAGAGCTTACTGTGTACAGTTCACTGCGCTAAGCGCTTGGTTTAGAGTATAATATGACAATAAACAGATACATTCCCTTCTTCCAGTGAGACTGCAAGCTCGTACTGCAAGCTAAGTACTGAGCACTTGGGAGCATTCAGTGTCAATCAATCAATGATACTTACTGAGCACTTACTATGTGTTTGGGGAGTCCAGAACATCAGAATTAGCCAAAATGTTCCCAGCCCTTGACGAGTTTACAGTCTAGAGACTGTAGTCTACAGTATAATAGGCATTTGCTATCCTTACACTCCAGGAACTAGTGGTGGAAATAGATCTTAAAATAATTTCCTGAAGGTTTCTACAGTTTCACCATAGAAGCTAGATGAAAAATATCTCAGATTTATCGATTGGCCCCAAATCCCCAAGAAATCAAACCACTTTTGCTCCATCCCATAAATTTCGCACGGAGGTAAATTCAAGCGAGTTGGGTCGAAAGCACAGTCGAAAGCTAAGCTCTTGCTTCATTTGAAAAGTTAGGTATGCCAGCCATCTCAGCAAGCATTTCTTTACGCAGTGACACTGCATGGAATAGCTAATTGTCGAACTCCGCAGACGTTGGATAACGTTTCAGATGTACTCTTGTATCACAGAATCCAACGCAAAGCCAGACCGATCGCTTTCCTGCTTGGCTGCCAGTCACTGCCTCAGTCTGCCTCTCTGATTCCTTTATTTCCTTTCTTCTTCCTTTTTTAAGTTAAGCACAGAAGTCAATGTTTCCTCCTCTTCCTCTCCTCTCCTCTCCCTCCCTCCTCCAACCCGACCCCTCTTCCTCCATTTCTCCCATTTCTAGGTGTTCAGTATGTTTTTAGAAACTCTGGTGGACTTTATCCAAGTGCATAAAGAGGATCTACAAGATTGGCTGTTCGTACTGCTGACGCAGCTGCTGAAGAAAATGGGGGCCGATTTGCTTGGATCTGTGCAGGCCAAAGTTCAAAAAGCCCTCGATATTACAAGGTAAACTTTTCGTAGACATGAAGTGCGCATAGTATAGGGGACAGCAGAGTATGCGGGACAAAATGAACGCTGGCTCCCCCCCAAAACTAATTGTGGACAAAAGGTATCCTGTTCATTATTAGCAGAATTTTCTCAAGTCAGTCAGTCCACCATGATTAACACTGACTGTATGTAGAGCACTATACTAAACGTTTGGAGAGTAGAGAATGGCACAGTTGGTAGACGTGTTCCCTACCCACAATCAGTCACTCAATCAGTGATATTTATCGAGCGCTTGCTAGGTGCAGCGCACCCGTACTAAGCGCTTATGCAGTATCACAACGGGCTTGTTCTGGGCAGGGAATGGGACTGTTCATTGCTATATTGTACTCTCCCAAGCATTTAATACAGTGCTGTGACGCAATAACTGCTCAAATATGACTGAATGAATGAATACATGCTTTTGCGTGAGCTCCCTTGTGAGACAGGAACCGTCTGACCCGATTATCTTCGATCTATCCCGGTGCTTAGTCCAGTGGTTGGTAAATAGTATGCACTTTACAAATTTTAATTAGTACTAGCAATAATAATAATACCTAGTCTTTAAACTTTTGTGTCAATATCTTTACTTAAAAAGTGTGCTCATTTTTTTTTCTTCTGAGTCAGCCAAGGGTATATAGGGGCAAAGAGCTTCCTGCTCCCTCTTCTCCCCCCATCTTTTTCAATTAGACAATGAAATCTTGTGCTGGCACCCTCCAGAGCTTTCCATAGCTGTTCAGAGGCAACAAACCTTTCCCTTGGTTAGGAGAATCCCTGAAAGGACGGACTCCAGATAATTCCAGACTCAATCGTTGCTCACTCCCAACTCCACGACTCCTCCTTCCTCTTGCCCCTGCCCCCCGTCCCTGGGGGTCAGAATCCAAAGAGATCAATGAACATCTGTGTGAAATAACAGTTACCAGATTTGGGTTACATGCTAAATGCATATTGTGTGCCGAGCACTATATTAAGCGCCGGGGGAGAGGCAGGTAATCAGGCCAGGCACAGTCCCGGTCCTCCGTGGGGCTCAGTCTAAAGTAGGAGGGCACTCTTCAACCTGGTGATCTTGTATCTACCCTGGAGCTAAGCACTCTGCTTGGCACAGAGTAAGTGCTTAAATTCTGTATTAAGAACAGGGGGGAGAATGGGTATGGAAGCTCTGTTTTATAGTTGAGGAGACCGAGGCACAGAGGAGTTAAGTGACTTGCCCAAGATCACACAGCGGGCAAGCGGCAGAACCGAAATTAGAACCCAGGTCCTCCGACTCCCGGGTTCTTTCCCCTAGGCCATGCTGTTGGGTTCGATTGATTAATATGTTGTAGGGAAGAGTAATCTAGCACCCTAAGAAGGAAGCATATCAGCTAATCATCTGTAAGCATTCCACATTTTTTTCCATATCTACAAATATTTCCTAAGAATTGCACCTTACTTCCCAAGAACTCTAAGAATAATTGTATCCTCTTCCCATTGCCCCCTTAGGAGCACATGAATGCTCACCGAGTCTCAGGGCAAACTTTCTTTCCATGTGAGGATATTAATACCTACTATTCATATCTCACAGCAATACTGATAAAAGGCGACGATGCTGAAGAGCTTTGCAAAAACCAAGTATTATCGGAGAGGGAAATTGACAGCCCGGATTTACTTGGTGTGGCGATGCCTTAAAAATGCTGAAAATAACTTTGAATTAGTGGATGCATATGGGTCAAGTCAATAATGCTAATGATGATCGCGATGGCTTGTCTTAAATGCTTACTTTGTGTCAAGCTCCGTTCTAAATGCTGGGGTAGATACAGGTTAATCGGATCAGGCACAGTCCTTCTCCCACGAGGGGCTCACAGTCTAGGTAGGAAGAACAGGTATTAAATCCCCATTTATAGTTGAGGAAACAAGCACAGGAGTTAAGTGACTCACCCAAGGTATCACAGTAGGCAAGTGGTGGAGCCGGGATTAGAACTTGGATTACGACTCCCAGTCTGATGCTGTTTCCACCAGGCTAGTCTGCTTCCTTCCCCACAGCTGCCCGATTTTCCAATTCCAAGGTAATTATTTTGAATATGAAATGCAATTGTGGAAGTGTACCCTTTAGCGTCCGTTTCGATTGTATAAGAGGAGGATTCTTTTTCCATTTTGAAAACACATCCGTGTATGAAATGCAGGCAAGAGGTCCGTGACTGTACATTAACACGAGTGTTTGATTTTTCTGGGTGTTTTTCAGAGAGTCCTTCCCAAACGACCTTCAGTTCAATATTCTAATGCGATTTACTGTCGATCAGACCCAGACGCCAAGTTTGAAGGTAAAGACTCAAAGCTGCTTCTGCTTAATAAACCGGTGCAGATGAATTGATCTTTTGGACGTGGGGATTTTGAAGCGTTCACTGGTAAAGAGGGTGATATTTGGATTTGCAGTTTAAAAAGATTTTTCAATTAGTGGATTTTGTTTTTTATAAACTTTCAGACAGCCAAGCCAGCACTGCAGGACCAACTTCGCTCTTTTTGGAGCTCCAAGGTTTTTTGTTTGCATTTTTTTTTTATAACCCCCTGTATAAAACTCTGAAATTTCCGATAATTTTTGTGTGCATCAGTATTTGAATACTAACCTCTGCAAGAGACTTAAGCATGCCGATATTTCAATTAAAATGTGAAACGTCAAAGTATTTCTTGAGGGAGGTTGTCTTAGCATCCCCACTGTAACCGAGTGCAAACCATCTGGCTGCTTAACACTAAGCTGGGTATGCCTACTCACTCTTGAGTCTTACTTTCCTATTTTATGTTTGTGATTTCCCGATGCTTTCTGAATTTAATGACTCTGAAAAACGTTTGAGAGTCCAACAACCTTTTGCTCCTAAGATTACTTTTTTTGAACACCTGATTCAAATTTTTTAAAAAGGTTTGATGCTCACTCATTTGTTTCAAACAAAACCATTGGCATTTTAACAATGACAAAGGATGCATTTCTAAACTGAGCCTAACATTTAGGAAGTTTTTTCCTACTGCTCTCCGAGCACACACTTTTCCAAAATCCTGATCTGGAAGGCTAAGCAAATGATATTTTAGGAGGGATTAACCCCCACCCCAACTTCCACAGTAAAAGGAAAGAAAAGCCCTGAATTCTTCAACAAAGAATTCAACTAAGGCCTAAGGGCAGGGTTTTTCTTAATGCATTTTAAAGGCAAATTAGGGAAATAACAAGCATATTTAAACTGGGTATTTTCCTGCTCTGTTCTGCAAAAGAGGCTTCCAAAACTGTCGGTCTGAGGGCAAATATTCTTGAATGTGATCGTGCCAGATATCACATTCATATTTCTTTCGAAAGGTTCTCTGCTTTCTGTACCGTGGGCCCTATGTTACTTTCTGGGAACTGATTTGTTACGTGTTTCCTTGTGGTTTTTCTATCCATTGTGATCTTGAATGTGAAAAAGTATCTTTCTAGAAGGACTTTATTTCATGAGGCCATTGAAGGCTTGGAAAAACGAGAATGCTGAAAATTCTGTACAGTTCGTTTCCTAAAACTGCTCCGCGGGAGGATTTAATTTGTTGATGTTGGGTAATGGCATTCTCCGAAGAATTACCGTGTTGCAAGCGATGGCCTGCTTCCTCATTTTATGAAGCGTGTCCTGCAGGTTTGGAAAAGAGCGTTAACCGCAAAAGAGGATTCTGGTCCCAGAAAAAGGGGCCACTAAAAAACGAGAAGGAAATCCAGACCTGGTAGAGATGAGTCATTGCCTAATTCCCGCACCGTGCTATCTTGGGCAAGGCATGGTGGGTAGAGCACGGGCCTGGGAGTCAGAAGGTCATGGGTTCCATTCCCAGCTCTGCCACTTGTCTGCTGTGTGACCTTGGGCAAGTCACTTCACTTCTCTGGGCCTCAGTCACCCCATCTGTAAAATGGGGATTGAGATCGGGAGTCCCACGTGGGACAGAGACCGTGTCCAACCTGATTTGCTCATGTCCACCCCAGCGCTTAGTACACTACCTGGCATACAGTAAGCGCTTAACAATGCCGTTATCTGTGTATAGGGGCATATACACTGTAAGAAATTTCTCTGGAGATTTCCCTCTTGCTCTATTTCTTTGGTGGTTTGGGTATTGAAAAACGAGAGCTCCCTGCTGGCCACTGGACACGTACATGGGACATTCCTTTTTCAAAATAGCTAGCACAAATGAAGGGAGAAGAATTCCTTGGGAGGGAAAAATAAGTCTTCTGGACAAAGCCATTTTCCCCCTTTTTTCCGGCAATTTAGGATCATGAAGATTTCAAAGGAAGTTCTTCGGCATTTTAGAGAATATACCACTTTATTTAATCTTGTGGTTGGTGAGAAATCACTGTCAAATTGATCCACTGAATTGCTACATTTTGCTGGGGAGGGCAGGGATTTAAATTGGTCCTCAGGCAGATCTTAAGCTTCAGAGAGAATGGTAATAGGAAGTTAGAAATGTCTCAATGGGGCCTGAGTTCTGTAGCTTGAAGGTGGCTTATTTATTAGAGAAGCAGCGTGGCTCAGTGGAAAGAGCATGGGCTTGGGAGTCAGAGGTCATGAGTTCGCATCCCGGCCCCGCCACTTGTCAGCTGTGTGACTGTGGGCAAGTCACTTCACTTCTCTGTGCCTCAGTTCCCTCATCTGTAAAATGGGGATTAAGACTGGGAGCCCCACGTGGGACAACCTGATTCTCTTGTGTCTACCCCAGGGCTTAGAGCAGTGCTCGGCACATAAGCGCTTAACAAACACCAACATTATTATTATTATTTGTTTGGACAAGTTGATTACATTATCATTTGCCTCGAGATCAGATGTTAGGTTCCTCATTAATCAAGAGACGATAGGCTAATCTTAAACTCACCTCACTTTAAGGATGCATTTGTCTAGACCGCCTAGGATGGTATCTTGTTGGTTTTTCTTTTTCCCCCAAAATAGCCATTTGATCGGTGGCATTTATTGAGCACTCACTGTGTGCAGAGCGCTCTACGAAAAGCAGGTCGCAGCATGACCCAGGGGTTAGCGCATGGGCCTGGGAGTCAGAACGGAGTCTTCTGTGTGACCCTGGGGAAATCCCTTCACTTCTCTTTGCCCCGGTTACCTCATCTGTAAAATGGGGATTAAGACCGTGAGCCCCATGTGGGACAAGCGACTGTGTCCAACCTCCTTAGTTTTGTATCTACCCCATAGCTCAGAACAAGTGCTTGACGCACAGTCAGGACTTAACAAATACCATCTTTGGAGTTGGCAGTTCCACTCCATAATAATAATGGTATTTTTGGACATTAGGACTTTGTTCGACGTGAGGCTAAAGTCTGTGGAACAGGGACTCTGTCTAATCTAACTTGTATCTAACCCAGTGCTTAGAACAGTGCTTGGCACATAGTAAGGGTTTAGCGAGCACTGTATTAATAATAATAATGGGCTCTGAAGTCCTTGTTCATCTGGGAAGGGCTTGAACCACTCAGGGCACATTGCTGATGTCAAGAGACAGGTGGGCAGTGGGGTGAATGAAATAGGACCTGGATTCTAATCCCAACTCTGCCACTTGCCTGCCGTGACCTTGGGCAAGTCACTTCACTTCTCTGTGCCTCCGTTTCCTCAGCTGTAAAATGGGAATCGACTATCTGTTGTTCCTTCTACTTAGACTTTGAGCCCATATGGGACAGAGACTGTGTCCCATCTGGTTAATTTGTCTCAACCCTAGCGCTTAGACTAGTGCTAGACACATGGCAAGCACTTAACAAATGCAATAATAATGAATCAGGTGCTAGGTGCAAAAGAAGTGTATGTTTTGTGTAGCAAAAGCGCACAGTGCTTTTGAGAAGCAGCGTGGCTCAGTGGAAAGAACATGGGCTTGGGAGTCAAAGGTCATGGGTTCGAATCCCGGCTCTGCCGCTTGTCAGCTGTGTGACTTGGGGCAAGTCACTTAACTTTTCTGTGCCTCAGTTACCTCATCTGTAAAATGGGGATTAGACTGTGAGCCTCATGTGGGACAACCTGATTACCCTGTATACCCCGGCCCTTAGAACAGTGCTCTGCACATAGTAAGCACTTAACAAATACCAAAAAAAAAAAAAAATTAATCCTTTTAGAGTTCCCTGAAGGCATGTGTGATTTTTCTCTGGTCTCTTCCTCTAACTTCCATGGTGTTGGATGATCTCGATCTTGGGCTGTCCTTGATCCGTCCTTTGTCGTGCTGTCACCCTGAGAGGCAAGGTGACCTGACATCAAACCGACAAAACCCAAACAACTTAGAAACCAAATCATCTAAAGCGTAAAATGCTTGAAACTGAAAGCCCTTAAAATCCAACCCGCCTCAACATGCAGTCATTGAAAAGTTACGGAGGAAAAGGCAGAAGACCGTACTTTAGAAGTGATCTGAACATTTGACTTATTTTTGGAAGATGCGATTTTAGTTGCTTTTTTAACAGTTTGCCATCAAACTGGTTAAAACGGGTACGTGGATGTTTTGTGCCTTCTTGCAGCTCCGATTTTGTAAGCACTGTCCAACGTTAAGAGGGTTTAAAAATACAGAATAGAATCTCTTGTATCGGCTTTCAGTGGTATGAGAAGCAGCATGGCCTAGTGGAAAGAACACGGGACTGACAGTCTGAGGACCTGGATTCTAATCCTGGTTCTCTCAACTACTTGATGTGTGACCTTCATCAAATCAGTCAACTTTTCTGTGCCTCAGTTCTCCTGTTCTCCCTCCTATGTAGACTGCACTGGACAGGGACTCTGTCCAACTTAATTAACTTGTATCTACCCCAGTGCTTAGAGTGTTTACGACATAGCGAGCGCTCAAATACCGTGAATATATGTGTGTACTCACACATGTAAAATCACTCTTGTCACCCACAGGCCTATTGGAAAATTGCCTGGTCCAGAGGATTTTTCCATGCAGTTGAGAGTGGAAGAACTGTCATTTCTCCTGTACAACATGCACTTATAGGATATCAGCTTCCTGGGGGGGAGAAAAGGATCAGATAGTTTTGGGTTTCTCTCTCTCACCCTGTGAATGATGAACACATTTATGAGACTCAGTCAGGGCAGTCACCGACTTAGTCACTTGATACTTTATTAGGAATTGGAAAAATGTTTAAAATTGCAGTTTTGTCAGTGGTTAACATAAGTATGTGAAATCAAAATTTCCAGTACATACTTTCAAGTCTTATGTAAATTGTGGGTTTTTTTAACCTGAGGGCTGTGAGCCCCGTGTAGGACCTTATCATGTTTCTACCCCAGCCCTTAGTACCGTGCTTGACACATAGGAAGCCTTTAAGAGATATCACGGTCATTATTATTTAAGCTCTTACCTTTTGAATACCATGCAGACATGCCACCTTGATTGCCCCATGTGAAATGTTGAAATGAATTTAAGAAATTGCACAGAAAAACCGGACTCATGTATTGCCATGCAGTCGGCCCTATTAATAGGTTATGTTGGTTTAGAGAGGATTCGAGCATCTTTGAAGTATTTTTTCCAGGGTTAAAGCACAAATATTAAGCTGTGGCTTGAAATATAGCGGATTTTTTTTTCCTTTTGTAAACTCGGTGGTTTTTATCCTTACCCTTTCTGCCCATGAAAGGAATAGCATAAACATGTCTCTGTGCTAGTGCTCAAAGGCTGCACTCATATGGGGAAAGTGTGATGAGGGGCTGGGAGTAATTAATTCCGGTCCAGAGGTTCCCTGTACGTAGAGAGGCACACATGGAATCAATCTATCAATAGTAGAGTACTGTACTCAGCACTTTGGAGTCTACAACCGAAATAGGTGTTCCGGAGCCTGGAGAATGCTCAGTACTCTTTATACATCTGGTTGCCGAAGAGGGGTTTATGGACCCTCTCGACTGTAAGCTCATCGTGGGCAGGGAACGTGTCTACCAACTCTGTTGTATTGTACTCTCCTGAGCGCTTAGTACAGTGCTCTGCATACAGTAAGCGCTCAAACACCATCGATAAGTTTAAAAAAAAAATAACAGTCCCTTCAGCCTTCAGGCGGTTTACACTCTGAGGTGAGGAGTCAACTACAGTAAGCAAACCGAAAAGGGCTGAGATCTTTTGTGAGGGAATGACCTAAAGAGAAGGAAATTAATCGGGGACTCCTTCCTAGGGAAAAGGGCATTTCAGAAGGATTTTGAAGATGGATGGAATGGGCTTGTGATGTATTTGAAGGAGTGGGGAGTTCCAGGCAGGAGGAGGAAGAGTCGAGAGCCAGACACTGATGAGAAGGTTGGCATGGGAGGAAAATGTTCTGAGCCTCCAAGACCATTGGCCAGTTCAACTAGGGAACAAGAGATAGGGTTGGAACGAGGTGCTAATCACCCTGGTACTGCATGAAAGGAATTTTCCCGTTTTCACATCAAATGTTCTCTTAAAGTTGCTGAAAATTTCCCATTGTTACTTAATAAGTATACTTCAAACCCATTATCATTTTCTTTTGGCAACAAGAAAATAGTCAAGTAGGAGCACTCTTTCATTTAACATAGCATTAATATGATGTTGCTGATAGAGGTGGGATAAACGATGTGTGATAAAGGTATGGGAGGAAATTCCCCGGAGTCTCCGACTGTGGACATACAAGGCCACAGATTTCTAATTCTTCCAAGTATTTGCTCTTGCTGCCTTTCAGTGTATCCAGTCCACCCATCCTATTAGTGCAGAATGAAATCTCTGCTTCTTTATAAAAAACGGACAGAAATGCACTAATACATCATGGTTCCAATAGTTTGAGGCAGCTGTGTGTAAATATTTAACCCAAATGCAAAGTGTGTAATACAAACTGTCTCCAGCTTGATGATTTGGGTAGGTTTCGGTATCTTGGTGATGCCAGGCAGGAGTTTTGATTGGGCAAATTCATAAGTAATATATAAGAATGTTTACGTTGCTCACATAATGTTGCTAATCTGTTGATAGGGTTGCTAGATTAATGTAACCACATTTTAGCATAGTGAGTCACTCCAGAAAGCGATAAGAGACAAGTCCTGGACTGTCAGTTTCTCCGTTTCTTCCCCCTTGCAGCTTTTTTTTTTTAACAGTGAAAATAATACTAGGTAGTTATGAACAAGATAAGCTTTACTTCTTGAACATTATCGAACCCGTATTTTCCACTTAACCCCGTTTGTCTCCCCTCCTGGTTTTGCTTATCCCCGCAGGTGAAAGTTGCCATCCTCAAGTACATAGAAACTCTAGCCCAGCAGATGGACCCAGGGGATTTTGTAAATTCAAGTGAAACTCGCCTGGCGGTGTCTCGGATCATCACGTGGACAACAGAACCGAAGAGTTCCGATGTCAGGAAGGTAAAGCTGAGCCGGGCCGTATACATTTGACAGCGGGCAGGAAGTGGCTCCTTTTTGTCCTTTTCTTGGAGCACAGTTGCCCGTGGGCCATATTTTCTTAGGGATTGAAATCCCCTCTGTGCAAAGGTTTGGGATAGAGTTTGCAGTTATCCACGCCAGAAAACCAAAAGTCATTTTCCTGTCGTGTTTTGAAATACTGTTTCATTAAGTGTCTACCTTTACGCCGCATGGTAGGAAATACTGAATTGATCCGCTTGTCCTTAAAAGAGTGCTAGTAAAAGCTTCCTTTCAGAGCTCTTTCCATGACTGCTGGTGTTTCCTTTAAAATCTTCACGATTCTCGTTCCCGTAACCTTGAGCTAATTTGCTGTTTCTGCAAAGCTTCAACTAATATTGTTCCTCGAGCCACCCGACTCTGATAAGGTTTCCAGATAATCACAGATTCCTCAAAGAATGAATCCGAAGCTAGAATTGTTAGACCATTTAATTTAGATACACCCCTTTTAACACCCGGTGAAAGGAGCCATTGCCGAAGATAGATTACATTTGGGGAATTATTAGGGAAGGAGCAATGAATTGTTCATGAAATATTATTGTTAATCTTGGAATTTGGTATGTAAAGCCAAAAAAAGTGTTTTTTTACTGTGGGTTTTATCTTACTTTCTGTTTAGTAGTTTCTTGCCTCTCTTCTCTCTCCAAGAATTTTGCTTCTCAGTTGTTCTTGAGGAAAAATACATTTTCATGTAATTATCCATCAGCCGAAAACTTAAAATAGGAACAAACGGCAAGACGGGGAGTTTTCAGGTTAGTCAGGGGAATTTGGAGAGGAGAAGGGATTTCCAGCCAGGAACAGCAATGTGAGCGGAAAGGAGAAGCAGAAGAATACAGTAACTTTGGGCTCTGGTAACAAAACAGAAAGGGCTGTAAGAGGTTTTTTCTGTCAGATAATGAACATTTTCGGGCACTTCAAGCTATGTATGGATGTGCCCTTCGGGGAACCTTATCTTCCATTTCATCCTTGCTCCCTCTTGGTTAAAGATCAAATTTTCTCCCACTCTCCCACTGCCAGCAGAGATGTGCAAGGTCACGTGTCGAGATCTTTTCCAGCCTTGTGTGATTCGTTAGAAAGCTTGGAAGAACAAGCATTAGTTTTAGAAATACACTAAGCTCATATGCCAGTTTGTTCTGCGGATTCTCAGTTGAAAAACAGAATCTGTTGCCTACTGGATAGAGCCCGGGCCCAGGAATCAGAAGGATCAGGGTTCTAGTCCCAACTCCATCACTTGTCTGCTGTGTGACCTGAGGCAAGTCACTTCTCTATGCCTCAGTTACTGCATTTGTAGTTTAAAAAAAAAAAAAAAATGGTGGTTTTTGAGTGCTTATTATATGCAGGGCACTGTACTAAAGTGCTTGGGAAAGACAGAATTAACAGATACGTTCTCTGCCCAGATTACAATCTTAAAAAGAATCCTATCTGAGTCTCAATCAACCAGTGGTACATATTGAGTGCTTACTATATGCCGAGTATTGTACTAAGTGCTTGGGAAACACAATACCCCTGAGTTGGTAGAGGCAATCCCTGCCCACAAGAAGCAGTCTGGCTTAGTGGATAGAGCTTAGGCTTGGGAGTCAGAAGGAGCCTTCTAATCCTGGGCTCCGCCACCTGTCTCCTGTGTGACCTTGGGGAAGTCACCTCACTTCTTTGTCCCACAGCTTCCTCATCTGTAAGATGGGGATTAAGACTGTGAGCTCCATGTGGGATGTGGACTGTGCCCAACCTGATTAGCCTGTATCTATCCCAGCCCTTAATACAGTACCTGGCACATAGTAAGCGCTTAAAAATACCATTTAAAAAAAAGAGAGACAATTAAAGTCTACAATCTTTCTTTCTTGAATGACTTAAATAACCGGAGCTTGTGGATACATCTGCTTATTCTCTTGTAATAGTAATAATAATAGTAATGGTATTTGTTAAGCGCTATATGCCAAGCGTCTTTCCCACATGCTTAGAGCGGTGCTCAGAACATAATAAATACTCAATAAATGCCACTGATTGATTGATCTGAGTATCCAGTGTACTTGAACTATCCAGTACCAACTGTTTTAACAGAGTGTCGTGGGGTTGGGGGGAGAGGGGAAAGGGAAGCGTCAAAAAACTTCACATTGGGCCGAAAAGCCCTCACTAGCAGAAGGGTTGGGGAGGTCAGAGTCTTCTGGTTTAAGCAAAATGGACTTGTGACTGATTCAAACATCTCTTTCTAGGCAGCGCAGTCAGTCCTCATCTCTCTGTTTGAACTCAACACACCGGAGTTTACCATGTTACTAGGAGCTCTACCAAAAACTTTTCAGGATGGTGCTACCAAGCTTCTACACAATCATCTTCGGAACACAGGCAACGGAAGCCAGGTATTTTTCTTGTTAAAGCTTCCCTTTGTGGGTCAGAAAGTCAAGTGGTGAACACTATACCGTACCCCTCTGTTCAGAGGGGCATGAGAGTAATGCCATAAAGTAAAAATTAGGAAATTTGATAACTTCAAGTCCCCGGAACAGACCCATGCAGCTGTCACCTCAAAAGGGAGTTGAGGTGAATTTCAGCCACACTGCATATTTGAAGTTGAGCACCACAGAGACCGTAGTCTCACCAGTCATTTCTGTTGCAAAGAAAAAAAAAATAGATGTGACTTTGAAATGTGCTGGCTCAACAGGACCTCAGGTTCCATAATGCTCTTTAAGCAGACTGATCGTGATTCTAAGACAACTTTCCTAAAACAAGATGCTTCGGGGGATAAGACATAGTCTCGTGGGATCTCAGCTCTGCTGCTTGCCTGTTGTTCTCTAGGCTGTAAGCTCATTACGGGCAGGAAACGTGTCTGCTAATTCTGTTGTCTTGTACTCTTCCAAGTGCTTATCACAGTGCTCTGCACTTAGTAAGTGCTCAGTAAATACCACTGATTGATTTGACCCTGGGCAAGCCACTTAACTTGTGTCTACCTCAATTACCTCATCTGTGAAATGGGGGTTCAGTACCTCTCTTCCAGTTAGACTGTGCCTCATGAGGGAAGGTGTACGTGATCTGATTTTATCTAGCCCAGCGCTTGATATATAGTAAGCATGTATCAAGAACCACAGTTATTATAAAAATATCTTTGCATTGCAAATTATTCCCTGAATTGTCTTATCTGTACTGGTTCATTCTTAATTTCAGGGGGTTTTTGTTGTTGTTTGTTTATTTCCCTGAAAGAATGGTGGTAAAACAGGACAAGGGATGGGTTTTTACCTACTTATACACATATATACTCTCTCTCCCTCTCCCTCTCCCTCCTCTTCCTGTAAGGAAGACGGACACACATGTTAGACTAAGCCCTCTTTTCCTTTTCTTCAACCTCTTCTGCTTTGCCCTGACTCGTTCCCTTTATTCATCCCCCTTCCCAGCCCCACAGCACTCCTGCCCATATCTGCAGTTTATTTATATTAATGCCTGTCTCTCCCTATAGACTATATGCTCATTGAGAGCAGGGAATGTCATACGTTGTTATATCTTACTCTCCCAAGGACTTAGTACAGTGCTCTGCAAACAGTAAAAGCTCAATAAATTCGACTGAATAGAAGACGCACTTCTCTTCCTATTCCTTTTGAGGCCCGGAGGAGCACACATTTCCAGAAGTGACTATCACACTTCCTCTGGCCAGTGTCCTCCTAATGGTCTCACTTTTGGAAGATCCCATTTAAAATACACTACAGTACACTAGATAACCTCTAAGCTTTAGAAAAGGTGAAAGTTTCTGGAAGTGGCAGGGGCCGCAAGCACTCTAGGACAGACTTATTTCCGGAACATTTTGGAGACTGGCCCAGAGCCGCCGGTTAGAGCTGGTTGAGCGTAGCTTGAGGAATGACACATCTGCCTGGCCCCGGTCCCCCTGTGCTAGGACCTTAGAGTGGTTCTGAGGCCAAGCCATCCTCCCCCCGCCACCAACGGCCTTGTAGGGGAAAAGCGCCACACAAGCCGAGACCAACCTGAGATGGTTTGGGCTGGGCTGACAGAACCTCCAAAGCAAAGAGGAGAAGAGTGGCCGGAGCCTGCATTTAAAAAAAGAAAAAGAAAGAAAGTAAATCCAATCAGAGCCCTCATTTTTCATGGCTTTGTGGATATGGGCCAAGGAGAACCTAGGCTGGGATGGAGCAGACCCCTAAACCCTGTTTGGGCAGACCTGTAGTCTGAAGGTGGGGTTTGTCTTCTCCTCATGTAAAGATTGTAATGAAACAACCCCAGTCTGGTGTGGCATCCAACAGGAGAGCTTTAGTAGCCATATGATTTCCCAAGCCCCCAAACATGTGATCCTTTCCCCCGCACAAAAATAAAACCTAAAGCATGTCAAATAGAGGTGCATAGAGGAGCCCTCTATTTCCTCTGTCTGCAATTTATTGTATTGTCTATCTGTCCTGTAGACTGGAAGATCCTTGTGGGCACAAGGATCACATTATCATCATGGTATTATCAAATTTGTTACATGCTTACTACTCTTACTGATAAGGGCTTACTAAGTGTCTGTTGCAAATACTGGAGTAGAGAGGCGCTCTTCAGATCAAACGCACAGTGAACCCCCTGTGTGGGATAGGGCCGAAGTGGGAGGGAGACCAGGGACCGAATTGGGACCTAATCCCCATTTTGCAGAAGAGGAAATTGAGACCGAGAGAAGGTAAGGAACTTGCCCAGGTCACACAGCAGGCGACTGGCAGAGCCAGGATTAGAACCCAGGTCCTCTGACTCCCTGGCCCATGCTCTTGCCACTTGGCCAGCTCGCCCCATCCAACTTGACCAACTCATTTAGAGTTGGCATGTTCCAACTGTATTATATATTGTCAAACCTGATTTGCTTTCATGTCCCCCAGCCCTGGGTACAGTGCCTGGTACAAAGTAAGCACTTAACAAATACCAGAATTATTATTACTTTCCCAAGCTCTGTGCAGAGCAAGCCATCAGATGTCATTGATCGACTGTTCAATTTCCAATCCTCCTGGGTCCAGCCAGCCCCTCTGGCCATTCAGTGGCTGAAGATGACTTGTCCCCATCCCCCAACCTGTATCTTCTCCCTCCCTCCCTCCTCCCCGCCCCAGGCTGAATCTGAAGACCCAAGCACCTGACATTTCCTTTCAAACCCCTCTTCCTCTCGTCATCTAAGATACAGAGTGGACCTCTGCCCTAGCTGTTGGCCTGGCTTTTGGGGGCTAAAGCCCCCTGCTCCATTACAGAGCTTTAGGATCGATCGGTCTTTCCCTGGTGCCCGTTGTGGGCAGGGATTGTCTCTATTTGTTGCTGAATTGTACTTTCCAAGTTCTTAGTACAGTTCTCCGCACACAGTAAGCCTTTAATAAATATGATCGAATGAAATAATTGGTATTTATTGCGTGCTTACTGTGTGCAGAGAACTGTACTAAGAACTTGGGAGAGGACAATGCAACACAGTTGGTAGATATGCTCCCTGCCCACAAGGAGTTTACAGTCAGAGTTTATGCACAATTTAAGGAGAAGCAGCCTCTCTCAGCGGATAGAACACGAGTCTGGGAGTCAAAAGGTCATGGGTTCTAATCAGGGCTCCGCCAGTTGTCTGCTGTGTGACCTTGGGGAAGCCACTTCACTTCTCTGTGACTCAGTCACCTCGTCGGTAAAATGGGGATTGAAACTGTCAGTCCCACGGGGACAGAGACCTTGTCTATCCCGCTTTGCTTGTATCCAACCCCAGTGCTTAGTACAGTGCCTGCAATAGTAAGCGCTTAACAAATACCATAATAATAATTATTATCATTAAGCTTATGTCCAATCTCAATTTTAAGGGAAAGAGAAGGCAGTTGGAAGAAGTTAATCAGAGGCAGATAGAGTGTCCTTCAGGAAGGAAATGGAGGGGAGAGAGTTAGAGGGGCTACTTGGATGCAGATGTTGGTGGCTTATTAGGGTGGTGAGTCTTGGCATGTTTATAGCTACCAGTAATGAGCTAGAGAATATGAGAATGACCTTTATTAGGTGGGAGTGGAAAAGTTCCTGGAGGCAACTCGACGGGGAGAGTAAAGACGTAGGAAAGGTAAAATTCACTTAAAGTTTAGTAAACAGTCGAATCCACATAAAGGGAGTAATCGGTGGTCACAGTCCTTACTTTTACAGATAACTGTAAAATGGTTGTGGCACTTATTCCCTGCAGGGCTCTTCACATCCGGACCACACTCAGATCTGAAGAAGATAGGCTCACGTCCAGTATTTTATAAATATATTTGCTCTCTCGGACAGAGTCGGAGATTATATGTTGCCCACCCCTCTTTTAGAAGGTGTAATTATTTCAGTGTTAAACTGGCTGTTTTGACTGACCTTAATCTTTTTTTAAACGTTTCGCGTTCCTATTTTTCCCTTCAGGGTTCAATGGGGAGTCCTTTAACGAGACCTGCTTCACGGTCACCAGCAAGTTGGTCCAGTCCTCTCACTTCTCCAACCAATACTTCCCAGAACACTTTGTCTCCCAGGTGAGGTGTTGCCCTTAATTGGCAGGGGTCGGGGGTGAGTGTTAGGAAAGTTCCCTCTACCTTTTATCTGAAGACATGCCCCTCTTAGCGGAAAGCAGCTTCGATTCAGTTGGGCGCATTTCGATGAAAATATAGACAGTCTAGCCAAGAGCATTAGGAAAGAGAGAGAAAAAGCAGAGATCCAGCCTCCAAAGCCAGAGAAAAAGTGGGATTCCAGCCTTCTCAGGCAGAGGAATCCTGGCTGTTGCAGGAGCTTCCCACCACTGAATTTTTTTTTTGACTGTTCCCTTCATGGCTCTTCCTGATTTGAATTGAAATTTGGCTTGGCACCCAGCGTTTAGTGGGGCAAACCACCGAGCCAATGGGGTTTGATTCGTACAAGTAAACTGTCTTGACACGGATGTTTTCTAAAATAGAGTAGTAGGGTGCTAAAACACAGCCCCAGGGGCAGTGTTTATTCAACAAGTCCCGTCATTTCATTGGCCTTCATGTTATAGATGTGGGTCCATTCTCCAGGCTCTAGGGCCATGAGGACAGTACAGGCCCCTGTTCCTCAGTGTTACACCGGCATCGAGCATGGTGGATTCTGGATCCTTGAAACAGGCCACTTCTCGGAGCAGATCTGTCAATAGTGGCCCCTCTCAAAATGCTGCTCCCCTCCCCGCCCCTCAACGCCCCCCAATACCTCATGGCGGGGGATCCCAGTGATGCCACCTGAGAAGGAACCGTGCACCTTCCTCAGGCCCCTCTTTGTAGGTAATAGAATTGGTGCCATCCGCCCTCCCTACCCAGCAAGCACCTCAGGTTACTAAAAGATGGTCATTCCTGCCTGGTCACTGCCAGCAGGATATTCAGATTCATGTCGTATTTACTCAGGATTCTAGTCGGGACACAGCTGTCTCCAGGTGGAGTGTGGGGAAAGGGCAGTGACACATCTGGGCTGAATCAAGCAGTGATTTCTCTCACCTGATACTCCTGTCATCTTGGGGTGTGGTTCTGAAGCAGCTGTGTCACGGTTGAAAGTTAATCTTTTAAAGCTCACGTTTTCTTTTTCACAGTGCATTTGACTATGACACAGAAAATATGAATTCCGAAGATATATATAGTTCTCTTCGAGGGGTGACAGAAGCAATCCAGAATTTTAGCTTCCGGAGTCAAGAAGATATGAACGAGCCATTGAAAAGGGACTCCAAGAAAGATGGGGACGGAGACTCGGTGAGTATGGAAAAGTCAGGCATACGTGTAAGGTTTGGCAGCTTTTCGAAACGCTTGAAATTTTGGATTAGCCTAAGCGGAACTTAGATACCGAACTGCCCGATCCTTCTAAATATACCTTTATTCTTCGAATCTGCGATTTGAATAGCCTTTTGTCAGGAGTGTCAGTTTGTCTTTTTTTCCCCTCTCTTGCTTATAAACTGCTTTATAGTTCTGCAGTTGTTCCATCTGCTGTTGTCATTTTAATTTGATATTTGCTAGTGTACACCAAGTATAACACTAAAACAAAAAACTAAATAATATCTTAATACTAAACCAATGCCACCCACTCACTCATAGCCAAGTTCAGTGGACTCTCTTAGATCTTAATCCTCTATCAGCTCTCTGGTCCCTCTGACACCACTGATCACTCTCTCATCTCCTTGGAGTGCAACCTGAAGAGAGGTTTGCCTAAGTGGTAGGACACCCTGATTACCTTGTATCTACCCCAGCGCTTAGAACAGTGGTTGGCACATAGTAAGCGCTTAACAAATACCATGGTTAATTAATCTGATTCTTTCACCTCTCTGACTGTTCCTCCTCAGTTCTGTTCCCTGGCTCCTCTTCCACCTGTCGTTCTCCTAACTGTGGGTGTCCTCCCGCAAGCCTCCGTTTTGCACCTCGAATCCAACATGTCCAAAATAGAGTTTCTTGTCTTTCCTCCCTGCCACTTTCAACTCTCTCATCAGTATTGTGCATAATACTGGCTTGGGAGTCATAGGTCATGGGTTTGAATCCCGGCTCTGCCGCTTGCTAGCTATGTGACTTTGGGCAAGTCACTTAACTACTCTGTGCCTCAGATACCTCATCTGTAAAATGGGGATTAAAACTGTGAGCCCCATGTGGGATAATCTGATCACCCTGTATCCTTCAGTGCTTAGAACAGTGCTTTGCACGTAGTAAGCGCTTAACAAATACCAACATTATTATTATTATTATAATACCCCATCCTCCCTCTCACAGAATTTCACGATCTTGGCGTCATCCTTGACTCTTTCCTGTCACTCAGCTCTCACATTCAGTCAGCCGTTAAATTCGGTCGATTCATCCTTCAGAAACATTTTCCGGTATCTGCTCTCGTGTTTTCATGAGAAAAATCCCAAACCTGTTGAAGTGCTCCTTATAGCACGATTAGCCTACAGTAGTAGCCTCCCCCCCCCCGGGCTCCTTATCTCCAGCTTTGCCTCCCTTCCATCCTTATTTGACACTGCTGCCCAGATTATCTCCCTGAAGCGTTAAATTTTGTTTATGCGACAGGTACAAAATAATTTACAACTAGGAGGAGAATGGAAAGAAAAATGGGGTGGAGAATGAGAAACCGCTTAAATAATCACATTTAAATCGATAAGAACGAAAGAACTAGAGGTAGTTATAAGGGCAGAAGTGAGAAGGTGATCCCAAGGTGCTGAGGTAGTACTGGGAAGATGTGATTATGTATTTGTTGTATTCAGTACTTACTTTGGGCCAAGCCCCTTGCCAAGCACTGAGGTAGATCAGACACAGTCTCTGTCCCACAGGAGCTCACAGTCTAAAGGGAAGGGGTAATGGGTATTTAATCCCCACTGGAGGGATGAGGAAACAGAGGTCCAGAAAAGCGACGTGCACAGCAGGAAAGTCAGTTTATATTGCTGTACCTGAAGGATTTTGTTATTTTTTGTTAAATGTTCAATTTTTTTTTCATTATACCCAATTCTTTGTGGACTTCCAGAAAACAGTGCTGAAAAGCCTTCTTAGAGGTTAGGGTTTCAGTTTCAATTTATGGCTCATGGTCTTCTGAAAGAGTAGAGAAGGGAATTTTTTAACAAATTATCTATTCTCAAATAGTGAACTCGAATTAGATCACTATTACTGGTGTAGTGTATTGCGTTGGCATGCAAATGTTGACAAATAGAACTTTCCACATTTCTCCTGTTTCACAGGTGTACCTCTCTGGCATAATACCTCAATTTGCATTCATAAATATAGCTTGTACCGCTGTGAAGGGCAGTGTTTCATGGCTTGCAGTTCTTTGCATCATATTTTAAGCTAAAAGCATTTCACTTCTCATTTTCACTATTTCAAACTCTACCCTAAATACAAAAGCTTATTTAGCAGTAGGAGATGAAGAAATATTTTGCAAATATAAAAGAATATTCCCATTGCCCCAAAAGGGTATTGCAGTCTGTGAAATAGCTCTGAAATGTTAGCTGTAGTTGTGCCGTGCCTGAATAGCCACAGGGCCTAGTGGACTGAGCCCGGCCCTGGGTTCTAAATCCAGCCCCGTTACCTGTTTGCTGCGGGACCTTGAGCAAGTCACTTCACTTCTCTGTGCCTCAGTGATCTCATATGTGCCATTTGTCTGTCACTGTGGCCTTGGGCCAGGCAGTTAATTTATCTGTGCCTCAGTGACCTCATCTGTAAAATGGGGATTAAGACTGTGAGCCCCATGCGGGATAGGGACTGTGTCCAACCTCATTTGCTTGTATACACCCCAGCTCTTAATACAGTGCTTGGCCTATAGTGCACACTTAACACACCACAATTATTGTTATTAAAATGGGGATTAAGATTGGATCCGCCCCGATTTCCTTATATGTACCCCAGTGTTTAGTGCAGTGCCTGGCACATAGTAAGAACTTAACAAATGTCATTATTGTTGTTGTTATCATTACTATTATCATCTTCGTCATTATTATTCCGATGGTGATTATGATTATTATTTCCAACAGACCTGCAGTGGTTCCGGATTGCTCGATCCCAGAGCGGCAGGTGATGCTGTGGATTCCGGCCGAACGGCGCTCGACAATAAAACCTCATTGCTCAACACGATGCCCGCCCACTCGTCTCCCCGCTCCCGGGATTATAACCCTTACAATTACTCCGATAACATCAGTTCCTTCAACAAATCCGCCCTGAAGGAAGCCATGTTTGACGACGACGCAGAGCAGTTTCCCGATGGTGAGTCGTGGTCTAGGGTTCCCAAAAAATATTCATAGTGGTCAGATTTTTTTTAGATTTTGTTTTGAGATTTTTTTTTTTTAATTAGACCCTGGGACAGGTACAAGATGATCAGATTGGACAGTAGTTCATATCCCAGATGGGCCTCACAGTTTAAATGCCCGTTTTACAGGTGAGGTAACTGAGGCCCAGAGAAGATGTTAATGTCGTTTTTTTTCTCATCGTTCCTGTTCAGGCTTGCAAAACTTGGAGACTTTGGGTAAAACTTCTTCCCAAACCGATTTATTCTCGGCATAGTCTTTGGAGGGCCGGCTTTCAGATTCTAGCCTGTTCTGGTCAGGGTATTTATTGTTGGATCCTGGGACTTTCCTTGTTCTGTTTGGCTGTGGAATTCTCTGAGAAAATGGAGATAACTAACTGTACTTAAACTGGAAGCCCCATGTGGGACAAGGACTGTTTCCAACCTGATTGACTCCGCCAGCCCTTAGGACAGAGTTTGACACATAGCAAGTGCTTAATAAATACCATAAAAATAATAATAAGGACCCTCAGACCCCTTCTTCCCGATGTTGCTTGAAATTTTTCAAGCTCAGTGACTGAGCTCCATATGGTATGCTACTTCACAATTGTGATCACAGTTTTACGCAGTTGCCTTTTCTTGTACGTTAGCGTTGGAGTCCCCTGAACCAACGTGGCCAAACATCCTTCTAGACCAAACAAAACGTATTGCTGGAAATATAGTTGTAACCTTAGGTCCTTCAAAAAAATAATTTGCCTATAAATCAATCAGTGGTATTTATTGAGCACTTGATTTGTGCAGAACACTGTACTAAGTGCTTGGGAGAGTACCGAAACCCGTTTCACCCACATGTGACTCTTTAGAAATACAACCTTATGAAGAACTAGTAACAAAGGTCAGATTTCTGATCTGCCGTTTTGTGATCCTTGATAAACTCTTTCCAATGACACCGTTTCCTGTGTTAAAAGACCTCTCCCTGGACCATTCGGACCTGGTCGCAGAACTGCTGAAGGAATTGTCTAACCACAATGAGCGCGTGGAAGAAAGGAAGGCCGCTCTGTTCGAACTTATGAAATTAACCCAAGAAGAGGCTTTTGGGGTCTGGGATGAGCACTTCAAAACCATTCTGCTGCTGTTGCTCGAAACCCTTGGGGACAAAGAGGCAAGTGTATCTATGTATCCCAGTAAGAGGTGAAGTGCACTTTCCAAGCGCTTAGTACAGTGCTCTGCACACAGTAAGCGCTCAGTAAATACGATTGAATGAATGAAAGATGAAGAAGCGCAGCCTAGTAGAGTGGGGGTTGGTTTCTGCTCTATAACATAAACTCTGCAAGTTTGGCTACAGAAGCGACACACTTCATTACAAACTTTAACTCAAGTTTTCACCTAATGGCAACTGTCTCAGGGTGTATCTCTCTACCAAACCGCTAACGCCTTGTAAAATATTTCTCTTCAGCATTCGATTAGAGCCTTGGCATTAAAAGTCCTAAGAGAAATCTTAAGGAACCAGCCAGCGAGGTTTAAAAATTACGCCGAGCTGACGATTATGAAGACACTGGAAGCTCACAAGGATCCTCATAAGGAAGTGAGTTACCTTTTGTTGGTGGTCTGATTTTAGCGTAGTGCGCGATTCACACGCTTTGGAGTTTGACGATTGATCGAGAAGCAGCCTGGCTTAGTGGAAAGAGCCCAGGCTTGGGAGTCAGAGGTCGTGGGATCTAATCCCGGCTCTGCCACTCGTCTGCTGTGTGACCTTGGATAAGCCACTAATCCTCTCTGTGCCTCTGTTACCTCATCTGTAAAATGGGGATTAAGACTCCTCCAAGAGGCCTCCTCCAAGAGGCCTTCCCAGACTGAGCTCCTCTACTCCCTCTGCCACCCCCCCTTTACCTCTCCGCAGCTAAACCCTCTTTTTCCCCTTTTCCCTCTGCTCCTCCACCTCTCCCTTCCCATCCCCACAGCACCGTACTCGTCCGCTCAACTGTATATATTTTCGTTACCCTATTTATTTTGTTAATGAATTGTACATCGCCTCGATTCTATTTAGTCGCCATTGTTTTTACGAAATGTTCTTCCCCTCGACTCTGTTTATTGCCATCGTTCTCGTCTGTCCGTCTCCCCCGATTAGACCGTAAGCCCGTCAAACTGCAGGGACTGTCTCTATCTGTTGCCGACTTGTTCATCCCAAGCGCTTAGTACAGTGCTCTGCACATAGTAAGCGCTCAATAAATACTATTGAATGAATGAATGAATGAAAGACTGTGAGCCCCATGTGGGACAACCCAATTACCTTGTGTCTACCCCAGTGCTTAGAACGGTGCTTGGCACATAATAAGCGCTTAACAAATACCATAATTAGTATTATTATTATTACCATCTTCCAATCGTGACTTGTGAAGCTTGCATCTTCTGTTCCCTCTGCTAAACCTAATCACATTCTTGTTGACCTTTTTCCCAAAAAAGAAGCACATCGAATAATAATGAGCCAAAGAAGGCTAGCAGAGAGGTGCTAGAGCCCTAAAATTAGCACATTATTGGCTTCTCTGAGGCAGCGCTCAATAACTGCTACTATTACTAGTCAAGCAGATTTGAGTGCTTACCGTGTGCAGAGCACTGTACTAAATGCTTGGGGGAATACAATATAACAGACACATTCCCTGCCCACAATGAGCTTAGAGTCTAGAGGGGGAGACAGACATGAATAGAAATAAACTACAAATACAGACATAAGTGCTGTGGGTCCAGGAAGGGGGGTGAATAAAGGGAGCAAGTCACGGTGATGCGGAAGGGAGTTGAAGAGAAGGAAAAAGAGGGCTTAGTCCTACGGTATCCTCTCCCTGTGGGCATCAATTGTTCCTACCGCCGTCCGTACTCTCCCAAGTGTTTAGCCCACTGCTGTGCACACAGTAAGCGATCGAGAAAGATGGTGGAGGGCGCACGACGGGTTAGACGGCATACATCAAGCTCTAAGTAAAGATGGCCGTCAGGGAGGGCAACTAAGGGCCCCATTGCCCCATAGAACTTGGGCGGCATAAGTACAATCCCCCAAACTAGCTTTTTCCCCTCCTTCAAAGCCCTATTGAGAGCTCACCTCCTCCAGGAGGCCTTCCCAGACTGAGCCCCCCTTTTCCTCTGCTCCTCCTCCCCTCCCCATCGCCCCGACTCCCTCTGCTCCACCCCCTTCCCCACCCCACAGCACTTGTGTATATTTGTACATATTTATTATTCTATTTATTTTATTAATGATGCGTATATATCTATAATTCCATTTATTTTGTTGCTATTGATGCCCGTCTACTCGATTCGTTTTGTTGTCTGTCTCCCCCTTCTAGACTGTGAGCCCGGTGTTGGGTAGGGATTGTCTCTGTTGCCCGAATTGTACTTTCCAAGTGCTTAGTACAGTGCTCTGCACACAGTAAGCACTCAATAAAGACGACTGAATGAATGAAGTACCAGGAAGGTGTGAATTCCACGTGGCAGCGAGTCCTGTGAGCGGGTCACAACCGTCGCCCCTTTCTAATGCCCCGTGAACCTCTGGCTTGTTGGCGCACGCAGATCCGGCTTGGAAACAAAACCTCACTTTTTCGGCCCTTCCGTCTGTTTAGGTGGTGAGATCGGCCGAAGAAGCAGCCTCGATGTTAGCCACCTCCATCAGCCCCGACCAGTGCATCAAAGTGCTTTGCCCCATCATCCAAACTGCCGATTACCCCATCAACCTGGCTGCCATCAAAATGCAGACCAAAGTGATCGAGAGGGTGTCCAAGGAGACGCTGACGCAGCTCTTGCCCGAGATCGTGCCCGGGCTAATACAGGTAAGGAGCGAGAGGCAGAGGTGAAGACCCCACCACGGGAACGGTACCGTGAGCTAACCGTCGGGGACGGGTATCCGGAACCAGCTGTGGAGTGGCCTGCAGGAAATCACTGTGGCTTTGCGGGTTGGGCAGCCGTCTTGGGCCTGGAATTTGTACCGCGAATGTCTTCGAGGGAGACGCTCTCTCACGCTCCGGCCCTGGACGCGCAATAGTGCAGCTTTTCCGGCCCGTGCCGTTCGCGGGGAGCATTGCTCAGAAACTCAGAGGAGGGCAATAATAATAATAAAGAGGATGTTAAGCTCTTACTATGTGCCAAGCACTATTCTAAGCCCTGGGGTAGATACAAGGTAATCAGATTGTCCCACGTGGGACTCACAGTCCTCATCCCCATTTTACAGATGAGGTAACGGAGGCCCAGAGAAGTTAAGTGACTTGCCCAAAGACACACAGCTGATAAATGACACAGCTGGGATTAGAACCCATTTGCTCTGTCTCCCCAACCCCCGTTCCTTGCTGCGCTGTTTCCTTTATAAATAGTGATAATGTTATTTGTTAAGCACCTACTATGTGCCTAGCACTTTTCTGAGAGCTGGGGTGCATACAAGGTAATCAGGTTGTCCCACGTGGAGCTCACATTCTTAATCCCAGTTTTACGGATGAGATAACTGAGGCACAGAGAAGTTAAGTGGCTTGCCCAAGGTCACGTATAGTAAGAGCTCAGTGAATACCATTGAGTGGCTGATATATCTCTCCTCTCCGTAACCCATTTTAATGTCCGCCTCCCCCCACAGACCATAAGCTCCTTGAGGGCAGGGGTCACGTCTTCCAACTCTGGTTTCCGTACTTTCCCAAGCAATTAGTACACTGCTCTGCCTCCAGTAAGTGCTCAAACACCGCAGATTGATTGCCTGATTGATTAAAAGACAGGTCCTACCTTCAGCACCCGCTCCCCATTTAAAGCAAAGCCCTCCTAAAAAACCTTTTTTTCAGGGAGCATTTACTGATAAGTCCTCCCATCTTCTTAGTTGTGTCATCCCATCTGCCTCCACAGCACTCATATATCGTATTTGTTATCCAACTGTCCTTCGTTTATGCCTGTTATCTCTTCCGTCGTCTTTGATCGTCGCGCTTTGCCCGTTGATGTGTACGTTCTCCCTTTATGTCATAAGCTTCTTGAGGTCAGGGATCGCATTGTGTCACCGCTTTTGAATGTTCCCCAAGTTCACAGAGCTGCACAGAGGCACTCAGTGAATTCTGTTAGTCTCATTTCTGTGATGTTTGTAGAAATTTAATCTTATTTGCGGGACTCAACTCTCTCTAATCCCTTTAGTTCACAAGTCTAATGGCCTTCACAGAATGTAGGTATGGCTCTAGAACATCTATATATATGTATATACATATATATATTTCTTTTAATGGTATTTGTTGAGCACTTACTGTGTGCGAGGCACTGAATTAAGCACTGGGGTAGATAGATATAAGCTAACCAGGTCGGTCCCACATGGGGCTCGCAGTCTTAATCCCCATTTTGCAGTTGAGGAGACTGAGGCCCAGAGAAGTGAAGTTACTTGCCCAAGGTCCCACAGCAGGCAGACGACAGAGCCAGTCCTCGTGACTCCCAGGCCTGTGCTCTATCCTCTCGGCCATGCTGCTTCTGGATATACATCTAAAGAAATTGGAGGGAAAAATTTAATAAAGGCTTAACAAAGCATTTTTCACCGAAGCGTTGGCATATTCTGATTTGGACCCGAGACTTGTAAATTTAGCAATGTTGATGTTTGCTCGTTCTCCCCAGGGCTACGACAATTCAGAGAGCAGCGTCCGGAAAGCCTGCGTCTTCTGTCTTGTCGCCATCCATGCGGTAATCGGTGAAGACCTTAAACCACATCTCAGCCAACTCACCGGGAGCAAAGTAAGCACCAGAATAACTATGAACCGACAAACTACTTGTTCTCTAAGGATGGGTGGGGTGACAAATGGTTCCCTAGAAAGCTGCAAGACAACTGGTTTGAGGAAATGCTGAGATAATAATTTTAATAGTGATTATGGTAGTTGTTTAGCACTTACTCGGTGCCAGCCACCGTACTAAGGACTCGGGTGGATACAAAGCAGATCGGGTCGGACACAGCCCCTGTCCCACACGGGGCTCACGTTCTTAAATCCTCATTTTACAGATGAGGGAACTGAGGCCAAGGGACGTGAGGTGACCTGCCCAAGGTCACACAGCAGACAAGTGGCAGAGTCAGGACTAGAACCCATGACCTTCTGACTCCCAGGCCCAGGCTCTGTCCACTACTCTGAGGTACGCTTGGGCCTTAGTTATCCTGGAATCGATAATTGGTAGTAGTAATAATAATGATGATGGTATTTGTTAAGCGCTTACTATGTGCCAAGCACCGTTCTAAGGGCTGGGGGAGATACAAGGTAATTAGGTTGTCCCACTTGGGGCTCAAAGTCTTACTCCCCATTTTACAGACAAGGTCACTGCGGCACAGTGAACTTCACTGTGCCTCAGTGAAGTTAAGTGACTTCCCCAAAGTCACACGGGTGAGAAGTGACGGAGGTGGGATTAGAACCCACGAGCTCTGACTCCCAAGCCCAGGCTCTTTCCTCTAAGCCACGCCACTTCTCGATCACCTCGCTGAGAACGGTGCCTGGCACGTAGTGAGCGCTTAACGAATACCGTACGAAACAAGATTCCAGTTTGAGAATGGTCTAAGCACGGTGTCCCTTCTCTGTCTGCATTTTGACTATATCCCTATACAACCGCACCCCTCCGAGACAATGGAAAAGCCCCGAATTCTCTCGTCTGAGATGACTGGATTTCATTCCACGCCACCCCACCCCACTGCTCCTGTGTCTAATAGCCATGGATAATCATAATTTAGCCACGCTCCTTGCAAGTTTGTGGACCGGTTACATCCTCCTCCTTTAATAAATAGACACCGTCCACCCCTAAAGAATCAGTCCTGTTTCACTGGATCCTCGCTCTGGGCTGGGTGACTGTATCAGACTAAAACCCTCTGTACTCTCCTCTTGTAAAGGGAATTTGACCCGCAGCTCCCTGTTAAACCAGACATTTAATTGTTCTTACAAGCTCGTTTCCTTGGTTATTGCCTTCTGTTTTCCAGAGACCATCTGGTCAGAGATTCATCTGTTCCAGATGCTAAGGCTAGAGAACCATCATCATTTTTCCATTTTGACTGAAAGTGCAAAGAGGGGATGTTTATCCCAATGGGAGGGACCCAGAGTCTTGACAGTTGATACGATGGTTATTAATACCTCCCTATTTATTAGGCGGGAGCACTGAAGGAGTACAATCAAAGAGGGACAGGGAACAGGTTCCCCCCCCCCATTTTCAGATGAGAAAACTGAGGCCCAAAGAAGCCACATGACTTTTCAAGGTCACACAGCAGGCATGTGGCAGGGTTGGGAGTAGAACCGTGTGAGTCAGGCCATGCTCCCTGGTTTTTATTTTTCCCCAGTTAAGCGAGGTTGGTGGGAACACTTCCCTGAACTCATAGGCATGCAGGAAATCTGAGATACGAGGAGTCTCTTGCCTAATTCTCGTATTTTTGGTGTTCTCTGTTTGTAATATGACTTTCTCCATTCCGTGTTCCTCGATTAAAAGAACACATGAGTCCCAAAGGCCATCATTTCCCAGGCAGGAACCTGCTTGTTGATTCAGTCGTATCTATAGAATCTTTTCTGTGTGCAGAGCACTGTACTAAGCCCTTGGGAGAGTACGGTACAACAGTAAACAGACACATTCCCTGCCCACAGTGAGCGTACGTTGCTCATTCTTTGTGAAACTTTCGGTCATTCGGGTTGCTGGATATTCTCCCTGGGGAGTCCAAGTGAAGTTTCGTTTGGCCCGATTTTGGCACGTTCCCTGTCTTCCAGCAATGATGAAAGATGGGCAGAGGGGATCTGCCAGCTATGTCACTTAGAGGATGTCCTTCCTCTTGTCATACCCTCTTTATGGAAGGGGCACGGCACTCTTTGCTGGAAAAACGCTCAAAATTCTTCTCCAACTCTACTGCTTTTTGGTAGTACAGTTTAGGAAAATGCCTTCTTCTTAAGGGACCTGGTGACAAGTTCAGATTTGTCTTGGGGTGGGGCGGGGGAAGACATGCAGCTTCTGTCTCCCCATGATGATTTGGGGGAATGTCTCAATTTTCTTTTTGCAAACCAAGAGGCGCTCTTGCCCTTAATGTGATGTTGTCTGGCTTGGCCCCACAGATGAAATTACTGAACCTGTACATCAAGCGGGCTCAAAGTGGCTCGGGAGGCGGTGACCCAGCGACCGACGTTTCTGGGCAGAGTTAACGCAGTGGACCGGTCTCCCCCTGGAAGGACAGACCCTCATCAGGGAAAGGAAATTTTTCAAATAGACCTTTGGGAACTCGTTTCTTTTCTCTCTCCTTTTTTTTTCCCTGTCTTTTTTTTTTTTTTTTGGTTGGTTTTCTTTTCCTTTGCCAGGGGTTGCCCACAACCTGCATGTAACTGTTGCGATAGAGTTAATCCAAATTGAAAGAGAACAGTATTAATATCAGTTGGTCAATATGAATTTTTTTCATATCTAATTCACCATTTTAACCTGTCCGCACTCCTCCGTGGGTCATCCCATTAACCTCCGTCAGTGTTATGAGTGTATAAAAAATTTTAAATACTGATTCAACGGGAATGCTTAAAGCGTTAAAAGCTTACAAAAATTGAATTATTTTTTTTTTTTGCTTTTATTTGGCTGCAGGGTAACTTTTTTTTTCTTAATCGCTACTTCGAGTTTAGTTTGAGTATCATGTCCTTTGGCGAAAAACACCAAATCATGTGAAACAAAGCAGCCCTCATCTGAACTGCAGCTAGGTTCCATCCGTGGAGTGGGGGAAACAATCCTCTTTTCCACTCCCTTGGCATATTCCGAAGTCTTGCGCGCTAAGACGGTGAAGAGAAACTGGAGTTGAACCAGGTCTCCAAAGCCGACGTTGTTCATCGTTTGAATCTGTGGCCTCTTCCATAAGACTTTCAAGCGAGCAGGTGAGGGCCAGGAGAGCCAGAAACTGGACAATGTCACCCCTTCCCTCTCTCCTCCCTCCCTTCCCCCCCGATCCCCAGGAGTGCTGTGGATCCAGCATGGAGAGCCGGCTACCGGAGCATGTTTCGTTGGTATTTATCTTTACCCTTACTTCTTCTCCATCCAACCGTGGCTCACAAGTCTCCCGACCACGGCAGAACAGGCGACTCTTAAAAAGCTCCGTGATTTCCTGCAGGTGCATGGTGGGGAATTTGGCTGGGGAAGGGGAGAAAGCGAGAAAGTCACTGTTGCTATTGATCTTGTTACTTGTATTTTTTTTTTTGACCAGTTAAAGCCGCACCAAATGATTTGCATAGTTTTCTGGAATCGCTTCAAGATCTGTCTGGATTTAAGAAATGGCAATGGGGGGTTGTTTTGCAGATTTTTTTTTTAAATCTTTATTGTGAATAATGCTTTTTTGTATTTATGAACATCAGGTTCACCTATGAATAAACTTGATAATGGAAACAGAAAAAAAAAAATCAAGTGAGCGTGTCCCTGATTTTTCTCCTTCTCAATCACCAAGAAATGGGGGTACTGGTTCTTTTGACCACGATACTGATATGGTTAAAATACGTCAAGCTAAGAGAGAAAATATCATTGGCAAGGATGTCTTTCTGTCTGAGGCTAAAATTCTCTCTACCTCTTCAGGGTGATTACTTTCTCCTGAGCTGCTGTCTATAGTATCTTGGGGGAAACTGGCATAAAGGTGTGTTTGAAGGGTTTTTTTGTTTATTTTTAAATTTCTACTCGTCAATCAAGGTCCCTTTTCTTTAACGTGCAGCCAGATGATATAAACTACTAATACACTTTTTAGGTAGTTTGAGTGCAAGGCAAATTGGCTGAATGTGGTGTTCCACTGATACCTGCAATTATGCATCTTGGTTTTTTTGTTTGTTGGTTTTTCTTTTTGTCCCCACCTTGGTGTAAAGTGAATTTGCCGGAGAGTTGAGACATGGTTATTAGCCAAGCAATTTGCTGTTGTTGCAGAGGTGTAGTTTTGTTTAATTGAATAAAATTGTAGAAATGTATGTAAAAACTTTAAAAAAAGGCAAAATATGTCATTATTTGTCATTGACCTTCCCTCCCTTCTTCCCCTTTTTCTTTTTTAGCAATTGCATCAGGAAAATAGTGTCTCCCCCTCCTCCTTCCCGCATATGTAACATTCTTGTTGTTTTCTACTGTTAATGACATTGTGTATTTATAGTTCTACGCTTACCATTGTGCATATACTGGCAATAAAAATGTACATAACATTACTTGAAAAAAATGAATAAGGTAGACCAGCTGTTTTCCTGTCTTATTTTAAACATGTGCTGCGAGTAAGTCTCCGATTCTGAGAACGGATTTGGTGGAAGATCCTGATATATCGAACCTGAGGAGGGGAGGAAAAGGCAGGAAAATATCTTTTCTTAGTAGTCTTTTTAAAATGATATTTAAGCACTCACTATGTGCCAGGCACTGTACTGAACGCTGGTAAGGATACAAGCTAATCAAGTTGAACACAGTCCATGTTCCACATGGGGCTCCCAGTCTTAATCCCCATTTTACAGTTGAAGTAACTGAGGCCCAGAGAAGTGAAGTGACCTACCCAGGGTCACACCGCAGGCAGGTGGCAGGGCCGATGCTCAATCCACTAAGCCACACCGCTTTTCAGCGTCCTCTCTTAATCGTCTGTCACCATTAAGGTAAGGCCTTCAGTTAGGATTAGATGGTTTCGTTAAGGGTGAGCACACCAGGGAAGATACGTCAGTGAACTTTTCATTTGAAAATATAGAATTTCTTAAACCTGATCTGAGTACTCCAGTTTGAGGTCCCCTCTTCTGGCAGTCATCTAATTAAATGGGTTTCGAACTAAATAGCAATTTCTAAAAGCATTTTCTGAGTTCACCTCAGAGAGCAGTGTGGCTTAGAATGAGGAAAAGAACATGGTAAGATGATTAGTAGTTGGAATCATTTGGTACAGCAAACCCCAATTTAAAATGTAAAGCCTCCAGAAAGACTCCCTAAGATATATATATATGCTCAATAAATGCGATTAAATAAATATATGTAGAGAGACAGAGAGAGAGAGAAAAACCTACCCACACACGGAGCCTAGAAAAATCTGGTCTTGAAACTTGAGTTTGGGATTATCGAACTAATTTGATTTCACTGTGTATTACTGGTTTCTTTTCCTGACTAGGTTCTTGTCAAAATCCTCACCACCAGCGACTTGGATTTGGTGCTTGTCGCCCGATTCAAAAAACAGGATCAAAATGACTTTTTCCCCCTTCCATAAATCTGCAGTAGCTGCAATCCTCTCCAGGATTTGCAGGACTGTGTATTTCCTGTAAATGACCAGCTCTTCTTAAAACTTTTGAGTTGGGCCCGGAATGGAGTAGTAGTCATAGATCGAGAGGTGCCAGATTTAATTTTGAACTTGGGGGTGGGGCAATAAGGGTGGAACTTCAAGGGCCTGAGGAAAGGATGGGGGAGAAGGGAAGAGTGAGGGGAGGGAGGAGGAAAAGGTATTTATTCCCCAGTGCTCTCTTCCTCCTCCACCGCTTCGTTGGTCGTCTCACCAAAGCCCGGTGAGGAAATGGTCATCTCTCTGCCTCTCCCCGGCCCGTTTCACCCCGGCAGAAGTGGGTTCGGGGATCAGGGATCGACAGTCCGGAACCTGCTTCAGGGCCGCGCAGCCTCTCTGCTTTCAGGCCAGGATCTGCCAGGCACAGCTCTTGCTGTTGCACGACGCTGCCCCCGATCCCACCTTGGCAGTAGCTCCAGCTTAGCTGGGGCAGTCAGGCCGGAGTGGGGAGAGATCCTATTTCCCCGCGGCGATCGGTCGAAATGCCCGTTGGAGCTTTTGGATCCTGGTGTACGCCAGCAATTACAGCACGTGGATTTCGCGGACTGCAGCCTTGCGGAACCGGGCGTACGCCTGAAGAAAGAAGTCACCGAGCAGGGAACCGGACTTCATTGCGTCGTGAAGCCTGGTCAGTGTTAATTAAGAAAAGGGGAGATTGAAAGACCAATTTGGGCCCGGTAAGTATTTGGGATATGTCTGCACTAGAGCTGGGCCTCGATCAGTAGAACAACTCCGTGGAGAGTGCTGTCTAACAGAGTTTGTAGACCCAATCCTCGCTCTCGAGGTTACTCTCTAGAGGGGAGAGAGACATTTTATGTAGATAATAATAATAGCGGTACTTGTTAGGTGCTTACTATGTGCCGCGCACTGTTTCAAGGGCTGGGGTAGATTCAAGTTAATCAGGTTGGACGTAGTCCCACCTGGGACTCGTATTCTTGATCGCCATTTTACAGATGAAGTAGCTTGGGCCCAGAGAAGTTAAGTGACTTGCCCAAGGTCACACAGCAGTGTGCCCTGTATACTTTTTTGTATTTCACTGTGGCTACTCGATTTTGTTCTTTAATGCCTACTTGCCCCCACAGTTACTGTTTTTTCCCATCTCGAAAGCTCCAGGCCCCTCTCAGGGTCGCACCTGGAGAGTTTCCAGTACTCTACCGGTCTTGACTGTGGCAGGGAAAGTCAAGCAGAGGCCTGTCCAGTCCATTCCTAGCTTGGGCAGGGGCTAGCGAGTGGAAGGCCATCTGCTACAATTCAAACCTCCCCTGTGCTGGGCAGCAGCAGCACGGGAGAGAATCGAAGGCGGAGACTCAGAAAAGGCAGTGGTAAAGCACTTCTGTATTTTTACCAAGAAAACTCTGACCCGCTGCCAGAACAACTGCAGGTGGGGGTGGGCGTTCTGGGAGAGATGTGTCCCTGGCGGCTATGGGTCGGAGACGACTCGACGGCATAAGACAAAAAGCTCCAGGCTACTACTCTCTGCTGCAAAAAGAGGCGAAAGGAAGACAGGAAGGAAATGACGTACAGGAAATAAAGACCCTCGCCACCTCCTCTGTCACCCTTCCTTCCTTAATCAGTGGCAGTGGGACTGAGTCTGACACGAGGCCCAAAGTAGTATAGGAAACAGGCCCCGAGTTTCTGGAGGATGTACTGAGCCCAGTTCCAGAGGCGACTGGGGGGTGAGAAATTCCAAACACGTGAGGTTTTTTGTGTGCAGGAGAATCCCTATAGATATAAGATTGTACCAAAGGGTTAATATCAAGCCTCCCTCCACCCTACCCCACCCCGCTCCCAGCTAACCGACTGCACTTGGGAGACAGCAGAATCTGAAGTTCTTAGCGACTTTTGTTGGGTTTTCCCTCGATAAACGCACAACTATCGCATTCCCAATGGTGAAGGTGGGAGCCTTGGGTAGGCTTTGTGGCTCCCTGGTGGTATGAGCTGGTGCCTCTAGTTTTTGCTAGTGCCTTGGTGAAATTTTTCAAATGCCCTACTTCTCTATGCCCAGTTAGCTCATCTGTAAATAATGTTGGTATTCGTTAAGCGTTTACTATGTGCAGAGCACTGTTCTAAGCGCTGGGGTAGATACAGGGTCATCAGTTTTGTCCCATGTGAGGCTCACAGTCTTAATCCCCATTTTACAGACGAGGGAACTGAGGCACAGAGAAGTTAAGTGACTCGCCCACCGTCACACAGCTGACAAGCGGCAGAGCCGGGATTCGAACCCATGACCTCTGACTCCCAAGCCCGGACTCTTGCCACTGAGCCACGCTGCTTCTCTAAAATGGGAATGAAGACTGTGAGCCCAGGTGGAACAGGGACTGTCCAACCTGATTAGGTTGTATCTGTCCCAGTGCTTAGTACAGTGCCTGGCACATAGTAAGCACTTAACAAATACCATTAAAAAAAAAAAAAAGACTTGGCAGAAGCATGGATTCCTTCCAGCTTTAGTGAAGAATCTGGAAGAGGAATGAGTTTTATTGCATTCTCTGGCCACCTGTCTGTGATTCCTGGCGTCTCTGTGAAGTCACAGGTCAGAAGAATAAACTAGAATGCGATGATCACGATGCTCTTCGTAAGCCCGGGGTGGGCAGAGAACGTCACTGCCAACTCTGGTAGTATTCTCTCCCGAGGGCTGAGTACAGTGCTTTGCACATAGTAAGCTCTCCAAAGGTCGACTGATTTATTTGTAGGGCTTCCTCAAGGTTCTGAGACTTTAAAACCTGCTTCTCAGAAGAAAGGCGCAGTATACACTGCCATGGTAAAACTTGGATTCCTCAACCTGGTAATCCTGTAGCTCAGAGGTTGCAATTCCCACTAAGGTGTACCAGGCAGTCTCAGCCCAGCAGGGCTGAGGCCCAAATCTTGTGTAGGCGAGAGTCTCATTTTGAGTCCCCACACGCCCAAACGAGGTATCCGTGGGCTCCAAGCGGCCCAGATAATAACGGCGGTATTGGTTAAGCCCTTGCTATGTGCAAAACACTGTTCTAAGCGCTGGGGTAGATACAAGGTGACCAGGTTGCCCCATGTGGGGCTCACAGTCTCAATCCCCATTTTACAGATGAGGTAACTGAGGCACAGAGAGGTTAAGTGAATTGCCCAAGATCACACAGCCGGCAAGCGGCGGTGCCGGGTTTCAAACCCATGACCTCTAACTCCCAAGCCCGGGCTCTGTCCACTGAGCCACGCTTGCTTCTCATGGGGTGTGGTGGCAGCCGAGGGAGGAGAAGGTTGTGTGCGTGGCTGGGGGAGTTGGGGGATTGGACTGGGAGCGAGGTGGGAGTGTTGAGCGAGCAGGGATGTGGAAGGGAAGGGAATTGAATACGTGGGTACGTCAGTGCTGCTCTCCTCTCACCCTCTCCGTACCCCCCTCCCTCTTTTTCCTTCCTTCCTTACCCCTCTCCTCTTCCCCTCCTGCCCTCTCTCCCTCTTCCCCTCTTCCTCTCCTTACCCCTCTCTCTCTTTTCCCTTCCTCACCCCCTCCTCCTCTTCCCCTCCTGTCCTCTCTCCCTCTGGAGAAGCAGCGTGGCTCAGTGGAAAGAGCACGGGCTTTGGAGTCAGGGCTCATGAGTTCGAATCCCAGCTCTGCCGCTTGTCGGCTGTGTGACTGTGGGCGAGTCACTTCACTTCTCTGTGCCTCAGTTCCCTCATCTGTAAAATGGGCATCAAGACTGTGAGCCCCACGTGGGACGACCTGATTCCCCTATGTCTACCCCAGCGCTTAGAACAGTGCTCGGCACATAGTAAGCGCTTAACAAATACCAACATTATTATTATTATTATTCCTCTCCTTACCCCTCTCTTTTCCCTTCCTTATCCCTCTCCTCCTCTTCCCCTCCTGCCCTCTCTCCCTCTTCCCCTCTTCCTCTCCTTACCCCTCTCTTTCTTTTCCCCTCCTTACCCCTCTCCTCTTCCCCTCCTGTCTTCTCTCCCTCTTCCTCTCCTTACCCCTCTCTTTTCCCTTCCTTATCCCTCTCCTCCTCTTCCCCTCCTGCCCTCTCTCCCTCTTCCCCTCTTCCTCTCCTTACCCCTCTCTTTCCCCTTCCTCATCCCTCTCTTCTTCCCCTCCTGCCCTCTCTCCCTTTTCCCCTCTTCCTCTCCTTACCCCTCTCCCTCTTTTCCCTTCCTTACCCCTCTCCTCCTCATCCCCTCCTGCCCCTCTCTCCCTCTTCCCCTCTTCCTCTCCTTACCCCCCTCCCTCTCTTCCCCTCCTGCTCCTTCATTCCCCCCATTTCCCCTTCCCTTTTTGCCTGGGTGGTCATCGAGTCCCAGAGAGCAGCGTGGCTCACTGGAAAGAGCACGGGCTTTGGAGTCAGAGGTCATGAGTTCGAACCCTGGCTCTACCACTTGTCAGCTGTGTGACTTTGGGCAAGTCACTTAACTTCTCGGTGCCTCAGTTACCTCATCTGTAAAATGGGGATTAAGATTGTGAGCCCCACGTGGGACAACCTGATTCCCCTGTGTCTACCCCAGCGCTTAGAACAGTGCTCGGCACATAGTAAGCGCTTAACAAATAACATTATTATTATTAGAGAGGTGGGAAAGCAAAATGTCTTCTCTCTCATCTCCCTCTTGTCCCCTCATGCTCCACTGCAGCGAAGAGCACAGGAGCCTGATTTGGTTGCTAGGAGGAGCAGCAGCTGCGATGAGACGCCCTCTGCTCCCCTGGAAACCGGCCTGCGTCATCTTTGGCTCCCAAGCTCCGAGCCCCCCGGGACGGGCGCAGCTCCTTCTCAGTCTTGCCGAAGGCCAGAGGGAGGCTGTTAGCTGGTGAGGCACGCCGTCGGTCGTCGGAGACCGCTTGGGCCCAACACGGGGCCAACTGAGAAGGAAGAACAGCTGCAGCCTGCTTTCCTGAGCTGGGCCTATCAGGAAACAGAGCAAAAGAAGCAGCGTGGCCCAGTGGGTACAGCGCGGGCCTGGGCGTCCGAAGGACCCCGGCTTCGCCCCCTGCCTGCTGCGTGACCTTGGGCAAGTCACTTGGCTTCTCTGTCCCTCGGTTACCTCATCTGTGAAGAGGGGATTAAGATTGTGAACCCTAGGTGGGACAGGGACTGTGTCCAACCTGATTAACTTGTATCTACCCCAGTGCTTAGAAAGGTGCTTGGCGCATAGTAAGCGCTTAAAAAATACCTTAAAAAAAGAAAAGTTGCTCCTTGATCGGTGAACACGTTACCAACTAGTCGTGCATCGCTTTTCTTGGCTCGCGGGGCTCTGCGTAATGTAATTTTAAAAAGAAATCAATTGTGGCCATGTCACCGGAGAATGCGTGAACCCCCTAAGGCTGCAGCCATTCTAAACTTGGAGGTTCTGCTCCATTAAATGAGGAAAGCTGAAGGAGTTGTCCCGGCCCCTTCATGGCCTGCTGCTCATTTTAGGAGGGGCAGGAACGCTGCTTCTTATCCAGTCCCTGATGGGTCTTGGATGGGTAGCTAAGAGTCTTAGAAAATGGTTGCTCCTAGTCATAAGAATAATAACGATGGTATTCGTTAAGCGCTTACTATGTGCCAAGCACTCTTCGAAGCGCTGGGGTAGATACGAGGCAATCAGGTGGTCCCACGTGGGGCTCACAGACTTCATCCCCATTTTACAGAGGAGGTAACTGAGGCACAGAGAAGTTAAGTGACTTACCCAAAGTCACACGGCCGACAGGTGGCCGAGGCGCGACTAGAACCCACAAGCTCTGACTCGCAAGCCCGTGCTCCTGTCACTAAGCCGCGTTGGTTCTCTTCCTCCACCGTCACAGAGAGGGTTAGACTCCTCCCCTCTGTCCTAGGGATTTGGTTGGCAGTCACTTTGTTGAGAAAATTTGCATGGTTGGCTTCTTCCAGTGCCGTGGTGCACATCTAATGATAAATTGAAAAGAACTTCTCAGAACGTGCACGTCATAACGGCGCTCACAATTTCCATCTTGTTGACCTGCCAACAGTTGAGAAATAAGATTCCACAAAAATGTCGTCATTTTTTTATGGTGTTTAAGCGCTTACTTTGTGCCAGGCACTGCGTTAATCAGGGTGGACACAGTCCGTGTCCCATATGGGACTCTCAGTCTTATTCCCCACTTTACAGAGGAGGTGATTGAAGCACCGAGAAGTGAAATGACTTGCCAAAGGTCACACAGCAGACAAATGGAGGAGTCGGAATTAGAAGCCGGGTCCCTCGGACTTCCAGGCCCCGGGGTCTAGCCGCTAGGCTACACCCGGAAGAGCTGAAGGGCATTAGGTCGAGGTCCTGCAATCCTGTGAGAGAGTCTCTTTGGGTGGGACTTCTCATTGGTTGAAGAGTTCGCCTCTGCTGTCCCCCTTACCCTTCATTCATTCAGTAGTATTTATTGAGCGCTTACTATGTGCAGAGCACTGTACTAAGCGCTTGGAATGGACAATTCGCCTGCCAGTCTGCCCCTGTTTGGGAAAAGGGAGCAAGTCAGGGAATGGTAACGCCCATAATGCAGGAACCCTGGAGTGGGATTAGAGGCGTTCCTAAAGCAACAGATTTTGCTCCCGTTTCGCACCAAATCCTCTCAAGTTAAGCAGCACGGTGTAGAGGATAGAGCACGGACCCGTGTTCTAATTCCGACTCCGCCACTTGTCTGCTGTGTGACCTTGGGCAAGTCAGACCTTAGAACAGTGCTTGGCATATAGTAAACGCTTAACAGGTACCCTAATTATGATTATACTTCCTTCCCTCCCCACCAAGTAGGACTTTGCTCGCTTTAAGATCCAGAGAGGCCATGGGTATTGGAAAAGATTTAAGGCTTGATTGGACTTGTTCTAAAACCTGAAATCAGTCAAAATAATGGGTCCTCTGATGGATCACGGCCCTGGGAGTCAGAAGGACTTGAGAGGCAGCGTAGCTCAGTGAAAAGAGCACGGGCTTTGGAGTCAGAGATCATGGGTTCGAATCCTGCCTCGGCCACGCGTCAGCTGTGTGACTTTGGGCAAGTCACTTAACTTCTCGGTGCCTCAGTTACCTCATCTGTAAAATGAGGATTAAGACTGTGAGCCCCACATGGGACAACCTGATTCCCCTGTGTCTACCCCAGCGCTTAGAACAGTGCTCGGCACATAGTAAGTGTTTAAAAAAAAAAAAAAAAGGACTTGGGTCCTAATCCCGGTTCCTCCACTTGTCTGCTGTGTGACCTTGGACGAGTCACTTCACTTCTCTGGGCCCAGTTCCCTCATCTGTAAAATGGGGATGAAGGCTTTGAGCCCCACATAGGACCGGGACCGTGTCCAACCCGATTTACTTGAATCCACCCCAGCTTTTAGAACCGTGTCTGGCACATCATAAGTGCTTAACAAATGCCGTTAATTATTGTTATTGTTGTTATCTGCACCAGGATGATTCTGGTGCTCCACTCTCCCCACTTCTAAAACCTGACTGAAACCACATCTCCTCTACCACTTCTGTTATCGTGTCTGCTCCCAAACGCTTAATGCAGTGCTCTGCGTGCACACGGTGAGTGCTCAGTAAATACCATTGATCTCCAAGAGGCCTTCCCCAACAGCTGTCAGTGCCACTCCACTTCCCCCCTTCTGCTTCACCTGCGCACTGGATCCGTACCCTCTGAGCCATTGATTTTTACCCCACGCACAGCACTTAGGTACTCATCTATAATTTTAATATCTGTCTCTATCTTTAAATTGTAAGCTCATTGTGGGCGGGAGACACGTCTCCTAACTCTGGCTGTATTGTCTTCCAAGCTCTTAGTACGGTGCTCTGTACATAGTAAGTGCTCAATAAATACCACTAATTGATGTGCAGCACTCCCGCCTGCCCAAGAAGCATCAGTCGTATTTATCGAGCGCTTAATGTGTGCCCAGAACTGTGCTAAGCACTGCTTGAACCTGGCATGCCCACCTGTTGTTACCTCTTTCTTGAGTTGTAACTTTTTTTAATAAAAACAGAGGGTGGAGACGTGCAGTAACCTCCGGGGCTGCTCCACCCTTTGAGTTTGTTAGTACAAGTTGTACTAGGTGAGAATTTTTAGTCCCCTTGTGTAACCTTCTGGATGGAGAAGACTGTGGGTTTTGCATCATCTGAATTCTTGATTGCATTAGGCAACATGTTAGATGTTGGGTCCAGTTTGGACATTTGAAAAAAAAAGAATCCGTGTTATCCTAGATTTGAAGTTTGTCTTTTGATTTTCAAGTTTATTTCTGTCACATCTAGTGACACGGTATTTGTCTGTGGTTGCTCAGGGAAAATGTAGTAAATCATCTAAGGAGGCTGTGCCTGAGATCCAGTTAAATAGTACAAAGCTCAACTATCCACCAGTAATGTAGAGAAACCAATGGGAAGAATGTTTTATGATAGTCCTCGATTTAATTTAGTAATAATAATCGTGGTATTTCACTGACACAGTCCTCTCCTGGTTCTCCTTCTCCTATCTCTCTGGCTGTTCATTCTTAGTCTCCTTCGCGGACTCCTCCTCTGCCTCCCACCCCCTAACTGTGGAGGTCCCTCAAGGTTCAGTTCTGGGTCCCCTTCTATTCCCCAACTACACCCACTCCCTTGGAAAATTCATTCACTCCCTTGGCTTCAATGACCAGCTCTATGTGGATGATTCCCAAATCTGCATCTCCTGCCCTGTTCTCTCTCCCTCTCTGCAGTCTCCCCGCCTCATGCTCTCCTCAGCCCTCCTGGGATGCCTTGAGCTCTCCTCAGCAACCTCAGGCCACCTCACTCTTCCCTCAGCACCCCCAGGCCACCTCACGCTCCCCTCAACCCCCCCGGACCACCTCGAGCTCCCCTCGGCTCCCGGGCCGGTCTCCCACCCAGAAACGCAGCTCTGGTCCCGGCCTGCGGTCAGGACGGGCACCAGCTGCCCCCCCACCCCCGACCCGTCGTTCTCGCCCTCTGGATCCACCCCGGCCCTGTCCGTGCCCCCCGGTCCACTGTGGCCTCCTCCCGGCGAGGCCTTCTGCCTCCATATCCCCATGTTTGTGACTTGGTAGCCTCCCGGGGGCTCCAGGCCTCAGTGGTCATCTTGCTGAATACTTTTTACTTAGGAAGAATAAATGGGTGTTAAACTTTTCAAAATCAGTAGCCTCCAGAAGCATCTTTAAATTTATAACAAGGAGAAGCCCGGAGTCAGGATATGGTGTGAAAAGGGCGTATCCCTCTTCTGCACTGAGATTGGGTAAATTGTCTAATATTCAGTGCTCAATGAACTGGTCTCTGAAACTTCTGGCAACAGGAAACCTTGCCCCGAGACTTCCCCTCAAGAGGGTTTCGTTTGCGAGATGTTGGTGGAGGAACGAAAAACGAGTGAGAATCGCCTCATTCCATTTTTTTTCCCAGTGAGTCTTCTAGAAGACCAAATATTGCACTTTGGAAATCGAGAAGCCACAGAAATGAATCTCAGATATTTTTATGGTATTTGTTGAGCGCTTACTATCAGCTAGGCATTGTACTAAATGCTGGGGTAGATACAAACTCATTGACACGGTCCCTCTCCCACATGGAGCTCTGTCTTCATCCCCATTTTACAGATAAGGGAACTGAGGCACAGAGAAATTAAGTGACTTGCCCAAGGTCCACAGTAGATGAATGGAGCTGGGACTAAAACCGAGGTCCTAAGGACTCCCAAGACTGTGCTATCCACTAGGCACGCTGCTTCTCAACACTTTCTACTTGGCAAATTTTCATTTTAAACCCTTTTCTGCTAAAACAGGCCGATTCTCAGATAAAACTGAGGTGAGAGCAACTTTTTTAATGTCCTGCAGTATTATTATTGTAGGAAAAATCAGAGGCCCACCGTATCCTTTATGTAAAGTTCAAGAGTTGAATGCTTGATTGAAATGATTGACAAAGTACAGTATAATCTAAAGCTAATGTAAGGAAACATAAAAGAACGATTCAACTATTTATGGTAAAATTGTATCAGGTGTGACTTCTTTTTTAACCACCTGATATTCTAATTGTAAAAGTATGTGGAGTTAAAACGCAAAATTTGAGCCAATTCTCCAAGTTCGTATGTACAGTTTTTGATGGAAATACCAAAAACCTACCTTTAAAAGAGGTGAGAAGTCTTCCTTTGGGAAAAATGCATTTTTGTGGCTGTGATTTATTGGCAGAGAAAAACATTGATGGATATATGCTTTAAAACTGCAATAGGCGAATGCAAGCCTTGTTTATATATTTGGATTCCATTTAATTGGGGGAGCACTGCATCTGAATTTGCCCTCTACCTATTAAATTGACATATTGAAAATTGAATGGTGTTTTTTCATCATTTAAATGTTCAATAATTAAAATTCAGGATTTTGGAAAATATTGCCATTGCTGGAGAAGCTGGCTCTGCAGTATAGATTTACATTAATGGTTAAATTGAGGTTTGGAATCAAAATGAAGGAAATTTTGTTTTGAGAATTTTCAGGAGCCATAGTTTTAGAGACGCATGCAATAATTTTTACTAATCAAATCGTTTTGTGGATGTTTTCGTGCCTATGGGTATACTTTCAATTCAATTTCTAGTTATCTGGCATGTTCAGTGTAACTAAATGATGTATGGTATATAATACAATACACCTGATCCCTTTGATTCTGCTCTTTACTGGATTTCTATGTTAATTTGTGCATCAGAAAAATGGGAACAGTCCAAGGGCATATGATATATAAGTGCAATGAATGCAGTGTTGGGGGGGGGGGGGGGGGGCATTCCAAAAGGTTCTTAGTTGTTGTGACCAAGGCTCATCCGTTGTTCCCAAATGAGAGATTTTGTCATCATCCAGCAACCAAGCAGCGTTGCCTGGTGGAAGGACCCCGGGCTTAGAAGTCAGAGGATCTGAGTTCTAATTCCGGCTCCACCACTTGTCTGAGGTGTGCAAATCACTTATTTTTTCTGAGCCTCATCCGTGAAATGGGAATTCAATCCTCCTCTCTCCGACTTACGCCTCAAAAATCTCCACAGGAGAGGAGAACAAGTATCGAATCCCCCGCTTTGCTGTTTAGGGAACTGTGGTACAGAGAAGTTACGTGACTTGTCCACGGTCACGCAGCAGGTAAGTTAGCGGAGCCGGGATGAGAACCCAGGTTCTCCGACTCCCAAGGCCTTGCTATTTCGACTAGGCCACGCCGTTTCTACGATTTGTGAAATGATTCAGTGAACTATTCCGGTACAATGCTGGCAGTAGGAAAACCAGTGTTGGAGAAGCACCCCTGATAGGAAACATGTTGGATCTCTTATTTTTCTTTAATTTTCAAGCTGCAGATCAGTTCAACCTCTTTTAACTATGTTCGATGAAAGCTCTTGTTCCACCGACCCCCGTCCTCTTCTCTCCATTCTTTTGTGGATTCCAGTATTTAATGTTCAGATTAATTTGAAGAGTCTGCCTGTAATTAAAGATTAAGTAGTTAATTTCTAATTTGACTGTGGTCTTCAGTTCTGAAGGAGAATTTGCATAATTGAGTTTCTCTTTTTTTTCATAATTGAAACTCAGATGAACTCAGGCATGATGGAGGAGTCTGCTTGATGGAAATTTTCTCTCTCATTCCACGGGGTGTCATTTGGGAGCCCCCGGGGTTCAGTCTTAGAGGTGGTACTTAGCGTTCTACTTTTCTGAATATAGAGAGTGTGGTGTTGTGTTCAACGCGATGGAAAGCAGAAACAGTGGAAGTCAGAAATTATTGTTAAAATTGAGTATCGGTAGCCTTAGACCATTTCTCTGTATGGTGGTGTCTAATATACCCATTTTGAATATTAGCAGGATGGCCTATATCTTTAAGGAATTGGTGGTAGAATTCCCTGCCGGGAGTATTTCCAGAGTTCCAGATGAACAAGAAAACTTCTTTAAAGGAGAGGGATAGATTTGTATAAATGGCTGAACAGATTTTTTTTAGAATTCTGCAACATAAACTCGTCGTGGGGCAGGGGCCATGCCTACCAACTCTGCTATCCTGTACTCTCCCAAGTGCTAAGCACAGTGCTCTGCGTTGTGCCCACTAAATATTAATGATTGTTCACAAAACCGAATGAGAGAAAGACTTGGCTGTTACCTCCACACACATTGATCAGACACTGGGAGGAAAATATGAAGCCCGAAAATACCAGTAACAGCAAGATGGGTTCATCGTACAAGTTAGGGATAAGAGGTAGTATTTCTCTACCCGTTTGGATGGCTATCGAGGGCAACCATGACACCGGTCTCTCTCATTGTTGTTTGTTGCTGCTTTTCAGGAGATTGAACACATTGATGCCTGTCTACTTGTTTTGTTTTTTGTCTGTCTTCCCCTTCTAGACTGTGAGCCCGTTGTTGGGTAGGGATTGACTCTCTCTGTTGCCGAACTGTACTTTCCAAGCGCTCAGTCCAGTGCTCTGCACACAGTAAGGGCTCAGTAAATACGATTGAATGAATGAATGAATGAATGAATGAATGAACGGAAGGGGCCATCGGTCTGATTTAGTGTGTTCTCAAAGACGTCATCTTACGATGACGATGGTATTTGTTAAGCGCTTACTATGTACCAAGCACTGTCCTAAGGGTGGGGGTGGGGGATACAAAGCAATCAGGTTGTCTCACGTGGGGCTCACAGTCTTAATCCCCATTTTAATAATAATAATAACAATGTTGGTATTTGTTAAGCGCTTACTATGTTCTAAGCCCTGTTAGATACAAGGTCATCAGGTTGTCCCTCGTGGGGCTCACAATCTTCATCCCCATTTTAGTAATAATAATAATAATGTTGGTATTTGTTAAGCGCTTACTATGTTCTAAGCTCTGTTAGATACAAGGTCATCAGGTTGTCCCTCGTGGGGCTCACAGTCTTCATCCCCATTTTAGTAATAATAATAATAATGTTGGTATTTGTTAAGCGCTTACTATGTTCTAAGCTCTGTTAGATACAAGGTCATCAGGTTGTCCCTCGTGGGGCTCACAGTCTTCATCCCCATTTTTACAGATGAGGTAACTGAGGCCCAGAGAAGTGAAGTGACTTGCTCAGGGCTTACTATGGGCAGAGCACTGAACTACGTTCTTGGGAGAGTAGAAGCAGCGTGGCTCAGTGGAAAGAACACAGACTTGGGAGTCAGAGGTCGTGGGTTCCAATCCCGGCTCCGCCACTTGTCAGTTGTGTGACTGTGGGCAAGTCACTTCACTTCTCTGGGCCTCAGTTCCCTCATCTGTCAATTGGGGACTAAGACTGTGAGCCTCACGTGGGACAACCCGATTACCCTGTATCTACCCCAGCGCTTAGAACAGTGCTCGGCACATAGTAAGCCCTTAACAAATACCAACGGTATTATTATTATTATTATACAGTAGAGTTAGCAGGCAGAATCCCTGTCCACAGACAATCGGTGGTATTTATTACGCATTCAGATAGTCAAATGTTAATCAAAAAATAGAGAAGACATCACTTATGTGAAAAAGGCAAAGAAAGCAGAATCAGAAAATTCTTTCATCGAAAGACCCATGGGAGAGACTCGGATGTGACGGAAATACAAGGCATCGTATAAAAAGCTGGGGGGATAATTGTAATATTCAGTGGATCAACAGTGGATCAATGGTGCAATCTCAGCTTGCTGCTGTGGCTGGTGAGGATTAAAAAATTATTCTGTCTGAATCTCTTCACCCTGTCTTTCAGCAAGATCTTAAAATGCCATTGTACCAAACCACCCCCCCGCCACGCCCAAAATAAAGAAAAAAAGAAAGCAAACCATAGGGCAGTCTTTCAAGTTCTGTTATGTAAATTAAAAAGCTTTTAATATATGCTGAATTTCCATGTGCCTGAAACCTCTTCGTCATAAAAGAAGTGCGTCTTGCCAGGTAGCGTGAATCCCCTCAGAGAGTCCAGCGAGCCTGCCCGGTCATTTCCCGGCCGCCCGGCTACCGAAGTGACTTTTCACATCCGCCTTCTGTAGCAGCTGGTCGCTGAACTATTCGTGCTCTTTCAATTATTCAGTCGGTGGCGGTCTCCTCCGTATGCACATTTAGGCCGCGCTCTTTCCTGGCTGACGAAGACAGGATGAGAAATATTGATTCCGTGCGAAGAAATTTCTGCCGCCTTCCGGTGTTGCTTCTTTTTCGTTTTTTCCCTTGGCCTGCCCAACCAGGTCCAGGTAGGCCGAAGTCTAAACGAAATAAAAACCAGTTCTGCACCTAGTAAGCGTTCAGTAAATACCATGATCGATTGGTACGTAGAAAGTGAAGTTTCTAATCAACTGGGCTCAAATAGCCAGCTTGTCGGAGAGCCTCCTGTCACTTATTTTCCTCCCGTGTCCCAGGAGCGTAGCTTGAATGCTAGCAGGTTACCTTTTTTCCAGGGATTTGCTTCTCGTGACCCTTTGGCTTGATGCGGACTGTGGTCGGTGACGCCGATAAAGCCGTTCAAGTGGCCAGAAGGAACATATCCGCCCATGTTATTTATTGAGCGCCTACTGGGCCGAGCACCGTAACCAGGTGCTCGGGACAGAACGATACAGCGGTGTCGGTAGTTACGTTGGAGAAGCGGCGTGGCTCAGTGGAAAGAGCCCGGGCTTGGGAGGCGGAGGTCACGGGTTCGAATCCCGGCTCCGCCGCTTTTCTGCTGCGTGACCTCGGGCGGGTCACCACGCTTCGCTGTGCCTCGGTTGCCTCGTCTCTAAAATGGGGATAGGATCGGTGGGACGGGGACGGCGTCCAACCCGATTTGCTGGTATCCTCCCCTGCGCTTAGCACATAGTAAGCGCTTAATAAATTCCATTATCATTATTATTACATTCCCCGTTCATAAGGATTAATGCAGCGCGGCTCAGTGGAAAGAGCACGGGCTTGGGAGCCAGAGGTCATGGGTTCGAATCCCAGCTCTGTCACACCTGTGTGACCGTGGGCAAGTCACTTCACTTCTCTTTGCCTCAGTTACCTCATCTGTAAAATGGGGATTAAGACTCTGAGCCTCCCGTGGGACAACCTGATGACCCTGTATCGACCCCAGCGCTTAGAACAGTGCTCTGCGCATAGTAAGCGCTCAACAGGTACCGACATTAACGTCCGTCTCCCGCTCTAGACTGTAAACTCGCTGTGGGTAGGGAACGCGTCTACCGACTCTGTTGGCGTTGTACTCTCCCCGGGGCTTAGTAGAGCACTGTCCACACAGTCAGCGCTTAATAAATAGCTTTGACTGATAGGAGCTCACGGCACAGGTGGTGAATCTGAGTCTCTCGGCCGTGACCGAGGCAGACACCCCCCCCCGACTCTGCAGCTCTTCGTTTGTTCTGAGGTCTGATGCCCTGTGACCCCCGGACTCTGTCTTCCGAGGAGTAGGTTGGGCGTCTTGCTTTGCTTTTCCTACTTCCTCATCCATGGTTGTAACACTGCACTGTATGCTACCTAAGGAACCCAAAGGTCACGGATTCGAATTCCGGCTCTGCCACTTGGCAGCTGTGGGATTGTGGGCGAGTCAGATTGTGGGCAAGTCACTTCACTGGGCCTCAGTTCCCTCCTCTGTCAAACGGGGGTTAAGACTGTGAACCTCACGTGGGACAATCAGATTACCCCGTATCTACCCCAGCGCTTAGCACAGTGCCGCGCATATAGTAAGCACTTAACAAATACCAACGTTATTATTATCTGTCAAATGGGGGTGAAGACTGTGAGCCCCACGTGGGCCAGCGTCGTGACCCTGTCTGTCCCCCAGCGCTTAGAGCAGTGTTGGGCACAGAGTAAGCTCTTAACAAATACCAACGTTATTATGATTATGTGCAGGGCACCGTGCTTCACTTCTGGGTCTCAGTGCCCTCCTCTGTTAAATGGGGATGACGACTGTGAGCCCCACGTGAGACAACCTGATCCTCTCTTCCCCCAGCGCTAAGAGCAGGGCTGGACACAGAGCAAGCGCTTAACAAATACCAACGTCTTTATTATCATCATATGGGGAGCACCGTGCTTCACGTCTCGGTGCCTTGGTGACCTCATCTGTCAAATGGGGGTGAAGACTGTGAGCCCCACCCGGGACAACCTCATTACCCTGTCTCTCAGCGCTCAGAACAGTGCTGGGCACAGAGTAAGCGCTTAACAGATACCAACGATATCATTATTATGATTATGTACAGAGCACCGCGCTTCACTTCTGGGCCTCAGTGCCCTCCTCTGTCAAATGGGGGTGACGGCTGTGAGCCCCACGTGGGACAACCTGATGACCCTGCCTGTCCCCCAGCGCTTAGAGCAGTGCTGGGCACAGAGTAAGCGCTTAACCAACACCAACATTATTATTTTTATCATTATTATTATTATCTGTCCAACGGGGGTGAAGCCCGCGAGCCCCACGTGGGGCAGCCTGATGACCCTGTCCGTCCCCCGGCGCTTAGAGCAGTGTCGGGCACAGAGTAAGCGCTTCAACACCAACATAATTATAATTATTATTGTTATTGTTATCATTATTATCTGTCCAATGGGGGTGAAGCCCGCGAGCCCCAGGTGGGGCAGCCTGATGACCCTGTCCGTCCCCCGGCGCTTAGAGCAGTGTCGGGCAAAGAGTAAGCGCTTCAACACCAACATAATTATAATTATTATTGTTATTATTATTATCTGTCCAATGGGGGGTGAAGCCTGCGAGCCCCAGGTGGGGCAGCCTGATGACCCTGTCCGTCCCCCGGCGCTTAGAGCAGTGTCGGGCACAGAGTAAGCGCTTCAACACCAACATAATTATAATTATTATTGTTATTGTTATCATTATTATCTGTCCAATGGGGGTGAAGCCCGCGAGCCCCAGGTGGGGCAGCCTGATGACCCTGTCCGTCCCCCGGCGCTTAGAGCAGGGCCGGGGCCCGTGGCAGGACTTGATCGACAGCTCCCTCCCCGGGGTGGGGGGGGGGGGCTGGTGCTGCGGTGACGTCAGCGACGGCCCGGCGCAGGCGCAGAGGGGCGCGCGGCGGAGCGCGTGGGCGGCGGAAGTGGGCGGGGCGGGGCCGGAAGCGGGCGGGCGCGCGGGCCGAGGGAGCGGCCGGGCGGCGGCGGAGGAGGCGGCGGCGGCGGCGGCGGCGGCGGCGGAGGAGGAGGAGGAGGAGGAGGATGCGGGCGGCGGCCTCGGGCGTCGTCGGCGTCGGCGGCGGCGAGGCCGGGGTGGGCGCGGGGAGCGTCCCGGCGGGGGCGGCGGGGCGGAGGGCGGCGGGATGGGCGTGAGGAGCCCCGCGGCCCGCGCAGCCCGGCCCCGCCGCCCCCGGCCCCGGCCCCGGTCCCGCCATGGCCTGGGTGCTGAAGATGGACGAGGCCATCGAGGCCGGGCTGGTGCACGACTTCGACGCCAGCCTGGCGGGCATCGGCCAGGAGCTGGGAGCCGCCGCCTACAGCATGAGGTGCCGACGCGCGCACGCCGCGACCCTCTGCCCACACACGCCACCACGCCTCTTCCTCCACCTCTTCCTCCTCCTCCTCCTCTTTCTCCTCCTCCTCTTCCTCCGCCCCCTTCTCTTCTTCCTCCTCTCCTCTTCTTCTCTTCCTCTTCTTCTTTTTCTTCTTCCTCCTCCTCTTCTTCCTCCTCTTCCTTCACTCCACACCCCCCAAAACAGCCCAGGCAACAAGCCCGCAGGGGCCCACACCACTTTCCATCCATTTCTTCCCTCCCTCCTTCCCTTCACTCCCTCCTTACTTTTTTCTTTCTTCCCTCCTTCCTTCCCTCTTTCTTTTTTCCTTCCTTTCTCTCTCCTTCCTTTCTCTTTCCTCCTTCCTTCCCTCTTCCTTCCTTCCTTTCCCTCTCTCCTTCCTTCCCTCCCTCCTTCCCTTCCTCTTTCCTTCCTTTCCCTCCTTTCCCCTCCCTCCTTCTTTTCCCTCCCTTCTTCCTTTCCCTACTTTCCCTTTCCCCCTTCCTCCTCCTTGCCCTTTTTCCTTCCCTCCTTTTCCCTCCTTTCCCTTTTTCCCTCCTTCCTTCCTTTCCCTCCTTTCCCTTTCCCCCCTCCCTCCTTCCTTTGCCCTTTTCCCCTCCCACCTTCCTTTCCCTCCTTTCCCCCTTTCCCTCCCTCCTCCTTTCCCCTCCTCCCCTCTCTTGCCGGGGCGAGGGGCTGCAGGAGCTGCCGGAGCAGTCCGGACTAGCGTGGCCGAAGCCCACCGAGCCCCTCGGGGCTGTCCTCCTCTTCCTCCTCCTCCTTTTTCATTCAGTAGTATTTATTGAGCACTTACTATGTGCAGAGCACTGTACTGAGCGCCTGGAATGGACAATTCGGCAACAGAAACACCCCCTGCCCAATGACAGGCTTACAGTCTAAACAGGGGAGACAGACGGACAAAAACAAGGCAACCTAATCCTCCTCTTCCTCCCCACTTCCTCCTCGTTGGCCTCCTGCCAGCCGGGGGCTCGCCGGCCTCGGGGCCCCCCCTCACCCCCTTGGCTATTTCACCAAAAAGGCTTTAGGTTGGAGACAGCTGGGTAAAGCCCCGCCGGAACCCCCCCTTCCCGTTCGTCCCGAAAAACAAGTCCCCCAGGGAGGTGGGCCGCAGCCGCCGCCGACACGCCGTGGTTTTCCTAGAAGTCGGGTTTGTTTTTCTCTCTTCTCCCCCCACCCCGCACTGGTGTTCGTCCGGCGTTCACTCCGTGCCCCGTGCCGAGCGCCGCGGTAGACACGGGCTCGTCGGTTGGACGTGACCGATGTCCCGGAGGGGGGGGGGGGGCTCACCCTTTTAATCCCCATTTCACAGAGGAGCCAACCGAGGCCCAGTGAAGTATGTCCGGGTGGCGTCGAGGGGCTCTCGAGCCCTGGCGACTGATCGGGTCGGATACGCTCTTAATCCCCTTTTTTTTAACAGATGAGGGAAGTGAAGCACCCCGGAGCGGAGCGGCTTGCCCGAGGTCCCCCAGCCGGCACCCCCCCCCCCCCGGCCGGGGTGGATCTGGATTAGAACCCAGGGCCTGGGGACTCCGCCAGGCCACGCCGCTTCTCCGTGCGTGGCAAAGTGGTAGCCTGAGGTTAGGTAAAATAAACGTGTGTAGGAGTGAGCACTTGAGTGAGTGAGCACGGGAGGCTCACAGTCTTCATCCCCATTTTCCAGATGAGGGAACCGAGGCACAGAGAAGCAAAGTGACTTGCCCACAGTCACACAGCTGACGTGTGGCAGAGCCGGGATTCGCACCCATGACCCCGTGTAGTGTCGGAAGGGATGCCAAGGGAACCAAATGCCCATTAGGGCTGGCGGGGCTTTCGGGGACGGCCAGAACGTCGGTCCCCGGGGCCCGGGAGAAGCACGTTTTCCCCCGTGAATAGCGAACAGCGACGACGGTTGTGGTATCGATCGCTTACCGTATGCCGGGCACCGTACTGAGGGCCGGGGCGGGTGCGAGGTCTCACGTGAGGCTCGGGGTCCGGGTGGGAAAGAGGTCGGGTACCGAAGCCCCATTTGACAGATGGGGGGACTGAGGCCCAGAGAGGTTAAGGGGTCACGCGGCCGGTAAGCGGGTCGGCGCTCTTTCCGTTGGGCCACGCCGCCTCCCCGCTAAAAAGATTTCCTGTCAAAATGGGAAGTTTAGGTGGGAAACCTCGTGACTAATTTGGGGCAGCTAGCTTGCTTGGAAGGCGTGGTTCAGTCACGGCACCTGTGTTGGGTTTGTGACCGCGGTTTTGGTAACGGGGATAACGGCGGCAGTGTTCGTTAGGCACCCGCTATGTGCCCGGCCCCGTTTTAAGCGCTGGGGTGGATACAAGGTCATCGGGCCGGACACGGTCCCGGTATCACGTGGGGGCTCGCGGTCCCGATCCCCGTTTTGCCGGTGAGGTCGCTGAGGCAAGAGAAGTGAAGTGAACTGCCCACGGTCGCCCCGCAGACAAGTGGCGGCATCGGGGGCAGAACCCAGGACCTAACGACTCCCAGGCCCCGGGCTGTAGCCGCTAGGCATCAGTTTTATTCATTACCCTATTTGTTAATGAGGTGTGCGGCTCCATGATTGTATCTACGGTGCCGATATTGTCTTTTGTTCTCTTTGGCTGTGCCGTCCGTCTCCCCCGTCTAGCCTGTGAGCCCGTCATTGGGCAGGGGTGGTCTCTATCTGTTGCCGAATTGCACATTCCGAGCGCTTAATACAGTGCTCGGCACACAGTGAGCGCTCGATGGATACTACTGAATGAACGAATGCTGGGTCACGACACTAGGGCTCCGCATCACCGGCCCCCCTCCGGTTTTATGTACCTCTCCGTCGTTGCCCCAAAGTCTTGTAACGGGTTAGAGAGCGGCAGGAGCGAGTGCTCCATCGTCCCTCTCGTACCGCCTGCCTGATTTGTTTGCTTCAGAGATTCCGGGAAGAATCTGATCTAAGCCCTTTTTCTGAAGTTTAGGGAGGCTCATCAGCTCTCAGACGGGGGCCCTCCAGTTTCCGTTTCCTGGAAGCGGAATTAATTTGGTGGTTTTGATAGGTTTCAGGTCCTACTTGCCCACTGTACATGGCATTCTCGAAAAATTGCAGTCATGACCGCGCGTTACAGGAAATCAGTCATCTAGCGAAACCTGTTGATCTCATGCAAGTGCAGGTCTGCGTGTGGATTCCACAGCTGGCGCTCTGTGTGACAGATTCCTTCGTCGCGTATTCTTTCGACTGGCAGAGGTGCTGCTTTTTTGATTCAGTATTTTCTAGGAGACAAAAGCATTTTCCTCCAAGGGCATAATCTCCTTACTCCGTCAGTTTCCCTCTTTTTAAAAGTGCCTTCTCTAGGATGCAAGCCTTCTGATGTGGAGTGGTGCCTTTTTTTTCCCCCCCGCCCCCCGACCAGAACCCATCATTCCAGTCTGGTAAATTACACCCCGTGGCGCACCTTTTCAGGGGAAGGCTTTATCCTCACGGGAGTTGGGCAGTTGAAAATCTAGTCAACCCACCTGGGGTGTTCTGGTCTTCTACAGTCTTCCAGTCCGGGTCGTTCATATTTCTCTGGACGGGGGGAACAGAGCGTGAAACAGATCGCGTCGGAAGAATATCTTTTCCGTGAGCAGAAACGTCCCGGGTCGCGATGTCGACCTCTTGCGCCGCAGGCGGGTTGTGAGACCGTAGCAATTGCCGACACTGTAAATTCTGTCCGTCGGCGTTCAGACGCTCTGCTCTGTCGCTGATAATATTGGCCATATCTGGGAAAACCTTCCGTGTGACGAGAGTTCAGGGGCCAGGGAAGGTCTCCAAACTCCCCGGACCCCCATCGGCGACGCGGCCGAGGGCGAGTGGGGGCCCCGGGTCCGGAACGCACGGGATGTCTGATGTCGCCCAGGCAAAACCCTGCTAATGACGCTTAGATCTCTCCCACCGCCCCGAGCTGGGCGGCTGCAGTCTTGCTTGGCCACGAAGGGCAGCCAGAAACCATCAAGGTGCCAGCTTTGCCCCACAACATTGACCAGGGCCCTCTGAAGCCTGGGTGCTCTCTAAGTACGGCGTCTGCCTGTTGAGAGCAACCGTAGCCCGCTTTATCAATGCAACCCTGCTTTCGGGGGACATCAGTGAGTAGCGTTGGGGGTGCTGAGCCCGTGGCAGAAGATACCGTGCCTGCCTCTGAGGAGTTGATCCTCTAATGGAGGAGACAGGCAGGCGCCTGGGGTCCTGATGGTGGAGGTAAGAGAATAAAAGGCACCTGATAGTCTGGAAAAATGGGGAAGGGGAGAACGAAACTATAGGCATACAGACGTTGCTGAAAGTGGCCTTCGATGATTCCCCTGGGCAGAGTGGAAACGGAATCGGGGACTGCCTGGTGGTTTTGGGGATAGTCTTCGCAGTGTGATGAGGAGCATCTGCTGTATTCTCCAGGATGTGAAAGGATGTGGAAGTTTGGGTGAAGGAATTTAAACAAAACAAAAAAAATCAACATCCACGAAGCTCTAAAACTATTTCCCCTAGATCGCGTTCCAAACTTGAAAACCGACACTGTGGTTAAGACTAGGCTTCCAGAAAACGGCCTCTAATCCTTTCCAGGAATACTCTAGTGGAAAATTCATTTCATAGCGCTGCTTTAAGCCCGGGGCAATGTGTCCGCTCTTCAACCGCGAGCCCCGTATGGGACAGTCGGGGGGCAGAGGTGATTACCTTGTTGCAATCCAAGAATTTCTGCACAATACTTGGCACAGGGAAAACAATAAATGCCGTCCTAACTCTTCTTTCCAAGGTTGCGTGGATAGGATGCTAGTATTTTGTTGGATTCGAGACTGATTGTCGTCAGGTGAACGCAAGCAGGTCGTTATTTCCCAAAGATTTGCTAAATGCCTGCAAGATGTGTTGCCTTTTAGGGAAAGATAGACTCGGGTCAAAGCGGTTAGATGGATAAACCACACAGGGGAACATTGGAAAATCAGAACCTGGATCAAGGAAAAGCTCGTCATAATGGTTGGCGTTATAATCAGACGGCTGAAAGGACATTGTAAGTAGGCGAGGGGTCTCCTGAAGGTATTTGGTTCCGGTGAGGGTCTTCTGACCCCGCTAATTATGGCGGTACTCGGTTACGCCGTTGGAATCGCTGGGATTTCTCGTGCAAGCCTCTAATATTAGAGTTCTTATATTTCAGACACAATTTCTCGCCTCTGAAAAATAACCTTAATCTGGGGAAGATCTCTGAAAGTTATTCGATTCAGATTATAGCGTCATTTGCCTTTTAAAAGTGAATGTGCAAGGTGGCGGTTCAGGAGGTGGGCTCTACTGCCTTCTAATTGCCGTGGAATTTTTAAAACAAATCAATCGGTCATATTTATTGAGCGGTTACTCTGTGCAGAGAGCCATACTAAGCACCTGGAAGAGAACCGCCTAACAGAGTTGGTTGCCGTGTTCCCTTGCGCACAAGCTTGGGGGGCTGGGGTGGGGACGAGACATCAATATAAATGAATTATGGATAGGTACTCATAAGTCCTGTGGGGCTGAGGGAAGGGTGAATAAAAGGCGCAAGGGTGAGGCGGAAGGGAGTGAGAGTAGAGGAAATGAAGGCTTATTCGGGGAAGGCCTCCTGGAGGAGATGGGCCTTAAGTCTTTGAAGGAGGGGAGAGTGAGCCTCTGTTGGATATGAAGATTTAACTACCGGTAACTTGTTGGTATTTTTAAAGCAATTATTCTGTAGGCTAGAGGCTTTCGGAAATCATTTCCGTATTATGCTCCCGTTATGCCTAATTTCAGTAGGTGACCGGCCCCTTTAACTCCGCCCTCCCCCCAACCCCCACAGATTTTGCTTTTTTTCCATCCTTAGGCCAACCCGCTTCTCCGATGACCCCTGTTAGTTTATGCCCCTGTGAAGCCCTGTTTGAAAATGGTCAGTCACGGTTCCGGGCTCCCACGGTGGGAAATTTCATCCCGGCGGGTGGGGGCGTACCGTGTTCAGAGTTCATCCGTGAGGTCAGTCGGCATTTGTTCACGGGAGGGCAGCGGGGTTGCACGAAGGTTTTCCAGGAGCTGTCTCTCTCTGGAGATCCCTCATGTGGCCTGTTAGCACAACCCTCCGGCTCACCCTGCCGTCCTCTTCATTCCCCCGCTTCCTCCCTTCGGCAGTATCTCCCAGGTTGCCACCCTCCCATTTCCGTTTGCCATTCCTCCCTTGGGGGAAGCATGGGAAAGATGAGGATGTTTCTGTTCCTCCTCTTGCCGCCTCTCCCCCTGATTTTAAACAGATCATCCTTCCCCCTTTTTTTAGGGGGCGGGCGGGGGAAGTGCTGGATGAAGGATCTGACGTCTGTGGCCGCTTCCTTCGACCCAAGTACTCTGTGGGTATTTTCTAGATGAGGAAACCGGAGAAATTCTGTGACGGTAGAATCCAGGGAGGATTTAGCAGGACATTAAGAATAGAGAGCGTAGTCGATTTATGTGACGAGGGGCGGGCACACACCACCCATCTTCCCCACCCTTCCGTAGGAACTGTGGGATCTGGGGCTCCTTTGGTTGGCTCCGGGCGGGTCGGGGAGTCATACGATCTCGGCACGTTGACAAAGACGCCCGTGTGCAGCGGGAATCCCAGAGGTCCGAGCTCTGCGTCCGGTGAGCGCTCAGTGAGTACCACTGATAGACGGATAGGCAGGGTGGGGTAGGCAGCGTTCAGGCTTGTTCCTTGCAGCCCCAGCCCCCAAGAAGGAAGGTCAAGCCCCGCTGCCTTTCGGGGAGGGCTGGGGGCCGGATGGCGGGGTTCCAGCGTAGATGGCAGCTGAAGGATGAGAACCGCGTGGGAAGTAGGAAACGCTGGGACTAAAGGCCGCCGGGCTGCACTTTGGCAGGTGCTCCGATGGATTGGGACCACCCTCCACAAACACCACAGGCTCACGTGGTTAGAAGCCACCCGCCTCCCTCAAATTGTGCTGAAGCTGTCGGTATCCAATTCTTCCTTCCGACTACACCCCCCCCCCCCCCACCTTGGGGGGAGAGTGTACTTTGATTTATAAGCTCCCTGAGGGCAGGGATCACATCTGCCCACTCTAATGTGCTCTAGTGCTCTGTCCTCTAAATGCTCGGTGAGTACCGTTGATCGATGAGGGTTCCATTAAGGTACGTGAGAAGCGGCCGTTTCCCCCAAGTCACTCCTTCGCTTCTCTGATGTGACTCGAATCCCCTGGCTGGATGGGAAGTTACCGTTTTTTAGTTTTTGTTTTTTTCTATCGGCCCCTCGGCCCGCTTTTCTTCAAAATGCAAATTTGGGAGGGAGGAAGAGGCGGGGAATCTGCACTCAAGCTAGGCATCGTTGTGTCGTCGACTCTTTTAATGGTATACACCCGTAGAAGTGTTTAGAGTTTTCCGGTGTAAAAGTGTGCCCAGTCAAGACCGGAATACCCTGGAGCAGGATGTTGTGGAAAAAAATCGTTAAGCTCATTTATCGATAACTGTTACACTGATCAAAGGTCTTGTAAGTGAAGCTAGGTAACACTCACCATATCATCAGTGGTATTTATCGAGCACGTACCGTGTGCAGAACACTGTACCGAGCACTTGGGAGAGTACAGTACAGTAGAGTCGGTAGACACGTTACCCGCCCACGCACAGCAAGTTTGCAGTCTAGAGGGCTTGTGTGTACTCATGTCCTTGTGGTCGAAGAACACACCACCCTTGGTGAAATTCACCTCTGGGGTGCGTATCCGGCCGAAAAGGTCTACGTGGGATTTACGGTCTTGACCATCTTGGGCACGCGGTGACTGTCCTTGGTTATGGTATTCGTGGTTGTGGTCGTGCTCGGTCATTTTTGTCGTTCGAAGCGCCCGGTTCTATCTTCACTCTTACTCCCTGACTCCTTCTATCATTACAGAGCTTCTGCTCGAAAAGAGCCGCTCCCTTCTTGATCGTAGCATGCCATAGTGGTCTGTTCGCAGCACTAGCGAACGTAGAATTTGCCGAAGCACTTAAATGTGTATCGAGCCCCGCCGTCAGCACTGGGGTAAGATGGAAGGTGATCAGGTCGGAGGCAGCCCCCATCCCACGCGAGATTCCCGGACCGAGTAGGAGGGAGAGCCGCCGTCGAATGCTCATTTGGCAAGTGAGGAATCCCAAGCACAGTGTGTGTTGCCCAAGGTCACACAGCAGGTGAGGGGCAGAGCCGGGAGGAGAACCCGGGTTCTCAGACTCCCGGCCGGTGCTCTTTCCCCTAGGTCACACCGCTTCTCTGCCATCCCAGACCGTAGCTGGGATTACAGTATTGCCTGAAGTTCTGTCGCACCGTGCCCTTGAAGCGTTTTCTCTCTCATCCTGACTTTGGGTTGCTTGATTTCAGAGGGCAGCTGTTTGGGGGAGCCCACTCTCACCTGTTCCCCTCCCACGGCTCCTCTAATGCAGCTGTTTAAAGGGCTCCAGTGTCCCGAGGTTGACTTCATTCTCGGACCGCGCTTTCTGCCCCGGTCTCGCCATTCGGTATCGGGGGAAGGCCGTGAGCGATACCGAGATGGAATCGCACGAGGAGCCGTCGATGGCGCCTGTGGCGAGTCCAGGATTCCCAGTCCTCAGGAAGCGGGGACAGCAGCACACTCCGGCGCTCAAAGGTTTTCGTTTTGGCTCAGAGCCTGATATCCCTCTCTGCGGGTACACGGTCTTACGGTCTCCCTTTGCAGGTCTCCCTGATTTGGTTATCGGCTTCTTGGTCTACCGTCGCGTCCTGGGTTAGTGTGCTGCGGCTTGAGAGACGGACTTCTGTGGAAACGATGAGCTCTGTCGCCGGTGTAGATTTTCGGTCGCGGTTACGGCTTCCACGGTGTATCCCGATCCAGTGTTCTGTAGACTTCTCAGTCCATAAAGCCAGACTGGGTGGATTTGGAGAAGCGGTTTGCAATCATCTGTGAGTTTTCTTTGGGGTGTGCTTCTAGGATCCACACATATATGAGCATAGCACTCTTTGGCCGAAAAGTAGTCTGGCCTCGTGGATAGAGCATGGGCCGGGGAGTCAGGAGGGCCTGGGTTCTAAGAAGTCGTATTTGCAGAGCACTGTACTGAGCGCTCGGGAGAGTACAGTATGACAAGAGTTGGTAGATAGGTTCCCTGCCTACGACAAGCCCGTGGTCCAGAGGGGGAGACAGACATTAATATAAAGAAATTATGGATTTTTTTAATATCTGTTAAATGCTTACTAGGTCTCAAACCTTGTTCTGTGCTGAGGAGCTGAAGGAGTGAATTAAGGGAGGAAATCAGGCCACATAGAAGGGAGTGGAAAAGGAGAAAATGAGGGCTTAGTCGGTGAAGGCCTCTTGGAGGAGACGTGCCTTCAGTGAGACTTTGAAGCCGGGGAGAGTCACTGTCAGATACGAAGAGGGAGGGCTTTCCGGGCCAGAGGCGGGAGGTGGGCAGCGAGGTAGACGAGAGCGAGGTGCAGTGAGTGGGTGGGCGTTAGCGGGGCAAAGTGTGCGGGCTGGGACGTAGTATGAGAATACCAAAGTGAGGTAGGAGAGAGCATACTTAAAAGCGATGAGAAGGAGATTCTCTTTGATGAGGAGGTGGATGGGCAACCAGCGGAGGTTCTTGAGGAATGGGGAAACGGATTGACATTTTTGCAGAAAAATGATGCGGGCAACAGAGTGGAAGAAGGGACAAAAGTGGGGAGAGACAGGAGGCAGGAAGGTCAGCAAGGAGGCTGATGGGGTAATCGAGGCGGGATAGGATGAGTGCTTGAGAAAACGTGGTCGCAGTTCGGACAGGAAAGGGCAGATTTTAGGAAGGCTGTGAAAGTTGAACCGGCAGGATTTAGTGACGGATTGACTGTGTGGGTTGAATGAGAGAGGAGTCGAAGGTAACACCAAGGTTATGGGCTTGGGAGACAGGGCGGAGGCGGTGCCATCTTCAATGATGGGTGAAGCAAGGGGGAGGAAAGGGTTTGGGTGGAAAGATGAGTTCTGTTTTGGACATGTTAAGTATGAGGTGTCAGCGGGACATTCAAGTAGACGTGTTTTGAAGGCAGGAAGTAATGTCAGAATTGCGGAAAGGGAGAGAGATCAGGGCTGGAGATGGAGATTTGGGAATCATCCACGTACAGTTGAAGCCATGGGGGCAGATGAGTTCTCCAAGGGAGTGGGTGTAGCCGGAGAATAGAAGGGGACCCAGGACTGAACCGTGAGGGACCCCCACAGATGGAGGATGGGAGGCAGAGGAGGAGCCCGCGAAGGAGACAGCCAGAGAGATAGGAGGAGGAGAACCAGAAGAGGACCGTGGCACTGAAGCCTAGGTCGGATAACGTTTCCAGGAGAAGGAAATCCTTCTCCTGATCCCGGCTCTGCCGCTCCTCGTCTCTGTGACCTCAGGCAAGTGACTTAGCCTCTCTGCCTCAACTACCTCACATGTAAAATGGGGATTAAGACGGTGAGGAGTCTTAATTAGCCTGCCCAGAAGGACTCCAGCTAGGAGCTTGCTGGCAAGGGGGAGTAATCAATCAATCAGTGGTGTTTATTAAGCGCTTACTATGTGCAGAACTCTCTGCTGAGAGCTCGGGATAGGACAGTACAAGAGAATGAGCAGACAAGCTCCCCGGCCATAACGAGCTTCCAGTTTAGGGGCACGAATGCTTCAGCTGCCACTTGGTGACCTATAACCCTCCTTCCCGATGGCGGGACGATGATGCGCATCTTTGAGGAGCCGGGACGTTCTCTCGGGGTCCCGTGTTTTTCCAGGGGCGGCCCGGGCTGAACGGCGACTGGCCGGTTTTCACGGCGCCGACTCTGCGGCGACTCCCTGAGGCGTTGGTAAACGTGCCTCGTCGTCTCGTCGTGGTCGAAGGCGCGATGAGACGATGGCAACATTGCTTACTGTCACCTCCTCAGGATGGCCTCCCGGTCTGGGGTGAAGCGGGGGCCGTCTTCCCTGTCCAGAGGGGCTGCGCCGGCCGGACCTAGGCCGGAGGTCTCTAGCGAGGAAGCGGAATTGGTGGTCTTGCGGCCGGCCCCTTCCACTTGGGGATCGCAGCCTTGTCGGCCGGGCCCCTTAACGTAATTTGTGCGGCGTGACGCGGGTTCCCCAGTGGGCTCCGTTGGACCCGAGCCCCGAGGCGCTGCGAGGTGCAGTCGCCGCGGCAACCGTTTTGCTTCATATAGGCGGTTTTTGCCCGAGCGGCTTGTACCCATCCAGTCTTGGCGACTTCTCCCGGCCGTGTCCAGCCCGCAAGACGGTGTCGTAGAGAGGTACTGTCTAACCGAGAAGCAGCGTGGCTTTAGTGGATGGTGCCCGGGCCTGGGAGTCGGAAAGACCTGGGTTCTAATCCGGGCCCTGCCGTTTGTCTGCCGGGTGACCTTGGGCTAGTCACTTCTCTGGGCCTCAGTTACCTCATCTGTAGAATGGGGATTGACGGTGAGCCCCATGTGGGACATGGACTGTGTCCCACCTGATTACCTTGTATTTTTCCCCGTGCTTAGAACAGTGCCTGGTACATAGTGAGCGCTTAACGAATACCATAAATAGAGCAAACAAACACAAAAACCAGTCTAGCCTGAGAAAAATCCCAAGGCGGTGGAATCTGGTCCCTCTCCTGGAAGGGAGGCGCAGGGAGTTCCAGGTCGTCCACCTCGCAGGGCGCGGCTGAACTCTTGGGAGGGCTGCCCCTCACCCAGGGCCGGCCAGAAAAAAGCCTTGCCCTCACCCAAGTCCGCCGGGGTACCCGGTGTCGCCCACCAAAGCAGCCCTGGGACGGAGAGGTGGGCAGTGCTCACATCTGCCCCGGAAAGCTCCTTCGGCTCCCAATTCCAACTCTCGCCCGCTCTCCTGCTTACTCTGGGCAGAAATACAGTGACCGCACTTGAACTTGGCGGTTCTTTATCGGCGTGACCGCTCCCCCGCCAACCCCGGTCCCGGACTAAATGCCTTCATGTGAATAGCAGCTTTCCTCAAAGTCCGAATTCCTTCTTTTTTCGGCTCACATAGAGTGGAGAGACTCAGCTCCTGCGACCAGGGAACGTGGCTACCGACTCTTTTTTATTGGACCCTCCCAAGCGTTTAGTACAGTGCTGTGCACACAGTAGGCGCTCAGTAAATGCCGCCGATTGAGGACAGGGAGAGGTGGAGGGGTTTTGGCCTCCGCTTTCCAGATGAGGCTAGGTGGCTGACAGAGCCCCAGGCCGGGAGTCTCCATTTCAGATCCCATGAAGAAAAAGTCGGCGACGGAGTCCGGCTCATCGGGGATACGTTCACAGTTATGACTCGTCTAGAGTCGAGCCCGTAATTTTAGGTTCATTTTAGGAATTACCTGAAATGACTTATTAGAAAACGGGTTACGATTTATAAAGCTTCAGGCTGTAAGTCGCAGTTTTCAGGAGTTAGTCGTATCGTAGATCTGAGAACTCTGGATATCTCCGATAAAAGATGGTTATCTGCTAGTCCCTCCAGAGAGAAAGAAAGGAATTCAGCGTTAGGATTTAGTCAGAATCTGTGAGTCTCTTATTCGGGAATGAAGATACGCAAAAATTCCCAAACTCCTTTTCCTTTTCTGTGTGTGCGTGCGTGCGTGCATGCATGCACAATTTTGATTCTTTAGAGTTAGGTTGCTTACGAGACCAAGAAACAGTACAGTTATGGTTGTGATGGTCCCATCTTGGGTAGGTTTCTCACATTTTTTTGCATTCCCACTCTGGCTGTCAAGCTTAGGCATTTTCCCGAGAGATGATTTTGGAATGATTCCAAGCAGGCCAGCTTTTGTTTTGATGCTGCGTCCTGTATCACCTACAGTAGCGAAATGCAGATTGTTTGTTTTCGTCAGGGTTTTTTTGTTTTTTTTGTAGCACTCTTGAAGTGGGTCAGGGTCCCCTAGAGGGTCATAGGGAAGTTTCCAGAAGGTAGAGGATGGTAGAGCTGTGTGGCAGCTGTTCTGGACGAGGAAAAATATCCTTTTCTCTGTTTTGTTTCCTAGATTAAGTGCCTGTAGCCGATCGATAACATTTAGGGAGTCCCCGCTGTGTGCTTATCTTCTCCGCATTTTAAAGTCTTTATTAGCAACTCCTGGACTAGACAAAGGAAATCTACTACTGTCAGCAGTCCCGCCCCCTCGCCCCCCAGTTTGTTTTCCTGGAGTAATGAGGGGGCAGTGAAGCATGTTGAACCTTCAGAGGGGTCGTAAGACTGTAGAGCGACAGAAGAAATAACCCGGAGAGATCCCATTTGATGTTTTTTTCCCACTATTTTCTTGTTAGCCGCCCAGTGAAATATCGCTCCCCTCCGCCCAACCAAAGACTGTAGACTTATCGTGAACCGACCTTGGATTATCTAACTCTTGGGACAGTCTACACAGTTGCTGGTTCTGCAGTGTCTTGTCTCAGTGGGTGTTGGGGGAAAGTAGGTAAGGAGGCCAGTTCAGCTGCTTTGTTGGCCACGCAGTTCACACGGAATAATAATCGTAATAATGGTACTCGTTAAGCGCTCACTCTCTTGTTTCTATCGTTGTAGAAACAACGATAACGGCGCAGTTGGATTGCTTGGTGCCCAGCCTCTCGGGAATGGCTCGATGGAGCCCAAGCCCGGTCCGCGTGAATGAGGTCCGAGCCCTGCCGGAGAGCCCTCCAGGATGTCCCCTCCTGTGTCCCCCTCCCCAAACCGTCAGTGGGGCCGAGCGCTTCCGACAGGGTCGTGGATTTCTTCCGCCGGCCTGACCGCGGCCATCCCTCCGACCTCAGCTTGGCCGCCCGGGAGTGAGCCCCACGCTCACCTATGAACTTACCCACTTAGAACAGTGCGCGGTGCTTAGAACGGTGCTGGGCACATCGTAAGTGCTTAACAAATACCGTAATTATTACCCCAGCTTAGTACAGCGTGGGACACATAGTAAGCGCTTAACAGGTAGTCCGATCCCGGAAGCAGCGTGGCTTAGTGGAAAGAACACGGGCTCGGGAGTCAGAGGACTTGGGTCCTAATCCCGGCTCCGCCACTTGTCTGCTCTGTGGCCTTGGGCAAGCCACTTAACTTGTCTGTGCCTCAGCTACCTCGTCTGTAAAATGGGGATTAAGACTGCGAGCCCCACGTGAGACACCCGATTACTTTGTACCTATCCCAACACTTAGAACAGTACTTGGCACATAGTAAGCTCTTAACAAATACCATTGTTATTAATAACTTCCGACCATGTAACGCTCTTCAGACTTGCCTGTGCAGACGGTGAGCTTTTTCCGGGCGGGAAACATTTGTCTTCCGACTCTGGGGTATCGTACTGTCCCCAGCGCTTAGTGCAGTGCTCTGCACACATTCAGCGCTGAGTAATTGCGATCGATCGATTTTACAGTTTATGTTCAAGCGGGCTCCCGCTCTCTCTTAAGCACCTCCCTCGTGCTGTAGGGTGTGTGGAAATCCCTGGACCAAGTACAAGCCAAATTGGCCTCCTCACATCCCTTCCCCGGCAACCCGGGTGGGCCCTCCGTGAGAGCCATGTGGACAGGGCACCTGAAGGGGATGATGCCATCCCCCCCTTTGAGTTAACTTGCCTTCCCTGGAGGCAGTCGGTCGTATTTGAGCGCTTACTATGCGCAGAGCACCGTACCGAGCGCTTGGGAGAGTCGGATCGAAACAGGCACATTCCCTGAGGCGGGAGCGGCGTGGCGGTGCCGCTCCCTGGCCTCCGCTGGCAGGCTACGGCCCCGAGGTGAAGTGAGCCATCTCCTCCTCCGCTTGCCAAACTGGGCTAGGCAGGTTGGACCCGCCATGCGTGGGCAGTCACCGGGAAGGGCCAGTGGCTTCACCTTGACAAACTCTGCGACTGTGGAGGGGGGTTCTTGCCTCTCTCTCCGATCCCACACCCCCAGTAGAGCTCGTGCGATGTAGCGTTCCCCCAAATGCCCATGCCTCGTTTTCCCCACCTCGTGCCTTCCTCCTCCTCCTCCAGGTGAAAAGACCCAAGCTGTTAGAATACCCTCGGCTGGCCCCTTTGGAGTCTTGACTGAAACTGTATTAGTGGATATAAAGCTCATGTTTTACTGTAGAGTCTTTGTCCCTTAAGGCCTTTGGTTGTGGTTTTCTGTTGGTTTTTTGTTAGATTGTTGATCCTCCAGTCTGGTGCCTTCAGGACTGCTTTCTCTCTCTCTCTCCTGAGTAAAGCCTCAGTTTTATAGGGAATAAGGTGATCGCTGTCATAGAAAAGATGAATTGAGTTTTGTTCGACAAATACGGCTGTTAGGAAAGTTCTCGCGTGTCTGGCATTCTGCAGAAAAGCCAAAATCCTTTTCTATGAACCATTCCTATGTTTATATTATGTCTGGGGGAAAAACAGAATGATCCCGGGACAATGTGCATTTGCTTGTATTTCATTATGTAGCGCCTTCCTTCTTTTGAGAGAGGGCCTTTTTTTTTTTTTTGGATCTGTTTGAACTCCAGTTTTCTAAGCCTGTAAGGGAAAGAGTTCTTATTTACCCTTCTTGCTTGTCACGGTTTGTTTTCATAAATTATTGCCTGGGGGAACAAAGCATTTTTCCTTGATTTCTGGGGTCTGAGATTAAAAGGTCTTTATTTGAATTATAATTTTGTCTCGGCTGCTCGCTGGCCACTGTAGTTTGTTATAATTCTTGATCTTCGAGTGAACCGAGAATGGCAGGGATACAGTAAAAAGATGGGGAAATTTTGCCGAATTGTGATTTCACTGGATTTTGAGTGTTTGAACTCAAATGTACTTTTTCTAACAATGTAGCCACATACCAAACTATTGCTATACACCCCAGTGGGAGGAAAAAATTAAAAAAAACCCCTGAAGTTTCATCTGTCTTGTTTCCTCCGACCCTAGAGAGTTACATGAATTAGCTGTGTCATTATCAGGGTTTTTAATCATTAGCGAGTTTTTCACTCCTGAAAGACCTTAGCACACATCTCTCCATTTGAGAAAAACCTCTGGTGGTGTCCATCTCTCTCTGCCGGAAACCAGTTCTTCTCATCGATTTCTAGGCTCTTCCAACTTTGGCCGATTTAGATATCAGCCCCTCTTCATCTGTTACTGCTCAGCTCTTTCCTCCTTCCAAGCTACTAATCGTAATCATTGTGGTATTCGTTAAGATCTTACTATATTGGGCTCACAGTCTTCAGTAGGTGGGAAAACAGGTATTTAAATCCTCATTTTACAGATGAGGAAACGGAGGCATAGAGAAGATGTGAGACGGAGTCAGATTTAGAACTCAGGTCCTCCGACTCCCTGGCCCGGACCCTTTCTACTTGACCGCGTGGCTTCCCGTTGACCTCGCTCTGTTCTCTCCTCTCAACTCCTTGTACCCCTTGTTCATCATCATCAGTGGTATTTAGTGAGCACTTACTGTGTGCAGAGGACTGTACTGAGCGCTTGGGCGAGGACAACTCAACCGAGTTGACAGACACGTCCCTTTGCCGACGACAAGCTTACAGTGGAGAGGGGAACTTTCAGTCTTTTGGCTTTTTTGGCCTGACTTCCCCACCCACTGACCTCAGTCCTCCCCCTCTCCCACTTCCTCTGGAGAAGTCATTTCCTGATCAATTCCCAGCCCTGCAGCCTGCATCCATCTTGACGTCCATCCCTAGGATTCATGCATCATTGCCGTCTGGGGCTAGGAGCTTCGAGGAGCTTCAAGGCACTTGTGTATATATGGACATTCCATTCAACGCTAAATCAGTCGTCGTGCTATTTCACCCCGGTCTATTAGCTCAACCACCTATTTTATCCGTGTTCTCCCTCACTGCGCCCACCCTCTGTCAACGCTTTTGTACGTCCGTCTCCGCCACAGGATTGTAAGCCCTCTGTGGGCGGGGGATGTGTCCTTTTGCTTCTGCTGAAACCTCCCAAGAGATCAGACCAGTGGGTGACTTTTTAGGTGCAGGATAAATAGCGTGATCCTTGTTCTCAGAATGCATACCCCCCCCCGGTTGGAGGCAATCATTCTCAGTCTTCCGGTCAGCATCCTCTCCTCCCGGACCTTACCTACTTCTAAGACTGAAGAAAGCTTCTATTTCTTGCTACTGCTGTGTTTAACCACCTGTTTCACAGTGCGATGTCAGAATTACTGCCCCGTTATGTTCAGCCCAAATTCCTCCTGCTGGCAATTTAAAGCCCATTTCTGTCATCAGAGGCAATGGAAGGCTCTAACGGTAAACTCCGGGTCCGAAAACCACCTTAGAACCTTACGTCTTAGCACAACAGTCAAAAAATCCGTGACATTAGCAAGTCATCAGTGCTATTTATTGAGCACTTAGTGTGTGCCGAGCAGTGTACTAGGCCCTTGGGAGAGTCCACAACGAGCTTACAGTCTAAAGGACAGCACAACAGCTGTCTCGTAGCATCTCTGGTTCTGAAGAACCACCCTCAGGATGTAAACTTCGGATGATGATTTTCTTCGTCCGGTGCCTGGCGACAGGGCCGTTTGTTTCTTGGTCCCTTGAATGAGGCCGTTACCCGATTTTACTTACACGGTTTATGTGGTATTTGTTAAGCACTTACTATATGCCGAGCACCACTAGGCTTGGAGAAGGTACAAGATAACAAGGTCCCACAAGGGGCTTACAGTTTAAGTAGGCGGGAGGATAGGTATGGAATTCCCATCTTGCCGACGAGGGAACTGAGGCACAGAGAAGTGAAGCGACTTGCCCGAGGTCATACAGCAGTAAGTAGCAGAGCCAGGATTAGAACCCAGGTCCTCGGACTCCCAGGCCTGGGCTCTTCCATCTTGAGAGTGGAAGCTTCATACGCCAGTCCCAGCGATGCATAGAGCTAACCTAAGGAAGCGGGGTCTTGGGAAGGCGAAGTCTCAGAATCCCCGCGCTTTCCTGTTGTCCGTCAAAATGCATCTGGGAAGCGTAGTTCTGGAAAGACATCATCTCAGCATTCCAGCTCCTTCCTTTGTCCACACCTCAGCCGCCAGCTGGCAATTCCAACCCTCGGGAAGAAGAAGCCTCCCCCTGCTTAGACCAAACACAAAGCAGTAGGGTCTCGTCGGGGCCCCCGGAGAGCTCAAAACGGTGCAGACTCAGCCCCGTCAAAATGAGTAACTTGGAGAGATTCTTTTTTTTTCTTTTTTAATAGCATTTGTTAAGCACTAACTATGTGCTAGGCATTATACTAAGTACTTGGGTGGATACAGGCTAATAAGATTGGGCACAGTCCCTGTCCCACATGGGGCTCACAGTCCCCGTTTTATCATCATCATCATCAAGTGCCGTCAAGTTGTTTCCGACTCATAGAGACTCCGTGGATATATTTTCATTCATTTCATTCATTCAATAGTGTTTATTGAGCGCTTACTATGTGCAGAGCACTGTACTAAGCCCTTGGAATGTACAAATCGGTAACAGAGAGAGACAGTCCCTGCCCTTCGACGGGCTCACGGTCTAATCGGGGGAGACGGACAGACAAGAACAGTAGCAATGAATAGAATCAAGGGGATGAACATCTCATTAAAACAATAGCAAATAAATAGAATCAAGGCGATGTACATCTCATTAACAAAATTTTCTCTCGACCGTCCCCATTCTACAGATGAGATAACTGGAGGCACAGAGGAAGGGAAGTGACTTCCCTAAGGCCACACAGCAGAAAGGTGATGGAGCTGGGATTAGAACCCAGGTCTTTCTGACTCTGAGGGATGCACTCAGTAGTAATGCCGTAGGACAGGTCGGGTTCTGGCTAGAACACAGTTAGGGCATTGGAGCGGACAGTGGAAAGAGCGTATGGGCCCGGCGTGCCGTGCTATTAGTATTATTTTGTATTTGAGTGCTTACTATGTACCTAGCACTCTTCTAAATTCGGGGTTAGACACAAGTTAATCAGGTTGTTCAAAGTCCCCGTCCCACACGGGGCTCACAGTCTGAGTAGGAGGGAGCAGGATTTATGCTTTACAGATAAAAGACCTTACGCCCGGAGAAGTGACTTATCCAAGGTCACACAGCAGACACGTGGCTGAGCTGGGATTAGAACCGGTCAATCGGCGGTATTTACTGAGCGCTTCCTGTGTGTGGAGCACCGTGCTAAGTGCTCGGGAGAGTACAGTCTAGCGGAGTCGGTAGAAAGTTGTTGTATTCTCCCAAGCGCTTAGTCCGGTGCTCTGCAGTGTGGCCTCGTGGAGAGAGCTCGGGCCCGGGAGTCAGCAGGACCTGGGTTCTCATCCCGACTCTGCCACTTGTCTGCTCTGTGTGATCTGGGGCAAGTCACGTCTGCCTCGGTTACTGGATCTGTTAAATGGGGATTAAGACCGTGAAGCCCTTTGTGGGACAGGGGCTGGGCTCAACCTGATAAGCCTGTATCTACCCCAGCACTTAGAACAGTGCCTGGCACGTAGTAAGCGCTTAACAAATACAATAAAAAAGGAAGTACTCAATAATAAAATCGATTGATTCGATTGGCCTTTCTTGCCACCCCAATCTCCACTGTGGATTTAACGCTGCCCACCCGGGCCCTGCCCACCGCCCCCCTAAAGTTGAGCCGCGCTTGGAGGAGGTGCAATTTCCCGAGGGCTTGGAAGAGGAGGAGAGGAAAAGTCTGCAGGATGTGATGGGGGAGGGAAGGAGTCAGGGGTTGATGGAGGGGGGTGGGCATGAGAATGAGGCACAGTGAGAAGGTGAGCCTGAGAGGGACAGGGTGTGAGCTGGGGTGAAGTGGAAGGAGGAGGAGGATCGGCAGGAAGGAGAGAACAGTCTGCCCGCCCCCCTTTTTTTCATGATATTTAAGTGCTTATTCATTCATTCATTCATTCAATAGTATTTATTGAGCGCTTACTATGTGCAGAGCACTGTACTAAGCGCTTGGAATGAACAAGTCGGCAACAGATAGAGACGGTCCCTACCGTTTGACGGGCTTACGGTCTGATCGGGGGAGACGGACAGACGAGAACGATGGCAATAGAGTCGAGGGGAAGAACATCTCGTAAAAACCGATGGCGACTAAATAGAATCAAGGCGATGTACAATTCATTAACAAAATAAATAGGGTAACGGAAATATATACAGTTGAGCGGACGAGTACGGTGCTGTGGGGATGGGAAGGGAGAGGTGGAGGGGCAGAGGGAAAGGGGGAAAAGAGGGTTTAGCTGCGGAGCGGTAAAGGGGGGGTGGTAGAGGGAGTAGAAGGAGAAGAGGAGCTCAGTCTGGGAAGGCCTCTTGGAGGAGGTGAGTTTTAAGTAGGGTGCTTACTATGTGTGAAATGCTGTTCTAAGTGCTGGGGTAGGTAGAAGTTAAACTAACTCTCTTCCGCCAAACTAACTCTCTTCTGCCAAACTAATTCTCTTACCTTCTTCAAAGCCCTACTGAGATCTCACCTCCTCCAAGAGGCCTTCCCAGACTGAGCTTCCCCTTTTCCCTTTGCTCCCTCTTCACCTCCCCTCAGCTAAGCCCCCTTTCCCCCCTTTCCCTCTGCTCCTCCCCCCCCCCCCCCTCCTCTCAGCACTGTGCTCATATGGATAGATTTCTATTACCCTAATTCCTTTTGTTAATGAGGTGTCCAAACCCCTGATTCTATTTATCGTGATTAAGTTGTCTTGTTTTTTGTCCATCTGTCTCCCCCGATTAGACTGTAAGCCCGTCAGTGGGCTGGGATTGTCTCTATCTGTTGCCGAATTGTACATTCCAAGCGCTTAGTACAGTGCTCTGCACAGAGTAAGTGCTCAATAAATACTATTGAATGAATAAATGAAACGGTGCCAAGGGCCTGTGGTGAGCCACGTAGCTGCGTCACATCGCTGGCACGGCACCGGCCACGCGCACCTTCCGAAAATCAGTGAAGTCTGTTTGGGCAGAGCCAAACTCCTCCACATCCATTCACAATTGGACTTCATTCCTAGCTCAAGGAGCAGTGGTGCCACGGGCAAGGCTGGAGATTGATCAGCGAAACCCTGGGTGCCACCAGACAGCTCCATTCATTCTACTTTCTTTATGGAATAATAAAAAGCTTGGATTAATCAGTCAGTGCACCGTTATGTGGACATGACTACCGGTTTCTGTACTTACTCCTCCCCCACCACCCCCTCTGACTTCCCTGAAAACTCTATCCCCTGTGGGTCCCTCCCCCCCCTTTTTTTTAAAAAACAATATAACTTGTAAATTAAGCTTTCCTGTCTGGTAGCAGTGAAACGAATCTTTTACAGTCTTTGGAATTTTTATATAACTCTGTCTCCCGTAATTCTGCAGAGAAGCAGCGTGGCGTAATGGAAAGAGCGCAGGCCTGGAAGTCAGAGGACCCAGGTTCCAGGCCCAGCTCTGCTTTGTGTGACCTGGGGCAAGTCACTTGACTTCCCTGGGCCCTATCTATAAAATGGAGATTCAATCCCTGATCTCCCGCCCCCTTAGACAGTGAGCCCGTTCTGGGGCAGGGATTGTGTCCAGCCTGATAATCCTGCATCAGTCCCGGTGTTTAGTGCATTCCTGACACAGAGTAGGCATTTAAACAATACCATAAATTATCGATTATCCCGCAGTTCATTCATTGATTTATTTCAGTACATATGTAACTTAAACTTTTATAGACACCACAGTTAAATGAGCACACTATCTGCTGACTTTCTCAGGGTTTTGTCCCGATTAGAGTAGAATGACTATTTAAAACAATTATTAGCCACCATCCTTTTTTTTTAATTACTAAAGATGCATCCGAACCAGAATGAAAGCCTTTTCTTTCCTCGTTTGTTTTTCAGTGACGTTTTGGCATTGCCCATCTTCAAACAGGAAGATTCCAGCCTTCCTTCAGACAACGAAACGAAGCATCCACCATTTCAGTACGTCATGTGCGCTGCAACTTCTCCAGCCGTCAAACTGCACGATGAAACGCTCACTTACTTGAACCAAGGTCAGTCCGGCCCGTTGCCTCTCGGCCTGCCTCTCCTCAACTTCCCACCAGTCAGCATGTGTCTTACGCTTCTAAGCGCTCAGTACAGTGTTCTGTACGGAGCACTCGATAAATAGCATTGATGATGATGAAGTGGTTTGGGCATCCCAGGTCAGGACCGATGAACCAGTCACGATTCCTTCTCGTTTTGAGATCGGTTCTCCGAGGTTACTCTCTGGTTCTTGTGGGCATCTGGGAAACAACTTTAACTCTCTGAGACAGGTTTGGGGATTGTTAATTCTGTGCAATGCGGTCAAAATTTGTCTGTACGCTCACGTTGTATGAACTGAAGATAGCAGTCCCCCTCTGGCCTCCTGTAACTAAACCACTCCAAAGGATGGGTGCTTTAGTCTTTCTTTAAATCAGACAAACCTTCCATTAGGATTTGTTGAGGGCCTCCTCTGTGCAGAGCACTGTACTGTGCTCTCGGGAAAGAACACTGCAGCAGTTGGTAGATACGTTCCCTCTCCACAAGGAGCTTACAGTCTACAAGCCGGAGGCAGATGTTAAATTACGGATGTGTACCGTGGGGCTGAGGCTGGGGTGATCATCAAGTGCCTAAAGAGTACAGATCCAAATGCAGAAGGGTGAGGGAATAGAGGAAATGAGGGCTTAGGGAGGGCCTCTTGGAGGAGATGGGATTTTAACGAGTCTCTGAAAGTCGGGGAGGGTGATCACCTGTCAGCTGTGAATGGGGAGGGAGTTTCTCAGGACGCGAGAGGTCGGTGGCTCGATTGAGGTACAGTGAGTAGGATGGCATTAGAGGAGCCAAGTAAACGTGCTGGGTTGGAATAGGAAATCAGAGAGGGCGGGGACTGTCACTGTTAATGATTGTATTGTGCTTTCCCAAGCGCTTAGCACAGTGCTCTGCAGTAAGTGCTCAGTAAATACAACTGAATGAGGGAATGCGGGGGCAAGGTGATTATGTGCTTTAAAGTAAGGTAGTTCTGTTGGATGTGAAAGTGGATGGGCAACCACTGGAGGTTCTTGAGGAGTAGGGAAACTTGGACTGAATGGTTCTGTAGAAGAATGACCCAAGGAACAGAGTGAAATGTGGACTGGAGCGGGGAGACCCCACCGCTTCCTTTCTCTTCCCATTCCGGCGTCTTATCTCGCCGCTATGAGGAGTCTGTTCTTTGTGAATGAATAAGAACTCTGTTGGTTTCATTGAACCCCATTTTCTCCATTCAACAGTCCTCTCCAGTAAAATTCCTTCAGATTCTCGAGGCCAGTTAAGTCCCCCTATCACCTCCCCTTCTCTAGTAACCTTTCCTCATATGATTTGTTTTCTCTCTCTGTGGGACACTCACCTGCCGAGTGTCTGGTGCTGTACACAATTTTAAATGAAATTTATTTGGAGGAAAGGATTACTGATGATATTTAAGCGCTCGCTACGGGCCGGGCACTGGAGTAGTTACAAGATGTTAGGTTGGACACGGTTCTCTTTCCCACGTAAGGCTCACATGTTTAACCCCCATTTAATAGGTGAGATAACTGAGGCTCGGAGAAGTGAAGTGACTTGCCCAAGGTTACACAAACAAGTGGCAGAGCCGCGATTAGAACCCAGGTCCTCTGACTCCCAGGCCCATGCTCTAACCATTAGGCCATGCTGATTAGTACTAATAATAATAGTGATAGCAATAATGGTGTTTTAAAGCTTACCGTGTGCCGGGCACTGTACTAAGCTGCAGAGTGGATACAAGCAAATCGAGTTTGACACACAGTAAGCGATTAGCGGGTACCATCATAATAATAGCGACTCAACGTGTAGCCCAGCTGGGCGACCAGTCGAGGGCGGAAGCCGCGCTGCCGGAGCCTCTCTCCGTTCCAGACTCCTTGGTGTCTGGTGTGAAAGATGAAGGTTGACCAGTAGCGTGCCCCCTCCATCCTGCCCGTACCTCAGCAAAGGCTAACAGCAGGAGGCAGAGAGCAATCGAGAAAAGCTGTCAAACAAACTCAAAACGGATAAGAAGAGACAGCCAGCATCTGGCTGGCAGTGGTAATTTTGTTTGAACTAAGCCAGCATCTGCTGAACTCTGTACCTCATCCCGGTTTCCTCCTCCTCCTCCCTCCATTCATTCAATAGTATTTATTGAGCGCTTACTATGTGCAGAGCACTGTACTGAGCGCTTGGAATAACTCCAGTGGTTGCCTATCAACCTCCGCTCCAAACAAAAACTCCTCACGCTAGGCTTCAAGGCTCTCCATCCCCTTGCCCCTTCCTACCTCTCCTCCCTTCTCTCTTTCTACCGCCCACCCCGCACGCTCCGCTCCTCCGCCGCCCACCTCCTCACCGTCCCTCGGTCTCGCCTATCCCGCCGTCGACCCCTGGGTCGCGTCCTCCCGCGGTCCCGGAACGCCCTCCCTCCTCACCTCCGCCAAACTGATTCTCTTTCCCTCTTCAAAACCCTACTTAAAACTCACCTCCTCCAAGAGGCCTTCCCAGACTGAGCTCCTCTTCTCCCTCTACTCCCTCTGCCATTCCCCCTTTACCTCTCCGCAGCTAAACCCTCATTTTCCCCTTTTCCCTCTGCTCCTCCACCTCTCCCTTCCCATCCCCACAGCACCGTACTCGTCCGCTCAACTGTATATATTTTCGTTACCCTATTTATTTTGTTAATGAATTGTACATCGCCTCGATTCTGTTTAGTTGCCATCGGTTTTTACGAGATGTTCTTCCCCTCGACTCTGTTTATCGCCATTGTTCTCGTCTGTCCGTCTCCCCCGATTAGACCGTAAGCCCGTCAAACGGCAGGGACTGTCTCTATCTGTTGCCGACTTGTTCATCCCAAGCGCTTAGTACAGTGCTCTGCACATAGCGCTCAATAAATACTATTGAATGTACAATTCGGCAACAGATAGAGACCATCCCTGCCCACTGACGGGCTCACAGTCTAATCGGGGGAGACAGATGGACAAAAACAAGACAACTTCATCACGATAAATAGAATCAAGGGGATGTACTCCTCATTAACAAAATAAATAGGAGAATAAATATATAAACAAATGAGCACAGTGCTGAGGGGAGGGGAAGGGAGAGGGGGAGGAGCAGAATGGACATATTTGTTTTGTCTTTAGTTTCATGGAAAGTGGCACTGAAACAAAGTTTGGGAAACAACTAGCTAAATTTAAACGTAGAGCGTTGCAGAAATGTGCCAGTAACTTCACCGGGGGAAATATGCACTCACAAACGTCTCCTTGTTAGCTTGCCAGAATGAAACGTTTTGAATTTTGGGATCCTTCCTCGTGGTTCTGCCTGATTTTTGGAATGAGGCAGCTATTTTAGTATTCTGGATTGGAGAATCGAGGGAATGAGCTTGAAGGTCCTAATCCCAGTTGACACGATTCCAAGGTGTTTGAGGAATTGGGAACTCTGCATTACTTGGTGGCATTTTTCAAATGACTAAATGAGCATGTGAGTCGTGATTTATATTGCGAATCCTGGGGACTGGAGGCTTTGAAAGAAAGCACATAAGCGAGGCGGGGAGAGGGAAGAATTTCGGGGTGGCTTGGAGGGGGGTTGTCGCTGCTGCTGCTGCTTCCGTCTCTACTTCTTTCCTTCCCACCCACCAGGAGGAAGCAAGTCGGGCAAGTATTCAGCTAAAGACGCAATACACTGAATTTCAAGCATCGGGTTGCTCTGGCGGCCTGGCGGCTCCTAAATACCCATAGGAAAGTTGGGGTTGGCCATAAAACCAGCAGTCTTTAATACCCAGAGAAGCAGCTTTGCCTAGTGGATAGAGCAAAGGCCTGGAATCAGAAGGACCTGGGTTCTAATTCTGGCTCTGCAAGTCGTCTGCTGCGTGACCCTGGGCAAGTCATTTCACTTCAGTGCCTCACTTACCTCATCTATCAAGTGGGGAGTAAGACTGTGAGCCCCCCGTGGGATAGTGACTGTGTCCAACCTGATTAGCTTGTCTGTAAGTGCTTAGAACGGTGCTCGACACATACGAAGCATTTAGCAGATACCATAATGATAATATAACAGTAATGCTCAGTAGAAACGGAACGGCCAAACGTGTGAACCTTGCCTAAAAATTGCTTTGCCCCAAAGAAATCTAGGTGAGAGTCGGAGCGGAGTCCCTAGGGACTCACCCGGCCTAGCTAGTGTCGGGGCCGTCTCCGGCTGACGTTCTCGGGGCCGCGTTGTCAGCCCTTCACAGGGACCCGTTGTCAGGTTCCCGTTCTCAGGCCCTCTCCAGACCCCCAGAACCCCATTCACGGGGCCCCATTCTCCAGCCCTCCACAGAGTCCTGTCCTCAGGACCCCCAGAACCCCGTTCTCAGGATCCCACAGAGCCCTGCCCGCAGGGCCCTCAGAGCCCCGTTCTCAGGGATCCCTCTCATTCCTCTCCCCCACAAATGGATCTCCCAGTCTCACGCCCAGATTCTGTAGCCACCCAGCTGGGACCTTTGCCTCCTGTTCAGAGGAGTGTTTGCCAGTGGGGTCATTTCCTTCCTGCCACCCGGCCCCTTTGCCGGAGTCTACACTGGCCTTTCGGGGCTCAGTCCAGTGCTCCACACGTCTTCGGCACTCACTAAGTAAGATCGATGGATGGATCGATCGCCCCCCGAGAGACCCCCAGGCCCAGAGAGGCCCGGGACTGTAGAATGGTGCTCTAGGTGCTGGGTCTCGGGTCTCTGTGGGGGCCTGCTGCTGACCACTGGTCTGAGGGCCAGATGACCAGAGTGTATTTGACTGGTTCCAACCGTGAGGGAAAACTGGAGTCCCCCTGTGGTCCCAATCTTGTAGAGACTGGAGTTTTTAGTGAAGTAAGAGCAGGGATGATCTTCTGACCGTTGTTCTCTGCCCGTACAGTGCCCTCTGCGCACAGTAAAATGCCTGGGGGCTTGGGGGAGTACTTTCCATTCTGCATGGATCGTGGTGACATTTTGTTCAGTACTGGGAAAAAAAAAAACACAGTTTGAAAATAGGCTCTCTGGTGGGAGTTCAGCATTTTTCCTTTCTATTGAATAGTTTACTATTAGTGCTAGGGAACACTTGGCGGTAGGTCTAACCAGTAAGAATGTAATGGCAACATTATCTTCTGGTTCAGGTATACCATTTGCCGATCGCTCTTTCCTGATTTCGTATCCGGTCACACAGTAGTTTGCTCCTCTAATGCCAGCTTGCTCGCTGCGCCTCACATCTCTCTCACCATCAACCACTTGGTTTGTGCCCTCTCTTTTGTTTGAAACTCCCCCCCTCTTGACACCTAGCTGACTGCTATTCTCCCCCTCTACAAGGCCCTACTGAAATCACACCTCCTCCAGGAGTATTCCCTAACGAATCTCTCGTCTCCCCATTCTGTTGGCCCTCCCTTCTGCATCACCCGTGCACCTGTGTCCGTAACTCCCCAAGCACTTAGGGGCTCGGCCCGCCTCCTCCCTGACAGCACTTACTACAAGGTTGCTTCCCCTATAATTTAACAGTAATGCTCAGTAGAAATGGAACGGCCAAACGTGTAAACCTCGCCTAAAAATTGGGGTGCCCTATAATTTATTTTAGACCGTAAACTCCTTGTTGGCAGGGAGCGTGTCTTCCAACTCCACTGTATTGTTCTCTCCCATTTGCTTAGTTCGGCGTTCCGCACCCGGTCAGCGCTCAGTAAAAATCACACATTATGGGGAAGTTGGGTCACGGTAACCAGTGGCGACTGACTTATATCGATGCAAATTCTGGTTTGATTTTATCCACAACAAGCAGAGTGCTGTACACCCTTGCCACCTAAATAAGGTAAAATTGCAAAAACATAAACCCCTGTAAGAAGCAGTTCAGTGAGGCCAAGGCTGGGAAGTGTAGCCGGACCACCGTTTTGTAACTATCAAGTAGTCGATATTCCCATTTAGACTGTGAGCCCATTGGTGGGCTGGGAGTGTCTCGATCTGTTGCCGAGTTGTACGTTCCGAGCGCTTAGTACAGTGCTCTCCCCTTAGTAAACGCTCAATAAATACGAATGAATGAATGTTATCTCTGAAGTTTCACGACCTTCTGGAGAGAGCCCGGGCCTGGGAGTCGGAGGGACCTGGATTCTAATGCCGGCTCTGCTACTCGTCTGCCGTGCGACTTCGGACGAGTCACTTGATTCTCTGTTCCTCAGTTTCCTCATCTGTAAAATGGGGGTGAAGCCTGTGAGCCCCGTGTGGGACAGGGGCAAAGCATCTGACACCCAGTAAGCAGAAGACCATTAAAAAGCCCCAACTGTAGGACGGCCAGTTGACGGTGAATTTCCGGCTCCCGCCTCGCCCCCATTCTTGGAGTTCTGGGGAGATGGCAGACTGCCTCCTCCTCCCACGCTCGTTTACCTCACCCTGGTGGAGGAATCAAAGCAAACGCGGTTCCCCAGGAGGGGCGGGATGGGAAAGAAGAACGGTTACAATCCCATCCGTCAGCGGAATTGATGGAGCCCTTCCCGTGTGCAGAGCACTGGTCTAAGCGCTTGGGAAAGTGCAGTGCAGTAGAATTGCTAGGTGTGAGCTCTGCCCTTGAGGAGCTCCCAGGCTTCCCCTGAGAAGTGAAAGTCATTGGGATTTTCACATCTATAAACTGACCCTTTTTTAACTATTTTTCCACGTTGGCAGGACTGTAGAAAGATTAAAATGAAATTCCCTTAACCATTTTGATGCCGTCCAGAAGTAAAAGCATTTACATAATTGACATACTAATGGCCAGTGGTGCAAGTTCCTGTCGATTTAAGTGCTTCTTCATGAAACATGTGCAAAACGTGTCAGGGAAGAATGGTCGATAGCAGTGGCGATGCATTCAGCAGGACGGTGTATTTAGAATTATCACTGGGAAAAACAGATCTGTCTGGAATGAGGCAAAATGATTTTTACCTTCTAAAAAGCAGTACAGTGTATTTGCATACTAACATTCCAAGGTTTTTAGAAATGGGAATTCCCCTCAAGAATTCAGGATCACAACCAGAAGAAGCCAACTGAGCAAAACTTTTCCCTCCTATTGGAGCGAATTCAGGAATTGCTAAATTTAAGCTGCCTTCTGATTATATGCATAGCCCTTGAGGGGTTCATGTTTCACCAGTTATTTTTCTCGTCTACAAGATCTCTACGATAAACACTACTTATTTCCTGTCTTCACAAGCACTGACTTATGCTCTTCTAACATTCCTCTCCCTAAATATTTACTAGAAAGAACTGAAACCACAGTGCCATATGATAATCCTCACATGCTATTTTAAGACTTATCGAATCGGCCCATATTCCACATTTTAAATGTAGAAATGTGTTTGCGATTAAAAAAAAAATAGCCCCTCCCCCCAAACTCAGTTATTCGACTCGGTAACAATAATAATTATGGTGTTTAAGCCCTTCCCTTACGCCACGCACTGCCCTAAACATTGGGTTAGAGTCAAGATAATCAGGTCAGGCACAGTACCTCATGGGGCTCCCAATCTGAGCAGGGAGCTCAGGCATTTCATCCCCATGTTACAGATGAGGGAACTGAGGCCCGAAGTTAAAGTGACTTGCCCAAGGTGTCAGCAGGCAGGTGGCAGAACGGGGATTGGAACCCAGGACCTCTGACTTCCCAGGCCCATATTCTCTCCACTGGGTCGTGCCGCTTCATTTATAATATGATTTCAAAACCCAGTACTGGTCAGAGATTCAATCAGGAGAAAAAAATTACACCATGATCACAAAATAAGCCATCTTAACCGGTGGAACCGATATGCCCAATTTCCAACCAGCACTCCACCCCCTAGCACAGATTCAGCTAGGTTAGATGGCCATAATCATTAAGTGGTATTTATCGAGCGCTTACGGTGTGCAGGCCACTCGGAAGAGTACAGTAAAACGGAGTTGTGGTAAACATGTACCCTGCCCAGAGAGACATCTTGGAGGTTTCCCCGCTGCTACTCTGAGGGTCCCGAGTGGCAGATGTGGGCCAAATTCAGGGACACCACTCCCCCGCCGTGAGCCTGGGTTGATTCCAGGCCGTACTCAAGGCCCATCTTCCCCAAGGCCATTGGACCAGTGGGAAGGGACAGACGAAACACCCCAGCTCTGTCAAAGCCAACCTAGACGCAGGGCACGGCGAGCTCACGGTCGATGCTGTTTTTTTCCCTCCCCGGCCAGCACCGTTGAGTGGCCCGCGGCACCCTCTCCGGCACACTGGTTCGGTAGGTTTGGAGACTGTAAACTAGAACAACAAGCTCCACTGTGGACTGTAAGCTCAAGGTGGGCAGGGACCGTATCTATTTATTGTTGTACTGTTGTCGCCCGAGCGCTTAGAACACAGCTCCGTGCATCAGCTCTCAATAAATGCGATTGACCGACTGAGTAGAGAACAAGGCTGGGGATTGAGAAACTTGACGGCGTTCTCCGCCAGTGCAGCCGAGGTGCTGATATCCTATCACACACCCCACAGGTGTGGAGCCTTTTTTTTTTTTGGCCAAACTCAGATTAGAAACAGGTGATTCCAGCAGGACAGTCATCTCAGAATGCACTTGCCCTTTACCCAGGGGACCGGAGAACGTCGTGGAGTGTGACTAAGTCGACGTCCGGGCTTTGAAATCGGAACCACGGCTCCACAGATATTCTCAGGGTGGGAAAATATCCTCAGAATGTCGGTTTTCATTTTTTTGAAACATGGATCTCCGTATTTAAACGGAGTAAAATTATTATTATTTTAATGAATCTGTCATTCATGCAGACCAGTTCAGAAGCTGCTTATAGTTAATACACAGAAGACTCTAAGCTCGGTGCGGGCAGGGATTGTGTGTGTTTATTGTCGTATTGTTCTCTCCCAAGCACTTGGCGCAGTGCTCCGCATCCAGTAAGCGCTCAATAAATCCGATCGAATGAGTGAGTGAAGGCATCAGACAGAGGTTGGATGAACATTGAGAATGGAGGCATTGCCTCAGTATTCAAGAATTGGGGAATTAGGTATTTAAAAATGCCACCAAAATGCCAGAAATGCAAACGCAGTCGAAGAAGGGGGTTGGGGAGGGATAAGGGAGCAGGCTTGGCTTCCGAGTACAGGTAATCGGTGACCTTAGTGGCAGCCTTTCTCCCGGACAACTCAAGATGGCCTCCCCGCCCCCACTGTTCAGGCACTGTGGTCAAATTGTTGGTTTTAAAATTTCCCTCCCCATCTCCGCTGAAATAAAAGCGAGTCACTTAACTTGGGGACTCAGTTCCCTCATCGGTAACATGATTCTGAAACGCCGGAACTCCCTCCTCGGGCCGTGAGCCCCACGAGGGTCGTGTACAGTGTCTGACTTGGGCATATGGTGCCTTCCCCGGCATTTGGGCAAGCGGGTGGGGTGGGGAGGCTAAAGGGCAAATGGAAGGGGCAGCGGGAGGCGACGGGTGAGCTGGGGTCCGGTTCGGGCGGGTGGCGAGAGGGGGAGCGTGGGGGACCAGAGCCCGACTGGGCTTCTGGCCCCTTCCGTCTAGTGTTTGGGCCCGCGTGACCGGGGAGCCCGCGACTACCCACCCCAACCCCACCTGCCAGGGGGTGCTCCCGAGAGGAGCCGGCCGTTGAGGGGTCCCCGGGAGCCCGCGGCAGCCTACTACCTCGGGCCGGATTTTGGAGGGAAGCACCCAGCCCCAGTTTATCGCTCATGGAACCGAGACAGCGATCGGGGCGGGAGCGGCTGGGGGACCACCTGCCGGGCAGGGAGCCTCAGGATTCAGCTCCACTGAGGGGGAAGAGGGGAGGGGGCACCTTGGGGCACTGTCCACTCCCCTCTGCCCCTCCCACCCCATTCCCTCAGGGCCCAACAGAGAGCCAAGTTCTAGCCAGGCCCAACTGACTCAGGTTCCACAGATCATGCTGCTTGCTTGCCATCCAGGTGACACAGTAGGATCGTCATAATTATGGAGTTTGGTACTCTGTGCCAAACACTTTTCTAAGCGTTGGGGTAGTTAGGTCGGGCAGAGTCCCTGTCCCACATGGGGCTCACAGTCTAAGGAGGGAAGAGGATTGAATCTCCATTTTTTACAGATGGGGAACTGAAGCACAGAGAAGTGAAGTGACTTGAACAAGGTCACCCAGCTGACAAATGGCGGAGCTGGGATTAGAGCCCAGGTCCTGCCGACTCCCAGGCCTGGGCTCCATCCACTAGGCCACGCGGCTTCTCCGCACAGGGCATCACGTGACATCAGCGGGTCCCGTTGTAGCGGACCTACAAATTGGAGTCTCGATCAGGGTGGCCAAATGGGTGAAGCCATCCCCGGCGAAGGAGCGGGCAGGAGATGGCCGGGAAAGGAAAGACGAAGCCATTGGGCGCCCCAGGCAAAAGAAGAGATGGTGGACACGGGTTCTCGACCTCTCCTCTTTGACTCTTCTCTTTTACTTTCTCACACACACCAACCACTCACTCACACCCCTTCCCTCCTTCCTCCTCAGCAGAGCGTAGTTCAGGGATGACTGCAGTTGGAAAGCACCGTTTGGAATTTCCTTCCCACGTCTTCCCATTTGTCATCTCCCCTGTACCTTCCCAGTTCCAAACCCGCGCCTTTATTCACATTTTCTGTTTTGCGGAGGTATCTGCCTCTCTACTTTTGGTGACCATTTTCTTTGGCTGACTTCTCAGCGTGGCTCAGTGGAAAGAGCCCCGGCTTGGGAGTCAGAGGTCATGGGTTCGAATCCTGGCTCTGCCACTTGTCAGCTGTGTGACCTTGGGCAAGTCACTTAACTTCTCTGGGCCTCAGTTACCTCATCTGTAAAATTAACCGTGAGCCTCACGTGGGACAACCTGAATACCCTGTATCTCCCCCAGCGCTTAGAACGGTGCTCTTCACATAGTAAGCGCTTAACAAATACCAACATTATTATTAAAGACCACGTCTTTGGCATTATCAGTCAGTCGATGGTGTTGGTCAGACGCTTACCGTGTGTAGAGCACTGTACTGAGCACTGTATATGATACACCAGGGTCGGTAGACACATCCTCTGCCCATAATGAGTTTATAGTCTAGTCGGGAAGATGGATATTAAATAAATAAATCATTTATAATATAGAATTTATCCAAGCGGACTAGTGGGGGAGACAGTTATTAAATCAATCATTTATAGTACATAATTTATCTAAGCAGACCACAGTCCGGATTATTACATTGAGAAATAACGGTTGACCGCATTTGGGAGGATTCATTATAAGTTCATTATAATTATAAAATGCAGGGGGTGGCCTTTATAAAACAAGGCAATGGATTCGCCTGATTTTGGAAACACAGCATCGATGTAATTTATTTTTTGGATGCAATAAGTAATACTAAGATCCCTTTAAAAATACACAAAATCCTAAAACATGTAAATCCTAAATTTCCTATGCTGCATGTAGTCTTTCCCTTTTTTTTCAATAAAATCTCAAGACTCCAAAAATTAAGCAACAGCCTGAAGTAATGCTACATTCTAAATGAAGCTGGCTGAAGAACAGTTTTTTAAAAAAAGTTCAAACGCCTCATCCGTTCTGCAACGGTCCCGTCTTTTTAACCACTGCCCCGCAAGAAATCGCAAGCAAGAAAGCAGGCAAATAGGTGGACAGGTTACAGGAACTGAAAGACAATTTGCCTTTACCGAGAACAGATCAGACCGAAGACACCCCTACCTTTTCTCCACGCTTTTACCCATAAAACATGCTGATCAGCTACCACTCTATTGCTTATCCATCCAGCCCACATCTTGTTGCATGGCAACACATGCGAAACATCCACAGGGCTGAGCCGATGCCCTCGAAAGCTCATTTAGCCGCTCGTAATCCTTTTTCTTCCAAATGAACCTGGAAAAATTTCCCTAAGCCGCTGATCACCAGAGATGTTCACTCCCAGGTTAAGGTTATGGCAGTTCACAACAGCCGGTAAAGCCGACTGGCCTGAATCATTCCAGAAATAATGAGCCTAGTCAGATTTCACCGAAGATCTGGTCAGCAAGTCACTCGCCAGCTCTGTACCAAAAAGAAGAAATGAGAAAAACCATCCTAGACTCACTGCCTAATTTTCTCAACAAAATATGTAAAGCCTTTTTTTCCCCTCTCCAAAGTGCTTCACTTTTACTCATCGCTCACCATTAGGTACGGCAGGAAGTTGGTATCGTTCCCATTTGACAGATCGATAAATAGAGGCCCGACTCCCCATACCTGCTTACTCGGCTCCTTAAGCCTTGTTACCTTTCTGTTAAATTTTTATGGTGTCAGATTAGCTGTTTGCCGTTTGTATAGACATTTTTAAAGCTACTAAGTGCACATCTGTGTAGATGAATTGACCATTTTGGGTTACCAATCGCTGGTATAACTTTTGAACTCTGAGTAGACGGAATAAGTTTGCCCAATGTCTGCAGTCTTGTCAGGGTTTGCTTTCCCTCTTCTGTTTCCTGAACTGTTCCCAAGACCACATTTTCAGGAATCCCGTCCAGCGTCATTATTTTATGTTAAGAGATCACGACAATGGCAGAAAGCAGTGGCTGTCGTTGCTGAATCCTCTTTGGTTAGGCTGGGAGAGAGGGGAGGGAGATGTTTTCGTGATTTCCAGAGAGGGGGAATACTGCTTATATATGACCTCCTCTCTCTGAGCCCAAGTTTGGGGGTGGTTGCAGGGAGGGGGAAAAAAAATAGCTGCATTGATTCCTTGATATAAAGGGAAACTGGTGATTTGTGTGTAATTCTGAAATTTCTTTAAAACAGGTCAGTCCTATGAAATCAGAATGCTGGATAACCGGAAAATGGGAGACATTCCAGAGATCAGTGGGAAATTAGTGAAGGTGAGGAATTCCCATTATGCCTATAATGTTGCCACAGGTGGACCGTAGGAAAACGAGCTGGTGTTGAGGAATGATTTTGATGGTGGTATTTTCTTCCCTACTGCCCCCACTTCCTGCTGCCCCTCCAAAAATCTGCTTTAATTACCCCTCCCCACCCCCACCAAGCATTTTAGCTGGGTTGTGGCTAAAGGAAGCTTTTCTTGTGGAGAGAAAAGAAAATCCACAAACTTCTGAGTCTGAGGTTAGACATTTAAAAACAATGAATGTGAAGCATTATTTTTAATCCATTCTCGGGTCTGAGTGTAACAGTATTTCACTGCTGTTTTGCAGAAATATTTGTGAAAGAGGCAGGATTGGGTCTCAGATGAGTAGGCTAAACTTGACCAGCCTAAAGAATACGATACTCTTATATTGAGAAACAACATAACCCCATTCAGAACCACACCCCAGGATTTTATCCCTCTGCCTCCCTCTTTGAGGTGGGGAGGGGGGTCGGTAAATTATTCTTGAAAAGATCCACTCTTCCAACGGGCAAATGGAATTAGATCATATGAATAAGTTGGATAAGTTGGGACTGTGAGCCTCTATGTGGGACATGGACGGTGTCCAATCTGATTAGCTCATATCTACCCCAGTGCTCAGTACAGTGCCTGGCACATAGGGAGTGCTTAACAAATACCATTTAAAAAAGAGAGAGAGAGAGAATGTCTAACCGAAGCCAGCTGGCGAAACCAGATTGAAAGGCAGCTCTCAGTTTCTCCACGGAATACACGTCCTGTTCGGTTGGCCCCAAGAATCAGTTTATTTATCACATTAAGTGAACACTGGTTGGTTAATAAGACGGCTGTATTTGAAACCAAGTGCCATTTGACAGTGGTGGCTTTCTGAACTGCTGGGCCCACTGCTTTCAGAGTTGGCAGGAAGAGTGACTGTTAGCTCTTTTGAATTATTCCCGGCAGCTGCAGATGACTGAGTTCATAGCAGGCAAAAAGCAGAAATTGTTACTTACGTTGTTTCTTATACTGCCGTACCTCCGATTGGCCCTCTTAATCGCTTCCCTGAGTTCTTAGCAAGAGTACTGAACCAAGTGTACTTCCCCAGGAGAAAGAAAGTGTATGAGTAAGCCCCAAGGTCCAAAAAAAATGGACGGGCAATATCAACGTATTTTTGTGAGCGGTAAGCAGAGTAGATTATAGCCACACAATCAAATAGCACTAAAAATGTAAAAAAAGGCCACCTTGAACTAACAGGATAGAGCTTTGCTCTCTGTAACAGCGTTAATAGCAATGGTGTGTACTAAGGCCTACTATGTGAGAAGCACTAGGCTGAGCCCAAGGTAGTTAGAAGGAAAGCAAATTAGACACGGTCCCATGCTGGCTTGCAGAAATGGAAATGATCACAATCGGAAGAAGACCAGCCAGAAACGTAACCAACGGACACAACAATCCAAAGCAGCAATGTGAAACAAAGTAGCTAGGACAGAGGGCTAAGTAACAGCTAAAGGGAGGAGTTGGGCATAGGTTTTTTGGGGTTTTTTTTTCCGTTTGTAGTTACCTCGACTTTATTGTTGGGCCTTTTGAAAAGAAGCCAAGTGGTTACGTTTTCCAAAGAGCTCAAAACAATGTGTGAGGTGAATTTTGGTCTAGACAAGTTGGGCGCAAAGCTTTATGAAAAGGAAAAATGGCTCCCGTTTTCCCCCCCGGCAAGTAGAATAGAATACTGTGGTCTCAGCAATTCTAAGCTTCAAAACATTCCTATAATCGTAGACATAAAATCTGCTTATGAACATCGAAAGGGAGACAGCCGTTCCTACACTCGTTCTGTACACGCCCTCCCCCAAGCATCACTACTCTGAGACGTCTCCGGGGCGATGTGTGAGTCCTCTCACCCTTCGCTGTAAGACCTTGAAGGGGCCTAAGCAACTTCCTCTCACTCTGTCAGTTAATCAGTGGTATTTATGGAGTGCCACTGTACTGGGCACTTGGAAGAGTAGCAAACTGGAATAGGTAGACGCGTCCCCTGCCCACAAGGAGCTTGCAATCAAGAGGAGGTGCTTGTTGCTATATTGCTGTACTCTCCCACGTGCTTAGTACGGTGCTCTGCACTCAGTAAGCGCCCAATAAATATGACTGTTGCTCATCCCCAAAAGATAGGCCACCTCTCGGGCAAAACAGAGGCGCCGAGCTAACCTCTAGCCCTCAAAAGACTGCGCTCGCTTGTGCAGGCGACCTTTTCTGAACCCCAGCGCCTCCGATGCCGCTCGTCCTCCTGCGGCTTCACGGTCATCCAGGAATAGCCGGGCTACAGCTCAGCTCAGGAAGCGCTAACGGAGCCGGTAGATGAGGAACTGAGCTTTGGCCTGTCCCCGTTCCTCCCGTAGAGCACCATCCGGGTGGTCTTCCACGACCGCCGCCTCCGCTACACGGAACACCAGCAGCTCGAGGGCTGGAAGTGGAATCGCCCCGGCGACCGGCTTCTTGACCTAGGTGAGTGAAGGCGTGGGGAGCCCCTGGACGCTCATGGACCCTCCCAACCCCGGGCGCTTACGGGGGCGGGAGGACCAAATGCTTTCAGGTCCCCCAAACGGCGCTGCCCGTGACCGGCGAGCCCGCCAAGAAGTAGAGGGGAAGCTCGTTGCGGCAGGCAGTGTCTGGCCACTGTTGTATTGTACTCTCCCAAGCGCTTAGTACAGCGCTCTGCACACAGTAAGCACTCAGTAAATACGACTGACTGTCTGACTAGGGGATAGAGCCCGGGCCCGAGAGTCAGAAGGACCCGATTCTAATCCCGGCTCTGCCGCTCGTCTGCCGGGTGACCTAGGGCAAGTCACGTCACTTCTCAGTTTCCAAGTCTGGAAAATGAGGCTTAAGCTTGTGAGCCTTGTGAGCCTCATGTGGGACAGCGACTGGATCCAACTTGACTCGCATATATCTACCCCAGTGCTTAACACAGTGCCTAGCACATGGTAAGGGCTTAACAAGTATCATTAATGAAGTTCTCCCCGTCTAGACTGTAAGCTTGTTATGGGCAGGGACCGTGGCTGCTGATTCTGTTGAACTGTACTCTGCCAGGTGCTTAGTACAGTGCTCTGCAGTAGTAAGCGCCCAAAAAATACCACTGATCGATGGATAAACAAATAGCTTTTTGGTGATAACTTGTAAATTGTTATAATTACCATAAAAAGGTTAGGTTTCGCACATGATTCACCTTTCTGTGGGATTGTTAATAAATGAATTAGCTCTAAAGCGTAGGGGTGAGATCTTGGCATTTATTAGATCAGTCAATCAGGGGTATTGAGCGTTTACTGAGTGCAGAGCACTGTTCTAAGGGCTCGGGTGGCTTCGATGTCAAAGATGTCGACTCCATTTTAGCATCAAGGAAAATTTTTCATCATTAACGTTGAAGTTGTGTTAAAAGGTGAAGTAGTTTGTAACCTAAAACTAGAAGTAACCCATTTGAGACCAGTTTTTAGCTGGGCCTCCAAATAATGTAATTGGGTTTTTGTTTTTTTCACAGATATTCCAATGTCGGTTGGAGTAATTGACACAAGGACAAATCCAAGCCAGTTAAACGCGGTTGAATTTCTGTGGGACCCCGCGAAACGCACATCTGCTTTTATTCAGGTTTGGATTTGTACGTTATTGAAAGCGTCCTACTCGCTCGGCCGTTCGTAGGGTCCTGGGTGGTGACGTGTTTGTGGTGCATAACTTCATTTCCTCTGACTAGCTCGTCTCTCTTTACGCACACGAGTAGGGATGGGTTTAATCCTTTGATCTCCTTTCTGCATTTTTCCAAAACCAAAAACTCTCGGGGTAAATGTTGTGAAATTTTAAGGGCAGGAGATTCCGATTCAGTTCCCTTTACAACCCGAGATACTTTTACGTGTCCACACAGAAACTGCCCCTGTACCGAGGGAAAGAGTAGGGACCGGTGGGCTCACTCTTCTGAGTTTGTCAACAGACCCTGGCGGGAAAAGGAAAAGCAAGTTTGATAGCTTAAGGGTCGAGGGCTTGTGTTGATCTCGTTGCCGTGTTGCGAGAGGTTCCAACAAGAACGGCTGAATTTGTCTTTGCCTTTCCGCCTTCTTTCTTTGACCCGTGAAGATGTCAAAAGTGACAGAAGTACATCCGGACCTTTTTAGGACCCAAAGTAGATTAGCTTCAGAAAGTAACGCGGAGTCTCAGAGAGAAGGATGGTTCAAACGCCGATTTGCGATTGCCCTAAGGGAGCAGGGTTGGTGTGGACTTGTGCATAAAGAGTGCGAAATGGAGGTTCGGGGTTAAGGATTCATCTAAAACCTTTGGATCTCAGTCGAGCAAAGAGGAGCTGTTTTTGAGCCATCAAATAAGCGTATCTTCCAGCTCCTCCCTTCCCCTTCCCTTCCAGCCTCTGCCCCTCCAGGGTAGACCAGTGGGAGCCCATCGACCCACATCTCTTCTCGTCACCCATCACCCCCGCCGTTCCCACGCCACCGACCCATCTGTCCTCCCCCGCCCCCTCTAGGAAGCCCCTGCCGCCCCTCGGGTGAGCGGAGGGTTCCCGCAAGGGGGAGGAAAAGAGGAGGAAGCCGTGCGGGCCGCTGCTAGGCATTGAGGCCGTTCTGGGTGAGCGGGGCCGGCCTAAAGCCTCAGGGACCGGTTCACGGAAGCGGGGCGTCTGACTGTGAACATCTCACCGTGGGTTAGATGTTGGTTTCGTGTTTTCCCCTGGGACCAAGAGGTCCCTTGTATTGACGACACTGTCCCGGGGCTCTCATGCTGGGATACTAGTTAACTGCGTGCGTGTGTAGCTTTCAGCCTGAGTCCAGCTGTGATGAGTACGTGACATAGAGAACTTAGAGGGGACCATCTGTCAACATGCATTTTGCATTGCTAAGAGTGTAGCTATTTACTGAGCGTACTGCACCGCGGTCATTAACTTCAGAGGCCTTTTATGGACCCATAACGAGGAGTGGGTGGCTCAGGGGTTTCTGTTGCCGGCCTTGAATTTGCAGCGGCCCGTTTCGAGGTGTGCCACAGATTGGCTGTTCAACGTTTGATCGGTTGGGCCCGTATCGTGATCCTGGGAGGGAGGGAAGGAAGGAAGGAAGGAAGGGCGGAAGACGCATCTGTGTTTGAATGGGTCTTTCAGGTACATTGCATCAGCACAGAGTTTACCCCCCGGAAGCACGGTGGGGAGAAAGGAGTTCCTTTCCGGATTCAGGTCGACACGTTCAAACAGACCGAAAGCGGGGAATACACCGATCATCTGCACTCAGCCAGCTGCCAAATCAAAGTCTTTAAGGTAGGATCGGTCCATCAGTGGCATTTATCGAGCGCTTACTGTGTGCACAGCACTGCACTAAGCGCTCGGGAGAGTACAGTATGACAGGGTTGGTAGCTCCACGAGGAGCTTACAATCTAGAGGAGTGGAAATTCATCCCTTTCGTTGAATTTGCCGAGCGTACTATACCGTGGACGCGGATTATACACTTGGGAGCATACGGTAAAAGGCAGAGGCCCATTTAAGATCCTTGCTCTCGGTGAGCTTAGTAGAAGTATTTTATTTATTGAGTGCTCACTTGGTCCAATGAACCGTACTAAGTGCTTGAGATCTGCAAGCCCTTGGGATGAGTTACCATCATCATCATCATTACAAAGAAGTGATCCGTTTCCTGCCCACAGGAGCTTCCATTCCAGCAGGGGAGGTGGGCCTAGAAATATTTACCAAGAGAGTTGCAAAATCAATCCTTTAATGTGCCGTCGAATAAACGTATATGCGGAGAGGCCGAAGATGGGTCCCTAGGTGCCGGGAGTGAATTGGGGAAGACTCGTCGGACGAGGAGGGGTTCTCAGGAGGGATTTGGATGCGGAGACCGCCGTGGCCTGTCAGGTGGAGGGAAGGAGGAAGTTCCAAGATGAGGGGGCGGAGGCGAGAGAGGTAGAGTGCACAGGTTAGACTGGGATGAATGAAGTTTAGAGAGTGACGGAGGACTCGACAGTGTAATCGAGGCCCTCGCATCTCCGTAGAGACGGAAAAGTCAGATCTAGTTCCTGCGCGGTTGACCTCGGCCTCTGTTCCCCCTGCTCCTCCTCAGCCTGTGGGCCCCGCGTCGGAGAGGGCCCCTTGGCTGATCTGATGGTACGGTGGCTACCCCGGCGCGTGGTGCGCAGGAAGCGGGCCTTGAACCCGCGGCGACGAGGCGACGGTGATCTGAGCCACGCGTCCCGGCTAGCTGGGTCACACGGTTCTCCGTCTTGCAGCCAAAAGGAGCGGACCGGAAGCAGAAGACGGATCGAGAGAAGATGGAAAAGAGGACGGCCCACGAGAAAGAAAAGTATCAGCCCTCGTACGACACCACGATCCTCACGGAGGTAACGTAGGCGCGGGTCGGGTTTGCAGAGGGAGACCCTTTCCCCCTGCATATTAGCGAGCCACGAGAGAGAAATTGTGGAAGGAAGAAGGGGGCCTTGTGCCGGGGAGGGGCGTGGCGGGGGGGAGGCGAGAGAGAAGCGTAGCGGTGAGTTATGCTTGAGGAGGATGCGAAAGGAAAAACAGTTAAATTTGGGGTCGAGAGGGTATAGGGTATTCAAGCGCACTTGGGTGTGGCAGGAGCTTAAATTTAGAAGGTGCCGGAATCCCAAAGCGAGTCTCGAAATACCGGGACCTTATCATCCTAGGGGCTGGACCCAAATTTAAGGTGGGGTTCGGGCTGTTTTCCACCCAGCTGGGCGATCCCGGTGGAGAGGTAAATGCTCTCGACGCCTAGGGGCAAAGGCGCACCGGGATGAGGCACGTGAGTGAACCTTTAATCGGTTGATCTGGAAGGACTAGGTTGGAAATAGGGTGATTAGCGCTGTCCTCATTGTATAATGAAAAACAATTGATCCAAATCTTTGGTGTTTGTCCAGATGAGACTTGAGCCTATAAGTGAAGATGCAGTTGACCATGAGCAGAAAAAGTCCAGCAAGCGGACTTTGCCAGCAGACTACGGTGATTCTCTGGCAAAGCGAGGCAGTGTAAGGGACTTCTGCTTACCTTTTCATTGTGCAAGACACCTTGTGCAGTGTTAGATCTAGGACCAACTTCCACGGTGAAAAGTCGAAACCCAATCTGGTTTGCTGGCCTTGGCTTCCTTGAATTTGCTTTTGTTTAGACCAATTGCTTTCTGTTTGTGTTTCAGTGGGGAAAAGCTTCCTAAATCTAACACTTGAACCCGAGAGGAAAAAAATGTTTCGGAGGTAGCGGGGACTACGGGGCGGGGGCGGGGGGGCGGGGGAGGGGAGAGGAAAGAGCACACGCATACACACATGCACGCATGTGCCCGCACGCACGCCCTGGCGTGCACACCCACGCCCACACAGCTGAGAACCCTAGACCGTGCTTCCTTCATTAAGACTCGGCAGCAGTACGTAGGTCCCGCCTTGGGTTTTGTAAACGCCGTGGCTTGCAGCTGGGGTTGGCGGAGTGGATTTTTAAAGCATCCGCAGGAAACGACGGCAGCAAGTCCTCTGCGTTTCTGTAGGTGCTAGCGTGCTCATTTCTGTCTCCCGACGGGTCTACGTCCATCCGCGCTTTAGAAAAGCCTCCGCGGCCGTATCAGTGAGTACGGAGGGCCTTCCGTTTTCTAAGCGACGCGGGCTTTCCCCTCGAGCTCTTCCGTCAGGCTGAAGTTTCGAGCAGAGCTAGTGCAACTTGACCTCAGATGTCACATGGCAGCCCCCGACCTAATGCCACCTCAGCCTGTAGCTTCTGGGGGCCGCTACTCTCCGAGTAACTTCCCGCTACCCATTTAATATCTGAAAACGCCTTTGGGAAGACACTTGATGGAATCAGACGCCTTTGAAAGAATGTTTTTACGTGGCTATTGTATTTGAAGCCAGCCTTTCTGATTTTTATTCCCCCCCCCCCCCCCCCCCCCCCGCCGTGATTTATTTAGCGAGTCGCTGGCTCGACTCCCTATCCTCCTCAGGGGTTAGCTTGAGCGCACGTCGTTTAAAGGGAATGATCTGTTTAGTTTCCCGGGCACTCCCGGGAAGATCTGCCATGGATCGGCTCGCTCTCTTCCAGAAACGTTTTGCTTAGAACTGAGGCCGTGCCAAGGATGGGAGAATGAGATCTGGGAGCAGTTCAAGCAAGTTTTGTGACCTGGAGGATTTTTACCCCAAAGCCATTTAGCAGTTGCTCAGCGCAACCTCAAGCCGCCTCCCCACCTTCCCTCTACCGTTGAATAATGTGCTACATCTTTCCATCAGTTGTATTTATTGAGCGCTTACTGTGTGTAGAGCACTGTACTGAGCGCTTGGGAGAGTACGGTATAACAGGGATGGTAGATAGATCCCCTGCCTACAACGAGCTTACGGTCCAGAGGGGGAGAGTCCTAGAATGTAAAGTCGAGCTTTTGGTATTTGAAGCTTTCCTGTTTTACAGCACACAGTGTTTTGGTGCTTATAAAGGGGCGTTATTTATATGTGCTTCACGCTTAGGTTGGTTGGTGGTATTCCCTTTACATAGACCGTTGACGTGTGGTCTTCCCCCCTGCCCTGTGTGGGACAGGGACTGTGCCCGACCTGATCGATTTATATCTGACCCAGTGCTTAGAACAGTGCTTAGCTCTTAGTGAGTGCTTAACAGATACCGTAAAAATAAGTTTGAACGTAAATGATCCTAGCCCAAAGTGAGTGGCCCTAAAACACCTCACGCTCGGACTCTGTTTTGATAACACTGGAGCCGAGGCCGCCGATTGCCCGGGAGCAGGGCGGGAAGGGAGTCACTATGTGCCCTAAGCTAGGGCAAGAGAAAGAACGGGCTCGCGAGCTTTATACTCGGAAGGGATTCGCCCTGACGGCACAGTATCCGTCTGTCACCAGCCGGTTCCCCGTTTTCTCCCAGAGCTCTGCTCGGATCAGCCGAGACAAAAGAAGACACCCTCTTAGGAAAAGGGAGCCGCCGGCCACTGGGGTTCAGTGGGCGCGCCAGTCGGCCCCCAGGTTGCAGAAGTAGGGGTTTTCACCCGAGGGCCGGCCTCAGCCATCCAGCACCCTCCGTCCTTCAGACCTTGGTTGCGGATCTTCCCCCGTCTTAACGACCCGATCCCCCCCAGTTGAGCTCCCGGAGCGGTTGCCCCGACTGTACGAGAATATTTTCCTTGGCGTGGGCCTGTTGCTTAACCTGAGGTTGGAGGCCGAGAGTCCTCGGAAGGAAGATGCCGGCAGCGCTCCGGGGCTCTCCCCGCCAGGCCCAACGTCCCGGCTGGGCTATCCCATCTTATCTCCCCAGGCCCCCAGGCTTCCAGACCGGCACTGTGGCCCCCTCCGCGAGGCATGTGGAACTGCTCCTCATCCCGAGTCCTCTCCCACTTCCCCATCCATCAGGTATCTATCGAGCACTTACCGGGTGCAGAGCACCGTGCTGCTGAGTGCTGGGGAGCGTACAACAGAATTGGCAGGCACATTCCCTGCCCAAAATGAGCTTAAAGTCTAGGGAGGGAGACGAGCATTGATATGAATAAATAAGTAGTTTGTAATTTATCATTTAATTCCCATAGAGAGGATGGTTGAGTTTTGCCCTCCGGGTAAGCCAGAATTATTCTTCCCATCAAAAGCCAAAGGTTTTAGGGGAAAAAAAACAAACGCTTGAGAAAACCCAGTCTTGACGCGTCCTCTCTGCTTCCCGTTTCCCAGGAGCGTTTTTGCAGGTGAAGACTCGGGTGTCTTTTGAATGGTATTTGTTAAGCACTCACCACGCGCCACGCACCGGGCTACGCTCTGCGATCGATACAAGATAATCAAGTTGGACATAATCCCTGTCCCACATGGGGCTCGCAGTCTTAATCCCCACGTTCTACAGGGTAGATGAGGCTCAGAGAAGCGAAGTGACCCACCCAAGGGTCGCCCAGCAGACGAGTTGGCAGAGCCGGGGTGGAACCCAGGTCCTCCGCCTCCCGGGCCTGTGCTCTTTCCACCGGCCCGCCGCTGCTCATTCCAGGCCGTTCCGATACAGCAGCCGGAGTCTTCGTGGACTGGGCTGGCCCAGTTAAGCCAGAGAAGTGGGTCAGACGGAGCCCACAGCCGTTATCCTCTTTGATTTCTCCAATCCGGGCGATCGGTGGCCTGGGATTTCACATCTCCCAGGTAACCGTATTGTGCTGCTTACTGCCCGGTGTCTCCCCGACGGTGTTTGGTCTGGGTGAGAGGCTAGAGGGTCTAGGCAGAGCTCATCCCCGGTTCCTGCTGAGGAAAGCAGAGTACATGTCAATTCTTTTTCGGAAAGCGGCAGGATTCGCTTAGGCGGGCAGCCTTCCCGAAGAGGCAGGGCATCGGTTAGGCACGAGGCCAGGTCCCCGGGTCGGGCACAGTTCTCGTCCCACACGGGGCTTCACGGTCTCAGGTAGGAGGGAAAACAGATATCGAGTCCTCATTTAACGGACGAGGAGACTCGAGGCACGGAGAAGCGAAGTGACTCGCCCGAGGTCATAAAAGAGGCAAAAGTGCAGGGGCGGGTTTAGAACCCAGTCTTCCGGCTCGCGGGCCCGTGCCCTTCCCGATAGGCCACGCTGCCCCTCCACCGTAACTAGATAAGTCGTACCACCCGAGAGGGGCTACGTGAGGCTCGTCTAAAACGGAGTTGAAATTCCATCATCGACAGCAGAGTGTCAGGCAACACCAAACGCTTAGTAGGCCTCGGGGTAGGATTTGGGTGATACCTTACCAATTAACTGTGGTGATTGTGAGGCACTTACTTGCAGAGCACCGTGCCAAGCGCTGGGGCGTATACAAGAAATTCAGGTCAGACCCAGTCCCTGTCCCCCACGGGACTCCTAGTTTACAGGACGAGGAAGAAACAAGTGTTTAATCGCCCCTCTAAAGGTAAAGCAACTGAGGCCCAGAGAAATTAAGTGACTCGTCCCGAGTCACCCGGCAAGCCGGTGAGGCTTTTTCCACTCGGCAGGGCTGCTTCTGATTTTGTTGAAGCCTGCCTGCCTGCCTGTCTCACCCAGGCTGGATCTATTTCCACAGGTCTCAAGCGGCGGAGCCACCCAGCCTGGCCTCGCCTCGTACGTCCCGATGGACGGTTTCTCTCTCTGGGGTTTCTAGTCCCCGGGGATCAGTGACCACCCCCCACTGCGCTGGGATTTGGCACCGTTAAGTAGACGGAGGGGTCTGGGAGTCTCTGGGCTCGGATATAGCAAGCTGAAGAGGAAGGCAGTGGAAGAAAATGAAATGACGGCCTTGATGTTTTTCTTTTCCCCCCAACGATCTGGGTGAGAGAGCGTAGCGAGTGCACCGGGATCGTTTCACATTCAGCTTATCGGTCGAAACATCAAAGGCAGCAGGGGTGTGAAGCTTCACCATGTGGTGCCTGAATTTTCTAGTCTTTTTTTTTTCCAGTCATCATCGATGGTATTTTTTGAGCCCTGACTACGTACAGAGCACTGTACTAAGCTCTCGGGAGAATACTGTGATGATGATGATGATGATGATGACGGTATTTGCTAAGCGCTTATTATGTGCCGAGCACTGTTCTAAGCCCTGGGGTAGATACATTGTAATCAGGTGGTCCCATGCGGGGCTCACAGCCTTAATCCCCATTTTACAGATGAGGTCACTGAGGCCCAGAGAAGTGAAGTGACTTGCCCAGAGTCACCCAGCTGATAAGTGGCAGAGCCGGGATTAGAACCCACGACCTCTGACTCCCAAGCCCGGCCTCTTTCCGCTAAGCCACGCTGCTTCTCTGTACAGCAGAGTGGGCAGGCACGTTCCCTGCCCACTACGGGCTTCTAGTTTTACATGGTTTCTTTATTTCTTGAGACTGTCACTGTTGCATATTGAGAAAAACCGGGCCTTCCTAACCAGCGGTCCTGACGATCCTGAACCGCGAAACTGCAGTCTCCACACTGATCTGGTTCTGGGATTAGTAATAATAGTCATAATAGTGGCATTGAAGTGCTTACTCTGTGCTAGGCACTGTTTTAAGGGCTGGGGTGGATACAAGCCATTCGGGTTGGACACGGTCCCTGTCCCACATGAGGCTCGTAGTCTTAATCCTCGTTTCACAGGTGGGGGAACTGAGACCCAGAGTAATAATAATAATAATGTTGGTATTTGTTAAGCGCTTACTATGTGCAGAGCACTGTTCTAAGCGCTGGGGGAGACACAGGGGAATCAGGTTGTCCCATGTGGGGCTCACAGTCTTCATTCCCATTTTACAGATGAGGGAACTGAGGCACAGAGAAGTTAAGTGACTTGCCCACAGTCACACAGCTGACAAGTGGCAGAGCTGGGATTCGAACTCATGACCTCCAAAGCCCATGCTCTTTCCACTGAGCAGTGAAATGACTTGCCCAAGGTCACTCAGCGGGCAGGTGGCAGAGCCAGGATTAGAACCGAGGTTCTTCTGACGCCTAGGCCTGTGGTCTCCCCGTTCGGCCGCACTGCTTCGAATTTAGTTTAGGCCAAGAGAGTTCCGAAACGTCTTGGGTTGCCGTTAGTTCCCCTGTTGCACGGAGTTGGAAGTGTGTCAACTCCGGGGTGAGCGCCGACGGTCACCACTGTGGCCGGATCGCTGCCGTCCCCTAGGGAACGTTGAGCCGAACGTAGGGTGGGCTGGCCACGGTCGCAGCGGCGGGCGCCAGATTCCCTCGGCGAGGCCGCGTGGGCTCGGCCTCTGAGCTCCCCGGCCGGCCCCGGGGCCCCACATCCGTGCGTTGTGGCCCGGTGCGGGGGGAGGAAGAGGCAGCAACACCTCCCTGCAGCAACTAAAGGTCAAAGAGGGGTTTGAGATCTCGGGCAGCGGGCAGACGAATGCCGTCCTGCCCCCCGTTCGCCGTAGGAAGAACGCCTCGGGTGTCCGGTAGAGGCTAGCTTGGCCGAGCAGGGCACGGGGGGTTGAAGAGAGGCAACACGCGATAGAAGTGAGCAGGGCTCGGGGTGAGCGGGCACACCGGAAGGGGATCGTAGGCGATCCCGCCCGGGAGTGAGCCAGGTGACAGAACAAAGCTGTGCCCCGCAGCTCCCGTCCCTGCGGGCACAACGTAACGCTCAGCTCAGGCCTGGTTCGTGGGGTGACTCTGCCAGGTACTCGTCAGTCTCCGAGACCACCTCATTTCAGGTTTTCTCGAGAGAGAGAGACGATTCCCATCCTCGGCTGAGGGTTCGCTGAGTATGCCGCACAGAGCTCACGGGCGTTTTTTCTTTGAAGCCTTAGGCCATATCCCAAGGGTCTTGACTGCTTTAAAAGAATTTGATGCAGCGTCTCTGGATTGGATGTACCACAGATTTACTCAGTTCTTTCGGCTCGACAGGTGGGTTCTGCCCCGAATGGTGTAGCGCCCCGGGTGCAGAACGGAATCTCGGAAGGCCTTCGAGGCGCTCACGTCCGGCCGTCTCCTCTGAGTCCCTCCTGGCGTGGCCGGCCCGGTCCTGACCGGGCCGTGGCTCCGTCATCGCTGCCCGATGGTCTGGAGCGGATTTGGGTGGCCTTGTGTCCTCTCACCTTCCTTCACCCGAGCCTTAACGCGCGAAATCCGAAGCGCCGAGGGCTTCGGGCTTGGCTAGGGACCACCCGGGAAACGATCGGGGTCGGTTGGCACCGCGCACTTGGCTCCCTTTGACGGCGCCCCTTTCCGATTTCGTCTGGGAAGCTTTAGCCGGGGAGAGTTAGGAACCCGAGGTTGGGCGGCGGTGAAACGGCAGACGGAAGCCAGCGATGGGGCGCCGCGAGGAAGCCGGGCCAAGTGAAAGAGACCCCTCCCCGCCCCCAGCCAGAAGTAACAGAGACCCGCCTGCGAGCCAGATCACCCGACGCCTCTCCGAGCTGTAGTTTTTCTCGGGTCCCCTGAGCCTCGCGGCGGTGCTCGGAGGGCATCCGAGAGGTCTGTGGGAGGCGGTAGAGCGAGGTGTGACGGAAAGAGAAGGCGTAGCTATTCGATACCTGAAATTGGTCCCACGTTTCTAGCGATTCCATCATCAAGGCCTTCATCGTGTCTTCCTGAAGAGAATTTAAAGGCTAAATAGTTGTCGGTGGGGGCTCTCTCTGCCCAGCGGGAATAAGCGGGGCTGGTTCATCTGGGGTCGGGTCTGAGAAGCGAGGGTCCGGGGACTGGGCGTGGTGGAAATTAGAAGGCCAGAATTGAACTGGATTAGGTTAGCGGGGGGGAGCTTTTGCTTCAGGGTGTTGGAAGCGACTGGCTTGGTTTTCCCAATTTAGTAGTAATTTTTATCTCTTCATCCTCAGTGCTCTCCGTGGCCTGATACTCCTACAACCTATGTAAACAGCAGTCCTACTCCGACTCCTACTTTTACCTCTACTCAACACAATACCTACAGTGTCCCAGATAGGTGAGTGACTGTCCGGTGACATAGTTGAAGATGAATCGGAAGACTGTGCCCTGCTCTGTCTTCTCTCTCTTGCTTTTTTTTTTTTTTTTTTAAGAAAAAAGGTATTAAACATTTACTACGTGCCAGGCACTGAACTAAGCGCCAGAGTAGATACAAGGTAATCAGGTTGGATGCAGTCCGTGTCCCACACAGTCTTAATCTCCATTTTACAGATGAAATAACGGAAACGTAGAGAAGTCAAGTGAACTGCCCGGGGTTACACGGCAGGCAGGTGGCCGTGCTGGGTTTAGAACCCGGGTCCTTCTGACTCCCAGGCCTCTGCTCTCTCCTTTTCTTTAAAAAATCGAAGCTCTCTTCAACGGAGTTTCCCCCCTCCCCCACCTCCTGCAAACGCCCGTGAAGTCTTAGCGTATCCCCTCCGGTCTGAAGCCCAAGATGTACGAATGTGGGGCGGGGAGGGAAGGCCAGGCCGAGGTTAAGGTGGGCAGCTCCCTGCGTAAAATGAAAAGTCTGGTGTCGTCCTATCACCGGGGAGAGGGAAGGCCCGGGCAGGTCAACCGATAGGAAATTATCGCTCAGTTGCAGGTTAGGGTTGCTCAGTAATAACCGTACCCCAACTTCAACTTATTGACACAAAATGAGATGTTATAGTGGTATTAATAGTATTTATTGAGCACCCTCGGGATGCAGTGTACCGAGCGCCTGGAAAGGACAGAACGAACAACCGAGCCGTTCCCTCCCCTCAGGGAACTTAGGCTCTGATAGGGGAGTGGAGAAGGGTGCGGATATGAAAGTATCTACTGATAAATGATTGGCTATCTCCACTCCTCTCCCCGCCCCCCCAGCCCCGAAGAAAATTTCCATTAACTTTTTAATATCATTAGGTGTATAATTTCCTGGGGAAGATTTTTGACCAGAAAATTGCAGCCTCTTTTGGTGAATAGTTAGGAGAGGGGGAAAAAAAAGACCCTTTAATGACGGTGATCCTTCTGCATCCTATTTTGCCCGCTTCAGCTGGCCTGAATGAGTCGTAGTCCTAGCTGAATGTGATACCTTGCCTGTGAATGGAGATTGAGGGTGTGTGAATGGAATGGCCAGGCGAGGCTGAAAGCTGGATTATCCCTTGCTTGCTACTCTTTGTCGTGTTTACTCTTGGCATTCTCGAGGCCGGTTTGGGCCGTGCCCTGAGCGATCTTGGTCTTGGATGAGGCCCTTTACCTTAGCTCCCTCTTATAACATGTTTTACGGAGGCAACCTACGGTAGGGTAGGGAAGCGTGGCACGAGGAGCCGGTCGCCTAACGGAAAGAAAAGTTCCCCAGGCGTTGTCCGATCGGTTTATGTTACAAGGGCCCGGAGGAGATTGTGGAATTTAGCCCGGGTGATCATTTTCACTGTTCCAAGTAGGCATCCTCACTGTACTATGACCAAACAATTATATACTATCTATTCCTCTGTTTGACATCGCTGTCGCTCAGAGTTATATTTTTGCCTTGCCAGGCATTGGGAAAACTAAAGAGGAAGTGGAGTGCGATCACTCTTTTCCCCCCTCCCTCCTCTGGGCTACGTATTTTGGGACGGGAAAAAAAGCCGTGTGGGATCCAGAACTCTGATACTTTAGGGCCATCTCTATTCGGCTCCCAAACAGAAATCAGGTTTCTCAGATCTGTGAAGTCACAGGAGGGGAGGAAGGAAGGAGCGGGGATGTTGTCGTTAGTGTATTTTGACAGTGGTGCCAGGAGATCTATAGACAAAACACTGAATTGCCTTGATTTTTTTTCTTCCTGGGCAACAATCATAAAGCGTCTCTCTGAAAGCCAGATGCGGTTGTCATCCAACCCAGCGCAGATGAGGCGTTCCCCTTATTGCCACCGTTTCCGTTTAGTTACTTTGCTTTTGGGAAGCCGAATAAATTGATTTTGGTTCCCTGCCGTGGTGGCGACTTGTCCTCGGGAAGTCGCCTCCCGCTCAGATTTGTAGTCACGGAGGAGCCGGGCACCTCGGCTGACCCTCATCTCGCCGGTCGGCCCGGCGTTTCGACAGCGACCGTAAACCTGGGTCGACCGTCGTCACCTCCCGGACAGCCGCAGCGTCCGGTCAGTCCTTCGGTCCCAGCCTGGTGGATTGGTGGAAGAAGCGGGGTTGGGCTTTACAGTCCTTCTGTAAAGGACTGAAGAGAAATGGTGGAAAACTAAGGTCGCTCTCTTCCTCTTCTCTTTCAGCAACTCTTCCTCCCCAAATCATCAAGGAGATGGAATCTTGCAAGGCTCTGGAGAAGTGAGTAAACCCCCCCGCCCCCTGCCGTGGCAAGGCCGAGCTTGGGTCCCCCCCAGCAGCCTGGCCCTCCCTGCTTTGGGGGCCCAGTTTTGGCGTCGAGGCGAAATGATCGTGGTATTTGTTAAGCGCTTACTACGTGCCAAGCACTTTACTGAGGACTGGGGTGATGCAAGGTAAAAAGATCCACCTGGGGCTCCCAGTGTAGTAGTGAGAATCCCCCTTTTCAGATGAGGAAACTGAGGTCCAGAGGCAAAGGGCGGCGGAGCCGGGATTAGAAACCAGGTCCGCCGATTCTCAGGCCCGTGCTCTTTCCACTAGGCCATGCTGCTTCTAAAACACCGCTGCAGAGTCAGCCGGCCGGGCGCCCGGGCACCCGTCTCTCCTGGCACCTTTTACTGACCGCCTTCTCTCCGCGCTTTCCCTTTTGCAGCAACTTAACCCCTCAGCCACGATCCAGGAAACTCAGCAATGGCTGCTCAAACACAGGTTCTCGACGTACGCAAGGCTTTTTTCCAATTTCTCAGGTATGACTTTCAGATTCCTCCCACCCCCACCCCCCTGAGGGGGGTTGTCTTGGCCTTGAGAATGAGGGGGGTGGGGGTGGCCCTTGGTGTTTCGTTACGAGCCCCTGCCCCGCAGCTGTGAATACCGGGCCGTGGCTCCCCTGGAGCGTAGACCACCCTCGGTCCCTGGTCTGTTGACCGTATTCCAGCCAAATCAGGTTCTTCGCAGTGAGAGTTGGGGGAGATCGAAATACCAAAGCCTTCGGTCTTGGGTCGGTGGAGGGGTACGTGAGGAAACAAGGTCCGTAGAAGCGTTTTACTCGGCCTGAACCGCCGTCCGTGTGGGAAGGGCTCAGAGGGGTCCCTCCGCTCCTCCCACCGCCCCTTGTGCGGGCCGGACGGTGCGTCCCCCGGGAGTTGCGGCCGGCGGGGGAGGCAGGGAGGGAAGGATGGGCTGAGCGAGCGAGGGCCCCGCTGACGACCGGCCTGTTGAGAGCTCCCCCGAAACTCTCCGGGAGCCTCGAGCCCCTCAGCGGCGACTGGCCCGGATCAGGTGAACGGAATGGTTTCCACACGTGTGGCGTTCCCCAGCGGGGTCTTTTGTCCTCCCTGACTCCACAACAGCTACTGCTGGCCGCGGGGTCACGGCCGAGTGCGCCCGCGAGTCACTCCGGTCACCCCCGGGTGAACGGTTGGTGACGACGGGCGGTCGGGCCGGGGCCAGGGCCGCCCTCGACCCAGGCGGCGCCCCCCCCTCATCGCCCCGGTTCCGAACCCGGCCGGTCCTCTGACCTTCCCTCTCTCCAGGTGCCGATTTATTAAAGCTGACCCGAGAGGACCTGGTCCAGATCTGCGGCCCGGCCGACGGAATCCGGCTCTACAACGCACTGAAATCCCGGTGAGCCGCCGGAGCCTTTGGGCCCGAAGCAGCCGCGCGCGCTCCGCTCGGAGGTCGGGGGCCGCGGCCAGGAGGGTCGCGGCCCCACAGCCGACCTTCAGGCGGGCCTCGCGGGATACGACGCGGCCACCGATGAGTTGGAGGGTGGACCGTAAGATGGTTAGAAATTCACCTGGGCAGTACCGAGTTCTTGAAGGCGCCTGGGTTAGTTGCCAAGAAACCCAAGCTCTGGATTAGGGGACCTCCAGAATCTCCGGGGTGGGAGGTTCCAAATGGCCCACACCGGTGTACCGCGCTGGCTTTTTGGGGTCCCTGCCCCTCTCCCGTCCACCCGCCTGCGCTAGTTGGCGGCAGGTGCGTCTTCATAGGGATTCTCGTGAAAATACCTCGTTAACGCAGTGAAACGTGCAGCCCCCTCCCCTCTTTCCTCCCTTCCTCTCTCACCCCCCGCCTCCCCCGCCGCGGGCTCACAGTGGGGGCCCTCGTGATTGACTGCAGGTCGGTCAGGCCCCGCCTCACCATCTACGTCTGCCGGGAGCAGTCGAGGAGCGGCAGCAACGCCCCACTGGAGCGGCAGCGAGAGGCCGACGCCAGCAACGCTTCCCTCTACGGTACGTGTGCCCGGCCGGGAAGAGGCGGGAGGGGAGCCGAGGCCCTGCCCGCGGCCACTCGGGTGGCACCGCGATTTGTCGGGGAAGCGAGACGCTGCTGCCATATCCCTTCAGCTTCCGTTTCGCCGCCCTGGGAAAAAAAGCGGGTCGCTCGGGCCCGGCTTGCCATTTGAGGGCCGCGAACGTGCCCGAAGCGAAGCCCCGCTGTCGTCGTGTTTGGGGGCCGTAGGGGGACGGGGGAGAAAGGAAGGTCGAATGGGCGATCCGGGGGGAGACGGGCACCGTCTCCAGCTCCGTGCCTAGCTCTGCTTTGCGCCCACGATGTTTCTTGATCCCTTTGTTCTTTCCCGGCCGAAAAAATGCCTAGCTCGGCTTAGCGCACGCCCCGATGGTTTCTCCCGAGAAGGTGGCACGTCGGCCCTTAAGGTGTCTCCTCCTAGGGCGGTCACTCGGCACGCTCTTCTCGAACAGAGCGGAGACGCCCCTCCCGACCTGCCCCCTGAGAGAGTGGGGAGCTTGGAGAACAGGTGGGAGAGAGGCCATTTAGCGCTAAAAGGGAGACAGATGGGCACGTGCGGCTATGTGCCCGGGCCGTTGACCCGAGGCAGGCCGACCCGCCTCCGGCGAAGAAAGTCGAGCTCCCCGGGGGAAAGACATCGTGCGTCGTTAGGGCTGGTCACGCCAGGCAAGGGCAGTGCCTCAATCTCTCGAGGGGCAGACCGCGCGAAACACATCCGGGGGCGACGAGCCGTCCGGACAGGTCGGGAGGGGAGCGCCCGGCCTTCCACCCCGAACCCCGCTCTCTTCTGTCACCTCAGTCTACCACGCCATCTACCTGGAGGAAATGGCAGCCTCGGAAGTGACCCGCAAACTGGCTTTGGTGTTTAACATTCCTCTGCACCAGATCAACCAGGTCTACAGGCAAGGTCCCACCGGCATCCACATTCTCGTCAGCGATCAGGTAAGGGATCTCCTCGCCCGCTCTGGAGTTTGACGCTTCCCTGTCGTGACTGGGCGAGACAGACGAGCCGCTCTTTAGCCCCAGCACCCGCTGACGCGGGACTTGCCTTTCTGGGGGCGGGAGGGGGGCACGTGAAACAGACGAGCGCCAGGCGGCGTCTCCCCCAGAACGGCTTCGGTGTTAGGAAAGCGGAGCGGGAGCTCTCGGAACCGGGACCCCGGCTCGGAAAGTCGCGACCGCGTCCCTACACCGACGTCTCGCCCGTGGCCGCCCCCCTCGGAGCGGAATCGCTTTCTGCCGAAAGGTCCACCGGGGCAGTGCCTCTCGGCCGTCACGATCTCTTCAGGGCTGGCCACTAACTCTGTGCTAGACGTCGGGGTTTCACCGGTGAGATCGCAGAGGGCGCTGGCTCCAGCCCCTCATCCTCCGGGAAGTGATTTCAGAAAACGTGGCGCTCACAGACGCTGGTATCCAGGGTTGGGTGAGGAACCCCCATTTTGAAATTAGAGAAAATCAAAGCGGGGGAAACGATCTGAAAAGACCAACGGAGCTTTGCGGCTCTTTTGCAATTCTCTAGTAGATGTCTAAAGTGCTGCTTTAACTGCTTCAGGACTTAGTATTTCCCGGTGATCATCAACTCCAGGGGAGCGGGTTAAGGGTGCGTGGCGCTCTCTACTCTTCTGAGAAGACAGACGTGCCCGGGGAGTGTTCGTGACTTCCGCTTTTTCTCATGAATTTAGGAAAAGGCAGGCAAATGATATTTCCTCCTGTTTGCTCTGTGTCATTCTAGATGGTTCAGAACTTTCAAGATGAGAGTTGTTTCTTATTCGCCACGGTGAAAGGTAAAGCTTCTTGGGCATCCGGCGGGGCTGACTAGGGAGGAAGTGGCAGGAAAGGGAGACGGGGTGGAGAGCTGGAGCTGGACAAGCTGGACTCCTCGGAAACGGTTTTGCGAAAGGGGGAGAAGAACAAATCCACAGCATCGGGGGCCCCTCCTCGGGACCGGTGGTGAACGAGCTCGGGTCCGCCCGAGCCTCGTGCTGAGGTCTGCCGGCTTGGCCCCCGCTAGCCCCCCGTGCCGGGACTGAATCTCTCCGAGGGTAAGGGCCTCCCCGGAGGCTGGGCTGCAAGCGAAGCAGACCCGGCGACCCTGTCGTCCAGCTCCTGCCCTGGCGCCGAACTCGTTTTACCCACTGCCCCCCGCCCCCGAAAGGCACTCGCTCCATCACCTGAGACTTCCTCCTTCCCGGCTGAGTTCCAGCTCGCTCGGAGGGCAGAGGCCCCGGATGGCTGCTAAGTCCATCTATTGCTTCTCAGAGCAGCCCCGTTGTCCCTCCCGGGAAAGAGAATCCTCCCCGGCTGCGGGCAGTGAGTACTTACGAGCTTCGTTGGGGGGGGGCCTTGCTGGAAATAGCCAAAGCACCTTCCAGCAGGGTAGGGGGGCAGAGGGGAAAGCCCCCTCCCAACACACACCCGCCCCAGAAGGACCTCGGTACAGACTAACAACCAACAGCCATTTGGCAGGGCACTTAGGGGTGCGGGGGGGCTCTCGGGACTCCCCTCTCACCCTCCTGGATTAATTCCCCGGTCTGTGGTCTTGCCTTCCGGCCTCAGCTCCCCGCTACTGTCCCGAGCACTTACTGCAGTGCCGTGCACACAGTAAGCACTCAGTAAGTACAGTACCTGCTTTCCCGGCACTTCCACCTCTCCGTCCCGCGGACGTGGTGCGGGGGCGTCAAACCTGACACGACGGTCCAGAGGGGGGAACGCGCTCCCGGTAGAAGATCTGGCGAGGAGAAGGGCGAAGCCGCATTTGTAAGTGTAACTTTTCTTTTCCTGCAGCTGAAAATGGTGATGGTTTCCACATAATTTTGAAGTGATGTCATACATTCGCCGGACTGCTAATCAATCTCGAGTGGAGTCACACTTCTTAGGGTCTGAAGACTGAAGCCATAGGTCTTGGGGTTGGACTTCACCATATAAAAATGTTTCATATTGAAAACAAACGAAAAAAAAAGACCTTTCTAATGAGTTGTTGAGAGGCAACCTTCCTCCCGATCACTGCCAAGGCCGAGTACCCTCATGAGAGGTCAAAGGGCGACAGCAGTCCGCTCACGGGCCCGGGACACAACCGGGCGAGCGGAAGGAAGAAGGCGACAACGTCCGGCCGGCTGGCCGGCCACGAACCGACGCCGGCCGGTCCGTCCCCGCGGCCGGCGGGGAGGGATACGGGGGAGCGGGGAGGCTCTCGCCCGCCGGCGTTGCGCCCACGTGGGAGGGAGGACGTACGCTTTGGGGAGGGCATTTTATCTTTCCGGGCCAGTTTGTCTATTACTGCTTGTACTTTTATGCTCTTTTGTTTTTTTGGGTGAGGGGGGTTGGGGCGGGGGGGGGGGGGGCGAGAAGGGCTCGGGGCGGGCGGGTGGGGAGGAGGGGTGTTTAGCCGAAACACAGTAACCCGGGTGGGGACGGTAGAGAAGGGCAACACGTCCGCCTCCTTCTCCGCGTCGGTCTCGTAGACGAGCGGACGGACGGAGCGTGAACGCCGGAGAAGGGTTTAAAGGACGGATCCGAATCAGAGGAAACGTATGCATGAAGCAGACTGCATTTTATCAGTGTACCTTGTTGGAGGGAAGGAGTGTAAAACCCCACGGGGATAGAGTCCATTTTTGTGTTTTGCCTTTGTATCAAAAAATTTAATGGAAAACAGTTTACTCACACCTCCGGTTTTAGCCGTTCAGTTCCCCGGTTTCCGTCGAGGCACCGCCGCCGTTTCAGTTGAGTGGTCGGTTTCCCCACTGGCTGTCTGGTTTGTTTTTTTTTCCTCTAACCCACCTCCCTCTCGAAATGGTTCTAATTCTTGCCGCGAGCATCAGAGACGTGACTTTCCCGAGCGCGCTTTTCGTGGGTAGCTAGCGAGAGCACTTCTGACCTGCTGACAGAGGGAATTTGAGGGGCTTTATGTGTGATTTTAAGCAACAAACGGGTATCTTCACAAAACACTAGATATAAATAACGCTAATCATTCCCCGCTAGCGATTAGTTCTTTGGTTGGGGGGGGGGGGGCGGGATCGGGGGGGGGGAGGGCGACAGGACTAAAACAGTCTGTGGGCAAGTACTCTTCCGGGGTCTTGGATCCTTTCATCCACAAACGGTAAGCTTAAAGCAATGCACGTCTAAAAACAGGGTCCAGGGAGTCGTCGGTGAATAAGATAAGCCCCTTTTTTGGATTGCTAGGTCTCCTTCGTCCCCCTGTTCTCGTCCCCTGATACTTGTTGCCACCAGTGCTCACTCAACCGATTGATTCTCAGGCGTAGAAAAGTAGAGGAGTCGTCGAATGCCTCCAGCAGTTGAGGAGAAACACCCAGTACCTTAGGAGAAATGCCTTTGCCTGTCGCGGTCAGAATTGGATTAAGAGTTTAGCACGCACCAGAAACCATTGCCTATCCGACATCTCTATTGCCTTTTAAACCCCGGAAGCTTGTTCTCTGTTTTGCGCACTGAAAAAGGAAAACGCTTTTCATCGAAGCCAAGCGGAAGCCCGTGACTCCTGTTAAGTATTTGTTTCTGCTTTATCTGATGCTCCTCCCTTTGGGTACCGGCAGGGACCTGGGCCATTTCGGCTGGCGGAAAGGGAGCGGGGAGAAGAGAATCTCTGGAGGGAAGGTTCAGATTGCGCCGAAAAACCGTACAGTCTTAACCCTCCCCGTCACTGGAGATCAGCAAGCGACGGCACCGGCCGCGGGCCGTTTGGTTTTTAAATAGTCGGGTGTACACATTTCCGTATAATAAATGTTTTCCAATCACTCCGTCCCCGTGCCGCTGGTTTGTAATTCCTGCCCCTGGGCAGCGTCTCCCAAGGACGCCGGGTGGGTTTTTCGGCCTCCCTCGGGCAGACGGGAGTTGGGGTTTTAAATTCCCTTTCCCTCCTCCGGCAGAAACTCATCTAAGGGAATACTGACCCCCGACTCCAGCGCCGGCGTCCTCACGCGCTCTCCCCGGCAGCAGCTCCGTTTCGGCGGCGGGGCCCGGCTCTCCATTGAAATCACTGAAGCGCAAGTCTGTGGATGAGCTGATTGTTTATTTAAATGACTTTCCTACATCAGTCAGAAACTGGTTTCACACAGCGGGTGTGGACGTTCAACTCTCCTTAACAGTTACCGCCAAATCGTGCGCGCGCGCACACGAGATTATGAGTCCCCAATTACTGGAGTTTTACCGGTCGACCCAAACCGTTCAGAGTCGAGGGTCGTGGCCCTCCAGCTCTGGCTCTTTTGGGTTGTGCCAGGTGGGGAAAGCAAACAGGCCAACGGCGTGAAGTCCTCCACACTTGACGCTCATTAAAGGACACATTTCATCTCTGGGAGTAAAACGGCCCGACACGTACCGACGTACGGCAAATCAGACGAGGACTCCCCCCACCAAGGCTTTCCGGGGGGGGGGGGGGGCGGGAGGGTGAAGGAGGATGAGGCGATCCACTATCGAAATACGAATTCAGAACGGAGTCGGTGATTTGGCCCTAAAGGTCACACTTACGGACGGAGGAAGAAGAAGCCATGAGAGAAAACGCTGCCTCGTCACCATGTCCACATTTTGATCGGATGGAAGGAAGGCCTATACATTTTTCGGAATAAGGTGAGTGTCCCGCAAACTGAGCCGACGAGCACGCCTCCCCCGCCGCCACACGCACCCCCGGCTGCGCGTCCAGGGCAACGCCGCTCCGCGCCCGGGACGATCGGTCCCGGCAACCACGAGGCCGAGGTTCGGGCGTCCCGCTTCTTTCCACCTTGGGCTGGGAGCGGACCCCGTTACTCGACGGCTCACATCTAGCCGGGAGCCCTTCACCCCGACTCGAAACGGAGCGTCCGGGGTCTCTCCTCGGAGGCGGCGGGCGTAGAAAACCGGCCCTCTGGTTCCCGGAATCCAGAGGGGTGGTTTTCGCCAGCCCGAAACGTTCCCGGCCGGAAACGGGACGCTTTTCGGCCAGCGGGGTCGTGAGTTTTATCGAGCGGCGAGGGCCTCGTCCCCCTGGTCTCCGCTAAGCCCTCCCCGGGGTCTCTCCGGGTTTTGAGACGGCTGCTTGGGGACCTCCGCTCGACGAGGAGGATTTCCAAGCCTGGGGGACCTGCGGGGAGAGGGGGGCGTGGGAGCCGTGACCCTGGCTCAAGCGGTCTCCCCCGACCTGCTCACCTCGTGCTCGCGTCCGTCGGTCGGTCCTTAGGGCGAGAGATGTTTAGCGACGCCGAGGATGTACGAGGTGTGACCTTAGAGAAGGAGGCGGTTCGGCAGCTTTCCGAGGCCTCTCCCCCGCGGCCCTCCCGGCCCGTCGGGGGAGGCGGCGAGAAGCCGGCGGCGGCCGAGGGATGGGTCTCTTTTACCTCGACGCCGCCTCGGTGGACGGGGGCTCCGTCCCGAGGGGAACGGCCGACCGGAGCGGGCGTGAGGTCGAAGCGCTCTCCCGTCGGCTCTCCGGGGTCGGGGGGTGGGGAGGGGGCGACGTCCGGCGGCCCAACGTCTGTGGGAGGGAGCGCTCCCGCCTCTCCCGTCAAAGGATGACGCAGCATCTGCAGAGCCGCTGCCCGCTCCCCCCGACCGAGGGAGGCGGCGTGACCGGGGCGAAGTAAGCGTGGACTTTGACGTCTGGGAGGTGGGCCTGCGGACGAGACGCAAGACGCCCGTCGCCCGGCTCCGCCCGCCGAGGGGGACTCGGGGCAGACCGACCGGACGGCGCCGGGGGGAGGGCTGCGCCTCGCCGGAGCCTGGGAGCCCCTGGACCCCGGTCCCCGCTGGCAGGTGACCCTTTGCGACCTGGGGACGGAGGGGGGGCAGAGCCTGCCTGGGACCCACCCGCTCTCTGGGCATAATCCAGATCCCAAAAAAAGAAGACCGGGTACACAGCCAGCGCAGGTGGACCTCGTCTAACCGGAGAGAGGCCCCGCTTTCCAATTTTGAAGGAATGACGCTGGCTGTTGGGGGAATCGGTTTCCATCTTACAAAAATAAAATCGGGTGCCCCTAAACTTGGTTCGTGATCTGTAGAGGTTCACGAGCTGGTTTTTTTTTTTTCCATTTTTAGTGGTATTGTTAAGCGCTCACTAGGTGCCGTGCACTGTACTAAGCAGCGGCTCCGCCACGTGCCTGCTTGGACCAGTCACTTAGGGTGACTCGGTTCCTTTCACCTGTTAAATGGGATCAGATTATCCCTCCTGCTTAGACTGCGAGCCCCACGTCGGGGCAAGGACTGGGTCCAACCTGGTTAGCTTGTACCTACCCGACGCTTAGTACGGTGTTCGACATACAGTCAGCGCTTAACACATGCCGTAATTATCATCGCCGGGAAAGTCCTCCCGGCATGATTGGGAAACGTCCCCGGTCGGGGAGAGGAGCAGAGCTCCACGCTGTTTCCCGACACAGTTGCTTTCAGAGCCCCGGAACCGAGGCATCGCTGTGGGGCTGATTCCATCCAGGGACACGTTCCCGGGTCGACCGGGGTGCGGAATCGCACTCCCGGGCCATCACGACCGGGCCGAGAAAAGGGAGGAGAGAGAAAACGAACCAGATGTGGAAAAGGAGGATTTCAGAGAGCCGGGCCTACTCTCAAAACCACTCGCGCGGCGTCGAGCCTCATGATCTTGTATCTGCCCCGGCGCTCAGTACGGCGCTCGGCACGGAATGGGCCCTGAAAAAGGACCGCCATTAAATCGAGGCACCAGACCCTTCCACGGGCACTTCAGTTCGGGGAGACGGAAACCGGCTCCGTCGGCAGGGATGGGGAGAAGAAAAATCACCCCGGGTCGGAGACCCCTACCCGGGCAGCGGTGGGTGGGCTCCAGCAGGGCAAATGGGGCAGTTGGGCTATTGTTCACGGCCAAGGAGGGCAGAGGGCACCGGCCCCGGGGGACGCGGGGAAGCGCGGCCTCCCCGCCGTCCCTCGCCCCCCAAGCCGACCGGCTTCCGGTTGGGACCCGAGACCTCGGGAAGGGAATCGTCTCCCCCGCTCCCCCACGTCCCACCCCGCCGGGGGCCCGGCCCTTACCCGGATCCTCTTGATGCCGGCCCGCGTGACCTGCTGGCAGTCGTAGAGCTCGATCCTCTCCAGGCTGCGGCAGCTCTCCAGGTGCTCCAGGGTCACGTCCGTGATGAGCAGGCAGTTGTCCAGCTCCAGCACCTGCAGCCTCTCCTGCCCACAGGGGCTGCTGCTCAAGTGCAGGATGCCGTCGTCCGTGATCAGCTCGCAGTGGGACAGGCTCTGAAACGGACGGACCCGCGGGGAGCGCCCGTCTAGGGCTCCGCTGAGGACGCCCGGGCCGGAGCAGGGGGGCTCGAACCCAACTCCCGAATTAGCTCTCCACCTCGGGGCCATCCTCAACTCTTGCTGTCTTTCGAACCCCCTCCCTCCAGTCCACTGCCCGGCTTCGCGCCCCGTCGCCCCCACCTCCCCCCGTCCTCTCCGTCCAGGTTCCCGGCGGCCTCCTCCCCGGTCTCCCCGCCTCCAGCCTCTCCCCGCTCCGAACCGTAGAACCCACTGCTGTCCGGGACGTCTTCCCGGAGCGTAGCTCGGCCGCAGCTCTCCTCTAAACCCTTCACTGGCTCCCCGCGTCTCCTGGCCTAGCGGATAGAGAACGGGCCTGGGAGCCAGGAGGACCAGGATTCTAATTCCACCACCTGTCTGCTGGGTGACCCTGGGCAAATCATTCCACTTCTCTGGGCCTCAGTTCTTTCATCCGTAAAATGAGGCTTAATAATAATAATAATAATAATAATGTTGGTATCTGTTAAGCGCTATGTGCAGAGCACTGTTCTAAGCGCTGGGGTAGATACTGGGTAATCAGGTTACCCCACGTGAAGCTCACAGTCTTAATCCCCATTTTCCAGATGAGGTACCTGAGGCACAGAGAAGTGAAGGGACTTGCCCACCGTCACACAGCTGACAAGCGGCGGAGCTGGGATTCGAACCCACGTCCTCTGACTCCCAAGCCCAGGCACCTTCCACTGAGCCGCGCTGCAGACTGGGAGCCCGTGGTCGGGGGAGGCGACAGGGGCTGTGTCCACCTCGATTGGCTTGCAATAATAATGATTGTGGCATTTGTCAAATACTCTGTGCCAAGCACTGTACCGAGCACTAGGGTAGATACAAGTAAATCAAGCTGGACAGTGGGGCCCCCAGGCTTAAACCCCACCCCACCGCTCAGAACAATCGTCCATTCCAAGCGCTCAGTCCAGTGCTCTGCACAAGGTAAGCGCTCAATGAATACTATTGAATGGATGAACAATGCCTAGAACACAGTAAGCACTTAAACACCACAACGATCATCATCTATCAGAACGCGGCCCCGCCTTCCATACCTGCTCTTTAACCTCTAGACCCCAACCCACCGTCTCCGCCCCTCCCAGGCCAAACTCCTACCAGGACCTCGAGAAAAGCGACGCAAGGTAAAACGAACCCGATTTGGAAAGGAGGCTTTCAGAGAGCCGGGGCTACTCTCCAAGCGCTCTCCCGTCACCGGGCCTGATGATCTTCCATCTACCCCAGCGCTTGGTACAGTGCTCGGCACAGAGTCGGCGCTGAAAAAGGACAACGATTAAGGCAACCAGATCCTTCCGGGGGAATTCTACCTGGGGAGGCGCGAGACAGAAGCTGGCCAACCTCCTACCGCTCTTGACTGCCCCTCCCCTGTCCCCTTGGCTCAGGGCTCCCTCCTTCCACACATCCGCCACCCCGCGGGTCTCCCCGGATTCAATTCCCTCCTAAAATCCCACCTCCTCCTCCTCCATCTCTCTGATTAAACTTCCCAGCCCCCCCGAGCCACACCATCCTTTCAGCCAACTCGACGCTTGAAAATTTTTTTTAAAAAAAAAAACCTCCCTGGCACTCGTGTATTCATCTCTGCTCAAGTGATTTATTTTGACAGTGTGGTAAACGGTTTAAATTTGTCTCCCGCGGGAGTTATAGTATAAGCTCCTTACGGGGAGGGGGTCGTTTAACAAATGGCGATTCTGTACTTAACAGTAATGGATCGATGGTATTTATTGAGCGCTTCCTATGTGCAGAGCACTGTACTTAGCCCTTGGGAGAATATAATACAACAGAGTTAGAATAAGTGTGGTATTAAGTGCTTACTACGTAGCGAGCATTCTACTAAGGCTATACTAATCTGTTGCCGGACCGTACTTTCCCAGCGCTTAGTAGAGTGCTCTGCACACAGTAAGCGCTCAATAAATACGACTGAATGAAGGTCCCACTTGGAGTTTGCAGCCCGAGTTGGAGGGAGCACAGATACTAAATCTCCATTTTGCAGATGAGAGAGCCAAGGCACAGAGACGTGAAGTGACCCGCCCCCCAAAAAATCACATAGCAGGCAAGTGGCGGAGCTGGGATTAATAATAATAATAATAATAATGTTGGTATTTGTTAAGCGCTTACTATGTGCAGAGCACTGTTCTAAGCGCCGGGGTCGACCCAGGGGCATCAGGTTGTCCCACGTGGGGCTCACAGTTTTAATCCCCATTTTACAGATGAGGGAACTGAGGCCGTGAAGTGACTTGGCCACGGTCACACAGGGGACAAGTGGCAGAGCCGGGATTCGAACCCATGACCTATGACTCCAAAGCCCGGGCTCTTTCCACTGAGCCACGCTGCTTCTCATTAGAACCCAGGTCCTCTGACTTCCAGCCCCGTGCTCTATCCACTCGGTCCCGCTGCCTCGCAAGTGTCCCACATCACGTGTGCGCTCAATAAACGCTACTTCGTTGAGTTCACCGAAGCAAGAGCCCTATATTCCCATCCAGCCTAGTATCGCCACCCAGGATTGCCTTGATGATAATTATTGTGGTATTTGCTAAGCGCTTACTATGTGCCAGGCACTCTGCTAAGCGCCGGGGTACATACAAGCTAATTGGGTCAGACACAGTCCCTGTCCCACATGGGGCATCTCAATCCCCATTTTACAAACGAGTTAACTGAGGCACCGAGAAGTGACTTGCCCAAGGACGCAGCGGACGGGTGACGGAGATTAGCGCCCAGGTCCCCCGACTCCCAGGCCTGGGCTCTAGCCATTGGGCCACATTGCCTTACCAGCTGGCTGTGGATCTGGGTAAAGGAAGAACCCACTGTACTGTCCCAAGTGCTTAGTACAGTGCTCGGCACACAGGAAGTGCTCAATAAATACCTTAGAATGAATGAACCAACCGTTAGGATGGCGCAGGCTGTCAGCTTGTTGTGGGCAGGGAACCCGTCTGTCAACTTGTACCGTCCTCTCCCAGGTGCTTAGGTCGGTGCTCTGCACACTGTAAGCCCTCAAAAAATACCATGGAGGAGGAGGAGGAGGAGGAGGAGGAGGAAAGGGGTGACTGAGTATCTGACCTGCCCCAGGGGCAGAGGTGAATACGAAGCAGGTAAGCTTTCCTCCCCGTTCTCCGGAAGTCAGAGAGCAGGCAGGGGAGATTATGGCCCCGAGGGTCCAGCAACGCAAGAGTCAGAGCAATCAATTCATCGATGGTATCTGCTGAGCACTTGCTGCGTGCAGAGCACTGTACTAAGCGCTTGGATGGGCACAAAACGACCGAGTTGGTAGACGCATTCCCTTGCCCTGCAGACGCTCTGGGCAATGGTTAAAAAGGGTGACATCTGGCTCCTGCCTCAGGCTGGGGAGAGGGGCAGGCCAGAAGGATTCAAAAGGGGGGAATTTTAGAAACGGTTTCGAGGCTGGAGGGGTGAGGGAGCTTCCGCTCCTCTGACGTGGGGCAAACCCCTCCGCCTTCGCCCCCCCAGTTGGCTTCCTCCGCTCTTGGGCACCAGCTACTAAGCGCTGCCGGTGGAGACCCAGGCCCCGGCCAACCCCCTCCGTCATCGCCTGCTTTCATTTTGCCCTGCCTCCTTCCCAGAAACCATACTTCTCTATCCTTAGTAACTCCTGTGCCCACCGACCCTGCCACCTGTTTCAGTCTCCTAACTCCTTCCTCCAACCCCCCGCCCCGTTTCCCCATCTCTCGCCCCTGACGACCTGGCCATATCCTTCGCCGGTAAAACGGAAAACATCAGACGCGCTCTCCCTGGTCCCTCTCTCCTCCGGCCCCCTCTTCGACTCTCCCATCTTTCCCAGCAGTATCTCAAGAGAAGATCTCCCGCCTCCTCTCAAAACTCTACCCCCTCCACCGTCACTTCCACGCCCCATCCCTCGGCATCTTTCAAAACAATTGCTGCCTCCCTTCTTTCTTCTACGGTGTTGATTAAGGCCTTATTTTGTGGCAGGCACCGTTCTAGGCGCTGGTGTAGATAGAGGATAATCAGGTTGGGCACAGTCCAGGTCTCACATGGGGCTCCCGGTCTTCTTCCCTCCGTGACTACCATCAATAGCTCATTTTCTCATGGTTCCTTCCCCAGTGCTTTCAAACACATCCACGGAGCCCCTCCTGTGACCCCACTGCCCTCTCCAGTTATCGCCCTGGCATGATCCTCAACCTCTAATTCAATCCGCACCTTCAATCTGTCCCGAAATCCCGTCCGTTCCAATCGCACAACATCTCTAGAATCTGCCCGTCCCTCTCCGTCCGAACGACGTTCCGCACCGATCCAAGCACTCACTTCCCTCCTTGACTTCCCTCCTGCCTCGCCCCCTTCCCATCCCTACTTCACTCTGCTGCCCGGATCACTTTTCTGACAAAACGGTTCAGGCCACGCTTCCCCAGTCCTCAAGAACTTCCGGTGGTTGCCCATCCACCTCTGCGTCCATCAGAGATTCCTTACCGGTCTTTAAGGCATTCGATCAGCTCACCCCCTCCTACCTCACCTCGCCGCTCTCCGACTACAGCCCGATCTGCACATTCCGCTCTTCCAGACGCCAACCTACTCTCTATCTCAATTTCACCCATCTCGCCGCCATCCCCTTGCCCGCATCCTCCCTCGGGCCCAGAACTCCCTCTTCGGATCCGACAATCCACCGCTCTCCCCCACTTAAAACCCTCCCGAAAAATCACACCTCCTCCAAAAAGGCCTTTCCTGATTAAACCCGCATGTCATAGTTATCATTTATCGTGTGCACAGTACCGTAAAGCGCTTGGGAGAGTACGACATACCAGACTCGGACATGTTACCCACCCAAAAAGAGCTTCAGTCGACTCTTGGCTGTATACTCCTTAAGCACTTTGTTAATAATAATAATGTTGGTATTTGTTAAGCGCTTACTATGTGCAGAGCACCGTTCTAAGCGCTGGGGTAGATACAGGGGAATCACAGTTATTCCCCATTTCCTAGATGAGGTAACTGAGGCCCAGAGAAGTGAAGTGACTTGCCCACAGTCACACAGCTGACAAGTGGCAGAGCCGGGATTCCAACCCATGACCTCCGACTCCCAAGCCCGGCCTCTTTCCGCCGAGCCACGCTGCTTCTCTATCGATGGATCCAGCTCCACGGCACTTACGTATATGTCCTCGCAGCCCGGAAGCTCTCTGGGAGCGGGGATGACGTCGACCAACTCTATCTTACACCGCTTTCCCAAGTGCTTAGTACAGTACAAAAGTACAGTGCAGTAGGTGCGATGAGTACAATAAAGCGTCGGCAGATGACACACTCACCGATTTCCTCATCTGCTTCCCCTGCTAAACCATCTGCCGACACAACTAGCTTTCTCGCGGGACTTATGATTAAGGGGGCCTGTTGGCCGGTGGCCAACTCTTTTAAGGAGGGCGATTTTCCAGCCCAAAAGTCGGAAGTCCGGCCCCACCCACGGCTGTTCCCTGGGTCACTCAACCCTTCCTTCGCCAACATTTTCCGACGCCTTCCTGTCCCAGGGCCGCTAGGACGGCAGAGCCCTGTACTGGGCCCTTGGGAGGTGGGGGATTCGACTCAAGTGGAAGACACGGTCCTGCCCTCAAGGAGCTCGATGGTCTCGAGCCCAACCTCTAACGGGGATCCTGGGCCTCGCTCTGCGTAGAAAAGTCAGTCGCCTAACTAGGAGTACCTTAAAATCAACGTATTGGGAAAAACGAGTTGGAAAGATCCACTAGATCCTGAACTTTCACCAAACCCAACGGGTTCCCTCCATCCAAACCTGAGCCGCCCGTCCACCGCCTGAGGCGCAGAGAAGTGACTCGCCCAAGGTCACCCGGCAGATGGGTGGTGGAGCTGGGATTGGAACCCAAGTCCTCTGACTCCCGGGCCCGGGTTCGAGCCACTACACCAAGCTGCCCTACCAGACGGCTGCCGACTTGGGATTTACTCCTGGGGCCTCGAGCGACGACTACGTTTGGTTAGTTGCGATTCCTCTCTCCTGCCTACAGCTTCCCTCCGCCCCCACCTCCCCCCCGTCCTCACCTGGAGCGCCTATGGACCAGCGACCGACTGATCCCCTTTAATTTCCACCCCGCAGTAGCCGAATTGGGAGCGGCTAATGAGCTCGGCATTAAGGGTCGGGACTGGCTGTCGCCCAGGCCCCTGATCTTCCCGAGGGGGCTTTAGCTGGCCCTTAACCCTCGCCGTGGCCACCGACGGAAAGCGCGCACCCAGCAGGCTGAGCCCAACCGCTCGGCTCCTTCGCCGTCTGTCGAACCCTAGTCGTGGAGGGGTTAAGCCTCCTGGGATTTCTGTAATCTCTTTATAACAGGCGTCCCGGAACGGAGGGGGGGGGGGGGCGGGAGGAAGGAAGGGAGGTCTCGGGGGAAGACAAACACCATTCGGCCATTATGACAATCCTTGAGCTTATTAAGAGTCTCCTAGCCCAGGAAGCTCCTAATAGCCCCGGGGCAGAGAGGTCCAGAATCCTCCGGGGGTGGGCGCGGGGAGCACGCCGGACTTGGGTGCTTTTCGGAATAAGGCAGAAGAGCATCTGAATAAAGGACTCGAAAGGGAACCCTCCTTACCGTCGGCTTCAAGGCCCTCAATCAGTCCTCCCCCCTCCCACCTCATCTCGCTGATCCCCTACTACAACCCGGCCTGCGTACTTTGCTCCCCTGATCCCGTCCTACCCTCTTGATCTCTTCTATTTCGCCACTGACCCCTTTCCCACGCCCTCCCCCTGGACCGGAACCCAATTCCCCTTCATAGCCGACAATCCTTCAAAACCCTCCTAAAAATGACATCTCCTCCAAGAGGCCTTCCCTGACTAAGCCCTCATTTCCCCTAACCACCCTCCCTTCTCCGTCTCTTAGGATTTTGGATCCGTTCCCAGCTCCGCCACTCGTCGGCTGGGTGACCGTGGGCAATTCCCCTGTGTCTACCCCAGCGCTCAGAACAGTGCTTTGCACATAGTAAGCGCTTAACAAATACCGACATTATTATCTCCTCTGTAAAATGAGGGTTAAGATTGCGAGTCCCGAGTGGGATACGGACCGTGCCCAACCCGATCGGCTCCTATCTTCCCCCAGCGCTTAGGACAGTGCCTGGTACCTAGTAAGCACTTGACAAATACCATTAAAAGCACACTAAAAATCACAGTGGCATTTCTTCAGCGCTTACTACGGGCCAAGCGCCGTTCTAAGCACTGAGGTAGATAAACGATAATCTACTCCAACAGAGTCCCGCTCCCTCTACCCGTAATTTATCTTAGTGTCCCTCTCCCCTGCTAGACTGTAAATTCCTTGAGGGCAGGATTCCACTGTCCTCCCCCAATGCTTAGCACAATGCTCTGTTCACAGCGGGGGTTCACTGAGTAGCATTCATCGATTAGAGAAGCAGCGTGGCTCGGTGGAAAGAGCCCGGGCTTTGGAGTCAGAGGTCGTGAGCTCGACTCCCGGCTCTGCCGCCTGTCAGCTGGGTGACTGTGGGCGAGTCGCTTCACTTCTCTGGGCCTCAGTGACCTCATCTGTAAAACGGGGATTAACTGTGAGCCTCACGTGGGACAACCTGATTCCCCTGTGTCTACCCCAGCGCTCAGAACAGTGCTTTGCACATAGTAAGCGCTTAACAAATACCAACATTATTATTAACTGAAAAGAGACCAGTAGGGATCGTGGGGCTTCCCTGCCTCCCTCAAGAATATTTTGGCATCCTACCCCCTCCCACCCAACCCCCACAAGCTGGTTGAGGTCTGTGGCCAATCGAAACCCGACAACAACGCTGAACAATTAAAGAACGGCACCGAATGTCCCCCCCGATCCGTGCTAATCCCCAATTAGAAGCGCATCCACCTGGATTAGACAGAATTTGTTGGGACAACCATGCTGCATCTCCAATACACTTGCCAGGAAGAGGCCTTTCCTGACTAAGCCCTCATTTCCTCTTCTCCCACTCCCTTCTGCGTTGCCCTTACAACTTGGATTTTCTCCCTTTATTCACCCCTCTCTCAGCTCCACAGCACTTACGTACACACCTGTAATTTATTTATATTAATGGCCGTCTCCCCCTCTAGACTGTAAATTTACGGTGGGTACGGGATATATCTACCGACGCTGTCGTATCGTACTCTCCCAAGCAATTGGTACAGTACTGTGAACACGTAAGCGCTCAGTAAATGCAATGACTGACTGATAGAGGAGCAGCGTGGCTTAATCGATAGAGCACGGGCCTGGGAGTCAGATGGTCCTGGGTTCTAATCCCAGCTCCACCACGTGTCTGCCGTGTGACCTTGGGAACGTCACTGAGCTTCTCTGGGCCTCACTTACCTCATCTGTAAAATGGGGAGACGGGGACCGTGTCCGACCTGATTACCTTGTATCACCCCAGCGCTTAGAACAGCGCTTGGCGCCTAGTATGCACTTAAAAGGACCATTATTATTATTACTGATTTAAGAAACAACCCCTGCCTACCAGACACTAGCCCCACAGCAGTCATTGCAGCGTGGCTCAGTGGAAAGAGCACGGGCTTGGGAGTCAGAGGTCATGGGTTCGAATCCCGGCTCTGCCACTTGTCAGCTGTGTGACTGTGGGTGAGTCGCTTCACTTCTCTGGGCCTCAGCTACCTCATCTGTAAAATGGGGATTAAGACTGTGAGCCCCACGTGGGACAACCTGATTCCCCTGTGTCTACCCCAGGGCTTAGAACAGTGCTCTGCACATAGTAAGCGCTTAACAAATACCAACATCATTATTATCATTTGTTAGCAGTGTTGTTCGACCACATTCTCCAGCCTGGGGTCCTTGGGGAATTTCCCACACCAACCGGGGATCCACAGTCCCCCACCCCAAATCTCCAAGTAGCCACTTGGCCGGCCGGGCCGGGCTCCTGCTCTGCCGTCCCTGGAGCCGGGATCAGTGGTCCTCTGGACTGAAAGCTCCTTGCGGAGAGGGATCGTTTACACCTACTCTCTTATATTGTCCTTTCCCAAGCGTTAAATACAGTGTTCTCCCCACACTAGCGTTCCTCTAGGGACGGTCTATACCTACCTACTCCGCTGTACTGTCCTCTCCCAACCGGTAAGTACAGTGTTCTGCCCACGGTAAGCATTCAATAAATACCACTGGCTGATTGATCGCTGGGACGGTTGCCGATGGGTCACTTTCGGGCACCCCTCAAGCAGCGCCTGGGGTGCCCTGGTCCCAGGCATCAGGGAACTGCCACGTGCAAGTTATTAATAATACCACTAATAATGGTATTTGTTAAGCGCTTACTGCGTACCGGGCACTGTACTAAGCGCTGGAGTGGATACAAGCAAACTGGGTTGGACATAGTCCCTGCCCACATGGGGATCACAGTCCCAATCTTCGTTTTACAGATCAGATGTGAGGCACAGAGAAGTTAAGTGACTTGCCCAAGGTCACACAGCAGACGAGTGGCAGAGCCGGGATTAGCACCTATGACCTCCTGAGTCCCAGGCCTTTGCTCTATCCACAGTGTCCCGCTGCTTCTCCGACCCGGAGGACAGAAGGTGCCAGGCCAAAGCTGGACCGGCCACCTGGCCCCCCGAGACGGTTTTGGGCCTCTGGGGGGCTGCTTTCGTGGAGTCCCGCGCGACCTACAAGTCCACCGCACCCAAGCACTCACCCACCGGGACAGCGGTGCCTCTTGGAGGCCTGGACCCACCCAGCGTGGGCTGAGACACATCTTAGCCACGCCGGGTTCGGACCGAGGAGGCGGGTGAGCCCCCGGCAAATTAACATATATCTAGACGCAAGGCTTTGAGCTGAGGGCCAAACGTATCCAATACACTGCCTATTCTGGTTGGACTTTCAAGCACTTGCAAGCTGTATTTATTCCCGACCTTTCCAATGAATGACTTTTCCAACTTCCTTTTATCCCTGAGAGGGGAGGGGTGATAATAATAATCATAGTATTTGTTAAGCGCTTACTATATTCCAGGCACCGTTCTAAGCGCTGGGATATATACGACATAATTGGGTTGGACAGTCTCGGACATAGGGCTCGCAGTCTTCATCTCCATTTTACACACGAAGGAACTGAGGCGCAGAGAAGTGAACCGACTTGCCCAAGGCCACGCAGCAGACAAGCGGCGGAGCCGGGATTAAAACCCCCGACCTTCTGACTCCCAGGTGCGTGCTCTACCCGCTAGGCCGTGCCGTTTCTGGGGGAAAATCCAACTGTCATCTCAATTTCTAAAATACGAATCCCAGACCTGAACCAATTCAATTGGAACTAACCTTTCGAAAAGAGGCAGGAATCGAGATTAGATTGCAGCAAAGTGAAGGAATACCCGTAGAGCTCCCGAAAGAAATATCTCAGCAGGCTGTGGGTTGGAGGGGAGGAGGAAGGGTAAAACACCTCAGCTGAGGCCTACTTACCAGTGCCTGCAGCCTAGGACAGTGAACCGAGAGTTGGATCAACGTGCTGTCGGTTATCTGGGGAGAGAGACTAAATTAGCGCGACTGAAGACAGCGTACAAACGGGCTTCGTAAAGCAGGAAGAAGATGCCCGTCGGGGAACCAGCCCACAAGCTGCTTGGCTTGGAATTCAGGCTCCCCATTACCTCCCCGCATCTCTGCCCGAGAAACAGTGAGAACCGAGGAAAAAGGAGTCAGAAACAAAGCAGAGCGTATCTGTGATTCCCTGAGAACATCTGAAGGAGTGAAAGCCCTGAAGCCTCAGGCATCACTCGGCAAGTCAGCTCCACGTCAGCGTTCCCTTAGGTCCAGAGGCCCACTTCTCCCTCGGTTCCAGAGGAGATGGCTCGACAAAGACTGTATTTGTCAAATAGGCAAAATTTTTCGCCCATTAAGAGGGAATGGGGCTATTACGGGGGTCATCTGCGAATTAAGTCCAGCGATAACGGGAGGAGGAGAAAAAAGAGACTAAGGAAAACAGGAGTAATGGAGGGAAGAGGAAGGGAAGAGGGCACTGCAGAGTGCATCTCTTCTATTGCATTCTCCCGCGCGTCGCGTACATTAGGCACTCGATTAACAAAGTCCATCCTCCTCCTCTTGCTGTGTTCTGAGACTCCTTTTTTCCCCCCTCGCTCTCACTGCTGAAAATTAAGTGGCATTAAAAGAATCTTTTATTTCCTCCTCCAAAATGGGAGTGGGGCCGTTACGCGGTGGAAGCAATTACGCAAGTAAACAGGGTAACACAGCGGAATCGATCTTTTTTTCCCTGTTGTCAAGGAGTCTTCTGCCGCTTTTCCCCACGAGGGGGGAAAAGCCACATTTCCCAGCATTTTCCTCTGAGGTGGAGGTGCGTGGAGGAAGGGACTTAGCAGTAGCAGCTGCGTGAAAGGAATCCCCGGAAAAGGCGCGGCATCTATCGGCCTGCCCGTCCTGGGGTGACCCGGCGTGCTGAGGGGCGGGGGGAATTTCCCCCCGAAAGGTACTCGGGGATCTGTCTGCTGTGCTGGGGGGAAGTTAGGTGGGTTGCACTTTCCCAGAGATGGGAGGCTGGGAAACAGCAGCCTGCCCCCTTCCAGGGGCCTCAACCCTGGAAGACTCTTTAGCTCGTTGTGGGCAGAGAACGCGTCTACCAACTCTGTTAAAGTGTACTCTCCCAAGCGCTTAGCACAGTGCTCTGCACTCAGTAAGTGCTCGATAAATACGACGGAATGATTGGTAAGCCCCAGAAATCTGGGATCCTCCATACTTAGGGGAAATTCCCCATTCTGCATCTCCGCTGCCCAGTCACCCAACATTTCTTCCAGAAAAAAACACTCACCAGAATGCATTCTTCCAAGTCCATCTTTTCAAGTTCATGGCAATTCTAAGAGTCAGGAAAAAAAAAAACCGTGTATCAAACACCTCCCGCCAGACCCGAGTAAGAGCAAATATGGTTATTCTTCTGGAATTCTAAGCACCGGCCTTTCCATATGGTTATTTGGTTTTCCAGGTTTCTGGAGGAAGAAGCTGAACTGGACTTCAGAATCAAAGAGCTTCTTCCCTCCAGAGACGGACTCTGCTCTGGTCAGATGTCTTTATCAGTGTGGATCCTGGGGTTGGAAGAAGGGAGGCCTACGAGATGCTCGGGGGTTTTCAGCCAGGTCCTCCCGGCAAAGCCACTCCAGAAATCTAATTAATTCTCTTTCACAACCACCTCCGGAAAGGCTGCCTTCACAGGCCCTTTCAGTAACCAGGCCCTGATTTCCACGGTCCTCCCGGCCAGCAAGTGACCTCCTGACTAACCTAAAATCCACCGGCCGCCCCGTGGGATCCCATTCTCCTCACATCGCTAGGGAGAGAGCAACAGTTGGCAGTCACCGCAGTTGGAGAACGGCCCTCATTCCTCCCTTGGCTTCTTCTCTGGGTCCTTACCCCTTCCCTCCTCTTTTCCAAACCACTTATCGCCTCTGTGTCCTTTCCCTTCAAGGCCTCCACATCCCCCTTAGCCTGTGGAGTTTAGAAGGGAACACGGGACGGCCCGCCGAAGGCAGAACCGGCCGGTTTCTATCCGTGCGTCCTGTTTCCATAGCACGGCACACTCTCTGAAACTGTGCTCGTACCCACGCCTTAGCCTGTAGTTTGCTTTCACTCCTTCAGATGTTCTCAGTGAATCACAGATACGCTCCGCTTTGTTTGTGACTCTTTTATCCCAGAGCACACACCAAGGTATGCTTAGATTCCTCGCCATAACCCTCTGGGTTATTGTTTATGCTTCTCTTGGGCTCTAATCTCTCACCCCGTAACACCCGCTCAGTGAAGCAGGAGGCCAGACGCAAAGGTTGGAAAGAGACAGAGACTCTAAGGAGACCAGGAAGTGGTGTGGAATAAGAAGTGGGTAGCAGTCAAACGCTACGGACCCTTGTCGTCAGCTGATCTCTTTCCCTGCACCTCCCCTCCCCGACTCCTCCGGGCTCTCTTTAGGGCAGGAACAACCCCCTCAGATGCCCAGCTGGGCTTCCCCCGAAGTAGGTCAATGTCTACCAGAGGCTGCCCCAATTCCTTCACACCATCTGTCCCCCACGGCTCACACTCACGAGGCAAGCCACAACACGCGCACACAAAGCCCTGCCATCGTGTGTCCCGGCTGAGAAGTCCGCCGTCTCGGCACCGGCGCCTTCACTACGAATTCACGCACGAGGGCGGGCTGAGCCGCTCCTTTTCTCGGTCAGAATTGCCGCCTCCAATATCTCCGCAGAGGGTCAGCACCCTGGGCCCGTCAGAGGCCGGAGGCGGCTCCGCTTACCCGAGCTAAGAGCGTAAAGCCTGCGTCGGTCAAATGGGAGCAGCGGGCGGCCTCCAAAATCCTGAGGGGGAAAAGAACAGACGAAACACGTTAATGCGGGGTGGGGAAATAGGTTCTGTGCCTTTCGGGAGACCTTGGGCAGGTCACTTCGCTGGGCCTCAGTTACCTCAACTATAAAATGAGGACGAAATGCCCATTCTGTGGGATGGGGACTGCGCCTGATCTAACTGCACCGTATCCCCCGACAGCGATTAGTCCAAAAGAAACCTTTAACAAATTCCACAATTATTATTTTGAAGTAATGGGAGTTTTTTTTTCAGATTACTCCAGTCCATGTCTCCCCTCTCCTCAAGAACCTCCGGTGCTTGCCCATCCACCCCTGCATCAAACAGGAACTCCTTACTGTCAGCTTTAAAGCCCTCAAATCGGCTGGCTCCCTCTTACCTCATCTCGCTGATGTCCTCCTCCAATTCAGCCTGCACACTTTGTTCCTTCACGGCCAACTTACTCACTGTACCTCAATCTCATCTATGACACCGCTGACCCCTTGCCCATGTCCTCTCTCTGGCCAGGAACTCCCTGCCCCTTCCTACATGACACACCATTACTCTCCCCACCTTCAGAGACTTATTCAAATCGAATCGCAGCTCATTCGAGAGGCCTACCCTGATTTAGCCCACATCTTCCTTACTACATCTCCCCTTAGATTGCCTATGCACTTTCAACTTAACTTTCCCATCACAGTTGACAGCACCATCATCATCCCCCATTTCTCGATCCCACAATCTTGGCGCTATCCTACACTCCTTCTCGTTCAATCCCCATGTTCAGTCTGTCACCAGAATTGGCTGGTTTTTCCTCCACATCTCCGGAATCTGCCCCTTCCTACCCACCCAAAATGCCATCATGCTGGTCCAGGCATTGTGACCTATGACATCAGTCCCCTCATTAACCTCCCTGCCTCCAATCCATCCCCTCTCCGGTTCATACTTCACTCTGCTGCCCGGATCACTTTTCTAAATCATCATTCTGTGCCCGTCTCCCCTCGACTCAAAAATCTCTAATGGTTACCCATTCTTTTCCATAGCCAACAGAAACTCCTGACCACCGCCTTTATGGAAGTCCATCAGCTCCCTCCCTCCTACTTAATAATAATAATTGTGGCATTTGTTAAGCACTTAGTATATGCGAGGCACCGTACTAAAAGCACTGGGGGAGATTCAAGGTAATCAGGTCGGACACAGTCCCCGTCCCATATAGGGCTCACAGGCCTTATTTTACATATGCGCTAACTGAGGCACAGAGAAGTGAAGTGACTCGCTCAAGGTCATATGGCAGAGAAGTGGCAGAGCTGGGATTAGAACCCACGACCTTCTGGCTCCCAGGCCTGTGCTCCATCTCCTTGCTTGTCTCCCTATACCCTAGGTCACAAGCTTAATTCCTCTCAGACCAACCTACTCACTCTGCCACATTCTCATCTCTCCTGACCTCTTGTTCACAACCCCCCTTTTGCCTGGCACTCCCTCCCCCTTCACAATCAGTAGACCTCTGCACCTTCGTGCTATTCTGAAACCACGTCTCCTCCAGAGGACCGAAACACTTGGATCTGTATCCTTAAAGCACTTGACAGTCACCCCACCCTCAGCCCCACAGCACTTGGGCACAGAGCCATAATTTATTTTTACGTCTGTCTTTCCCTCTAGACTGTAAGCAAGCTTCTGGAGGGCAGGAAGATCTCTACTGTACTCTCCCGAGCACAGTGCTCTGCCCAGAGTAAGCGCTTAATAAATCTCGCAGATTAACCAATCGATTATTCGGGCAATAAAGGAAACAACAGTTACATTTCGGTAGTCAAGGGGGCCTTTGTCTTTTTGCCGTCCGCCCCAGTGTCAACTTCCTCATGCTCCCAAGGACGAGGGGGGCTTAGGGCCCGGGACTTTTGTGGCTTCGGGGAGGCGTTCATTTTTAGAGGTGGGTTCTGATAGCTCTAAAGCGGCACCATTAAGCCATGAACGAGGCTGCTCTGCCACGAAGGTGAAGATTCTTCCAGCGTTCCGACCCCGGGGGTATCAAACAGACCTGCGGGACAGGTCGGGGGCTGCTCGCCAAAAGGGCTTTTGTGGGAGCGGGGCCACTTTCTGGGTTACAAAGATTTCCGGGGATCAGAGAGTGTGGCCCACTGAAGAACCAGGCCATTTAGAGAAAAGGCACCTCTCCTCTGGATTTGCAGAAAGGGAATTCCTTCTTTGGTCCGGGAAGCTCAGAAAACACATCGAATTACTTGGAAATCCCTCAAGGATGCCCCTTGACTGGGTCTGGGAAATTTTCCGCAGGGGTGGAAGGGCACACTTGTGAACAGTGGGTCAGCTCCAACGGCGGAAGTCAGTTGGAAAGTTCATTCATCTTCGGGAAAGGAGAAAATGGTCCAAACCCGGCCCCTAGTGGCTCTGAGAGAACGTAAACGTGGATCTGGTGAATTACTTCATTTTAGACGGACTGCACTGAAGTTGATCAATCACTGATATTTACTGAGTGCTTACTGTCCACAAAGCACTGTACTAAGCACTCGGGAGAGTAAAAGGAGAGCATAGCCCCGATAGGATTTTAGCAAGACCGGTCTGAACCCTGCCCTCGACGGCCCCGAGTCTGTGCTCTCCTTACTACAGAGCAGAAGACATGTTTCCTGCTCACAGTAAATGTACAGTCTGGAGACAGATGTTAATATGAATAAATTATAGATATGCATACAAGTGCTGTGAGACCGAGGGAGGGGGTGAATAAAAGGGAACAATCCAAGTGCCGGGGCAACTCAGAAGGGAGTGGGGAAAGAGGAAACGAGGGCTTAGTCAGGGAAGGTGTCTTGGAAACGTGCTTTTAATACGCTTCGGAATGTGGGGAAGAGGGATCGTTTGTCGGTTCCGAGGAGAGAGGGTGCTCCAGGCCAGAGGCGGGATGTGGGCGAGAGGTCCGTGGCCAGGTAGATGAGATCAGGTACAGTGAGTAGGTTGGCATTAGAGGAGCAAAGCGTGTGGGCTGGGTTATAGTAGGAGAGCGGTGAGGTGAGATAGTGGGGGATAAGGTGATTGAGTGCTTTAAAGCCGATGATGGTAAGGAGTTTCTGTTTGATGCAGCGGTGGGGATCAGGAAGGAGAAGGGATGTAATCACATTCACGAGTAAGAATTCTTTCCTCTGTTGGTATCTCTGGGAACTCTAAAAGTCTTGAATTGAGGTCTGATACTTGATTTAAAGTCATTCTGCAGAGGTTTTCAGTTTCTAAGGGAAACGGCTCAAAGGAGAGTGGCCGCTCTCCGCCCGACAGGCCCTGCCTTTCTGGAAGGTTTCATCTGGAGGGTCCCGGCCCCGGCACCTGATCTCGAGCTCTCCCCGAGAAAGGAGAAGGACCGGCGGTCTCCGCCGGGACTCACGGTCTCTTAACTAGATGAGGGCGCAGGCCCGCCGGACTTGCTGCAACTTTCCTGGCCCACCAGCGAGATAACCGGGCTCTGGGCCACACAGCTGGCTCCGTGCCCGTTCAAACGCCCCGTCTCCTCTCCCAGACGGTATCACGCAAGGACTCCGGCAGGAGTGCTAGGGGTCAGGATTGGACCATCGCTTCTCAGCAGCTGGGGCAAATTCAAGGGCAAAGTAAAAGAAAAATGGATCCTGCCCTTGAAGAGGCTTCAGTGTCATGGGGTTTTCTTTTTTAGGGGAGGTGGAGGTTTCCAACAGCTCAAATTCCACCTCTAATAGATCAGAGAGCCATCGGTCCCTGAAACCCAGCCTCCCCGCAGCGAACAGAACCAGAACACCTTTCACTGACTCCATCTGCCTTCCCCCAGAGATGACTAGGCCCCTCCAGCTCACTCTGCCCCCTCGCCCCCACCTACGGCCCCAATCCCCGGAGGGAAAAACGGCTGACAAGGAAGCAGGGATTTAGGGAGAACAGCCCTGACAGGATTTCAGCAAGACCGGTCTCAACCCTGCCCTCTACGGCCCCGAGGGACAGTCGGCGCCCTTGCACGTACAAGGTCTCAAGACTTTTTGCCACAGTGCTTACGCGATGCCATCTGGGAGAGGAGATGTGGCGTTCGGGTGGGCACAGAACCAGCTGGGTGACCCAGGGCCCAGTTTATTTGCTGCCGGGCCAGGAAAGTTGCAACAAGTCAAGGGTTACCTAGCAAGGAAGTCCATTCCCACTGGGACTGGGCTCAGTGGCCGCTCTGCAAGGGAGGCCTCTTCCTGGATGATAGGACCCCATTGGGACCCTCCAGAGACCTAGGGGTGGTTTAGAGAGGATGAGCTGGAGAGACGCCGGGTCGGTCAACCAGAAGTGTAAGAAAAGCCATGGGAGATCTTCCTCTGGGTCACTTCCCCGAATCTGAAATATTCACGTTACTCAGATCCGGCCACGTCTCCAGATTACATTTAGCACCTCAAACTTGGAGTGAGCTTTTGTTTTTCCGAAGCATTTCAACATTGCTTATCTCATTTTGCCCCATAACGCCTCTGTGAGGTAGGACGTAGCAGATATTACTTATGCGGAAACTAAGGCCCAGAAAGTCCAAGTCTCAGACCAGGGCAGTGGCCAGAGCTGGGAAACCAGTCTCCTGATTCTCGGGCCCTTATTCTTTCCATCAGGCCAGGCTGTTTTTCAGAATATTACTATTTAAAAGGCAGTTCTTTCTAGAGCCAGGGAGAAAGTGATACAGAGGAAAATGCTGGTTTGTTATTTTTTTTTAAAGCCCCAAAAGGAACATCTTCTAGAGGTGGGAAGCCCCGTCTCCCTCCACTTTTCCCTCTGTCTCTCTCTTCGGGCCTCTCACCAGACCACCCCTGCCGCACCCCTTTTCCTGCCACATCAGTTCTAGCTGACAGATCTGCACCAGAACAGTTCAAATACCCTTCTGGAATATTCCCTCCGATTAATTTTTTTAATGGTATTTCTTAAGCGCTTACTGTGTGCCAGGCACCGTACTAAGCGCCGGGGTAGACGCAAGCATAATTCCCCCAGTGCCCCTATGAGGAAATGGAGAGTATGCGAATGCAAGAATGTGTCTGTTGCCCGGCTAGTTTCAATCCTGCTTCTGCCCTGTGGGCGGGCTTTGGGGGCCCCGGTTAATTTGATAAATGCGAAAATAATAATAATAATAATAACTGTGGTATTTCTTAAGCGCTTACTATGTGCCAAGCACTGTTCTAAGCCCTGGGTTAATCAGGTTGTCCCATATGGGGCTCACAGTCTTAATCCCAATTTTACAGATGAGGTAACTGAGGCACAGAGAATGATAATGTTGGTATTTGTTGAGTGCTTACTACGTGCAGAGCACTGTTCTAAGCGCTGGGGTGATAATAATAATAATAAATGTTGGTATTTGTTAAGCGCTTACTATGTGCCGAGCACTGTTCTAAGCGCTGGGGTAGACACAGGGCATTCAGGTTGTCCCCCGTGGGGCTCACAGTCTTAATCCCCATTTTACAGATGAGGTAACTGAGGCACCGAGAAGTCAAGTGACCTGCCCAAAGTCACACAGCTGACAAGTGGCCGAGCCGGGATTCGAACCCATGACCTCTGACTCCAAAGCCCGTGCTCTTTCCACTGAGCCCCGCTGCTTCTCTAAGGTGAAGTAGCTCGCCCCAGGTGACACGGCAGACGAGGGGCGAAGCCGGGATTCGAACCCACGCCCTCTGACTCCCAAGCCCGTGCTCTTGCCACTAAGCCACGCTGCTTCTCTCAAGGGCCATACTCACTTCAAACTGGGGCAGTTCAGACCAAGGGCTGTGAGGGAGGCGTCTGTCAGATTGCTGCAGCCGGAAACGCAAAGGGCCTGAAGTCTGTGGCAGCCTCGGCAGATTTTCACAATGCCTTCGTCTGAAATTTGCTGGGGAAAGAGGTAAATTGGGGAAAATCAGTTTCACCTGAACCGCGGCTGTCAACGGTCTCAGAGACGCGACAGGCCGCCCGGCGGAGCAGTTGTCAAAGCAGTCCTCCCGGCCATTCGTTCAATCGATGGTATTTACTGAGCGCTTACTGTGCGCAGGGCTTTGCGCTAAGCGCTCGGGAGAGTACAACTTAATAAACAGACGCGTTCGCCGCCCACCCGTCCCGGAGTTGGAAATACACAGCGTCACGGGGGAGACGGACCGAAACGACTCCCCGATTGAGGGAAGGTGGGAAAGTACAAGGAGGAAACTGGTAAGAGCAGAGGTGTCAGATTGAAATAGTTCGAGAAATCACCTTGAATGATCTATTAAACATGCATAAGTGCTTAATCATAATAATGATGATGATAATAATCGCGGTATTGGTTAAGTGATTACTATGTTCCAGGCACTGCTCTAAGCACTGGGGTAGGTACGAGGTAGGTAGAGAAGCAACGTGGTTCCAAGCGCTTAGTACAGTGCTCTGCACATAGTAAGCGCTCAATAAATTAGATTAGACGGTAAGCTCGTCAAAGGGGAGGGACCGTCTCTATCTGTTACCGATTTGTACACGCCAAGCGCTTAGTACAGTGCTCTGCACATAGTAAGCGCTCGATAAATACGATTGAATGAATAAATACCACTGAATGAATGAAAGAGCCCGGGCTTCGGAGTCCGAGGTCATGGGTTCGAATCCCGGCTCTGCCACTTGTCAGCTGCGTGACTGTGGGCAAGTCGCTTCACTTCTCCGGGCCTCAGTTCCCTCATCTGTCAATTGGGGATGAAGACTGGGACCCCTCGCGTGGGACAAGCTGATGGCCCTGTATCTCCCCCGGTGCTTAGAACAGTGCTCTGCACAGAGTAAGCGCTTAACAAATACCAACGTTATTACAAGGTAAGCCGGTTGGACACAGTCCTTGTCCCCCCAGAGGGGTCACGGGCGGTAGACGTGATCCCTGCCCACATACAGCTTACACTCTAAAGGGAGCTTACCGCCATTCTCCCATTAAGACGAGAAAGTGCTCCCAATCCCTGAGCCAGAGCTCTGCACTGCAGAAGGCACAAATAAAAAGCACTGAATTCTGAACTGAGAGCCTATTCAAGGGTATTTCCCCAGGTGATCCTTGACGAAGCTTTTTTAAAAATCTCTTTTTACGTTATTTGTTAAGCGCTTACTATGTGCCAGGCACAGTACTAAGCGCTGGGGTAGGGACAAGATAATCAGATCGATTAGACCGTAAGGCCGTCAAAGGGCAGGGACCGTCTCTATCTGTTACCGATTTGTCCATTCCAAGCGCTTAGTACAGCGCTCTGCACATAGTAAGCGCTCAATAAATACTACTGAATGAATGATCAGATTGGATGCAGTCCATGTTCCACTTGGGGCTCACAACCATATTCCTCATTTTTTAATGAGAAGCAGCGGGGCTCAGTGGAAAGAGCCCGGGCTTGGGAGTCAGAGGTCATGGGTTCGAATCCCGGCCCTGCCACTTGGCAGCTGGGTGACTCTGGGCAAGTCACTTAGCTTCTCTGGGCCTCAGTTACCTCATCTGTAAAACGGGGATTAACTGGGAGCCCCACGGGGGTCAACCTGATTACCCTGTATCTACCCCCAGCACTTAAAACAGTGCTCTGCACATAGTAAGCGCTTAACAAATATCAACATTATTATAACATATGTATCACTGAGCTTTGAAATTCACTAATAATCTCAAAAGCAACACAATCGGGAAACAATAATCCTATGATCTCTTGTAGCAGTTTTTACTTATCTCACCAGAGGGAGTTAAGACATCAGCTCACAACCAAATACATGGCCACAAAGACCCACTCTTTTCTGGACTCTTCCTTCACTGCGATGAAGAAATAAAAAGTCTGACGTCACTTAGCCTTATCCCGTGGTATCACATTCTATAACCTACAGTTTACTGCCCGAGAAATTTCCACCTCTAAAAAAATGAGGTCAGGCCTCTTCACACGTCAATAAGTCATTCGATAAAAGTCTGAGCTGACGTTTAACACGCCGGCTAACCATCAGTAGATTATTGCTATTGCATCTTCCAACCTCACGAGGTCTGATGTCTTCGTATCGTGTTTTGAAATCGCTGCACTGGCTACCCGGAGTATTTCACAAGATCCTCAGGCGTCTCTCCCCCGCTGAGTCCAGGTTGGACTCTTTCCCTGTTGCCGTCAGAATGAAGCGTACATGCGCGGGGTGTGCACAAACAACAGGCGTTCGACACAAAAATTGGCGTTCGATCTGCAGTGCATGTAATGTATGCATGTGTATATAAAACATTTACCGTGTATATATACGTAACTGCAACACATGCAAAGAAGGAATACGTAGCTCCATCATATTCACTGTGTACGACTACCTTAAATGTAACGCGCGTTTACAGTAACACGATGTACAAAATGTACACACGCAGACAATATGCGGTATATTCAACGTATGAATACGCAGACTGATATGGCTAAGTCGTACAAACAATGTACATGAAGTACTACTAACGGCATTAAGCATTTTCCATGTGCAAAACACTACGGGTGTGTGTGTGTTTGGCTGTGTATACATCATTGTCTATCTGTTGCCCAATGGTAGGTCCCAAGAGCTTAGTACAGCGTTCTGCACATAGTAAGTGCTCAATAAATACAACTGAATGAATTATACGTACATTTACAAACACAGCTACATATCTACCCCGCATATATACAGTGCAAGCAAAATACAGACACGCACGGTCTCGAACAACCACGACAACAGAAATCCTAAGTACGTGGCATTGAGGAAGTTGAACTTTATCCATTCCTCAATGGAGTTTCCCCTGACACTGCGCATTTCCAACTCCAAAATAAAACCCCTCCCCTGAAATTGGAAACTGACACTCACAAACTGTAGAATCGGAATAACCTTTAGTTAATTAGTTATGACATTTATTAAGGAACACGTGTGCCAAGAATTGTGCTGACCACTGATGTAGATACAAGATAATCAGATCAGGTACAGACACTGTCCCAAAGGAAGGCATTTTATCCCATTTTACAGACGAAGAAACCGAGGCTCAGAACTTGCTCAAGGTCACAGGAATTCTGGATCCGTCGTGCTCATTCTGCTAACCGGCCCTGCCTCAAACTCAATTTCTTCTCCACTACTGTTCCATTTAGGATTCGAATGTCCTCAGAGGAACAAACCACAATTCGATAGGGAAGAATTAACGAGGTTAAACTCGAACCCAATTTTCTTATTAATCCGATGATACGCAACATAGTTCGACCGTAATTTTCTCCCCAGGAGACCGTACACGGAGCAAATCAGAGAAAGGCCAACAGCTCACCACGGAAGACAAACGGTCTCTGACAAGGAAGAGAAACTGACCTCAGAGATTAAAGTAAAACTCACCACCAAAGAACCGTGAAAACAAAAACCAAGTTCGAGTCCTTCCCGGTGCTGAGCCAGACAGAAACCAATCGATCGATCAATGGTATTTATTGAGTGCTACCGTATTGCTCGGGAGAGTTGGTAGACGGCTTTCTCGCCCGCAATGCTGGGTACTTATAATAATAATAACAATGTTGGTATTTGTTAAGCGCTAACTATGTGCAGAGCACTGTTCTAAGCGCTGGGGGAGGTAAAGGGGAATCAGGTTGTCCCACGTGAGGCTCACAGTCTTCATTCCCATTTAACAGATGAGGTAACTGAGGCCCAGAGAAGTGAAGTGACTTGCCCACAGTCACAGAGCTGACAAGTGGCAGATCCGGGATTCGGACCCGTGACCCCTGACTCGCGAGCCCGGGCTCTTTCCACTGAGCCACGCTGCTTCAGCTACTTATCCGGGTACTTCGATGGACGCGTAGTGGCTTAGCTCTTTGCGGTCTCTCCCCAGGCGCGTCCCGTGCCCACCTTTCCGCCACCCCACGCCCGCTCCCGCCCTCGCCACGACAGCGTTAGCCGAGGCGGGGGCCGGGGCGCGGGGCCGGGGATTAGCCTGCTCTGGGAGCCGGGCGGGGCTGGGGACCCGACAGGCTCATCCCGTATCTAGCTGAGATTCGGCTTCTGGAACGGTCCCGGAACGGAAGCGGGGGCTCGGGGGACAAGGGGCACCAGGGAAAAGACGGCACTAGCCCCCTTCTCCACCCTAACCTAACCAATTCTCCATTTATAAACCCTGGGCCCGCTCGCTCTGGGTGGATCGGCCCTATTCCGAGGGATTTGAACACGACTCTTCACGCCCCCTCCTACCTCACCTCCCTACTCTCCCACTACAACCCTGCCCGCACGCTTCAGCTCTCCGACGCCAACCTTCTCGCTACGTCAACCCCTTCTATCTCATCACCGACCTCTCACCTACGTTCTGCCTCTGGCCTTCATATCCCACCGTCACTCTCCCCTACTGAGAGAAACAGCGCGGGGGAAACAGCGTGGCTCAGTGGAAAGGGCCCGGGCTTCGGAGTCAGAGGTCAAGGGATCGACTCCCGGCTCTGCCACTTGTCAGCTGGGTGACTGTGGGCGAGTCGCTTCACTTCTCTGTGCCTCAGTCACCTCATCTGTCAAATGGGGATTAACTGTGAGCCTCCCGTGGGACGACCTGATGACCCCGTATCTCCCCCGGCGCTTAGAACAGTGCTCTGCACATAGTAAGCGCTTAACAGATACCAACATTATTATTATTATTACTGCAAAGGCTTATTTTAAGGTTCACCTCCCCCAAGAGGCCTTCCCTGACTAAACCCTCCTTTCCTCTTCTCCCTCTCCCTTCTGCATCATCCCGACTTGCTCCCTTTATTCGTGGAAAGAGCCCGGGTTTGGGAGTCAGAGGTCACGGGTTTGAATCCCGGCTCTGCCACTTGTCAGCAGTGTGACTGTGGGCGAGTCGCTTCACTTCTCTGGGCCTCAGTTACCTCATCTGGAAAATGGGGATGAAGACTGCGAGCCTCACGTGGGACAACCCAATTACTCTGTATCTCCCCCAGGGCTTAGAACGGTGCTCTGCACATAGTAAGCGCTTAATAATAATAATAATAGTGTTGGTATCTGTCAAGCGCTTACTATGTGCAGAGCACCGTTCTAAGCGCTGGGGGAGATACAGGGTCATCAAGTTGTCCCACGTGAGGCTCACAGTTAATCCCCATTTAAAATACCAATATTATTATATCCCTATTCATCTCACCTCCCAGCCACAGAGCACTCATGTACATATCGGTAATTTTATTTATTTACATTAATGTCTATCTCCCCTTCTAGGCTGTAAGCTTGTTGTGGGCAGGAAATGTATTTGTTATATTGTTAGAGTGTACTCTCCCAAGTGTTTGGTACAGTGCTCTGCACACAGTAAGTGCTCAATAAATACAACTGATTAATTATGGCACTCGTTTAGAGCTTACTATATCCCAAGCACTGTACTAAGCGCTAGGGTAGACACAAGATAATCCGTTTGGACACAGTCCCTGCCCCACAAGGACCTCAGTCTCAGTAGGAGGAAGAACAGGTAGTTAGTCCCTATTTTATGTAAAAGATGAGAAAACTAACGAGAAGCAGCGTGGCTCAGCGGAAGGAGCACAGGCTTGGGAGTCAGAGGTCATGGGTTTGAATCCCGGCTCCACCACCTATCAGCTGTGTGACTGCGGGCAAGTCACTTCACGTCTCTGGGCCTCAGTTACCTCATCTGTAAAATGGGGATGAAGACTGTGAGCCCCACGTGGGACAACCTGATTCCCCTGCGTCTACCCCAGCGCTTAGAACAGTGCTCTGCACATAGGAAGCGCTTCACAAATGCCAACATTATTATTAGCTCAAACTGACTGATCAGTCTCAAGACCAAGTGGAGGAAATGAAAGAAAAGTGATTCCACAGAAATTTCCAAATTCTAATATGCCTTATTGAAAAAGTCACGAGAAGTCCACCGTCTGGAAACTGTGTAAAAACTGGGTGAGAAGCAGCGTGACTCAGTGGAAGGAGCCCGGGCTAGGGAGTCTGAGGACATGGGTTCTAACCCCGGCTCCGCCACTTGTCAGCGGTGTGACTTTGGGCAAGTCACTTCACTTCTCTGTGCCTCAGTTATCTCATCTGCAAAATGGGGATTAAAACTGTGAGCCCCATGTGGGACAACCCGTTAACAGTGCTTAGAACAGTGCTTGGTACATAGTAATCGCTTAACAAATGCCATTATTATTATTATTGTTATTATTAACTGCAGAGAAGCAGCTCAGAGAGAATAAATCTCTGAACTATGCTTCCTACATACACTTTTAGAAGCAGCGTGGTCTAGTGGGAAGAGCACGGGCCTGGGAGTCAGAGGACCTGGGAGTCGGAAGACCCGGGTTCTAATCCCAGCTCCACCACTAAGTCTGCTGTGTGACCTCGGCTATGTCACTTTACTTCTCTGTGCCTCAGATACCTCATCTGTAAAATGGGAATTAAGACTGTGAGTCCCATTTGGACTCATGGACTGGGTCCATCCTGATAAGCTTGTGACTGCTACAGTGCTTAACAAATACTATTTTTAAAATTAAAAAAAACACCAAAAGAAAAAAAATATATTTCATTCACTAATTCGCTTCCCATCCATCAAATTCCAGATGATAATTCGGCAGGGGTTGGGTTTACAGAACCTGGCCTAACTCAAACCAGTGTGAGCCAAGACTGAAGAGGGCGGAGACCCGTTACTTGTCTTAGCGGAGTTCAGTACGGTGCAGTTCACCTATGCATTCGGACCTATGACCTTTGGACATTTGATATTCGCCCCACCCACAAACCCTCAGCACTTGTGTACATATCTTTGGAATTCTACTTCACAAATTGCTTATTTATTACATTAATGTCTGTCTCACCCTCTAGACCGTAAGCTCGTTACGGGCAAGGAAGGTGACTGCTAATTCCGTTGTACCCTCCCAAGTGCTCAGTAGAGTGCCCTGCACATAGTAAGCGCTCAGTAAATAACACGTCTACGAGTGATTAGAATGGTTCTCGGCACACAGTACTCGGTAAATACCATTCACAGATTGATTGAATAGACTGATTGTTTTGCTCTGACTTCCTGGAGTATGAAGTTAAGGTGAAAGAGGAATATCGCAGCAGCCTGGCCTAGTGGCTAGAGCACGGGCCTGGGAGTCAGAAGGACCTGGGTTCTAGTCCCGGCTCTGCCTCTCGCCTGCTGTGTGACCCTGGGCAAGTCACTTCACTTCTCTGGGCCTCAGTTCCCTCATCTGTATAATGGGGATAAAGCCTGTGAGCCAAGAGAGACTGTGGACTGTGTCCACCCTGATGATCGGGTATCTACCCCCGCGCTTAGAACAGCGCTTGACACAGAGTAAGCACTTAAATACCAACATTATTATTGTCGTCGTTACCGTCATCCTCATCGCAGGCTATCACACAGTCCTAGTGGGCTCAGGAGCATTTTGGCTCAAGGGGGGAGGGTCGCTTTTTTTGGAAGCTGCCCTTTTTGGGAAGTTCAACTCAGCTGGGAGGAGTGGGCCTCCCCAGCCCCGTCCAAACCTAGTCTGCTTTTCCAGGACCGGAGCCCGGTCGAGGTCTGCAGGACGCCCTCGGGCTAGTGTGGAGCTTCGGCCTCGGCCAGCTGACCGGAGGGCTCGTGCACACTAACCCCAGCCTTGAGGGGCACGGGTCATTAACCCTTCCCGAGAATTCCCCGGGGACGCTTCTTCCAACTTAAACAGTTTCCAGGGGAGAGCTGCGGAGTCTAGCGGCTCTTACTTACCGTGCAGGACTGCAAGTTCAGGATGACCAGTTCGTGGCAGTGATTCTGGATGTGCTTCAGGGCTTCGTCTTCTAACTGGGCGAGTGGAAAGAAAAGACATCACTCGGGCCGGGACCCCCGAATAAGTTCGGCTTAAAGCGACGTTTCGGTTTGAAAGGGCCTCTGATCCGGTGATCCAGAATGTTCCCCGAGGTCACTGGCTTGCCAGTGACAGAGCCCTAGAAGACCCCCAGAACCCCACCGAAGTCACCACGTACCTGGGTACACCCTCTCAGGAACAGGGCCTTCAGCCCACTGCAGCCTTTCACCAGGGCCTCGATACCCTCCTTCGTAACTTGGTCGCACCAAGAAAGATTCAAATGCTCCAGATTCCTGCATCCCTCGCTGGCGGAAGACAACGCAACAAAAGACGCAAGTCGGCCTCTTCTCCGAACGTTTCTCACGACGAGGCCGAGTCACCGTTACACCGACGGGCGACCCGCGTCGGAGGGCTCAGCCGAGCCGGCCCACGAGCCGGGATTGGAGAGCCCAGATGGGCCACCTGAGCCATGACTTTGCGGCTCTTTGCCACGAGAGGCCAACACGACCGGAGAAACCCAACGTTTCCGTGGGACGCGCCCCCCAGCAGGCACGCAACGCGCGGTCTCACCTCAAACCTTTCAGAGAGCTGTTGGTGATGGAGACGCAGGAAGTCAGGTCCAGGTGCTTCAGCTTGGAGCAGAACTTGCTAAGGCTGTAACACGTGCTGCAAAAACCACACACGCGGTCGAAATCTCTTCAAACTCTTTACTCGCTAACAGGGCATTCTCAGAATGTGAACCGTCCTTTACCTGTCTGTGATTTTTGTGCATCCATTGAGGTTTAGGTGTTCAATGTTCCTGCAGTTCTGAGCGAAGGTCCTAGAATAAACATAAAGATCTTACTCCTCTCCTTCCCGCTCTCATCCTTCCCCCTTAAACGCACTCCTCCTCCTAACTTTCCCATCTTTGGCGAGACCGTCGCCATCTTCCCGGTCCCGGAGGCCTGCAATTTCAGCGTCACCGTAGATGCCCTGCTGTCTTTCAATTCCATCTACTGCTAAATCCTGCCGGTTTGCCCCGCCATTTCTCAGACCCATCCCTTCATCTCCATCCAAACAGCACTGGTCACAGCGCAGCTACGCCACTGTGTTTACCTCGCTGGCTGTCTCCCTGCCTCTAGGCTCTCCCCCTTCCAATCTGTACTCTATGCTGTTGCATACGTGACCTTCTTGAAGCATCACTGAGCACACATCTCTACTCTCAAAATCCTTCACCGGTTTCCTGTGTCTCTTCACATTAAACAAAAACACTCACCCTTCTAATCCCTCCACCAACCCTCCTGCCTCACCCATCTGGCTTCTCCACCTGCTACACCCAAAATTGTTCTCTTCGTTCCTCCCGAGCCGTCTAGATTCACCTCGCTTCCCTTCCCTTTCTGTTCTCCCGGCTTGAAGCTCCCTCCCTCCCTCCGCATATCCCACAGACCTCAGCTCTCCCGACGGTCAAAGCCTCATTCGTTCAATTGTATTTACTGAGCGCCTACTGTGTGCAGAGCACTGAACTATTGGGAAGTACAGTTGGGCAATAGAGACGATCCCTACCCAACAACGGGCTTTTCCGACTAGCTTTCCCCGATAAGTTCTCAGAGCTCTGGGTCTAACGAACACGTCAGCCATATCTAGCACTTATGATTTCATCGATATCCACCCTCTGCCCTTTTGTCTATGTTTCTCCAACTGGACATTCGATTACTCATCTAGGCTGCTCTATCTGTAAATATGTGCATGTCTGTAGCCCCACCGTCCAAGTGTAAGCTCTTTGTGGGCAGGGAATGTGCATCCCACCCTGACTACTGCATCTGCCTCCTCGCTGACCTCCCTGCCTCCTGTCTCCCCTCACTCCAGTCCATATCTCAGGGTCTACGAGGGGCTACTACGCCTCCCCGCCTAACGCCCGGAGTGTGACACCTACCTTCTCAACATGTGAAAGATGGGACGGTTGTGATTTTAGGGCAGTCTGGACTTGTGAGGTGACCAGCCCGAGGAGACACACTGAAGGCAGGGAACGAGTCCGCTAACTCTGTTCTACTGTACTCTCCCAAGCTCTTAGAACAGCGCTCTGCACATAGTAAGTGCTCAATAATTACCATTTATTGGTGGATTAAGGACTATGCCCTCCGACCAACAGGGAAGTTTGGGGTATTTTTTTTTTAAATCCACCTGTTTTTATCCTCTTTTTCTTTTCTTCTCCTCTTCCCCTGCTACCATTTTAGACCGAGAGCTCGTTGGTGGCCAGGGACCAGAACCTCAATCAATGCTAAATGCTAGGCTACTCTAACTTGCTCCTTTTATTCATCCCCACTCTCTCAGCCCCTCAGTACTTATGTACATATCTGTAATATATTTACATTAATGTCTGTCTCTCCTTCTGGACTATTAGCTCATTGTGGGCAGGGAATGTGTCTATTTATTGTTGCACTGTACTCTCCCAACAGTGCTCTGCACACAATAAATGCTCAATAAATACATTTGACTGACTGGCTATGCTGCTTCTTTGGTTAGATCTCCATTCCAGGATCTCCTCTAATCCTCGAGTTCAGTCCTCAAGTTTCCTCTCATTTTTACTGTTTGAGGCAATTTGATTAAAAACAAAAACATTGTTCTTTAAAACACACATTCCCTGCCCACAAAGAACTGAGTATACTGTACGTGCTCAGAAAAGGTACTGTTTGGCTGTTAGCACATTGAAAAGTTGGCCATTATTCTGAGGCTCCAATCTTGTAGGGACTTTCAGCACAGCCAGGACGGGACCCAGAGAAGCAGCGTGGCTCGGTGGAAAGAGCACAGGCTTGGGAGTCAGAGGTCATTCGTTCGAATCCCGCCTCTGCCACTTGTCAGCTGTGTGACTGTGGGCAAGTCACTTCACTTCTCTGTGCCTCAGTGACCTCCTCTGTAAAATGGGCATTAAAGATTGTGAGCCTCACGTGGGACGACCTGATGACCCTGTATCTACTCCAGCGCTTAGAACAGTGTTCTGCACATAGGAAGCGCTTAACAAATACCAACATTGTGTGTTTTTGAAGTTTCTTCACCTATTGCTCTGTCGCTTTTCAGAAATTTACTTGAGGTAAACTCTAAGCATGCTCCCTGGCTTAGACTGTAATCCCCTTGAGAGCGGCTACTGAGTCAGTTACTGTACCCACTATATTTTTCCCTGCGCCTAGAGCAGTGTTCTACCTACAACAAAGAGGATGCCAAACTGAGGCCACTCTTTCCCTCGTTACCTACCAAGAGACGCTTAAATATTTCCTTCGGTTCCTGGGGAAGAAGAGGTGCACCCCAGAAAAGAGTCCAGGTCTGGGAGTCAGAGGATTCGCCTTCTAAATCCGATCCCACCACTTACCCGCCATGGGACGTTGGGCGAGTCCCTTCACTTCTCCAGGCCTCAGTTCCCTCATCTGCAAAATGGGGATTCAATCCCTGTGCTCCCTCCTACTTAGAATGAGAGGCCCGCAATGGACCGGATTATCTTGTACCTATCCCAGCGCTTAATACAAGTGCGTGGCTCAGGGTAAGAATTTAACAGATGCCCCGACTGTCGCTATTATTATTACTACGTACAAATCGTAAATCGGATTTTGTCTTGCAGAAGAAGGGAAAGACATCCCGACCACCCAGCGGAGATCTCACTTACTTTAAGGAAGAGTCACCGACACCGAGGCACCCTCTCAAGCTCAGCTGTCTCAGGAAACCTCCGCACCGTTTGGAAATATTCTCCACCACTCGGCCCTTGGGTCAAGAACATTTTAAAGAGCAAGTAATTTCTTTTTTAAATCAAATTGCCTCTAGCAGTAAAAACGAGAGGAAACTTGAGGACCGAACTCGAAGATTGGAGGAAATAACGGGATCCAAGATCTAACCAAAGCAGCAGCATTGTGAAAAGAGCACGGGTCTGGGAGTCAGAAGGACCTGGGTTCTAATGCCGCCTACGTCACTTGTCTGCTGGGGGATCTTGGGTAAGTCGCTTTGCTTCTCTGAGCCTCAGTTGCCTCATTTGTAACATGGGGATAAAGACTGTGAGATCCGTGTGGGACAGGGATTATGCCCAATCTGATTATCTTCTATCTACCTCAGTGCTTAATTCAGTGCCTGGCACAAAGTAAACGCTTAACAAATACCATTAAACACCCCCCAGCCCCAGAAGAAAAACCCCAAAAAACAAATGTGCTTTGCAAAATCCTATATTGCCTTGCCCCATAGGGGAAGTCAGAGAGGAGGCGGGAACCAGAAGAAATGAGCATATTAAGAAATAGCTTCTAAAGTAGGGGCTCAATCACTGTCTGCTAAGGAGGTGACTGGTCTCAGGTATCTGTCGCATAATGCGGCCAATGCCTCCTGATCAGCTTTCAGTAGGTAAGAAGCCCCACTAGTCTCCTGCCAGTCAGTAGCACTGTCTGAAAAGCACCATCCTCTTCTCAATTACAGCCACCTTTACTTGCTGGAAAGTAAAACTTCAAATGTCAGTCGCTCCACTTCATTATGACTTGATAAACATTTAGCCTGCTAAGGAATGAGTTAATTTATGAAGATGAATTCTGGTAAAAGTAAAAAAAAATGCTTTTCCATTTTTTTTTTAAATCTGCTTGGGAGAAAGGCCAACATAAATGTATTTAAATGCCAAAGAAATTCAACCTCCAATTTAAACTGCAGTGAATTACATAAAGGCTTTCTATTCATTCTCAATCTCGAGTGGACAACGGAAAATGAAATTTATGATTTTCTTACCTGCCATTTTCTACAAGAAAGAAACTGGCCAATACTACTTTAAAATACATTATTCCATTCCCTTGACCAGGAATCGGGTGCTCTCCGAGGCATCTGGTACAGTGCTCCACACACAAAAGGAGCTCAATTGAATGCCCTCAATTGATTAGCTACTCGCTACTTTATTGTATGATGCCAAACTGCCTCAAGAAAACCGTTTTTAAAACATAAATTAGTTATGACTTTCAAAGCCATTCCTGGTAAATTCACAGTTTTAATGAAGGAATACCTTACCCTAATGAAGGTGCGAAAGATACCTGGTAAGAAAAAAAAATCATAACATAACCAAACTATGACATCTCTAGGAAACTGAGAGGACCGGACAGGATGGGATAAAGGGAGTATCATCAATTTAAACATTTTTACCAGCTTTAACTCATCAACTATTGCTTTGGTTTAATCATTAGAGAGAACAATCTGCTATCCTAACCCAGTCCGGCAGATAAGAAATAAAAATTTAACAGTCCACAGACATTTTTACTTCAGCCAGTCTGCCCTCCCTGTTCAAGATCCACTTGTCATAAAACACTGGAAAATGAGTTTTTTTGGTTGTTTTTTTAAAAAACTCCATCAGCAGGTGCCGCTACTCCTTTCAGAAAGCGGAAGAGTGAGCCTATCCGATTTACTTTTCATTTTCAATAGTCTACTGGAGACCACTTTAGCTAATTTCCATTGGCACTTCCCGGATCCGCCCTTCAAGTTTCCGCCGTTTCTGCTCCTCTTCCCTCTCTGTCTGCACAGAGTGGCTTCCATTCTCTGCTGGAGGGGTCCGGGAGCTATTCCGAGCACGCCACAGACCTGCAGAAAGTTCACGGTCTTGCGATTTATCCAAGCGCATTTATTGAGCGTCTACTGTGTGCAGAGCACTGTACTAAGCGCCACACGCCCTTTAGACGGGGCCCGGTTGCTTCCGACACAGAACAGCTAGAGGCCGGGAACGTCCTCTGCTTCCCCTCCCCTCCACAGAAATGAGGGAAGCTCAGTCGAGTGTCAAGGGTGCAGAGTAGCCCGGAGTCCGAGTCACGGGCTAGCCCGGGGGACCGCGGACCGGCTGGCGATATGGGCCACCCCCAGGGACCTGTAGGCGGGAGCTGCTCGGCGTTCACCAAGCAATCAATCAACTGTATTTATTGAACGCTTCCTGCGTGCAGAGCACTGTACTAAGCCCTTTGAGAGAGTACAACAGTCAGCAGACCCATTCTCTGCTCACAAAGAGCTTACAGTCTAGAGGGGGTAGAGGGTTCTTGGGCCCCCCCCCCCAAACTGGGAAGTCACCTGGGATGGAACCCTGCCCGCTGGGAGTCCTGGCAAGCAAGGCACCCTTAGAAGCTCTGTAACGAGTCGGGCCCATACCTATCTGACCTGGGTGCCAGAGTGATCGCCTGGAGGGGCAGGGGACCACAGTACAGTAGTGAACTTCGGCTTACATGGGAGGAAGAGAAGAGAAGGAGGAGGAGGAAGGAGGAGGAAGGAGGAGGAAGGAGGAGGAAGGAGGAGGAAGGAGGAGGAAGGAGGAGGAAGGAGGAGGAAGGAGGAGGAAGGAGGAGAAAGGAGGAGAAAGGAGGAGGAGGAAGAAGGAGAAGCCTGGAAGATGATCCGAGCCCAGATCTGTCACCTGCCCGTACGGGAGAAGAGACGACATAAACCCGTGGAGGCTTATCCTCCGAGGGTTACCATGGGGCGGGGAGGGTTTACACCGTCCCTGAGCCCGACACATCCTCGATGGCTGGCAGGACCGTCTGGGGGAGTGACAAAATACCAGTGGGGGAGGTAGCCAGAACGAGCCCCCAAGGGGCAATGCCAACAGTGATAGGAGCCTTCTCTCCTGCCCCCCTACCCCAGCCCACCTATTCCCACTTCTAGGCCCATTAAGGCCTGTGAGTGAGCTCTAGGCAACAATCCCTACTGTCCCCAACTCTTCTGCCCCAAGATCAACCTCAGCAGCAAGTGATTCCTGGTGAAGGAGTGGTAGGAGGTGGAGGGATAGTGGAAACCGACCTTGCCCCACGGCCCCGGAGGAGAAGAGGGCCGGGTGGAAGATGCTGTGGTCCCTAGCTTCGGTCCTTCCTTCCCGGCAATTCCTTCCCTCCTCTCCCACTCTTCCTCGCCACAGCACGTAGCTCGGAGGAAGGGGCTCACTTCAGCTGCGGGAGAAGAGATGGAACAGGAAACCCCCAAACCATCTCTTGGAAGCAGCATGGCGTAGGGGATAGGGCGCGAGCCCGGGAGTCAGAAGGTCACGGGTTCTAATCCCGGTTCCGCCACATGCCTGCTGGGTGACCTCGGGCAAGTTACTTTAATTCTCTGAGCCGCAGTTAACTCACCCTGCAAAAGGGGGATTGAGACCGTGAGCCCCTCATGGAACAGGGACTGTGTCCAACCCGATGTGCTCATATCTACCCCAGGGCTTAATACAGTGCTTGGCACATAGTAAGCACTTAATGCCACAGTTACCGATATTACCGGGGGAGAGATTGGGAACTGTCACTGCTTAGATCCAGCGAGGAACTCCGGAGAAACTGTGAGCTGCTGTTGCTGTGGACCATGCCAAGCTGCTGCTCAGTTTCTCTAGTCCCCAAATTCACCTCTGCAGCTCGAGGTCCCCCATCCCAGGAATCCTAAAGACCCTTTCCAAAATCTTGTTCCCTGCTTTGTACTGTCTCAACATACACACACTCATCTGCCTACAGACTTACACACACACGCACCCTATTCCCCCGCAAGCACCAATTTTTGTACACTTACATGCCTACCCTCCCCAAACACAAAGTACCCGTGTGAAAAATAATGGAAGGATGAGAAGAGCTCTCTCAAGATTCGGTGAGAATCATCAGATTAACCTCAGGCTTCTGACATTTGGGTTTCGGCCTGCGAATTCTCTCTCAAGTTCTCTTTTCTTTATGCAGGCACCAAGGACTGCAAGGTACGGAACTGGTCTCTGTCCTCTGGATTTCTCGGGGCCGAAGAAGACCCGGGCATGGACCCTGAGCCTTGCTCCGAGACCCCAGAGCTTTACGGGTTAACATGTTTCTGAGCATTTTGTGGGGTGGCCGCCACATTTACCACATTGCAGGCCTCAAGAGAGCTTCCGTTTGGTGTTCACCTGAAAAGCAAAGGTGGAATTTTAGGAACCCAGGTGACACTTGACAGTGCGGGCCAAGGATGGAGCAAGAGGAAGGGGGTGAAGGGGGGGAAGGGTGGAAGTCTCCTGGTCCCCATTGGGAAATCTTTTGAGCTGGGGGACCGGTGTGCGTGGCTTCGAGTGAAACATTCTACCGGGCTTGCCGGGCTCCTCTTTCCCCTGGAAGCCCTTCGGCAGTGGAACACTGAAACACTGAAAATGGATGGAGAGGGTGGAAAGCCCCTGTGACTTCCTCAGGGAAGCCACTGTGAGTTGCTTAGTTTGTAGGAGATGGTGGAGGCATGAGAGATTCCGATGTTCTCTCCTTGTTTGTCCCCTGTGCGAATTTTTGGAAATAGCTTCTCCACCAAAAAGAATTCTCTCTTTCTCTCTCTCTCAGTGTGTGTGTGAGAGGAGGAGGGTGGTTGGTAAATTGACCAGTCCCAACAGTTACTCTCCACGGACACAGACACTGTTTTAGACCTAGTACTCGGAGAACATCCAAGTGACTTTAGCTTCTTTGAGACCCTCGCCTATTATGAGAAAACACTGGCTCGGGAGGCCCTTAGAGGAAGTCTTCTATGGCTTCACGGGGGGCTTTTGAAAAATGTGGAATCCAAACTGTGATGCCTCCATGGTGGCAGGAAACAGGGAGGCTTTCTCCTGCAGAATCAACTTTTCTAGAGGTGAAATCGAGAGCGGCACAGGAGGATCGACTGTCAGATCTTTTAGGGACGCTTACCATTCTCGGGAGGAAACCGTCTTTTGGAGCATTGGACACAGAGGGAATTGCGTTCTTGTGTGTAGGACAGAGCTTTTCTCCTGGGATTGAAGAATGGCGTCAGGTTGAAGGAGTCGCAAAAGCAATCTGCAAAGTAACTTCCTCCGGGGAGGGGATAAAGGAAAATGAGGGCGATATGGGTCACTAGCGGGTCACCGGCCAGAGCCACTTGGTGGCCTTGAACTTAACGGGGGTCAATTCTGGAACCCCCATCTGTTCCATTTCCCTCAGGGCTCTGGGAAAGTTGATCTGCCGTTCTGGAGCTGCGCGGTCATGGCCCAACCGGGCTTTCTCTCAAGGGGTCGGAGGTTGCATCGATGCTGCCTTTTCAACCTCCCAGAGCTGGGCGGGGAAAGTTACGTGGCTATCACTAGCCCAAGAAATGGGAGAGGTTCGTTTTTCGCTATGAGCACTTCTCTTTGCTGGCTATTAGTATGGACTGCAATTGTGCGTGGCTCAGTGGAAAGAGCCCGGGCTTGGGAGTCAGAGGTCATGAATTCAAATCCCGCCTCTGCCATTTGTCAGCTGTGTGACTGTGGGCAAATCACTTAACTTCTCCGTGCCTCAGTTACCTCATCTGTAAAATGGGGATTAACTGTGAGCCTCACGTGGGACAACCTGATTACCCTGTATCTACCCCAGCGCTTAGAACAGTGCTCTGCACATAGTAAGCGCTTAACAAATACCAACGTTATTATTATTATTACATCTGCCGAAAAAACCAGCAGACCGCTTGTTGACGACGACTTGGGTTGGGGGGTGAGGGGGAGGAGGAACTAGAAGAGTCGGAGGTGTTAAGGGGAGCTGGGGGGAGGGAGTGTTAGTGTTGGCCCCTTGGGGCGCGCTCTGTGTCTGGGGGCGCTTGGTGACACAAACCCATACATACCCTACACTGCTCCCGCGGGTCGTCTGGCATGACAGAGGCCTTTTTACACCGCATGCACTTCGGGTGGCCATTGAAGGGGCATTTTTTTCATGACACCATGCTGGGAGCGGCAGTATGCTATCTGGCAAGGTGTGCATCACACCACCATGCTGAGAAGAATAAAATAGGATTTTCAAAATTATTTCCTTTACTTTTTCCCTCAGTAAAGAAGACCCCACAGGTACTCCCTCCCGGGAGCATCTCCCCACTCCAAAACATCAGCGATGCCATCCCCGGGTCGGACCGGGGGTCCGGGCAGACAGCCCAGGATTCTGTCTCCGGCAGCGACCGAGGTCAGTCGATTAATACGAACATCTACCGCTGCTTACGCTGGGCAAACCACCGCCCGAAATGCCAGAGGGAGAGCGGATACCTAACGACAAATTCAGACACACAATCCTGGCCTACGGGGGTTCACACAATCTAAAAATGTTCTGGTTTTCTTCTGTGGGGGGTGCGGGGGGAGGAGGGAAGACATGGGGGAAAGATAACAGGCATAAATTACACAGAAACAGATACGAACAATAAGTGGTAATTAATCTCTCATTCCTCACTTCCACCACACTGCATTGCTGACCCAAATTCTTGTACCGTTTTTATCGTTTTGAATGTTGAACAGGGGCTAAGCTCCCCAGAATTAAGCAGGAGAGAGTGACGACTTCATCGAATCAGTCGTATTTACTGAGCTCTTACTGTGTGCAGAGCACTCTACTGAGTCCTTGGGGGGGTCCAATATAATTGGGTTGGTAGATGCCCTTCCTGCCCACAACCAGCTCACAGTCTAGAGGGGGAGACGACACGCCTTTGGGTTGTAGCCAGCCCACCGGGATTGCCCCAGCCCCATTGGAGGGGTTTGGACCGCACTGCTAGGTTCTTGCCTGCCTTCGCTCCTGCTGGGGGAGGAGTTTGGTGTCCACAGTGCCAAATGGAAAAATGAGGGGCAGGACGTGTGAGGAACGTCTCCAGCGTAGAAATGGACCATTCAGCATCACTAACTCTTCCTTCTGCATCCCTGACATCCCTACTAACTCATAATACGCTTCTCACTCACAGATTTATCCAAACACTCTTGCTCTGCTGATACAAACCCATTCTCCTAAAAGGGTTTTACCGTCTTACGGAACCCCAAATTAATGAAAACTCACATTCCGGTACTCGTGCCTTGACCGACACCATGCCCGGGGCACAACCATTTCTTCCGACACCAAATTATGTTCTGTCCAGATACACGCGTGCTGTCAGAACAAAGCCCCTAATTTGGTCACTTCATGTGTCCAAAACATTTGGTGAAAACAAAAGAATTGACTCTTTCCTCCTGCCTAACTTCCCACGGTAGCCAATTTCCTGTGCTTTTCCACCCACTGAGAGGAAAAAAATGTTTCCTTTTGTTCTGAGCCTTGAATTTTTTTTTTTTTAACGGAGCTTGTTACGCACTTACTCTGTGCCAGCCGCTGTTCTAAAGCACTGAGGTACATACGAGGTCATCAGTGGGAAACAAAGAAAGCTCAAGAAAAGAGAACCTCTAGTTGAAAAGGAGGGAAAGAAAACCTTAGATGGGACCTTCCTTCCAGCTGTCACGATGCCATTTGCCAACAAGGAGATTAAGAACAGGCAATTAGTGGCTAATTAGATAACTAAACCCATAACTAGCTAAACCCAAGGGACTATTCAGTCCCTTGGCTACTGGGTACAAGGATAGTGAACTTCAAGAGAGTAGCAGCATGGTAGAGTGGATAAATCATAAGGTCATGGGTTCTAATCCTGGCTCCACCACTTGTCTGCTGTGTGACCTTGGGCAAGTCACTCACTTCTCTAGGTCTCAATTATCTCATCTGTAAAATGGGGATTGAGACTGTGAGCCCCATGGGGGACATGGACAGCGTACAAACCAATTTGCCTGTACAGTGCCTGGCACACAGTAACCACTTAACAAGTACAATTATTATTATTATTATTGTTATTATTATTATTATATGGGATTAGTGCCACTTAAGGCCTTGATATTCACCTCACCCCACCCTCAGCTACACCTCAACTATCTTTACACCCTGCCACCTCTCCTACTTATAATTACGGCCGTCTCCCTCTCTAGACTGTAAAGTCTCCCGCTCCAGTCTGTAATGTGGGCAGGGATCATGCCTACCAACTCAGTTGTATTCTACTTTCCCTAAGCGCTTAGTACAGCGTTCTGCACACAGTAAGCGCTCAATAAATACAATAGCCATAACTGGGGCGTTTGTTAAGTGCTTGTTGCATGCCAAGCACTGTTCTAAGCATTGGGGTAGATACAAATCAAGCAGGTCAACATAGTCCCTGTCCCACATGGGGCTCACAATCCAAGCAAGAGAGCAGATATTGACATCATCAGGGAGCTAATTGGACAATCAATCGAATTTACTGAGTGCTTACTATGTGCAGAACACTGCACTAAGTGGCTGGGAGAATACAACACTCTTCCCCTCTTTAAAGCCCTAATGAAAGCCCACCTCCTTCCCAGACGCCGTCCCAGACTAAGCCCCCTTTTCCTCAGCTCCCCCTCCCTTCCGCGTCACCTCGACTCGCTCCCTTTGCTCTTCCCCCCTCACCCCATGGCACTTATGTATATCTGTACATATCTATAATTCCATTTATTTATATTGATGCCTGTTTACTTGTTTTGATGTCTGCCTCCCCCCATCTAGACTTGTAAGCCCACTGTGGGCAGGGATCATCTCTTCTGCTGCATTATACTTTCCAAGCCCTTAGTACAGAGCTCGGCACACAGTGAGCACTCAGTAATTACGACCGAATGAATAAATGAACAGAGGAGGTAAACAAAATCCCTGCTCTCAAGGAGTTTACAGTCTAATGAGAAGGGAGAGTGGAGGCAGGGCCAGTGGGGAGATGGTAAATATTGGTACCGAGTACTTAGGGAAGGGGAGGCCAAAGTTAGATTGTCAGACGGGAGAGACCAAGCCTAGGACCTTTGTGGAAATGACCTTGGCAACACTGCAGCTTCCATGCTCAGGGTCACAGGTGCGAAAAGCGAGGCAGAGTCTAAATGCGTTGAGGAATGGTGGTGCAGAGAGGAGAGGATGAGGTGCATTAGGAATTGAGGGGACACGGAGCCAGGACGGCACCAGGCTGCTCACATTTAGCCTGTCAATGGTGTTAGAGCTGTTGAGTGGGGAAAAGTTAGCTGCCCCAACCAACCGAAGGAGGTGGTTCAGGGTCCAGGAAATGCTAAGGGGGTATGCGTGTGGGAGGGGGAGGGTAGGAAATCAAAGGGGCGAGCAAAAGAAAATTACAGCAAAAGGGAAGATTACAGCCCAGGAAATCGGGAAACCGGTAAATGCAGAAGTAGAAAAAAGTCAAAGTAAAATATTCTCCTCTTACACTGATACTATATTGTTTTAAGTAGCATAATGGACTTTTTTGGGGGGCTGGAGGAACGGGGAGAAGGTGGGAGGAATGGACAGTCCTGAAACCCCCACAAAAAGAAAAGGTGATAATTTGGGATTTAAGTCTTGTCAGAGGACCAGATCTGGGATCAGAGTTATGTGTTATCTGTGAGAGAACCACACTACAATAGTAACCAAAGTTGAGGATATTTAATCTTAGAGAAAGAAAGTGAAAAAAAAACGCACACCCCATTTTTAGGGAGAAACTAAAAGTGCTAGCTAGAAAAAAAAAAAAAAAACCCAACCAAATGACTTGGTGACTGCTAAAAAGCACTAATTTGCAGAACCAGATTAAAAAAAAAAACGCGTGCCACAGAATCAAAAAGACCCGGGAGACCAAACAGAAACCCTGCATGACTAAAGTGAGTCTCACTTCTACACCAGGCCAGTTGATATCATAGATGATCAAGTTTAAACTCAGGGAGTTCAGACAAACACAACCCAATGTGGGAAAGGTTCACATTGGCCTTTACAAGGGGAAATTGTGCCTCGCTAATCAGCTACAGTTCTATGGAAGGGTCAATAAACACGTGGACGGGAGGAGATAATATATATTTTCCAGGCCCTTTGACAAGATTCCTTTAAAGCTTCAAAAATGAAGTCCCCATAGATGGACTGAAGGGAAAGAACTAGCTAAAAGACAAGACAGAGCAGTGTAATGGCATAACACGATTCGTAGCGGGACCACCAGAGATCAGTTCCAGAACTGGTTTTCTTTAGGTCTTCAAAAATTATCTAGAAGAGGGAGTGTGTGGTGAAATCGGAGAAGCAGCGTGGCCTAGTGGATAGAGCCCAAGCCTGGGAGTCAGAAGGACCTGGATTTTAATCCCAGCTCTGCCACTTGTCTGCCGTGTGACCTTGGGCAAATCATTTGATTTCTCTGTGCCTCAGTGACCTCATCTGTAATATGGAGATTAAGACTGTGAGCCCCGTGTGAGACATGGACCGTGTCCAACCTGACTAGCTTGTATCTATCCCAGCATTTAGTGCAGAGCCTGGCACAGAGTAAGCACTTAAATAACAGTAAAAATCTTCAGGTCTGCAGGTGACATTAGGCTTTCAGGTAGCGAAACATCATAAATATGGGGATAAACTGTAGGGAGACATCTTAAGGCTGAGTGAGTGGTTAAAAAACAAATGGCATGGAAGCTTCCGTGTGAGTAAGAACAAGGCAGCAATGTACCTAAGGAAAACTAATCCAAATTTGAGCTACATGATGACAGGTTTCCATCTATGGAACAGTCAGGAAAGGGGTTTTCAAGTTAGTATTGATTTTTGGTATATCATAATAATAGTGACTGCATTTGTTAAGCGCTTACTATGTGCCAAGCGCTGTTCTAAGGGCCGGGATAGATACAAGCTACTCAGACTGGACACAGTCCCTGTCCCACATGGGGGTCACAGTCTTAATTAATCCCCATTTGACAAATGAGGACACTGAGGCCCAGAGAAGCTAAGTGACTTGCCCAAGGTCACAAAGCAGACAAGTAGCCCAGCAGGTCCTTCTGACTTCCAGGCCCGGACTCTCTCCTCTAGGCCACGCTGCTTCCCAATGTCCCGCACCAGCCAAAAAGGCCGTCTAAAACATTGGGGTTGACCAGGGAGGGTGAGAGTGAACAAGACAGTAGGCCTATAAAAAAATCAGGGCAGCACTGGGAATACCGTGGGACGTTCTGATTGTCACACTTGAGGAGGAACGTGATGGAGCTGGAGAAGATAAGGGTAAGGCAGCCAAGGTGATCAGGGGAATGGGCAAGATTAGGATTCTTCAGCCTGGAAAGATGAAGGCTGAAAGAGGGTGGAGAGTCTCACACCACCACAGGACCAGGATGAGGGGACTTCCCCTGAAGCTTGAAAAAATAAAATGAAACACTGCTTCACTCAGAGGTGGCAAGCATAAGGAACGGGTTGCCAAAATGAAGTTAGACAGGCCCGAAATATCACCAGGGTCAAGAGGGGTTTGGATCAATTCATGGATGAGCAGTCCATAATGGGTTCCTAGAAAGGAAAGTTAGGGGTGTTTAGGAAAAAGTAAGAGATGCTATAAAGGTCCAACCCTAATTACGGGGGCAACCATCACCCAGCTCCCCCACCCTGTTGAGGGACAGACCACTAAGCTTGATCCGGTAATGGCATTCTTACATTCTTAATTGGGGGAGAGGTCAGTGTGAAACCCTGGGCCAATATCAGGCTTGAGAATGAAAGGAAGGCTTCACCATCACTGTTTCTTGGCAAGCTAACAACTGTCAATAACAGATGAAAAATAATTACATCCTGAGATGTAACACTAAGAAAGGTGGGAAAGGTGAATCTCCAAAACATGCTGACTTCAAAAACAGACTTCCCAGGTACTTAATAGGTGGACATTCCCCCTCACCTTCGTTTGAGATTTAGCATGAATTATTAAAATTGTTTAAAGCGAACTAGGAAGGGGGAAGGAAAGAGCTATCCTTCATATTAGAAGATGCCTCCAGTCAGTCTGGCTTTCAGCCTCCATGCCATACTTCCTAAAACATTTGCTCACCTTCCTTCCCCCCCCGATTATCTTTTAGTCATTTCACATTGGCTCACTCTACAGCAGCTACCTGAGCATTCTGCTAACACAAGTTCTTTGGGAAAGTCGCACTGAGGACAGCACTGCCTTAAGACTGGCAGAATTTTTTTTTATGGTATTTGTTAAGCGCTTACTTTGTGCCAGGCACTGTACTAAGCACTGGGGTAGATGCAAGCTAATCAGGTTAGACACAGTCCTTGTCTCTCGGTTTTACTCCCCATTTTTCAGATGAGGTAACCGAGGCGCAGAGAAGTTAAGTGACTCGCCCAAGGTCACACAGCAGGCAAACTGGCGGAGCCGGGATTAGAACCCAAGTCCTTCTGGCTCCATTAGGTCACGCTGCTTCTAGCTTGATTGACTATCAAGAACCTGTCACTTGTGATCCTGTCTTTGCTGTTCGGTTTGGCTTGAGGATGATGCCGATGGAACGATCGACCAGTGGTACTGATTGAGCACTTACTGTGTGCAGAGCACTGTACTAAGATATTGGGAGAGTACGCCAGAGTCGGTAGACAGGTTCCCTGCCCGCAAGGAGTTTACGGTCTTTGCGACATTGGTGTTGAGAAAAGGACAGGACAATCGTGAAACCGGATGAGACGCCTAATGGGGGTCCTGTTCTCCCTATCATAAAGGGGGGTACGTAGGCTTACGGCTCTGTAGATCGTCAGTTTGACCTCAAGTTCAATGTCACATTTTCTCCACCCTCTGCTGTCTCCAAATGACATTCTGGTTTTCACTCGCTTTTCCGTTTCTCTGCCTATCAGTGCTTCGCTTGTCTCTGGGCTGTTTTAAGGTTGCATGAACGCAGTAAAGTTCACCTGGGAGTCACAGCACCGGGTTTCTAATCCCAGCTGCTCCCCTTGTCTGCAGTGTGACCTTAGACAAGTCACTTAACTTCTCCGTGCCTCGGTTTCCTCATCTACAAAATGCTGTCCTTCCTACTTAGATGTGGGCCCCAGATGGAGAGGGGCTGTGTCCAACCTGATTATCTTTATGAACCCAAGTGCTTAATACCCACAGTAAGTGGTTAACGAATTTGTACATTCCAAGTGCTCAGTACAGTGCTCTGCATATAGTAAGCGCTCAAACACTATTGAATGAATGAATACCACCGTTACTATTATTTCTAATAGTAATAATAACAATAACCTGCTTTCGATTAGACCCAAAGAGACGGAAGTATTCATCTTTCGGGTTTCTTTTGCATCTCTACCTGTTGAGACTCCCAAATAGTTGGGCAAGTGGGAGATTTCCAAGCCTGCAAATTCCCAATGTGGAAAAGAGCACTTGTCTCTTCTGAAGAAAGGGGATCCCGATTTTTCTTTTTTTCCTTCTGACTCTTCTCGCCCAATGAACTGTCCTTTCACTACTAAACACTTCCTGATTCCCAGTTGACCCCAGTGACCAGTATGGTGGATACGAGTGCCTCCCATACTCCCATATCCAAGTAAAGGGTACAGGCACTGTCTCTGACGACGGGGGAGCTCAAAGATTTGCTCTTCTACTATCGTAGTAAGACCCTTACTCTTATCTAGTGTTAAAGGAGACTCTCCAAAAAAGCTGACTCGTTGTACTTAATGCTGGGCAGGGGGTGAGGGAGGGTCAAGCAAAGAAGATGGACAGCTAGCTGCCATCCACCTCCACTACTGGAAAAAGAAGTGTGTGAACTAAGTGTGTGTGTGTGTGTAGGAGGAGGAAAGGATGGGGGGGGAGGAGAAGAGAGCAGAGGACGAGAGGTCTCCTTCACAAAAACGCATGTAAGCAGCGCAGCAGTACCATTCGTTAGGATCCTGAGTTTCTGAGCCATCCCACTGCCCACCCAAAACAGAATTAGAAAAGCTGCCCTAAAAAGCACCTGCTTCATCCAAACCACATTAGATTCCCCAGAGGATGTTTTCCATAAACTTAACCTTTCGGTGCAAAAAACCAACAGAAAACTATGAAACAGTGATTGCGTTTACTGAACGCGCACTGGGTCCACTACACGTCACTAAGCACTTGAGAAATTCAAAACAAAGAAGCGACCCATTCCCTGCCCACAAGGAGCTTATATTCTATGTGTTACATAGGAAATAACTACTGCATCAGAAAGTATCTGGTGCTAACACACAAGAGGACTGTTAAGTTTTTCAGGGCACAAAAAAAGGACACATTGCACAAATCCTGCAAAAGAACTGAGTTCAAATCAATCAGTGGTATTTACTGAGGGCTACGTGCAGAGCACCGTTCTAAGCGCTCGGGAGAGTTCAATGGGCATAATTAGCCTTTCTGATGGAGGAGATCTCACAGCGACCGATGCTAGATTCACCTTCTTTCAGCCAACCCACGCGAGTGTCCTTTCTTTGGTGTTGAATTAGCAACCCGACAATCTAACTAGTCTCCCGTGTGTGCTCAAGTGCAGAAGTGTCCAATGGATGAGCATTCGCCTATCTCTGAAATATAAGCGCTCTGACGGCATTATCAGCGAACGTACCCACCTTTGCTAGCAAGCCGCCGTAAAGAAAAAGAGTGTTGTAACAAAGATCTCCATAAACTCACCGCAGTGGCACCGATATCTCTGAGAGGCTGATTGTCAAGGGAGATACCGACACTCAAATGGGTAGTGAAACCAGAGCACGGGAAAAAAAGCCAGTGGACCATATGGAATTACGGTGCTAACCAGCCAAGCCTACTCCTCCTCAAAGAGCCCATGGAAAATTACGATGCGATCACACACGCGCTCAATCTTCAGTCTCCAAAGTGGAGGAAAGCAACCGAACCCACCTTCATAGACATAAAACCTCACGGTCAATGTCCTCATTGCTTATCTGTGGTGATATATTTTGGCAACAGCTTTGAATGTGGATTGAATATATACATGGATCTCATCTACCAATACCGACGATGTCGTTCTTTTTAAAAAATTAACTGAAAGCACTAATCTTTTAAGTGTGAAGAGAAATATATACTTCATGCTATCGATCCACTTAGTGGGATCTGAAACCTGGTAAAACCCATGGTAAAGAGGTACATAAAATCCTTGCTAGTTCCCTTTCTCTGCTTCTTCGTTAGTAAAAAACCAAGATTAAGGGCTGGAATGAAGTCCAAGAAATGGACTGGTAGCTCCCACTTACAGATCATTTAAAGAGCCTTAAAAACAGCCCCGCCAGGAGCAGATGCATTCTGCGGGGAGACCTACTGGAATGATGGAACGATAAAGTCAATCTGTAGTAAAAGAGCAGAGGCCTCGGACTATTACAATCCACGTCGAACAGCAGACCTACCCACAAATGGTTGAGATGGTTGGCTCATCTTTTAAAACTCAAGTCAACTCACCTCTATATCTGTCTGGAAGTTAAAAAGGTCTATTCTTTGCCAGTTGCTTCCATCCAGGGCTAAGACATTCCAAGCCTAAGGGAGAGAAAAAAGATCACTTCAAGCACTCATTCTAGAAACTCATTTGAGAAAGGTGTGCTTTTAAGATCCCAGACGTTAAAAATTTAGTCAATACTGTACCTTAGAAATCTGTGCACAGCGACACAGAGTGACTATATCCAAGAAGGAAAATATTCTGGGAAGAAAAAGAAAACAGTAGAATAAAATAGTTTCATTATTTCAGTGTACTTTTAGCCAGAGGGTCCCGGCTAACCCAGCTTCAAAAGTCACGTGAACATGTTTGAGAAGCTTCAAGTTATATAAAACAAACACTCGATTTCTTGTTTAAAGTTGTCTACAAATACCAGCTCACGTTATTGTAGGGTGGAAGATACTGAGTGGACAATAAGCTTACAAAAGGCCTGAAAGGGACATGGGTGTATTCCAGGCTTCTTGTACTCATAGTAATACCAGCATTTCCTTGGGGCTTACTTGGTGTGGGGACACTGTACTAACCACTAGGAAAGTACAGGATAAAGAAGTCACACACTCCCTGTCCACGAAGAGATTACATTCCAACCGGGGAGACAGGTATAAAGCGATTCACTAGAGTGGCCAAATAGATAAACTGAGTGGCCACATGCGCATGATTGCTATGAAGGATGTTCATAAGTACACCCGAATCTTCTCCCGATTATAGCCGAAGGGGCCGACATGAAAAAGAATGTTTGCCCTGGGGATGAAGGAAGAACGATCCAGATCTCCCAAATCATCATTCGGGGCCTTCAGCAAGTAAACGAATCCACGCAAAAGGAGGCCCCTCTATCTGGAAGGGAGGTTTCGCGAGGCCCATATTTATCACGTTCAAATTATAACGGCCGAAAGGGAATGTGATAAATCCACGAGTGCACAGGAGGACTTGGCCACATAACGAGAGCTTACTACTGGGCCGGTGAAACTCCTTCCTCCAGGCCCAGGTTTATTTTGGACCTCTCCAGTAGCCTGGAGTGTCAAGGTGGGACTAAAAATTGGAGTCTGTCTCCCCATCCATGTCTCTGGGCTTCTCAAGTGGATTTTTAGCCCAGTCGCTGGCTCCCCAGACCAGAAGGGATCAACCAATAGTACTGATTGACCGCCTCCTTTGTGCAAAGCACTGGGCTTAAAGGGCATAGTAGAGAACCAAAGTAAAAGTCATGATTCCTACCCTCAAGGAGCTTACACTCTAACGGGACTACCACCGATAAAGAGGGTCCCGGAGAAAGACGAAGCCCCCACTGCAGTAAGAGGCTTCATGGTTCGACTCTCCTACTGTATACCATCTGTGGATTGTAAATCCACAAACACCATTGTATTGTTCTCTCCCAAAGTGCTCAGTACAGGAATCTGCACATAGTGAGTGCTCAATAAATACCATTGGTGGGAAGCAGCGTGGCTCAGTGGAAAGAGCCTGGGCTTCGGAGTCAGAGGTCATGGGTTCGACTCCCGGCTCTGCCACTTGTCAGCTGTGTGACCGTAGGCGAGTCGCTTAACTTCTCTGTGCCTCCGTTACCTCATCTGTAAAATGGGGATTAACTGTGAGCCTCACGTGGGACAACCTGATTCCCCTGTATCTACCCCAGCGCTTAGAACAGTGCTCTGCACATAGTAAGCGCTTAACAAATCCCAACATTATTATTATTCACCTCTGATAAATTCTGTAGGCCGTTTCCACTGGAGAGGAGGTAAAACCATCCAAGGATTAGTGAAAGATGAATCGATGTTTTACTGTAACAATTTTCTATTCAATCCCTCTGCTCTCCAGTATTGTAGTAATTAATCCCTCACCTCAGAAACGTGGTCCCTGAAAGACTACCTGGTCGGTTGTTCATCTTGCTCTACTCTTATTTGTGCTGAGAGCAAAGACCGCATGAGTTGCTGAGGGTTAGCTGATATTTTGGGAACTGGAGGTTGTCTTCATTTTTCATTTACCAACTACGTTTTTTTTCGAGGTTTAAGAAAGCAATCTGATTCAAGGGGTAAAAAAAAAATCTCGCTCTGGGAACTCAAGGCTAATATGCAAAATGCCACGGTTAGGGTGACACTGCGATGGAGCATCGCTTGCTGGAGATTAGGGAAGTGCAGTCTCACCCTTGCCATTCCCAGGCAGGGGGCTGGGGTCCCAAGCTTCACAGTTCCTCTAGCATCAGAGCTCCATGAGTTACAGAGCCACGGGGAGACCACCAAGGTGGCTCCCTCCTTCCCTCCTCTCGGTCTCTAACAGATAGGACACCGAAAAAGTCGCAGTGGTGCTTACACATGAAGGGGGAACATCCTGAGGACGGTATTCGTGTTGCTACAACTGTTCGGTTGTTCTTTGCCATCTGCGATTCCGTGCCCTGACATTGTACTTGTTGACCTTACCCTGTGCTAACATCACTCAATCAATGGCGTTTAATTAGTGAGTACGGCGCTTGGGAGAGCGTAACGGAGTTGGTAGAAACCAACCCTGCCCCACGACAAGCTTACAGCCGAGTCCTTTCCACTCTATCTTCTCTTTCGACTGTAAGCTCCTTCTGGTCTAGAGATCAGTATCCGTGTATTCTCCCCAGCACTGAGAACAAACAGTGTGTCGCACAGCGTAGGCACTTGATAGATGTTCCTGCTATTTTACTGGAGGAGGCAATTCCTTTAGTTTCTTAGAATAGCCGAATATCCATAATCCCTCAAGCTAAGCTGAAATTTATTTTTTGGCCAAAATAACTGAGTGTCCAAAAAACCAAAGTTACAATGCATTGCACAACTGGCGGACTCCCATCGTATCCGGGGTCTTTAATAGCTGGCGCCCCAAAAATGGAATCATGGAGTCCCAGATACCAAGAGACGATGGGGTTGGGGGGCAGGAGGGATGGGGACAACTGTCCCCGTCAGTTTCAAAGCCATCATTTCAACCCCACAGCTGTTTCACTGATCCCACTGCTCCACCGAGGCCGGGGAGCTTCCAAGGCGGGCTGAAGAGAACCAACCAGTTTCTGAACATTGCCTGTTGCTCCTTCAAAGCCTCCCTGCCCTCTTCCAAGTCCCATAAGGCTTGCTCCCACCATAAAAGCCACTGTGCTTTTACTCCTGCACTAAAAATGAAGAGCTAGTACAGCTGTACATCCTAAACCAACACATTCCAGCGTCACTCTGGAGCACCAAAATGGCCTGTTTCTCCCTTTCCCGAAAGGAGCAGGATTCAATCAACTTCACCCTCTCCAGAGTTGGGGGTTGGCCTGACTGAGAAGGTAGGCTCTACCATATTGTCCTTTTCTTAAAGACACATCTTCAACCTGATAAATTAAAGCAGAGACCCCATACTCATCCTCTGAGGTCCAGCCTGGCCCGGCGCTCCCAGACGCTCACTTGTTTGTCCGTCCTGTCCCCTCCCTCCCTCCTCTTCACTGCTTTCTCCTCACCTCTGCTTTCGAGCTTAGTCATTGGGTAGCTGTTTAACAAGTCAGTCCTACCCTCAAGCAAATCTTGGAAAAATTGGGTATTTGGGCAGGCCAGACTTGACATTTCAATGTCTGTCGGGAAGGCCCAGCCCTGGTTCGGTTGTGTTGGGCAAACTGGACCCATGAAAAGACGATTCGCTATGGCGGGCAGAGTGAAGCCTCCGTTTCCTGTTTTTGTAGGATTCATTCATTCATTCAATCGTATTTACGGAACACTTACTGTGTGCAGAACACTGAACTAAGCGCTTAGGAGAGTACAATACAACAATAAATAACTCGTTCCCTGCTCACAATGAGCCTACAGTCTAGCGGGGGAAGACTGATATCAGTACAAATAAATGAGAGTTATGTACATAAGTGCTATGGGGCTGGGAGGGGGGAAGAACAAAGGGAGCAACTCAAGGAGACACAGAAGGGAGTGGGATAAGAAAAGGGGGTTTATTCTGGGAAGGCCTCTTGGAAGAGATGTGCCCTCAACAAGCTGAGAGAGCAATTGTCTGTTGGATTTGAGGAGGGCGTTTCAGGCCAGAGGCAGGACCTGGGCGAGGGGTTGGCAGCAAGATAGGTAAGATCAAGGCACAGTGAGAAGATTAACATTAGAGGAGCGAAGTGTGGGGGCTGGGCTGTAGAAGGAGAGTAGTGTGGTAAGGTGGGGGGGCAAGGTGGTGGACTGCTTTAAATAACAACAACAATCACTAATAATAATTGTGGCATTTGTGTGCCAGGCACTATACTAAGCGCTGGAGTGGATACAAGCAAATCAGGTTGGACACAGTCCCTGTCCCACATGGGCTCTCAGTCTCAATCCCCATTTTACAGATGAGGTAACTGAGGCCCAGTGAAGTGCCTGGCCCGAGATCACACAGCAGACAAATGGGGGAGCTGGGATTAGAACCCATTACCTTCTAACTCCCAGGCCTGTGCTCTATCCACTAAGACAATGGTGAGGAGCTTTTGCTTGATGCGCAGGTGGATGGGCAATCACTGGAGTTTTTCGAGGAGCTGGGTGACACGGCCTGCCAGTTTTTGTAGAAAAATGATCCGGGCAGCAGCGCGAAGTACGGACTGGAGTGGGGAGAGACAGGAGGCTGGGAAGTCAACAAGGAGACTGATGCAGTAATCCAGGCAGGATAGATTGAGTGACTGTTATTAACGTGGTAGCAATTTGGATGGAGATTAAAGGGTGGATTTTAGCAATGTTGTGGAGATGGGACCAACAGGATTTAGTGATGGCTTGAATATGTGGGTTGAATGAGAGAGAGGAATCAAGGTTAACACCCAAATGGTAGGCTTGTGAGATGGGAAGGATGGTGGTGCTGGGAAAAAGTCATGGGGAGCACAGGGTTTGGGCGGGAAGATAAGGAGCTCTGCTTTGTACATGTTAAGTTTGAATTGATGGTAGAAATGTCTAGAGAAGCAGCGTGGCTCAGTGGAAAGAGCCGGGCTTGGGAGTCAGAAGTCATGGGTTCGATTCCCAGCTCCGCCACTTGTCAGCTGTGTGACTTTGGGCAAGTCGCTTCACTTCTCTGTGCCTCAGTGACCTCATCTGTAAAATGGGGATTAACCGTGAGCCTCACGTGGGACAACCCGATTACCTTGTATCTCCCCCAGCGCTTAGAACAGTGCTCTGCACATAGTAAGCGCTTAACAAATACCAACATTATTACTACTACTGACAGCAAGAGGAAACGCGAGATTGCCGAGAGCGAGAGAGATCAGGACTGGAGATGGAGATTTGGGTATCATTCGCTTAGAGATGGTAGTTGAAGCCACGGGAGTGAAAGAGTCCTCCAAGGGAGTGGATGTAGATGGAAAATACCAAAATCGATCCTTGAGGGATCCTCACAGTTAGGGGGTGGGAGGCAGAGGAGGAGTCCAAGAAGGAAACTGAGAATGAATGGCCAGAGCAATTGGACCAGGAGAGGACAGAGTCAGCAAAGTCATTTCCAGAAGAAGGGGGTGGACCACAGGGTCGAAGGCACCTGAGAGGCCGAGGATGGAGTAGAGGCCGTTGGATTTGGCAAGAAGGAGATCACTGGTGACTTTCGAGAGGGCGGTTTCTGGGAGTGAAGGGGACGGAAGCCAGATTGGAGGGGGTCAAGGAGAGAATCGGAGGAGAGGAAATTGAGGCGGCGGGTGTAGACAACTCTCTCAAGGAGTTTGGAGAGGAATGGTTGGAGAGAGATGGGGTGATAATTGGAGGGAACAGCAGGATCAAGGAAGGATTTTTTTTTTAGCAGAGGGGAGACATGGGCATGTTTGAAAGCAGTGGGGAAGAAGGCAATGGAGAACAAACAGTTGAAGAAGGCCGTTAGGGAGGGAAGAAGGAAGGGGGCGAGAGTTTTGTTAAGGTGAGAAGGAATGAGGTTGGATACGCAGGTGGAGGGGATGGCTTTTGAGAGGAGGTAGGAGATTTCCTCTAGAGATACTGCTGGGAAGGACGGGAGAGTTGAAGAGGGGGCCGGAAGGGGGAGGGATTGAAGAGGGGTAGGGGTGATTTTAGGGAGCTCACATCTCAGTGTCAGTTTTCTTAATAAAGTAGGTGGCCAGGTCACTGGGGGCAAGGGATGGGGGAGATGAAGGGACGGGGGCCCGAGGAGGGAGTTAAATGCCTGAAAGAACCGGCGAGGGCAATGGGCAGGGGTGTCAGTAAGGGAGGAGAAATCATTTTGCCGGGCAGAGGCAAGGCTGCAAGGATAAACTTCAAGTTGACGTACGTGGCCTGATATTTAGATTTCCACCAGCAGCGCTCTATGGTTCGAGCACAAGCGCAGAGGAGGAGGACCGTGCTGGTGATCCAGGGCTGTGGGTTAGAGGGATGAGATGGACAGAGGGATAGGAGTGCGAGTGAGTTGAGTTCAGTAGAGAGGGTGGTGTAGAGAGCATCTTTTTGGTCATCATGGGAGGGTAGTTTGGGTATGGAGGCTAAGTGGGGCATGATGATGAGTTGAGAAAACTGGATGGGGTCTCTGTGGGGGAACAGTACAGATTCACTGGGAGGAGATATGTGGGAGAGGAGGCAAGTGAAAAGGTTGTGGTCAGACAGGGATTTCAGAATCGGCGAGGGTAGAGACGTGAAGTGGTTAGAGAGGATGAGATCGAGGGCGTGTCCAAGTTGGTGAGTGGGCGAAGTGGGGGCGGAGTGGATTTGGACCAGTTATTTCCTGTTGAAGACAGGATCTGCATCGGTGAATAGGCTGGGAAATAGTCCATTAAATGTGTGAAAAAATGATCTTGGGTGCTTGCTTTTTTGGGTAACTAAAATGAAAACGTTCTTTGTATCACTGGGCTGTTACGATCGCTGCTTCCCGCATGGGGAGTTCTGATCGAGGAGCTGCAACCTGAGGGCCTTCATTTTTAGCAGGTCCTAAATCTGTGGGACACGGTGTGCTTTCTGGGGTAAACCGACTGAGGGGTTAGTCATGTCATCACTGACCATTCCAGGAGCAGGAGCCTGCTACCCAAAGGACCAACAATAACCACTACATTAGATCTGTTTTATGGCGGTGCTCTTCTTCCCTCCTGATTTAAGCTTCATTTCCCTCTGAATTTATTGGGTTTTGTTCCTGAACCTTTCCACCTAAGAAAACAAATAATAATTATGATATTTGTGAAGCGCTTACTATGTGCCAAGCGCTGGGGAAGATACAAGATATTTTGTCCCACGTGGGGCTCACGCTCTTAACCCCCCATTTTACAGACGAGGTGACTGAGGCCCGGAGAAGTGAAGTGACTTGCTCAAGGTCACACAGCAGACAAGTGGCGGAGCCGGGAAAATGCAAACCAATAAGTCTCACCTGCCCGTGCTTGGGCTTCGGGGACATTGAGGGCAACGGAGAAGAAATCCTGGGGGGATGGGGGAGCTCAAGTCCATGGACTCCATTTTGGCTTTCCCGTGCTCCACGTGAGAGTCCAACAAAGAGGCAGTGGAACTCACCACAGGACAGCTCAGATACCAGCCAGGTTCTCCCATTTATGCCATCTCTGGGGCAGACTTGGATACTGGCAGAAGTGACACAGCTTGCCAAAGGTCTTTCCAAAGGCTGGCGGTACGACTTAGATGCCTACGTCCCAAGCACAGGAGACAGAAGGTGGACCTGCCTCTCGTTTCACTGCCTTTTCCCTGACTCTTGCCACCCACAGAGAAGGCACAACAGGGAATGGGGCTGCTGGGGGGAGAGAAGAAGGTGAGGGAGCGGGGGAAGAGAGCGCACGAGAAAAAGAAAGAAAGAACGAAAGAAAGAGAGCAGAACAAAGCAGAGAAAACACTTAGGCATCCATAGCCATCCAATTTTTTTTTTTTTATCCACCCTTCCTGGATTTTTCCAAAAAGTAAGCGCTCATTTTTTTTTCCAAGTACTTGAGTAAAAATAGGAAAAAGACCAAATTGTGCTTTTTGGAAAATCTGGCTTTACACGCTTTACACTCCCATATTATCCGCAAGACTTTCATATCTGATCTCCCTAGAAGCGGCATGGCTTAGTGGAAAGAGCACGGGATTGGGAGTCAGAGGATGTGGGTTCTAATCCCGGCTCCGCCACTTGTCTGCTGGGTGACCTTGGGCAAACCACTTCGTTTCTCTGTGCCTCAGTGACCTCATCTGTAAAATGGGGATTAAGACTGTGAGCCCCACGTGGGACAACCTGATTACCTTCTATCTACCCCAGCACTTAGAACAGTGCTTGGCACATAGGCGCTTAACAAATACCATTATTATTATTGTTATTACTTGGTTTGCCGTATGTGTTGGCACTGTTGGGTTCCCTCACGACTTTCAAGATACTTCGAGTGAATCTTGCTGTTACCAGACTCCGATATCAACACCCAAATGAAACCGGCATTTTCATCCCTGACCTGGAGGGCCAAAGTACAAACCCAGCGGAATCTTCCTCAGAAACATGCTTTCTTTAAACTCTTGGCATGGAGGACAATTGTTCCCCACCCAAATCTGCTCCTTAATAATCCAAACATAATTCACGCAGATTAGGATCTGTTCTTGCAGTCCCAACTGTACGATTAACATCTAATTTTACTAGAACAAGCTGATTGATGATTTATTAGATTGGCCACAGGCCACAATAAGCCTCCCTAACATAAAACTGGATGGATCAGACTCTTAAGAAGGCCCTGAAGCTCTGCAAATTAAGATACAGGCAACAGAAAAGACACCAAATGACCTTGTCGGCTGGAGAAACGGAGCTAGCGGGAGGCCAGGGAGAGGGGAAAAAGGGGACAAAGGAGGGAGGTGGAAACAGGTACTGGGATGACTCCATTCCTTGGACTATTCCTGTGTACATATTGTGTACCCGACTGTGAAGCCGCATGGCTTAGCGGCAAGAGCCCGAGCTTGGGAGTCAGAGGACATGGGTTCTAATCCCGACTCCGCCACTTGTCTGCTGTGTGACCTTGGGCAAGCCACTTCTCTGTGCCTCAGTTCCCTCTTCTGTAAAATGGGGATGAAAACTGTCAACATCACGTGGGATGATCTGATTACCCTGTATCTCCCCCAGCGCTTAGAACAGCGCTTGGCACATAGTAAGCACTTAACAAATACCATAATTATTATCCCAGCTCTGCCACTTGTCAGCTGTGTGACCGTGGGCAAGTCACTTAACTTCTCTGTGCCTCAGTTCCCTCATCTGGAAAATGGGGATTAACTGGGAGCCTCATGTGGGACAACCTGCTTACCCTGCATCTCCCCCAGCGCTTAGAACAGCACTTGGCACATAGTAAGCACTTGACAAATTCCATAATTATTATCCCAGCTCTGCCACTTGTCAGCTGTGTGACCGTGGGCAAGTCACTTAACTTCTCTGTGCCTCAGTTACCTCATCTGGAAAATGGGGATTAAGACTGTGAGCCTCACGAAGGACAACCCGATTACCCTATATCTACCCCAGCGCTTTGAACAGTGCTCTGCATGTAGTAAGCGCTTAACAAATACCAACATTATTATTATTATTATTATTAAAAGAGGGGACTAAGCTTCCCACAGGGACATGTCCCAAAGGGGCCCCTCTAAGCAGGTGTGCCCTCCTCCTCGACTTTTCTGTGCTAATATCACCCAGAAGATCCACGATATCAATGAAGCCCTGCTTCCACCCACAAAGACTGCCTGGTCTTATCTTCTCAGGATTAACTAGTAGCTTTCAGAAAATCTACGTAAACATCAGGTCGGATTTCCTCAGGCCTGGGATAACGACTCAAAACGTTAAAGACAACTTCTCGCTATTAGAAAACCTGCCTCCTTTCACAGCCTGGACGAAAGGTTTGGATCACACTTCCCTTTTTTTCTTCCCTATTCACCCCAAGAGGCTGCTCTCCCTGTTATGATGAAATGGTTTAATTTTAAGGACAATACGGGTGAACGATTAGATTTAATTCTATTTGTTTTGAATATCATGCACCTAAAAAGAGGTCGGTGCTACAGTTATCATTTAGCTCAGAGCAGCCCCAAAATGAACTTTACCATCATTTTCTTTGACTGGTACGTCCAACGATCCTAGGAGGCCGCTTCATTTGTTAATTTCCTCTAAACTCTGAGCTTGTTGGCAGGGAACCCGCCTATCAAATCGCTCGTAGTGTGCTCTCAGAAGAGTTTAGTACAGTCTCTGCACGAAGTCAACGCTCAGTATCATCAATTAATATTAACAAATCTTAAGCGACACAAAAACTTCCCCAAGGTTGCAAAGTCTTTAGACCGGTTTAGAGTGGGCAGCTGGAGCTGGTAGAAGCAGTGTGGCTTAGTGGAAAGAGCATGGGCTCAAGAGTCAGAGGTCGTGGGTTCTAATCCCAGCTCCACCACTTGTCAGCTGTGTGACCTTAGACAAGTCACAACTTCTCTGTGCCTCGGTTACCTCATCTGTAAAAATGGGGATTAAAAAAAAAAATGTGAACTCCACGTGGGACAACCTGATTACCCCATATCTACCCCAGTGCTTAGAACAGTGCTCTGCACATAGTAAGTGCTTAACACAAATAACATTATTATTATTACTTAAATTTTTGGGACACATTTCCATGAGCTCCGTGCCTCATTTTCTCAAAAGCACGGCTCCTTTTCACAACCCACTAAGCCAGGATGACGGAACGCAACCATATGGCTTTCTCGGCCCTAGCAGTAGAGCCATCGGATGAAACTTACAAAAACAGTATTTAACCGCTAAACACCGCCCTGCGGGCCAGCTATTTCCACTGAGATTGAATTATTTCCACTTAATTACATTCAAGGATGGGTTACAGAGCTCATCTTTGGTGAAAAATAATTAGATCCTCAGTTACTCGGTGGTTCGGATTCTAGGTCGAGGGGGGAGAGGGGGAAGGGGACAGCGGGGGGTGGGGAGGAATGTTGCCCCCAGGGGTTGACCCTCCCTGGGGTGGGACAGGGGTCCCAAGCCTGACAAGAAGCAGCGTGGCCTAGTGGGTAGAGCATGGGCCTGGGAGTCAGAAGGACCTGGGTTCTAATGCTGCTCTGCCACTTGTGCGTTGTGTGACCTCGGGTGAGTCACTTCACTTCTCTGGGCCTCAGTTATCGCGTCTGTAAAATGGGGATTAAGACCGTGAGCCCCAAATTGTACATTCCAAACGCGCTGCACATAGTAAGCGCTCAATAAAAACGATTGAATGAATGAAATGACAGGGACTCTGTCCAACCTGATTAGCTTGTATCTATCCCAGTGCTTAGATCGGTGCTTGACACATAGTAAGCGCTTAATACCATCATTATTAACATTATTATTACTCATAAGATCTAGAAATATCTGAAGAGATCCATTTGGGAGTCTTTTAAACCTCGCCCACGATTTTAATAAAAGTACACGATCATCAAAATTATTCAACGCGCACCTGTTTCATGCAATACACTGCGCTGAACTGCACAAGGGGGATTCCGAGACAAAGTCCCGGGCCTCTGAGAAACTTAGTCGAAAAGGTTTTCCTTAGGAACCACGAGAGAGATGGCAAGGTCAATGGGGGGAAACGCAGATCTGGGAGGGCTTGCTGCTATTCCTTCCCCACTTCAAATCCAACGGGCCACAGTTCACCCCACCTTCAAAGCCATCTAAATCCCACCTCTTCCAGGAAGCCTTCCTCATTAATTCTCCACCTCCAAAGATTCATCTCCCCAGCAGCCATCCGTGGCACCTAGTTAGTGCTACCCATCCTTAGCATTCACATCCCGCATTCAATTGGCTTTTCATCTCACTTGGAAATGATTTATATCCATCTCCCCCATGGGGTTGCAAGCTGCTTGAGAGCAAAGGACCGTCTTTCTTGCTTCTACTGTACCCTACCAAGCACTCAGTACAGTGCTTTGCACACAGTTGACAGTCCACAAATACCAGTGACTATTTGGATTTCAATCCAGGCTTGGTTCCTGAATGCCGTGTGGCTGGGGACAGGTTTCTTCAAATATTCATTCAATAGTATTTATTGAGCGCTTACTATGTGCAGAGCACTGTACTAAGCGCTTGGGATGAACAAGTCGGCAACAGATACAGTCCCTGCCGTTTGACGGGCAAAAATGAAACGGGAATAAAAAGGCCTGCCTCTCCCAGCCTCATGGGAAATTTGTGGAAACTGAACAAGAAAACTGATGTGAAGGGAAAAGTACCTTGGAAAATAAAAACCGTTCTAAGAAATAAAGATACGTGCACTGCCTAATGCAGGATATAATCCAGCCTTCTATGAGCTCATATTCCAAAAGAGATGGTCGTACATATTACTCTTAACTACCAAGAGAAAAAACTAAAACCAGAGTGAGCCTGGATGAATTAGTTATCCTAAATTTATTCCCTACTTCTCAGACTGAGAGCCCCAAGTGGGACAGAGACTGTGTCCAGAATTAATACCTTGTATCTTCCCCAGCACTTAGCACGTAAGAAGGGCTTAATAAATACCATGGCAATAATACCATAATTATTTCCAGGAGCAGAGTCAAGAATTAATGCCAGTGGTTTTACATGTGGTGAGGGGTGGAATGGGTGGGCTGCATGACAGGATAGGTGGAAAAAAGAATGAGGGAGAGCATTGCTTTGATTCTCAGGAAAAGGTTTGTGGAGTTAGTCGGTGATATTTATTGAGCAAAAGGGGGGATTGCCAGAGTTCCTTTTTTATGGCATTTAAGTGCTCACTGTGTGCCCAACAATGCTCTAAGCACTGGGGTAGATACAAGATAATTAAATTGGACACAATCCCTGTCCTACACAGAGCTCACAATCTAATTAGGTGGGAGAAGAGGAGAACTGTGGCACAGTGAAGTGATTTGCCCAAAATCACGCAGAGAGTAATTGGCAGCGCCAGGATTAGAACCCAGGTCCTCCGACTCCAGGGTCCGGGTTCTTTGCGCTAGGCTGGGCTGCTCCTTCAATGCCAGACAGAGAGGAGGGGGCTCTCCAGGTTCAGTGCCCAGCAGAGAGAGGAAAAAATGATCGACAAAGGGGACCCTGAACGGTTTTGCCTAGTGGAGGCAAGAAGAGCACAAGGGAAGGTCATCTGGTGAAGTGCCAGAGAAATGAAGCTCGTTCTTGCCGCGAAGGGTGATACACCAGGATTTTTAAGGTGGTGAGGGGTGATATGCTGAAATCGGAAAGAGAAGATGCCTCGGAGCAACTTCCGGATCACAGTTTATCATACAGTTGATGTCTGTAGATGTGGACAACCAAGATCATACTAAACGGTGGGCAGGGAACGTGTCTATCAACTCTGTTGTATTAATCTCTCCCAAGTGTTTAGTACAGTGCTCGAAGCACAGGGAGTGTTCAGTAAATACCTCTGATTGGTGTCCTGCAGGTCAAGGATGGTGCAATTTTTTTAATGAGGGGCAAGTTTGGCCAATCTTTTTTATTGAGGGTCTACTGCGGGTGCTGATGTATGACTGTCTTGGCCCTTGACGATATTTTTGGTGCTTAAGTGGCACTGAAGGAACTGCACTAGAAGTCAGATTTGACTTGGGTGGTAAAAAAAAAATCCTGGCTTCACAGTCAGATAATAGATTGACTACTACAAATGCCCTATTGACTTTTCAGTTTGGACTTAATCTGGGTATTCAGATGATTAGAATTCAGATGATTTAGTCACTCCCAAAGGACTAATTTTCTATTTGGTTGCCTAATCTTCCATCACCAGACTGTGCCCTACCTAGGCAGCAAGGTTCAGTGAAAACACTCAGCCCTGGGGGTCGGCAATGGAGACCCCTGGAGAGCTGTAATAGGGAACCTCACACTTTCAATCAATCGTAATTATTGTGGGCTTACAGTGCGCAGAGCACTGTACTAAGCACTTGGGAGAGTATAACATAACACACTCCCCGCCCACAGTGAGCTTACAGTCTAGAAGGGGAGACAGACATCACCATAAATAAATTACAGATATATGACTAAGTGCTGTAGGGCTGGGAGGGGGGATGAATAAAGGAAGCAGGTCGGGGCGACGCAGAAGGAAGTGGAAGAAGAGGAAAAGAGGGCTTAGTCAGGGAAGGCCTCTTGGAAGAGATGTGCTTTCAGTAAGACTGTGAAGGTGGGGGAGAGTCGCTGTCTGTCAGATGTGAAGAGGGAGGGCGTTCCAGGCCAGAGGCAGGACGTGGGTGGGAGGTCGGTGGATAGACAAAATTAAGCTACGGTGAGACGGTTGGCATTAGAAGAGCAAAATGTGAGGGCTGGGTTGTATTAGGAGTAGCAAGGTGAGGTAGGAGGGGGCAAGGTGATCGAGTGCTTTAAAACCATTGGAAAGGGGTTTCTGTTGCAGAGACGTAAGGGCAACCACTGGAGGTTCTGGAGGAGTGGGGAGATGTGGACTGAACGTTTTTGTAGAAAAATGAAGAGGGAGGGCATTCCGAGGCAGAAGCAGGATGTAGGTGAGAGGTGGGCGGCGAGATAGGCAAGACAGATACAGGAAGTAGGTTCGCTAGCCATTTCCGGCTAACAGTGAGCCAGGGGCTTTGCTAGTTCTAAAAGAGCCATTCACAGTAGTCATCTGCATATCTTCTTGGGAACGTGCTTCCGGAGTAGTCAGCAGCAGTTAGGAACCCCTGGATGGCAGGACTTGGGATGATGCTATGAGCCTTTGTGCGGAGTATCCCACAAGGCATCAAATGCCACCTTGCCTATCTCAAGTGTGACTGCACAGAAGAGGTTCAACGAGACCAGACCTAGTCCACGACCCTGCTTTATCAATCAGTGGTATTTGAGTGCGTACTGTGTGTGGCACGCTGTTCTAAGTGCTTGGGAGAGCACAACAGAGTCGGTCGACATGGTCCTTCCCCACAAGGAGCTTATACTCTACGGCTTATAGTCTTTATGACACCGGTGTGGAGAAAAGGACAGGATGAGATCATTCCACCCTGGTGGCGTGAGTCCGGGGAGGGTCCTGCCGGGGGCGGCTGCCCGGGGTGGGGGTGCCAGGCCTGAGCCGCTCCCCCCGCTTCAAGACCGTGAGCCCGTTGCTGGGCAGGGATTGCCTCTATTCGTTGTCAAATTGTACTTCCGAAGAGCTCAGTACAGTGCTCTGCACACCATAAGTGCTCAATAGATACAACCGAATGAATGGATGAGTCCTTCCACCGTAGACTAATACTGGGATCTCGACAGAGCTTTCCGGGGCAATCAAATTGTTTCTGGTAATCGCCGGAGGCTAGGTCGAGCGATGGGGCCAAACTTTATTTTTGCAAACTCTAAGCATCTTGGATTTGCTCTCACGGTAATTCCTGAATTATCAACAGTGGCAATGAAATCAGTCATAAGGAAAAGTGGAAAATTCGGAGAGTCGACAGTCACGGCGGTCAGCCCTTCTTCAAGACCGGGCTGGGAGGCGTGGGAGCTAGGGGATGGGACGGTAGCGGTGACGACAAGAAACCAAGATGGAAATATAAGAACAGAATGTTGGCGGGGGTCATTCATTCACTCAATCACATTTATTGAGTGCTAACTGTGTGCAGAGCACTGTCCTAAGCACTTGGAAAGAACAGGACATCAATAGAGACAATCCCTGCCCACAGCGGGCTTACAGTCTAGAGGGGGGAGACATCAAAACCAGTTTACAGTCTAGAGTGGGGGAGACGGACATCGAAACAAGTAAACAGACATCAATATGAATACACAGAATTATTCATATATGATTGCTGTGGGGCAGGGGGGAAATGAGCAAAGGGAGCGAGTCGAGGTGACGCGGAAGGGAGGGGGAGCTGAGGAAAAGGGAGCTTAGTCTGGGAAGGCCTCTTGGAGGAGGTGTGCCTTCAGTAGGGCTTTGAACGGGGAGAGTGATTGTTCGGCGGGTCTTTATTAGGAGACCTAATACAGGGTCTCCTTTTATTATGAGAGGAAAGATTTATTTAGTGATTCATAGTAGGGAAGAATCAGAGGCAGTGCTTTCTGACTTATGGGAATGCTCCTATTTTCCCCCGGAAAAAAAAAGAGTTTAAAAAAATCCATTTATAGATTCTAAAATAACAGCAACTAACGGTGGTGGGAAGGGGAAAAAGAGAAATAAAACATTTGGAACGCTTTCTATCAACTGGCAGTGATTTTCTGCAGTCTGATCACTGCATAACTCCTGACCTTCACGGTACAGTACACAAACTGTTCGGTGATGAAAGCCCCATTGATTGAGTTTTAACTGCTGAATATATGTATGTTCTGATTAGTGCTAGGAGCCACGCTTTCCAAATGATTCCAGGAACTTGCCTAGCAGTAGAACACGAAAGCTTTTGAAGCCCCGAGAGATCTGTGGTAACGGTAAAGGCCAAATGATGATTCCCATTATAATGTGCCTTATTTTACGAGCATGCTTTCCTATATTAAGGTAATAGTTACAACCTGTGCTACACCTTGTGGCTCCACCCACATCTCTTGGAAAATTGCAAATTCCCTACTTAGCTTCCTCCATTATGGGATCTCCCTTTGGATCCTCAATGCAAGAATCACTCTCCAGCCTTGCAAACTAGATGCTAGGACCATCACTAGAAAAATCTCTCAGCAAATGGCCTCACATCACAAGGGACAAGGATTTTTAATTCCACAACAATTTCAAAAAGGGATCTGTTCTCCCAGGTCCCTGTCAAGCTGTTTCTAGACTCCACTGGTAGGTTGTTGACGGTGCTTTTAAATATAGAGTGCCTACAGTATAGTAGACACTGTTTGCTGTTTTTGTCCATCTGTCTCCGCCGATTAGACTGTAAGCCCATCAATGGGCAGGGATTGTCTATCTGTTGCCCATTTGTACATTCCAAGCGCTTAGTACAGTGCTCTGCACATAGTAAGTACTCAATAAATACTACTGAATGAACTATATAACAGACACATTCCCTGCCCCCCCGACCGTTAGATATTCAGAAGTCTGAGTGGAATGTGTTTCAGGAAATTTGGAGCAAGGCCCTTTCCTTTTCCACTCCCCTCTTCAATTTAAACCTTCTATTTTGGGTACCTCTGCTATAAACAGCACATATTGGTTAACTTTTGAATTAAGTGATTACGGGAAAAATGGCATAATGATAGGTTCAAACAGAATAACAAAAATCATTCTTAGAGGCATCTGAGATTTAAATAAACTTTTGATTCACTTCATCTTGTGAGGGAGACCCATTTTTATACACAAAAGCACCACAGAGAGGTAAGTTACATTAACTTTGCCTAGAGCATCAGTGGTGAATGAAGAACAGAATTCAAAATGGATTTCCAGTTTTCTACACCCCAAAATCAATCTACTGCACTTCCTTGCAAAATCCCAATGCAATAGAACCTCAATTAGCTAAACTGCTCAAGACTTGTCATTCTTTGCCTAACTGTACATTCGGAAATCCAGAGAAACATTTAAATGGGTTCCAACACTGTCATACTGTATTAAACTAGACTGCAAGCTCATTATAGGCAGGGAACGTGTCCGCTAATTCCTTTGCAGTGTATTCTCCCAAACGCTTAGCACCGCGCTCTGCACATAGTAAGGACTCAATAAATGCCATCGATTGATTGACCGATGGATTAAATTCAACCTCAGGGTTCACTGAACCTAAAGAATGGTACTGGTGGATTGAATGGCTGGAAGCAGAAGCACGGACTTCTCCAACAGCCGAACTGGGGTCGGAGAGTGTCTGGGGAGGCTACCGAAAAAATCCAGGCCCCTTTTACAAGCATTCAGTCCGCCCTGAGAGCAGCTCGGACTGCTTCCAATCAAGCAACGGTATTTATTGAGCGCTTCCGCTGTGTACTAAGCACTTGGGAGAGTACAATGCAACAGAACTAGACACGTTCCCAGCCTGTAACAATCTTATAGTCGAGGAGGAGGAGACAGACATTAATACGATTAACATATAATTTAAAGACATGTTCAGAAAGGGTTCCTAAGCCAAGTGGGTGCTGGATCAGAAGTGGCCCAGACTACTCAAAATTCTGGATAATTCATGATCAAACTGCAGAGTTTCTACTTTACGGTATATAAATATTACAGCCTAAGAGAATCTATTTTGCTAGTTTAAAGGTCATTAAATTGCAGAATACGTAAAATGGGTACATACATACGAAAATACGATAGACATCTTATCAGAAGCCAACGGATGAAACATTGACAAACATCGTTTAAGCATCGAAAGCACTGTGTGGCATCTTACAATGATCCTTGCCTTCAAAGGAACTCACAGGCTTAGAAAAAGTCTATTCCTCATAGTATTCCTTAAGACTATATCAACAACAACATTAATTGTAATATAAAATTCAGCACCTGAAAAAAGTATTACAAAACTCAGCCCATCTTAAATTAGAATCCAGACCAAGCAGTATGTTTCTACTCAAGCATATCCTGGATTAGACCAAGTAAAACCAATGAAGAATAGCTCTATGAAAGCAAAATCAAGAAATTACAACCATTTTGTCTGTTGTTCTGCATTACGGACTTACTCTGACAAAGACTACCTCCTTCCACTTTGGCAAAAGGAACAAATTTAGCCATCAAATTTTAGAATGAACCTATTTTTGCATAATTCACGCTGAATTACCTTAATAGAAGTTCTTTGGGTAACTTTTTGTTAATAAGAGCTTCATCACTGCTTGAGAATACCTAAAAGAAAAGGAAAAGACTTGTTAATATTTTATAGTAGTGGTTAATCATGAAATGAGAAAGATGGTTGAATGTGGGCCATTCCGTCTGATCATCAAGTTGCCCAACCTCATTTTGATTGATATGGAAACTTTCTGGTTTCATGTAGTCGCTTATGAGTAACAGGGCCCCAAAGAGATTAATATAGTTATTATGCCCAAGGGTTGACTCAATGATGCGATATTTATTGAGTGTTTAAAGTATGGAGATCATTGTACTAAGCGCTTGGGAGAGTACAACATAACAGAGTTGATAGGCACATCTCCTGCCCACAGTGAGTTTATAGTCTACAGGGGAGACAGACTTTAATATAAAATCAGGGAGAGGTGAATAAAGGGTTTAAATCCAATGCAGAAGGGAGTGGAAGAAGAGGAAATGAGGGCTTAGTTGGGGAAGACCTCTTGGAGACGTGCTTTTAAGGAGGTTTTGAAGGTGGGGAGAGTGATCATCCGGTGGATATGTAGTGGGTGGGCGAGAGGTCAGTGGTGAGATAGATGAGATCGAGGTCCAGTGAGTAGGTTGGCATTAGAGGAGTGGAATGCTCAGGCTGCGTTGAAGTAGGAGGGCAGCGAGGAAAGGTAGGAGGGGGCAAGGTGATTGGGTGCCTTCGACCCGATGGTAAGGAGTTTCTCTTTAATGATGAGGTGGATTGAAAGGTGGTGCACTAAAAAGGTAGGGCTTTAAATCTGCCCAAACTAGAGCAATGTCAGCTGTGGGTATGAGACTGTCGGTTCACTGCCCATGGGAACGACACATTCAATTTTGTGCCTAAGCGGTGTATTCAGAATCCCTGCGATCAGTGATGTTTATTTAGCACTTACTGGGGATAGAACACTATACCAAGCACTTGGGAGTTGGAAGAATTAGTCCCTGCCCACAAAGAGCTTACAGTCTAGAGGGTCGTGTGCATTGCGAGAAGCAGCGTGGCTCAGTGGAAAGAGCATGGGCTTTGGAGTCAGGGCTCATGAGTTCGAATCCCAGCTCTGCCACTTGTCTGCTGTGTGACTGTGGGCAAGTCACTTAACTTCTCTGTGCCTCAGTTCCCTCATCTGTAAAATGGGAATTAAGACTGTGAGCCCCACGTGGGACAACCTGATTCCCCTATGTCTACCCCAGCGCTTAGAACAGTGCTCGGCACATAGTAAGCGCTTAACAAATACCAACATTATTATTGCTTCCAGACAGCCTCACGAATTCCCATCAGCAGTAAAAGACTTGCTGAAAACTCAGAGAGAAATCCGCTTCTTCTGCTTGGTGGAAATGAGACTTAAAAAGCTGAAATGAGTTGCTCTACACTGTAGCTCTAAATTGAACCTGGGTAGTTTCTAATCGCCTTCTTCATACCCTCCCAACTGCCACTTCGGCCCTCCTGTGCCACATTATCATTATTATGGTTTAGGCGCTTACTATGTGCCAAGCACTCTACTAAGCACAGGGGTAGATACAAGGTAATCAGATCCCACATGGGGGTCACAGTCTGAGTGAGACCAGGGACTGAATCCTCATTTTGCATAGGAGGGAACTGAGGCCCAGGGCCATTAACCCAGGGCCATTAAGCGACTTGCCCGTGGTCACACAGCAGACGGGTGGTGGAACCAGGATTAGAACCCAGATCCTCTAACTCCCAGGCCCGTGCTCTTTCCACTAGACCATGCTGCTTCTCATAAGTGCCCCGTCGTAGCACTTAAACATCTTATATAGTCTAGTACTTCCTATCTTTAATTTAAGCTAAACGTCTGCCTGCCTCTTTAAACTGCAAACTCTTTTGAGGGCAGGGATTCCTTTATCTGTTGTACTTGCCCAAGCACTTAGGCCAGTGCTATGCCCATAGCAGACGCTCAGCACACACCACTGACTGGCCGGCCGACGACAAGAGCCCGGAGGGAGGAAACTGGAGGCTTCATGCCAAAGGACGATTCCTTCCAGGATTCAACCACCATCCCACCTGTTGGATTTCCTGAAATGCTGGAAAAAGGGCCCAGGAAATAGTTGATTCCAGGCAGCTGCGGAGTCAGCTGTCTGGAAACTCTCCCAGAGGGGCTTGTCCTTCCCATACGGTGAAAGGCAAAATCATGGTAAAGAGTTAGGGGGAAAGATGAAGTTTTACATAGGAAAGAATATTATCCTTCCCAAAAGATGAAGAGGATAATCAGGGTGAAGAGCTTGGGGAAAGATGAAGATTTACACAAGAAAGAATATTAATGTACACGGTTCAGGTGTTCCCAGGGAAAGAGTTGAACTCTAGATCCAATAAATATATCCTTCCACAAACGAATTTTTCAGAGGCCTGAAAACGTGTGTAATTCCAAAATTGGCCCTTTTATTTAGAAAGACCTAGGCTTATTGAAAAGGATATTTTGGAGATGGGGCGAGTAGGTGGGGGAACCAATAATTTAACAGTCTGGTCTATTATTAGGTTTATAAGATGCTTTATTCACTACAAGGCCTTAGGAAACTGATTAGCCACTGTCCTAGACTCTTTTCAATGGGATTAAACAAGATTCTTGATCATTTTAAGGCATCAAAACATTACATAGATTTCTTTAAGTCTCAGAGTCAAAAGATTAAAAGATAGAAAGTGTAATTTGAGAAAATATCATTTATGGTATTTTTTAAGCACTTACTATATGTCAAGCACTAAGTGCTGGGGTAGATACATGTTTTATCAGGTCTCACACAGGGATCACAGTTTAAGAAGGAGGGAGAACAGGTATGAAATCCTCAGTTTACAGTTGAGGGAATTGGGCCACAGAGAAGTTAAGTGACTTTCCCAAGCAGACAACTGGCAGAGCTGGGATGAGAACCCAGGTCCTCTGATTCTCTTTCCATTAGGCCACACTGCTTCCCAAAGACCTATATATATTCACACACACCTTCATTTTGATATCTGAGACTATCCTCTAGCTTGTTGTGGGTATTTATTGTTGTGACTGTTTATCATTGACCTGTACTCTCCCAAGAGCTGAGTAAAGTGCTCTGCACAGGCTAAGTGCTCAATAAATACAACCCAATGAATGAGAACAGCCTCTTGAAAGAATTAGTCCAGACACGTGCATAATGATCCTTGACAAGGAATAAGGGCTGAGGTAAAATTGCAAGGTATGATATGTGGTTTGGGAATGTATCTACCAGCTCTGTTATATTGTACTCACCCAAGACCTTGGTATAGTGCTCTGCACACATTTAAACACACAATAAATATGACTGTATTGAGTGCAGACTGTGTGCAGAGCACTGTACTAAGCAGTTGGCAGAGTATAACAGAGTTATTAGACACGGTCCCTGCTCACAAGGAGCTTTTGGTTTAGAGGTACTGTGTTTAGCTCTCTAAATCAGTTTAGGACATAAAGGATCTAAGACTATTTTTATATTTTGCATGTCTTCAAATGAAGCAACCCATTAAGAACACCAGTTTAAGTCTAGACACCCCTTTTAATTTTCCAGAAATGCTTTTATTTCTTAGTAAACTATACTTCAAACCAAAAGTTTTGGTTTTTTTTTTTTTAAATAATGCTTTCCAGGGAAACCTGTGCTACTGTAATTAGGTGGATAGGAAACAGCTGATTTAAGAAGCAATCCATTAAGGACACCTCTTTATGTATAGATACCCCTTTTAAAGCACTTCTGGAAAATAAACTTTCTTTCTTCAGAAAAAAAGTATACTTCAAACCAAAGGTTTTTTTCCCCCCAAAAAATAATCCTCTCCAGGGAAACACCTATAGTTCTGAATTAGGCGGATAGGAAACAGCTGATTTAAGAAAAAAAGAGGAAAACACTGTTTGAAAAAAGAAATCGTGGATGTTAGCCACACAAGAAGAAAAAAAATGTATGAGTCAGGACCCTTATTGAGCAATTAAATTGGGAACAGAGATCAGGGTAGGGCATTTGATACTGGTGAAAATCCTCAAGCTGATAGTGTCCATCAGTCATTTTCCCCAACAGTTCAACACGGAGCCTTGCCTACTGCTTCTTTGAAATCTTAAACAAATATGCTAAAATCAATGGTACTCAATGAGCACTTACTGTGTGCAGAGCACTGTACTAAGGGCTTGGGAGAGTTTACTACTACAGAATCAGTAGACACATTCCTTGCCCATAACAGACTTACAGTCTAGATATTAAGGGAACAAACCCCTCGCCATACCACCATTTAAATCACTTTTCCATGAACAGCAAAAAATTTGGCTTCCTGTTCAACCTCAGGAAGTACAGTAAAAAGGGAATAAAATTGAAATTAGCATTCTTCATCACATGCCCAGGAAAACCCAATAGCTCTTCACATGTTCCTCAATAGTTCCTGATGCAAAACAGAACCTGCTCCAGAAAAGAGATTATTTACCCTGGGCCTTTCAAAACCAGGAATTCCTCATCACGAATTTGATATGCGTAAGAACTGTCAATAGACTGTCCACCGCCTTTTCCTCAGCTCACCTACCCTTAACATTTCCACTGCTTAAAATAGACCCCTTGAATCCAAAAGGCTAAGAAGGAAAAAAAGAGTCTGTGCAGATCATTATTTCCTCTTAAAACCATGATTTCTGTCATTAAAAGTCATTAAGTTTACAGTCCTGCACATAACTGGGTGGAAAAAAGAATCAGCAAAAGCTAGCCTCCTCTATCAAACACAGTCCATGCAGTAATCTGAAAATCAGTTTACTGCTTATTACTTTCTACCTCCCACAGTGCACCTGGTGGATGATTTTTCCATCATTTGGAATCAGCAGCAATGAAGAGAGGCAAGAGAACCCCTCCCTCTTTTTAACCAAGATCAATTGTCAAAAGAAAACTATCCTGTTCCTAAAATGGGCCACTGCTGGCAGCATCTTTAAACCTGAAGAAAAGCTTTACTCCCAGCTACATTGCCCCCATCAGTGCACCAGAAAAAGAAAAATAAACTGTCTGCAGAATGGATTGTTCATTTAATATCCTGGGGGGAAGTCTTTGAAACACTGGTTTGGTGTCAAAAGGAGGCCTGGGAATGGGGTCAGTGTTTCAAAATTCAGAAAAACATGTTTTTTCGCTAATGCAACAAATCTACAATAGGAGCGCAATTTGTCAAAGTCTGGACTTTTATCAGCATTTATTTCAAATTGCCTTAATTTCCTTTTCATCGATTTGGCACTTTGGATAGGGATAGTGAAAAATTCTAGAAATTAGCAATCCTTTAAAATAAAAGCTACAAGTTCATTCTTTCATGGTATTGATTAGGTACATATTATGTGCCAGGCATTATTCTAAGCACTTGGCTAGATATAAGTTAATTAGGTTGGACACAGTCCCTGTCCCACATGGGGCTCACACTCTTCATCTCCCTTTTACAGAGGAGGTAACTGAGACACAAAGAAGAGAAGTGACTTGCCCAAGGTCCTAGAACAGACAAGAGCCAGAGCCAGGATTAAAATTTAGGTCCTTCTGACTCCCAGACCCATGCTCTATCCACTAGGCAACACTGCTCCTCCGTGTGAATGGCCAATTAATCAATGAAATCTGTACAGTGCAGTAAACATTTTTACAATCACAGTAATTAGTACTAGTGCAATAACCCACCTTCAAACAGGATATATATATATATATATATATATATATATAGATGGATTTTTCTTCATGTCCTCTTGCTCTTTTCCTTCATTTCTTGCGGGGGCAGGGGGATTTTAATGGGGAAGAGTTTCTTCCCCCCACCCTCACAGTTCTGCCTCCAGAAGTTGTCCTTTTTCTCTCAGTATCTCCTCATTCCTCCCAACCTGCCTGCACATCTCTTCCCCCCCCCCCCCCCCAAATATCCTATTCTCCTCTTCTATCCAGCCCCCTCCTTTTCTCCCCCTAAACCTCTCCTCCTTCTGTCCCTTACCTCCCCAATCCATCCTCTCTCTTTTTGCCTTCTTTTTGAAGCTGCCCTTTCCCTGTCACTTTCCCCTCCCTCTTCCCCACCCCCTTGACTTCTCCACCTGGCCCTTGAATAGGGAACACCTGCAGCCTCTATTTTTCCAATTTCTCTCCACCCACCACTGGGCCCTTCCAAACCAGAAACAGCTGGGCTCTGCTGAATCCCCACAGCTGGCCCTCTGGACCCTCCATTCCTCCACAAACCAGAGGCCTCTCGACGTAGTTAATTCCCTAATTAAAGCCGATGCAGGGCTACCCCACCCCATCCAGGGACTCGGGAAAGAAAAGTAGCAAGTCTTTGCTTCCATTCCCGGATCTGGGCCCAAGTCAACATTCGGAGAATTGGCCTCCCTACCTTTAAACAGTAATAATAATGTTGGTATTTGTTAAGCACTTACTATGTACAGAGCACTGTTCTGAGCGCTGGGGTAGACACAGAGGAATCAGGTTGTCCCACGTGGGGCTCACAGTCTTAATCCCCATTTTACAGATGAGGTAACTGAGGCACAGAGAAGTTAAGTGACAGTCACACAGCTGACAAGTGGCAGGGCAGGGATTCAAACCCATGACTTCTGACTCCAAAGCCCGTGCTTTTTCCACTGAGCCACGCCGAAGCGCTCTTAATTTCCCCCGAAGTCGCTTTTCGATTAGATGAGAAAGTCATCGGTTCATTCCCTTGCTATAGTCAGGCCAAGGAAGAGGGACACTTATTAGGCGAGGAAAAAGAAGGGAATGCCACCTCCACTTCTTTTTCCTTCCTGTGTTTTGTTTTATTAGAATTAACGAGAGGATTCTCGAAGGGTAACTATCAAGCAAACTTGTCCGCTGTGTGATCCTGGGCAAGTCCCTTCACTTCTCTGTGCCTCAGTTACCTCATCTGTAAAATGGGGATTGAGACCGTGAGCCCCACATGGGACAGGGACTGTGTCCAACTTGATTTGCTTGTATCCACCCTAACGTTTAGTACAGTGCCTGGCACAGAGGAAGCGCTTAATACCATTATTATTATTGTTAAATGATGATACACTGATATCTTTCTTACTTTCACAGAGGAAGCAAAAGGGGTCAGGTAAGAGTGAAAGGGCAGACCAGATGGCCGGTTTTGAAGTAGGACTTCTTAAGTAATAATCTATTTGAATAAACACCTTGCTCATTATTTTATGCTAGACCTCTGAACATTAACAAACATTATAATAATGTGCAAATCACATCCTTGGCATCCTTGAGAAGCAGCGCGGCTCAGTGGAAAGAGCCGGGGCTTGGGAGTCAGCGATCATGGGTTCTAATTCCGGCTCTGCCACTTGTCAGCTGGGTGACTTTGGGCAAGTCACTTAACTTCTCTGTGCCTCAGTTACCGCCTCTGTAAAATGGGGATTAAGACTGTGAGTCCCAGTGGGACAACCTGATTACCTTATAACCCCCCCCCAGTGCTTAGAACAGTGCCTAGCACATAGTAAGCGCTTAACAAATGCCATCATTATTATTATTAGTAGATGAGACCCTTGATTTTTAAACCAGGAATATTTAGCATGCTTAAGACTGATACTCTATCGGATTGCTTGGAATTTACAGCTATGAAAGGCCAAGCACTACCTAAAAGAGAAATACCCACTTTTTAAAGATGAACTCCAGTGTCACTTTATGCTCAGCCCCGTGTGGGACCCGTTGTTCTCGTCTACCCTTGCACTTAGCACAATCCATCATATTTATTGAGCGCTCACTATGCGCAGGCCACCCTACTAAGCCCTCGGGAGAAGACGGTACAACTGAGTTAGCAAACGTGCAAACAGCCCGGTGCTTGACAGGGTGAGCACTTAAGAAATACCATTTTTACTGTATATGGAAACGTGGCCTGCTGAATAGAGTCGTCAGGTTGTCCTCTCGGTGGGACACAGCGCTGCTGATGTCAAGGCTGCAGTCCACGATGGGGCACATCTTTGACAGAGCACTTCTTCCACACCCTGTCTGCGAAAATACAGTAATCCCCCTTTTCGCGCTCAGTTGAGGGTCTGTCCCACCGCCCACGGGACCCGAGCCCGAGTGGTTCTCGCGGGAGCGGGGACGGTTTGCGCCGAGCCATCCGCATTCTCCCCCAAGGGAGCCCAGTGGCGTGTGTTGCCAGATGGCGGGCAGGGAGAATGGGTGCAGGATCTCGCTGAGATCTCAAAAGCGACGGGACACCGCTCTGCCCTCACTCTTTCGGAAAGCCACTGTCGAGAGTGATATTGAGATTTGCCGTTAGCTATTCGGAGGGCACCTGCTATGAGCGGTTCAAGACAGCTCGATCTCAAACTTTTAAATCAGAAACAACCAAACTACTTAGTGAAACGTCCTCTCAGGTCAGAGGAAATAGTGAGCTCTTCGTGTACATCTGTCTACGACTATATCTAGGTGTCCATACGAAGCAGCGCGGCTCAGTGGAAATGACGCGGGCTTGGGAGTCAGAGGTCACGGGTTCTAATCCCGGCTCTGCTGCTGGTCAGCTGTGTGACCTTGGGCAAGTCACTTAACTTCTCTGTGCCTCAGTTTCCTCATCTGTCAAATGGGGATTAAAACTGTGAGCCCCACGTGGGACAACCTGATCACCTTGTATCTCCCAGCGCTTGGAACAGTGCTCTGCACATAGTAAGCGCTTAACAAATCCCACAGTTTATTTTATACATTATTGGGGAGAAGAGGGAAGAAATGAAATCTAACTTCCAGATGTCCCGTACTAGTTTGAAAAATGATCCCAAAGACCTATGTTTCAATGCAAGGGTCAGAGAACCATCTTCTACCCTTAATTCTCTAAAGTTTCACGGTGGTATCATAATAATTATTATTATGGGATGTGTTAAGCACGTACTCTGTGCCAAGCACTGTGCTAAGTGCTGGGGAATCAGGTTGGACACAGTCCCTGTCCCACATGGGAAGCAGTGTGGCTCAGTGGAAAGAGCATGGGCTTTGGAGTCAGAGGTCATGAGTTCGAATCCCGGCTCTGCCACTTGTCAGCTGTGTGACTGTGGGCGAGTCACTTCACTTCTCTGGGCCTCAGTTCCCTCATCTGTAAAATGGGGATGAAGACTGTGAGCCCCACGTGGGACAACCTGATTCCCCTGTGTCTACCCCAGCGCTTAGAACAGTGCTCTGCACATAGTAAGCGCTTAACAAATAACATTGTTATTACATGGGGCTCACACTCTCAGCCCATTTTACAGATGAGGTAAATGAGGCACAGAAAGGTGAAGTGACTTGTCCAAGGTAACACAGCCAACAAGTGGCAGAGCTGGGATTAGAACCCAGATCCTTCTGACTCCCAGGCCCGTGCTCTAACCACTAAGCCATGCTGCTTCTCAAGAATGCAATAATATCCTCTCGGCTATAAACCTCTAATTTTTTCTACAGACTTTTCTCCCAATTCTACAAAACGGCCTCTTTTAGCAATCATGGTATCCCTTCCCTAAATCTCTTCCATTTTGACATTCTCAACTTTGTCTTATGGGTGGTAAATCCCGAGTTTGTTTTTCCTGAGGCTTTTGTTGACAATCTGCTCCTCGGCTCTCGAACTCCCAATGGTGCTTTCCCAAAATCATCTTATAATTCTAAACTCTAGCTTTAAGTTCTCAAATTACTTAGCTCTGTTGGTCAATTTCTCTTCAAATCCCTAAATTCTCCCTAGAGACTTCTTACCGGTTCTTTTTTATGTTTAGCTTTCTGTGCCCAAATCTGTCACTAGTGTTTTTAAGGCTTTTCTATTAATTACTATGGCCCGGCTCAAGTCCCCACTGTTTTTTAATATATTAAAACTGCTCAAAATTGAGACTTTGGTCCTCCAGTTCTGCCCTTGGCTCTGACAGCCTCCACTCCTTTCACCTAAATCTTTCTTCTTACAATTCTAGGCCCTGTGATCCGAGACATTACGTGAGTTTTAAGACAGGTTACCGGCTACAATTCTAGCTTGTGCCTCCACATCACTGCATCTTATGCAGTCTCCGTTTCCTTCGAGAGGCTCCTTTTTGCCCTCCAAGTCCCTGATTCGCAACGGATCAATCCTATTTGGGTGCTCACAGAGTGCAGAGCGCTGTTCTAAGTGCTTGGGAGAGTATCGTATCGCAGAGCGGATGAGACGTCCCCCGCTCACAACAAGCTTACAGTCTGTTATACTGTACTCCCTCGAGCCCTTAGTACAGTACTCTGCACAAAGTAAGCTCTCAATAAACAAAACTGACTGATAGAGCGGGACAATAAAAAGGAAAGGAGTGGAGGGGCTTATGTCCTTAACTGTAATCTTTCCCCAGTCCCTTCCAAAGGAAGGTTCTCATCTTTTTACCGTAATCTTTCACCAATCCCTTCGAAAGGAAGGTTCTCATCTTTTCGGAATCTTCTTCCACTAGCGTGTGACGGTAGCTAGAGAGAACAGTTCTTTGCGAACCCGAGTTATTGTGCTGGGCAGTGAAGAGGGAGCTTTGGAATCACACAGGTGATTCCACTAAACGGCTCGCTGCACAAAAGCTAGCAAGGAACAGGGTTCAGTGGCATCGGAAGTGCCTTGAATTTGCAAGGGTGGCATTAAAATACCCATGTGAGGTATCTGCAGGATGGCATTCCCAGCACGTGTGAGATATTCACGGGACCCCATAATGGGCAACACTAGGCCTAGACGATGCCAGCCGTTTCCACTGCCCGATCGGTAAGCCAACAGAAAGCATCTCAACATAGTCCTGAAAAAATGGAGTTTAATAACGGAGACTAACAGGGTGTTAGGTTGAATAATAATGATAATTATGGTATTTTTTAAGTGCTTACTGTGTGCCAAGCACTGTTCTAAGCGCTGGGGTAGATACAGGGTCATCAGGTTGTCCCATGTGGGGCTCACACTTTCAATCCCCATTTTACAGTTGAGGTACCTGAGGCACAGAGAAGTTAAATGACTTGCCCAAGGTCACCCAGCCGACAAGCGGCGGAGCCGGGATTAGAACCCACGTCCTCCGACTCCCAAGCCCGTGCTCTTTCCGCTAAGTCATGCTGCCGAACCACTGGGAGAGCAAAATCCTAAGGTAAAGACCATAAGTTCATTTATGACTACGCTATGTAGGCGATAATCTCCCAACTCACTGCTCAGGAAGACGCCTCGAATTAAATCGCTTCCTACCGAACACTTGACATGATGATGGTGTGGTGAACTCCTAGTATACACTGATCTTTATTCCGTCTCTGTATAGGGGACGGACTGGGGGGGCTTAAAACTCAGCGAGTGCCGGTGCTGGTTAAGTGCAGGGGAGCCCCCGTGCTTACCTAATAAAACACGGGACCACTCACCCTGTCCCGGAGGCCCGAGTGTCCTTAATGATGGGTTGTGTCATTGATTGTCAAGCTCAGGTCAACTGGCAGTTGTCGTATCCTTTTATTGCTAAAGGAGTGTCTGTGCTGCCTCGAATCCCTTTGCCTACTCTGGGTTGCCAAGGCCTTGCTCCGAGTAGCAGGCCCCTCTAGGACAATTTGAAGCCCGGTTTCTTCTGCCACCCCCGACCCCCACACCTTAAAACTGGCCAGACTGGGCAACCGCCTCTTGGGGAAGGTCCTCCAGGACCATCTCTAGCTCCTGGCTGGCCCAAGGCACCCAAGGCCGGAGTTTGGAGATTCCAGGAGGCTCCGTCCTCTCCAAACACCGTTGCCTTCCTTAGGGCGGTTCACCGCTCAAGCTCTCGCCTTTTCCACTTCTTCCAGAGCAGCTCCTGCTTCCCTTCTCCTCTGGCTCCCACTTTCCCTTCTCTTCCCTCCTCCAGTCCCACTCTATCACGCAGACTCTCATTCTGTCGCCACGAAGGGCTACACACCTGCAAACTCAACCAAATACTGACCCCAAAGTGGTCCAGATAAAGAGGAGATCCGGAGAAGGGAGGTGGCACTGTACGCACGACAGATGTTTATTTCGAGGCCAGCTGTCAAAGGGCCAATAGAGTGTCTTCAAGAAGTGTAAAACTGAGAATTAGAAGGGTTCTAGCCTTGAAAAGAACGCTCAGAAGCTTCCCAGTATCACACGACGAATCGGAAACTGGTTAATAAGCAGGTTGCATAACAATTTTAATTAAGGAGGCTCAAGTACCATAAAATCTGCTGCAGTAGATTGAATTCATTAGCAACATTGATCAAATATAGTAATTTCTCCGCTTCCTTACTGTCAGCATTTGGGATTTCAACTCACCCCTCTACCCAGTGAAAAGTCGACTATTTCAGCTGTCCTTCCTCGTACTTTGATCTTTATGGGTCTTTTATTCATTAGGGGCAGGGAATATGTCTGCTAATTCTGTGGTACTGTACTCTCCCAAGCGCTTAGTACAGTGCTCTGCACAGAGCGTTCAATAAATACCACTGATTGATTTTGTCCTCTAGACTGTAAACGCATCGTGGGCAGGGAGCGGGTCTACTAACTCTGTTGGATACGACTCTCCCAAGTGCTTAGCACATTGCTCTACACGTGCTAGGTGCTCCAATGCCATTAATTTTATTCCCTCCTTTACACATTTCCCCTGTAGCAATTTTTCTCTAGATAAGGAGGTGGAAGGTTGATAATGATAATAACAGTGGCGTTTTTAAAGGGCTGATTTTGTGCCAAGCACTCTGCGCGATACAGGATAATCAAGTCGGACACAGTTCCTGTCCCACATGGGGCTCACCATCGAAAAGGGTGGGTGACCAGGCCAAAGTCACCCCGCAGGCAGAGTTGGATGCTTATTGCTATTGTTTTTGTCTGTCTCCCCCGATTAGACTGTAAAGCCCGTCAATGGGCAGGGGTTGTCTCTATCTGTTGCCGAATTGTACATTCTGAGCGCTTAGTACAGTGCTCTGCACCTAGTAAGTGCTCGATAAATACTACCGAATGAATCAATGTTTCACAAATCACGGTCAGTCTCGTCCACCCGAATACCGAGTTCCCCGGGTGGTGCGTCCATGGGAGAACTGCCGTGCAAGCTTCCCTCCTGCTATTTATTAGAATTACTATCGACCGAGCGCTTGCTATGTGCAGAGCACCGTGCTAAGCGCTTGGGAGAATGTGCCGCAACAGAGTTAGCAGCTCTGTTCCCCGTAAAGGGCCTTCCCACTCTCAAGGCTTAAGCAGTAACAGTCAACAACAAAACGAGCATTAGTTTGGTTGAGATGGGTTTTCCTTAATGAGCATTTCTTTGCTTTTTTCAAGAGTACAGGAATAAAATCATTTCAGTAAGGATAGTTTGCAGGAGGAGATAAAGATACTTACATTTCCCATTTGTGATCCAAGGAAATGGTAGTTTCGATTGAACAGTTTATGTTCAGACACATCAGCAACATGGATTGGCTAATGAAGTTATGTAGAAAAAAAGACTATCTCAGAGCAGTCCGCATTGGGAGGGCAAGACAACTGTTACCAAAACGAGATATTGATACAGTTTTATTCACTCAATCTGAAAAGTACCCTGCTCCCTCCTTTGTTTATAAAGAACAACAAAAACAAAAAGCAAAACAAACACAGAAACAGTACGCACAGAATGAGACCTGCACAAATCACTCAACACAAAGCTGAACAACACAGATGGCCCTGGGGGGGGGTTATTGAATGGGAATTTTATGCCCTCTTCTCACCTCTCTTAAAAAGCACACTTTTAAAGTGCAAAAAATAGGCCTATAAGCCCAACAACGATTCCTTTCGAAGAAAGAGGATCAGGAAAAATGATAAAGCGCTCTTCCCTCTCCTGGGAGGAATTGAGGAAAGGAGGAGCTAGCTGTGACGGGAAAAAAGTTCGTGGGCACCTCACGAAGGGAAATACTTATTATTCATGAAGAGTCCCAGAAGAGGTCTTCTAATCCACTTGGAAGATCTTTCTCATCTAGAGGTACGGAGGAGACTAAAACTGCCTTGCGGGAATGAGCTGTGGATGCCATTTTAATTGGGGAAAAAAAGCCCCGAAATTCAAATTTGTTTTCAAGCTTTGGGTTCCTCCCTGGTGATCTTCACTCCCTCTGCCGAGTGCCAATACATCCATAGGGAAAGGGAGGGTCTAGGCGAAGTTAAAGTCAAAATGGGGAGTGTGGGTGTGTCTGTCGTAGAATATTTTGCATTTATGGAACCTAAAAATAATTCCAACACCCAAATAGAGCCCATACTTAAGAAGCCGACGGGGGAATATATACCCCGCTTGAATAAAATATGGGCAAAGTGTCTAATCCTCCATTTCCAGAAACGATCCTATTCTACTAAATCCGAATGGGCAGGCTAATGTTCAATGCGTGTCTGGGATAGACACCTGCCACCCCCGCCCCCCAAACCCTTTCACGATTGAACCTGCTAAAGGCTTTTTCACCTCCCAAGCTTTTTTTTTTTCCTAACCCTACAATATGAACCTTCGAGCCCTCCCCGTGACATCTCACACGTAACAGAGTGACAAAACATCGAAAGCAGGAACGTATCCACCAACTCGTCGTACCGTGCTCTCCCAAGCACCTAGTACAGCGCTCTGAACACAGTAAGCGCTCAAAAGAAACCACTGATGGACTGACGGAAGGCAGGTCGAGTCTAACTTCGGACCGCGTGTCCAACCTGATCAGCCTGTGCCTACCTCAGCGCTTAGTACAGTGCTTGGGGGCTGAACAGATGCCATAAATTTTTTTTTCTCCCCCACAACGGGGCTTTATTCTGCAAAATGACAGAGGGGGGGTCAGACATGGATGCTAAAATGGGGAGATGGGAGTAAGACCCCACAGACCCTTTCCCGGCCGCCCTCCTCAGTCCGTGGGCATCTGCGTGGGCTTCGGAAGGAAGGGCCGGTGGGCCAGATGACTCTAATCCAACACTTAATGGTATTTACTAAGCGCTATGTAGAGCACTGTACTAAGCGCTTGGGAGAGTACAATACAACAGAGTTGGCAGACCCCTTCCCTGCCTCCAAGGAGCTTATAATCCATCAATCAATGGTATTTACTGAGCTTGGGAGAGTGCAATACAACAGAATTAGGAGGCACATTCCCTGCCCACAAAAATCGATGGTATTTAATAATAACAACGATGGTATGTGTTAAGCGCTTACCACGTGCCAAGCACTGTTCTCGCGGCTGGGGTGAGGTAATCGGGCCGTCCCAGGTGGGGCTCCCGGTTTGAATCCCCATTTGACAGATGAGGGAACTGAGGCCCAGAGACCCAAAGTGACTTGCCCCAAGTCACACAGCTGAAAAGTGGCGGAGCCGGGATTAGAACCCAAGACCTCCCGACTCACAGGCCCGGGCTCTAGCCGCTGGGCCACGCTGCTTCCTATGAAATTTATTTATTGTGCTCTGACTGTGTGCAGAGCAATCAATCGTATTTATTGAGGAGCTAATGGTAGTCATGATGGGATTCGTTAAGCGCTTACTATGTGCCAGGCACTGTACTAAGCGCTGGGGTGGATATAAGCAAGTCGGGTCTGTCCTACATGGGGCTCCCAATCTCAAACCCCATTTTCCAGACGAGATAACTGAGGCCCAGAGAAGCGAAATGACTTCCCCAAGGTCACGCAGGAGAGAAGGGGTGGAGCGGGGATTAGAACCCAGGACCTTCTGACTCCCAGGCCCTTGCTCCATCCACTACACCGTGCTGCTTCTCCTATTGCGTGCAGAGCATTGTACTAAGCGCTTGGGAGAGGACAACGGAATGAGCACACATTTTCCCTGCCCACAATGAGTTTACAACCAATCCATCAAGGGTTTTTACTAAGCGGTTACCGGGTGGAGAGCGCTGTGGTGAGGGCTTGGGAGAGCGCGACCCACCGGAATTAGCAGACACGCCGGGGGTCCGTGCGGGGCTTCCGGTTTTGCCGGGGGGGATTCCCGACCTCTTGGGGGAAGAAAGACCCTCAGGGATCGATTCACCCCTTACTCCCCCGAGTTTCCATCCAGCCTCTCCTCCTGCCTCTCTCCCTCTTCTCAAGGCCCAGCCTGGGGTCTCCTCACGCCCCTCGCCCTCACCCCAGGGCCCAGGCCGGGGTCTCGTCACACCCCTTGGCCTCTTGCCGGGTCCTGGGCTGGGGTCTCCTCAAGCCCCTCACCTCGGGGCCCAGGACGGGATCTCCTCACCCCCTCACCCCAGGGTCTCATCACATCCCTTGTCCTCTCCCCAGGGCTCGGGCCGGGGTCATCTCCTGCCTCTCCCCCTCATCTCAGGGCCCAGGCCAGCGTCTTCTCATGCCCCTCACCCCAGGGCCCGGGCTGGGGTCTTCTGATGCCCCTCACCCCAGGGCCCAGGCCGGGGTCTTCTCCTGCCTCTCGCCCTCACCCCAGGACTCGGGCCGGGGTCTCCTCACTTCCCTCACCTTAGGGCCCAGGCTGGGGTCTCCTGATGCCCCTCGCCCACTCTCCAGGGCCCAGGCTGGGGTCTCCTCACGCCCCTCACCTTAGGAACCCGGCTGGGGTCTCCCGATGCCCCTCTCCCTCTGCCCAGGGCTCGGCTTGGATCTCCTCCCGCCCCTTGCCCTCTCCCCAGGCTCTGGGCCAGGGTCTCCTCACAACCCTCTCCCCAGGGCCCAAGCTGGGGTCTCCTGACGGCCTCGCCCTCACCCCAGGGCCCAGACCAGGGTCTCCTCACGTTTAGGGTTAGGACCCAAGCTGGGGGTCTCTTGATGCCCCTCGCCCTCTCCCCAGGGCCCAGATCAGGGTCTTCTCAGGCTTAGGACCCAGGGTGGGGTCTCCTGACGCCCCTCGCCCTCTCCCCAGGACCCAGATCAGGGTCTTCTCACCCTTAGGACCCAGGCTGGGCTTTTCTGATGCCCCTCGCCCTCTCCCCAGGACCCTCATCAGGGTCTTCTCAAGCTTAGCCCCCAGAGTGGGGTCTCCTGATGCCCCCTGCCCTCTCTCCAGGGCCCAGACCGGGGTGTTCTCAGGCTTAGGACCCAGGCTGGGGTCTGCTGATGCCCCTCATCCTCTCCCCAGGGCCCATATCAGGGTCTTCTCAGGCTTAGAACCCAGGGTGGGGTCTGCTCATGCCCCTCGCCTTCTCCCCAGGGCCCAGATCAGGGTCTTCTCATGTTTAGCACCCAGACTGGGGTCTCCTGATGCCCCTCGCCCCCTCCCCAGGGTCCGGATCAGGGTCTTCTCACGCTTAGGAGACAGGGTGGGGTGTGCTGATGCCCCTCGCCCTCTCCCCAAGACCCAGCCCAGGGTCTTCTCACGCTTAGCACCCAGGGTGGGGGTCTGCTGATGCCCCTCGCCCTCTCCCCAGGCCCCAGCCCGGGGTCTTCTCATGCTTAGGTGCCAGGGTGGGATTTTCTGATGCCCCTCGCCCTCTCCCCAGGACCCAGGCCAGGGTCTTCTCATGCTCGGCACCCAGGGTGGGGTCTGTTGATGCCCCTCGCCCTCTCCCCAAGACCCTGATCAGGGTCTTCTCGTGCTTAGCACCCAGACTGGGATTTTCTGAGGCCCCTCGCCCTCTCCCCAGGACCCAGCCCAGGGGAGTCTCATGCTCAGCATCCAGGCTGGGATTTTCTGACGCCCCTCGCCCTCGCCCCAGGACCCATCCCGGGGTCTTCCCGTGCTTAGCATCCTGCTTGGGGTCTCCCGACGCCCCTCGCCCTCACCCCAGGGCCCAGCCCGGGGTCTTCTCCCGCTTAGCATCCAGGGTGGGATTTTCTGATGGCCCTCGCCCTCTCCCCAGGACCCAGCCCAGGGTGTTCCCATGCTGAGCAGGCAGAAGGGGATGCGCCGCTGGTCCCGGGCCTGTCCCCGGGGCCCCGGGCGGGGTGCAGCGAGGCCCCGCTGGGGCGGGGCTGGGGGGGGGAGGGGCGGGAGCCCGCAGGGGGCCCCGGGGGGAGGGGAAGGGGAGACTCACCATGGCAACGCTGCGGCCGGGCCGGGCGCCGCGGGGGGCCCCGGGCGCGAGCTCGCCCCGTTGTCCTGGTGATGCACGAGGGGAGCCGGGCCACGCGCGCCGCCGATTGGCTGCTCGGGGACACGTGACCGCCCGGCCCCGGGGGGGAGGGGCGGGGGGGAGGAGGGGGAGGGAGGGAGGGAGGGGGAGGGAGGGGCATGATCATCTTATCATGATGATAAGAAGAATGATGATGATGGTATTGGTTAGGCGCTGATTAGGTGACAAGCACTGTTCCAAGCGCTGGGAGGGGGTAAAAATCATCATCATCATCATCATCATGATAAGAATAATGATGATGATGGTATTGGTTAGGCGCTTACTAGGTGCCAAGCACTGTCCTAAGCGCTGGGAGGGGGTGATCATCATCATCATCATGATAAGAATAATGATGATGATGGTATTGGTTAGGTGCTTATTAGGTGACAAGCACTGTTCTAAGCGCTGGGAGGGGATCATCATCATCATGATGATGATAAGAAGAATGATGATGATGGTATTGGTTAGGCGCTTATTAGGTGACAAGCACTGTTCTAAGCGCTGGGAGGGGGTGATCATCATCATCATCATCATGATAATGATGATGATGATGATGATGGTATTTGTTAGGCGCTTACTAGGTGCCAAGCACTGTTCTAAGCGCTGGGAGGGGGTGATCATCATCATCATCACCGTGATAATAATGATGATGATGGTATCTGTTAGGCGCTTACAGTGTGCCAAGCATTGTTCTAAGCACGGGGGAGGGCACGAGGCGATCAGGTTGTCATTCATTCAATAGTATTTACTGAGCGCTTACTATGTGCAGAGCAATGTACTAAGCGCCTGGAATGTACAATGAGGCCACGGATAGAGACCGATCCCTGCCCATCGACGGGCTCACGGTCTAATCGGGGGAGACGGACGGACAAAAACAAGCCAACTTCATCACGAGAAATAGAATGAAGGGGATGGACACCTCATTAACAAAATAAATAGGGGAATAAAAAGATAGACAAATGAGCAGAGGGCCGAGCGGAAGGGAGGGGGGAGGAGCAGAGGGAAAAGGGGAAGCTCAGCCTGGGAAGGCCTCCTGGAGGAGGTGAGCTCAGGAGGGCTTTGAAGTGGAAAAATACGGAACGCTTCACGAATTTGCTTGTCATCCCGTTGCGTGTTGTCCCACGTGGGGCTCCCAGTCTTCATCCCCATTTTCCAGATGAGGTCACTGAGGCCCAGAGAAGGGAAGGGTTGTCCCACGTGGGGCTCCCGGGCTTCATCCCCGTTTTCCAGCTGAGGTCACTGAGGTCCCGAGAAGGGAAGCGACTCGCCCAAAGTCACCCAAGCTGACAAGCGGGAGGGACAGGATTTGAACCCACGACCTCTGACTCCCAAGCCCGGGCTCTTTTCCACGGAGTCAAGTTGCTTCTGTAGCTGCGGGGTCATCGGGTCGCCCCACGTGGGGCTCACAGTCTTCACACCCCCCCCCCCATTTCTCAGTGGAAAGAGGCCGGGCTTGGGAGTCAGAGGTCGTGGGTTCTAATCCCGGCTCTGCCACTTGTCATTCATTCATATTTTTGAGCACTTACTATGTGCGGAACGCTGGACTAAGCGCTTGGAACGGACAATTCGGCAACAGAGGGAGACCATCCCTGCCCAACAACGGGGTGTCAGCTGGGTGACTTTGGGCAAGTCACTTCACTTGGCCTCAGTCCCCTCATCTGTCAAATGGGGATGAAGACTGTGAGCCCCACGTGGGACAACCTCATCACCTTGTATCTGCCCCCCCCCAGCGCTTAGAACAGTGCTTCGCACATAGTAAGCGCTTAACAAATACCATCGTTATTTACAGGTGAGGGAACTGAGGCCCAGAGAGGTGAAGGGGCTTGCCCCAGGTCACCCAGCAGATCAGGGGCAGAGAGGGGATTAGAACCCACCACCTCTGATTCCCAAGCCCGGGCTCTTGCCGTCATCGATTTAGTCATGTTAACGACTCTTCCCCCTATAATAATCACTGTATTTGTTAAGCCCTTAATAATAGTAATTGTGGCATCTGTTTTAAGCACTTACTACTACTAATAATAATTGTGGATTTGTTAAGGACTTACTATGTGCTATGCATCAGGTCAGCCCCGATCCCTGTCCCACGTGGGGCTCACAGTCTCACTCCCCATTTTACAGATGAGGTCACCGAGGCTCAGAGAAGTGAAATGACTTACCCGAGGCCACACAGCAGACAAGTGAAGGGGTCAGGATTAGAACCCGCGACCTTCTGACTCCCAGGCCCGGGCTGTGTCCATGCAGCCTCTCCTATGTGTCAGTCACCGTACTAAGGGCTGGGCTAAGCAAACTGGGTTGGACACAGTCGCCCCGTCCCACGTAGGGTTCACAGTCTCAATACCCATTTTACAGATGAGGTGCCTGAAGCACGGAGAAGTGAAGTGACTTGCCCAAGGCCACACAGCAGACAAGTGAAGGGGGTCAGCATTAGAACCCACGACCTTCCGATCGAGTCCCCTTTCTACGGAATTGTCTCTCCAATTTTGTATTTCCTGAAGTGGCTTAAGCAGCCTGCCCTAGTGGAAAGAGCCCGGACCTGGAAGTCACAGGGCGTGGGTTCTCATCCCGGTTCTGCCGCTCGCCTGCTGTGTCACCTTGGACGAGTCATTTAACTTTTGAACCGCAGTTTCCTCATCTGTAAAATGGACTTTAAACCCTACTCTCTTCTACTTAGACCGCGAACCCCCAGGTCGGACAAGGGAACGGGTCTGAAGGAGCCGCTTGCCAGCGATGTGACTTTGGGCGAGTCATTTCACTTTGGGCCTCGGTGACCTCATCTGCAAAATGGGGTTGAAGACTGTGAGCCTCACGTGGGACAACCCGATTACCCCGTATCTCCCCCAGCGCTTAGAACGGTGCTCTGCACCTAGTAAGTGCTTAACAGATACCGACCCGCTTTATCGTTATTGTTATTATTATTCTACCTACCCCAGCTCTTAATGCAGTGAGTGCTTGGTAAATAATAAGCTATCAAGGCTATTAACGAGTACCATAATTAGCATTAGCATTAATAGCTTTCACACCGGAGACGGAATATGCTCGGAAGCCACCGATCTTCCTAACGTGCTCTTAGATCTGAAATAAATTGTACTTCTTTGAGGGGCAGGCCATATCTCGCAAGGCTGCAAAAAAATGAGGAGGCCCTGTGGATAATGCTATGGTTTCAATAAAATATAAGAAGGAATCTATCATCTACTACTAATAAGTCTTTTGTTTCCCCACTTAATAATAATGTTGGTATGTGTTACGCGCTTACTACGTGCGGCGCACCGTTCTAAGCGCTGGGGTAGATACGGGGTAATCAGGTCGTCCCCCGTGAGGCTCCCAGTCTTCATCCCCATTTAACAGATGAGGTCACTGAGGCCCAGAGAAGTCAAGTGACTTGACCAGGGTCACACAGCTGCCAAGGGGCGGAGGCGGGATTCGAACCCATGACCTCTGATTGCCAAGCCCGGGCTTCTTTCCTCGGAGCCACCGTGATTTGATAGATAATTCAAATGAACCCAACCGCTTTGGGGGGCCTTAACTTTGAGGCCAGATCTGCTATCTAGGCAGAGTAAACATCTGTGGTTTTGGGGATTGTCGATTTTGTTTGAGTTAAGCTCAGGTTACCTGCACTGGTCGTAATGATGGTTTGCATTTGTCAATATCATTAGTGCGGTTTGTTTTTTTGTTTGTCTTGGGTAAAGTTGTGTACACCAGTCATAATGACTGTTGATATTTGTCAATGGCAATACATTTTGTCGTTTCTGTTTGTGTTAGGTCAGGCTGTTTACATTACTGATAACGACTGGTGGTATTTGTCAATATCAATGCTGCATTTTGTTTTTTCTTGGAGTTAGTGTAAAGCTGCGTACGGAGTGTAGGTGTCATAATGACTGTTGACATTTGTCAATAGTAACACTCCTTTAACTGCCAGACTCCATTGAGCAATTCTTTGGGTCCGGTTTACATTCCTTTCAACCCATATATTGGGAGAGGTGATGCCTGGAAAAGCAGCGTGGCTCACTGGAAAGAGGCCGGGCTTGGGAGTCAGAGGTCATGGGTTCGAATCCAGCCTCCGGCGCTTGCCCGCTGTGTGACTTTGGGCAAGTCACTTAACATCTCCGTGCCTCAGTTACCTCATCTGTAAAATGGGGATGAAAACTGTGAGCCCCACGTGGGACAACCTGATCACCTTGTATCCAACAGTGCTTTACACATTAAGTGCTTAACAAATACCGCCATTTTTTTTTATCAGCTGTGCGACTTTGGGCAAGTCACTTCACTTCTCCACGCCTCAGTTCCCTCATCTGTAAAATGGGGATTACGATTCTGAGCCCCATGTGGGACAACCTGGTTACCTCATAACTACCCCAGCACTTAGAACAGGGTTTGGCACATAGTAAGTGCTTAACAAATACAAATTATTATTATTACCTTGCCAGGTTCATCGGGCCATCAGTTGGCTGCCATCCGGTCACCCGCCTGGGTGACCCATTGCGTGACCGAGAAGGAGCTCCAAACAAATCCCTCCGTTCGTCGGAACTTGGGAAGAAGAGGTTTTCTGGTGCCAGCTTGGCCCTCCCGCGGTGTCCTCCAAATGAAGGAAGTGGAGTCCAACGCAAGTAGAAAGGTTGCCCAGGGGCTGACAGGTAGAAAGGTTGTCCAGTGGCTGATTTACTCTCATCGGCCAGGGACCTGTCCCCTCAAAACAGTCGTATGCCATTTCAGCAGATCATCGTGCTCCCATTGAATAATAATAATAATAGTGATTCTAGTATTTGTTGAGCGCTTAATGTGTGCTAGGAACAGTACTAAGCACTGGGGTGAGCACCAGCTAATTGGGTTGGACACAGTCCCCGTCCCACGTGGGGCTCACAGTCTCGATCCTCATTTTATAGATGAGGTAACTGAGGCACAGAGGAGCTAAGTGACTTGCCCAAGGCAGACAAGTGGCGGAGCTGGGATTAGAACCCACGACCTTCTGATTCGCAGACCCGTGCCCTATCCACTACGTCATGTGGATTTGCGTAGCCGCGTTCGGAGGCTGGTTCTGGCAATCGAAGGAAGCTCCGATGATCAGAGGCTACGTCTTGACCCTTTAGAGGGAGAAGGTGCTTATTACAGCAGACACCTGGAGTTGAGATCGGGTCCGAGGGTCCATGATACTACCTGCGTAATATCCAAGAGCTGAACGTAGCGAGCTTCACAGTTGGGAAAACTAGGTCTCCGCGTGAGATTCCAATTTTCATTAGGTGGATGACTTGGGTACTAATTTGAATATAAGAACCACTGAACTTGGGCTCATTCAAAACTTTAATTGAATTACACTATTAGATGAAGGGAAAACCGGGGGATTCGGTGCCAAGAAAATGACCTCTTGGGTCAAGAGAAAATTGGCTGTGGCTATAAAATAACGCTACGGCGTAGTCGAGGTCACACTTTCGGAGATTAGGTTCAAAAGCAAAGTTCTACCGGGGCGGGACCTTGTGGACACAGCGATCTGTATTGAGTTTAATTGTGGGTCAAATCAGTCGGTGGTATTTAAGTGCTTACTGTTCTGGTAAGTGGCACTAAACTTTCCCATTTCCTGACATTCTCCTCCTTACACCGCCAGACGCTCATCCGGAAAATATTTCCCAGAGTTACTGATAGAGTCTACTGGGCGCCTAAGCTGAGCTGAGAATTTGGGAGGGTACAGTACAATTTTAGTTCACTGCACAAAATCCTCTAAAGAGAGAGGTGAGGAGGAACCCAACAGCCAAGCCGGTTTGGACTTGGGCCTGAGAACGCACACAGCTTCCGGCAGACGACCGGGGACGTTAACGATCGCGTTATCCCGCCTTAAATTGCAGGCGTGAGAGTTCCTCGCTAGATGGTAAACTGGTCCAGGGCAGGGATCGCGTATGCCAACTAGACTGCACCCCTCTCAGGGTCGCACCTGGAGAGTTTCCAGTAGTCTACCAGTCTCAGCAATGGGAGGGAGAGTCAAGCAGAGGCCTGTCCATTCCATTCCTAGCTTGGCCAGTGGCTAGCCAGTGGAAGGCCACCTGCTACTAGTCAAAACTCACCCGTGCTGGGCAGCAGCGGCGTGGGAGGGAGTCGAGGGTGGAGACTCGAGTCGACTGCGCGGAAGGTAAACCATTTCCGGATTTTTACCGAGAAAACTCTCTGGATCCACTACCGGAACGACCGCAGATGGAGGTGAGGCGCTCTGGGAGAGATGCGTCCGTGGCATCGCTTATGGTCAGAGACGACTCGACGGCAGAAGACAAGACTATGTCGCAAGTATTTAGTAGAATCTTCTGCCCCGAGTAAGTGCTCGACCTATTGCTTGATTATTTCATGCCGCGGGGCCATCTTGACTTCCTTAACTTTCCAGAAGTCAACCAAGATGGCAGTGGGTGAAGCGACAGGGATTGGAGGTCGGGGAGTGAGAGGAAGGTGCAGAAATCTGAAATCTGTCCATCAGTGGGACATGGTGAGATAAAGATTCCTGGGTCAGACTTAGATAGATGAACAATTTCCATAAACCTTGAAGTAATGGAACAAAAACTGACGGAAAAAAACCCGAGAGGGGAAATACGTCTTTTTCTCTGGACCCAAACGTATTTAATGGCTCTAAGAATATGGAACACAGTGTTTATAATTTACACAATAATTGTACCGTTTAGACTCTGAAATTTAAAACTATAAATGCATTAGTTCATTCAAACGATAAATACAAGTAAATATGAATATGCAATTATATTTGCAATTATTGTTACAGATGGTGTTACAAGCCGCTTGCCTGCACCTAAGATTCTTTATTTTTTCACGTTCATGAGGTAAGGAAAGAAATAATTAAAAATAGAAATATATTCACAATAAACAAAAGGAAGAATTCCTGATGTGGAATTAGAAAAATATTCCCCTTACGGACAACGATCTGAACCCAGAAAAAAGAAACTATTTTTTTCACGAAAAATTAGCATGTGCTTTAAAAAAAATGGCGTTCGTTAAGCGCATGTTATGTGTCAGGCACTGTACTAAGCACTGGGGTGGATACAAGCTAATCTGTTTAGACACAATCCATGTCTTAATCCCCATTTTACAGATGAGGTAACTGAGGCACAGAGAAGTTAAGTGATTTGCCCAAGGTCACACGGCAGACAAGTGGGTTTAGAACTCAGGTTTTTCTGACCCCAAGGCCCAGGCTCTATCTAATAGGCCACGCCGCTTCTCTACTCATTCTAAAGCAAGAGAAAAATATGTTCCGAGTATTGTCATCGAAACATCCTTGGATGTTTTATTATCTAATAATAATGATGTTGGTATTTGTTAAGTGCTTACTATGTGCCGAGCACGGTTCTAAGCGCTGGGGTAGATACAGGGTCATCAGGTTGTCCCACGTGAGGCTCACAGTTAATCCCCCTTTTACAGATGAGGTCACTGAGGCACAGAGAAGTGAAGTGACTTGCCCACAGTCACACAGCTGACAAAGCCGGGATTCGAACTCATGATCTCTGACTCCCAAGCCCGGGCTCTTTCCACGGAGCCACGCTGCTTCTCTAATTGTATGGTACGCTCCCAAGCGCTCAGTACATCGCTTTGCACGTGGTAGGTGCTCAATAAATTAGATGAAATGATTCAGCGAATAATAATGTTAATGGCATTTGTTAAGCACTTAGTATGTGCCGAGCACTGTACTAAGCGCTGGGGTGGAAACAAGCAAATTGGGTTGGACACAGTTCATGTCCCAGGAGGGACTCACGGTCTCAACCCCCATTTTCCAGATGAGGGAACTGAGGCCCAGAGAAATGAAGTGACTTGCCCAAGGCCACGTGGCAGGCAAGCGGCCGAGCTGGGATTAGAAACGATGAACTTCTGAATTCCAGACTTGCGCTATGATTGACTGATAGAAATGATAATAATGATAATGACGTTGGTATTTGTTAAGCACTTACTATGTGCAGAGCACTGTTCTAAGCGCCGGGGGAGATACGGGGTCATCAGGTGGGCCCACGTGGGGCTCACGGTCTTCATCCCCATTTTACAGATGAGGGAACTGAAGCCCAGAGAAGTTAAGCGAAGTGATAGAAACGGAGAAATAGAGAAGCAGCGTGGCTCAGTGGCAAGAGCGCGGGCTCGGGAGTCAGAGGACGTGGGTTCTAATCCCGCCTCCGCCGCTTGCCAGCTGTGTGACATTTCACTTCTCTGCGCCTCAGTTCCCTCATCTGTAAAATGGGGATTAAGACTGTGAGCCCCACGAGGGACAACCTCATTACCTTGTATCTAGCCCGGTGCTTAGAACAGTGCTGGGCACACAGCGAGCGCTGAACAAATACCGTTATTATTAATATCGTACTAAGTGCTTGGAAGAGTATAACAGGGTTAATGGGCTTAGGATCATCAGGTCCCACACGGGGATCACGATCCAATTACAAAGGAGTAAATGTTATTGACTCCCCATTTTGCGGATGAGAGAACTGAGGTACAGGGGAGTCAGGTGACTCGCCCAAGGCCACAGCAGGTAAGTGGAGGAGGCGGGATTAGAACCCAGGTCCCCTGCCTCCCAGGCCCATGCTCTTTCCACTAGGCTACACTGCTTCTCGTACATTTAAAAAAACCCCCAAAACCATGGAACAACAGCCGTGCACTTTTCTGGCCGCTGGCATCTCTCACACAAAAGCGTGTCTCTCTCACCCCCAGCAGGATCCCTGACTTGTTCTGGCTTATTACGCTATTTGATTATTGTTTTCACAGTAGCCGTGATGGCTGAGCCGTTCCTTAGTAAAATCGTGGACAAAAGAGCCATCGGCGTGCTTTAGATTTTCCTTTAACCAATTCAGAACGGGAAAGAAGAAAATATCAGCCGCATCCTAATGCGGCGATAAAATAAATCAAAAGGGACTCCAGAAAGCCGCCGGTGGAGGGTGCTTGAGCTGGTCAAATCGTTATCCGTCGAGAAAGGAAAATGGAACCAATTCGGTTTGTTGATTCCATTCCAAAATACATCCCCGTTCCAGATTCAGCAAGTTACCTAAGAGTCTTAAGGCTTCGGGTCATATTTAAGACTGAAAAATCTGTGTAAAGCCCAATAAAGGTTCCCTAGGGAGAAATCCAACTCAAACCCAACTTTACCTCGGAAGAAGCCAGGGTTAATACGGCTACAGAGAGCCGGAGGAGAAGCCCCCCAAAATTCAGCTTTCCGTGTGTCCCACGGCTCCAAAAATCTCTATTCGAAGATGTGCGTAAAAGAGGGAAAAGGTTGGTGGAAAATGCTGGCATTCTGAGCGGTTTATTGGCACTGATCGGAAAGAGGGTTGATCGAACATCTGCCGTTTGCTGAGCCCTGTACTAAGTAGGAACTGTTTGTCATAATAATAATGACGATGATGGTATTCATTAAGCGCTTACTATGTGCCAGGAACTGTGCAGAGAGCTGAAGCACCGTACTAAGTGCTGGTAATAATGTTGGCATTCGTTAAGCGCTTACTATGTGCAGAGCACTGTTCTAAGCGCTATGGTAGATACAGGGGAATCAGGTTGTCCCACATGAGGCCCTCAGTCGTCACCCCCGTTTTCCAGGTGAGGGAACTGAGGCCCAGAGAAGCGAAGTGACTTGCCCACAGTCACACGGCTGACAAGCGGCAGAGCCGGGATTCGAACCCATGACCTCGGACTCCCAAGCCACTCTCTTTCCACGGAGCCACGCTGCTTCTCTAACAGTGTACTGGGCACCTCCTGGGTTCGGAGCGCTGCAGTGGGTACCAACCGCATTGCCGACCACTGTTCATTCATTCATTCACTGTCATATCTATTGACTTATTTGTTTATGATTTATTCGTTCTCGCCCGTCCCGCCATCAACCCCCGGGGCCACGTCCTCCCGCGGTCCCGGAACGCCCTCCCTCCTCACCTCTGCCAAACTGACTCTCTTCCCCTCTTCAAAACCCTCCCGAGAGCTCACCTCCTCCAGAAGGCCTTCCCAGCCTGAGCCCTCCCTTTCCCTCTGCCCCTCCTCCCTCCCTCTGCTCTACCTCCTTCCCCTCCCCACAGCACTTGTGCAGATTTGTATATATTATTTATTACTCGATTTTATTCATAACGTATATATATATATATATATATATCGGTGAGTCTGTGGATCTGTTTTGATGGTATTGACGCCTGACTACTTGTTTTGTTTTCCTTTCCCACCGGGAGCCCGTGGTTGGGCAGGGATCGCATTCCAAGCGCTTAGTACAGTGCTGTGCACACGGCAAGCCCTCACTAAATCCGATTGAGTGAATGAATGAATGAGTGGAGCACCTACTGTGTGCAGAACACTGTACTAAGCGCTGGGGAACGACAATAAACAGTGACAATCCCCCCACAATGAGGCGGGGAGACCGACAGAAGTACAGAGAAAGAAAATGACAGATACGTACCTAAGTGCTTTGGGGCGGGGAAGGGGAAAGTTCCAAATCCTCTCTGTGCGCCATTCCGGATACCTACTGTGTGCAGAACACTGTACTAGGCGTTTATGGTGCTGGAGAACTGTACTGAGTGCCTACTGGGTGTAGAATACCCAACTGAGAAGCCGCATGGCTCAGTGGAAAGAGCGCGGGCTTTGGAGTCAGAGGTCACGGGTTCGAATCCCCGCTCTACCATTTGTCAGCTGCGTGACCGTGGGCAAGTCACTTGACTTCTCTGGGCCTCGGTTCCCTCATCTGGAAAATGGGGATGAAGACCGTGAGCCTCACGTGGGACAACCTAATTACCCTGTATCTCCCCCAGCGCTTAGGACAGTGCTCGGCACATAGTAAGCGCTTAACAAATACCAACATCATCATCATCATCACCTGGGTATCTATAGTTTGCAGAGCCCTGTGCTAGGCACCTACTATGTGCAGAAGACCTTACTGAGTATCCTTTGTGTGCAGAGCACTTTACTGGGTCTCTACTGTGTGCAGAGAGTAATGATAATGTTGGTATTTGTTAAGCGCTTACTACGTGCAGAGCACCATTCTAAGCACTGGGATTAGACCGTAAGCCCGTCAGACGGCAGGGACCGTCTCTATCTGTTGCCGACTTGTTCATTCCAAGCGCTTAGTACAGTGCTCTGCACATAGAAAGCGCTCAATAAATACTATTGAATTGAATGAATGAATATAGGGTAATCAGGTCGTCCCACGTGAGGCTCACAGTCTTAATCCCCATTTTCCAGATGAGGGAACTGAGGCCCAGAGAAGTTAAGTGACCTGCCCACAGTCACACAGCTGACAAGCGGCAGAGCCGGGATTCAAACCCATGACCTCGGACTCCCAAGCCCGGGCTCTTTCCACTGGGCCACGCTGTCTGAGTACTGTACTAATCGCTCATTCAGCCGTTCACTCGTATTTATGGACCACTTACCGTGCGCAGAGCACTGGACCAAGCGCTTGGGAAAGTACCAAGTAGCAATAAGCGGACACGTTCCCCGCCACGGCGAGTTTACAGGCGAGAGGAAGTCGGGGGAGCAGAGTGAAGAAGTAAAAGATACAGTATTTCTAGAAATGCTGTGAAATGTCTGTAAATTGCATTCCTCTCATTTCTTGGGTAGGGCTCGATTAGCGTCAGGGCTTTAGAGGCTAAAACCCAGAACCTCTTTCCTGGCTGTCGGACATTCCCCTTTGCCTGTTATATTGTACTCTCCCAACTGCTTAGTACAGTGCTCTGCACTCAGTAAGTGCTCAATAAATAATAATAATAAAGTTGGTATCTGTTAAGCGCTTACTATGTGCAGAGCACTGTTCTAAGCGCTGGGGTAGACATAGGGGAATCGGGTCGTCCCACGTGGGGCTCACAGTCTTCATCCCCATTTTACAGATGAGGGAACTGAGGCCCAGAGAAGTGAAGTGACTTGCCCACGGTCCCACAGCTGACGAGTGGCAGAGCTGGGATTCGAACTCATGACCTCTGACTCCAAAGCCCATGTTCTTTCCACTGAGCCACACCGCTTCTCAAATACCACTGACTGGCAGGAAAATCACTCAATCAGCGGTATTTATTGAGCTCTACGTGCAGAGCACTGTGCAAAGGTTTTCGCCCCAACTTATTTTTGACACGCTCCTCTAAGCAACGCTCAGTGCAGCTTCAGAACTCATAGCGGTCAAGATCCTTCAAGGTTTAAGGAGAAACGCTCAAATTCCCCCACTGATTGACCAGACTGAATGCGACGAGGCAGGGCCAGCATTTATGGCACAGTGGTTAGAGCAGGGGCCTGGAGGTCAGAGGTCATGGGTTCTAATCCCAGCTCCGCCACTCGTCCGCCGCGTGACCTTGGGGAAGTCATTTCGCTTCTCCGTGCCTCAGTCACCTCATCTGTAGAATGGCGATTGAGGCGGCGAGCCCCGCATGGGACAGGGACTGTGTCCATCCCGATTCGCTTGTATTGGCACAGTGCCTGGCACGTAGTAAGCGCTTAACAAAAAACCGTAATTATTCTTATTGGTTTACCACCTTGATTTTCTCCCTTTTCACCACCCCCTCAGCCCCACAGCACTTACATACATAACCGTAATTTCTTTCTTTCTAATAATGACCGCCTCCCCCTCTAGACTGTAAATCTCACCGTGGGCTGGAAATGTATCCGTTACATCGTACTCTCCCAAGAGCTTAGTACAGTGCTCTGTACACAGTAAGTCCTCAATAAATACGAATGATTGATTTTTTTTAAAAAAATGTTATATTTGTTCAGCGCTTACCGTGTGTTAATGGGGTAGATGTCTGTCCGTCTCCCCCGATTAGACTGTCAAAGGGCAGGGACCGTCTCTATCTGTTACCGATCTGTACATTCCAAGCGCTTCGTACAGTGCTCTGCACATAGTGAGCGCTCAATAAATACTATTGAATGATTGAATAAATGCAAGCTAATCAGATTGGATCCAGTCCATGTCCCACTCTTAACAAATACCACAAAAAAACCCAAATCCTCCGACTGCTGCAGGTAGATTTCTCTGTTTAGGTAGAGGTCCCTCCTCCCTAGGTGGCAAACTGAGAAATGAACAGGGCGTTGTCCGATAAAACACTCAAAGTGCCATCGATCTGAGCTGCTTGTCCCCATATTTTCTGGTTCCCATTCATCAGCGCTTCCCTCAAGGACTGCATCATTTAAAACACAGACAGGGAGAGGTATTTTAATATAATATCATATTTTTAATACGATATAAATGGCCCAGACATCTGTTTCGTTAAACACGGAGAAAGAAGACGAAACTCGCCGTGGAGGTATTTCACTATGACATTGCCGTGGAGGATTCGTGTTCACGAAAGCCGAAAAGTTAAACCGTGGTTCCCACAGCAACTGTAACTCGGCTCTTTGTACACCTCACGAGCCCGCGTATGGTTTTCGCTCTAAGATCTCAGACCTCTAAAGTCCCCGCAGATTCCCAAGTCCGTTTACCGTGAAGCGAGAATCGAGGAGGTGGCCCAGTGGGTAGAACTCGGGCCCGGGAGGCAGAAGGACGTGGGTTCTAATCCCGGCTCTGCCACTCGTCTGCCCTGTGACCTGGGGTAAGTCACCTCTCTTCTCTTGCTCTCACCTCATCTGTAAAACGGGGATTGAGACCGTGAGCCCCATGTGGGACAGGGACTGTGTCCAACCTGATATTTTTGTATCCACCCCAGTCCTCAGTACTGTTGCCGGCACATAGTAAGCGCCTGACAAATAACGTGATCATTACTGTTATTACACTGTGATTTGGGTTCTTTGCCCAGTTCAGGTGCACGTCATCGGAGTTTATTTAAATCGGATTATTGCTATAAAAATATCCAGGCCCTGATTTCACCAGGCGGACGAACTCAGGCCGCAGAATAAGAGGAGGTTAGGGGACGGGTAGAGAGAGAGTTGTCTCTTCACTTTTCATCCATAGGCTGAATTAAACCCGTGCCGATCATGGAGCAGAATCTACAGTGTGGGGGCAAAGGGGATTATAGCCCCCCAGAGAAAGAAAATGTGTTTGGAGTCTCCCTCAGCATCCACAGGAGGAAATGGGGTAAGAGCACGGGTCTGGGGATCTGGGTTCGAATACGTCCAAAGGCCGGCTCCTCCGCTTGCCTGCCGTGTGCCCTTGAGCAAGTCGCCTCGCTTCTCTGTGCCTCAGTTTCTTCAGCTGTAAAATGGGGATTCTATATCTGTTCTCCCTCCCTTTCAGACGGCAAGCCCCGTGTGGGACAGGGACTGATTATCTTGAATCAACCCTAGCATTGATACGGGGCTTGGCACACAGTAAGTGCTTAACAGATTCAATAATAATAATAAGGCAGAATGGGTGATGTTCAAATTTTTCATATGGTATTCGTTAAGCGCTTACTGTGTACCGGGCACTGTAGATACAAGTTAATCAGGTTGGACGCGGTCCCAGTTTTAATCCCCATTTTACAGATGAGGCCCAGAGGAGTGAAGTGACTTGTCCAGGGTCACACGGAGGACAAGTGGCGGAGCTGGGGTTAGAAGCCGGGTCCTTCTGACTCCCAGATCCGTGCTCTAGCCACCAGGCCACGCCGCCGCGAGACGCTTCACCTACGGAGCGTCCTCAATTCCCAAAATAACCCCTCTGGAGACCGGAAGCAGAAAATCACCGATTTCACCATCTCCAAGTGCCAGCGTGGATTGACCCGAGGTTTTCTTCAAATAGCAGAGCCATTGAGCTGTTGCCAGCTGCTGAAAGACCGCTCCTACTAAGCCACTGATTTCACTCTACCCAACACCCAGGTGTCAGGAACTAGGACGGAGAGAGCACGCGGGCATAATTGATAATATCGTGTTCTGCTAAATAAATAAATATTTACTAAATGCTACTATAGAGGCCCCAGTGAGACGGTTTTTCAAGTCGGTTTTAGGGAGGGCCATTCACGGCCCGAGAGCGGATGAATAGGGCCAGTGTGGGCGGCCGTGAGCGGATCCTTTGACCTGGCCCTCCCATCTGGGGAACCTTCGGGAATGAATAATGAAGGACCCTTTCAAAGCCTCCACGGCGAGTTTCGTCTTCTTTCTCCGTGTTTGACGAAACAAATGTTTTGGCCATTGTAAACTGAGAGAGCGAGACTCGGAGATCAATCGCGGGAGCGCCCGTCCTTCGCCACAGCTGCGAAACTGAATTACGATGATGACGACGGCGGTGGTATTTGTTAAACGCTGTTCTAAGCGCTGGGGTGGATACGAGCTATTCGGGTTGGGCCAGTCCCTGTCCCACATGGGGCTCGCAGTCTTCAAACCCATTTAACGGGAGGTGACTGAGACCCAGAGGAGTGAAGTGACTTGCCTGAGGTGACACGGCCTCTCAAGTGATTAGAACCCAGGTCCTTCTGACTCCCAGGCCCGTGTTTCTTGTTCTAGGCCATGCTGCTTCCCTATTTCCGTAGGCTGGGAGGTTGTGGAGGGGGTCAGATTTTTCTCTATCCTCCCATCCCTCCGTAGTGGGTAGAGCGCGGGCCTGGGACTCAGAAGGTCGTGCGATCTAATTCCGGCTCCGCCGCTCACCTGCTGCGTGACCTTAGGCAAGTCACTTCACTTCTCTGCATCTCAGTTACCTCCTCTGTAAAAAGGGGATTGAAACCGTGAGCCCCATGGTGGGACGGGGACAGTGCCCAACCCCATTTGCCTGTATCCACCCCAGCGCTTAGTACAGTGCCTGGCGCACAGCAAACGCTTAATAATAATGTTGGTATTTGTTAAGCGATTACTATGTGCAGAGCACTGTTCTAAGCGCTGGGGGAGATACAGGGGAATCAGGTTGTGTCCTGCGCGGCACACAGTCTTAATCCCCATTTTACGGATGAGGGAACTGAGGCACAGAGAAGTTAAGTGACTCGCCCACAGTCACAACAAATACCACAGTTATTATTAGTATCCCTTCAAGCGTCTGATCTGGAGTCTCTTCAGGACAGTGCTCTGCCCAAAGTAAGAGTTGGATAAATATCATTGATTGATTAATTCATTCACTTCATTCTGACGGATTTATCGAGCACGTACTGTGTGCGAAGCACTGTACTTGATTAATGAGAGGTCCTTCTGAGGGAGACAGTGACTTCATCCACTGAAAGAAGCCCTGCCATTTCGTAAGAACATAAAATCATCAGTAATGCCGTTGACTGTTTTTGTTGGGTTTTTTAATTGTATTTGTTAAGCGCTTACTATATGCCAGGCACTGTACTAAGCGCTGGGGTAGACACAAGCTAATCAGGTTGGACACAGTCCCTATCCCGCATGGGGTTCACCTTCTCAATCACCATTTTACCGATGCGGTAACTGAGGCACAGAGACGTGAGAAGAGAAGATCGCGCAGCCAAGTGGCGGAGGCGGAATTAGAACCCAGGTCCTTCTGACTCTTAGGTCCGTGCCGTATCCACCGGGTCATACTGTATGCCGGGCGCCGTACTAAGCGCTGGGGTAGGTAGAGCTAATCAGGTTGGACGGTCCGTGTCCCACATGAGCTTCACATTCTCAATCCCCATTTTCCCAGCGCCGTAACTGAGGCACAGAGAAGTGAAGTGACTGACCCAAGATCACGCAGCGGACGAGGGGCGGGGCCGGAATCAGAACCCAGGTCCTTCTGACTCCTAGGTCCATGCTCTATCCACTGGGCCCCGCTGCTTCTAGTGGGTCAAACCAACAGTCAGCGTGGCTCAGCGGAAAGAGCCCGGGCTTGGGAGTCAGAGGTCGTGGGTTCAAATCCCGGCTCTGCCACTTGTCGGCTGGGTGACTGTGGGCAAGTCACTTCACGTCTCTGTGCCTCAGTTACCTCATCTGTAAAATGGGGAATAAAACTGTGAGCCCCACGTGGGACAACCTGATCACCCTGTATCTCCCCCAGCGCTTAGAACAGTGCTCTGCACATAGTAAGCGCTTAACAAATACCAACATCATTATTATTATTAGTCCATTTAGCGTGGCATTTGGGCTCTCACATCTCCCCAGGATGACCGAAGAAAACATGGGATGGCTGCCCTTCCAGACGTCTACTCGTCCTTAGACATTAAGCACCCCTGCTCTCCCAATCGCTTGGAACAGTGCTTTTGCCCTCCGTTAGGTGCTCAATAAATATCAATAATTGATTGGTTAATAACTCCGGGACTCGTTAAGTACAAGCCCTGTTCTAAACACCGGCGTAGATACAAGTTAATCAGGATGGACACGGTCCCCGAGGTTTCCCCGAGTCTACGGCCTACGAGGTCAGTGTGTCCAAGGTGGCCGATAAGGGCTCAGTGCTTCTCGGAATGTACGGAGAAGACCCAGTATGAATTCTCCAATGTCGGGAAAGATGAGGTGTCCTGCCAACGGAGAAGAATCCGTCGGGCAACCTACCCTGATCTTCACGGTTCCGGTATCCTTTTCCAATCCCCTCAAATCCACCCGAGTTAAGGCTTGCAGAAAATATATCCAGAGCAATTTGCTCCTGTAATCGCTCTCCAGCTTAGGCGCGAAGCGACGTGAACCCCATAGTACCTCGGACCGATAACTTAGGTGGGCGGAGCGGTCTGGGTTACTTTCCGTAACCTTCGGATTTCCGAATGTCGGAGATCTGGAAATCTTTCCGGGTCCGATCGGTTGTCCTTCCCAGCGGTTCCATGGAGACGTTTAACTCGAAGGTCCTAAGTTAAGTGGACTCCGCAAGGAGCTCGAAGAAACCAAGCTCCTTGCCTCCGTTTGGGTTGTAGGGATTTGATTTATGAGGCGAAAGATCCAATTAGCCGAAAGGGTTGATTTTAGCTCATTTGTTCCGTATGCCCGTGGAGCTCCGCTGAAATCTGATCCTGGCCCAAGACTGAATATTTACGGATTCCTAAAGAGTAAAGGGTGCGTCTCGTATAGGAAGCTCTTTAATTAAATTTCGAAGGGGGTCTTCCTCTCCTCTCCGGCTGCTCTCTTGGATTTTTTGGTCAGTTCTAGGCCCTTGGGCCTCAGTACGGTGTGACGAGAAGCTATCTGCAGTCCATTTCGGCAGAGTTGGAAACAAAAGAAATCAACACCGAGAAGCAGCGTGGCCTAGTGGGGAGAGCACGAGCCTGGGAGTCAGAAGGACCTGGGTTCCAATTCCCCTTATCTGTTCTGTGACCTCGGGCAATTCGCTTCTGTAGGCTCGTCGTAGGCAGGGAATGTTTACCGTTATAGTGTACTCTCCCGAACGCGTAGTACAGTGCCCTGCACCTGGTAAACACTCAATAGATATGATTGAATAAATGAATGAATGAACTTCTGTGGGCCTCAATGACCTCATCTGTAAAATGGGGGTGAAGATTGTGACTCCCATATGAACGTGGACTGTTTCCAACCCGATTAACTTGTATCTACCCCAACACTCAGTACAGTGCTTGGCACATAGTAAGCACTTAACAAAAGCCATTAAAATGGAAAAAGTGTCCTGTTAGAGCCCTCTGATCTTCCTGATCTTAGTCACACTTTCAGTGACACTTTTCCAACGGCTCACGTGCAGTGCTGTGCACCCAGTAAGCGCTCAATATATACCTTTGATTGATCGATTGATTGATACAGTCAGGTGATGCTTCTTGAATTTTGCCCTTCGCCTGTTCTGTTTATTAATAACAATAACCGATCGATCACATTCACCGAGCGCTGACTGGGCGCACAGCACTGTATTAAGCGCTTGGGAGAGAACGCTACAACAGTAAACAGACACATTCCCTGCCCACAACGAGCTTACAGTCTAAAGGGGGGGAGAGACGTTAATAAAAAATAAATTACAGTGGGTACTTGCGTGCTGTACGGCTGGGCCGGGGGGATGAATAAGGGGAGCGTGATAACAGTGATAAAAATAATAATAACCGTAGCATTTGCTAGGTGCTCGTCGTGTTCCAAGCAGTGTCCTAAACACTGGGGGGAGATTCAACGGCCTAATTTGCGTCTTTCAAGACTTGCCTCCGGTCTTCTAGATGTGGATGTTATAGGACTGGACTGGAGATGGATGCATCGCTCAGACAAAGCTAGTGTCCCGCCCGGGGCGGTGTGAATGTCAGGACTCTGCGTCTGACCTCTTCGGCTAGGCCAGGGATATACGGACTCTTGCGATGGAGAGGACTTCATGCGAAGCGGGATGGTGTGCGCTTCGCGGACGTACACCTCCAGTACGTGTCATCCACGGGATATGTACTCTTTTTTTCCCGGCACCCGTCTACTTTTAGTTCCTGGTAATAACTAGTATCTGTTAAGCTCTCACTACGTGCCAGGCACGGTAGTAAGCACTGGGGTGGATAGCACTTAAGCGCTTAATAGTACTGTAAAAGCAAATCACGTTGGACACGGTTCCCGTCCCCCGTGGGGCTCACCTTCTCAATCCCCATTTTACAGATGAGAGGCCCGAGGCATAGAGAAGTGACTTGCCCGAGGCGGCGCAGCAGACAAGTCGGGATTAGAACCCAGGTCCTTCTGACTCCTAGGCCCGCGCTCTATCCACTAGGCCACACTGCTTCTCATCGGCATGTGCCTGGCACCACCTAATCTGACATGAGTCTGGAAATCCCAGGCTGGGTGAATTGGCTGGGAGAGAAATGGAGAAGCTAAGAAAATCAAACTAATCAATCAAATTTATTGAGCACTTATTGTGCAAGAGCACTGTACTAAGCGTTTGGGAGAGTTCACTATATGCGTCGTCACAACAAGTGTACAGTCTAGAGAGTGTTTAGGACAGTGCTCTGCACACAATAAACACCCAATAAATATCATCGATGCTGATGATTCACTTTTCTCATTCTTTTAATGAATAAGTTCTGAAACGCCAGTGGCCTTAGGTTTTCACAGTCTGGTGCAATGAAAATGCTGTTTTAAGGAAGAAAAGAAGAGGTTTCTTTTTGGGGGTCCTTTGCTCAGGGACATTCTTGTTTAGATTTGGAAATCCGGAGGTGAGAAGTGTTTTCCTGCAGGTTGGTGCCTCGGGGTTTAAATAAACCCTTACCTTAGACTCGAAACAGGGAGCAGCTTGGCCTAATGGAAAGAACCTAGGCCTGGGAGTCAGAGGAACCGGGTTCGAATCCCTGCTTGTCTGCTGTGTGACCTCGGGCAAATCACTTAGCTTCTCTGTGCCTCAGTTCCCTCATCCGCAAAAATGGGGATTAATAATGTCGGTATTTGTTAAGCGCTTACTATGTGCCGAGCACTGTTCTAAGCGCTGGGGTAGACACAGGGGAATCAGGTTGTCCCACGTGGGGCTCCCAGTCTTCATCCCCATTTTACAGATGAGGTGACTGAGGCACCGAGAAGTGAAGTGACTCGCCCACAGTCACACAGCTGGCAAGTGGCCGAGCCGGGATTCGAACTCATTCAATACCTGTTCTCCCTCCGACTTAAACTGGGAGCCCTATGCGGGACCTGATTATCTTGTATTTACCCCGGAGTTTAGTACACCGCTTGGCACAGAGTAAGTGTTTAACAGGTACCGCTATTATTATCAGTAATAATAATAATAATAGGGATTACATACTACTCCCTACTGCTTAGATGGTGAGATCAATGTGGGACAGAGACTGTGTTCAACTCAATTATCTTGTATCCAGCACAGTGCTTAGTACAGTACTTGGCAAATACTACATGCTTAATAAATACCATTTTAAAAATACACAGAACATTTCTTTTTCTTTCTTTCTTTCTTTCTTCCTTCCTTTCTTCCTTCCTTTCTTCCTTCCTTTCTTTCTTTCTTTCTTTCCTCTCTCTCTCTCTCTCCCTTCCTTCCTTCCTTCCTCCTCCACCTCCTTCACCTTCTCCTCTTTTAACTCCTCATCTTCCAATACCTCCTCCTCTACCCCCTCCTCCTCTTCCTCCTTCTCCTCCTTCTCCTCCTTCTCCTCCTTGTCTTCCAACTCCTCTTCTCTTCCTCCTCCTCATCTTTCTCCTCCTCCTCCTTCTTTACTTTTTTCTTCCTCCTCCTTTTTCTCCTCCTCCTTCTTCTCCTCCACCTCCTCCTCTTAACTCATTTTTGAATACCTCCTCCTCCTTTTCTTTTTTCCTCCTCCTTTTCCTCCTCCTTTTCCTCCTCCTTGTCTTCCTCCTCCTCCTCCACCTCCTCCTCTTTTAACTCATCTTTGAATACCTCCTCCTCCTCCTTTTCTTTTCCCTCCTCCTCCTCTTTTAACTCAACTTTGAATACCTCCTCCTCCTTTTTTCCTCCTCCTTTTCTCCTCCGCCTCCACCTCCTCCTCTTTTAACTCATTCGTCTTTGAATACCTCCTCCTCCTCCTTTTCCTCCTCCTTTTCCTCCTCCTCCTCCTCTAGCTCATCTTTGAACACCTCCTCCTCCTCCTCTTCTTTTTCCTTCTTCTTTTCTCCTCCTCCTCCTTCTCCTCTTCTCTTTCCTCCTCCTTCTGCTCCCCCTCCCCCTCCTCCTCTTTTAACTCATCTTCCAATGCCTCCTCCTCTCCCTCCTTCTCCTCCTCTTTTAACTCCTCTCTGAATACCTCCTTCTCCTCCTTTTTTTCTCCTCCTTTTCTCCTCCTCTTTTAACTCATCTTCAGAGGCCTCCTCCTCTTCCTCCTTCTCCTCCTTCTCCTCCTCCTCCTCCTCCACCTCTTTTAACGCATCTCCGAATACCTCCTTCTCCTCCTTTTTTTCTCCTCCTTTTCTCCTCCTCTTTTAACTCATCTTCAGAGGCCTCCTCCTCTCCCTCCTTCTCCTCCTCTTTTAACTCCTCTCCGAATACCTCCTTCTCCTCCTTTTTTTCTCCTCCTTTTCTCCTCCTCTTTTAACTCATCTTCAGAGGCCTCCTCCTCTTCCTCCTTCTCCTCCTCCTCCTCCTTCTCCTCCTCCTCTTTTAACTCCTCTCCGAATACCTCCTTCTCCTCCTTTTTTTCTCCTCCTTTTCTCCTCCTCTTTTAACTCATCTTCAAAGACCTCCTCCTCTTCCTCCTTCTCCTCCTCCTCCTCCTCCTTCTCCTCCTCCTCTTTTAACTCCTCTCCGAATACCTCCTTCTCCTCCTTTTTTTCTCCTCCTTTTCTCCTCCTCTTTTAACTCATCTTCAGATACCTTCCTCCTCCTCCTCCTCTTCTTTTTCCTCCTCCTTTTTCTCCTCCTCTTTGAACTCATCTTCCAATACCTCCTCCTCTCCCTCCTTCTCCTCCTCCTCTTTTAACTCCTCATCTCCGAATCCCTCCTCCTCCTCCTCCTCCTCTTTCCCCTCCTCCTCCTTGAACTCCTCCCGCCCCCCATCTCCCTCCCAGCCGAGCCCGGAGCTGTGAGCTCTGGCTGGGCGGTGACGGTCTCTCCCCGGCTGCCTGGGGGCTCGGGGGGGATCAGCGGCCCCCCAGCCCCGGCCCCCTCCCCACCCTCTCCAGGCCCTCCCTCCTCCCTGGGCAGGCCCGGCGGCCCGGTGGGTGGCTGCCCCCCCCCCGTCCGGCCCCCCCGCCCCGCCTGCCCCCGGGGCCATGGGCGCGGTGGGAGTGGGCCCGGGGACCCAGGGGTCCTGCTCCCCGCGGGACCCTCTGCTGCCGCTGCTGCTGCCGCTGCTGCTCTCCCTCCTGGGCCAGGCGGCCGGTGAGTACCCCTTTCGCGCGGACCTCTCCTCATTCGTTCCTTCGACCCTATCTTCTGAGCGCCTACTGGGCCCTCTACTAAGCGCTCGGGACAGCACGATTCGGCAACGGAGAGAGACCATCCCTGCCCCCCCCCCGCCCCCCCCGACGGGCTCACAGTCTAGAAGGGGGCGGACGGACGGCAGACCAAGCAGAGAGGCGTCAAATACATCGGTCGAAATCAATCGAATTCGCCACGGATGCGCATCATTAAGCGGGCCCCGGGATGCAAGGATGGGTACCGGGTCCTTCTCGGTCGACTGGGGGCGTGAGCCCCTTAGAGTACGGGGACCGTGTCCGATCTCATCACCTTCCGTCTACTCCAGCGCTTAGAACAGGGCTTGGCACACGGGAAGCGCTCAACGAATACCGTCGTTATCACGTGCCCCCGATGGGACCGGTTTGCTTGGACACGTACCGAGCCGGTCCCGGGATGCTGAAACGTGTACCGGATCGGGCCTGGGATGCAAGGGTGTGTACGTGGCTTAGCGGAAAGAGCAGGGGCTCGGGAGTCGGCGGTCGTGGGTTCCAATCCCCGCTCCGCCGCCCGTCAGCCGGGTGACTGTGGGCAAGTCACCTAACTTCTCCGTGCCTCGGTCAGCTCATCTGTAAAATGGGGATTAAGTCTGGGAGCCCCACGTGGGACAACCTGATTACCTTGTATCCCCGCCCCCCCCCCCCCCCCGCCAGCGCCTAGACCAGGGTTTGGCACATAGTAAACGCTTAACGAATACCGACGTTATCATGGTTATTTTTACTTGGTTGAAAGTGGGGATGCGGGGGCACGTATCGAGTCGGTCCTGGGATGCAGGGAGGTGTACCGGGTCGAACCTGGGGACGCAGAGAGGTGTGCTGAGCCCGCCCTGGGATGGCTGTGTGATCTTGGGCGACTTCTCTGTGCCTCATCTGTAGGGTGGGGATTGGGCCTGTGAACCCCAAGTGGGACAAGCTCATTTCCTTGTATCTTCCCCAGCGCTCAGAACGGTGCTTGGCCCGTAGTGAGCGCTTAGCAAATACCATTATTCTTCTAGACTGTGAGCCCTTTGTGGGCTGGTCCCTATTTGTTGCCGAACTGTACTTTCCAAGCACTTGGGACAGTGTTCTGCACCAGTAAGTGCTCGATAAATATGATTTTCACGAATGAGTGAGTAATGAATGAATGCCCAGATGTGTGACGGGTCAGCCCTGGGAGGGAAGGAAGTGTACCGGGTCGGACTCTAGACTGGGAACTCGTTTCTAGACTGTGGGCTCGTCTCCGGGCTGTAAAGTCCTTGTGGGCAGGAATGTGTCTGTTTGTTGTTATAGTGTCCTGTCCCAAGCGCCTAGTACAGTGCTTGGCACACAGCAAGCGCTCGACAAATACAATTGAGTGAATGAATGAGCTTGCCAGGACGTGTCCGCGGCCAGTCGAGGATGCGCGGGCGGCGTGGCTTAGTGGAAAGGGCACTTAGCTCTTGGGAGTCGGGGGACCTGGGTTCTAATCCCGGCTCCGCCAACTGTGTGACCTCGAGCAAGCTGCTTAACTTCTCTGTGCCTCAGGTACCTCTTCTGTAAAATGGGAATTGAGACTATGAGCCCCACGTGGGACAACCTGATTACCTTGTATCTGCTCTAGTGCTTAGAACTGTGCTTGGCCCATAATAAGCGCTTAACACATGCTATAATAAATATGATGATAATCTGAGTCGCACGGGCAGATAATTGGGTGGGAGGGTCGAATGTGAGTTGCCCGGACTTGGCCCCGGTCAGACCTGGGTTGCCCAGGGTGGATACCGGATCACTCCTGGCTCGCGCCAGCCCCGAACTGGGAAAGGGAGGGGCAGAGGGCGGGGATGCCATCGTTCAGGGGATGTCCGTTCGACCTGCTACTTTCCCCACCTGAGGACCTGAGTCAATCGGTCGATTGATCAATGGTATTTATTGGGCGCTTACTGTGTGCAGAGCTCGGAGGAGAACGGTCCGACAGAATTAGCAGACCCATTCCCGACCCATAACGAACCTGCGGTCTAGAGTCCAATTAGAGACAAGAACTGTCGCTGCTCTCTTTTCCCATCCCACACCCCAGGGGCCAACTGATCAATCAGTTCTTCATTGGTACTTATCGAGCTCCCCCAACGAAAGGTTCAATCAAGGGTATTTGTTAAGCACTTACTGTGTGCAGATCACTGTACTAAGTGCTAGGCGGACACGTTCCCCGTCCCCATCTTTCTGGACGCTCAGCACTTCGGACCAGCACCGCCACACACGATCCAGATCACGAGGACAGGTGTCAAGGGTTGGGCATCGGGGCTGGATTTGCCCGATCCCCTCTGCGCCCTCTCTTCCCCTGTCCCACCCCTGCCCCTCCCTGCCCAAACTGAGCAGACGGGCTTTCGGGAGGCGCGTCTCTGCCTTGATTACTGCATCAGCCTCCTTGCTGACCTCCCAGCCTCCCGTCTCTCTCCGATCCAGCCCATACTTCGCTCTGCTACTCAGGTCATTTTTCTACAGAAAAGTTCCGTCCATGCTTCCCCACTCCTCAAGAACCTCCAGTGTTTGCCCATCCGTCTCCACATCGAACAGAAACTCCTTACCATCGGCTTTGAAGTGCTCAATCCCCTTGCCCCCTCCTACCTCACCTCGCTGCTCTCCTACTACAACCCAGCCCTCACCCTTCTCTCCTCTAATGCCAACCTACTCGCTGTACTTCGATCTTTTCTATTTCACCACCAACCTCTCACCCACGTCCTGCCTCTGGACTAAAACGCCCTCTCTCTTCCGAAAGATGACCACTCTCCCCCATTTCAAAGATTTATTGAAGGCGCATCTCCTCCCTAAGTCCTCATTTCCTCTTCTCCACTCCTTCTGCATCTCCCTTGCCCTTGAATTTCCTTACTTTAGTCACCCATCCCTCAGCCCCGCAGTACTTACGTACATATGTGTGATGTATTTATCTATATTAATATCCGTCTCCCCCTTTAGACGCTAAGCTCGTTATGGGCAGGGGATGTGCCTACCGATTCTGTTTATATTGTACCTCTCCCAAACCCTTACCACAGTGCTGTACGCAAAGTAAGCGCTCGGTAAACACGACCGATTGATTGATTGATTGATAGCTTCCCTTCCCGGTCTTGTCGCTGGATGTTAAATCCAACCAACCTCAAGCAGGGCCCTGCCCCTTCGTGCCCCTTGTGACTCCTCTCCCCCGACCCAACTCCCCGGGGCCACCGGCTCCCCCCATCCTGTCTGCTCCCACCCACCCAGATCTCTCCCCCTCCACTCTGCCAGGGATCGCTCGGAACAATGCCTGTCTACTTTGCCGAACCCGCACTCAGCTCTTTCCTCTGGCTCCTTTTCTGGCTGCCAGCCCTAATAATCGATCCATCAATGCTATTTATTGAGCGCTTACTGCATGCAGAGCACTGGACGAAACACTTGGGAAGGTACAGTCCAACAGAGCCGGTAGACCCGTTCCCTGCCCACAGTGAGCTTGCGGTGTATCAGTCAACCATTCAGTCACTGGTATTTATTGAGTGCTTACTTTGCGCAGAGCACCGTACAAAGAGCTTGGGAGAGTATAACACAACCGAAGTGTCAGACACGTCCCCTGCCCACAACGAGCTGATGTCTAGAGGGGGATACAATCCAGCACGATCCCCCCATCCCCACCCCCAATTCGGGAGGTTGCATTGGAATCGATCGCTGTTGGAATCAGTCAGTTGGGAAGACCGGAAAGATCGTCTTTATCCTTGAATAACACCTACAAACATTCAGATAATGATGTGGAGCCTCCTGATGTCGAAGGAAATCGGAAAGGCCTTGGATGGGGGTTAGGTACCGGTATTGTCACTGAGTGACAGTGAAATCTACCCTGGGTGAGGATGTATCGGAAAGACACAGTACAATATACTCTCACCACGGTGCTCAAAGATTCTCTTTTGCGTCCCCATTCATTATACGTATAAACACCCCACTGCCTCAGTTACCTTGAGGCTTATTCGGACAGGCTTCTGTGGACACTGAGAAGCAGAGGAAAACCCCAGCGGCTTTTCTGACCAAGGAGACGGTACCAGAGATCTGTGGCTAATTCTACTCATATGTCCGGGGCTGGCCAGAAGAAAGGAATGCTAATTGTATTTATTTTTACAAAATTCAGCCTACATAGCCTACAAGGAGGAGGAAAGGGGGTTAAATAAACATAGATCGAGTGTGGAACGTAAGCACATGTACGTGTACCGAACAAAGACGATCTTTGATCAGGTGATATTTATCTATACCAAGATAGACAACTAAGGATAGCTATGGATAGGGATATAAGAATGTTACTTCTTCAGTCTTTCAAATAAATAACAACATTTATTAGTCTAGGATATTTTTTAAATCAGGTGTCTTTCTCTTGGGGAGGTGGGAAAGGGACTTTACATTTCACAAATAGTTGTGCATTAGAGATGTCTACTTCTTCCTGTTCCTCTTATATGTAAATTATGCCACTCTTTATAATGATAATAATAATAATAATGTTGGTATATGGTAAGCGCTTACTATGTGCAGAGCACTGTTCTAAGCGCTGGGATAGATACAGGGTAATCGGGTTGTCCCACGTGAGGCTCACAGTTAATCTCCATTTTCCAGATGAGGTAACTGAGGCACAGAGAAGTTAAGTGACTTGCCCACGGTCTCACAGTTGCCAAGTGGCAGAGCGGGGATTCGAACCCACGACCCCTGACTCCCAAGCCCGGGCTCTTTCCACTGAGCCTCGCTGCTTTATCTTCCAGGCTTGATTTTAAGACCCTTATGGGCAGGGTTCATCCGTATTATCGCTACCGTATTGTCGTCCCACAGCTCTTATGTACCTCTCCATAATTTATTTATTTATATTCATGTCTATCTCCCTCTCTATACCGTAAGTTCACTGTGGTCAGGGAAAATGCCTACCGGCTCTGTTATACCGTGCTTTCCCAAGCGTTTAGTACAGTGCTCTGCATACATTAAGTGCTTAATAAATGCAGCTGACTGATCGATTGATTCCCAAAGCCTTGGTTCAGAGCTCTGCACGCAGTAAGTGTTCAATAAATACTACTGACTGATGGGTGCTAAGAAAGCGTCACCCCTGCTCAAAGATGCTGCTAGCAAAGAGAAGCAGCGTAGCTTAGTGGAAAGAGCACAGGCTTGGGAGTCAGATGTCATGGGTTCTAATCCCGGCTCTGCCACTTCTCAGGTGTGTAACTTTGGGCAAGTCACTTCACTTCTCTGTGCCTCAGTTACCGCATCTGTAAAATGGGGATTAAGACTGTGAGCACCAGGTGGGACAACCTGATTACTTTGTTTCTACCCCAGTGCTTAGAACAGTGCCTGGCATATAGTCCGCGCTTAACAAATTTCATCGTTATTATTATTATTACGGAGCTTCCTGGCCTCGGTAGAATTCCATCCACAGTCACCAGACTATTGTAAGTTTTTTTTTCTTTTAACGGTATCTGTTAAGCATTTACTATGTGCCAGGGACTGTTCTAAGACTTGGAGCGGATACAAGCTAATCAGGTTGGATACAGTCCCTGTCCTCCATGGAACGCACAATCTTAATCCCCATTTGACAGGTGAGGTAACCGAGGCCCAGAGAAGCGAAGCGAAGGTCACACAGCGGACCAGTGGCAGAGCTGGGATTTGAACCCAGATCCTTCTGATTCCCAGGCCCATGATCTATCCACTAGGGAATGCTGTTTTGAACACCTCCACCTCTACCAACTTCTCTCCCTGAATCCATCTGGTTGTATAATTACACTTCAATCTCGTTCTACTTTCTCTTTCTATCGATCTATATCTACCTATTTAACCACCTCTCCATCCCTTTCTCGATCTCTCTCCCTACGTACCTACCCATCCGTCCATCCATCTGTACATCCATCCATCTATTAATCTACCTACCACGTATCATCATCAGTTATCAGTGGTATTTATTGGGTGCTTATTCTGGGCAAAGCACCGAACTAAGCGCTTGTGAGAGTACGCTTCAATATCACCGATAGCGCGTTCCCTGGCCACAGAGTCTAGAGGGGGAGACAGACATTAATATTAATAAATAGTTTATAATACATCATCTATCTGTCTATCTCCAACTGCTGGGTCAAAGGAAAATCCCAGATGAGGGCACGGATATAGCAGCATTTCTCCCTGGCAATCCATCCTGGAGAAGGCATTTCCGAGATATTATTCCCAGCAGGATAATTCCCTGAAAATCAAAATGAGGCAATAACGTTGGTTTGTTTTTTTTTCCATTTGGGAACTTGTCAAATGGTTTTAATCCGCATCACAATGAGTGTGACAAAGGTTGCCTGGGCTTCACACTCCTGTTCTCTGATGCCTTTCTTCCTGATTGCCAAAGTAGCTGTCTAGTTCAGTTAGGATTTGCACAAGTTTAAGAGCCTCTGACAAATAGGATGTCAGAATAGATTATCGTTGAGGCAGTTCATTCTTAAAAAGCATGTGTGTACGTCAAGGATTTAGTTGGAAAAGGTCTCAAGATCTGATATGTTTTTCAATTTTGAATCTGGTAGTTTTTCCCAGGAAGAAAAGAGACCGTTGGGAAGTGCACTCTTGGTCATGGGGAGAGATGGGTCAACCGATCAACTGTATTTATGAGCACTTATTGGGTGCAGAGCACTGTGCTGAGAGCTTGGGAGACTAAAATATAACAGAATTGGTAGATACGTTCCCTGCACTCCACAAAGGAGGAGACAGACATTAATATAAATGAATTATGGCTATGTGTAGAAGTGCCGTGGGACTAAAGGGCGAGGTGAATAAAGGGTACGAATCTAAGTGCAAGGAGGACGCAGAAGGGAGTGGGAGAAGTGGAAATGAGGGCTTAGTCAGGGAAGGCCTCTTGGAGGAGAAGTGCTTTCAATAAGGCTTCATAAAACATGTGTGTCATACAGAATCCGGGACCTATCTTTTTCCTCCACGAAAACCTGGTTTCCTGATTGCTGCTCACCGGGCTCGTCTATCTTCAGGTGCTCTCTCTCGCTTTTCTATGGCTATGCCACCTCACCTGGGATTTGGCTGCTCGAATATTTTCTTCTGTTCACCCTGTTTACAGCTTTCCTAATTCAGCTGACCGCCCAGCAGCCGTTTGGCTGTCCGACTTATGTCCACTTTCCTCCTGTGCCTCGCCCAACGAGGTGCGATGTGATGAGCGTCGCTCTGGGGAGGGTGGACCGGTGGTCAATCACGCTACAGTCCCATCCACCCGTTAGACCACCTTCCTATCCGTCAGAAATCTCTCCGTCATTCACATTACCCCCATGTCCCACATTTCGGTTCCTTTCTTCTCTCTGTCCGTCAGTAACCTGTAAGCATTTGAAGGCTGAGGGTTTATTCCTTGCGAGGCTTCCTCGGCAGAGATCTGAACTAATGAATCGCTCGATTAATGAGTGGTGATTAGGGAGTCCTTACGCACTAAGCATTGGGGCATATCTGCAGTTGGCAGACACTGTTGAATTGTACTCTCCCAAGCACTTAGTGCAGTGCTCTGCACATAGCAAGCGCTCAATAAATAACATCGATGATGATGGTGATGATGACGGGATCCCTGCCCTCAAGGAGCTTACGGTCTAGGGGGAGAGACAGATGTTAAAGTAAATGTCCGTCTCTCTAGATCGTAAGCTTTTTGCGGGCAGGGACTCTCTTTTACTTTCTCAAGCGTTTGGTATGGTGCTCTGCACAGGCTAAGTGCTCAGTAAATACCATTGATGATGACTGATAAATTTACAGTTGAGCCAGCTGAGTTAGAGCAGATGTGGAAGGGGGAAGCACTGAGAGAAACCCAAAGGAAAGGGAAAAGCTTATGAAGGAAAGAAAATTACATTAAGGAAATGGAAAACTGGAACCGAGAATAATTCTAGCACCCGGGGCCGTGACCCTGTTCGACCGTAAGGGGAAGGAGCGGGAAGAAAGCAGCCATTAACCGCCCTCTCAACATCACACTCCTGAGAGCTCACCGTGGCTCTGTGACTGTCAAATGGGTTTGCCCGAGCAATACGAGGAGAGAAAACCAGGCTGACGGTAAAGGAAGGCGGGCAGAGGCATGGTCAGCGGTGCAAGGCTATCCCAGATTGCGTCCGTTGCTTGAGCGAAAACACGGACCCTTCTGAACCGAATGAAAAAGGAGCCGTGGACTAAATGCACTCCTCGTGCCCGAAAATTCAACAGCTAGAGTTTCTCGGCTCCACATTTAGAATGCACGTCTATTCCCAACCTACCGGCCTGCCCTCCCTCTTCCTGCCCACTTCCTTCTTTCCAGATCGGCGGCTGAATTCAGGCTCCAGGTGGCCTCGAATCCCAATTAACTCTACAAGGCATATGTGTCTGTGAAAGGTCTGCCCCTTTAGGCTAGAATTCACCACTCGTTAGTTTAAGGGGGTTTTCTTCTGGGACGTATCGTAGTCTGCCTCGCTCCCCGTTGTTGCCTGCAGTGCTTGATTCTGCAAGGACTTGGAAATTCTGGCTCAGAAAGAATTTATCGTTAACATCATTTATAATGGAAATGACAATATCTGTCATCTCTGGGGAGTACTCTACTGGGTGCCCATTTATGCAGCACACTGTGCTAAGAGCTGGAGAATATGTGAAAATAGCAAAAGTTTACCCCGCCTTTCAGGGGCTTAAATCGATGATGGGGATATGGTTCCAAATGTGATTAAAAAGGAAAGTCCTGACCCTGTTGGGTAGTCTTAATTGAACACCATCTAGTCCTTCTTGAGGATCGGACATTTTAGGTGATTTAGTGTTTTCATTTCAGTGTATTCCTGTTTGACTCAGATTTGCCAAGGGTCCAGAAGAAGGAAAAAGGAGAGAAATACTGCTGACCTTGTACCAGTTCTCTGATGCATTTATGCCCCATGTCTTACCGCATTACTGGAGTTCAGTAAATCCAGAATTAAAACTACCAAAAACTAAATTTTGAAGTCACATGCAGGTATATTAATGGAAAAATATAGACAGTCTGAAGAAAATATGTAGAGACCTTATTTGAGCGGGCTATATAAGTGGAACTGTCCTAAGAAGAGCTAGAGATTTTATAATCGTGTTTACATTCGAGAAACTTACGGTTCAGCGATTTCTCGAGTGAGGGTATTTAGAAAAAAATCTTAGCAATGGATAAGTACCTGCTTCACCATATTTTTTAAATCACCAGCTAAGAAAACAGGTGACTTTAATTCCAGACACCCAAGGAGCTGGCCTAGTGACAACAGCACAGCTTGGGAGTCAGAGGATCTGGGTTCCAATCCCAGCTCCACCACATGTCTGTTGTGTGACCATGGGCGAGTCACTTCACTTCTCTGCGACTCAGGTCCCTCATCCATAAATAGCCTAGCGGCAAGAGCGTGGGCTTGGGAATCAGGGGTCACAGGTTCTAATCCCTGCTCTGCCACTTGTCTGCTAGGTGGCCCTGGTCAAGACATTTATCTTCTCTGTGCCTCAGTTGCCTCATCCGTAAAATGGGGATTGAGACTGTGAGCCCCACATGGGACGACGTGATTACTTTGTACCCACCCCAGCACTTAGAACAGTGCTTGGCACATAAGTGCTTAACAGATACGATAATGATGATCATTATTATTATTATTATAAAATGGGGATGAAGACTGTCAGCCCCATGTGGGGCAGGGACTTGGTCCAGCCTGCTTACCTTGTGTCTACCCCAGTGCTGAGAATGGGGCCTGGCACATAGTAAGTGCTTAACAAATACCACAGTTATAGTTATTATACCAAGACCCTGGTTGCCCCTGGATTTGCCCCTGGGGAAAATTGGAAGGGATGATAGGGGCGGAGTTGGCTAAGGAATGCCAGGAGCTTTAGGATCCCATGAGATGAGAATTCGGTCATTAGGGAATTCTCCGGGAGGGCCTGGTTCTTGGTTCCTGACCCTCGGGGGGAGTGGGCCTGGCCGGTCGTGACACCCGAGGGACCTCCCTCCTCCTCACCAGCGCGCGTCCGACCCCACAGGAAAGCTCTTCACGCTGGAGCCCGGGAACGGCTCGCAGGGACTGGACCTTCCCGCTGCCCGGGCCTCGTGCGGCAGCGTCGGGGCTCGCCTGGCCACCGCGGAGGAACTGAGGAGAGCCGTGCTCCACTGCGCCTTCACCTCGTGTTCCGGAGGCTGGCTGGCGGACGGCACCATCGGGTAAGGGGTAGGACAGACCGTGTCCGATCTGCACGGATATATGTTGAATCTACCCCAGAGCTTGGCATGGTGCTTGGCATATAGTGAGCGCGTATTACTACCGTTACTAATGATAACAATAGTGTTATCAGTTAAATGCTTGCTATGGGTCAGGCAAACCAGGCGGTTCCAGGGCAAGTCACTGCCCAGCCCTTCCCCTGCCTCCCACCTCCATGATACCGACCAGATCTGAGCCCCACATTTAGATACGAGTCCCCACAACCATCAGTCAGTTAGCCATTCGACTGGGATGATGATAATAATTGTGGTATTTAAGTGTTTACTATGTATGTGCCAAGCACTGATAGCAAAATAATAATAATAATGATATTTATTAAGCACTCACTATGTGCCGGGAACTGCTCTAAGTGCTGGGGTAGATTCAAGATAATCGGGTTGAACACAGCCCCTGACCCACGCTCACAGTCTTAATCCCCATTTTACAGATGAGGGAACTGAGGCACAAGGGCATGAAGTGGCTTGCCCAAGGTCACACGGCGAGCAAGTGGCCGAGCCGGCATTAGAACCCAGCTCCTTCTGACTTCCAGGCCTGTATTTTATCCACAAGGCCGCGCTGCTTTCTGTTCCAAGCAGTGGGGTAGATATAAGGTAATCAGGTCAGACACAGTCCCTGTCCCACTTAGAGCTCACAAACTTAATCCCCATTTTACAGATGAGGTAACTGAGGCCCAGAGAAATTAAGTGACTTGCCCCAGGTCACACAGCAGATGAGTGGCAGAGCCAGGACTGGAACCCACGTCCTCTGACTCCCGAGCCCGTGCTCTTTCCACTAAGCCACGCTGCTTCTCTACTCAGTCAGCAGCAGGTGTGGAATGTAAATCTGGGAACCGTGCCCGGAATAACGGATCATGGCAACATCAAAGATCAGGCATGGTATCGATCGTATTTATTGAGCGCTTATTGTGTGCGTGGCCCTGTACTGAGTGCTCTGGAGAGTGCACAATAACTGAGTTAGTAGGTATGTTCCCCGCGCACAAGGACCTCAATCCATCAGTGATATTTATTGAACACTTCTGCATGCAGAACATTGTACAAAACACTTGGAAAACTTCAGTACAACTGACATGATCCCTGCCCACAAGGAATTAGAGTCTACAGGGAGAGACAGACATTAAAATAAATTATGGATGAGGAAATAGTGGAGTAAAAGGATATTTACATAAATCCTAGGGGAAGCACCTTGGCCAGGTGGAAAAAGCAGAGGCCCGAGAGTCAGAGGACCCGAGTTCTAATCCTGGCTCCACCTCTTGTCTGATGCGTGACCTTGGGCAAGTCACTTCACTTCCCTTGCCTCAGTTCCCTCATCTGTAAAATGGGGATTAACTGTGACCCTCACGTGGGACAACCTGATGACCCTGTATCTCCCCCAGTGCTCTGCACATAGTAAGCGCTTAACAAATACCAACATTATTATTATTATTGTTATTATGTGAGACAGTGACTGTGTCTAACCGGATTTGCTTGTATCCACCCCAGCACTTAGTACAGTGTCTGGCACATAGTAAGTGCTTAACAAATACCACTATCATTATTATTGTTGTGAGTATTATTTGGGTTGCAGGATTTTTCCCAGGATGCAGTAGTTTCTACTTGCTCAGAATGCAATTAATCTGAGCTGGGAATACCTCTTTTCCTCTCTTTCCTTTGGCCCAAGATGGTCACAATTACAAGGGGCTAGGCAATCCGTCGGTCAATGGTATTTATTAATAATAATAATAATAATGTTGGTATTTGTTAAGCACTTACTATGTGCCGAGCACTGTTCTAAGCGCTGGGGGAGATACAGGGGAATCAGGTTGTCCCACGTGAGGCTCACAGTTAACCCCCATTTTACAGATGCGGTAACTGAGGCATAGAGAAGTGAAGTGACTTGCCCACAGTCACACAGCTGACAAGTGGCAGAGCCGGGAGTCGAACTCATGACCCCCGACTCCCAAGCCCGGGCTCTTTCCACTGAGCCACCCTGCTGCTTTACTGAGTACTTTGTGAAGAGCACTGTGCTAAGCGTGGGGGAGAATACAACCTAATGGAGTTGATAGGCGTATTAACAGGTGGAGGAAGCTTTGACCTTGCTGAACTCTACCTAGCTGGAGCTGGTTTGAAGTTAAGATGTGTTTAAATGAGTAAAGCCCCATTGAAGACACATTCCTACTCGGCTCTTAACCCGTCATGAAATGATATCTTAATAATTCAGTTGTACTTATTGAGCCCTTATTGTGTGCAGAGCACTGAACTAAGCACCTTGGGAGAGTACAGTACAACAGTTAAAGGACACATTCCCTGCCCACAACAAGTTTACCATCTAGAGGGAGCTTACAGTCCAGAGTTTACGGTGCTCAATGCCTGCATCGATACAATTCAGTCAGATCAGATGAAATAAATAAGAATCTGGTCTCTTCACCTATTTTAAAATCACCAAAGAGATGGAGACACACACCTACCGACGGCCTGTAAATTCTGTTCACGATATGCTGAATGTCACACGCCCTTGAAATGAAACTTAATCTCTCACCTCTGTCCTTGACACCTTGACACACAGGACGTAAATTTCCCAAATAGCAGTTTTAAAAAAATACTGATGCTAGACTTTTGCAAACCAATAGCAAGGTCCTGGTCCTAGCAGCAAGAGCCACCGTTTGTTACCACGGACAGGAGACAGTGAAACACTAGATTTCATTCATTCATTTAACACGGTGGACGTTGCCATGAGTTAAAACCGCACCAAGATATGCTTGGGGATAAAATGAAGGCGATAGACACACTTTCCCATTCTCCTCAGATAAATCCACTCAAAAGTCATTTGTTCTGTTATGGGCAAGGTGCGATTTGAGTTCAGAATAGTCTCCATTTTCAAAAGACGAGGAGAGTAACTTTCACATCTGCAGACTTCCCCAGCTGAAGTGATGGCTCCAGCCCTAGGCCCCAATGGGGTCTGAAATCCTCCCTCTATCTTCAGCTCCCCAGAGACATTTTGATTGGGATCTCGTCTGCCCCTTGTCTCCCTTGGCACCCCCACCATTTCTCCGCCTCCTAGCCCGTAGGCGGAGGTTAGCGATTTCCTCAGAGTATCGGGGCAGCACAAGGCGGGGGGATAACTTTTGTCTAGACGCAGCCAGGACAACCTATGCCTCCGTTTCAGTGGAAACAACCGTAGCTGTGATCCCCTCTGCCTGAGAGAGACTTTTCATCTGTTATACAGACAGGATTTAAGGGAAAATATCCCCACTGAGCCCCTCCACCCTCACCCATTGTGCCCCTCTCTTCTCCCGTGCTTTTTTACGGTGTTTGTTACTTGCGCTGTACTAAGCACTGGGGTAAATACAAGCTAATCAGGTTGGACACGGTCCACTAGGCCACATCTGTTGTTGATGGATCTTGAGCTATCAGACACGACTCAAAAAAGAGCTCCTGTAATCCCTGTTAAATATCCCTTCATATAAGAATAATAATCATAATGTTGGTATTTGTTAAGCGCTTACTATGTGCAGAGCACTGTTCTAAGCGCTGGGGTAGGCCCAGGGGAATCAGGTTGTCCCACGTGGGGCTCACAGTCTTAATCCCCATTTTACAGATGAGGTAACAGAGGCACAGAGAAGTTAAGTGACTCACCCAAAGTCACACAGCTGACGAGTGGCAGAGCCGGGATTCGAACCCATCACCTCTGACTCCAAAGCCCGGGCTCTTTCCACTGAGCCACGCTGCTTCTCGATCACGTCGGACACAGTCCACTAGGCCACATTCGTTGTTGATGGATCTTGAGCTATCAGACACGACTCAAAAAAGAGCTCCTGTAACCCCTGTTAAATATCCCTCCGTATAATAACGATGTTGGTATTTGTTAAGTTCTTCCTATGTGCACGGCACTGTTTTAAGCGCCGGGTACATACGGGGTAATCAGGCTGTCCCACGTGAGGCTCACAGTCTTAATCCCCATTTTACAGATGAGGTAGCTGAGCCACACAGAAGTTAAGTGACTCGCCCACAGTCACACAGCTGCCAAGTGGCAGAGCTGGGATTCGAACCCGTGACCTCTGACTCCCGAGCCCGGGCTCTTTCCGCTGAGCCACGCTGCCAAAAGGGCCCAAGTCCAGGGCAATTGGTCAAGGGCCTTCTGGACACTTCCATTTCTCTCCCTTCCATCTTCCTGGAGTGGATTCCCCCACCCCCTCTGCTGGATTTGGAGAGCCAGAATGGATTCTGGGCGGGCTGCCAGACGGTAGCTTGAAGAGAGCTGGGCTGTCCCTGAGATGGGGGTGGATCAGTCGATCAGTCGTACTTACTGAACGCTTACTGTGGGCAGAGCACTACACTAAGCACTTGAGAGAGTACCAATATAACAGACACGTTCCCTGCCTACGAGGAGCTCACAGTCTAGAGGGGGAGACGGACATTAATATAAATACATAAATTACAGATATGGACATGAGTGCTACGGGGCTGGGGGTGGGGATGAGTGAAGGGAGGAAAGAAGGGCAACGCAGAAGGGAGTGGGAGAAAAGGAAAAGACGGCTTAGTTGAGGAAGGCTTCTTGGAGGCGGTGTGCCTTCAATAAGTCTTCGAAGCAGGGGAGAGCGGTCGTCTGTCGGATATGAAGAGGGAGGGCACTCCGGCCCCGGGGCAGGGGGTGGGAGAGAGGTCGGGGTGAGGTAGAGTGAGATACAGTGAGTATGTTGGCATTAGAAGCAGCGTGGCTCAGTGGAAAGAGCACGGGCTTTGGAGTCAGAGGTCATGGGTTCGAATCCCGGCTCTGCCACTTGTCAGCTGTGTGACTGCGGGCGAGTCGCTTCACTTCTCTGGGCCTCAGCTACCTCATCTGTAAAATGGGGATTAAGACTGTGAGCCCCACGTGGGACGACCTGATTCCCCTGTGTCTACCCCAGCGCTTAGAACAGTGCTCGGCACATAGTAAGCGCTTAACAGATACCAACATTGTTATTATTATTTAACTTCTCTGTGCCTCAGTTCCCTCATCTGCAAAATGGGGAATCAATTCCTGTTCTCCCTCCTACTAAGACGGTGAGCCCCAGGTAGGACCTGAATACCTTGTATCTATCCCAGGGCTTAATACAGTGCTTGGCACATAGTAAGCACTCAACAAATATTATTATCTTTATTACTATTATCACTTAGACCGTGAGCCCCGGGTGGAACGGGGACCGTGTCTGACCTGATTATCTTGTATCTACCCCAGTGCTTCGTACACTGCTCGGTACAAAGTAAGTGCTTAAACAAATACGATTATTAGCAGTAGTACTAATTATTTTGGCAGGAGTTTGCATATGCTGATGAAGCTATGCCACGTAGGGCTCCCCATAATGGAATGGTCTATGCCGAAGCGTCAGACAAAGTCGATCAGTCTGTTCTGGGCAGCAGCGGCATGGGAAAAAATCAAAGGCGGAAGATTAAGTGATCAGAACATTGATCAAAGACAGTGGCAGAGAGTCCAGTTTTTACACGCGGAAGAAGGCAGTGGTAAAACACTTTGGCATCTACCAAGAAAACGACTTTGTGACAGACGATGGGATGTTGTGAAGAGGGTGTGCCCATGGAGTCGCTATGGGTCGGAAAGGACTCGACGGCATCTGAGAAAGAAGAAGAAGAATTACAATTATTGTTATATATTGATGCTGACTTTGGGAGCTTTTTATTAGAAATGGGCTGCGGGGGATAGGGACAGGGGATTGGGCGGGGGGGGGGGACGGGGAGAGCTCAGCGGGTAGAAGGGGATCTTCCCTGTGGGAGCCCCCGGAGCAGGGCAGACCGTCTTCGGGGTGGGATGGTGGGGTGCGTATGCTGATGAAGCTATGCCACAGGGCTCCCTCTGGGCCTGGGATGAGCCACCGTCCCCTTTCTCCCCTTTAGGAGCACCGTGTGCAGGCCGGAGGGTAGCGAGAAGCAGAACCCGGCCCGCGGAAGCGTGCAGATCGAGAGGAATCCCATCCCAAGCCGCAGATACAACGCGCTTTGCATCCAGGAGGAAGGTCAGTGGGGGGTTCCCGCACTGAGTTTTGTCCCGCCACGGGGCGGAGGGAGAAAACGCAGATCGACAGCCCGTATCCGGCATTCGTCAGGCCCTGGGATATCGTCGGGAAAAGCATCCCGTGTCTAGAAATTGCTGATCCGATTTAGTTCTGCTTTCTAGCATTGGACTCTGTCAGTGGAGGCTTTTAAATTCCGCAGAAATCTTTAGGATCAGCTTAAGTCATCCCCCGAGGGATAGGGACTGTGTCCAATTCCTACCTGTATATCTCTCTCAGGGCTTAGTACACTTTTTGTTTTTAAATGGTATTTGTTAAGTGCCTCCTATGTGCCAGGCACTGTACTAAGTGCTGAGTAGATACAAGTTAATCAAGAAAGATACAGTCTGCACACAATAAGCAATACATTAATTACTATTATTATTATTCCGGTTCTTGTTAAGCATTTACTACGTGAGCCGGTTGTGGGCAAGGATTGTCTCTATTTCTTGCTGAATTGCACTTTCCAAGCGATTAGGGCAGTACTCTGCACACAGTAAATGCTCCATAAATACGATTAAATGAATGAATATGTGCTAGGCACTGTTCTAAGCTCTAGGGTAGATGCAAGTCATTCAGGTTGGACACAGTCCCTGTCCCACAGGGACTGACAGTCTCAATCCCCATCATAAAGATGAGGTAACTGAGGCATAGAGAAGTGAAATGACTAGCCCAAGGTCACACAGCAGATACATGGCAGAGCTGGGATTAGAATCCAGATCCTTCTGACTCCCAGGCCCGTGCTCTATTCATTAAGCCACGTTGCTTCCCTGCACCCAAAGGGCTTAAAAAGAGAGAAGCAGCGTGGCTCAGTGATAAGAGCCCGGGTTTGGGAGTCAGAGGTCACGGGTTCGAATCCCGCCTCCGCCACTTGTCGGCTGGAAGTGGGCAAGTCACTTCACTTCTCTGTGCCTCAGTTCCCTCATCTGTAAAATGGGGGTGAAGACTGTGAGCCTCACGCGGGACGACCCGATGACCCTGTATCTCCCCCAGCGCTTAGAACGGTGCTCTGCACATAGTAAGTACTTAACAAATACCAACGATCCATGGATAAGCCTCACCACCAGTAACGTCCTTTTTAAAGTTGAAGGTGCCGAATGTGAATTTGAAGTGATCAGTTAAAGTCATAATTCTCAGCAAGCATAAACTGGGAGCATTGGCTTAGGAAGGAAATCAAGATGAAATAGAACCAAACTCTGAGCCTTTCAAGTCAGCAGGAAACGACTCTGTACGGAGAAGACTTTCCAGCTGGCAAATGGATAATGAACAAACACGGGGCAGGGTTGGAAAACAGGAAAGAACCGGGCAACCGCAGGGCAGAGGAGCCTGCAAACATGGCCCTGCTAGGAAGTGTCTGGGCAGTGGGTTGGATAAAAATGGCTAATTCTGAAATCTCCGGGGTTCTGGCGAAGCATCTTATCTCCCAATATCGATAACTAATGCTTCTGTAAAACAAAAGGGGACTGGATTAACACAACTGTCTGGGCTCGCTGTGCTTTCGTGAGGAGGAAGAGTGAAAATCACCTCTTCTGGAGAAACAGCACGGTCTAGTGGATAGAGCCCGGACCTGGGAGTCAGAAGGGCCCAGGGTTCGAATCCCGGCTCTGCCTCCTGTCTGCCTTGTGACGTTGGGCAAGTCACTTCACTTCTCTGTGCCTCAGTTCCCTCATTTGCAAAATGAGGATTCAATACCTGTGCTCCTTCCTGCTGTGATCGTGAGACCCACGTGGGACTTGCTGATCTTGTATCTGCCCCAGCGTTCAGTACAGTGCTTGGCACATAGTAAACGCTTAACAAATTCAATAATTATTATTATTGTATTTACTGTCCAGAGAGAGCACAATGGCGTGACTTCTAAGCAGGTGCTCATCCCTGCTAAATCCTTTTGCGGTTTAATGATTGAGGCAAGGAAATCATCCCGGCAAGGCCCAATTCCTCAGCCTCTTCCTTGTCCTCTCCCTCCCTGCCTTTCTTTTTCTTCCTATCTCTCTCCCTCCATCTTTTTCCCCCAGCCCCTGAACTCATGTCTCCCGTTCTCTGTGTCCTTGTCTCTCTCTCTCAGTCTTTGTCCTTGATTTTTCCTTTCTCTCTTTCTGTTGTGTCTTTTTCTCTCCATCTTTCCCAGACTTCACCTCTTTGTATTTGTCTTTGTCCTTCTCTTTCTATGGCTTTGCCTCCCTCTCTCTCAGTCTTTGACTCTCTTGCTCAGTCTTTACCTCTCTCTCTCTCTCTGTCTGTCTTTGACTCAAGTCTTTCTGCCTCTGCCTCTGTCTTTGTCTCTTTTTCTTTGGGTCTTTGTTTCTCTTTCTGTCTCTGTCTTCCTCTCCCTCTCTAGCTCTTTTTTTTCCCTCCCTATATTCCATTCTCTCCTTCTGGCGTTAGAGAAGTTAAGGGGTTTCCTCAAGAACTGGGTTTTGCCCTTCCTGAGCCTCTGTTGAAGACCGGCAGCAAGTGAAGAATGTCTTCCTTACAGCACACGTTTGCTTCAGCTATGAAAAACGGAACCAGCAGCACCCTGAGAAGGACTTCTGTGGACGCAGGCTGGATTTAGCTTGGCACAAGTTCCCGGTTCTGTTTGTTCCCCAAAAGTTACCTTTTCCAGACCAATGGATTGGACAGGCCAGCGGCCTGGGCAGACAGACGGATTGGAGTGAGGGTTTCTCCTGAGTCACAGAGCGGTCTCGAAGCACCGGCGTCTCAACCGAGGGAAGTAAAAGCTGTGGAAAGTCCCTCCATGACCTGGGGGCCTGAAGACCAGTGATGCGGCCTCTTCTTTAAGTGGCCAGGCCACCCACAGAGGGTCTCCCATTTCATGAACAAACCTCTTGACACTTCCAACCTTCACGTTAAACTGACGGTGAAACTCCAGCTCTGTGCTGAGCTCACTTAAAATAATAGATGAGGTGATCCGACGACAGAAATATATTTATATTAATGTCTGTCCTCCCCTCTAGACTGTAAGCTCGTTGTGGGCGGGGAACGTGTCCGTCATATTGTTGCATTGGAATCTCCCAAACGCTTAGTACAGTGCTCCGCACCCAGCAAATGCTCAATAAAGACGATTGACCGACTGTCTTACCGACTGAGAGAAGCCTCCTCACCACAGGCCTGGAGCCTGGCTTCTCTTGGCAATCGACGGGCTGGGGCAGAAGGCTAGGACCCAGCCCCACCTCGGGGTGGGTCGCTTCATCTCTCTGGGGCTTCAGGTCTTTTCGGAAGAATAGCCAGAACAGCCCCTCTCCACCACAATTTACTACCCAGCCGATCCATCAGTGGCATTCACTGAGCGTCTATGCCCAGCTCTCTTCAGCGTGCTTGGAAGAATGGGACGGAACCCTCAAGGGGCTTGCAGTCTGATAGGGGAGACAGACGGCCCAAAATGACGTAGAAATAGGGAGACTAGGAGAAAGAAGAAGGTCAAAAATAGTTCAGAAAAATCGGAATGAAACCACCGAACAAATAATTCAGAGCAACTGCGTGGCCTAGTATGCCAGGGCACTGCACGTGAGAGGACCTGAGTTCTAATCCCAGCTCTGCCACTTGTCTGCTGTCTGACTTTGGGCAAGTCACTTCAGATCTCGGGACCTCAAGATCTCGGGACCTCAATTCCTTCATCCGGAAAATGGGGATTAAAACGACGAGCCGGTTCGAATCCCGACTCCGCCACTCTTCAGCTGGGTGACTCTGGGCAAGTCGCTTCACTTCTCGGTGCCTCAGTTCCCTCATCTGTCAAGTGGGGATGCAGACTGTGAGCCTCATGTGGGACGACCTAATTACCTTGTAACTACCCCAGCGCTTAGAACAGTGCTGGGCACATAGTAAGCGCTTAACAAATACCAACATTCACGTGGGACATGGACTTGTGTCCAACCTGATTAACTCATACGTACCCCAGCACTTAGTACAGTGTCCGGCATATAGTAAGCACTAAATGAATAACATAAATAAATTCATTCATTCAATTGTATTTATTAAGCGCTTACTCAGTGCAGAGCACTGTACTAAGTGCTTGGAAAGTACAATTCGGCAACAGATATAGAGACAATCCCTTCCCAATAACGGGCTCACAGTCTACAAGTCAACAAACAAGTCACAGTCATGGTCAATTAATAAACTGAATATATGTGAGCGTATGACTGATTATACATTTAAGGCGTAAGTGTTGATGAGGGGCACAAAATACCTCAATGCTAAGGGTGGCTGTTGGGTTAAAGCATCTTGGAGTGTTGTGAATTAATCGGAGAAGACTTCCAGGAGGAGGTGAAATTTTAGGAACTCTTTGAAGATGGAGACACAACTCTGCCATATTGGGGGTCGGGAGGGAATCCCAGGTTGTGGAAACGGGAGGAGTCACTTTTACACGGGGCAAGAGAAGCATTTGCCCCAGCCTTCTTGTTGATGAAGAGTTTCTGCCATACCCCCCCTAGTAGAGATCCCTTAGTCTCCAAATGAAGTAACTGTTGGGGTAAAATTATTCCATATATTGAGGGGAGAGAGGAGAGCACTAGGGGAGAGGGACTTGTAAATGTTCATGGAAGGACAAAGGGAGAAAAACCAGGCTTCCCCTGCCCCATCACTGAGATTAAGGCTCTCAACTCCATCTTTGGAGTGGAATTACCACAATCAAATCTGTGAAATAAATTGGCAAAGAGCTTGGATCTGCAGGTGTTCCTGAAGAAACCTACAAACCCAAGGAGATCTTTTTTTTTAAATGGCATTTATTAAGCACGTACTATGTGCCAGGCATTATACTAAGCACTGGGCTGGATATGAGATAATCAGGTCGGACAGCACTTGCCTCTGATGGGGCTCTCAGTCTTAATCCCATTTTATAGATGAGGTAACTGAGGCACAGACAAGTGAAGTGACTTTCCCAACGTCACACGACAGGCAAGTGGTGGAGTCGGGGTCTGAACCCAGATCTTTCTGATTCTAAGGCTCGTGTTCCGTTTCCTAGTCCATGCTGCTTCTCAGCTTGTTGTGGGCAGGAAAGGTGTCTACCGACTCTGTTTACTCTCCCCAGCTCATAGTACAGTGTACTGCACACAGTAAGCGCTCAATAAATATGACTGACTGACTGAATGAACACCTCTGATTGATTGACTTACTGTCAGAGAAGCAGCACGGCCCAGTGGATAGAGCATGGGCCTTGGAGTCAGAAGGTCCTGAGTTCTAGTCCCAGCTCTACCACTTGTCTGCTGTGTGACTTTGCTCAAGGCACCTAACTTCTCTGGCATGTCTTTACCTCTTCTGTAAAATGAGGATTAAAAGTCTAAGCCCCTTGTAGGGCAGGGACTGTGTCCAACCTAATTAACTGGAATCTAAACCAGTACTCAGAACAGTGCCCGGCATATAGTAAGTGCTGAACAAATACTACAATTATTATTATATCTGTCACATAGAGAATGCTAAGGAAATGCACAGGTCTTCCAAAACTCCACAATAATTGCCTTCTTTGTGGATCTAGGGTGAGAGGTGGCTGGAATCTTTGGGCACCTCTCTGCTCTCTATTGCTCACCAGGTCCTAGCCTGAATCCTTCTGGGCAGGCTACTGAAGAATACTGTCAATCAATCGATCGGTCCATCAATCAGTGGTATTTATTGAGTGCTTATTATTTTCCAAGTAGTTTCGGTGGGGGTTTTTTTTGAAATAGTTTTTGTTGAGCTCTTACGATGTGTCATGCACTGTTCTAAGCACTGGTTTAGATACAAGTTAATTAGGTTGGATACAGTCCCTGCCCCGCAGTGGGTTTACGGTCTAAATTGGAAAGAGGAGGATTTAATCTTATTTTACAGATGAAGTATCTGAGGCACAGTAAAGTTAAGTGACTTACGTTGGTAGAGCTGGGATTAGAACCCAGATCCTCTCTGACTCCCGGGCTTATGCTCTTTCCCCTAACTACGCTGGTTTTTCGTATGAGACAGTCTCAAGATCAAATGGCGGGATAGGATCAACACCAACCAAGTCCTGGAATACAGACAGACCACCAACACTGAAGCAACGTTCATCACAATTCAGTTCCATCAGGTTGGACATTTGAGGAGAAGAGACACAAGAAAGTACACAAGCAGCTCTTCTATGGAGAAGCAGCATAATCTGGTTGAGAGAACACAACCTTGGGAGTCAGAGAACCTGAGTTCTAATCCCCGTTCTGCCCCTTGCCTGCTGTGGGGCCTTGGACTGATCACTTAACTTCTCTGTGCTTCAGTTTCCTCATCTGCAAAATGGGAATTCAATACCTGTTTCGATCCTGCTCAGGCTGTGAGCTCCCTATGGGACAGGGACAGTCCGACCTGATTGTCTCATATCTATCCCAGCACTCAGTACAGTGCTTGATGCCTAGTAAGCACTTAGCAAATACCACAACTGAAATAGGAAACACATGCACACACATATTCCTGGAGGCGGAACAGGTGTTTTATAGGCCTAGAGAAGCACAGTCACAAATCCTGAAGACAAGAGGGGACTGTCAGGAGACAATAGCATCAGGCAGACCAAGCTGTTTAGCTTGTATTTTTCTAGCGCTTAGTACAGTGGCTGGCACATAAGCACTTAACAAATGCCACCTAAAAAACCACAGTAAATGCTTAATAAATTGTATTATTCCTGTTTTCCATCACTAACGTGGGGGTCGATTGCTTTTCTCTATCTGACACTCTCACCGCATGGTTTATCTGAGAGTTGAAGGGAGAGGCTTGACCAGCACGCAGAGCTGGCTTCTTTATGTTCCTGAAATGTTTCTTCCTCCCTCCTTTCCCCGCAACCCCAAGCCAGGAGGAGAGCTAAATGGGGTCCGTTTGGTGTGACGGAGTATGAGCTTCCCAAGACCACCCCGAGACCCAAACTCTGAGCATGCTCATTCATTCAGTAGTATTTATTGAGCGCTTACTATGTGCAGAGCACTGTACTAAGCACTTGGAATGTACAGTTCGGCAACAGATAGAGACAATTCCTGCCCAATGACGGGCTCACAGTCTAACGGATGCTCAGAGGGTAAGATTGGGTTCCTGGGGAGCACACGTCCCAGAAATACCTGGGGACCACACGTCCCAAAAATACTTGGGTCTGGTAGCCTGCCACTTTTTTCCAGTCAGCGACTCCTTGGCAGGGTGAACAATTCAATAGATTTTTGACTCCCGGGATTATAATTTAAGCATCGCTGGCACAGCTACAGGAAAGCTGGAAAACGAGGAGGAGAAGGAGGAGGAAGGTTGTTTCCCTCACGTAACTAGATTGGACTTCTCTGTCTCTTCCTCTCTCTCTCCCCTCAGAAAAGCCCTGTGGAGACCCTCCGAGCTTCCCTCACACCATCCTGCACGGACACACTGGCTTCGAGATGGGGGATGAGCTCCTCTACATCTGTGCCCAGGGTTACGTCATGGGCCGCAAAGAGTCTGCGTTCACTTTACTCTGCGATGGCTGCGGAAAGTGGTATGGGCAGGTGCAGGCCTGTGTTAAAGGTAAGTCTCTCTGGCACGTGCTTTGTTAATGATATTTATTAAGCACTTACTATGTGCCAGGCACTGCGTTAGGTGCCGGGGTAGATTCGAGTTAATCAGGTCAGACATGGTCCATGTAGGGGCCTGACGGGCCAACGACATTAACTGTGGAGCTTACTATCACCAGTGGCATTAATTAAGTGCTTACTAGCGCTTGGGATAGTACAAAACAACAATTAAGAGACACATTCCCTGCCCATAGTGAGCTTATAGTCTATGTTCTAGGCACTTGATTAAGCGCTAGGGTAGGTACAAGATAATCAGGTTGGACACAGTCCACGTAGGATGCTTATGGACGTATAATTATGATCGTGGTATTGGTTAAGCACTTACTATGTGCACTAATGTGGACTACATCCAACCCGATTATCTTGTATCTACCCCAATGCTTAATACCAGAAAAAAACCACAGAGCTAGATAAGCAGGAAATGGCAACAGGGAGGGTTTGTCACATCCAGGGTGAGCTTGAATCTCTCTTCCTTCTACCTGATTGGCTCTGGAATTCTTGGCCCAGATCGGCCCCGCGGGAATGATTTGACTTTTCTGGGTAAGCCTCAATGGCGACAGCCGAAAACCTGGTGTCAGTCAGAAAGTGGAGCTTTGAGGGTTTTTTTAAAATAATGGTATTTGTTACACTTTTACTATGTGCCAGGCACTGTGCTAAGCACTGGGGTATGTACATGCTAATCAGATTGGACCCAGCCCATGTCCCACCTGGGACACAGAATCTGAATTCCCATTTTACAGATGAGGTACCTGAGGCCCAGAGAAGTAAAGGGGCTTGCCCAAGGTCACACAGCAGACAAGGGGCAGGGCTGGGATTAGAACCCAGATCCTCCTGACTTCAAGGCCCATGCTCTATCCTCTTGGCCACGCTGCTTCTGCCAGTTTTAACTCGGGTGCCTACAAATGATACCTTAGTTTTTGTCTGGGGCTTTTAGTCCCAAAGAACTCTCAAATTACTTATCTCATTTTTGCCTCACAAACACCCCGTGAAGTAGGTAGAAAGGCAGGTATCATTATTCATTCTGCAGCTGAGGGAGCTGAGGCATGGAGAGGTTAGGTAACTTGCCCACAATCACACAGCTGGCCAGTGGCAGAGTTCAGACTGGAACCCAAGGCCCCCCCTCGCATCCAGACCGGTGCTCCTCAACTGCACCGGACATCACCCGGTCGAGAGACTTGCCCGAGGACACTGCGATCTCTCCACCAAGGGGCCACAAACCAGCGTTCTCTCGCTGCTCTCCTACTCCAACCCAGACCACACACTTCACTCTTCTAATGCCAACCTTCCCGCTGTACCTCGATCCCGTCTCTCTCAGCGCCGACCTTTCTCTCACATCCTCCGTCTGGCCTGAAACGCCCTCCCTCTCCCAAACCTACAGATGATCACTCTCCTCGCCTTCAAAGCCTTCCCAGGGCCATATGGACCAGCACTGCATCCTTGCCTGAGGAGCAGCATGGCCTAATGGAAAGAGGATGGGCCTGGGATTCAGAGGACCTGAGTTCTAGTCCCCGCTCTGCCCCTTTCTGCTGCGGGACCTTAGATGAGTCCCTCAACTTCTCTGTACCTCAGTTTCCTCATCTGTAAACTGGAAATTCAATCCCTGTTCTCCCTCCTACATAGATTCTGAGCCCCATGTGGGCCAGGGACTGTTTGTCTGACCCGATTAACTTGTCTACCCCAGACTTTATAACCATGCTCGACACATAATTAGTACTTAACAAATAATAATAATAATATCAATAACAATAATGATAATGATTATAATGAAGCCCAGTGGGACCAGCTCCGCACAGCAGGGGGAAAGATCCTGCTCCATATTCTGGTAGTGGTAATAGTATTTAATAAGTGCTTACGGTGTGCAGGACACAATAAGCTGGGAGAGAGTGTACAGGTGGGAATTAGATTCCTCTCCATGGTGGAGAATCGAGGTCTCCTATTCCCACTGAGCATGGGCTGGGTTCCAAATAACAATAATCGTAGTATTTATCAAGTACTTACTATGTGCCAAGCACTGTATTAAGCACTAAGGCAGGTAAGTAGATCAAACACAGTCCCTGTCCCATGTGGGGCTGGATTTAGCTTTTAGCCGTTTTGTGATTACCAAGAATAATAAATATATCATAGTGAAAAACTAGCTGTGAGTGGTCCTACCATACAATTTAAGGGGAACAGATGTCTGATTCCCATTTTTATAGGTGAGGAAACTGAGGCGCAGAGAAGGTAAGTGACATGCCCAAAGTCACAAAGCAGGCAAATAATAATAATAATGGCATTTGTGAAGTGCTTGCTTTGTGCAAAGCACTGTTCTAAGCCCTGGGGTAGATACGAGGCAATCAGGGTGTCCCAAGCAGGGCTCACCGACTTCATCCCCATTTTCCAGATGAGGGAACTGAGATCCGGAGAAGTGAAGTGACTTGCCCAGAGTCACACAGCTGACAAGTGGCAGAAGCAGGATTAGAACCCACCACCTCTGGCTCCTAAGCCCAGGCTCTTTCCACGAAGCCACGCTGCTTCTTCTGGGCGCTAGATTGTAAGCTCCTTAAGGGCAGGGATTGTATCTACCAGCTCTATTGCACTGTACACTCCCAGGTGCTTAGTACAGGACTCTGCATACAGTAAGCGCTCAGGAGATACCAATGATTGATCAGACCCCGCTACTTCTCTCAGTGCAAACACTGAGGGCAGCCTGGACTTCCCTGTTTTGTTTTTTAATGGTATTTGGTAAGTGCTCAATCACGTGCCAGTCGCTGGGATGGATACATGAGGCTCGGGGTCTTAATCCTCATTTTATAGAGGAGGTAACTGAGGCACGGACAAGTGAAGTGACTTGTCCAAGATCACACAGCGGACAGGTGGCAGAGCCCAGATTAGAATTCAGGTCCTTCTGACTTCCAGGCCTTTACTTTAGCCACCGGAGCTCTTCGGCACGTGGAAGAGAAACCCTCCAGGTGTCTTTTGCAAGAAGTCAGAGGGTGAAAGATTCAAATAACTTGGAGCGTCAAAACAGTGGGCCTGGGTCTCCCATCCTGGTTCAGCTGCTCTTGCCCCCAAACCCTCCAATCCCCCTCGGACGGCCCCCACTGCAAAGATGTAGGCAAAACCCCACCATAGAGCAGCAGGGGTGTGATATTCAATCAGTCAGTCAATCCCATTTATTGAGCGCTTACTGGATGCCGAGCACTGTACTAAGCGCTCGGGAGAGTACAATAGAACAATATACCAGACACAGTTCCTGCCCACAACGAGCTTACAATCTCGTGTTGTTGATCATGGAATGACTTGGGACAAGTCCCTGGTTTAGCCCAGCGTAGTTGGTTAATCAATCCATCAGTCGTATTTACTGAGCGCTGACTTTGTGCAGAGCACTCTACTAAGCGCTTAGAGCTAGCTCGGCGTGGTCAGGGAACGCGTCTGTGTACTGTCGTATCGTACTCTCCCAAGTGCTTAGTACAGTGCTCTGCACATCGCAAGCGCTCAATAAATACGATCGAACGAATAGATGAATGACCGAATGAACAGAGTCGGCAGACGCGTCTCCTGCGCACAACGAACTTACAGTCTAGGGGGAATGATTTAGTGACAACGATTTAGTCGACAATGATAAATAAGGGGATTTAAAGATCAGACCGGACCCGTTCCGGACCGAGCCGAGACACCCGGGTGGAAACGATCCCCGTCGACTTGGTTTGGTTTTTGGCTGCTCTGTGACTCGCCCGGAGCAACAGAGAAATATATCATATTGAAGAACTAGCTGTGAGAGGCCCCAGCATACATCACACGCATGAGGTCATCACCTATAATTCCGATCTGAGGGGAGTTGCCGAGCACATCATGAAAGGGCTCTGTGTTCCAACCGAGAACATAGAGACTTTCAGCCCCAAAACAAAGTCGCTTTCGGGAGCGAACTGGGCAATGTATGCTTTTGCAATTTACGACTACTTCTTCTGCTTTGAAGAGAGAACATACTGCTTTCCAAAAGAAAACCCGAGCTGGGATATTGAAATTCAGGGCAGATTTGAGGGACAGAAGGTCCTCACAACTTCTAGTCGTGAGCTGTAAATGCAGCAGAGGCCTAAACTGGGCGGATGAATTTAGCAGATCCAGCGACTTACAGGTCTTTCCCCCCAAACCTCCCAACGTCCGTTGATTTGAAGCCCCTAATCTCCTCCAGAGCCGGTGAGAAATGACTACAGTCTCTCTGTTTTCGACGGAAAAGCATATTTTTATATGGTATTTGTTCAGGGCTTACTATATCCCAGCCACTATTCTAAGCGCTGGGGTAGATACAAGCTAATCAGGTTGGACACAGTCCCTGTCCCGCATGGGGCTCGCACACTTCATTCCCATTTTTCTGAAGAGGCAACTGAGGTCCAGAGAAGTGAAGTGACTTGCTCAGAGTCACACAGCAGATAAAGTGGCGGAGCCTGGATTAGAACACAGGTCCTTCTGAGTCTCAGGCCCGTGTTCTAGCCACTAGGCCATGCTGCTTCTCTTCTTCCTTCTGTCAGGAGGAAAGTTAAGAGCTTTGGCTCCGATTTCCTCTCTGGTTAACCGGGCCTACAATGTTATGTCAAAAGTCTCGTTTGGTGGCGATTATCCACGCCACGTTGGCTGAGATAACCATGTAAAGAAGCGCTTATGGGAAGCAGCAGGGTCTAGTGGAAAGAACACGGGCCTGGGAGTCGAGGACCCGGGTCCTAGTGCCGGCTCCGCCACTGGTCTGCCGGGCAAGTCTCTTAACTTCTCTGTGCCTCGGTTACCTCATCTGTAAAATGGGGATTAAGACTGTGAGCCCCTTGCTGGGCAACCTGATGACCTTGTATCTCTACCCCGGCGCTTAGAACAGTGTTTGGCACGTAGTAAGCGCTTAATATCACCATTATTATTAACTTCTCTGTGTCTCAGTCCCCTCATCTGTAAAACTGGGGTTAAATACCTGTTCTCTCTCTTCCTTGGACACGTGTGGGACCTGAATATCTTGTAACTATCCCAGCGCTTAGTACAGTGTTTGACACATAGTGAGCATTTAACAAATACTATGATTATTCTGATTACTATAGGTTACTGGTCCACACACTTTTTTCTTATCCAACCTGGCCTTCCCCTTGCAAGAGCAACAGATCAGCCATGTCTGTCCACCCACGCAGCGTAAATTGTTGTCCGCACTGGACCAACGTTTGGGTGATCGTTCTCGAGGTCGGACGGGCTTCCAGACTTGTTTATTCTTTATGCCAGGCTGAAGCGGAACTGGGGTGGCCTACCTTTGACTTTGCTTCTTTGTTGATGCCTGTTTACTTGTTTTGCTGTCTGTCTCCCCACTTTTAGACTGTGAGCCCGTCGTGGGCAGGGATTGTCTCTCTTCGTTACTGAACTGTACTTTCCAAGCACATAGTAGGCGCTCGATAAATACGATTGAATGAATGAATGAATGTTGGGGCTAAGGTCAGTTTGACAGGTGATGTTTCCTCCACCTGCTTTCACCCCAGTAATAATGATCACCGTGGTATTTGTGAGGCGCTTGCAGAGAAGCAGCGTGGCTCAGTGGAAAGAGCATGGGCTTGGGAGTCAGAGGTCATGGGTTCAAATCCCGGCTATGCCACTTGTCAGCTCTGTGACTCTGGGCAAGTCACTTAACTTCTCTGTGCCTCAGTTTCCTCATATGTATAACGGGGATTAAGACTGTGAGCCTCACGTGGGACAACCTGATTACCCTGTATCTACCCCAGCGTTTAGAACAGTGCTCTGCCTATAGTAAGCGCTTAACAAATACCAACATTATTATTATTATGTGCCGAGCATTGTGCTCAGCACTGAGGGGCTCACGATCTAAACAAATTCCCCCTCTGTACTGTAAGCTCACTGTTAGCAGGGAACGTTTCTGTTATACTGTATTCTCCATGCGCTTAGTACAGTGTTCTACACACAGTAAGCACTCAGTAAATATGACTACCTGACCAATTAATTAGACAATGTCCCTGCCCTACGTGGGGCCAGAATCTGGGCTCTAACTGGCTAGGGAAGAGATCATGGGGATAAGAATGTGAACCCTACGCGGGAAAGGGACTGCGTCCAACCTGATTAACTTGTATCTACCCCAGCGCTTAGAACAGTGCCTGTCACATAATAAGCGCTTAACGAAGACCATTAAAAAACCCCCAAACTTTGACAAACTTCTCCCTCTTTCTGCAGACAAGACGGAGGCCCACATAGACTATGAGGAGAACTTCCCCGAAGAGCGATCTGAGCCGCTCGCCGGGCACAAGGAGGATGCCGGTGGGGAGGAGGAGGAGGAAGAGGAGGAAGAGGGTGGTGATGGTGGGGAGAAAGAAGACCAGCGCCAGGGAGTCTCCATTTCCGGTCCTTCGGGGAGGGAGGACTTAGTAGGGGGAGGAGACACTCAATCCCAGGGCTCTGCCCAAGTCCCGGCGGAATTTCCTGACCTCCTCCTCAGCCAGAAGGGCTCATTTTGGTACGTCAATGGGGCCCTCCAGGAACCTACGGCGGAGGCCTCGATAGACGCCCACACCGACAGCTGGTTTTCAGAAGCCCCTGACCGCCTCAGCCCGAAAGGGGACCTCCTGGAGCCGAGCACCCAGATATCCTCTGTCCAGTCTCCCCCGCAGACTCACAACCGCAAGGGGGATGAGGCCTGGTTGGACGGCTTCCCGGTGACCCCGGCGTCCCCGGGGGAGGGGGAAGACACGGGGGATGAAACGGATGGGTCCGTGGGGATGGGAGAAGGCTCTCTGTCTTGGACCGATCGACCCAATCATGTGGAGGTCAGGAAGCCCACCGGCACCGGCCTCCATCCAGACGACGACATCATCCAGAGATCGCTCCCGCCAACGAGGACCTGGGCGTATGGAGCGGGCGCCCTGACCTCCACCGGCGCCCCCGAGAACGTGAGTCCTGGGGCCGGGGTGGGGGACGGAGACGGTTTCTGGACGCTCCAGTCCAGGGACCTTGGAGCAGAGGAGTCTCCCGTGGTGACGGAGATTCCCGACCGGGCCTCCTTCACCCCGGGCACAGCAACGACCGCAGGGAGTTGGCCCAACCATTTCCCATCTCCCAGCCAGGTTGAAGAAACCACCTCCACGCCCCCGGTGAAAACCACCTGGCCTGGTGGTCAGAATGTCTTTCCCGACCCCTCATCCTCCAAGGAATCCGTGGGGCGAGGACCCCCGACCCCAGGTAGGGGCGAGATGGTCCTCCCTACTGCGGGGGCCTGTGGGGAAGAGCCTTGCGTCGGCTCGGGCAAAGGGCCGGCTATCGCCCTCCTCGTGATCGTCCTGAGCCTGTTGCTGCTGCTGGCCGCCGTCGCCGCCGGATGGTGCTACCGGAAACGCCGACAGACGACCTCGGTGTACAGGCTGAAAGGCCAGGGTCAGGCCCGGCCCTATCACCAGCAGATCGAAATGCAGAAAGTCTAGGTGCTGGCCTCGTGGGTTCCCCCGGGGTGGGGCGGGGGGCTGCCTGAGAGGAAGTAAAAAGAACAGCAAACCAAATGGAATATCACATTTCTGGTCAATGCTAAAAACGGAGCAGGGGAGGAGACAAAGGGGAAGGACGGCTCGGGGGCCACAGAGGGGACTCCTCCCCAAGGCTGGCTCTGTGGGATTCATTTAAAGGCCCCCAGCGTTTCCGGCTGAGGGCTGCCAGGAGAACTCAGAAACGCAACGGGGTCGATAGCAGAGACCTACTTCTTGTCCACACGCTGGGCTCACACCATCCCGAGATGGAGGCCTGCCTCGCGGGACCTAACGCGAACCAAGAAAAAGCAGGAGGAAAGTCTCCCTTTCGGACTATGGCCTAAGGATCCGTTCTCTTCTTCTTCACTTTCAAAAAAAGAGAGAGAAAACACGAGTTGGTGACATTAGCGAGCCCGGGGCATCTTGGGGCTGATTCTACCACAGCGTCTCGGTGGCTAAGACTGCCAGGGGGAGAGCGATGGAACGGAAATTGTGGAAGGGATCGATCAGTGGTATTCATTGACCGCTTACCATGCAGAAAACACTGCACTAAGCACTTGGGAGAGCGCAGTGAGTTGGGAGAGATGATCCCTATCCTCTAGGAAATTACCATCTCACAATGGCAAAGCTGGAGAGTGAATGGGGCTGATGTTTTTTGAGGGAGGAGGACGGTCTCACCCATGGCCACGAGACAACCAGATGGCTCCATTCGTACTTTAAAAGAACTCAGCACTGACTCTGCCCGTGAAGATTGTCCACGACAAATGCCATCACACCGTTCCTCCAGCCACCCTGGTGCCTCTGTCAGAGATGGGTCATGGGGGTTTGGACGGTACTAATGGTGACTTTAAGGGTGAGAATCTTAAATTTTTGGAATATATGGCCTAACTGCTCTCTGCTCAGTGTCTGGTGTTGGGGGTGAACTGTAGAAGAGAGGTATTAGGTCTTGGATGATAAATGTTCCCCTTGGAGTCAGGAGGGGAGGGAGAGGAAAGGGAAGCGGGGGGTAGGAAAAAAAGGCGGGGGAAGGATAAACTACCAAGTGACGTGATGCACTTGAGTGGATATCAACATCAGGATTGCAGCGGTAAACTATTTTCTTACAGCATCGTAGTCGTGAACTATTTTGATACAGCATTGTAGTCTAAAATACTGAATCCACAGCCATTGGTTTAGTGAAGAACGTTAACTCTTAAAACTGAAACATGTACTGTTTGTCATCCTTGTGGAAATATACTAGAAAATAAATACCACAAATCAGCATTTCAGGTTTTATTTGATTTTATGCTACAGCTAAATTAAATATTTTACACCCCACAAATACGAGAGCAGGATTATTTCGAAAAATATTGGCAGGTTTAGGAAATGAGCATATGATGTGGGGTTTTGCCCTGAATGAACAACCAAATAGAACATCACTACGCAAATGTTTGAGTCACGGAAAAATAAGAAGGCATTCGCTGTTTCACACTACACTTGAAATGTTTAAAATAAAGAAAAAATAACGTCAGGAAAAAAAGCCAAGGACTATTCCGGTATGGCAACCTCACATAAACGTAAAGGTGGGAGAGTTCCTCCCAATATCTTTGATGGATCATTCAATACTATTTACTGAGAGAAACATTTCCGAATTGAATTTACTCTGGTCAGTATTGATTATGGTTCATCAGCACATTTCCAATAAGTTAAATTGCCTTCTCCCCGAGTGCTACGAGCACAGGGAAGACAGGATTCCGAAAAGACAAAAAACAATCCATCAGTGGTATTTACTGAGCACTTATAATGTGCAGAGCACTGTACAAAGTGCTTGGGAGAGTGTGATATAACAGAATTAGCAGTCACATTCTCTAACTATAACGGGCTTCCAGCCTAGCGGGATACTGAGGGCTGACGGGTTCTAAAAGAAGACTCCTCCAACTTTTACACTGCCTAGACTCCACTTTGTCATGCTCAAGCCAAGTGACCGTGGTTGTGATTCTCCAGCCCCGACCAAGAGGCAACTCACCCGTGGAGAAGATCAGTCGGGGTCAGGAGAGTCAGGCTTCCGAGCCCTACGCCAGAGAGCCGGTCTCTTAGAGAACCACGATCCAGCCGGTCAGTGGACGATGGTCTGTAATATCACAGTCTTTAGTCTGTAAGCTCACTGTGGGCAGGGAACGTGTCTACCAACTCTGGTATACTATAGTCTCCCAAGTGCTTAGCACGGTGCTCTGCACACAGTAAGCGCTCAATAAATATCACTGATTAAAATACGACTGATGGCCACCAAACGCATTCTCTGGGCCCTGTGAGATTTAGAAGAGGTAAACAGTCGGGGCCCAGTTCGCGGTTCATTAGAATGAGAAGGCACTTTTCTCCCCCCTCACCCAAAAGAAAGAGGCCTCCCCTTGACCCTCTGCCAATTCCCTCTGCCAAAGGAGGGTCTTTCTTCTCATTTGGGGGTATGATGCCCTCACAGATAGGGGAAGCGGGAAGGAGAAATTTCAGAACTTGCTAGAAGAGGTAGAGAGCTCATTCCTAACGACGCCCCTCCAACCTCTTGAGGGAAGGTTCATTGAGTGGATTAAAAAACTTCCACCTCCGCCTGGATCACAGGGGAGGACTGAGGAAGGAGGAGGGGGTTAAGCACTTGGAGGAAGAAGCCCCTCATTCATTCATTCATTCAATAGTATTTATTGAGCGCTTACTATGTGCAGAGCACTGTACTAAGCGCTTGGGATGAACAAGTCGGCAACAGATAGAGACAGTCCCTGCCGTTTGACGGGCTTACGGTCTAATCGGGGGAGACGGACAGACGAGAACAATGGCAATAAACAGCGTCAAGGGGAAGAACATCTCATAAAAACAATGGCAACTAAATAGAATCAAGGCCCTCATCTGAGGGGAGCTGGGGGAACCAATCCTGGAGGGGTAGGATGCGGGAGAAAGGTTCTCCATTGGGAGAGGGTGGTCCAGAGAGTAGGACCCCTGAATGGTGGGAACGGTTTTGTGGCTCCGCAGCGGTTCTACGCTGACATCGGAAACTCCTGCTCCAAATAGGCACTCAATACATAGGACCCCTCATCTGCCACCTTAAGCAATTCTGCTCCACTTGACCACTGTTGTGGAACTGTGGTATTTGCATTCACGACCTATCTGCTCACAGTAAGTGCTCAATTAATACTATTGAATGAATGAATGGATTATCATCATCATCAGTGGTGTTGATTGAGCACCACCCACCGCTCAAGCACTAACACATGTACATATTCCCGTTTCCTTCTTCCTGTCTATAAGTTATTCTAGTGCCTGCCTCCCCGACCAGAACATAACCTGCCTTAGAACAGAGAGCATGCATATTTACTCTATCAGCTTCTCCCAAGTGCTTGGTACAATGCTCAGCACAGAGAAGGCCCTCATCAAATCTGATTGATTTACTGATTGATTGAAGGTTGGGGGAGGGAGAGAGGAAAAGGCTTCCCCAGACTTCTCTGAAAGCTCCTTGAGAGCTAGGATTTCTATAAAACTACTGTACTCTTCCAAGAGCTTCTTAATATAGTGTTCTGCTCAGAGTTAAGTGCTCAGTAAATACAGCTGATTTAGCTAGCATTCATTCATTCATTCAATAGTATTTATTGAGCGCTTACTATGTGCAGAGCACTGTACTAAGCACTTGGAATGTACATGCAGTCTCACATCCCTTCATCTGCAACCCTGCTTGGGCACAAAACTTTCACCTTCACCGTAATCCAGGGAAGGTCAGAATCAACCCTTGGACTTGGCTGATATCAAAATGGCAGCCCATTCCGATGGCCAGCAACAGGATGCTCCTGGGGACAGTTTGTGCAGCAGGGAGCGATTTTATTTGATTGGCAGAAAGTGGATGAAATAAGATCATATTTCCAAAGGCCTCAAAGTAATCTACTTTTCCAAGGTGGAAACAAACACCGAGAGGGAGAAAGAGAGAGAAGCATGGAGAGAGAGAGAGAGAGAGAGAGAGAGAGGAGAAAGAAGAGGGGCAGTTTATCTGAAAGACAAAAGGATACATCAAGGTGACCTTCATCTCCCACCGGTTGTTGAATTTTCAGGGGTCCTGCCAGCCTTCCTAACTAATTCATCAAACCAAGTCCTTGGGCTTCACTTCTACCTCTATTGTACAGTCCCAAGCTCCGCACATGGTAGGTACTCAATAAATACTATCTTTTGACTGATTCCCCCCATCTCCCCTCCGCTCTACAAACAGCATTGGCTGTGCAAGGGATTTGTACGCTATGGGGGCTTCCTTGTTTCAAAGTTCAGGTTTTTACTTTGAGAAATTTGAACTGCCTGGGGCCATCCCGTCTTCACAGGCTAATCATTTAGCTTCCTAGCTTAAATAAGAAGCAGCATACCCCGGTGGAAAAAGCTACAGATTGGGAATCAGAACTGTGCTCTTCCACTGGTCCGCTGTGGGACCATAGGCAAGCCACTTATTTTCCCTGGGCTTCAGTTATCTCATCTGTAAAATGGGGATTATCTGTGAGCCTCACGTGGGACAAACTGATTACCCTGCATCTGCCCCAGCGCTTAGAACAGTGCTCTGCACATAGTAAGCGCTTAACAAATACCAACATTATTACTAAGCATTGGGGTAGATACAAGCTAGATACAAGCTAATTAGGTTGGACACAGTCCCTGACCCACAGGAGGATCACAATCAATCCCCAATTTGCAGGTGAGGGAACTGAGGCACTGAGAAGTGACTTACTCAAGGTCACCCGGCAGGCAAGTAGTAGAGGCGGGATTAGAACCCATGGTCCTGACTCCCAGGCCTATACTCTACCCACTAGACCACACTGTTTTAAATATTCCACACCAGCTCCTTCAAGCCCTGCGATCACAGAGAATAGGAACAGCCGCGGACAATCAAGAGTCCAGACACCCACAATAAAAGATTTGTTGTGCATTTTTCTCAATACCTCGCTACAAACTGCACCCCAGCCCCACACTCAAGTAATTAAACGAGAGTGTTTTCTTTGGCACCAGCCCTCTTTCTCCCCACAGCCCAAAGATTTGATTCTTTAAACTGACATCGCTTTGGTTGACAGCTCACACTTAGTTGCAGAAACATATTTCAATAACTGTCGGGCTTTGCAGGCAACTGGTTATTCCCATCAGCAGCCATAATAAACACTCACCCATTTCCAATTCAACGAATCTCTACTTGCAACTTGGAGTTTAGGGCGGTAAAATGTAGTTGTTAGTACAGCTACTCTAGTGAGAGCAGGTGTTCAGAACACGGTTCAGGAGTTGGCCTCTCCTGCTATTTAATAATAATTGTGGTATTTGTTAAACTCTCTGAGCCAGACACTGTACTGAGCGGTGGGTTAGATACAAGATAATCGGCTTGGTCACCGTCCTTGTCCCACAAGGGGCACACAGTATTCAATCCCCATTTTACAGATGAGGTAACGGAGGCCCAGGGAACTTAAGTGACTTGCCCAACAGACAAGTGGAGGAGCCGGGATTAGAACCCAGGCCCATGCTCGATCTACTAGGCCACACTGCTTCCCTTGTTTCAACCATCTTCATTTACTTAATATGTGGCCAATTCACATATGTCACCTATCACTTTCTCATTTCTTCGTTGGAAACATCTATCTTAGAATAAGACTTGGGCCATGTACCTCCATATCATCCTCTAGGTTATCGGTTCCCTTCTCTCTCTCAGATGGGGCTGTCGACCAAAATTTCAAGTCGAATAGTGCTGGCGGCCAAACGATAGCATCAAAAAGCTCTACTTTTGTCTTCATTACGCAACTCAGCCACTGTCCAAATTTACTGAAACGTTCTGATTTTACTGAAATGGCTGCATTACGGAGCGAGATGTTTTGATCTACCTGTCTCGACACACCGCCTTTAAACCTCTCTGCCTTATTTTGCTTCCAGTTGTTTTTTTCTCCAAATAGCCAGCGACAGAACTGACCATATTCCCAGATATCACAATGGGCTACTTGTTTCTCCATCAACACCCTGGTCTTCCTGGGCCTGGCTTTCTCCTGAACTGAAAACTGTACCTTCTTTGTCTTTTTTTTATGGCATTTGTTAAGCACTTGCTATGTGCCAAAAACTATACTAAGTGTTGTAGAAGATAGAAGCTAAGCAGATTTGACACAGTCCCTGTCCCGCATAGGGCTCACCATCTTAATCCCCATTTTACAGATGAGATCACTGAGGCACGGAGAAGCTAACTGACTTGCCCAAAGTCACACAGCAGACATGTGGCAGAACTGGGATTAGAACCCAGGCCCTCCTGATTCCCAGGCCCTATCCATTAGGTCACGCTGCTTCCTGGTGTCCAGGATGGACACTACCTATAGGCCGGGCTTCGTGGAAATCAAACTGAGGAAACCAATTTATGAGCAGTTAGACTCCAAGGAAGGAGGAAGGTGCCTTCCTTGAAGCAAGAGATGAAGCAAAGGGCTTGTCCAGCTTCCGGAAACGTTCACGGAGAAACTGCTTACCCCCCTTCGGAACTTAGTCCGGAGGCAATTCCAGGATTGTTGGAAGAAATATTTACAACCAATAGGGTTCTTTGAGCTGGTCTTGTTTTTTAGGTCTGGGTCCAGACTGGATTTTTATGGTCTATTTGCAGATGACACCGCTCGGAGTTGTTTTGGAAAACGAAGACTATGTTGTTTTGTTCCTCATCTTTCGGTGGGTGCAACGGTGTGCCAACCGAGCGTAGTCTGAAATCCAATTCGCTAGAGTGACTAACCCAGCAGGACACCAAATACCCTGTGTACACCAAGACCGACTTACTGACGTGCTTGAGGCTGCAAACAAGGTTCCAGACCCATGGCAAGTGTGATGTGCGCCTCTGCCCGGATCTGTCCGATACAGAGCCCGTGTGCTGCTGAGTAGAGGCTGCTGAATTACTGCATGAGCAGATAGAGAATAGCCTTACCTGACTTGCTTACAAAGCCCTCTAGACTTTAGGCTCACTGCGGACAGGGAATGAGTCTGTTGAGTGTTGCATTGTACTCCCTTCCGAGTGCTTAGTACAGTGCTCCACACACAGTAAATGGTCAATAAATGACTGTTTAAATGAATGAAAACCCTGAGCGTGTGTGTGGGCGGTGGGGGTAGGGGGAGGAGAATCCAAGGTGCATTACAGATGGGAAGGGATAATACAAGATGAACCTGATTGGAAAACTCTATGAGGTGAGGAAATGGGCTGCAGGGGTAGGGGGTGGATAGAGGAGGTGGGAGGAGGTTTAAGGGTCTTTGTTCAGGAGTTTCTGGGAAAGAAACTGTTTCTTCCAGAATTTCCTCCTGTTTCTCCCCCTCTAGACTATAAACTCTTGGTGGGCAGGAATCATGTCCACCACCTCTACTGTATTGTACTTTCCCAAGCGCTTAGTACACTGACCTACGCTCAGTATCTGAGACAGATAATTCGCTGGTGCCGCTCCATTTCACAAGCAGGAAACTGAGGGAGGGAGTTCCAGTGCTTGCCCAAAAGGACCAAAGATAGGTTAAAACTTTTTGTGTGTGTGTGTGTGTGTGTGGTCTATATTAGTATCTTGGTGTCAACTTGTCACTTGGCTTTCAGCTCTCGTTTGCAATCTACCGCTAAGTCCTAACAGTGCTTCTGATGCATTTTTCTTGATCCGCCCCCTTCCTCTCCACCCAGATGGCTACTATCCTGGTCCAACTTCTTGTACCACAGACTACTTCATCAGTCCTCCTCCCTGGTGTCCCTCCCCACAGCCCCTTCCCCGTCCATTCATCTATGTAAACTGCTGCACTGATCATCTTCAGGCATCGCTAGGCGTATAAGATTGATTGATTGATTTGGGACCACACGAAAGAGTGAGCAGTTTAGGGAGGTTGTGTGGCCTAGTGTAAAGCGCACAGAGCTGGCAGCCAGGAGACCCAGGTTCTAGTCAGTCTCAGGGCCCGTATCCAACCTATTTTATATCTACCCCAGTGCTTAGTACATAGTAATATAGTAAGTGCTTAACAAATACCATTAAAGGACCCGGGGGACATTTCTTGATTCCCCCGTCGACACCGCCAAAGTTGGCAAACGGATGGAGCTCTGGTCGACGGAAACTACCTCCCCAGGGCCAGCCTGGTCTGTCTTTAGGAGGAGGAAGAAGAGGAGGGGGAAAAGGAGGAAGAAGAAAAACAAGAATGGGGCAGGGAAGTGCTTTAGAAAGAACCACATTGTCTTGTAAGGAAGCAGGTGTTGACGAGGCACTGGCTTTCTTAAGAAAAGAACTAGGGCACAGTGTTAAACCCGATTAAGCTAAGAACCCCTGGGCTGTGCCACACAGAGAAGAAATCAATATAACCAAAGGAATCGGAAAAAAAATCTGCGATTTGAAAAGACCATATTATAAAATGATTGGGGTTGGTCCACGGGTCTGAGAAGATCTGGAAAAAACTGAAATAGAATTTTCCATCTTGATGAAAACTGATTCCCCAGGTGAAAACCACTGGCTAGTGGAATCATAGGGTAAAGAGAAGGTGGTCAATTCTGCTGAGGTGAGTGACCTCAGGTAAGTGACCATTTATTGCTGAACCGTGCCTTCCAAGCACTTAGTACAGTGCTCTGCACAGAGTAAGTGCTCAATAAATATGATTGAATGAATGACTGTGATGGTAGCATGCTCTTCACTTGGGAATGGGAAAGCTACTAGCTTCTGCTAGTGAAGTAATTGAAATAAAAATTACAATAATAACGACGATAATTGTGGTATTTATTAAATGCCTATTATGTGCCAAGCACTGTACTATGCTCTGGGGTAGGCACCAGAAAATCAGGTCAGAAACGGTCCATGTCCCCCCATGGCTCACAGCCTAAGAGGGAGGGTGAATTCCCATTTTACAGAAGAGGAGACAGAGGCACAGAGAAGTTAGGTAACTTTCCAAGGTCACAGAGCAGACAAGTGGCAGAGCTGGGCCTAGAACCCACATGCTCTGACTCCCAGGTCTGTGCTCTTTCCACTAGGCCTCACGGCTTCTCCAAAGCTGCATCATCTCTCTGGATTCAGGATATTATTGCACATGAGGGAGTATGAGAAGGCCACCGTTCCTCTTGGATCTTGTGGGAAGGAGCCAGCTTGCCCCCCAAAAGAGATGTGAACCAAACCCAAACACTGTCCAGGTACGCAATTTTAGAAGCGAGGAGAGGGCAGTGGAATCTGACCGTTTGTAGAAAGAGGAGTCAAAAGTTACATTCCAGAACTACTCGAGAGGAATCAAGCTATTCTTCAGGAGGCCCCAGTGTCCCCTTAGCCTATGTCCTGGACATTTTCTGGCAGATCTCCTTCTGCCTGGGAGTGGAGGGAATGTGGCTGGCTTCCCGCTCAGCTGGGAATTGTCTCTTTCATTTTTTCTGCCCCAGCTTGAGGGGAAACTGGATAAATATTTATCAGATGAATGATCCAAACAGCCTTCAGGAACACCTATGGCTCTCCCAGGCTGGAGCCCCATTTCCCCATCGACCCTACATCTGGCTGAAGACGGACCACAGGCGGAGACAGAGAAATGGGAATTCAGCCTCACTGAGGGAGGGCACTGGTGGGAGAGAAGACTGACCCCCTCAGCAAGAAATCCCATTTCTCTACTCATCGCTCGGCCTGTTGGGAAACGGCCCCTGGGAGGTGAGTGACTCAGACTGACGATGCCAACTGTAAGAACGACTATTCTTCTGGCCTCACCCCCTCTTCACCTACAGGACTCCCGTCGACTTTGATGGGCACCCCGTGGCCATGGAGAACAACCAACCACCTGAAGCCTTTCATCCAGCCCACTCACGGTTGCAGCTGCGGATCCTCAAAGTCATCAGTTGTATCTTACGGATCTGGGTCAGTTTAAACTGCCGCGTAATCCCGTCTCGCAGACAAGTGTGAAAGATGCATCCACCCAGAAAAATTGATCCTGTCCCTCACCCTCCTCTAAGATCCCTCGAGCAACACCATCAGGATTTCTATATCCAGTGAATAAATAAATCCAGCCTGCTTTATAACGGCTATCGCCAAGGCTGGCCCAACTTCCGGAACCCAGAGACACAGGGATTTAGTGATGCGGGGAAGAAGGGACCCAGACCCAAAGTGATGCACGGACAGGGAAAAGGAGACCCAGACACAGAGAGTCCCAAATGGAGAAACAAAGAAATAAGACAAGTTTATAACACGCTGTTCAGCTACAGAACCGGCTCCTCTGCACACTCCCTCCCCAGAGCCCCAGCTGAGCCCAGGGGGATGGGAAAAGGCAGTGGTGAATGGGCTTTCTGCCAAATCAATGAGGTCTGCCTCCTTCTGTGGACACCTGGTGCACTTTATTATTATCTGTTAACGTGTCAGGCACTTTTCAAAGCGCTGGGATGGCTACAAGTTAATTGGATCGGACACGGTCCCTGTCCCACGGGGGGCTACCAGTCTAAGGGAATTTGGCTGGACTGAACAGGGGATTCATCCCCAAACTGGTCAGGCCAAAGTTTGGAGGTGTCCCTCTGAGTTTTCTTCAAACCTCGGGGTGTTTTCTGGGAAAACCTCACCAGGAGACGATGAAATCCCCAAGAACGCTGAAAAGAGAAACTACGCAGAAGGCTTGTTTTCCCCCTAAAAGATGCTGCTCTTTGGAATATTAAACAGGAAAGAGAAAGCTGTGGGAGGCTCCTTTCCTCTGAGGGCCAGAGGCCCTGGAGGATGGACTGGGCGGGGGGACGATGACAGATCTTCCCCCTGACAGTGAACGGTGCAGAGTTTCTGAGCCTTCTCCATCAGTGCTCAGAAACGAAGGATCGCTCTGAGGAACTGCTAATCTGAGCTGTAGGGGTCAAAGGAGGTGAGAAGGCACATGGTGAGATTCCTGCTCCTTGTAAAAAAATGTACCGTCCACAGAGTAGGACAACGCTGTTGGTTTCTTCCGGTCAGTTACTCTCCTCCATTTCCAGGAGTTCATCCAGGTACTCCACAACTTCTCCCTGTCGTGACAAAAATCACACAACGGATCAATTCCTAACAGGAAACTGGGGGGTGTTAGCCGGGATGGTGGCATAACTAATAATAATAATAATAATGATAATAATAGTATTTGTTAAGCACTTATTATGTGCCAAGCATTGCACTAAGTGCTGGGATACCAGATAATCAGGTGGGACACTGTCCCCGTCCTACTTGGGGCTCACAGTCTAAGGAGGAGGGAGCGGGACTTAATCCCCATTTTTAAGATGAGGAAACTGAGGCAGAGAGAAGTTAAGTGGCTTTCCCAAGGTCACATACAGCAGATAAGAGGTAGGGCTTGGGACAAGAACCCAGGTCCTCTGACTCCCAGGCCCGCAGTCTTTCCACCAGGCCACGGTGCTTCCGACTGACCGATACATAGAGGAAAAAGTAGAATCTGACTGGAACTGCTTGTTTTGCAGCCTCAATGTCCAACTCTTTTTTGTTGTTGTTATTTGTTAGACACTTACTATGTGCCAGGCACTGTACTAAGCACTGGGGTAGATACAAACTAATCCCGGTTGGACCAGAGTCCCTTCCCAAATGACAGAGTCTTAATCCCCATTTTACAAATGAGGGAACTGGGGTGCAGAGAAGTGAAATGACTTGCCCAAGATCACACAACAGACAAGCAGCAGACCCAGGATTAGAACCCATGTCCTCCTGACTCCCAGTCCCATGCTCTGTCCACTAGGCAACATATGACAAGATCCTGGAGGCCAACTGCCGCCATATTCCTTCCAACCTCTCTTCTTCAATGGGAAATCCTCTGAGGGCAGGGATCGGCTCTAACCTTGACTAGGGACCTCCAGGGCCCCGGGAACTCTAAGAGGCCTCAAACCATCCGTCCACAGATGGATCGGAAGAACACGACGTTAGCCGTCCTTGAAGCGTCCGCGGAGCAGATACCGTTCTCATCTAGTTGCTAAGATATTTGAACAAAAACATCGTTGAGGCAAATATCACTCTCTCGTAGACCTCGTAATAGAGTCGACTAATGAGACCTGGATTGACTTAAGGAAAAATAACTTTGGCTGGGTGACCTGAATTTTCCGTGCAGATCCAGTGAGAGAAGCCCCTTCTTTAGGAATGTCGAGGCCGTAAGAGCTAGATGTTTGAAATGAACAGGACGTCTGCTCTCTGTGAGGCAGGGGAAGACAGGGAGGGTCACCCCGACAGCTTAACTCTGGAGCGTGTGCCCGGGCCCTGTAAGAGGAGCAGCGCAGCCTAGTGAAGGGCCCACATTCCCTGTCCACAGTGAGTTTTCGGTCTACAGTGGGAGACGGACATTAATATAAATAAATTACGGATATGGACAACCATACTGTGGGACTTAGGGTGGGGTCAGTAAAGGGTGAAAAACCAAGAGCTAGATGACACAGAAGGGAGTGGGAGGAGAGGAAATGAGGACTTAGGGAAGGCTTCTTGGAGGAGACGTGCTTTTAATAAGGCTTTGAAGGTGGGGAGAGTGATCATCTGTCAGCTATAAAGAGGGAGGGCATTGCAGGCCAGAGTGAGTATAGGGGAGAGACAGATGAGACAGACGAGATCGAGGTAGAGCGAGTAGACTGGCATTAGAGGAGCAAAGTGTGCAGACCGGGTGGTAGTAGGAAATCAAGGAGATGAGGTAAGAGGGGGCAAGGTGATTGAGTGCTTTACAGCTAATGGTAAGGAGGTGGATGGGCAACCACTGGACGTTCTTGAGGAGTGGGGAGACATGGACTGCATGTGTTTTGTAGAAAAATGATTCGGGCAGCAGAGTGAAGTGTGGACTGGAGCGGGGAGAGACAGGAGACAGGGAGGTCAGCAAGGAGGCTGATGTAGTAATCAAGGAAGGATAGGATAAATCCATGGATTCACGTGGTGGCCGTTTGGACAGAAAGGAAAGGGTGGATTTTAGAGATGTCGTGAAGGTTGAACTGACGGAATTTGGTGACGGATTGAATATGTGAGCTGAATGAAGGAGATGAGTAGAGGAGGATGGTGCCAAGGTTGTGGACTTTTGAGATAGGGAGGATGGTGGAGCTGCCTACTGTGGGGGGCAAGGACACTTGTAGGGCAGGGTTTGGGTGATAAGATAAGGAGTTCTGTTTTGGACCTATTAAATTTGGGGTGTCGAAGGGACATCCAAGTAGAACTGTCCCGAAGGCAGGAGGAAATATGAGACTGCAGAGAAGAAGGGAGATCAGGGCTGCAGATATAGATCTGGGAATCATCTGCGTAGAGATGGAAGTTGAAGTCATGGGAGAGAATGAGTTCTCCATGGGAGTGGGGGTAGATGAAGAATAGAAGGGGACCCAGAACTGAGCCTTGAGGGACTCCTACAGTTACAGGGGGAATCTCAGGGTGAAATATCACCTCTTCCCCGTCTCGATCCTCAACGCTGCAGAACTTCAAACGGGGCGGGGACAGGAGTTCTGGGAGACTTGTGGAGAGGCTGGGCATCTCCTCGCTCCTGGCTCCCTGCAACACGTCTAACCCGTAAGGAACCAAAGAGCTTTACAATTTCCTTCCACACCTCAGGTGCCGGTGAAACGCCCCTACAACGTCCTCCTGTTCAATTAGATATTTTAACAACTCCGCATAGAACGGCCTTATAATTTTTCCTTACATGTCTCAGCCAAGAGGCTCAGAAAGCCAAACTAACTCCAGGTAACCAGCTCACCAAGATGTAGGAAGAAAAAACATCTTCACTGCCCTAGAAAACATTATCCCGAGGTTTCCTGGTATTTACAGCTTTACGGCCGTAAAAATGGCTCTGCTGGCAAAAGACCTGAAAGCCTCATTCTGGTTTCGATGAGAGAGTCTCAGTGAGGGACACTGGGCCCCGACAGATCTGTTCTGAACCAAAACAGAGGGAGGGTGGAGAGATTTCATCCCAGCTGACCATGAAATCAACACTTTTGGCACTTTTAGAAGTTTTACAAGTTCTGAGTGTTTTTTTTTAAACTATGATAACTGGGTGGCATTTGTTGAGCACCTACTGGATACTAAGCAGATCAGCGTGGCCTAGAGGAAAGAGCCTGGGCCTGGAGTCAATGGACCTGGGTTCTAATTCCGGCTCTTCCTACTGAGTGACCTTAAGCAAGTCATTTCACTTCTTTGGGCATCAGTTATCTCATCGGTAAACTGGGGATTCAATAATACTAGTAATAATGGTATTGGTAATAGTAATAATAATAATATTTGTGGTATTTGTTAAGTGCTTACTATGTACCAGGTACTGTACTGAGCGCTGGGTGGGTACACGCAAAACGGGTTGGACCCGATCCCCGGCTCACAATCTTAATCCCCATTTTACAGATGAGGTAACTGAGGCATAGAGAAGTTAAGCAACTTGCCCAAGTCACACAGCAGACAGATCCTTCTCCCGCCTTCTCAGACTGCGAGCCCCATGTGGGACAGGGGCTGTGTCCAACTTGATTAACTTGCATCTACCCCAGTGATTAGAACAGTGCTTGGCACATAATAAGACCCTAACTAGTTCCATTACTGTTATTACTAAGGCCTAGGAGAGGATAAGAGAAACATGACTCAACTCTCTTTACCCTCAAGAAGCTCAAAATCTAAAGGGGAAGACAGAAAAATGATTTGCAAATATTATTGACAGGAGGATATAACAGAAATTGATACAAATATATAAGAAATAATAATAATAACGATCATAATAATTGTGGGTATTTAAATGCTTATTCTGTGTCAAGCACTGTATTAAGCAGTGGGTTGCTACAAGATAATTACACTGGACTCAGTCCTTCCCAACATGGAGTCCAGTCTAGAGGGAAAGAACCCTATTTTACAGATGAGGAAACTGAAACATAAAGAAGTCAATTAGCTTGCTTAAGATCACACGACATGAAATCAATCAATCAGTGGCATCTACTGAACGCTTACTGCGTACAGAGCACTGTAGTAAACGCTTGGGAAAGTACAATGCAGTAGAGTTGGAAGACGTGTTTCCTGGTCTATAGGAGCTTACAGTCTACAAGGGGAGACAGACATTAAAAGAAATTAGAAATAGCACTGGGCGAGGAGCACGTTAATTAGGTCAGACAGAGTCTCTGTCCCACCTGGGGCTCACAGTTTATGTAGGAGGGAGAACAGGTATCCCCATTTGACCACTGAGGAAACTGAGGCACAGAGAAATTAAGTGACTTGCCCAAGGTCAGAATTGGCAGGCCTGGGATTAAAACCCAGGTCCTTCTGATTCCCAGGCCTCTGTTAAAATCCACTAGGCTACGCTGCTTGCCTTGTACACTAAAATTTCTCATCTATGGAGAAGCAGCATGGCTCAGTGGAAAGAGCGTGGGCTTTGGAGTCAGGGCTCATGAGTTCGAATCCCAGCTCTGCCACTTGTCAGCTGTGGGACTGTGGGCAAGTCACTTCACTTCTCTGTGCCTCAGTTCCCTCATCTGTAAAATGGGGATTAAGACTGTGAGCCCCACGTGGGACAACCTGATTCCCCTATGTCTACCCCAGCGCTTAGAACAGTGCTTGGCACATAGTAAGCGCTTAACAAATACCAACATTATTATTATTATTAAAATTTCTCATTCCCTGACTTTCTCCTCCCTACACCACCAAGAGCCCAACAGGAAAATATTTCCCAGAGTTAGCACGACGCTTCCGTAATTTCTTCATATAGACTTGGGAGCTAACTTTAAAGGTCATTTTCTTTTCGAGATTCAGGAAAAGGAATCCACATGTATCTTTTCCCTGCAACATGGAGAGTGGTAGTCTTGGAGGTAAATAGCGAATTCACTCCTTCCCCTGTTAAAATTCAAAACTGATCTCTGAAGGAAAAAAAAAAACGGTAGCCACCACAGATAAGTAGCAACACATATTCTCTTTTGGACTACAACTACCCCATGTCAGACCCCGGGACTTTTCCTTCTGATGTCTCGTGAAACATTTGTTAATATTCTCTGGAAGTATCCCCTCCCAGCCCTCTTGACGATGATGGCAGTTCTATAACATTTGCTACTTTAGCTCCGAAAATGTGCTCTTTGGGGCTGGGGTGACTTCATCTTTGCAATTCAGTAGAAGAAGAAGAAGAAAAAAAAAATCAAACATCTCAATGATGTCACCCAATCGTGAACCCCAAGCAATTCATTAGGCTGATTCGACGAGTGAAGCTCCACGGCATTACTCATAACAACACATTAAATGCTACTCCTGGTTATATGAAAAGAGAAAAATAACTGCGAAGAAAGCCCAGAGTCATTTTAATTGTACAGATGATTTTGCGGCAAATATGATTTTACAGTTGCTTTAAGACCTGCCCGGAACGCTAATTCTGTATGTTCCTCGGGTGTCACCTAGTGCCGAAAGCCCATACTGTTACAAAATCTGGCTCGTCAGGGAAGGAATCGCTTAAATCTGAATTTCCTAAAAATCACTTGTTTTCTTGGTCCTAAATGTTCTAAAAGGATACATGTGTTCAGGCCAATTATTCCCAAGTCAGTTCTTATTCTCTGGGTAATAAAATCCTGGAAAAGGCTATCCCAAAACTCCATCCCTAAGGATGTTTTTTAAATGGTGCTTGTTAAGTGCTTCCTATGTGCCAAGCACTGTTTGAAGCACTGGGATTAGATATAAGATAATCAGGTCGGACACAGTCCATGTCCCACAAGCGGCTCATAGTTTAAGTAAGGAAAGAATGGGAATTCAAGGATCCAGGGTTTATAAATCACTCAAAGGAATTTATTGAGCACTAGGTCAATCACCTGGGTCCAAATCGCAGCTCTGTCAACTGGATGCTGTGTGACCTTAAGCATATCACTTAACTTCTCTATGTCTCAGTTACCTCATCTATTAAATGGATATGAAATCCTCTTCCCACCAGCCCAGAATGTGAGCCCCACATGGGAAACGGACGGTGTCCAATCTGCGATAAGTTTGAATTTACCCCAGCGCTGGACACGTAATAAGCATTTAACAAAGACCATTAAAAAAAAATCACCTGCCTGGAAGCAGGGGAAAGACCCCGAAGACCTCTTGGGATCTCTTGGAAGCAGTGTGGCCTAAAGGAAACAGAGGACCTGGGTTCTAATCAAGGGTCCACCACTAGTCTGCTGTGTGACCTTGGGCAAGTCACTTAACTTATCTCTGTCTCAGCTTCCTCACCTGTAAAATGGGGGTTAAGACTGTGAGCCCCATGTGAGACAGGGACTCTGTCCAACCCGATTATCTCGTATCTACCCCAGCGCTTAGTACAGTGCCTGGCACTAAGTAAGCACTTAACAAATGCCATTATAATTATTATTATTATTATTATTATTCCAACTAAAGAATTTCCCGGATCTATACAGGCTACAACAATGCTGAATTTCCATAAGCCTGTTGACTGGATAGACACACCCTTCTGTCTAGAAAACTTACCTCATCATCATCCATTATATTTTCCTTGGCAAATTCATACAGTTCCTTCTGGAGTGTGGTCACATTGAAGTACTGAACGGCTTCCTATGGCGAAAGAAATGAGGGGAAAAGGAGAAAAGTATTTTAGAACACCAAAATGTGCACAACTGTTTTCAGGCAGGAAGAGAGTGGCCCGAAGCTGGATTATGGGCCTATACCATTTATGGAGATTCTGCAGTCAATGCTAAACCTGAGGGAGGTCACGACCTTGGACCGGTCACGACTTTGGACGGGGTAAGACCTCGCACAGGTCGCGACCAAGAGCAGGTCATGACCTCCTTGGGGGCTCAGGGCCTTCCTCTTTAAGTGGAGTTAACACTGCCAGTTTCTCCCACGAGGCTTGGTCAGCGGCAAAATGAAAGCTGGCCCAATTTCCACAAAAGTGTTCTGGAAATATTGGAAGACAATACAAATAAAAGAGAAACAAAGAGAAGGTAAACTAAAAGGTGCGATTCTTTGCTCACGTGTCTCTGAATCAAACACAGAACTCGGAAAGAAGAGGGGGAGGAGGAGGAGAATCAAAGGCACATTTTCAGTTGGAGCAAAATTAATAGCAGTGGTGACAAGAACTAAGAAAGTTAATCTTCTATGTCAATAATAATAATAATAATGATGATGGCACTTGTTCAGCACTTACTACGTGCCAAGCACTGTTCTAAGCGCTGGGGAGGATACAAAGGGGATCAGGTTGTCCCACGTGGGGCTCACAGTCTTAATGCCCATTTTACAGATGAGTCAACATCTGGGAGTCTGGTTTTTCACGTATTGCACATTAATTAATAATAATGGTATTTGTTAAGTGCTTACTACATGTCAGGCACTATAGTAAGCACTGGGGTGGATACAAGCAAATCGAGTACAGTCCCACATGAAGCTCACAGTTTCAATCCCTACTGTACAGATGTCCAGAGAATAATAATAACAATAATGATAATTGTGGTATTTGTTAAACACTTACTGTGTGCCAGACACTGTAGTAAGCACTGGGAGAGAATACAAGCAAATCAAGTTGGACACAGTCCCTGTCCCACATGGGGCTCACATATTTTAATCCCCATTTTAGAGATGAGGTAACTGGGGCACTGAGAAGTGAAGTGACTTGCCCAAGATCAAGCAACAGACAAGTGGCGGAGCCAGGATTAGAACCCACAGCCTCCTGACTCCCAGCCCCGGGATCTATCCACTGCGTCACGCCGCTTCCCCAATACCGCTATTGTTATTATTATTATTGTTGTTCTCCATGAGCCACACACTGCGGTAAGCACCAGGATAAATAAAATCAATATATAAATAAATAAAGGTGCCAGGCACTGTTCTAAGTAGATACAAGATAATCGGGTTGGACGCAGGATAGATAATCAAATCGGGATACTGAGTCACAGTGGCTGCTCCGGCCAGAGCTTCCTGGGCAGCCGGACTTAGGGGAAGATCCAGAGAGTGGCAGAGGGTGATGAAGGTTGATCTGGACATAAAATCATCCCGGTCCTCCAGAATCAGAGGGCCACCCAGATAACCCCCTCGTGCCCAGACCGACAGAGGGGTTAGCCCCGGCCTTAACGTTGGAGACGGTAAGCTCACTGTGGGCAGGGAATGTGTCCACCAACTCTGTTCTGTTGTTCTCTCCCAAGCACCTAGGACAGTGCTCTGCACACAGCACGAGTATGCACTCAATAAATACAACTGACTGATTGGGAGGGAGAAGAAGTCATCCCCCTTTAGAGATGGAAAGTAGTAATAGTATTTATTAAGGGCTTAGTGTGGGGTTTTTTAAATTGGTATTCGCTAAGCACTTACTGTGTGCCAGGGACTGCATTAAACACTGGAATAGACACAAGCTAATCGGATTGGACACATTCCAGGTTCCATGTGGGGATCACAGCCCCCTTTAACAGATGAGGGAACAGAGGCACAGAGAAGTTAAGAGACTTGCCAAAGGTCACACAGCAGACAAGCGGATGAACCGGGATTAGAGCCCAGGTCTTTTTTTAAAAAAAAAAAATCATGGTATCTGTTGAGCACTTACTATGTGCTGGACTGTGTACTAAGCGCTGAGTGGATACAGGGTAATCAGGTTGGACATAGTCCCTGTCCCGCATGGGGCTCGGAGTCTTAATCCCCATTTTTCAGATGGGGTAACTGAGGCACAGAGAAGTGACTTGCCCGAGGTCAGAGCAGACAAATGGCACAGCTGGGATTAGAACCCAGGCTCTTCTGACTCCCAGGTCCCGGCAGAGAGAGGGAAGGAGACAGTGCAGCTCTCTCCACTAGGCCACACTGCTTCTCAACAGGCCACAATGCCTCTCTGTGGGCGGAGCGCTGTGCTAATTCCCCGGGTGGGAATTGAAGATGGTCTCTGGCCCTCATGGAGCTCACAAGAAGTAGGAAATAGAGAGGGAGGGGAAGGACAGGATACACATAGCACTTACTGGTCTGGGTTGGAAGTGGTCGTCGGTGAGCTCCCACTTGTCTTTATGGTACTGGTAATACACCAAATTCTGCTTCATGACTTCATCTTTCTGATCGAAGAGCATGTAGCTAGCCACGCAAGGGGCGGCGTTCTTCAAGTCATTCACTGGATTCGAAGAAAACACGGCAGGTCAGTGTTGAGGCAGCCTGACCTAGCGGCTACAGCCCGGGCCTGGAAGTCAGAAGGACCAGACTTCTAATCCTGGCTCTGCCACTTGTCTGCCGTGTGACCTGGGGCAAGCCACTTGACTTCTCTGCGCCCCAGTTACCTGATCTGTAAATGGGGATGGAGGCTGTGAGTACCATCTGCGACAGGGACTGTGTCCAACCTGACTAGCTTGTATCTACCCCAGTGTTTAAGACAGTGACGGACATATAGTAAGTGCTCAACAAATACCATCAAAAAAATTGTCTAGCCACAGGCCCTGCAGGGACAACCCAGCCTCCCAAGTGGACATACTGGGGCCTAATGAATGAATTAATTACGGTATTTGTTAAGCAACCACGTACTAGGTGCCAAACACTGCCTTCAGCGCTGGGGTAGGTACAAGTTAAGCAGATGGACTCCGACCCAGTTCCACATTCAAAGCCCTACTAAGGTTCCCCTCCTCCAAGAGGCCTTCCCAGACGAAGCCCCCTTTTCCTCAGCTTCTCCTCCCTTTCGCATCACCATGACTCTCTCCCTTTGCTCTCCCCCCTTCCCCTCGTCTCCCTGCCCTATAGCACTTATGTATATATGCATATATCTATAATTTTATCTATTTATATTGATGCTCGTTTACTTGTTTTGATGAATCTCTCTCCCCTCTAGACTGTAAGCCCATTGTGGGCAAGGATTGTCTCTCTTTATTGCCGTATTGTACTTTCCAAACTCTTAGTACAGTGCTCTGCACACAGTAAGTGCTCAATAAATACAATTGAATGAATGAATGAATGAATGAACAAGGGGCTTCCGGTCTAAGTAGAGGGAGAAGAGATTTTTGAATCCCCATTTTACCGATGAGGAAACTGAGGCACAGAAAAGTTAAATGACTCACCAGAGGTCACCCGGCGGATGCTTGGCAGAGCTGAGATGAGGACCCAGGTCCTCTGACTCTCAGGCCCGTGCTCTTTCCCTTAGGCCGCGCTGCTAACTTAATTGACTTCAAGAGAACAGATGTTCAGCAAAAGACCAGTCAATGGATGGAGTGTGCTGGACTTTAGGAAGTTAGATGAAGTACAGCGAGGCCAGGGGTTGAATCGGTGACCGAGGCAGGGGGAGTGAACTCCCCCGAACTCTGCCCCCGCCTCCCCACGCCCAAAGATCCACCCCAGGGTGGGCAGGATGGGAGAGGGGGATGAGGAGCAGGTTGGGAGAGGATAGGCGGCAGGCTGAGAGAGGAGGACAAGGCCAGGGGAGAGGGAAAGTCTCGGGGAGGAGAAGGCGGGCAGAGAGGGTGGGGGTAACCAGAGAGTAGAGTCACCGCCAGAGACTGACTCTGACGCCTTCCCACCTGTAGCTTAGCCTTCTTGCTTCGACTTTGGCTTCAGGGCCCACCGTTTGGAAGGAGGACAGACGCCCCAGACGCTGACCAAACAAACGGTCCCCCAGATCGCAGCAGGCCATGCATTTGGCCAACACAGCCAAGAATCCTCCCTCCCACCTGAAACTCCCATTTGGGACCGGCACAGGCAGGCCTGGCCACGTGCAATTTGGAACATTTAACCGGGGGACGCTCTCTCCTGGAGGCGGAAGAGAACTTCCGGGCTCCGCCCAGTTTCCGAAAGGGCTCACCTTTATAGTACGCGAACTGCAAGTAGTGATACATGGTGGCGACAAACTTCTCCACGGCGTAGCCTCCTACCACCGGGGTGAGGCTCTCTTCGCACTTGAGCTTGCATTCCAGAACTTCGATGTAGTGATCTGAAGGAGAGGGACGAACGTGTGACGCGAGGCTCGCTCACCTGATTCTGAACCAGGCAACGCTAAGTATTCCGTGGGTGTTGAATTCATATCTGTGGTTTGCCTGTCATCCCAAGGGCCTCCATCTGGCCCCGAGGCCCGGCCTAACCTGCTATTGTCTCTGAATCTAACAGCCGATTGAACCCGGGCCCCAGGGTTCATAAATTAAGAGAGCGGCAGCTTCTTGGCCACACTACTCATCATCGTCAGTGGTATTGATTGAGCGCTAACTGCGTGTAGAGCACCGTACTAAGCGCTTGGGAGAATACGACAGAGTCGGCAAACACGTTTCTTGCCCACAGCGAGCTCACATTCTAGAGGGGCGTATTTTTGGACATTTGCTATCCGTCCCGTTCCCGACCCCACAGCGCTTACGTATCATATCTTTAAATTATGTATTATAAATCACTTATTTATTCCTATTGACGTCTGTCTCCCCCTAGACTGAAAGCTCGTTATGGGCAGGGGATATGTCTGCTAATTCTATTGTACTGTACTCTCCCAAGCCCTCAGTACGGTGCTCTCCGTAGAGTAAGGGCTCAGTAAATATTCCTGACTGATTAACTGGGACTGAAAGGGCGATTTTGATGAAGTGTTTTGATTTCACTCTTGAGTCGTACCTGAAACGCTGCCCTGAGTCAACTGGAAATTCAGATATTCTACAGGAAATGAGTCAGGGCCCTTGGGGAGACAGTGAGTCTCCTTGGAGAGGTGGCTGGGTTCGGCAAACCTCACAGAGAAGCAGCCGTGGCCGAGCGGAAAGAGCCCGAGCCGGGGAATCAGAGCACCTGGGTTTTAATCTTAAGTGCTGTGTGACCCTGGACAAGTCACTTTGCTTCCCTGCGCCTCAGTCCCCTCATCTGTAAAATGGGGATTAGCCTGGGAGCCCTCTGTGAGACAGGGACTGTGTCCAAGCTGATCAACAGGGACACAGTCTCTGTGTCCAACCTGATTAGCTCGAATCTACCCCAGGGCTTAAATACAGTCCCTGGAAAATAGTAAGCGCTTCATAAATACCCTTAAAAAACAAGAATCGTGAAGGGAGAGGCATTGACAAATGGAGCTCTTGGGAGGGGAAAGATGACGGCCCCTGGTAGCGGGTGTGAGGTGGCCCCAGTGGGTGAAACACCAGCTAAGGCTCCGTAATGGGGGCAGATTGGCCCAGAACCGAACCCAGTTAATCTCCTTAGGCCACGAGGAGCTGAGCCGGGCATGCAACGTGCCAGTAGCGGATAGCGTACGGGCCGGGAGTCAGAAGGAGCTGGGTTCTGCTCCCGGCTCCGCCACGTATCTGCCGTGTGACCTTGGACAAGTCACTTCCCTCCCTCTGTGCCACAGAGACCTCATCTGTAAAACGGGGATTAAGACTATGAGCCCTCTGTGGGCCAGGCACTGTGTCCAACCTGACTTGCTTGAATCCATCCCAGCGCTTAGTGCCCGGTACACGGTAAGCGCTTAGCAACTACCAGTTATTATTATTATCGTTATTACCATAGGCCACGCGGGCGGTCCTTTCAGCCTGGTTTTCGGTGTCCTCCTTCGCTCCCATCACTCAGTTTTACCACGGCGGCGATGAACTAAACTGGCCAGATTGGGAAACAAACTAGTGATTAGGTGATTTCCCATTTTCTTACCAGGGAAACCATAATGATGAGGGGGCTGGGGGAGGCTGGGTTATGTAAATGGTGAGAATCAGCAAGGCCTAGCGTTAAGAGCACTAAGAATTAAGGGCCTGGGCGTCAGAAGATCTAGATTCAATCGATCCAGCAATCACAGGGGGATTCCGTCCATCCTGTTTGTTACTACCCTTTCCTCCCGTCTTCGTTTTCGACACTGGGGAACATTCTGGGGCGAAGTTTGAGGGGGCAGGGAGAGTCTTACAGCCCTGCAGTAGCGGGGAAGACAGAGGGAGGAAAAAGCATGACATGGAGTTGCTAACTTGGCTCCACCGCCGGCTATCAGCACAGTGCCCATCCCCTAAAAGTGATGCTCCCTTCACCGCCTTGGGGCTAACTACCCCATCCTGTTTCTTGACTTTTGACATTTACTAAGAGCCTGCAGTGTGGGTCACGGAGATCTTTGCAGCTGCCTGTTCAAGTAAATAACAACAATAATTACGGTATTTGTTAAGCGCTTACTTTGTGTCAAGCTCTGTTCCGAGCGCTGGGGTGGATGCAAGGTAATCAGGTTGGACACGGTCCCTGTCCCACACAGAGCTCACGGTCTCCAACCCCTTATTACGGATGAGGTAACTGAGGCCCAGAGAAATTAAGTGACTTGCCCCGGGTCACACAGCAGACAAGTGGCGGAGCCGGGATTAGAACCCACGACCTCTGACTCCCAAACCCGTGAAATGGCACAGATCCACACGTTCATCCCCTTTGGGAGCAGCAAACCCGAGCCGAAAACCCCAGACATCTCACTGGCTGAAGGCGCCCCCCGCAACTCGCGGAACCCACCTGCGATGGAGAGATAAAAATCTTTGAAGTCTTTGATCTCCCTGGACCCCTCGCAGACGGCGAGACACTCGTAAAAGGTCTTGAAGAAGTCGGTCAGGGCCAGCTCCATGTCAGTGATGGATGTTCTCCAGTTCTCTCCGTTGTACGCCCTCACAGCCCTGATAAAGAAGCTCTGAAAGGCAAGAAGAAACTGCTCGGTTTTCCATAGGGGAACTGGTTTCCCAGGAGGACTGTAGGTAATTCTGGCAGGATTTTTGCCCCAACACCCCCATTTTTTTTCTTAATGGTATGTGTTAAGCATTTATATGCCAAGAACAGTGCTTGGCGCGTAGTAAGCACTTAATAAATACCATCATTATTTTTATTACTCTGTCCCGGGCACCGGGGTACATACAAGCTAGTGAGGTTGGGCACGGTCCACATCCCGCATGGGGCTCACAGTCTTAATCCCCATTTTACAGATGAGCTCAGTGAGGCCCAGAGAAGCGAAGCGACTTTCTCCTAGTCACCCGCAGACAGGTGGCCGAGCGGAGATTAGAACGCAGGTCCTTCTGACTCTCAAGTCCTTGCTCTTTCCACTGGGCCACCCTCCTCTTCTTCCCATGCTGCTACAGTATTATTTCCGTACGCCACAGTGCCAACGCGGGCAATCCCATCTCACCGTTACACCCGTTGGCCGCTTAACGCCATCGACAGCTTTCCGTTTGATCCCGATCGGGAGGATGCAAGGCGTGAACCCACCTCATAAGATTTGGTCTCCAAGTCTATCATGTGCTCCTCCGCCCCAGGTATACTCTTGTAGTACGCCATGTTTCGTTGCATCATTTCATCATCCGGGTGCTTGAGGAGAAACGTATGAGCTGCTGCGATGGCCTTTGGGAGGTTATTCGCCTGAGAGAGAGGAGGAGGAGAAAGTTCTTTTGTTTAGGAAGGAGGCTTGAATGAAAGAAACCACAGCTTAGTTGAATGTTTGTTCAGTCCCTCTCTTTGCACATTCACATCCCCCTACCAAACAACAACAACAACAACAGTAATAATAATGATCATAACGGTATTTCCTATGCGCCGGGCACTGTACTAAGCGCTGGGATATCTACAAGCGAATCAGATCGCAAAATTGTTGTTCCACGCGGGGTCCGTGATCTAAATAGGAGGGAGAACAGGTAGTTACACCCTCATTTTAGATTTGGGGAAACCAAATTGTTAATTGTTACCCAAATTATTATTATTATGATTCATCGGGTTGTAGATAGTCCCTGTCGCTCACAGTCTAAGTGAGCATCATTCACAGCTGCTTAGAAGCAGGGAGGAGGAGGATCAAAAAAGTTGATCAAGATGCCACTTCCCCATCATCCAACATCCTCAACTGCCCCACTTTTGACGCGTCTTTTGGAAGGACTGATAAAAACCGAGAGTTTGCTTCGGGAGCACTGTCGAGCCATTCCAGAAATGGAAAGAGAAGTCACCCCTCAGGTATCAACAAAACTCTCACGCTCAGATGCGGCATCAATGTTGTCGGCAGAGATGAGTAAGAGGCAGGACGAGGCCCGCTGGCTTTCCAGGTGCAGGAGGAAAAGAGGCCTATTTCCCGCCCACTCGGAAACTCTGACGGGAACTATGGAACGGCCGGCTCGCTGCCCCAGCGAAATGAGCTGAGCACTTTGTGCCGAGCACCGTTATCAAGTGTTCGGGAGTATGACGGATCAGGTTGTAGACGGCACCACCGTCCTCCTCGTCTCACAAGCCCGTAACCTTGCTGTTATCCTTGACTCCTCTCTCTCATTCAACGCACAGAGCCAATCCGTCGGGAATCCTGTCGGTCCCACTAAGGAACATCGCTAAGATCCGCCCTTTCCTCTTCATCCCAAACTCCCATGTAAATACAGTCGTTCATCCTCTCCCGCCCAGATCACTGCATCAGCCTCCTAGCTGACCTCCCAACCTCCTTCTTCTCCCCACTCCAGTCCATACTTCACTCCACTCCCCGGATCATCTCTCTACAGAAACAATCGGGACACGTCACCCCCCTCCTCCTGCAAAGCGAACAAAAACTCCTCCCCATTGGCTTTAAAGCTCTCCATCACCTCGCCCCCTCCCACCTCTTCTTGCCTCTCTCCCTGTACAACTCAGCCAGCACCTTAAGCTCCTCTGGTGCTAAACTTCTCACTGCGCCTCCATCTCGCCTGCCTCGCTGCCGACCCTTGGCCCACGTCCTGCCTCTGGCCCGGAATGCCTTCTCCTCAAATCTGCCAGACAATTACTCTCTCCCCTTTCAAGGCCTTACTGAAGGCCCATCTCCTCCCAGAGGCTTCCCCAGGCTAAGCCCCACTTTTCCTCATCTCCCAATCCCCTCTGCGTCGCCCTGACTTGTTCTCTTTGCTCTCTCCCCTGCTCCTCACCCTGCCCCACTGCGTTTATGTATCCATCTGTAATTTTATTTATTTGTATCGGTGTTTGTATTGATGTCTGTCTCTCCCTCTCTAGACTGTAGCTCGATGTGGGGAGGGATCGTCACTGTTTATTGTTGTACTGTACTTTCCCAAGTGCCTAGTACAGTGCTCTGCACACAGTAAGCGCTCAATAAATATGACTGGATGAACGACTGGATGAGTTGGGATGGAGAGAGGGGTGGAGGCAGGGGACGGAAAGACGGGGGAGGAGGCAGGGGACGGAGAGAGATAATACTAATGATAATTACGGTATCCGTTAAGTGCTTAACTGTGTGACGGGCACCGTACTAAGCGCCGGGGTGGATACAAGGCAGATCGGGTTGGACAAAGTCCCTGTTCCAGATGGGGCTCACGGTCTCAAGCCCCATTTTCCAGATGGTTGCGGAGAGGAGGGATGGGCAGGGGAGGGAAGCAGGAGCCGGACGGCGGGGGGAAGCGGGGGCTGGATGGTGCAGGGAGTCAGGGGATGGAGACAGGGGAGGGAAGCAGGAGCCGGACGGCGGGGGGGGGGCGGGGGCTGGATGGTGCAGGGAGTCAGGGGATGGAGACAGGGGAGGAAGTGGGTGATGGAGAGAGGGGAGGAGGCGGGGAATGGACAGCGGGAGGAGGTGGACGATGGAGAGATGGGGGAGGAAGTTGGGGATGAACAGTGAGGGGAGGGAGGGTGAGGAGAGAGGGGAGGAGGCGGTGGGTGGAGAGAGGGGAGGAGGCGGGGGATGGAGAGAGGGGAGGAGGTGGGGGATGGAGAGATGGGGGAGGAGGCGGGGGATGAAGAGGGGAGGAACTGGATGACGGAGAGAGGGAAGGAGGCGGGGAATAGACAGTGGGAGGAGGTGGAGGATGGAGAGATGGGGGGAGGAGGTGGAGGATGGAGAGATGGGGGGAGGAGGCGGTGAATGGAGAGAGGGAAGGAGGCGGGGGACGGAGAGAGGGGAGGAGGCAAGGGATCAACACAGAGGAGGAATTGGACGATGGAGAATGGGGAGGAGGCAGGAAACGAACAGCGGGAGGAGGTGGAGGATGGAGAGATGGGGGGAGGCGGGGGATGGACAGTGGGAGGGGGCGGGGGATGGAGAGATGGGGGAAGGAGGTGGGGGGTGGGGAGAGGGGAGGAGGCGGGGGATGGAGAGAGGGGAGGAGGTGGAGAAAGGAGAGATGGGGAGGAGGCAGGGGACGAAGAGAGGGGAGGAACCGGACGATGGAGAGAGGGGAGGCGGCGGGGGATGGACAGCCGGAGGAGGACGGAGAGATGGGGGAGGAGGTGGGGGTTGGACAGTGGGGGGAAGGAGGGGATGGAGAGAGGGGAGGAGGCGGTGGGTGGAGAGATGGGGGAGGAGGCGGAGGGCGGAGAGAGGGGAGGAGGTCGGGGACGGAGAGAGGGGAGGAGGCGGGGGGGGCCCACCTTGAACCAGGCGAACTGGAGGAACTTGTAGGGCTCCCGGAGGCTGAAGTCGCGGAGCAGGTCGCGTCCGGGCTGGGCCTGGCGGAAGGCGGGCAGCCCCTGCTTGCAGCGCTTGAGGCAGTGCGCCCGGCCCACCAGGCCGCCCATGAGGCGCAGCTCGTCGGCCCCGGGGGCGGCGGGCGGGGGGTCCCCCGGCCGGACCCCGGCCCGGCTGCAGTTTCGGTGGCAGAAGGCCCGGCTGTCTTGCAGCAGGCGGTGCAGGCGGAGGCTGAGCTGCAGGTGGTGGAGGCTGTCGGCCCAGCGGCGCTGGCCGTACTGGTCGAGGCCGTGGCGGTAGGCCGCCTCCAGGGCCATCAGCTCGGCCCGGGGGAAGCTGCGGAAGCTGTACTGCTCGTACTGAGCCCGGCCCGGGGGCCAGCACAGCAGCAGCCCCCAGCACAGCCGCACCCCCAACCTCCAGCCTCCCCACACCATCCCGAAGCGCCCCCGGGACCCCCGGAGCCCTCCACGTCGCCCGAAGAGGGAGGGGAAGGGAGGGAGGGAGGAAAGGGGCGGGATGGGGACGGGGCTGGGCGGGCCGGGCACGCCCCCTCCCCTCCTCGCCTCCCTCTCCGTCGGCTCCATTGGCCTCCCCGAGCGCTTAGTACGGTGCCCTGCACAGAGCAGGCGCTCAGGAGATAGGAGCGAAGGAAGGAAGGAGGGAATCCCCCTTCCCCGTCCCTAGCCCCCTAGCCCCAGGCCTATCCCCTCCGGGACTCTCTCTCCATTGGCTCTGTGGTCCTTTCCGAGCGCCTAGTACAGTGCCCTGCACAGAGTAGGCGCTCAGGAAATAGGAGGGAAGGCAGGCAGGAAGGAAGGCAGGAAGGAAGAAAGGAAGGAAGAAAGGAAGGAAGGAAGGAAGGAATCCCCCTCCCCTGTCCCTAGCCCCCTAGCCCCAGACCTATCCCCTCCGGGACCCTCTCTCCATTGGCTCTATTGTCCTTTCCGAGCGCTTAGTACGGTGCCCTGCACAGAGCAGGCGCTCAGGAGATAGGAGCGAAGGAGGGAAGGAAGGAGGGAATCCCCCTTCCCCGTCCCTAGCCCCAGGCCTATCCCCTCCGGGACTCTCTCTCCATTGGCTCTGTGGTCCTTTCCGAGCTCCTAGTACAGTGCCCTGCACAGAGTAGGCGCTCAATAAAAATAGGAGCGAAAGAAGGAAGGAAGTCCCCTCCCCCGACCCTAGCCCCATCCCCTCCGGGACTCCCTCTTGATCGGCTCTATTGTCCTTTGCCAAGCGCTTAGTACAGTGCCCTGCACAGAGTAGGCACTCGATAAATAGGATCGAATGAGTGAAGGAAAGAACTGCCCCTCCCCTGTCCCTAGCCCCATCCCCCCCACCCCCATCCCCTCCGGGACTCTCTGCAATAAGCATCTACTCGCTTTTAAGGACCCAGACGAAGCCTTTGATGATGGGCGGTTGATTCGTAGTGCTTAGTACAGTGCTCTGCGCACAGTAAGCGCTCAACAAATACGATTGACTGAATCTGATTGCCAGAAACAGCCTTCCGACACGGCCATGGCAATTCCACCGCTTTTCCACGGGGCGTGATGACCTCCCGCAATAGCGTACAACTGTTTTGAGGAGATAGATTCCGGCCCGACGGGAGCAAATCACCCACTGGGCAACCTTTCTAACCTGTCAGCCACTGGGCAACCTTAGCGTGGCTCAGTGGAAAGAGCCTGGGCTTCGGAGTCAGAGGTCATGAGTTCGACTCCCGCCTCTGCCACTTGTCAGCTGTGGGACTGTGGGCAAGTCACTTAACTTCTCTGTGCCTCAGTTACCTCATCTTAAAATGGGGATTAACTGTGAAGCTCACGTGGGACGACCTGATTACCCTGTGTCTCCCCCAGCGCTTAGAACAGTGCTCTACACATAGTAAGCGCTTAACAAATACCAACATTATTACTTGTGTTGGACTCATTCTTCCTCCCACCCTCCCTCCCTTCCTTCCTTCCTTCCCCCCCCCCCCCCCGATTAGACTGTAAGCCCGTCATTGGGCAGGGATTGTCTATCTCTGTTGCCGAATTGTACATCCCAAGCGCTTAGTACAGTGCTCTGCACATAGTAAGCGCTCAATAAATACTATTGAATGAATGAATGAATTCTTCCTTCCCTACGGAAAGCTCACCTCCTCCAGGAGGCCTTCCCAGACTGAGCCCCCCTTTTTCTCTGCTCCTCCCCATCGCCCCTTCTCCCTCCCTCTGCTCTACCCCCCTCCCCGCCCCACAGCACTTGTGTATATATGTACATGTGTGTTATTCTATTCATTTTATTAATGATGTATATATATATCTATAATTCTATTTATTTATATTAATGCTATTGATGCCTGTCTACTCGTTTTGTTTTGTTGTCTGTCTCCCCCCTTTCTAGACCGTGAGCCCGTTGTTGGGTAGGGATTATCTCCATCTGTTGCCGAATTGTACTTTCCAAACGCTTAGTACAGTGCCCTGCACACAGTAAGCGCTCAAGAAATACGATCGAATGAATGAATTTGGAGGACACCCGGGGCGGGCCGAGCTGGCTCCACAAAACCGCTTCTTCCCAAGTTCCATGAAAGGAGGGATTATCTGGAGCGGCTTCTCGGTCACTCAGTGGGTGACCCAGGCGGGTGACCTGATGGCAGCCAACCGATGGCCCGGGGGAGCCGGCAAAGGTACTACACTTCTCAACACGGGGGTTGAAAGGAGTGTAGATCTGACCCCAAAAATTTCTCTCAAAGTGCAGGGTAGTCTGGCAGCAAATGGAGTACCGATATTGACAAACGTCAACAGTCGTTATGACTAGGTAAGCAACATCACCCTAACCCAAACAAAAAACCCCACCAAACTGCAGTGTTGATATTGACAGAAAGCAGCCATTATGAGTGTACACAACTAGACAAACAAAAAGCAAAAAATGCTGTATTGATCTTGACATTATGACTAGGGTAGGTGACTTGACGCTAACCCGAACAAAAACAATATCAAAACCCACAGGTGTTTGCTCTGCCTGGAATGTAGATCTAGCCCAGAAGCCAACGCCCCAAAGCAGTTGGGTTAATTTGAGTTATCCATCACAACACACCCGAGGTCCCAGTGGAACTTGGAGAGTCAAATGACTTAGTTTATTAGCAGTAGATAGTGGATTTCTTCATGCGATTATGGCAAGGGACACCTGGTGTGTGAGTAAGATAGTGATTTCTGCATAGCACTGTTTTCCCCAGTTATCGCGTCCAGACCTTGTGCCTTTTCTTGTCACCGTGAAGCTTGCAGCTTGTCCTAGTGGGACAGAGCACGGGACCGGCCATCACACGCCCCGAGTTCTCGTGTCAGCTCCAGTCCTTGCCTGCTGTGTGACCTTGGGCCAGTCACTTTGCTTCTCTGTGCTTCAGTTTCCTCCCTGACAGTTGGGGATGAAATTCCCGTTCTCTCTCCCCCTTAGACTGTGAGCCGGGTGGGGGCTGTGACCAACCTGATTATCCTGGCTCTACCTCAGCGTTTTGTACAGTGCTTGGCACTTGGTAAGCCCTTAAACACCACAATTCAGTCGATCAGTCGCATTTGCTGCGTGCTTCCCCTGGGCAGGGCACTGTACTGAGCGCTGGGGAGAATACAACGCAACAATATTCTCAGGCTTGCTCTCCCTACCTTTTAGATTATGAGCCCCGTGTGAGACAAGGACTGGGTTCGATCTGCTCACTATTATGTTTTAATGGTATTTGTTAGGTGCTTAGTAGGTGTCAGACACTGTTCTAAGCTCCGGGATCACGCTGCTTCTATGCTTCTGCTATGTTCTGCATACGGTAAGCGTTCAGTAAGTACCACTGATATATCAACTTCCCCTACAACAGCAGGACCATCATTTGTCTTGCCAATTCCGGGCACTCGGTTGTGGTGAAGATCAGGGCTGAGATGACCTAGAGGGGCTGGGCTTCAGTCCATGATTTCTTTGGGCCTACTGGGAATCAATCAGTCCATCGAGGTCCTGCTAGGAACGCATTGCCCTGCAAAAAAATTAAAGAAAGCAAAAAGCCAACAGTTTTACCACCAAAATAAATCCTGTAAATAGCACAATAGCTCAAAATTGAGTTTGCCCTCAAGTGAAGAGGCAGCGGGGCCTAGAGGATAAATCTCGGCCATGGGAGGCAGAGGACCTGGGTTCTAATCCCGGCTCTGCCACTTGTCTGCCGTGTGTGTGACCTGGGGCAAGTCACTTCACTTCTCTGGGCCTCAGTCTCCTCGACTGCAAAAACGGGGATTCAATACCAGTTCTCCCACTTACTTAGGTTGTGAACCCCATGTGGGGCGGGGTCCGGCCGATTACCTTGTATCCACCTCAGCCCTTAGTTCAGTGCTCCACACACAATAAGCGCTTAATGAATATCTTAAAAGAAAAAGTGCACAAGCCTGAGGGGTTGATGGGGAGGCTGGCAGGACTGGGGAAATTGGGTGTCGGGGCTGGCAGTGCCATTCCCACCCACTATTGATTAGAAAAATGGCAGCGGAATACAACGGGTGAATGCCTTCCAGATGTTGGGAAGGCAGAAGAGACGTCAGAGGTCTGGAAACAATAAGCCACTCTTCTGGGTAGGAAACTAAAGGCTTGCCAGATTTGGGCCTGGCATGTAGGTTTTCCCTGGGGGCAGGCCATCTTTGAAGGTCATGGTTCTTGAAGCCGCCCGTCTCAAAACCCCATCTTCTATTCCTTATCCCGACTGGATTACTGTATCAGCCTCCTCTCTGATCTCCCTTCCTCCCGTCTCTCCCCACTCCAGTCTCTTCTTCATTCCGCTGCCTGGATCGGCTTCCTGCAGAAACACTCTTGGCATGTCACTCCCCTTCTTAAAAACCTCCGGTGGTTGCCTATCGACCTCCGCACGGAACAAAAACTCCTCACTCTTGGCTTCAAGGTTCTCCATCACCTTGCCCCTCCTACCTCACCTCCCATCTCTCTTTCTACTGCCCACCCCGCACGCTCTGCTCCTCTGCCGCTCACCTCCTCACCGTCCCCCATTCGCGCCTGTCCCGCCGTCGACCCCTGACCCGCGTCCTATCGCTGTCCCGGAACGCCCTCCCTCCTCGCCTCCGCCAAACTCTCTTCCCCTCTTCAAAGCCCTACTAGGAGCTCACCTCCTCCGAGAGGCCTTCCCAGACTGATCCCCCCCTTTCCCTCTGCTCCTCCTTCCCTCCTCTTCCCCTCCTCGCCCTCTGCTCTTCCCCCTTCCCCTCCCCTCAGCACTGTGCTTATTTGTATATAGTATGTATTACCCTATTTATTTTGTTAATGAGGTATATATCTCCATGATTCTATTTATCTTGATGGTGTTGACTTTTGTTTTGTTCTGTTTCGCTTTGCTGTCTGTCCCCCCGTTTAGACTGTGAGCCCGTCACTGGGCAGGGATTGTCTCGATCTGTTACCTAATTGTCCATTCCAAGCGCGTAGTACAGTGCTCTGCACATAGTAAGTGCTCAATCAATACTATTGAATGAATTTATTCATATTAACGTCTGTCTCCCCCTCTAGACTCTAAGCTCAGTGTGGGCAGGGAACATACCTACCAACTCTGTTGTACTGTACTCTCCCCAGTGCACAGCACGGTGGTCTGCACACAATCAGCGTTCCATAAATACGATCGATCGATGGATCTGCTTTTATCTGTCAGAGCCAGTGACGTTTACCCGGCTCACACAGTGTGCAGAGATCCGTGTCGGGGACGGTAGTAGAAACTGCACAACCCCGTTGCGAGGGGGTTAACAAACCAACGGAAACGCGAAGCAGGAAAGCAAGAAGCAGGAAACAAGATAGGAGTGGGCGTGCTAAGGGCACCGGCTCAGCGGGCCCGGAGAGGCCTAGCTTTCCGGCCCTCGGTCCTCGGGTGGGGGCAAGAGGCTGGTGACCACTGAGCGGGGCAGTCTGGTGACCACTGAGTGGGGCAGGTCCGGGGCAGCCTGGTGACCACTGAGTGGAGTGGGAATGGGCAGTCATGTGACTACTGAGCGGGGCGGGAGTGGGGCAGTTAGATGACCACTGAGCGGGGCAGAACTGGGGCAGCCAGGTGACCACTGAGCTGGGTGGGACTGGGGCAGTCAGATGATCACTGATCGGGGTGGGATTGGGGCAGTCAGTGTCCGGGAGCGGGGTGGGACTGGGGCAGTCAAGTGACCACTGAGCAGGGCGGGACTGGGGCAGTCAGATGATCACTGATCGGGGTTGGATTGGGGCAGTCACTGTCCGGGTGTGGGGCGGGCCTGGGGCAGTCAGATAATCACTGATCGGGGCGGGACTGGGGCAGTCAGATGACCACTGAGCGGGGCGGGCCTGGGGCGGTCAAGGGACCAGTGATCGGGGCAGGCCTGGGGCAGTCGGATGGCCACTGAGCGAGGCAGGACTGGGGCAGTCAAGGGACCAGTGATCGGGGCAGGACTGGGGCAGTCGGATGACCACTGAGTGAGACAGGACTGGGGCAGTCTGATGACCAGTGAGGGGGTGGGACTGGGGCAGTCAAGGGACCAGTGATCGGGGCAGGACTGGGGCAGTCGGATGACCACTGAGCGAGACAGTACTGGGGCAGTCTGATGACCAGTGAGGGGGTGGGACTGGGGCAGTCAGATGACCGGTGATCGGGGCGGGCCTGGGGCGGTCAGATGACACTGAGTGAGGCAGGACTGGGGCAGTGTGATGACCGGTGAGAGGGGAGGGACTGGGGCAGTCAGATGACCACCGAGCGAGGCGGGATTGGGGCAGTCTGATGACCAGTGAGAGGGGCGGGACTGGGGCAGTCAGATGAGAACCGATCGGGGCGGGACTGGGGCGGCGTGATGACCAGTGAGAGGGGAGGGACCGGAGCGGTCAGATGATCCCTGATCGGGGCGGGACCGGGGCAGTCAGATGATCCGTGATGGGGGCGGGCCTGGCAGAGTGACGGGTGCGGGGCGGGCCCGGGGCGGTCAGATGACCGGGGAGCGGGGCGGGAGCGGGGCATCCGGCGGTCCGGGGGCAGGGGCGGGAGGAGCCCGGCCGTCGCTGACCTCGAGGCGGGCCGGCCCCGGGCCTCGGTGGCGGAGCCAGCCCAGCCATGCCCAGCTTTGGGCTGGCGGCGCTGCTGCTGCTGCTGCTGCCGGCGGTGGGCGAGGGCCGAGGAGATCCGGTAGGTGCGATGGCGGCCCGGGGGGGAGGGCACGGCCCCGGAGGGTCCCGGATAGCACTCCCCCCTGCCTCCTGTCCTCGTCCCCCTGCTCCTCTTCCCCTGCTCCCTGCCCTCTTCCCCTGCTCCCTGCCCTCTTCCCCTGCTCCCTGCCCTCTTCCCCTACTCCCTGCCCTCTTCCCCTGCTCCCTGCCCTCTTCCCCTGCTCCCTGCCCTCTTCCCCTGCTCCCTGCCCTCTTCCCCTGCCCCTGGCCCCCTGGCCCTCTGTCCCTTCTCCCCCGGCCCCTCTCTCCTTTTCCCCCTGCCCCCTTTTCCCCCTGCCCCCTTTTCCCCCTGCCCCCTTTCCCCCCCTTCCTGCCCCCCTCCCTGCCCCTTCCCCCCTGCCCCCTGCTCCCTGCCCTCTTCCCTTGCCCCCTGGCCCCCTGTCTCCTGTTCCCTGCCCTCTTCCCCTGGCCCCCTGGCCCCCTGGCCCCCTGGCTCCCTGCCCTCCCCTCTCCCCTTCCCTCTGCCATCCTGCACTTTCCATCCCAGAGATTGGGTGATCCTACTACTAATTGTGATAATGCTGGTGTCTGCTAAGCGCTTACTATGTGCCAAGTCCTGTTCTAAGCGCTGGGTGGAGGGGAGATAGAAGGTCATCCCACGCGGGGCTCCCGCTCTTCACTTTCTGGACTGTAAGGCCGCTGTTGGGCACGGGTGGTCTCCGTCTGTTGCCGAATTATCCGTTCTGAGCATTTAGTCCAGTGCTCCGCACACGGTCAGGGCTCCATAAATACGATTGAATGAATCCCCATTTGACAGCTGAGGGAACTGAGGCCCAGTGAAGGGGCTGGCCCAAAGTCACCCAGCTGGTGAGTGGCGGAGGCGGGATTAGAACCCACGACCTCTGACTCCCAAGCCCCGGCTCTTGCCACTAGGCCAAGCTGTTTCTCTAGTGTGTGATGAGTGTGTGTGTGTGTGTGTGTCCCTGTCCCTGGACAGGCCTCTTGCGGAGGCCCCCGTTCCTAACCCTTCCTCCTCGCCCTCTCTGGTGGCTACTGAGCCATGGGTAAGGCTCAGGAATGGCTTTGAGGGGCATTAAATAATAATAACGATGGTATTTGTTAAGCGCTTACTATGTGCAAAGCACCGTTCTAAGCTCTGGGGCCTGGGGACTACAAGGTGATCAGGTGTCCCACGTGGAGCTCACGGTCTTAATCCCCATTTTACAGATGAGGTAACTGAGGCCCAGAGAAATGAAGTGACTTGCCCAAAGTCCCACAGCTGGCAAGTGGCGGAGCCGGGATTAGAACCCACGACTTCTGACTCCCAAGGCTGTGCTCTTCCCACCGAGCCACGCTGCTGCTTATTATTAAAGGGTGGCTGGGGGCCCATCCTTCCTGGTGTTCAGGCCTGCTGCGGGACATGGCCTAGACTGACCTCCTCGGCCCCCCTTCCGTTGTCCAAAGGACCGCTGTCATTCCTAGGGGAAGATGAGGCCCAGCTATGCAGCTGGTTTTTTCATTTGCACAGTCGTGTTTACTGAGCGCCGACTATGTGCAGAGCACTGGACTAAGCTCTTCTCCCTGGGGGCAGGTGGCTTAGCAGGCTTGAGCACAGGTGGCCCCCTCGGCTGCTGCTCCTGCTTTACTGACCCTCGGGCTGGCCTTGACCCCCGGCGGGCTACGTTAGGGACTCCGGGGGCATTTTGAAAGGGGATTGGCGTGTGTATCCTTTCTTTCTTTTCTTTGTTTCCCCTCTTCTTTCTTTCTGTTGTTCTGTCTTGCTTTCTGTCTTTCTATATAGAGAGAGATACACACTCCAATCTACATCTGTCTCCCTCACACACACTCCAATCTACATCTCTGTACATCTCTCTATATATAGATGGAGAGAAAGGTACACACTCCAACCTACATCTCTCTACATCTATCTACATTTCTCTCTCTCTCTCTCTCTCTCTCTCTAGAAAGATTCACACTCCAATCTCTGTCTACATCTATATATATAGAGAGAGAAAGATGCACAACCCCATCTCTATCTTCATCTTTCTATATATATGTATACAAAAAGAGGAATGAATATGTAATTTGGAGAAAAAGGGGCAGGCTTTGAATTTTATTATTTGGTTATCCTTAATGAACTCCAAGATGTCATCACTGATCGTGGAAGATGTAGATTTGCACAAAAGATCATCTGGTCTAATCAAAGTAATTGCAATCAATCAATCTAATCCATCAATCAAAGAGATTATTGAACTCCTACTGTGTAGAAAATTATACTAAGCACTCAGTACAATAGAATTTGTAGATATGATTCATGACCTCATATATATAGAGAGAGATGTAGATATATATATATAGCATTATGTGATAAATAATTTTATATTATAAATCACTTATTAATGTCTGTCCCCCCCCCCCCCTGTAAGCTTGTTATGGGCAGAGAATGTTTCTGCTAATTCTGTTGTGTTGTACTCTCCCGAGTGCTTAGTACAGTGCTCTCTGCATGTAGTAAGTGCTCAGTAAACTCAGTTGACTGGTTGAGCAGCCCCCTGGTAGGTCGAGAGTAGAAACAGAGTCCTTGGGTCATCCGGAAAAGTCTTCGGATGTACGAGAGGTGACCTTGTGGGATTTAGAGCAAGTATCCCCTTCCTGGTTTGCTTCTGCTTGAGCAGCGGGACCCGCCTTGGGCGGGGGCGAGGGGATAATCAGCCTGGACACAGGCGGAAGCCAAGATTACTGGCCTGCGTCTCTTTATCTCCTCTTCCCAGTTCCTGACCTTGGCGTACTTGCCCTCTTGGCATCCTGAGCATTCATTCATTCAATCGTATTTATTGAGCACTTACTGAATGCAAAACACTGTACAAAGTGCTTGAGCAGTTGGCTGCATGCCTACGCTGGGGCGGTAAGCATTTGAGGGGGAAGGAGAAAGAGAGAAAATGTGGCTAACCAGGAGGTAACACCCTATACTTCTGTAATTCAGGACCAGGAGAGGAGAATTTTAACCCGGCTTGTTCTCAATAGTCAGAGTTTAACAGATCGCATCTGGCGGACCGCTAAAAAAAAATTTCTGATGACTCTTCTGGGGATGGGAGATTGCGGAAGACTTGATTTTGATCATTTCCCTGTGCACGATTGGGGTCTTTGCAGTTGTTACCTAGTAGGAAGAGACATTTTTAAGCCTTCAGTTGTTGCATAACAGTAGCCCGCACCATGATAAAATCACGTTTTAAAGTATTGCCATTTTTAGAATTTCCCGATCCCGTTCCCTCCCGAGGCAAGGCCGCTTTAAAGTGACGGGTCTGGAGTTGGGAATTCGTAGGGGGAGGGAGTCCCGGCCAACTCCAGCCTCTCCGGCAGCAGTGCTCTTGAGAGGCTCCCGGTGTCTTAGAAAAAACTGACTCTCCTTTTTAAATGGTATCTCTTATGTGTCAAACGCTGGTCTGAGAGCTGGGGAGGTACAAGTTAATTAGGTCGGACACAGGCCCTGTCTCACGTGCGTGGGGCTCACAGTCAAAGCGGGAGGGAGAACAGGGATTGAATCCCCATTTTACAGTTGAGGAAACCAGAGCAGCGTAGTGACTTGCCCACGGTCACAGCAGGCGATCGCAGAGCCGGCATTAGAACCCAGCTCCTCCGTCCCCCAGGCCCCGGGATCTTTCCACTAGGCCACCCCGCTTCGATTAAAGCTGCAGCCTGGGTTTTTTTTTTTTCCTCTTTCGCGTTCGGGGCCGGGGAGAGCGAGCTCTGGGAAGGCTTCTCGTGTCGTGAAGCGGGAGGGAGAAACCCGTTTGTAATATCCCAAAAAAGCTGACGCCGGTTCCTGGTTGCAGGCAGAGTTGATCTGGAAACCACCCAACAGCTCCTCTGTTGTCTAAGCCTCCTCGTGTCCCCGGGAGAAGCCCGAACGGACCCACCGGGGCCCCGGTGGTGAGCAGACACGATGCTCGTCCTCAGGCAGCTGTCCCTGGAGGCTAAGGCCGCCGTGGCCGCCGGCGTGGTCTTCTTCTCCATGATGCTGTCCCGGACCTACGTGGGCGGGAGCGTCGGCCCCGGGGTCCAGCGCTGGCTCTTCCGCCTGCAGCTGGCCCTGTTCGCCAACGCGCTGATGCTGATCGGCTCCCTGTACATCTGGCGGTGCACCGTGACCTCTCTGTGCCGCCCCCCGCTCTCCGGCTCGGCCTGCCTGGGCCCGTGGAAGGTGGCCGTGGGGACGTTCCTGGCCCTGGCCCACTCCAGCTTCTTCACCATGCTCTTCCTCGTGGCCGAAGAGCCCTACCTGTTTTCCTTGGCGGCCTACTCCTGCCTCGGGGCCTACGTCATCATGATCTTCTTCCTCTTCACCCTGGGCTGCATGGAGCAGGGCTACCGGCTCCTGGCCTGGCGGGGCGGGATGCCCGGGGCCGGGGCCGACAAGACGAGGAGGGCGGTCGCGAAGCCGCTGCTGGCGGTGGCGGTGACGGCCCTGCTCAGCGTGGTGGGCCTCCTGAACGCCGCCCGGCCCCCGGCCGTGAAGACGGTGGAGGTCCCCTTGCGTCAGCTGCCCCCGTCCATGGACGGCTTGAAGGTGGTGCTGCTGTCCGACATCCACCTGGGCCCCACCGTGGGGAGGACCAAGATGGACCTGATCGTGCGCACGGTCGAGGACCTGGAGCCGGACGTCACCGTGATCGTCGGGGACCTGACGGACTCGGAGGCCTCGGTCCTGCGCCGGGCGGTGGAGCCCCTGGGCCGTCTGAGGTCCCCTCTGGGCACCTACTTCGTCACGGGCAATCACGAGTACTACACGTCGGACGTCAACAACTGGTTCGAGCTCCTGGAGTCCCTGGGCGTCCGGCCCCTCCACAACGAGAACGTCAAGGTCACCATCGCCGGGGCCTCGGCCGAGGGCACCACCGGCCGGGACTGGATCTGCCTGGCCGGGGTGGACGACATCGAGGCGGACATCTTGCGCTACTCGGGCCACGGGATGGACCTGAGCAAGGCCCTGGGGGACTGCGGCCCCGACCACGCCACCGTCCTGCTGGCCCACCAGCCCCTGGCCGCCAAGTGGGCCCTGCAGGCCCGGCCCGACATCGACCTCATCCTCTCGGGCCACACGCACGGCGGGCAGATCTTCCCGCTGAACGTGGGGGCCTACCTGCTGAACCCCTTCTTTGCCGGGCTCTACAGAGTCGGGGAGAGCACCTTCGTCTACGTCAGCCCGGGTACCGTCTACTACGGGATCCCCATGAGGCTGGGCAGCCGGGCCGAGATCACGGAGATCATCTTGCGTGCCCTCTGAGGGCGGGGGCGGGCGACTGTCTGTCTCCTCTGAGGGTGGGCGGCCTGTCCGTCTCCACCCCCCTCCCCCGACCCCTGCTACACTTCAGCCCTCAAACCCACCCCCTAACGGCACTTAGCGTGGCCTCATGTTGCTCACTGATGGACGCTCGCTCCCAAGCCCGGATGGAGCATAAAAACAGAAACAAAACACAAACTCCTGCTGAATTTCTTTCTCTCTGGCTGGAGAGGATAGGCTGGTGACTTGGTTCCATTTGGGCTGGAAATTTTTTTTTTTTGACTTATATGGAAGGTCAAGGATAGCACGTTGTGATGTCTGTAAAGGCTATTTAGGGGGTGCCGGGGGGCAAGCGCCTTTTGTTCTCTTGTGCAAGCTCATAAAACCACTTATCCTTCTATGGGAGATAGCTCCCGGAGATAGGAGCTGGGCATTGGGGTCACCTCCACCCTGCTGTTGCAATCTAGAGTGAAGAGATAAAATCCTGTAAGGGTGGGTCACTCACAGGTCCTTCTCTCGCTTTCCTGGTTTGAGCCTCACGTAGGCTGATACTAAACCTCAGGTTTCCAATCAGCGTAGGATTTTGGGGGAAGATTTTGGGTTCGGGGCACAGATCTCTTGTGTGCATGGGGAGGTGGTTAGACGTGTGTGAGTTTAGGGGGGAGCATCTTAAAGGGTCGAATCTTTGTTTTCTGTCTCTCTAGTTGCCCCCCCTCAGTTTAGCCGGCGCGGCCTTGTTCTTTTTAAATCTCCTGCCTGGGGCCAGCCTAACTGGGAAGCGGGAGAGGGCGAGATTCTCCAAACCCTTGGCCTGAGAAAACTGGGCCTTATACGTTTTCCCTCAAGAATGCTCCCCGAGGGCCTTTGGGACCTCCGAGAACGTTGACAACGTTCCCACGCGCCCATCGTTTTACTTCAGTTTTGAACAGCCGGGCTAAACTGTTAAACGGCGGCTCTTTCGATTAAAGAGAAGACAGGAAAAAAGCACACATGCACGTTTTTTTGAGGACAACGTCTTTCTCTCGCCCTCCCAAGTTTTAATTTGTCAGTCACAGGCCAAACACAGGAACTACATCTAGTTTCTTTGGAGCTTGGGCAGAGCGATTGGAGTGCTCCAGGGAGGATATTTTGTGGACATTATTCCTCAGACAGTTTGAGTCCAACTTTTCTTGGTTTGGCTGTCTGCCAGGGAAGGACTCTTAACTGGCCAGGCCAGTTTCACCCTGGAAGGGGCCTTCTGGTTCCTTCTCTCTAGTTGTGAAAAATTGGATGGCCAGTTACTAGCTGGGCTAGAAGCTGCTATTGGCAAAAGTTTTTTTTAATGATATTTAAGTGCTTATTACGTGCCAGGCACTGTACTGAGCGTCGGGGTAGATACGAGCTAATCAGCTTAGATGAAGTCCATGTCCCACGTAGGGCTCACAGTCTTCACCCCCATTTTGCACTTGAAGTGATTGAGGCCCAGAGAAGTGAAGCGACTTGCCCAAGGTCATACAGCAGCCAAGCGGTGGACCTCGGATTAGAACTCGGGTCCTTCCAACTCTCAAGCCCAGGCTTGCTGCTGCTTCCATTTCCTTTCTCTAGTTGTGATGGCTAGTCAGTGGCTGGGCTAGGAAGTCTATTGGAAAATCATTTTTTTAAAATGATATTTGTTAAGCGCTTTACCATATGCCAGGCACTGTACTAAACGCTGGGGTTAGATACAAGCTAATCAGCTTGGACACAGTCCAGGTCCCACATGGAGCTCACCGTCATATACCTCATTTTACAGATGTGGTCACCGAGGTACAGAGAAGGGAAGCGACTTGTCCAAGGTCACACAGCAGACAAGCGGTGGAGCTGGGATTAGAACCCAGGTCCTTCCGACTCCCTGGCCCATGCTCCATCCATTAGGCCGTGCTGCTTCAAAACATATGAAAAAAATTCACTGTGGGTAGTAAAGCCTGTGGAACTAATTGCCATTAGAAGTTGTGTAGATCAAAGAAATATCAGTAGATTCAAGTGGGGTTTGGATAAAATCATGAATTTGAGTTCCGTAATAGACTGAAAACCGAAAGCTCTCGGGAGACTACAAATACCATAAAAGCAAAACAAAAAACCTAATCACTTTCGAGTTTCAGTGGTGAGATCCAGGGAAGAACAATTCAATATTTGCCCCGTCCTCAACCATTTGTGATTCTGCCACCTTCAGTCATGCTACCCCTCAACCTTCGCCTTTTCTAGACTTGAGTCAATCTTCTGAATTTATCCTCCTTACGACCCTTCTCTATATCTCCATCATTTTGGTTGCCCTTCAGTTTCTTCGGGTCTTTTTTATGTTGACTGAGATGGGGCAACTAGAACTGTACCTGGTATTTCAGCTACAGGCATACCACGGTCAGAGAGGGAGTCAGAATTGTTCCTTTTGCATTGTGGAGTGGGGAGCCTTTAGAGAAAACGGGATCCTTGCTCATGTTCATGCTTTTATAGAGTGCTTCGGTAAACCCTGGTCTTGTTTGTGTAGCCAGTTAACAACATAGGAGCCCAAGGTTGAGTGATAAAAGAAGGGAGTCGATGGAAGCTTCTTTATTGATTTTTTTTCCCCTTTGGATTTTGAAAATGGTATATTTTCAAATACTTTTTAGTTTTCATCTTCATAAGTCAAATTCCAAAAATTTTGGGCTACTTTTTGTTTTAGTTTCACACGACTGCTTGGTTAGTGTTTGGGTAATAATATTTTGGGGGCATTTGCCAGTGAATTAAACGGCTAAAATGCAGACTCAATATCACGGCTGCCTACATATAATTACGTTTACCAGGATTCAGGCAGCCCTGCTTGATATGAGCATCTCGGATTATTCCACTTAGAATGGAAACAGCAATAGTCCGGTCTCGGTTTGTGGCCAGAGGATGGGCTACGGGCCTGGGAGTCTAACGGACCTGGGTTCTAATTTCAGCTCTGCCACTTGTCTGCTGGGGCACCTTGAGCAAGCCACTTCACTTCTCTGTGCCTCAGTTACCTCATCTGTAAAATGGGGAATAAGGCTGTGAAGTTTATGTGGGACAGGGCAGGAACTGTGTCCATCCCAATTTGTATGTATCCACACCAGCACTTAGTACAGTGCCTGGTACATAGTAAGCACTAAACAAAGACCACTACTATTATTATTTTTGCTATTATTAATACCTTGGGGCAAGAAGAATGTTAAAAAATACCAGTTCCCTCAGAGACTCCACCTTCCTTATAGAAGAAGGAAACATTCTCTCCCTTTTCCTCCAAACTGATGTCTTTGAAAATGTTCCAGACTATCAAATATATTCCCAAGTGGTTGTCAAAATTGTCCCGCCACTAGTGGAAATAATTGTCATCTTCCACTCAAATGCATTAAAATAGATTGATATCAACCCTGAAAGAATTAGAATGGATTCATAAATCAATAAGTACAATTTGGCAGGGGTAATTTTTTTTATTAATTCCCCCAATTTAAATTTCAGTTAAACTCTTAAAGAAAAAAAAAACTGGAGGTGGTAGTTGATCCTAATAACAAATGATGAACCAGGAGGTAGAAACTAGACTAAGTTGGATAAGACCTGAAAAATTCTGCCCCTATTATTAATCTTCGGGTTGCAAATGGGCCTGAAGAGAAGCGATGAAATTTGCCTTGGTACATTTTTCTGCCAGGAGTTGATCATGACAGGTTTTCCAGCCCTGATGATTGATCTTCTTGGTATCCACTCATCACTTGAACTCATTCTTAGGTCAGAAGGAGTTGCTGACTGATTAGGGTATGTTGGGGGGTGTGGGTGTACGTGTGTGTATGTGTGCTTGAGAGAGAGAGATACTCCCTGTACCCTGATAAAATATACTTATGACTCTCATATTTCCTAATTTTTGCTTGAATAGGTTCTAGACGCTCTATCTTCTCTAGCTTAAGCGTGTTTTCCTTCCTTCCTTCCTTCCTTCCTTCCTTCCTTCCTTCCTTCCTTCCTTCCTTCCTTCCTTCCTTCCTTCCTTCCTTCCTTCCTTCCTTCCTTCCTTCCTTCCTTCCTTCCTTCCTTCCTTCCTCCCTCCCTCCCTCCCTCCCTCCCTCCCTCCCTCCCGCCTCGTATTAAAGTGAATTGGACCAAAGGGCATGGGCCTAGGAATCAGAGGGACCTGGATTTTAATCCCGGCTCGGCCACTTGTCTGCTGTGTGACTTCAGGCAACTCACTTCATTCCAATCACTTAGTACAGTGCTCTGCACATAAGCGCTCAATAAATACTATTGAATGAACTTCACTTTTCTGTGCCTCAGTTACCTCTTCTGTAAAATGGTGATTCATAAAGACTCTAAGTCCCATGTGGGGAAGGGACTGTGTCCAACCTGATTTGTTTGTATCCACCCCAACACTTAGTACAGTGCCTTGCTGATAAGTACTTAATAAATACCACTATTATTATTATTAATATTATTAAAAAGCTGGAGGACTCTAAGCAGCCCACCTTCTCCTTCTATGCAGTTGAACACCCTGAAAGCATCGGAGACAGATTGTTGTCAAGCCGATTTTTAAAGATCTCCAAGGATAGTATTTTTAAATGTATTTTTTATATGGTATTCGTAAAGTGCTTATTAGGTACCAGGCACCGTACAAAGCGCTGGGGGAGACACAAGCTGATCGGGTCGAACAGGGTCCCCATTCCACATGGGGCTCGCAGTCTTAATACCCATTTTGTAGGTGAGGGAACAGAGGCACAGAGAAGTGAAGTGACCCACCCAGCGTCACGTATCAGACGAGCGACAGCAGAATAAGAACCAGGTCTTTCTGAGTCCCAGGCTAGCGTTGGATCTGCTAGGCCCCGCAGCTTGAAGAGTTGCTCCCATAAGCCTTCTCTTGGCTAGCCAATCCCTGCCAAGACCGAGCAGTCTGCCTGGGGAGTGGGATATTTTTATTTGTTCTCTCAAAGACCATCGATTGATTCTAGTCTCTTTTCCTTACTTTTCAATGTCACCTTGTCATCCTTTTCGACACATCCTTCTGCTTCTTGAGGACTCCAAGCTTTGGAGTTTCGAGTTACTGTAGTGAACCTGAGGAGCTAGGAGGTTTTCTCCCAGTCGATTCACCGCGTCCTTTCTCTTAACCCTGCTGCTGCCTCCGCCGTCACCCCAGTTCTCTTGGCTGGAGGGTTATTCTCGAAAATGTAGGCCCCCTTCTTCCACAGGAGCTAGACCCTAACGTCTGAGAGATTTGAGCCCGGGGCACATGCGTGCACCGTGGCGAGGAGTGTGGCTAGCCAGGCTCGGGACCCTATTGCTGGAGAAGCGGCATAGCCTAACGGATAGAGCACAGGCCTGGAAATCAGAAGGACCTGCGTTCTAATTCTTGCTCCGCCGCTCTCTGCCCTGTGACCCTGGGGAAGTCACTTCACTTCTCTGGGCCTCAGTTATCTCATCTGTAAAATAGGGATTAAGATCGTGAGCACCATGAGGGACAGGGACTGTGTCATACCCGATTTGTTTGTGTCCACCCCAGTGCTTAGTACAGTGCCTGGCACATAAGTGCCAAACAAATACCACAATTATTATTATTATTGTTCTCTGCTGTTGTGAGTTTTGATATTTTACTTATTGCTGTTTACGAGGCTGCTTGACTCACTGGGGGGAACCAGCAAAAAGGGGAGCTTTTCCAAAGTGTGTGTGTGTGTGTTGTCTCTTTTGGTTCAGATCAAGAAAGGGTTCAAGATTCCATATTCATTCAATCATATTTGAGTGCTTGCTGTGTGGGGAACACTGTCCTAAGCACTTGGGAAAGTACAGTGCAACAATTAACAGACACAATCCCTGCCCACAAGGAGCTTACAGTCTATTCATTGTACCTATTCCTCCTCGGCCTTCCCCCCACCCTCACACCTTTAGCCTTATCGTGGTGGTGGGCCTAGTGTGCCTCTTTCCCCTGAACTCCCAGTGGGTCTGTCGGATTCAAGTCTGGAGACCCGAGCTTTCCCGCCCCGACTCCCTCCTGGTTCTTTGAACTGCCGGGGCGGGGATGATCCCGGTTACCACAGTGGCTTCCGCGGCTTCTCCCCTTCTCCTTGATCCTAGGCGCCCGAGCCCCACGGTAGCTAAAACTTCCAGCGGGAAGGTGGGCAAGCCCTCACCATCCAAATTAGAGCCGAGGCCCAGACGGGAGCCCGCACCGTGACTCGCAGTGTGGCTAGCCGGGCTCTGGGCCCCTTTGCTTCTCTGCCGTTTGTGAGTTTTGATAGTATGCATATTGCTGTTTATGGGGCTGCTTGATTCACCGGGGGGTGGGGGGGGAGAACCAACCAGAAAGGGAGCTTTTCAAAAGCGCATGTTGTCCGAATTGATCTTTTACCTCCCAGAATGCACGAGGTGTATGGATGGGGCACTGATGGTGGGGGTCTGGGGGACTAGGCTTCACGCGGAAATGGGTTTCTGTCACTCTGGAATCTCTGGCGTCGATATTTGTGCACTGATTTCACCCCAGACCGAGGCGTTGTGGTCAGATTGTGTAATAAAAATACGACATTTCAATATTCTGGGATCCATGTGCCAGTTCATTAAGGGTGATGCTCATAAAAGGATGGGGACCTCTTCAGACTTAATAAACTATTGAAATCCTTGGTGTGCTTGAGTCGTTGAAATCCCGGTGCAAGGATTGAGCTTGTGAAAATTAAAATCTGCGTGTAGCACAAATGATCTCTAATCAACTGGTCAGTCACTGGTATTGAGTGCTTACTCTGTGCAGGGAACTGTACTAAACATTTGGGAGAGTACAGTATAACAGAGCTGGTAGACACAGTCCCTGCTCACGAGAAGCTTACAGTTTAGAGGAAACACATTAAAAGAAATGATGGATAGGGAAAATGGTGAAGTTTAAGGATTTATACATAAGCGTTGTGGGGATGGGGTGAATATCAAGGGCTTAAAGGGCACACATTTCTAAGTGCATAGGGGAAATGCAGGTAGGGGTGTGTGTGTGTGTGTATAAAAACCATCTTTATTCACATAATTTTTGCAAACCCCAAACAGGCTGATTTGGAAGGAATTAAGTGTATCTATACAGGAAGCAGGAGAGAAGGGAGAAGGAAAGAAGGAAGAGGAAAGTAAGAGGCAACTAGAGCCTGCATCTGTCATTTCATTCTCCCAGGTGTTGATTCAATAGACAGACACTCACTGAGCAAATTTCCCCTTCCCTCCGTGTTAACCAGTTCTCACCTTTCTGCTCCTTCTATCTGGCCCGTGGCAGGCACTGCCTACAATTTATGGTGCATTAACTCAGTCGTATAATCTTTGATGTTTTTTTCTCCCCTTAATCGGGGAGGGGCAGTTGAGGAAGCAATTATAGTAGTAAATAGGCAGGGATTGTCTCTCTCTATTGCTGTGTTGTACTTTCCAAGTGCTTAGTACTGTGTGCTGCATAAAGTAAGCACTCAATAAATACCATAGAATGAATGAGTAAATAAGGTAGATATCGGTCCTGGGTTAGAGGAAAGAATTAAAGGTGAGCTCTTGCCAGCAAAGAGCTATTGAGTAAGTTCTGTCTTGCCGCTAATTTTGTCCATAGTGGTTTGCTGATTCTGGAAGGTTATTCTCAGTTGCTTGAATTTTGGTTTGTGGGAGTGTTGCTAGACCCCAGTCATCAGCGTATTTCCATACCAGGTGCTTCCCATATATCTGATTCGGGGACTTCTGATGGGGTTTTTAATCTGCTGCCAATAATAATAATAGTACTCGTTAGGTGCTTACTATGAGCCAAGCACTGTTCTAAGCATTGGGGTAGATACAAGTTAATCAGGTCAGACACAGTCCCTGCACCACATGAGGCTCACACTCTTATCCCCATTTTACAGATGAGGTAAACAAGCACGGAGAAGTAAAGTCACACAAGGTCACACAGCAGACGTACGGTGAAGCCGAGATTAGAACCCAGGCCCTTCTGATTCTCAGGCCCGTGCTCTATCCGGTGCCAGATTGCATAGCATCCAGATTCACCCCTTTGGTGATAGGGGGAGAGTGTCAGAAAAGACCTCTTAATTTAGCTTGATAGCAGCCAGCTAGCACACTGGGCTGTCATTTTCGGATTTAAGCACCAGAAGGCACCATAATTACACTTATGAACTGAGAAGGCCTATCTCTTCCCACATGGGGGCAGAAGGGTTATGCTACTGTTGTTCTCCTCTGAGAGGACTGGTTTGTGGGTGGAGGCAAAATCCACAGAAATGATCACTTTGGGGGTTCATTCATTCCATCGCATTTATTGGGCGCTTACTGTGTGCAAAGCGTGTGTGTGTGTGTGTGTGAGAGAGAGAGACAGTCAGAGGACAGAGACACCAAATCCTAGGGTAACATCAGAACTAGAGGAAGACCCGAAGGCTACTTCAAAGGGTGAGGGCTGTCAGTCCCACCTTCTAAAGTTGCTTTTCCTAAAAACAAATTACACTTTAACTTGGACGCATATTTTGGAATCATCCCTTGGCCACCCAACCTGATTTATTTTGAAAGCGTCAAAGTCCCCCCTCGCTCCATGCTTAAGAATTCTGGACTGCCGGAAGGCTTAGATCCTATTTGAACAAACCATCTGTTGAACCTCACCTTTGAACCTACTGGGTTTTATAAATGGCATTTTTGAGCACTTACTCTGTGCCAGGCAATGTTCTAAACGATGGGGTAGATACAAACTAATCAGGTTGGACACAGTCCTTGTCCCACATGGGGCTCACGGTCTTCATCCCCATTTTACAGAGGAGGGAACTGAGGCCCAGAGAAGTGAAGTGGCTTGCCCGAGGTCACACAGAAGACTAGTGGCAGAGCTGGGATTAGAACCCAGGATCCTCTGACTCCCGGGCCTGTGCCCTTTCCAGTAGGTCATGCTGCTTTTTTGTCTACTTTCCTCAACCTTGCAGGAGGGAAGATGAATCCCTGTTACAGTGTCTCTGAGAGTCTGAAGGTTGATGGCACCACATCTCTCACCTCAGATGAGAATGCTCTTCTAAGCAGCATGGCATAGTGAATAGAGCACAGGCCTGGGAGTCAGAAGGTCATGGGTTCTAATCCCAGCCCCTCCACTTGTCTGCTGGGTGACCTTGGGCAAGACACTTCACTTCTCTATGCCTCTGTTTCCTCATCTGTAAAATGGGGATTAAGACTGTGAGCCCCACATGGGACTGTGTCCAACCTGACTAGGTTATATCTACCGCAGTGTTCAGAACAGTGCTTGACACTTAATAAGCGCTTAACAAATACCATCATCATGTGCTGGTTCGAGCATTTTCGGGTTCCTCTTATGAGTCGAGTTGGTCTGGTGAAAAACCTTTGGATCATTCCTGCTATCTCCCCAGTGGAGGACACGGTGTAGGGGGGAGCGGGAAGCGGATGATTCCAGGAACTGTGAGATCGTAACAAAGCTGTGTTGTGACTTTTCCCAAAGATCTCTCCGCTTTGCTAAACTTCTCTCGTCCCCCTCCTCACCCTCTCTTCCCCTGGAAACCTTGGGAAGTTTGGCGGGGGGTGCCTCTGGCGACGTTCTGCAAATCAGCAGGCTGGAGAGGGGATCCAGAAGGTCGTGAGAGGTTGCGGCCTTTGACACGTTAACACCGTTGACTCACGCGGAGCCGTCTCGTTGATACTTAGAACCCTCCCCAGCGGACGTTTGCCATCGACTACAAGAGAGACTGCTTCCTCAAGGATGGGAAACCATTTCGCTACATCTCGGGGAGCGTTCACTACTCACGGGTGCCCCGCTTCTATTGGAAGGATCGTCTTCTGAAGATGAAGCTGGCGGGGCTTAATGCTATTCAAACGTAAGTCGAAAAGTCACACTTTATGATGATCGTGGTATTTATTAAGCACTTACTATGGGCCAAATGCTGGAGTCAGTCGGCCAGTCAGTCATATTTATTGAGCGCTTGCTGTGTGCAGAGCACTGTTCTAAGCACTTGGAAGAGTACAATACAACAGTAAACCGTACTAAACGCTGGGGTAGATACAACATAATCAGGTCCCGCAAGGGGCATACAGTCTAAGCGAGAGGCAGAATGGATACTAAATCGCCATTTTGCTAGTGAGGAAACTGAAGCACAGAGAAGTTAAGTGATTTGCCCAAGGTGCCACAGCAGGAACATGGTGGACCTGGGATTAGACCCAGGTCCTCTGACTCCTTCCTCTACTAATACGCTGCTTCTAATAATAATAACTATATTTGTTAAGCACTTATCCCAGCGCTTAGAACAGTGCTCTGCACATAGTAAGCGCTTAACAAATACCAACATTATTATTATTATTATCACATACTGTTCTAAGCTCTGGGATAGACCGAAGGTGGGCTACAGTCCTGTCCCACATGGAGCTCACAGTCTGGAGGAGAACAGATATCGAATCCCCATTTTATAAATGAGGGAACTGAGGCCCAGGGAAGTTAAGTGACTTACCCAAGGTCACACAGCAGGCACGGAGCAGAGCCGGGATTAGAACCCAGTCCTTCTAACTCACAGGCCCATGCTCTTTCCATTAGGCCATGCTCTGTCATGAATTATAATCTCTGATTTGGGATTGAAAGGCAGGTTTTAAAGAGGAAATCATAATTTCTCAATGGAGCTACCCAGTGTTTGATCTCCTAATGACTACTGCTGAAGTTCGCTGTTCAGTTAAGTCAGTTGTATTTATTGAGTGCCTGCTGTGTGCAGAGCATTGTATTAAAGGCTTGGGAGAGTACAATATAAATGACACATCCCCAGCCCAGAATGAGTTTATGGCCTAGAGGAGGAGACGGACACTGATATAAATAAATTACAGATATGTATGTAGTTGTTATAGGGCTGGGAGGGAGGGTGAATAAAGGGAGCAAATCTGGGCAATGCAGAAGGGAAAGAGAGAAGAGGAAAGGAGAGCTTATTCAGAGGAGGCCTTTTGGAGGAGATGGGTCTTCAATAAGGCTTTGAAGTTGGGGAGAATAATTGTTTGATGGATATGAGGAGGTTGGGCCTTCCAGGCCAGAGGCAGGATGTGGGGGAGAGGTCAGTGGCGAGAGAAACCAGATTGAGGTACAGGGAGAAGGTTAGCGTTGGAGGAGCGAAGTGTGTGGGCTGGGTTGTAGTTGGAATACACATGTCAAAGCAGATGGATAATCCACTGAATCATTCATTTGTATTTATTGAGCACTTACTGTGTGCAAAGCACTGTACTGAGCGCTTGGGAGAGTACGGTATAGCAACGTAACAGACAAATTCCCTGCCCACAACAAGCTCACAGCCTGGAGTCCAGATTCTTAGGGAGGATTTATGTATCCCTCCCATCCTTCTTCCAAATTCTAAGACCTTGTTCCCACTGCTTATTTCAGCAAGAGCCGAACAGCAGAGATGATCTTGGTGATCATCATCACCTCTATCTATGGAGCACCCACTACTTGAAGAGCACACTACCGGGGGAACGTGTCTACCTCCTCTTGTTCTACCCTTCTCTCCTAGACCCTTAGATCAATGCTCTGCCCATAGTAAGGTTGCAATAAATATGATTGATAAAAGAAAGAATTAAGGCAAAGTGCCTGCCCTCAAAACATCTGCCATGTGACAGCAATTTAGATTGAACTCTCAACAATTAAAAAAGAGCCAAAGATGAGATTTAAATACCCAGTACTGAGCTCTGCATGCAGTATTTGCTTAAGTACTGATGATGATCATTTTGAGGTTTCTCATGGTGGTGGAATTACCAACACCCTATTGGTCCAGAGAAAGTTTTAGAGGATATCTGTGGTATTTTTCTCAGCCTTCCCAGTGGGGAAGCCAGAACCTGGGGCACTGTGTGTCTTCACAATCAGGAGACCTGGGAGCACATGGGAAGAATCCATTTTGGCTTCTTAAGGCCCTCATGATAGATAAAGCAGATAACCTCTAGGAGATAAGGGAAGAAAACCCCCGCAGTGCTATAATGTTGATGATTCCCCCGACTGATTTAGGTTGGGAAACCACTCGATCTGATGAGTCGCTGGCATTACCAGGTATCTGAATGACCTCATCACCACCCGGGGTTTAGTACTGTATTCAATCTGGCTAAGGTCTAAGCCGAGGGACGAGGGAAACAATTCCAGGCAACTTGGAAATGAGTAAAAGATGACCTGTAACACCATCTCCTCGGCGCCTTTTCTGACCTGAGAAGTTTGTTTGATGATAATATTTGGTTTGCGATATGTGGGGCTAAGTCAGATTCCAGGACCTGCCCCCTCCCACATGCCCTGCAAGATGCTTTGATTTTTGATTTTTTGATTTTAATTTTTTTAATCAGATGACGGAGGTCTCCACTCCTCTTTCTTGCTTTCATTATCGTAGGAAAGCAGGATGGTCTTACGGGTAGAGCGAAGGCCTGGGGGTCAGAAGGAACTGAGTTCTAATCCCGGCTCTGCCACTTGCCTGCTGTGTGACCTTGGGCAAGTCGCTTCATTTCTCTGGCCTCAGTTCCCTCATCTATAAAATGGGGATTCAGACTGTGAGCCCCTTGTGGGACAGGGACTGTATTCAACCCGATTAGCTTGTATCTACCCCAGTGCTTAGAACAGTGCCTGGCACATAAGTGCTTAACAAGTAGCATTATTATTATTAATAACGTTTGCAGTTCAGTCCACTCTGGAACCGTCCTTGGCCTTCAAGGACTTTTCGGTATAATGAGGGAAGCTAAGCTCGCATACGTCGGCAGTGTACAGTGGAAACAAGAGTAAGAGTGTAGATAGAATGATAACAAAAGTAGACAGTTACAGATATGAGTACTACTCCTGTGACCAATCATATTTATTGAGTGCTTACTGAGTGCAGGGCACTATACTAAGCACTGGGGAGAGTACACTATATCAGAGTTGGTAGATGTTACCTGCTCACAAAAAGCTTATGGTCTAGAGGAGATTATTCATTTAATCTTATTTATTGAGGGCTTACTGTGTGCAGGGCACTGTACTAGGCGCTTGGAATGTACAGTTCGGCAACAGATAGAGACAATCCCTGCCCAACGATGGGCTCACAGTCTAAAAGGGGGAGACATACGGCAAAATGAAACAAGTAGACAGTCCAGAGAGGAAGAGATTAGTTGGGGAATGTCTAATGGAGGAGGTGACTTTAAAGAGGGTTTTGGGGGATGCAGAGGGTGGGATGGCAAGCTTGACGGGGAGGAAATCCTTAGAAAGGGGAAAGGCTTATGATATGCATAGTAAGTCTTTGGGAAGGACAGTAGGAGAAGAGAGCATGCAGGTGAGGAAGAGGCAGAGGGTGAAGAAGCTTGAAGGCAACGGTGAGGAATTTAATGCAGAAAAAAGAGTTGGAGGTTTCTTAAAAGGGGAATGATGAGATCTGGAAGTCGATCCAAACAGCTGTGTGTAGGAAAGGTGGAAGAGGCTATCAATCTTTAAAGCTATGTGCCGAGCACTGTACTAAGCACTTGGGAGAATACAGTACCACAGAATTAGCAGACATGTTCCCTGCCCAGAATGAGTTTACAGACTAGAGGGGGCAGACATATTAATATGAAAAAATAAGTAATTTATAATATGTAATTTAAAGATTATGGATGGAAGTGCGAATGTCATATGTTCAAAAGTCACAGATCTAAGTGCAGGTTAGAGGTCGAATGTCATATGTTCAAAAGTCACAGATCTAAGTGCAGGTTAGAGGTCGAAACACCCAGAGAGGAGGCTGATGCCGTAATCCAGCGATGAAGCGATGAGGGCTTGATCCAGGGTGATGGTCAAAGAGGCAGATCAGGGAATTATTGTGGAGGAAAAGCTAGCAGGACTTGGAAATGGAAATGGACTAGATCAGTGGTTCTTTTTATGGGCAGGGAACGTTTCTGCTAATTCTGTTGTACTCTTCCAACCACTTAGTACAGTGTTCTGCACATAGCAAGCACTCAGTAAGTACCATTATTTGATTTTGTTGAGCGCTTACTGATCAGAACACTGTACCAAGTGCTTGGGCGAGTACTACATAGAGTTGGTAGACACATTTTGTCAGGTGAAAGACAGAGAAGTTAAAGTTGACACTGAGGTTATGAGCTGCCGGGACAGGGAGGAGGCTGGTGGTGTCGACTGTGATGGAAATTAGGAGAAATAGTTTACCGAGATCAGCTTTTGCCATGACACTGTCCGTGGATATGTCCAGGTGCAGCAGGAGATGTGAGATTGTAAAGCGGGTGAGAAGTCGAGGTTGATGAGGCGTGGATAAGAAGTGAAAACAGCATGGCCTGTTGGTATTTGCCCCATAGGAAGGTGAAAGGAAGAAATCAAATGTTCAGAGTCCCAAGCACTTGGTAGAGTGCTCTGTATAGAGTAAGAGCTCAGTAAATATGATTGAATGAATGAATGGGATTAAGACTGTGAGGCTCATGTGGGACATGGACTGTGTCCAACCTGATTAGCTTGTATCTACCCCAGTGCTTAGTACAGCATCTGGCAAACAGTAAAGTGCTTAACAAATACCATTAAAAAAAAATTAATGGGCACCCAGGAAGTACTCCATAAGAGAAATTAATTCTTGGTGAATCACCCCATCTCAGCCATCCCCAATCCCTTCATTAGGACTCACCCATTTGTAATTTATTGTATTTATTTGTGTTAATGACTGTCTCCCCACCTCTAGACCATAAGCTCATTGTGGGCAGGGAATGTCTGCTTATTGACGTACTCTCCAAAGCGCTTAATATGGTGCTCTACACACAGGAAACTCTCAATAAATGTGTTGAATAAATGGAATAGCAAGCACGGGGTGTCATCTCTCCTTTGCTTCGCACTAGCTGGAGGAGACTGTGTTCTTTCCTGGCAGATACGTGCCTTGGAATTTCCACGAGCCTGTCCCTGGGCAGTACCAGTTCGCAGAGGATCGCGATGTAGAGTATTTCCTGCGGCTTGCCAATGAGACGGGGCTGTTGGTCATCCTGAGGGCCGGCCCTTACATCTGTGGAGAGTGGGACATGGTGAGTCAGCGTGCCTTCGTTCAATCATTCAGTCGTATTTATTGAGCGCTTCCTGTGTGCGGAGCACTGTACTAAGCGCTTGCCTCCTGCCCTCCGTCGTGGAATCGGGCGTTGAATCTTGTGTGGATCGGGAATATTATGATGTGGGGTTTTATTAAAGCTCAAACTTCTGAAGGGGGGAAACGTGGCGTCTCCTTAGTTGGTGCCGGTTCATTAGGTAGGGGCAGGAAACTGGGAGATCATGAAAAGGACATTTAAAGTTAGGCAACCATGGCCTGATGAAAAGAGCATAGGCCTTGGGGGAGGTCAGAGGACCTGAGTTCTAAATTTGACACCGCCCCTTACCTGCTGTGTGACTTTGGGCAGGTCACTTAACTGCTGTGCCGCAGTTTCCCCATCTGCAGAATGGAGAGTAAATATCTGTTCTCCCTCCTCCTTAGAATATAAGCCCCACCTGGTGCTGTGTTTGCTATAATCGCCGTGGATCTCCCCAGTGTTTGACACATAGTAAATAGTTAACAAATCCCATGATAATATCCACACACCTGCATCTCTACTCCCAAGGCTTCTTGTGACTTCATCTAATTTTAGTGGTTATCTTTAATGAACGCCCAGGAAGTACCCCATTTGAGGGGTATTATGATTGTTATTTTTTTTTAATAGTATCTGATAAGTGCTTATTATGTGCCAGGCACTGTACTAAGTGCTGGCATAAATTCAGCGTAATCAGATTGCACACAGTCTATATCCCACATGGGGCTCACAGTCTTAATCCCCATTTAAAAATGAGGTAACTGAGGTCCAGAGAAGTGACTTGCGTGAGGTCACCCAGCAGACAAGTGGCGGAGTCAGGATTAGAACCTAGCTCTTTCTGACTCACAGACCCATGCTCTATCCACAGGAGCTGCTTCTCTATTATTATTATTGTTATTATCATTCTTGTTGTTGCATGTTAAACACTTAGTATGTGCCAAGCACTGGGGAGATGCATGATAAACATATCAGATACAGCTCTATTACTGTTATTAGGTAGCCTGACCCTGCATCCTAATTTAGGCAGGCGAATTAGTTCGAGGCTATCTGTAGGCTTGCCGTGGTTTAGGAAAGACCACGGTTGATCCAGACCCCGGCCGCTCAGCGTGGATGGGATCTGAGGGTGGGTTGGGTTGGCGAAGCCCTGCCTTCACTCATCTCGGTGGTCTCTGCCCAGTCAGGAGTTGCCTCCCTTCAGATGGGTCTAATGCCAACTGTGGGCAAAGTAGCTTCAGTGGGATCTTGGCTGGTGGTTCTTTATAGGGATATCCAGAGTTTTCTCTCCCTCATCAGAGACCAGAGACAACTAGGGATTTTTGGAAACCTTTCCCCCGGAGGTATAGGGGGGACCCTCTGGACTGTAAGCTTGTTGTGGGAAGTGGATGTGTCTGTTATACTGTACTCTCCCAAGCGCTTATTATAGTTATCTGCACATGGTAAGCGCTCAATAAATACAATTGACTGACAGAGTGTATTGCAAGGAAGGGCGGAGGCCTGAGCCCTGCAAAGAATTTCATTGTGGAGGACCTCTCGCCCATCTCCTGCCTCTGGCCCGGAGTGCCCTCTCTCTCCATATCCAAAAGACAATTACTTTCCCCGCCTTCAAAGCCTTACTGAAGGCATATCTCCTCCAAGAAGCCTTCCCTGCCTAGGCTCTCATTTTGTCTTCTTCCACTCCCTTCTGTATCACCCTCACACTTGGATTTTGCACCCTTTATTCAACCCTCCCTCAGTCCCACAACACTTATTCATTCAATAGTATTTATTGAGCACTTACTATGTGCAGAGCACTGTACTAAGTGCTTGGAATGTACAAATCGGTAACAGAGACAGCCCCTGCCCTTTGACGGGCTTACAGTCTAATCGGTACTTATGTACTTATCTGTAATTTTAAAATTTATATTAATGTCTGTCCTCCTCTCTAGACTGTAGGCTCGTTTTGGACAGGGAACATATGTACTAAGCATGTTATAGTGTACTTTCTCCCAAACACTTGGTAAAGTGCCCTGCCCACAGTAAATGCTCAATAAATATGATTTTTTTTTTAGGTATTTGTAAAGCACTTACTGTGTTCCAAGCACTGTTCTAAGTGCAGGAATAGGTACAAGCAAATCAGGTTGGACAGAGTCCCTGTCCCACTTGGGGCTCACAGTCTTAATCCTCATTTTACAGATGAAGTAATTGAGGCGTAGAGAAGTGACTTGCCCAAGGTCACAGAGCAGATAAGTGGCAGAGGGGGATTAGAACCCAGCTCCTTCTGGCTCCCAGGCCCCTGCTCTATCCAGTAAGCCCCCTGCTTTGCTAATCTTTTACTCTAACTGTATTCTTCATTAAGGGTTTTACCTGGGTGCCTAAAACCTGAGGGGACCATTCCCTTTTGAATATGAGAACTGGGTATGCAGGACATCCTGATTTAGTGATGTCATGATGTCCAGAGTCCCCTCCTAACAGGAAACTCCTGGGTCTCTTTTTGGACCTGGTTTGGGGCGGGTCCTGAGGGTCAAAAGTCTAACCCAGGGACTCCCAACTCATCAGCACTTGGATCAGAATATTTCTGCTAATTCTGCTGTACCGTACTCTCCCACACGCTTAGAACAGTGCTCTGCATATAGTAAGCACTCAATAAATACATTGATTTATTGATTGATCAGCACTACTAGACGAGAACAAGGGGTAGGAGGTGGATTAAACTGACCTCCGCTCCTGCGGGATTTCATAGAGATATTTTTCAGCGACTAGATGGAACAGCCGGGATGCGGCTAACGTCGGGATGCAGCTGCCCTTTATATAAGTGGTCTTTGTCAGAGAACCACACATTTCAGTATTGCTATGTTTAATATGGATTTTCCGGCTCTGCCACCTACCTGCTGTGTGGTCTTGGGCAAGCCACTTAACTTCTCTGGGCCTCAGTACTCTCATCGGCAAAATTCATTCATTCATTCAATAGTATTTACTGAGCACTTACTATGTGCAGAGCACTGTACTAAGCGCTTGGAATATACAAATCGGTAACAGATAGAGACGGTCCCTGACCTTTGACGGGCGCACAGTCTAATCGGGGGAGAGGGACAGACAAGAACAATAGCAATAAATAGAATCAAGGGAGTGAATGGATTCAATATGTGTACTCCCTCTTACTTAGACAGTGATCCCCCTGTGGGACTGGAAAAGCAGTGTTGTCTAATGGGTAGAGCACGGGTCTGGGAGTCAGAAGGACCCAGGTTCTAATCCCGGCTCTGCCACCTGTCTACTGTGTGACCCTGGGCAAGTCATTTCACTTCTCTGGGCCTCAGTTACCTCATCTGTAAAATGGGGATTAAGACTGTGAGGTTTCTGTGGGACAGGGGCTGTGTCCAGCCCATTGTGCCTGTAGCTACCTTAGTAGTAACTACTTAACAATTCTTATTAATTTTAAAATAATTTGTTAAATTGTCCCAAGAGTTTCCAACTGACCCTCCTCTTCACTTTCTTGGCCAAAGTTTCCTCTGCATTCTTATAACCTCATAACATTCATTCATTCAATCGTATTTATTGAGAACTTACTGTGTGCAAAACACTGTACTAAGTGCTTGGGAGAGTACAATATAACAACAAACAGATGCTTTCCTGCCCACAAAGAGCTCACAGTCTAGAGGGGGAGACAGACATTAATATAAATAAATAAATAAATTACAGATCTATGCAGGGATACACATATGTGCTGTGTGGATGGGAGGGAGGATGAATGAAAGAACAAGTAAGAGCAGCACAGAACATCAGACTTGGGTTAAAACAAGTTCACTGGATCAGAATTTAGTGGCAGTGGATTCCCATCTGTGTTAAAAGCCTGGCTATGAGATAGTGGTTTCTATTGTTATTGTAAAGAGTAAATGAAAACAATTCTCTTTTTTCTACCTTAGGGGGGCCTACCTGCTTGGCTGTTAGAGAAAGAAACGATAGTTCTCCGCTCTTCTGATCCAGGTAAGGTCAGTAGATCGTTCAAAAATCTAGTTGCTTTAATATCAGAGGTTTGCAGCAATTTCGGATTCCTTCAGAGAGAAGAGCATAGCTCTAACATTTCTTCTGGCCTTTGGGAGTTCAGAGGGTGAATTCTAAATGCTCTGTGTGGACCAGGTAGAGAGATGTTTCTAAATCCCACAAAAGAAAGGAATAGTCAAAGAGTCATCCATCAATCAGTCCTATTTATTGAGTGCTTACTGTGAACAGAGAACTTTGAATGAAGAAAATATAACACAGATGGTAGTTGAAACAGCATGGCCTAATGGAAAGAGCATGGGCTTGGGAGCTGGAGGACCTGGGTTCTAATCCCAACTCTGCCACTTATCTACTGTATGACCTTGGGCAAGTCACTTCTCTGGGCCTCAGGTTCTATGTCTTCAAATGGGAATAGAATACTTGTTCTCCCTCCTACTTAGGCTGTGAGCGCCAAGTGGGGCAGGGACTCTGATTATCATGTTGCTGCCCCAGTGCTTAGTACAATGCCTGGCACATAGTAAGCACTTAACAAATACCATAGGGGGAAAGAATCCACTTTAAGCAACTGCACCATCCGTCCAAGTGAATTTTGTCACAAAATATTATGTGAAGTAGGTTTTTGGTCTCGTCCTGTCCTTCAGTCTTCCTTGAAACTGCCTTTTTTATAATACTTTCTCTTCTCTCCCCCTTAGTCCGTGAACCCCATGCGGGACAGGGACTGAGTCTGTACTGATGGTATTGTAGAAAAAGGAATGGTATTTACGAAGCGCTTTCTGTTCATACAGCACTTTACTAAAGGCTGAGAAGGGATGCGCCAGGGGGAATTAGATGTGGATTCTATTTCCAAGCTATTTCCGGTAGGCTGTGCTTGGGGCATTGTAAGAGCTTAATAAACACCACTATTTTTTATATTAATATTATAGTTATTTGTATCACGAGGCATTTTTTTTTACAATCTACTTCCTAGCCTCACAGCCTGCATATCAGACTTCTTATAAATATCGGACTCACGACATTATTTGAAAAGGGGTATTTGAATACATTTGCATTTGTGGAGTCTTCCACAGTGGAGGGGATGTTCTGGAAGCTCCTCATCAACCAAGCTATTATTCTTCCTCTCTCAGATTACATCGCCGCTGTGGAGAAGTGGATGGGTGTCCTTTTGCCCAAGATGAAGCCGTTACTCTATCAAAATGGAGGGCCCATCATCACAGTACAGGTAACCCCTTCTGGAGACCCGGAGCAACAAAGAGGATTTCATTCATTCAGTCGTGTTTATTGAGTGCTGATTATGTACAGAGACAATCCCTGCCCACAGCGGGCTCACAGTCTAGAAGGGTGAAGGATTTGAGACTTGCTAATGGCCTCAAGCATAGTAGCAGTCAGACCGTGGCCATTTAGGGCACTGAAAAGGGTCAGCAATGTTGCCTAACGGATAGACCCCGGGCCTGGGAGTCAGAAGGACCTGGCTTCTACTCCTGGCTCTGCCACTCATCTGCTGGGGGATCTTGAGCAGTAAGCTTGTTGTGGGCAGGGATTTATCTGCTATGTTATACTGCGCTTAGTACAGTGCTCTGTAAGTGCTCAAATCTGACTGATTGATTTGGGCAAGTCACTTAACTTCTCTGTGCCTCAGTTACCTCCTCTTTAAAATGAGGATTAAGAATGTGAGCCCCATGTGGGACAGGGACTGTATCCACTGATTTGCTTGTATCTTGCCCCAGCGCTTAGTACAACACAAAGACTGTGAGCCTATTGTTGGGGAGGGATTGTCTCCATCTGTTGCCGAACGGTACTTTCCAAGCACCTAGTACAGTGCTCTGCACACAGTAAGCACTCAGTAAACATGATTGAATGAATAGTAAGCATCTAAAAAATGTGACAGTGATGATGATGATGATTATTATAGCAGTTATGCTGTGCTCTTTGATGCACAGTCTCTTCCCGAAAAGGGTGAGTTTTGACTTTTGCCTTCTCCCCTCTTCAAGACTGTTTGAGTCCATTAAAATTTCCATGAAATGGGTTTGTGGATGGGTTATTTTCACCAGATTTCTCATCTCCACCCTCACACTGAAAAACTCCCCATGGCCCTTGCTCCAAATTCTATGCAAGAAACTTCCAGCGTTGACCCCATTTCTGCTTCTCACTTAGTTTATCTTGGTTCTTCACCTTATGTGCTATCATTCTAAACGGTAAGCTCGTTGTGGGCAGAGGATGTGATTGCCAATTCTGTTGTATGGTACTCTCGCAAGCTACTGATGCAGTGCTTTGCACATAGTAAGTGCTCAGTAAATACTATCGATGATCTGTCCTTCAGATTACACTGGCGTCACATGTTTTTTTCCTGCAATATCCTTGGATTGAATTGCAGGGAACATTTTTTCTGCTCCCCTCAGCATCTGGCCTCACCTTCTGCTCTTCTTTCTTTTAATGTAATTTCATTTCATTTTTTTTTTCCTTCCACCCCCGCTCCTCTCAGAATCACTTTCAATGTCTGCCACAGCTTCTCCACCTCATTTTGAGAAACTCCACAAAAGTGTCATGCGAAGATTAGCTCAGTGAAGGGTTTCCTGGTGTCTTAGTTGTCGGCTTGGGTCTAGGAGGCATCTCTGAGTTCTAGTGCAGGCTGCAGTCCCATCTCAGTGTGCAAAACTAACCAGTAATTTTGTTTGTCTTCCTCCCTCCGCACCCAAAGTTCAGCACCCTGACATTTCCTCCTGCCTTCAGGACAGCTCTACCTGGATGTCCCGCTGACACCTCAAACTTAACTTGTCTAAAACAGAGCTCCTTACCTTCCCACCCAAACCCCGTCCTCCCCTTGACTTTCCCATCACTGTAGACGGCACCACCATCCTTCCTGCCACGCAAGTCGGGTAGGGATTGTCCCTGTTGCTGAATTGTACTTTCTGAGCGCTTAGTATAGTGCTCTGAACACAGTAAGCGCTCAATAAATGCGATTAAATGAATTAATGAAAGGAGTAGAGCAGGGAAAGGAGTCAGAATTTATTTTATGGTATTTGTAAAGTGCTTACTATGTGCCAGGCGCTGTTCTAAGTGCCGGGGTAGATACAAGCAAATTGGATTAAACACAATCCCTGTTCCGCATTCACGGTCTTAAACCCCATTTTACAGATGAGGTAACTAAGGTACAGAGAAGTGAAGTGACTTGTCTGAGGTCACACAGCAGACAAGCAGCAGAGTCAGGATTAGATCCAAGGTCCTTCTGACTCTCAGGCCCATGTTCTATTCATTAGGCTACACTGCTTCTCTTTAACTGAATTAAAGAGATAACTGAATTTTCCTTACCAAGTTCTAGTTCAACCTGTACTTCCAACCCAGGGGGCAAATGATTAGTAATTGATTTTACTTTCCCTCCTCCTTCTCCCTGCCCCCCCCCCCCCCCAGGTTCAGAAGTAGAGCAGGGAATTGGAAAGGAGATAATATTTTAACGCCCCAAGGTTAACTGGATTCTAAGCTCGCAGGGAATGTGTCTGCTAATTCTGTAGTATCGTACTCTCCCAAGTGCGTAGTACAGTGCTCTGCACACAGTAAGTGCTCAATAAATACCACTGTTGAACTGAATTATCTTCACCAAATTGTCAGCTAGAGTCTAGATTGAATCTACGAGTTCTAATTCAACCTGCACTCCTGTGCCAGGGTGCAAGACTGATCAGTAATTGGTTTATGTCTCCCTCCCAAAGTCCAGGAGTAGAGCAGGGAATTAGAAAGGAGTCAGTATTTTAGTGAACCAAGGTTAACTGAATTCTCTTTGCCAAGTTGTCAGCGGGTGGAGGATGTGTTTACATGTTCTTGTTCAACCTGCACTCCCACCTCAGGGTTCAAGATTGATCAGTTATTGGTTTATCTCCCCCCTTCCCCTCTCCCAAGTCCAGGAGTAGAGAGGGGAGTGGAAAGGAGTCAGTATTTTGATGCATCAAGATTAGCTTGAAATTTCTTTACCTTCTAGATGTGAAATTTGTATTCTCTAGGCATAGTAGAATGCAGCTTCATGGCCCTGACGTAATGCTAAAACTTTTGAGTTACAGAAAAAAGCTCACAGGCATTTTTGGGGGAAAAAGGAAATCACAGACATCAACATCTAGAGGTGCAAGATTTTATAGTCTCATTAGACTGGAAACAAACCAGATTCTGTGAAAGTTTGGTAGTTTCTACATTAATCAGGGTCTTACACCTTCAAGGGTATATGCTTTTACCAATGGTGCTTTTGAAACTGTTGAAACTCTTGATCATCGTGAGCCCCATGTGGGACAGGGACTGTGATTTTACTCGTATCTACTCCAGCGCTTAGAAGAGTGCTTGACTACGTAGTAAGCATTTTAAACACATATAATAATGATTTTAAAAAGAGCTCCAAGGCACTCAATCAGCTCTCCCCTCATCACGTATCTCGGTTCCTTTCCTAAAGCAACCTAGTGTGCCCATTTCACTCCTCTCAAGCCAATCTACTCTCTGTGCCTCATTCTTATCTCCCTTGCTATTTTTCCTCCTGCCTAGAACTCCCTCCCTCTTTACATAACAGTAATAATAATAAATGTGATGTTAAAGCACTTACTGTGTACCAGGCACAGTGCTAAGCTCTGGGGTGGATACAGGCAAATCGGGTTGGACACAGTCGCTGTCCCACATGGGTCTGAGTCTTCATCCCACTGTACAGATTAGGTAACTGTGACCCAGAGAAATGAAATGACTTGCCCAAGGTCGCACAGCAGACAAGTGGCAGAGTTGGGATCAGAGTCTAGGTCCTTCTGACTTCCAGGCCCGTTCTCTTATCCACTAGGCCCCGCTGCAGGTCGTTGCTCTCCCCATCTTCAAGGCCCTTCTAAAATCACACTTTCACCAGGAGGCCTTCCCTGATGAATCCTCATGACTTCATCCCCTATTACCACTTCAACACTTTCATATCACCCACTCTCTAGGGGCCTAAGTACAGCACTTAGTACAGCTCCTGGCACATAGTAATCACTTAACAAATGCCATAACTATTATTTCCAGTGATACTCCCCCCAATAGCACTTAGGAATGTATCTTTGAATTTCATTGCTTTCCCTTACCTGTAATTTATTTTAGTGACTATTTCCCCTGCTAGACTGTAAACTCCCCTAGGGCAGGGATCAAGTTTAATGACTCTCTTATTCTTCCAAGTGCTTAGTACAGTGCTTGGCACAGCGTAAACACCCACGTACTATCGATTGGTTGATCTGAACTGCAGTATTGAACCCAGAATTTGAGGTTTACTGGAGTTTGACCATTTTGACACCTAGAACTGAAGTTGAGGAAGGAAGAGGAAGGCAGAAGGCACTTGATTTTGGTTATTTAACAGCTTACTATGTGTTAAATACTGTTTTAAGTGCTGAGGGAGGTTCAAGATAATCAGATTGATCACAGTCCCTGTCCTACATGGGGCACGCAGCCTGAGGGAGAGCAGGTATTGAATCCCCATTTTGCTGTTGAGGTCACTGAGGCACAGAAAAGTGAAGTGACTTGCCCAGGGTCACACGGCAGGCAAGTTGTGGATTGAGGATTAGAACGCTGGTCGTCTGGCTCCCAGGCCCGTGCTCTTCCCACTAGGCCACTCTGCTTCCTGAGGTCTGAGCTGACCACACATTCATTCATCCATTCAATCGTATTTATTGAGCACTCACTGTGTGAAGAGCACTGTACTAAGTGCTTGGAAAATAAAATTCAGCAGCAGTGTAGCACTTGGGGGCTCTGAGTTGGTTCCTTCTCTTTTGGAGGGTTAAGGGAACCTCTGGAGAAATGTATCCACGGGAGAAGGTCTCTTGAAGTCAGGAAATCATTGCTGCTACTTGTTCATCACTCCAACCCATCAGCACTTGTGTGCATATCCTTACACGCTACTATTTTCCCTATTGGTCATTTATTTTAATGACTGTCTTTAGCTCCTTGTGGGCGGATTATATACAACTTAGTACGGTGCCCTGCACAGAGTAAGCGTTCAATAAATACCATTGATTGTTGGGTTGCTTGTGAGTGACTCTGGCAGATCTGACTGTCTGGAATCAAATCTCTTTTTTGATGGTATTTAAGTGCTTGCTATGAGCCCAGCATTGTACTAAGCGTTGGGGTAGATACTGGTGTCAGGTTGGGCACAGTCCCTGTCCCTCATGGGGCTCACGGTCTTAATCCCCATTTTACAGATGCGGCAACTGAGGCCCAGACAAGTGAAGTAACTTGCCTAAGGTCATCCAGTAGACAAGTGGTGGAACCGGGATTAGACCCCAGGTCCTTCTGACGCCCAGGCCTGTGCTCTATCCATTAGGCCGCACTGCTTCTCTAACTCTCCTTCTCCCTTCTGATTTGTAGGTTGAAAATGAATTTGGAAGCTATTTCACCTGTGACTACAACTACCTACGCTCTCTCCAAAAGCTCTTCCATCAACACCTGGGTGACAACGTGGTGCTGTTCACCACTGATGGAGCTAACAAAAACTTCCTCAAGTGTGGTGCTCTGCAAGGCCTTTATGCAACTGTAGACTTTGGGCCTGGTAGGTAGTGGAGACTTGTAGAAAACTTCCTCAAGTGTGGTGGTCTGCGAGGCCTTTATGCCACGCTACACTTTGAGTCGGGTGGATCGCGGAAGCGTCTCGAAAACTTCCTCAAGTGTGGTGCTCCGCGAGGCCTTTATGCTTTGGTAGACTTTGGGCATGGTGGGTTGTGGAAACTTTTAGAAAACTTCCTCAAGGGTGGTGCTCCGCAAGGCCTTTATGCTACGATAGACCTTGGGCCTGCTGGATTGCAGAAGCTTCTAGAAAACTTCCTCAAGGATGATGCTCTGAGAGGCATTTATGCTCTGGTAGACTTTGGGTCTGGTGGATTGTGGAAGCTTTTTGAAAACTTCCTCAAGTGTGGTGCTCCTCAAGGTCTGTGTGCTTCAGTAGACTTTGGGCCTGGTAGATTGAGGAAGCTTCTAGAATAATAAGGCCATTGGGCCTTTTGGGAACTTTAGTCACCATGAACAGTCCCTAATAGGCAGAGAGGGTTTTTTTTAATGGTATTAAGCATTTATTATGTGCCAGGAACTGTACCAAGTGCTGGTCTACAAACAAGCTAAACAGGTTGAATACAGTCCTTGTCCCCCATGGATCTCTGAATCTTAATCCTCATTTTAAAGATGGGGTAATTGATGCTCACAGAAGTGAAGTGACTTGCCCAAGATCACACAGTGGATAAGTGGTGGGGCTGGAATTAAAAAGCAGATACTTCTGATTCCCAAGCCCATACTCTTTCTACTAGGACACACTGCTTCCCTGAGCTTCCTTTCCTTTTCAAGATCATACTATTGACAGCAAAATCCTATTTGTGTGTGGATGTGTGTGCATATGCCACCTAATGTCTCAGATTAAATCACATACTCGTTGTGGGCAGGGAATGTGTCTCTCCCAAGTGCTTAGTATGGTGCTTTGCGTACAACAAGCACTCAATCATAAATTTTAGGATGTTGGGAAATGTATTTAGGGTCATAGACCTGAAAAATGTGCTTCCCGAGGAAGAATAGGTTTTGTCACCTTTCTGTTCCTCATTTGTTCAACTTTTAAATTCTCTGGTTTCATCCTATCTGTGACATGGTTCAGGAATCTTCAGTCCATTAGTATTACTGATTGAGCACCTACTGTGTCCAGAGGACGGTACTGAATGTTTGGGAGGGTATACTACAATAGAATTGATGGACTTGTTCCCTGCCCACAAGGAATTTACAATCTAGAGGAGGAACCGGGCATTAAAAGAAATTATGGATGTGTACATAAGTGCCGTGGGGCTGAGGGTGGAGGGAATATTAAGTGTTTAAAGGGCACAGATCCAAGTGCGTAGACGTTGCAGAAGGGAGAAGGAGGAGAGGAAATGAGGGCTTAATCTAGGAAGGCCACAATATGCTTTTGTGGTTTAGCACTTTCTCCAGCTCTTTCCTGACCTGGAGTTTTCTTGCACAGTTTGCCTCTAACCACCGCTTAGTATGGTGCTTGGCACATAGTAACTGCCTAGTAAGTACCATAACCACCATCTAGGACTCACCTAAGACTGTCCCAGGGCAATCTGGATCTGCGCACCCAGGGATTTTTCCCTGGTTTTGTAAATCAGCTTAGTGCTGCACAGTGAGATTTTTTTTTTTATAAGAGTTTAACAACTATGTAAGGTTCATTCCCTGGCCCTCGAGGGGTGACAATCTAAAGAGAAGAAAATCTAGATAAGCAGCATGGCCTAGCGGGTAGAGCACGGGCATGGGAGTCAGAAGGATCTGGGTTCTAATCCTTGTTTCCCTTCTCGTCTGCTCTTTGACCTTGGGCAAGTCACTTCACTGGGCCCCAGTTACCTGTGAAATGGGTTTTAAGACTATGAGCCCCATGTAGGACAGGGACTGTGTCCAACCTGATTAGCTTGGGTCTATCCCAGCCCTTTGTACATAGTTAGCATTTGACAAATACTATCACTCCACAAAACAAAACAAAAAGGAGTACGAGATAAAAGGCAAAACCAGAGTTCAAAGGTACTCGCTCATTTGAACCATTTGAAAATAGCTGTAAAAGTGGTCGGGGGGGGGAAGGGAGTCCCCGAAGCTCTTCCCCACTGGGCAAGGACTGTGTCTTGTTTAGTGCTATACTCTCCCAAGTGCTTAGTACAGTGCTCAGGACACAGTAAATGCTCAGTAAGTACGATCGACTGACTGAATATGAGGCTGGTCCCGTTCCAATTGGCCACAAACATCGCGACTTTCCAGATGTGGACATTACCTAGGACGTCCACCTCACCTTTCTCCCCTTGGGGGTGTGGGTGTCCATTCCCCCGCTGGTGAGGGGGAGGGGAGGTGCCACCCTTTAAGCTGACAACCCTGGGTCTGCTTAAGCAGACTGGGTATTACAGGAACAAAGTAACCCCAAACTTCAAGCACTCAGTACAGTTCTCTGCACAGAGTAAGTACTTTAATAAATACGATTGACTACCGGGTCCTGCCTTGGTATTAGGTTCAGGGCCTGCAGTGTCATCTAAATGGGAAAATAATTCGGCTCTTGAGCCTGTCAAGTTCCCTAGTTCCCAAGGTGGGTCCTATCTCTTAGCAGAAGACCTGCCCCCATTCGTCCCCAAAGACTCTTCCCCATGGTAGTCTACCTTTAACGTGACCCTGCCCAAGGACCAATGAGGATATGAAAGCCATAGCTGGAACCTGGGTGACATATGGGTATCCAGGTTGGGTGCCTTTTTTTTTATGGTATTTAAGCACTTAGTACATGTCAGGCACATGCCAAGCTAATCAGGTTGGACACAGTCCCTGTCCCAAGTAGGGTTCACGGTCTTCATCCCCATTTTACAGATGAGGTAACTGAGGCCCAGAGAAGTGAAGTGACTTGCCCACGGCCACACGACAGACAGATGGCGGGGCTGGGATTAGAACCTAGGTCCTTCTGACTATCGGGGATGTAGGTGAAATACATCTGATCTTCAGTTTTGAAGAGATATTGTCCTGTTCTAATGATTAGCAGTCATCCCCCTATTTGAGCCTCTAGCCATCTGTCTGGTCTCCACCCCACCTCGAGCACTTTTTAAATTTAACAGTCGCCTTTTTCCGGGAGAAGCAGAAATCCTTTGAGTTGCCCAGAAACTTTTAGGCAGAGCACTGAACACGGAGGACTCTATTTAAAGTGAATTTTGTGTTGGAGGACGGGGCGGATCGACGGGTCTCACAGTTGAAGTCAGCTCACCTAGTCTCCGGGCCCAGGTTCCAGAGGAAGTGGTCGTGATCATTTCCTCCTTAGGTTCCAGCGGGTTGTGAATTAAAAGGGTAGCGTCGCCTTTATGCTGGAACGAGTGATCGGAATGCTTTTAGTCATGGTATCGCAACCCTTTCCTGGCTGAATCACTGTAATGAGCTGGCACATCTATCTCGGCTCAACTGGAGAGTGCAGGTAGCAGGAAGCCCCCCGGGTCGACTTTGAAGGTTAGATCTCTGAAATACACAGAGAGGGTAGGCTTTTTGGGCAGATTTCACAAGGGTAACAGTGGCAGGGCTAGGAATATCAACAGCTTCCCCAGAGTTTTCATTCAGAACAGCGCTCCCTCTCCCGTCGGCCCGTCAGACCCAGAGTGAATGAGGCAAATGGCAAAAATTACTTTTCAGTTGATGTCTCCGATATCTCCCCAGTTCCAGACTTCTCTGTCAAAATACTGATTTTTAAACAAATCACGGGGTGGTGATTCTGACCTCTTTATCTTTGCATCTGCCCCAATATTGAGAAGAGTGCTTGATGCATAATAAGCACCTTTTTAAAAATGATATTGGTTAAGCTCTATGTGCTGGGCACTTTAAGCGCTGGAGTATAAACAAGCTAATCAGGTTGGACGCGGTCTATGTCCCACCTGGGGCTCAGAGTCTCAATCCTCATTTTACAGGTGAGGGAACTGAGGCACAGAGAAATGAAGTGTCTTGCCCAAGGTCACACAGCCGACAAGTGGCTGAGCTGGGATTAGAACTCCCTTCTGACTCCCAGGCTCGTGCTCTATCCACTAGACCACACTGCTTCTCGCTTAAATAAATACCACTATTATTATTATTTGTGCAGTGTATTAGTAATGTACTGGAAGGCCACAAGTCCTTTTGTCAAGTATTCTAAGTCTGTTGTGAGCTCCCACTAACTTTTTTTCTTCTTCTTCTTCCAGGTATCAACATTACAGCTGCCTTTGAAACCCAGAGAAAGAGTGAGCCCAGGGGTCCTTTGGTAAATATCAGGAGGAGTTGATGCCTCTGTTTGCTTATTCAGTTTGTTTTTATGGTATTTAAGTGCTTACTATGAGTCAGACACTGTTCTAAGCACTGGGGTAGGTACATGTTAGGTACAGATAGGACACAGTCCCTCTCCCGCATGGGGTTCACAGTCTAAGTAGAAGGGAAAACAGGTATTTAGTCCCCATTTTACAGTTGAGGAAACTGAGGACCAGAGAAGTTAAATGACTTGCCCAAGATCACTCAGCAAGCAGTCGGCAGAGCTGGGATTAGAACCCAGATCCTCTGACTTCCAACCCTGGGCTCTTTTCACTAGGCCACGCTGCTTCCCAGCTAACTTGGTTATCGGCGGGCCTCAGTGGCGACTTACATTTATAGCTGGCAGCTTGCTGGGATCTCAGTGGGAGGCACACGCTGTCGTCCGTGGCTGGATGAGGCTGGTGAGGGGGAGTAAGTTATTTATTTGGGTGCAGCGACTCTTCGGGAGGGCAGATTACTGGCTTCAGAACCCATAGCCCGAGCTAGGAGAAAGTGTCCTCGAGCTAGCGGAGACTCAGAAGAGCCGATGGAAACTTGTGGTTACCCAGCCCGCACACTTCGCTCCTCTGGTACTAACCTCCTCACTGCACCTCATTCTCGTCTATCTCGCCACCGACCCCTCACCCACGTCCTGTCTCTGTCCTGGAACGCCCTCCCTCCTCAAATCAGACAATTATTCTTCCCCACTTCAAAGCCTTATTGAAGGCTCCAAAAGGCTCTTCCCTAACTCAGCCCTCCTTTCCTCTTCTCCCTTCCCTCCTGCGTCACTGTTATTTGCTCCCTTTATTCATCTCCCCCTCCCAGCCCCACAGCACCCTTGTACATATCTGTAAATTATTTATATTAATGTCGTTTCCCCCTCTAGACTAAGCTTGTTGTGGGCAGGGATTGTGTCTGTTTACTGTTCTATTGCACTCTTATATTGCAAGTGCTTAGTACAGTTCTCTGCACACAATAAGCTCTCAATAAAGACGATTGAATGAACAGGTTCATCGGGTCCTACGGTCGAGGGACTTGATTTAGAGAAGCAGCGTGATTTGGTGGATAGAGCACAGGCTTGGAATCAGAAGGACTTGGGTTCTAATCCCAGCTCTGCCACTTGTCTGCTGTGTCACCTTGGGCAAGTCACTTCTATGAGCCTCAGTTTCTTCATCTGTAAAATGGAGTATTAAGAATCCGAGCCCCATGTGGGACGGGGACTATGTCCAAACTATGTATCTACCACCCACAATACTTGGCACATAGTAAGCGCTCAACAAGTATTATTATTATTAAGCACTTAAGTAGTATTATTATTCTTGATTCAGCGACTTCTTGAATAGCTAGAAAACCCAATATCGGTTACCCTCGAATCTTGGTCTTGAGTTCATTCATTCAGTTGTATTTATTGAGTGCTTACTATATGCAGAGCACCGTACTAAGTGCTTTGAAAGTGCAGTACAGCAATAAAGAGGGACAGTCCCTGCCCACAATGGGTTTAGAGTCTAGAGGCGGGGAGACAGACATCTAAACAAGTAAACAGGCATCAATGTCAATAAATGGAATGCCAATGTAAATAAATGGAATTATAGATATATACATTTATACATAAGTGCTGTGGGGTATGGAGGGAGAGCAAAGGGATCGAGTCGAGGTGACATGGAAGGGAAGGGGAGCCGAGGAAAAGGGGGCTTAGTCTGGGAAGGACTCTTGGAGGAGGTGCACCTTCAGTAGGGCTTTGAAGGGGGAAAGTGTGATTGTTTGGCGTATTTGAGGAGGGGAGGGTGTTCCAGGCCAGAGGTAGGATGTGTGCCAGGGGTCAGTGGCGAGATAGACGAGATGGAGGCACAGTGAGAAGGATAGCACCAGAGGAGCAGAGTGTGCGGGCTGGATTGTAGAAGGAGAGAAGGGAGGTGAGGTAAGGGGCAAGGTGATGGAGAGCATTGAGGCTAATAGAGAGGAGTTTTTGTTGGATTATGGAAATTGATAGGTTTTTGAGGAGCAGGATGACATGCCCTGAACATTTCTGGAGAAGAATAATCCGGGCAGTGGAGTGAAGTATTGCCTGAAATGGGGAGAGGCAAGAGTTTGGAAGGTTAGAAAGGAGGCCGATGCAGTAATCCAGTCAGGATATGATGAGTGATTGTACTTACATGGTAGCGGTTTGGATGGGGAGGAAAGGGCGGACCTTGGCAGAAGTTGTGAAGGTAAGACCGGCAGGATTTGGTGAAGGATTGGATCTGTGGGGTGGATGAGAGAGCGGAGTCAAGGATGACCTCAAGTTTGCGGGCTTGTGAGACGGGAAGGATGGTTGTGCCATCCGTAGTGATGGGAAAGTCAGGGAGACGATAGGATTTGGGAGGGAGGATAAGGAGTTCAGTCTTGGACATGGGTCCCAGGCTGGGTCTGTCATTCTAGGTAGGGAGGCTCAAACATGGGTGAATCAACAATGACAGAGTTAAGTTTCAGCTGCCTACTCATATAGGACTTTAGAGTTGAAATGGGAAGAAGGTCAGAGAGTAGAACTTGCCCTTGTTTGGTTGACCCAGTGATGGGATGGGTTTCACCGGATAGGCCCTCTACACTGTAAGCTCCTTGCAGGCAGGGAATACGTGTACCAACTCTGTTGCGTTGTAGTCTTCCGAGCCCTTAGTACAGTGCCTGGCTCATAGTAAGTGTAAATCAAATGCCACAAAGAATAAAACCTTGGCCATTCTGCCTCATCAGTGATCCCTCGCCTGCTCCATAAACTACTTTTGAATGAGCTTATGCTCGTGCTTATTATTCTTAAGCGATTTCAAAGAGATACTTAGGGGGTATTTGAAGGGAACAGATACTGTTTTTTAGCCAGAGAACCTGAGAAACCGATCATCTCAGGGACCTAAGCCAGGCTAGAGAATGAGTTAAATTTGAGAAGCCCGCTTATGACTTTTGCTTCAGACGAGAAGTGTCAGAGACTTAAGGGCCTCCATTTTAAATCACATCCTCTCAACACGGGTACAAATGGGAAAATTGCCTGAGTCTAGGCCACTCCATAGAAGAAGTTAGCTCATCAAGGAACATTTTGTCTTCTTTTTTCAACTCTGGTTTTTTATGTTCTCTCTCCCCTGGCCAGGTGAATTCCGAGTTCTACACTGGCTGGTTGGATCACTGGGGCCAACCACACTCACAGGTTGGAATCCAAGTCATAGTGAAATCCCTTCAAGATATGCTCGCTCGTGGAGCTAATGTGAACTTGTAAGTGCTGGCTTGGAAGGGGAATCGCTTGAGCATTCTTTTGGAAAGTTGTTGGCGTTCAACAAAACATCATCTGTTCTCTCTTTGATTTTTAGGTACATGTTTCTAGGTGGGACCAATTTTGGCTACTGGAATGGTAAGAAGGAATTTGAACAGAAGGATTACTGTTTTATAAGTGATCTAACGGATTTTTTGCCTGATTTTCTTTTTCTCCTTACGTTTTTGTAAGTCTCAGGGTGATTCGATGCATGTTAATTACTGAGTTCTTTGATTTTGAATGACATCTGGGAGACTACAGCTTGCTCCATCTGAATTCGGCCCAGGTCTTTACAAGTGATGTCTGCAAGATGTTGGCTTTCGTGCTTGTTCCTATGCTAACCTCTTTACACCCATTTCTTAATTGCTTTCCTTTCCACCCAACATTTAAGTTGTCTCATCGATGGGAATCTTATTGGTTTGGATCTCAGAGTTAGCTTTCGTGCCTCTTTACACCTATTTCTTAATTATTTTCCTATCCTTCTAACATTTAAATCGTTGGTGGGAATCTTATTGGTTTGGAACTTGTCGTCTCAGATTCCCCTGTCAGCTCGTGACTGTGCACAACTATATTGTTCTGTTTTATCTGTGTGTCTGCATTCTTCTCCTCTATTCCTCTTGGTTGTAAGCTCCTTGTGGACAGGGAATGTGTCTCTCAACTCTGTTGTATTGTACTCTCCCAAGGGCTTAGTGGAGTGCTCTGCACAAGGTGAGTGCACAATGAAAACCATTGACTGATCTTCCCGTGGCATAACTTTGGCCATTTGGCAAGATGATCTCAGACCTAAGTAGCAGCTGTGGTCCTCTCCATTCAAAGACATCTGGGCACACAAATTGTTTGGTTAACCTGTCCCCGATCCTCCTATGATAATTAATAACTGTGGTGTTAAGTGCTTACTATGTGCCAGGCACTGTACTAAGTGCTGGAGTGGATACAAACAAATCAGGTTGGACCAGTCCCTTTCCCATGTAGGGCTCATAGCCTCAATCCTCATTTTATGAGATGAGGTAACTGAAGCCCAGAGAAGTGAAATGACCTGCTTAAGGTCACACAACAGACATTTGGTGGAGCAGGGATCAGAACCTACAACCTTCTGACTTCCAGGCCTGGGTTCTGTCCTCTAAGCTATGCTACTTATGTTTCCCAGGCCTGTTTTCCGCTGGAAGTCGCCACTTGGTAGCTCGGCTTCTCGGCGGTATTTTACAAGGAATAATATTTTGTTCTCCCCATTGCTTCTGGAATGAAATTGTGAGGCGTTCTGTCCCCTAGGTGCCAACACGCCCTACATGCCCCAGCCCACCAGCTACGATTACGACGCGCCGTTGAGTGAAGCCGGGGATCTGACCGAGAAATACTTTGCCGTGAGGGAAGTAATCGGGATGGTGAGTGATAATCGTATTTTGCGTGAGCGCTTACTGGGTGTCAGACACTGTACTAAGGTAATCAGCGTGGCTCAGTGGAAAGAGCCAGGGCTTGGGAGTCAGAGGTCATGGGTTTGAATCCCGGCTCTGCCACTTGTCAGCTGTGTGACTGTGGGCAAGCACTTAACTTCTCTGTGCCTCAGTTACCTCATCTGTAAAATGGGAATTAACTGTGAGCCTCACGTGGGACAACCTGATTACCCTTTATCTACCCCAGTGCTTAGAACAGTGCTCTGCACGTAGTAAGCGCTTAATAAATACATTATTATAATCAGGTCCCATTCAGGGCTTGGAGTCTTACAGAAAGGAGATTGAATCCCCATTTTGCAGATGAGGGACCTGAGGCACAGAGAAGGGAAGTGACTTGCTCAAGTTCACACAGCAGGCAAGTGGCAGATTCGGGTTTAGAACCCAGGGACTTTGACTCCTAGGCCTCTTTTCACTAGGCCATGCTCCTTCTCTAATAATAATTTAAATTACATTTGTTAAACCCTAACTATGTGTCAAATACTGTTCTAAGTCCTATGGTACATACACATTAATCAGGTTGGACCCAGTCCTTGTCAGGGTCTAAGTCCTGGTTTATAATAATAATAATAATAATTGTGGTATTTAAGTGCTTAATATGTGCCAGGCAGTGTTCTAAGTTCTGGGATAGGTACAACCTCATCAGTTTGGACACAGACCATGTTCCACATGGTCATATTCTTAATCCCCATTTTCCAGATGAGGTAACTGTGGCACAGAGAAGTTCTTTCATTCATTCAATCATATTTATTGAGCGTTTACTGTGTGCCGAGCACCGTACTAAGCGCTTGGGAGATTACAGTACCACAATAAACAGTCACATTCCCTGCCCACAGTGGGCTTCTAGTCTAGAGTGGGGGAGACAGGGTAGCAATACAAATAAATAAAATTACAGATATGCACACTTTTATTGTGGGCCTGGGAGGGGGAAGAACAGAGGGAGCAAGAAATGAATGACTTGCTCAAGGTCAGAAAGTAGAGAAGTGGTGGAGCTAGGACTAGAACCCAGGATCTTCTGACTTCCTCTGTGACTGACCCTCCTCCTCGCCAAGTGACCCTCCTTCTCTCCTCTCTCTTGCCTCCAGCCTGGCGTGGTGGGACCTGATTGTAGCTGGAATCTCTGGGCTTCTAGGAGTTAAGGGAGAAGCGGATGTGGATAGAGCACGGGCTTGGGAGTCAGAAGTACCTGGGTGCTAATTCCAGCTCTACCACTTGTCTGCTGTGTGACTGTGAGCGAGTCACTTCACTTCTCTGTGCCTCAGTTACCTCATCTGGAAAATGGGGATTGAGATTGCGAGCCCCACACGGAACAGGGACTGCGTCCAACTCGATTTGCTAGTATCCACCCCAGCACTTAGTAGAGGCCCTGGAACAAAGAAAGTGTTTAACAAATGCCATCATCATCAGTATTATTATCATTAATGGAGATAGCTGACTGGAACGTGTCCTAGGCTACTTGGGTCTTAAAGCGAGTGGCGACTACACCCTCTTTTTAAACACTTTTTTCCATAGGTGGTATTTCCTTCCGCTGCTGTGGGTTTCAGAAGAACCCACAGTTTTTCTGCTCAGTCACCTGTGCTGCAAAGGCTTTCCGGCTAGCAGCGGAGTGACTTTTAAGCAAACACAGCTCGGGGCTAGGGTTGTTTTTAAAGGCTGCGTTTCGAGCACAACTTCTGATCCGCGTGGAAGCGTATCGTTCTCCAGTCGGACAGAGTCTTTCAGTCCCTCAAGCCTTTTCTAAACTGAGCTTCCCTCCCTCTCTCACCTCCAGTCTGCAGTTATCCCGGCAGCAGGTAACAAATGGTGACCGGGTGAGGAGTGATATTGATAATTATGGTACTTGTTAAATGCTTACTTGGTGTCCAGCACTGTACTAAGCAAGATCAGTTTGGACCCTGACCCACATGCAGCTAAGTAGGAGGGAGAACAGGGACTGAATTCCCATTTCACAGATGAGGAAAGTGAGGCACAGAGAAGTAAGGTTTCAGCGAGTTCAACTTTGGCCATAATTTTGATTCTAATATTGTTTTTGGTGATGTCCAGATGCAGCAGGAGATGTGAGATTGTAAAGCACGTGAGCAGTGGAGGTTGGTGAGGCATGGATAAGAGCTGATAGCTGAAACCAGCGTGGCTTAGTGGTCAGAGCCTGGACCTGGGTGTCGGAAGGACCTGGGTACCAACCCCTGCTCCACCACTTGTCTGCTGTGGACCTTGGGCAAGTCACTTCACTTCTCTGGGCCTCAGTTTCCTCATTGCAAAATGGGTATTAAGGCTAAGCCCCATGTGGGACAGGGACTGTGTCCTACCTAATTATCTTTGTATCTCTCCAGTCCTTATTATGGCTCCTGGCACATAGTAAATGCTTAATAAATACCATTTAAAAAGTCCCCTGAGAGATGAACGTGTTTAGCCATTCATGGGTGAACTTGATGAGAAGCAGCAACGCCCTAATGTCCAAAATACTTTCAAGGGGACACCTCCAAGGTGTTATTTAATGGTGCGTGTTTCCACCCTTAGTGAAAGTTTCAAAACACAAGGAAACAAATTTGATGTTTGCATAGGTGTACGTAGTAGGAGATGGGGGTTGGGAGAGATAGAAAAGATAGCTCATTTGAACACCTAGAAGGTATTTGGTAGTCATCTGTTGCCTTCCACTGGCTCTTTATTCCGATTTGCATTTCTCTCTGCGGGTCTGGAACCCGGCCCTCGGTTTGCCGTGTTTACGTTAACGAGACCACCATCTTCCGCCATTCTCAGGAAGCAGCCGAGTGTCTTCGATCTCGTTGCCGTGTAGGGTGCCGGCCATTTCTTTCAAACTGCCTTCTCAGATAAGATATTGGGGAGAACCCCAGTTTCTACCTCCTGGCTTTGGACCTAGATCGTCTTAGCAAACCCCAAAGATCTCGTTTTAGCACTGGGTCTACCCATTTTGTCTGAAAGCTGATTTTTAAAAAAATAATTTATTGGTGTTACTGCACGTTGAGAATTCTGCTAAACACTGACGTTGATACAACCGGGTGGGATGCAGTCCTTTTTCCACGTGGAGCTTCTGATCTAAGAGAGAGGGAGAGCAAGGATTTCGTACACCTTAATTTTCCACGTGGAGCTTCTGATCTAAGAGAGAGGGAGAGCAAGGATTTCGTACACCTTTTCAGATCAATCAGTGGTATTTATTGAGCGCTTACTGTGTGCAAAGTACAGTAGTAAGCACTTGGGAGAGAACAGTCCAACATAGTTGGTAGGCACGTTCCCTGACTGCAACGAGCTACCGTGGGATGGGTTGGTATTTCCCCTCTTGGTCCGTAAAACAGAGTTGACCTAGATTTACTTCCCACTACCTTTACGTGGAATACATTGCGGGGTAACCCAGATGACGGTGGTATTTGTAAAACACACACACTAAAACTATGATAGGAGGGTGGGGTGTCTAAGCGCTTAGTACTGTGCTCTGCACACGGTTAAGTGCTCAATAAAAACGATTGAATGAATGAATGAATGAATGGGGGTGCAAGGGAGAAAGTCAGGGGGTCGCCTTTAGTTAAATATATCGCCAATTAACATTTTTCTCTTGGGTTGTTTCTTTTCTTGGAACTTTGACTTGTGTTTAGGGGAGCGGAGTGCACAGATTTGGGAGGGAGTGTCAGGAGGGGAAACTAAGGCATAGGATGAATCCAGTCCTGCTTCTCCCGCCATTATTATGGGGAAGCAGCATATCTTAGTGGAAAGAGCACAGGCTTGGGAGTCAGAGGATGTGGGTTCTAATCCCAGCTCCTCTACTCATCTGCTGAGTGACCTTGGACAAGCCACTTACCTTCTCTGTGCCTCAGTTACCTCATCTGTAAAATGGGGATTAAGACTGTGAGCACCATGTGGGACAACCTGATGACCTTGTATCTATTCCAGCGCTTAGAACAGTGCTTGGCAAATAATAAGTGCTTAACAACAAATACAGTTATCATTATGGTTATTATTATCATTATTATCAGCAGCAGCACTTTAATAATGTTGATAGAGGGAACTTCTTTTTTGGGTAATTGTTAGTGGATAAAGAAGGGACCTGGGAGCCAGAGGACTTCGGTGTTTCTTTTTAAAAATGGTTCTTGTTAAGCGGTTGCCACGTGCCAGACACCGTACTAAGTGCTAGGGTAGATAATCAGATTGCACACAGTCCCTGTTCCGCAGTCTCACAGTCTTAACCCCCATTTTACAGATGAAGTAAATGAGGCACAGACTTGCCTAAGGTCACACAGTAGATAAGTGGTGGAGCCGGTATCAGAACCCAGGTCCTCTGACTCCCAGGCCCTAGCTTTAACCACTAGGCTTCACTGCTTCCCTTCAGGAATAGGTATGACTTTTTGCTGCTTCTCTTCTGTTGTATGTGCTTTTGCCTTGGAAGAGAATCTCCACTTGGATTCCACAGAAGCACAACTCTCCCTCCCTTTTCAGCTGTCATCAGTCTTTATCCCCATTTTACAGAGGAGGTAACTGAAACACAGAAAAATTAAGTGACTTGCCCCAGGTCCCACAGCAGGTAATGATGGAGCCAGGATTAGAATCCAGGCCCACTGACTCCCAGGCTACGCTCATTCCATTAAGCCACACAGTTTCCCTTCAAGAAGTCTGCGAGAGGTTGTGGCTCTCCCTGGTGTGTATTTTTTGGTTTTGTTTTTTGAAAAGCTGCTGCTTGGGTCTCAGTAATCTTACTCTGTGCAGAACGCTGTACTAAATGCTTAGGAGAGTACAATAGAGTAAATGGACATGGTCCTTTACCGCAAGGAGCTTTCAACCTAGCAGGGGAGATCGAGACTAAAAAATAAATTACAGGCTATGATCGCTGCTCCCAAAGAGTTTATAATCTAGCAAGAAAGAAAGACGCTAAAAGATAAATTACATTTAGAGGAAGCGACCAAGGATAAACATCCGTACGTGAGAAGCAGAGTGGCCTAGTTGAAAGCACGGACCTGGGTTCTAATCCCCACTCCCCTGCTTGTCTGCTCTGTGACCTTGGGCAAGTCATTTCACTTCTCTGCACCTCAGTTGCCTCATCTGTAAAATGGGGATTAAAGCTGTGAGCCCCATTTGAGGTATCCAGTGTGATTATCTTGTAACTACCCCAGCGCTTAGTACGGTGCCTGGTATTTGGTAAATGATTAATATATGCCATTTTAAAAAATGGAAAGTGCTGTGGGGAGAGGGGTTGAGTGAGCACCTAGTACTTAAGGACTGAGGACTCCAACGGGTAGGTGATGCAGTAGGGTAGGGAGAAACTAGTCAGGTATCCTCCCTCCTGGATAACCTGCTCTTGAGAAGATCCTCAAGGAACAACAGTGGAAAGGAATGCTCTTCCCCTCCCTCCACCCTTGCCGGGGTTGATTGTTAACCAGTTATTCATTAGTATTTATTGAGCGCTTACTGTGCGCAGGGCACTGTGCTAAGCTCTTGGGAGAGTACAATATAACAAAAAACAGACTCATTGCCTGTAACTGCGATCTTACAGTGTAGAGATTGTCCAAGGTCTGCAGAGCATAGGTCACCACCATTCCTTCGATGGGTCGTCCCAATCCCTAGATGGACAAGAACGGGGATCGTTCCCGGGAGGTCGATCGCCAAAATTCCAGTTGTCCGGGAGATTGATCGCCAGGAATCGAGAAGTGGCTTCTGCCAGGCCCCTTGGCCCATCCCACGTCGTCGATAACGACGAGGTCATTCAGAGAGGACCGCGTTACTGGTCCAGAGCTAAGCAGACTCCCTGGGGAGAGCAGATGAAGCGATTCACCGTGTTTGTCTAGGTGGCAAGTGTCACCCCGTAGGACAGGCCAGGAAGCCGTGCTCTTCAGCGAGTGGCTCCAGACAGTCATTTGCCTAATGAACTTCTGAGATGGTGCGGAGTTTTTTCATCTGCGCTTCCTAAAGATCACTCTTTGGTGTGGGCAAAAAGCCATCCAGACTTGGTTAACACTTTTTTTCTTTTATTTTTTTTCTTTGTCTAGGAATGTATATACCTTGAGGTGGCTGGCTGAAACTGATTTCATTAGGCAATTGATAGTTTCCTTTCAAGTTGACGTTGTCACCGAACAGAATGGTTTAGAATGGGTGAAACATTAGTAAATTCACAACTGTGGGTCTTGGGTTTTTTGTTTGTTCTTTTTTTTTTTTTGGTATGGTTTTTTTAATACAAGTTGCTGCAACCCAATTTTTGAGGATTTCTATTCTTGTTTTCTATAATAGAAGGTAGAAATTTTAAAATGCCAGTCTTGTTGGACTTTTGAAATTTTCAAAAGTCCCAGCCTTAGGCTGTCTGCACAAACAGCAAAAGCCGTGAGATTATTTTCCCTCCTTCCCATAATGGGACAACTGTCCTTTTCGGTGGGTGCCAAGGAGACGGGAGGGGAACCAGGAAGGTATTTCCTCCCCCCACTCTCCAAACAGCTGATTGTCTGATATATATGTTATGTGTGTAAACATTTACTGTATGCCAGGCACTGTACTAGTTGCTGGGGTAGATAAAAGATCAGGTTGGACACAGTCCCTGTCCACCGTGGAACTCGGTCGTAATCCTCATTTTACAGAGGAGGGAACTGAGGCCCATTGAATTGAAGCAACTTGCCCAAGGTCGCCCAGCAGCCAAGTGGCGGAGCTGGTACTAGAACGCGGGTCCTTCTGTCTTCCAGGCACGTGCTCTAGCCACTGGGCCACGTTGCTGTTATCCTTCAAAGTGCTGGCTCCTCAAGGGGTCACTTTGGTAGCAAGACTGTGTATTGGGAAACCATGTTCTAAAACATAGCTTCGAGCCCCTCGGCAGTTGTTCGTATACCCGAGTTTTGAAGCCGCCATTAAATTTGAGGGGCTGGGATATGACCACCTTATTGCGTGGTTTTGACGAGAAGCATCATGGCGTAGTGAATGGAGCACGGGCCCGGGAGTCAGAAGGTCACGGGTACTAATCCCGGCTCAGCCGCTTGTCTGCCCTGTGGCCTTGGGCAAACCACTTCAACTTCTCTGTGCCTCAGATACCTCATCTGTAAAATGGGGATTGAGACGTGAGCCCCACGTGGGACAGGGACTGTGTCCAACCCGATTTGCTTGTATTCACGCTAGCGCTTAGTACAGTGCTTCTCCCATAGTACGTGCTTAATGAATACCACAGTAACTATTATATTATCATTTGGTGATCATTTGCCTGCTCTTCCTGCGGAAGACCAGTCAAAGGAGCAGGGTGAACCACTGTGGCCCCCAAAAGCTTGCCCTCTCAAGTTTGCTGATTGTTAGGGGAGTTGATTGTTCCTGCCTCCTCTTATTACCCCTTTTCTTCTCTCCCTTTCTACCCTTCTTTCTTTGCTCTCCCTTTCCCACTTCTCCCTACTAATTTTTCCTGTGGGGTGCTGGAGTTTTTAGCCACAGTTTTTTTTTTAATGGTATTTAAGTGCTTACTGCATGTAATCCACTGTTCTAAGCACTGGGATAGTTACTGGTTAATTAGGTTGGACCCAGTCCCTGTCCTGCATGGGGCTCAGAGTCTAAGTACGAGGAAGAAAAGGTATTTAATTCCCATTTTACAGTTTTTTTTAAAAAATGCATTCTTTTGTTCATTCAATCGTATTTATTGAGCGCTTACTATGAGCAGGGTGCTGTGCTAAATGCTTGGAAAGTACAGTAGAGCAATAAAGAGAGACAATCCCTGCCCACAGCGGGCTTACAGTCTAGGCGGGGGAGGCATAAGTGCTTACTTCTTAAAACTCCAGACTCAACATTTTGGACCCCTCTGCTGCTTTGCAGTGGCTCAGGAGCTACTACTGTATCCTAATCCTCTACCTTTCTGCTGTCTTTGACACTGTGGACCACCTCCTTCTGAAAACCTCATGTGGCCTTTTTTTCCACCACTTCCATCCTCCTGTTTCTCTTCCTAGCTCTCTGACCGACCACTCCTCAGTCCCTTTTGCAGGGTCCCCCTTCTACCTCTCACCCTCTAAAAATGGGGGTCCCACAAGGCTCAGCTCTGGGCCCCCTTCTATTCTTTTTCTACACCCACTCCCTCGGAGAACCCATTCTCACCCACAGCTTCCACTACAGTCTCCTCGCAGATGATTCCCAAATGGACCGCTCCAGCCCCGACCTCTGACCTCTGCAGTCTCATATTTCCTCCTGCCATCAGGACCTCTCTACTTGAATATCCCACCAACACCTGAAATTTCCAAAACAGAGCACCTAATCTTCCCACCCAAACCCTGTCTTTCTCATGGCTTTCCTGTCTCTGTAGCCAGCACCACCATCCTCCATGTTTCACAAGCCCTTAATCTTACTTAGACTGTGAGCTCCATATGGGACAGGGACCGTGTCCATCCTGATTATCGTGTATCTATCCTAGTGCTCAGAGCAGTGTTTGGCTTATAGTAAGTACTCAATAAGTACCATTAAACAAAAAAACAAGAAGGAAAAAATCTTGGCATTATCCTCAAGTCACATCTTTCCTCAACTTAGACATTGATTCTGTCATGAGATCCTGTCTGTTCTGTTGTCACAATCCATCTTTCCTCTCCATCCACACTGCCTCCACATTGATCCAAACACTCATTCCCCACCTTGATTTCTGTAGAGGCTTTCTCGTTAATGTCCTTGCATCCTGTCTCTCCCCTCGCCAGTCCATACTTCACTCTGCTGTCCAGATCATTTTTCTGAAAAATCATTCAGTCCATGTTTCCCCACTCCTCACGAACCTCCAGTGGTTGCCCATCCACCTCCGCATCAGACAGAAGCACCTTACCATTGCTTAAGACAGTCAGCTCTCTCCCTCCTGCTTAACTTCATTGATTTACTGCGACAACCTGCACACTCCACTCTTCTAACACCAACGTACCTCGATCTCAGCCATCCTGCCACTGACCCCTTACCTATATCTTGTCCTCAGGCTGGGAATTCCCTTGCCTGTCATCATTTTTTTTTTTAAATGGTAGTTAAGCCATTACTATGTACCAGGCAATATACTAAGCGCTGGAGTAGATAGAAGCTAACAGGTTGGACACAGTCCATGTTCCACATGGTGCTCACAGTTTACAGATGAGGTAACGGAGGCTTGGAGAGGTGAAGTGACTTGCCCAAGGTCACACAGCAGGCAAGTGGTGGAGCCGGGATTAGAACCTAGGTTCTGCAGACTCCCAGGCCCTTGCTTTTTATCCGCTAGGCCAGTTGCTTCTTTGATGTTAAATGGTATTTTTTTCTTCTGTGCAGTTTGGTTTGGGTGTTTACTATATGTTTTTTCTCTCTCTTACAGTATGAGCACATACCAGATGATCCCATCCCACCAACCACACCTAAATTTGCATATGGAAAAGTTGTCCTGCGGAAGGTGAGTGTCAGTGAGTGTGTGCGTGTTTGTGTGTGGGGGGGTACTTAGCACTCAAGAAGGTAAAAAAAAATTGAAGGGTATGAGAGTTGACCGATGAGGCTATTTCTGATAAATTGACACTTCTGTGGGGGATGGCATTTAGGAAATTTTAAGAAGCTAAAGTCCTAAAACCAACAAAGGGAACTCTTTTTTCCATTGGTACTTTTGTGTTTTGGCATATGACACATTGTAGGGGGAAAAAAACCTGAAGCAGCTACCAAACTCCCACCCATATCACCCACAAGAAATCAGGTGATAATAGAAAAAAAATGCTTCTAATTGGAAACCTAGACAAGAATCACAAAATCTTAAATTAGTACCTTGGCGAACTTTTTCTTTTTTTCTTCGCCAAAAGACCAATTATGCTATAATTGCATAACCTTTCTAGCCCTGGCTGCCACCGAGTTCTGAATGCCTTGAACATGTGCAGTATTTTCCATGTCGAAGCACGTATCAGGACATGGATGTTATTCTAGAAGGTCTGTGGCTTCTGAAACTGATCTGAATCATTGATTTAACCCTCTTCACCTCCCTCCCCCCCACCAAAAAACCCCCGATTTTTGAACAGATTGCTTTTTTCTTTGTGGCGTGAGTCCGGGGCTACCTCTGTGTTATTGAATGCTAGAGGCCGTGTGCTGACACAATTTTCCTGCGGAATCAGTAGTTTTATATTGCATAAAGGAGAAGATAGCCATGTTCCTTGTATTTTGGGGAACTGTAATTCTGAACTGAAATAACTTTCTTAAAACTCCTAAGTTAGCAAAATAACTGTGAACGGTACATGGGAGCCTGAATCAGAGGAGACGGGACTTGCCCTCTCACCCAAGATGAATAATAATTTTGGTGAAGGAAATACTACTAATAATAATTGTGGCATTTAGTGCTTACTATATATCAAGCACTCGTCTAAGCTCTGGGGTAGATATGTAGTAATCAAGTTAGTCACGGTCCCTGTCACATATGTGGTTCACAGTCTAAGTGGGAAAATAGGGGTAGAATCCCCATTTTAAGGATAAGGAAACTGAGTTACAGAGAAGTTAAGTGACTTGTCCAAGGACACCCCGCAGGCAAGACGGAGGCAGGATTAGAACCCTCGTCCTGTGACTTCAGGCACGTGCTCTTTCTGCCGCTCCTCTAAAATGAAAGCACCATTAAAAATTCATTCCTTCACGGTCCTGGGACTATTTAAGGCTAAGCCTTCCCTGCTAAATTGGCAGATTCTTGCAAGATTATTGTTGTTTATTTTATGAGAGCAGAGATGGGAGTTAAACCGGTAGCCACATAAGCATTTTCATGAATCGTACAGTTTTGTGGTTGAGGGTTTTTTTTTGTTTTTGATGTATGCTTACTACTAATATGTCCAGACCCCTGCAAAAGAGAAACCTCTGTGTGTTTCTTCTCCATCAGGTGAGATATTTAAGAGTTTCTTTTGTAGGCACTAAATAGAAATCTCTTGGTTTCTTTTCAGTTAAACACAGTGGTGGAGCTTCTTGAAGTTCTTTGTCCTCCTGGGCCAGTGAAAAGCAAGTATCCCTTGACATTTGTCCAAGTGAAACAGGTAGGCCTTTGGAACATTTTGATTTTTGGCTTGTTGAATGTTTACTAAACTTGGAAATTTAAAGTGGGAACCTGTTGGGTTAGCCACGTAACATTTAATTACAGCCTTTAGATGGGTTTTTTTGTTGTTGTTGTTTCAGAAAAAATACTTCCTGATTCATTTTTCTGTTTTCATCTTTTTAATTTTTAAGTCTCACACGGGAGACTTTATGGAAAATGCTCATTTCAACTCCAAACTCACCCTGTAGGCTGCAGGGTGTGCAGGGCATAGATCTGGAAGAGGTCTTTGAGCTTGTGCAAATTGCATGGGGCTTTCCCTTCCAGAAGGATTTACTTATTCAAATTGAAAGCAAGTGATTAAATACTAAAGTGTGAAATGCTGAACCCTAGCTGGAATTCAGCAGGAAATAGAATCTTGTCTCTGTCACGCACGTTTCCTTTTGCCCAAATTCGGGAGCAAATTTGGTCCAGCATGCGGGTGGCCTAGGAGACAGTGCAAAGGCCTAGGTGTCAGAAGGACCTGGGTTCTAATCCCTGTTCTGCCACTTGTCTGCTGTGTGACTTGGGCAAGTTACTTGGCTTCTCTGGGCCTCAGTTCCCTCGTCTGTGAAATGGGGATTAAGACTGTGAGCCCTATGGGGGACAGGGACCGTGTCCAACCTAATTATCTTGTATATACTCTAGCGCTTAGAACAGTGCCTGGCACAGAGTCAGTGCTTAAAAAGCACCACAATTCTTATTATTGTCGTTATTCTTAAGGACATGAGATGAGGGGAATGATCTCCAATCAATCAATAGGGTTTTTTGAGTGCTTTCTAGGTGCAGAGCACCGTACTAAGCATTTGGGAGAGTGCCGTATGGCAGAATTAGCAGACACGTTTCTTGCCCATTATGGGAGCACAATGATGAAAGCCTTGCATTAGCCTCGTCTCTCTTTCTCTCTCTGTCTCTCTCTCTGTCTCTCTGTCTCTGTCTCTCTCTCTGCTTCCCCGCCCTGAGTTGTTTCAGCTCTAGGCCTGCTTAACTACCACTGGGCCTGCTTGAATGCCTCATAACAAGAAACCCAAGTACTGCTGAGCCCTGCTACTCAAGACAAGCACATCACATATCCTCTTCCCTTTGTACCCTCCTCCTATCTTCAGGAAGAGTAGTATATCACCTGAAGACACGATGAAGCTACCCCTCTTAGCAAGTTAGGACCCCTGGCCTTGCATATCAGCAGTATTTTATCACTTGGCGAACAAAACGGGCCTGGATCTTGAGGGGAAATAAGCCACTGGAAATTATTCTTCCACACCATAATGAGTTAACAGTCTAGACTCTCCAGCATCTGGAGCCTGGGGGAATCCACGAACCCTGTCGCCATCTTACTTAATTCTGTCCGAAGGACTACCCAGTGGAGAGTGGCAGTCTCAGGGGATTTAGAAAGAATTCCTTGGCTTTAGCTAATTCTGAGCCCCAGGGGATGTTTAGCCGGGTTCCAAGGAAAGCCCTTTTATCTGGATTCTGCTCCTCCAGAATTTTTCAGTGTCTTTCCGCTGATCTTTCCGAGTCATTGTTGCAGGCCTGGTTGATATGGATCTCTTCCTTACCAAAATTCCATCCCATGGTAGATTCCTCCATAGGAAGCCTGGAAATGCTAGGTACTGAAATAATAACTGTGGTATTCACTAAGCACGTACTATGTGCTAAGCACTGCCCTAAGTGCTGGGGGTAGACATAAGATAATCAGGTTCCATATGGAGCTCACAGTCCAAGTAGAAGCAGGGATCAGGTATTGAATATGAGCCCGTCATTGGGCAGGGATTGTCTCTATCTGTTGCCGAATTATACATTCCAAGTGCTTAGTACAGTGCTCTGCACATAGTAAACGCTCAATAAATACTATTGAATGAATGAATGAATTTCCATTTTGTAGATGAGGGAACTAAGGTACAGGGGGTCAATCAATTGTATTTATTTAATGCTTACTGTGTACAGAACACTGTACTAAGCACTTGGGAGAGTACAATATAACACACATTCCCTGCCCACCATGAGCTTAGAAGTGAAATGACTTGCCTAAGGTCACACGACAGACAAGTGGCAGAGCTGAGATTAGAAGAATCCAGCCCCTCTGTCTCCCTATCCTGTGCTTTTTTCACTAGGCCATATTACTTCATAGCGGTAAGTGGTCAATCGTAATATTAGTAATTGTGGTATTAAGCGCTTACTCTATACCACGCACTGTACTGAATGCTAGGGTGGATACAAGATAATCCGATAGGATTCCAGTCCCTGTCCTACATGGGAGAAGGACACACTGGGGACGGAGAAGGATCTCGTGGGTTTCTAAAATGATGATCTGGTCCCCCTCTCGTGAGCGTCTTCTGGCCCTCTTGAGCAGAGTCCCCCAAATGCAATATTTGAGGGCAATTGGGACCACTTACCCTCCTGGCGGGAGGGATCATGAAGGAGCCCCCTTTAATTCAATCATATTGATTAAGCACTTACTGTACTAAGCACTTGGGAGAGTATAACAACAGACAGACACGTTCCTGCCCACAGCAAGCTCACGGTCTATAGGGAGGTCACCGACAGGGACTAAACGTGCCAAGAAGGTCACTGAGCACAAGTGAGCTCACAGTCCATGAGCAGCAGGAGGGCTTCAGCCACCAGGCAGGAGACCCTCCCCCAACTCGAACCATTCGTAAACATGGGGCACCTGGGACTGCCCGAGCCCACCCAGATTTGGAGGGAGTATAGGAGGAGGAGGCATTGATTTAAGGCATCCTGATCCTTCAGTTTTGAAAGTCCTTTTAATAGAGGTGACACGATAGATACCATGTAATCCCATTCTGGGAAAGCAGAATTCCGGTTCCAGAAAAGCAGAAAGCATGGTGGAAATAGCGCCTTCCTCTTTCCAGATGGAGATGGGCCCTGAATCCCGAAATCTGAGGCATGGAGTTTTACTACAGTGCAGATCCCCAGCTAGTGTAAATGGTTCTTGACAGGGTTCAAACACTTGTACTTTAAGCAGTCGGTTCCTTTTCGCTTCACCACAAGCAGTTAAGGGGCTTCCCCTTCTAGGCGGTCAGGCAGTCAGTTGTATTTCTTGAGCACTTACTGTGTGCAGAGTACTGAGCTGTTGGCTTGGGAGGGTATAACATACCAAGACATGTTTCTAGCCCACAATGAGACAAGGACTCATCTATCTCTAATCCCATTCTTGAAAAAAAAAAATTTGGTTAGGTGTTTTTACATGGACACTGCTAGCACCAAGTAAAAGAAAGAAAATAGCAACAGGAAAGGTGTGTGAGGAGGAGAGGTTTGGGGCCACATGGGAGGGGGTGGTGGTGTTCAGTCTTGGGAGGTTTCCTTTCTTTTTTTGTGTTTTTTTTTTTAAAAGCATCTTCCGGCTCTCTTTAGTTCCACTGTGGCAATCCTTAAACTTCTCAGGAGGGTTTAGAGCAGACTAGAGGGGGGGATGGCTCAGAGCTACTATATTTTCCATACATTAAGGCTCACTCTACCCAATGCAGGTGTTCCTGTTGGAAAGAATTTTCCCAAAGAAAGAGAGACTCTGGTGGGGGGGGAGGGGGTGTATGTGCATGTAGAATGTGGACCGATCCCCTGTTGGGCACTGAGCTAATGTTAGCTGGAACTGCATTGAATGGGTGAATCTTTTTAAGATGTTTTTGGGTTTGGCCAGCTCCTGGTCCTTTGGACCCCTGGATTGGGCTCAGAACAGTCCACAGTGGGCCCAGGGCTCCCACCTAGAAGGTATCAATCATATTTATTGATTGACGATACCTGTCCTCCCTCACACTTGGACCGTTAGCCCCATGTGGGACAGGAAATGTTTCTGATCTGATTGTCGCGTATCTCCCGCTGTGCTTGGCATAGAAGTGCTTAACAAATATTATTATTATTGAGCATTTACTCCCCATCCCACTAGATTGCTAGTTTCTTGAGGGCAGGGATGTTGCCTACCAACTCTTTTGTACTGCACTCTCCCAAAGTGCTTAAAACAGTGTTGTGCACAGAGTAAGAGCTCAAATGCCACGGATTGATTGCAGAGTACCGTGTAGTTAGCACTTGGGAGAGTACAATAGAGCAAATAAACACAATCCCTGTCCTTAAGGAGTGTGCATTTTAGTAGATCAAGAAGTTTATGTAACCGAGCCCCATTTCAAGGTTTCTGTTAAATTTGTCTAGTGTCTATTTCCACTCTGGTTCCTGGTTTTCTGCTGGTTTCATTAGGAACAACAATACCAATACTGTCAGCAGAGTTATGAAGTATCCTTGTTTCTAAAACTGAGCTCATGTCTAAAACTGAGCTCAGATCTAAAACTGAGCTCCTTATCTTCCCTCCCAAACCCTGTCCTCTCCCTGACTTCCCCGTCACTGTGGGCGGCACTACCATCCTTCCCATTTCACAGGCCCGCAACCTTGGTGTCATCCTTGACTCTACTCTTTCATTCACTCCACACATCCAGTCCGTCACCAACGCCTGCGGGTCTCACATTCACAATATCGCCAAGATCCACCCTTCCCTCTCCATCCAAACTGCTACTGTGCTGGTACAAGCTCTCATAATATCCTGACTGGATCATTGTGTCAGCCTCCTCTCTGACCTCCCTTCCTCCTGTCTCTCCCCGCTCCAGTCTGTTCTTCATTCCGCTGCCCGGATCATCTTCCTACAGAAACGCTCTGGGCATGTCACTCCCCTCCTCAAGATCTCCAGTGGTTGCCTATCAACCACTGTACTAAGCACTTGGGAGAGTATAACAACAGACAGACACGTTCCTGCCCACAGCAAGCTCACGGTCTATAGGGAGGTCACCGACTCACTCTTGGCTTCAAAGCTCTCCATCACTTTGCCCCCTCCTATCTCACCTCCCTTCTCTCTTTCTACTGCCCTCCCGGAACACTCTGCTCCTCTGCCACTCACCTCCTCACGGTACCCCGTTCGCGCCTGTCCTGCCGTCGACCCTTGGCCCAGGCCTGCCGTTGTCCTGGAATGCCCTCCCTCCTCACCTCCACCAAACTCACTCTCTTCCCCTCTTCAAAGCCCTACGGAGAGCTCACCTCCTCCAAGAGGCCTTCCTAGACTGAGAACCCCCTTTCCCTCTGCTCCTCCTCCCCTCCCTCCCCTTCCCGCCCTCTGCTCTTCCCCCTTCCCCTCCTCTCAGCACTGTGCTTATTTGTATATATTATTCATTCCCCTATTTATTTTGTTAATGAGGTGTTTTTCTCCATGATTCTATTTATCGTGATGATGTTGTCTTGTTTGGTTTTGTTCTGTTTTGCTTTGCTGTCTGTCTCCCCTGTTTAGACTGTGAGCTCGTTATTGGGCAGGGATTGTCTCCAACTGTTGCCGAATTGTACATTCCAAGCGCTTAGTACAGCGCTCTGCATAGTAAGTGCTCAATAAATACTATTGAATGAATGAATTTTATTTATAATTGTTTTTATGTGCTTACTATGTGCCAGTTACTGTACTAAGCGCTAGTTAGTACATTTCATAATTACCCTCACTTCATAATTCACTTTCAAACAAAAAAAAGTTGACCATTAATAAGCATGGCACCTCTTACTGAGTTTTTAAGCAATCATCGTTTTCTACCCCAGCAGATCTGATACTTTTGCAGTTTGTGTTCTAACTGAGATTTTCCTCCTTCTCTTCCTCTAGTATTTTGGATTTGTACTATATCGAACCACATTGCCTAGAAACTGTGAACAGGTGCCGCTTTCTTCCCCCTTCAATGGAGTCCATGACCGAGCTTACGTGACTGTGGAAGGGGTAAGAAAGAGCTAGATCCTTGACCTGTAAAGATTTTTACACCTCTTGTGTTGACATTAGGAGAAGAGTGTTTTTTCTTTCTCTCTTGGGCTACGCAAATCAGTGGTATTGAGTTGTGGAAAGTTAAACATCAGTGGCTTGTAAGACCTATGGCCTGACCTTCCTGGTGGTTGTAAGTGTGAAAAAACATCATGCCGGTAGATTTTTTTTTAAGAAATTTTAGCTGGAACATGTGAATAATTTTCATTTATTATAGTAGTGGTTTAAGTTGGGGTTTGAAGTGGAGTAGCTAGAAAACTCATTTAAAATAGTGCAGGACACTCGAAATAATTATTTTCTTTCTTTTAAAAGAATTTACTAATCTGATACATCAATTTGAGACTTTTGGCGTTTCCATTTTCTTTCCCAGTAAAGAGTAGCAAGATTTTCTTTAGTTCAGAGAAGGGTTGCTTTGAACTTTCTTAAGTGATTCACTTCTTTCCTATGTAAATGAAAAGGATTGCAAATTTAGCAATATTCTTTTCTTGGTAAGTAGTCTCCAGCTAATCTTAAAGCGTTCTTTTTAATCAATCTATCTATCAGTGGTATTATCCGGTACCTTTAGGACAATACTTGGTAGTCCTTATTCAAGGAGCTAGAATCAGTCGATCAGTGGTATTTATTGATCGCTAACTATTTGCAGAACGTTGTACTAAGTGCTTGGGAGAGCACAAGAGAATTAACAAACACGTTCCCTGCCCATAACGGTTTACAGTGTAGAGGGAAGGGCTGGAGGGATTTTATTTATGACATTGCAGCAGTGACTCCATTTAATATGTTTCCATCAAAGTCTGCAACTTCAGTGACAAGTAAGTTCTTCAGTTTTACCCACTGCTGATCAGAGGATCTGTTTCTCTCATGAGAAAGTTGACCTTTGGGGAATTTTAAAAAGGACAAGAGTTCCAAAGCACTTTTTAAGCGTTTTGTCAGCATTATCAACTATGACCTTTCTCTCTCTGTGCCTCCACTCCTCCCCCCACCCCACCCCGCCATTGAAATACTGAAATACTTCCAATTGCTTTGACTGGAACCTCTGATTGTCTGGGAAAAACTAAAGAGTGTATGCTACTGCATGGTCTAAACTTCTAGGCATAGATTTCTCTGAAATAAAGTCCAGTTGCCAATGTAAAGAATAAAATCCCATCCTGATTTTTGGTCCCAAGTCTCTTTATGACTTTACACTTTTTTCTTTTTTTTCCTCCCAAATGCTGTATGTTAAGCACACGGCAGGCACTGTACTAAGCGCTGGGATAGATACAAGATCAATTGGACACAATCCATGCCCCCACGTTGGACTCCCGTTCTTATTCCCCATTTTATAGATGAGGGAACGGAGGCTCAGAGAAGTGAAGTGACTTGCTCAAGGTCACACACCAGACATGTGGCAGAACTGGGATTAGAACCCAGGTGCTTCTGACTCCCGGGCCTGTTCTGTATCCACTACACCACGTGGTTTCATTTGAATAGGAGTTTTGTAATGGTACAAACCACAAGCATTATGATTTGGTATTATTTAGTAAGGAGACTCCTAGCAGTTCTGGGCTCCTGAGACCTTTAACAGTGTAGCTCTGGATGTTGGTCTTGGTGACTGAATGGAGTGACACTGACAGGAGGATGAGAATTCCCTTGGCGTATGTCTCACTAGAACCATTTCTTTGGAAATCGGCATTCAAAAATATTTCAGTTTGAAAGCCCGATCTTTGGGTTAGAATGCAGCACAGCGTATTTTCAGCGTAAAGGAAATTCTTTAAAATTTTGCATTGAAAATTTGTTCCGCGCTGTGAGGAAATGTTATTGTTTTGGGGAACAGAATGAGTCATGGGGTTTGAGTTTCAATTGTGCCACACTTTTTGAGGAAACATATTTTTCACTTCTTTGAATTACTGAAGCACCTCACCGAAACCTGCAGAGAATCTGTGAGGAATCCAGAGGCCTGATTTCTTGACAACTTTGAATTGGATAGTTCACACCCTTCTCAGTTTTTGGCCTCTCTTCATTTTCTTTCCCATGTGCTGGCCTTTCTGATACTTTGGGCGTTTCTCACCCCCCCCAACCCTGTTCTATTTGTTTTTCTCTGAAGTTAACAGGTGTGACCTGAGGATTCCATATTATCGATGTAGAGGCCCAGCTAAATTTACCCATCTACTTGAATGTTCCTACCAGGTCATACCGTCTTTCCCCAGAAGCAGGGTCAAACACAAAGACAGGGAAAACCCAGGCCTCTTTCGTGTCAGCAATCTTTAATCAGATGATTTTTCCCTTTGGAGCTTCTTTTTATTTAATTTAAATTTTTTTTGGTAATGAGTCATTTCTTGTTTGTCCCTGCATTTACAGGTCTTGCAAGGAATCCTTGAGAGAGACAAGTCGATTACTATAAATGTAACTGGGAAAGCTGGCGCTAATTTGGACCTTCTGGTAGAAAACATGGGGCGAGTGAACTTTGGGAGATATAACAATGACTTTAAGGTAAACTGAAGTACTGACCTCTAAGTCCTGGAAACTTTAAGATCATCTGAGTTCTGAGGTTTATTCATTCAATCATATTTATTGAGTGCTTACTGTGTGCAAAGCACTGTCCAGTGTCTCCCACTAGGGACTGGGTCTCTCTGAATCCGCAAATGCAGCAAATAAACTTGCGTTTTGCCTCCCAATTGCAGCTTTTGTTGAGGAGACTGTCAGCCACCATCTTCATCGTTCCCATCAGTGGTATTTATTTGGGAGAGTGCAAGAGACGGGAGATGTCCTCTGCTGACAATGAGCGTACAGTCTAGAGTGGGATTATCTAGAAATTATGATGTATAATTTATAGATATGTATATAAGTGCTGTGGGGTTGAAGGTGGACCACGTACCCAATGGCCAGAGGGCAGAGATCCAAATGCATCGAAGATACAGAAGGGAGAGGAAACCAAGGAACCGAGGGCTTAATCGGGGAGGGCCTTTTGGAGGAGGTGTGACCTTAATAATGCTTTGAAGGTGGGGAGAGCAGTGGGCTTGTGTCTGTGGAGAGGGAGGGAGTTCCAGGTTAGGGGGAACCATGTATCGGTACAATTCTGATACTTTAAATGTTGTGTGAGCTACAACTTAATTACAGCTAGTGAGAAGTTCAGTGTGTGTTATTTAAGATAGGAGGGGGGAAATGGAGGCAACCCAGAGGATAAATTCTACAGTTTCTAGTTAATGTGAAAACAAAATGTCTTTGATTGGAGAGATTCTTTACTTTGTACACTCCCTGATTTCTGGCTAGTAAAGCAAGCAGTACTTTGGAGCTGTATTCTGGCTTAGATGGAAACAGGAAATGGTAGAGGTGAGATTCAGTGATTTTTTTTTTCTTTTCATGGACTCCAGTTTCTTGCTAGTGTATAACAGGTATACAGTAGACACACACCACTCCTGGTTCTGAGGCCATTTAAAATTCAGATCTTAGTTTTAGTAATTTATAAGGCCATTCCACAGATTTGTCCTCTAAAGGGTAAGCTTCTTGGGGTCACAGGTCATATCTGCCAAATCTGTTGTTTTGTAGTCTCCCAAGAGCCTAGTACGGAGCTCTGTGCTCAGTAATTACCATTGATCAGGTCCTCTGCCCTGAAGTCTTGGGTCAGTAGGTTGGTAGGATGCAATTTTGAATGAATTAAAAACCAAAAAAAAAGACCCCAACAGATTTTTCCAGTAGATTTCTTCCAACCTAACCAGTGGCATGTAAAAATTGGTTTGGCTTTCCTGGGGAAACCTTTAGTAGTCTGGGAATATGTTGGGCTCTCTGAAATGCAGTTGTGGGATTAAAGCAACTAGTACAGGGCTGCATACTCAGCAGCAATGGTGGTGACGATGAGTCTTTCCGGAGGAGGAATGATGCCTGATAACACTGAGAAGCAGCATGGCCTAGTGGCTAGAGCCTGGGCCTGGGAATCAGAAGGATGTGGGTCCTAATCCCGACTCTGCCTCTTCTCTGCTGTGTGACTTTGGGCAAGTCTACCCTCCTTCCCTGCCCCATAGCACTTTTGTATGTATGTACATATTTATTATTCTATTTATTTTATTAATGATATATATATCTTTAATTCTGTTTATCTCTTTTGATGCTAATGATGCCTGTCTTTCTGTTTTGTTTTGTTGTCTGCCTCCCCCTTCTAGAATGTGAGCCCATTGTTTGGTAGGGATTGTCTCTATCTGTTGCCGATGTTCCAATGTTCTAAAGTTCATGAATGAATGAACTTCTCTGTGCCTCAATTCCCTCATCTGTAAAATGGGGATAGACTGTGAGCCCCATGAGGGACATGGACTATGTCCAATTTAGCTTGTGCAAACCAGTATTAGAACAGTCTCTGGCACATAGTAAGCGCTTAACAAATACTATAAAAAATAATCTAAAAATACTGTAAAAAAATGAAAGGAGAGAAGTCGAACCTTAACCAAGCCCACTGGCTCCCGTTGTTGTAACCGAGGCCCAGAAACCAGGATGGTTTGCCATTCTGGTTAGTGACATTGGTCGGTAACGATTGAGGCATTTAAGCGCTTACTGTGTGCCAAGCACAGTACTAAGCACTGGAGTCAATGCAGGATAATCAGGTTCTTCATGGGGCTCACAATCTAAGTGGGAGGGAGAACGGGAACTGAATCCCCATTTTGCAGATGATGAAACTGAGGCCCGGAGAAGTGAAGCGACTCGCCTAAGGTCACCCAGCAGACAAGTGCTGGAGTCCGGATTAGAATGCAGGTCCCCGAATTCCCACGCCCGTATTCTTTCCCAAAGGCCAAGCTGCTCCTCTAAGATCAGCGATAGGGCTGCCCGGAGACCCTTTGACCATCATCGTGCAGAAAAGAGCCAGCAGTGGCCTCAATCAATCAGTAGATCCTTGGTATTTATTGAGCGCTTCCTGTGTGCAGAGCACTGTACTAAGCATTTGGGAGAGTACAATACAAGAGAGTTGGTAGAGACAGTCCCTGCCTACAATTGAGCTGACAGTCTAGGAGTGATCTAAGCTTCTGGGCAGCCCCAACCACTATTTCAGTGTCTTTGGTATATTTGTCAAATAAACCCCTTGAGGGCAGAGATTGTGCCTATGAACTCTGTTGAACTCTCTCTAGTGCCTAGTACAGTGCTGGGCACAGAATAGGTGCTCAGTAAATATCATTGCTTGATTAGGTAATCCTTTTTCTTCAAGCTTCTTTTTACAAATAAACTTACACCTCTCCCTATTCTACCCCAACGATAAAATGCCCTGCATCCCGATCTACCCATCGCCCCTGGTACTTAATCCCTTCTTAAAATTACACCTTTATCCCCTAGACACTGCGGTGTCTCTGGGAATTTCTACAAGCTAGCATAATTTGAGTTGGACGCCCAGGAGTCAGAATTTAGATGGGCCATCCTAGTTTGAGTCTGTCCAACCTGATCAACTTGTCTACCCCAGCACATAGAACTGTTCTTGGCACCTAGTAAGTGCTTAACAAGTACCATAATTAGCTCAACTGCAGGCCCTTAGTTCAGTCACTCTAAAGTTCCCAGCCCCACTATCTGCCGTTTGGGGCACTTTCATTTCCTTCCCCATCCCCGCTGCTTTGCTCAGCAAAGCAAACGATCTTTCAGGCCCATTTCTAGTTTCCAGTCCCGGCCCTGGCATTGGAACAGAAGGCAGAAGGGTGCCCTGCCTGTGGTCTACCCTCTCCTCCCGCTGTTCGCAGACTCACCGTTACACCTTGGCCTGCTTTGGGTTGGAGAGTGAGGCAGCTGTCTCCTTATTTGTTCAGGTGTTGGCGGGGAAGTCGAGAAGTGAGTGCAAGATGCCTACTTGGTTTTCAGGTTGACTCTAATTGTGGGAGGAAACTGGTCCTTTGTGGTTGCAGAAGCCATTTCTTACTCTGCACCTGAAACATAACGTTGGCCTGAGCCTTTACTTGGCGGTAACGGCAGCGGGTTGATCGTGCCAACGAGAAGCAGCGTGGCCTAGCAGATAGATCTCGGGCCTGGGTGTCAGAAGGTTCCGGGTTCTAGTCCGGGCTCCGCCATTTGTCTGCTGGGTGTCCTTGGGCAAGTCACTTCTCTGTGCCTAAGTTACCTCATCTGTAAAATCAGGATTAAGACTGCGAGCCCCATATGGGACAGGGACTGTATCCCACCTGATTAGCTTATATCTACCCAGCACTTAGCACAGTGTCTGGCACATAGTAAGCGTTTAACAAATATCACAATTGTTGTTATTAGTATTACCTCTCATTCTATTGTATTTGAGTGCTTGTGCAGAGCATTGTAGTAAGCTCTTGGAAGAGTACAATATAACAGACATGTTACTGGACCACAGTGAGGTTACAGTCTAGAGGATGGATCTTACAGTTTCTGTGACAGTGGTGACGAATGCATTGGAGCAGGACTCCTCCATCTTTTGTCCTGGGGAGTTCCTTTCCCCATGATGATGGATGATATTGGTACTTTGTTAAGCATTTCCTCTGTGCCACGCACTCTACTAAGTACTGGGGTGGATGCAAGTTAATTGTGTTGGTCACAGTCTAAGTTGGAGGAAGTAAAATTTAATCCCCATTTTAATTAATCAAATTTATTGAGCGCTTACTGCTTGCATAGCACTTTCCTAAGCCCTTGGGAGAATACAATATAACAGAGTTGGTAGACACGTTCTGTGACCATGGCTAGCTTATGGCCTTACCGATGAGGTAGCTGAAGCACAGAGCAGATCACATAGCAGGCAAGTGTCCGAGCCAAAATTAAAACTAGCTGCTCAGACTCCCAGGCCTGTGCTCTTTCTACAAGGCCACACTGCTTCTCACTGCACTTTCTCTCTTGGTAGCTCCTTTGAATGAACCCTGAAGTTTCCTTGGGCTGAGAGCTGTTAAGCTGCAAAGATGGAAATCCCTGACTTTCCTGGCCAGTGTGGGGAGAGGATCTTCCCCACCCAAGTGTTCGTCCCTTACAAGTGAGGTGACATCCCCAGAATGGGGCCCCGGGGCTGGTCTTCTCCCTTGTTCACCAGACTGTTCTGCTCCTTCTCCTCCTTAGGGTCTGGTGTCCAACCTAACCCTCGGCCAGGACGTCCTCACAGACTGGATGGTCTTCCCTCTTGGCATCGACGAGGCCGTACAGGGGGACCTCGCCCACGGTGGTGCGGGAGTGAAGACGGCCAGGAGCCGGTCGGCCGACCTGGGGGTCCCCACTTTCTACGTTGGGCAGTTGTCCATTCCCAGCGGAATCCCAGACTTACCTCAGGACACCTACCTCAAGTTTCCGGGTTGGACCAAGGTACGTGTGGCTCTTGGAAAGAGGGTAGATGGACCGAAGCTTCTTTTTCTGCCTCAGCGTATGGGATGCTCTGAATATGTAAGGAATGGGAAGCTCCCTGAAGTGAGGGGATTGTGAGTTGTTATGGCGAGAAGTTTTATGATGACTGTTTTGTTGGGGCTTATTCTCAACCTCAACAGTCCCATGACCTGACCAATCAGGGCTTTCTTATGCCCTGCATCATCCAGGCCTGGTCTGCACATGTCAAGCTCACAGTCTAAGTAGGAGGGAGAATGGGTATTGAATCCCCATTTTACATTTGAGAGCACTGAGGCCCAGAGAAGGGAACTGTCTTCCCTAAGTTGACACAGCAGGCAAGTGGTAGAACTGGAATTGGAACCCAGATCCTCTGACTCCCAGGACCGTGCTCTTCCCACAAGGCCATGCTGCTTCTCGAGGCCTGAAGTGTGCTGGATGAAGAATCTTTTCGGGTGGGGATTTTCCTACAGAGTCTGCGGGGAAGCAGACATCTAAATAGCAGCCAGCTCTACTTGTAGATAATGGCAAATTCCTTGTTTCTGTGGGTTTCTGCTCTGTCTGGACCTACCCACATCTGCCATCATTCCTGACTGCAGGGTAATGGAATGGGAGAGGGATTACTAAGGAAAATAACAAGGGAGGGAAAAGGTGCTTCCTTCAGAAAACTGAGCCCTGTTCTCTGCCAAGATGCTAGTTTACCCTCAAACATACATAGTTTGTCTTCTATGTTTACGCTACTCAAGAAAGTGGCTATATCTCTTTCCCCTATATACCAGTCACAGTTGATTTCTCTCTTTTTAGTAGCCTAAACGTTTATGTATTTGCATTTTTTTTTTTTGATTGGGCAGAATCTACCTGAAAAGCAGAATTTTCACCCTTTAAACTTCATTTGAAGGCTCCCTGCTCTAAGACTTACCGCTCTCCTGCTCTTCCACAGGAATTGAGCTCATGAGATCATTTACAGAGTATCACGTTGATCTCATTAGGCAGATAGCACATAGATCGTCTGAACATCTGTTCAGGTTTAGCAGTTATTCTGCTATATCAGCCAAAACCCAAAAATATCAACGACGGTCCCAGAATCAGCAAAGAGAGCGGAAGGAGTTCACTGACTCTCCAGAGGCTGGAAATTCCAGCAACGGCTCACCCCAAGGAACAGCAGAGAAGCGTGGAGTAGCAGAGAAGCAAAGTGACCTAGTGGATAAAGCACAGGCCAGGGAGTTAGAAGGACCTGGGTTCTAATCCCAACTCCGCCATTTGTCTGCTGGGTCACCTTGGGAAACTCTCTGAGCCTCAGTTCCCTTATCTGTACAGTGGGGCTGAGCCCATGAGGTTCAGGGACTGTGTCCAACCTGGTTAACTTGTATCTACCCTAGCACTTAGTACAGTGCTTGGCACATAATAAATTCTTGACAAGTAAAAAAAAAAAAAAAAAAAAAGGATCCAAGACCCCAATTTTCCCCGCATCCATAGAAGACTGCAGGCTTAATCAATCAATGGTATTTATCAAACACTTACTGGGAGCAGAACACTGAACTAAGTTCTTAGGGGAGTAAAATAATAATAATTATGGTATTTAAGCACTTACTACATGCCGGGCACTATATTAAGTGTTGGGGAGGTTACAAGCAAATTGGGTTGCTTACAGTTCCTGCTCCATGAGCTATCTTGTTTTTACAGGTGTGATAACTGAGGCATAGGGAAGTGAAGTGGCTTGACCAAGGTCACGCAGCAGGCAAGCAATAGAGCCAGGATTAGAACCCATGACCTTCTGACTCCCAGGCCCCTGCTCTATCCATTACGCCATGCTGCTTCTACAGTATCATATAGCAGAGTTGGTAGACGTATTCCCTGCCCTCAAGAAGTTTACAGCTTAGAGGGGGAGACAGACATTAATATAAATAATTAAATTATGAATATGTACGTAAGTGCTGAGGGTAGGGGAGATAAAGGGCACAAATCGAAGTGCAAGGGCAGTGCGGAAGGGAGAGGGAGTAGAGAAAATGAGGACTTAGTTGGAGAAGACCTCAGGAGTCTGTCTCATTTTTAAACTCAGAGTTGGGCTGGTGGCGGGGGGGGGGGGCGCAGAGATGATTTCCCCGTCGAAGGATTAGGTCAGCAAGGTATAGCTGTGGTGTCCCGCGTGTGGCCTGCTTTGGGAAGTGATATTAATCATGTGGTGATCAGACACCCCGACTTTAGGCTGTTTTGAAACCCTACCTGGAGTTCTAGTGTCTGGAAGAACATTCGGTCATCCTGGTTGGAAATCAGGAAGTCTCTTCTACCCATCCAAAGGATCATTCCTGTTCTCCTCATATCAGGATTGCAAAGGGCCATGTGTCATTTTTCATCTCCTTTCAGTCTTTCAGTCGTATTTATGTATATTAATGTCTGTCTTCCCCTCTAGACTGTGAGCTCGATGTGGGCAGGGAATGTGTCTGTCTGTTGTTGTTTTATACTTAGTACAGTGCTTTTTGCACAGTACGTGCTCAGTAAATATGATTGAATGGATGGATGCAGAGGCTTTCTGTCTTTTATCTGTGAATGGAAGCTGGGCAAAGGGGAGAAGAGGGACTTTTTTTTTAATGGTATTTGTTAAGCGCTTACTATGTGCCAAGCACTGTTCTAAGCGCTGGGATAGATACAAAGTTATCAGGTTGTCCCACGTGGGACTCACAGTCATGATCCCCATTTTACAGATGAAGTAACTGAGGCACAGAGAAGTTAAGTGACTTCCCCAAAGTGACACAGCTGACAAGTGGTGGAGACGGGATTAGAACCCACAACCTCTGTCTCCCAAGCCCGTCCTCTTTCCACTAAGCCATGCTGCTTCTCTTGAGGAGGAGAGGCATCCTGGAATAGATACCCGGATGTGAAGTAGGTAGAAGACGGGTGCTGTGTGGAAAATTGCGAGCTGGAGAAAATGCAGGGAAGGACAGACAATACGACTGGGGGACAAAAGCTAAAAATATTAGGATGCTTGCATCCGGAAAGATGAGGTCAGAGAGCAGACAGGATTGGAAAGCATGGGGACAAGGCAATCACAGAATTGCTAACCAAATCCCGTGAGACTATGAGGGGAAACTCAAAGCTGGCTGATTCAAAACCAACCAAAGGAAGCACTTCATTTTTAAGATATTTAAGCCCTCACTATGTGCTTACACTGTACAGGCGCTGGGGTTGGACACAGTTCATATCCCACTTGGGGCTCACAGTCTTAATCCCCATTTTACAGATGAGGTAACTGAGGCCCAGAGGAGTGAAGTGCCTTGCCCCAAGGTCACACAGCAGACAAGTTGTGGAGCTGGGTTTGGAACCCTGTGCTCTCTCCACTAGACTACGTTGCTTCTCATTTCTTCACTTAGGAGATGGTAAACATCTGGTGTTCGTTAGCCTGGGAAATAGTTCAGGCAGAGGATATCTTGGGATGTATATCAGGTTTGCATGAACTCATGGATAAGATATTCATGGTGGTTAATTGAGAAAGTTAATAATAATAATTAAGCTATTTGATAGGCTCTTACTATGGGCCAGGCACTATAGTAAGCGATGGGGAGAATACGAGTACATTGGGTTGACATAGTCCCTGTCCCACATGGGGCTCCCTGTCTTTATCCCCATTTTACAGGTGAGGGAACTGAAGCCCAGAGAAGTGAAGTGACTTGTCCAAGGTCACACAGCAGACTCACAGAGGGGCCAAGAGTAGAACCCAGGTCCTTCTGACTCCCAGGCCTGTGTTCTATCCACTAGACCATGATGGTGCATTCATAACTGTGAGCGTGGAAGTAAAGGAGGCGGCTATCACATGGTTGCCCCCAAGCATTCCGCTTCTATTTGCAGAGAAAGAATACTGGCCTGATTGAACCAGGATGTCATTGCTTACAGGAGCTAGTGATTCATTCAGTCGTATTTATTGAGCACTTACTGTGTGCAGAATTAGAGAAGCAGCGTGGCTCAGAGGAAAGAGCGCGGGCTTGGGAGTCCGAGGTCACGGGTTCTAATCCCGGCTCCGCCGCTAGTCAGCTGTGTGACCTTGGGCAAGTCATTTGGCTTCTCTGCGCCTCAGTTACCTCCTCTGTCAAATGGGGATTAAAAAAACTGTGAGCCCCACATGGGATAACCTGATCACCTTGTATCCCCCAGCGCTTAGAACAGTGCTTTGCACATAGTAAGCGCTTAGCAAATACCACAATTTATTTTTATTTTTTTTTAGACTATACGTCTCTTAAGGGCAGGGAATGTTTCTGCCTGTTGTATTGTACTCTCCCAAGTGCTTAGTACAGTGCTCTGCACATAGCACTCAATAAATACCATTGAATCTAAGTGCTGTGGTGGCCATAAGATAATTGGAAAATAATAGGAGAAGCAGCATGGCTCAGTGGAAAGAGCACGGGCTTTGGAGTCAGAGGTCATGGGTTCGAATCCCGGCTCGGCCACTTGTCAGCTGTGTGACTTTGGGCAAGTCACTTCACTTCCCTGGGCCTCAGTTCCCTCATCTGTAAAATGGGGATTAAGACTGTGAGCCCCACGTGGGACAACCTGATTCCCCTGTGTCTACCCCAGCGCTTAGAACAGTGCTCTGCACATAGTAAGCACTTAACAAATACCAACATTATTATTATTATTATAATCAGGAAACTCTCATTTAACCCACATTTTTGGGTTGCGGGTCTGTTCGACCTTCACGACGTTGTTAAAATCTGCCCTTTCCTCTCCGTCCCAAACTGCTACCACAGCGTGGCTCAGTGGAAAGAGCCCGGGCTTGGGAGTCAGAGGTCATGGGTTCGAATTCCGAGTCTGCCCCTTGTCAGCTGTGTGACTGTGGGCGAGTCACTTCACTTCTCTGTCCCTCAGTTACCTCGTCTGTAAAATGAGGATTAAGACTGTGAGCCTCATGTGGGACAACCTGATGACCCTGTATCTACCCCAGCGCTTAGAACGGTGCTCTGCACATAGGAAGCGCTTAACAAATACCAACATTAATATTATTACCACGTTAATCCAATCACTTACCCTATCCTGCCCTGATTACCGTATCAGCCTCCTTGCTGACCTCCCCGCCTTCTGTCTCTCCCCACTCCAGTCCACACTTCACGCCGTTGCCCGGATCATTTTTCTACAAAAACATTCGGGACATGTCTCCCCACTCCTCAAGGACCTCCAGCGGTTGCCCATCCACCTCCTCATCAAACAGAAACTCCTCACCATTGGCTTTAAAGCACTCAATCACCTCGCCCCCTCTTACCTCACCTTGCTACTCTCCTACCTCAACCCAGCCTGCACACTTCGCTCCTCTAATGCCAACTTTATCACTGTACCTCAATCTCATCTATCTCACCGAATACCTCTCACCCACATCCTGCCTCTGGCCTGAACACCCTCCCTCCTTATGCCCGACAGACAATTATTCTCCTCCCCTTCAAAGTCTTCTCGAAGGCACACCTCCTCCAAGAGGCCTTCCCCGACTAAGCCTTCTTTTCCTCTTCTCCCACTCCCTTCTGCGTCACCCTGATTTCCTCCCTTTATTCATCCCCCCTTCCCAGCCCCACAGCACTCATGTACATATCCGTAATTTATCCGTATTAATGTCTGTCTCCTCCTCTAGACCGTAAGCTCACTGTGGGCAGGAAATGTCTGTTTATTGTTATATTGTACTCTCCCAAGCACTTAGTACGGTGCTCTGCGCACAATCAGTGCTCAGTAAATACGAGTGACTGACCGACAGGTTGTACACAAGGGGCTCACATTCTAAGTAGGAGGGAGTTGGCTTTAATACCCAATTTGCAGAGAAGGAAATTGAGGCACAGAGAAGTGACTTGTCCCAGGGCACACAGCAGACAAGTGGCAGAGCTGGGATTAGAAACCAGATCCTCTGACTCCCAGGTTCATGCTATTTTTCAATGTCTTCTCTTACTGTCCATACCGTAGTAATAATAATATTTATTAAGCACTCTGTGTGGAACACTGGGAAGGAATATCCAGGTGGGAATTAGACATGGATCCTGTCCCTGAAAGGACTTGGAATCTGTGAACATCGTAAATTGGGGAAGAATGTAGACAGACACATAAGGAGCAGTGAAACGTGAAAAAGGCATTAAGGACAACTTCACAAGCCACGAAATAAAAACAGCGTCTAAGGAACGTGACAAAGTCAAATACAGAAAAGTATTTCTATTAATAAAACTTGTAGGATATGTTAAGCACTTACCATGTGCCAAGCACTGTACTGAGTGCTGGAGTAGATACAAGAGCATCAGGTCCACGTGAAGTTCACAGTCTAAGTAGGAGGGAGAACAAGTATTGAGTCTCCCTTATGTAGAGAAGGGAACTGAGGCATGAAGAAATTAAGTGACTTGCCCAAGGTGTGAAGTATGAGGCGGAGGTGTGAGGTACGAGGCGGAGCCGGGATTAGAGCCAAGGTCCTCTGACTCCCAGGCCCGTCTCTTTCCACTAGGCCGTGCTGCTTCTTTGTTCCCCAAACCCAAAATAGGTAACTATCTTCCGCTTTTTAGGTTGGAAAGAAGACAAGGGTAGAGTGGGTGGATTATGATCATTTTTCAATTGCAAATGCTTTATGATTTCTCTTTGTGGCTTGCAAAAAAAGACAAATAGTTTCTTTTTAACTCGTTCATTTTTTTTTCCGCTTTGACGTTTAAGAAATCGTAGAACTGAGGAAACAATGTTTCCGCATCAAGGGGGAACTCAGGACTCAGCTGACCTGTGTCAGCTTCACACACGATCTTGGATTTCTGAAGCCCGCTTCAGGCAGTTTTCGAAAAAATAACTATGGTGCCGGCCAGCCTAGTTTACACCCGCTTCCAGCTGCTCTTGCTTACTTTAAATTCCTGAACTTCTAAATCACTCAGTGTAGCTCCTGTCTTTTTTTTAAATTTATTTATAGTATTTGTTAGGCACTTACTATGTGCCATTCATTCAGCGTACTTACTGAACTCTTACTGTGTGTAGAAAACTGTACTAAGCTCTTGGAAAGTACAATTTGGCAACAAATAGAGACAATCCCTGCCCAACCAGGGGCTCACAGTCTGTACTAAGCTCTAGGGTAGATACAGGTTGATCGGGTGGGACACAGTCCCTGTCCCACATGGGGCTCACAATCTTAATCCCCATTTTACAGTTAAGGTAACTGAGGCCCAGAGAAGGTAAGTGTCTTGCCTAAGGTCACACAGCAGACAAGTGGTGGACCTGGGATTAGAACCCAGGTCCTTCTGACTTCCAGCCCCTATCCATTAGACCGTGCTGCTGCTTCTGTTCCATTTTTGGGACAATTAATGCAGGTGACCACTTGGTCACCCCAAACCCCTCCTTCACCCCCTCCGCTGCTGGTCAGAGAGGAAAGCTAAAGCGTAGGGTTATTTCCCAATGCACTGTTTTAACATGGTATAATATGGTATAATAACAGTAAATAAGAATTGATACACTTCTTTTGAAGAATAATTTTTCCTCCCTACAAAATATTCCCAATGTACTAGGGATTTGGGGATTTTGGACTGAATGGGAATTATTGTTCTCATTAGAAAGAGTCATAAAGAGTAGTAAAAGGCTTTGCATTTTGAAGCTTTAAAATAGTCAGTAGCAAGATCTCATTTATCTCTAAATTTGCCATAATAATAATTGTGGTTTTTCAAAAGAGCACTTATATGCCAAGCACTGTACTAAGTGCTGTGGTAGATTCAAGATATTCACGTCTCACATTGGGCTCACAGTCTGAGTAGGGGGGAGAACAGGTATTGAATCCCCATTTTGCAGATGAGAGAACTGAGGCACAGAGAAACGAAGTGGCTTGCCCAAGGCCCCACAGCAGACGTGTCGGAGCCAGAATTAGAACCCGGGTCCTCTGACTCCCAGGCCCTTGCTCTGTCCCCTAGGCTCTGCAGATTCTCAACAGCTCAATCTACTTCTGCCTTTTAATGACTCAAAAGTAGGTCAAGTTGGTTTTCAGTGGATCATTTCTCGTTACCAACACAAATTTGAACACAAATACAAAACTTTTTTTTAAAAATAAAGATAAAGCCTTTGACCTCCTGGTTTAACTTGAGCTCTCTCCCCAACTGTGATAAACCCCACACCTCATGACTAAGCCTGTCACTTCCCACAAGCCAACCTCAGCAGAGAGCTGTAGCAGCCACCGAATCGGAAGCCTGCCTCAGGACCCCGAGCGAGACATCTTCTTGTTACCTGTTCCTGCCATTTCTGACACTGTTGCTGCTTCGACCTCCAGCCCCAGTCCCAAGGCATTTATGTACATACCTTTAAATGACGCAGTATAAATTACTTATTTTTTTCATATTAAGGTTAGTCTCCTACCTGCTCCCTTTGCTCTTCCCCCCTTCACGGCACTTATATCCGTATCTGTCATTTTATTTGCTTGTAACGGTGTCTGCCTCCCCGTCTCTAAGCCAGGGGTCTGTGGTGGGCGGAGAATCTGACCGTTTATTGCTGTATTGTGCTCTCCTAAGCGCTTAGTACAGTGCTCTGCACACATTAAGCGCTCAATATATGCGATTAGATGAGTGAATGAATGTAAGCTCGTTATGGGCAGGGAACATGTCTGCTAGTTCTGTTGTATTGTACTCTCTCAAGCGCTTAGTACAGTGCTCTGTACACAGTAAGTGCTCAAAAAGTAGTATTGAATGAATGAATAAGCTTGTTATGGGCAGGGAACGTGTTTGCTAGTTCTGTTGTACTCTCTCAAGCACTTAGTACACTGCTCTCCACTTGCTGTATGACCTTAGACAGGTCACTTCACTTCTCGGTGCCTCAGTTACCTCATCTGGAAAATGGGCATTAAGATTGTGAGGCTCACATGGGACAACCTGATGACCCTGTATCTACCCCAGTGCTTAGAACAGTGCTCTGCACATAGTAAGCACTTAACAAATACCAACATTATTATTATTATTAACAAATATTAAAAAAAGAGATCTGTGAACCCTGGTGGGGAATATTTGGATTTGTGGAGAACTAATTGGAGGAGCTTCACTTCAGCCCTTCTTCCAGGGTCCCTTGGAGTTGGGGAGTCTAGGATTTGAGATGCCCTCTGACTTCTTTGAGCGGCCATAGTTGCTTTCATCTCAGCGGAGCAGGGTCATCCCTTCACTCGGAAGCTGCTGATCGCGGGTAAGCCCAGTACTTTCAAGAAGCAGGGTGGCCCGGTGGAAAGAGCGTGGGCCTGGGAGTCGGAGGATCAGGGTTCTAATTCCGCCTCTGCCAATTGTCTGCCATGTGGCCCTGGGCGAATCACTTCACTTCTCTGTGCTTCAGTTATCGCGTCTGTAAAATGGGGATTAAGACGGTGAGCCGCAGGTGGGACATGGACTGTGTCTCCAACCTGATTAGCTTGCATCTACTCCGGCACATAGTTAATGCTGAACAGTTACCTTTGGGCAAGTCACTTGACTTCTCGGTGCCTCAGTGACCTCATCTGTAAAATGGGGATGAATGAATGAGGGGCTGATTAACTTGTGTCTCCTCTAGCACTCAGAACAGTGCTTGATGCATAGGAAACAGTTAACAAATGCTCTCCTTGTTATCATTATTGGCATCTTTTGAGAGACAGATTAGAATTTGAGTTAATTCTGTTTCCAATTCAAAGGCTAAAACAAGATATTTACACGTTCTTGGTACAGGGAGTTATGGGCTTCTTAAAAGGAATGATGAACGGTAAAGGGGATTTCCCTTTGAGAATGAATATCAATCCATCAGCGGTATATATTGAGCGCTTACTCTGTGCTGAGGACTGTTCTAAGCGCTTGGGAGAATACAGTGTAACAGACACATTCTCTGACTATCTCCTTCAAGGTCAAGCCACAGGGAGTCATGGTTGGGTGTTTCCGACCTGATTATCTTCCGTCTACTCCAGTGCTTAGAATGGTTCTTGTCACATAATAAGCACATAGCAAATACCACAATTATTATGGTACCACAATTGAGAAGCAGCAAGGCCCAGTGGATAGGGCAAGGGCCTGGAAATCAGAAGGGCCTGGGTTCTAATCCCGGCTCCGCCACTTGTCTGCTGTGTGACCGTGGGCAAGCCACTTCACTTCTCTATGCCTCCGTTACCTCATGGGGATTAAGACTGTCAGCCCCATGCGGGACAGGGACTGTGCTACCCGATTAGCTTGAATCTATGCCAGCGCGTAGTACAGTGGCTGGCACATAGTAAGCGCTTTACAAGTATCGTACAAACAATTATTAATGCAAAGGCCAGAAGGATGTTACTGCTGTGTCATCAATGGACACCCTCAAAAGATTAGGGGCCGTCACTCTATTACCTACTTTTGTGTCTGCCTGTGAGTTCCTTCCTTTGTGACTTTGATTAATGTAAAACTTTCCGCAATGCCTTGCCTAGTAGTGACTACCATACTCCCAAACCTGTCAGCAGTGGCAGAGAGAGGGCTAACCTGTATTCCTCACCCCTAATCATGCATCTCTGCACGAGTGGAATAGCACCCAAAATTTGGCCTCATGGCGGGAGAGTGTGACTGGGCCTTTATATGCTTCCTCCTCCCTCCCCCTCTCTTCTCCATCCTTCCCCCTGCGCCTAAATCCTCCATTTTCCTTGTCTGTGACTCCTATGGAATGCGAGGCCAAATATATTCACAGATACAGCCTCCACATAGCTTGGTGTTCATGGACTTTGATATTATTTTTTAAAAATATGATATTTCCTAAGCGCTTACTAAGTCCAAAACATCGTACGAAGCTCTGAGGCAGATAGAAGCTAATCAGGTTGGATTCAGTTCATGTCCCATGTGAGACTCACAGTCTTAATTCCCATTTTACAGGTGAGGTAACCGAGGCACAGAGAAGAAAAGTGACTTACCCAAGGTCACACACCAGACAAATGGCAGAGCTGGATTTAGAACCCAGGTCCTTCTGCAAAGAGGCAGGAGAGTGCTGGAATTGGGTGCAATTTAGAGTATTTCTTTTTTAAATAGCATTCGTTAGGCGCTTACTATGTGTCAGACACTGTAATAAGTGCTGGGGTAGATTCAGGTTTATCAGGAAGGATGCAGTCCCTGTCCCACATGGGGCTCACAGCGTAAATATGTAGGGGAACAGGTATTGAATCCCCTTTTTGCAGTTGAGGAAACTGAGAAGTGAAGTGATTTTCCCAGGGTCTCACAGCAGGCGAGAGGCAGAGCCAGGTTTAGAACCCAGGTCCTCTGGCTCCCAGGCCCGATCTTTCCACTAGGCCACTGCTTCTTGAGGATGATCTTTGCGGTGAAGCCGCAGAATCTGCAAGCCTGCTAGTTGACAAACTTGCAGCCCTCCCTTAAAGATATCACCTTCCCCCTTTCGATATCCCAGCTAACTACCGTCTTTGCAGCCGAAACCCAGCCGCCACCCCCCCACTTCCCCAGAGACACGCAGACAAACGCAGACTTTTTCCTGTGCGTTTGCTTGATACAAGCACCCTCTCACTGTAGCAGGTTGATAATGCCTTTGGACCTGAAAAATTCAGCAGCTTTTACCGACTACCGAATTTTTCACTCCTTGTGGCTAATCGTCCCTTGTCTCGGGTGAGTGGGCGAGTGCTAATTTGACTCCGTGATTAAACACGAGCAGCCCAGAGGAGTGGGGTTGAATCGTCTTTTTCAGCAGAGTGGTCTGGTGCAAAGAGCATGGGCCTGGGAGTCAGAGGATCTGTTCTCAGCTCCACTCCTTGTCTGCTGGGTGACCTCGGACAAGTCACTTGACTTCCCTGTGCCCTAGTTCCCTCAGCTGTAAAATGGGGATTGACTCTGAGCCCCATGTGGGACCGGGACTGTGTCCAACCAAGAACAATGCTTGACACACTGTAAGCGCTAAACAGATATATATTTATATAAAATATATATATATATATATTTTCATTACCCTATTTCATTAACAAAATAAATGTACATCGCCTTGATTCTATTTATTTGCTATTGTTTTAATGAGATGTTCATCCCCTCAGTTCTATTTATTGCTATTGTTCTTGTCTGACCGTCTCCCCCGAGTAGACCGTAAGCCCGTCAAAGGACAGGGACTGTCTCTATCTGTTACCAATTTGTACATTCCAAGCACTTAGTACAGTGCTCTGCACTTAGTAAGTGCTCAAATACTATTATATGTATACTATACTATATACTATATATATATATATATACTATACTATATATATATACAATTATTTGTATATACAATCATATACTATATATAAATACTATATATATATATATACAATCATTTCTGATTCTGTGATGCCTTGGGGGTATTCCATCAAGATTTTGGTGACTCCCTCATCCTATTACAGAAAATGAGGGGAAGGGCACAGTAAGAAATTCAGCCTTGATTCATTCAATAGTATTTATTGAGCGCTTACTATGTGCAGAGCACTGTTCTAAGCGCTTGGAATGTACAATTCAGCAACAGATAGAGACAGTCCCTGCCCATTGATGGGCTTACAGTCTAATCGAAGATACTGTTTTTTGGTCCAGATCTCCATGCCAATGGGTAACCACTGAAGGAGGAGAAATTTCACTGAATTCCCACCTCTCCCATAGATCTGCGTGCATTTTTTATGGCATTTGTTCAGCATTTAATAGGTGTCAAATACGTTCTAAGCGTTGGGGTAGGTACGAGTTAATTATCAGACACAGTCCCGTCCTGCATGGGACTCATGGTCTAACTGGAGAGTGCCTGAAGAACAATATAGCATAGACATTGGGAAAAAGTAACCGTTGTCTCATCCACCTACCCCCTCTTCAACTTTATGAAACACATCTGTGGGTGTAGAAAAGGATATGAGCTAAACCACTGTGCAGCCATTTACTACAAGCTTTATTTATCTGCTATGAGTGCTGTCTAATCAATTATCCTTTTAATGGTCAAACGCCTCTCAATATAGCTTCTATCAGGAACATTTCCTTCAACCGATCATGGTTCAGTTCTGACCTTAGTAGGACTTCACTGGCAACACCAGTTCTAATCCGAGTCTCTTGTTTACCTCTCTCTCATTCTCAAACCCCAAGGCTTCTTGGAGGAAATATGATTCTAGTAGGGCTTTTAAGAGGTTGGGGGGAAGTGGTGGTCTAGAAGGGGGAAGGAGCTCCAAAGAAGAGTGAGGTTGTGAGGGGGGTTGATGGTGAAAGAGGAGAGATCGAGGTGGAACAAGAAGATTGGCGTGAGCAGAGCAAAGTGTGTAGTGGGTTGTAGTGGGAGAGAAGTGAGGTGAAGTAGGAGGGGGCAGCTCATTGAGCGCTTTAAAGCTGATGGTAAGGAGATTCTTTCTGATACTGAGGTGGATGGGCAATCACTGGAGGTTTTTGGGGAGTGGGGAGAAATGTACACGCTATTAAAAGAAGCAGCGTGGCTCAGTGGAATGAGCCCGGGCTTGGGAGTCAGAGCTCATGGGTTCGAATCCTGGCTCCGCCGCTTGTCAGCTGTGTGACTGTGGGCAAGTCACTTAACTTCTCTGTCTCAGTTACCGCATCTGTAAAATGGGGATGAAGACTGTGAGCCTCACGTGGGACGACCCGATTACCCTGTATCTACCCCAGCGCTTAGAACAGTGCTCTGCACATAGTAAGCGCTTAACAAATACCAACATTATTATTCATGGAGGTGTTTCACTCATCAAAGCCACTCACTTTTTCACCAGTGTTGCTTCTCAGTACTTTGGAAGAGCAATACATCTTGCAAACTCTGAGGCCCGTCTAGTGTATTACTGCAGGGAAAGCTGAGAAACAGCAAGGCCTGGTGGCTAGAGCGTAGGCCTGGGAGTCAGAAGGACCTGGGTTCTAATCTTAGCTCTGCCACTTTCTGCTTCATGACCTTGGGCAAGTCACTTGACTTCTGTGTGCCTCAGTTACCTCATCTGTAAAATGGAGATTGAGACCGTGAGCCTTATGTGGGACAAGGACTATGTCAAACCTAATTCCAAGTGCTTAGTACAGTGCTCTGCACATAGTAAGCGCTCAATAAATACTATTGAATGAATGAATGATCTCGTATCTACCTTAGTACAGTGCCTGACTCATAGTAACTGCTTAACAAATACCACAATTATTATTATTATTTTTATTACAGGCACCAGAAAACATCAGAATACTATCTCCACGGCAAATAGTTTGCTTGAATGTACTATCCTCAGCGGATGCTCAAGAAATATGCTAAAGGACAATAATCTTATCTGCTCCTTGAGGTTGAGAAAAGAGAAATTAACTTGTGGCTATTGTGTCAAACTAGAATCAGATGACTTTTTTTTGCAATTATTTCATAAACTAATGTTCATTGTGCAGCAGAGGCTTAAGCCCAACACCCATCATTTTATTTGAGGAAGAAATTCCAGTGTTCATCTGCTTTTATAGCATTGCAGTCTCCCAAATCTGCACAAACCAGGGATAGGTTTTTAGAGAGGGAGTGACTTGGTGAGAGCCTTTTCACCCTGGATAAAGCTAACATGCCCTGCTGTACAAAACTGAGCTGTGCACAGTGTCAAACTGTGAAATTGCCCTCCATTTTCTAAATGACTACACCCAACGCCTTCTCACGAATGATTATCATATAAATGCGAGTTACTCATTCTTATACTATTAGGAAGGGATTTGCATTAATTTAGGTTGTTTTCTCTTTAAAGTTTCATTCCCACTGTCCATAAACCGTTCAATTCTTTGGTTAGGAAAAGCCAGAATCATTGCTGGCAAAAATTTCAGCCACCAAATCAGCCTGATGAGATCATTTCCCTTTGATTTATCTGGTTTTCTCTGTCCTGTTTGTTTTGTTTTATGGTGTTTAAGTGCTCACTATGTGCCAAGCACTGTTGTAAGCACTGGAGTAGTTACAGAGTACTCAGGTAGGACACAGTCCATGTCCCACGTGGGGCTCACGGTCTTAATCCCCATTTTACAAATGAGAGAACTGAGGCCCAGAGAAGTGAAGGGACTTGCCCAAGGTCACACGGCAGGCGTAGCCAGGATTAGAACACACTGCTTCTCGGCTTTCCCTGATTACGTTGTACCTATCCGGTGCTTAGAACAGTGCTTGGCACATAGTAAGCGCTTGAAAAATAGCATAGTTAAAAAAAAAAATAATGCACTAGACAGGCCTCCGAGAGTTTGCAAGACTTACTGCTTTTCCCAAAGTGTTGAGAAGCAGCGTGGTCTAGTGAAAAGGGCATGGGGCTGTAGTCAGGAGACCTGAGTTCTAAACCTGGCTCTGCCATTTCAATCCATCCTATTTCCTGAGCGCTTACTGTTCACAGAACTCTGTAAGAACTCAGGCCCTCACTGGACCAAGCAGGCTCTCGAGACTTCTTCGGTATCCCATCCCTATTTTCCTCAGGTCATTGTGGGCAGGGAATCTGTCCGCCCATTCTCTTCTACTGTCCTCTCCCAAGCGCTTAGTACAGTGCTCTGCACAGAGTAAGCACTGTAGAAGTGCCACTGGTTGGTTCTCATCTTGGGGGATGGGTTGCCGTGGGAATAGATGGTTTCCCCTCTGTGGTACTAAATTGAGGAGGGCCTTCATGTGCTAAGGAGAAAGGGTGAAAAGCAAAACTCACTAAGTTAGAAATTCTGGCTCAGTGTCCCTAAAATAAATAGCAGTGTGGCCTAGTGGAAAGAGCACGAGCCTGGGAGTCAGAAGGACCTGGATTCTAATCCCGTCTCTGCCAAATGCTTGCTGGGTGACCTTGAGCAAATCATTTAGCTTCTCTGTGCCTCAGTTCTCCTGTCCTCCCTCCTACTTGGACTGTGAGCCCCATGCGGGACAGGCACTGTGTCCAACCTAATTCACTTGTATCTACCCCAGTGCTTAGAGCAGTGTTGGAAACATAGTAAGCACATAACAAAAACCATAAAAAAATTGGGGAATTTAAGTGCTCGCTCTGTGCCAAGGATTGTGCTCAGTGCTGGAGTTGCTGCAGTAGTCAGATCAGAAACTGTCCCTATTCCACATGAGGCTTGAACTTGAAGGGAGAGAAGAGAACAGGTATTTAGTCCCCATTTTGCAGATGGGCAACTGAGGCAGAGAGGGGAAGTGACTTGTCCAAGATCACACGGCGGGCAGGTGGCAGAACCGAGATTAAACGTGGCCTAGTGGATAGAGCACGGGCCTGGGAGTCAGAAGGGCCTGGGTTCTAATCCAGGCTCAGCCACATGTCTGCTGTGTGACCTTGGGCAAGTCACTTCACTTCTCTATGCCTCCGTTACCTCATCTGTAAAATGGAGGTTAGGACTTTGAGCCCCTAATAATAATAACTGTGGGACAGGGACTGTGACCAACCTGATTAACTTGTAGCCACCCAAGAGCTTAGAATAGTGCTTGGCACAAAGTAAACGTTTAATGAGTGCCATTATTATTAGGTCTCCTCCCTCCCAGTCTTAAGCTCTTTCCAGAAGGTCCTAGTGTCTGGATTCCCTTTTCTCCCCCGTCTCCCTCTCTCTCTGAAGTTGAGGCAAACAAGGGGCGGGATGGCCAGGAGGGCAGAGAGGGCTGTGAAAGTTGTTTCTCAGCAAATGGGGAGCTTTCCAAGTTCATCTTATCACATCCAAGAGAGAAACTGAATGGGTGGGCTGTTTTTGCAGCAGGATGCCTCCGATCAAGATTACAGCACGCGGCTGAGTTCTTAACCTGTGCACTCGGCTGGGACTCTCTCCTTCATGTGGTATTTTCCTCTTCAGGCAGGCTGGGCTCTGGGCACCCAAAGGATGTGCAGTGGGGTGTTCGGGAGGAAGATCGAGACAATGATCAAGCCTGAGTTTTTATCGCCGCAAAACTATCTCCCCCTCAGAGGTGTTTACCGTTCTTGAGCTGCGCACTTCGTGTTTTGCAGGGCCAGGTTTGGATCAACGGCTTCAATCTCGGCCGCTACTGGCCGGTCCGAGGTCCCCAGGAGACGTTATTCGTCCCGAGAAACATCCTGGTGACGTCGGCGCCAAACAACATCACGGTGCTGGAATTGGAGCGGGCTCCGTGTGCTGCCTCAGAGAAGTGCGCCGTGGAATTTGTGGACACGCCACTTCTCAACGCAACCCTCGCCTATGAGAGTCGTCATCAGGAGAGGATGTTTAGTAGAGGATCGTGGCAGGACCATTTATAATGGCTGCATCCAACTGAAGCGTCTGCTTTTTTTTTTTTTAAACTTCAGGGGTCGTTCGTTTCCCTCCCAATTTATGATCTGGAGTCTAGAGAAAATCAGATCCTCAAATTCTCCTGGTTCTGTCTCTTTATAAATCTACGTTGGGCAATATGTGTTCCTTGAGCACAGGAACTACCCCTGAACTCCATAAACTTCTAAATGGTTACCTCTCCCTCTGTGGGCGCTCAATAAGTGGTTGGTGGTAATGATAAAAATCAATGAAGCACACACCCAGAGGCTTTGAGCTGAGGTGTGTTTTGATTTTAAACTCTAGGGAGGAATTAATGAAAATAAAAAGCCATTTTGTCTTCTGTTCCCTTTTGGTGAAATTGGACCACGTGTTCACCATCGGGGGTCGAATGTTTTTTCTTGGATACGAAACCCAGACCCTTCTTTCTTAAAACTGGTATCTCTCTTCGAAACTTTAATGTTTGGTAGCCTATGAGTAGTGGAGAGAGCCTGTGTTTCTTCTTGCCCAGCTCAAATTGCAAAGTATCATCAAGGACACTCCAAGTGACCCTGTGAAAATATAGGTTAACTTACCTACTAAGTTTATAGCAAGGTTGCTTTCTCCCTTCAGCATCCCCAAGTTTAGGAGCTAATTATCCAGTGGAATCTTTCTAAAATTCTGCCACGTGGCCTGCAGTTCTGGACACACTTTAAGAATCCCAGTCAACATTTAAGCCCGAAGCGGAATTTCAACTTTTGATGGCATATCTACTCTTGAGGGGAGGAGGTTGGTCGGCTCCTTTGTTATCCTTTGGATTCAAAGGAACCCTTTTGGAAAGTGATGGAAGGAAAACTGTATTTACCATGTCTGCGCTAGAGTCCATGGAAAAAATTGAATAGTGAATTCAGTGAATTTCCTGGAAGCACCCTTGAAGACTCTGTCTGCTGGAGTTCAGGGGCATTAGGTCACAGTAGCATAGTCACCGCTGGGCAAACATTAACACTCCAGCCTAAATTAATGCTGCCCCAATAATCTCCGCAGTTTCAAAGCTGACTGTCTGAAGGCCCCAAAGTGCAAGCTAGAAAACGCAAAAGTGTCGCCATTTTGTTTTGATCTTCAGGAAGTGGGAACAATGGCATCCTCTACTGAAGAGGCAAGTTTTTGGAGGAGAAGGGGAAAAAATAGTGGCAGAATTATGTAAGTCTTCAGTCCCTTAGATCGACTTTCCCCACTGAGTCCTGGGTTTAAAGAGAAATCATGTGGGTGGGGAAAAAATCAGTTATTTTTAATAAATGTTGAAAATACAGACCTTAGTTATGTGGCATTTCTTTCTACTCTCAGTGCAAACTTGCCTCGAATGTATCATTTCTATGGCCTGGTAAGTAGGGGAAGGGTTAGTTTAGAAAGAAACAACACTCTGAAGCAGCGTGGCCTAGTGGAAAGAGCATGGGCCTGGGAGGCAGTGGACCTGAGTTCTCTGCCACTTGTCTGATGTGTCACGTAACTTCTCTGTGGCAGCTTTCTCATCTGTAAATGGGGATTAAATCCCACTCCCTCCTAGTTAGACTGCGAACCCCACGTGGGACCGGAACTGTGTCCCCGCTGATAATTACGTATCTACCGTAGCACTTAATTCTTGCACGTAATACTTGGCACGTAGTGAGCACTCGACAAGTGCGATTTAAAAAGCAAAAACCTGGCAAGCCAGGAAATGTGGGCTTAACTGCAAAGCTTCCTTAGACTTACATCATTACACTGAAATCTTAACTCACCCCAAAGAATCACTAATTGCCTTTAGGGTGCTGACAAAGCCTTGCTGCTACCAAATGGGTTCTGTCCACGTCGTTTGGAATTAGTTCCCCAAATTAGTTATGCTATTTAGTGATCTAAATTAGTTCTGTCTAGTCGTTTTGAAATCAGTGTGAGGAATCTGTATAAGGTTACGAGCAGGAACACTGGGTGCTTATCCCCAACCATGCAGAGTCTTGACCACTAAGATGCAAATCCTAGAATCCCCTGGGCCTTGAAGCTTTCATTTTCTTTCTCCTTGCCTTGGCTCTCTAAGCTAAACAGAGGTTCCTTTGGGCCCCTAAAACTCTGTGTTTTGCACCTCATTCCCATGATCTGAAAGAGTTAATGCTAATAGTTAAGCTAATAATTAGCTTGCCCTATTCACTGAATTTGCAAGTTGACTTTAAAAGACCCATAGAAGCAGCGTGGCTCAGTGCAAAGAGCCCAGACTTGGGAATCAGAGGTCATGGGTTCAAGTCCCGGCTCTGCCACTTGTCAGCTGTGTGACTGTGGGCAAGTCACTTAACTTCTCTGTGCCTCAGTTACCTCATCTGTAAAATGGGGATTAACTGTGAGCCTCACGTGAGACAACCTGATTACCCTATATCTCCCCCAGCGCTTAGAACAGTGCCTTGCACATAGTAAGCACTTAACAAATACCAACATTAACATTATTATGAATAATAAGGACCAGGGAATAACTTTGGCCCTGGAAGAATTTAGCTCAATAAGCTTGCTTTTGGGGGTTTTTTTTGCCTTCATACTCAAATTCCCTAATGATGAAGGGTTGTACGTTGTGGCTTTAGCTTGGGTTTTGTGTGTGTGTGTGGGAGAGAGAGAAAGAGAGACAGAGAAATGGTGATTCTGTTGAACTTACCAAATGAATAATATAAATAGTCAAGTGCGACTAGGAGTCAGTGAACTGAAGAAATGGAACATTTCCTTGGGGGAAAGTTGTGTATGTGTGTTTGTGTGTGGTGGGTGTCTTTCTGACAAGTTGAATTCTGAAGAACCATGTTTCATTATCAGTTTTCATAATTGCCCTATTCACTGAATTGGCAAGTTGACTCTAAAAGATCCACAGAAGCAGCGTGGCCAAGTGGAAAGAGCATGGGACTGGGCTCTAATCCCGGCTCTACCACTTTTCTGCCATGTGACCTTGGACAAGTCACTTCACTTCTCTGTGCCTCAGTTCCCTCATCTGCAAAATGCGAGCTCATGTGGGATGGGGACTGTGTCCTACCTGATTGTCTTTTACTTACCCTAGCACTTAGAACAGTGCTTGACACATAGTAAGCGCTTAATACTGTAATTATTACAGTGCTTGACACATAGTAAGGGCTTCACAAATTCCATGATTACTATTGTTAAGATAGAGCAGTCTCTATTTAGCTTATCCCCTAACATCTCCAAGGAGTTCAAAGTCAGTTGGACTCATTGAACGAGGGAGATTGAACAAGGATGGTCCTTAAATCCTCTGCCCACTCTCTACTTCCTTTCATTCATTCCATCGTATTTATTGGGCACTTACTGTGTGCAAAGGACTGTGCTAAGCACTTGGGAGAGTATGGTATAACGATAGACATGTTCCCTGTCCACACTGAGCTTTCGGTCTAGAAATGGAGACAGACATTAATATACATAAATAAATGACAGATATAAATACACATATAGATATATTTCCCTCTCCTGTCCCCATCCCCACCAGACTGTGGCAGATCTACTGAGCACCTTTTCTGTATTTTCTGTTGATTCTCTTAAGGTGGGCAAAGGTAGTTTACATCTCTCTATTCCCCTCTAGATTGTAAACTCACTGTGGGCGGGGAGCTCGTCTTCCCAATCCGTTATATTGTAATCTCTTAAACTCTCAGCCATAGAGAAGCAGTGTGACCTAGTGGATAGAGCATGGCCTGGGAGCCAGAAGGACCTGGATTCTAGTCCCAGTTCTGCCACTTGCCTGCTGTGTGGCCTTGGGCAAGCCACTTTACTTCTCTGGGCCTCAGTTCCCTCATCTGTAAAATGGGAATAAAGACCGTGAGCCCCATGTGGGACAAGGGCTGTGTCCAACCTGATTTGCTGGAATCTTCCCAGTGCTTAGTACAGTGCCTGGAACATAGTAAGCTCTTAAATACCATAAAAATGAAATAAAACAGTGCTCTGCATGCGGTAAGCCCTGATATACAATTGTTGTTCTCTCCCAAGTGCTTAGTACAGTACTCTGCACACAGGAAATGCTCAATAAATACCATTGGCGATGAGGTATTCATCCTAAGCAGGGTGGGATTCCTCCCTGAGTGCCCGAAGGACTCGTCCTCTCTCGGTCTCCTTCTCTCAGAGATCTCTGGCAATGTAACCTTCCCCTGTCAGGTATCCTCTGAAGCCAGAGCAAGCAACAACTCTAATTTTCCATCACGCATCTCTTATCCAGGATGGATCCAAACCTGTCTCAAATCCATCGTTGCTTTCTGCCTCCCTCCTTAGTGGCTGCTTGATTATTAGTTGAGGGGAGTGGGGGGAAATCGGAGCAAGGAATCCAGGGTAGAAGAGATGGGGCAAGGCTTAGGCACCAAAGCCAGTTACGTTTCCCCTGCTTCTAAGTTTGCATCTCCTGTTGTTACCAGCATCTTCTTGGTGATGGGTCTCCCTCGGAATTATTCTGAAAGTCGCCTTTTCAGTCTGCTCCCATCAAGCTTTGGGTTCAGATCATTTTCTCCCTAGGTGATGGGTACGCAGATTGCAGGGAAAGATGGGGAAGCTACCCGAAGCTTTCATTTCAAAAATTCTAATTTGGAAGCCAAGCTCTGGCTGTCTGTACTGTCCCGTGATCTCACCGTCCCCCTGCCTTCATCTATTGCTTTTAGCCTTACTAAAAGCCCATCTCCTCCAAGAGGCCTTCCCTGATTCAGCCCTCATTTCGTCTTCTCCCACTCTCTTCTGCATCACTCTTGCATTTGGAATTACACCCTTCATTTCACCCCTGCCTCAGCCCCACAGCTCTTATTTACATATCTCTAATTTATTTATGTTAATATCTTTCTCCTCTAAACTGTAAGCTTTTGTGGGCGGGAAATGTGTCTACCAACTCCAGTGTATTGTACTCTCTCAAGTGCTTAGTACAGTGCTCTGCACACAGTAAACGCTCAATAAATAGAATTGATTGATTCATATTTCTCTTAGAGTGTCACTCTGATAATTGCAGGGAAACTGTTTAGACAGGGCGGGTGCCAGTGCCTAATATCTAGCCAGTGTTCTGGGGTCTGATGGGAGAGGTATCAATCAATCAATCGTATTTATTGAGGGTTTACTGAGCCCTCTGAGTACTAGTCGCTTGGGAGAGTAATAATAATAATAGAAATAATAATAATTATGGTATTTGCTAAGCACTTACTATGTGCCAGGCACTGTTCTAAGCTCTGGGGTAGATACTTGATAGTCAAATTGGGCACAGTCTTTGTTCCACACAGGGGTCACAGTTTTAATCCCCATTTTACAGATGAGGGAACCAAGGCACAGAGAAGTAAAGTGACTTGCCCAAGGTCACGCAGCAGACAAGTGGCAGAGCCAACATTAGAATCCATGACCTTCTGACTCCCAGGCCTGTGCTCTATCCACTACGCCATGCTGCTTTTCAAAATACAGTACAGTACAACAGGGTTGATATACATATTCCCTGCTCACGACGAGCTTACGGTTTAGAGGAGAAGACAGACATTAATATGAATAAATTATGGATACGTACCTAAGGGCTGTGGGGCTGAGGGAGGCGTGAAAAAAGGGAGGAAATTCAAGCGCAAGGGGGATGCAGAAGGGAGCGGGAGAAGAGGAGATGAGGGCCTCGTCAGGGAAGACCTCTCGGAGGAGATGTACCTGCAGTAGGGCTTCGAAGGTTGGGAGAGCGATTGTCTGTCGGATATGAAGAGGGAGGGCGTTCCCGGCCAGAGGCTGGCAGCGAGATAGATGAGATCGAGGTACAAGGAGTGGGTCGGCGTTAGAGGAACGAAGTTTGTGGGCTGAGTTGTAGTAGGAGAGTAGTGAGATAAACTAATCAAGTCCGTGGATACTCCAGTTTCCTCACGGTGAGCGCCATGTTGTCAGTTACATCTTCAACCCGAGTAAAGGGAAATAGATGATCTCCTTTTAAGCCTGGTGGCTTGGAGAATACTAAGATGGGCTCGTGCAGATGAGGCAGACGGGCTTTGGGGTTGTCTTTTATTCAGATGAGGAGACTACACCCTAGGGTATGTAAAGGAAGTTCTGGCTCACATCCCCCTGCCTTACTCTCCCTGGACTCTTGAGATGCAACGTGGCTTAGTGGCTAGAGCACGGGCCTGGGATTCAGAAGGACCTGGTTTCTAATGGGCCTTGCCACTTGTCTGTTGTGTATCCTTGTGCAAGTCGCTTGGCTTTCCTGTCCCTCAGTTACCTCACCTTTAAAATGGGGATTAAGAGCATGAGCCCCACGTGGGACATGGACCGCGTCCAACCTCGTATCTTCCCCAGCGCTCAGTACAGTGCTTGGCACACGGTAAGTACTTAAATACCATAAATAAAAGACTCTGAGCTCTCAGCTGGGTGAGAGGAAATAGCCCAAGATGCTGCCCATTAATCAGGTGGTGGTTGAGTACCTGACATGCTGGTTTTGTCTGTCTGACTCTGACCCTTAGGTTGTTGAGTGTAGATTCAAACTTGGAGCCCCAAGTAACATTTTGCCCATTGTGTAACGTTTAACAGCTCAGCGTGGCCTGGTGGATCTTTCCAGTTTGGCCCTCCCTTCCTACCTCTCCATCGTCCCTCCTCCGCACACCCTTGTCTCTGGCCTAAAATTGAACCAGAATCTCTGACTGCTTCACGCCACACTTCCTCACGCTACACACTCCCCGGGGATTTTTAACCTGAGCCAACTGGTAATTTCATGATTTGCACAAGAGGCTCTTAATCAGGAGTCTTGATCTGTTCCCACACCAGACTATCAGCTCTCTCAGGGACTTCTGCGACCTCTGTGACATTTGTTAAGGATCTCGTAGCCTCCGCCCCCTCCTCCCTATGCCGGAGTTTCTCCCTCCCACCCAATGGGAGCCAGGGAGAGGGAATCGAACCCAGGATTGGTAGAGTTTTGGCCCCACTTGAGTGTCTGTCATTCCAGGACAGTCTGTGATGCATGGCTGCTCCTATGATGGGTATCCACTTTCCACTTTTGTTGCCCAATTGTACATTCCAGGTGCTTAATACAGTGCTTTGTGCATAGTAAGTGCTCAGTAAATACTACTGAATGAATGAGTAAATCTCCCAGCTTTCCTTGGGGCAGTGGGCCCCTCCAACCAACACGATTCAAACTTAGATCAGGTGTGTTTCTAAAAGTGCTTGGATGTTTCTCTTCCTTGGCCGGAGACTGACAGAAAGGTTCCCAGGGGTCTTGGTTTCCTGGTCCAGCTTTGGTTGACCAATTCATTCATTCATTCACTCTGATGTATTGAGCGCTTACTGGGTGCAGAGCACTGTATTAAGCGCTTAAGGGGAGGCCCAGCCGTGCGCTTAAATCTCGGGAATTTCATGATAGAAACTGAGACCAAAATGAGCCCAATTAATGGTCCGATCCCATCTTCTCTTTCATGAGGGCGACAGGAGAGTCATGAAGACGGAAGAGGAGGAGCCAGGATGGTTTAAGGCAATTGTGGATTTCCAGCTGTGAAACCAGTGAGTGGGCTGGTGGGGAAGGGAGAGAAGCAAGTTGAGCAGGGCATTCTCCTGTCATTATATTCCAGGACCATGTTGGCTTAGGAACATAAGAAATCCCATTTCTGTTTCAGACCAGTGGTCCACGCAGCCGGCTGTTTGCCCTCCAATGGTGGCAAGGTGAGACTTGGAGGAATCATAAGGCAGAATTTGGTCTTCTGGATGCCCATCCTCATGGTTAATGATATCCAATCCAAATGGGATATCTCTTAAAATCTCTAGTGACCCATTTTAGACTCCTTTCTCCCCAGGGTTTTTTCTCCAAACCCTTTTTTCAGCCAGTGCAGCTTCCTAGGGGAACAAATTCCATACACCCTTTTTCCATCAACTTCTATTGCTAACATATTCAGCTTCGTCTCAATCGGTGGACTCCTCTAGAAAACTTTTAAATATCATTATTCCAACACCTTCCCCTTTAAAGGTAAATATAGCACATTTGCTATTCTACCATTGTGCTTTAAATAGTCCATTTTAAATATGGTCTTCTCACTCTAGTTGACTGCCTTCCCGTATCTTGTCTTTCTCTTACATCACCCTCGGAAGGCTGGTTACGGCTTTTCAGTGGCAAGAGCATGGGCTTGGGAGTCAGAGCACATGGATTCTAATCCCGGCTCCGCCACTCGTCTGCTGTGTGTCCTTGGGCAAGCCACTTAACTTCTCTGTGCCTCAGTTAGCCTACCTGTAAAATGGGGATTAAGACTGTGAACCCCACGTGGGACAACCTGATTAGCTTGTATCTCCCGCAGCGCTTACAACAGTGGTTGGCACATAGTAAGTGCTTGACAAGTACCATACCATATCATATTACTCTAGAATTGCGAGAGAACCTTATCTGTCTTTCTATTCTTCTCTGCTGGAGGTAGGTAGAAATAAATGTTCTCCAGTCCTAAGATCCATCTTTCATTCACTGTCTGGATGATTTTTCTGAAAAACCATTCAGTCCATGACTTCCTTCTCCCGAAGAGCCTCAGTGGTTGCCCATCTACCTCTGCATCAAACAGAAACTCTTTACCGTCGGCTTTAAGGCACTCAATCAACTTACCCCCTCCTACTTTACTTCGCTGATTACCTACTACCTCCCAGCCCTCACACTTCACCACTCCAACACCAATCTACTTACTCTATCTCGATCTTGTCTATCTCATCACCATCCTCTTGCCCACATCCTCCCTCTGGCCTGGAACTCCCTCCCCCTTTCTATACAACTGACCTTCAATTTCCTCACTTTCAAAGCCTTATTCATACTACATCTCCTGCAAGAGGCCTTCCCTGACTGACACCTCATTTCCTCTGCTTCCTCTCCCTTCTATATCACTTAGGCATTTGGATCTGTATCCCTCAAGCGCTAGATGTTCGCCCCAGTCCCACAGCAGGGTATTTATTGAGCGCTTACTGTCTGCCAAGTACTGTACTGAGTGCTTGGGAGAGTTCAATACAGCATTCCAGTGGACATTTCTGCAAGTTTTCTCCCATTCTAGGCTGTAAGCTCCTCGTGGGCACGGACTTTGTCTACAAACTGTGGTACTGTACTCTCCTAAGTGCTTAGTAGAGTGCTCTCAACAGAGTAGGTGCTCAGTAAAAATCATCAATTGATGTGATTGATTTCTTCTGGTCCCACCCACCTCTGGGTTCTTTTATTTAATGGCATTTGTTAAGCACTTACTGTGTGTCAAGAACCGCATTAAGTGCCGTGGTAGATACAAATTGGATAGAGTTGGCTCCCCCGTCTTGTCTGTAAGCTCACTGAGGGCAGGGAAAATGATTACCAATTCTGCTATATTGTACTCTCCCGAACGCTTAGTACAGTCCTCTGTACACAGTAAGTGATCAATAAATACGATTGATTGATTGACTGATCAGGCTGGAAACAGTCCCTGTTCCACATGAGGCTCACAGTCTAATTATGAGGGAGAATAACAATAATAATAATGATGGTATTTGTTAAGTGCTTACTATGTGCCAAGCACTGTTCTAAATGCTGGAAGAGAAACAAGGTAATCAGGTTGCCCCATGTGGGGCTCACAGTCTTAATCCCCATTTTACAGATGAGGTAACTGAGTCTCAGAGAAGTTAAGTGGCTTGCCCAAAATCACACAGCTGACAAGTGGCGGAGCCGAGATTAGAACCCACGACCTCTGACTCCCAAGCCCGGGCTCTTTCCACTGAGCCACGCTGCTTCCATGAACGTTTGCTGTTGAGAAAACTGAGGCACAGAGAAGATAAGCGACTTGCCCAGAGAAGATAAGCGACCAGTCACACAGCAGGCAAGAGGTGGAGCCCGGAATTAGAACCCAGGTCCTCTGACTCCCAGGTATGTGCTTTATCCACTAGGCCACACTGCTTCTCACCTTAGGCAGTTTTCCAGTCCGGAGTCTGCTTCAGTGATGACATAGCACCAGCAGCCCCAACCAAAACTTTTCTCCAGAACTCCTCATTCCCAGCCAGACCAGAGATCTTTCGACTGCACCAATAGAGGAGCTTAAAACTCTACAGAGCCTTTGTCGCTGATGCTGGAAGATGAAAACGCAAAATGGTGATTTGGAATACTTGGCGATGAGGGGGGAAATAGATAAGTTGCAGAGCAGTGTGAAACACCATTGAACAACAGAAATGGAAAAAACAGAAACCTCTTATTTGTAATAATAATAATCATAGTAATAACTGTGGTATTTATTAAGTGCTCGCTATTTGCCAGCTACTGTACTAAGTGCAAGAGGGGATGCAAGTAAATCAGATTGGACACAATCCCTGTCACAGTCACAGTCTCAATCCCCATTTTACAGATGAGGTAACTGAGGCACGGAGAAGTGGAGTGAGTCGCCCAAGGCCGCAGAGCAGACAAGCGGCAGGCCTTCTGAGTCCCAGGCCTGTGCTCTATCCCCTGTGCCGTGCTGCTCCTCTTCTCAGTCAGTTGGAGGCCCATGACCTCTCTGAGGGGGAAACGCCAAACGTAGAAAATATTAGGACCTCCAGCGGTGGCTCATCCATGTCCTCATCAAACAGAAACTCCTCACCATTGGCATTAAATCACTCAATCACCTTGCCCCCTCCTACCTCACCGCTCTCCTATTACAACTCCAACTTCACTCCTCTAATGCCAACATACTCACTGTACCTCCATCTTGTCGATCTCACCGCCGACCTCTCGCCCATGTCCTGCCTCCGGCCTGGAACGCCCTCCCTCTTCGTATCCGACTGACAATTCCTCTCCCCACCTTCAAAGCCTTAATGAAGGCCCATCTCCTCCGAGGGGCCTTCCCTGACTAAACCCTCCTTTCCTCTTCTCCCACTCCCTTCTGTGTTGTCCTGATTTCCTCCCTTTATTCATCCCCAACCCAAGCCCCATAAAGCACTTATGTACTTATCTGTAATTTATTTGTATTAATGTCTGTCTTCTGCTCTACACTGTGAGCTCACTGTGGGCAGAAAATGTGTCTACCAAGCGCAAGGGCTTGCATAATGCATAAATGTGATTAATTGATCATAGAGCACTGTAGCAACAGAACTGATAGTCATATTCCCTGTCCACAGAAACCTTACAATCTAGAGGGTATCTTGATATTGAGCCCATCTGGTAATGGCAAGGTTGCCCTGGGGAATTTTGACTGCCAACTTCATCTATCTTCGTCACATCCTGGATCCTAACAAAGCTAATGATTGGTGGCCTTCCTTCCCCTAAGAATCTGGTGTGAATGAATACCCAATACTGAAATCTAATCTTGTTTCCTTTCTCAAGTGATAGTCAGTGAAAGCTGTTGATTGGATCACTGACTCACTGCCATCAAGTTCATGCCCTGGGAAGTTCCCACACATAAGCCCTATTGGGGCAATTTCAAACCAAAGTTGGTGTTTTTTTGTTTGTTTGTTTTAATGGTATTTGTTTAGCGCTTACAATGTGCCAGGCACTGTATCAAGCGCTGAGGTAGATACAAGGTAATCGGGTAGGCCATAGTCCCTGTCCTCCATAGGGCTAACAGTCATAATTTTACAGATGAGGTTAAATGAGGCCCAGAGAAGTTAATGGACTTGCCAGGGGTCACACAGCTGATGAATGGGGGAAACGGAATTTGAACCTGGGACCTCCGACTCCCAGGCCCGTGTTCTTTCTTCCAGGCCACGCTGCTCCTCGTAGTTCCAATCCACTTGAATTTTTCTTAGAAAATAAATCTATTTTACCCAGCGCTGTTTCACCCTTCCATGAAGACTCGCCTGTTTTCTTCCTTTCTGCCTTTGAGAATTAAAATGGATTTTATCTTGATTCCAGGCCCGATCAGATGCAAATTCTAAAAAAGACCAGTCACTTAAAAACAGAGAAAGACCAATCACTAAAAACAGACCTGGAGGTCAGGATAGACCTTAAATTGAATATGAGTCATCAGTCTGGTGTGGTTTTTGGGAAGGCCAAAATCATATTGTGAAGCAGCAGGTGCCAGACAACCAATCAGTGGTATTTACTGAGCATTTTCTATGTGCAGAGCACTGTACTAGGCACTTGGGACAGAGTGCAGTACAGCAGAATTGGTAAAAACATTCGCTGCCTACGACAAGCTTAAGGTTTAGAGAAGATTTGGGAAAGAAATGCTTGTGCTGTATCCTGCATCCGTCTAGCCCTGGCTTGAATGCTCGTTCTCATTCGGAGCACAGCAGTTTAAAGAGAGTGAAGGGAGGTATTCATTCATTCGATCACATTTATTGAACGCTTACTGTGTGCAGAGCACTATACTAAGGGCTTGAGAGAGTACGATATAAAAATAGACACGTTCTCTGCCCCGGGAGGCAGACTTACCAAGGGGCAGAAAATGCGTCCTGTGAGAAAAGACTAAAGGAATTGGGTTTGTTTAGCTGAGGAAGAGAAGGCGGAGGGAAAATTTAATTATTGTCTTTGAGTCTATGAAGAGGTTATTCTGAGGAAGATGTTGAACCACTGTTCCCCGTGCCCACTGAGTGTTCAATAAAGAAATGGGATTCTTCAAAAACAGGAAAGATTTCAGCTGGCTACAAGGAAGAACTCCCTTTGTGTCACAGGGTCTTAAAACTGTACTAGATGGTCGCATCTCCATCCCTGGAGCTCTTTCAGAACAAGAGAGACACCAATTTAGCACAATCCTGTCTGGAGGCAGAGGGCTGAACCAAATGACCTTTCAGGGATGCTTCCTAATCTCATATTGAACTTTGTCCCTCTCCCTCCTTTTAATTTTCATCGGCCCAGAGACCATTTCTTTGTGTCTCTGTATTTTCCCCTTTCTCCTACCCTCTGAGTCCATCGTTAGCATTATATTTAGCGGGCAAAAGCTTTCTTCTCCTGTTTTTTTTTTAAACTTTGGAGTACTCTTTTGGAGATTCCTGTCCAATTGCTTCAAGGAGCTGACGGAACATTCCGTTTTTTAGTCTCACTGCCCCACAGCCCACACCTGGGGGAAATCCTGTTACGGTCCATTAAAATGCAATTTAAGAACACTTGTCCTAAAGGAGCATTTCAAAAAATTGATGGTTTCCAGTGTGCCAGGTAATTTCCTCAGGCTTCTCTCTGCAAGGCTAAAGAAGCAGTGTAGCCTAGTGGGAAGAGCAGGGGCCTAGGACTCAGAGGACCTGGGTTCTAATGCCACTCTGCCACCTGTTTGCTGTGTGACCTTGGGCAAGTCACTTCACTTCTCTGTGCCTCAGTTACCTCAGCTGCAAAATGGGGGTTAAGACTTTGAGCCCTATGTGGGACAGGGACGGTGTCCAACCCAATTCTCTTGTATCTATCCCAGCACTTAGTAGACTGCACATAGTAAGCACTTAACAAATACCATTTAAAAAAAAAAAGTCATGAATCTACCCCAGGGATTAGTACAGTACCTGGCACATAGTAAGTGCTTCACAGCTACCATTAAAAAAAAAAAATCTTGCATCGAATCCAGGGCTCAGTACAGTGGCTGGCACATAGTAAGCACTTAACAAGTACTTTTAAAAAAAAAAGTGTTCAGTTAAAGATTAAATTCACCTGTGAGATGAAAGCCGTGTGTCTAGTTTGTAAGCTCCTTGTGGGCAGGAAATGTATCTGTTTATTATTGTACTGTGCTCTCTTAAGCACTTAGTACAGTGTTCTGCACACAGTGAGTGTTCAGTAAATATGATTGATTAACTGAGATTCACCCCCCACCTCACTCAGATGGATACGCTGCCTCTCACATGGCACCCTGAGCCACTTGGTCGATTACATTGTTCTGACAGAGGTGACGGGTGGATTTGAAAGGGGTTGCTAAAATCTTCATCTGGTAATTTGTTGCGGGTATTTTTGTTGTGGGCCGGGCCCATGTCTGCCAACTCTGTTATACTGTACTCTCCCAACTGCTTAGTGCAGTGCTCCACACCCAGTAAGCATTCGGTAAATAGGATCGATCGATCGGTACAATTAGAAGCTAGGGTTGCATCAGGGTGGGAGTGGGGGCTTCTTGTCTGAAGTGGGGGGAATGAAAGTTGAGCTTGTAGGGTTGAATTAGGGACTTTCTCCAGCCCAGACTCGTATTTCCCCCATCTGGGCAACAGTGAGAGTTCTGACACCCACAGTCAACTTCCAAGGAACTTGCCTGGAAAGTTCAGAGAGCAGCAGACTTGCCTGCAAGCTTTCAGTGGGTGGGATTTGCATGTCATAAAGTGAATAAATAAATGTCATAAAGCTAATCTCAGGGTGTCTCACACATAGACTTCTTCCAGAGTGAAATGGTGAAAATTAGATGAGGAGGAAGTCACTTTAACCTCTCTGGGCCTCTGATTCCTCATTTATAAAATGGGGGTAAAATATCTGTCCTCTCTCCTTTTAAACTGGGAGCCTCTGATGGGACGTGGACTGTGTCCAGTCTGGTTGTTTCTGAATCCACCTCTGCATTTGGCACAGAGCTTGGCACAAAGTGAGCACCTGGTAACCTCCATCATTAAAATTATGTGCAGATGCCTCCAGAGAAGTTGGGAGGGAGGTGGTTTATTTTATGGTATTTCTTAAGCACTTACTTTGTGCTAGGCACTGGGGTAGATACAAATTAATCAGGTTGGACATAGTCTATGTCCTACATAGAGCTCACAGTCTTAATCCCCATTTTTCAGATGAGTTCCTGAGGCCCAGAGAAGTGAAGTGACTTTCCCAAGGTCACACAGCAGACAAGTGGCAGAGCCGGGATTAGAACCCAGGTCCTCCTGACTCCCGGGACCGTGCACTAACCACTAGACCACGCTGCTTCTGAAGACAGTTTCCCAGCCCTGAAATGTCTCATTCAGTCAGTCAATCGTATTTATGGAGCGCTTAGTGTGTGCAGAGCACGGAACTAAGCACTTGGGAGAGTATAACATAACAATAAACACACACATTCCCTGCACAGGTCTCAAAAGTGCTCTGTGGCTCTTTGCTGTCTGTTTCCATGGAGCCTTTCCTATACACAGCTCTCTGCGGTGTCAGTTCTTAGAACTCGTCTTGCAGAACTGCATTCATTGATGGTTAAGGGGCTGACACAGGTAGAGAAGCAGACTTGAGTCCCTGCTACTGAGGCCTGCTCCTCGGAAAAGGGGACAGTGCTTAGAACAGCGCTTGCCACATAGTAAGCGCTTAACGAATACTGTCATTATTATTATTATAAACCGTTGACCGTGAGCTCTCCCTCTAGATTGTGAGCTCGCTGTGGGCAGGGAATGTGTCTGTTTATTGCTGTATTGTACTCTGCCAAGCGCTTGGTACAGTGCTCCGCACACAGTAAGTGCTCGATCAATACGACTGACTGACTGGTTCCTCCACTTGGCTACCGTAGGACCTTGGGCAAGTCATGACGGTAAGCTCGTTGTGGGCAGAGAATGTGTTTCTTGTTGTACTGTAAGTACAGTGCTCTGCACACAGCCAGCGCTCAATAAATACGGTTGAATGATTGATTAAATTCTCTGTGCCACAGTTATATGATCTGTAGAATGGAGGTTAATACTATGACCCCCATATGGGACCTGGACTGTGTCCAACCTGATTATCTTGTATCTACCCCAGTGGATACGTAGAAAGTGCTTAATAAATACCATTAAAAAAAGCTTCGCCCAGTGTGTATGATCCTGGGTTTGGCAGTCCCACTGCTAACCCCCTCATTATCAGTCTTCACGAGGGGGAATACTGGCAGCTCCTCAACTGTTTTTAAAGAGTAAAAATCTCAGCAAGGTCAGAGGGCAGAGAAGCCCCCCTCTCTGCTATCTCACTTGTGGGGGACGTAGGACGGAAAGTGAAAAGGACGAAACAAGCCCAGCACTAGAGTATCCCCAGGCCCACGTCTCAGGGAAACACGTCTACAAATTGTGTTCTACATTTTTTCCTATATTTAATGGTATTGATTAAGAGCTTATTATGTTCCAGGCACAGTACTAAGCGCTGGGGTCGAAACAAGCTAATCAGGTTGGACAGCCTCTGCCCCACATGGGGTTTCCAGGCTTAATCCCCATTTTACAGATGAGGGAACTGAGGCACAGAGAAGAAACGTGACTTCCCCAAGGTCACACAGCAGTCAGTTATATTGTAGTCTCCCAAGAGCTTAGTCCAGTGGTCTGCACAGAGTAAACAATCAGTAGCATTGATTGATTCTGGTTTCTGGGAGATGTCATTCAAAATGGTCTCCAGTGGTCAGATTGAATCCCCTCCAAATATTTTTGGGAATTGTAGTTCTAAACCTAGATGGCCACATTCCTCAGTTGTGCTCAGGGGTTCTAAGCCCCTCCATCTTTCACGCTTGATGGCATGTCAGTGCTTGAAGAGTCTCCAGTCAAGCAGTGGTATTTATTGAGCACTTACTGTGGGCAGAGTACTGTGCTAAGCATTTGGGAGAGTACAGTGCAACAGAGTTGGTAGACACCGTCTCTGCCCACCTGGAGTTTACGGTCTAGAGTCATGACATCAAACATGTTCCAGGATTGTGGGGGGCCCGGATTCTCTTCCCCTATCAGATGGGGATGAAGGGGGATATATTAGAAATGACAATTGGAATTCTAAGGATAATTTTGGCAGCGGAGTGACTTTCTACCCACACCGAAAACCACAGGATAGGAAACGTATACTATATAATATACCGGCAACCATTTGATTTGCTTCTCCTTGGCAAACTTCATCACAGACTATTTTAAAATAATTTTTCAGCCTTCTCTACTCCTGCTGAATGATTCCAGTGATTCTTTCCTTCCTTTCGGGGGAAGAAGCGTGACCTAGCGCAAAAAACATGGGCCTGGGAGTCAGAGGACCTGGGTTCTAATTCTGGCTCTGCCACTTGCTGGCTGTTTGACTTCAGGCAAGTCACTTCACTTCTGCGTGCTTCAGTTTCCTCATCTGTAAAATGGGGATTCAATACCTGTTCCTCCTGCTTATACCGTGAGCCTCATGTGGGACAGGGACTCTGTCCGACCTGATTATCATGTATCTACCCCAGCGCTTAGAACAGTGCTTGACATATCGTAAGTGCTTAATAAATGCCATAATTATTACCGTTAATAGGTCTTACTCTCTAGGATTTTGATTGCCCACATGCTTCTTCATATAATAATAATGATGGTATTTGTTAAGCACGTCCTATGTGCCAAGCACCATTCTAAGCACTGGGGTAGATGCAAGGCTATCAGGTTGTCCCTCATGGGGCTCACAGCCTTAGTCCTCATTTTACAGATGAGGTAACCGAGGTACAGAGAAGTTAAGTGATTTGCCCAAAGTCAACACAGAGGACAAGTGGTAGAGCTAGGATACAAACCCACGACCTCTGACTCCCAAGCCCATGCTCTTTCCACTAAGCCACGCTGCTTCTTATAACTCTCTCTTCTCTGAACTCTCTCTAATTCCTCCTCCCCAAGGCTCTGAAACATGCTTTATTTCCAGCGTTGAGCATGATGGGAGCTTTTCAAGTTGAACTCCTAAGGCCTCATTAATGCTCTACTCACATCTTCATGTAGAATCCAAAAATAAGGCTGAAAAAGCACACTTTCCTACCCATTCATACCCAGCAACCTAAGAAAGAGTCACTAAGAAATGATTAATCATACCCGTTTTCCAACAAGATAACTTTTTGGTAGCGTGGCTCAGTGGAAAGAGCCTGGGCTTCGGAGTCAGAGGTCATGGGTTCGACTCCCGGCTCTGCCACTTGTCAGCTGTGTGGCTGTGGGCAAGTCACTTAACTTCTCTGTGCCTCAGTTACCTCACCTGTAAAATGGGGATTAACTGTGAGCCTCACGTGGGACGACCTGATTACCCTGTATCTCTCCCAGCGCTTAGAACAGTGCTCTGCACATAGTAGGCGCTTAACAAAACAAATACCAACATTACTTTCCCCTATTTAGGTTCAACCCGTTCCCTTTCCCCTCTCTATTGTTCCTGATAAGTTTAAAGAACTCTTTCTGGTTTCTTTTGTGCCTTAGGCAAGGTGTAGCCTGTCTCCACGTGGTCCTTTCTTTCCACAAGCCTTTGCTCTTCCTAGAAATCTCCTTCAACTTTCTCTCGAGGTTAATCCCATCCAGGTTCCTGCTCATTGGGAAAACTTTCCCAGAGGCTTTAAGCCTCCCAATTGCCCCCACCCCCTACCCCCACAACGTAGCTTCACCCTCTTTCAAAATGGAAATACAGCTTGCTCCCTTCAGTGCTCCTACAAGCCCTCGGAAGAGCTGCCGTCCAAGAAATGGCGTTGATATTGCGCCTCTTGCTCTAACCCCGAGAAAGCGTATAAAAAAAGTCTCTGTAGAGTTAAAGATGAGTTTATTTAGTTTTTAAAGGAACAGATGATATAAAGTTCTCACGACAAAACGAGAGTCCTTTTGGGAAAGGATGAGTTTTCTTACAAAGCCTAGATCCGCTACAGAGGCGGTGCCTGTGCTTGACATGGAGTCTCCAGAGTTGAGCACAGCCGCACCTCGGTTTGAAAGCAGTCCAAGACTTAGTTCGTGTCTCAGGTTTGGGTTTGGTTGATGGGTCTTCCCGGAAGGCCTTATCAAAGGATAGGGAAAGGTGGGGTGGAGGGAGTCATGGAGGGAGAGGTTCCCAGGCTGGAGGTGGTCAACCTCTTCCTGAAATCCCACCTGAGTCTCTCCTGTCACCCTCCAAAGCTCCCGGAAATCTGCTCTCTCCACAGCCCTTCTGTCAGGTGTTGATCGGCCGGAAATAATGGCAATAATTTAAGCACTTACTGTAGGCCAAACGTGGTGCTAAACAACGGGGTAGATACAATGCAGTCAGATCAGACAGTTTCTGGCCCACCCGGGGCTCACAGTTTAAGGGGGTGTCTTATCCCCATTTTTACAGATGAGGAAACTGAGGTCCAGAGCAGTTAAGGGACTTAGTCAAGGCTACTCAGCAGGCAAGGAATAGAGCCGGCATTGGAACCCAGATGCCCTGACTCCTAATCCTCTGTTCCTTCTACTAGCCCACACTGCTTCTCTTCTGAATCCATTTTCCCGGCAGTAATTCATTTTAATGTCTGTGTCCCCTACCTAGAGCAGATTCCTGATCCTCTGTGGTTTGATTAATCCGGTCTCTTGATCGGTCGATTGGGTAAATACTGTGACGAAAGAAAAAATCGCAGGGTGACATGCTCCCCAAAGATTAATTTGAGAAGCAGCATGGTTTAATGGAAAGAGCATGGGCTTGGGAGTTGGTCGTGGGTTCTAATCCCGGCTCCGCCCCTTTTCTGCTGTGTGACCTTGGGCAAGCCACTTAACTTCTCTGTGCCTCAGTTCCCTCATCTGTAAAATGGGGATTAAGACTGTGAGCCCCATGTGGAACAACCTGATTATCTTGTATCTACCCCAGCGCTTAGAACAGTGCTTGGCACATAGTAAGTGCTTACCGACCTCCCCATCGCCCCGACTCCCTCCCTCTGCTCTACCCCCCTCCCTTCCCCAGAGCCCTTGTGTATGTATGTACATATATTATTTCAGCACTTAGTAAGTGATTAACAAATACCATCATTATTATCATTAATATCGTGTTCAAGGCATCTGGTGTGAGCAACATCCTTAGTACAGAAGGTTTAATGCCACTTGACAGCGAGCGATTTATCCTCTTCGGGGAAATGAATCAATGGTATTTATTGAGCGCTTACTATATGCTGAGCACTGAACGTGGCACTTGGAAGAGTACAACGGAATTAGCAAACAAGTTCCCTGCCCATAACGAGCTTACAATCTAGAGGAAATCTGTCCGGTCCTCATTAAACAAGCTTTTCGGAGTTCACATCGGTCTTCTGGTATTTCTTGTCCAATTTGCCCAGAATCCTCAGTGGACCACCCTTTGGGAAGGGACATAGCGGGTCAGCGACCCCGCCCCCTTTGCCCCGAAACCACCAGCTCCGAGCACTGCCCACGGTGCCAGAGTCAGGTCTGGTGGGGGAAAAGAAAGGGGAAAAACGTGGGGAAAGATACCTCCTCTGTCGCCCGGTGAATGTGCTGAGATTTCCAGAGATATCCTGCAGGAAAGAGAAGTCAGCTGGAGAGTTAGGCCCTCATTCTAATGGAGAGGAAGACCCCAGCTAAGCTTTCCTTATGCTCAAGAACATCTCCGGTGTATAAATCGGTCGGCAGAGCGGCTGTCAATTTGTCCCTTGGGGTGAGGGCGAGATGGGCCGTGAGTGATGTTTTCGTAGCTGAGGTGGACGGGGGTCAGAAGGGACGTTTTCATCCCCGCACGGTGCTGTGGCGAGGCGAGAAGCGGGTTTTGGGTGAAGGGGCAGATGGGGGGAGATGGATTCCTTAACATGTTGTCTCCCCACTGGCTTTCGTGGAAGTCAAGGGACTACAAGGCGTTGTTGATTTCGTGATCCATAGTAGACTGGGTGTGGGATGAACTGGGTGTCTCCGGGTAGTACGCTTGGAGTAGGCCACAGTATTTGCAGAGAGCCAAGGGGATCTTGCAGGTTTTGAAGAGCTGCTTTATGTATTTCCTAAACTTTTCGCCCAGGAAGAAATAGATGACCGGATTGAGGCAGCAGTGAACGAACGCCAGCGTCTCTGTGGCCTGCAGGGCATAGTCGAGGTGTTTCTCGAACGTGCAGTCTTTAAGGAGCTCCAGTTCCACCAGGGCCTCGAGAAAAAGCACTACATTGTAAGGGATCCAGAAAACGAGGAAGACGATCATGACGACAAAGATCATCCTCACCGCCTTGTTCTTTTTGTCATTTTTACAGTGCTGGAGGGTCTTGATGATCAGGGAGTAGCAAAAAAGCATAACCCCCAGGGGGATCAGGAGGCCCAAGACATTGATCTCCAGGGAGCTGAGAACCTTCCAGGTGGTGGAGTTGTTGGGAAACTTAGACTTACAGGAGATCTGGCCTTCCTCCCAGAAGGACTCGCTGAAGAGGAGCGTGGGGAAGGAGGCTAAGATGGCCACCAACCAGATGACCGAGCTAGCGATGACCCCATAGGAGAAGGTCCTGGCTTTCAGAGAAAACACAGCGTGGACGATGGCCAGGTACCGGTCAATGCTCATCAGCATGATGAACAGGATGCCACTGTAAAACCCAACCAGATAAATCCAGGAGATGATCTTGCACAAACCCAGCCCGAAGATCCATTGGTCGGCGGCGTAGTAAGCCCAGAACGGGAGGGAGAAGACGAAGAGCAGGTCGGAGATGGCGAGGTTCAGGAGGTACACGTCGGTCATGGAGCGCAGCCGTTTGTACTTGAACAGGACCAGGACGACGGTGGAGTTGCCCAGCAGGCCCAGCAGGAACACCAGGGAGTAGATGGGGGGCAGGAACAGCCCCCCAAAAGCTTTGACCCCCCCTTTGCTGCAGGGCCTGGGGGCGTTGTCATAGGAATAGTCACTGCTGCTGTAGGGTTCCTCTTCCGTCGTGGAGAGGATAGGGTCAACGGTGCTCATCTCGAGGGTGCTCCCGGGCTGGCCTCGGTGGACCCACCTGCAGCGGCGGGGAGGGGAGACCGGGGGTCGGGGGGAGACATTTGGGCGTAAAAATCCGACCAGATATTCGTTTTATCTGTTGGGCTCTGAACTAAGTGCTAGGGTAATAATAATAATTATGGTACCGGTTGAGCACTTACTATGTGCCAAGCACTGTTCTAAGCACTGGAGTAGATACAAGTTAATCAGGTCAGACACGATGCCCGTCCCACGTAGGGCTCTCGGTCTTAATCCCCCTTTTTACAGATGAGGGAACCGAGGCCCTGAGAAGTTAAGTGACTCACCCAAGATCACACAGCAGATGTGTGGCGGTTCCGAGATTAGAACCCATGACCCCTACGCCACGCTCTTTCAAGGTAAGCGGTCTGCTTATAGCGGACCTTAAGTCCCCCTCTAGACCGTAAGCTTGTTGTGAGCAGAGAACGTGTCTACCAACTCCGCTCCATTGTACTCTCTCAAGCTCTTAGTTCAGTGATCTGCATACAGTAAGCTCTCAATAAATACCGATTGATTGATTTGATTGATTGATTGGAAACAGTCTCCACCCCTTGTGGGCCTGGAGCTTCCCTCCAAGATGGAGGGAAATAAAGGGAATTAAATCCCGGTTTTTCAGATGTGGGGCCTGAAGCTCAGAGAAGTTGAGGTCGCACAGCAGGGAAGTAGCGGAGCTAGGATGAAAACCCGGGTCTCCTGACTCCCAGGTCCTCACTCTTTCCACAGGGCCACGCTGATCTCCAAGCAAGTATGGTATTTGCTAAGCGCTTACTAGGTGTCAAACACCGTTCTAAGCGTTGGGGTCGGTACAAGTTATTCATCACCAAAGGGTCATCAGACTGTCATATCCTCACACCTCTCAATGCCTCCGTGCTAAGTTGGTTTCCCGAGGGACAGGCTTCGTATGTCTGAAGAGGGAGCAAAACCGTGAGTCACGCTGTAAACTCGTTGTGGGCAGGGAATGTGTCTGTTATATTGTTGTATCCTACTCTCCCAAGTGCTTAGTACAGCGCCTTGCACACAGTAAGTGCTCGGTAAATATGATTGACTGACTGAGAGCCATCACCATAAATCGTCACCAAGTGCAGCTGACAGTGAGGATCTATAGGACAAGATGATAAACTATTTGTTCTCCCTCCCTCTTATATTGTTGTCATTAATGATATTTGTTAAGCACTTACTCTATGCCAGGCACTGTGCTAAAGTACTGGGGTAGACACAAATTAATCAGGTTGAACATAATCCCTGTCCCACATGGGGCTCGCAGTCTTAAATCCCATTTTACAGATGAGGGAACTGAGGCCCAGAGAATAGAGTGCCATGCCCAAGGTCACACAGCAGACAAGTGGCAGAGCTGCTAATAGAACCTGGTTCCTTCTGACTTCCAGGTCTGTGCACTATCCACTAGGCCACATTGCCTCTTTATAGAGAAGCATGTCTTCTGTTACAGACCGTGTACTCTATGGGACAGGAATTGAGTCCAACCTGATTATTTTGCATCTACCCCAGCGATTAGCCCATTGTCAGCTCTTAATAAACAGTGTACCATCATCATAAGGTCTTTTTAAAAGTTTTTTTAAACACTGACGCCTTTTGATATGGAGATCTTCTGACACACATGAGAGGAAACACTCCAAGAACTGTAGAGAAGTAAATTGGCTAAAGTTTTAGAGAAGCAGCGTGGCTCAGTGGCAAGAGCCCGGGCTTGGAAGTCAGAGGTCATGGGTTCGAATCCCGGCTCTGCCACTTGTCAGCTGTGTGACTGTGGGCAAGTCGTTTCACTTCTCTGTGCCTCAGTTACCTCATCTGTAAAATGGGGATTAACTGTGAGCCTCACGTGGGACAACCCGATCACCCTGTATCTCCCCCAGCGCTTAGAACAGTGCTCTGCACATGGTAAGCGCTTAACAAATACCAACGTTATTATTATTATTATTGACTCGCTCTAGGTCTCACAGTGGGCAAATAGCCGAGCTGGGATTAAACCAGGTTTCTTGATTTCCAGTCCTGTGCTCGTTCCACTAGGCCATGTTGGTTCTGACCTTTGGGGGATCTGACGGAGTCCAGTCGGCCCCTGGGAACGCGGACTTTTTCTGCCCTACTCTCAGTCAGCAGTGTCAGGGGCCGCGCTGCTCTAACAGATGGAAAAAGGTGGGGGAGAAACGGGGGTGGGCAGGGGTTTGGACCAGATGATCTCTAGAGGAGTCTTCCAACTAGTAATAATAATAATAATGACTGTGGTATTTGTTTAGCACTTACTCTGTGTACTAAGTGCTGGAGTTATTATGAGGGAATTGGGTTGGACACAGTCCCTGTCCCACAAAGGTCTCCCAGTCTTAATCCCCAATTTCCAGATTAGGTAACTGAGGCTTGGAGGCGTGAAGTGATTTGCCCAAGGTAACAAAGCAAACAAGTGGCGGAGCCGGGGTTAGAACCCAGGCCTGACTCCCGGGCCCGTGCTCTATCCACCTAGCCGCCATGCTTCTCAAAAACTCTCCGAAGAGCTTAATACGGTCCACTGCCTGCGGTAAGTGCTCAATAGATACGATTGACTGACCGATTTAGGAGTCACCTTAGGATTCAACTCTGTCTTCCTCAATCTGTGAGAGCAGGCATTCCAGAGGGTAGGAGTCTATGCATCTGTGGCTCGGCCCTAGGCCTGCCCCTTGTAGCCTAGCTTTCTGGGACTCTGACACATCCATCTAGCTCCTTCTGGTCCAGACCGAAGTGAAACCGATCAGAGGGCTAGGCTACGCTATCAGGCCAGTGCATGCTGCGGCATAGTGGATAGAATACAGGCCTGGGGGTTAGAAGGGCACGGGTTCTAATCCCAGCTCAACCACTCGTCCGCTGTGTGACCTTGGCAAGTCACTTGACTTCTATGGGCCTCGGTTACCTCATCTGTAAAATGGGGATGGAGACTGTGAGCCTCGTGTAGGACAGGGACTGTGTGCAACCTGATTTGCTTGTATCCACCCCACTGCCTTTCACATAGTAAGAGTTTAACAAATACCATGATTAGTATTATTATTACCGCTTGCTTATTTGGCCAGCGCTCACAGCTCTGTGGCCTCCTTTGGAGAACCTGACCCTAATTTTGCAAATTGAATACAATTTCTACTTTGGTATTTGGTCAAGACCCCCTCTACCTTGCCCATTTTCCCAGTTTCATTGATCTCAGTGAAAGCCAGATAATCCTATTACCCCAGAGAAGCCAAGCGAAAGAGCATTCAGCAAAAACCAACCCTATAGCTCGTGTGAAGACCTAAATCAGGGCCACTGAATCAGGCCCTTGAAAAAGGTGATTAGCTTGGTGCTCTGCATTTTGCAGGATATTTTCCTGGCCTGTCAGGCCCACAAATATAACTTTGGTATTTGTTAAGCACCTACGCTGTGCCAAGCAATGTTCTAAGCACCGGGGTAGATACAAGGTGAACCATATAGGGCTCACAGTCTTAATCTCTGTTTTACAGACGAGGTAACTGAGGCATAAAAGACTGAGGTGACTTGCTCAGGGTCACACATCAGAGCCGGGATTAGAGTCCAGGTCCTTCTAACTCCCAGGCCCATGCTCTATTCACTAGACCATGCTGCTTCTCTGCATTTTGCAGGATTTTTTATCCCGACCTACCAGGCCCTGCTGATAAACACACTTGTTCCTCCAGCAATTCCTGGGAGTTTTAATTTACTGAAAGATATCTGGGGAGTTTATTCTAGTTATCATCATCACAGGATCATCAGCATCGGGTCAAGCACCTACTATGCACCTGGGAGAACTTACAGTAGACATAAAAAACACGGTCCCTACCCTCATTTAGCTGACAATCTCCTCTCTCCAGAATCTCTCGTAAGTAACTACGGACAGATGGGTGGTCACATATGAGAACACACTTTGGTTTATAGCGGAAAGTATGTTTTCCATGAGCTTTGTTAAATGACAACTTGTGGCTAACTATGAATTGTTATAGCACCTATTAATAGGAATCAGGGTATTCTGTCAAAATCTGTTGCGTTCAACTGTCACGGAAACAACCCAAGAGGCTCTAAGAAAGTACCTCTGAATCCTGAGAGTACATTTACAAGTTAGCAGTGGAGTTCCTCCATCCAGTTCATTTAAATCTGTCAGAAAATCAAATTCTTCAAAGGAAATTATTCATTTTATGCTTTTAAAATTAGGCAAAAGCGAGGTTAACTATTCCTAGCAGACGGGGGGGAAATTCGTAAGTATATCTTCACCTTTGGGGTTTATGTCTTCATAGGTAAGCGGGACCGGCGAGGTTTAGAGGTTTTCGATTTTCAGAGGAAGAAGCTATAGAAAAAAGCTCACACCGTGAACCTTTAGGTGTCTGTGTATGTACTCTCTGCCATCCATGCATGTAAAGAGAGTGTTTGTGTTCACTGCGTGTTCTGAGTAGCGTATTTTCTGCAAGTGCCTGTGCATAAGGACAGTGAGGGTGCCCTAGAGGTATCTGTTCTGACGTGAGAAGGCAGAGAACGTGGTTGTGTGTATTTGAATGCATATATTGTGTAAAGGTTCCGTAAGCGTGATTAAAAAAAAATCATCATTTTTTAACTTACCTTTTCTCCTTCAAGGCCGCTCAGGAAGAAAAGTTTATTCAGGTTTCTAAAGCCGGGTGTTCCGCGTCCTCGAGGCTGTTGTGCTGAAGAACACTGATAGACTGCTTCCTGTGAGGTCTGTTAGCGTATCATCTGATGAGTGATCTTAAAAAGTATCTGCTGAACCCTTATTTCTAAGCGGCAACTCAATTCATTCCTTCTGGGATAGGAGCACCGGGTAAGGCTTGGGGGCGTTTAATCGAGTCTGGTTGATTTAAATTTGTTGTCATTTAGGGGAAAGAGAGCTGTCGATTGGCACTTCGGTGTTTTCCACTGACATCATTCTTAGATTTTTTACACCTGGGGAAGGGAGATCCTGAACTTTTTCCCAGATCACTGTCCTCTGCCCCCAGTGAGGCTCCCAGCCAGAGCCCCGGTGGAAGTATGATGGAAGATGGAACTACTTGGAAAGCTCTCAGAGATTTTTCAGCTGAATGGGGCTTTCAAAGTCACTGCTTTTCCTGATTACCTCCCGCTCCTGACACTCCGGCCTAGTTGTGAAAGTTGGAGGGATGGAAGAGTTTTGCAGTTAGCTGTGTGATGCCTGTGGGGCAAATCAATCAACAGGTATTTATTGAGCATGCTTACTACATGCAGAGCACTGTGCTAAGGGCTTGGGAAAGTACAGTAAGACAGAGTCGAGAGACCCGTTCCCCAACAGTGAGTTTCAAGTCTGTAGGATAATGGGCTGTAAGCACCTATGTACACACACACTCACACATTGCCAATACATCCCTTTCATGACTCCCCATTTTACAGATGAGGCCCAGGGAAGTGAAGTGTCTTGCCCAAGTACACAGAGCAGACAAGTGGCAGAGCGGGGATTTGAACCCATATCCTACTGACTCCCAGGTCCGTGTTGTAGCCACTACACCATATTGGAGTTGGAGGGTGGAGTTACTGAGTCCAGGGGGCTAACAGTGTCCTTTACTTTGAGATCAATCAATCTATCATATTTATTGAGCACTTACCGTGTGCAGAGCTCTGTACTAAGCACTTGGGAGAGTACAACACAACAGAGTCGGAAGTCACGTAATAGTAATAATAATAACGTTAGTATTCGTAAGATAGTTCTGATGGAAATAGGGGTTAAACAAGAGGGAGAGGAACTCAGTATCTCCAAGCTTAGTTAGGCTTGGCATTTTGATGTTCTTCTCTTCTTTTTCCGCACGACGCTTTTTTCAAATGGTGGTTGTTCAATGCTTACTGGGTGTCAGGCACTTTACTAAGTATTGGGGTAGGTACCAGATAATCTGGTTGGACACAGTCCCTTCCCCTATAGGGATCACAGACTTAGTTCCTGTTTACAGATGAGGTAACCGAGGCCCAGAGAAGTGAGGTGACTTGACCAAGGTCACATGACAAACAAGGGGCAGAGCGGGGATAAGAACCCAGGCTCTCTGATTCCCGGGCCTGTGCGTTGTCTGTTAGGCCACGCTGCTTCCCCTGTGCCTCCCGAACCGGAAAGGCAGGTCCAAACCTAAACCCTCCACGGTTGCTTGCCAACTCTTTAAGGCTCTTCAGTCAATCAGTGATACTTACTGAACACTTACTGCATGCTGTGCACCGTACTCAACCTTTGGAAGAGTACAAATCGACTAAAGAGAAACGATCCTGAACACGCCTGCCAACTCTGATGCATTGTACTCTCTCAAGCGCTTAGTAAAGAGTCTGCAAGTAAGCGCTCAGGTGATCCTACAGATCGATTGATTGTACCCTTGGCAAGCAGTTCCAGCGCTTTGCAGATCGCTAGAGTTAAAAATTTATCCTTACCTTAGCCATATCCTCCTTTATGGGAACTTCAGTCCATTTCCATTAAGACGTAGCATGGCCTAGTGGATAACGCACGAACCTGGGTTCTAATCCCAACTCCACCATTTGTCTGCTGTGTGACCATGGGAAATCACTTCACCTCTCTGGGCTTTAGTGCCCTCATCTGTAAAATGACTGTAAGCTCTATGTGGGACTGGGACTGTGTCCAACCAGATTATACTGTAATAATAATAATATTGGTATTTGTTAAGCGCTTACTATGTGCAGAACACTGTTCTGAGCACTGGGGTAGATACAGGGTAATCAGGTTGTCCCATGTGAGGCTCACAGTCTTCATTCCATTTTACAGATGAGGTAACTGAGGCCCAGAGAAGTGAAGTGACTTGCCCACAGTCACACAGCTGACAAGTGGCAGAGTAGGGATTCGAACCCATGACCTCTGACTCCCAAGCCCATGCTCTTTCAACGCTTAGAACAGTACCTGGCACACAGTAAGCGCTTAGCAAATTCCACAGCTGACACCCACCCCATTTTAATGAACTCACTTGGTCTGCCAGGCTAGAGCTTCCAACTGCTGGCTGGCTTTCAAGTTCTCTCCGTTTCCCATCAGTGAAATGGATCTATCAGTCCATAGAGTGGTGCTTGACTCATCGTAAGTACTTGATAAATACAATAGAAATAATGATAATAGTAGTAATAATAATGATTATATCAGTTTCCTTGCACCAACTGGAAGGCTTTGGCCATCAGTCAGTGGTATTTATTGAGAAACAGTGTGGCATAATGGATAGGCCCCGGGCCTGGGAGTCAGAAGGGCTTGGCTAATAACCCCGGTCCCACCACGTGTCTGCTGTGTGACCTTGGGTGAGTCACTTCATTTCTCTGTGCCTTAGTGACCTCATCTGTAAAATGGGGATTATGACTTTGAGCCCCACGTGGGACATGGAGATTACCTCGTATCTATCCCAGTGCTTAGTAGAGTGCCTCGCACATAGTAAATGCTTAATAAGTACCGTAAAAGAATGAACGCTGACTGACTTGGGAGAGTGGGTAGACGTGTTCCCGGCCCACAAGGAACTTACTGTCTAGAGGAAGAGACAAACATTAATATCAATCAATCAATCAATCAATCAAACCATGATATTTATTGAGCACTTACTATGCGCAGAGCCCTGTTCTAAGCACTTGGGAGAGTACGATGCTGTAAAATCAACGGCCACATCCCCTGACCATAATGAGCTTACAGTCTCGAGGAATAAATTCCAGATGTGTCCAGGCTGATCCTTGACCTCAACAAAACAGCAGAAGAATTTGCCTGTAGGCTGACATCTGTGATTTTTTCTCTCCTAAGGGCGCATCTACTGCAAAGATTGTCATGGTCTTGGAGATGAACATTTGTCAGAGCTGACCCCTATAATGACAATTGAACAATTCTTCCAGCCCTGTTCGGTCCCGTTATTGTTAGAAGCTCCCTTCCCGCTTCCACCCAAAAGCCCTCACCACCCTCTCTTTGGTGCAGAGGAATCGATCAAACAGTGGTATTTATTGAGCACTTACTATGGGCACAAATTAAGCGCTTGGGAGAGTACAATACCACTGAGTCAGCAGACACATTAAGTAGGGGAGGGCCAGCTGGTCAATGCCAGTGGTGAAGTTTTGGACTGGAGAACCACCCAGGACATTCCAGGGGGGGTGAAGACTCAGTGGGAATCCTGAAGCGGGACCTTGGGAAAGTCCCTTCACTTCTCTGTGCCTCAGTTTCTTCATCTGCAAAATGAAGATTCAAGATTCTCCCTCCCACTTGGACCATGGGTCCAAAGTGATGATCTTCTATCTACCTCAGTGCTTAGTACAGTACTTGGCATATAGAGAGCGCTTAAGATATACCAAACTGTAAACTCAGGGAACGTGTCTACCAGTTCTGTTTTATTGTACTCTCCCAAATGCTTAGTACAGCGTTAGTGCTCTGCATGCAGTAAAGTCTCAGTAAATATGATTGATTGATTGAATTATTATTATTATTTCAAGCATTCCAACAGATCCGATGTTTCTTTTCATTTTTCTCCTCCATCGTCCTACTCCCCCACTCTCTCTCCTCACCTGGAGAATGGTTGGATTTCCTCATGAATAGATGTGAATTGTGTTGCAGGCTGGAATTTCTGTGGAAATGCTTAAATGTTTACCTCAAAGTAGCCTGGCCTAATGGGTAGAGCACAGGCCTGGGAGTCAGAGGACCTGGGATCAAATCCTGGCTCTGCCACCTGTCTGCTGTAGGACCTTGGGCAAGTCACTTCGCTTCTCTGTGCCTCAGTTACCTCATCTGTAAAATGGAGATTGAGTCTGTGAGACCCACCTGGGCCAACCTGATTAACTGGCATCTACCCCAGTGCTCAGTACAGACCTTGATACATAGTAAGCACTTAACAAGTGCCATAAAAAATGTCCTTGCCGTTCAGATTTAGGGAATTAGTATGACCACTGATTATCTTTCCATAGCCTTTCAGAATTAAAAATCAACTGAAACATACGTCAAATAGCACAGCAGAGAAAGGGTTTCATGATGAGTACAAGACTTGCTCAAACACTGTCCTGCACAAATTACTCATCACTTAGAATCACACCCACTAGAACAGTAGAGATGGTACCTGCTCCACAACAAAAGAAGCCTTCCCTGATAAATCAGTCGATCAGTTGTATTTATTAAGCGTTTAATATGTGCAGAGCACTATACTTATTGCTTGGGAGAGTCCAATCCAAGAGAATTAGCCAGTTCCTTGCCCATAATGAGCTTCCGGTCTCCCCATTCCCCTACCAGATAATCCAATCCCTGCACCGGTCCTGACATGTCCTGCCCTCAATTCCTCCTTGGATTCATTGACTCATTCATTCAATTCTATTTATTCATTTAATCATATTTATTAAGCTCCTCCTGTGTGCAAAGCACTGTATTAAGCGCTTGGGAGAGTACAATGCACCAGTACACTGATTCCCTGCCCACATGGAGCTTACAGCCTAGAGGGGAAGACAGACATGGATGTGCACAGCTCTCGTATTGACTGATGCTTTAACACTTCAGTCAGTCAGTCAATCATATTTATTGAGCGCTCACTACGTGCAGAGCGTGTGGGAGAGTACAGTATCACACCGTACCAGACACATTCTCTGCCCACAACGAACTTGCAGATTAGAGGGATGAGCCGAAGACTTAGAACAGGGCTGTGTACCTTGAAGGAAGCCAATAAGGCTGGTTGAATTTGCGAAATGCCAAACCCAAAAGAAGGGCAGCCAGCCCAAAGCTCTCGCTCTGCGAGAGGAGGTGTGGTAGCTATCTGCTGCGATCGCAGGAAGATGCGAACTTTGCAAACCGTGTGGGGAATATCGGCTTTCAGCCCTTTCAAAACAACAGGTAGGGCTTAGACGGTCCCTAGGCTGCTGGCTGTCCTAATAATAATAATGATAACGATAGCCGCGGCGTTTGTTATGCGCTTACTTTCTACTAATCGTTGGGTTAGATACGAGATGATCAGGACGGGCATGGTCCCCTTCCCTCCCTGAGCCTCACGGTCTAAGTATGAAGAACAGTCAGTCGTATCTACTGAGCGCTTACCATGTGCAGAGCACTGTATTAAGTGCTTGGGACAATGTGATGTAGTAATAGGACGGACACATTTCCCGCCCACGACGAGCTTACGGTCTAGAGGGGGAGAGGGACATTTCCCTCGTTTTACAGTTGAGGAAACTGAAGCCCAGAGGAGTTGAGCGACTTATCCGAGATCACACAGTAGGCGTGTGACTGATCAGGATTCGAACACAGGTCCTCTGACTTCCAAGGCATGCGCTCTTTCCACTAGGCCATACTGTTTCTCCTCACTGCTGAGCCCTTTTCTCCTCCCATCCCTTTCGCCCGGAAGCAGCTGGAAGTCAGGTTTGTGGCAGGATTGGAGGGAAGAGGAGCTGGAGGTGGCGAAGTGGCGAAGAAAGGACAAGTCCTGTCCATGGGAGGCTTAGTGGACCCAGGGCCTGGCTGGGGAAACAGAGGAATTCTCCCCAGGTAATAGGGACATAGATACATTTTTTTTCATAGTAGTTATCAAGCACTTATTTTGTGCCAGTCTCTTGACTGTAAGCTCATTTTGGGCAGAGACTGTGTCTGTTTATTGTTGTATTGTAGTTCCCCAAGCGCTTAGTACAGTGCTCTGCCCACAGTAAGCACTCAATATACAGGATTGACTGACTGTGCCAAGCACTGTTCTAAGCTCTGGGGAAGATTCAAGGCAGCCAGGTCAGACACAGGCCCTGTCCCACAGGAGCTTCACAGTCTCAAGGGGAGGGAAAACAGGCGTTTAACCCCCTGATTTTACAGAAGAGGAAATTCAGGCCAAGAGCAGTGAAGTGACTGCCGCAAGGTCACTCATCAGGCAAGTGGCGGAGCGGCGATTAGAACCCAGGACTTCTCAAATCCCAGGTCCGGGCACTTTCCATTAGGCCACTCTGCTAATAATAATAATATTATGAGGTCAGATGTCCTCACTGGAGAAGTGTTGAAATAATAATAACAATAATAATCATGATAATTGTGCTAATTGGGAAGCATTTATTATGTGCCAAGCACTATACTGAGCACTGGGATAAGTGCAAAATCATCAGGTCCCACAGGGAGCTCACAATCTAAGTAGGAGGGAGCACAGGGATTGAATCCCCATTTTGCCGACGAAGGAACTGAGGCACAGAGAAGTCATGACTTATCCAAGGTCACACAGCAGACAAGTGGCGGAGCCGGGATTAGAACACAGTTCCTCTGACTTCCCAGCTGTATGCTCTTTCCACTAGGCCACACTGCTCTAGATCCAGGAGTCCAAGTGGACTTCCTATGTGACACCAAATGGAATGCTGCCCGCAGCCAGAGGACAATACAACCAGGGCAGTACAGAATAATAATGTTGGTATTTGTTAAGCGCTTACTATGTGCAGAGCACTGTTCTAAGCGCTGGGGTAGATACAGGGTCATCAGGTTGTCCCACTTGAGGCTCACAGTCTTAATCCCATTTTACAGATGAGGTAACTGAGGCCCAGAGAAGTTAAGCGCCTTGCCCAAGGTCACACAGCAGACAAGTGGCAGAGCCGGGATTAGAACCCACAACCTCTGACTCCCAAGCCTGCGCTCTTGCCACTAAGCCACGCCGCTTCTCTAATGTTCTATAATGTTCTTTGGATGATTTTAGTCCTTTAGATGGAGAGAGGAAAGGGGTGGTGTGGGGGTTTCATTTTCCTGAGGTGAACTTCAAAAATAATCTGTAGTTGTGTGTCTGCTAATTCTGTTGTATTGTACTCCCCCAGGTGCTTAGTACCGTGCCCTGCCCATAGTAAGTGCTCAATAAATACCGTTGATTGATTGAGCCCAGTCTCCGCTCGGGCCCTAAGTGGCTTGGAAAATTGGCCGGCGTGGAGCTGGATGAAAAACTGTTTCAGAAAGGCCCCTTCCTGAAGGAGAATCTCGGCGTTAGGATGACGATGCAGACTCAGAGATAGGATGCAGAATGCAGCCTTCTCAGGTTCCCGAAGGAGTGAAACACTGAACTGGGTCCGGATTGCAGGTGGATGCGTCTCTCGGCATGGCGGTCGTGAAGAGTTCAGCTGACAGAAACAAAGTGGAGAAGAAGCACGGCCTAGGGGATAGAGCGCTGGCCTGGACGTCAGATGGACCGAAGTTCTAATTCTGACTCCACCACTCGTTTGCTGTGAGACCTTCGGCAAATTACTTCACTTCTCTGGGCTTCAGTTACCCCAGTCCGTAAAATGGGGATTAAGACTGGGAGCCCCATGTGGGACAGGGACTGTGTCCTACCCGATTTGCTCGTATCTACCCCGGTGCTTAGTACAGCGCCCGGCACATGGTAGGCGCTTAACATATACCACAGTTATTATTTTTATTACATTATATTATTACAGAGAAGTAGCCTGGTACAGTGGAAAGAGCCCGGGCTTGGGAGTCAGTGTTCATGGGTTCGAATCCCGGCTCCGCCGCTTGCCAGCTGTGTGACTTTGGGCAAATCACTTAACTTCTCTGTGCCTCAGTTACCTCGTCTGTAAAGTGGGGATTAAAACTGTGAGCCCCACACGGGACAACCTGATCACCTTATATCCCCCAGCGCTTAGAACAGTGCTTTGCCCATGGTAAGCGCTTAACGAATACCATTTTTTTTTTTAATCTGCAGTGTTTCTCTTGGCTCTTTCACCGGCTCTCTCCCTTCCTTCAATCCTGGCTCTCATCTCCAGTCCCAATCTGCCTGGAAATGTGGTTGATCCTGAGGGAGGCCGTTTGACAGCAACGTTTCCCTCCACTAGAAGGTCCTTCCTCAGAGGGGGAGATGGAAAGAGAGAGAACGATACAGGCGTGCTAGTCCGTGAATTTATTTGAATTCACGCATGTGGGTGTGCATGCATGTGTTTCTCTCCCATCCCAATAGGGATAGGCTTCCTTAAATTTCAGTTTGGCAGATGGTTTGGCCTGGATCGCTTTTAAAGGATGGCGGAGAAAAATCGGTTCTCCTGGTTCTAAACGGGTCCACCAAGCTCAAGGAATAGAGACAGTGTCACCTAGTGGTTAGTCACAATCTAACTTCCTTCAGGGTTTCATTCCCCTGTCTCTGACTTGCTTGAAATCAGAGGCTGAAGGGACTCGGTTGTGTGTCTGGCACATAGTGCTTTACAAACACCATTAAAAAACAAAAACAACATCAACAAAAAATAAAAACAAAGAGAGACTCACCTTCTGTCTTTTGGGCCCGATTTAGGACTAAAGTAAGGTGAACCTCTCCTCTTTGCAATGTAAAATCCTTGAGGACAAGTCTGTGTCTTTCATCTTTACTGTATGCTCCTAATCATTGAACCAAACCCTTGGGAGACATAAAAATACTTTCAAGCAGTGGAATCTGAATAAATACCACTGATGTTCAATTTAATCTACATATCAAGATGAGCACTGAGGAGAGCTATACACAAGTGAATACCCTGAACATTACAATCCTCTAGACTGTAAATTGGTTGTGAGCGGGGAATGTGTCTGTTTAACTCCGTTTAGTATACTCTCCCAAGTGCTTAGTCCAGTCCTCTGCCCATAGTAAGCACTCAATAAATTCATTCATTCATTCAATTGTATTTGTTGAGCGCTTACTGTGTGCAGAGCACTGTACTAAGCTCTTGGGAGAGTACAGTGCAGCACTAAACAGTCACATTTCCTGCCCAAAATGAGCTTAGTGTCTAGCGGAGGGGAGACAGATATCCATACAAATAAAATTGCAGATATGAACATAAGTCCTGTGGGGCTGGGAAGGGGGAAGAGCAAATATAGCAAGTCAGGGCGACGCAGAAGGGAGTGGGTAATGAGGAAAAGTGGAGCTTAATCTGGGAAGGCCTCTTGGAGGAGATGTGCCTTCAATAAGGCTTTGAAAAGGGGGGAAGAGTAATTCTCTGTCAGATATGAGAAGGGAGGGCATTCCAGGCCAGAGACAGAATGTGGGTAAGGGATCTGTGGCGACACAGGGGAAAGGTTAGCATTAGAGGAGTGAAGTGTGCAAACTGGGTTGTAGAAGGAGAGCAGCAAGTTGGGGCTATAAAGCCAGTGGTGAGGAGTTTTTGTTTGATGCTGAGGTGGATGGGCAACCACTGGAGGTTTTTGAGGAGCAGGGTGACGTGTCCTGAACGTTTTGTAGAAGAATAATCCGTGTAACAGATTAAAGTATGGACTGGAGTCGGGAGAGACAGGAGGCTGGAAGGTCAGCAAGGAGTCTGATGCAGTAATCCTGGTGAGATAGGATAAGTGGTTGTATTAACATGGTGGTAGTTTGGATGGAGAGGAAAGGGAGGATTTTAGCGATGTTGTGAAGGTGGGACCGACAGGACTTAGTAATGGATTGATTACGTGGGTTGAATGAGAGAGAGGAGGCAAGGATAAAGTCAAGGTTTTGGGTTTGGTAGACAGGAAGGACGGTGGTGCCATCTTCAGTGATGGGAAAGTCAGGGAGGGGCCTGGGTTTGGATGGGAAGATAAGGAGCTTTGTTCTGGACGTGTTAAGTTTGAGGTGATGGGAGGACAGCCAAATATGAGAAGATGTGAGACTGGAGAGAGGAAGAGAGATCAGGGCTGGAGATGTAGATTTGGGTATCATCCACATAAAGGTGGTAGTTGAAGCCATGGGAGTGAATCCATGGATGGATGGATGGATGGATGGATGGATGGATGGATGGATGGATGGATGGATGGACAGATGGGTGGACGGATGGACAGATGGATGGACAGATGGGTGGATGGACAGATGGGTGGATGGACAGATGGGTGGATGGACAGATGGACGTACGGGCTGATGGGTGGTTGGATAGATGGACAGGTGGTTGGGTGAGCTAAGTGAGGAGAATTGTCAGTGACAGGATACTCAAAAAACAGCTGTCTGGTGAGCTAAAATTGTGAGGCTGCAAACAGTGAGGGCAGAGGAAGCATTTTAAGGACAAGGAAAAATAAAGACTCAGACAGTGCTGCATCAGCTACATGCTACATCATGCTGAAACTGAGACGGGGGCTCTTCTTTTAGGACGGACGCTTATAAGCACTGAGAGACAAAGAGGCAAAACTAAAAACAGTGCCAGGCAAAACAGTCATCGGACATGACAGCACAACAAGGGACAGCTGTTGTGTGTTCACAGTCTAGCACAGACTGGGGTGCTGCACTGACCTTTTCAACCACACGTGCACCCTTGGGTGACATTGTCCAACAGTGGCTTCTTCTTTCAGTATTAAGAAAAAAGATGGATTTCATCTATCCATCCATCCACCTGTCCATCTGTCCACCATCCATCTGTCCACCCGGCCACCTGTCCATCCATCCAACCATCCATCCATCCATCCATCCACCTGCTCATCTGTCCATATATCCATTCATCCACCACCCACCCGTCCACTCCACCTGTCCATCCATCCGATCACCTTTCCATTTGCCAATACATTCATCCATCCACTCGGTCACCGGTCCGTCCATCTGTCCATCCATTTGTCCATGCATGTAAGCATCCATCCAACCATCCATCCATCCATCCACCCAATTCATTCGATCGTATTTATCGAGTGGTTACTGTGTGCAAAACACTGTACTAAGTGCTTGGGCGAGTACACTATAACAATAAACAGACACATTCTCTGCCCACAGCGAGCTCACTGCCTAAAGGAAACCGAGGAGCTTCCACGAGGGAGCCAGAGACGCTAAGCCTTCGTCTTGAGTTATCCTCTCACGGATTCTGAGATTTTGAGTCCCGAGAGGCTAAGATTCGAGGGGGACAGAAAGAGGGGTGAAAGTCATTGCCATCTTCTCTTCCTTTCTCCTGGGAAGATGCAGAGCGCAGGCGGGATCCAGTGGCCTGAGGGGCCCAGCAGCTCCTAGGCAGAGCCACTTTTGCTTCAGGGAGCACATGCAATTCTTACCCCTGTGGGTCGGGGCTGTTTTGCAATTGTCTATCTGGATTTCCTGATCCCCGAGTCTCTTGCATAACGGCGATTGACTAGACAGGGGCTGCTGCTTGCCACATTGCCAGTAGGCCCAAATAAGTGGCAGGTTCCTCTTCGTATTTCGATCCCACGTGTGGGGGAGGTGTTGGTGAGGCGTATTCACACTCAGGACTTTGCCGGGCACCACTCTGGGTGGAGGACAGGGTGGGTGAGAACTGAAATAAAAAACATGCCGCTCAGCCCATGTCCTACAGGCGAGGTCGCTGAATCTCACCCCTAAGCCTCGCACCCGATGAAACCTCATGGTTCTGACCCTCCCCAAAGCTGATGGAAGATATTCCCTTTCCCCTTTGCTCTTTCTCAGCTCTTCTGCACCACAATCGTGCCCGCTTTATTGTGCTCTCCCGGACACATTAAAAAAGTGCTCTGCACATGGTAAGTGCTCAATAAATACACAGATAAATAAACACTGCTCAATAAATGAGAAGTGGTGTGGCCTAGTGGATAGAGCACAGGCCAGGGAATCAGAGAACTTGGGTTCTAGTTAATTTAATAATAATTTGGGTATTTGTTAAGCACTTACTATGTACCAGGAACTGTTCTAAGCGCTGGGTAGATACAAGGTAATTAGGTTGTCTCACGTGGGGCTCACAGTCTTCATCCCCATTTTCCAGATGAGGTAACTGAGGCCCAGAGAAGTTAAGTGACTTGCCCAAAGTCACACAGCTGATAAGTGACAGAGCTGGGATGAGAACACACGACCTCTGACTCCCAAGCCCGTGCTCTTTCCACTGAGTCACGCTGCTTAACCCTGGTCTGCTGTGTGATGTTGTGCAAGTCACTTAGCAGCTCTTGGCCTCAGTTCCCTCATCTGTAAAATGAGGATTAAGAACGGGAGCCCCATGTGGGACAAGCACTGGGGTGGATACAAGTTAATCCGATCAATCAATTACAAGTTAATCAGATCAGATTGGACGCAGTCCCTGTCCCATGTGGGGCCCACACTCTTATCCCCATTTTACAGATGAGGGAACTGAGACCCAGAGAAGTGAAGTGACTTGCCTAAGGTCACACAGCAGACATGCGGCTGGGCCGGGATTCGAACCGAGGTCCTTCTGACTCCCAGCCATGCCTGTGCTTTATCCACTAAGCCAAGCTGCTTCTGGCCAGGTGATCCTTCTCAATCTCTTTCACTACCTCCCATCCCCCAATTTAGGGTGTCCCTCCAGGTTCGCACTTCCCCTATCTTCTCACTCTCACAGCTTCAACCGCAACCAACTCCAAAACCAACCTCATTAACCTCTCTCCTTCTCCAAAATCTCACCTTGCCTCCTCCCTCCAGGGTATCTCTATGTGGAGGTCACACTGACACTTCAAACTCAATCTACCTAGAACTGAACTCTTCCCTCCCTTATCCTTTCTTCCATCTAACTTTCCCAACAGAGTTGACGACACCATCAACCTCTCCATGCCTCAAGCTCATAACTGCACATTATCCTGGGCTCTTCCCTCTCTTTTAATCCCCGGCTCATCATCATCATCATCATCGACGTCATCAATGGTATTTATTGAGGGCTTACTGTGTTCAGAGCACTGTAATAAATGCTTGAGCTATTATAACACAACCGTATGACAGATAGGTTCACTGCCCACAACGAGCTTACGGTATAAAAGGGGAGACAGATATTAATATATAGTAAATATTAATTAAAATATAAATAAATACATAAATTAAAAATATGTTCATTCATTCAGTAGTATTTATTGAGCGCTTACTATGTGCAGAACACTGTACTAAGCGCTTGGAATGCACAATTCGGCAACAGATAGAGACAATCCCTGCCCATTGATGGGCTTACAGTCTAATCGGGGGAGACAGACAAAAACAATAGCAATAAATAGAATCAAAGGGATGTACACCTCATTAACAAAATAAATAGGGAAATAAAAATATATACAGATGAGCAGATGAGCACAGTGATGAGGGTAGGGGAAAGGAGAGAGGGAGGAGCAGAGGGAAAGGGGGAAAGGGGGCTTAGCTGAGGGGAGGTGAAGAGGGGGCAGAGAGACAGCAGAGGGAGCAGAGGGAAAAGGGGAAGCTCAGTCTGGGAAGGCCTGCTGGAGGAGATGAGCTGTCAGTAGTGCTTTGAAGAGGGGAAGAGAGGGAGTTTGGCGGAGGTGAGGAGGGAGGGCATTCCGGGACAGCGGGAGGACGTGGGCCAGGGGTCGACGGTGGCATAGGCGAGAACGGGGGACGGTGAGGAGGTGGGCGGCAGAGGAGCGGAGCCTAGGAGGTGGGCGGTAGAAAGAGAGAAAGGAGGAGAGGTAGGAGGGGGAAAGGGGATGGAGAGCCTCGAAGCCCAGAGTGAGAAGTTTTTGTTTTGTGCAAAGGTTGACGGGCAACCACTGGAGGATTTTATGGAGGGGAGTGACATGCCCAGAGCCTTTCTGCAGGAAGATGAGCCGGGCAGCAGAGTGAAGAATAGACTGGAACGGGGAGAGACGGGAGGAAGGGAGATCAGAGAGAAGGCTGACACAGTAAACCAGCCGGGATATTATGAGGGCCTGTACCAGTAAGATAGCCATTTGGATGGAGAGGAAAGGGCGGATCTTGGCGATATTATAAATTCATAAATTCTGTGGGGCAGGGAGAGGGGATGAACAATGAAATCAAGTCAGGGTGGTGCAGAAGGAGTGGGAGAAGAGGAAAGGAGGACTTAAACTTGCCGTGGGCAGGGGATGTGTCTATTTATTGTGGTACTACACTCTCCCAAGCACTTAGTACAGTGCTCTGTGCACCATAAGTGCTCAATAAATACAACTGAATGAACGAATGAATGAATGGAAAGCTTCTTGGAGAAATGTGCTTTCAATAAGGCTTTGAAGTGGGGGAGAGTTATTGTCTGTCGGTTTTGAGGAGCGAGGGCGTTGCAGGCCAGAGGCAGGACGTGGGCAAGAGCTAGCAGTGAGCTAGAAGAGACTGAGGTGAAGTGAGAAAATTAGTGTTAGAGGAGTGACCCAGAAGGGAATTGAAGAAAAGGAAGAGAGCGCTTAAGTCAGGGAAGGCCTCTTGGAGGAGATGTGCCTTTGGACATAATCCCTTGCCCACATGGGGCTCCAGTCTAAGGGGGAGAGAGAACAGAAATTTAGCCCTCCGCCCCCCATTTTACCGAGGAAGACAATGTCACAGACAAATTAAGTGAGCTTTGTCACACATCAGGCAGATGGCCCAGATCCTCTGACTTCTTAGGCCTCGCTTCTTCTCACTTAAAAAGATGAAAGACCAGAGATATGACTGGACCTTTTTACACACCTCAGTCTTGTCTATCTCTCAGTCAACCTCTCGCCCACGTCCTGCCTCTGGTCTGAGACGTCCTCCCCCTTCATACCTGAGAGACATTCGCTCTCCCCACTTCAAAGCCTTAGTGAAGGTGCATCTCCTCCAAGGGGCCTGCCGCAACTAGGCCCTCATTTCCTATTCTCTCAATTCCTTCTGTTTCACCCTTTCACACTCAGATTTGCACCCTTTATTCACCCCTCCTTCAGCACTATAGTATTCATGTCTACATCTGTATTTTTGTTTATGGTATTTGTTAAGCGCTTACTATGTGTCAAACACAGTTCTAGTCGCTGGGGTAGACACAAGTTAATTGGGTTGATCACAGTATCTGCCCCACATGGGGCTCACAGTCTAAGTAGGAAGGAGAATAGGAGAACTGACGCCCAGAGAAGTTATGTGACTTGTCCAAAGTCACACAGCAAGCAATTGGCAGAGTCAGGATTAGAATCCAGGTCCTCTGACTCAAAGGCCAGTGTTCTTTCCACTAGGCCAAACTGATTATTGTCTGTCTCCCCATCTAGACCTTAAGCTTGTTGTGGGCAGGGAAGGTGTCTACCAACTCTGTTATATTGAGCTCTGCCAAGCTCTCAGTACAGTGCTCTGCAAACACTAAGTGCTCAATCAATATGATGCTTCAAATCTGGACATTAGGGGGATTGGCACAATTGGAAACTCCTCCCAGTGTCTTATCCTAACCCTTACCCAACCCTAACCCAATGACTTAATAATAATAATATTAAAAAATCCTTAGATTTTATCTAGATCTTTTTTTTCCCCCAAAGGACTTTCCATAGTGATGATCACAATTTGTCCTTACAACCTCTTTGGAAAGAAAGGAGAGGCAGACCTCATTATCCCCAATCTAGAAAGATGAAATAACTGAGGCACAGAGAGGCTCAGATACTTGTCCAAGGTCACACAGCAAGCTACATCCAGAACCAGGACTAGAACCCAGTTCTCCTGTTGCCCTGGGCTATGCTCTTTCCACTAAACCACCCACCTGTTTAACGGGGATTGGGATCAGGGTAAAGGTATTTCTGTGCACTTGGACATTTCTAGACAGCACGCAGGTTGCATTCAGACTAATCGATCAATCGTCAATGATTCCTATTAGGCTTTTAGCTTAATATGAAAATTTCCCTTTGTAAGAATCAAGAAATCACTGGTATTTATTGAACATTTACTGTGTACAGAGTACTGAACTAAGTACTTGGAAAAGTATAGCATAATAATGTTGACAGGTCCGATCTCTAACCGTAAGGAAAGTTAAAATACCTAGGATTTGGGGGTATCTTAGAAGGAAATCCCTAGCTGAAAGCAGATGCCCCCGAAAAGACATTACAAACATTGGTGCAAACAGGAAGGAAGGGAAATAGATTTTCCATTCTGGGAAGAGTCAGGGAAGTGAAAAAGGAGAACCTGCGTAAACTGCTGCATAAGGCAAATCTTACTAGAATGGCTGAACCAAGCAATCTCGTCAGTTCTGGCTCTTGCTCTTCGGACATTTTGTTTAGCACAGTGCTTGTGGTTGACCAGTGCATTTCTCACATTGCAAAATGCCTGAAGTTCAGAAAAACTTGATAGATTTCTCAGGGGCAGATGACTGTTCTCCAGGGGGCTAGAGAACAAATGATAATAACAAGAATTTTAATAGTGATAATAATGATAATAATAATAACCGTGGTATGTGTTGAGAGCTCACCTCCTCCAAGAGGCCTTCCCAAACTGAGCTACCCCTTTTCCCTCTGTTCCCTCTGCTTCCTCTCTGCTCCCCACTCCGCCCTCTGCTCCCTCCCCCTTCACCCCTTCACCTCCCCTCAGCTAAGTCCCCTTTCCCCCCTTTCCCTCTGCTCCTCCCCCTCTCCCTTCCCCTCCCCTCAGCACTGTGCTCATTTGTATATATTTTTATTACCCTATTTTTTTGTGTTAATGAGGTGTACATCCCCTTGATTCTCTCTATCGTGATTGTGTTGTCTTGTTTTTGCCCATCTGTCTCCCCCAATTAGACTGTGAGCCCTTCATTGGGCAGGGACTGTCTCTATCTGTTGCCGAACTGTACATTCCAAGAGCTTAGGACAGTGCTCTGCACATAGTAAGCGCTCAATAAATACTACTGAATGGTGAATGGTTTTACTATGTGCCAGGCCCTGTATTAAGGGCTGCAGTAGAAACAAGGCAATTAGGTTGAACACAGTCCCTGTCCCACATGGGGCTTAAAGTCTTAATCCCCATTTTACAGATAGGGAAACTGAGGTACAGAGAAGTGAAGTGACTTGCTCAAGGTCACGGAGTAGACAAGAGGCAAAGTTGGGATAATAATAATAGTTGTTAAACACTTACTCTGTGCCAAGTTCTGTATGGCCTACTGGATAGAGCACAGGCCTGGGAATCAGAAGGATCTGGGTTCTAATCTTGACTTTAGCACTTGTCTGCTGGGTGATTTCTCTGGGTCTCAGTTACCTCACTGGTAAAATGGGGATTAAGACTGTGAGCCCAATGTGGGACATGGATTGTGTCCAATTCGATTAGCTTGATTAACTTAGGACAGTGCCTGGCACATAGTAAGAGTTTAACAAATACCGTAAAAAAAGAAAACAAAACAAAAAACTAAGCACTGGGGTAAATACAGGATAATCAGTCCGGAAAAGAAGTTTAGAGGCCCCTAGACCCAATTCCCTTGAAAGATAAAAAGTTCAGAATGGTTTTCCTTTGAAAAGTTAAACAAGACAGTGTGGCTCTTCCCGATTTTGGAGAGTGCACCTGGTCAGCTCTGCCTCCCCGCCCCCAACCCTCTCCCATCCTTCCCTGCAGTATCCTCAGAGGAGATCTCCTCCCTCCTCACAAGTGCCACCTCCTCCACCTGTGCCTCGGACCCCATTCCCGCTCACCCTATAAAAATCATCGCCCCTGCCCTCCTCCCCTCCATAACTTCTATCTTTAATCACTCACTCTCCAATGGCTTCTTCCCCTCTGCCTTCAAACGTGCCCACGTCTCCCTCATCCTAAAAAAACCCTCTCTCGACCCCACTTCCCCTTCCAGATATCGCCCTATCTCCCTTCTACCCTTCCTTTCCAAGATCCTAGAAGGAGTCGTCTACACTCGCTGCTTGGATTTCTTTAACTCCCATTCTCTCCTGGACCCCCTCCAACCTGGCTTCCATCCCCTCCACTCTACCGAGACTGCCCTCTCTAAGGTCACCCGTGACCTCCTTCTTGCCAAATCCAATGGCTCCTACTCTATACTAATCCTCCTTGACCTCTCAGCTGCCTTTGACACTGTCGACCATCCCTTTCTCCTCCACAACTTATGTCACCTCGGCTTCATGGACTCCGTCCTCTCCCGGTTCTCCTCTTATCTCTCTGGCCGGTCATTCTCCGTCTCCTTCTCGGGCTCCTCCTCCCCCTCCCATCCTCTAACTGTTGGAGTTCCTCAAGGGTCAGTTCTCAGCCCTTTTCTGTTCTCCATTTACACTCACTCCCTCGGTGAACTCATCTGCTCTCACGGCTTCAACTAGCATCTCTATGCAGATGAAACACAGATCTATATCTCTGCCCCTGTCCTCTCCCCCTCCCTTCAGGCTCGTATCTCCTCCTGCCTCCGGGACGTCTCTACCTGGATGTCTGCCCGCCACCTAAAACTCAACATGACCAAGACTGAGCTCCTCATCTTCCCTCCCAAGCCCGGTCCTCTCCCTGACTTCCCTATCACCGTGGACGGTATGACCATCCTTCCCATTTCTCAGGCCCGCGACCTCGGTGTCATCTTTGACTCGGCTCTCTCGTTCACCCCACAATCCGTCACCGAAGCCTGCCGGTCGCACCTTTATAATATCGCCAAGATCCGCCCTTTTCTCTCCACCCAAACGGCTATCTTACTGCTACGGGCTCCCGTAATATCCCTGCTACATTACTGTGTCAGCCCGCTCTCTGATCTCCCTTCCTCCTCTCTATCCCCACTCCAGTCTATTCTTCATTCCGCTGCCCGGCTCATCTTCCTGCAGAAACGCTCTGGGAATGTCACTCCCCTTCTTAAAAACCTCCAGTGGTTGCCTATCAACCTCCACACGAAACAAAAACTCCTCACTCTAGGCTTCGAGGCTCTCCATCACCTTGCCCCTTCCTACTTCTCCTCCCTTCTCTCTTTCTACTGCCCACCCCGCACGCTCCGCTCCTCTGCCGCCCACCTCCTCACAGTCCCCCGTTCTTGCCTATCCTGCAGTCGATCCCCAGACCACGTCCTCCTGCGGTCCTGGAACGCCCTCCCTCCTCACCTCTGCCAAACCTCATTCTCTTCCCCTCTTCAAAACCCTACTTAAAGCTCACCTCCTCCAAGAGGCCTTCCCACACTGAGCTCCCCTTTTCCCTCTGCTCCCTCTACCCCCCACCCACCTCTCTGCAGCTAAACTCTCTTCTCCCCCCTTTCCCTCTGCTCCTCCCCCTCTCCCATCCCATCCCCTCAGCACTGTACTCATCCGTTCGACTGTATATATCTTCATTACACTATTTATTTTGTTAATGAGATGTACATCACCTTGATTCTATTTATTTGCTATTGTTTTAATGAGATGTTCTTCCCCTCGATTCTATCGATTGCCATTGTTCTTGTCCGTCCGTCTCCCCCGATTAGGCCATGAGCCCGTCAAAGGGCAGGGACTGTCTCTGTCTGTTACCTATGTGTACATTCCAAGCACTTAGTACAGTGCTCTGCACATAGTAAGCGCTCAATAAATACTATTGAATGAATGAATGAATGAATGAATGAATGGGGTCAATTAGTGGGAGGACAATTATGTTTTGGATCAGTAAACCCTCTGACACACCTGTTCAGGAGAGGCGACACGGTTTGTCAGGGAAAATTTCACTTCACTTACCTTTTGGAGTTCTCTGGAGGAGTCAATAAGTGTGTGAGTAGATGGAGGGGAACCCGTGGACAGAACATGCCATATTAACTGACATAAAGGTCTCGCTTGGTTGTAGGCTTTTTGTTATATTAAAACATGGGTGGGACAGTTATGCCAGTCATATTATAGGGAAGAGGAGAAAAAGGAGAAGAGAAAAGGACGAAAGGAGGGAAGAACAAAGAGGAAGGTAAGAAGGGTCTTGAAGCTACAACTTGTACTTCTATTGCAGTGCTCTGCACACAGTAAGCGCTCAATAAATTCAATTGAATGAATTCTTCCAAGGGCCACGTGCAGTAATGGCAATAGCATTTATTTAAGCACTTATTGGGTGCAAAATACTGCACTGAGCACTGAGAAAGAGTATATAGGTGGGAATTAGACCTAAACCCCTTTTCTCTAGGGGATTACTTTAGGCATTCAGAAAATTAATTCCACTTCCCTACTGGATTGTCCCATTTTGAACTCTTCTCTCGTCTTCTCCTCTCAATAATAATCATAATAATTGTGCTATTTGTTAAGCGCTTACTATATGCCAGGCACTATACTCAGCGCTGGGGTGGATACAAGCCTGAAGGCACTTCCCCTCCTTGCTGCACTGTCACCTTCTCACCCTCCTCCTCCCTTTCCTCCTCCTCAGAGTGCTGCTTTCACTATGTTACAAAAAATGATCTTTTATTTATTCCTCCAAAATCTGGGAGGGGTAATTGTGTGGTAACAGTGACAATCACAATTGTAGTATTTTTAAGTGCTATGTGCTTGCTGTACGAAGCACTGGGATAGATGCAAGATAACTGGCTCCCAAATGGGACTAAGACTTCATCACAGACTAAGTAGTAGGGAGAGCTGAGATTGGATTCCATTTGCAGATGAGGAGCTGAGCTACCTAGAAGGTGAGTGACTTGCCCAAGGTCACACAGCAAGCAGGTGGCAGAGCTGGAATTAGAATCCAGGTCCTCTGACTCCCAGGGTGCTTTGTCCACTAGGCGATACTGCTTCTCCATGGGATAGTGGAAATTATCTGAGTAAATGCAGTATTTGGATTTTTCAGAAGCCTCTGACAAGCTTCATAACAATGATTATGGTATTTGTTAAGCGCTTACTGTGTGCCAAGCACTGTTCTAAGCACTAGGGTAAGTACAAGGTAATCAGGTTATCCCTCCTGAGGCTCACAGTCTTAATCCCCATTTTACAGATGAGGTAACTGAGGCACAGAGAAGTTGATCACACAGCAGACAAGTGGCGGAGCCGGGATTAGAACCCACGTCCTCTGACTCCCAGGCACTTGCTCTTTCCACTCTGCCACGAGACTAAGGTTTAGACTGTAAGCCCGTCATTGGGCAGAGATTGTCTCTATCTGTTGCTGAATTGTACAATCTAAGCGCTTAGTACAGTGCTCTGCACATAGTAATCGCTCAATAAATACTATTCAGGGAAAAATTTGAACAACTGATTAATCCTGGAGTTGGAGAAAGCGCAATCTGCCAGGGGGGAACTGTATATGATGGAGCCCCTCAAGAATCTGAGCTTGGATGCATTTGGATGAACTGCATAAATTCACCATCCATGATGGTTCATTAGAGGAAGAGGTTTGGGTCTTTATTTAGGTGGTCAATCCATTAATCATAGGATTGCGACTGTGAGTCAGAAGGTCACGGGTTCTAATCCCGAGTTGCCACTTGTCTGCTGTGTGACCTTGAGCAAGTCACCTTACTTCTCTGTGCCTCAGGAACCTCATCTGTGTAATGGGGATCGAGACTGTGAGCCCCATGTGGGTCAGGGACTGTGTTCAGCCCGATTTGTTTATATCCACCCTAGCACTTAGTACAGTGCCTGGCACATGGGAAGTGCTTAACGAATACCATAATTATTACTTATTTACTGAGCGCTTAGTGTGTGCAGTGCACTGTACTAAACGTTCGGGAGGGTACACTGCAATAGAGGGGAAAGAGATTGGGTACCTTTGAAGGGGCATATGGTTTCTTGAGATCCTCAAAAGAAAGGTGGGTCACCTTCCGGTCTGGAAGGATAGTTTTAGTCGTACTAGCTCCATTTTACAGATGAAGAGACTGAGGTTAAGACAGGTGACGTCCTCCCTCAAGCAGTCAGAATCAGACCTAGGGGTCGGAGTCTGCACTTTCCTGTGCTCGTTCGTTCCTTGCCGTGCCCACGGGGCAGGATTCCTCGCTACAAATAGAAAGAAGAAGTGAAGTGAAGTAACTACCCTTCTGTCTAGAGGGAAGTCTGATATATAAAGATATTTTATTTCCCACTCGAGATGGTAAACTCGTGAACAAGGAATGTGTCTAATAACAATAATAATGAGAAGAATTACGGTATTTGTTAAGCTCTTAGTATGTGCCAGGCACTGTACTAAGCGCTGGAATGGAAACAGGCAAATTAGGTTGGGCACAGTTCCTGTCCCAAGTGGGGCTCACAGTCTCAATCCCCATTTTACGGGTGAGGTCACTGAGGCCCAGAGAAGTTAGGTGACTTATCCAAGGTCACGCACAGCAGACTCATAGAGGAGACAGGACCTTCTGACCCCCAGGGCGTTGCTCTATCTATTACACCATGCTGCTTCTCTACCGAACTCTATTACCTTGAACAATAATGATGATATCTGCTAAGCGCTTACTAGATGCTGAGCACTGTATTAAGAAATGGGGTAGATAGAAGCTAATCGGGTTGGACACAGTTCCTGTCCCACATGGGGCTCACAGTGTTTATCTCCATTTTACAGATGGGGTAACTAAAGCACAGAGGAAGCAGAATGACTTGCCCAAAATCACACGGCAGAGAAGTGGCAGAGCCGGAATTAGAACCCAGGTCCTTCTGACTCCCAGGCCTATATTCTTCCCAGTAGGCCAAGATGCTTCTCCTAGGCAAGTAAGTCAGGTAACTTCTTTGTGCCTCAGTTACCTCTTCTGCTAAATAGGACCGAATACCTATTCTTCCTCCTCTTTAGACCGTGAGCCCCACCTGGGACAGGGATTGTATCTGATCTGATTGTGTTGTGTCTATCCCACTGCTTGGCACATAGTAAGGGTCTAAAACATACCACTGTTACAAAGGCTGTAGATTCTCTTAGGGACCGAGGAGCCAGTGAATGGAATTCTAAAGGCTGCAGAGTGAGAGTTAAAAACAGGATTTGAAGTTTGGGGAAGGGGAAACAATTACACAAGCCGAAACAAGAAGTAGCTGCCAGGTTTCGGAGCTTCCTCCTCGCCTCACCACAGCAAAGAGATCAGGCGGGGCGAATGAAAATAGCTTTTGGTATTTGGGACTTCCAGAAGCAAATGTCCAGCCTGGCTTTCCTTCTCTCTCACCCCCGAGTGCAGAGCTGGTGATCGGTACTCTCATGGTGGGGAGGGGAGGGGGATCTCAGGAGCCCCCCAGCAGGACTCCTGACCAATTGCCCTGTAGTCAGTTGCCTCAGTCGAGGAGCGATCTGCTTAATTTGCCCGCCTCGGTGAGCGGATCCTGGGTCAGATCACTTCTCCCTCTCCTCAGGAATGGGTGTGTGAAAGAGGAAGAGTCCTACATGAGGTGGCAGAGATTAACAGGGGCCTGGAAGTCAGAAAGACCTGGGTTCTAATCACGGCTCCACCACATTTCTGCTGTGTGACCTTGGTCAAGTCACATAACTTCTCTGGGCCTCAGTTAGCTCATCTGTAAAATGGGGATGAAGACTGTGAACCCCATGTGGGACAGGGACCTTGAATAGCTTGCATCTACTCCAGCTCTTAAAATGGTCCTTGACACATAGTAAGCGCTTAACAAGTACCACAATTATTATTATTAGTAGGGTGCTCTTCTTTCCCTAAGGGCAAAGGCAGGGAGTCTGGGGGCCGAGGGGGGGGGGAATGGTGGGAGAGTGAGTCGATGCAGGCAGGCAGGGCAGTGAAATAGAGAAGGTAAGAGGCATTCAAGAGACATTCTCCCTCTAGACTGTAAAAGCAGTAACAATAATAAGTAGTAACAGTATAGCAATGCTCACCGTAGGCAGGGAATGTGTCCGCTATATTGTTATATTTTACTCTTCCAAACTCTTAGTACAGTGCTCTGCACATAGTAAGCGCTCAATAAATACCACTGATTGACTGCTTGATTAAATAAATACTATTGATTTACTGGTCGAGAGAAATAGGTAACAGGCCGAGGCTCAAGGAGGGTGAACTGGGAGGGAAAGCGTGGTCGGGGGAGACTAGTCCCAGCTCTGCCTCTGACTGGCTGAGAAATCTTAGGCTAATCACTTGAAATGCTCCTTGCCTCTGTTTCTCCATCTAAAAATAGAGGAAATGATGTCTGCCTCTCCCTACCTCTCAGAGAGCTGTGAAAGCCCAGTAACCCTTGAAAAGTGCTTTGGAAAGATGAAAAAGGGACCTACTAATTCAAAAGAGCAGCGTGGCTGAGTTGTGTACACCAACTGCCTCAAATTCCTCTCCTCCAATTCTCTCCTTGACCCCTTTCAGTCTAGCTTCCATCCCCTTCACTGCACAGAAACAGCCCTCTCAAAGGTCACCAAATGATCTCCTTGCCAAATTCAATGGTCTCTATTCCATTTTAATCCTTCTTGACCTCTCAGCTGCCTTTGACACTATAGATCACCCCTTCTCCTGGAAACGTTATCCAATATTGGCTTCACCGACTGTCCTCTCCTGATTCTCCTCATCTCTCTTGACATTCATTCTCAGTCTCCTTCGTGGCCTCCTCCTCTGCCTCCCACCCCCTAACTTTGGGAGTCCCTCAAGGTTCAGTTCTTGGTCCCCTTCTATTTTCCATCTACACCCACTCCTTTGGAGAAGTCATTCGCTCCCATGGCTTCGACTACCACCCCTGTGTGAATGATACCCAAATCTACCTATCCAGCCCTGATCTCTCTTCCGCTCCCTGATCTCACTTCTCCTCCTGACCTCATGTCATCTCCACTTGGATATCCTCCCATCAGCTCAAGCTTAACATGTCCAAAACAGAACTCGTTATCTTTCCACCCAAACCCAGTCCCCTTCCTGACTTTCCTATCACTGAGGATGGCAACACCATCCTTCCTGTGTCACAAGCCTGTAACCTTGGCGTTATCTTTGACTCCTCTCTCTCATTCAACCCACATAATCAATCCGTCACTAAATCCTGTTGGTCCCACCTTCACAACATCACTAAAATCCTCCCTTTCCTCTCCATCCAAACTACCACACCACGTTAATACTATCACTCATCCTATCTCACCAGGATTACTGCATCAGCCTCCTTGCTGACCTTCCAGCCTCCTGTCTCTCCCGACTCCAGTCCATACTTCAATCTTTTGCCCGGATAATTTTTCTACAGAAACATTCAGAACATGTCACCCTGCTCCTCAAAAACCTCCAGTGGTTGCCCATCCACCTCTGCATCAAGCAAAAGCTTCTCACCATTGACTTTCAAGCAGTCCATCACCTTGCCCCCTCCTACCCCACCTTGCTTCTCTCTTTCTACAAGCCAACCCCAACACTTTGCTCCTCTAGCACTAACCTTCTCACTGGGCCTTGATCTCACCTGTCTTACTGCTTACCCCTCACCCACGTCCTGTTTCTGGCCTGGAACACCCTCCCATCTCATATCTGACAGACAATTACTCTCCTCCCTTTCAAAGGCTTATTGAAGCCACATCTCCTCCAAGAGACCTTCCCAGACTAAGCCCCACTTTTCCTCACCTCCCACTCCCTTCTGTGTCTCTCAGACTTGCTATTTTTGCTCTTTCTCCTTTCCAGCCCCTGTAATTTTATTTATCTGTATGGATGTCTGCCTCCCCTCCTTTATACTCTCAGCTTTTTGTAGGCAGGGAATGCTAGTTTATTGTTGTATTGTACTTTCCCAAATGCGTAGTACTGTGTTCTGCACATATTAAGTGGACAATAAATATGATTGAATGAATGAATGAATGAATGAATGGAAAGTGCACGAGTTTGGGAGTCATAGGACCTGTGCTTTAATCCTGGCTTCATCACTTGTCTGCTGTGTGAACTTGGACAAGTCACATAACTTCTCTGGGCCTCGGTTTCCTAATCTGTAAAATGGAAATTAAGACCGTGCACCCCTGTGTGGGACAGGGACTGTGTCAATCCTATCTTGAATCTATTATTATTATGGTATTTGTTAAGCACTTATTATGTGCCGAGCACTCTTCTAAGCACTGGGGTAGATAGAAGGTAGTCAGGTTATCCCACATGAGGCTCACAGTTTTTTAATTCCCATTTTACAGATGAGGTAACTGAGGCATAGGGAAGTTAACCACCTTGCCCAAGGTCACACAGCAGACAAGTGGCAGAGCCGGGATTAGAACCCACATCTTCTGACTCCTAAACCTATGGTCTTTCCACTAAGCCACGCTGCTTCCCCGCACTTAGTACAGTACCTAGCACATAGTAAGGGTTTAACAAATACCGTTAAAAAAAGATACACACACACGCACTGCAAACACACAGACACACCAAGGAAAGTACAGAGGTGCTCTAGTTGTATCAGATGCTGTGTATTAATCAACAGTGACAGAGATAATGAAAAGGGAACTGGAAAACTGTGTTCTGGGGTTTTGTTCTGCAGTCCTATGAATCAGCCTGAGGCAGAAAATGAATGACCTGTATTTAAAGATTTCATTTAAAAATGAACTAGTACAATTAGCCGATCGACAAATGGGAACTGCTTGAGAATAGAAGCCCCAGCGCTGATAACATCCCAGAGACCAATAGACTGTGAAAAATCCTTCAGTAAAATAGTAAACAACACAAAGTGTTAACTCTGTTAGCGACTTCTCCCCGCCCCTCCAGAAATTTCTTTCTCATTTCTTTTATCTCCCTTCGCCCGCCCTACATTGCTAATATGTTGCATAAGGTGGAAATTAATGCTAACAGTAGGCTATTTATCCATAGCACATCAAAAGGTCAAATATCAGGTGCTTGGGAAGCAGATGCTAGGAAGCGACGTACTCTAGTGGGTTGGGAGTCAGAGACCCTGGATTCTAATCCAAGTTCTGCCACTTGTCTCCTATGTGACTGTGGGCAAGTCACTAAACTTCTCTGTGCTTCAGTTCCCTTAATACTTGTTGTCCCTACTACCCTCCAGTTATCACCCCATCTCCCTCCTCCCTTTCCTCTCCAAACTCTCTGAGTGAGTTGTTTACACCCTCTGTCTCAAGTTCCTCTCCTCCAATTCTCTCTTTGACCCCCTCCAGTCTGGCTTCCATCTCCTTCACTCCACAGAAACCGCCCTCTCTAAGGTCACCAATGATCTCTTTCTTGTCAAATTCAATGGCCTCTATTTCATCCTAATCCTCCGCGGCTTCTCAGCTGCATTCGACACCGTCGACTACCTCATTCTCCTGGAAACGTTATCCGACCTCGGCTTCACTGACAAGGTCCTCTCCTGGTTCTCCTATCTCTCTGGCCACTCATTCTCAGTCTCTTTTGCAGGCTTCTTCTCTGCTTCCCACCCCCTAACTGTGGGGGTCCCTCAAGGTTCACATGTGAGCCCCCTTCTATTTTCCATCTACATCCACTCCCTTGGAGAGCTCATTTGCTCCCAAGGCTTCAACTACCACCTCTAAGCAGATGATACCCAAATTTAAAACTCTAGCCCTGATTTCCCTCCCGCCCTGCAGTCTCTCATTTCTTCTTAATTTCAAAACATCTCTTCTTGGATGGCTTCCTGTCACCTCAAACTTAACATGCCTAAAACAGAACTTATCTTCCCACTCAAGCCCTGTCCTCCCTCCTGACTTTCCCACCGCTGTAGACGGCACCACCATCCTTCCTGTCTCACAAGCCCATCATCCTGGCGTTATCCTTGACTGTCTCTCTCATTCAACTCACATAGTCAATCCATCACTAAATCCTATCCATTCGACCTTCACATCGTCTTTAAAATCTGCCCTTTCCTCTCCATCCAAACTGCTATCTCATTAGTACAGTCACTCATCCCTCCTTGATTACTGTATCAGCTTCCTTGCTGACCTCCTTCCTTCTGTCTCTCTACACTCCAGTCCATACTTTACTCTGCTCCCCACATCATTTGTCTACACAAATGATCAGGTCATGTTCCCCACTCCTCAAGAACCTCCAGTGGTTGCCCATCCAACAGAATCTCCTCACTGTTGGCGTTAAAGCGCTCAATCACCTTGCCCTCTCCTACCTCACCTTGCTACACTCCTACTCTAACTCAGCCCTCACACTTTACTCCTCTAATGCCCACCTTCTTACTAAATTTTGATCTCATCTATCTCACTGCCGACCTCTCACCGATGTCCTATTCTGTCCTGAAAGGCCCTCCCTCTTCATACCAGACAGACGACGACTCTCCCCCCTTCAAAGCCTTAGAAAAACAGCATGGTGAGTACACCAGGGATAGAGCACAAGCCTGGGAGGCAGAAGGTTATGGGTCCTAATCCCGGCTCTACCACTTGTCTACTGTGTGACCTTGGGCAAGTCACCTTCACTTCTCGGTGCCTCAGATCCCTCATCTGTAAAATGGGGGTTGAAACTCTGAGCCCCACGTGGGACAGGGACTGTGTTCAACCCGATTTGCTTGTATCCACTCCAGTGCTTAGAACAGTGCCTGGCACAAAGTAAGCACTTAACAAATACCATTATTATTATTATTACTATAAAAGGCACATTTCCACCCAGAGGCCTTCTCTGACTAAGCCCTCCTTTCCTCTTCTCCCACTCCCTTTGGCATCACCCTGACTTTCTCCCTTTATTCATCTTCTGTCCTTGCTTCACAGTATTTATGTCTACATCTGTAAATTATTTATTTATACTAATATCTGTCTCCCCCTCTAGACTGTAAGGTCACTGTGGGCAGGGACCATGTCTGTTATATTATTATAGTGTACTCTCCCAAGTGCTTTGCTCATAGTAGGTGCTCAGTAAATATGATTGACTGACTGATATCGAAGCAAAGGGAGTTGGAAAGGGCTGGGCCAGAGCCTAAAATGACTGGGTCCTTAAAATTTATATTAATGTCTGTCTCCTCCTCTAGACTGTAAGCTTGTTGTGGGAAGGGACTGTGTGCATTATATAATTATATAATTATAAATCATATAATTATATAATTATATAATTGTAAATCATATAATTATATATATATATTGTACTCTCTCAAGCGGTTTTAGTACAGTGCTCTACACACTGGAAACACTCAATAAATACAGTTGACTGACTGGCTGACTTCCCCACTTCTGACATATTGTGCATTTTTTTTCCCCTGCACCATTCCTCCTTGAAAGCAAGGGAGGGATGTGGTTTAACAGATTTGAGGGAGGATTCACATTCACTGGGTGGTAGAATCACAAACGTTCTTCTCAGTTTTGCCACTAGCGCTAAATAGTATGTTTGTGTGTATGTAGGAGGGAAGGGGATATCAAACCAGTGGTATTAACTGAGTGCTCACTGTGAGGTCTCAGCAAAGTATAAGAAAGTAGGCATGATTGCTGCCCTCAAGGAGTTTACAGAAAAATAACTCAAAGTGCCCTGGACCAAGTGTTCTTTATTGAAGTTCTAGGATTATGGGATTTGAGCAATTCAAAAAGAGGTCAGATCTCTTATCTCTCTTGGAAGAGTACATTCTTCCTCCCTCAAATCTGTTAAACCACACCCCTCTCCTTCTTTCAAGCTTTCCTTAATAATAATAATAATAATTATAATTATGGTATTTGCTAAGCGCTTACTATGTGCCAAGCACTGTTCTAGGTGGTGAGGTAGATACAAGGTAATGTGCTTGTCCCATGTGGGGCTCACATTCTTAATCCCCATTTTCCAGATGAGGTAACTGAGTCACAGAGAAGTTAAGTGATTTACTCCAGGTCACACAGCTGACAAGTGTCAGAGCTGGGATTGGAACCCATGTCCTTTGACTCCCAAGCCCGTGTTCTTTCCTCTAAGCGACACTGCTGTTTAGGATTTCCCTTAAAATCTCACTTCTCCAGGAAGCCCTCCCTGACTAGCCTCATTTGTCCCACCCACCCACTTAGCAGTTTAGCAAGAAATCAGTTTATTTACTCCTTCATTTAATCACTTTTTGCTTACATTTTATGGTATTTGTGAACAGTGCCAAGCACTGTTCTAAGCACTGGGGTGGATACAAGCAAATCAGGTTGGACACAGTCCCTGTCCCACATGGGGCTCATAGTCTTAATCCCCATTTTACAGATGAAGGAATTGAGGCCCAGAAAAATGAAGTGATTTGCCCCAGGCCACCAGGCAGACAAGTGGCAGAGGTGGAATTAGAACATATGATCTTCCGACTCCCAGGCCCGTGCTCCACCCACTGCGCCATGCTGCTTCAAAATGAAGTGTCTTGCCCAAGGTCGCGAAGCAGACAAGTGGGAGAGGCGGGATTAGAACTCAGGTCCTCCTCACTCCTAGGCCTATCCACTAGGCACACTGCTCTTCAACTTTTACTGTTACCGGTTGTATTCGCACTGTCCCCTCTTTTCCCCATGGTATGTATACTATGTGCCTACCTGTTTTGCCCATTAGACGTAAACTCCTCAAGAGCAAGGATCATGTCTTTTTGACTTTATTAGATGCTCCCAAGTCCCCATTCCAGTGGCCTGCACCCAGGAGACCCTCAAAAATGTGGATGCTGATGATGATCTGATTATCCTGCATTTATCCCAGGGTTTAGAACAATGCTGAACCATGGAAAGCACGTTTTTTTCCAATAGCATTTGTTAAGCACTTACTATATGCCAGGCACTGTTCTAAGTACTGCAGTAGGTTCAAGATAATCAAGTTGGACAGGGTCCCTGTCCCTCATGGGGCCCACAATCTTAATCCACATTTTACAGAAAAGTTAACTAAGGCACAGAGAAGTGAGGTGATTTGCCCAAGTTTACACAACAGGCAAATGATGAAGCCGGGATTAGAAGCCAGATCCTCTGACGCCCAGGCCTGTGCTCTCCACTAGGCTATACTGCTTCTCAACAAATTTAACAAATTTCACAATAATAATAAAAAATAATATCACTTCTATGTGTCAAGCACTGTTCTAAACACTGGGGTAGATACAAGGTAGTCATATAATGATGAAGATGATGATAACGGTGACGATGCTGAATAATAATTATGATACTCATTATGGTGTGTGTCAAGCACTTACTATGTGCCAAGCGCTGTTCTAAGCACAGGGGTAGATGCAAGTTAATCAGGTCGGACACAGTGTGGGCCCACTCAAGTTTGAGGGGTGATGGGTAAACTCGTCGTCAGGGAATGCCTATGTTATATTGTTGTATCGTACTCTCCCAAATGCTTAGTACAGTGCTCTGCGCATAGAAAGCACTCAGTAAATACAACTGACTGGAACTGTTTGTGGGGGTATCAGGAATGAAACTTTTTTTTGGTTAGTTTTGGGGCAGGGCAAAGGGTCAGAAACCAACACGACCATTGTTGGTGGAATTATTGGAGGTGAGAGATGGAAGAAGAAGGGAATGAGCTTCAGAAGTCAGCAGCTGCCAGCAATTAAGTATGTATCTGTAATTTATTTATATTAATGCCTATCTCCTCCTCTAGACTATAAGCTCACTGTGGGCAGGGAATGTGTCTGTTCATTGTTATACTGTACTCTCCCAAGCACTTAGTAGAGTGCTCTGCACACAGTAAGTGCTCAATAAATATGAATGACTGAATGACTGAATGAATGAGAATATTGGAAGAGGATTATTTTCTGAATACTTCAGGGCTATTTTTTCCTGTAACAGTGATAATAATAACAATAATAACTGTGGTGTTTGGTAAACACTTATTATTACTATTATATTCCCTCTAGACTTTAAGTTCGTCATAGGCAGGGAATGTGTCTGTTTATTGTAATATAGTACTCTCCCAAGCACTTAGTACAGTGCTCTGCACACAGTAAGCACTCGGTAAATATGATTGAATGTGCCAAACACCGTGCCAAGCACTGGGTAGATACACCATAATTGGGTTGGACTCAGACCTTGTCCCACATAAGGCTTGCAGTCTTAATCCCCATTTTACAGACAAGGGAACTGAGGCACAGAGAAGTGAAGTGACTTGTCCAGAGTCATCCCGCAGACCAAAAGTGGAGGAGATGGGTTGAGAATCCGGGTCCTCTGACTCCCAGGCCTGTGGTCTTTCCATTATGTCATGCTGCTTCTCATCAGTAGTTCCTACTCCTGTCCATACTGGCTCTCAGGAGACCTCTCAGACCATTTCACGAGCAAACCACCTGGTTTCAAAAACGTCCTCGCTTGAGGCAGAAAAGCAACCCCAGAAGTCACTGTGGGCTCAGTTCAATCCCCGTCCACCTGGAAATATCCAGCCCGGGAGATGGGGCTACCTCTGGAGGGTCAAAGCCAGGCCGTAAATATTCCACTCTACTTTGCAAGGTGCGAAGATCAGTCAATTCAACCCCTTCCGTCCGCAAAACTCCCAAGGAGGCGGGCCCGACTCCAGGCAGGGGAGTCTGGGAAACCCCTCAGAGAAGGCCGGAGGGTTCGTGATCAAAGGAGAAGCTGGTGAAATTGCTGCTTATCACACTCTCCCGTTTGCTCAAGGAAACCTCCTCCTTGGGGATCCTGAGTCTGGGGTCCAGGCCGCAGAAGACCGCCCGGCATTTCACATAGAGGACGTAGAGGTACCTCCTGAATTTCTTGCCGGCGAACGCGTAGATGAAGGGGTTGAGGCAGCAGTGAATCAAGGCTATCGTCTCTGTCACGCTCAGGCCGAACCTCAGATGTCTCTTCAGGGTGCAGCTGGGAAAGAATTTGAAGTGGTTGAGGGTTTCCAGGAAGACCAGGATGTTGTAAGGGGTCCAGAAGAGGAAAAACACAGCCACTACCATCAAGATCAGTTTCGCCGCCCTCACCTTCTTGCGGTTGTTACAGAAGAGTAAGGTCTTGAGGATCCTCAGGTAGCAGTAGCTCATGATGAGGAATGGGAAGAGGAAACCGAAGAGATTGGCCTCCAGGTTGCGAAGCACCGGCCACATGTGCTGGAGGACCTCGGGGTAGTTGCCCACGCACTCGTCCCCCACCTGCTCGGTGTACATGAACTGGGGGACCGCTGCCAAGATGGCCACCGTCCAGACGCTGAAGCTGGTGCTGACGCCGTGCTGGACGGTTCTGCTGTGGATGGAGCCGGCGGCCTGCACGATGGCCAGAAAGCGGTCGATGCTTATGACGGTGACGAAGAACATGCCCCCAAAGAAACCGATGAAGAAGAGGGCCGAGGCGCTTTTGCACAAGATGTTGCCCAGGACCTGCTCCCCGACCACGTAGTGGATCCAAAAGGGGAGGGAGATCACCAACAGCAGGTCGGAGAAAGCCAGGTTCAAGAGGTAAACGTCCGTGATGCTCTTCTTCTTGCCTCCGTTGGTCACGGCGAAGACCACCAGGAGGTTTCCCACCAGCCCGAAGGCAAAGACCAGGGCGTAGAGGACCGGCAGGAAGACTCTCCCGAAGTCCAAGATGTCTCCCAGTTCGCACATCTCGGCCAGGTCATCGTATTCATAACTGGTGGTCATTTCCAGGGTTTTCTCGGTCATGATGAAGCTTGGGAGAGGGAGAGGAAAACAAGAGCATTTTCTGTCAGAGGGGTCGGAGTCATAATAATAGTCACAGTCGTTGTGGTAATAGAAGGAGTGGAAGTAGTCGTAGGAATAGTAGTAATAATATCGGTAGTAATAGTGATAATAATAGTAATAGTAGTAATAATATCAGTACTAATAATGATGGTATTTGTGAAACACTTACTATGTGCTCTTCTAAGTGCTGGGGTAGATACAAAGTCGTCGGGTTGTCCCACTTGGGGCTCACAGTCAAAATCCCCATTTTACAGATGAGGTAACTGAGGCTCAGAGAAGTGAAGTGACTTCTGCCTCGAAGTCACAGAGCTGACAAGCAGCAGAGGCGGGTTTAGAACCCATGACCTCTGACTCCCAAGCCCGGGCTCTTTCTGCTAAGCCACGTTGCTTCACAACGCCCTTCGCAGCGCCTAAAATCTGCCCTTTCCTCTCCATAATAATAATAATAACGTTAGTATTTGCTAAGCACTTACTGTGTGCCGAGCACTGTTCTAAGCGCTGGGGTAGATGTAGGGTAATCAGGTCGTCCCACGTGAGGCTCACAATCTTAATCTCCATTTTACAGATGAGGTAACTGAGGCACCAAGAAGTGAAATGACTTGCCCAAAGTCACACATCCAAACTCCTATCACATTTAATACAAGCGCATATCCCACCTTCATTACTGCATCAGTCTCCTTGCTGACCTCCCTGCCTCCTGTCTCTCCCCACTCCAGTCCAGACTACACACTGCTGTTGGGATCATTTTCCTACAGAACCGTTCAGGCCGTGTTTCTCCACTCCTCAAGAACCTCCAGCATTAGCCCATCCACTTTCACATCAAGCAGAAAGTCCTCACCACAGACTTTAAAGGAGTCGATTGCCTCGGGCCCGCCTACCTCACTTGGCTGCTCTCCTACTCTAACCCAGCCTGCACGCTTCACTCCTCTAGCACCTACCTACTCTCTGTACCCCAATCTCATTTATCTCAAAGCTAACCCCTTTCCCACATCCTGCCTCTCGCCTGAAACACCCTCCCTCTTCACTCTCCCCGCCTTCCAAGCCTTCTTGAAGGCCCATCTCCTCCAAAGGCTTTCCCTGACTAAGCCCTCATTTCCTCTTCTCCCGTTCCTTTCCGTTTCACTCTTGCACTGGGCTTTGCATCCTTTATTCAACCCTCCCTCAGCCCCACGGCACTTATGTATCTATTTGTAATTATTTATTTATATTAATGTCTATATTCTCCTCTAGAATGTAAGCTCACTGTGGGTAGGGAACATGTCTACCAACTCTGTTGCATTAGTACAGTGCTCTTCACGGAGTAGGTGCTCAAAAAATACGACTGATTGATTGATTGATTGAAGAGTGCTATAGAGGTTGTTTGCAAGTACCAGGATGAACTAAGGGATGATATAGCTCAGCGTGGCTCAGTGGAAAGAGCCCGGGCTTGGGAGTAAGAGGTCATGGGTTCGAATCCCGGATCTGCCACTTAGCTGTGTGACTGTGGGCAAGTCACTTCACTTCTCTGTGCCTCAGTTCCCTCAACTGCAAAATGGGGATGAAGACTGTGAGCCTCATGTGGGACAATCTGATTACCCTGTAATAATAATAATAATAATAATGTAATAATAATGGGCACTGTATCTACCCCAGTGCTTAGAACAGTGCTCTGCACACAGTAAGAGCTTAACAAATACCAACATTATTATTATTAATCGGGGAAGGCTTGCCATAGGAGGTGGGATTTTTAGGAGAGATTTGAATGTGGGGAATGCTGAGCCCCATCCAACGTGGAGAGTGAGGGAGTGATTGTATCCTAGCCAAGCCTGAGGGGATGGGTCTCGGGGCTCAGTGGGCTAAGCCGGGGGGCTGGAGAGTCTAAGACATCTCAGAGAAAGAGGAGGTCGTGTCTCAGAACTGGATACAACTTCCGGGTCTTATCTGACCCAGGTGGGGCTGGGTCTTAGGGAGGGCGAATCAGGACAGTTACCCCGGACCTTATTCTCTGGGGGCCAATGCAGAGTGAGAGGCATGAGGAGTCTTGGCCAGGAACTGGTCCCAAGAAAAATGCCTTCCGGGTTCAGTCCAGATGGGCAGTGTCAGGAATTGAGCTTTTGTGCCAGGAAGTAGTTCCATTCCATAGGCTCCCTGTTCCTCGGGACTGGCCAACCTGCAGCAGCTGTGGAAGCACAGTGATCTGGGCCCTGTATTAGCCCCTTCTCATCCAACCGTTCCCTCCGAGCTGTTTTGTTTCCAGGCCCGCTGGACTGTCTCCTGACCTCCTTGTTTAAGTGAACAGGAGTAATGCCTGTGACTAGTGTCCCTAGGAATGGTAGAATACCAACAGATGGAAAATGATGGGCCTGCAGGCTTGGACTCCATTTTGTCTGGCCAAGCACCATTAACTCGAAGCGGGCATCCTCCTCTCTCCTTGGTTTAATTTTGTCCGTCTTATCAGAAAATTTTGTTTGTCAACATTTTGAGAACAGGATTCCTGACCTGTTTATCAGTTGTGTTTGCCCACCAGATCCCTAGAATAGAGACAACCAGGCAGAGCATAATTATTCCCCAAGAAGAATTTACTGCTGTTTATCTTAAGGCATATACAATATAGTGTGATCTTCAATTGCATGGGAAGCTGTACCGACTGTATGTAGAGAAACTCTGTATTGCTTCAAGACAGAAGCAGCGGGCTTGGGAGTCAGGGGTCATGGGTTCTAATCCCGCCTCTGCCACTTGTCAGCTGTGTAACTCTGGGCAACTCACTTCACTTCTCTGTGCTTCAGTTACCTCAGCCGTAAATTGGGGATTAAGGCCGTGAGCTCCACGTGGGACCACCTGATTACCTCAGAGCTTAGAACAGTGCTTGGCGCATAGTAAGCATTTAACAAATGCCATCTTATTATTATTATTGTTCAAGTTTAGCTGGCCTTGACTAGTAGAAGCTAATAATAATAATAATAATAATGTTGGTATTTGTTAAGCGCTTACTATGTGCAGAGCACTGTTCTAAGCACTGGGGTAGATACAGGGTAATCAGGTTGTCCCACGTGAAGCTCACGGTTAATCCCCAATTTACAGATGAGGTAACTGAGGCACAGAGAAGTGAAGTGACCTGCCCACAGTCACACAGCTGACAAGTGGCAGAGCCGGGATTCGAACCCCTGACCTCTGTCTCCCAAGCCCGAGCTCTTTCCACTGAGCCACGCTTCAACCATCACTCCCTACTGGTGCTAGAAGAAGTGCTAGTAGAAATAAACTTGTCTGACGGACCTGCTTAAACACAGTGCAGAGTCTGTGAAGTTTTCTTCCACAGAGCCTATCTGCCCCAGGTCCTTGACCACTCTGGGGCATCTCTAGCCTAGGTCTCCATGTTTGGGGCTGGAAGCAGACCCACTGGATGGCTAGGCAGCTTCTCGTGCTCTAGCTCTAGGCTAGGACCTAGGGGCGCCTCTTTTTTTATGGTATTTGTTAAGTGCTTACTACGTGCCAGGCACTGTACTAAAAGTCGGGGTAGATGCAAGCTAACCAGGTTGAACACAGCCCACCTCCCACCTGGGGCTCACAGTCTTGAAAATGCCATTTAAAAGAAATGAAGTGAGTTGCCTAAGGTCACACAGCAGACAAGTGGAGGAGCTGGGTTTAGAACCTAGGTCCTTCTGATTCCCAGGGCTGTTCTCTATTCAATCAATCAATCAATCAATCAATTGTATTTATTGAGTGCTTACTGTGGGCGGAGCACTATACTAAGCACTTGGGAGATACCTACGTGGCATGCTGCTTCACCTGGGACTTTAAGAGTTGCCTCACCCTCCCTTCCAACCCTCCTACTCTGGTGTTTCCTAAAATGCCAGGCAAGAGGGAGATGCCAATCTAGAATGCTCTGCCCTGGGAGACCCGAGGCAGCAGGAAGCCAGGAGTCCACGTCAGTGGTCTTTCCAGCGGCCGGCACTGTCATTTGACGTGACCATTTTTACCCTTTCTTATGCTCGGGTAGTCTTTGTCCTCCGCCTCCCTTGGAAATCTGGGGCAACTGAGGTTCCTGTGCACGGAACTGATAAGCTACAAGTGTCAAATCAGTACCCACATAAATCTTGGGACCTGTAATAAGAGGAAGCCACGGAAACCCACAATCCAGCTGCTGACTCCTTGGCTGATGCCTAACTGCTGCGGACATCCTCTGCGTCGATATTTGGTAGGTTTACCATCACACCATACCTCCTGGGCCACCGGTTCCTAACAGGGTGAGTTCCAGAGGGTGCCAGAAGACTGAATGTTTCCTCATTAATAGTGCTGCTACTAGTCAGTCAATAGTATTCATTGAGTGCTTACTGTGTGCAGAGCATTGTACTAAGTGCTTGGGAGAGTACAATATAACAGTATAACAGGCACATTCCCCGCCTACAGGGAGCTGATAGTTTAGAGGGGGAGGCAGACATTAATACAAATAAATTACTACTATTAATGATAATAATGGTACTTGTTAAGCACTTACTCTGGGCCGAACACTCTTCTAAGCTCTGGGGTAGTTACAGGTTGGACACAGTCAATGTCTCGCGTGGGACTTCCAGTCTAAGTAGGAGGGAGTAAGATTTAAACCCCATTTTTCAGATGGCACAGAGAAGTTAAGCGACTTGCCCAAGGTTACACAGCAGAAATGTGTCAGAGCTGGGATTAGAACTCATGTCCTCTGACTCCAGGCCTTGTTCTTTCCCCTAGGCCACGGTGCTTCTCATTAGGCGCCGACGGTTATGGGCTGGGGCCCCAGTGAGAATTTTAGAACCATAACTAATAATACTTGTTAAGCACTTACTATCTGTCAAGCCCTGCACAGAGATAGAAGATAATTAGGTCAGGCACTGTCTCTGTCCCACATAGGGCTCACAGCATTGACCGAACCCCACCCATCCACCCACAGAATACAGGAAAATCAACCATTTATAGAAAATAGGTTGAGCTGAAAACATGTTTACTAATTACTGTCCCAAATGCTTAGTACAGTGCTCCTCACCCAGTAGGTGTTAAATACTATTGATGGATGGATTGATTGACATAGTGCTCCTCCCCTCAAGTCCAGACCCCATGAAAATCTAAAGGAAATAGAAAGGAGAAGGAAAATAGATTACATTTCTAATTCCCCTACCCTGTTTCCTTTTGTTCTGATTTCTTCTTGACCCAGATCACCTGGGCTTGGGCTAATTTGAGTGACTTGGGCACAGGGCCAAGCAAAGCCTGATGGGTAACCTCGACTGCCTCGGTGGACTACAGAGGCAGAAAGTGCAGTTGGGTTTGACTGATGAGCCCCCTCATTTTGGGCAGGGAATATGCCCTTTCTATCATTCTGTTGTCCTTTCCCAAACTCTGGGCACCTTAGGAGCTCAATAACTATGCCTGATGGATTGGCCGATGAGCCCTACGACCCGAGAGAAGGCTGGGGCCCAGAACTGCAGCCCCAGATCTGGTTCAGCTAGAAACAGATGCCTCTCAATTCTAGGAGCAAATGCTTCACTGGGGTAATAACAATAATAATTATGGTATTTGTAAAGCGCTTACTATGTGCAGAGCACTGTTCTAAGAGCTGGGGTAGACACAGGGGAATCAGATTGTCCCATGTGGGGCTCACATTTTTTGTTTTTAATCCCCATTTTTACAGAGGAGGTAACTGAGGCCCAGAGAAGTTGTGACTTGCCCAAGGTCACACAGCAGACAAGTGGCAGAGCTGGGATTAGAACCCACGACCTCTGACTCCCAAGCCCGGGGTCTTTCCACTGAGCCGTGCTGCTTCTCTGGGAGGGAGGGGGATGAAGGACGTTCATGGGGCATCATTCGTGGGCCACCAGTCCCAATTTTCCTCCGAGAAGCCTTCCTTGACTAAGCCCTCCTTTCCTCTTCTCCTGCTCCCTTCTACTTCACCCTGACTTGCTCTCTTTATTTATCCCCACCCCAGCCTATATATACATCTATAATTTATTTATCTGTATTAATGTCTGTCTCCCTGTCTAGACTGTAAGCTCACCGTAGGCAGGAAATGTGTCTGTTATATTGTTATATTGTACTCTCCCAAGGGCTTAGAACAGTGCTCTGTACACAATAAGCACTTATTAAATACGATTGAATGAACTGAATAAATACCACATTAATCCAAGCACTTAACCTTTCCTGTCTTGATTACTGCATCAGCCTCATTGCTGACCTCCCCGCCCTCTATCTCTCCCCACTTCAATCTGCTGCCCTTTTCTACAAAAACCGTTCAGTCAGCGTTTCCCCCCTCGTCACTAACCTCCAGCGGTTGCCCATCCACCTTCGCATCAAACAGAAACTCCTCACATCAGCTCTGAAGCTGTCACCCGGCTACTCTCCTACTACAACCCAACCCGCACGTTTCGCTCCGCTGATGGCAACCTACTCACCGCACCTCAAATTTCTCTATCTCGCCGCCGACCTCTCGCCCACGTCCCACCGCTGGCCTGGAACGCCCTCCTCTTCATATGTGACAGGTGGACGCTCTCCCCACTTCAAAGCCTTATTGAAAGCACATCTCCTCTATGAGGTCTTCCCCAACTCCTCATTTCTTCTCTCCCTTCCTTCTGCATTTCCTTTTCACTTGGATTTGCTCCTTTTATTCCCCCTTCAGCCCTTATGTACGTGCCCTTAATTAACTTATTTATATTAATGTCTGTCTTCCCCTCTTGACTGTAAGCTTATTGTGGGCAGGGAACATGTCTACCAACTCTGTTGTATTGGACTCTCCCAAGCGCCTACTTAGGGCTCTGAACACAGTAAGCACTCAATAAATATCATTGATTGACAAATAATAATGGCATTTAAACGCTTCCTATGTGCAAAGCACTGTTCTAAGTGCTTGAGAGGGAAACAAGGTGATCAAATTGTCCCACATGGGGCTCACACTCTTAATCCCCATTTTACAAGATGAGGTAACTGAGGGACAGAAGTGAAGTGACTTGCCCAAAGTCACACAGCTGACAAGCGGCAGATCGGGGATTCGAACCCATGACCTCTGACTCCCAAGCCCGGGCTCTTTCCACTGAGCCATACTGCTTCTCAAATTAAAAATGAAATGAAATCAGCTGCTCTCCCAGAGAAACCCAGAGTGAATTGCTCTGGCTTCTTAGCCTTTGGTGCTCACCGTAATCTAATGCCACTTCCCAGGCACAGAGATTCTGCCCATAGAGATTTGGGGAGAAGCTTGAGGGAAAGGATCATGTCAACTTATTCTATTGTGCTCTCCCAAGCACTTAACACAGTGCTCTGCACCCAGTAAGCACTCTATAAATACCACTGATTGACTGATGGATTGATTGACCCCTCAGAGCTTTTGCCAAGCAAAGTGAGCGTTTGTTCCCGTGTCCCCCTGGGGATGACGAAATGGTGATGAGGAGAGTTGTGGGAAGATGGGAGTAAGGCCGGGGTGGGCAGGGATCGTCTCTCTTTATTGTTGAATTGTACTTTCCAAGCGCTTAGTCCAGTGCTCTGCACACAGTAAGGGCTCAATAAATACGATTGAATGAATGGATGGGAGAAGGGGCAGGAAAGGAACAGAGAGAAATGGGAATCCAAAACTTTCCGTGTTCAAGCAGAGGGAAGGGACCGGATGGGCTGGAAGCAGTGCGGTCCTGGGAGACGGGACGCCTGGGCTCTGATCTGTCACTGAACTGCAAAATCTCTCTGAAATGATCTTTCATTCATTCAATCACACTTATTGAACACTTACTGTGTGCAAAGCACTGTACTTAGAGCTTAAATGATCTCTCACATCCTCAGTAGTCCCCTCTCAGCACAACTGTGCCTTCCTTCGAGGCCGAGAGCAACTCTTCCTCACTGTCCTTCCTCTTTCTTTGTTTCCCGTCCTACTCCCTTCCCGGAATCAACCCCGATGGGGCGCTGGGGGTAATCACAGCTTCCTCACAATCACTGGGTGCTGAATCTCTGTTCCCTTGTCTCCCTCCAACACCTACCCTTCCTGTCTGATTCTACCCTCCTGGAAACAATGAGACGGACAAATGGTGAGGAGCAGGGTGAGAAGTTCTGGAAAACATTCCCCAATCCATGAAAATTCCAGAGGAGGAAAGGACTAGGGGGAGATGACAGGACCCTACCTCTGGGGATCCCCAAATCTTCTCTGAGTGCCTGGACCATAGAATATCATGGGAATTCATTTCCACGGGAATATCTGTGGGAAGGAGCGAGGCTCGGTGGAAAGAGCCCGGGCTTGGGAGTCAGAGGTCATGGGTTCGAATCCCGGCTCTGCCACTTGTCAGCTGTGTGACTCTGGGCAAGTCACTTCACTTCTCTGTGTCTCAGTTCCCTCATCTGAAAAATGGGGATTAAGACTGTGAGCTTCACGTGGGACAACCTGATTACCCTGTATCTCCCCGAGTGCTTAGAACAGAGTTCTGCACACAGTAAGCGCTTAACAAATACCGACATTATTATTATTATTATTAAATCCCTCCAATTCAAGCTCCCCGATCCACCCAGCCTCCTACCTCTCCCTTACCCCACTCAGCTAATCGGTTATTCAATCATCTTTACTGAGCACTTACTGTGTGCACAGCACTGTACTAAGCACTTGGGAGAGTACGAAAGAACAATATAAGAGACATATTCCCTGCCTATAATGCCCTTACAGTCTAGCGTTGTCAACCTGGACAGGCTCCAGTTTCCATCACCCTCCTAGATAAACATAGTGTTCGTTAGAGTTGTCCATTTTCTCTGGGCTGGACGGCTCTGTTCTCAGCACCGTCTCTTGACTGGCCACATCAGAGTCACTCAAAGCCTCAGTACCACGCAGGCATCTCTGAGCCTGCAGTATTCATTCAATCATATTTATTCAATTGTCTTTATTGAGCACTTACTGTGGGCAGAGCACTGTACTAAGAGCTTGGGAGAGGACAATAAGCAGACACATCCCCTGCTCACAAGGAGCTTACAAGTCCAGCCTCCCCTTCGCTCGATTTCTTCTAGACCAAAGATGCTCCATCCCCTGAAGACGATACCAACTGTATCGACCTCTCCCAACCACTTACTACAGTTCTCCGCACAAAACGCTCAGTAAATACAATTGATTGATTGAGAGGGGACTGCCACAGCACAGGCGACTTCTTGCCGGAGTCTGGGACAACATATCTACGAACTATCCTGTATTGTTCCCTCCCAAGCGCTTAGTAAAGTGCTCGGTACACAGTAAGCGCTCAATATTGGCCAGGGGGTGGTACTCCAGCGGGAAGCTCAAGAGCAATAGCTGGAGCTGGGGAAAAGCCAAATTGCTCAATCAATCAATCGATGGTATTATTAAGCACTGATGACGCGCAGAACACTGTACAGCAGAGTGCAGCGCAGTGGGGACGGTAGACACGATCCCTGCCCTCAGAAAACTTACAGTCTAGCTCGTAGCCGACGGCAAGGAGTTTGCGTCTCTGCCCGGAGCCTAGCAACACATTTCCAGAGAGGCTGGCGGAAGTGACACCCGACTGGAACCGAAATGAATCTGCTTGTTGCTATATTGGACTTTCCCGAGTGCTTAGTCCAGTGCTTTGCACCCAGTAAGCGCTCAGTCAATACGACTGAATGAATGAATGAGTGGAACCACTTCTCTCCGGGGAATGAGGGGAGACAGGTCGAGAACCTCCTGGAGCCTGCAGGGGTGAGGTTTCTCAGAAAGGGCAAGGCCCCCGCTCTATTAAGTGGATCCTTGAGAATAAAGGGGTGGTGAGGGGGTCTGGCAGACGCTGGTTCATTTCCAGAACAGTCCAGCCATCTCAGCTTACTGGTCCACCTGGACCCAGAGATGGAATCACTAGCCACAGAGGTGTGAGGATGGCAAACTCCCCCCAGAACCCTGGGGGGCAGCAGACGGACCCTTCGCTGCCATAGAGAAGCAGCGTGGCTCAGTGGAAAGACCACGGACTTTGGAGTCAGAGGTCATGGGTTTGAATCCCGGCTCTGCCACTCGTCAGCTGTGTGACTGTGAGCAAGTCACTTCACTTCTCTGTGCCTCAGTTACCTCACCTGTAAAATGGGGATTAAGACTGTGAGCCCCACTTGGGACAACCCGATTCCCTTAGAACAGGGCTTAGAACAGTGCTCTGCACATAGTAAGCACTTAACAGATACCAACATTATTATTATTATTGACATTTTATCCTCAGAAATTCTAAATGGAGCTTTCCCCCTACTCTGTCTCCCCCAGAGCCCATTATCCTGATGAATAATAATTTGGTATTCGTTAAGAGCTTACTATGTGCCAAGCATGGTACTAAGCGCCGGGGTAGGTGCAAGCTGATCGGTCTGGACCCAGTCCATGTCCCACATGGGCTCACAGTCCTAGTCTTAGAACTGAGGTACAGAAAAGTGAAGTGAGACGCCCAAAGTCCCACAGCAGATGAGTAGCAGAGCTGGGATTAAAACCCAGGTCCTTCTGAGTCCCAGAACTGCGGTCCACCTGCCAGCTCTCACGTCTATCAAAGTTTTATCCTCGGGAAATCTAAATGAAGCTTTCCCTCTGTCTCTTGAAGAGACCGTGAGCCCCTCGTGAGAAAGGGACTGTGTCCGATAATAATAATGTTGGCATTTGTTAAGCGCTTACTATGTGCAGAGCACCGTTCTAAGCGCTGGGGTAGATACAGGGTCATCGGGTTGCCCCACGTGAGGCTCACAGTTAATCCCCATTTTACAGATGAGGTAACTGAGGCACAGAGAAGTGAAGTGACTTGCCCAAAGTCACACAGCTGACAAGGGGCAGAGCCGGGATCTGATTTGCTTGTATCCACCCCAGCGCTCAGTGCAGTGTCTGGCACATAGCAAGCGCTCAACAGACACCACAGTTATCATTATCCCGATGAATGACTTTAAACCGTAACTCGCCTCTTTCCCTGGACTCCTAGCCCTCTCCTCCCCCGTCACAAACGATTTAAAGGAGAGAGATTTATTCTTACTTTGCAGGACTCCTTGTGTCAGAGCTCCTACCCAGAGCTGATCACTTCTCCTTCCTCCTGAAGGCTCGGTGCTGTCATGATCTTGTAGTTAGCCAGCGATGCCTCCGGAGAAAGCACTCACTTCCTATGCACACTTACGATAGCAGTAACTACCAAGCCTACAAGTGGGAGTGGCTTGTGTTGTCACCGGTGTGTGTAAACTGGTAGTGTTTAAATGAATCTATTGGTGATATTATTATTACTATTATTATTATTTATGGTATTTGTTGAATGCTCACTACGTGCTTACTTACTGCTGGGGTGGATACAAACTAATCAGATTGGACACAGAGAGCTCACAGGCTCCATCCCCGTTTTACAGATGAGGTAAGTGAGGGACAGAAAACTCAAGTGACCTGCCCGGAGACACACGGCAGGCGAGGCGGCATTAGAAGCCGGGTCCTTCTGACTCCCAAGCCTCTGCTCGATCCGTTACGCCATGCTGCTGCTTATTACAATAATAAGAATAATCATTATTATTATTACATTCGCAAAGCGGTAACTATGTGTCAAACACTGTCGACACCTCACGTTTGACACATAAGCACTGGGGTGGATACAAGGTGATCAGGTCAGACCCAGTCCCTTTCCAACGTGAGGCTCATAGTCTAAGTAGGAAGGAGGAGGCTTTCATCCCCATTTTACAATTGAGGAAACTGAGGCACAGAGAAATTTAGTCACTTGTCCAAGGTCACAAAGGAAGCAATCGGAAGAGCTGGGATTAGAACTCAGGTCCTCTGACTCCCAAGTCTGTGGTCTATCCACTGGCCACGCTTGAGCAATTATCGAGCAATTAGTGTGGGCGGCACATTGTACTAAGTGCTTGGGAGAGTACAACGGAGTTGATAGACGCTTTCCCTGCTCACGAGGAGCTTACGTCTAGAGAGGGACTGAGGCATTAATGTAAATAAAGAAAGACTCAAGAATGGGGTGTAACGTAGGGCTTTGCGCTGTCTCTCTTCTTTCCCCAAGATTCCCTATCACGCCCCATTCTCTTTTTGGCTCTGTCTGCCTGATAAAGGCCAAGTCTTACAGTCAAGACTTGCCTTCTTTCTTTGGGAGTGAGCATAGATGGCACAGTCCACATAAAAGCAACGTGGCCCAGTGGATAGACCACAGACCTGGGAGTCAGAAGGACCTGAATTTTAATCCCGGCTCCTCCACTTGTCTGCTGTGTGACCTTGGACAAGTCACTTAGCTTCTCTGGGCCTCAGTTATCTCATCTGTAAAAGGGGGATTAAGACTTTGAGCCCCACTGGGACATGGGCTGTGTCCAACCTGATTCCCTTGCATCTACTCCGGTACTTAGTATGGCACAGGGTGATCTCTTATCACGTACCAGTAACAAAAATGAAACAAAGCAAAAGAAGAAGGAGAAGAAGCGTGGCGGAGTGTAAAGAGTACAGATCTGGGTTCTATTCCTGACTCTGCCAGTAGCTTGCTTGTGCAAATTACTTAATTTCTCTGTACTTCAGTTTCCTCATGAGTAAAGTGGGAATTAAATATTTATTCTGCTTCCCCTTTAGACGGTGATTTCCCAGGTGGGATAGTGACCTTGACTAATTTGATTGTAATAATGTTGGTATTTGTTAAGCGCTTACTATGTGCAGAGCGCTGTTCTAAGCGCTGGGGTAGATACAAGGTGATCAGGTTGTCCCACGTGAGGCTCACAGTCTTCACCCCCATTTTACAGATGAGATAACTGAGGCACAGAGAAGTTGTGACTTGCCCACAGTCACACAGCTGACAAGTGGCAGAGGTGGGATTCGAACCTATGACCTCTGACTCCCAAGCCCATGCTCTTTCCACTGAGGCACGATTGTACTGCATCTACCCCAGCGTTTAATGAGTTGTGTGCTTGGTGTGGAGTAAGGGCTTAATTGTAAGCTCGTTGTGGGCAGGAAATGTGTCTGCCAACTCTCCCAAGCTCTTAGTACAATCTCTGCACACAGTAAGCACTCAAAAAATACCACTGATTGATTAACTGAGAAGCAGCCTGGCCTAATGGGAAGAGCCCGGCCTGAGGAGTCAGAGGTCATGGGTTCTAATCCCAACTCCGCCACTTGTCAGCTGGGTGACTTTGGGCAAGTCGCTTAACTTCTCTGTGTCTCAGTTACCTCATCTGTAAAATGAGGATGAAGACTGCGAGCCCCACGTGGGACAATCTGATTACCTTGTATCTACCCCAGCGCTTAAAACAGTGCTTGGCACATAGTAAGCGCTTAAAAAATGCCATCAACATCATCGTTATTATTATTAGACGGCAAGAATGTCACTTTCCAACACTAAGAAGTCCTTTAAACTAACCAGAAGAAGGGTCAGTAGTTCTTTCTTTTGATGAAGTCATTACCACAATCTAAGGCATGATAAATAGCAAATCCCCTGTTTTTTTTTAAAAGTAGTATTTCTTAAGCACTTACTCTGTGCCAGGCACTACACTAAGTGCCGGAGTAGATATGAGCTAATCAGGATGGACACAGTCTCTGTCCCATAAGACGCTCACAGTCTTAGCTTGAGGTAACTGAGGCCCAGAGAAGTGAAGTGTCGTGACTTGCCCGGGGTCACACATCAGTCAAGTGGTGGACCAGGATCGGAACCCAGGTCCTTCTGACTCTCCGGCCACTGCTGTATTCATTGTGCCACACTGCTTCTCTGGTTGAAGGAGCATCCTAGGTTTCCCTTAAGCTTTCTAGAAGAAACCCCACAGTCCTTTAAAAGCGTCAACGTTATCGATTTCCTCAAGAAGGAAAGCAAGGCTGTTAAATGTTAAAATGACCAGTCATTTCACTGCTCTCCATTGCTGTCAAGAATCCCACGGAAACCTGAAGCCAAAATGCTTGAGAACTTGACAGATACAGTGCTTTAAAGCACTCCATCGCCCTGTGCCGTCCTACCTTACCTTGCGGATTTCCGACTGCAGCCCAATCCACTCGTTTCGCTCCTCTAATGCCAACCTACTCACTGTGCCTCGATCTCATCTATCTCACTGCCAACCTCTCGCCCACATCCTGCCTCTGGCCCGGAATGCCCTCTCCCTTCATATCCAACACTCCACCACACTCTCCATCTTCAAAACCTTATTAATTGATGCAAGAAGAGAGCAGAGTAAGCGCTTAACAAATGCCAACATTATTATTATTTATTTTGTTAATGAGGTGTGCGTCCCCTTGATTCTATTTATCGTGATTATGTTGTCTTGTTTTTGTCCATCTGTCTCCCCCGATTAGACTGTAAGCCCGTCACTAAGCAGGGATGGTCTCTATCTGTTGCCGAATTGTACATTCCAAGCACCTAGTACAGTGCTCTGCACATAGTAAGCGCTCAATAAATACTATTGAATGAATGAATGAATGAATTTGATGCCCTCAACAGGTTTGCAAACACTAAGCAAGAGGCCTTCCCGACTAACCCCTCATTTCTCCTCCTCCTTTCTGCGTCTCCCTTGCACTTGAATCTATACCTGTTAAGCACTTGATAGTCACCCCACCCTCAGCACCACGGCACTTATTTACACACTCATAATTTATTTTAATGTCTTTCACCCCCTCTCGACTGTTCCTCTCGGGCAGGGAACACGTCAATCAATTCTGTTGTACTGCACTCTCCCACGTGCTTGGTACAGTGTTCTGCCCACGGTAAGCACTCAGCAAATACCATTGATTGATTGATACAAGTGGAGAGCAGGGAACAATCAATAAGACTTCTGTTTAGGTCTTGCAAAAACATTTGACACCCTCGACAGGCCTTGCAACACTAAGCAAATTTAGTGGCCCGAGGATACGTCGTTATTAAGGCTACTCTACTCTACAGCCTGAGTGGGGCATACCAGAGTTGAAAGTGTCTCTTCAACCAGAGTGAAGCAGGGAAACAGGGTGGTTGCTAGATGTAAATCTGTTTTTTTGGTTTTTTTATGACATTTTTAAAGCACTTACTATGTACCAGGTACTGCATTGCTGGGATAGGTACAAGTTAGATAGATACAAGTTAATCAGGTTGGAAACAGCTCATATTTCACTTGGGGTTCCCTGTCCTAATCCCCATTTTACAGGTGAGGTGACTAAGGCACAGAGAAATTAAGTGATTTGCCCAAGGTCACACAGCAGACAAGTGGCGGAGCTGGGATTAGAACCCAGATCCTTCTGACTTCCAGGACCATGCTCTATCCACTAGGCTACTAGGAGAAGCAGCGTGGCGCAGTGGAAAGAGCACGGGCTTTGGAGTCAGGGCTCATGAGTTTGAATCCCAGCTCTGCCACTTGTCAGCTGTGTGACTGTGGGCAAGTCACTTAACTTCTCTGTGCCTCAGTTCCTTCATCTGTAAAATGGGGATTAAGACTGTGAGCCCCACGTGGGACAACCTGATTCCCCTGTGTCTACCCCAGCGCTTAGAACAGTGCTCTGCACATAGTAAGCGCTTAACAAATACCAACATTATTATTATTATTATTACTGTTTGACCCATTCTGCACTATGAGATTTCAGGACGCTTGGCCCACAACCAAGCGGGTGTTAAAATGACTGTGTCCGATTTGATGATCTGACCCCAGCCATTAGCATAGTCCTTGGTAAGTAGTAAGCATTTAACTTATCTGCTGGGTGACCTTGGACAAGTCACTTCTCAGTGCCTCAGTTCCTTCATCTGCAAAATGAGGATCCCTTGCCTGTTCTCCCTCCTATTTAGACTGTGAGCCCCATGTGGGACCTGATCATCTTGTAACCATAGCAGCACTTGGTATAAAACTCCTGGCACATAGAAAGTGCTTAAAAAATACCACTGGGGTAATCAGTCTTACTGATTGAGTGCTCACTATGTGCAGAGCACTGTCCTCAGCGTTTGAGAGAATACAGTGAAACAGAGTTGGTAGACATGTTCCCCGCCCAAAATGAGCTTACAGCCTACTTGGGGAGACAGATATTAATATAAATAAATTACAGATATGCACATAAGGGCTGTGGGGCTGAGAGAGACGTGAAGAAAGGGAGAAAAACTAAGTGCAGTGGTGATAGAGAAGAGCGTGAGAGAAGCGGAGAGGAGAGCTTAATCAGGGAAGGCCTCTTGGAGGAGATGTGCCTTGAATAAGGCTTTGAAGGTGGGGAGAATGATAGTTTGTAGGATATGAAGAGGAAGGACATTTCAGGCCAGCGGCAGAATGTGGGCAAGAGGTTGGTGGCGACGTAGATGAGAACGAGGTACAACACCGTAAAGGTAAGCATTATCAGAGTGAAGTGTATGGGCTGGGTTGTAGTAGGAGAGCGGGGAGGCGAGGAAGGGGGAGACGAGATGATTGAGTGTCTTAAAGCCGATGGTAAGGCGTTTCTGTTCGCCGCCGAGGTTCTTGAGGATGGGGGGAAACGTGGCCTGCACGTTTATGTGGCAAAATGATCCGGGCAGCAGAGTGAAGTATGAACTGGAGTGGGAAGAGACAGGAGGCTGGGAGGTCAGCAAGGAAGCTGATTCCGAAATCCAGATGGGATAGGATAAGTGCTTTGATTGTTGTGGTAGGCATCTGGATGGAGAGGAAAGAGTGGATTTTAGCGATGTCGCGAAGGCCGAACCGACAGGATTTAGTGATAGATTGAATGTATGGGTTGATTGAGAGAGAGATAATAATGCCTAGCTTGCAGGTTTGCGAGATAAGAAGGTTGGTGCTGCCTACAGTGATGGGAAAGTCACAGGGCGGACAGGGTTTGAGTGGGAAGATAAGGAGTTCTGTAGATACAAGATAATCAGGTTTCACATGGGGTTCACATTCTAAGTAGGAGGGGGTACAGGAATTGAATCACCACTCTGAGGAGGGAACTAAAGAACAGAGAAGTTAAGCAACTTGCCCAAAGTCACACAGGAGGTAGGTGGCAGAGGCGAGATTAGAACCCTAACCCTACGACTCCCGGGGGCGTGCTCTTTCCAAGTCACCCCCTTCTGGAATCTTGGGATTTTGGCTCAGGAGATGGTCTGTGCCCTTAGGCCCTAGACATCACGTGATCTAGGCTTCGCTGAGTCTTCATTTAAGTGACTAGGAATCAATCCATCAATCGATCAATCTATGGCATTTATTTTTTGCTTCCTCTGTGCAGAGCACTGTACTAAGTGCTTGGGAGGGTACAACGGAGTTAGTATATGCTGTCTCCCGCTCCCAGAGATCTTACAGTCTAGAAGGACACTGACAGGGGCAGGACCAAGAATAAAAAGTGTGTGCCATGGAGGAGATGGAAACTGAAGTAAGACAGTGCTCATCTACTCTATCCCCTCTTTGCTCCACCGCCACTTCTGCCTGAAAGCCACAGCCAGCCCAGGATCCAGAGCGGAGCTGGCATCCCGTGCTAGCTGGGCAGCCGTGCCACTTTCCTATCATCCCCTGGAAGGAGGAAGCGGAGACGGGCCCGGAAATTTTGCGTCTGTCTCTCCTAAGGGACACCTGGTCACCCTAATCCGAAAGGACTCGAGAAAGGCATACTTTTATAGAGAAACTCTTTTAATCTTGCCACTGGGCTTTCCACTGAGCTGTCTTTCGATAATGATGATAATAATAATAATATTTGTTAAGCGCTTACTATGTGTCAAGCACTATACTATGTGCTGGGGTAGATACAAGATAATCAGGTCCCACATGAGCTCGCAGTCTAAGTGGGAAGGAGAGCAGGTATCGAATCACCATATTACAGATGAGGGAACTGAAGCATGGAGAATTGAAGTGACTTTCCCAGGGCCAAACAGCAGACAAGTGGAGGAGCTGGGATTAGAACTCAGGTCCTCTGGCTCTTTCCTCTAGGACACGTGTATATAATACCCTTATTCTGTATTTACCCTCAGCTCTTAGAATAGTTTTTAGCATGTAATAAGTGCTTAAATACCAGAACTATTATGATTTATTATATGGCTCATTCACAGGCCAAGGACACATGTGATGTTTCTCAAATATTTGGCTCTCTATTAGATTGTAAATTCTTTTGGGGCCAGAGGCTGCTCCTTTTACTTCTAATGAATCATCTAAAGGTCCAAGCCCTTTGTTTTGTACAGTGTAAGCACTCAAAAAATTCTGTTGATTAATTGGCAGCATGGAGTAGTGGATAGAACATGGACCTGGCAGAAGGTCATAGGTTCTAAACCCAGCTCTACCACTTGTCTGCTGTGTGTGACCTTCGGCAAGTCACTTCACTTCTCTATGCCTCAGTTACCTCTTCTGTAAAATGGGGATTGAGACTATGAGCCCCACGTAGGACAGGGACTGTGTCCACTCGAGGGCTTAGTACAGTGCCCGGCACCATTATTACTATTATTGGTATCTGAGAGGGAGGGATAATTGAGGCTGTGCTGCTTTCAAGAGCTCAGTTTTCCAGGTGGTTTTCTTGTGCAGGATCCATGCGACCTAAATGCAATCGTGGGATGGAACAAGGTTTGTTTTCAGTGACCCCGGGCTGCCACACTGTAGTTAATGTAGGCAAGGCTCCCCCATGTGTTTTGCCGTGAACAAATCAGCCCAAGCCAAGTCAGTTGACCCAGAGCATGGCATTTTCTATAAATGGTATTTGTTAAGCATTTATTACGTTCATCCACTCATTCTATCGTATTTATTGAGTGCTTACTATATGGAGAGGACTGTGCTAAGAGCTTGGGGGAATACAATCTAACAATAAACAGACCCTTTCTCTGACCACAACAAGCTTACGGTCTAGGGATGAGCTTACAGCCTAGAGACGAGCTTACGGCCTATGTGCCAGACATTGTATGAAGCAGTGGAGTCGATAAAAGCAAATCAGATTGGACACAGTCCATCTCCCACATGGGGCTCACGGCCTTAAGCCCTACTGTTTTACAAATTTGGTAGCAGAGGCACAGAAAGTAAAGTGACTCGCCCAAGGTCACGCAGCAGACAAGCGGCAGAGATAGGATTAGAATCCAGTTCCTTTAGAGTCCCCAAAACACGTTCTATCCTCTAGGTCACGCTGCTTCTCCCACTTCCAGTGGGATCGGTCGATCCATCAGTGGCATTTATTGAGTGCTTCCCATTTGTGCAGAGTAATGTGCTGAGCTCCTGAGAGAGTACGGTAAAGTTCGGAAAGATGACGCCCACCCATAAGGAGGAGGTCTAGTCTCGTTTCCTCTTTCATCGTTTCTCTCTTTCATGGTCATCTGTGGTATTTATTGAGTGCTTAAATTAGCACTTGGGAGAATACAATACATTGGATTAGGTAAACAGGTTCCCTGGGAATGGAGAGAAGATGATTTTGAAAGATATTCACGGAGTACAAACTTGATCTTCCAGCCTGCCACATCGGCCCCTGGAAAACGAACGACCACCCCCCCCCCCATGCATTTGCGTTCTTATCTCTACGGTTTATCACTTCCTCCCCCTCTACATCGAGCCTCCCTTCCCTTCTAGGTTGAAAGATCCTTAATAATAATGTTGGTATTTGTTAAGCGCTTACTATGTGCCGAGCACTGTTCTAAGCGCTGGGATAGGCATAGGGGAAACAGGTTGTCCCACGTGGGGCTCACAGTCTTAATCCCCATTTTACAGATGAGGGAACTGAGGCCCAGAGAAGTTAAGTGACTTGCCCACAGTCACACAGCCGACAAGTGGCAGAGCTGGGATTCGAACTCATGAGCCCTGACTCCAAAGCCCATGCTCTTTCCACTGAGCCACGCTGCTTCTCCATCCTTGCGGTCAGGGATCGTGTCGACTAGCCCTCTTTACTCTCTCAAACGCTTAGTACAGTCCTCTCCGTACAGTAGGCGCTCCTGAACTTCTCTTGATTCACAAGTGACACCTTGTGACCGACATTTCGGTGTAGTGATTGAAAGTAATGTTTATGATTCTTGGGAACATCAACGAACGTCAGTCGCGTATATCTCTGAGTTGTCGGTATTATGGGGTGCTTGGAACTTAGGGTAATAATAATAATAATAATAATGTTGGTATTTGTTAAGTGCTTACTATGTGCAGAGCATTGTTCTAAGCGCTGGGGTAGATACAGGGTCATCAGGTTGTCCCACGTGAAGCTCACAGTCTTAATCTCCATTTTAAAGATGAGGTAACCAAGGCACAGAGAAGTTAAGTGACTTGCCCACAGTCCCACAGCTGACAAGTGGCAGAGCTGGGATTTGAACCCATGACCACTGACTCCCAAGCCCATGCTTTTTCCACTGAGCCACATGCCTCTATTATGCACTAGCCTGTAAGCTTGTTGTGGGCAGAGAAGAAAGTGTTTACCAACACTGTTGCATTATACTCTTCCAAGTGCTTAGTACAGTGCGTGCAGAAGGCGCTCAGTAAATACCGTCGATTGAGAGATTGAATGACAGAGCCCGGATATACCGAGAACTATCTATTTTCAGCTTTTAAAGGCTAACTGAATGCCAGAAGATGGGGCTCTTCCTCTTCTCTCATTTTGAGGTCTATGAGTGACTAGGAACGGTTTGACTACTCCGTCTTCCCTGAAGTCAGTCGATCTTCAATCAATTGTATTTATCGAGCCCTTACTGAGTGCAGAGCACTATACTAAGCGCTTGGGAGAGAACAATACAATAATAGACACTGAAGGACCTTTCTCACCCCACTGGGGCATGTGGAGAGTAGCCAATGACCAATCAATTGTACGTATTGAGCACTTACTGTGTGCAGATCACTGTACTGAGCACTTGGAGTACAGTGATATTTAAAAAAGAGGGACACAAAGACATGAATGTGAGTTGTGTTGGCAGTCAGTGGGAGGTGATGAAGTTACAATAATCTATGGCATTTGTTAAGTACTTACTATACATCAAGCACTGTACTAAGCTCTGGAGTCGATACGGGATATTTGGATCCCACACAGGGTTTACAGTCTAATAATAATGTTGGTATTTGTTAAGCACTTACTGTGTGCAGAGCACTGTTCTAAGCGCTGGGATAGATACAGGGTCATCAGGTCGTCCCACGTGAGGCTCACAGATGATCCCCATTTTACAGATGAGGAAACTGAGGCACAGAGAAGTTAAGTGACTTGCCCACAGTCACACAGTGGACAAGTGGCAGAGATGGGTTTCGAACCCATGACCTCTGACTCCCAAGCCAGGGCTCTTTCCACTGAGCCACGCTGCTTCTCTAAGTAGGAGGGAGATCGGGTACCAAGTCCCATTCGGCAGATGAGGGAATTGAGGCACAGAGAGGTGAAGAGACTTGTCCAAAGTGTCACAGCAGGCAAATCACGGGACCAAGATTACAACCCAAGTCTCCTGGCTCTTTCTGTTATCAGTTCTGGACAGAAAAGTGTCTGGTGCTGAATCTGTACTGGACAAAGAACAGCTCAGCTGAAAACCAGGCTGTCTGGTATAAATCTGGGGAATTGGTCACCTTAAATATATGTAAGGAAGCCATTTGTCTAGAATTATACTAGGCAATCTCTTTTTTCACAGCTTGTCTGTCCCTTTATTCATTCAATAATATTTATTGAGCGTTTACTATGTGCAGAGCACTGTACTAAGCACTTGGAATATACAATTCGGCAACAGATAGAGACAATCTTTATCTAGCATTATATACTAAGAGCGTGAGCCCCACGTGGGACAAGGGCTATGTTCACCTAATTAACCTGTGTCTACCCCAGTACTTAGGACAGTGCTTGGCACATAGTAAATGCTTAACAAATACCAATATTGCTATACTAAACAGTCTTTTTTTCAGCTGGTCTGTCGCCAGTGTAGTAATGTAGGGTCGGGAAAGGATATCCATTATTTTTGAGTCTGAAGGGTGTCCACCCTAGACCCCTTGTCCACATTCCTCCTTAAATTTGGAGTTCCAAACCTCCCTCCCTCTTCAGGGAATGTGTCTGTTTATTGCTCTGTTGTACTCTCCCAAGGGCTTAGTACAGTGCTTGGCACACAGTAAGAGCTCAATAAATACGACTGAAATGAATTGAATGAATGCCCCCAGATCTAAACCGTTGGAGTTTGTAGCGGTCTCATTCATTCATTCAATAGTATTTATTGAGCGCTTACCATGTACAGAGCATTGTACTAAGCGCTTGGAATGTACAATTCGGCAACAGATAGAGACAATCCCTGCCCAGTGATGGGCTCACAGTCCAAATGGGGGAGACAGACGACAGAGCAAAACAGAACCTAACAAAAACAAGATAACATTATCACAATAAATAGAATCAAGGGGATGGACACCTCATTAACAAAATAACTAGGGGAATAAAAAATCTACCCAAATGAGCACAGTGCTGAGAGGAGGGGAGCGGGGCGGGGGAGGAGCAGAGGGAAAGGGGGCTCAGCTGACGGGAGGTGAAGGGGGAAGGAGGAGGAGCAGAGGGCGGAAGGGGAGCAGAGAGGGAGTAGAGGGAAAAGGGGTAGCTCAGTCTGGGAAGGCCTCTTGGAGGAGGTGAGCTCTCAGGAGGGCTTTGAAGAAGGGAAGAGAGTGAGTTTGGCGGAGGTGAGGAAGGAGGGCATTCCGGGACAGCGGGAAGACGTGGGCCAGGGATCGATGGTGGGATAGGCGAGAACGGGGGACGGTGGGGAGGTGGGTGGCAGAGGAGCGGAGTGTGCGGGGTGGGCAGTAGAAAGAGAAGGGAGGAGAGGTAAGAGGGGGCCAGGGAATGGAGAGCCTTGAAGCCAAGAGTGAGGAGTTTTTGTTTCATGCGGCGGTTGATAGGCATCCACCGGAGGTTTTTAAGAAGGGGAGTGACAGGCCCAGAGCGTTTCTGCAGGAAGATGAGCCGGGCAGCGGAATGAAGAATAGACTGGAGCGGGGAGAGACGGGAGGAAGGAAGATCAGAGAGAAGGCTGACGCCATAATCCGGCCGAGATATTATGAGAGCTTGTACCAGCACGGTAGCCGTTTGGATGGAGAGGAAAGGGCGGATCTTGGCGATATTATAAAGGTGAGACCGGCAGGTGTTGGTGACGGATTGGATGTATGGGGTGAATGAGAGAACTGAGTCAAGGATGACACCGAGGCTGCGGGCCTGTGAGACGGGAAGGACGGTCGTGCCGTCCACAGTGACGGGGAAGTCAGGGAGAGGACGGGGCTCGGGAGGGAAGATAAGGAGCTCAGTTTGGGACATGTTGAGTTTTAGGTGGCGGGCAGACATCCGGGTGGAGATGTCCCGGAGGCAGGAGGAGATATGAGCCTGAAGGGAGGGGGAGAGAACGGGGAGGAGATGTAGATCTGGGTGTCATCTGCGTAGAGATGATAGTTGAAGCCGTGGGAGCGAATGAGTTCACCAAGGGAGTGAGTGTAGATGGAGAACAGAAGAGGGCCAAGAACTGACCCTTGAGGAACCCTACAGTTAGAGGAGGGGAGGGGGAGGAAGAGCCCTCGAAGGAGACCGAGAATGACCGGCCAGAGAGATAAGAGGAGAACCGGGAGAGGACGGAGTCCGTGAAGCCGAGGTGAGATAAGGTGTGGAGGAGAAGGGGATGGTCGACAGTGTCAAAGGCAGCCGAGAGGTCGAGGAGGATTAGGATGGAGAAGGAGCCATTGGATTTGGCAAGAAGGAGGTCACGGGTGACCTTTGAGAGGGCAGTCTCGGTAGAGGGGAGGGGACGGAAGCCAGATTGGAGGGGATCCAGGGGAGAGCTGGCGTTGAGGAATGTCCCTTGGCCTTCCACACACATTGCCCTGAGCCCGTGTGGTCTTAAGTGACTGTTCATCCGTTTATTCAATCCAATTTACTGAGCGCTTACTGTGTGCAGAGCACCGTACTAAGTGCTTGGAAAGTGCAATTCGGCAAGAGATAGAGACAATCCCTACTCTTGTCCCTGGACCCTTAACCTGTGTCCCCCTACCCGGTGCCTGCCACCCCCGAAAGTGGCTCTCCGGGATTCATTCATTCAGTCAGTCATATTTATCGAGGACTTATTGTGTGCCGAGTGCTGTACTAAGCGCTTAAAAAGTATAACTGAGCAACAGATAGAGACGGGTTCACAGTCTAGAAGGGAGGAGACAACATCAAAACAAGTAAACAGGCACCAATGACATCAGCTTCCAGCATGCTCTGGGCACCGGGGGCCACCCACAGGGATACAAACCTCTGCTGATTGTGCCCCGGGCCCTTCAGCGGCATGGTGTAGTGGATAGAGCACGAGCCTGGGAGTCAGAAGGTCATGGGTTCTAATCCCGGTCCTACCGCTTGCCCGCTGTGTGGCCTTGGGTATGTCGGTTAACTTCTCTGAGCCTCATTCGCCTCATCTGTAAAATGGGAATTAAGACCGTGAACCCCATGCGGGACAGGGACAGTGTCCAATCCCTTTTGCTTGCGTCCACTTAGCGCTTAGTACAGCGTCCGGCCCACAGTAAGCTCTTTAGCAAATACCATCTTTATTATTATTCCCTGACATCCCCTCAGTTCCTGCTGCCCCTCTGACGCAGCTCTTGGGGCCATCGGCCTCCTTCTTTACCTCACCTCCCCACTGCCGCGCCCCCGCCGGGATCCCACAAGGACGCCGGCCTGCCCTGCATCCATGGCGGGACAGAGAAAGGCAGCCGCAGCCTGACATCACCAATACGAAACCTCAGGGAGACCTGCCGCGGTGATTGTTGTTGTCGCTGTTGCTGTGGTGGTGAATATGGACCGCTGAGTCAAGAGGAGCCTGAAATTCTGCTCCTCTAGCCGCAGCACACTACTGATCGTCATTTTAATCCTCATGCTGTCTTAGCGTTTTATTTCAATTCTCCTTATCTGTCTCTGGTTCCCTCTCTCCTCTCCCCTTTTTTATTTTTACACTCTGAGCCCCTTGAGGGACAGGGAACATTCTAGTCTAGTCCAATTCCCACCTATGTATTTTTCCGCAGCGCTCGACAGAGCACTCTGCACAAAATGGGGGCTTAATATGTACTATGATTTCTACTACTACTAGAGCACCTCAGTCAGTGGTATTATTCCTTCATTCAGTCGTATTTATTGAGCACTTACTGGGCGCAGGGCGCCGTACTAAGCTCCTGGAAGACTACAATATAACCATAAACGGGAGCATCCCCTACCCACAACGAGCAGCGTGGCTTAGTGACAAGAGCCGGGGCTTGGGAGTCAGAGGTTGTGGGTTCTAATGCCGCTTCCAACACTTGTCAGCCGTGCGACTTTGGCAAGTCGCTTCACTTCTCTGTGCCTCAGTGGACTCATCTGGAAGATGGGGATCAAGACTGTGAGCCCCACGTGGGACAACCTGACTACCAATGCTTAGAACCGTGCTTGGCACATAGTAAGCGCTTAAAAAATGCCATCATCATTATTATTAGAAGGAGCTTACAGTTGAGTGCTTACTATGTACAGAGCACTGTAATTAGCCCTTAGAATATACTAACTACCCTCAGGATTATGCAGCGTGGCTCAGTGGAAAGAGCACGGGCTTTGGAGTCAGAGGTCATGGGTTTGAATCCCGGCTCTGCCACTTGCCAGCTGGGTGACTGTGGGCGTCACTTAACTTTTCTGTGCCTCAGTTACCTCATCTGTAAAATGGGGATTAAGACTGTGAGCCCCACGTGGGACAACCTGATTCCCCTGTATCTAACCCAGTGCTTAGAACAGTGCTCTGCACACAGTAATTGCTTAACAAATACCAATATTATAAATTGCTGTCACCACCCTATAACACACATTCACAACCCCCACAGACCGGATCAGGAATTGGCCAGAGTTTTGCTATCTGACCCTGATCTCTGTTTGGGCAGATAACTGTGCTTGGAGGGGTTTTCTGAATCCTAACTCTTCTCTCAGTAGTATACTGCCCAGAATACAAGACCACAGTCTTTCCGCTTCATGTCTGAAAAGAGATAGGCAGTATTTTATGAAAATAAGATAATGAGATGGTTAGGTAAGAGCAGAAACTGCAAGGGACTGAAAATGGGGATAAATGGGCTGCATCACTGTAGTCATTCATTCAATCGTATTTATGGAGCACCTACTCTGTGCAGAGCACTGTACTAAACGCTTGGAAGAATACAATATAATTAGACACATTCCCTGCCCACAACGTGCTTACAGTCTAGAGATCCTAAAATCAGCACTCGCCCCCAAGAACACAAACGTCTCCCTTATTCTTTCATCATCATCATCACATCTTCCCTCATCAATTCACGACACCTCAGTTACTTCAGCCCAACATTCACACTTTGCACTTGGGTCAGATAATCCTGTCCTCAACATTCGCGTTCGAATGCCTCGTTTCAGGCGTAGCTACGTGTTTATTATTCATACATACATTTACACATTCACCCACGTGTCTTTGCACTGTTTCCTGCTCTGTATGTGCTCTTCCTCTGGCTTTTGCTATTTGTAAATAATTTTTTTTAACCCCCCTCATTAGACTGTAAGCTCCTAGAAGGCAGGGAATGGACTTTACTACTATTGCGCTCTCTCACATGCTTGGCATGATGCCGATGATCAATTGATTGAACAACTTACAGAGTACTTATTTTACACAAAATGTACATTGTGCAGTTAACAATTTTTTTAAATGGTACTTGTTGAGTGCTTTTTATGCACGCACTGTGCTAATGCTCTGCGGTAGAGGCAAGATAATCAGGTTGGATCGGCACCTGTCCCACATAGAACTCACAGTCTAAGTAGGAGGGAGTAAGATTTCATCTCCATTTTACAGATGAGGTAACTGAAAGTCAAGTGAAGTTAAGTGATGTGTCCAAGGTCTCAGCGCAGACATGTGGCAGAACCAGGATCAGAACCCAGGACCTTTGACTCCAAGGCCTGTGCTCTTTCCACTGGGCCATGCCGCTTTCCAATGTGCAGACAACTATCTGAGGCTCTTGGAGGAGCATATGTGGCATACGAATGTGAATGTTGAGGTCAGGATTATACGATCCAAGTGCAAAGTGTGAATGTTGGGCTGAAGTAACTGAGGTGTCGTGAATTGATGAGGGAAGGTGTGATGATGACGATGAACGAATAAGGGAGATGTTTATGTTCTTGGGGCGAGTGCTGATTTTATAAAATAGAAGCCATGATCCCTGCCCCCGAGGAGTTACAGTCTAATGGAGGAAACAGGCAGATACAAACTGCATAAAATTCATCAGTCAATCAATCCATCAGTAGTATTAAAATCCCAACTCCTCCATAAGGCCTTCCCTGAGTAAGCTTTCATTTCCCCTCCCCCCTCTCCCTTCTGTGTCACCGTTACATTTGGGTATGTTCCCATCACACAGTTGATATGCATGTTACCCTTAGCCCCGCAGCACTGATGTACCTATCTAAAATTAATTTTAATGAACGTCTCCCCCTCTAAACAACTAGGAGGAAGAGCAAAAAAGTGTTAAGTTTGTGTGTTAGCAGTTAAGTAACAGAGTACGTGAGATATATACCAAAGTGCTCCTGGAAGTAGTGAGTACTTGGTATTTTTTTTGTGGTATTTGTTAAATGCTTTGTATTAAGCACTGTTCTAAGCTCTGGGGTAGATACAAGTTTATCAGATTAGTCATTATTAGCTTAGTCATCATTAATAATTAGTCTTTATTAACAATTAGGTAGTGCAGAAGGGCTGAGTCAATAAGGGGGTGGTTAAGGAGGGAAGAATAGAAATTCATTGGGGAAGGCTTTCTGGAGGAGATGTGATTTCAGAAAGACTTTCCAAATGGAAAATGTGCACTTGAATACGAAGAGAGAGGAAACTCCAGGAAGAAGGAAGGACATAATCAAGTGATCAGTGGAAGAGATGAGGATGAGAAACAGGGAGTCAGGATAGGTTGAGATGAACCAAGAATATGAGCCGAAGTGTAGTAGGAGAAGAGACTGGATAAGTAAGAGGGAGAGCTCAGACCGAGTGTTTTTACTTTGTTTATTGAGCGCTTACTGTGTGCAGAGCATTGTACTAAGTACTTGGGAGAGTGCAATATAACAGAGTCGGTAGACGCACGTTCCCTGGTACGATTGAGAGGCAGTATGGCCTCGTGGAAAGAGCCTGAGCCTGGGAGTTTGCCACAGTCCTCCTGTCCTCCTTCCTATTTAGGCTGTGAGCCCCATGAGGGACAGGGAGTTGAACACAGCGCTTAGAACAGTATTTGACACATAGTAAGTGCTTAACAAATAGTATTTAAAAAAAAGCCCAACTATTAGGCTCATGAATTAAATATAACGATTCCATAGTCATCATCCAAATTAGCCCTGGTTTGACCATTCATTAATTCAGTAGTATTTATTGAGTGCTATGTGCAGAGCACTGCACTAAGCGCTTGGATGTACAATTCGGCCTATCTAGGATCTAGCAACCCATTAGTTCTCTTAGACCACGCCCAAGCAAATGTGGACAATAGCCAATCAGCTTGCTTTATAATAACTGTGGTTTTTGTTAAGCGCTTACTATGTGCCAGGCACTGTACTAAACGCTGGGGTAGATACGAGCAGATCGGGTTGACCACAGTCCCTGTCCTCTGAGGGCTTACACTCTTAATCCCCATTTTTCAAATGAGGTAACTGAGGCAGAGTGAAGTGAAATGACTTATAATAATAATGTTGGTATTTGTTAAGCGCTTACTATGTGCAGAGCACTGTTCTGAGCGCTAGGGGAGATGCAGGGTCATCAGGATGTCCCACGTGAGGCTCACAGTTAATCCCCATTTTACAGATAAGGTAACTGAGGCCCAGAGAAGTGAAGTGACTGGCCCAAAGTCACACAGCTGACAAGTGGCGGAGTCGGGATTAGAACCCATGGCCTCTGACTCCCAAGCCCGGGCTCTTTCCACTGAGCCACGCTGCTTCTCTGCTTCTCTAGCCAAAGGCCACACAGCAGATAAGCAGCGGAGGGGGGATTAGAACCCAGATCCTTTTGAGTCCCAGGCCCGTGCTCTGTCCACTAAGCCATGCAGCTTCAGGTTGTCTCTAGATGAAGTCTCTCTTGATGTGACTCACTGATTCCTTTGAAGTCGCTCAAAGTTCCCCTTATAATCTGTATTACGTTACTCTTTCTTTATCGATGAATAAGATCTCATAGGTTTTGGGGTTGAGGGGTGGGAGTGTTGACGATACAGGTGCCACGAAGGCTAACGTAGATTAGTAGCCCAAAAAGCGTGTACTGATGGAAGGCAAAGGTAGCACGATTCATCCGGTCAAGAGCTCTACACTGTAAGTCATGGCGGGCAGGGAACATGTCTACCAACTCTGTTGTACTGTGCTCTCCAGAGCGCCTAGTACAGTGCTCTGAACACAGTAAGTGCTCAATAAATACCATTGCTGATGATGCTAATGAGCTTGCAAATCCTGTCTTTCTGGGCATTTTTAAGGTTTCAGAGAACAGCACCGTGGCGTAGTGGAAAAAGCACGGGCTTGGGAGTCAGAGGCGTGGGTTCTAATCCCGGCTCTGCCACTTGTCATCTGTGTGACTTTGGGCAAATCACTTCACTTCTCTGTGCTTCATTACCTCATCTGTAAAATAGGGATTAAGGCTGTGAGCCCCAGGTGGGACAACCCGATTATCTTGTAGACTGTAAACCCATCAAAGGGCAGGGATTGTCTATCTGTTACCGATTTGTACATTCCAAGCTCTTAGTACAGTGCTCTGCACATAGTAAGCGCTCAATAAATACTATTGAATGAATGACTGAATGAATCTACCCCAGTGCTTGGCATATAGTGAGCATGTAACAAATGCCATCATTACTATTTCAGTTTATGAAGTCTTATCTTGACCAGAATGGACCTTGAGAGTCTCTGGCAGATTCTGCTGGATTGGTTGCTATCAGTCAGTGATATTTATTGAGTGCTTACTGTATGCACAGCGCACTGCATTAGCCTAATGAATTTATTTTAATGTGTCCAAGTTGAGCAGAGTAGCCTAGTGGAGAGAGCACAGGACCGGGAATCAAAAGGAAGCAAGCTGAAGTCAACTGGTTGCGTGCGACTGTGGGCGAGTCACTTAACTTCTCTGGGCCTCAGTTTCCTCAACTGAAAATGGGGATATCTGTTCTCCCTCCTACATAGACTGCGAGCCCCAGGCAGGACAGAGACTTGATCCAACCTAATTAATTTGTACCTACCCTAGTGCTTTGACACATAGTAAGCGCTTAAAAAATACCAATAAAAAGAAGGCCCACTCCTGGAGACCCACTGATGGATGATGGGAAGTGGCTCAAAGTCCATATAAAGTGCTTTGCCCACTAAGTGCTGAGAAAATGATTATTATTATTATTAATAATAATTATAATAGGACAGTGGATAGATACGTTTACTGCCCATATCAAGCATAAGGTCAAGGCAGTCATATTTGAGTGCTTATTGGGTGCAGAGCACTGTACTAAGTGCTTGGGAGAGTACAGCATGGCTCAGTGGAAAGAGCCCGGGCTTGGGAGTCAGAGGTTATGGGTTCGAATCTCGGCTCTGCCACTTGGGAGCTGTGGGACTGTGGGCAAGTCACTTAACTTCTCTGTGCCTCAGTTCCCTCATCTGTAAAATGGGGATTAACTGTGAGCCTTACGTGGGACAACCTGATTACCCTGTATCCCAGCCCTTAGAACGGTGCTCTACACATAGTAAGCGCTTAACAAATACCAACATTATCATTATTATAATAAATTCCTCTTTTCCTTTAAGATAGCATCATTGAGACCAGATGGTACCTACCTAAAGATTCCAAAGAAACCTGATGGATTAACTGCGGAACGCCTGGCAAGATTATGCATCCTATCGTTACGTATGACCACCATACTGGAGAAGGATAGATTGCCACTGCCATTTACATCTGCAAGAAAGACTTCTGAGGTGATTTGGGGAATTATAAACAGGTAAGTTTTCCTTCTGTACTTGGAAAAAGTTAGAAACTGTAGTAAAGTTTAGGATCAGAGAGGACACAGGAAAACATTATCTGTTGAGAGAAAGACAACGTGGTTTCGTGTAAGGGAAAATCAGGACTGCTATTGACTGATCGATCAGAAATTTCAAGAGGAGTTTGGCTCAGTTCGTGGATGACTGGTCCAGAATGTTACTTAGAGGGAAAGTTAGGAAAGTAGGGAATGTCTGGTTATAGCGTATTCTCCCGAGTGCTTAGCACAGTGTTCTGGACACTATAAGAGGTCAAGAGATACCCCTGATGGACTGAAATAGATGATGGAAGGGAGAGAAGAGAAGCTAACAATGTTATCATATTAGGAATTGAGAACCATTAGGAATGATGTCCCAACGATCAATCAGTGGTATTTATCGTGCACTTACTGTGTGCAGAGCACTGTACTAAGCACTTGGGAGAGAACAATGCAATACAGTTGGTAGACATGATCTCTGCCCATAGCCCTCTGAGACCGGGAGTCCCATGCGGGAAAGGAACGGAATTGCATTCCACCCCAGGGCTCAGTTCCCCGCCTGACACATAGTCAGCCCTTCACAAATACCGCAATTAATTGAAGTAAATAAAGTACAACCATCACATGATTCCTTCCTACTACTTTTCAGAGATAGAATCCTAATTCAAATGAATCACGGGTCTGATCTAATAATCGTGTGGCTTTTGCATTTAGGCTCTGGATTTAATTCCACGTTGTCAGGACACTCTAAGGAGCAATAAGACGCTATCTCGCTGACTTTATATCACAAGAGATCCTGAAAAACTTGCTGCGGTATGAGGCAGAAGATGGTTGAAGGATTCTCCAATTCTGAAAGCTCTGAGTGGACCTGGAACAAGAGTTAAAAATGTTTACTACCCCCTGAAAAATATTTCCCCGACTGACCTTTGTGTGATTTTAATGGTTAGCCCTTGAGCTATCAAGTTTTCCACCCTGACATTTATCTGAAAATAATCTTCTATCCAAAAGTCCCTGCAATGTTCTCTGACTCAGAGCTGAAGTGGTATTTTTCTAAAAAAAAAACCCACCTATATGTATTTCACAAATCACTTCTACACCTGGAAATGTTACTTCAGTACAGTGGGCATGGACAAAGACAGGGGCATCTCCGATAACTTTTTCATAGAGGAGGCGGTTGAGGGGATGTTGTTGTTGATGATAATGATGATAAGGATAAGAGAGACCAAAATGAGGACAGCGATAAGGGTGAACTCCATGGCAAATGGATAGTGTTTATTCATTCAATTGTATTTATTGAGTGTTTACTGTGTGCAGAGCACTGTAGTAATTACACATTTACTCTATGCAGTGATGTGGATGATGATATATATTATTCGTTTACATTAATATGTCTCCCTTTCTAGATGGCAGGGAACACGCCTGTCAACTCTGTTGGATTGAACTCTCCCAAGCAGTTAGTACAGTGCTCTGGACATAGTAAGTGCTCAATAAATACTATTGTTGATGTTGATGATGATGGTGGTGGTGATGATCGATTTGATGATGGTGGTCCTGGAGATAATGACTTGGCATGCCGATCTTGGCATTTGGTATTCAACTCACCCTCAGCCCCACAGCACTTGTATATATATACAATGTAATTAATATTTATTGTACAATATACGATATATAATTTAATATTAATATTTATATTAATGTCTGCCTCCCCCTCTAGACTGTAAACTTGTTGTGAGCAGGGAAAGCTTTTGTACTGTACTCACTCAAGCACTTAGTACAGTGCTCCACACACTATAAGTGCTCAAGAAATAACATTGGTTGATTAATTGGTTGATGATAGTCACTGGGGAGGAGGGGCTGGATAAAGGAGGGAGAATTCAAAGCAGGGGAGGGAAGGTAGGAAAGGTGGTGAGGATGGGAATGGGTAGGTGTGGAAAAAAGAAAGAGAGAAGAGGATGTGATGCAGTCATTATATTTACTTTGGAATTTCCAAACCAAGGAAAGAATGCTACGGGAGGGAAAGTGTCAACCCCATCCTGCTGACAATATATTTGGCCCTTTCCCTGGAAAAAGACTGGTAAAGCTGAGTAAAGCTTATCTCGGTCGATCAGTCATTCAGTCAGTAGTATTTATTGAGTGTCTGCTGCACCAAGCACACTGTACTAAACACTTGGGAGAGTAAAAGGATGGGCTTGGGAGTCAGAGGACCTGGGTTCTAAAACTAGCTCTGCCTCTTGCCTGCTGTGTGACCTTGACCAAGTCACTTCATTTCTCTGGGCCTCAGTTTGGGATTTCAATACCTGTTCTCCCTCTTATATAGACTGTGAGGCCCATGTCGGACAGGGACGGGGTCCGATCTGATTACCTTGAATCCACCTTAGCATTTAGAACAGTGCTTGACACACAGTAAGTGCTTAACAAATACCATAAGTAATAATAATCATAATCATGATCATAATCATAGTCATAATGAAATAGAGAAGGTAGACAAGACCACTACCCTCAAGAATCTTATAGTCTTGCGAGAGAGACTGAGGTTATAATAAATGATATTTAAGGGAAGCAACCAAGAAGACCGATTGTACATAGTTGGGAGGGGGGAGCGAGTCCCTAAAGAGGGTACTCAGCGGGTAAGGACTCAATTATCTAGGTGATATAATAGGGATGGAAAATGGAGGGGATGAGATGATGGAGGAGATGTGGTTTGAATAGGACTTTGAAGATGGGGAGAGTAGTGATCTCCCAGATCAATCAATCTTGGTATTTATTCAGAACTTACTGTTTCCAGAACACCATAATAAGCATTTGGGAGAGTACAATACAACAGATTTGGTAGACTTCTCCTGCCCATGAGGAGCTTACAGTCTAGTGGGAGACACAGACATTAAGATGAATCTCACATATGTACACGAGTGCCGTAGGGCAGAGGGTGGAGTGAATATCAAGTGCTTAAAGGGGACAAATCCAAGAGCAAGACAGACATAGAACGAAAAGGGAGTAGGGGAAATGAGGGATTAGTTAAGGAAGGCCTCTTGGAGGAGATTTTACTTTAATAAGGTTTTTAAGGTGGGAAGAGCGGTGGCGTCATATATAAAGGAGAGGGGGTTTCAGGTCAGAGGGAGGATGTGGGCAGGGGGTCAGCAGCAAGATAGAAGAGATTGAGGTACAGTGAGTAGGTCGACACTAGAGGAATGAAGTGTGCGTGCTGCGCTGCAGTAGGAAATCACCAAGGCAAGATAGGAGGGGGCAAGCAGATCGAGTGCTTTAAAGCCGATGGTAAAGAGTTTCTGCTTGGTGTGGAGGCGGATGGACAGCCCCCGGGGGTTCTTGAGAAGTGGGGAGAAGGGCTTACGAGACAGGGAGGATGGTGGTGTTGTCTACAGTGACGGGGAAGTCAAGGGGAGGACAGGGTTTGGGTGGGAAGACGAGTTCTATTTTGAGCCTGTCAAGTTTGAGGTGTCAGCTGGACATCTAAGTAAAGTCATTCATTCAATCGTATTTATTGAGCACTTACTGTGTGCAAAGCACTGTACTAAGTGCTTGGGAGAGTACAATAGAACAATGTAACATACACATTCCCTGCCCACAATGAGCTTACAGTCTAGAGGGCGAGACAGACTTTAATATAAATAAATTCCAGATATATAGGCAGAAGAAAATGTGAGACCGCGGAAATGGAAATTGGTCGGGGCTGGAGAGGAAGATTTGGGAATCATTGACAGAGAGATGATAATTGAAACCAGGGGAGCAAATGAATTCTCCGAGGGAGTGGGCGTAGATGGAGAATAGAAGGGGACCCAGAACTGAACCTTGAGGGACCCCCACAGTTAGGGGTTGGGAGGCAGAGGAGGAGACTGTGAAGGAGGCTAAGAATGAACTGCCAGAGAGATAGGAAGAGAAGCATGATATGAAGGGGGAGGGGGTTCTGTGAAGGGGGAAGGTGAGAGCAAAGGGTCCAAAGTGAGAGAGATAAGAGCAAAGAGTAGGTTGTTGTCATAGGAGAGAAGTATGTGGTTTGGGTTTGGGAGAGGAGCAAAGTAAAGTAGGAGGGGGAGAGCCCATGAAGTATCTTGAAATTGGCGGTGTGGACTATCTGCTTCATGATGAGTGGAATGGTTTATGGAGGTGTTTGAGAGTAGGGAGAAGGTTGTTTTAGAAGAATGATGAGGTTATATGTAAAGTTCTTGGTTTTATTCTTTCAAAATCTCCCCATTTCTTAAACTTCTCTTCTCTCTCTCCACCACTACAAAAAAGGAAAGAAGAGGGGAAAAGTTTACATTCTCCATGAGATCACTGCTCTTACTCCCTCTGCTCTTTCTCCACTCTTTCCTTCTTTTGGTTCCCCTCTCTGCCTATATTTCTAAGCCTCTCTCTTTCTCTCTCTGTCTCCAGATATAATTGCATTCATTCAATCATATTTATTGAATGCTTACTGTGTACAGAGCACTATACTGAACGCTTGGCAGAGTTCAATGAACAATAAACACATTTCCTGCCCACAACGAATTTACAGTCTAGATGGGGGGAGACAGACGCCTTAAACCACGAGCCTCATGAAGGACAGGGACTGCATCTGATCCAATAGTATTGTATCGGCCCCAGCGCTCAGCACAGTGCTCTCCACGTAATAAGCACCTAATAAGTACACACATTATTATTTTTTCTAGAATTAGCTCATGTAGATATTCAGTAATAATAATGATTGTGGTATTGGTTAAGTGCTTTATTTGTTAAGCGCTTCCTCTGAGCCAAGAACTGTACTAAATGCTGAAGTAGATGCAAGGTATTCGGGTCAGACACAGCCCATGACACAACCAGGGTTCACATGAGGGAGAACAGGTATTGATTTCCCATTTTACACATGAGGAAATTGGAGCACAGAGAAGTTAAGTGACTGGCCTAGGGTCATACAGGAGGCAAGGGGTGGAGCCGGGATTAGAACCCAGGTGCACTGACTCCCAGGCCTGGGCACTAGGACACACCGCTACAAAAAAGGAAAAAAGAGGGGAAAAGTTTACATTCTCCATGAGATCACTGCTCTTACTCCCTCTGCTCTTTCTCCACTCTTTCCTTCTTTTGGTTCCCCTCTCTGCCTATATTTCTAAGCCTCTCTCTTTCTCTCTCTGTCTCCAGATATAATTGCATTCATTCAATCATATTTATTGAATGCTTACTGTGTACAGAGCACTATACTGAACGCTTGGCAGAGTTCAATGAACAATAGACACATTTCCTGCCCACAACGAATTTACAGTCTAGATGGGGGGAGACAGATATAAATATAAATAAGTAAATTATAGATATGGACATAGAGCTGGGGCCTGGGAGGCAGGGAAGAACAAAGGGAGCCAGTCAGGGTGACTCAGAAGGGAGTACGAGAAGAGGAATAATAGCAATAATAATAATAGGTGTGGAATTTATTAAGTGCTTTCTATGTGCCAAGCACTGTTCTAAGTGACGGGGTAAATACAAGGTAATCAGGTTGTCCCACGGGGGGCTCACTGTCTTAATCCCCATTTTACAGATGAGGTAACTGAGGCACAGAGAAGTTAAGCGGTTTGCCCAAGGTCACTCGACAGATAAGTGGCGGAGACAGGATTAGAACTCACGTCCTCTGACTCCCGAGTCCGTGGTCTTTCCACTAGGCCATGAGGATTGGAGGGGCTTAGTCAGAGAAGGCCTCCTGGAGGAGATATGCCTTTAGTGAGGTTTTGAAGTGGGGGAGAGTAATTGTCTGTGCCATTTGAGGAGAGAGGGTGTCCAGGCCAGAGGCAGGACGTGGGAGAGGGGTCTAGGGTGAGATAGGTGAGATTGAGGCACAGTGAAAAGGTGAGCCTTAGAGGAGTGGAATCAGAGGGCTGGATTGTAGTAGGAGAGTAGAGAGGTGAGGTAGGAGGGGGCAAGGTGATGAAGTGTTTTAAAGCCAATGGTGAGGAGTTTTTGTCTGATGCAGAGGTGGATGGACAGCCACCGGAGTTTTTGAGGAGTGAGGTAAATTGTCTCGAACACTCTTGTAGAAAAATGATCTGGGCAGCAGAGTGAAGTATGGACTGGAGTGGGGAGGGGCAGAAAGCCGGGAGCTCACCCAGGAAGCTGATGCAGTAATCCAGGAGGGAGAGGATGAGTGACCGTGTTAACGCGATAGCAGTTTGGATGGAGAGGGAGGAGGATTTTAGCGATGTTGTGAAGGTGGGACCGACAGGATTTAGTGACGGATTGAATGTGTAGGTTGATTGAGAGACGGGAGTCAAAGATAACTCCGAGGTTACGGGTTTATGAGACGGGAAGGATGGTGGTGCCGCCTGCAGTGATGGCAAAGTCAAGGGGCGGGCAGGGTTTGAGAGGTAGAATAAGGCGTTCAGCTTTGGGCATGTTAAGCTTGAGGAGACAGGAGGACATTCAAATAGAGATGCCTTGCAAGCAAGAGGAAATGCGAAACAAAAAGACGGATAGAGAGCAGGGCTGGAGATGTACATTTGGGTAGCTACGTTAACACTTCCATTGGAGACTTCTTGCCTCCATGATCTCTCTGCTGTATTTTCACTCTTCCCTGTCTGCCTCTCGTTTTGGCTCTCTCACTGCGTCTTTGACTCTGCCTTTCTCTTGTTTATACGACCTTGTTTTTATGATTCTCTTTTACTTTCTGTTTCTGCCCGTCTCTTTCTTTCTCTCTCTTGTTGTCTCTAGTAGACTGTGGTCAATATGACTCTGTAAGCTCTCTGGGGTCATGTCTGTTTGTGATTCTGAGTCTTTCTATCCATAGAGAGCTACAGCTGGCATCTACTGAGTATACTATTTTAGGTGTTTGGAAATGACCGAGAAAAAAAGAAACTGTCCCTGCCCTTGGTAAGCTTAAATTGGCAAATATTCCATGGTTTTGAGCGAGATAAATCATACAAATATTAGGCGCAAAAAAACTATAAGTGCCTCGAGGTCAGGGACCATGTCTTCTAACTCCCATGCAATGCTCCGCACACAGCAAGCACTCATTAAATACCACCGATTGATTAATTGCTGGATGAAGGAAACAGATATCTTGGTGATGAAGGGGCTGATGGGATGGTATTCATTCGTTCATTCAGTAGTATTTATTGAGCACTCACTATGTACAGAGCACTGTACTAAGCGCTTGGAATGGACAATTTGGCAACATACAGAGACAATCCTTGCCCATTGAGGGGCTCAAAGTCTAATCGGGGGAGACAGACGGACAAAAAACAAGACAACCTAATCACGATGTATAGAACAAGGGGATGGACACCACATTAACAAAAGAAATAGGGTCATAGAAATATATATAAATGAGCACAGTGCTGAGGGGAGGGGAAGGGAGAGGGGGAGGAGCAGAGGGAAAGGGGTGAAACGGGGCTTAGCTGAGGGGAGGTGAAGGGGGAGCAGAGAGGGAGCAGAGGGAGCAGAGGGAAAAGGGGAAGCTCAGTCTGGGAAGGCCTATGACCAGGACGGAGGCATGCTCATTTAGTGATGGCAATTTTCTGCCTCTGCAGAGAGAAGGGAGGGGCACAGGGCCTGCTGGAATTGGAGTCCTTATTAGGTTAATCATGTATTGTAATAGGCACAAGGGCTTGGAAGTGTTTGCATATGGGATCAGAGACTTGGCACATCTTAAACATTTGTAGTGCAAAATATATTCAATTCTTAAGGTGTTAAAATCTATTAAGTTCTTTAATTTTCAGATTTCTTCAACCTTCACATCCTGGGGTTCCCAGAACTCGCTCTTTCGAATTCTCTCAGTTTTCTCCACACAAACCATCTTGGGGTTTCCACACTTGATTTTTTTTTTTTTTTTTCATTTCCTGATGGTGGAGCAGATACTCATCTTCTGCAGTAGGCTCAACAAGTCAGCCAAGGTTTGGCTCATCATTCATCGAATTATTCTGAAGGCATTTTTAAGGGGAGTGGGCAGGAAATGGTTTTGGCTGTCTTTTGGGGTCTAAGTAAGTGTTGTTGAGGGTGAGATGTTTATCTGTATGTGCAAGTATAGCATGCCTGACGTTTCCCTCCTCCATCATGCACAGACAGAGAATGCCCAACGCAGTCCTCGAACGTGAGCTAGCTGCAACTAATGTGGTTTCATATAACAACAGAGTTTGCCCGTCAACAGAGGAAGACAAGACTTTAGCTCCAGGACTAAATGTAGTCAACAAGTCAGAGCCATAAAGAATCACAAAGTTCCTACATCTGAGAGCTTACCCATGAAGATCTACGGACAAGAAGGAGATGGCCCCCAATGGCATTTATTGAGCGCTTATGGTATGTATTGAATGCTTTCTGTGCACAAAGACAGACATTAATATTAGTGATTTATAATATATAATTGAAAGATATATACATAAATGCTGTGGAGTTGAGTGTAGGGCAGATATCAAATGCCCAAGGGTCACAGATCTAGTCTCCCCTCTGGACTGTAAGCTCGTCGTGGGCAGGGAACATGTCTACCAACTCTGTTGCACTATACTCTTCAAAGCCCTTAGAGCAATGATCTGCACACGGTAAGCACGCAACAAACGTGACTGACATATACTTGTCAGCTGTGTGACCTTGGGCAAATCACTTAATTTCTCTGTGCCTCAGGACCTCATCTGCAAAATGGGGTTAAGACTGTGAACCCCATGTGGGACAACCTGATTACCCTGTATCTAACCCACTCCCTGACACATAATAAGCACTTAACCGATACCATAATTATTACTGTTATTATTATTTTTACTGTATCAGCCTCCTCACTGACCTCCCAACCTCCTGTATCTCCCCACTCAGTCCATACTTCACTCTGCTGCCCAGATCATTATTTTACAGAAGCATTCAATCCACGTTTCCCCACTCCTCCAGACTGATTGAAAAATCAGATCCTTTTCCCCCAGCACCAAAGAGGAAAAGCAGTGCTGGTTAAATCTAGAACTGCTCAACTGTTCTACACAGGTTTATTTAAGAATATAACAAGGAATAGGGAAGTTCATCAAAACATGATCCAGATCCTCTTTTAAGTCACAATTGAAAGTCCCGATCTCTCTCCTTTCTTCCTGCCTTCAAGACACCTCTAGTTGGATGTCCTCCCGCCACCCTAACCATTCTAAAACAGAACTTCTTATCTTCCCACCTAAACCCTCTCCTCCCCTTGACTTTGCCATCGCTGTTGACGGCACCACCGTCCTTTTTGTCTCACAAACCTACAATAGTGGCGCTATTCTTGACTGCTCTCTGTCATTCCACCCACATATCCAATCCATCACTAAATTCTGTCGGTTCGACCTTAACGACGTTGCTAAAATCATTCAATAGTATTTATTGAGCGCTTACTATGTGCAGAGCACTGTACTAAGCGCTTGGAATGTACAAATCGGTAACAGAGACAGTCCCCGCCCTTTGATGGGTTTATGGTCTAATCGGGGGAGACGGACAGACAAGAACAATAGCAATAATTGTTCTTATAGCAATAAATAGCAAAATAGCAATAAAATCCTTCCTTTCCTCTCCTTCCAAACTGTTACCATGTTAATCCGATCACTTATCCTATCTCACCTTGATTACTAAGCAGCCTTGCCACTAGGCATTGTGTTTAGTGGCAAGAGCACAGACTGGGTAGTTAGAGGACGTGGGTTCTAACCCCGGCTCTGCCACTCGTCTGCTGTGTGACCTTGAGCAAGCCACTTAACTTCTCTGTGCCTCAGTTACCTCATCTGTAAAACTGGGGTTAAGACTATGAGCCCTTTCTGGTCCCTGGAACATTGTAAGCGCTTAACAAATACCATGAAAAGGCGGCGGGGGGAATAGGATGGGGAGTTGTTGAGATTAATCAGGGAAGACCTCCTGGAGGAGTTGCGATTTCAGAAGGGCTCTGAAGATGGGGAAAGCAGTGGTCTGCCAGATATGAAATGGGAGATTGGGTCCGGAAAGGAGCAAGGTCATGGGCAAGGGGCAGACAGTGAGCCAGACGAGAATAAGGCACGGTGAGAATGTCAGCGTGACGGGAGAGGAGGTTGCAGGCTGTATTGTACTGGAAGAGGAGCAAGGATAAGTAAACTGTAGACTCTAGATTGAAAGCTCGTTGTGGGCAGGGAACATGTCTACCCACCTTGTTGTTCTGTTATATTGGACTCTTAAGCGTTTAGTACAGTGCTCTGCATGCAGTAAGCGCTCAATAAATACGATTGATTGAAGTAGAAGGGAGAAACTTATTGAACTTATTAGAACTCAGAGAAGCAGCGTGGCTCAGTGGAAAGAGCCCGGGCTTGGGAGGCAGAGTTCACGGGTTCGAATCCCGACTCTGCCCCTTGTCAGCTCTGTGTCTGTGGGCAAGTCACTTTACTTCTCTGTGTCTCAGTTCCCTCATCTGTAAAATGGGGGTGAAGACTGTGAGCCTCACGTGGGACAACCTCATTCCCCTGTATCTACCCCAGCGCTTAGAACAGTGCTCTGCACGTAGTAAGCGCTTAACAAATACCAACATTATTATTATTGAGTGCCTTAAACGCAATGCTCAGGAATTCTGCAGAAGACAGGTTAGTCAACAAGCGGCAGCAAGCATACCCGCCTGGTGATATCTCTCTGTTTCTCTTAGTGCGATGATCTCCCTCAGGCCTCTGGTCCAAGCAGATAACCCCCTCCCCCAGCCTCCATTTTGGTCTACAGAAGACACATTAGCCTGGGAAACAACCAAAATGAGGGTGAGGTGTCATCCATCTTGGAACAGGGGCCTTTAGGGAGATCGGGACACCAAGAGAGAGAGACATCAAGCAGCGTGGCTTAGTGGCAAGAGCCCAGGCTTGGAAGTCAGAGGTTGTGGGTTTTAATCCCGGCTCTGCCACTTGTCAGCTGTGTGACTATGGGCAAGTCGCTTAACTTCTCCGTGCCTCAGTTCCCTCATCTGAAAATGGGGATTCAGACTGTGACCCCCACGTGGGACAACCTGATTACCTTGGATCTACCAGTGCTTGGAACAGTGCTTGGCACATAGTAAGTGCTTAACAAATACCATCATGATTAATAATAAAAGAAACAGCACAGCAAGGAACAAAATTTAAAAGCTTGTGAGGTTAAAGGGAGTGTCAGTCACACACTGGTTTTATCAGCTCCAACTGAACCTACATATGTTGATATAATCACACTATCAGATGTACCACCTTCCTTGCCCAAAACCAGATACATATAAATATATCACTTGGAATTGCTTACATTGATATCTGCCCATCAACCCTCTCATGTACCTCCGTGCAGGATAAACTTGCTGTTTATCTCCAGGGGCCACAACATTTTACCACCTAGAAGAACTTAGTGACACCTGCACACTTGATATTACTGCTCACTTCCCCCCGTCCCCCCCACCCCCACCCCGACTCATTCATTGGCAAAGATATTAAGCAAAGCCACATCAAGCAGTGGGGCCTAGTAGAAGGTCTACAGACCTGGGAGTCAGAGGACCTGCCTTCTAATTCTGGCTCTGACACTTGTCTGCTGTGTGACCTTGAGCAAGTTCCTTAAATTCTCTGCGCTTCAGTTACCTAATCTGTAAAATGGAGATTAAGATGGTAAACCCTATGCGGGAGAGAGGTTGTGTTCAATTTGATTAACTTGTATCTATTCCAGTGCCTAGTTCAATGCCTAGCACGTAGCAAGTGCTTAACAAATACCATTTAAAAAAAGAAATAATCAGTGGTATTGATTTAGAACTTTGTGCAGAGCACAAAGCACTGTACTAAGGGCTTGGGAGAGTACAATGTAATAGAGTTGATAGGTATGTTCTCTGCCCACGACAAACTTGCAGTCTAGAGCGGGAAGCGGATAACAATATAAATAAGTAATTTATCATGTAAATTTGTAGATATGTATATAATTTACTGATGGGTCTTTGAGGGACCCTACTCTTCACACTTTTCCAACTTGGAAGTAACCTCCAGTCCTACTTTCTATTTCTCAGCACTCACATTTCTTATTCTCAGAATCTATCGGGTTTATCCATGCTGGAACATTCTCATCTTAACCATGATAACACTGTTTCTAAAAACAAAAAACAAAGAAAAAATGAAACAAAAAAAACCCAACAAAAAACACACTTTCATGATGAAAGCGTCCTGTCAAAAGACCTTTTAAAAATCTAAATATGTTAAACCCACTGGTTTCTTTCTCTTTTCATGCTCCTTGTTCCTTTTTTAGAACTCCAGCAGACCGGTGAGATATAAATTCTATTTTGTTTTTCCCTCACAACGTTTTTTCAGGGCTCACTGATGCTAAACTTTACTGTGGAGTCGTTAGTTTTCCAGATATTTGGACTTTTCTGTCTGGAAAAATTAAGAGCTTAGAGGGGTCGTGTTTAAAGCTTATACAGGCATTAAAGGCTGTGGACAGGATCAATATGGGCAAATTGCTTGAAGGCATTTGAGGAAAATCATTTTTCACAGAGAAATCGGTAAGCACATAGAATTTGTTAGTATAGAAAACATCAGTTCTATTAGAGTGTAAACTCTACGGGGTGGGGGGAAACAGGTTGGGTTGGGACGCTGAATGTGAAAGGAAACATGAGCAGAAATAATAGAAAAGTCTCATCAGGCAAGAAAAAAACCCACAGAATCTTGGTGGTAGAAATTCCAAACCAAAACAATGGGAAGATTGACGGCAGACACCTGACCGCGGTGAGGAAAATTAAGATAAGCTGGGGAAAACAGTAGTGATCATAGTGGAAGATGTCAAATAATCCCCACAGAGATTGAAAACTCCTGTGAGCCCGTTGTGGGCAGAGATTGTCTCTATTTGTTGCCCATCTTAGTACAGTGTTCTGCTCACAGTACGCACTCAATAAATACGATTGAATTGAATCAGGGGACCTAGGGTTTTTTGATAGAACAATCAATCAACCAATTCTATTTATTTAGCCCTTACTGTGTGCAGAACACTGTACTAAGTGCTTGGGAGATTAGTATATAATAACAGACACATTCCATGCCCACAATAAGCTTACATTTAGTGGGCACAGTTTTCTGGAGATACATCAGAGGACCCTCCTCTTCATCTCTAAGAAGACCTTTGATCTAACCAGTGTCAAACTCTCTCCTTGCTGCCCTAGAAACATTCCTCCTTTGGGATTATCTGGAGAATGTTTCAGGATGTGCTGTGGCAAGGGACACCTCGTAATTCTTTTTAGCCCCACCTTTTCCTGCTTGTGTCTGACTTTCCTCATAAACCGCTCAGGAGCTTTTCGGGACTCCTAAATCAGGATAAATTTTCCTTGGGTTGGACTCTTTAACCTTGTCCATTAGCTGTGCTCGGTTTCTACAGGATCAGTGGAGTTTTTATTTAGTTTATTTCCCTGAGGCCCAAATTTTACCAGGCATTTAATCAATGTTTTTAAACTGACTCCAGCCTCCTTCTAGTTATTTAGACTTTATAAATTAAGCTGCTAATTTTTACCTCAGGAACCCTATATAAATTTGCAATCTCTCAGTACAGAAATCCCCATATCTTAAAATCTGGCAGAATCAATCGTGTTTCAATCAGATCTGTGTAGAGAAAAAGTGGTAGCAAGCCATGGTTATCAACACCGATCAGAGTTGCTCTACATTGTTTGTTCAAAAGAGGAAAAATCACAAGTGCAAGAGGTCTTTTTTCTTTTTCAGTTGAAATGAAAATCCTACACAGCAAACCAGTGCAATCTTTTGGGTTGTAAATGAGTCTTCCTCATCTCTCCTCATATCATCTTCCTAGAAAGTGAGAGGAAGACCTGGATGTGGTTTCCTAACACTCAACAAACATTTCCAAACAAGGTGTTCTTGACCACTTTGAGTGCCTGGGTGGCATTAATTGTGTTTTTAAAAGTGAATTTGCAGTTAGCAAAGCACCCACCCACACATATAAAACACACTGAATTGGAACAGTGTATTTCTTTTTTCCAAAGTACTTTTGCTCCGTGACCTCATGTTATCTTTACGATATGCCCAGGAGGTAGAAAGAGGCAGGATTTATCATCCTTCTTTTGCAGAAGAGGAAACTGAGGGCAAGGGATATTAAGTGACTTATCCAAGGTTTTAGAGCAGACCAGGGCCAAAATGGGAATTGAATCAGGTATCCTGACTCAATCGTAATTGCAAAAATAATAATAATTGTATTTATTAAGCTCTTTCTATGTGCCAGGCACTGTACTAAGCACTGGAGTGGCTACAAGCAAGCAAATACCCATTTTACCGATGAATTAACTGAGGCACAGTGAAGTGAAGTGACTTGCCCAAGGTCACACAGCAGGCAAGCGGTGGAGCTAGAATTAGAACCCTTGACCTTCTGACTCCCAGGCCTTAGCTCTATCAACTGCAACATGCTGCTTCTTCGAGTAACATGGGACTTCTAAGCCCCTTGCACTATCCACTGAACAAAACCACCTCTCTCTGCCCTTTAGTACTTAGCTTGCATGATGATGATGTTGATTATTATAATAGTATTTGTATAATATTGTTTGTTAAGCACTTACTATGTGCCACATAAAATGCTGGGGTCTGTAGATATAAGATGATCAGGTCCCACAAGGGGCACACAGTCTAAATAGGAGAGAGTAGGATATAATCTACCCCCTCAGGATCGCACCTGAAGAGTTTCCAGTAGTTTACCAGTCTCGGCTACGGAAGGGAGAGTCGAGCAGAGGCCTGTCCATTCCATTCCTAGCTTGGGCAGCGGCTAGCGAGTGGAAGGCCTTCTGCTACAAGTCAAAATTCACCTGTCCTGGGCAGCAACGGCATGGGAGAGAGTCGAGGGTGGAGACTCAAGCTTCCTGAGTGGAAGAAGGCAATGTTAAACCACTTGCGTATTTTTACCAAAAAACCTTTATGGGATACGCTAACGGAACGATTGCAGATGGCGGCGGGGTGGTCTGGGAGAGATGCGTCCACGGAGTTGCTATGGGTAGGAGACGACTTGACAGCATAAGACACGACAGGATTTAATCTCCATTTTACCGATGAGGAAACTGAGGCACAGAGAAGTAAAGTGACTTGTATCTACTCTAGTGCTAAGAACCCTGATCACCACTCAGCACTTAGCATGTTGCTTGACAAATAGTAAACGCTTAATGAGTATTATTATCACTATTATTATTAATAAGCAGCGTGGCTCAGTGGAAAGAGGCTGGGCTTGGGAGCCAGAGGTCATGGGTTCGAATCCCAGCTCTGCCGCTTGTCAGCTGTGTGACTGTGGGCAAGTCACTTCACTTCTTTGTGCCTCAGTTCCCTCATCTGGAAAACGGGGAAAAAACTGTGAGCCTCAAGTGAGACAACCTGATTACCCTGTGTCTCCCACCGGGGCTTAGAACAGTGCTCTGCACATAGTAAGCGCTTAGCATTATTAACATTATTATTATTATCTGAAAAGCCCGAGAAACAGCTGATGATCTGCATCCAAGGGGTCTACTCAGGTGTCGGTTTCGAGAGGCTACTCATTTCGCCCAGTGGTCCAGCCTGTCTCTATCAAAGTCACAGTGGGAGAGTGAGCAATCTCTTAAATTCACCACCCATACACTGCTCATTTTCCACTCCGCACATACGTAATGAATGTCCTTTCATTCGGAGGTGGGTGGGAGGAAGATGACTCCTGTTCTCAGAATCTGGCCCCGCCAGCAATAATAGCAGTAGTACTAATACTATTTATTAAGTACCTGAGCACTGGGCTGTGTGCTGAGAAAAAACTCATAGGTGAAAATTAGTCACGGTCCCTCACAATCTAAGAATAAGGTAGGGGAGAGGGGATGGGAGACAGACAGAGATGAAAAAAGAAAAACCCAAAAAGAATGTAAAAGACAAGGACGACGCTTTAGACCATGGGGGGATAAGGGTGTCGTGGCCAGGGTATCAGAGTTTCAGGCGCCACACAGTTCAGGAATCAAAAGTCACAGCGGTTGCCACTGCTTTCTCAAAGTTCGGAAAGTGGAGAAGGCCTCGTCTGCTGCTGCTTCCTCACCCTCCCGGCTGGAGGAGGAAGGAACTGATGGGAATCCTGGTTAATACCGCCTCTTACCAGGTCCACCATCTTGGTCCACCCTGTCTCCCCTTCCTGGACCACGACTATATAAATAAGTCGTTGGGGGCGACAGGAAAGTAGACAGCGGACAGGGTGCATGGAGGCACCGGGGATCTAAGGTAGCAGTATGGCCTAGGGGACCAGCGTTCTAGTCCCGGCTCCTCCGCTTGTCTGCTGGGTGACCTTGGGCAAGTCTTTTTCCTTTTCTATCCCTCGGTTACCTTATGGGTAAAATGGAGATTAACATGGTGAGCCCCATGTGGGACAGGGACTATGTCCCACCTGATTAAGTTGTATCTACTCCAGAGCTTAGTACAGTGTCTGGCACATAATAAGTACCTAAAACAAATACCATAAAAACTATATAAATGAGGGGTTTTTTTGAAGGGTGGGGGGGCAGCGATAGCAAGAAAATAGTCAGTGGACATGGTCCATGTGGGGACCAGGGACCTCGAGAAGGCTAATAGGGAGGTTCTGGGAAATTAGGGTTGCTGGGCAGGAGGTTGAAATTCAGGACTTGACACCCTGCCGGTTCCATGCACTGGGCCCCAGATGCAGGCAAAGATGCAGAGTCTCAGTGCATGGAGGAAACTGTGTGGCAGAGAGGAGGAGGTTAGGTACATTAGGGGGAAAAAGCTCCTTATAGGCAGCAGTGTGTCTACCAACTCTTTTTCTTATGGTATTTGTTGAGCACTTACTATGTGCCAAGCGCTGTACTAAGTGCTGGGATAGATGGCGTAGTGGCTAGAGCAAGGGCTTGGGAGCCAGAAGGTCGTGAGTTCTAATTCCGGCTCTGCCACTTGTCAGCTGTGTGACCTTGGGCAGGGTTACTTCTCTTCTCTGGGCCTCAGTTACCTCGTCCGTAAAATGAGGATTGAGGCTGTGAACCTGATGTGGGACAGGGACTGTGTCCAGTCTGATTTGCTTGTATCCCCCCCAGTGCTTAATACAGTGCCTGACAAACAGTGAGCGCTTAACAAATACCACAGTTATTATTATTATTATTATAATCAGAGTGGACACAATCCCTGCCCCACATAATAATAATAATGATGATGGTATTTGTTAAGCGCTTACTGTGTGCCAAGTACTGTCCTAAGCCCTGGGGTAGATACAAGGTTATCAGGTTGTCCCTCATGGGGCTCACAGTCTTTGTCCCCATTTTACAGATGAGCTGACTGAGGCACATAGAAGTTAAGTGACTTGCCCAAAGTCACACAGCTGACAAGTGGTGGAGCCGGGATTCAAACCTACGATGTCTGACTCCCAAAGCCCGTGCTCTTCCCACTAAGCCATGCTGCTTCTCTCACAGAGCTCTCGGTCTTGATCCCCATTTTCCAGATGAGGAAGTGAGGCCCAGAGAAGTGAAGTGACTTGCCCAAGGCCACGTAGTAGACAGATGGCCGAGCAAGGATTGAAATCCAGGTCCTCAGACTCCCAGACCAGCTCTCTTTCCACTAGGCCACGCTGCTTCTCTTATTGTATTTTATTGTAAGCGATTGGATTGTGTTGTACTCTCCCAAGCGTTGAGTACAGTGCTCTGCACATAGTAAACACTCAATAAATATCCTTGGTTCGTTGATTGATTAGGAGCTGGGGACCTTTTGGGAACGGTGGAATTTGTTCAGGTGCAATCTGCCTGAACCAAGATGGCACCAGGTTACTGCCACTAAAACTGACATCTCGATTATCTCACCCCCAACCTCTCGCTCACGTCCTGCCTTTGGCCTGGAATGCCCTTCCTCCTCAAATCTAAGAGACAATTACTTTCCCCCTTTCAAAATCTTATTGAGGGCACATCTCCTCCAAGGGGTCTCCCTTGACTAAGCCCCCCTTTCCTATTCTCCCACTCCCTTCTGCATCACCCGGACTTGCTCTCTTTGTTCATCCCCTCTCCTAATCCCACGGTACTTATGTACTTATCTGTAATTTATTTATTTATATTAATGTCCGTCTACCCCCATCAAATCTATAAGCTTGTTGTGGTCAGGGAACATGTCTATTTATTTTTGTATCATATTTTCCCAAGCGCTTAGTTCAGTGCTCAGCACACATTAAGTACTCAATAAATAATAATAATAATAATAATAATGTTGGTATTTGTTAAGCACTTACTATGTGCAGAGCACTGTTCTAAGCGCTGGGGTAAACACAGGGGAATCAGGTTATCCCACGTGGGGCTCACAGTCTTAATCCCCATTTTACAGATGAGGGAACTGAGGCACAGAGAAGTTAAGTGACTTGCCCACAGTCACACAGCTGACAAGTGGAAGAGCTGGGATTTATACGAATGAATGAATGACAAAGGTGGTAATAGTAGGTATCGTGAAAAAAACACGAGACGCTGTTTGACACAAGCCCCGGAAGGGAGGTGAGTCAAGGCCCAGGGCATGGAGGGGTGGCGGGATCAAACGGGACAGTTAAGGAAAAGGATGAGAGTAGGAATAGACAGTCTGGCAAATGGGGATAATTGGCAGATCTGGAAATAGGCAAGGAAGCAAAGCCAAGCCATAATGAGTGAGTGCCTTTAGATTAATGCTAGAAGGTGAAAGCATAAAATAATAATAATAATTATGGTACTTGTCAAGCGACGTTGTTAATTACGGTACTTGTAAGTGTGGGAAGGAACTGAAGGGATTTGATGGGTTAGAAGCTCTACAGGAAAGGAGTGTCGTAATATATGAATCAATCAATCAATGGTATTTATTGAGTCCTTACTATGTGCAGAGCACTGTACAGAGCTTATTAGAGTACGATACCACAGAATTAGCAGGTACATTCCTCGCTGTAAGCCCCGATTGCGGAAGAGTTAAAACGAGGAACGTATGCGAGGCTCCCACCCGGTTTCTTCGGTGACTGCTACGTCACGTTACGCCCCTTTATGGGATGAGAAGGGGTGGCAGGAAGAGAAGCAAGACCTTGAAGTGAAGCTAAAGGACTGTAAGAGGAAATCCCTCATGTTGCAGGTAGTGTCCAAGGTAAAAATCCAAGAGGCGGCCCTGTCAGAGCAAGGTCAGTGCACTGAGTGGCTAAGGGGGTTGTTACCAAGTGGAGGAAGCTACCCGAGAATGAACAGGAGGAGTCATGCGCCCCGTGGGCAAGTAATGGCCAAACTCACCAAGGACCTTCCTTTGTATTTCCCCCGCCTGGACTCTGGTCCTTGTAGAGTCCAATCAATTAAAGCCGGGATTGAAGTATACATTTAAACCTGCACTAATCAGGTTACCAAGTTGAAATTGGAGGCACCAAACCAGCCTCATGTGAGAGATCCACGTCTGAGACAGATTGTCCGTGCTATAACCCAATACTCATGTCCCTGGAAGAAGAGTGTTAGAGGCTCCTTAGCCTCAGCTAGATGAAGAAAAGTTCTTGATGATGAATGGAAAACATCTCCATTCCCTTGAACTGCCGAAAAGAAGTTTTGAATGTGTTGGGATTGGGTGCGCCCTTATGTTTGTGTAAGAGCGTGTGTTGAATGAGTTGTTTTTAAATGAACCGGCCAGTGTTGTGTATGTCGCGCATTGTGAGGAGTAAATCCAAACTGAATTTGCTTTAGCTCCACAAGTTAAGAATCATTTTACTGGTCTGATGTCAGCCTGGACTTGACTTTTGGAGACACCTTGGGGACTCCATGATAAAATGCAGAAACTACAGGGGCTCTGACTAGTTATTTTCTAGTGGGGTTTTTTTTATTTTATTTTGGAGAATCTCCTGCTGTTGGCCTTCCCTGATTTCCTCTTCTCCCACTCCCTCTGGGTAGCCCTGACTTGCTCCCTTTAGTCAACCTCCCTCTCCACCCCCCTCATCCCCCAGCCCCATAGCACTTAAGGACATATCTATAATTTATTTACTTGTATTAATGTCTATCTCCCCCTCTAGACTGTAAGCTTGTTGTGGACAGGGAATATGTGTATTTCTGAACTCTCTCAAGCGCTTAGTACAGTGCTCTGCACCCAGTAAACGCTCAATAAATACGCTCAATTGACTAGAATAGAGCTAGGTCTCTGGCTTAGGGCTGAAGTGTGCGTAAGTGACCTCATTTGCTTCTGTGATTAGCAAAGTTGGGCCTAGGTGAGTCTAGCGTCTTGGGTGTATATTATGACTTTTACTCTGTAGGCTAGCATATTAGATAGGTGTCTGTTTACTTGTTTGGATGTCTGTCTCCCCCGTTCTAAACTGTGAGCCCGTTGTTGGGTAGGGATTGTCTCTATTAGTTGCGGAAATGTACTTTCCAAGCGTTTAGTCCAGTGCTCTGCACGCAGTAAGCGCTCAATAAATATGACTGAATGAATGAATAACTAGGTGAGCCCAGTTATTTAGGCCAGGTTGTAAGAAGCGTCTTCCCCATAAACAAGGTGACTATGAGTGGCTTTATCGAGCCAGCCTGTCGAGTATTAGCGATCCTGTGCTTCTGTGAATGTTTCTGCTTCTCTGATATCGTGAACGCGGGCTTCCAAATAATCTTGAATCTAAATAGCTGGGCATGGCAGGTGCTTTTTAACCCCGGCTCATACCGAGGGTGAAAGTCGGATGCCCGAACCCGTGTCTTAATGGTCGCTGACAGTCCCTGAAATAAATTACAAGGGAGGAAACAGAGTTAAAAAAGAGGTACATAAGAGCCGTAGCGGTGGGGTGAATACAAATAAGTGCCTAAGAGGTAGAGATTCATGAGCATAAGTGATGCCGAAAGGACGGGGAATAGAGGGGCAGTTGAGATCTTAGTCAGGGAAAGCTTCCTGGAGGAGATATGAATTTAGTAGGGTTTTGAAGAAGGGGAGTGTGGTGATCTGCCAGCAAGGTTAGGGAAGCAGCATACGCTAAATGGATACAGCACAGGTCTGGGCCCATGGGAGCTTGAAGTGGAGAGTTCCATAAGGAAAAAAACAAAAGGAAACTCTGCTCCGTCCAGTGGGTGGTTAACGTTACCGCCACTACCTCCTCAAGTCGTGAAGGTAGAAAATAAGTTCAAGAGCCTTTTGGATAAAATTCAAGGACCAGCAGTCCAAGGTGGATTCTTAGGGGGAAAAGAATTTGGAGAGGAGAGTAAGGAATGATAATGTAAGCCCGTCAATGGGCAGGAAATGTCTCTATCTGTTGCCGAATTGTACATTCCAAGCGCTTAGTACAGTGCTCTGCATATAGTAAGCGCTCAGTAAATAAGCCCGTCAAACGGCAGGGACTGTCTCTATCTGTTGCCGACTTGTTCATCCCAAGCGCTTAGTACAGTGCTCTGCAAATAGTAAGCGCTCAATAAATACTATTGAATGAATGAAAGAATACTATTGAATGAATAATGGAAACAACACTGCCCTCTCCTGGTTCTCCTCCTCCCTCTCTGCCTTCCTCCTGCTGTCTCCTTCGCGGGCTCCTCCTCTGCCTCCCACCCCCTAATTGTGGGGGTCCCTCAAGGTTCAGCTCTGGTTCCCCTTCTATTTTCCATCTACCCCCCCACCCCACCTTGGAGGACTCATTCGCTCAAATGGCTTTAACTATCACCTCTAGGCGAACGATTCCCAAATCTCTCTCTCCTCTGCAGTCTCGCCTTTCCTCCTACCTAAGCGACATTTTTACTCGGATGTCCTCCTGTTATCTCAAGCTTAACATGTTTAAAACTGAACTCCTTATCTTCCCAGCCAAACCCTGTTTTCCCCCTGACTTTCTCATAACTGTAGACGGCACTACCATCCTTCCTATCTCACCAGCCCAAAACCTTAGTGTTATCCTTGACTCCTCTCATTCAATCCACATATCCAATCCATCACTAAATCCCGTCAGTTTGACCCTCACATCTTTAAAATCCACCCTTTCCTCTCCATCCAAACTGCTATCTCATTAATCCAACTGCTTTTCCTATCCTGCTTAAATTACTGTATCAGCCTCCTTGTTGACCTCCCATCCTCCTGTCTCTCCCCATAAGAAGTCCATATTTTACTCTGCTGCCCAGAATTCTACAAAAACGTTCGGTCCATGTTTCCCCACTTCTCAAGAACCTTCAGTGGTTGCCCATCCACCTCCCCATTGAACGGAAACTCCTCACCATTGGCTTTAAAGCAATCACCTTGCCCCCTTCTACTTCACTATGCTGCCCTCTCATTGCAACCCAGCCCACACACTCTGCTCCTCTGACGCCAACCTACTCACTGTACCACCATCTCCTCCATCTCACCGCCTACCTTTCCCTCACATCCTGCCTCTGGCTTGGAACTCCTTGCCTTTTCATATCTGACAGACAATTACTCTCCCCCCATTTGAAATCTTATTGAAGACATATCTCCTCCAAGAGGCTTTCCCTAAGCCCTCTTTTCTTTTTCTTCCACTCCCTTCTGAGTCGAACTGACTTACTCCCTTTATTCGGTGTCCAACCTGATTAACCTGTATCTACCCCAGCCCTTAGAACAGTGCTTGGCACAGAGTAAGTGCTTAGCAGGTACCATAATTATTCATCACCCTTCTCAGGCCCACAGCTCTTATTAATATATCTGTAATTTTATTTAGTTATACTAGTGTCTGTCTCCCCTTCTAGACCATACGTTCATTGTGAGCAGAGAATGTGTCTGTTACATTGTTCTTTCGTACTCTCCCAAGGACTTAGTACAGTGTTCTGCACACAGTAAGTGCTCAATAAATATGTTTGACTGAATGACTGTGGATCGTGTCAAGGCAACTCCGGGTAGGAATTATTCACAGGGTTCCTTTGTCAGAGATGGACAGAGCATAAGCCTGGGAATCAGAGCACCTGGGTTCTAATCCCATCTCCACCATTTGCCTGCTGAGGGACCTTGGACAATTCGCTTACCTTCTTTGAGTCTCAGTTTCCTCATCTGTAAAGTGGAGATTCACTACCTGTTCTCTAATCAATGGTATTTACTGAGCACTTACTGTGTGCAGAGCACTGAACTAAGCACTTTAGGGACTGTATTTTCTTGTATGTACCTCAACACTTAGTGCAGTCCTCGGCACATAGTACGCACTTTCATTAGAGAGAATCCTGAGTTATAGGCATCATTGGTCTGATCCAGTAATTCCATCGCTATAATCTTCAACTCAAAATACTTAAAATGAAAACGAACAAGTAAAAAAAGGCCAACACATATCAGGTTGTCAGCAGGATGTACGCATGAGTTGTTTTTCCAGAAGTGGTGAAGCTCGGAGGTAGTAAATTCACAACCAATGAAAGGAAACACCTCCACACAGAAGGTGATAAACATTTGGAAATTGTTTCTATGGGCTGAAATAGTGGCAGGTTCAAGAGAATTTGGATCCATTCATGGGTGAGCCAGTCCATCATGGATTCCTAAGGGGAAAGTTGGAGAAGGAGAGGGAGAAGTGGGTTGGTCCTTTCCTAAATGTTATGATGAATGTTAAGAGGTAGCCGGAAGCCAGATTCTCTTTTGTCAGACCCAAATACCGGACTGAAGAAACCATTACTCCTCCCTGGTTAGGAGATTTCTTCTTGATTTTATGTACACTGAATCAATCAATCAAGCAGTGGTACTTATTGAGCACTTACCGTGTGCAGGGCATGTCCCCACCATGTGCAGGGCATGTTCCCTGCACAGAAGGAGATTTCAGTCTAGAGGAGGAAAATCCACACTCTTTTCTAGGGCTTTGAAGATGGTGATCTTAGTTTTTTCACCTACAGAAACACCTGCCTTTCTTCCCACAGTTTCAGAGTCTCTTCTTTGCTGGCTTTTTCCTCCGAGCCTTTTGCTTATGCTTGGGTTAAGATCACAGAGGAGATAAATTTTTCTAACATTTATTTCTGGTGCAGAATTTCCTGATGCTCTCCCCTGTTTTCCAGTACCAACCAACAGCCTTCCTTTATCTGTTGAACACCGACCTCTCTTTTTTGAGCTCAGTATGAGGACCCAACCCTTCTACTCTGGGGTTCAACAACCAGGCTTCTGCCTCAGTGGACATTCATTCACCCATTCAATTGTATTTATTGAGCGCTTACTGTGTGCGGATCACTATTCTAAGCGCTTGGGAGGGTACGGTACGACAAGAAACAGACGCGTTCCCTGTCCACAATGAGCTTACAGACCAGAGGAGCAGAGAATGTGTCTACCAATTCATATTATCTTCTCCCGAGCGCTTAGTACCACCTCACTGTACCTAGAATTTGTCTGCCTCGCCCACGTCCTGCCTCTGGCCTGGAACATCCTCCCTCTTCATGTCCGACAGAAAATTACTCTGCTCACCTTCAAAGCCTAACTGAAGGGACATCTCTGAAAGGTCTGCCCTGACTAAGTCCTCATTTCCTTTTCTCCCACTCCCTTCTGCAGCACCTTCATCTGCTCCCTTTTTTCACCCTCCACCCCCGCCTCAGCCTCACAGCACTTACGCACATATGTGAAATTTATTTACATTAATGTCTGTCTCCCCCTCTACACTGTAAACTCGTTGAGGGCAGGGAGTGTGTCGGATGTACTGAACCCTCCAAGCGCTTAGCACAGTACTCTGCATGTGGTAAGCACTCAATCAATACGACTGATTGATTGATGCAGTGTGCTGCACACAAAAAGCGCTCATTAAGTGCCACTGATTGATCTGGAGGAGGGGAGGCTAATCTGGAAGCCACAGCCACTTAGCCCAAGCTTTGTAGCCACTATCCACAAGCTGGGAAGCTTTCTGAACCCACAGCAATGAAAATGATAATAATTATGGTATTTGTTAAGCGCTTACTATGCGCCCAATACTGTTTTAAGCACTGAGGTAGATACAAGGTAATCAGGTTGACCCCACGTGGGGCTCACGGACTTAATCCCTATTTTCCAGAAGAGGTAACTGAGACACAGAGAAGTTAAGTGGCTTGAAGTTAAGAGCAGACAAGTGGCGGAGCCGGCATTAGAACCCATGTCCTCTGACTCCCAAGCCCATGCTCTTTTCACTAAGCCACGCTGCTTCTCCATGGAAACCGCGGGAGGAAAATTGGCACGGCCCCTATGGCTGACTTCCCTGGCTGCAGCCGTAGGTTGCAGTGAGACGGGGGAAAATCCCCCGCTCCACCCACCCCACCAGACCAAAGTTCATCTCCTCTACCCCTTCCCAGAGCGCACACACTGTGCCTGACTGACGCACTGGGGCCTAGAGGAAAGAGCAAGGGCCTGGGAGTCAGAAGGTCCTGGGTTCTAACCCCGGCCCTGCCAATTGCCTGCTGTGTGACCTCAGGCAAGTCACATAACTTCTCTGTGCTTCAGTTACCCTATCTGTAAAATGGGGATTCAATCTTACTCCCTCCTATTTAGACTGTGGGACAGGGACTACGTCTATCTAACCTGATGAACTTGTATCTACCCCAGTGCTTAGAACAGTGCTTGGCACATAGTAAGCATTTAACAAGTATTATTGTGATTCTCACTGTTGTTATATCTCTTCATATCCTCCATCCCTGACCCTGGCAGGGCTATTTCCAGCCCCAGTTATAATCAATCGATCAATTAATCAATCACGAGGGATGTGGGATGTGTCCAACCTGATTGTCTTGTATCTATCTCAGCTCTTAGAACAGTGCTTGGTACGTAGTAAGGCCTTAACAAATGCAACAGTTAGTATTATTGGTGTAGGGGACCTGGGTTCTAATTCTGGCTCTGCCAATTGCCTGCTGTGTGACCTTGAGCAAGTCACTTAACTCTTCTGTGCCTCTGTTCTCCCTCTTATTTAGACTGTGAGCCCCATGCAGGACAGGGATTGTGTCCAACCTGATTCTCTTGTTATCTATCCTAGTGCTTAGAACAGTGTTTAGTGTAAAGTGCTTAGTAAATGCCTAACAAATATCATTTTTAAAAGCCCTCAGAGTAATCAAGGGGGCACATAGGTTTCCAGTGTTACATTCAGGAGGGCTCTGATTCTGTCCCGGACTAAAAAAACCCAATTCTTTAACCTTTCTGCATTTTCCATTCCTTAATTATACTGATATCGCTCCTCTGGGCCTCTCTCCCCTTCCTCTGACTCTCCCCAGCTTTTTTATACTGGGCTAAACTGGACTCAGGACTCTAATAAAGGTCTGGCCAGATGTAATTATAACTGCGGTATTTTTCAGCACTTTTATCTGTCAGTTCTATGTGAATTAAGCGCTGAGAAAAGATGCAAGATAATCAGGTTGAACATAGTTCCTGTCTCACATGGGGCTCCTAGTCTAAGAAAGAGGGAGTAGGATTTAATTCCCATTTTACAGATGAGGAAACTGAGGTACAGAGCTGTTAAATGACTGGCTCGGGGTTACATGTAAGAAGTTGACCTCCCCCTCTGACTTTCCCATCATCCCACCACCTGTCTCCCCAGCCCGTAACCTTGGTGTTATCTTTACCACATACCACATCCATCCATCACTAAATCGTGTGGGTCTCATCTTCAGGACACAACTAAAATCCTCCCTTTCCTCTCCACTCAGACAGTTACCATGTTAATACAGTCCCTCATCCTATCCTGCCTGGATTACTGCATCAGCCTCCTTGCTGACCTCCCACCCTCCTGTCTCTCCCCACACCCGTCCATACTTCAGTCTGCTGCCTGAATCATTTTTCTTCAAAAATGTTTAGGACATGTCACCCCGCTCCTCAGAAAACTCCAGGGGTTGTCCATCTCCCTCCCTATCAAACAAAAACTTGTCACCATCAACTTTTAAGCACTCCATCCTCTTGCTCCCTCCTATCTCACCTCGCGTCTCTCCTTCTATAACCCAGCCCACACACTTCGCTCCTTCAGTGCTAACGTTCTCACTGTGCCTCCATCTCCCCTGTCTCACTGCAGACCCCTAGCTCACGTCCTGCCTCTGTTCTGGAATGCCCTCCCTCTTCAAATCTGACAGTCTCCCCCATTTCAAAGCCTTACTGAAGGTACATCTCCTCCAAGAGGCCTTCCCACATTAATCCCCACCTTTCCTCATCTCCCATTCCTTTCTGCATTACCCTGACTTGCTCCCTTGGCTCTTCCCCCCTCCCAGCCCCACAGCATTTATATACATATCTATAATTTTATTTATTTTGATGTCTATCTCCCCTCCTCTAGACTGTAAGCTCGTTGTGGGCGGGGAATGTGTCTGTTTAGTGTTGCACTGTATTTTCCCAAGTGCTTAGTACAGTGCTCTGCACACAGTAAGTGCTTAATAAATCAATGAACATGATTGAATGAATGAAGGTGGTGGATTCAGGATTATAACCCAGACTTTCTGACTCCCAGACCCATGTTCTTTTTTCACATCATTTTTTCTCAGTTTTTGTTGAACAGAAGTTGAAAAGGGCAGGTTAGGGAGTAAAAGGGAGGGGGATGGGGTGGGGGGGATGGGAAGGTCAGGGGGTAGACTAAGGAATAGTGGGGCTAGAGAAGGTCTGGAATTTCTGACCCGGGCAGGACTCTGGCTTCTCCTCCTCCTTGGGGAGAGGCTCGGGCTGGGCTAGAGGAGTTTCCATGCAGCAAACACTGCAGATCAGTGGTGTGGCCCAATAAAAAAGCATAGGCCCGGGAGTCAAAGACTTTGGGTTCTAATGTCAGATTTGCCGCTCACCTGCTGTGTGACCTTGGGCAACTCACTTCTCTGGGCCTCAGTTCCCTCATCTGTAAAATGGGGATTCAATACCTGTTCTCCCTCCTATTTAGACCGTGAGCCCCATGTTCATTCATTCATTCATTCAATAGTATTTATTGAGCGCTTACTATGTGCAGAGCACTGTACTAAGCGCTTGGGATGAACAAGTCGGCAACGGATAGAGACAGTCCCTGCCGTTTGACGGGCTTACAGTCTAATCGGGGGAGACATGTGGGACCTGATCATCTTATATCTACCCCAGCACTTAGTACTGTGCTTGTCATTAGAATAATAATAATACCATTATTATTATTATATAGTAAGGACTTAATAAATACCACGATTATTATTATTACTATTATTATTGTTTCAGGATCTCAGCCTTGTAATCTGCTCCACCATGAAAATACAAATAACCAAAACCCAAACTCTTGAAAGGAAAGCTCGATGCAGAGAAACGAGAAGCAGTGCGGTGACTAGAAGCAGTGTGGTCTAGTAACAGAGCACGCACCTGGGAGTCAGAAGGACCTGGGTTCTGATTCTGGCTCTGCCACTTGTTTGCTGTGAGGCCTTGGGTAAGTCTCTTAACTTCTCTGTGCCACGGTTACCTCATCTGAAAAGTGGGGATTAAGACTGCGAGCCCCATGTGGGACGGGAACTGGGTCCAACCTGATTTAGCTTGTATCTGCCTCAGCACTTGGTACGATGCCTGGCACATAGGAAGCACTTACTAAATACCATAAAGAAACCCTCAAAAAGTATTTCCATAAGGTTTCTCACTCTGTTCATCTCTGAAAAAAAAACACCCAGCAGATCTCTGAGATAAATTCACACTCGGTTCCTGCCCCTTAGCAACTATAACCCTACTAAATGTAGCCGGCAGTTCACGCCGTGGGTGGAGGGGGGTGGGAGGGAGGGAGGGGTCATCTCTCCCACTGGTTGCCAGGAGAGGATTGAGCAAACCTCACAGGTGTAGATTCCTGCCTAAGAAGAGGCATCGGAGGACAGAAGAGGCATCGGAGGACCCCACTCCGCATCCCAGGCATGATGGACGGTATGTACTGCTTTCATGCCCGACATTCATTCATTCAGTCGTATTTATTGAGCACTTACTGTGTGCAGAGCACAGTATTAAGTGCTTGGGAAAGTACAGTACCACAGTAGACACATTCTCTGCCCACAGTGAGCTTACAGTCTAGAAGGGGAGACAGACATTAATATAAATAAATGAATTACTGAGACGTACATAAGTGCTGGGACGGGGGATGAATAAAAGGAACAAGTCAGGGCGACGAAGAAGGGAGTGGGAGAGGAGAGGAAGGCTTAGGGAAGGCGTCTTGAAGGAGATGTGCCTTCAATAAGGCTTTGAAGTGGGGGAGAGCAATTATCTGTCTGATATGAGGAGGGAAGACGTTCCAGGCCAGAGGTAGGATGTGGGTGAGTGGTCGGCGCTGAGATATTTGAGATCGAGGTACATTGGGACGGTAAGCATTAGAAGAACGACGTGTTGGGCTGGGTTATAATAGGAGAGTAGCAAGTTGAGGTAGGAGGGGACAAGGTGATTGACTGCTTTAAAGTCATAGGTGAGGAGTTTTTGTTTGATGTTGGAAATGGATGGGAAACTACTGGCAGTTCTCGAGGGGGCAAACATGTCCCTCACATTAGATAGCCAATTTTGACTCTGTGCCTGTCATTGGGCAGGGACTGTCTCTATCTGTTGCTGAACTGTACATTCCAAGCAATTGGTACAGTGCTCGGCACAATGTAAGCTCTCAATAAATATTATTGAATGAATGATTCTCTCCCATGTCAAAGCCATACTGAAGGCACATCTCCTCCAAGACGCCTTCCCTAAGCCCACCTTCCCTCTTCTCCCACTCCCCTCTGAGTCTCCCTGACTTGCTCCCTTTATTCATCCCCCTTTTCAGCCCCTCAGCACTTATGCTCATATCTGTAATTTATATTTATATTTATGTCTGTCTCCCCCTCTAGACTGTGAGCTCACTGTTGCAGGGAACGTGTCCGTCATAGTGTTCTACTGGACTCTTCCAAGCGCTTAGTATGTGCTCTGCATATAGTAAATGCTCAATAAATGTGATTGAATGAATGAATGAATGTCTTTGTAGAAAAATGATTTGGCAGCAGAGCAAAGTATGGGCTGGAGTGGGAGAGACAGGTGACTGGAATGTCAGCAAGGAGGCTGCTACAGCAATCGCGGCAGGATAGGATAAATGATTGTATTCACGTGGTAGCAATTTGGATGAAGAGGAAAGGGAGGATTTTAGCTGTGTTGTGAAGGTGGAACTGATAGGATTTAGTGATAATTGAATATGTGGGTTGAATGAGAGAGAGGAATCAAGGATAATGCCAAGATTATGGGCTTGCGAGACAGGAAGGATGGTTGGGTTGTCTACAGTGCTGGGAAAGTCAGGGGAAGGACCGGGCTTGGGCGGCAAGATGAGGAGTTCTGTTTTGGACATGTTAAGCTTGAGGTGACAGAAGAACATCCAAACAGAGATGTCTTGAAAGCAGGAGGAAATGCGACACTGCAAAGAGAGAGAGACAGATCAGGGCTGGAGATGTAGATCTGGGTATCATCCACATAGAGGTGGTAGATGAAGCCATGGGAGCAGATGGATAATAGACGGAGCCAGAATTGAACCTCGAGGGACCCCCACCCCACAGTCTGGGGGTGGGAGGCAGAGGAGGAGCACGCAAAAGAGACCGCGGATGAGGGGCCAGAGACGTAAGAGGAGAACCAGGAGAGTGCAGTGTCAGCGACGTCGAGGTTGGATAACATTTCCAGGAGAAGGGAATGGTCGACAGTGTCAAAGGCAGCTGAGAGGTCGAGGAGGATTAGGATGGATTCGACATGAAGGAGATCATTGGTGACCTTTGAGAAGGAGGTTTCTTTGGAGTGAAGGGGACGGAAGCCAGATTGGGAGAGGTCAAGGAAAGAACTGGAGGAGAGGAATTTGAGACAGTGGATGGAGACCACGCACTCAAGGAGTTTGGAGAGGAATGGTAGGAAGGGGGTGGGGTGATAATTTGGGGTCAAGGGAGGGGTTTTTTCTAGGGGAGAGGAGACATGGGCATATCTGAAAGCAGTGGGGGAGAAGCCATTGGAGAGCGAACAGTTGAAGATGGCTGTTAGCAGGCTGATATGGCGGATAGGGAGGGGAGAAGGGAGGAAAGAAATGTTTTCATAACGGGTGAAGGAATGAAGTCAGAGTGCAGGTGGAGGGGGTGGATTTCGAAAGAAGGCAGATCTTCTCTAGAGAGTCTGTGGGAACAGATGGGAGAGTTGAAGAAGGGGCAGGAGTGGGGGACTGGGGAAGGGCAGAGAAGATTTTAGGGAGATCATGACTGACAGTGTTGATTCTCTTAAGAAAGTAGGTGGCGAGGTCGCTGGGAGCAAGCAATGAGGGAGGTGAAGGGACAGAGGGTTTGAGGATGGAGTTAAAGTCTGGAACAACTGGTGAGGACGACGGGCATGGGAGTCAATAAGGGTGGAGAAATAATTGTGTCAGACAGGGGAGAGGGCCGAGTTTAAGCATGCAAGAACAACTGTCTCACATGGGGCTCGCGGTCTCAATCCCCATTTTACAGATGAGGTAGCTGAGGCCCAGAGAATTGAAGTCTCTAGATTATAAGAGAATTGAAGTCTCTAGATTATACGCTTGTTGCGGGCAGGGGATGTGTCTGTTATATTGTTGTACTGCACTCTCCCAAGTGCTTAGTACAGTGCTCTGAACCCAGTAAAAGCTCAATAAACACAACCGACCGATTGACTGACAAGTGACTTGCCCAAGGTAACACAGCAGACAAGCGGCAGAGGCAGGATTAGAACCCAGGTCCCTCGGACTCCCAGTGTCAGGTTCACCTAGGCGCTGGGGTCAATACAAGATAATCAGGGTGGACACAGTTCCTTTCCCACACGGCGCTCACAGTCTAAGTAGGAAGGAGAATGGATGTTGAATGCCCATTTTACAGATGAGGAGACTGAGGCACAGAAGAGTGAAGTGACTTGCCCAAGGTCACACAGCAGGCGGCAGAGCCGGGATTAGAACCTGGGTTCTCCGTCTTCCAGGCCTGTGGTTTTCTACGAGGGCTTCTCCAAAGACACGGGGCTCACAGTCTAAATAGAAGGGTGGACAGGTATTGGAGCTCCGTTTTATCCAGGTGAGGAAACTGGGGCCCAGAGAAATGAACTGGTCACTCAACAGGCCAGAGGCAGAGTCAGGATTAGAACCCAGGACCTCTGGCTCCCCGGCCTCTGATTAAGCACTTGGGAGAGTACAAAACAATAGAATTAGCAGACAGACCATCTCACCCCCCGCTTCAAAGCCTTACTGAAGGCCCATCTCCTCCAAGAGGCCTTCCCTGACTAAGCCCTCCTTTCCTCTTCTCCCTCTCCCTTCTGTGTCGCCCTGACTTGCTCCCTTCATTCACCCCTACTCTCAGCCCCTCAGCACTTATGCCCGTAATCTGTAATTTATTTATTTATATTAATGTCTGTCTCCCCCTGTAGACTATAAACTCACTAGGGGCAGGGAAAGCGTCTGTCATATTGTTCTATTGGACTCTCCAAAGCGCTTAGTACAGTGCTCTTCACACAGTGAGTGCTCAATAGATATGACTGACTGACACATCCCCTGCCCATAACGCGCTTACAGTCTAGAGGGAATGATGATGATGTTGGACAATAATAATCATCATCATGGTATTAAGCAAGCTCTAACTACGTGCCAGGCACCGTGCTAAGCACTGGGGTGAATAAAAGCACATCGGTTTGGATACAGTGCTTGTCCCACATGGGGCTCACAGTCGTAATCCCCATCTTCCGGGGGAGGCGAATGAGGTCCAGAGAAGTGAAATGGCTGGCCCGAGGTCACACGACAGACAGGCGGTGGAGCGGGGATCAGAACCCAGGTCCTTCCGACTCCAGGGGCCGAGCTCTATTAACGATGTCCCGTATATGTGCCGAACAGTTCTCGGGACTCCGCCGGATTTTGCCACAGAACTCAACGAGCTGCTGACCACGGAAGACTACTATCCGGACTCCGAGATGTCGGTCTGCAACAGGGAGGACTCTCAGAAAGCCAGCTCTGGGCCTCTGGCGGCTCTGTATTCCCTCCTGTTCACAGCCGGCCTGCTGGGGAACGTCCTGGTGGTCCTCGTCCTGGCCGTCCACAAGAAGCAGAGGAGCACGACGGACGTCTACCTCCTGAACCTGGCCGTCGCCGACCTGCTCTTCGTGCTCTGCCTCCCCTTCCTGGTGCACGACTACCTGGACCAGTGGGTCTTCGGGAACTGGATGTGCAAGCTGGTCTCCGGCGTGCACTACCTGGGCTTCTTCAGCAGCGTCTTCTTCATCACCCTGATGAGCGTGGACCGGTACCTGGCCATCGTGCACGCGGTCTACGCCCTGAAGGTCAGGACGGCCTCCCGGGGGGTGGGCGTGAGCCTGGCCGTGTGGAGCCTGGCCCTCTTGGCGTCCACCCCGGCCGTGTTTTTCTACGAGAGTTTCTTCGAGGACGGCGCCTGGAAGTGTTACCTCGCCCCCTCCGAAGGGAGCAACCGGTGGAAGCTGTTCACCAACTTCGAAATCCACCTCCTGGGCCTCCTGATTCCCCCCGGCATCCTGACCTACTGCTACGCCCACATCCTCCGGCAGCTGAGGAGGTGCCAGAACCACAACAGGGAGAAGGCCATCCGGCTGGTGCTCGTGGTCGTGGTGGCCTTCTTCGTCTTCTGGACCCCGTTCAACGTGGTGCTCTTCCTGGACTCGCTCCACAGGTTGGGGAAGCTGGGGGACTGCGGGGTCATCCAGAAGCTGGACCGGGCCATATGGACCACCGAGGCCCTCTGTCACTCCCACTGCTGCGTCAACCCGGCCATCTACGCCTTCGTGGGGGAGCGCTTCCGGAAACACCTGGCCGAGATGTTCCGCAGGTTCAGGTGCCCGCTCTCGGCCTGCCCGGACGGCCGCGTCCTCCGAGAACCCCGGGAGGGGTCCCAGTCCCTGCCCTCCGCCTCGTCTCGCTCCTCCGGGTCTGACTGCATTCTGTGAGGCGGACGGTGCCGGTCGGGGGAGCGCGACCGAGAGGGGAAGCGGAGAGGTGCGGGACCGTCCGGGGCCGCCGGAACGTCCATCTTGTTGCCGGCTGTTGGCGCCTTGATCGTCTCCCACGAAAGGTGGCCCCCTCCCCCGGCGACCAGTTCCAACCCCACAGGACCCGCTTCACAGACGGCTTCACGGTTAGAAAGGAGGTCCCGAAGAATTGCGGAGGCCTGGAATCCTACAGCCGGAAGAGATCTTGAGAAATCATCGGGTCCGACCCCGCCCAAGGCCCCTGAATTATATCGCTGCCTCTTGCTCATCTTGCGATTCACCGTACCCCGCCACCAGCTCCGTCCCTCTAGTCTGTTATTTTTTTTGGCTCGGCACAGAACGAGGGAGGGCGGTTGAGATGTTTGCTTTCGTCTCCGTCCCTGTACCACCGATGGAGTCGGGGAGAGAGACCCAGAGATACCAAAGGAACTCCTTTCTCCTGCCTGGAAGGAGCATCGCCAAACAGGCCCATGATGACATTTTCAGGGTGTAAGATTCTGCACCTTTCCCTCGGGCTTCAGAAATCAACTGGGCCTTGCTTATTTTCTATGAGTTTAGACCAAGACACATCCTGATTCTCGGCAGGCAAATCCTCAGTGTCAGAATGAGGACGGTGCAAAGGACGAGGAAAGACGAGTCGGATGAAGTCGATCCATCGGTCAGTCGGTGGTAATTATTGAGCTCTTCCTGTGTGCGAAACACTTCACTAAATGCTTGGGACAGTACAATAGAACAGAGTTGGTAGACCGGATCCCTGCCCACAACTAACTAGTGGTCATGATCATAAGTAGGATCAATAGAGCTTTTTGAGCATCCACTGTGCAGAAGCAGCGTGGCTCAGTGGAAAGAGCCTGGGCTTCGGAGTCAGGGGTCATGGGTTCGACTCCCGGCTCTGCCACTTGTCAGCTGCGTGACTGTGGGCAAGTCACTTCACTGCTCTGTGCCTCAGTTGCCTCATCTGTAAAATGGGGATTAACTGTGAGCCTCACGTGGGACAACCTGATTACCCTGTATCTACCCCAGCGTTTAGAACAGTGCTCTGCACATAGTAAGCGCTTAACAAATACCAACATTATTATAGAGCACTGTGCCAGGCCCTTTGGGAACATATACAAGTACAAAATGTGATCCCCGTTTGTTTTGTGGCATTTGGTAAGCGCTTACTATGTCCTGAGCACTGTACTAACTGCCGGGGTAGATACAAGTGAATCAGGTTGGACGCACAGTCCCAGTCCCACATGGGACCCCCAGTCTTAATCCCCATTTTATAGAAGAGTGAAGTGACTTGGCCAAGGTCCCACGGCAGACAAGTGGCAGAGCCAGGACTAGAATCCAGGTCCTTCTGACTCCCAGGCCCATGCTCTATCTACTAGGCCACAGTCCGGCAATTGTTGAGCACTTACTGCGTGCAGAGCCCTGTGTAAGTGCTTTGGAGAATGCAATATACACTCTTGGCAGAAGCAGTGTGGGCTAGTGGATAGAGCACGGGCCTGGGAGTCCGAGGATCTGGTTTCTAATCCCAGCTCTGCCACTTATGTGCTGTGGGATCTTAGATGAGTCACTTCACTTCTCTGTTCCTCAGTTTCCTCATCTGCAAAATGGGGATTCAAAACAAGTTCAGCGTGGCTCAGTGGAAAGAGCCCGGGCTTGGGAGTCAGAGGTCATGGGTTTGAATCCCAGCTCTGCCACCTGTAAGCTGTGGGACCGTGGGCAAGTCACTTAACTTCTCTGGGCCTCAGTTACCTCATCTGTAAAATGGGGATTAACTGGGAGCCTCAAGTGGGACAACCTGATTACCCTGTATCTACCGAGTGCTTAGAACCGTGCTCTGCACATAGTAAGTGCTTAACAAATACCAAAATTATTACAACTTCGACTGTGAGCCGCATGTGGGACCTGATTACTTTGTATCTACCCCAGCGCTTACCAGAGTGCTTGGCACATAGTAAGTACTCAACAAAAAGCACAATTATGATTATAATATGTTCCCTTCCCATAAGGAGCTTACACTCGAGAGGGAACTTACCTTGAAAGAGCTTGCAATAAGGAAGACAACCAATACAAACAGATGCATTTCCAATAGTTTAGAGGGTGTGAGAATGAAGGTAAAAACACAAGTGAGTAAAGTGGCCGAGATAAATCAGTAATAAAGATATGCTACTATTCAAAAGCTGATATGATTGGGCAGAAGGCATAATCAGGACGGACGGGGTGACCTGGCCCGGCCCCCCTCTTAACCTGCTGGCTCCTCCCCAAGGGCTCCCCAGACTTGCTATTTCCTCGGGCTCGGGGCGGGCCTGGGTCTCTGCTCCCTTACCTGTAGCATCTTGGCAGGTCCCACTAGATTGTCAGCTCCTCGATGGGAGGGATTGTGTCTACCCAATCTATCGTACTCTCCCAACGGCTGAGAACAGAGCTCTACAATAATAATGTTGGTATTTGTTAAGCGCTTACTATGTGCCGAGCACTGTTCTAAGCGCTGAGGTAGACATAGGGGAATCAGGTTGTCCCACGTGGGGCTCACAGTCTTCATCCCCATTTTACAGATGAGGGAACTGAGGCACAGAGAAGTTAAGTGACTTGCCCACAGTGACACAGCCGACAAGTGGCAGAGCTGGGATTCGAATTCATGAGCCCTGATTCCAAAGCCCGTGCTCTTTCCACTGAGCCACACTGCTTCTCCAAAGCATTTGTACTCTCCAAAGCCTTTAGTACAGTCTTCTGCACATAGTAAGCACTCAATAAATACCATTCCTTCATTAATTCAAGCTCCGCTGGCCTCACTCTGCCTGGCTGTTGCCCTGCCCCCGGCCCCAAGGGGTTCAGGGATCTAACCTGAGTTTCCACTTCACCTCTCTTCACTAATATAGTCAAAACCCCTGGATCCGTGTCCAGGACATCTGCCAACTTGATCTAAACCCGTGTCCCCCTAGTCTACTGTCCAAAAGAAAACTTCCAGAAAAATAAAGGTCACTTTTGCTTCCAAGTACCACGCGAATGGGGTTCACACGGTGGGGTGATCTATAAAGGTTTCTTTGTTCTGGGCACTGGGTTCTGAAGCTTCTTTTGCTCCCTGGGGGATTCTTGCCGCCAAGACCTTGGAGCCCCAAAGTACGTCGCAGAGACCTCTGGGATGGTAACCTTGGTTTGTTTGCAGCCCCCACCACGTTTCTCCACGGGCCTTGCTCTCGTCACCTTCCGCACGGCAGGGAAACATGGGGCGGCTCTTCCCAAAACACAGTCAGAAAGAAGGGAATCTCCTTTTATTTCATAAAGATCCAAGTTTTCCTGAAACTGAAAGTTACAGAGTTTGCAAACCTGATACACACTGAAGCGAGATCATGGTCTTTACCCGCTACAGCATTCAACCACTCATTCCCTCCATCAACCAATGATTTACTAAGTACTCACTGTGTGCAGAGCACTGCTCTGGGCACCTGGAGGAGTAAAAGAGAGGCAGGAGACACGATCCCTGCCCTCTTGGAGGAGACAGACAAAAAACCAGAATTTCCAGAAGAAGAGAATGGAAAGATGGATAGGTAAGGAAATCCTTCAATAGTGGAACATGTGCATTGATTTGTGCAAAAATACTACAGGTGTCTGTGAATACATAGATATTGAGGTTAGAAGAATATTACCTGAAGGGAGGGTTTTTGAGAAAGGGAAAACTGTGAAAAGGGAAAGGGAAAAGGGAAAACCAAACCACATGGGCCAAAAGGAATACAAAAGAGAATCCCACTGGGCTGGGCTCTTCCAGACACCGCCTCTTTCTGGGATCCCGATCATCCCAGTCAGACAGCTGGCATTCAAAAATGGAGGTGGAATTCCTACTCTTGCTTCCTTTGAGTCCCGATCCTTCCCTTGGCCCAGTTTGGGATGCCGTTAATCAATCGACCTATTCGACCTATTTATTGAGCACTTACTGTGGGCAGACCGCTGTACTAAATGCCTGGGGGAGGATAACATAATAAACAGACATTTCCTGACCAACGACGAGCCTTCATGCTTTTCAGGTTGAGCTTAAAGTCTAGAGGACGAGTTTACAGCGCTGCCTCAAACTCCTACCCCAGAATCCAAAGAGGGAAGTCCCAGGAAGGGCTCAGGAATATGGCTTGCAGGGGGTTGGTTTTGGTGTCAGGGAAAACCGTTATGATCCTTTTAGGAATAAAAACCCCACTCTTACAGCACCTAGAATATAGCAAAAACAAGTTTATGACAGATAAATCCTATAGAAAGATGACTTACAACTAATTGGAAGGACTTTGGAAGTTAGGAGAACTGGGGAGACCACGTTTTGTGGGTCTCTGAGAGGGGAGGGTGCTACGGGATGTCACAGTAGTGGCGACGATCTCGGAGAGTCCTGGTGGTGCGGTGTTTTGCACAAGGCGCTTGGGAAGTACGAAATTCAGAAGTGACACATTCCCTGCCTGCGAGGGACTGCCACTCTAACTGGGGAAACAAACATGAAAATATTTACAAGTAGGGCTCCAGGTTTACATAATAATTGTGGTATATGTTAGGAGCTTACTGTGTGCCAAGTACTGACCGAAGCACTGGGGTAGATACAAGCTAATCAGGCTGGACACGGTTCCTCTCCCACATGGGGCGCACAGTCTTGAAATCCCCATTTTACAGATGAGGTAATTGAGGGCCAGAGAAGTGAAACGACTTACCCAGAGTCGTAAAGCAGACGAGTGGCGGAGCCGGAATTAGAACCCAGGTCCTCTGACCCCCAGGCCCGTGCTCGATCCACTAGATCATGCTGGGGAAGCCTGGCAAGAAGTCAGTGGGGGAACGGTGGGCAGCCTTGGGAGGGAGTTTGGTGGTCCATTTGTTTGGGTCGGAGAAGCGGCAAGGCTTAGTGGATAGAGCACAGGCCTGCGAGTCAGAAGGTCATGGGTTCTAATCCTGACAGCCAGGGGTCTGCTGTACGACCTCGGGTAAGTCACTTAACTTCTCCGAACTTCAGTTACCTCATCTGTAAAAAAAAGTGGGGATTAAGAGTGTGAGCTCAATGTGGGACAGGGCCTGTCCAGGCTGATTAACTTTTACCCACCCCAGCACTTAGAATGGTGCTTGGCACATAGTAAGTGCTTAACAAGTACCAAAAATTTTGGGGGGGGGGGGGGGGGGCGTTGGGGGGAAGGGGTGGGGTTTGGGATCTTGAGAGAAGAGAGCCGACAGACTATCAACAGGATATTCCGACTCGGAAAAGACTGGGAACTCGGAAAAGAAGCCAACGATCGGCTTCCGGAAGGGGAAACGGGCACCGAGAATGTGCTTCCAAGTTAGCGCGGCAACACTGTGGAGAAAGGCAACAGCATCGTCGAGACCTCCTCGAGTGGTCGAGTGTTCTTGTGCGGATGAGGGCTTCTCTCAAAGGTCCTCCTCGGAGCCCAGATACACTGCCCTCGTCAGAGTGGACTGCATTTCCAGGGTCACTTTCACTATACCCTGGAACCCGTAAAAGTCCCTGTGGACAAGTTCGTCGTTGACCTGGAAGAGAAGACGGGAATCACCCAAAGGGAAAACAACTTTAGAGAACATCTCAATAAAGATGGTATCGATTGAGTGTCTTTATGTGCAGAGTACCGCGATTAGCATTGGGGTCATTACCAGATCAAATCCCTCTTCCACATGGAGCTCACTACTTAAGTGGTATGGAGAACACGTATCTTATCCCAGCTGGGGAAACTGAGGTACAGGGAGGTTAAGTGGCTCTCCAAAGCAGAACGGGGATAGGAACCCAGTCCACTGATTCCCCAGTTCCACGCTCTCTCCCCTAGGCTCTGATGCCTTTCATCCTTCCAGCAGAGAAGGCAAGGCCTTCAACAGTGAACAAATAGTAGTAATAGAATTTTTGAAGCACTTATTGGGTGCAGAGCACTGTACCAGATGTTGGGAAAGAGTATAAAAGTGGAAATTAGACATGGATCCTGTCCCTCAAGGAGCTCACAATCCATGAATAGAAATAGTTGGGGGAGAGGGGGAATAGTGGAATTTTTAGGAAATTTGGGGAATGTCTTATTTCAAATATTAATTTTTTCTCTATATTTGCTCCTGGTTCAAAAAACCTACAGTGGAGTTCTTGTACGCACTTAGGAATTTGTCTGGGACCTAGTAGACCTTCCCTTTATCCAGCTCTTGGCCAAATAGCCACAACTTGATCCTTGGTTATATTTTCTTCAGTACTTTCTTCCCTTCTATTTTTTTTTGGGGGGTGAAGAATCCAAACCACATGGGGTCTTGGGCATTCTTGTTCCAGCCCTTTCCTTTCTGAATAAGAATAATGATAATACTTATGGTATCTGCTAAGCACTTACTACGTGCCAGGCACCGGACTAAGCGCTGGGATAGATACAAGCAAATCGGGTTGGACAGTCCCTGTCCCACATGGGGCTCGCCGTCTTAATCCCCATTTTACAGATGAGGGAATTGAGGCCTAGAGAAGTGGCGTGCCCAAGATCACACAGCAGACAGGCGGAGGAGCAGGGATTAGAACCCATGACTTTCTGGCTCCTAGGCCCATGCTCTATCCACTGTGCCACTGACTCCTTCCATCTAATTATAAAATCTTTCTTGGATCACCTAAGGCTAGGATCACTTGGGAGAGATAAGCCCTCTCCCACTCTTTGTTCTTGTCACGCATGCATTCAGAGTAGCGTGGCTTAGTGGAAAGAGCCCGGCTTGGAAGTCGGAGGTCGTGGGTTCTAACCCCGGCTCCGCCACTGATCAACTCTGTGACTCTGGGCAAGTCACTTCTCTGTGCCTCAGTTACCTCATCTGCAAAATGCGGATGAAGATAGAGAGCCCCATGTGGGACAACCTGATGACCTTGTATCTACGCTAGTGCTTAGAATAAAGCTCAGCACATAGTAAGCACTTAATGCCATCATTATTATTACTATTCAGAAGGCTCCAGAGGCTACTATTCCAGTGGTCTCTTGAATAAAACAAAGCTACTGTCTGGGTCATTTGGCTACTTCAGGGGTTTGGGGGTATGCACAGAGACAGTCCAGGACCAGGCTAAGTGGACTTAGGCCACCCCAAAAAGGCCAAAAAGACCCCCAAAAGGCTCCACCTCCCTCTCCTGCCACCAACCAAGCGATCCCAACACACAGTCTCTGATCAGAGCCATTTGCAGAAAAGATCACTCCCTCCCTACCCCAATACTATCACGCCGGCCTTTAGCCCCCTACCACTTCTCATTATTCCCAGGTTTCTCTGGCTTTTATGGGAGAAATGGAAATTTCTCATCTGTCATTAGTTAGAAGACAGACAGAGAAGTAGCATGGCCTAGCAGAAAGAGCACGGTCCCGGGAATCAGAGGAACTGGATTCTAATCCCGGCTTCCCCACTTGCCAGCTTTGTGACCCTGGTCAAGTCAGTTCACTGCTCAGTGCCTCGGTTTCCTCATCTGTAAAGTAAGGATTCAATACTTGGGTTCCCTCCTGCTTCGACTGTTGAGCCCCACATGGGATTATTTTGTATTGCCCCCAGCTCTCAGTACAGTACTTGGCACATATAATAATTGCTTAACAAAATACCAGCCGTCCTCTCACCGACCACCCGCCTCTGGCCTGGAACGCCTGCCCTCTTCATATCCGACAGACAACTTCTCTACCTTCAAAGCCTTCCTGAAGGCACATTTTCTCCAAGAGGCCTTCCCTGACTAAGCCCTCATCGTTTCTTCTTTTTCACTCCCTTCTGCATCGCCCTGATTTTCTCCCTATATTCACCCCTCCCTCAGCCCCACGGCACTAAAGTCCATATCCGTCATTTATTTATTTATATTAACGCCTGCCTCCCCCTCTATCCCGGGAGCTTCTTGTGGGCAGGGAATGTGACTACCAACTCTGTTATACTGTCCTCTCCCAAGTGCTCAGTCCAGTGCCCTGCACCCAGTAAGTGCTCAATAAATGATTGGTGGATGGATTAACCTTCCTTCACAACCTAAATAGTCAGAAAGGACCTCCCCCAAATCCACGTACAACCTAAATAGTCAGAAAGGACCTCCCCCAAATCCACGGTGTACTTACTTTGGTAAACAAATCAGTAAGCTGCCATTTCTTTCCATACCGGGAAAAGACGTCATCCATTGCCTCAATCATTCTAGAGCCCATCAGAGGATTGCGGACGGACACGTGACCTGCCAAAGGAAAACCAGAACGTTTCTGCGATTACTATTTCCTTAACTCCTTCAGTCTTAGCATCATTTCGGAATTCAGTAAACTCCTAAGGCTCCTTCCCCTTAGGGCTACTACAAAGAGGATTCAGGCATTGGCCCCTTGGCCAGTGGAGAGAGGCATCGCTCACAGGCGGCACGGACTTCCGACTCTTTGAGCATTTTGGGTTTTTTTTTTTGTGATCTGTTAAGTGCTTACTATTTGCCAGGCACTTTACTAAGCGCTGGGATAGATACACCATCATCAGGTTGGACACGGTCCCTGTCCCACATAGGGCTCACCGTCTTAATCCCCATTTTACAGATGAGGGAACTGAGGTCCAGAGAAGTGAACTGACTCGCCCGAGGTCACGTAGCAGACGAGTAGCAGTGCCAGGATTAGAACCCAGTTCCTTCGGACTCCCAGGCCCATGCTCTATCTACTAACCATGCTGCTTCTCGGTCCAGATCCTGGTGCTTTGGCTCCGAGCCTTGGGCAATGGCTTCTCCTGATTCGTACAAGAATGTCGGGGGCCTTCACTTAGCCTTTGGTGGGGAAAACGCTGGAGCGAAGGGAACAACCCGCCCTCAACGTCGGAAAAAGGGAAAATCGTGAGCCTGGCTGCTGGGCCGTGCCCCGAATTACCTTTCTGGGTGGAATAGACGATAAAGAAATCACTGGTGGTCGGCAGTCTCTTGACGTTGGATGTATCATCCATTTCCTCTGGGACATTATCAAAGGCTTCCACTCCCCCATCTGTCCTGTCTATTTTTTGGAAAAAATGAAAAAAAGAAAGAGATTCAATCAGTGGAATTCACTGAGTGCTTACTTTGTGAAGGGCACTGTACTAAGCACTTGGGAGAGTACAATTCAACGGAATTGGTGGACGCGTTCCCTACACACAAGGTGCTTACGGTCTAGACAAGCCATGAGAGAATCATTCATTCATTCATTCATTCATTCAACAGTATTTATTGAGCGCTTACTATGTGCAGAGCACTGTACTAAGCGCTTGGAATGTACAAATTGGTAACAGATAGAGACAGTCCCTGCCCCTTGACTGGCTTACAGTCTAATCGGGGGAGACGGACAGACAAAAACAATAGCAATAAATCATCACTGGGTCACCAGCAGGGCTGGTGTCGGGGTCGATAAGTGGGGGTGTCCACCATCCTGCCCGCGGAGAGACGGGCTGCAGTCGCCGGGGGCTTAGCAAGGAAGACTCCAGCAAAGCTTCCTGTAAGCTTGTTGCGGGCAGGGAATGGGCCTCTTTATTGTTCTACTATATTCTCCTAAGTGCTGAGTACAGTGCTCTGCACTTAGTACGCGCTCAATAAATAGGAATGAATGACTATAAACAGCGGTATTTGTGAAGCGCCGATTACGAGAAGTTGATACAACCCAATCCCTGTCCTGCAAAGGGCTTGTTCTGCCTCTGCCATCATCTCGGTGCAGGCTTTCCCTTCCTCAGCATCGTCCAACTCCAGCCCTCCTGAGGGGCTGAGCCCTGGCCGAGGCATTTGGGAGGGTACGACAGTCCCTGCCCTCGAGGAGCTTGCACTATAATGGGGAAGGCGAGCGGAAATACGCTGACAGATTGGTCATACGGTAGGAGCGCTGATGAAAATGCTCAAAGCTGAAATATGGAATTAAGTACATAAAGAACTTGTCCACGCCCAGGGGCTCAGGGTAGCTTTTTGTATGATGGGATACGGGAGGTGGGAATTAATTGGAGAAAGCCTCCGGGAGGAGGTAGCTTTTTATGAAGCACTGACCATAACGAAGGGGTCTGGAGCATAGATTAATAATAATAAAGGCATTAGTTAGCATTTACTAGGTGTCAAGTACTGTGCTGAGCACTCAAGTAGAGACAAGCTACTCAGGTGGCACACAGTCCTCGTCCCACATGGGGCTCACAGTCTTAATCCCCATTTTACAGATGAGATCATTGAGGCCCAGAGAAGCGAAGCAATTTGCCCAAAGTCATCCAGAGGATGTGGCGGAGCTGGGATGGGAACCCAGGTCGTTCTGACTCCCAGGCCCGGGCTATATCCACGCTGCCTCCGGTTTTCAGTTGGGGCAGACAAGATACGATGGTTTGCTGGGTTTTCTTCCCCTTCTGCCGCACCCGGTCATTCTTCCCAGCTCCCGGACAAGGCGGAGGCTCTGAGGGGCGCCTGGGGATGGTGGCGGGGTCAGAGGTCACGGGGCCTACTCTAATGGGGACTGACATCAATAGTACTTTGGACCATCCGCCCCCGGTAACTAGATTGGTGTCGGCCGGGAACCGGAGCCCCGACGACTCGTCCATCTCCTGTGTCCGTCCCCAGTGGGGAGCGGGTCCCCAGGGCTGAGACCTCGGTGGCAACTGAGGCAGGGCCCGGGGGAGCCCTGAGTCGGTCTGTGTTCTGCCTTCTCTGGCCCATGGGTGGGTGTCTGTATCCCCTGCCCCTAGAAGGCCCTCTCCGAAGCCACCCTCCACACTCAAAGTCAGGGCTTGGTCTTCTTGGCAGGGACTGGTTTCGGGTCACTAGGGAAGCAGCACGGCCTAGTGTACGGAGCACGGGCCTGGGAGTCGGAAGGTGAGATTTTATACCTCGGGACCGGTGGTTGGGGCCTAGGAAAATAAGGAGAAGGGGTTACACCCTGGGAGAGGTCGGTGGAGCTGAGGATAATGAGAAAGAGGTGCTACACCTACGTACCGGTGGGAGAGGCTGAGGATAATGAGGGAGGGGGTGTTATACCATTATTATATATTATACTATTATTATCATTATTATTAATGATACCTGAAACATAGGCCAGATCCTGAACCTCATAGTCCGAGCCCCGCTGTTGAGGAATGAAGGAATGGTCTGCTGTGGGACCTTGGGCAAGTTACTTCACTTCTCTGAGCCTCAATTAGCTCACCTGTAAAACGGGGATTGAGACTGTAAGCCCCACATGAGACAGGGACTGTGTTTAACCCGATTTGCTTGTATCCACCCTAGCGCTTAGTACAGTGCGTGGCACAAAGTAAGTGCTTAAATACTACAGTTGTTGTTATTATTACTCCGACTTTACAAGCCACACTGTGCTCAGCGGGTCGCGTTATCGGAAGAAACTACTCTTTCACGGCTTTGAGGTGGATTATATTGGCCTCTCCCGAGCGCTTAGTACCATGCTCTGCACACAGTCAGCGTTCAACGAATCCCGTCCATTCGATCGACTGATTCTACAGGTGAGGGTCCGTCCCGAATGTGACGCTGGGGAAGGCAACCGGCACGTTCCAGAAGAACGGGGCTCCGTGGGGAAGACGGTGGGTTGCCTTACCTCCCCTGCAGGCCTGGATTATAAAGATCTTGGGCTTCTCCCGGAGATTTGGGCAATTTGCATTGTTGAATAGCTTGAAGATCTCCTCGAGGTCGACCACCTTCTCATCCTTCCCCTTAATGAAGCCATTCACTCCGTGGCTCATGAGAATGACGAGGCAGCAGCTCATCTCATACGGAGAACCGTTGATTTTATCCCGGAATTCTCGCAAGTCTTGAAGAATCACCTGTCGCAAGTGATGTCGGAAGATCACTAAATCAGTTAATTGGCTTTTCTCTCATTATGGGGGTGCAGAGGTGGGGGACGGGGGAGCCCCCCCCCAAAGAAAAAAATGACCAATTCCTCTGGAGAAAAGAAGCTTTTCTGAAACCTTGATGTGCCCATTCAGTAGCTGGGAAAGGTCCAACCTAGGAAACTGTGGTGCTTAATCTCAATGTGTCTCACAGTGTCTTAGGCTCAACCTCTGAATTTGAGAAACTTAAACTTCCTTTAAAAAACTAGTAGTGCCAGATTAAAAGGAGGCAGACATCTCCCGCTCTCTTCCCTCGCCTTCTCCCTGTCTCTCCTTGAGACGTAAACTGAGTCAAACTGGTTTGTGGTCAGACTCCCTAGCTGATTCCCTGATACAATCAGAGGGCCCACATTCAGCAATCTCCTCCGGAAAGACCCTCAACAATTTCTGTGGCTGGTGAAAACATGCCAGGTGGGCCAGACTGGGAAAGTAATGTTTAAACCTTGCCATTTTTCTGTATCTTTGAGGGGAAATAAAAGAAGTGTGGGAGCTTAAAGGCGTCAGGGATCATACAGGGAAGAAGTCAGGGGAAACAGGAGTACAAATGCAAAGTAATTTTATCTGATTTAACCATCCTAACCTGGATCATACCCACTCAGACACGGATTTTTTAATAAAGATACAAGGCGTGAAACTACCCCCTCTCTCTGAACCGCTGTGAATGTTGACGTTTTCATAATAAATAATTTCAGAGCATCTGACTGTAAAAAAAAAAAGGTGTTTCCCGTTGCTTATTTCAAATCAGTCACCTTTGAGCTATAAGGGGTCTAATCCCGGATCCACCACTTGCTTGCTGCGTGAACTAGGGCAAGACCCTTAACTTCTCTGAGCCTCAATTCCCATCTGAAAATGGGGAATAAGACTGTGAGTTCCATGTGGGACACCGACCGTGTCCCACTTGACTTAGCTTCTACCTACTCCAGCACTTAGTACAGTGCCAGGCACATAGTAAGTGCTTAACAAATACCATTAAAAAATAGGGTTACAACCTAAATCAAGGGAAATCCTCTTGCCCTTTTCAATCAGTCGTATTTATTAAGCGCTTTCTGTGTGCAGAGCACTGTACTAAGTGCTTGGGAGAGTACAATATAATAGAGTTGGCAGTCACATTCCCTGGCCGCAACAAATCTAGAGTCACCGTTCAAGTTGTGACTAGATCAATCAATGGCATTTTTTGAGAGCTTACTGTGTGCAGACAACTATACTAATCGCTTGGAACGATACTACGCCTTCGCACAAAGTACCTCTCTCCCCGGCGAGACTGATCCCGGATAGTCATGGACACGTCCAATACCAATTTCAAACCCGTGGGGAGGTTAAAAAACACACTGCCCACGAAATCCGTTTTTGGTTTCAATTCTGGAAGCGCTTTACCTTTCCATCGGGATCGATGCACTCTTGCACAGAAAACCTGAAGGCGGCGAGATGCTTCCGCAATTTTTCAATATCCTCGGTCGCCCCGGATCTTCCCTTCTTCACCCCCATCAGGAAGGCCTCGCGACATTTCGACATGTCATATCGCTTCTGGTTTTCCAAATATCAATGGAAAAAACAAAATTAATCCACTTCAACCCAACTTCGGGGAAAGAACAGCTCCCTGGGCTCTGAGCTACTGCAAATAAGTGCAGCGTGGCCTCGTGGATAGAGCCTAGTCCTGGGAGTCAGAAGGATCCAGGTTCTAATTCTGCCTCCGCCACTTGTCGGCTGTGTGACGTTGGACAAGTCACTTCACTTCTCGGTGCCTCAGTTACCTCATCTATAGAAGAGGGATTAAGTCTCTGAGCCCCATGTGGGACAGGGACCGTGTCCAACCGGATTAGCTTGTATCTATGCCAGCTCTTAGTACAGTGCCTGGCATGTAGTAAGTGCTTAAGAAATACCACAAAAAAGAGGGTTATTTAAAAGTCATGTGCCACTTTACTTTTGGTCTGGATCTACAGATGTAAGAATAAGTTAGAGTCTCTTGTTTGTTCAAACAACTGCCATGTGTTGATGGCGGACACTGATCATGCTTTAGTAAAGAGTCCTGTTGTAAAATGGAATTTCAGCCATTAACTATCAGGCTAAAATTGCTGATGGCACAACTGATGACAAAAGGACTTTTCACTCTTATTTTGCCCTAAAACTCGCAAAAGATAAAATCCTAAATGAAGAGAAGCAGAGTAGCCTATTGGATGGAATACAGGCCTGGGAGTCAGAAGGACCTGGGTTCTAATCCCAGCTCTGCCATGAATCTGCTATGTGACCCTGGGCAAGTCACTTATCTTCGCTGGGCCTCAGTTACCTCATCTGTAAAATGGGGATTGGTACTGTGAGCCCCATGTGAGACGTGGACTGTGTCCAATAGGATTTACTTGTACCTGCCCCAGTGCTTAGTATAATGCCTGGCACACAGTAAATGCTTAACAAATAGCATAAGAAAAATGTAAGCTGAAACCAGGGCTAAGGCCCACTGTTCCGCTAATCGATCGATCGTATTTATTGAGTGCTTACTATGATGAGACCATTCTACTAAGCACTTGGGTGAGTACGATATAACAGAGTTGATAGTCAAGTTCCCTGCTAAGGTAAACCATCAGAGTGATTCACCCGGGCATTAGTAACCCAAAGAAGGAGGAAAAATTACGGCATCTGGGAATGATTGAAGAAATAACAAATGTGATGTGGCAGGGAAAAGGATTCTCCCGCTGAAAAGAATGCTAAGAAAGCTGCCCTCACCTTATACACACCATCTCCTGGTGACGGGTGGCACATAGGACTATCAATCAATAAATCAATTGTATTTATTGAGCACCTACTGTAGGCAGAGTACTGCATTAAGCGCTTGTGAAAGTACAACAGACACGTTCCCTGCCCACAATGAGCTTACAGACTCTAGAGGAAAACAGACGTTAATATAAATCAATTATGGATACGGACAGGTCGCGGGGGGCTGAGGGAGGCAGGTGAATAAATGGAGCAAATCAGGTGGATGCAGAAGGGAGTGGGAGAAGAGGAAATGAGGGCTTAATCAAAGACGGCCTCCCGGAGGTGTGCTGTCGATAAGGCTTTGACGGAGGGGAGAGTAACCGTCTGCCGGACACGAAGAAGGAGGGCACTCCACGCCAGAGGCGGGACGTGGGCGAGAGGTCGACTAGATTGACTACATACCTGGAAACAGACACACATGTTGGAAAAGAAGGAAGACCCTCAGTGAGTCCAAATTGACCGCTGAGCCCCGGGAGAGACGGACAGATGGAGGAAAGCAGAATGCCTACCGGCTCATCCTCGTCACACTGGTCAAGCCTTTTCCTCTTATTTCCCGGCGGAAGGAGGTTGCTGGGGTCAGGATATGGACCTGGGGGGAGGCACGGTGCAAAAAAAAAAAAAAAAAAAAGAAATGTCACCAGCTTCTGACTTAGGTGTAAAAGCGTCAAGTCGATTTCTTCCCCTCTAGACTGTAAGCTCGTTGTGGGCAGGGCACGTGTGTTATACTGTTGTGTTGTATCGTCCCACGCGCTTGGTACGCGCTTCCCCCGTTTAGACTGTGAGCCTGTCATTGGGCAGGGATGGTCTCTATCTGTTGCCGAATTGTACACTCCAAGCGCTTAGTACAGTGCTCTGCACATAGTAAGTGCTCAATAAATACTATTGAATGAATGAATAGTGCAGTGCCTGGCACACAGTGGGTGCTTAACAAATGCCACAATTACCATTATCGTCACAGTGCTCTGCACCCAGTCAGTGCTCCATACGACTGATCGCTTTGCCTCTCTTTTTTATAATAATAATGTTGGTATTTGTTAAGCGCTTGCTATGTGCCGAGCACCGTTCTAAGCGCTGGGGTAAGATACAAGGTAACGAGGTTGTCCCACCTGGGACTCCCAGTCTTCATCCCCATTTGACAGATGAGGGAACCGAGGCACCGAGAAGTGAAGTGCCTTGCCCCAAGCCACACAACTGACAAGCGGAGAAGCTGGGATTCGAACCCATGACCTCCGACTCCCAAGCCCGGCCTCCTTCCCCTGAGCCCCGCTGGGGCCGTGCCTCGACTTGCCCGGGGCGGGATTAGAACTCAGGTCCCTCTGCCTCCCCCGCCCCCCCCCACCGCGGGCAGTGTCCCCGGGCGCCCCCTGGCGCCCCCACGGTGTACTACACCCCCCCCCGGCCCGATGACGTCATGGGGGGGGCCCGGGCTCACCGGGCACGTGCAGGCAGGGCGCGGCCTCGAGCGCCCGCTGCAGCACGGTGGGGGCGCGCTCGCCCAGGTGAGCCTGCAGCAGGCGGAGCAGCGCGGGGCCGTCGGCGGCCTGGGCCAGCAGGCCGGCGGGGATGCGATCCGGCGCCGGCAGGTAGCTCAGCTGGAACTTGAGGCGCCTCAGGTCCTGCGGCGGCAGCCACGCCAACGCGCCCGCCGGCGGGGGCGGCCCCGGCCCCGGCCCCGCTCGCGCCATCGCCCGCCTTCGGCCGCGCACGAGCGCGCGCGCGCGAGCGGCAAAGACGGGAAGCGGCGGGAGCGCCTTTCCCGCCGCCCATTGGCTCCGCCCGCTGGCCCCGCCCACTCCTCCCCCCGCGCATGCGCGTTCCCCCGTCGACCCCCGTCCTTCCTTCGTTCATTCATTCATTCGTCCATTCGTTCGTTCATTCATTCGTCCATTCGTTCATTCATTCGTTCGTCCATTCATTCGTTCGTCCATTCATTCTTTCATTCATTCATCCATCCGTCCATCCCTCTGTTCATTCATTCATTCGTTCATTCGTCCATTCATTCGTTCATTCACTCACCCACTCATTCACTCACTCATTCTTTAGTTCATTTATTCATTCATTCGTCCATTCGTTCATTCACCCGTCCATTCGTCCGTTCCTTCATTCATTCGTCCATTCGTTCCTTCATTCATTCGTCCATTCATTCATTCATTCGTTCATTCATTCACTCATTCATTCCTTCGTTCATTCACTCATTCATTCCTTCGTTCATTCATATATTTTTTGAGCACTTCCCATGGACAGTTACTACGCTAAGCCCTTGGGAGAGCCCAGTCGAGCAGTACAGGAGGAGCGTGGCTTAGTGGCAAAGAGCCCGGCCTTGGGAGTCACAGGACCTGAGGTCTAGTCCGGCCTCCACCACTTGTCTGCTGTGGGACCAGGGGCAAGTCGCTGAATTTTCTGAGCCTCAGTGACCTCATCTGGAAAATGGGCATGAAGACTGTCAGCCCCACGTAGGACGACCTGATTACCTTGTAATAATAATAATAATAATGTTGGTATTTGTTAAGCGCTTACTATGTGCAGAGCACTGTTCTAAGCGCTGGGGTAGACACAGGGGAATCAGGTTGTGGGGCTCACAGTCTTAATCCCCATTTTACAGATGAGGTCACTGAGGCACAGAGAAGTTAAGTGACTTGCCCAAAGTCACACAGCTGACAAGTGGCAGAGCGGGGATTCAAACTCATGACCTCTGACTCCAAAGCCCATGCTCTTTCCACTGAGCCACGCTGCTTCACAACCCCCAGTGCTTAGAACACTGTTTGGCACATAGTAAGCCCATGAAAGGTATCATTGTTATTATTAACAATAAAGAAATACATTCCCAGCCCACAACAAACCAGAATGAGCCCTACACCTGTCAGCTGTATGACTTTCGGCAAGACACTTCACTTCTCTGTGCCTCAATTACCTCCTCTGTAAAATGGGGATTAAGACTGTGAGGCGCCCCATACAGGGACGGTGTCCAACCCGATTTGCTTGAATTCATCCCGGCACTTAGAACAGTTCCTGGCACATACTAAGCACCTAACAAATACCACCATTATTATTATAGTTATTACTCTGCTTCCACTCCAAACCGGCCCACTGCTGCTCCAGGGGGCTTCCACCTGACCCTCACCTCTCACACCCAGAACAGATAATGAACAGATAATGAATTCCCATTTTATTCATTCATTCAAAAGTATTTATTGAGCGCTTACTGTGTGCCAAGCACTGTACTAAGCAATATAACAATAAACAGACACGTTCCCCGCCCACAGTGAGCTTACAGTCTAGGAGGGGAGACGGACATTAATATAAATAAATAACAGATATGTACATAAATGCTGTGGGGCTGAGGGAGGGGTGAATAAAGGGTGCAATTCTATGTGCAAAAGTGACACGGGAGCAGGTGGGAAAAGAGGAAATGAGGGCTTATTCAGGGAAGGTCCCTCGGAGGAGATGTGCTTTTAACAATAATAATAATAATAATAATGTTGGTATTGTTAAGCACTCAATATGTGCTAAGCACTGTTCTAAGCTCTGGTGTAGATACAAGGTAATCAGGTTGTCCCATGTAATGTTGGTATTTGTTAAGCGCTTACTATGTGCCGAGCACTGTTCTAAGTGCTGGGGTAGACATAGGGGAATCAGGTTGTCCCACGTGGGGCTCACAGTCTTAATCCCCATTTTACAGATGAGGGAACTGAGGCACAGAGAAGTTAAGTGACTTGCCCAAGGTCACCCAGCTGACGAGCGGCAGAGCGGGGATTAGAACCCAAGACCTCTGACTCCCGAGCCCGGGCTCTTTCCACTGAGCCTTGCTGCTTCTCTAATAAGGCTGTGAAGGCGGGGAGAGTGATCATCTGTAGGATATGAAAATATCTTTCGTGTAACTTTAAAGAGCCTTTTTTAGTTCAGACCTAATAGAATTTAGGTGATATGCGTAATAAAAAAAATGTATTTTCTCCCTGTTCACTATTTGTTGTTTTAACTGTGAAGTGGGAAAAAGCATTAAAACTGCCTTCCAACAGAGGGGTGCCTTTTGTTATCCAGGGTCGGGGGACCCAGCGTAGAGATAATCCACAAATGTCATATAAGCCACTGTTTTAAACATCCTTGGTCCTACTGCCCTTTCACATTGCACTTACATCAGTTCAATGGCCAGTTACAAAATGGCTGATTAAATTTTTTCCTCTGTTTCCTTCTCCTTTCCCCTCTGGTAGAGAGGTCCGCACATGAACAAGTAGAAGGAATGATTAACCTTTACAAGACCTGGGTTATTAGTATTATTAATATTAGCATCATCATGGTATTTGTTAAGCACTTACTATGTGTCAAGCCCCATCCTAAGTGCTAGGCTAGATTAGAAAGTTAGGTTGGAAAAATCCCTGTCCTACAAGGGGCTCACAGTCTAACTAACAGCCAAACACCAAGGTACTCAAGTATGTGACTGAGCTGGGGGGTAAACAGAATTGGTTTATATTTGAGCAGTGGTGACAGGCAGAGGATATTTCCCCAAATTTCCATCTGTTGCCCAATTGTCCATTCCAAGCGCTTAGTACAGTACTCTGCACATAGTAAGCGCTCAAAAAGTACTATTGAATGAATGAATAGTAAGCACTCAATAATGGTAATCAATTACCACTGATTGATTGAAATGGGATTTGAGCTTCAAAGTTGAACAGTTTCTTATTTTTAATATTCAGCTCAGCAGCAGAGATGTCTTGGAAGATAAACTCATCAGGTGTCCTTTTGTTGCCATTAAACTTGTCAGATTAGAGTTCTAATCACATCCTCCAACAAATTTAGTTGGGTTTATGAGCCAGAGATAAATTGTCTTTCAAGAAGTTCGATTTTCATTAGTCTCTGTATGGATAGAAATGAAACTGAATTTTGGCAGGAGTGGGATTTTTTTCTGGCATCAACGTGAATGCAGTATTCTGTTTGAAGCTTTAGGGAGAAAAATAGGATTTGGTTTTCCATCTATATAAGGCCTCATTTTTGTGATGGTGTTTCTGATGTTTAAAATCTTGCCTGAACTTTTCTCTTGTCTTCTCAAGAACTTCAGGGGAAGATCATTCATTCATTCATTCATCCATTTTGCAGATGAGGTAACTGAGGCACCGAGAAGTTAAGTGACTTGCCCAAGGTTATATAGCGATCGAGTGGTGGGGCCGGTATCAGAAGAGAGGTCCTCTCACTCTCAGGCCAGTAGTTTTTCTTTTTGAATCATTGCTTTTGTTTGACCCACACATTCAACCTGTCGCCAAATCCTATAGTTTCTATTTTCACAACACTGCTAAAAATCCGCCCATCTAAATGCTGATCTAGGCACTTAGATCTCATTTTTACTACCGCCTCCACCTCCTTGCTGACCTTCCTGCCTCCTCTCTCTCCCCACTCCAGTCCTTACTTCAGTCTCCGAATTTGTATTCATCCACTCCTTGCCTTCTCTGTGTTTCCAATTCTGCAGTTGCTAAATAAGCAGGCACAATTCATTGCCTTGTTGCAGGATGAGTGTAAGGTCCAAAGAGCAAGAGGAATCAATTTACTCATCCATCACAAAATTGATATCACATCTCCACTTGGGCACGACGGGGCCAGTTGTTCCAGGGCAGAGGAATGGGTTTTGATTTTCAAATCCGAGTTAGGCTTGGGGGAATTCTGAGAGTTCTTCCAGGAGTGAAGGGGGATCGGGAGGAGTTGCTGAGGTAGAAACTGGCGGTGCAGTGCTGGGAAGTCATTTCTTTTGCATTCACGGCAAAAGCCAGCCTTGAAAATTCCACGTGTCAGCGAGAGTGATTCATCTCCAGTTCTTGCTATAATTTATTTCCTCTCAGAAAATAAAATTAGACAGGAATTAAAAAGAATTGGCTCTAGCCTCAAGAGAAGCAGAATTTAAATGTAAATTTTATTGATGTGCCATTTTGCCAATAGAAAGTTAGATCTACTTTAACGACACAGTCTAGCTAATGAAATGTCAGGTCAGAGAGCCCTGGATCACTCCACGAACTTTGGAATTCTCCCTTTTCATCAATCGATTCATGGCATGATGGCAGTTTCTTGACTTCTGCTGTTTCAAAAAAACTGGTCCATTTTTCTGTTAGTCTGGTCAACCCTGGCTCTTTTAACAGAGTTCAAGGGAGTCTCACTTAATTGCTGGAAACCACAGAGCTACGTTAGTTGGGTCCAGTGAGATCTTTCTGCTGTGTGACTTTGGGCAATTCACTTCAACTCTCTGTGCCTCAGTTCCCTCATCTGTAAAAATGGGGATTAAGACTGTGAGCCCCATGTGGGACAAGGACTCTGCCTAGTTTGATATGCTTGTACCCACCCCAGTGCCTGGAACATAGTAAGCACTTAACAAATACCATAATTATTAGTGTTATTATTATTGTGTTTGTTTCAATTAGAGTGTAAGATTGTAAGATCAAAAACTGGATTGTAAAATACTGGCGGGATTGTTAACTCCTTGAGGGTAGGGGTAATATCTCCAGAAGACTAATGTGGGATTGGGAACTCACTGTACCTCATCAACTGATGTAGCGGGATTCCTTGGGCGAGCATGGTGTCCAGAAACTGAATCACTCCCAGAGAGAATGTTCAGGAATGCACAATCAAATGCTTCTTCTTTTTTTTCTTCTTCTTCTTCTAAATAATATGTGACAAAAGAAAGAGGTTAAGTGAAGCCCAGTTGTAAAATAATTGCCTAAAGCAAAAAGTGATATTGAAAGGTCCATCAATCAATCATTGGCATTTATCGAGCGCTTACTGTGTGCGGAGCGCTTTACCAAGTGCCTGGGAAATTTCAAATCAACAGAATTGATAGATGTGCCCTCTGACCACAAGGAGCTTACAGTCTAAAGGAATAGATGTGCTGTCATGAAATTATTGTTGCCCACCTCTGGTGGTGTCACCTTTTCCTTGTGAGTGTGGAAAAGTAAAGGGAAAAGGGATTTGGGGGGGAGATTGAGGGACCAGCTTCCAAAGGCTAATCACCCAGAAAGCCGCCACTGGGGTCTTTTCAACCCTGACTAGAAACTCTTAGATTTTCATTAGAGAAGCGTGTTGAAGTCCACGCCCCAAAAGCTATAGGGGCCATCACTCCCATCCTCCCTCTGAAGTGGAAAACTATTCCCATCTTCTCCGACAGCACGGATTTCTCACAGGAAAGAAGCAGAGGTATTGTGCTGTTTAAAATGAGAACATAATAAACCATCCCAATTTTATAATCTGATCATTATGTTTTAGCAAATAAGATAATGAATGGCAATAAGCTTAGTACTCTAGGTTGGGGGGAATAAAATGGTAACTGCCCTCTGCCTGTGAGGTGTGATGGATCAAGCCAAAAAGAAAGGCAAGTTGAGTTCTGGGTGATCCTGGATCGAAGCAGGGAGGGCCTCGTCTCAATCAGCCTATCAATCAGTGGTATTCATTGAGCACTGATTCTGTGCAGAGCACTGTACCAAGCATTTGTGAGAGCACAGTAGAGTTAATAGACACAATTCCTGCTCTTAAGGAGCTTAAAGCAGAGAGACAGACATGAAAATAACAGGGAGAGGAGGAAACAGAATTTAAAAATATATATGTAAGTGCATACATGGAGAGTGAGCATCCAAGTGCCAGTCTGCCATGGAAGTGGTGAGGTAGCAGATGGGATGGAGAGGTAGGGACAGAGACAAAAGATTATTCAGGGGAGACCTTCGGGTGGAGATGAGATTTCAGAAGGCCTTTGAAGATGGAGGGAGCAGCAGTCTGACGGATGTGAAGGGGGAGGGATTTCTCTAAGACGCTGGGGTCATATCTGGGTAGTCTTATGCCGTGGCAGTGTCCCCCTTCCTGACAGGTGACTCCCCTCAATCACTGGTGTATATGGTGAGGATGAACTGGACACCCCTAAGAATTTCATGAAATAGGATTTTACTTGTATAATGAGAAAATTCCCTCACATTGCGGCCACAAGGACGCAGGGTGCAAGCTCTCTCAGAAGTCTGCTGTGTGACCTTGGCAAGTCACTTCACTTCTCTGTGCTTCAGTTAACTCATTTGTAAAATGGGAATTGAGTCTGTGAGTTCCACATGGGACAGGGTCTATGCCCAACTCAATTTGCTTGTATCCACCTTAGCACTTAATACAGTGTTTGGCGAACAGTAAGTGCTTAACAAATAACATCATTATTAGTATTAGAGAGCACTGAGCTGTTGGCCTGTGGAGAGCTGCAGTGCCCACAGGCCCAGCAAGAAGAGCCCCTTCCTGGCTGATGTCAACCCGGACGTTATTAATCCTCTGGGAAACTCCACCCAGTTGCTTGGATTTCTGGGAATTGCCTGTCCTCCTTGTTGGAAGACAGAAGGGTCCTCCAGTTTCACATATCTGCCTTGTGGCAAACTGAGCTGTGGGAAGGAAGATTTCACATCTGTATCTCTGGGCACTTAGTATGCAGGAAGAGCACAGACTAGAAAAGATTGATTATGTATTAACTGGAGTTAGGAAAACAGCTAGGCAAAACAAATACCCGAATACTATAGATTCATAAATCTGCCTTGGAAAACCTTGATTTCCTCAGGGCTTATTGAACATTTCACTTTAATTATCCCTTCAAACACTTTTCGTGAGAATGGAAGAAAAGTTTGGATTGGAGGGTTTTAATGATTTTTTTCTTTTTTAGTGGAGTCAGTAGTGACTGGAAGACTGGAAGAATATAATCTCTCTGTGGGCAGGGATTGCGTACATCAACTCTGTTGTACTCTGCCAAATGCCTAATACAGTGCTGTGCACCAAGTAAGTGCTCAATAAATACCATTTATACCATTCCTGGGAAGATTGGGAGACAGTGGATAATATCCTGTTTGCTTCAGTGGCATTCAACCAGTTCTCCTCCTCCTAGCAGAGAAGCGTTAGAGTTCCAGCTCTAGCCGGAGATAGCCTGTCGCTGTGTGACTTCAAGCAAGTCATGTAACCTCCCTGGGCCTCAGTTTCTTCATCTGCAAAATAAGGATAAAATAGATTGTCAACCCTATGATGAGACAGAGACTGCATCCACTCTCCATCTATCCCAGATCTTAGCTTAAGTATTTTCTTGATAAATGCCACATATTTCATTCTTAGTGGGAGGGTTTCATGGATCAAAGTTGATGCTCAGTTATAGAAAAGTGGAAGGTTAAATATTTTTTTAATGGTACTTGTTAAGTTCTTAACATGTATCAAACACTGCTCTAAGTACTAGGTTAGATAAAAGCGAATGAGATTGGGCACAGTGCCTGTCTCATATGGGGCTTTCAGTCTAGGTAAATTCTACCCTTCCACCTCCTGCCTGTCTTTTATCCAGTGGTGTTAATACTTGCCTTGGAGAGCAGGGAATGAAAGAAGGAGAGCGGATGTTCTAGTAAAAAATGAGTGGGTGAGGGGCTTAAAATATATGGCTGAAATGGGACTTTTAGATTATGTGTAGATTTCATTTTTTGTATGTAATTCTTGGGTCCCATTACTTAGATCATTCAGGAGCCAAGAAACAGCATGGCCTAGTGAATAGAGCATGGCCTGGGAGTCCAAACGACCTGAGTTCTAATCCTGGCTCTGCCTCTTGTTCGCTGTGTGACCTTGAGCAGGTCCCATCTTCTCTGGATCTCCGTTACCTCATATATAAAAAGAGGATTAATACAGTGATCCCCACGTGGGATGTGAACTGTGTTCAATCTGATTATCTTATTTCTATCCCAGCGCTTAGTACAGTCCCTGGCACATAGTAATCACTTAATAAATACCAGAGAGAAACAACCCAAGAAATGGAGTCACTGATCTATAGAGAGGCCAATCTCCCAGGTGCAATAAGAGTAGCAAAAATCTCTTCAGAATTGAAAGGTTACTGCTGATTAATTCAGAAATGAAGAGGTCTGGTTTTCAGTCACAACCGCTGAAGAGCTCTTCAATAAGCAACAAGTTAATAAGTTCGATATGTTCTTGAAACCTCACTTAGGCAGATGAATCACTTATTCTCCTCTGGGGGCCTCCTGGTTCCGTTGCCCATTGATCCCCAGCTCTGACTGGTTTCAACATTAATACCGAGATGGGCTGAGGAACGTGAAAGTAATTAGGAGAGTTAGAGAATAGATCAGGTTCTTATTGGCCGGGGGCTTGGCAAGAATGCAATAGCATTATAAATATTGCTTCTAGGCAGTACCCGGAGAGATTTGGTTTTCCATGATGACACCCTGCCGTATGGTGAGAAAATTCTCTTGGTTCCTCAAATTTTCATCCTACACATTGCTTTTCTGTATCTAAGTTTAGCCCTGAGCCAATCTGTCCTTGGGAAGGAAGAATCATGAGGAACTGGAAGAGTTTTCTGGTGTGTAGGGTGCAATCTGAATGTTCCCTTTAAGAAGGGAATGTTCCCTTTAAGAACGTTCCCTTCCCATCGTTTGCTCTTGGAAAAAATCCTCAAGACCAGTGCAAACTGAAGCACCATAAAAAGTTGCCAAGGAGCAGTTACTATAGAACTAATAATCACGATGGCATTTGTTAAGCCCTCGCTATTTGTCAAGCACCGTTCTAAGCGCTGGGGGTGATACAGACTAATCGGGTTGGACACAGTCCTTGTCCCACATGGGACTCGCAGTCTTAGTCCCCATTTTACAGATGAAGTAACTGAGGTACGGGGACGTTACGTGACTTCTCCAAGGTCACCCAGCAGACAAGTGGTGGAGCTGGGACTTGTCTTATGCCGTGGAATTGTTTCCCACCCATAGCGACACCACAGACACATCTCTCTCAGAACACCCCACTCTCCATCTGCAATCGTTCTGGCAAGTGTATGCGTAGAGTTTTCTTGGTAAAAATACAGAAATGGTTTTCCGTTGCCACCTTCCGTGCAGTCAAGTCTCCACGCTCGACTCTCTCCCATGCCGCTGCTGCCCAACGTGGGTGAGTTTTGACTTGTAGCAGATGGCCTTCCACTCGCTAGCCACTGCCGGAGCTAGGTTTGGAATGGGTAGGCCTCCGCTTGATTCTCCTTCCCATAGCCGAGACTGGTAGAGAACTGGAAACTCTCCAGACGCCACCCTGAGAGGGGGAAGCTGGGACTAGAACTCAGGAACTCCTCAGGATACACATCCAGAAATCCAGAGTCCATATGACTAACTCCTTTACCCTTCTACTTGATGTGCTTTTTTCTGGGGTTGCAAAAGTACACCATTTATGCAAGTGAATGAATTTTCCATCCTGAAAATTGTGATGATGAAAGCAAAGAGAAAAAGGAATGCGTCGTGAATTCTCTACCAGAGGATGCACTTCAGTCTGGGTAGAGTTTTTGGAAGACTGCAGCCATCAGATATCAGGATCAACTCTCATCCTGGTACATTTAATGTCTCCAAAGAAATTGAGCACATTACCTGTCAGCTTTATATCAACTTTATTTTCCCAAGTCCTGTTTCCTTGGAGAAGAAATTCTGCTGAGCCCTAACAACTTCTCTGCTTGCTCTTTGGTATTTCAGATGCGGCCAGTTTTAAGACTAAGGTTAGTAATTTTAAGTATTTATTGAACATTTATAATAATAATAATAAAGTTGGTATTTGTTAAGCGCTTACAATGTGCAGAGCACTGTCCTAAGCGCTGGGGTAGATACAGGGTAATCAGGTTGTCCCACGTGAGGCTCACAGTCTTAATCCCCATTTTACAGATGAGGTCACTGAGGCACAGAGAAATGAAGTGACTTGCCCACAGTCACACAGCTGACAAATGGCCGAGCAGGGATTCAAACCCATGACCTCTGACTCCCAAGCCCGGGCTTTTTCCACTAGGCCATGCTGCTTATCGTGTACAGAATACCGTACTAAGCATTTGGGAAAGTACAGTGCAATAGAAATGGTTTATGTGACTCCTGCCCACAAGAAGTTTATAGTCTAATTGGTCCTTTGCTGGGATCATGCGTGGCTCAGTGGAAAGAACACGGACTTTGGAGTCAGAGGTTATGGGTTCGAATCCCCGCTCTGCCACTTGTCAGCTGTGTGACTTTGGGCAAGTCACTTAACTTCTCTGTGCCTCAGTTACCTCATCTGTAAAATGGGGGTTAAGACTGTGAGCCCCACAACCTGATTCCCCTGTGTCTACCCCAGCGCTTAGAACAGTGCTCTGCACATAGTAAGCGCTTAACAAATACCAACATTATTATTATTATGGTTAACTGGGAGCAGACTGTGAATATGTCCCCATCCTATCTGGTAGAGAGAATAATGATTGCGGTACTTAAGTGTTTACTATTTGTCAAGTACTGTACTAAGCAGTGGGGGTAGATTCCAGATAGGATGGACACCGTCCCTGTCCCTCATAAAGCTCACAGTCTTAGTGGGAGGGAGATCAGGTATTGAATCCCCATTTGGCAGATGAGAGAACTGAGACAGAGAGAATTTACGTGACTTACCCCAGGTCACACAGCAGACAAGTGGCAGATCTGGGACTAGAACCCAGCTCCTCTTACTCCCAGACCTGTGCTTTCCCCTAAGCCACACTGCTTCTTATGAGAAGAATGAGATGCAGAATGGGCTGCACTTGTGAACAAACTTCCCACCTCTCTCCCTGGAATTTAGTTCTTTTTTTCAATGGTATTTGTTAAGCGCTTACTATGAGACAGGCACTCTACTAAGCACTGGGATACAAGCTAATCAGGATGGACCCACTCCCTGTCCCATATGGGACTCATCTTAATCTCCATTTTGCAGATGATGTAACTGAGGCACAAAGAATAGTAATAATAATAATAATGTTGGTATTTGTTAAGCGCTTACTTTGTGCAGAGCACTGTTCTAAGCACTGGAGTAGATACAGGGTAATCAAGTTGTCCCACATGAGGCTCACAGTCTTCATCCCCATTTAATAGATAGGGAACTGAGGCACAGAGAAGCGAAGTGACTTGCCCACAGTCACATAGCTGACAAGCGGCGGAGCCAGTTTTCAAACCCATGACCTCTAACTCCCAAGCCCGGGCTCTTTCCACTGAGCCACGCTGCTTCTCAAGAAATTCAGTGACTTGCTTAAGCTGTCAAAGCTGACAAGTGATAGGGTTGGAATTAGAACCCATGTCTTTACAACTCCCAGGGCTGTGCTCTAACCACTAGCCGAGGCCACTTCTTCTTACTGGGGAAATCACATCTGTTCATCCAGGGAAGCAGCGTGGCCTAGTGGAACGAACAAGTCTAGGAGACAAGAGATCTGGGTTCTACTGCGGGCTTCGCCCTTTGCCTGCTGAAAGACCTTGGCCAAGTCACCCACTTCCCTGGGCCTCAGTTTCCTCATCTATAATATGGGAATCATGCTTCCTCCCTATGTCACAGCAATATTGTGAGGACAAAATGAGATGATTGATGTGACCATCTTAGGGTAAAATTAAGGAGCCACACGAATTTGATATTACTTTCAATAATGAGGTGCCTACTGTCAGTTTGTTCTTTTGATTCAATAACTTCAGGGATATTGAGAATTCTGAGAGTTTTGAAAGGTCTAAAATGTGGAAAATATCACAGTCTTCCTAAACATTCAGTACCCATGTCCTCTCTTTCTCACTGTGGTGATTCTGCATTGCAGAGTCTTGACAAACCCATTTCCTGGAGCTTTTTGAGTTACAGGGATTTTGTTTCCTAAGGTTTTTGGCCGTAGAGACACCCCTTCTCCCCCTCTCCCCCCACCCCCACCAGAGGCGGTCAGCTAGGCAGCCCTGAAAAAATCTGTTTTAGTTATTAAATTTGCAGTGGCTCAAATAATCAGCTTATGGCCTGGGAAACAGGGGTAAGTGGGTTGGGTCCTCTTTGAGAGGAAAAAACTGTGGAACATCCTGATTTCATTTATGCATTTGATTGTACTCTGCTTGTTTGTGGGGACTTTATGACTAGAAACCCCCTGCTCCTTTTTTTTTGTCATTGCTTTCAGAATCCATGTCCCTTGAAATGATGCAAACTGAAAGGTGGCACTTTAAATGACTCTTAAATTTGATTAACAAGTGCCAAGTGCCCGACCGTGAGCCCGTTGTTGGGCAGGGATCGTCTCTGTCTGTTGCCAAATTGAACATTCCAAGTGCTTAGTACAGTGCTCTGCACACAGTAAGTGCTCAATAAATACGACTGAATGAATGAATGAATAGTAATAAATGACCTGGACATATCACACCACAGGGATGTAACTATGGCCTGTTTGACACAAATCGGCTGCTTTTCCTGCCTGTTTCGTACCCTGTGTTTGACCACTGCAAGAAGAAGCCTGCAGCCTCTCAGAGCGTCACTCTCTTTGAACAAATCTGTTGAGGATTTCCCTAAGAAGTCATCTGAGATGCAGGAGTTCTGTTTCACTGCAAGAATTACCAAAATTGCTTCAGGGTCAAAGTGGAATCTTGAATCGTTCGCTTGGTTTTTTTTCTAGATCAAGAACAACAAAACATTCATCCAAGTCCCAAAGTGTGGCGGGTGACAGTGTTTTTGTTTTGTTTTGCTTTTATTTTAGCCAGTGGCCTTTCCTCAATTCTTTCTCAGGTCCCTAGAGAACCCAAAATGCCCAGTGTGGATGACCTGGGCTAAAAATGGAAAGGAGAAGTGGTGATGGGCCTTTGCTGCTCTCAGAAGATACCGGAAGACACCTTTACAACTTCTAGATCCTTGGGAGGCTGCCAAGTTTGTAACCAAAGGCCATTTATTTACCTGGAGCTAGAGCGAGTCTGAGGAATCCCTTCTCCTTGTCTTGATTTTATCATCTTCGTCGAATCTGTTCATCGTGTTTTGCAATCTCTTGTTTTTATATGGTATTAAGCGCTGACGATGTGCCAGACACTGTACTAAGAGCTGGGGTAGATACAAATTAATCAGGATGAACACAGTCCATGTCCCACATGGGGCTCACGGTCTTAATCCCCATTTTACAGTTGAGGTAACTGAGGCACAGAGAACTCTAATGACTTGCCCAAGGCCACTTGGCAGACAAGTGGCAGAGCAAGTGTCCTGGTACAAACGTATCTGTCGGTCTCCCCCACAGACTTAGGTTACCAGCTCCAGGTAGATCAGGAACTGTCTCTGATATGTTGTTTATTAATAGGAATAATAATAATGATGATGGTATTTGGTAAACACTTACTATGTGCCAGGCACTCTTCTAAGTGCTGGGGTAGATGGAAGATAATTGGTTAGACTCCGTTCCTGTTCCACAGAGGGCTCACAGTTTCTATTTTACCCCAGTGCTAAGCACAGTTCTTGGTACACGGTAATTGATAAGTATGATAACTAATGGAAAAGCAGCATGTCCTAATGGATAGAGCACAGGCGTGGGAGTCAAAAAGACCTGAGTTCTATTCTCGGCTCTGCCACTTGTCTGCTGGGTGACTTTGGATAAGTCACATAACTTCTCTATGCCTCAGGTACCTAATTTGTAAAATTAAGACTGCGAGCCCCACGTGGGACAGACTGTGTCCAGTCTGGTTAGCTTCTATCTACCCCAGTGCTTAGTACAGTGCCCGCCGCAGAGAAGTGCTTAAAAAATACCATAAAGAAAGAATGGAGATATGCATGATGTTCAAAACTGTCGGGCATTTTATTGGAATGAGTATTTATTATAAAAATCACTAGGGCTACGTTGGAGCTAAAAGTATTTATATTTTATATTTCTCTCCCCGTTTGCCGGTTCAGGGCCATGATTTTCAGAAGCTCTTCCTAGAAAAGGGATTGGATCTACTAGGATACGATGTTAGATCTTATAGCTTGGGATCTCTTGTCCAAATTGAAAGCAGCGTGGCTCAGTGGAAAGAGCCCGGGCTTGGGAGTCAGAGGTCATGGGTTTGAATTCCGGCTCTGCCACTTGTCAGCTGTGTGACTGTGGGCGTCACTAAACTTCTCAGTGCCTCAGTTCCCTCATCTGTAAAACGGGGATTAAGACTGTGAGCCTCACGTGGGACGACCTGATTCCCCTGTATCTACCCCAGCGCTTAGAACAGTGCTCTGCACATAGTAAGCGCTTAACAAATACCAACATTAAATTAAGCTCTGTTTCAGGATGCATGTTTAGCCCTTCCGCTAGTCTGTAAGAACCTTGAGGGTAGCAAGATCATGCCTTGCTCCTCTATTCTGTTGTGCTTTCCAAGCTCGTAGTAAAGTGTTCTGCACACAGTTAAGCACTCAGTAAGAGTAGCACCATGGCCTGGCAGAAAGAGCCCGGGCCTGGGAGTCAGAGGATGATCTGGGTTTTCACCCCAGCTCCGCCACTGTTGTGTGACCCTGTGCAAGTCATTTAACATTCTTTCACCTCAGTTACCTCATCTGTAAAGTGGAGATTAAGACTGTGAGCCCTATGTGGGACAGGGACTGTGCCCAACCTGATTAGCTTGTATCTTTCCAGGTGATCAGTATAGTGCCTGGCACATAATAAGAACTTGATAAATACCTTTCAAAAATATCATTGATTTTCTCATCTCATGCGGTCATTTTCGACCCATAGCGACACCACGGACATATCTCTCCCGGAATGCCCCACTCTCCCTCTGCAATCGTTGTGGTAGTGGATCCAGGGAGTTTTTCTTGGTCCAAATACGGAAATGGTTTACAATTGCCGCTTTCCGCAGGGTAAACTCGAGCCTGCGCCCTCGACTCTCTCCCGTGCCGCTGCTGCCCAGCACGGGTGGGTTTTGACTCATAGCAGATTGCCTTCCAGTCACTAGCCACTGAGCCAAGCTAGGAATAGAATAATTGGGCCTCGGCTTGACGCTCCCTCCCATAGCGGAGACTGGGAGAGTACTGGAAATTCTCCAGGTGTGTCCTCGAGAGGGGATCGTTGATTTAGCATCTCCAGAAAACTGGTGCCTCTATTAATCTTTAGTTAGTTCTCCAGGCTGCCTGAGTGGGGAGAGTGGGACAGCAATCATTCTGTGGGCTGGTACATTTTTGATTCCCATTCGCAAGACTTCTATATTAGATCCTCCTTTACCTCCCACCGTGTTTCGGGCTTTAGCTCCCAAGATAAAGGCGTAACTCACCACAAGGCAGGGAGCATTAAAATTTATTCCGTGAACCGTAGCAGTTAGTAGAATCGTCACATATAATGTCACCATGGAAAAGGAAAGGGGAATAAAAAACAAAGAAAATGGTAAGCGTGCTTGAAGCACTCACACTTCACAAGAAGCTCGAGCAGCCTGGGTGGAGTTGAAGCGTAATGACTTCTAATTCCCCAGTAACCAAGAGAGACGTATACAGGCTTGGGGTTCTCAATCTTTCTGGCTCTTTGCTGGATTGGAAACCTCGATATGTCATCTTTGAGCACTAACACTCACTAGCAGGAATGTTCACTGAAAGTGACCTGCTGCAATCAGTTATGTAACATCCACTGGCTACAGGACGAGACACAGAAGTGAAATCATTTTAACATCAGATCAACAGGGCACGATCAGAAACCAGAAGTCAGGAAACATTTTTCTTTTTTTAATATATTTTGGAAACCCCTACATCTGCATCAGTTAGTTTCAGGGACAAATTTTCACACCAAGAATTTCATAAATATAATTTCAGAACACCAAATCTGCAGAGACGACAAAAATGATTTTTTATTGTTTTTCCTTCATGACGAGCCACAGTTGGCTGGTCCGCTTGGGGAGAGGCTGGTGCTCTTAGGAGGAGTAATCATATTCCTCTGCACTGCGGCGCCCAAAATCCATCCAGCCGAAGTAGTCCCTGGGGGTGGGTGGTTTTCGGGGTTTTTCAGAAGGCTCTAAAGGGGTCGGGGGAGTCAGGGTGAGGAGAGGGGAAGGAAGCAGAAAGGTTAATAATAATAATACTAGTGGTATTTTTAAGTGCTTACTATGTTGCCAGGCACTGTACTAAGCACTGGGGTGGATACAAGTAAACCGGGTTGGACATGGTCCCTGTTCCACTTGGGGCTCACAGTCTCAACCCGCATTTTAGAGATGAGGTAACTGAGGCACAGAGAAGTGAAGTGACTTGCCCAAGGTCACACAGAAGACAAGTGGCAGAGCCAGAATTAGAACCCCTGACCTTCTGACTTCCAGGTCCGTGCTCCATCCCCTACACCACACTGCTTCCCTACCGGTTGAACCTTCAACGGTCACAGCTGAGACGGTAGGATTCTTGCTGTTTTTTCTCTGTGGGCAGACGTTGGAATTCCCCCAAGGAGTTGTTCTCTGGGGTTTCGTTCCACTATTTCAGCCCATCGTATTTAGTGAACACTTACTCTGGGGAGAGCACTGCACTAAACACATGGGAGAGTACGATAAAACGATAAACCGGACACATTCCCTGCTCAAAGCGAGCTTTAGGTTTGGGTGGAAGCAGTGGGAAGGGCTTTTCTTGGACCACTGGGGAAATGGTCGAGGAATATTCTAGCTGAAATTCTACTTTGTCATCCTCGTGCTTGGATCTGTACTATTTATTCACCCCTTCCCTCAGCCCCACAGCACTTCAGTACATGCCAGTCAGTCAGTCGTATTTATCGAGTGCTTACTGGGTGCAGAGCACTGTACTAAGCACCCGGAGAGCACAATATAACACTAATAATAATAATAATGTTGGTATTTGTTAAGCGCTGACTATGTGCCGAGCACTGTTCTAAGCGCTGGGGTAGACACAGGGGAATCAGGTTGTCCCACGTGGGGCTCACAGTCTTAATCCCCATTTTACAGATGAGGTAACTGAGGCACCGAGAAGTTAAGTGACTTGCCCAAAGTCACACAGCTGACAAGTGTCTGAGTCAGGATTCAAACCCATGACACTATACGAACACTATAACGGACACAGTTCCCTGCCATACTTTATTTTAATGTTTGCTTCCCCCTTTAGACCGTGAACTCCTTCTGGACGGGGAACGTGGCATTTACTTAGTGCTTTCTTTATACAGAGCACTGTACTGAGTGCTTGGGAGAGTATAATAGAACCGAGTTGGTAGACACATTCCCCGCCCACGACGAGCTTACTGTCGAGATGGGGAGACAGATATTAATAGAAATAAATAAATGACTCTGTCATATTATACACGCCCATGCTCTTGCTACAGTGAATCACTGATGATTGGGCAACTGAACCCCTCCAGCCATGGTGTGTTGGAGTCAGACCAGAAGCAGCATTGCCTAGTGGAAATGTGCCATGGGCCTGGGCGTCGGAAGGACCCCGGGCTTGGGAGTCAGGGGTCATGGATTCGAATCCCGGCTCTGCCACTTGTCAGCTGGGGGACTGTGGGCAAGTCACTCCCCTTCTCTGGGCCTCAGTGACCTCATCTGTAAAATGGAGATGAAGACTGGGACCCCCACGTGGGACAACCTGATGTCCCTGTATCTCCCCCAGCCCTTAGAACAGTGCTCGGCACATAGTAAGCGCTTAACAAATACCCCCATTATCATTATTGTTATTCTAATCCCGACTCTGCCACCTAATTTCCTGTGTGACCTTGGGCAAGTCACTTAACTTCTCCGTGCCTCACTTCTTATGAGTTCAGTCTCCGAAGCTGGGATTTTAGAGTTTTAACACCTATGCTGACATCTCTGGAACAAACACTAGCGGATCATTCATTTTATGGATTTACCCACTGAAGATTTTAAGAACAGGTGCCAGTCTGCATGGATTCCCCTTAACTTTCTCCTACCCAGGAGTGAAAGTGGAAAATATTTCTTGTCGTTACAATCAATCCATCAATCCATGGTATTTTTTGAGCACTTACTATGTGCGGAGCACTCTTCTATGCGATTGGGAGAGTATGATTTAAGAGAATAAGAGAATAAGAACGTTCCCTGTTCTTAACGTCCAGATAGGAGGCTGGTGTTGCATGAGACTCATGTGATGTCACATGTTGGTTAACTCCTAGGTTAGAAACCTCTAGGAAAGAGGTTCTAACCCTCTCCGCAGCCCCACGAGAGTGTGTGTGTGTGTGTGTTTGTGTGTGTGTGTGCCTGCTTTTTTTGTAAAATACCCTAGTATTTGTTAAGCACTTCCTACATGCCAGGCACTGTACTAAGTGTCAGGGTAGATAGACGCTAATCGGGTTGGACACAGTCTCTGTCCCGGGTGGGCCTCGCGGTCTTCATCCTCATTTTACAGATGAGGTAACCGAGGCCCGGAGAAGTGAAGTGACTTGTCCCAGGTCACCCAGCAGATAAGCGGTGGAGCCGGGATTAGAACCTAGGTCCTTCTGACTCCCAGGCCGGTGCTCTATCCACTAGGCCACAGTGCTTCTCCCTCGGTAGATTTGCGTGTCCATTTGCACCTGCCCACAGGTAGGCGGGCCGGGCACTCTGTCCACAAGTGGCAGAGGGGCAGCTCTGGTCGGGCTGGGGACGTGACCAGGCCGGAGAGGAGGGAGCGGCCATGTGGAGAGTGAATCTAGACGAGGTCTTGTGGGTGAGGAATTAGTTTCCCATTCGTCTTTCATTCTAATAGATTTAGGTTTTGAAAAAGAAATCCTTCATGTCTCTCTGCAGAATATAAAATAATCACTTTTTAAAATCAAAGAAATTAGATCAGTAAATACCAATTAGATCAGTCGATCTATTTCCCCAGAGAAGCCACAGAACCTGGTCTAAAAACGCTAGCAATTGCTCATCTCATTTTGCGTGCTTTAAAAAATGAGATTCTTCCCCACGTTTTTTTTGGATGAAGCCACTTGAAACTCGATATGTTGTCAAAGACCCTCAACCCTCTCCCCTTACCGGGCTCAAATGGCCCCTCTACCTAATTTCATCAACACTGTTGGGGAGGACCACTTTTCTGCTTGTCCCTGATGCTAATAAACTTCGTGTCAGCTTTGATTCTTCCATTTCCACTGACCTCCAGCTAGCCTTGGTCCTTGTTCCAGATCTTTTCACTGGATCTGTCCCTTCTTCACTGCTCTCACAGTCCCAGCCCAAGCCCGGGACTTTTCCTCTTTAAGTCTGTACTCTTCCTCACGGTAACTCCCGGTACGCCCACTTGGATCCTCGCCCCAAAGCCGGCAAACCTACAAAACGGCGTGGCCTAGGGGAAGGAGTCTAGGTCTGAAGGTCACAGGGCTTGGGTTCTAATCCCGACTCAGCCCCTTGCCTGCTGGGTGACCTTGGGCAAATCACTTCACTTTTCTGTGCCTTGGTTTCCTCATCTGCAAAATGGGGATTCAATACCTGTTGTCTCTCCCACTTCGACTGTAAGCTCTATGTGGGACAGGACTGGTGTCTGACTCGATTAACTTTAATTACTTCAGTGCCTGGCAGATTTCGGCACTCAACAAACACCACAGAAGCATTGTGGGCCAGAGGATAGAGCACGGGTTTGGGAGTCAGAAGGACCTGGGTTTTAACGCCGGCTCTGCCACGTGTCTGCTGTGTGACCTCGGACAAGTCACTTAACTTCTCTTGTACCTCAGTTACCTCATCTGTAAAAAGGGGATTTAGAGAGTGAGCCCCAAGTGTGACAGGGACAGCGCCCAGTCTGATTAACTCGTATCTACCCCAGAGCTTAGAATGGTGCTTGGCACATAGTAAGCGCTCAAAAAGTACCATTATTATGATTACCACAATTACTATTATGATCTGTCATCTTCTGAACCTGTTATTCCTTCTCCCACTGTCCAGTCAGTTCTCGTGGGAGAACTCACTCCCTCAAAATTTTACAGACCTCTGCTTAAGCCTCACCTCTTCCATCAAGCCATTCCCAACTGAACCCCATCCGCCTCCCAACATTCCCGTAACCCTGACTCCTCTCCAGTGCACAAGCAATTCCTTCTATTCGATCCCTCTTTTCCAAGCTACACATATGTACCTATTCAGATGCATCCAGGACTTGTGTTTTTCTATGAATCTTTTAGGTATACGGCCATGTTTCTCTATCCCATTGAACTATAAGCTTCCAGACCAGCCATTACGTCAACCTTCCAACCATCTACCCCTTGTTCTCCACATCTCAGGGGTGCAGTAAATGTTGACTGACTCACTGACCAACAGGTAGAAATTTCCAGATAGGTCGTCATCCTTTTCTCGGTTTTGTCGCATGCATAAACAGACCCCATTGATCCTGAGACTTGTGGTCAATAAGATCATTTTAAAAATGATTTTGAGAAGCAGCATGGCCTAGTGGAAAGAGCACGGGCCTGGGAGTCAGAGGACCTGGGCTCTAGTCCCAGCTCTGCCACTTGTCTGCTGTGTGACCTTGGGCAAGTCACTTATCTTCTCGGTGCCTCGGTTTCCTCATCTGCAAAAAGGGAATTAAATCATAATCCCTCCTACCTAGAATGTGAGTCTCTTGTGGGACGGGGACAGTGTCTAACTGTGCCCTACTAGCTACCGCAGTTTTAAGAACATTGCTTGGCCCATAATAAGAACTTAAATACCATTAAAATTTAAAATATTCTGATGTTGGTCTGTTTTCTGATGTAGAGCTTTTAAAAAAGTGTTGTCATGTCCCTCTGTGAAGAGAGATGCTATTTTTGGAACGGTTCCCTTAAAGAGTGCTTCTCTTTTCAGAAGAAGGGCAGTAAAATAAGAATATCAGGATCCGAAACACCGTTTGAAAGGCACATTCTTGGGAGAGTTGTGTGGGTTTGTAGAAAAAAAGCAACGTAATTTCTATAAGGCCCTCCCGTCATTAAATCCAACCAAAAGTGTGAAACATGGAGCAGAACTGAAGAGCAGCATGTCCTATTGGAGAGAGCAAGGGCCTAGAAGTCAGAAGGACCTGGGTTCTAATCCCAACTCCACTCCTTTGCTGCTGACTGACTTTGGGCAAGTCACTTAACTTTTCTGTGCCTCAGTTACCTCATCTGTAAAATGGGGATTAAGACTGTGAGCTCCATGTTGGACATGGACTATATCCAAGCTGATTAGCTTGTAAATACCCCAGTGCTTAGTACAGTGCCTGGAACATAATAAGTGCTTAACAAATACCATAAAAAAAGAAAGAAACCTTAAAAACCAGAAAGAACATCAAAATAATTTTACGGGATCTGAGGTCAGTTCACAGGCACTGTATGAATTTGTCTCATCTTGTCTTATGCCGTCGAGTCGTTTCCGACCCATAGCGACTCCATGGACACATGTCTCCCAGAACGCCCCACCTCCACCTGCAATCGTTCTGGTAGTGGATCCAGCGAGTTTTCTTGGTAAAAATACGGAAGTTGTTTACCACTGGCTTCTTCTGTGCAGTAAATCTGAATCTCCTCCCTCCACTCTCTTCCATGCCCGGCACAGGGGAGTTCTGACTTGTAGCAGATTGCCTTCCACTGGCTAGCCACTGGCCAAGCTAGGAATGGACTGGTCTGGCCTCTGCTTGACTCTCTCTCCCGTAGCCGAGACTGGTAGACTACTGGAAACTCTCCAGGTGCGACCCTGAGAGGGGCCACTGTAAGCTGCACATCCATAATTCAAAAATGCATGATTAGCCAACCCTTAAACTGCGGTTTCTTGTCAGATGCTATTACAGTCTTGTCATATCACAGACTTCTTCTGAAGTGGAAGAATTGGCTGATGAATGACTTCTCAGCTCTCTCAGAACTACTCGGGGGGGATCTTGTCGAAAACCCGGTCCCCTATGGACTCCCTCCCCGCACCACCGGAGACTAAGACAAGACTCTCCCCAGCGCTTAATACAGTGCTCTGGACGCAGTAAGTGCTCAATTAATATGATTGAATGAACCAATCAGTGAATGAAGTGGAGGTGGGTGGTGTAGCAAGCAGGATATTCTTGCAACTTTGAACACTACCTACTCCCACTCCCTTCTGCTTCATCCTTGCATGTTGCTTTGCATCCGGAACTGCACCCTTTATTCCCCCCTCCCTCAGCAACCCGGCATTTACCTACATATCCATATTTTATTTCTACTAATGTCCGTCTCCCCCTCTAGACTATAAGCTCCTTGCGGGCAGGGAACAGGTCTACCAACTCCGTTAAATTGTACTCTCCCAAGCACTCGAACAGTGCTCTGCTCATAGTAAGCACTCAATAAATACCACTGATCGACTGATTGATTGTTCTGCACTCAGTAAGCGCCCAATAAATACGATGGATTGATCGAGTGATTAATTGAATGAGTACGTAGAGAGACAAGCAAGGAGGAGGGGGTGGTGGATATAAGTTCCGGGGAAGCTGCTAAAGGTGAGCCTAACTCACAATTAATCACGGGAGAGGCCACAATTGCTCAGAATGAGAGATGACACGAAAAATTGCCGAGCAACCTCGCTGATTGCCAAAGTAAGCTTAATCATTTGCTTTTTATTTGCTCCACCCCCAGTCCCACAGCCCCTATATCCATATCCTTAATACTCCGCCATTTCCCGTAGCTGAAAATCATATTAATGCCCGTCTCCCTCTCTGGTCTGTAACCTGCTTGTGGGCAGGGATCATGCCTAGCGACTATTATATTGCCTTCTCCCAAGCACTTAGTCCAGTACTCTGCACACAGTGAGAGCTCAATAAATACCATCGATTGATTAATTATGAAAGCAAGTGGTCCACCGATAGTTGGTTTAGCATCTTTAAACGGAAAACACTTTACATGGTATTAAAAGCCAAACGTGTGGAAAGTGTCAAGATGTAACAAATGTTATGTTCTGAGAGAGCAGAGAATTAACCAATCAGTCAATCGATCAATCCAAGTTATTGAGTGCTTACTGTGGGCAGAGGATTGTACTAGTGCTTGGGAAAGTACAACATAACCAACAGACGCATTACCTGCTCACATCGAGCTTAGAGTCTAGAGGGGGAGACAGGCATTAATATAAATAAATACATTACGATATGTAAACAAGGGCTGTGGGGCTGAGGGGTGGGAGGTGAATAAAGGGAGAAAATCAGGGTGATGCAGAAGGGAGTAAGAGCAAAGGAAATGAGATCTTAGTCAGGGAAGGCCTCTCGGAGGAGATGTGCCGTGCTAAATCTCTGTAATCTCTCTAAAAACTGAATTTTAAGACTCACTGAACTGGTTAGTCTACCCCACTTGATTGGGTATGTGGGATGGGAAGCAGTGTGGCTCAGTGGAAAGAGCATGGGCTTGGGAGTCAGAGGTCGTGGGTTCGAATCCCAGCTCTGCCACTTGTCAGCTGTGTGCCTGTGGGCAAGTCACTTCACTTCTCAGTCCTCAGTTACCTCATCTTCTGTAAAATGGGGATGAAGACTGTAGACCTCACGTGGGACAACCTGATTACCCTGTATCTACTCCAGTGCTTAGAACAGTGCTCTGTACATAGTAAGCGCTTAACAAATACCAAAATTATTATTATTATTATTCTTAATGATTCAAACTCCGACTGATCCCTCTGATTCATGCAACGGATATACATTTCAACAAAAGGGAATCAGTGTTCTTTTAGCAGTTGGTATTCACCGTTCCCCACAGCAACTAAGTACATATCTATATAAATTAAATTATTGAATTATATTAATGTCTGTCTCCCCATCTAGACTGTAAGCTGTTGTGGGCAGGAAATGTGCCTTCCAATTCTGTTGTGCTGTACTCTCCCAAGTGCTTAGTCCAGGGCTCTGCAAATGGTAAGTGCTCAAAAAATACCACTGCTTGATTGGCAGGAAAATTGTTGCTAATAGGAGTCAGGTGCTGCTGAATTATATTGCCAGTAGAAGTTGTGCTGTTTCCTTAACTGGGAATCAACTAAACAGCTACCAGACTGGGTTAGTATAAAGTGAAAACCCCCAAAACATTGCTTTCCAATGACTAAAAAAAATAATGAAATTATAAACTATTGTTCATTCTGTCTCTCCCTTCCAAAAGCTTCGCTAGAAGGATTTCAAGTTAATAGATGTGCATTATGCATTTAAAAAGGAAACTTATGAATAAAGCTTTTGTTCCCACAAAATCTAGAGGTTTAATGTATCTGGTGACATTTTACTCGATGTGAAGTTGATATACAAACAGACCTATTTCAAATAATTGCCAAGCTTTTCAAATTATAAGGAAGCAAAATATTTTACTAGAGTATTTTCCATTTCAGGGAATTTGAATACTGTATTCATTCTGCAATGCACCTAGTGGATGCTCAATGAATATTAATTTTAATGAAAGTCTGCAGAGCCTTTTACCACACTGTTTTGGGTTCAGAGCATAATGCTATTTCTCAAGTACCCAACATGATCAAAATGTATTTTACTGCTGTCTGAGAGAATTTCTGCTCAACAAGTAAAAGCATTTAATCAATCAGTGGTATTTAATTGAGTGCTTTCTGTGTGCAGAGCACTGTGCTAGCACCTGGGAGAGTGAAATAAAACTGTTAAATATAAAGTTATTTCATTTGAGCAGAGTTTTACAGGTTTAGACGGGCCTTTCTATAAAATGTCATGCTGACTCTTTTCCCCGTGGTGAAATTTTATAAGCACTTGGCTACTTAAATAGAAAATGCACTTATTCTCATCTCTTTCACACTTTGCGGCAAAAAGATTTTTAAACTGTCCTCTTTCAACTGTTGTCATTTAGAAACAATCTGGTGACGATCCCATGATATCTCCAAAAATGAGCTCAATTTTGCCATACTTTTAAAGGGCGTGAAAACAGAGCTCTCAGATGGTATGGAGTAAAGGTGTTGGAAATCCTTGGAAATAACCCATGTTGCTAGTGTTTTAGGGCTATAAAACACTTTGTTGAATGGAAATAATTGTGGGATTTGTTAAACACTTACTATAAGCCAAGCCCTGGGAGAGATATAAATTAAAATGATTGGACAAAATCTTGTCCCACCGTCTAAATGGGAGGGTCAACAGGTATTGAATCTTCATTTTAGAGATGAAGAAACTGAGATCCAGAGAAGTTAAGTGACTTATTCAGGGTCATACAACAGGCAAGCTGTAGAGTCAGGATTAGAACCCAGGTCTTCTGACTCTCACTCTTGTGCTCTTTCCACTAGGCTAAGCAGGTTTTCTTTTGATGGCACAAACATTTTCTCAGCACTGAAGGTACCCTAATATTTACCTTGCACTATCATTTTTAAAATGAGGGCTCAAGCCGTAACTTCAAAATAATTTTAGAGCATTTAACAAGTCAGTTTCACACTACATTTTTAAATGCCTTTTTTTCCACCAGTGTTTCTCTAGCTGTTGACAACACCAGATCCTCTAATTAGTCCTTTCCATCTGAAGAAACCCACAGACTTTATTAAAGCCTTTAAAATTGTTTCACTGTGAGTTTTTTTTCCTCTCTCTCAAACGCCTAGAGAGCCCCATGCCTTCAGTGGAAAGGCAGAACACCCTGAGGCTTTCACAAAGCTCAAGGCAAAATCTTTCCCCATAAACAGCGATTTCCACCCGAGGCCTGCCACAGTGGATTCCCCAAAAGATTGGAAACGACCTGTTTCGGGAAGAGTGGTGACCATCAGGAAGGAGAGGAGAGGGAGGGACGGGGAGAGAAGAAGGTTGTTACCTTTCTTGGCTTGCTGGATAAATCTGGCCAACAAGACCCGAGGATTGGCTCTTTGGCTGGCTGAGAGTGGAGCCCGGGCATGGCGTTGGTATTCTGTCAGACTCTGCTCCAGTTCCTCCACTGCTGGGATATCATGACTGGACTTGGAAGTCTGCTGTCCAAGGGAATTTGCCGAGAGGGCAGCCAGGACCACAAAGATGCAGATGCCACTGTACATTGCTGAAGAAGGAAAGCAATCAGGAACCGGTTAGGGAGAAGGACACGGCTAAGTTGGAATGCATTGCTCTCTCAGCCTTAAACATGCAGGTGCAGCTTGGATCCAAGAAGGGGATGGCTCAGGATTTGGCCCCGGGTTTAAGCCTGCGTTGAGCTGCCCTTTAGAGGAAGCGGGGGGATGAGGATGGTGACGGTCCAGGAGTTTATAATGGTGTGAAAAGTATAATCTCAATCAATGCCATCTGACAAGTCAGTCAGACAGTAGTATTTCTTGAGTGCTTAGTGTGTGCAGCGCTTGGGAGATTGCAACTCAACAATAAGCAGACACATTCCCTACCCACACCAATCTCGTCTACAAGCAGACTTTCCTTTTCGGTGCTGCAGTTGATGAGTGTAGCCAAATCTTAAATTCATTTCATTTTTGGAAAGCCAAACTCTGGGAGTCAGCAAGAGTTTCTTTTGTCAGAACAAAAAAACTAAAAACCCTCAAATTCGACAGGGGTTTCTAATACCGAGTTTTAGGAGCAAAAGAGATTCAATCACTCTGTTTGCAGAAAATGTAGTCAAACTACCAGCAGAACTCTAGAAACATCTCCATTTCACTAAAGGGGGGAGTGGAAAGAGATAGCAAGCAGAGGCTACGTAGAAGGCAAGATGTATTCCTCGTAGAAATGATAAAATGAGGCAAGATGCAATAAAGACTCATTCATTTCTGCTTTTCAGAGGCACCTTTAAGAGCGAGAAGTGGGATGATTTGTAGGAAAGTATTAATTCAATTGAACATACCGAACGGCAATGGGAAAGATTATATTTAAGGACATTTCAACTGATAACTCACCTCTGGGTTTAAACATTTAAAAATCACACAAATGAAGTATGCATTTTTGGGGAATAGGAAATGAATCTCCAGTTTTGTGGTATAGCAACTGTGAAGAAAAATGCCTGACAGTCTACTATTTCATGGATCAAACAATCAGGATTCGTTTTTCTATCCCCTCCAGTGATTTGTTTGAAAAATAAATTTAAACTTTAAAATATTTTAGCTTTGTATTTTAAAAGGTGTAGTGTATTTTATCTTGTCGAGATCTGGCTTGGAATCTTTGCTATTATTTTAGCATTTAAAACATCATCCTTCTACCTGAAAGATAAGAAGGATGAACTGAGTTGTAATGTTCTTAAAGACTGACTAAACTCTACAGTTAGATATGGTAGTAAATAGTAAGATAAACACCTTATAAAATACAATGTTCCTTTTAATGATCTCACATCAAGACCCCCTATTCTTATCTGAAAAAAAAAATTAGGCTTAAAGAGATTTTGGATTAAAAAACCAACAATTTTAACTGTTCTCTTTATTTGCTTCCATGTACACTTGAGGTCCCACATTGAAATTAACAGTTAAGCTCAGACAGCTTTTCACTTTAAGATTACAGGGGGTTTTCTGCAAAGGTTAAAAATGGTCCGATGAATAAGATTAAAATCTTTTGGATGATGATGATAATATGCCAACACTTTTTAAAATTTGAAAAGCCTCAGTGTTTAATATTTATATCCTTAAAATGGCCCCATGGTAGAGAATAAAGCATAAAAAATGCACGTTAAAATGAAATGAGATGAATGAGAAATAGGCAAGTTACACAGATCCCAATACTAAGCAATGAGGCGATTAAGGGAAATTATAAACTCACCCAATCCTACCTTTAAATGAATGGAGCACGTTCCTGTTTCAACTCAGAGAGACCCTGTGTCCAGGTTAGATATGTTATGATGGCTCTGAAATGCTGCCTCTTAAATACTCCAGTTCGTTGCTTTGTAGTACTGTCATCTATTTACACAGTGCTGACGCAGATGAGGTATCATCACGTGGTCAGATCTATGCTATAGGGTCATAATAAATTCATCTTACTCCTGGGGGAGAAGGTTCCAAAATCTTCCATTGGAGAAAACATTTAACCCTTCTCTTGCTGAAGTTCATTCTGTCTCTCTTTGGTCCGTCTCTGCTTTCCTCTAGGTTATCTCATCTCCATCTCCCTCCCTCCTTCTCTTTCTCCCTTCCTCCTCCCCCCACCCCCCCAATCTTTTTCCAAGAGTGAGGATCATAGGGGAAAATGTCATTTATCCTGTGCACCACTTTTAGGGGTCCTCCTAAATCTGTTAGAGCTACAATAATTTTGATGAATGAGAAGAATTTTAGGGCAATTCGCTTTTCTGCAAGGCCAGAGTAGTGGAAAACATTCAAGGCTGGCAGGATTGGGTTTCTGAAAGTTTAATGCAGGTAGGGAGTCTGAATTTCCCAACCAAATTCACTTTTGGGGCTCCTTTCTTTTTTTTGCTTCGACTTTCTGTCCCACCTCATCATTTACCACAATCAGGCCCCCAACAATGGAGTACAAATTAATTAGGTGCCGAATGAAAGTGCCTAAATTGATCTTTATTCTGCTGTTTCCTTTCTCTGTAAATTATTTTAATGTCTGTCTCGCACACTAAGCTGCAAGCTCCTTAAGGGCAGTGATCATATCTACCAATTCTACCCTATTGTACTCTCCCAAGCGCTTAGTGTACTGCACATAGTCAACACTCAATATATACCACTGGGTCACTGATACTGTATTTCAGGCATTCAATGTCAATGCCTTAAGTGACAGAGGCAACACTGATATGAATTAAATTAAGCCAGGCATGATTAAAAACAAGATGGTGGAAGAAAACTAAGTTTGGAAACTACTGACACTTGAATCTTGTGGATCCTTTGAACATTTGGTCAGGGAAAAGGAAACCAATTTACAGTGGGGACATTTCAATGGGGGTAGAATTGGGCCTCTGGCTTAGGTTTTATCTCACCAGCTTCCTGGTGTGCGCTGAGAAGAACAAGGGGTCCAAGAAGGATATTAGTCTTCAGCAAAGCCTGTTAAACCATTTGGCCCACACTGGGTGGTTTAGGGGGAAGGTTAAATTTAGAAATGCAGCTATTTCTATACTTAAGGAGGTAGAGGAAGCCTTTAGATTGCTTCCAGGGGCATGAAAAGAATAACTCTAGGGCTGGTATCTTAAATAGCAAGTTGTGCTCTGGACCTCTCTTTTCCCACCTGTAATATGGGAATAATATGTGCCTTTTAGATTGTGAGCCCTCAGAGTTGTCTAATTCCCACCTGTAATTTTTCCAGCACTTAATACAGTGCTCTGCACACAATAAGCACTCAATAAATGCTGTTACTACTTTCCCTACCACTGAAGGATGTGAGGATGATGAAGATTAAGGGCCCTAACCTCACCAGTGCCTGTGTGACTCCCTAGAAGAAAATTAGGTTCCCTGGGAGTTGCAGACAGAGCAGAACACTGAGTCACTGAGTAGACAGGTAGAATGCCTGTTGCTACCTTATTACCAGGGAGAAATCAGAATTACCCTTTGGAAGAATGCTTTGAATTTCCTGGAAGAAATGGGCCCCTCAAAGTCAGAGTGTAATTATTCTATTTTATTTCTCCGGCGACTCGGGTCTTCATGCAGCCTAAATGTACCATATGGGTATTAGCCAAGAATCTATCATTATTGTGAATCAATCAGTCAGTAGTATTTATGGAATGCCTTCTGTGTACAGAGCACGGTTCAAAGCACTTGGGAGAGAACGGTATGACTGAGTTGGTAAGCACGTTCCCTGCCCACAGAGAGCATACTGTCTAGAGAGGGAGACAAACCTTAGCATAAATGAATGAATTACGGGTAGGGACATCAGTGCTGTGGGGCGAAGGGAAGGGTGAATAAAGGGAGCAAATCTAACTGGTGAAGTTTCTGAAAGGCCGGAGGACACCGTGTGCAGAGTGGGTGGATTCTGCGTTCCTGAGGGTGGGCGAGGAAGACACCTCGGGTCCACAGGAAAGAGGGGAGCAGTGTAAGGCTCCAGGTAAGGAGACAACGGAGGGTGCGGAAGGATTGGGCCAGCACTGCTCACTTGCCCCCGGCCCACTGGCCCATTGACTCCTTTGCCTTCTGACTCTCTTATTACCAAGTGCCGTCGAGTCATTTCTGATTCATAGCGACTTTATGGGCATATTTTCTCCAGAACGTCCTGTCTTCGGCCATAATCCGTAACCTTTCCAACGGTTCTTCCGTTATCGTTGTTATGGTCTCTATCCATCTAAGTTACCGGTCTGCCTCTTTCACGTTTTCCCTGGAGTTTTCCGAACAGTAGTGTCTTCTCTAGAGAATTAGTCCTCCTGATTATGTGTCTGAAATACGCTAATCTGGCTCTCTGGTTAATAATGATAATAATAATTGCGGTTTTTGTTGAGAGCTTATTATGTGGCAGGCACTGTACTAAACACTGAGGTGGATACAAGAAAATCAGATTGGACCCGGTCCCTGTCCCACATGGTGCTCACAGTCCCAATCTCCATTTTCCAGATGAGGCCCAGAGAAGTGAAGTGACTTGCCTCAGGTCACAGAGTGGACAAGTGGCAGAGCCAGGCTTAGAACCCGTGTCCTTCTGACTCCCAGGCCCGTGCTCGATCCACTATGCCATGCTGCTTCTCTTGCTTTGCAGACCATTCATTCATTCATTCAATCATATTTATTGAGCGCTTACTGTGTGCAGAGCACTGGACTAAGCGCTTGGAAGAGTACAATTCGGAAACAGATAGAGACAATCCCTGCCTGACAATGGGCTCACAGTCTAAAGGGGGGAGACAGATGGCGAAACAGATCAAGTAGAAAGGCAAACAAAACAAGTAGACAGGCAAGTCTCTCAAGCGTCTGACCTTTCTGCACCTATGACCAGGCCCTGAAATTCATTTTGCAGTCAAGTCTGTTTCAAGATTATAGATCTATTCTTTTTTAATGGCATTTGTTAATCATTTACCATGTGCCAGGCACTTTACTAAGCCCTAGGATAGGTACAGAGAAGCAGCATGGTGTAATGGATGGAGCACGGACCTGGGAGTCAGAAGGTCATAGGTTCTAAACAGGCTCCTACTCTTGTTTGCTGTTTAACCTCGGGTAAGTCACTTCACTTCTCTGTGCCTCAGTTACCTCATCTGTAAAATGGCGATTGAGACTGAACCCTACTTGGGACATGCAAGTTGTGTCCAGCTAGATTTTCTTGTATCCACCCCACCACTTAGTACAGTGTCTGGCACATAGTAAGTGCTTAACAAGTACCATCATTGTAATTATTATTATTACAAGATGATCCGGTTGGACAGAGTCCACAGGTGCCCCAGAGTATTAATCCCCATTTTACAGATGGGGAACTGAGGTCCACGGAAGTCTTTGACAAGGGGCCTCTTCACTCATTCTGTTTGTAGGTAGGGCCATGCTAGTTTCTTCTGCCATCTTCCAGGTTATTATTCATGAACATATTTCAGGCCAATGTCTTTCAAATCCAGGAGCCAGGGTGACAACAGGCATCTTTCCAGTGACAACAGGCATCTTTCAAGAACAACTAAGTTGATACGCAGCAGCAAGGCCTATTAGAAGCAGCTTGGCCTAGTGGATAGAACGCAGGCCCGGGAGTCAGAAGGTCACGGGTTCTAATGCTGGCTCTGCCACTTGTCTGCTGTTTGGGCAAGTTACTTCACCTCTCTGTGTCTCAGTTACCTCATCTGTAAAATGGGAATTAACATTGCAAACTCCATGTGGGATGGGGACCGTGTCCAACCTTGTATCTTGTCTTGTCTTATGCTGTCGAGTCGTTTCCAACCCATAGCGACACCGTGGACACATCTCTCCCAGAATGCCCCGCTCTCCATCTGCAATTGTTCTGGTAGTGGATCCAGAGGGTTTTCTTGGTAAAAATACCAAAGTGGTTTACCACTGCCGTCTTCCGCGCAGTAAACTCGAGTGTCCGACCTCGACTCTCTCCCGTGCTAGCATGGCTGAGTTTTGACTTTTAGCAGATTGCCTGCTAATCGCTAGCCACTGCCCAAGCTAGGAATAGAGTGGTCAGGCCTCTGCTTGACTCCTCCTCCCATAGCTGAGACTGGTAGACTACTGGAAACTCTCCAGGTGCGACCTTGAGAAGGGACTTTGTATCTACCCCAGCTTATAACAGTGCTTGGTATACAGTAAGTGCTTAACCAGTACCATAATTATTATTATTTCAATATTTTGAAACAGTATCCCCAGAAAGCTGATGTAGTTTGTGTAGGCAACCTGGAGTAAGCAAGTTTAGTGAGACAAAATTCTGGGAGGAGAAACAAATGAATAGAAGAAGAATGTCAGGTTCCACAAGATGGGCTTTTGGAGTTTCAGGGACTTATGTTGAGATAATTTGGCTTCCAAGGGGGAAACTGAAATCAAATTTGTTCAACGTTAACCTTGTTCGGAGCTCCAGGGCATATATAGTGGCTTCAATAATGTAGTTTTATTTGTTCTATGACAAGGTTTTCTCACATTTGTAGGATTATTCTTTCCTAGGGAAGATATGTCATGGGACAAGATGTTGAGGGAGCCAAGAGTGAGATTCCACAGAACCCTTTTTAAATGAAAACCACAAAAGGGTCAGGAAATAACAAGGTTTTTGGAGAACTGATGGACCGTAGGAGTTGTGAAATGGTTTTCAGCTAGACGAAGAAAAGGCAGGCTACCAGAGTGATGAGAGAAGTATCGCCTCACTATTCTAATATAAACACGGAAAAGCTCGAATTTTCTTGGGGTTGCTATGGAAACCACACTCCCAAGTTCCACATCTCTGTCTTCGTGTCTCTTGATTTTTTTTTTTAAAGAAAGTAGCCCTGGATTTCCATGTAAGGAAATTGCAAGCAATATTGATTGAAGGCCAGTGATTAAATAACAAGCAAAATGTGGATTTTCCTTGGGTTTTTGGAATCATCATGAAATAAGTGCTTAGAATGGTGCTCACTACACAGTAGGTACACAATAAATATCATTGATTGAAATGAAAAGAAACCATTTAACTGTAAAATAAGGTTTTCAGTCTTTATCAAATCAGAAATATCCACAAACTTCTTTTAAGCCAGCTCTTTGGTTATATTCCAGGAGAGACTTACATGGCAGGTTAGTTTTGTGTGACTTGTATTCAGAGTTAGTCTTTCAGACTGAGTTTTAATTAGTGCACAGCCCGGAAGGAAGGAAGATTGAGTTGGGAAATAACCCGGGACTATTCTTGTTTAACGATCTCAGTAGCCGCATCTGAAGCAGTCATAAATATCAATCGACTTGATTTTACTCTCTAGGCTAATGGTGACTTTTAGATATTCCAGGTTGGGAATCAGATCAGAGGGCTGCAGTGATGTCACCTGAGCAACAGAGAATGCTAAGTATCCAGCTGACTGTGCTTTCACTAGAAGGCTCTGTCTAGAAGTCATGTTGGTCCATGTCTATGGAATGGATAGCGTGACCCAGTGGAAAGACAGTAGACACCAAAAAAATACCTTCTAGATTGTGAGCTCCTTATGGGCAGGAAATGTATCTACCGAGCTTATTGTACCGGACTCTCCCAAGCACTCAAAACAGCCAAGCCATGTCTTTGCTGGGCAAGACAAGTTAAATGAAGAAAATACAGGAGAGATGGAATCTCAGCTGACTGTTATTCCGAGGAGAGAAAATTAGGTCACCACAGACCCAATTCATGATGACTGTTGGGAGACCCAGCCTAGTGATAGGGTTGCCTATCAACCATCGCATGAAGCAAAGACTCCTCACTCTTGGTTTCAAAGCTCTCCATTTCCTTACCCCCTCCTACCTCACCTCCCTTCCCTTTTCCTACAGCCCACCTGGTACACTCGACTCCACTGGGACCGCCAACCCCCTCACTCAGCCTCTTTCTCGCCATCCCGCTGTCGACCCCTAACACTGACCCAGAACGCCCTCTCTTCTCACATCCGCCAAATTAACTCTCTTCCCCTCTTCAAAGCCCACCTCCTCTAGGGGGTCTTCCCAAATAGAACCAACCCTTTACATCTGCCCCTTCTCCCCTCCCTATTCGCCCTACCTCTACTCTACTCCCCCCTCCTCTACACAGCACTCGTGTTTATTTGTACATATTATTTATTACTCTATTCATTTTATTAATGATATGTGTATATATCGAGGATTCTATCTATTTTGATGGTACTGATGCCTGACTTCTTGTTTTTTTTGCTTTATGTCTCACCCTTTTAGACTGTGAGCCCAAAGATGGGCAGGCATTGTCTCTATCTGTTGCTGAATTATACATTCCAAGTGCTTAGTACTGTGCTCTGCACACAGTAAGGGCTCAATAAATACGTTTGAATGAATGAATAAAAATATTATAGTTTGATGGCTGTGGTGTTCATGATCACTTATTGATACAAAAAAAATAGTGTTTGTTTAGTTCTTTCCATGTGCCAGGCACTGTACTAAGCAGTGGGGTTGATATAAAAACATCCAGCTGGACAGGGTCCATGTAATCCATGGGGCTTACAGCTCTAACTCCTATTTTACAGCTGAGGAAGCTGAGGTACAGAAAAGTTAAGTGATTTGCCCAAGGTCACTCTGCCAACCAGTGGTAGGGCCATGATTAGAACCTAAGACCTCTATTCCCAGGCCTGGGATCTTTCCATTAGGCCACACTGCTTCCCAATGCTGATTTTGAGTACGGTTCAGGCATTATAACAACAGAACTGCTCAAGGCGTCAGATGAGTCACTTACGGAAGGACCATGTCCCACCACCATAGGGAAGCTTGGACTCAGCTACCCTCCTGTGGATCTTCAGCTGGGCTAGAACAGTATTACTTCATGCCCCTCTACCTCATTCCTCATTATCTCTCGATTGAATAGGAATATATTCTCTCTCCTTTTAAATCTCCATAAACCCCCCCGCACACAAATACAGGTATCTCTCTTCAATAGGGATATACTGTTACATGTATGTTTACATACCTGTTCACTTATCTCTATCCCTTTGAGATATTGCTAGGTAAGTATAAATCAATAAGTGCATTAATAACGCTAGTATAATAGGAGTGTATATCTGCGTGGTGAGGAAATAGAGAATCACTGACTCAAATCTGCTGAGCTAACTGATTGCAAGTTCCACACTCTGTTAATCAACCCATCAGTGGTACTTACTGAATGCTTAATATATGTAAAGGGGAATTCACTAGTGGAAAGAGTCCAGGCCTGGGAGTCAGAGGACCCAGATTCTAATCCTGGTCCTGCCATTTTCTTGCTGTTTGACCTTGGACAAGTAACTTAACTTCTATATACCTCAATTGCTACACCTGTAAAATGAGGATTCAAATAGCTGGCTTCCCTCCTACTTAGAATGCAAGCACCATGAGGGTTATGGGCTGTGTCTGATCTTGTATCCACCCCAGCACTTAATGCAGTGCCTGGGACTTAGAAAGAGCATAACAGATGTCGTGATAATTATCAGTAGCATTATTATTGTTATAATTACGATGCTTGTTATTATGATGATCTGGTTCAGAAAGCCAGAAGATCTGTGGCCCTGCTGTGTCGTGCCGGTTGCTCTAATGCACCGACACAGGTGGTTTCTGGACACCGGGGACTCCCCATCTTCTGCTCATTCCTGACAGTGTCAGGATCCTGCTAGTGAAAAGAAAATCACTGGCCTGGAGGGAGACGAGCACATGAAACCCTTCCCTATAAAAATGCACCTGGCCACAACCCAACGCCGAGAGACGCTCGGTTCTGGAATCAAATGGCTGCACGGTGAGTTTCTCCTTCTTGCTGACTCTATGGCCGGAAAGGAGAGGAGATTATCTTTTTTCGTGAGCCGAAGGGGTCATGTAGAACTGAACCAGGAAAGGGGTGGTCAACAAAATCAGTAGGAAACATGACTTTTAGAAGTGGTCATTTCCCCTAAACCCTGAGAATGACACGACCCCGGCACTCGCCAGACTAAGGCAGATTTCCCATCCTTCCTCGGTCCCTCTACCCTCTAGCAGATGGGCTGGCTGTACTGAAAGAGCCGACTGCTCCTGAATGTATCCTCAACCACTTTCTCCACCTACGGGCTTAGCCGCCACCTACACCCGCAACCCACATCAGACATCCTCAGGGCTCCCTCCTCCGCCTCAGAGACATTTGGACCATGAGTCCCAGGACTCTCCTTGCTGCTAGCCTTTTGACTTTGATTTCGATCAGATCGACCCTTAGTCAACCCCCACCCTGGTTATCACCCGCTTATTAATAATATTTTATTGTATCATGTTACTATATTACTGCTTTCGCATGTTATTGTTACTTGTTCTCAGTGCTATCACCTACCTCTCTGGCCTCACCATGTCCTTCCACTCCCCCTCCTCCCCCCTGCCCCTCGCAATCCTCTCCTTCCCCTTCCGCTCTCTCGCCCAGCTCTTTCCCGCTCTTTCCTCTACCTCCTCCCCCCCGCCTCCCCCCCTCAGAACCCCACTTTACCAGCACCACCCCTCTTCCCCCTCCCCCTACACTCCCCCCAACCAAACCCCCTCCTCCCACCTTCCCCCCTACCTTCTTCCCCACCCACGCCCCATCCCAGTCCTCCTGTCCCACCGCCACCCCTCTTCCCCCTCTTCCCGTCCAGGGCCCCACCACCTCATTCCCATCCAAACCCTCCCCTCCCTCGGCTCTCCCCCCCGCGCACCCACAGCTACTTTCAAGTGTGGCCTCTGGAATCCCCACTCCATTACAGGTAAACTACCTTTCATCCTTGACCTTTTCCTTTCCCACTCTCTCCTCCTCCTCGCCCTTACGGAGACCTGGCTCACTCCTAAAGACACGGTCGCCTCCGCCGATCTCTCCGGCGGAGGCCTCTCCTTCTGCCACTCTCCCAGACTCACCCCCCTTCCTTCTCCTTCCCCTCCTTTGAAGCCCATATTATTCCCCTCTACCATCCCCTCCAGATACTTGTAGCCGTCATCTACCGCCCTCCTGGTCCCACCAGCGACTTCTTCAACCACCTTGACCCCTTTCTCCCCTTCCTTCTTTCCTTCTCTCTGCCCACTCTGAAGATTCTCTCCTGGACCCCCTCCAATCTGGCTTCCGTCCCCTCCACTCTACCGAGACTGCTCTCTCAAAGGTCACCCATGACCTCCTTCTTGCCAAATCCAATGGCTCCTACTCTATCCTAATCCTCCTTGACCTTTCAGTTGCCTTTGACACTGCTGACCATCCCCTTCTCCTCCACACCTTATCGTACCTCGGCTTCACAGACTCCATCCTCTCCCGGTTCTCCTCTTATGTCTCTGGCCGTTCATTCTCGGTCTCCTTCGCAGGCTCCTCCTCCTCCTCTCATCGTCTAACTGTTGGGGTTCCTAAGGGGTCAGTTCTTGGCCCTCTTCTGTTCTCCATCTACACTCAGTCCCTTGGTGAACTCATTTGCTCTCACGGCTTCAACTATCATCTCTATGCAGATGACGCACAGATCTGCATCTCTGCCCCTGTCCTCTCCCCCTCCCTTCAGGCTCATATCTCCTCCTGCCTCCAAGACGTCTCTACCTGGATGTCTGCCCGCCACCTAAAACTCAACATCTCCAAAACTGAGCTCCTCATCTTCCCTCCCAAGCCCCGTCCTCTTCCTGACTTCCCTATCACTGTGGATGGTACGACCATCCTTACCGTCTCTCAAGCCCGCAACCTCGGTGTCATCTTTGACTCGGCTCTCTCACTCACCCCGCACATCCAATCCGTCACCAAAACCTGCCGGTCTCACCTTTATTCCGCCCTTTCCTCCCGACCCAAACGGCTATCTTACCGGTACAGGCTCTCATAATATCCCGGCTAGATTACTGTGTCAGCCTTCTCTCTGATCTCCCTTCCTCCCATCTCTCCCTGCTCCAGTCTATTCTTCATTCTGCTGCCCGGCTCATCTTCCTGCAGAAACGCTCTGGGCCTGTCACTCCCCTTCTTAAAAACCTCCGGTGGTTGCCTATCAACCGCCGCACGAAACCAAAACTTCTCACTCTGGGCTTCGAGGCTGTCCATCACCTTGCACCCTCCTACCTCTCCTCCCTTCTCTCTTTCCACCGCCCACCCCGCAGGCTCCGCTCCTCCGCCGCTCACCTCCTCACCGTCCCCCGTTCTCGCCTATCCCGCCGTCGACCCCCGGGCCACGCCTTCCCGCGGTCCCGGAACGCCCTCCCTCCTCACCTCCACCAAACTCACTCTCTTCCCCTCTTCAAAGCCCTACTTAGAGCTCACCTCCTCCAAAAGGCCTTCCCAGACTGAGCTTCCCCTTTCCCTCTGCTCCCCCTCTACTCCCCCCTTCACTTCCGCTCAGGTAAACCCTCTTTTCCCCCTTTTCCCTCTGCTCCTTCCCCTCTCCCTTCCCCTCCCCTCAGCACTGTGCTCGTCCGCTCAATTATATATATTTTTATTACCCTATTTATTTTGTTAATGAGATGTGCATCACCTTGATTCTATTTATTGCTATTGTTTTAATGAGATGTTCATCCCTTTGATTCTTTTTACTGCTATTGTTTTTGTTTGTCTGTCTCCCCCGATTAGACTGTAAGCCCATCAGTGGGCAGGGACTGTCTCTATCTGTTGCCGATTTGTACATTCCAAGCGCTTAGTACAGTGCTCTGCACATAGTAAGCACTCAATAAATACTATTGAATGAATGAATGAATGAAAAACCAAATGCCCAGAGGTCATGGATTGAAGTGCTTAACAGAAGGGAGAGGGAAGCAGGGAAGAGAAGGCTTAATCGGGGAAGGCTTCTTGGAGGAGGTGTGACTTCGATAAAACGATGAAGGTGGGGAGAGTGGAGGTCTGACGAACATGGAGGGGGAGGGAGTTCCACAGGACATGGGTGCTGGAAGAGCAAAGTATGTAGCCTGGGCTGTAGTAGATCAGGGAGGTGAGGTATTAGGATGAGCTGGTTGAAGGCTTTAAAGCCGACAGCGAGGACTTTCTGTTTGATGTGGAGATGGAGGGGCAATTACCGGAGGCTCTTGAGGAGTGGGGTGAAACGGACTGAACGTTTTTGTAGCAAAACGATCCGGGCAGGAGAGAGAAGTACGGACTGGTGTGGGGTGAGACGGGAGGCCGGGAGGCCAGCGAGGAGGCCGACGTGGCAGTCGAGACGGGAAAGGAGAAGGGCTTAGATCAATGTAGTAGATGTTTGGATGAACACAAAACGAGAAGCAGCGTGGCTCAGTGGAAAGAGCCCAGGCTTGGGACTCAGAGGTCATGGGTTCGAATCCCCACTCTGCCACTTGTCAGCTGTGTGACTGGGGGCAAGTAACTAAACTTCTCTGTGCCTCAGTTCCCTCATCTATAAAATGGGGATGAAGACTGTGAGCCTCATGTGGGACAACCTGGTTACCCTGTATGTACCCCAGCGCTTAGTACAGTGCCTTGTACATAGTAAGTGCTTAACAAATAATAATAACACAGTGAACGGCACACAGTGCTTAATAAATACTATAATCATAAGAAGCAGCATGGCGAAGCGGCTACAGCCCGGGCCTGGGAGTCAGAAGGTCTTGGGTTCTAATCCCAGCTCCGCCACGCGGCTGCTGTGTGACCTTGGACAAGTCACTTCACTTCTCTGGGCCTCGGTGACCTCATCTGGAAAATGGGGATCGGTACGGTGAGCCCCACAGGGGGACAGGGACTATGTCCAACCCGATTGGCTTGTACAGTGCTTAGTACGGTGCCCGGCCCATAGTAAGCGCTTAACAAATACCATAATCATAATTATTATTAATATTAATGCTTCTATTACAGCTATTTTGGCTACTACTGGAGTTCCTCTTCTGAGGCCCAGGACCACCCGCACCAAAGGGCAGCCTGTTGTAGGGATGCTGGTGTGGGAGGAAGAGTGGGAGGGCCCCAGCAGGGCTCGCTGGGTTACCAGGGGAGCGGGTTTTTCTGGGGGGGGGCTCTCTGTGCACTTCAGGGGGTCCGGGAGAGGGGGTGAATCCGGAGGCCCCGGACTGCGATGAAACCTCCCCAAATCCCCTCACCGACAACCATCCGCCAAACCGCCACTCAGAGGACCCAGTGACCCCGGGGTGGGGAGTCCTCGGAGGCGGAGCGGGGCCGGGGGCCACCGGCCCAGGAGGCGAGAGAAGAAGGGGTCCAGCCAGAAATGGAGGAAATGCTTTTATTGACAACCACTCCCAAGGTGGGTTCGGCCCACCTGCGGCCCCCAGAAGGACGGGATGATCGGCGGGTCCTGGGGCCTGGTCGGTCCATCGGAGAGAGGGGGTCCCCAGGGTCGGGCGCGGGGCCGGAGGGCCGAGGGGGCTGGTCTCAGACCTCCTCCGTGTCCTTCCTGTCCGCTCTGTCCCCAGGGCCCCCCTCTTGGTCCTGGGCCTCACACACTGCCTTGCAGCTGTCCAGCTTCACGAAGTTATTTGGGTTGCCCTTGCAGCCTCCGTAGAAGAACTTAGTGCACCGGCGGGTGACGGCGTTGTAGAAAAAGCGGGGGATTTTGGCCTGGCAGGGCCCCTCGACGGGGGGAAGGAAGCATTGGTCTGCAGGAGGGAGGGGGCAGAGTTGAAGGGCCCGCCCCACCCCGGGCTCCTCCGCCCGCCTCTCCGACTGTCCCTTCGTTCCCCTGGGCCTTGGTTTCCATCGCCCGTCAGATGGACCTCACCTCTCAGGGGCGCACCTGGAGGGTTTCCAGGTCTCTACCGGGCTCGGCTTAGGGGAGGGCGAGTCGAGCCGAGGCCTACCCAGTCCATTCCTAGATTGGGCAGCGGCCAGCCAAGCGGAAGGCCGTCTGCTACCAGCCCAAACTCCCCCGTGCTGGGCGGCGGCGGCGGCACCGGGGAGAGTCGAGGGCGGAGAGCGGGGTTTACCGCGCCGAAGGCGGTGAGGGTAAACCGCTTCCGGATCTCTACCGAGAAAATCCTACGGCTCCGCTACCGCAGCGGCAGCGGATGGAGAGCGGGGCCTTCTGGAGAAATGCGGCCCTGGTGTCTCTACGGGTCGGAAACGACTCGACGGCACAGGACGAGACAAGAAAACGGACCTGTTCTCCCTCCTACTTGGGCCGCGAGCCCTGAGGAAACGTGTCTGACCCGTTATCTCCTGTCGACTCGGCCTCTCAGCCTGTGGCGAGCGCCAAATAACCACCACTATTATCGTCGTTTCACTTCTCTGGGCCTCAGTTACCTCGTCCTGACAGATGAGAGCGTGAGCCCCACGTGGGACGGGGACTGTGTCCAACCTGATGAGCTCGTATCTACCCCAGCGCTTAGAACGGTGCTCGGCACACACTACGCCCTTAACTTGAAGCAGCGTGGCTTAGAGCCCTGGGAGTCAGAGGCCGTGGGTCCTGATCCCGGCCCTGCCACTCGGCTGCTGTGGGACCTCGGGCAAGTCGCTTAACATCTCTGGGCCTGGGCGAGCTCATCTGTAAAATGGCGATTAAGACCGTGAGCCCCACGTGGGACAACCCGCTTACCTTGTATCTTCCCCAGAGCTTAGAACAGTGCTTGGCACCCAGTAAGCGCTTCACAAGAACCTTAATTATTATTATTTGTTGATAATCATTATTCATTATCGAGCTCATCGACCCAATTACTTCTCCCCATCCAGCCGGTCGCCTCCCCCCCCCCCCAGAGTGTCCAGCTGGCCTGACCACCCCCCACCCCAGCCCACCCCGTTCTCTGGGCCCTTTCCTTGGGCTCCTGCCCCATCCATTAGACTGGCAATTTCTTGAGGGGAACTACTGGACTTTAGACATCCGTTGTACTTTCCCAAGTGCTCTGCACAAGGTGGCCACTTAAATCCAGTAGGTGATGGGTCCTCACCCTCACCCCCGCCTGCCACTTCCCTCCTCCCCGACCTCCCGCTCCCGCCGGCCGGCCCCCCGGGGCTCACCCAGCCTCTGACAGCTGCGCAGACACTTGGCCTTGGTTAGGAAGTTATTCTGGTTCCCTTGGCAGCCGCTGTACATGAACCTCTCGCAGCGCTTGGTGGCCACGTTGTAAAAGAAGCGTGGCTTCCACATGTTGCAATTCCCGATGACGAAGGGCAGGGTGCAGAATGGGGGGGTTGGAGGGGTCAGGCCGCCGGAGAGGACCTGAGTTAGGGGGGGCGGGCGGGCCCCGGAAAGGGGGAAGGGCCCCGGGGGCTGGGGCGGTGGGACGGCGGGCTCCATCTGGGGCCAGATGCGGGGCAGGACGGGAAGGCCCTCCGGCTCCACGCACTTTAGGCCACAGCGGCGGTAACAGCACCTCTTCAGGTCCAGGCAGTCGTCGTCGCTCCGGCACTGGTCCGGCTCGGGTCGGACGCAGCGGATGGCCGCCGCCTGGGGCGGGCAGCGGCCGGGGCGACCTGAGGAAGGGACAAGTCCAGCCTCTGCGCCTGAGGCTGCTGGGGGACCCTCCAGGAGAGGCCCCAGGCAACAGGGAGGCCCTGACTCCTCTCCCTTGGGGAGGGCGGGGGCTTCCCCGGTGTCCCCCCCCCAGGCCAGGGGAGGGTGAGGGGCCCCAGGAGAGGAAGCTCAGGCCCAGGGTTCCTGGGGCCCGACGCCCGCTGGGGTCCTGGGGCAGGGAAAATGCAGCTACACCAGGGCATCGCCTCAGTGAAGGCACACCTCCTCCAAGAGGCCTTCCCAGAGAAGCAGCGAGGCTCAGTGGCAAGAGCCCGGGCTTGGGAGTCAGAGGGCACGGGTTCGAATCCCGGCTCCGCCGCTTGTCGGCCGGGTGGCTTCGGGCCAGTCATCTAACCTCTCTGGGCCTCAGTTACCTCCACCGTAGAATGGGGATGGAGACGGGGAGGCCCGTGTGGGACAACCTGGCGACCTGGTGCCTACCCCGGCGCGTAGAACAGCGCGTGGCACCTAGTAAGCGCTTCAAAAATACCATTATTATTAATGAGCCCTCCTTTCCCCTTCTCCCTCTCCCATCTGCGTCACCGACTCGCTCCCTTTATTCTCTCCCCCTCCCAGCCCCACGCCGCTTATGTCCACGTCGGTCGTTTCTTTTTTCAGGAATGCCCGTCTCCCCCTCTAGACCCTAAGCTCGTTGCGGGCAGGGAACGTGTCTGTTTATCGCTATGCCGTACTCTCCCAAGTGCTTAGTAGAGTGCTCTGCACACAGTAAGCACCCGACAAATACGACGGGATGCATGAATGACCTCTGCTTCTAGCCATCGGGCGGGGGCTGGTGGAGCGGACGTTCCGCGCTCGACCGGAAGCTCCTTGTGGGGCAGGGATAATGTCTAACAATTCCACCGGCCTCGCCCCAGCGCTTAAGACAGCGTAAGCGCTCCATCACGAGCCCCGGCCGGGCGGGTACCTAGGATGGGCACCATGCAACGAAGGTGACAGGCAGAATAGCAGCATTTCTGATTGAAAGGGCAGTGGCTGTCGCTGAGACAGAGGGGTTGTCCAGGCTGAGGGCAGCTGCGGACGTCCAGCGGGCAGACCCCGGGCTTGCCTGCCAAAAAGGGAAAGGGGGTCGGGGGCCGCGCAGGGCAAGGGGAGGGTCGGAGGGCCGGGTGATTATCATTCCTGATTACGGTACCCATGACCGTACTTCGTAAAAGTGGCCCCAGGGTCACGAAAGCCAGGGGCGGTGGGAAGGAAAGAACACGTGCCTGGGAGTCAGAGGCCCCGGGTTCTAATCCCGGATCCGCCGCCCTCCTGCTACGTGACCTTGGGGAAGTCGCTTCGCTTCTCTGAGCCTCAGTTCCCTCAGCTGCAAAATGGGGATTCGATACCTGGTCTCCCTCCTACTCACGCTGTCTCCAGCGGGACCCGATCACCTTATCAAATACCATCATCGTCATTATTGTTATTATTATTCTGACGGGTCTCGTGGGGGACCTGACGACCTCAGACCCTCCCCGGACTCAGCACAGTGCTTGGCTCACGGTAAGGTCTTCTCAAATACTGTTTTCCTTATTATTGTGATTATCACCGCGAAGCAGCGAGCCTTAGTGGAAAGAGCCCGGGCTGGGGAGTCAGAGGACACTTAACAAATGTCATCATTATTATTATTTGTGAAGCAGCACGGCTCAATGGGAAGAGCCCGGGCTTGGGAGTCACAAGTTCCGGGTTCTAATCCCGGCTCCGCCGCCCATCTGCTGTGTGATCTCGGGCAAGTCGCTTCACTTCTCTGGGCCTCGGTGACCTCATCTGGAAAATGATGTCGGTATTTGTTAAGCGCTTACTATGTGCCGAGCACTGTTCTAAGCGCTGGGGTAGACACAGGGGAATCAGGTTGTCCCACGTGGGGCTCACGGTCTTAATCCCCATTTTACAGATGAGGTAACTGAGGCACTGAGAAGTTAAGTGACTGGCCCAAAGTCACACAGCTGACAAGTGGCCGGGCCGGGATGGGGGATGAAGACCATGAGCCTCATTTGGGACAACTGGATTACCCTGTATCTCCCCCAGCGCTTAGAACAGTGCTCGGCACATAGTAAGCTTAACAAATGCCAACATTGTCATCATTATTATTAAAATGGGGATGAAGAATACGAGCCCCACGTGGGCCAACCTGATGACCTTGAATCCAACCCCAGCGCTTAGAAGAGTGCCTGGCCCAGAGTAAGTGCTTAACAGATAGCATCATTATTATTCCCCGCTTCTAGACTTCTAGACTGTGAGCCCGTTGTTGGGCAGGGATCGTCTCCATCTGTTGCTCTGCACAGAGTAAGCGCTCAAGAAATACGACCGAATGAATGAATGACAACCTGATGACCTCGTATCTCCCCCAGCGCTCGGAACAGTGGCCGGCATATAGCAAGCGCTTAACAGATATCATTATCAATAAGCAGGGGAGGTTCCGAGGACAGAGCAAGAGAAGAACGGGGGGAGGGAAGGGTGGGCGGCGGAGAGGGGCAGAGTGCCGTGGGTTGGGGGGTCTCAGCCGGGGAGGCAGAGACGGGAGGAGGGAGAGGAGGCCGGGACGCCCCCGGGGGAGGAACCCAGGCGCCCCCCGGCGGAGGGGCCATCACTCTCTGAACACTGGGAACTTGCAGATGAGCCCACAGCCGTTGCTACAGCATTTCGTGCTGCCTTTACAGTCGTGGTCGGATCGACACCGCAGCATGCAATTCCCAGCCGTGCCCAGGGGCACCTCCGGGCAGGCCCCGGGCTTACCTGCAGCTGAGAGACCGGTTAGGCGACCCGTTCCCCGACCACCCCCCGGGCCCGGACGTCCCCAGACCTCTCCGGCTGGGCCGGACCCCACCCTCGGAGCCCCGAAGAGCGTACCTGCGCCGTCCCCGGGCGCACCTAAGATGCTGGGACCCGTAACGAGGACTGGCAACTTCGGCACCTTTGCGGGCTCCAGCGGGTCATCTTCTGCGGGAAAGCCCGGGAGGGAAGGGCTGGGGTCAATCTGGGGACCCTCCTGGAGCCCCTCAAAGGGGCTGCGTGTCGGGGCTGGGCCAGGGGAGGGGCCTGCTGGGACCCTGGAGGTTCATTCACTCATTCCACCGTATTTACGGAGCTCTTACTGCGCGCAGGGCACGGTACTAGGCATTTGGGAGAGCACGACGGAACAATAAACAGACTCATTCCCTGCCCACAACGAGCTTAGGGGCTAGAGGGGGAGAGGGCCACCAATATAAATCAATACATGACAGACACCGACGTAAGCGGTGCGGGGCTGGGACGGGGGATGAATAAAAGGGGCAAGTCGGGGCGACGCAGAAGGGAGGGGGAGAAGAGGAAAGGGGGGCTTGGCCGGGGAAGGCCTCTCGGAGGAGGTGGTGGCCTTCAAGAAGGCTTTGAAAGCGGGGACAGTCATCGTCCGGGCGGTTTGAGGCGGGAGGGCGGACCAGGCCGGAGGCGGGACGTGGGCGACGTAGATGAGATGGTGGCCCAGGGAGAAGGTTGGCATTAGAGGAGCGGCGCGTGCGGGCCGTGTTGGAGAAGGAGAGAAGCGAGGGGAGGGCGGAGGGGGCGAGGCAGTCGAGTGCCTTAAAGCCAACGGGGAGGAGTTTCTGTTTGAGGGGGTGGTGGGTCGGCGACCGTTGGAGATTCTTGAGGATTTGGGAGACGTGTCCCGAACGTTCCTGTAGCATAACGACTCGGACAGGAGAGTGAAGTCTGGACGGGACTGGGGAGAGGCGGGAGGTCGGCGAGGAGGCCGAGCGCTTGTAATGACGTGGTCGCGGTTTGGATGGAGAGGCGGAGGAGGGTCTTAGCCCCAGCAGGCAGCCCCTCCCTGAGCCCCCCCAGACTGACAACCTCTTCACCCAGAGCCCCCCCGACAGCCACCCAGTCGGTCGGCCGGCCCACACGGACAGGTCCTCCCCCGGCCAGCCCCTGGGAGGGCCCCTCACCCGGCTTTCTGCTGCAGGCCCACAGGCAGGCCTCCTTGGTCTCGAAGTTGTTGCCGTTCCCGTGGCAGCCGCCGAAGATGAAGCGCTCGCACCTCTGGGATCCGGGGTTGTAGAAGAAGCGCAGGACGAAGGCTAAGCAGGGCCCGGGCCAGCGGGGCAGCAGGCACACTCCTTGGGGTACGCCAACGGGGGTGGGGCGGGGGGTGGGGGGCGCTGGTCAGGGCGAGGGGGTCACGCCGCAACAGCAGGGGGCGCTATACCCCGCCCGGCCACGTGCCAGCAGGGGGCGCCCCACCGCCGCTGCCCCGAGGCAGCCGGGGGCGCTACACTGCAGCCACTTGGCAGCAGGGGGCGCTGTACCGCGCTCAGCCCCCGGACCGTAGGGGGCGCTATACCGCGCTCAGCCCCCGGACAATAGGGGGCGCTATACGGCACTCGGCCCTAGGGTGGCAGGGGGCGCTATAGCGCACTCAGCCCCGCGGCACCAGGGGGCGCTATACCGCGCTCAGCCCCGCTCCAGGGAGCTCTTCAGCGGTCTCAGTCCTTTGACGGCAGGGGGCGCTATACCGCCCTCAGCCCTTTGACAGCAGGGGGCGCCACAGGAGGCTCAGCCCCTGGGCAAAAGGGAGTACCAGCCCGAGGTCAGCGCGGGGTCAAGGCCCTCCACCTCCACCCCGACGGCCCCCTCTCTCTCTTCTTACTCCCCGGGGTCCTCTCCTCCCCAGGACTCCTCCTAATGTCCCCCTCCCTCCACCCCGTGTCCCTGTCCACGCCCCCGGGGCTTCGTCTGTTCCCTCTCCACCTTCCTGGACCCTTCCCCACCCCCCTCCAGACCCTGTCCGCCCCCTCCCCCCCTTCCCCGCTCCCCGTCCTCGGACCACCCCCGGGCTGCCACCCTCCCCAGGCCCCTGTCCGCCCCGGTCTCCATGTTCCCCCTCCCCACCTCCCTGGGCCCTATCTGCCCCCTCTCAGTCCCCTCCGCAGCCCCCCTTCTGCCCCCGGCTCCCCTGGCTCCCCCTGCCCGTTGTGGGGCGGGGATCGTCTCTCCCTTTCGCCGAATTGTACATTCCCGGCGCTTAGTACAAGGCGCCGCACCCCGTAAGCGCTCACTAAATACGATGGACCGAATGCCCTGGCGCCCTCTGGCGGACAACCCCTGGCGGTGCAGTCTCCTCGGCGTTAGGCTCGCCCTCCAGGCGCCCCCTGGCGGTCTCTCCGCGGAGGTGCGGTGTGGCGCCCCCCTAGCGGTCCCTCCCCCGCGGTGCACGCTCCCTCCCGGCGCCCCCTGGCTGAGGTGCAGTGTGGCGCCCCCTGGCGGTCCCTCCCTCCTCCTCCCCCGTCCGGCGGCGCGGTGTGGCACCCCCTGGCGGTCTCCCCCCGGCGGTGCGTTTCCCCCACCACCGGCGCCCCCTGGCGGTCCCTCCCCGGCGGGGCGGCGGGGCGCCCCCTGGCGGTCTCCCCGCGGCGGGGCGGGGCGGTGTGGCGCCCCCTGGCGGTCCCTCCCCGGCGGTGCGCTCTCCCTCCCCGGCGCCCCCTGGCGGTCTCCCCGCCGCGGAGCGTTTGCCCCCCACCCCGGCCGCCCCCACCGGCGCCCCCTGGCGGTCCCTCCCTCCTCCCCCGCCCCCGCCCCGGCCGGCCGGCCGGTCTCACCCCACACGGGGCTGCGGCACCTCCGGGCGCAGCCGTCGGTGCAGCACTTCTTCTTGGCGGGGCAGTCGAGGTCGGTGCGGCAGCTGGTGAGGCAGGGGCCCCGCGCTCGGCCGGACAGAGCCGGGCAGGCCCCGGGCTTCTCTGCAACGCGGACAGAGCGGGGCGCCCGCACCCCGAGCCCTGGGCAGGGGACCCCCCGCACCCCGCCACCGGCCCGGGGGCGAGGAGAGGGTGGGATGGGGCAGGGCCCGCCCGGGGGGGGAGGGCGCAACCGAGGGGCAAGGCGGGGCAGGGGGGTAGGGTAGGCCGGGGGGACGGGGCAGGGGGGCGGGGGACGGGGGAGCAGGGCAGGGCCAGGGCCTGGGGCAGGGCCAGGGACCGGGGCGGGGTCGGGGGCACGGCTGGAGGCCGGGGCAGGGCAGGACAAAACCAAGGGTCAAGGCAGGGCGGGGCAGGGTAGGCCAGGGGGCAGGGGGACAAGGCAGAGCAGCTCAGGGGACGGGGACAGGGAACTGGTGACAAGGCAGGGCCCGGCCAGAGGGCAGGGCAGGGGCAGGCCAGGGCCAGGGGCAGGGCCCAGCCAGGGCGAAGGGCAGGGCAAGTGGCGGGGCAGGGCGGGGTGGGGGGGATAGGGTAGGCTGGGAGGCAGGGCAGGGGCAGGGCAGGGCCTGGCCAGGGGGCAGGACAGGGCGAATGGCAGGGCCGGGGGGTAGGGTAGGGTAGGGTAGGGTAGGGTAGGGTAGGGTAGGCCGGGGGGCAGGGCAGGAGCAGGGGGGAGCAGGACAGGGCCTGGCCGGGGGGCAGGGCCGGGGGCAGACCGGGGGTCAGGGCAGGGCCTGGCCAAGGGGCAGGGCGGGGCAGGGAGGTAGGGGAGGCCGGGGGGCGGGGGGGCAGGGGGACGAGGCAGAGCAGGTCGGCGGTGGGGGGGGTGGGGGGCAGGGGAGTGTGGCAAGGCAGGGCCTGGCCAGGGGGCAGGACGGGGCAGGGCCTTACCCTGGGCGGGCTCCAGGCAGACCCACCCGCAGCCGTTGCTGCAGCACTTGCCGGCCCCGGGGCAGTCCTCGTCCTTCAGGCAGAGCACCGTGCACTGGGCGAACTGGTCCCCGGAGGCCAGCGGGCAAACGCCCCGCTTGGCTGCGGGACGCCCGGACCGCCGAGCGGGTCAGGATCCCCCCCGGCCGGGCCCGGCCCGTCCGCCCAGACCCCCGCCAGGGACCACCGCGGCCGGGCCCGGGCCTCGCGGGACCCGGCCCCCCGCCCCGGCCCCGCCACTCGTTTGCCGTGTGACCCCGGATCGGTCACTTCCCTCCGCTGGGCCTCGGTGACCTCGCGAAAGGCGAGCGGCGAGAAGCGGGGCGGCCCAGAGGAAAGACCCCGGGCCCGGGAGTCAGAGGACCCGGGTTCTCCTCCCGGCGGCGCCCCGTGGCTGCTGGGTGACCGTGGGTGAGTCGCTTCCCTTCTCTGGGCCTCGGTTCCCTCCCTGCCGAATGGGGACGCGATCCCCGGTCTCCCTCCTACTTGGACCGTAGCCCCACGTGGCGCCTGATGATGTGGCGTCTCCCCCAGTGCTTGGCACAGAGTAAGCACTTAACGAGTGCCGCGTCGGTTATCACGATGACCGTGACCGTCCCGACGGCCCCAGCCCCAGCGGCGATGGCCAGGAGAGGGTGGCTCAGAGGAGATTCATTTATCGTACTTTCCAAGCGTTTAGTCCAGTGCTCTGCACACAGTAAGCGCTCAGTAAATACCGTTGAATGAATGAATGAATTTATCCCCGGGGGGGACAGGTCAAGGCGACCCAGGAGTACGGCCTAGTGGATAGAGCACGGGCCCGGGAGCCGGAAGGTCGTGGGTTCTAACCCCGGCTCCGCCGTGCATCTACCGTGTGGCCTCCGGCAGGGCGCCTCGCTCCTCCGAGCCTCGGTTCCCTCGTCTGTGAAACGGGGACGAAGCCCGTGAGCCGATCCGACCCAATCCGCCTGGACCCAACCCAACGCTTAGCACGGTGCCTATCGAGTACCGCAGTAATCATTATCATTACTTTCCCAAGTGCTTAGTCGAGGGGCCTGCACAGAGTAAGCGCTCAATAAATACGACCGAATGAATAGATCCTAGATAGTAGCATTCATTCAGTCGTATTTATTGAGCGCTTACTGTGTGCAGAGCACCGTACTAAGCGTTCGTTGAAGCTCCCACCGTGTGCCCAGCGCCGAACCAAGGGACGGGAAAGAACTCACCCGGGGCCGGGGGCGCGGGGGGTCGGGTTTTGGGGGACAGGAGAGCCCCCCGACAGGGCTGTGGGGGGGCAGTTGGCCAGGGAGGGCTTCCGGCTGGACTGAGCTACGAGATTCCTGGCTCCGTCGAACAGTCGTCATCATTATTAACAATAATAATAATAATACTCGTAGCATTAATTGAGCCCCTACTCTGTGCCGAGCACCGGGGAATGCTCAAGATGGACAGATCGAACACAGTCCCTGTCCCACCTGGGGCTCACAATCTCAGGGAGAAGGAGAGAAAGAAGCGGCGCGGCGGCGAGAGGCCGGGTCTGGGAGCCAGAGGTCGTGGGTTCTGATCCCGGCTCCGCCGCCTGGCTGCTGCGTGACTCCGGGCAGGTCGCTTCACCTCTCTGGGCCTCAGTTCCCTCATCCGTAAAGTGGGGGCGAAGACCGGGAGCCCCGCGTGGGGCAACCCGACGACCTTGTATCTCCCCCAGCGCTTAGAACGGTGCTGGGCATATAGTAAGCGCTCTACGGGTACGATTATTATTATTTCATTACGATTATTATTAGAACCTCCCTGACTCCCGGCCCTTTGCCCTTCCCATTAGACCACGTGGCTTCTTCTTCGAAAAGAAGGGTGCCGTTTTTCGGAGCGGATTGGCCAGCGATGTTAGAGGCTAAACTCCCGGAGTCCTCCAGTCCACGAGCAGTCGAGATCCTCTCGGCCTTATCTGCTTCACCCCCAGCTCTGTCCAGGAAGCCCAGCCCTCTGACCTTTTTAATTGTTATCATCGTCTCTGTTAAGCGCTTACTACGTGCCAGTCACCGTACAGAGCACGGGGGTAGATGCCAAACAACTCGGGTGGGACGCGGCCTAAATAGGAGGGAGTAGGATTTGATCCCCCTTTGACGGAGGGGGAAACTGAGGTCCAGAGACGGTCAGGACCTTGTCCAAGATCATAAGGCAGACAAGTGGCAGAACTGGGATTGGAACCCAGGTCCGGGCTCTTTCCATTAGGCCAGGCCACTTCTCAATCGACTGATGGATTGGTTAATTGTCCTTATGGCTCCCCCAGTTAAAGATCCCCGGGGTTCCCTGTATATTTTGGGGGGTATCTGTAAAGCACTCGCCATGTGCCAGACGCTGTACTAAACGCTGGGGTAGACGGAAGCTCATCGGGTTGGACACAGTCCCCGTCCCACGAGGGACTCGCGGTCTTAATCCCCGTTTTCCAGATGAGGTAACGAGGCCCAGAGGAGCCAAGTAATAATAATAATAATATTAATAATGGTTAAGCGCCCACTGCTCTAAGCGTGGGGCTCCCGGTCTCCGTCCCCGTTTGACAGACGGGGCAGCCGAGGCCCAGAGAAGCGACTCGTGCGGAGTCGCCCCGCTGATCAGCGGCCGCGTCGGGATCAGGACCCACGACCTCCGAGGCCCCGGCCCGGGCTCTCTCCGCCGGGCCGCGCCGCTTCTCGGTTGACTGCCCAAATTAAGCCTGCCGGACATGGTGGGGCCCTGGGCCCGCCCCGTAATTCCCCCCCCACCTCCTCCCTCTCAGGGAGAACGTGGGGCTACGAACCGTGGGGCTCCTGGGCCGGTGAGAAGCTCGGGCCAGAAGGAGGGGTGCCCGGGCCATTGTGAGCGGAGAACAATAGGAGAACCTTATCAGATGGGCACGGGGAGGTGGCGGACACCAGGGCAGGGGGAAGCCGAGGGGACCCGCCTTCGGAGCGGGCACGGATCACCACCCGCGGCTAGTCGGGGCCCCCGGACTCCTTCGAGTCCGACCTCGGGCGAGCGCGGGCGGACGGGGGGAGAGAGGGACCGGGGCGCGGGGCCCCCCGGAATCTGCCTAGAAAGTCTGCCAGGGCTCGGCGAAGCATTAGTATTTATCGAGGGCCTGCGGTGGGGGCCGAACACCGGGCTGAGCGCTCGGGAGAGGACCGTGAAGCCAGGATGATGAGGACGATGGTATTGGTTAAGCGCTTACTATGGGCCAAGCCCCCTTCTCAGCACTGGGGAGAAGCCAGGTCATCGTTGTCTCTCTCTCTTGCCGAACTGTCCGTTCCAAGCGGTTAGTACGGTGCTCCGCCCATAGTAAGCGCTCAATAAATACGATTGAATGAATGAATCGGGTTGTCCCGGTTGGGGCTCCCAGTCTTCATCCCCGTTTGACAGATGACGGGGAACCGAGGCCCGGAGAAGTCACTCGCCCAAAGAGCTGATCAGCGGCGGAGCGGGGATTAGAACCCACGACCCCGGAGTCCCGAGCCACTGGGCCCCGCTGCGTCGTCACGTTAGGAGACGTGATGGCCGCCCTCGAGGAGTTTACAAACAGAAAAAGAGCCGGCGGGGCGGGGGGCTTCCGTGGTCTTTTGAGGGAGCACGAAAAAGAAGCAGGGCATCCCAGTGGAAAGACCGTGGGCCTGGGAGCCGGAGGACCTGGGTTCGAATTTCAGCTCCGTCCTATCGGCGCCGTCATCGATCTGATGACGTCACTTCTCCGCGACTCAGTTTCCTCATCTGCAAAAGAGGGGTTCGACCCCTGCTCTCCTCCTACTTGGACCAAGAGCCCCATGCGGGACCCGTTTTTCTCCTAATAATAACAGCAACGATATCTGTCGAGCGCTTACTATGTGCCAGGCGCCGCAGTTTTCCGGACGGGGCCACTGAGGCCCAGAGAATTGAAGTGACTTTCCCGAGGTGATGATAACACTAATACGATGGTGCTCGTTAAGCGCCTACTACGTGTCAAGCTCTGTTCTAAGCGCCGGGGGAGATACGAGCTAGGTCGGACCCGATCCCTGTCCCACGTGGGGCTCACAACCTCTTTCCCCGTTGTCCAGCCGGGGTGACTGAGGCCCAGAGAGTGAAGCGACCTGCCCAAGGTCGCACAGCAGGCACGGGGCGGAGCCGGGATTAGAACCCGGGTCCTTCTGACCCTGGGGCCCGGGCTCTAAGTCGCTTCACGTCTCTGGGCCTCAGTTCCCTCATCTGGAAAATGGGGATTGAGAACCGGGAGTCCCGCGTGGGACGACCTGACGACCTCGTATCTGCCCCGGCGCCGGGCACGTAGTGAGCGCTTAAGGAATCCCGTCGGCGTTATTATTATTGGGACGATCCGCTAGGCCAAGCTGCTTCTTGCTTGGCACACGGTAAGCGCTTAACAATCGTTATTATTATTATTCTTGATGGATGGACTGTGCGGTTGGATCCTCGCCCCCCGGGATCTTACCGTCACCCGGCGGGGGGGACCCCCTCGCCGCGGCCCCCTGACCTCGGGGGGTCTCGGCTGGAAATGGCCGTCCAGGATGTATCCTCCCCACCTCTAGCCCTGTCCCCGCTGGGGAATCTCAGATCCCCAAGAGCAGAACGGGCAGAGCTGCGATGCCCACCGGCCCCCGACTCACCGGTGACATCGTGCCCCTCCAGGGAGGGCACCGCAGCGCAGAGGAGCAGCAGGGAGAGGCCGGCGGGCTGCATGGCACTGCCCCGGCTCCGGCCGGAGGCCGCACTTATACCTTCCGGGGTGGAGGAGGAGGGAGGGTGGGGCCGGTGGGCCCGCAGGCCCCGGTGGGGGGGGCCCAGAGGAAATGTCCCAGCCCTCAGGACCCTCCCCCGACCTCGGGGGGACCGGCGGGCCCCGGCCCGCCCGGGCCCGAGCCCCAGCTGGGAGCGAGGCGGGGGGACGGGAATCGGGTTGCGGGCGGTGGGGCGAGGCTCGGGGGTCTCTGAGGCGGAGAGACGTGGGTCCCCGAGTCGGGGGAGGCGGGGAGGAGGGTGGACCCAGGACCGGGCCTGCCACTCCCCCCGACGGGGGAGCCCCGGACGCCGCCACGTCAGCCCCGGGAGCGGGTCGGCGCCACCCGGCCGGGAGGCACGGGTCGTTCCCGAGGAGATCGAGGGCCTCTCGCCCTGCCACCCTCCCTTCCTGTTCTGTCCCACGGTCAGCCCCTGGGGGTGCCGGGGCGAGACGGGGAGGGGGCTCTTAGGGCGCCTTCGGACTCCCGCCCTAGAGGCCTGCCCCCCGGCCCCCTCTGGGCCCCCCACCCGGCCCCCTCAGGGGGCGCCCCGACCCGGAGCGGCCGGCTCCTCCTCGTGAGCGGAGGGACGGGCCTTTCCGGGGTGAGGCCGGGGCCGGCCACCATTCTGGACGGTTCGGAGCGGCCATCGGAACGGGAGTTTCGGGTGAACGCGCCCGGGCTCAGAGCCGTGGGTTGGGGGGGACCGTCGGCCCCCTCGGGGCGGCCACTGGCCACGGCCCCCTGGCCGCGCCCCCGGCCCCCGGCGGCCGAGGCGCCGATCCGCTCCCGGCCTCGTCAGCGGGACCGGGCCTCGCCGGCCGCGCCCGTGTCCTAACGCTTTCCCGCTCGCAGCCCTGGGCTCCCGGGCACTTGAGCTCTCGGGGGGGGGGCTTCGTGGGGGGGGGTCCCTCTGGACGCCCCGGTCCCAGTGTCTTCCTCGACCGCCGGGCTCGGGGGAGGGCAGTCGGAACGGCCGAGGGGAAAGAGCCCGGGGCCTGGGAGTGGGAAGGACCCGGCTTCTAATCCCAGCTCCGGCACTTGTCCGCCGGAGTCGCGAGTCACTTCACTTCTCCGGGCCTCGGCTCCCGCGTCTGGAACATGGGAATTGAGAACGTGAGCCCCCTGTGGGACCGGGACCGTGTCCGACCCGATTATCTTCCGTCTACCCCAGTGCTTAGAACAGTGCCTGACGCCGAGAAGGCGCTTGACAGACACCCCAATTCTTATCATTAAAGGGCCTTTGCCTTTGACCTTCACGATTGTCCTTGTCTGGAGTTTCCTTGCCTTCGGGCTCTCGATTCTGGGAAAATCCGCTCCCCCCTCTAGGCTGGAAACCTGTTTTTTCGGTTGTTTCTTTGTTTTTTAAGCGCTCACTAAACACCAGGCACCATCCTAGACGCTGGGGTGGATACAAGTAAATCGGATCGTACGCTGTCCCGGTCTCCCGTGGGGCTAACGGTGTCCATCCCCATTTTACGGATGAGGGAAACCGAGCCCCAGAGAAGTTATTCGCCCGAGGTCCCGCGCAGCAGACTGGGGGCGGGATCCGGGATTAGAACCCGGGACCCTCCGAAGCCACGCCGCTTCTCGCTGTGGGAAGGGAATGTGGCCGCCACCTCAGCTATACTGAGAATCAGCGTGGCCTAGAGGAAAGGAGTCTGAGTAGTCAGCGGTCCTGGGTTCTAATCCCGGCTCCGCCACCTGTCTGCTGTGTGACCTTGGGCAAGTCACTCCCCTTCTCTGGGCCTCAGTTCCCTCCTCTGTAAAATGGGGAACCCCACGTGGGACAGGGACTGTGTCCAACCTCATTTGCTTGTAGCCAGCCCAGGACTTAGAAGAGTGCTCGGCACATAGTCAGCACTTACCGTATTCCAAATTATTACTATCGTTACTATTATCATTATGTCGTACGTGAACTGTTTCCAACCTGATTGTCTTGTGCCTACCCCCGCGTTTAGAAGAGTGCCTGAATCCCGACTCCGCCGCCCATCAGCTGGGTGACTTTGGGCAAGTCACTTCACTTCTCTGGCCCTCAGTGATCTCATCTGGAAAATGGGGATGGAGACCAGGAGCCCCACGTGAAACCACCTGATCACCTTCTATCTCCCCCAGCGCTTAGAACGGTGCTTGGCACATAGCGCGGAACAAATACCGACGTTATTATGTAGTAACTGCTTAAGAAATACCACGTTAAGATCGTTATGGTATTTGGTAAGCGCTTACTAACTAGTTCTAAACACTGGGGAAGTTCCAGGGTAATCGGGGGTCCCGCGTGGGGCTCACGGCCTTCGTCCCCATCTTACAGATGAGGCAACCGAGGCACAGAGAAGCGAAGTGACTTGCCCAGCAGATGAGTGGCGGGATTAGAACCCACAGCCTCTGACTCCGAAGCCCGGGCCATTTCCGTTAAGCCACGCGGCTTCTCTTATTATTATTATTATTATTACGTGGGACATGGACTGTGTCCGACCTGACGGTCTCGTTTCTCCCCCAAAGCATAGTGTAGTGCTTGGCATCTAATCCCGGCCCCTCCACTTGTCAGCTGTGTGACCCCGGGCAAGTCGCTGCACCTCTCTGGGCCTCCGTTTCCTCATCTGTCAAATGGGGATGAAGACTGTGAGCCCCACGGGGGACTGCCTGATCGCCTTGTATCCCCCCACCAGCGCTTAGACCTAGTGCTTTGCACGTAGTAAGCGCCGAACAACTGTCATCGGGACGATTATTATATAATAAGCGCTTCACAAGTACCAGAAAAGAAAAAAGGACCGTTTCTTCTTTACCATTAGACGCCCCATCTCCATCTCCCCACATTGAAGCAGCCCCCCGCCCCTGACCAACCCAGGGAACAGCCGCAGGGGCATCAATCTTTATTGGGAGAAACGTATTTAAGCTCTTTACAGCACCACCGAGTCAAACGCCTCAGAAGAGCAGGGAGGGGGGGAAAAAGGGAAGAGAGCAGAGGAGAGGCGGGGAATAAAACGCCTGCTGCCCCCGGGTGTCTTGAGGGTTCCGGGAGGCCATCTTGCCTCCACCACGGAGACTGTCGCTTCCAGGGCGTGGGAGAAGCCCGGGAGGGCGGCTACGGGACTTCGACTCCTGCAGAGATAGAGAGAGAGAGAGAGACAAACGGAGAGAGCCCAGCTCTTAAGCAGGGCTTCCGGGAGGCTCCACGGCGTCCCGGCGGTAACCGTTATTTCCCGAGCGCCCCACTGAAAGCCAGTACGACGCGGAGAAAAAAAAAAAAAGTTGGTATTTGTTAAGCGCTTACTATGTGCAGAGCACTGTTCTAAGCGCTGGGGTAGACACGGGGGAATCAGGTTGTCCCAGGTGGGGCTCACAGTCTTAATCCCCATTTTACAGATGAGGGAACTGAGGCGCAGAGAAGTTAAGTGACTCGCCCACAGTCACACAGCTGACAAGTGGCAGAGCTGGGATTCGAACTCATGAGCCCTGACTCCAAAGCCCGTGCTCTTTCCACTGCGCCACGAAGCGTCGCCTTCTCTGCCCACAGGGAACCTCCACTCTAACGGGGGAGGTTAGAGTGTCCAGCCTAGTCCATAACGGAAGGTGACATCGAATCAACGTGTCCCCACGGGGACGGTGAGCTTGGGCGGGCCGGGCCCACTCGGGCCCGGGGGCTGGCGACGAAGCGGGAAAGGCCTCTCGGGCGGCGGGTCCTTGGTGACCTGTGTCTCGCTGGCCCGGGGCGTCGGGTCGAACCAGTCGGTCAGCCCGTCGGATTTCCCGAGCGCTTACTTGGGAGAGTACGAGGGAGCGATATAACGGACACGTTCCCTGCCCGCAGGGAGTCGCGGTCTACAGGGGGAGACTGACCTTATTGGAGATAAATAAAATGGCAGATATGGACATAAGCGGTGTGAGAGGGAGGGATGAAAAAAGGGAGCGAGTCGGGGCGACGCAGAAGGGAGGAGAAGGAGGGCTTAATCTGGGAAGGCTTCTTGGGGAGATGGGCCTTCAATCTTTGATCTTCCTCCTGAGTCGGGGCGGGGGGCGGGGTCAATCGTGTGACCCATCAGGCAAAGGCCAGGAAGACCCCCGAGGGCAAACACCATCCTTCCCGCCCGCGACGGGGGTGGGCAGATGTGGGGCCCGGGTCTGGGAAAGGGAAGGAAACTATGGATGCCCGTCTATTTGTCTTGCTTGGTCGCCTGTCTCCCCCCCATCCCAGTCCGTTGTCGGGCCGGGATCGTCTCTTCTTGTTGCCGAGTCGAAGCTTCCAAGCGCTTAGGACAGAGCTCTGCGCACAGTAAGCCCTCAGTAAATACGAGTGAACGAATGAATGAAACAGACGGGGAACGGAGAAGAGGCCTCTCGGTTTATCCCTGGCCCGTTCCGGCCCAGGTCCTCCCCATCCCCGGCCCTTAGAGGGGACGGGATTAATCCGTGCAGGTTGATGTTTCCTAAATCCCCCCTCCTTTCTCCCGGTGGCGGTCCACCCCGCGGGAGAAAGGACCAGGCATTTCCGGAGCAGAGAGGCTTCTCGCGCCCCAGGGCCGCTCCGGAAGGAGACTGCGTTCCTCTGGAAGTCGCTCGGCCACCTGGTGACCGCAGCTGGGGCACCGCCAATTCCAGAGGAGGAGGAGAGCAGAGAGGGCCAGCAGCAACAGGTACCACGAGGACCGTCGGGGGAGGCAGACGGGGGTCTCCCATCTTGCAAGATTGTGGAGCCAGTGTTAAAATCCTTCCCCGAGCAGATCTGGGTTGCTTGGAACCACTGGGAGATGTGTTTTCTCGGGGTGGGAGAGGGGGAGAGGGCAGGAGGGGTATTCCCAACCCTCGGGAGCCCGCCACCCGAGCCCCGAGAATGCCCCCCGTGCCACCCAGGGACCGCCAAATCCAAACGTCGAGGGACGGCCCCAAGGAGAATGGCGATCCCGGCGGGGGGGGGGGGGGGGGTGTGACCCCGAGGTCGACGGCCCGGACCCCGGGGGCCTAGAGACCACCCGGCCCCGGCGGGCGAGGAGGGCGGGTGTCAACGTACCTGTGGGCTTGGGGCTGGAGCAGGTGCGCTCACAGCCGGTGTTGCAGCACTTCTGCCCGCTCGGACAGGATTCATCCCCCCGGCACGGGTCGTTGCACAAAACCGCATTCGTAGCGCATTCGCTCTCCTTAGCTTGTTCTGAGGGGAAAGAGCGTGGGCTGGGGGTCGGAGGACGCCTCTGCTCCGACGTCCCGCCGACGCCTCCGACTTAACACGGCCGCGAGAGAGCTCCTCGTCTTCCCGCCCAAACCCCGCCCTCTCCCCGACTTTCCCGTCACCGGAGCCGCCGCCGCCGTCCTTTCCGTCTCACCGGCCCGGAACGCTGCCCTTCTCCTGGCCTCCTCTCTCTCGTTCAACCCGCGCATTCAATCCAACGCTAGATCCCGTCGGTTCCACCTTCACGCCGCCGCTAAACTCCGTCCTTTCGTTCAGTCGTCTGTACCGAGCGCTTGCCGTGGGCAGAGGCCCTTACTGAGCGCTCTTCTCTCCGGCCAAACCGCTCCCACGTTAAATCCAAGCACTTATCCCCTCCCGCCTTGACTACCGGGTCGGCCTCCTCGCCGATCTCTCCGCCTCCCGTCTCTCCCCACTCCAGTCCGTACTTCACTGGGCCGCCCGGCTCATTTTTCTACAGAAACGTCCGGCCCACGTCTCCCCGCCCCCCGAGGACTCCCCCATCCACCTCGGCAACAAACAGAAACCTCACACCGTCGGCTTTAAAACACTCCATCGCCTGGCCCCTTCCTACCTCACCTCGCTACTCCAACCCAGCCCGCGCGCTCCGCTCCGACGCCGATCTCCTCGTTCTCGTCTATCTCGCCGCCGACCCCTGGCCCGGGTCCTGCCCCTGGCCCGGAACCGCCCTCCCTTGCAGAGAGAGCCCAGTCCTGAGAGGAGGCTCGGGTTCTAACCCTAGCTATGCCCCGGGATGGCGGCGTGACCTTGGGCAAGTCACCTGACTTCCCCGAGTCTCAGGGCCCTCCTCTGTGAAATGGGGAGAAGCCCTTCGGAACGAGTTCCATCGGGGACGGGGACTACCGCGGGGAACGCGTCCGTCTAGCTGTGTTGTCCTCTCCCAGGCCCAGTGAGCGCTCAATAAATACGATCGGATGAACGAATCGCTTGAATCGCTTCCACCCCGGCGCTTGAGACGGCGCTGGGCACATCGATCGATCGACCGATCGCAGCTCTGCCATTTGTCTGCCGTGTGACCTCGGACAAGTCACTTTGCCTCTCTGTGATTCCATTTCCTCATCTTTATAAGAGGGTGTTCAATGTCTGTTCGCCTTCCTACTTAGACTGGGAGCCCCATGTGGGACGGGGGGCTCCGACCTGCTGATCTCATACTTAGCGGCGCTGAAAACGGCATCTACCCCAGTGCTAACCAAGTTCCCTAATTACGATCAGCGAAACTACCGCGCGAGACCTCCCCACCGCGCCCCCCGACAGATAGTTGGCGTGACACGTTCCCGGCTAGAGACACGACCCTCTCCCCACCTCCCGGCCCCAGAGCTGAACTCTTCCCCCTTCTCCCGGGAGTCGGAGGTCGTGGGTTCTGATCCCCGCTCCGCCGCTCACCAGCTGTGTGACTCCGGGCGAGTCACTTCACTTCTCTGCGCCTCAGTTCCCTCATCTGGAAAATGGGGATGGAGACGGCGAGCCCCACGCGGGACCGCCTGATGACCTCGTCTCTACCCCGGCGCTTAGAACGGTGCTGGGCACCAAGAAGCGCTTAACAAATCCCATCGTTATTAGTAGTATTGATTATTCTCTGGCCTGGGTGGGAGAGACACCCCTCCCTCGCCCCCTTCCCCCAGAGGTGCCCAAGGGGGTCAGTGCTTGGACTCACCTACAGCCCCCCAGGACACTAGGACCCTAAAGGAGAGGACCATTGCGAGAAGCAAGAGGTTGCTGGACTTCATGTCACACTGCGAGGAACAGATCTGAGATACAAGCAGAGAGACAGGTCAGAGACGTCGCCCGTCGGTCGCTAGAGGTGTCTTGAGCGCCAACCGTGCGCGGACCACTGTCCTAAGCGTTGGGGAGAGTCCGACGCGGCAATAAGCGGACACATTTCCCGTCCGCCACGAGCTGACGGGCGAGAGGGGAATCTCTGTGGTGTTCGTTAAGCTCTCACTCTGCGCCAGGCCCTGGACTAAGCACTGGGGCGGGTTGGAGCCACTCAGGTTGGACACAGTCCCCGTCCCACTTGGGGCTCACCGTCTCCATCCCCATTTCCCAGATGAAGGAACCGAGGCCCGGAGAAGCGACTTGACCGAGGTCCCACGGCAGGCACAGTGGCGGAGCCGGGATCAGAACCCAGGTCCTTCGGACCCCCGGGTTCGGGCTGTGGGCGCTAGGCCGTGCTCCAGTCAGGACAGGGTCGAGCTCAAGGGTACCTTCCAAGCTGTCCGGTCGAGAGGTGGTCCGGGTTTGGGGGCTTTTTTATGGCATCTGTGAGGCGCTTCCCCCCCCCGCCGGTCGCTGTACTGAGCGCCGGGGTAGATACGAGCCCATCCCGTCGGACGCGGTCCGTGTCCCACGTGGGGCTCACATTCTCAATCCCCATTTTACCGATGAGGAAACGGAGGCAGAGAGAGGTGAAATGACCGGCCCAAGGTCTCACGGCTGACAAGGGTGAGCCCCGTGGGGGACAGGGGCTGTGCCCAACCTCGTGATCTTGCACCTACCTCGCCGCATGGTGCAGTGCTTGTGACGAAAGAAGAACCGAGGAAGAACCACCTTTTAAAAGTAGACCTCTAGACCGCAAGCTCGTGGTGGGCGAGGAATGCGTCTATTTCTTGTTATATCGTCCTCTCAAGAGCGCTCCGCTCTCAGTGGGCGCTCAAGAAATACGACTGAATGAACACAAAAAGCGCTTCTCACGCATCAACTGTTTTCCCCAACTCCCAAGTATAAACTCCATTTCTCTCCAAAGAGAAAAGTCGCAGCCCACGACTGAATTAACACAAATTTCAGTTCCCTTTTCTCGTCGTTCCCCCCAACTCTCACTTAAGCCATCCGTCCTCCGTCCCGGGACAGTGCCGAGCCGTCCGTCTCTCCTGGATATCCTCGACCGTCCGTTTCGAGTCTCCGCGCCTCCTCGCTCCTCTCCTCTTCTTGCTTTCTTCACTCTCTCCCCTCCCAAGCTGACCTGCCTAATAATGTCATCCCCGTTGGGCACTCACTCTGTGCCAAGCACTAAGCGGTGAGGTCGACATAAGCACGGCGGAGTGGGGAGAGCAGGGAGTCGGAAGGTCGCGGTTTCGCATCCCGGCCCCCGCCGCTCGTCTGCCGCGTGGCCTGGGGAAGTCGCTTCAATTCTGTGGGCCTCAGTTCCCTCATCTGGAAAATGGGGATTAGGACGGTGAGCCCCCCGGGGGACAGGGACTGCGTCCGATCTGATTTGCTTGTTTCCACCCCAGCGCTGGGAACAGTGCCTGGCACATAGTAAGCGCTCAACGGATACGACGATGATGGTGATGATGATTATTACATCAGATCATCAGGTCCGACACAGTCCCTGTTCCCACCCAGGACTGGTGGTCTGAGAAGGAATCCCCCTTTTACAGATGAGGAAATGGAGATACAGGGCACAAGCAAGCAAGAGGAAGGGCCAGAATCGAAACCCAGGTCCTCTGACTCCCAGGCCCCGGCCTTTTCGGCTAGGCCTCGCTGCTTCTCCACATTTCTCCCTAGGCCTCACGCCTCACACGCCCTGACCTTCCAGCCTTCTACGCGCCTACTCCCCTCTCAAACCCTCGAGACCTCTCTATCTTCAAAGCCCCGCTAAAATCAACTCATCAATCAATCCATGAGCACTTCCCCTGTGCAGAGCGCTGTACTAAGCCCTGGAGAGCGATCCACGGATGCATTTCCCGCCCCCAAGGAGCTCGGAGGGGGAGAGAGGCGTTAATAAAGTCGAAGTAAAGGAATCAATTCATTTTCCTCCAGAAAGCCTCTTCCCCTGTTAGGTCCTGTCGATCAAACCGTCGTCCACGTCGCCGAAGTTTACGGTGATGTGGTTCTTCCGTTTATTTAACCACCGGTCGATTCTGCACTTTACGGCCTGGCCCGGTGGAAAAAGCCCTGACCCGGAAGTCAGAAGACTGGGTTCCACCCCTTGCCTGCTGTGTGACCTCGGGCCAGTCGCCTCACCTCTCTGGGCCTTCGTTTCCTCCCCCGTAAAACGGATTTTAAATCCTCCCCCTTCCCATTTAGACTGGGAGCCCCATGTGAGACGGGGGCCGTTTGTCTTGAATCCCCCCTTAACAGTTATTATTATTATTATTATCATTATTCTTCGCAGTTGCCGGCTCCCCGCTGGCCGGTGAGCTCGCTGGGGGCAGGGAATGTGCCCGTTTGTTTTAGCGAACACGCCCAAGCGCTCAGTACGGTTCTCTGCACACAGTAAGCGCCCAGGACGACCGTAACCCAACCCCTTCTGTGTAATAGTATTAAGATTAATCCCCCGATTAGACTGTAAACCCGTCAAGGGGCGGGGATTGTCTCTCTCTGTTGCCGTATTGTCCATTCCAAGTGCTTAGTACAGTACTCTACACATAGTAAGCGCTCAATAAATACTACTGAATGAATGAATGGATGAATAAGAAGCGGGCGGATGGAGGTCCACGGGTGGAAGATGCTAAAAAAAGAAAGGCTCGGGCCTCCAGCAGGCTCCCAGTCTAAGAATGAGGGGGACGGATCCCCGAGGAAAGGTGAGAAGAACAAAAAGAGAAAGAGAGGAGCGGCAGAGGAAGGGAAAAGAGAAGACAATAAAATACCGTCAGAGTCACGGTTCTGTGCTCTTCGCCAGGAGGCCGGGCTGTCCAACCGTCAAAACAGCCGCTGCCCCAAGAACTCTCCGGCCCCAAAGTTCTGCACGGTGCCGAGCCTTGGGGCGGCTTCTTCCCAAGGGTGGGATGGCGGGATTGGGGGGGGATCCCAAACCCCGGGAGGCAGGCAGCTGCAGGGGCGGGGGTCTCCCGGGCGGGTGTGTAGGGCGACGATGATACGAACGACGCTTGTAAGCGCTCAATAAATACTACTGAATGAATGAATGCTTGGCACATAGTAAGCGCTTAACAAGACCGTCGTTATTATATATCTACAGTTCTATTTATTTATACCGATGCCTGTTTACTTGTTCTAATGTGTGTATATGTATATCTTTAATTCTATTTATTTATACCGATGCCTGTTTACTTGTTTCGCTTTCTGTCTCCCCCTTCTAGACTGTAAGCCCGGCGTACTTTCCAAGAGCTTAGTACAGCGCTCAGCACACGGTGAGCGCTCAATAAATACGACTAAATAAATGAACGAGAAGCAGGGTGGCCTAGAGGAAAGACCCCCAGGCCTGGGAGTCAGAGGACCTGGGTTCTGACCCCGGCTCTACCATTTCTCCTCTGTGTCACCTTAGTCAAGTCACTGCACTTCTCTGTGCCTCACTTCTTCCCTCCTGTGCAAGACGGGGATGAAGCCCGCGAGCCCCGCGTGGGACGGGGTCATCACCCAACCGGATTATCCTGTATCTTCTATGCGCATAGAAGCCAGCCTGGTGTAGTAGCTAGAGCCCGGGGTCGGGAGGCAGAGGTCACGGGTTCTAATCCCGGCTCCACCCTTGCCTGCTGTGTGAACTTGGGCAGGTCGCTTCCCTTAGCTGGGCCTCGGTTGCCTCATCTGCAGAATGGGGACTGAGATCGGGAGCCCCACGTGGGACGGGAGGCTGTGTCCAACCCAGCCCGCGCCCTCCGCTCCTCTGCCGCCGCTAACCTCCTCACGGTCCCCCCTTCGTGCCCGTCCCGCGGCGACCCCCGGCCCGTGTCCCGCCTCTGACCTGGAACGCCCTCCCTCCTCACGTCCGCCAAACTAACTCTCTTCCCTCCTTCAAAGCCCTACTGAGAGCTCACCTCCTCCAGGAGGCCTTCCCAGACTGATCCCCCCTTTTCCTCTGCTCCTCCTCTCCTCCCCACAGGACCTGTGTGTATAGGGCCATATTTATTATTTTACTATTCTATTTATTTTATTGACGATGTGCATATGTATTATTCTATTTATAATGACGCTATTAATAATAATGATGGCATTTGTTAAGTGCTTACCACGTGCCGAGCACTGAGGGAGATAGAAGGTCATCGGGTTGTCTCACGTGGGGCTCCCAGCCTTCATCCCCATTTTCCAGATGAGGGAACTGAGGCCCAGAGAAGCAAAGTGACTTGCCCCAGGTCACCCAGCAGACGGAACCGGCATTAGAACCCAGACCCGGCCTCTTTCCCCTGGGCCACGCCGCTTCCTATTTATTATTACAGTAAGCGCCTAAGGCACACCGTCGCTCCTCTTCTAGTAGGCGCTTAACAAATACCAATAATTATCATTAGTTATTATTATTATTACTATTATGAGCCCGTCATTGGGCGGAGATTGTCTCTGCTGCCGAATTGTACATTCCAAGCGCTTAGTGCTTGTCCACAAGAACCGACCGACCGGCAGCCAGGCCTCCGGAGCAGAACTGAGAGGACAAGAGTGACTCCATTTTAGTGATTCCAGGACTTCCCTCCCTTTTACGATCCCCTCCAGTTTGGGAAAGTGTCAACCCCTCCCCCAGACAAGAAAGATAACGACGACATTCTTTGGACGTCAGAGGACACGGGTTCGAATCCTGACTCCGCCACTGGTCGGCTGGGTGACTGTGGGCAAGTCACTTAATAGTCACTTCTCTGTGCCTCAGTGAGAAGCAGTTTGGCTCAGTGGTAAGAGCCCGGGCTTGGGAGTCAGAGGTCATGGGTTCGAATTCCGGCTCTGCCACCTGTCAGCTGTGTGACTGTGGGCAAGTCACTTAACCTCTCTGGGTCTCAGTTCCCTCATCTGTAAAAATGGGGATTAAGACTGTGAGCCTCATATGGGACACCCCGATGAGCCTGTATCTCCCCCAGCGCTTAGAACAGTGTTCTGCACATAGTAAGCGCTTAACGAATACCAACATTATTATTATTAAGTCACTTAATTCTCTGGGCCTCAGTTACCTCATCTATAAAATGGGGATTAACTGTGAGCCTCACGTGGGACGACCTGATCAACCTGAATCTCCCCCAGTGCTTAGAACAGTGCTCTGCAAATAGTAAGCGCTTAACAAATACCAACATCATTATTATTATCTGGAAAATGGGGATGAAGACTGGGAGCCGCACATGGGACAACCTGATTCCCCTGTATCTTCCCCAGCGCTTAGAACAGTGCTCGGCACCTAGTGAGCGCTTCACAAATACCAACATTATGATTATTATTATCTGGAAAATGGGGATGAAGACTGGGAGCCGCACGTGGGACAACCTGATGACCCTGTTAAATCTCCCCCAGCGCTTAGCACAGCGCTCGGCACATAGTAGGTGCTTAACAAATACCAACATTGTCACAGCCGGGTGACTGTGGGCAAGTCGCTTCACTTCTCTGGGCCTCAGTTCCCTCATCCGTAAAATGGGGATGAACTGCGAGCCTCACGTGGCACAACCTGATGACCCTGTGTCTCCCCCAGCGCTTAGAACAGCGCTCTGCACATAGGAAGCGCTTAACCAATACCAACATTATTATTACCACGGCTACTCTAGCGGGCGCCTCAAAAACAGCAGAAAAAGAAGCAGGCCTCAGCCGCCCCCCCCCCCCCATATGCCTTTCCCGCCCTTTTTCCCGCCCCTCACGGCCGGACGTCACCGCGGCGTCGTCGCCATGGCAACCCCTCGGCCGATGCTTTTTTTTTTGTCCCGGCTTCCCCTGCGCGGCGGGTGGCCGCGCGGGCCGATGACGTCAGGCGACTGACTTCCGGCGGGCCGGGCAGCCGGCCGCCATGGGCACCAGCCGGGGCCGCGACCCGCCGCGGGGGCCTCAGCCCGGGGGCGATGGACCCGCCGTCGGCCCGGTACGGGCGCAGGGCGGGCGGGGGGAGGAGGAGGAGGAGCGGGCCGGGGGCCTGCGCTAAGCGCTGCGGTCAGGCCCGGCCCCCCCGCGGACGGTCACTTCGCTCCGCGGGCCTCACTTACCTCAGCGACAAAATGGGCGCCCGCTCGGGCAGGCGCGCGCGCGCGCTCCTCCTCAGCGCCCGCTGGCTTCCGGCCGGCGGGCCTATGGATTGAGCGCTCCCTGTGTTCATTCATCCACTCCTACTTATTGAGCGCTTCCTGTGTTCCTTCAGTCAGGCAGTCGTATTTACTCCCTGGGTTCAGTCATTCACTCGTACTTATTGAGCGCTCCCTGGGTTCATTCATTCACTCCTACTTATTGAGCGCCCCCTGGGTTCATTCAGTCAGTCGTCTGTATTGAGCGCCTCCCGTGTTCCTTCATTCAGTCAGTCGTCTGTATTGAGCGCCTCCCGTGTTCCTTCAGTCAGTCAGTCATCTGTATTGAGCGCCTCCCGTGTTTCTTCAGTCAGTCGTCTGTATTGAGCGCCTCCCGTGTTCATTCAGTCAGGCGTCTGTATTGAGCGCCTCCCGTGTTCCTTCAGTCAGGCGTCTGTATTGAGCGCCCCCCCGTGTTCCTTCATTCAGTCAGTCGTCTGTATTGAGCGCCTCCCGTGTTCATTCAGTCAGTCGTCTGTATTGAGCGCCTCCCGTGTTCCTTCAGACAGTCGTCTGTATTGAGCGCCCCTGTGTTCAGTCATTCAGGCAGTCGTATTTATTGAGCGCTCCCTGTGTTCATTCATTCACTCGTATTTATTGAGCGCTTTCTGTGTTCAGTCAGTCGTCTGTATTGAGCGCCCCCCGTGTTCATTCAGTCAGTCGTATTTATTGAGCGGTCCCTGTGTCCATTCATTCACTCGTATTTATTGAGCGCCTCCCGTGTTCATTCAGTCAGTCGTCTGTATTGAGCGCTCCTGTGTTCAGTCATTCGGGCAGTCGTATTTATTGAGCGCTTCCTGAGTTCATTCATTCGTATGTATTGAGCACTTACTGTGTTCATTCAATCAGTCGTATTTATTGAGCGCTCCCTCTGTTCAGTCGGTCGTATTTATTGAACACTTCCCGTTTTCCCTCATTCATCAGTCGTATTTGTTGAGCGCTCCCTGTGTTCAGTCAGTCGTATTTTTTGAGCACCCACTGGGTTCCTTCAGTCAGTCGTATTTATTGAGCGCCCACTGTGTTCAGTCAGTCGTATTTATTGAGCGCCTACTGTGGTCCTTCAGTCAGTCCTATCTATTGAGCGCCCACTGTGTTCAGTCATATTTACTGAGCAATTCCTGTGTTCATTCAGTTGTATTCATCGAGCACTTCCCGTGTTCCTTCATTCAGCCGTATTTATTGAGCACTTTCTGTATTCCTTCATTCAGTCGTACTTATTGAGCGCTTCCGTGTTTTCATTCATTCAGTCGTATTTAATGAGCTTTTCCTGTGTTCCTTCAGTCTTCTTTACTGAGCTTTTCCTCTGTTCCTTCATTCATGCAGCCGTATATATTGAGCGCTTCCTGTGCTCATTCATTCAGGCGTATTTATTGAGCGCCTCCTGGGCTGGTTCATTCAGGCAGTTGTAGTTACTGAGCCCGTACCGTGGCCATCCTCTCATTGAGTCGTATTTGGTGAGCGCTCACGGTGCCCAGAGCCCCGGATTAGGCCTTGGGAGAGTCCGAGCCAGCTGAGGCGCTAAAATAATAATGTTGATATTTGTTAAGTGCTTATTATGTGCAGAGCACTGTTCTAAGCGCTGGGGTAGATACAGAGTCATCGGGTCGTCCCACGTGAGGCTCCCAGTCTTCATCCCCATTTGACAGATGAGGGAACTGAGGCCCAGAGAAGTGAAGTGACTCGCCCACAGTCACCCAGCTGATAAGCGGCGCATCCGGGATTCGAACCCGTGACCTCTGACTCCCAAGCCCGGGCTCTAGCCACCGAGCCACACTGCTTCTCTGAAACGATGAGGTGGTAACATGGTCAGAGTGACCATTATTGTTATCCTGTTTGTTATTATTATTATTATCAAAAATAATGATAATAGTAACATCAGCAGCGTGACTTTGGGCAAGTCATTTCTTCGGGCCTCAGGTACCTCATCGGTAAAATGGGGATTCATTCAGGCGGATTTATAGAGCACTTTCTGTGTTCCTTCAGTTGGATTTATTGAGCGCTCACTGTGTTCAATCGTATTTATTGAGCGCTTACTGTGTTTGTTCATTCATTCAGGTGTATTTATTGAGCTCTTCCTCTGTTCAGTCGTATTTATTGAGCGCTTACTTGGTTCTTTCATTCAGTCAGTAGTATTTGTTGAGCGCTTACAGTGTGCAGAGCACTGTAATAAGCGCTTGGGAGATTCCAAGCCAACCGAGGGGCTGAAATTATAATAATATGTCAATTATTAAGAGAAGCAGCGGGGCTCAGCAGAAAGAGCCCGGGCTTGGGAGCCAGAGGTCATGGGTTCGAATCCCGGCCCCCGCCCCCTTGTCAGCTGTGTGACTTTGGGCAAGTCACCTCACTTCTCTGGGTCTCAGTGACCTCATCTGGAAAATGGGGATGAAGACCGGGAGCCTCACCAGGGGACAATCTGATTACCCTGTAGCCCCCCAGGGCTTAGAACAGTGCTTTGCACATAGTAAACGCCTAACAAACACCATCATTATTATTATAATGAGGTGGTAACATTATCAGAGTAATTATCATTATTATGGCATGTGTTAGTATAAATAACAATAAGATCAGCTGTGAGACTTTGGGCAAGTCACTTCTCTGGGCCTCAAGTACCTCACTGGTAAAGTGGTGATTCCTTCATTCGTCCAGGTATATTTATTGAGCGCTCACTGTGTTCATTCACGCATTCAGACGTATTTATTGAGCACTTACTGTGTTCGCTCATTCATTCGGGTGTATTTTTTGAGCTCTTCCCGTGTTCATTCATTCCGTCGTACTTATTGACTGCTTACCGTGTTCTTTCAGTCGTATTTCTTGAGCGCTTGCTGTGTGCAGAGCACTGTACTAAGCGCTTGGGAGAGTCCGAGCCAACCGAGGGGCTAATATTATAAGGAGGTGGTAACATTATCAGAGTTGTTATTATAGTATTATTAGTAGTAATAATAATAGATCAGCTCTGTGACTTTGGGCAAGTCACTTCACCTCTCTGGGCCTCAGGTACCTCATTGGTAAAATGGGGATTCATTCATTCAGTTGTATTTATTGAGCGCTCACTGTGTTCATTCATTCAGTCGTGTTTATTTGAGCGCTCACGGTGTTCATTCTGTCGTATTTATTGAGCGCCTATTGTGTGCAGAGCACTGTACTAAGTGCTTGGGAGAGGACAATTCAGTAACAAAGAGACAATCCCTACCCACAGCGGGCTCAGAGTCTAGAATGGGGGAGACAGGCATCAAAACAAATACACGGGCATCAATATAAATAAATACAGTTATAGATATGAGCACATCAAAACCAGTAAACCGCCATTAATAGAAATAAATAGAATTAAAGGTGTATGTATATCAAAACAAGTACCCAGGGATTGATATAAATAAATAGAATTGTAGAAATATGCACATCCAAATACACAGGCATCAGTAGAAATAAATAGAATTATAGATGTACATATATCAAAACAAGTACCCAGGTATCGATATAAATAAATGGAATTGTAGAAATATGCACATCCAAAAACACAAGCATCAGTATAAATGGAATTATAGATATATGCACCTCAAAACCAGTAAACAGGCATCAGTAGAAATAGAATTACAGATGCACGCATATCAGAAGAGGGACCTGGGGATCGATGTAAATAAATAGAATTGTAGAAATGTGCACATCCAAACAACTACATGGGCATCGATATAAATAAAAACAATTATAGATATGGGCACATCACAACCATTAAACAGGCATTAATAGAAATAAATAGAATTATAGATGTGCGCATATTAAAACAAGTACCCGGGGATCGATATAAATAGAATTGTAGAAATATGTACATCCAACCAAATACACGGACATCAGTAGAAATAAATGGAATTATTGATCTATCTATATATGTATATGCATCAAAACCAGTAACCAGGCATCAGTAGAAATAAATGGAATTATAGATATAAGTGGTGGGGCCGGGGATGGGGGGGGAGAGAGCAGACTTTATCTCCATTTTCCAGATGAGGTCACTGAGGCCCGGAGGAGGGAAGTGACTGGCCCAAGGTCACCCAGCAGGCGAGCGGGGATTAGAACCCACGACCCTCCGACTCCCACCCGGGCCCTCCCCGCTGCTCCCAACTGCTTAGCGCAGCGCCCTGCGCGGATTGAGGCCTGATGACCCAGTATCTCCCCCAGCGCTCCGAACGGTGCTTGGCGCAAAGTGAGCGCTCAACAAATACCAGCGTTATTATAAGGGCTCAGTCGATGCGACTGAAGGGAACGAGTGCGAAATAGGAGTGGCCGGGCGATCGGGAAGACGAGGGAGCCCCGATTTGGACCCGTGAGGTCCTCGGCGGGACGTCCCGGAGGCGGGAGGAGCGGAGAGCCGGAGATTCGGGAACGGTCGCGGGAGCGGATGCGTTCTGGGAGGGAGCTGGGGGCGACGGAGACGGGATGGGGACCCCCGGACCGACCCCGCCGGGAAGGGACGGGGCAGAGGAGGAGGAGCCCCCCAAAGAGACGGGACCGGGAGAGGCCGGAGTCGGCGGAGCCGACGTCGGAGAACTTTTCCCGGAGAAGACGGGAAGATCCACGGCGTCCGAAGCCGTCGAGGAGCTGAAACGGTCCCTCTCGACTGTCCGCTCGTCGGGGACCGGGCCTGTCCGGCGTCCCCTCCGACTCTCCGGGTGCTTAGTACAGAGTTGGGCCCACCCGGCGGAGAGCCGGGGGGGCCCGGGTTCTAATCCCGGCCCCGCCACTTGTCCGCTGCGGGCCGGTCTCTTGGCTCCTCCGGCCTCGCTGCCCTCGCCTGGAAAAGGGGGATGGAGGCGGTGGGCCCCACGGGCCGGCGGCCGCCGCGACGCTCAGCACAGAGCCCGCTGATTATTTCTCCTCGCCCGCAGAGCCCCTGGAACGTGATGATCAAGCACCGGCAGGTCCAGCGGCGCGGCCGGAGGTCCCAGGTGACCACCAGGTGAGAGGCCGCCCGGCCCGGACCCCCCGGAGACGCGGCGGGAGGGGGGTCGGGGGATCGGCAGGCTCGGCCCCTCCGTCACTGGTACTTACTGAGCGCCAGACGGCGGGCAGAGCGCTCGATGGGGTGATCGGGAGCGCCCGGGAGGGGAGAGGCTGTGGGGCCCCTTCCCTTCCCACGGTGAGCTTAATAATAATAATAATAATAATAATAATTGATATCTGTTAAGCGCTTACTACATGCCAAGCGCCGAGGGGGAGACGAGGTAATCAGCTCGTCCCACGGGGGGCTCCCAGTCTCCAACCCCATTTTACAGATGAAGTAACTGAGGCCCAGAGAAGTTGAGTGACCTGCCCAGGGTCCCCCAGCTGACAGGTGGGAGAGGCGGGATTGGAACTCGGAACCTCCTGCCTCCCAGGCCCCGGGGCTTTCAGTCCAGAGAGGGATCCGACCCTAAGCGGCTCCGCCGCGTCACCCTGGGCTGGTCATTTCCCCCGGGCTCCAGTTCCCTCGTCTGAGAGTGGGGGTCAGGACGGCATCCGACCCGACTGGGCCTGTAGCCAGACCGGCGCTTAGTACAGTTCCCGGCACACGGTAAGCGCTTACCAGACACCGGGATTATTATGATTAATATCACCCCAGCGCTTAGAACAGTGCTCGGCACATAAGCGCTTAACAGACACCGTGATTATTATTATTATTACCCCGGCGCTTAACAGACACCGTGATTATTACGATGAATGTTACCCCAGCGCTTAGAACAGTGCTCGGCACGTAGTAAGCGCCTGACAGACACTGTGATTATGATGCTTATCACCCCAGTGCTTAGAACAGTGCTTGGCACATAGTAAATGCTTAACAGCACCGCGATTATGATGATTAATATTACCCCAGCGCTTAGAACAGTGCTCGGCACATAATAAACGCTTAACTGACACCGTGATTATTATTATCGTTACCCCGGCACTTAACAGACACCGTGATTCTTATGGTTAATGTTACCCCGGCGCTTAGAACGGTGCTCGGCACACAGTAAGCGCTTACCAGACACCGTGATTATTATGATTATTATATTGTTATTACTATTATTATAGATTAGGGATGGGGGGAATGGTCGGGGGGAAGGATGTTGACGTCGGCCCGGCCCCGCGGCGTTTTATGTCCCGGTCGGTCGTTCTGAACGTCCGCCTGGGCCCGCCGAGAGACGCCGGCCGCCCCCGGGCGCTCAGTAAATAGGCCCCGGCTGAGGGCGTCCAGCCGGGGGGCCGCGGCCTGACCGCCCCCCGCCCTCGGTCGGTCCCCCCGGTGGGCGGCTGACCCAGGGGCAGCTTCACGGACCCGGTCATCTCCATGGAGCTGCTGCGAGCCGTCCTCCAGCCCAGCATCGACGAGGACATCCGGACGGTGTTCGGCAAGTACCTGAAGGTGAGCGGGCCGCCCCCGCGCCGAGCGGGGCGTCCCGGGGCCGGGAGGCCGCGGGTTCTAATCCCGCCTCGCGTGGGGGGAAAAGGGGGCTGGAGACGGCCGGCTCCACGAGGCTGGCTCTGCCCCGGCGCTCAGAACAGCGCCCGGCACGTAGTGAGCGCCTCCCGTCACCGGAACCGAGCGCCGGGGAGGATCCCGGCAGATCCGGCCCCCAGAGAGGCCGAGTGACCGGCCCGAGGTCGCCCGGCAGACGACGGCGAGGCCGGGGTTAGAACCCGTCACCCTCTGACGCCCGGATCCGGGCCGCGTCCGCCGTGCCGAGCTGCTATACCGAGCGCCTTTTGTGCGCGAGGCGGCCGGTGGTATTTACCAGGCAAGGCGGTCGACGGCTTTCCGGCCAGGCGCTCGATGGTATTTACTGAGCGTCTCCGACGCACCGGGCACCTGTTGGAGCGTTTACTCCGTGCGGAGCACTGTGCCAAGCGGCGGAGAGAGCACGGGAGAGTCAGGAGAGACGATCCTTGCCTTTAAATAGTCTTCAGTCGGGCGGGGGAGACGGGCCGAAAGACATTCGAAGCGCCTCGTACGGTGCTCCGCACGCCGGAGGCGCTCAGTAAGTACGACCGAATGAACGATGTACAAACAGCAGGGAGAAGGAAAGGCGGAATCCAGGTTGGGCATCCTTTAGGCGCTTACCACGTGCCTGGCGGAGTACTGAGCGCCGGGGAAGATGCCAGATAGTCGCGTGGGTCGGGGCTCCCGGGACTGTCCTCTCCCAAGCGTTCACTGCAGTGCTCCGCATACGGAAAGCGCTCAGTAGATAACGATGGGCTGCCCAGAGCTGAGGGACGGGACCGGTCCGGCGGCGCGGTGCCTGGGCATGTCGTATTCCAAGCGCTTGGTACAGCTCTCTGCACATAGTAAGCGCTCAATAAACACTATTGAATGAATGAATGAATGAATGAATGAATGAATGAATAAGCGCTCAGTCCAATACAGCCCAGCGGGGAGCCCCGTCCCCTGACCGGAGAGAGCTCACGGTCCGGGGGTGCGGGGAGGAACTTTGGATTGGGGCAGACGTCCGGTGGGGCGAAAACGGAGGGCTTCAAGGGGATGGATTTTTTATCATTACTATTATTTAAGCGCTCACTATGTGCCAGGCACTGTGCTAAGCACTGGGGCAGACAGCGGATCGGGGAGGACATGGTCCCCGTCCCCCCCCCATCCCCATTTTCCAGAGGAGGGAAGTGAGGCCAGCGGGAAAGGGCCCGGCCCAAGGTCACCCGGCAGCCGGGTGGCGGAGCCGGGATTGGAACCCAGGCCCCTCGGGTTCTGTCCACCCCGCCGTGCTGCTTATTGAGCGCTTGCTATGTGCAGAGCACTGTACTGAGCGCTTGGGAGAGCACAGGAGGACCCGGTCCCTGACCACCACGGCCTGACAGTCGAGAGGGGGGGATTCATTCATTCATCCATCCATCCAGTCGGTCGTATTTATTGAGCGCCTACCGGTTGCGGAGCGCTGTGCCAAGCGCCGGAGATTCCAGGACGAGGGCAACGCCGGAGGGGAGTCGGGAGAAGGAACGGTCGACGCCCCGGGCCTGTCTTGGACATTTCTTTCTTTCTTTTAATGAATAAATACATAATTACGGTACCTGTTAAGCACTTACTATGTGCCAGGCACTGCCCTCATTCATTCGATCCTATTTATTGAACGCTTACAGTATGCAGAGCGCTGTATTCATTCATTCGATCCTATTGACTGAGCGCTTACGGCGTGCGGAGCGCCGTATTCATTCATTTGATCTTTTTTACTGAGTGCTTAAGGTGCGGAGCACCGTATTCATTCAGTCCTATTTACTGAGCACTTAGGACGTGCGGAGCGCCGTATTCGTTCGTTTGATTCTATTTACTGAGCACTTACGGTTTGCAGAGACGCAATAATCATTGATTTGATCCTGTTGACTGAGCGTTTACGGCGTGCGGAGCATCGTATTTGCTCATTCGATCCTATTGACTGAGCGCCTACGGCGTGCGGAGCGCCGTATTCCTTCATTCGATCCTATTCGCTGAGCATTCCCAGAGTGCGGAGCACGGTATTCATTCGATCCTATTTACTGAGCGCCTAGGGCGTGCCGGGCGCAGTATTCATTCATTCAATCTTATTTACAGAGTGCTTACGGCGTGCAGAGCACTGTACTCGGTCCTATTTACTGAGCGCTTGTGGCGTGCAGAGCACCGTGATCATTGATTCGCCACTATTTACTGAGCGCTTACAGTGTGCCGAGCGCCGTACTCCTGCATTCGCTCCTATTTACTGAGCGCTTACGGCGTGCGGAGCGCCGAATTTGTTCATCTGCTCTTATTTGCTGAGCGCTTAGGGCGTGCGGAGTGCCTTGTTCATTCATTCGCCCCTATTTACTGAGCGCCTACGGCGTGCGGAGCGCCGTATTCCCTTCATTCGATCCTATTTATTGAACACTTACGATGCGCGGAGCGCCGTATTCATTCGGTCCTATTTACTGAGCGCTTACGGCTTGCGGAGCACCGTATGCATTCGATCCTATTTACTGAGCGCCTACGGTGGGCGGAGCGCCATATTCATTCCTTCGATCCTATTTGTTGAGCGCTTACGGTGTGCAGAGCACTGTACTCGACGCTTTGGAGAGTCCGATAAAGCCAAAAACGGACCCATTCCCTGCCCACAAGGAGCCGACGGTCTGGGGTGGGGGAGGGAGAGGTGAAGAGGTCCGCTCTGCCGCTCGTCTGCTGTGTGACCCTGGGTGAGTCACCTCACTTCTCTGGGCCTCAGTTCCCTCACCTGGAAAATGGGGATGAAGACTAAGCGGGCCGGGGACTGTGTTCGACTCGAATCGCTCGGATCCACCCCGCCACGCCGTGAGCGCTCAGTCAGTAGCGTCGAGTGAACGAGTACGGCGCTCGGCACGCCGTAAGCGTTCAGTAAATAGGATCGATTGAACGAATACGGCGTGCCGTAAGCGCTGTCAGTGGGATCGAATGAATGACTATCGTGCTCTGCACGCCGTGAGCGTTCAATAGATAGGATCGAATGAACGAATACGGCGCTCCGCACGCCGTGAGCGCTCAATAGATAGGATCGAAGGAACGAATACGGCGCTCCGCACGCCGTAGGCGCTCAGTCGGTAGGATGGAAGGAACGAATACGGCACTCTGCTTACCATAAGCGTTCAGTCAATAGGATCGGATGAACAAACACGGCGCCCCGCGCGCCGTAAGCGTCAGACGACAGCGTTGAGCGACCGCGGCCCCGAGCAGGTGCTCGGCAAGTAGGCGGGGCAGCCCGCCGGAGCGAAGGGCACGGAGGCTTCCTCCGGGGGGAGGGCTGAAGGCCGGGGCCCGGCCCCCCCCCCCCCCCGTCTCCCCAGTTCTTTCAGAAGGCGGCGCTAAACGTGCGGGACAACGTCGGGGACGAGGTGGAGACCGAGCGGCTGATCCAGGAGGCCTGTCGCAGTTCTCTGGAGCAGGTGGGCCGCCCCCCCCAGTTCGGAGTCGGTCCGCCGGGGCTACTCTCTGAGCGCTCCCGGACCCACCCCCGCGCTCAGAACGGGGCTCGGCTGGGAGGGAGCGCCGACGAAGGGCGGCGGGTTCGAACCCAGGCTCCGCCGCCGCGGTCTTCCCACGGGCCGGGGTGGATTCGAGCAGATCGGGGCGGACGCGAGACCTCGGCCGAGTCACTCGGCCCCTCGGGGCGGGCCTCGGTCCCCTCGCCCGGAAGACGGGGACGGAGACCGGGTCCCCCCCCCCCCCCGATTTACCCGCTTCCACCCCGGCGCTCGGTACGGAGTAGGCGCCTAAGAAATAGCACCCTCATTCCCCCTCCGCCGCCGGTCAGCCGCGTGACCTCGGACGAGTCACTTCACTCCTCTGTGCCTCGGTTCCCTCCTCCGGGGGTGAAGCCCACGAGCCCCACGGGGGACGGCCCGGTATCGACCCCAGCGCTCAGAACGGTGCCTGGCGCCTAGTAAGCGCTTAACAAATACCAACATCATCATCATCATGATGATGATGATGATGATTATTATTATTAATTATCACGAGGACTCATTTGGCATCAGCGACCGAGGAAGCGCGTGCTGAGATCGCGTACCTCGGCTCTACGAAGCGCCGGGTCCGTGGCGGTGATCGGGGACCGGAATAACGTCCAAACGTTCATTCCGTCGTATTTACTGAGCGCTTACTGCGTGCTGAGCGCTTGGAGAGAACAGTCCGGCCCCGGATAGAGACAACGGGCCGCCTGTGATGGCCGCCCGCCACTCTGCGCCCCTCCGCACGCAGGTGACAGTGATAACGGTGGGATTCGTTAAGCGCTCCCTCCAGACCGGGCGCCGTACCGAGCGCCGGAGTGGATGCCGGCGGTGCCCGGACCGCGGGGAGCGCTCAGTCAGTACGACCGAATGAACGGAAGCGAATAACGTTGGTATTTGCGAAGCGCCTACTACGTGCCGAGCGCCGCTCTAAGCGCCGGGGGAGATCCGGGGCCATCAGGTCGTCCCACGTGAGGCTCACGGTCAATCCCCATTTTCCAGCGAGGGAACTGAGGCCCACAGAAGCGACTCGCCCACCGTCACGCAGCCGCCGAGCGGCCGAGCCGCGATCCGAACCCGTGACGGCGGACTCCCGAGCCCGGGCTCTTGCCGCTGAGCCACGCGGCCCGGCCCCCCGTCTTCCGGGGGAGGAAACGGAGGCCCAGGGCGGAGGGGGTGGGGATCAGAAGCCGCGTCCCCGGGACTTGCGGGCCCTGACCGCTGGGCCGCACTGCCTCGGCCGCCCGCTCCCGATCCCCTCAGCCGGCGAGGGCAGCCCCGGCCTCCCGACCTCCGCGACTCCTCCCTCTCTCCCGACAGGCCAAGCTCCTCTTCGCCAACGGGGAGAAGACGATTCCCAGATCGGGCCACAGAGCGCCGGCGGGAAAGGTGGGGCGGCGGCCCCGGGGAGCGTCAGCCGGGGAGGGGGCCCCGGGTTGGAATCCCGGCCCGCGGGACCTCGTCCGGGAAACGGGAACGAAGAGCAGCCCCCCGCCCGGGGGCCCGCCTCCTCGGACCCGGGAGGGCGCGTCGCGACGCTGATCCGGGCAGCGCCGAGCGGCGGGCCCAGCTCAGCGCTCGGCGCGGCGTAAGCGCGGCTCCCCTCCGTCGTCCCGCCTGTCTCCCCAGCGTGGACAGCAGGTAGAAGGAGGATCCCGCCAAGGAAGTCCCGTCCACAAGAAGGTAGGCGGCCCCCCCACGGTAACCGGGGGCAATACTGATAACCGGGGGGCATCTGAGGTGCGCTGGGTTTTGAGGGGCAGGAGCCCGGGCCGGGGAGTCAGAGGTCACGGGGTTCGAATCCCGGCTCGGCAGCTCCGGGACCGTGGGCGAGTCGCTTCACCTCTCCGGGCCTCGGTGACCTCATCTGTCAAATGGGGATGAAGACCGTGAGCCTCAGGTGGGACAACCCGACGACCCCGGCGCTCGGCGCCTGGGAGCGTCCGGTAGGGTTCCCATCAGCCAGGCCGCTGCCGGCTGGCCAGAGGGGCCGGGAGCGGGTAGGGCCGCGTGGTCCTGGCGGAAGAGGCGTCCGTTCGGTCCCTCGGTGGGCTGTACCGAGCGCCTGGGCGAGTCCGGAGCCGGGGAACGAGGAGGCCCCATCCAGGCGTCCTTCTCGAGCACCCGCCGCGGGCGGTGCACTGTACCGAGCACTCGGCCTTGGGGGGGGTGGGTCAAAGGTGGTGGGTTCTCACCCCCGCTCCGCCCCTTGCCTGCCGGGTGACCCGGGACCGGTCATTTCCCTTCCCTGGGCCGCAGCGGCCGCGGCCGGAAAACGGGGATGGGGTCGCGTATCGCCCCCGGGCGCTTAGAGCGGCGCCCGGCACGTACTGAGCGCCTGCCGGATACCGTCCTCGTCCACGGACGGCCGCCTCCCCCGCCCGCGGCGAGCTGACGTGACCGGGACAGAGATAAATTAGGGGCGTCTACACGTACGCGTCCGTCCGTTCACTCGGCTGATCGTATCCGGCGCTTCCCCCGTGCAGCACGCTGCGCCGAACGCTTGGGAGAGTCCGACACGGCCACAGACAGGCGCCCCCCGTGCCCGCGAGGAGCTGACGGTCTACGTTAATAGAAATAAATTACGGGTGCATACGTGTAGACGTTGGATCGTATTCAGCGCTTCCCGCGGGCGGGGCGCTGTACTAGACGCGCGGGAGAGTCCGGCACAATAAACGGACACCTCCCCTGCCCACGCCGAGCCGACGGGCCAGAGGGGGAGACCGACGGGAAGGGAAAGGGGCTCAGGCGTCGAAGGTCGTGGGTTCGAATCCCCGTTCCGCCGCTTGCCAGCTGTGTGACTTGGGGCGAGTCACTTCTCTGGGCCTCAGTGACCTCATCCCGACGGCTCCCCTGACGCCCTCTCCCCCCCCCCCCCCCCCGCAGCGGAAGGGGCGGCCTCCGGGACCCGCCGTCAGCTCCAACGACCGGGCGGCCTCGGCGGCGCCGTGAGTAGGGCCGGGCGCGGGGCGCTGGGCTAGACGCTGGGGAGAGGCCGGCCCGGGGGAGGGCGACGTGAAGGGAGAGAGAGAAACGGCGGGCGCTCGGGAGGGTCCGGCGGAGCCGGCGGCCATCGCCGGCGCCCACCGCGCGCGGAGCGCCGCGCCGGGCCGGCCGCGGCGGGGGGGGGGGGGGGGGACGCCCCCGACCTCCGACATCCGACCCCTCCAGGTGGAAGGCCAAGGGCTGCGAGCTCGTCCGGCGGGACGGCCCCAAGGTAGCGTGGGAGGGGCGTGGGGGGACGGGGGGTCCCGGGGCGAGGCCGGGGGGCCGGGGGCCGCAGCCCGTGACCCTCCTCCCCGCTCTCTGCGTCCCTCCGGCCGTCCGCCCGCCGGGCAGTGGGACCCGGCCCGCCTCAAGAGCACCACCACCTTCGTGCTCGGCTCTCACGCTAACAAGTAAGTCCCGCGCCGGGGAGGTGGCGGGTTCGGGTCGAGGCCGCCGGGGCCGGGCTCGCCGTCCCAATCCCCGTCGGGCGGGCGAGGTCAGGTAGACGCTCCCGGCGCTCGGTACGGCGGCACGCGGTAAGCGCTTCGATCCCGTCCCCCTCCTCGTCGTCTTCAGGGCCCTCGGCATGGGAGGCACCAGGGGCCGGATCTACATCAAGCACCCGCATCTCTTCAAGGTGAGGGGCGCCGGCCGGATCGGCCCCGGGGGGTCGGGCGGCTCTCCGGAAAGCCGCCGGCCGGGGACTCGTCGGGCGCCCGCTCCGCGCCGAGCACCGTTCCCGGCTCCGGGGGAGCCGGGGGGGCCCCCGGGCTCCACCCCCCTCTTCCGGACGAGGTCGCCGAGGCCCCGAGAAGCCAAGTGACGGGCCCGGGGTCGCTCGCCGACGACCTGCCGGCCTCGGCGACCTCATCTGGAAAACGGGGGCGTCTAATCCCGGCCCCGTGCTCCCCCGCCGGGTGCCCTCGGGCCAGTCGCTTCCCCCCCCCGGGCCTCGGCTGCAAAACGGGGGCGAAATCCCTCCTCGCCCTCCCCCCCCCCCCCCCCCGACCCCGGTGGGCGCGGGAGGAGGGACCTTGGTCCGCCCCCGTCGACCCGCCGTCCGAAGCCCAGCGCTCGGCGCAGGGCGGCGTCCCGCGGGAGGGCACGACCGCCGCCCCCGCCCCGTCCGGAAAACGGAGCCCGTGGGCCCGGGACGGCGCCGGGCACGTAGTGAGCGCCTAACGGACAACCCGGATATCACCGAGCGGTCGGAGTTAGTCCCGCGGCCGTCTCCGAGCGTCTGGCCCGGCGCCCCGGGCCCCGCGCGGCCCCCGGCGATGATTGGGCTACCGGCTGAGCACCTACGGCACGGCGAGGGAGGTCCGAGGCGGGGCGGCCCGGTGGGCGGATCCCCCGCTCGGCCGCTCGCCCTCCGCTCGCCCGAGGGCGGGCAGCGTGCCGAACGCCCCGGAGGGGCCGGGGGTCTGGAGATGATGGATGGAAATTGGTCGATGGAAATAAAGAAATCAGTGACGGACCCGGACGTGGGCGGGAGAGGACGGCCCCGGCCCGGGCGTGTCCCGGCTCTGGGCCTCGGTTTCCTCGCCCGCGTGACCCGGGACCTCCCCCGGCGGATCTCGCACGGATCCGCGAGGGGATCCCGGTGGGGGGGGGGTCGGGACCTCGGCCGGGCGGCCCGGCCGCCCCGCTGCTTCAGTTCCCTCACCGGGAGCCCGGACCCAATCCCTGCCCCGCCCGGCGCGTAGTAAGCGCCTGACGGCCGCCGCCGCCGCCCCTGTCGAGAAGGGGAAGGAAGGAGGGGGTCTGAGCGGGCCGGGGGGGCGGCCGAGGGGCGGGAGTGACCACGACGCCCCCCGATCGCCCCGGCCCCCCCAAACAGTACGCCGCCGACCCCCAGGACAAGCACTGGCTAGCGGAGCAGCATCACATGCGGGCCACCGGAGGCAAGTTGGTAAGCACGGCCGCGGCGGGGCGGCCCGGGACCCCCGCGGGGCGCCGGTCTCCGTCCGGGGGGTCCCCGGGGCCGGCCCGCCCTCTGACCTCCCTCCCCCGGCCCCCCCAGGCCTACCTCCTCATCGAGGAGGACATCCGCGACCTGGCTGCCAGCGACGAATACAGGTGAGGACCCCCCGCGCGCCCGTCCGGGCCCCCTTCCCCCCTCCCTCTCCCCTTCCCCTCCCGCCCCCCGACCTTGCATTTCTCGCGGAAGCCGGGTCGTCCCGCCCGCTTCCCCGTCCCCGCGACTCGGGTCGCCGGGCGAGGCCCGGAGGAGGGCCTGAGTCCGGCTCCGCCGGTGTCCGTCCGTCCCTCCCTCCCGCCCAGGGATTGCCTGGACCTGAAGCTGGAGGAGCTCAACCCTTTCATCCCCCCGTCGTGGATGGCCGAGAAGATGCGCAGATACATGGACACCCTCCGCGCCGAGAACGAGCCGCGGCCCGGGGAGGCCCCCCCCGAGACCTGAACCCCGCCTCGAACCCGCGTCCCGAGACGGACCAGCGCCGAGGGGCCCGGGGACCCCCCCGGGGCGGGAGACTATTAAACGGAGCCTCGGATACCCACGTGGTCCACGGCGGTGGTCGGTCGCGCCGGGGGCGGGGGGGTGGTCGTTCGGGCCACCGGCCGGGCGGGCTTCCCGAGCGCCCGAGCGGGGGCTCCTCGCTCGTCCCGTCCTGTTTTCCGAGCGCTTCGCTCCGGGCGGGGCCCCGGCGCGTGGGAAGACGCGACAGCCGAGCGGGACGTCCCCCGCCCACGGCGAGCTCCGGGTCTAGACGGGGGGAGGCGGGCGCAAACCGGGATCGTACAAGCGGCCGACGGGGACGGCGAGCGGGGCCGGGGACGCGACCGAGGCCGGAGGGCGGGTCGGAGCGGGACCGACGGGATTCGGCCGAGCGAGGAGAGAGGAGTTCGTTTTTATTGAGCGCTTACCATGTGCACAGCACTGAACTAAGCGCTCGGAACGGCTAATTTGGCAACAGAGACGATCACCGCCCGGTGACGGGCTCCGAGTCCCGTCGGGGGAGCGGAGGCCGAGGTCGGGCCGGTGCGACGGGAAGGACGGCGCCGGGATTTGGGCGGGAAGACGAGGAGCGCGGCCTGGGCCGCGTTGGGGCGGCGGGAGGAGAGGCGAGGCCGGAGAGGGAGATTCGGGAACGGTCGCGGGGGCGACGGAGACGGGAAGGGGACCCCCGGACCGACCCCGCCGGGAGGAGGAGCCCCCCCCCCCCCCCCCCCCCCCCCCCCGAGAGACGGGACCGGGAGAGGCCGGAGTCGGCGGAGCCGGGGTCGGATAACGTTTCCGGGAGAAGCCGGGGGCGTCCGCGGAGCACCGAGCGCTCGGGAGAGCGCGGTACGGCTATCAACGGGCTTTTGGTCCCAGCGTGGCTCAGAATCATTCTAATAATAATCATTATCATTACCTCAGCCCTTAGAACAGTGCCTGGCACATGGTAAGTACTTAATAAGAACTGTTATTAGAATTATCATTACTACCCCAGAGCTTAGAACAGCGCCTGGCACCTCGTAAGCACTTACTAAGTTAAGAACTATTATCGTCACCACCGCCATTATTATAAGCCCGAAAGAGCCCGGGCTTGGGAGTCAGAGGTCATGGGTTCGAATGCCGGCTCTGCCACTTGGCAGCCGTGGGCAAGTCACTTCACCTCTCTGGGCCTCAGTGACCTCGTCTGGAAAATGGGGATTAACTGGGAGCCTCACGGGGGACGACCTGATGACCCTGTGTCTCCCACAGCGCCCTGCACGTAGTGAGCGCTTCGCAAATACCGGCGCCGGCTCCAGTGATCGTCACGGCCTTCGCCGAGCGCCGCGCCGAACGCTGTGCTGAGCGCCGGGGGGAGATCCGCCCTAATCGGCCGTCTTTACCGAGCACCCGCCGCGCGCGGAGCACTGTACTGAGCACCCGGGAGAGGCGGCGCTCGAGAGACGACCCTCCCTCACGAGAGGCGGACACGTTCCCCGCCCGGAATGAGCTCAGGGGATCCCGGGCTCCGTCCCCCTTCCCCAGGAGAGGTCGACGAGGCCCAGAGAGGTCGAGCGGCTCGCCGAGGGTCGCCCAGCGGCCGCGTGACGGAGCGGGGATGAGAACCCGGGTCCCCCCGCGGGCCCAGGCTTCCGAGTTCTCCGCTTCCCCGAGGGCCTCGGTCGGTCCCGAGCGCTTACCGAGCACCCGCCCTGTGCCGAGCGCTGGACCGAGCGCTATGGGAGAGGGAGTTGGACGATCCCTACCCTCGAGGAACCTGCCATCGATCGCGGGAGGAACAAGGAAAAGTGGAGGAGGGGAACGGAAATAATAACAACGGCATTTGGTGAGCGCCTAGGGTCGCTCAGTACGGTGATCCGCACAGAGCGAGCTCTCAATAAATACGACTGAACGAACGCCAGGCACCGTACTGAGCGGCTGGGGGGACGTGGACGCGGCCTCACGGTCCCAATCCCCATTTTTCCAGTTGAAGGAATTTAGAGGAAGTGAAATGACCTGTCCGAGGTCGCGCGGCAGACGGGTGGCGGAGCCGGGGATTAGAATAATCGTAATGTTGGTATTCGTTAAGCGCTTCCTACGTGCCGAGCACCGTTCTAAGCGCTGGGGGGGTACGAGGTGATCAGGTCGTCCCACGTGGGGCTCACGGTTGTAATCCCCGTCTTACAGATGAGGTCACTGAGGCCCAGAGAAGTGAAGCGACTGGCCCAAAGTCACCCAGCTGGCAGGAGGAGGAGTCGGGATTCGAACCCATGACCTGGGACTCCCAAGCCCGGCCTCTTTCCACCGAGCCACGATGCTTACAGGCCCGTGACCTTCCGACCCCCCCCCCGCCCCCCCCCGGGCCCCCTGTCCCGAGCGCCGGGGCGGATCCACCCTGGTCGGATGGGACCCGGTCCACGTCGCACGGGGCGGGGGGGCTCAGACTATCGATCCCCATTTTAGAGGGAAGCGACTTGTCCAAGGTCACCGGCGGGCAAGTGGCCGGATCAGAACCCGGGCCCTTCTAGAAACGGTGTAGCCCAGGGGACAGAGCCCGGGCCCGGGTTCCGATCCCCACTCCGCCGCTTAACGACGAGAGGAATAACCGTCACGGCGGCGGTTGGGCGCTTACCGTGTGCCGGGCGCCGTACTAGGCGACGGGGTGGATCTGAGCAGATCGGGTCGGACGCGGTCCCAGCCCCGCGGGCGGCTCCCGGCCTTCACCCCCGTTTTCCAGAGGAGGGAACTGAGGCCCGCAGCAGTGAGATGACCTACCCGAGGTCACAGACACCAGGCGGAGGCGGAATTAGAACCCAGACCCGCTGACCTCCCCCAGAGTAGAGGCCTGTGGCTTCTCCACTGAGTGGAACCAGAGGAGGTTTTGGGGGTCGGGGAGAGAAGGAGAAGAAGAGACGGACGCTTAGGGAGGTGGGCCTGGACCTGAGGGTCAGAGGAAGCGGATTTTAAAAATAACACTACTACTACTACTACTAATAATCGTGATATTATTCAGTGCTTACTGTGTGCCGAGCACTATAGTAAGCGCTGGGATAGATAACGAGATCATCAGATCCCACATGGCATTCCCAGTCTAAACGGAGTAAGAGCTTCATCAGAATAATTTTAATAATAATTTTATTATGATTTTTATTATTACCCCAGCCCTCAGAACAGTGCCTGGCACCTAGTAAGTGCTTAATAAGAACTGTCATCATTAATATTATTACCGCCCCAGAGCCGAGAACAGTGCCTGGCACCTAGTAAGCACTTATTAAGAACCGTTATTATTATCATCATCACCTATTGTTATTACCAGCTGTTATAACCCCAGAGCTGAGAACAGAACCTGGCACGTAGCAAGCGCTTAATAAGAACCATTATAATCGTTATTATTATTACCCCAGAATTTAGAACAGTGCCTGGCACCTAGTAAGTGCGCAATAAGAACCCTTATAATTAGGTTCCGAGCGCCTAGTCCAGTGCTCTGCCCATAGTAAGCGCTCAATGAATACTATTGAATGAACATTATTCTTACCCTAGTGTTCAGCACAGTGCTTGGCACCTAGTAAGTGCTTAATAAGAACGCTTATAATTATTATTCTTACCCTAGTGCTTAGAACAGTGTCTGGAGTATATTATATTATGGAATACTATGTTGTGGAATATAATATATAATAGGAATATATCAATACTTATTATAATTATGATTATTACCCCACCCCAGTGTCTAGTAAGCGCTTAATAACCATTAGAATTATTATTACCCCAGCGCTTAGAACGGTGCCTGGAATATAATAGCTTCAATAAGAATGTATTAATGCTTATGATGATGATGATTATTATCCCAGCGCTTAGAACAGTGCCTGGCACCTAAGAAGCACTTAATAAGCATTATAACTATTAGGGTTATTATTACGCCAGCTCTTAGAACAGGGCCCGGCGCCTAGAAAGCACTTAAGCGGCATGATCGTTATTAGGATTATCATTACCCCAGCGCTTAGAACAGGGCCTGGCTCTTAGGAAGCACTTAATAAACATAATTATTAGGATTATTATTACCCCAGCGCTTAGAAGAGGGCCCGGCCCCTAGGGAGCACTTATTCAGAACTATTTATTATCATCATCGTCCCCGCAATTAGAAGAGCGCTCGGCACACAGTGGGCGCTTCCTATCGCGGTGCGCCCCCGCCCGGTCGGGAGGGGAAGGTGGCGGGCCCTTCCAGGGCCGGCGCAGGCGCAGAGCCGCGCGGGCCCCCGACCAATGGGGTCGCGGGGCCGGGCGCCGCCTCCGCCAATGGGGCCGCCAGAGCGGGCGCCGCCCCGACCAATGGCGGCGCGAGTCTCGGCGGGGAGGGGGGAGGGGGTCGGCGGCCGGGGGCGTCGGCGCGTCCCATTGGCTGGATCAAACCCAAGCTCGGCGGCGATTGGTGGGCTCCCGCGGCGGGGACAGATTCAAACGCGGCCCGGTGAGGACGCGCCCTCCTCCTCCTCCTCGGCCTCCGCCTCCTCCGCCCCGCGCAGCCCAGCGCCCCGCACAGCCGCTCCCCCATGGCCTCGCAGAACCGCGACCCCGCCGCCGCCGCCAGCGCCGCCCGCAAGGGGCCCGAGCCCGCGGGGGCCGCCGCCCGGGGCTCCGTGGGAAAGAGGTCAACGCCCGCCGCCGCCGCCGCCTCCCCACCACCCCTTCCCCGACCCCCAGACCCCCTTCTCCCCCTCCCGGGACCCCCCCCCCCCTTCCTTCGATCGTGTCGGTCGAGCGCCTGCTCTGCGCGGAGCCCCGCGCTAAGCGCTTGGAACGGGCAGTTCGGCCCCGGAACCGCTTTCGGGCCCCGGACCCCCCCCCCCCCGTGCTTCTCCCCGTCCCGGGACCCCCCCCGTTCCTTCAGTCGTATCGAGTGAGCGCCTGCTACGCGCCGAGCGCTGTGCCAAGCGCTGGGAACGGACCACTGGGCCACAGGACCACTTCCCGGCCCCAGACCCCCTTCTCGGACCCCCCAAACCTGCATTCCCCATTTTCTGGTCCCCCCAGATCCCAGACCCCCAACCGATCTCCTGCCCGCCCGGCCCCCCCCCGCCTCGAAACCCGCTGCCCCCCTTCCAGGCCCCCCAGGCCCACTCCCCCAACCCCAGGCCTCGGACCCGCTGCCCTCCTTCCCGCTCCCCTGACCTCCCGCCACCTCTCTCCGCCCGCAGGTTGCAGCAGGAGCTGATGACGCTGATGGTGAGACCCCCCGCCCCGCCCCCCGCCCCCCGCCCGGGACCCCCACCGCCGGCCCGGCCCACCGCGGGGCCGGGAAGGACCACCCGGTGCCCCGTCCGGTGGGGAGGGCCTCCCCGGGCGGCGGCGGCCGTCGACGACGACCACGGGCGTTAGGCGCGAGGCGGGCGACGGGGCGCGGCCCCGACCGGCCCTCGGCTTCTCCTTCTTCCAGATGTCCGGCGACAGAGGCATCTCGGCCTTCCCCGAGTCCGACAACCTCTTCCGATGGGTCGGGACCATCCACGGGGCCGTGGGCACGGTGGGTCTCGGCGGGCGGGCGGGAGGAGGAGGAGGAGGGGGGGCCGGGGCGCCCGCCGCGACCCCGCCGACCGTCGCCCCTCTCCCCGCCAGGTCTACGAAGACCTGCGCTACAAGCTGTCCCTGGAGTTCCCCAGCGGTTACCCCTACAACGCCCCCACGGTGCGCTTCGTCACCCCCTGCTATCACCCCAACGTCGACGCCCAGGGCAACATCTGCCTGGACATCCTCAAGGACAAGTGGTCGGCCCTCTACGACGTCAGGACCATCCTCCTGTCCATCCAGAGCCTGCTGGGAGGTGAGCGGGGGGCTGCGCGGGGGCGGCCCGGGAACGGGGCGGCTTCCCTCCCCCCCCCACCGACCCTCCCCGCCCCGGCTCCTCCGTCTGTCCGCCCGCAGAGCCCAACGTCGACAGCCCCTTGAACACCCACGCCGCCGAACTCTGGAAGAATCCCGCCGGTGAGTGGCGGGGCGGGAGGGGGACGCCCCAAACCCGGAGGGTCTCCTTGGGGGGGGCCGGGGACATCCCCCCCCCCCCCGACGTGGCCCGGGCCCGGATGGACCCCGCGGGGCTCGGGCGCCGAGGCCCGGAGGCGTGAAGTGACTCGGCCGGGGTCACGCGGCAGACGCGTGGACGGGAACCCCGTGACCGGGGGCGACTTCTCTTCTCCGCGCGCCTCCGTGCGATGGGGCTGGGGGGCCCGGGAGGGTCCCCGCTCTACCCCAGTGCTTAGGACGGTGCTCGGCGCACGGCAGGCGCCGACCCGGCGCTGACGCGTCGCCCCCGCTGACTCTGGCTTCTTCCCGATCCGGACCCTCCCCCCCGCCCCGGAGGCTCCCGCCCGCGAGCTAGAGTTTCCCTCGTTCGACAGCGTTGACGGAGGACTCGCCGTCGGGCGACTGTACCTATCGAGCGCCTACCGAGCGCAGGACGCTGTACTGAGCGCTTGGGCCGATCTGACGGAGGAGTCCCTTAAGGGGGCAGGAGCCGCGATGGAGCTTCTTGGACCCGAAGCTCGCCGTGGGCGGGGAACGTGTCTGCCGATTCCCTTCGGTCGTGTCCATGGGGCGCTTTCGGGGCGCGGAGCGCTGGGCTGAGCGCTCGGCCCACAGCGGGCGCTCAACAGATACGAGCGACTCGCCGGCAACAGGTCGTGGATTCACCGTGGGCCGGGATCCCATCCGCCCACTCGACGGTCCGGTGCCCCGCCCACAGGAAGCGCTGGTCGGCTGGGTGACCCCGGGCAAGTCATTTTTACTTCTCTGGGCCTCGGTTCCCTCCTCTGGAAAATGGGAACGGAGATCGCGAGCCCCCCCGGGGGACCAGGGACCGCGTCCCACCTTCTGTCGTGTCTCTCTTATCTCGCATCTTTCCTATCTTGGATTATCTCGTATCTGCCCTAGCGCTTAGGACGGTGTCTGGCGCAGAGTAAGCGCTTAAGAAGGACCGTGATTCTTATTCATTCTCAAGCACTCGATAAATACCATCGATCACGAGCACGGCAAGGCGAACGCGGTAGGGCACCAGAGAACTCTGCAATTATCTGGAGTTTATCAGTCATCATCATTATTATTATTAATGGTATTTAAGCACCTAGTAGGCGCCAGGCACCAAGGCCTCGCTCTTTCCACAAAGCCACGCCGCTTCTCTACCGTCTGAGGAGTTAGAGGGGTGAAATCCGTTTCCGGATCGGAAGCGGGGCCGAGCACCGTACTAAGCGCCGCGGGCTCGTCGGGCCGGACCCAGCCTCGCGTCCTCGAAGCCCCATTTGGCGGCGGAGGCGCGCAGAGAGGTGAAATGACTTACCCGAGGTCACACAGCAGACGAGGGGCCGGGCGTTAAGAAGCCGGATCTCCCGACTCCCAGGCCTGGGCTCCGTCCAGTCGTAGGACGCGGCCGGGGGAGGAGCGGGCCGCTCCTAGATCTCGTCACCCCCCTCCTCCCGGCCGGCCGTCACGGTACTTATTGAGCGCCTATTCTGGGCCGACCACTGGACTGAGCCTTAGGGGGAGCGGGAGGACGGCGAATAGACGTGTTCCCGAGGCGGTGACCCTGGCCGTCCTGCGCCGACGGGCCCGGGGCTTCCGGCGTAAATGAGCCCGCCTCTCCGTTCTCCGGGACTTAGGGACTTGGGAGGCGTTAAGCGCTGTTCTGAGCACTGGGGTAGGGGTCCCCTACGGTCCCTGCCCCGCCTGGTATCGATCGAGTCCAAAGAGAGGGAGAGACCGCAAAAGGGGGATCCCCCTTTTGCGTCGAAGAAAGCGAGGCAGAGTGAAGTGACTCGCCCAAGGGTCACCCAGCGGGGAAGCGACAGCGCGGGGATTAGAACCCGGGGCCTCCGACCGCCCCCGGCCCGGGCTCTTCCCACTCCTCCTCGCTGGGGGGGAGGCGGCGGGTTTGCCGCCTGTCTCCCCCTTTCAGAGCGGGAGCCCGGGGCGGCATCGTCCCTCCCTCTTGCGGAATTGCGCTTTCCAAGGGCTCGGTCCAGCGCCCCGCACGCCGGCGGCGCCCCGCGGGAGCCGTTCGGATGAATGAAGCGAGAGAGAGCGGGCTGACGTAGCGGCCGGAGCCCCGGGGTCGGGAGGCCCTGGGTTCCGATCCCGCCTCTGCCGTTTACCGGCTGGGCGACCTCGGGCACGTCGCTTCCCTTCGCTGGGCAAGACGGGGATGGGGCCCGCGAGCCCCGGAGGGGACGGGGACTCCGGCCTACCCCGTTTGCTTAATAAGGGCTTACCCGGTACCGTGATTATTACTATTATTATTACTGGAGAGGGGAGAGGTTCCATACGGCGCGTGTTTGCTAATGATGATAATAATAAAGACGGTGTTTAAGCGCTCTCCGTGCGCCAAGCACCGTCCCGAGCCCCGGGCTCGACGGGTCGGCCGTCCCCCGTGGGGCTCGGTCTGAATCCCCGTCTTCCGGCCGAGGGGACCTACCCGAGGTCACGCGGGGTTTAGAACCCGCGACCCGGGGCCGTATCCGACCTCCCACCCCCGGCGCCGCGGCTCACCCCCCTCTCTTTCTTTCTTCCTTCCCCGAAGCCTTCAAGAAATACCTCCAGGAAACTTACACGAAGCAGACGGGCGGCCAGGAGCCCTGATCCCGCCCGCGGCCCGTCTCCGGCTCCGTCTCTGTCTCTTTTTATATGGCTCCGCCCTCCGCTCTGTACAGGTCGCTGTATCATAGACTCTCCTCTAAATTAAAAGCTCCGGCCAAGACGTTCGATGTACAAATAAAACGTGGTTTTGTTAAAACGGCCCCGTTCCCTGCCGCGGTTCTCCCCACCGGGGCGGGCGCCGCTCACAGGGCCGAGCGGCGCCGCTTATCGGCTGCCGGCCGGGGCCGTGTTAGGCGCCCGGGAGGCGGTTGAGACCCTCCCCGTTGGGTCGTGGAGTCGACTGAGCACCCGGCCGGGCGGCCGTCGGATCGGCGGGCGGGGCGGGAGCCGCGGCGCGGCGGAGAGAGCGCCCGGCCGCTACCGTCCAAGTGAGGAAAACGCCGCGGGGCGCGGCGGCCAGGGTCCGGGGTCGTGGGTTCTAATCCCGCCGCCTGGCCGCTGCGCGACCTGGGCCCAGCCGCCTCGCTGCTCGGGGCCTCGGTTCCCTCGTCTGCCAGATGGGGTGAAGACCGGAAGCCCCACCGGGGACGACCCGCTGACCGTCGCTTAGAACGGTGCTTGACCCCTAGTAAGCGCTTAACAAATACCCTAATTATCCGGTGCTTGGCAGCTAGTAAGCGCTTAACAAATTCCCTAATTATCCAGCGCTGAGGACGGTGCTGGGCACCTAGTAAGTCGTACCGTAAAGCAGCGTGGCTCAGTGGAAAGAGCCCCGGCTTGGGAATCGGGTCATGGGTTCGAATCCCAGATCCGCCACTTGTCAGCCGTGTGACTGCGGGCGAGTCGCTCCGCTTCTCTGGGCCTCAGTGACCTCAGGTGCTCTGCACATAGTAAGCGCTTAACAAGTACCCCCCTCGCTTCCGTGTGCCCCGGTCCCCTCGTCTGGAAAATGGGGATGGAGACCGGGAGCCCCCCCGGGGGTGGGGACGGGGACCGGGTCCGGTCCGATTCGTCGGCATCCACACCGACGCTTCGCACGGGGCTCGGCACCCGGCGGGGGCCTAACGATGATGTCGGTATTTGTTAAGCGCCTACTCTGGGCCGAGCGCTGTTCTGAGCGCCGGGGGAGATAACAGGCTCATCAGACGGTCCCCCGTGGGGCTCACGCTCTCCCTCCCCATCTTATTCGCTCAGTAGTATTTATCGAGCGCCTACCACGTGCAGAAGCGAGGTGAGGCCCAGAGAAGTGACTCGCTCAAGGTCACACGGCCGACGGGCGCCGGAGGCCCGGATTAGAACCCGCGACCTCCGACTCCCCGGGCCAGGGCCTCTCCGCTGAGCCGCGTGGCCGAGCGCCGGGTAGTCGGGGAATTTCCCGAGCGCCTACTACGTGCCAAACGCCGTTCTAAGCGCTGGGAACCGCCGGCCGCGCGGAAACCTGGGCCTCCCTTAGCGTCGCCTCCGGTGGGCCCGGGCCCGGCCTGGCCCGCGACGCTTACTGAGCGTCCGCTGCCTGCGTCCGCTCATCCGCTCGCGTCTGTCGGGCGGGACGCCGCGCTAAGCGCCACAGCGAGAGACGGCGACGACCCACGAGCGGGCGGGTGACCCGGGCCGAGCCGCCGGCCTGACCTCTCGGGGCCTCGCTCCCCTCGTCGGTCAAACGGGTGAAGAAGACTACTACGGACGGTGATGTCGGTGAAGCGGCGCGGCTCGGCGGAAGGAGCCCGGGCTGGGGAGTCAGAGGTCATGAGTGCGACTCCCGGCTCCGCCGCCCGTCAGCCGTGGGACCGTGGGCGAGTCGCTTCTCCGGGCCTCGGCGACCTCATCCGGAAGATGGGGCTGAAGACCCGGGGCCTCCCGTGGGACGACCCGATGGCCCCGTATCTCCCCCCGCGCCCGGCACGGGGCTCCGCACAGAGTAAGCGCTTAGCAAATACCGACGTTAGTATTAAGCGCTTACTCTGTGCTGAGCGCCGGGGGAGCTAGAGGGGGATGGGTGTGCCCCCCCCCCCGCCCCCCGACCCCCGCGGGGCTCCCCGGGCCGCGTCCCCGTTTTCCAGACCATGAGGGCCCCGAGACCCGGCTCACCCGGCAGGCGAGGGGCTGGAGGGGGATTAGAACCCAGGGCCTGGGGGCTGCCAGCGAGGGTCACCCGACGCCGGGCCCCGCCCCCTTGCCCTCCGAGCCCCGCCCCTCTCCTAAGCTCCGCCCCCTCAAGCCGCGCGCGCCCCCTCGCGACCTCGGCCCCGCCCCCTCCCTGCTCCTAAACCCCGCCCCTTCCGGAGCCCGGCCCCGCCCATTCTCCCCTTCTCGGCCCCGCGCGCCCCCCCCCCTCGGGACCTCGGCCCCGCCCCCTCCCTGCTCCTAAACCCCGCCCCTTCCGGAGCCCGGCCCCGCCCATTCTCCCCTTCTCGGCCCCGCGCGCCCCCCCTCGCGACCTCGGCCCCGCCCCCTCCCTGCTCCTAAACCCCGCCCCTTCCGGAACTCGGCCCCGCCCATTCTCCCCTTCTCGGCCCCGCGCGCCCCCCCCCCCCTCGGGACCTCGGCCCCGCCCCCTCCCTGCTCCTAAACCCCGCCCCTTCCGGTCTGCGGCCCCGCGCGCCTCTCCTAAGTCCCTCGCCCCGCCCCTCCCACACCCCCTCCCTCGAACTCGGCCCCACCCGCTCGCCCCCTTCGAGCCCCGCCCCCCCCGTCACGCGCCCGCACGCCCCGCCCCTCGGGACCTCGGTCCCGCCCTCACGGGCAGTCGACCCCGCCCCCTTTCTCTCTAAGCCCCGCCCCCTCCCTCCGCCGCGCGCGCGCGCGCCATCCCCTCAGGGATTCGTCCATCGCCCAAGCCCCGCCCCTTCCGGTATCCGGCCCCGCCCCCTCAGTCAGTGAGGAGGCGGGCTTCGCTTCAGCCTTTTCCCTTTATTCTCTGCAGACATTCATTTCGGGCGGAGGGACGGGGCGGGGCTCCGGGGGTCCCGGCCGGCGGCCTCGGCTCGGTTGGGCTCTTACTGCACGCCCTCCATCATCTTCAGGAACTCTGCGGGGCCAGGACGGAAGCTTCGGACCCGCCCCCTCCCCGCCCCAGGCCCCGCCTCCCCCCATTCCCGGCCCCTCCTCCCTCCCCCCCCCCCCCCCGCCGCCCCCCGGGTCCGCGCTGACCGTCGAAGTCGATGCGTCCGTCGTTGTTCTTGTCGCCGTCCTTCATGAGGTCCCCGATCTCTTCGTCGGTCACGTGCTCCCCGGAGGCGCGGAAGATCTCCGCCAGCTCCTCCGCGTCGATGTAGCCGTCCGCGTTCCTGCGGGGGCGGCGGGGGAGCGCGCTCGGGGGCAAGGCCGGGCGGGGCCGGCAGGGGGCGCTTTCTTAGGCGCAGGGCGCGGTTGTGGCCGGCAGGGGGCGCTCGCTGAAGGGGGTAAGGTGAGGCGGGGCCGGCAGGGGGCGCTCGCTCACGAGTGGGGCGGGGCCGGCAGGGGGCGCTCGCTGAAGGGGGCAAGGTGAGGCGTGGCCGGCAGGGGGCGCTCGCTCACGAGTGGGGCGGGGCCGGCAGGGGGCGCTCGCTGAAGGGGGCAAGGCGCGCCGTGACCGGCAGGGGGCGCTCGCTGAAGGGGGTGAGGTGTGGCCGGCAGGGGGCGCGCGCTCACGAGTAGGGCGCGGTGTGGCCGGCAGGGGGCGCTTTCTGAGGCGCAGGGCGCGGTTGTGGCCGGCAGGGGGCGCTCGCTCAGGGGCAGGGAGCTGGACGCCTCCCTCCTCTCTCCCTTTCCCTCCAATCAATCAATCCATCGATCAGTCCTATTTACTGGGCGCTTACTACGGCCTTACTGACCGCTTGAAGCCGAGAAGCAGCGACTCAGTGGAAAATGGCAACAACAGCCGGGGCTCGGAGGACGCGGGTTCTAATGCCGCCTCCGCCACTCATCTGCCGGGTGGCCTTGGGGAGGTCACTTAATGTTGCTATCTGTTAAGCGCTTACTATGTGCCGAGCACTGTTCTAAGCGCTGGGGTAGACACGGGGGAATCAGGTCGTCCCACGTGGGGCTCACGGTCTTGATCCCCATTTTACAGATGAGGGAACTGAGGCCCAGAGAAGTGAAGTGACTCGCCCACAGTCACACGGCCGACAAGCGGCAGAGCTGGGATTCGAACTCTTGAGCCCTGACTCCAAAGCCCGTGCTCTTTCCGCTGAGCCATGCTGCTTCTCACTTCTCTGGGCCTCCGTTCCCTCCTCTGGATGGGGTGGGGTGGGGTGGGATGGGGCGGCCCCCCCAGACCTGTCGAAGATGCGGAAGCACTCGGCCAGCTCCTCCTCGCTCTTGCCCTTCGCGTCCTCTTTCATCTGGCGCACCATCATCACCAAGAACTCCTCAAAGTCAATGGTGCCGCTGCCTGCCAAGGCCCGGGGCCGGAGAGAGGCTCAGCCCGGACCCCACCGCCCCCGGACCCTCCCCCGGCCCCCGGCCCCCGGCGCTCACCGTCTTCGTCCACCTCCTCGATGATGGCGTCCAGCTCCTCTTTGGTGGGCGTCTGCCCCAGCATCCGCATCACGGTGCCCAGCTCCTTGGTGCTGATGTCCCCGCCGCCGTCGGCGTCGAACATGTCGAAGGCGGCCTTGAACTCTGCGGGGCGGTCGGAGCCGCCGGACGGCCGGGGCCCGGGGACAGAGAATGAGCGCGACGCCGGGGCCGGCGGGAGCCGGGGAGCGCCTGCCCCGGGCCGGGCCCCGCCCTGAGCGCCGGGGGAGAGACGGGGTCCTCGGCTCGTCCCCCCGGGGGGCTCGCGCTCTCCGTCCCCGTCTTCCGGAGGGGCGGAGCCGGGACGCCGCCGACGGGGTCGGCCGTGTGACCTCGGGCGGGTCGCCTAACTCCTCCGCGACTCCGTCCGACGGGGATGAAGCCCGCGAGCCCCACGGGGGCCGACCCGCTGACCTCCCGTCCGCCCCGCGCTCAGAACGGCGCCGGGCCCGTAGTGGACGCTCAACAAACGCCGTCGTCATTACGATTAGAAGGAAACGGCGTGGCCTGGGCGGGGGAGAGCCCGAGAGCGGAAACCCCATCCCTGCCTGCTGGGAGACCTCGGGCGAGACGCTCGGCCTCTCCGGGCCTCGGTCTCGTCGTCGGTAAAATGGGGACGGCGGACCCCCTTTCCCCGGCCCCAGGGCGGTCCCGGGATAGTCGGGGTTCCTCTTCGGCCCGCCTTCGCACCGCGTCTTGGTTCCTTCTCCCCTCCGGGAAGCGCTCGATAAATATCACCGGGCTCTCCTCACGTCCTCCCGGCTACCCGGAATCCCCTCCGGCCGCACAACCCACGGACCTCTGCCCTCCTCGGCCCCTCGGGCGGCACCTCTCCTCGTTGGTTCCCTCACCGAGCGCTCGCCGCGTGCAGAACGCCGTACCGAGCGCTTGTACCGGGCGGCCTTCCCGGATCGATTGCCGAGCTCCCTTCGTTCACCCCGCCGCCGCCAATATCTTGGCCGCCCAAGGCCGTAGGGGTCGTTCCGAGCGCCGTCCCGAGCGCTCCGCACGCGGTGAGCGCTCGGCAGACACGACCGAATGCACGAATGAATCGGTTAAGCGCTTACTAAGTGCCGAGCGCTCTTCGAAGCGCTCGGGACAACGTTCCGCACGCGGTAAGCACTCAATAAATAGGGTTTCGAATGAATGAATGTATTAGGCGAGGAAAAGAAGGCGCCCCCCCCCCGCCCCACTTCCAAAGCCTTCATCCAGTTGGTCCGGGACCCCCCGACCCCACTCACCGGCGATCATTTCCTCGCTCAGAAAGGAGCGCGCTTCGGCCTGTTGGTCAGTCTACGAGAATAAGAACGATGATATTCGTTAAGCGCTTACGAGGTGCCGGGCGCTGTTCTAAGCGCCGGGGGAGATACAGGTTGTCCCCCCGTGGGGCTCACGGGCTTCATCCCCGTTTGACGGACGAGGAAACTGAGGCCCGGGGAAGGCCGAGGACGCCCGAAGGCTTCCGGCCGGTCCCTCCTCCAGGCCTCCCCCGGAAGCACCCGATGTTAATAATTATGGGATTCGTTAGGCGTCTACTACGTCCCAAGCACTGTGGAGAAGCAGCGTGGCTCACTGGAAAGAGCCGGGCCTGGGAGTCAGGGGCCATGGGTTCGAGTCCCGGCTCTGCCACTCGGCAGCTGGGTGACTGTGGGCGAGTCGCTTCACTTCTCTGGGCCTCAGTGACCTCATCTGGAAAATGGGGATTAACTGTGAGCCTCACGTGGGACCCTGAATCAGCCCCAGCGCTTAGAACAGTGCTCCGCACATGGCGCGTCACAAATACCAACGTCATCATTATTACTAAACTCCTGGGTCGATGCAAGTTCCTCGGGTTGGACCCGGTCCCCGTCCCACGTGGGGCTCACGCTCTTCATCCCCCTTCTGCAGGTGAGGGAAGGCGGCCCGGAGTCGTGAAACGACATCATCATTATTAATAATAATAACGATGACGACGACGGGATTTGTTAAGCGCTTACCAGGTGCCGAGCGCCGTTCCGAGCGCGGGGGGAGAGACCAAGTCGTCGGGTTGTCCCGCGCGGGGCTCCCGCTCTCCATCCCCCATTCTCCGGATGAGGGGACGGAGGCCCGGAGGAGCGACTGGCCCCGGGTCGCCCAGCGGAGGAGCGGCGACTCGAACCCGTGACCCCGCGACCGTGCCAGAAGACGGGGCTATTTTAGAAACGAGCGATCCAAGCAGCTGAGGGCCGGCTCCGGTTTCTTCTCGAAGGAGAATCTGCCCGCCGTTCCCTCCCTCCCCGTCCTCCATCCCCTTAAAGGGTAATGTTGCCATCCGAGGCCAAGGAGAAATTTTCCGGCGTCGTATCTACCTCCGTCTACGCGTCGGGGGTGTCTGCTAAGTCCCCGCCACACTCCGAACCCTGGACTGAGGACTTTTTTAAAAAATCTCGGCGTCGGTTGGGGCTCGTTACGTGCCGGCGCTTAGGACGTACGCGGCGCCGGGCTAGGTTCCGGATCGTGGGGTCCCCGTCCCACGCGGTCTTAATCCCCCTTTTGCAGATGAGGTCCCCCAGGCGAGAAGAACCATCACGGTACTCGGTAAGCGCTTCCCGGGGGGCCGGGCCGAGCGCCGGGGCGGATACGGGCAAACGGGGTCGGACCCGGGCCCCGTCCCGGCCGGGGCTCCCGGCCTTAACTCCCGAGGTTCGGAGAAGGGAAGTGACCGGCCCAGGGTCACCTCCCCGGGACGGGGCAGAGCCGGGGTCGGGGCACCGTGATCCTCTCGATGGCGGATCCCCTTCGGTCTCATCTCCAAGAGAAGAATAGTTAATAACGGTATTTATCAAGCGCCCGGGGGGACGCGGGGTCACCGGGCCGTCCCCCCGTGGGGCTCCCGGCCTTCGTCCCCATTTTCCAGAGGAGGGAACCGAGGCCCGGGGAGGTGAGGGGCCCCGGGTCACCCGGCGGGGGGCGGGATTGGAACCCGCGACCTCGGGCTCCGTCCCTTCGGCCCCGCGGAAGCGAGCCGGGAGTCGAGGGCCCCGGGGCCTCATCCGGTCTCCTCCCCGCCTCCGCCTCTCCGGGCCTCGGTTTCCACCGCTGCGGAACGGGGCTCCGATCCCCCTCCTCCCCGCTCCTCAGGCCCGGAGCCCCACGGGGCGTTCGGAGCCGGCCGGACGCCCGGTCGGAAACCCCAAAGACATCACCTCCCCGCAGGCCGCGGGCTTCCGCGGGAGGCCCGGGGGTCAGAGGTCACGGGTTCTAATCCCGCCTCCGCGTCGGCCGGGCCGCCCCGGGCCGGTCGCCTCGCTGCTCTGGGCCTCGGTTCCCTGCTCCGGAAACCTCTCTCCCCCCGGCCGGCGCTTAGGCCGATGCCGGGCACGCGGCGAGGGCCTAAGAGACCCCCTCGTCGGCGGCGTCATTAAGGCGGGAGAGCGGGACTCACCATGGCGTCCGCTCCGGCCTCCGGCCCGCCGTCGCCGCGCGCTGCTTCTTCGACCGGCGGACCCTCGGGACCCCCCCGGACCCTCCGGGCCCGGGATTTGTAGGGTCCCGGGGGGCCCCGACCCCCGACCCCCGCCGGGATTGGTCCCCGGCCCGCAGGGGGGCCCGGGGGCGTCCAATAGGCCGGCGGGCCTCCGCTTTCCCCCCCTTCGCCGGGAGCGGCTGGACCCCGTTACCTAATTTAGCCAAGGACCCCCGGGGGTAAACCGACACTCCGGAGCAGGTGGTCCCCCCCCCCCGGGGGCCGTCTCTCCTTCCCGCCCCCCGCCTCCCGCCCGGAGAGAGGACGGCGCGGCCCAGCGGGACGAGCCCGGGACCCCGGCGGGGTCAGGGGTCCCGGGTTCCGCTCTCGGCTCCTCCGCCGGGCCGAGACCCTTCGCCCCCCCGGGGCCTCGGTCGCCTCCGACCGGCTGGCTTCCGCCCCGCTGCCCGGCGTAGAGGGCGGGAGGAAGAGGGGCGATGGCGCTCGGCGCCCAGTAGGCGCTCAGTAGATACCCTCGAAGGAGCGTAAGGAAGCTCGCCGCGGGCGGGGAACGTGCCCGTAATAGCGTTCTGCTGTCCTCTCCCGACCGCTCGGCACGGCGCTCCGCCCGTGGAAGCGCTCAATAAGTGCGACGGAGCGACCGGATCCTCTCCCGATCGCTCAGCACAGCGCTCCGCGCCCGGGAACTTCTCGAAGCCTCCGACCGGCCCGCTCCCCGAGAGCCCGGGGAGGGACCCGGGCCGCGTCCGACCCGACGGTCCCGTCCCTCCGCCGGGGTCCGGTCCAGTCCGGCGCGTGGCACGTAGTAGGCGCTCGGCGAACCCCGTCGGAGGGAAAATGAGCCGCCCCAAGGGGTCCCGGAAGGGATAACCGAGGCGGACCCGACCGGAAGGCTCCGGCCTCGACCCAGCCGGACGTTCGTCCGGAAGAAGCGGGGGGAAGCGGACGCCCCGACGGGGCGCCGAGCGGAGGCCGCCCGTTCGTTGAGCGCCTCCGACGTGTCGGTCGCCGGACTGAGCGCCGGGGCGGCTCCGGGCTCGTCGGGCTGAACCCCGCCCCGCCTAGGAAGTGGAGTGACGGGCAGGATTGGAACCCGGGCCCTCGGACCCCCCCGGCTCCTTCCACGAGGCCACACGGCCTCACCGTCCCGTCTCGACCTACCTCTCGGTCTATTCTTGGACCCGCGCTCGCCCGACCGCTCGGTACGGCGCCGCGCACGGTGGAGGCGCTCAATCGATACGATCGAACGGACGAATAAATCCATATGGATCATTCTCTAGGTCTAAGATGGATATCTGGCGGTGCCCCGGCGCCCGCCACGCGCTCAGCAAGGACCTCGGCCTTAGCGGCAAGAGGCCGGCCCAGGGGTGGGTTCTAATCCCGGCTCCGTCGCCCGGCCGCCGCGCGACCCTGGGGGAGTCGCTCGGCTTGGGGACGGGGGGACGGGGAGTGTTTCCAACCTGATTACCCCGCCTGGACCTCGGTGCTCAGAACAGCGCTCGGCTGAGCCAACACCCTGATCGTTATCAATGGTCGTATGGGTACGGACGGAGAGAATCGTGCGTTTCCCCCGGCGCGCGGCGCGGTCCTCCCTCCCTTCGTAGTGGGCGCCGAACAGGTAGCCCGGTCGTTACCCGTTATCATCTGTCGGAAAATAAGTATCTCGCGGCCGCCCCGGTGCCCGGTTCGGTGCCCGGCCCGCGGGAGGCGATTAACGGGTGCCGTAATCGCGATTGATTACTACGTGGATGTAGATATCGCGCCTAGTAACCGTGGCGTCTGTCAAGCGCTCCCTCCGTGCCCGGAACCGTACCGGGCGCGGGGGCCGGACCCGCTCCTCGTCCCCGTTTCGCAGATGGGGTCACCGAGGCCCGGGGAGGTCAGGCGACCTAGCCCGACGGCTCCCGCTCTCCGTACGCCCGGTGGGCCGGGGCGGCGGACCCGGTGCCCGGCGGGCGTCGGGACGGACCCGGGGGGCTTCCGGCGCGCTCTGGCAGAGGGGGCCGGGCGAAGGTCACGGGAGGGGGGCAGGATGGACGGACGGACGGACGGACGCAGCTGCCGTCCGGGCCCTCCCCTTATAAATAGACTAGACATCCTCAAGAAAAGCCGAGGCGGAGGAGGGCTAAATAAGGCAGGCTCGGGGCCGGAGGAGGGCCCGGGCCGGCGGGGCGGGCCACCAGTTCGGGCCGCGGGGTCCCGCTTCCGCAGAGGACGCCTCCGGCCTGGGTTCCTCTTCCACCTTCTATCTGACCCTCACCCGCCTGCTCCCCGCCCCGCACCCCACGCCCGGCCTGGAGAAACGGGGCGAACCCCCCCCCCCCCCCCGGTCCGTCCCGTCGGCCGCCCCGGTTCGACACGACGCTCCCGGCGTCCGCTTTTTCCCAGTCCGTCCCGATGAAGCTCCGCAAATAATAATGTCGGTATCCGTTAAGCGCTCACTACGTGCGGAGCACTGACCTAAGCGCCGGGGGAGATCCGGGGTCATCAGGTCGCCCCGCGTGAGGCTCGCGGTTAATCCCCGTTCGACAGATGAGGTCACCGAGGCCCAGAGAAGCGACTTGGCCCACAGTCCCACAGCTGACGAGTGGCAGAGCTTGGATTCGAACCCACGACCTCTGCCTCCCCAGCCCGGGCCCTTTCCGCGGAGCAAAGACGAAGATTCCGCTCGATCCCCCCTTCCACAACTCCACGGAGCGGCGCCCGGAAAAGAAGTGCGCTTATTCTACGTAGTTCTGGCGCGAGGTGCCCCGACGGCGACGGTGACGTTGGGATCGGGTAAGCGCTCGCTGTGCGCCGAGCACCGTTCGAAGCGCTGGGGGAGATAGGAGGCGATGGGGTCGGACGCGGCCGTCGTCCCCCTCTTCCCGACGAGGGAACCGAGGCCCGGAGAAGCGAGGCGGCCCGCCCGGGGGCCGGGCGGGATTAGGACCCGGGTCCTTCTGACTCCCGGGCTCTCTCCACTGAGCCACGCTGCCTGTCATCCAGATATGTACGTATTCATCTACATTTATTTTTGAAACGGTGCCCGTCAAGCGCTTGCTCCGGGCCCGCCACCGGACCGAGCGCTAGGGTCGCTACTGAGGAGAAGCAGCGTGGCGCGGCGGGAAGAGGCCGGGCTCGGGAGCCAGAGGTCGCGGGTTCTGATCTCGGTCCCCTCGTCTGTCGGGCGGGGATGAAGCCCGTCGGCCCCGCGGGGGGCGACCCGATGACCCTCCGTCTACCCCGGCGGTGGGCCGACGGGTCACAATGACGTCGGTATCCGTTAAGCGCCCACTGCGCGCAGAGCACTGTTCTGAGCGCCGGGGGAGATGCGGGGTCATCGGGTCGTCCCCCGCGGGGCTCCCCGGCTTCATCCCCGTTTCACAGACGAGGGAACCGAGGCCCGGAGAAGCGGGGCGACCTGGCCCCGGTCACACGGTACGTCGGGCGAGGCACGCTGCGGCGGGTGGAGCCCGGGCCCGGGAGTCCGCGGGTCCTGGGTTCTAATGCCGGCCCCGCCTCACGCCCGCCCCGTGACCCCGGGCAAGTCACTTCGCGTCCGGGGCCTCCGTGACCTGATCTGTGAAAAGGGGATCGAGTCCAGGCCGACTTCCTTGGATCCGCCCCGGCGCTCAGCACAGCGCCCGGCACGTAGCGAGCGTGCCATGGTTGTGATTGCGATTACTGTCGATCGATAGCATTTATTTAGTTCCCGTCGGGGGCGGACGGCCGGGCCGGGAGCGGGTCGGCCCCCCCGACCGTGTCTCCCCGAGACCCTCCGGCCGTCTCCCGCCCGCCTCGGCGTCCGACAGAGACCCGGCGGCGGCGGCGGCTTTCCAGCCGTCCCGCCCCTCGGCCCCCCGCACGCCTCCCCCCGCCCATCGTCTACTACAGCCCGGCCCGCACTCCGGTGAGTGCTCGGTAAATGGGCCCAACCCATCAACTCCGCCTCACCGCGACCGCCCGGGAGGCCCTCCCGCCTCGCAGCCCGCAGACGACGACCCTCCCGGCCTTCGACGCCTCATCGAAGACCCTCCTCTTCCTCCTCCTCCGGGAAGCCCTCCCGGACCGCGCTTACCAAATCTCTACCGGCACGGCACGCGGCGGGCGTCCGATACGTAGCACTGGCCGGCGGGCCGACGGAGCGGGCGGTGGAATTAGCGGACGCGATCCCCGTCCTCCCTCTGGCAACCGACTAGCGGTATCTCCTCAGCGCCCCGGGCGCCGTACTGAGCGCCCGGGGGGGAGTCCACCGGAGGGAGACGCCGCGACCCCTCTCCTCAGAGACCACAGGACGGAGCCGCGGGAGACGGACACCGTCGCGTCTCCCCGACGGGAGGCACTCTCCAGATCGCGCCCCGAAACGCTGCGGACGGAGGAGAGGGGCGTGAGCGGGGCCAGGGGGCCGAGGAGGAGGAGGTCGGGTGAACGTCTCTGCGCCTCGGTTTCCCCCTCCGTAAAACGGGGGCCGAGCGCCCGTTCTCCCTCCCACCCGTCCGCCGGGGGACCCGGGGCGGGACCCTTCACCGGGCCTCGGTTCCCTCCTCCGTAAAATGGGGATGAAGACCGTGAGCCCCTGGCGGGCCGGGGACCGCGTCCGGGCCGGACCATCCCGTATCCCGGCGCTTGGCGGGAACGTCGTAAGCGCTCGGGAGCTACCGCGATCGTCGTGACCGTTCCCGAGGCGCTCGAACCCGAACATTAAACTCGACCGGGGAGGGCTTCCTGGAGGAGATTCCCAAGGGGTTGGGAAATGGGGAAGTGGGGGGGGCGGTTCTGCCCGATGTGACCAAGGAGGGAATTCCAGGGATGGGGAGGGTAGAGGCAGTTGAGGGCATTTCCTCGTGACGGGGACGGCGAGGGGATCCGCTAAGCGCCCACTCCGTGCCAAGCTCTGTCCTAAGCGTCGGGGCGGATACGAGCCGACCGGGTCGGACCCGGTGCCCTTCCCCCGCCCCCGGCCTCCATCCTCATCTTCCAGGTGAGGGAACCGAGGCCCAGAGAAGCGAAACGCCCGGCGCCGGGTCACCCAGGGGTCGAGGGGCGGAGCCGGGATTAGAACCCGGGTCCCTCGGACTCCCCGGCCCGGGCTCCGCCCGCTGGGCCGGGCTGCGTCCCGCGGCCTTCTCGAGCGCGCCCTGCCCACGACGAGTCTAAAGGGGGAGAGCGGCCTTAATGAAATAAGTCATTCCGGCGTACCGAGCGCCTGGGGGAGTCCGGTAGATGAATAAGGAGACGCGTTCCCCGCCCGCCGCGCGCTCAACCGTCCGAAGGGGGAAGACGGAGAGGGTCGGGGCCGGGGGCCGGGCCGGCGGGTTCGGGGGTCCGACCCGGGGCGGTGACGGACCCCCCCCCCACCCCCCGGTCCCCGCAGAGCGGAGCCCCCCTCCGGACGGTCCCCGCGGTGCCGCCCTCCTGACCCGGCAGCTGCGGGGCCCGTGGAGGAGATCCCGCGGCGGCCTCGGGCCCCAGCGCCTGCTCTTCGAGGTGACCGGCGCCGACGCGGTCAGCGAGCCCCCCTCCGAGTGCGTGGTGAGTCCGGGGTCCCCCCGACGGGCCGGGCCGGGGGGGGGGCGGCGGGAGCCGCGCGACACCCCGTCCGGCGCGGGGGAGGCGGAGTCCGGCCACGGCGAGGGACGGTCCCTACCCGCCGCCGGGCTCCCGGGCCGGACGGGGGGAGACGGACGACGGCACGGGTAGGCGCCGGGGAGAGTCCGGCGGGAGGCGGTCGGCTCGGCGTCTGGGCGTTAGTGGGGACGGGCCCGCCGTGGGCCGCGGGAGGTGAAGTCAGGGAAGCCTTCTCGGAGGAGGCGCGCGGGCCACGTCGGCGCCCTTGCTGCCGAAGGGCCGCTCGGTCCGGCCCCGGCCGGTGTGGGGAGGGGGCTGGCGGCGGGGGGCAAGAGGTTCTGGAGCCCCCGTTTTGGAGAAGGAAGAGCCAGAGGTCTCTGGCTTCACCGGCCGCCGGAGTCGCTCAATCAGCCGTATGTACCGAGCGCTTGCTGCGAGCGGAGCGTTCTACCGAGCGTCGGGAAAGAGTTGGGCGATGAGGTGGAGCCAAGGGGGAGCCGCTGCCGGGCGCGCGGGCCACCCGGCGGGGGGAACACCCCGCGGCCCCCGACTCCAGCGTGCCTCCCCCGGGCCGTGTGGAGCCGGGGGTGCCGGGCTGGATACTAATGATGATGATGAGGATGATGAAGGTCTCGGTTGAGCGCTTACTCTGTGTTTTAAGCGCTGGGATAGAGACAGGGTAATGGGGTCGTCCCCCGTGGGGGTCCCGGTCTTCATCCCCGCTTTCCAGACGAGGGAACGAGAAGCGAGGCGCCTTGCCCGGAGTCCCCCAGCGGACGAGTGGCGGGGCCGGGATTAGAACCCGGGGCCTCTGACCGCCGAGCCCGGCCTCTTTCCCCCGAGCCGCGCCGCCCCTCCTGAAGCCGAAGCCCCCCCCGACCCGGGGCGGGCACCGCTCCGAGCCCAGCGGGGGCGAAAAGCGGGAATGACAGACGGTCGTCGTCGGCGTGCTCCTGCTGATCTCGTAGTTGTGATCGTAACCGGGATAATGAGCGCTTTCTACCTAGTGGGTGAGAGGGGGAGAGCTGAGCTCATGAGGTGGGAGAGGCAGGGACCCCCCCCCCGCTTCCTGGGGTTTCCGGTAGAGGCGGGTGTCTGGTCGGAGGGGCTGCGACCTCGGGGTGTCCGGAGGACGAGGGGCCGGGGGCCGGAGGGGGACGGCGGGACCGCGGGGGGCGGGGAGGAGAGGAGGAGGAGGAGGGGAAGAAGAGGAGGAGGGGAAGAAGAGAAGAGGATAAGTGGGAGAGGAGGAGGAGGAGGGGAAGAAGAGGAGGAGGAGGAGGAGACGAAGAGGAGGAGAAGAGAAAAGAAGAGGATAAGTGGGAGAGGAGGAGGAGGAGGAGAGGAAGAGGAGTGGGAAGAGGAGGGGAGGGACAGGAGGAGAAGAGGATAAGTGGGAGAGGAAGAGGAGGAGAAGGGGAGATGAGTGGGGGGGAAAGGAGGAAGAGGAGGAGGAGGATGGTCAGGAGGAACAGGGGGAGGAGGATAAAGAGGAGGAGGAGGAAGATGATAGAGGAGGAGGAGGAGGGGACGTAGCGGGACGGAAGGGTCAGGGGGAGGAGGAGGAGAGCCAGCCCCCGGCTCTGAACGTCCTCTCTCTCTCTCTCTCTCTCTCTCCGTGCCGCACGACGCCAGGGGTCTGTCAGACGAGCCTCGGGTGAGACGGGGCTCCCCGGCTCCGCGGGCCCCCGCCCGGAGACCTCCTCGGGGGGAGGGAGCGCGGGGATCGGATCCCCGCCGTGCAGAGGAGACCGGGGCCCGGGGGAGGTCCCGCCGCCGGGCGCCCTCTCCTCCCTCAGCCGCACACCGTCGCCCTGAGGCGGCCGGGCCGCCCGGACCGGCCTCCGGCCCGGCCCCGCCGCCGCCACTCGGACCCGGAGCGGCCGCGCCGCCGGCGGCGGGGTCGGGTCCGGGGGCCCGTGGCGGCCGCGCCCTTCCCCCGCCGGCGGCTGCGGCGCGACCCGGCCGCCGAGACCATCGCCCGGCGCGGCCGCGCCATCGGGCGCTTCCCGGGCCACGTGCAGGCCGTGCCCGGGCCGCGCCGCGGGCCTCCGCGACTTCTTCCTGCTGCTCATCAAGGAGGCGCTCGACTGGAGGGGGCCGCTTTCCCTCGGAGTAAACGGGGACGGTCGGGGCTCGGCGTCCTTTATTGCCCGCGGAGGAGGGGGGCGTCGAGGGGAGTCGCGTGGCTTTCGGGGGGGCGAGCGGACGTCCGGGGCCGGGGCCGCGTCGACCCATCGGAGGAGAGCGCGGGACTCGGGCGTCCAATGAGAGCTGACTGTCGGGGTGGGGGGCGGCGCTTCGGCGGCCAACGGGAGCCGGGGAGCGGGACTTCGGGCGCTGGGCGGGGAGGCGCAGCCCCGCTCCCCCCCCCCCGCCGGCGGGTCCTAGAGGTTGCTGGGGGGGAGGCAGGGCCTGACGCGGATGACTCCCTCCTGGGCGCAGGACGCCGCCAGGACCCCGTCGCGCCGCCACAGGCGGCCGAGGACCAGCCCGCGGGAGCCCCCTGCCGGACGACGGGCGCCGCTGAGCAGAGGCGCCCGCCGCCCGGGGCCCCGCCCCTTTCCAGGTCCCGCCACGTGACCTCGGCCCCGCCCCTTCTGCCGACCGCCTCGCGTGCCCTTTCCCGCGACTCCGCCCCCTTGGCGGTTCCCGCCCTCTTCCCGTCGGCCGCCTCGTGGCCCCTCTCCTACTTGCCCCGCCCCCTCGTGGCCCCGCCCCCTCCCTAATCTCCCGCCTCGAGGCCCCCCCCCCCCGGTCACGTGGCCCCGCCCCCTCTCGATCAACCGCCTGGAGACCCCGCCCCTTTCCCCGTTTCCGCCTCGCGCCCCCGCTCCTTCCGGCCCCGCGGCGCCCCCTGGCGGCGGTGGGAGGGGGGCGCCCGCCCCCGGGTGCCCTCCGCCCGCCCCGGCGCCCTTGCGCCCCCCCGCGGCCGGCGGCCGGACCTGCCCAGGGGCTGCGGCACTCGTAGAGCATCCAGCGGTCGGCGCGGAAGGGGGCGTGGAACCACATGGCGTGGTCCAGCGAGGCCAGGAAGGTGACGGCCAAGCGGCGGCGCTGGGGCAGCAGGGCGGTGCCCAGCAGGGCGTAGTCGGAGATGTAGGCCGCCACGCAGCAGTGCAGCTTCGCGTCGCCTTCCCCTGGAGGACGACCCCGGCTCGCGTCGGCCGGACCCCGGCCGCCCCCCGCCCCCCGGCCCCCCGGCCCCCCGGCCCCGCCGCTCTCACCGATGTGGCCCCGGGCCCGCACCCAGAACATCTGCTCGGGCCGCGGGCGGGGGCCCCCGCCGCCCGGGCCCACCGTCTTCATCTCGATGGGCACGTCGCGGGCGGCGATCCGATGGAGGCCCGGCCGGTACTCCTCCCGCGGGTCGGGGTCCCTGCGGCCCCGGAGGCTCCCGTCACCCCGGCCGCCCTCCCCCGCGGGCGCCCGGGAGAGGGCTCGGCGGACCGCCGGGCCTCCCTAAATCCCGTCCCCCCCCCCCCCGAAAGGGAAGGGGGCGGCGTCGGCCGTACGGAGGAGGAGGGGGGTCCGGGCGCCCGCCGCGCGCCGAGCCCCGGGGAGGCGCGGCGAGGGCCCGCCGGGCACCGTCTCCGGCTCGGCGTCCGGGGGAGGACGGGGGACGGGAGGCTCTCCGCCGAGGGCTTACTTCGCGCCGGCCGCCGAGCCGAGCGTCGGGGCAGACGCGAGCCACGCGGGCCGGCCCCGGGACGCGTCCCCCGCGAGGCCTCGCGGTCTCGATCCCCGTTTTCCGGACGGGGCCGCCGAGGCGCGGAGAGGCGAGGCGGCGTCGGCCGAGCGCCCGCCGGGCGGCTCCACGTAGGCCGGGGTGGACGGGAGCCCCCCGGGGCGGTCCCGGTCTCCGCCCCCGGGGAAGTGAGGCGGCTGGCCCGAGGTCAGGCGGCGGGAGCCGGGCTTAGCTCCCTCCGACTCCCGGGGGCCGCGGCCGCTCCTCTCGCGCCCCCTTACGGGCGGGGAGACCGAGGCGCGGGGCGGCCGGGCGACGCGGGAGGGGGCCGGGGCCGGGGGGGGGGGGGGCGTCTCTTACCCTAAGAAGTCGGCGATGACCTCCCGGTGGTCGGGCAGGTCTTCGGGCGGGGGCACGGCGGGCATGGAGAACTGGTGCCGGAGGGGGCTGGGTTGGCAGCGCTGGAAAGACGCCTGGCAGATGAAGATGGGCTGCCCGCCCTGCAGGGCCTTGACCGACCGCACCGAGAAGCTGTTGCCCGTCCGCGTCCGCTCCACCTGGTACAGCACGGCCATCTCGGGGTTCCCTGCGGGCACCGCGGAGGTCGCCGTGACCCTCGCCGCCCGATGGACGCCGGGGGCCCCCGGGGAAGACCCGCGGGAAAACCGAGCGCCTGCTCGGTGCCGAGCGCCGTCCTAAGCCCCGGGGTAGGCGCAGGTGGACCGGGTCGGACGCGGTCCCCGTCCCCCGCCTCCTCCGCCTCCCGCCTCCTCACCGTGATCCGTTCCGGGTCCCCTTCTCTTCTCCATCTAAGCCCACTCGCTCGGAAAACCCATCCCCCCCCCCGACGACGTCGACTCCCGCCTCTCTGCGGAGGATTCCCAACTCTCCCTCTCCGGCCCCGATCCCTCTCCCCGTCCGCCGTCTCGCATCTCCTCCCGCCCCCGAGACGTCTCTACTCGGACGTCCTCCCGTCGCCTCCGGCTCGGATGTCCGAAAGCGAGCTCCCCGCCTTCCCGCCCGAACCCCGGCCCCTCCCCGACCTTCCCGGCACCGTAGACGGCGCCGCCGCCCTCCCCGCCTCGCGGGCCCCCGACCCCGGCCTCGACTCCTCTCTCTCCTTCGACCCGTCACCGAATCCGGGCGGTCCCGCCTTCACGCCGTGACTAAAACCCGCCCTCTCCTCCCCATCCGGACGGCTCCCACGTCGATCCGATCGCCCGGACGGCGGCGGCGGCGGCCTCCTCGCCGGCCTCCTCGCCGGCCTCCCGACTCTCCCCGCTCCGGTCCACGCTTGGCTCTGCCGTCCGGATGGTTTTTCTACAGAAACGTTCGGGACGCGTCACCCCGCTCTTCAAAGCCCTCCAGCGGTCGCCCATCCACCTCCGCATCGAACGAAAACTCCTCACCGTTGGCTTTTAACGCCGTCCATCCCCTCCGACCTCACCTCCCTTCTCTCCTCCTCCGCCCCGGCCCGCGCACTCCGCTCCCCTGCTGTCAGACTTCTCACCGGGGCCCGTCCCCCCTCTGGCCTGGCCCGCCCTCCCTCCCCAAACCCCCGGGACCGTGACTCTCCCCCCCTTCGAAGCCTTCCTGGGGGCCCACCTCCTCCAGGAGACCTTCCCGGACTAAACCCCCCTTTCCCTCCTCTCCCCGTCCCTTTCGCGTCGCCCCGACTTGCTCCCTTCTCTCTCTCCCCCCCCCTCAGCCCCACAGCGCTCATATTCACACCCGAAATTTTATTTCTATTGCCGTCCGTTTCCCCCCTCTAGTCCGTAAGCTCACCGGGGGCGGGGAACGCGACTTCTGACGGCATCTTTCTCTCCCCAGGGCTTAGTCCAGTGCTCCGCACCCAGTACGCGTGCGGTAAATGCCGCCGAACGAACGAGCGGACGACCGAAAGTGAGAACGATCCCCGCGCTCGGGGAGTTTGTGATCCGTCGGCGCCGGTATCACTGATGCGGTTACCGGTCGTCGCTACGACGATTACTGAGGAGGCGAGCTCTCGGTGGGGCTCGAGAGAGGGGCCGGCGGATCCGAGGAGGGCAGGACGGGGGCCGGGCGAGACGGAGGGGGGCCTCCTCTCAGGGTCGCCCCCGGAGAGTCTCCGGTCCCCCACCGGGCTCGGCGACGGGAGGCCGCGTCGACCCGAGGCCCGTCCGCTCCATCCCAACCTCGGGCGGCGGCGGCGGCGGCGGCCGCCGGCCCCGACTCCCCCGGGCCGGTCCCCCTCGTGTCTGGGAGGCCACGGTCGACCCCTTCTTGAGCTCGCCCCAGGAAACTACGGCCCCGCTCGCCGACGGAGGCGGGGGGCGCCCGGGGGAGCGCTCGCCGAGTACGCCCGGCCCGACCCGACGGTACCTTTGCGCACGAAGTAGCAGTGCAGGGAGTGGACGTTGACGTCGTCGGCGACGGATCTGGCCGCGGCCACCAGCGCCTGGCCCACGATCTGCCCTCCGAAGAGCCGCTGGGTGGACGGGACCCAGTAGTGCCGCCCCCTGTGAGGAGAGCGGGAGACCCGGCTGAGGACGGGGGTGCGTGACGGGAGGAGACCGCCCTCCCCGACCCCACGGGGCCGGGCGGGGAAGCCGGCATCTTTTTTATTGTTCTCGTGCCATCCGGTAAGCGCTCACCCTGTGCCAGGCACCGCGCCGAGCGCCGGGGTAGACGGGAGACGACGGAGTCCAACACGGTCCCCGTCCCACTCGGTCCCCATCCCCGTTTTAGGGGAGCAGGGCGGCCCGGCGGGTAGAGCCCGGGCCTGGGAGTCCGAGGGTCGCGGGTGCCGATCCCGGCTCCGCCCCCCCGCCCGCCGCGTGACCTCGGGCGGGTGGCTTCACTTGCCGGCGCCCCGGTCGCCTCCTCGCGAAAACGGGGATTGGGAGCGTGAGCCCCACGTGGGGCGGGGACCGCGTCCAACCCGACGTGCCCGTGTCCTCCCCAGCGCTCGGGACGGGGCCTGGCACGTGGTAAGCGCTTAACAAAGAGCAAAATCAGTACGATCGCTACCGCAAGCCTCGCGTGGGACCGACCTATTCTGTACTATTATTACTATAACCGTTATTATAACTATTATCACAACCTAACCGTTATTGTCGCCCCCCCACTTGAACGACCACTCGGGGGAACGCGGATAGTATCGGGATGCTTCGAATCCACCGGTCCTCTACTCCGTGGACCGTTCGGTGGACTCGGCGCCTGGTAATCTGCGAGAACCATCAGGCGTGGCACCATTCGTTCGCTCGTGCTTACTGAGCGCTCGGGGTAAGGGACTGGAGAAGACGGGCGCGTCCTCTGGAGACGGGCGAAGGAAGGGAAAGGGGATTATCCAAGGGGTCGCCCGCGTGAATCGGCGAGATCCCGGGCGCCCGCGGGACCCCGCCGCCGGCCACCGGCGGTCAGGGGCTCTCAAGGGCGAGGGGCGGTCGCGGGATCATCGCCGCCGCGGGCGGTCACGAGTCTCACTACGGGCTTCGTACCGACCGTGAGCGTGCCGGGCGCGGAACTCTGTGCCAAACATTTGGGAGACTATAGCGGGACAGGAAACGGACCCCCCTCCCCGCCCACGAAGGGCTCACGGTCCGGCGGGGGGGCTAGATATTACTACAGATCGATAAGCGGGGGAGGTGGACGCGAGCGGGGCGATGAATAAGGGGATCGGGGCAGCGCAAAGGCTCCCGGCGGTTACGTGAGGAGCGGTCCGTCCGCCACTTGCCTGCTGGGTGACCACAGTCGAGTCACTTCCCTTCTCTGGGCCTCGGTTACCTCGTCTGTGAAACGGGGATTCGAGCCTCCGCCCTCCTCCTTCGCCTGCGAGCCTCACGCGGGACAGGCACCGCGCCCGACCCGACCGCCTCGCGTCTACCCCGGGGCTCAGAACGGTGCTCGGCACACGGTACGCGCTTAGCAAGTACCGTGACCATTATCGTTCATTTGACTTCTTCTTCCGTCAGGAGACGGGTCCCGGCTCCGCCGCCGCTCACCTGCCGAGGGACCGGGGGCGAGGCGCTGAACTACTCTGGGTCTCGGTCGATTCGTTAGTTTCGAACGGGGATGGGATTCCCGCTCGGGGCCCCCAGCCTTCATCCCCATTGTACAGATGAGGTAACTGAGGCCCAGGGAAGCGAAGCGGCTTGCCCGAGGTCGAAGGGCAGACAGGAGAAGCGGCCTGGCCTAGTGGGAAGAGCCAGGGCCTCGGGAGACCCGGGTTCTAATCTCGGCTCTGCCCCTTGTCTGGTGTGTGACCTTGGGCGAGTCACTTCACTTCTCTGGGCGTCACCTCATCTGCAAAATGGGGCTAAGATGGCGAACGCCATGTGAGGCCTGGACTGGATTATCTTTAAATAAGCTCCGTAGTTAATATCTACGTCCCGGACTTAGTACGGTACCTGGCATATAATAATACTAACAATAGTACTTGATAAGCGCTTCGCAGGGCCTGGGGAGGGGCTTCTCCGCTCCCAAGGCAACGGGGGCCGCTTGTGGTCCCATGGTTTGTAGTTGGGGTAGGAGGGGCTCCCTCTGTTCCCGTGGCAATGGCGATGCTCGGTCCGGGTAGGAAGGGAGGGGTTCCCTCCATCCCCATGGCAACAGGGCCACTGGGGGGGGCTGGAGTTTGTAGTTGGGGGGTGGGGTCCCTCTGTTCCCATGGCAATGGGAAATGTGTTATTATTATTAATCGTATTGTGTGGTTACCGTGTGCAAAGCTCTGGACTAAGCGCTTAGGAGAGTACAGTAGTACATCAGACACATTCCCTGCCCACAGCGAGCTCGGGGGTCCGGGTAGGAGGGGCGTCCTCCGTTCCCCATGGCAACAGGGGACGCTCGGGGTCTCGGGCAGGAGGGGCTCCCCCCTCTGTTCCCACGGCAACGGGGGATGCTCGGGGATCGTGGTTTGCGGTCGGGGTGGCCTCGCCCCCCGTTCCCATGGCAACAGGGGACGCTCGGGGTCTCGGGCAGGAGGGGCTCCCCCCTCTGTTCCCACGGCAACGGGGGATGCTCGGGGATCGTGGTTTGCGGTCGGGGTGGCCTCGCCCCCCGTTCCCAAGGCAACGGGGACGCTCGGGGTCTCGGGCAGGAGGGGCTCCCCCCTCTGTTCCCAAGGCAACGGGGGGCCACTCGGGGACTTGTGGTTTGTGGTCGGGGTGCCCTCCCCCCCGTTCCCACGGCAACGGGGATGCTCGGGGTCTCGGGTAAGGGCTCCCCCGTCCCCGTGGCATCGGGGGGCCACTCGTGGTTCTGGAGTTTGTAGTCGGGGTAGGAGGGGGCTCCCTCCGTCCCCATGACAACCGAGGAGGCTCGGGGTCCCGACGTTGGTAGGAGGGGCTCCCTCCGTCCCCAGGGCGAATGGGTCGGGCCCCCGGGTGGGAGGGGACCCTCCCTCCCTCACCATGGCAACGGGGGACGCTCGGCCGCCCCCCCCCCCTCCCTCCGTTCCCATGGCGACGAGGCGGGCGGCGGGGTCGGGGGCCGGGGGCCGTGTGGGCTACCTGTAGAGATCCTCATCCAGCGGCTCGAGGTTGAGCACGCTGGTGACCAGGACGCTGCGGAGGTCGGGGCGCGCCTCCTCGGCCTCGCCGTCCCCGCCCTCCGCCATCTTGCGCCGTCACGCGACGCCGGCCCGGCCGGGTCGGGGGGGGAGGGGGGAGGGAGAGGGAGGGCCGCACCGCCCATGCGCCGCGGCCGGAGGGGCGCGCGGCCGCCGCCGCCGCCCTCGAGACCGGAAGTGGCTGGCGCCGGCCGCCGCTGCCGCGATTGGCCGAGCGCCCCGTCACTCACCCGCCCGGAGGCCCCGCCCTCCGCCCTCCGCCCTCCCCCCTCCCCCCTCCCCCCTCCGCCCCCGTCGTCTCGGCGGTCGGGAAGCTGTGGGGATCGGGGGCGACGCCCTCTGGGTGCTCAGCCCTGTTCTAAGCGCTAAGGGGAGGTGCCAGCAGCCGGGCTCGGTGGCAAGAGGCCGGGCTGGGGAGGCAAAAGTCATGGGTGCCAATCCCCGCTCTGCCCCCTGTCAGCTGGGTGACCCCGTGGCCCAGTCACTTCGCTCCCCTGGGCCTCAGTTCCCTCATCTGGAAAATGGGGGGGGGGTGAAGACTGGGAGCCTCGGGTGGGACAAGCTGTATCTCCCCCAGCGCTTAGCACAGTGCCCTGCACATAATGAAGCGCTTAACAAATACCAACGTCATTACTGTTATCATAGGGGGCCATCAGGTTGTCCCCCGTGGGGCTCCCCGGCTTCATCCCCATTTGACAGATGAGGCCACTGAGGCCCGGAAAAGTGAAGCGACTGGCCCAAGGTCACCCAGCTGACAAGGGGCAGAGCCGGGATTCGAACCCACGACCTCTGACTCCCAAGCCCGGGCTCTTTCCACTGAGCCGCGCTGCCTCTCTTGCTATCTATATCCCCACCCGGGGGGGGGGGATCGAACCCTTCGATCGGAATCTCCCATCTTCACCCCGACCGTTTGAGGTTATTTATTTTTCTTTGAACAGTATCTGGTGAACATCTAATGACGTTAATAATAACGAAGGCGCTCGTTAAGCGCCCGCTATGTGTCGAGATTCAGGGTGATCAGATCGTCCCCGCTCTTCATCCCCGTCTGACAGGTCGCTGAGGCCCCGAGGAGTGAAGCGACTGGCCCGAGGTCACCCGGCGGACCAGGGGCGGGGCCGGGATTCGAACCCGCCACCTCTGACTCCCAAGCCCGGGCTCTTTCCACTGAGCCACCCTGCTTCGTCATAATAACGATGGCATTCGGTAAGTGCTTCCTACGTGCAAAGCACCGCTCTGAGCGCTGGGGTAGACGTGGGGAGTGGGGGGGGGGGCGTTCTAAGCGCCGGGGTCGATTTAACGGGGTCATCGGGTCGTCCCCCTCCCAGCCTTCATCCCCGTTTCCCAGATAATAATCGTTCTACCGGACGATCGGGTCCCCGTCGACTCCCCATTTTGCGGACGGGGCAACTGAGGCTCCGCGCGGTCAGGGGACGCGCCCTAGGTGACGCAGCGGGTGAGCGGCGGGGGCGGGATTGGAACCCAGGTCCCCCCGACCTCCCTCTGAAAGATACCGAGGCCCGCGGGAGGCCGCCGGCGCTTCCGCCGGCGCTCGGCCCCTCGCCTCGGACGGCTTCGGGGATCCGCGGCCGGCCCGGGGCGCGTGCTCGAACCCCGCCCCGCCGGGACCTCTGCACCGGGTCCGGAATTCGCTCCGGAACGCCGGGGGACCTCGAATCTACCCCGTGACCTGCGCGTCTGTCCGTTTATCTCTCCGTAAGCGCGATAACTGCCGTGTCGGTTAAGCGGCCTCTCCGGCGGCCGGGGAGCGGCCGGAGACGATCGGATCCGACGCCGCCGTTCCCGTCCCGCCTGGGGAGGGCGGGGGGCGGGCATCGGCCCCTCCTCTCGATCCAAGGTGAGGAAACCGAGGACTCTTCCCCCTCCGCCTCCCGCCCCGGGCCCTCCTCTGATCACGTCTCCTTCAGGAGGCCCCGCCGGGTTCACCCGCCGGTCTAGCACGGCGCTCCCCGCTCGCGGTAGGCGCCCGAGAGACGCGCGCCGAGCGCCTGCCGCGTGCGCAGCGCTCTCCCCGACCCGTCCCCGTCCTCGGCGTCGCACCCCCTCCCACCACCTCTCCCCTTGGCCTCGGCGCCCGTATCTCCGGGTCCGCTCGTTGTCGGTCTGGAACGGCTATTTATTAAGCGCCGACCGGGCGCCCGGGCACCGTTCTGAGCGCCGTGGGGCTCCCGGTCTCCATCCCCACCGTCCCGGGGAGGGAACCGAGGCCCAGAGCGGCGGAGCGACTTGCCCGGGGTGAGGCGGCCGGCAAGCGGCGGAGGCGGGATCGGAACCCGGGTCCTCGGCCGCCCCGCCCCCGGGGTTTCGCCTCCCCGAGATCGATCTCGACGTCCGTCTCCCCCTCCCCCGGCTGGACCGTCAGCTCCTTCGGGGAGGGGGTGGTGTCCAGCGGCTCTCCCGAACTCTCCCGGGCACTTAGGCCGGTGCTCCGCGCAGAGTGAAACATTGGATGAGTAACAACCGCGACGTCCGGTAAGCAGTCGCGTCGGCCACCGGGCTGGGCGCCGGGGTAGATCCGCGCCCACCCGGGGCCTGTCCCGCCCGGTCCCCGCCGTCCGTCCGACGCCCGTTTTCCAGACGAGGACGTCGAGGCCCGGGGAGATGACCCGCCCGAGGTCACACGGTGGGCAAGTGGCAGCACCGGGGTCTCCGGACCCCCGGGCTCTTTCCGCTAGGCCCCGCCGCGTGGGAAGAGCCCGGACCCAAGAGTCAGAAGGCCCGAGTTCTAACTCCGGCCCCACCGCCGACCTGCCGCGGGGCCTCGGGCGGGTCACTCGGCTTCCTCCGGCCCTCTTCTCATCTCATCTATAAAACGGGGCTCGAATTCTCCTCCCTGCGCCACGTGGGACTCCGGTAAGAATACCCCTGGCCTTCGGTGAGCGCTCCCCCTGCGCCGGGCACCGTACCGAGCACCGGGGTAGGCGTGGTCTCGGCTGGGGGGGGAAGAAGACCGAGATCGATTCCCCATCCTGCAGACGGGGGAACCGAGGCCCAGAGGAGCGAAGCGACTCGTCCGAGGTCGCACAGCGGCCGAGAGGCGGAGCCGGGATTAGAACCCAGAACCGCGTTCTTTCCCGCTTCCCTGAGCGTGGTCTCTATCGATCTTATGATCTTATAAATCCGTAAGCGCGGCCGACTGTTGTTGTAGCGTCCTCTCCCAAGCGCCCGGTGCAGTGCCCTGCACGCGGCGAGCGCTCGGTAAATACGACCGGACGATCTCCGCCCCGGCGTTTCGAACGGGGCTCGACACGCTCGACGGGTGCCGTGATGAGAAACGCTCGGGACGGGGTCCCGGGCTACAGAGAGGCGGCGGGACTCAGCGGGGAGTCCGGAGGTCCTGGGTTCCGATCCCGGCTCCGCCGCTCGCCCGCCGCGTGACTCTGGGCCGGTCGCCTCGCTCTTTCTCCGGGCCTCGGTCGCCTCGTCCGGAAAGAGGGGATGGAGACCCCGAGCCCCGCGCGGGCCGGGGACCGTGTCCGGCCCCGTTCGCCTGTCTCCGCCCCGGCGCTCGGCGCGGTGTCTGCCGCGCGGCGAGCGCCCAACAGGTACCGTCGTCGTCCTTATCATCGTTTTGGCAACGCCGGGTTAGTCAACGGGGCAAAATGAGGCCAGCGGGATGATTCAGCCTGGCCCGGCGGGTTCCTCACGCTCCCCTCCTCCTCGCCCCTGAATGATAATAAGATGGAGGCGGCGGTGAGGCGCTCGCTACGTGCCGAGCGCCCTTCTGAGCGCCGCGGGGGGGACGCGAGGTCATCGGGGCTCCCATTCTCCGGCTGAGGTCGCCGAGGCCCGGCGGATAGAGCCCGGGAGGCGGAAGGCCCCGGGTTCCGATCCCGGCTCCGCCACCGACGTGCCGGGTGACCCCGGGCCGGTCACTTCCCCGGGCCTCTGGAAAACGAGGCCCGGGAGCCCCGCGGGGGACGGGGACCGCGACCCACCTGACGACCCGGGGCCGTCACGGCGGCGTCACGGCGTGCCCTCCCGAGTGCTCAGAACAGTGCTCAGCGTGACCGGAGGGATGAACGCCGACCCCGGGGGTCGGCGCTCAGCCGACACGACGACGAATCGCCGTTCTCACCGTCGTCGACGACGCGACAAGAATCCTAACGTCGGTTAAGCGCTCAGTAGGTGCCGGGCACCGTGCTGAGCAGCGGGGGCGGGGGGCCGCCGGCCCCCCCCCCGGGGCTCGCCGTCTCCGTCCCCGTTCTCCAGATGAGGGAACCGAGGCCGAGCCGGAATTAGAACCCACGCCCTTCCGACTGCGCCCAGGCGTCCAGCGCAGCGCTCCGCGCCGCGGCGAATGCCTTTCGATCCATTCGTCCCCCACGGGGGACGGTCGCCGTGTTCCGCCTAATCACCGTCCATCCCAGCGTCCGGCACAGTGTCTGGAACAGAGCGGGCGGTGGAGCGGTCGGTCGCGCCGCGCCGGCCTGGGAGGCAGAAGGTCGTGGGTTCCCATCCCGCCTCCGCCGCCCGCTCGCCGCGTGACCCCGGGCGAGTCGCTGCCCTTCTCTGGGCCTCAGTGACCTCATCTGGGAAATGGGGCTGAAGACCGGGAGCCTCCCGAGGGACCACCCGATGACCCTGTATCTCCCCCAGTGCTCTGCGCGCCGTAAGCGCTTACTACCAACGTTATCAGGACTGTCGCCAGCTTAGAGGGGGACGGCCGGTGAGAACTACAGCCCGGGAGTCTCGAATCGGTACTCGTTAAGCGCTCGCCGGGGGCCGATCGGTGCCGTGAGGGCCGGAGGAGATTCGAGATTGTCGGGATTTAATCCCCATTTTTAGATGAGGACCCCGAGGCACAGGAGAGCGAAGCGACTTGCCCGAGGTCACCCGGCAGGCGGGTGGGAATTAGAACCCACGACCGTCTGCCTCTTCTCCCCCTAGGCCGGGCTGCTTCTCCATGATGAAAGTGGAAATGATAAGAATATAATTAGACGTCCCGTGGGACGAGGCGATTATCGTCATTATCGGTCCCCGCCCCACCCGGGGCCCGCGGTCCAAGGAGCGCCGTCTTCCCAGATGAGGCGACTGAGGCCCGGGGGGAGCGAGGGGACCTGTCCCACGTCACGCGGCAGGAGACTGGCCGAGGCGGGATCAGAACCCGGGTCCCCCCCTCCCGAGAGAAAGGGGATCCCGGAGTCCGAATCGGGGAAGCCCGGCCCCGCCGGGAGAATCCGGCCGGATCCGAACCGGGAACCCGGGCCCGGGAGTCGGCCGGACCCTCCCCTCCGCCCCTCCTCTGCCCTGTGACCCCGGGCAAGTCACTCCACTCCCCTCTGCCTCGGTTTCCCCCTCTCTAAAATGGGCGCCGGCCCCCGTCCCGCAACGAACAGGGGCCTGGGCGTCAGAGGAGCCGGGTCCCGATCTCGGCTCCGCCCCGCGGCCCGGGGCGCCCTTCGCCGTCGGGATTCCGAAGCCGTTCTCCCTCCTCCTCGGACCGCGGGCCTCCCGTGGGAGCCGACCGTCTCGAATTCACATCGGGGCTCCGTACGGGGCCCGGCGGGCGGTGGGCGCCCAACAGACGGTCGTCACCGTCGTCATCGTAGTCCCCCGCGGGGCGGAGACCGGGTCGAACCCGACGGACCGCTATCCGGCGCCCGGGACCGCGCTCGACGCCGGAGGAGCGCCGGACGGACGGCCTTCCGCCGTCGAGTCGCCTCCGCCCCCCAGCGGCGCCGCGGACGCCTCCCCGCCTCCGCCCGCGCGCGTTCCGGCGGTGGGCCCCGAGGCTCTTCCCGGGAAAAATCCGGAAGGGGTCGACCACCTCCCGCTAAACGACCCCCGTTCTCCTTCCTACTCAGAGCGGGAGCCCCGCGGGGCCCGCCCGGAAGCCGTCCGCCCGGCGTCGGGCCGGACGCCCCCGAGGGTTCGGTTCGGTGCCCCGCGGGGGGCGAGCGACGGCTGGACGCGGCCGGACGCACGGGTGAGCGTCGGGTCGCTCCGCCGGACCGACGACGACCCCGCCGGGCGGACGGGGCGGCCCCCCAAACGCGAGCCCCCCGCGTTCCAGAGAGGAGACGGCGCCTCGGTCCACGTTCTGTATTCCGGCGGGGCCGGGGCGGCCCTCAGGGGGGCCCCTCCGCCTCCGGGAGGGCCTCCAGGTAGGCCCGGGCGGCCCGGACCGTGTCGTCCTCCCTCCGGCCGGGCACGGGCACGGTGGGGATGCCCGCGATCATCATGGCCAACGTGACGATGCAGACGTCGGGCGGCGGGCTCGGCGGGCCCCGGGGCCTCCCCGGCGAGCCGTCCCCGGCGGGCCCCTCGGGCGGGCGTCCGCGGGGGCGGCGGGCCCGGGGCTCCCCGGCCCGCGGCGGGTCCCGCTCCCGGGCCGCCGGCGGGCGGCCCCGGAGGCGGGGCGTCACCAGCCACGGGATCCAGGAGCCCGGCCGCCCCGGGCCGGGGACCGTCACGGCCTCCGCGGGCCCGTAGGGGCCGAGGGGCGCGGGCGCCCGGCCGTCTCCGCCTGCGGACACGGGACGGAGAGGGGCGGTCAGCTCCCGGCCTCCCCCGCCTCGGGCTCCCCTCTTGCCGACGCCGGCGCTCGGGGAGTAATCGGGACAATAGATAACGGTGCTATCCGGTAAGCGCCGACTACGCGCCGAGCACTCTTCTAAGCGCCGGGGGAGATACGGGGTCGTCGGGCCGTCCCCCGGGGGGCTCCCGCCCTTCCCGCCCGCCGGATGGCGGGGGGCCGGGGGGTCCCGACCCGCCGCCTCTCTCCCGGCCCTAGGGGACCCCCCCCCCCCGATCCTCGGGACGGGAGGACCGAGCGGTCGCTGGCTCACCGCGTCCGCTGACGAGGAGGACCTCTTGGGCGACGAAGAAAGCCATGGCGGCCGCGGAGGTCGGCGAGGCCGGTCGGTCCCGACGCGATCCCGTCCTTCCGAAGCCGCCTCACAATCCCGAGCCCCCCCTTCTGGAATCCCCCCATCTTCTACGTTCTCGGAATCCCTCCCCCTCAGATGGATCTCTTGGGGAAATATCAATAATGACGACGATGACGACGCTGGCGCTCGTCAAGCGCTTACTGGGCGCCGGGCACCGTTCTCGGCGCCGGGGTAGATACAGGTCAGCCAGGTGGGGCTCGCGCGCTCAGTTCCCCATCTTCCAGGTGAGGGAACCGAACGACAATAACGTTGATATCCGTTAAGCGCTCGCTACGTGCCGAACGCCGTTGTGAGCGCCGGGGTAGAGAGAGGGCCATCAGGTCGTCCCACGTAGGGTTCACGGTCTTCGTCCCCATTTTCCAGGCGAGGTCACCGAGGCGCAGAGAAGTGAAGCGGCTCCCCCGGGGGCAGGCGGCGGAGGCGGGATTAGAACCCACGGCCTCCGACCGAGACGTCGCCCCTACTACGCGCCAAGGACCGTGCTGAGCGCCGGGGTCGCTGGGCGGCGACCCCGGGCCGGTCGTCCGTCCCTCGTGCGTCGGCTCCGTCCCATCCGGGGAGCCCCGGCCGCGCGCGGGCGGCTCGGGGGAAGCCCGGCTCCTCGTGGGCGGGGGACGCGTCTCCGGCGGACTCCCCCAGGCGCTCGGTACAGCGCCCGCGGCGAGCGCGCGATAGATGGGATCGAATACAGCAAGAGACGGAGTCCGGCCCGGCACACGGCGAGCCGGCGGTCTAGGCGGGGACACGTAGACGTGAAGGGAAACAGACGGGCGACGCGGACGGGGCCGGGAGAAGGGGAAAGCGGGGCGCGGTCGGGGAAGGCTTCTCGGAGGGGGGAGAGTCGCCCTCTCGGGGATCCGGGTCGGCCGGCCGCGAAGCCGACGGGTCTCTGTCGGGACGCGGAGGCGGACCGGAGTCTCTTGAGGAGCGGGGCGACGCGTCCCCGACGTTGTCGTGGAGAACCCGTCCGGGCCGCGGAGAGACGGGAGGCCGGCGAGGAGGCGGGAGAGGACGGGCGACCGGATTGACGCGGGACCCGTTCGGATGGAGAGGAGAGGGCGGGTTTTAATAATAATAATAACTACGGCATTGGTTAAAGCGCTCGCTACGTGCAGAGCGCTCTTCTCAGCGCTGGGGGAGATACAGGGTCATCGGGTTGTCCCGCATTTTTTAATCCCCGTCTTTCCAGATGAGGTCCCTGAGGCCCAGAGAAGTGAAGCGACTCGCCCGAGGCCGCCCGGCCGGCGGGCGGGCGGCGGAGTCGGGATTGGAATCCCGAGCCCGGCGAAGGCGGGACCGACGGGGCCGAAGCGGCGCGGCTCGGTGGGAGGAGCCCGGGCCGGGGAGTCGGAGGTCACGGGTTCGAACGCCGGCCCCGCCGCCCGTCGGCCGGGCGACCGTGGGCGGGTCACCTCGCCTCTCCGGGCCTCGGTGACCTCATCCGGGCAACGGGGATGAAGACCGGGAGCCTCACGCGGTTCGCCCCCCCCCCCCCCCGACGACCCCGGATCTCCCCCGGCGCTCGGAAACGCTTAACGGATACCGACGTCGTTATTCCGACCGAACGCGCCGAACGAGAGAGAGAGGAGGAGGAGGAGGCCGAGGCGGCGAGCCGGGCGGGCCGGCGGCCACGGGGAGGTCCGCGGGAGGACGTGGTCATTTAGGGGCCGGAGCCAGGGTCCGGGGGTCAGGAGGACCCGAGTCCCGATCTCGGCTCCGCGTGACCTCGGCCGGGTCGCTTCCCCTCTGGACCGTCCGTCCCCTGCCCCGTCAACTCCGGGGCGCCCTCGCGAGCGTCGCGGATAGAGCACGGGGCCGGGAGCCAGAGGACCCGGATTCTAGTCCCCTCTCGGGCGCCCGTCGGCCGGGCGGCCTCGAGCGGGTCACCGCTCCGTGCCTCGGGCCTTTCGACCGTAAAACGGGGACTCGGACGGCGGGAGGCCGCGCTCGGGAGTCGGGGGTCGCGGGTTCTAACCCCGGCCCCGCCGCCCGTCGGCCCCGCCGCCGAATCGCGCCCTCCGAGCGCACGGGGAGCGGCGCGGCGGGAGGAGGCCGGGCCCGGGAGTCCGAGGTCACGGGTTCCGCCGCGGCCGCCGGGCGACCCGGGGCCGGCCGCCTCCCCCCTGTGCCTCGGTTCCCTCATCTGTCAAGGGGGGGATGAAGGCCGCGAGCCCCGCGTGGGCCCACCCGACGACCCCGTCTCTATCCCGGCGTTCGGAAGGGCGCCCGGCACGTAGCCGAAACCGTCGTCGACGCCGAATACGATCGAACGGACGTCGCTTCGCTTCCCCGGGCCTCGGCCGCCTCGTCTGTCAGACGGGGATGAAGCCCCCCAAAGGCGAGACCGCCCTTTGACCCCGCGTCCTCCACCCCCCCCCCAGCGCCGGGCACCGAGCGAGGGCCCGCGGCTCGGTGGCGAGAGTCCGGGGTCCTGGGTTCGAATCCCGGCTCGCCGGGGGACCGAGGGCTCGGGCACGTAGGAAGAAGCGCTTAGCAAATACGGACATTATTATTGTTATTAATAATAAGCACCATCGTCATTATAGTTGTCACCGGGAGAGGGCGGACCGCTCCGCCCTCCCCCTCCCTCCCCGGTCACGTGGGGGCGGCCCGCCCCCCGCCCACGTGCCCCTCGGTCACGCGGCCCCGCCCTCCCCCCCCCCCTCCCCGCCGTCACGTGACCGCCAGTCCCGCTCTGCGCCCCGGAAAGGTCGGATGCCGGCGGGGAGGGGGGGTCCCCTGGAAGGAGGGGATCCCCTGGGAGTGGGGGGTCAGGGGTCCCGGGAGCAGGAGATGCTGGGGCGGGGGGGACGGGGAACGGGGGTGGGGGGCAGGGGGGTTCTGGAAGTAGGAGGCGAGGGGTCGGGGGTCCCGGGAACGGAGGCGTCGGGGGCGGGGTCCCGGGGAGCGGGGGGTGCTGGGGCGGGCGTCCCTGGGAGGAGGGGGCGAGGGGCCGGGGGTCCCGGGAGCCGAGGGTGTGGGGTGAGGGGTCCCGGGGAGCGGGAGATGCTCGGGTGGGGGGGTCCCGGAAGTCCTGGTCCCCCGGGAGTGAGGGGGGCGGGGGGGCCCGGGGAGCGGGAAGTGCGAGGGCGGGGGTCCTCCTAAGTAGGGGGTGCGGGTCTGGGGTCCCCGGGAGTGGGGGCTTTAGGGGTCCCGGGGAGTGGAGGGTGCGGGGGGTCCCGGGTCCCGGGGAGTAGGAGGTGTGGGGTCGGGGGGATCGGGAGGCCCTGGGAGTAGGGGGTGAGGGGTCTGGGGGTCCGGGGCCCTGGGGAGCGGGAGGGGCCGGGGTGGGAGTTCCCGGAGGTAGAGGGTGCGGGGTCGAGGGGCCCGGGGAGGTGCTGGAGCCCGGAGTCCCGGGGAGTAGGAGGTGCGGGGTCGGGGGGTCCCGGGACGACCACGGAACGGGCCGGGGAGGGGGAGGGGGCGGTCACAGGGTGACCCTCCCCCGTCCTCTCCCACCCCCCCCCCAGATGGGCCCCTCCCGCTGGTCGCCGCCGTCGCTGCTGCTGCTGTTCCTGTTCCTGAGCCGGACCCCCGGGACGGCGGCCGCGCCCGCGGAGGACGAGATCCTGAGCCTGCCCGGCCTGGCCAAGCAGCCCTCCTTCCGCCAGTTCTCCGGCTACCTCCGCGCCACCGGGACCAAGCGCCTGCATTACTGGTGGGACCCCGGGGCCGGGGGCGGCGCGGGAGGGGAGGGGCGCGGGGCGGCGGGGGGCCGGGGCCGCCTGACGGGCCGGACCCCCCCCCCCCCCCCCGCCAGGTTCGTGGAGGCTCAGCGGGACCCCGAGAGCAGCCCCCTGGTGCTGTGGCTGAACGGCGGCCCCGGCTGCAGCTCCCTGGACGGCTTTCTGACGGAGCACGGGCCCTTCCTGGTCAGGCCGCCCTCCCCGGGACCCCCGCGCCCCCCCCCCCCAATTCCCGGCCCCCCCGGGACGGGGAGGCGCCGCGGTCGGGGCCGGGCGGACGCGGGGCTCCTCTCCCGGGGTCGGGGAGGCGGCGAGGGGGGCGGGTGGCCGTCGCCCGCCGGCCGCCGACCGGACCCCCCCCCTCCCCTCTCCCTCCTCAGATCCAGCCCGACGGAAGCACCCTGGAATACAACCCCTACTCCTGGAATCTGGTAAGGGGGGAGCTCAACGGAAAGCGGGGGGCCGGGGGGAGGGACGGACGGGGGACGCTCGACGCCTCCGAGTCGCTTCCCTCCGGGCCCGGTCGCCCCTGGCGCGGGGACGGCGAGCCGTCCGGTCGGGCCCGCGGCCGCCGCGGCGGGCGAGGGGCCCTGAGGGGCCTCCGGCCCGTCCCCCCCCCCCTCCCCGACCGCAGGTGGCCAACATGCTCTATCTGGAGTCCCCCGCCGGCGTCGGCTTCTCCTACTCGGACGACAAGGCTTACGGGACCAACGACACGGAGGTGGGAACCGCCCGTCTCTAGGCCGCCGTCGCCTCCTCGGCCGGTCCCGGCCGCTCGGGGGCGGGGCGCCGGTTCGATCCTTCGGATCGCGCGCTTACCGCGTGCGGGGCACCCTACCCGGCGCTCGGAGAGCGGGATCCCCACCCGGCGCGGGGCGCACGGCCCGGGCGGGACGGAGCGAAACGGGGGGGCCGGGCTCCGGTAGAGATGAACCGGGGCTCGGGACGCCTCCCCTCCCTCTCCCGCAGGTGGCCGACGACAACTTCCTGGCCCTGAGAGAATTCTTCCGCCTCTTCCCAGAATTCAGCTCCAACGAGCTGTTCCTGACGGGCGAGAGCTACGCCGGCGTCTACGTCCCCACCCTGGCCACCAGGGTCATGCGGGACCCCGCCATGAACCTGCAGGTGGGGGCCGCCCCGCTCCCCCCGCCCCCCCCGGGCCTCGTCCGCGAGCCCCCGGCGCCGAGCGCCCGGCGGCCGCCGCGGCCCGTCGTCGCCCCTCGCCCGCGCCCCCCCCCCGTCCGCACGGCGGGGGTCCGGTCCCCGCTCTCCCGCCGCCGCGGCGGGCGGTCGCCGGAGACCTCGGTCGCCGTCCTCCCGACGGGGCGGGTCTCCTCTCCGTCGCAGGGCCTGGCCGTGGGCAACGGCCTCTCGTGCTACGAGCAGAATGACAACTCCCTGGTCTACTTCGCCTACTACCACGGGCTGTTGGGAAACAGGTGCGCCGGGGGTGGGGACGGCGGCGGACGGCGGGCGGGGAAGATGGCGGGCGGAGGCGCGGGGAAGATGGCGGGCGGAGGCCGGGCCTTCCCGCCCTCCGACGCGTCGGTCCCCTCAGGCTCTGGGAAGCCCTGCAGGCCTCCTGCTGCTCCCGGGGCCGCTGCAATTTCTACGACAACACCGATCTCAACTGCACCCTCAGGGTGAGCGCCCGGGGGCCCGCGGGGCCGGGAGGGAGACGGGGTCCGGCCGCGGGGGCGCGGGCCCCCCCCCCCCCCAGCCCCGCGGCGGTCACGACCGCCTCCCGGTCGTTCCCTCGCAGCTGCAGGAAGTGTCTCACATAGTAGGAGATTCTGGCCTCAACATCTACAACCTGTATGCCCCGTGTGCTGGGGGGGTTCCCGGGCAGATCAGGTAATCCGGCCCCCGCCCGGATCGAAGCCCCCCGGGGCCCCCGTTGCGGGGAGGGAGGGACCCGGGCCCCCCCCCCCCGCCCGGGCCTTCACGCCCGTCCCCGTCCCCAGGTTCGAGAAGGACGTGATGGTGACCCACGACCTGGGGAACGTCTTCACCCGCGTGCCCCTCAAGCGGGCGCTGCGGCAGGTGGGTCGGGGCCGACTCCCTGGGCCCGCGTCCGCCCCGGGGCTCGGGAGCCGGAGGGCGTGGGTCCCGATCCCGGCTCCGCCGCCTGGAAGACGGGGACGGCCCGGCGCCCTCGCGACCCCCCCCCCCCCCCCCCGAGCGCTTAACGGACGCCGGCGGCGTTCGGTTTCCGGGCCGGGGGGCGTCGGCCGGACGGGAGGCGGCGGGGACGGGCCCGGCTGACCCCGGCGCCCCCCCACCCGCCAGGCTCTGCTCCTGCGGTCGGGCGATTCGGTGCGGCTGGACCCCCCCTGCACCAACACCACCGCCCCCTTCACCTACCTGAACGACCCCTACGTGCGTAAGGCCTTACACGTCCCCGCCGAGGTCCCCCGCTGGGTCACGTGCAGGTGAGGAGGGGGGCGGCGGGGCGGCGGCTCCCGCCCGTCGGCGCGTTCCGCTCGCACGACGTCGGGCGCGCGGTTCGGCGCCCCCGGAGGCTCCCCTCCCGCCCCAGCCCTCCTCTCGCCCGGCAGCTTCGAGGTCAACAGGGACTACAAGCGCCTCTACAGCACCGTGAGGGACGAGTACCTCAAGCTGCTCGGCGCCCAGGTCGGTGGGGCCCGCCCCGACGCTCCCCCGCCGGGTGACCTCGAGCGGGTCATCTCCCTCCTCCGGGCCCCGTCCCCCGGCAGGCGCCCGCCACGTCGGGGCGGAACGAGGGAAGCCGAGCCCGGGAGTCGCCGCCCGCTCGCCCGAGCCTCGGTTCCCTCGGCGCGAAAGAGGGGATTAAACGTCCGCGCGTGTCCCGATGATCTAAATACGCGGAGATGGCCTACGTGTCCTCCTCGGACCCCTCCGGGGCGCGACCGGGTCCGACCCGACGATCGCCGTAAGCGATCCGTCGAGCGCCCGTCGTGCGCAGAACGCCGTACGGGGCGCCTGGGAGAGGACGGCGTAACTCGGACGAGCGGTCGGCGCTCGCATCCGTAAACGCGGTCCTTCCCCTCGAGAACCTCTCTCCTCGCGGCCGCCCTCGGACGCGCTCTTCCTTCCCCGCGCGGCGGCGGCTAAGCCGCGCGCCGGGGTAGCCGCGGGGCGGTCGGGTCGGTCCCGCCCGGGCCTCCGTCCCCGTTTCCCGGCCGAGGTCACCGAGGCCGCGCGGCGGGGCCGGGCTCGCGACCCGGGTCCTTCCGCCCCCGCCGAGGCGACCGCGGTCCGCCGGGTCGGCGCGGATACCGAACGCCGCCGACCGTGACCTCGATCCGCCGACCGTCGGGCTCTCTGGTAGAAGATGGACGGGCGGGAATCTCTCTCTCGGGTCGCACGGGCCTCGGCGGGGAGGGCCCGCCTCCGCCGCCCGGGGCGATAACTAGCGTCGCTCGGTCGGCGCCGTCTCCGCCGTCGGTTCCCGGGGGGCGGGGATCGGGCCCGCCGCCCCGGCCGCCCCGCCCGCGGGCGCTCGGTAAACGGCGGCCGGCCGACGGTACCCGCGCCGCCGACGGCCCCGGCGACGGCTCGAGGGCGGGGATCGGGGGGCCCCCGGGCGACCCCGGCCTCCCTCCCTCCCGCAGAGGTACCGGATCCTCGTGTACAACGGGGATGTGGACATGGCCTGCAACTTCATGGGGGACGAGTGGTTCGTGGATTCGCTCGACCAGAAGGTGAGGGGCCGGGGGGCGGGCCGGGGGGCCGGGGGGCCGGGGGGCCGGGGGGCCGGGGGGCCGGGGGCGGGCCGGGCCGGGGGGCCGATCGGTGCCGTGGTCTTGGGCAGGTGGAGGTGCTGCGTCGCCCGTGGCTGGTGGCCGACGGGACGGGGGAGCAGGTGGCCGGCTTCGTCAAGGAGTTCTCCAACATCGCCTTCCTCACCATCAAGGTGGGACCGGGGGGCCGGCGCGCCGGGGGGCCGCGCGGGGGGGGTGGGGGGCGTCGGCGGCGTCGGTAACGGCGGGACCCGCGAGGCCCCGACCGGGTGGCGAGCACCGTCCTCGGCGCCGGGGTGGGATCGGGTGCGACCCGGGCCTCTCCGTCCCCATTTTACGGGGCAGGAAACCGAGGCCCAGGGGAGTGACTCGGCCAGGGCCACTCGGCAGACGTGGCGGAGTCGGGATCGGAACCCGGGTCCCCCCCGACGCTCAGGCCCCGGGGTAGAGACGAGCGAATCGGGCCGAACCCGGTCCCCGTCCCACGCGGGGCTCCCGCCCTTCGGACCCGTTTTAGGATGAGGGGACCGAGGCCCAGGGAAGCGACTCGGCCGAGGCCGCGCCGCAGGCCCGTGGGGGGGCCGGGATCGGGATCCGGGCTCGCGCTGGGGTGAGGGTGGAGGCGGGGGGCGGCCGAGGCGGCCCGCCCCCGCCCCCCGCCGACGGCCGCCTCTCTCTCCCCCCTGCCCCGCAGGGAGCCGGCCACATGGTCCCGACCGACAAGCCTCAGGCGGCCCTGGCCATGTTCAGCCGCTTCCTGAACAGGGAGCCCTACTGAAGGGCGGCCGGGCCGCGCCGCCCCCGAGACCCGCGCGGGAACGCCGCCGGAAGCGCGCCCCGGCCTTCGCGCTTCGCGGTCGGGGCGGAGAGCGCGGGGCCGCCGCCGGGCGGCCGGGACGGGGGAATAAAGGAGCCGCTGCCTGGGCCCCGACGCCCGGTCCCGTGGTGGAAGAGGCCGGGCCGCCGGGCCTTTATTGGGGGGGGCGGTTACAGCGGGCGCGGGGGGACGGGGCCGGGCGGGGGAGCCGACGGGGCGTCCGGGGCGTCCGGGCCGGGCCCCCGACGGTTCTTCTCGATGACTTCGCGCAGCCCCTCGGAAAAGCGCAGGTCCGCCCCGATGGTCAGGAAGCCCTGGCGGGGCACGGGGGGCTCAGTCCTTCCCTCCCTCCCCCCGGAACCCGGCTCCCCTGGGAGCGCGCCCCCCTCCCCGCCCGCCCCCCCCCCGACTCTCACCGCGTAGTTGGTCACCACTTCCCGGACGAAATCGATGCCCTCGGGCAGGGGGATCCGCACTCCTCTACGGGTCCGTGCTGCGGGGGAGCGTGGGAGGACGCCGGGCGGCTCCGCCCCGCGCCCCCCGGAGTCCGCCCCGGCCCCCTGGCCCCCGGCCCGGCCCCCCCCCCCCCGCCCCCCTTACCGTGCAGCAGCGGCATCACCGCGATCTGCAGAATCGTCTTCAGGGGCGCCTGCAGGGGTAACAGCTGGGGGGGGGGGGGGGGGGGGGCCAAGGTAAAAGGGAGGGCGACGCCGAAGGACGCCCCCCCCCCACCCCGGTCCCACGGGCCTTCCCCTTTCACGGTCTCGGCCGCGGCGCCCGCCCCGCTCACCGCCAGGGCCTCCAGGGCCGACTGGTTGGAGGAGACGCGGAACCTGCGGGGAAGGGGGGGAGCGTCGGTCGGGGGGCGCGCGGGGAGCGCCGGGCGGCTCCCCGCGGGCCGGGGCCGGGGGGGGGGGGGGCGGCCCGCTCCCACCTGCGCAGATCCAACTTGGTCTGGAGCGTCTTCCCTCGGAGCGCCATCTTGGCGTCGAGCCGGGCTTCCTGGCGGGGGACGGGCCGGGGACGACGGTCGGGCCCGGGATGCGCCCGGGCGGGGCGGGCCCCCCTCCCCTCCCTCCCCGCGCCCGCCCCCCTCACCAGGGTCAAGCTGGACAGCCGGACCTCGGGCCGGCCCGGCGGCGCCAGGGCGACGGCGAGGCCGGCCGTGACGGCGACGACGGTGCCCGAGGGTCTGATGGTGCAGCGGGGCGCTTGCAGGACCCGCAGCCCCAGCTTCAGGGGGGCGTCCGCCGCGGCGGGGTCCTGCCGGGGCGACGGGGCGGCCGGTCGGGCGCGGGGCGCCGTCCCGGTCGGCGCTCGCCTGCCCTCCGGGACCCGTCCTCGCCCGGCCGCTCGGGACGGTGCCCCGCCCGCGGCGGGCGATCCGTCGGAACGTCCGAGCCCCCGCCGTGCACCGGGCTCCTCGGGGAGGGTGCCGGGCGGGAGCTTGTCCGGGCGCTACTTATCGAGCGCCGTTCTGGGTCAGACGCCGGCCCGGCCTTTGAGGACGCCACGGCGGGGCCTCGTGGGGTGACCCCGGACGAGTCTCCCGACTCGCCGGGCCGAGGACCGCCGGCCCCCCGGGGTCCGTCGGCTCCCGTCCGGCCCGGCGTCGGGCACGGCGCCCGGCCCGTAGCGAGCGCCTCGCGGAGACCGTCGAATAAAAGCGGCGGGGGGGGGGGAGGCGTGGACCCCTCGCCGTCCCCGCCGTCTCTCAAGCGGCCCCCCGCCCCCCGACCTCCTCACCAGTAAGATGATGGCCCCGAAGAAGAAGGCCCTCAGCATCACGTCCACGTCCTTGGGGATCTGAACGGAAGCGGGGAAGCCGGGGTAGTCGCCGAGCGCCCGGGGGGCCGCCGGCCGGCACCCGGGAGCGTCGCCCGAGGGCGCGGGGGGCGCGGTCTCCGTCCCCCTCGGACGGGGAGGGCGGCCGAGGCGCGGAGGGGCCCGGCGGCGGGCCCGGGCCCGCCCCGTCGCCCGCGGGGAGCTTGCGCTCCGTCCCCTGCTGCCGTCCGTCGGGCGCCCCCCGTGTGCCGAGCGACGAGAGCCGGCGGACGCGGCCCCCGCCCGCGAGGAGCTCGCGGCGGACGGTATCGAGCCCCCGGGGCGCGCACGGCGCCGTGGTGAACGCCGAGGAGCGGCCCGGCTCGAGGCCCGGGGTCAGAAGGGCGCGGGTTCCGATCCCGGCTCCGCCCCTCGTCTGCCGCGTGACCTCGGGCAGGTCATTTGGCTCCCGGGGCCCATCGTGGGGTCGACGCCCGGCTCTGCCGCTTAGCCGTGTGACCGCGGGCAGGTCGCTTCGCTTCTCTGGGCCTCGGTTCCCTCATCTGGAAAACGGGGACGAAGACCGGGAGCCTCACGTGGGACGACCCGATCCCCCCGTATCTCCCCCGGCGCTCGGCCCGTAGCAGGCGCTTAACGGATACCAACGTTATCACTACCGTTATCCGTAAAACGGGGCCGGGGAAGGCGAGCCCCGTGCGGGACGGGGACCGTGCCGGGAATCGCGATGGGATTCGTTACGCGCCGAGCGCCGTTCGAAGCGCGTCTGACGGCGGAGGCCGCTGCGGCGCGGGGAGGCGGGGCGGCGGTTCGAACCCATCGCCTCCGACTCCCAGGCCCCCGAGCCCCGCTCCTGCGGCCGACCCCGTTGGCTCGTATCCGCCCCGGCGTGTAACAGGGTGCCTGGCGTTTAGGAGGCGCCCAACAGCGGAATTAGCATTATTACCAAAAGCGCCGGGGAGGGTCCCACAGAGCGGGTTCGGTCGGCCCGTCCCGTGACGGCAGTGAGTTCACAGTCCAAAGGAGGCGGACGGATGAATAAATGATGATGTCGGTATCTGTGAAGCGCTTACTACGTGCCGGGCGCCGTCCTGAGACGCGGGGTCGTCGGGCCGTCCCACGCGAGGCTCCCGGTTCATCCCCGTTTTCCGGATGAGGTCACTGAGGCCCAGAGGAGTGACGTGACTCGCCCACGGTCCCCCAGCTGCCGAGGGGCGGGGCCGGGATTCGAACCGGTGACCTCCGACTCCCCAGCCCGGGCTCGTCCCGCCGAGCCACGCTGCTTCCCTACTGAAGCCCGGCTCCGCCCCCTGTCAGCTGGGGGACCGTGGGCGAGTCGCTTCCCTTCTCTGGGCCTCGGTCCCCTCATCTGTCAAACGGGGACGAAGGCCGCGAGCCCCGCGTGGGCCGACCCGATGACCCCGCATCTCCCCCGGCGCTTAGGACGGTGCTCGGCCCATACCGACGTCATTATTGAATAAATTGGGCACGGGGAGGCGCGCGCGACGGAAGGACGCAGATCCGAGCGGAAGGGCGACGCGGGGGAAGGGGAGAGGAGGGCGCGGGCAGGGAAGGCTTCTCGGAGGAGGCGGCGGGCCTTCCGGAAGGCCCGGAACGCGCGAGGAGTCGCCGCCGGGGCGAGACGGGGGCCCGGCGAGAAGGTTGGCGTCGGGGAAAGCGAAGCGGGCGGGCTGGGCCGGAGTAGGAAATAGTAAGAATGGCATCCGGTACGCGCCGACGACGCGCAGGGCGCCGTTCTAAGCGCCGAGGAGGATACGGGGTCGGGCCCCTCGGGGCTCCCGGGCTCGGCGCCCGCTTTCCAGGCGAGGCGCCCGAGGCCCGGACGCGACCCGCCCGAAGTCCCGCAGCCGCCCGGCGGCGGAGCCGGGATCCGACCCCGGGATCCCTGCGTCCCCGGCCCGGGCTCCTTCCGACGAGCCACGTCGCTTCGCTCCTCGGGGCCTCCTCGTCTGGAAGACGGGGGTGAAGGCGGCGCGCGCCGCCGGCCTCGTCGTCGGGGGCTCCCGGCCCCTCCCTCGACCCGCCCCGCTCCCGCTCCCGCTCCCGCTCACCTCGGCCCCCGTCAGCTCCAGCGCCAGCGTCCCGGCCCGGAAGTAGCTGTCCATGGCGGAGTCGAAGAAGAACTCGGAGAAGGCGACGTAGACCATCCGGTTCTCCTCCACCACCACGGGGCTCACCGCCCGGTTCTTCAGGGTGACGTTGCCCCCGGGCCAGGGGAAGAAGGCTCCCTGGGGGAGCGGGGGTCAGGGGGCGCGGCTCCGGGGGGCCGGGACCGCCCCTCCCGGCCCCCCCGGCCGGCCCCCGCTCCCCCGTCTCACCCGGAAATCCATGTCCAGGTTGCGGTCGGAAGACGCGGGATCCCGCAGCAGGGAATAATCGATCCCCACGTGGTCGTCCACGGCGCCGCGCACTGGGAGGGGGCCGGGACGGGGCCGGGGGTCGGGCGGGGATTCCCCCGCGGCCCCCCGCGAGGGACGCCGGTCCCCTTCCGGGGAGGCGGCGGGTCGGGGCTCCGCCGCGCGGCCCCGGACGGGTCGCCGATCCGGGCCCCGGGCGTTCCCACCCGTCCCCCCTCCCGTCGGGCCGGGGCGGGGCCCGGGACCGCGGCGCTCGGCCCCACTCACCGGGGATCGTCTCCAGCATGGAGTTGAGCAAGACCACGCCCGCGTGGTGGAGCGCCGGGCAGATCTGCGCGGAGGAACCCACCCCCCCCCGCCCCGGTCAGTGCCGACCCCGCGCCCGCGCCCCCCCCCCCCCCCCCCACCACGCCGGCCCCCCGGCTCGGCACCTGCTGGTTGAGGAGGAAGCGCATCCCGGAGGTGATGAAGCTGGACAGGATCTCGTAGACCTTCCTGCGGCGCGAGGAGGGGAGGGGGGTCGGCCCGTCAGCCCCCCCCGACCCCTCCGCCGTCCCCCGGGGGCCGGGGGGAGACCCTCGGTGGCCCGGTCGTATCTACGCCTAAGCGCCGGGCCGAACGCTTGGGAGAGGCCGACCGTATCGCGTTCGCGTCCCCCGCCCACGGGGAGCCGCCGGTCTGGACGGGGGAGACGGACGGGAATAGAAATATAGACGTCGATAGGTGGCGGAGGGGGACGTGAGCGGGGCCGGGACCGGGCGGGGGGGAGGAAGGAGGCGAGTCTCCGTTCGATGAGGAGGCGGCCGGACGACGGCCGGAGTCTCCGGGGGCGGGGGGAGACCCGTCCTAGATGTTCGGGCGGAAAAACGGTCCGGGCGGCCGGGGACGGGAGGCGGGGAGGGCGGCGGCTCACCGGTACGTCCCGCCGAAGCCGGTGTGCATCTTGGCGACGCTGGCCTTGCAGGAGACGTTGGCCACCTGGACGCGCCCCGTGGGGCCCCTGGCCAGGTGCAGGGCCGTGCGGATGTTCACCCCCTCGGCCGACGCGTCCACGCGGCCCCCGTCGTAGCTGCGGGCGTGGAGGGCGAGCTCCGGCGGGCGTGGAGGGCGAGCTCCGGCGGGCGCCGGCCCGCGGGCCGGGCCCGCTCCTCGGCCGGGCTTGCCCTGCCTGCCCGTCCTCCCCGCCGACCGTCCCCCGCCTCCTCGTCTCCCTCCCCCATCCATCCATCCATCCTCCCCGCCGACCGTCCCCGGCCTCCTCCCCGCCTCCCTTCCCCGTCCGTCCTCCCCGCCGACCGTCCCCGGCCTCCCGGACTCACAAGAACCAGTAGAGCAGCTGCCTCCGGAAGCCCAGGCGGATGGAGGCGTTGCTGATCTGCAGAGCCAGGCTCCGGGGGGGCCGGAAGCTCAGCTCCGACTCCGTCACCTGCAGCCGCTCCACCTTCACGCTGGGGTTGGGGGGGGGGCGGGACGGGCGGGACGGGAGCTCGGACACCGGGGACCCCTCCCCGGCCCCCCCGAAGGCTGCGGGGCTCCCTAAAAGCGGGGCTCCTCGAGGCCCGGAGATCACTTTCGACTCGCCGGGTCGGACCCTCCCAAGCGTTCGGGACGCGATCGTCCCCGTCGTACGCTGAGCGCTCGCTCCGTGCCGAGCGCCGGGGGAGGTGTGAGTTAAGCGGGCCCCGCTCACGCCCTCGACGCGCGGAGGAGGGGAGCGGGGCCCGGAGATGGGAAGCGACCGGCCCGGGGTCACCGGGTGGCCGAGCCGGGACCGGGACCCGGACCCCTCTAACTAGTCCAGTGCTCCGCCCGCAACCGCTGCTCGGCCAACGCTCTCGAGTGATTTTCTTTCGTGCTATTTAAGCGCTCACTCCGTGCCGGTCACCGTATTAATAACGACGGCATCTGTCACCCGCTTACTACGCGCCAGGCGCCGTCCTGAGCGCGGGAGGAGATACGGCTTATCCCCCGTGGGGCTCACGCTCCTCATCCCCATTTTCCAGAGGAGGGAACCGAGGCCCAGAGAAGGGAAGTGACCGGCCCGAGGTCGCCCGGCCGACGAGCGGCGGAGGCGGGATCGGCACCCACGACCTCCGACGCCCGAGCCCGGCCTCCTTCCGCTGCGCCGCTTCTAGGTGATCTAGGTGTCCGATTCCTCTCCTCCCAGCCCCTCCCTGACCCCCTCCGGTCCGGCCCCGCAGAAACGGCCCCCTCGGAGGTCGCCGGCCGCCTCCTCCTCGCCGGGTCCGGATCCTCCCCGACCTCTCGGCCGCCGCGGCCCGCATCCCGCTCCGGGAAACGCCATCCGTCCCGGGCTTCCCCCGTGCCGTCCTCTCCCGCCCGTCCCCTCGTCTCTCCGGCCGCTCCTCCTCCGCCTCCCCGCCGTGGCCCGTTCTGGGTCCCCTTCTCTTCTCCATCTAAGCCCCCTCCCCGGGCAAACTCCTTCGCCCCCACGACCTCGACTCCCGCCGCCCCGCGGACGATTCCCAAGTCTCCCTCTCCGGGGCCCCGATCCCCCTCCCTCTCCGCCATCTCACATCCCCTCCCGCCTTCGGGACGTCGCGCCTCGGGCCGTCCTCCCGTCGCTCGGGCTCGACGGGTCCGAGACGGAATTCCTCACGTCCCCCCGCAAACCCCGTCCTTCCCCGGCTTCCCCGTCAGCGTAGACGGCCCCGCCGTCCTTCGCGTCTCCCGGGCTCCCCTCTCCCGTTGGGCCCGCGTCAGCGACCCGTGGCTGAACCCCGGCGGTCCGGCCTCCGGCGCGCGGCCGAAACCCGCCCTCTCCTCCCCGTCCGAACGGCTCCCGCGTCGATCCGCTCGCCCGGACGACGGCGGCGGCGGCCTCCTCCCCGGCCTCCCGCCTCTCCCCGCCCCGGTCCGGGCCTCGCTCTGCCGCCCGGATCGTTCTCCTACGAAAAAGTCGAGGTCGCGTGTCCCCGCTCCTCGAGACCCTCCGGGGTGGCCCGGCCACCTCCGTATCCGGCGGAGGCTCCGAAGCCGTCCGTCGCCTCGCCCCCTCCGACCCGGCCTCGCCCATCGTCTGCTACGGCCCGGCCCGCGCGCTCCGCCCCTCTAAAGGCCGACCTCCGCCCCGGACCCCCGTCTCGTCTCTCCCGCCTCCCTCCGCCGTCGAACGACCGCCCTCTCGGTGCCCGACGGACCCTTTCTGCCTTCCTGCCCGGGGCGGGCGGGGATCGTCTCTCTCTGTTGCCGAGTTATCCTTTCCGAGCGGTCGGGCCAGTGCCCCGCGCGTAGGAGGCGCCCGGTAAATACCACTGACTGAACCGACAGAGGAGCCGCGAGGCTCAGGGGCAGGAGGCCGGGCTTGCGAGGTCGCGGGTTCTAATCCCGCCTCCGCCGCGCGTCGCTTCCCTTCTCTGGGCCTCGGTTGCCCCGTCTGGAAAACGGGGACGATTAATGACGGCGCCGAGGCCGACGGGATCTGTCGGGCGCTCGCTTGGGGGGGAGATACAGGGCCGTCGGGGGAGGGGGGGGGGTGCGCCCCGGTCTTCGTCCCCGTCTGCCGGATGAGGCCACCGAGGCGCGGACGCCGCGAGCCCCACGGGGGGCCGCCCCACGACCTCGTCTCTCCCCCGGCGCTCCGAACGGTGCTCGGCGCACAGTAGGCGCTTAACCGATACCGTCGTTATTAATGACAAGGAGAGAAGCGGCGTGGCTCGGTGGCAAGGGCCCGGGCTTGGGAGGCAGAGGTCACGGGTTCGAATGCCCGCCCTGCCCCTCGTCAGCCGGGTGAGCGTGGGAGAGTCACTTCACTTCTCTGGGCCTCAGCGACCTCATCTGGAAAACGGGGACGAAGACCGGGAGCCTCACGTGGGACCACCCGATATCTCCTCCGGCGCTCTGAACGGTGCTCGGCGCATAGTGAGCGCTTAACAGATACCAGTCGTTATTATCATTATTAATGAAGGGGGAGGTGTGGGGGGGGGTGGAGCTGGGGTCCCGCCCCCCGCCCCCGCGCCCCCCCCACTCACTCAGTGATGTTGTAATAAAAGTTGCCGTCTCCGCCGCGCAGGTCCGGGATGTCGATGTGCATCAGCTCCTGCTCCAGGAACCGCAGACCCTCCAGCTTCACTGCGGCGGCGAGACCCTCAGCCCCGGGTCCCCCCGCCCGGCCCCCCGCGCCCCCCCCCCCAGGCCGAGCCCTCCGGGTGCGGCTCAACCGGCGCCCCTTCCCTGTCCCCCTTGCCCCCCGCCCGCCCCTGTCGTCCCTTACTCGCGGCGCCCCCTTTGCCGGGAGCGCCCCCTGCTGGCAGGACCCCCTTCCCGGAGGATCTGCCCCCTCCCGGTGTCATCCCTTATCGGTGGCGCCCCCTACTGGCGCCCCCTTTGCCGGCAGCGCCCCCTTCCTGGAGGGATCTGCCCCCTGCTGACGTCATCCCTACGGGGGCGCCCCCTGCTGGCTACACCGACTTACTGGAGGGATCCCCCCGCTGACGTCATCCCCGGCTAGCCGTCCCTTACCGGCGGCGCCCCCTACTGGTAGCTCCCCCTTCCTGGAGGATCCACCTCCCTCCCTCCCTCCCTCTGATGTCATCCCTTCCCGGTGGCGCCCCCTATTGGCGCGCCCCCTCACTGGCGGGATTTCCGGTGGCGTCCTCTACGCTTGCCCCCTTGGCCGGCGGCGCCCCCTACTGGTGCTCCCCCTTTACCGGCCGCCCCGCCTGAATGGAGGGATCTTCCCCTTCTGACATCATTCCTTGCCGGTGGCTCCCCCTAGCGGTGCCCCCTTGGCCGACGGCGCCCCCTGCCGGCAGCATCCCCTTAGTGGGGGGGGGGGGACGGGGGACAATAATAATAACGATAACGTCGGTATGTGTTAAGCGCTGACTACCGTTCTAAGCGCCGGGGGAGATACAGGGTCATCAGGTCGTCCCGCGTGAGGCTCCCAGTGAATCCCCATTTTCCGGATGAGGTCACTGAGGCCCAGAGAGGTGGAGCGACTTGCCCACAGTCACACAGCTGCCGAGCGGCACAGCGGGGATTCGCACCCACGACCTCCGCCTCCCCAGCCCGGCCTCTCTCCACGGAGCCCCGCGGCTTCTCGGAATCTGCCCCCCCCCCCCCCGCGGCTGACGTCACCGCTCCCCGGCGGCGCCCCCTGCCGGCGGCGCCCCCTCAGTGGAGGGACTCTCGCCCCCCGCTGACGTCATCCCTTCCCCACGGCGCCCCCTGCCGGCGGCGCCCCGTCCCCGGCGGGGCCGTTCCCCCCCCTCCCCTCCCGCCGGTGGCGCCCCCTAGCGGAGGCGCCCTCCTCCCCGGCGCGGGGCGCGGCGGGGGCCTCACCCAGCTCCAGGGCCTTGGAGGTGATGCGGATCTTGCAGGCGGGGGGCTCGGGCCGGGCCGGGGCCGGGGGCGGCAGCAGCAGCAGCAGCAGCAGGGGGAGGAGCAGGGTGGGGAGCAAGAGGCCGAGGGCCGCCATGCCGGGCCCTCCGCGGGGCCGAGGGCAGGGCGTCGGGGGAGCCTCGGAGCCTGAGGCCTGGGGGGGCGGGGGCCGAGAGGCGGGGTTTGGGGGCGGTCGGGGGAGGCTGGGGGTCACGGGTCGGGGGGCGGTCGGGGTTGGGGCCCGGGGGCGCCAGGGGAGGCTTGGGATCGGGGGTGAGGGGTCTGGGATCCGGGGGCCCTCGGGGGTCAGGGACAGTCGGGGTCGAGGGGTCTGGGGGCGGTCGGGGGTGGGGCCCGGGGGCGCCCGAAGTCAGGGTTTGGGGGCGCCGGGGGAGGCCGGGCTGCGGGGGCGCTGGGGGTCCGGGGTCCCCTCCCCGCGCCCCGGCAACCGGCTTCCCGGGCAGCCCGGGACACCGGGGGGGGGAGGGTTCCCGGGGGGCGGCGGGGGCCGGACACACACTCACACTCACGTGCTGGGCGTCGGCGGGAGCGGGAGGAGACTGTGCTGAGCGGCCCCGACCGGCCGCCTTATATCGGGGGGGGGGGGGGCCGGGCCGGGGCCGACCGGGCCCCGCCTCCCCCCCCCCTCCCCCCAGGAGGGGAGGGGGCGGCCTGGGGGGGGAGGAGGGGGGTCTCCGCACCCCCCATCCCCCGCAGCCGCGGGACGCCGGGCGAGGGGGCGACGCCCCGGGGACCCCCTAAACAGCCCCCCGTCCCGTCCCCCCCAGGCAGCCCCCCACCCCATCCGCCCAAACGGCCCCCCCGCCCCGTCCCCTTCCCCCTCCTCCCCCCTCCCCACTCCGACGACCACCCGGGGCGGGGACGGCCCCTCCGCGTCCCCGAACGGCACTCTCCCAAGCGCTTGGCGCAGCGCTCCGCGCGCGGGGCCGACGACGGCGCCGGGGGAGACGGGCGGGGGGCCGTCGGGCGGCCCCCCGTGGGGCCCGCCCTCTCCGTCCCCGTTTTCCGGAGGAGGTCACCGAGGCCCCGCGGCGGAGCGGGATTAGGACCCAGGACCTCCGCCTCCCCGGCCCGGGCTCTCGCCAGTAGGCCCCGCCGCCTCGGTCGAGCGCTCGATAGGTAACGACGAGGATGACGGCGCTGTCTTTTAAGCGCCCGCTACGCGCCCAGCGGCGGGGGAGGCGCGGGGTGATCGGGTCGCCCCCCGTGGGGCTCCCGCTCTCCGTCCCCGTTTTCCGGATGAGGCGACTCGGCCGAGGTCGCCCGGCGGATGGGCGGCGGAGGCGGGATTAGAACCCGCGACCCCCGGCTCCCGGACCCGGGCTCTTCGCACCGAGCGCCGCCGCCTCTCCCGACCGCGGGCGTCGAAAGCCGTCGCCCGGGCCCCCGCCGGGAGCGGGGGACCGTACCGAGCGCCCCGGAGAGGCCGGCGGAGACGGTCCGCGGTGCCGGGCGCGCGGCGGGCGCCCGACGGGCGCCGTCGCGACCACCACGGTGATCCGCGCGGCCTTCGGGTCGGCCCCGTTCGCCGGGTGAGGGGACCGAGGCCCGGGGAAGGGAGGCGACCTCCCCGGGGGTCACGCGGCGGGGGGATCCGAATCCGCGACCTCCGACCCCCCGGGCCCGGCCCCCGCGCCGCCTCCCTCGTTTTCCCCGTCCTCGGTCCGGGCCGGGGGAGAGACGGGCTCCGGGATAAACGCCGGCGCGGAAAATCCGAGAAATCCCAGCGTAGACATGCGACAGGCGACGGCGTGGAAGGAAGATCCGGAGGGCCGCGCCCCGTCGGCCGCTCAGAACGGCCCGTGACCGTTTACCGTGAGATCCCCGCGGTCGGGGACGTGTCCCGTCTCCGGCCCGGCCTCTCCCCCGAGCCGAGGGCTCTGCCCGTCCCCGCCCCGGTGGGCGCTCAATAAATACCCCGGCCACCGCGAGAGCGGGAGAGAGGATGCGGCGCCGGAGCGGGGAAGGTGGCCTGACTCCTCTCCTTCCCTCCTTCCGTCGTATTCCCCCGTCGGCTCGGTCGCCGGCGCTTGCTGAGCGCCGACCGTGGGCGGGACGCCGCGCCGGGCGCTCGGGGAGCCCGGTCCGGCCACGGAGAGAGACCGTCCCCGCCCGCAACGGGCTCGCGGTCCAGGAAAGGGGGAGGCGGACGTCAGGACGGGGAAACGGGCGGCGGGGGCCCGTTTGCCGAGCGCTCACTGTGTGCGGGGCGCCGCGCCGAGCGCTTCTTTGGCCCGCGCTCGCCCCGGCGCTCGGTGCGGGGAGCCGCGCCCGGGTGGCGTCCGGTAGCCCGACCCGCGGAGCGGCCGGGAACGATCCCCGCCTTCGGCGAGCTTACTGTTTACTAGACGCCTCCCGTTCGGGGGGGGGGGGGGGGGGGGACGACGACGACGGCGTTGGTTAGGCGCTCGCTAGGTGCCGGGCACCGGCCGCCGGGCCGTCCCCCCGCGGGGCTCCCGGTCTCCGGCCCCGTGTTCCAGATGAGGTCGCCGAGGCCCAGAGAGGTGAAGCGGCCGGCCCGAGGTCGCGCGGCGGGATTGGAACCCAGGACCTCCGACTCCCCGGCCCGGGCTGAGAAAGTCGGCCGTCTTTCGCCTCGTCCGAGAAACGGGGCCCGGAGGAGCCGAGCGACTCGTCCGAGGTCACCCGGCGGGGAGGCGGCGGAGCCGGGATTGGCACCCGGGACCCCCCCGACCCCCGGGGCCGGGCTGCGGCCGCTCCCGTTTCTGCCAGCGGGCCCTCCCGGCTCCGTCTTGAACGTCTCCGTCCGTATCTGAATTCGAGAAGCGGCGCGGCTCAGCGGCGAGAGCCCGGCCTTGGGAGTCGGGGGTCACGGGTTCGAATCCCGGCTCCGCCGCCTGACGGCGGGCAGGTCACTTCGCCTCTCTGGGCCTCGGTTCCCCCGTCCGCAAAACGGGGATGGAGACCGCGAGCCTCACGTGGGCCGACCCGACGACCCCGTATCTCCCCCGGCGCTTAGAACGCCGCTCCGCGCCTAGTAAGCGCTTGACGGATACCGACGTTATTATTACAGTTGTCATTTTCTTCATCTTCCACCCCCGCGGCACTTAGGTCCGTGACCGTGATTTGTTTATTTCTATTAAAGCCTCTCTCCCCCACGTGGGGGGCCGAGAATGTGTCTGTTTATCGTTGCGCTCTCCCGAGTGCTTAGTGATCATAACAATAATCGTGATAATAATCGGGAGAGTTACCACGCACTCACCGCGTGTCGGACGCCGGCCTGAGCGGCGGGATGGATCCGAGCCCGTCGGGTGGGATTCACGGTCTCCGTTCCCCGTTTTACAGAGGTGGAAACTGAGGCCCCGGGGAGGCGAGGCGACCGGCCCGAGGTCCCACGGCCGAGCCGGGACCGGAACGGCGCTCCGCGCACCGTGAGCGCTCGGCGAATACGGCCGGCCGGCCGTCTGCGTGGCCTGCCTCCCCCTCTAATGATAATAACGATCGTATCGGTTAGGCGCTGACTATGTGCCGAGCACCGTCCTCGGCGCCGTCAGCTCGGTGTAAATAACGATAATGACGTTGGTATTTGTCAAGCGCTTACTCTGTGCCGAGCACCGTCCTCAGCGCCGTCAGCTCGTCGTAATAATAATAACGTGAGTATCCGTTAAGCGCTTACTCTGTGCCGAGCACCGTCCTAAGCGCGCTCAGCTCGTCGTCATAATACCGATGTTGGTATTTGTTAAGCGCTTACTATGTGCAAAGCTGGGGAGGACGCGAGGTGATCGGGAAGTGAAATGACCTCCCCGAGGTCAGCCGGCGGGCGAGCGGCAGAGCCGGGATTTGAACCCAGGGCCCCCCGACTCCCGGGCCCGGGCTCGTTCCCCCAGGCCGGGCCGCCGGGCGATCTGTTTTTCCTCAAGATCCAAACCCCTCCCTCTCGCGGATTTCCCCGGCCCCCGGACGCTGAGTTCTCGGATTCGATGGATTCTGTTTTCCCGGAAATTCTCCCCCGCGGGGCCTGTCGGACGCTGGCGGCCCGTCAACGTCTCCGGCGGCGGGGCCCGGCGGGTAGAGCCCGGGCCCGGGAGGACCCGGGTTCCGATCCGGCCTCCCCGCGCTGTGACGGAGGAGGGATCTGGGGCCCGGAGGAGGGAAGGGACCCGCCCGAGGTCACCCGGGATTAGAACCCGGGTCCTCCCGCCTCCCGGGCCCGGGCCCTAGCCGCTGAGCCACGTCGCCTCGTAGCCGCCCCGCTCATCTGTCGACGAGGACTGCATTATAATAAGAAGAGGAATCACGATCTTTTTAGGCGCTGACTATGTGCTAGGCGCCGGGGGGGGAGATGCCAGGTCATCGGGTGGCCCCCACGGGGGGCTCGCGGACGTCATCCCCGTTTTCCAGAGGGGCCCACTGAGGCCCAGAGAAGGGCAGTGACTTGCTCAAGGTCGCGCAGCTGATAAGGGGCGGAGCGGGGATTAGAACCCACGACCTCTGACTCCCAAGCCCGGGCTCTTGCCAAACTCCCGGTACAGCGCCCCGCGCAAAGTGAGCGCTCGATAAATGCGACCGAAAGGATGAAGCGGGTGGAGGTCGACGGGGTCGGACCCAGTCCTTGCCCCTCCCGGGGCTCCCGGGCTGAGCGGGAGGGAGGACGGGGCTGAAAATTCCCGTCGGACCCGTTGAGGAAACTGAGGCGCAGGCTCAGACATCCAGCCTCCCCCCTCCTCCTCCCCGCCGCCCGCTCTTCACCCTCCTCGCAGCGCCGGCCCGAAGCAGCGGGGCTTGAGGCAGCGTGGCCTGGGGGACGGAGCCCGGGCGGCCGGGAGGAGGTGCTCGGTACAGAGCTCCGCACACGGTCGGCGCTCAATAGATCCGCCCGAACGACGGGTCCTGGGTTCCGATCCCCGCCCGCTGCCTGACCGGATGGACGTCGGTCTCCCCGTCTGGACCGTAAACTCGATGGAGGCGGGGAATGGTCTGTTTCACCCTCCCAAGCGCTTAGTACGGTGCTCTGCGCCGAGTCGACGACGGCGTTTGTTAGGCGCTTGCTACGGGCCCGGCACCGTTCTGAACGCCGGGGGAGACACCAGGTCATCAGGTGGAGACGCAGGTGGGGGGGGGCTCACGGTCTTCACCCCCATTTTACAGATGAGGGAATAATAACGATGACGACGACGATGGCGTTTGTTGAGCGCTCACTATGCGCCAGGCACTCGGTCATCGGGTCGTCCCACGTGGGGCTCGCCGTCTTAATCCCCGGGTTCCGGAGGAGGTCACTGAGGCCCAGAGAGGGGAAGCGGCCAGGCCGAGGGCACGCGGCGTTTATCGAGCGCGGAGCCCCGGGCCGGGCGCCCGGAAAGTGCGGCTCTGCAATGGAGAGGGACGCGGCCCCCGCCCGCGCGGCGTCGCGGGGTCGTGGGTTCCGATCCCGGCGCCGCCACGGGCCCGCCCCGTGACCTCGGGCGACGCTCCGGAAGACGGGGATCGAGCCCCGCGTGGGACGGGGACCGAGCCCGGACCCGATTAGCTTGGCCCAGCGCTCGGCACGGCGGCCGGCACCCGGCGGGCGTCTCGACGGGGACCGTCGAACCCGAGAGGGGAAGATGGGGGCCGGGGGGCCGGGAGGGGAGGCTCCGAGCCGCCGAACGGCAGAGAAGATGGAGCCCGGGCGGGGGAGGCGACGCTGGCGGAGACCCCGGCTCGGCGCCCGGGAGGAAACGAGAGGGACGAGAAGCGGGTCAGGGATTTTGGCAGAGTCCGGACGAGACGGCGGACGGTTCCAAAGCGGCGGGGCGGATGGGGGGGCCCGAGGGTCCGAGCTCCCGGAAAGCCACCCGGCTCCCACGCGGAGCCGCCCCGTGGCCCTTCCCTCTCCGGCTTTCCCTTCTCCCCCCCCACCCCCCCCCCCCGACCCCCCGCAAACACGGGACCCCTGCTCTTCCCAGCTTTTCAATCACGCTTCCAGCAGAAGGGAGGGAGGGGAGGAGGGAGGGCGGGCGACGGATTCCAAGCTGGCCTTCCGAGTTGGGGGTGGGATGGGGGATACTTAATGAGGGATTTCGCAGTATCCCGATTGGGAAACGTGGGAGGGAGAGAGAGTGGGAATGAAAGAGGAGGAGGGGGAAGAAAGGGGAGGCAGAAAGGCAGAGACAGAGAGACAGGAAAGGACAGAGACGAGAAGGAGACGCGGGGAGGGAAAGCCAAGGAGGAGACGGGGTGTGCGAGCGGGTGTTTGTGAGCGAGACCCGGGCCGCCGGTGGGTCAAGAGGTCGCGGTCCGGGACGGCCCGGAGCCCGGGACGGTAGAAAGGATGACGGCGGTATCTGTTAAGCGCTTACTCCGTGGGCCTCCCCGGTCTCCATCCCCATTTTCCAGACGAGGCCACGGCGGCGTGAAGAACCCGGGACCTCTGAGTCCCGAGCCCGGGCCCTTCACGCCGGGCCGGAGCTCCGGGGATCCCCGAGTCTTTGGCCCCGGGGGGTCGGCTCTCCCGCTCTTCTCCCCGCCCCCCGCCCCCGGCCCGGCTCGGCCCGGCCGGTCTCCGGAACCGGGTCACCGCAGGCCTGCGGCTCGGCCTCCGAGAACCGCCGACGCCTCCCTCCCTCCCCCGGCCCCGGCTCCCTCCCTCTCCTGGCCCTCGTTCAGCCCTCCGTTCGTTCCCTCGGCCCTATTTACTGAGCGCTCGTTGTGCGCGGGGCACGGCGTCGAGCCCTCGGGAGAGGACCGTGGGACGACGGACGGGCCCGTCCCCCGCCCACGGCGAGCTCGCGGCCCGGGAGAGCGGGGGGACGACGCAGATCGCGGAAGAAATAAATCGATGACAGATCCGCACGGAAGGGGGGCCGGGAGGGGCGGGACGAATCAAGGGAGGGAGCGAGGGTGACTCAGAAGGGAATGGGAGAAGGGGAAAAGGCAGGGCTTCGTCTGGGAAGGCCTCTCGGAGGAGGTGGGCCTCCGATAAGGCTCTGGAGGAGGGGGAGAGGCGCCGTCCGTGGGATTCGAGGCGGGCCGGGGGTCGGCGGCGGGCCGGGAGAGACGGGGGGCCCGGGGAGAAGGCGGGCGTTAGAGCGGAGCGTGCGGGCCGGGTTGGAGTAGGAAATCGGGGAGGCGAGGTCGGAGGGGGCGAGGGGACGGACGGCTTCAAAGCCGACGCCGACGGGTTTCCGTCCGACGCGGAGGCGGCTGGGCGACCGTCCAAGGGTCCCGAGGAGCGGGGACAAACGGCCCGAACGTTTTCGTAGAGAAACGATCCGGGCGGCAGAGCGAAGCCCGGGCCGGAGGGGGAGAGACGGGAGGCCGGCGAGGAGGCCGACGCCGTCGTCCGGGCGATCGGACCGACGTGGGAGCCGTCCGGTCGGAGAGGAGACGGCGGGTCTCAGCCGCGGCGTGAAGGCGGGACCGCCGGGATCCGGTGACGGGTCCAACGCGCGGGTCGAAGCGGAGAGAGAGGAGTCGAGGACGAGGCCGGGGTCGGGGGCCCGCGAGGCGGGGAGGACGGCGGCGCCGTCTACGGTGCCGGGAAGGTCGGGGAGGGGCCGGGGTTCGGCTCCTCCGTAATATGGGGGCGAAGACCGCGAGCCCCACGGGGGACCACCGCGTGACCTGGGGTGTCCCCCGGCGCTTAGGACAGTGCGTGGCACCTACTGAGCGCTTAACCAATAACAAATACCCTAATAATAGTGATTATCACGGTTATTATCGCTCACCGATAGGCTGGAAGCTCCTTCGGGGCAGGGACCGGGTCTTCTAAGTCGGCCGTCCTCTCCGAAGTCCCGGCCTCGCGTCCTCCCGCTCGACAACTACCATCGATCGGTCGACACGAGCCTCGCCGCCCTCTCGTCTCCGGGCATCCTGAGCAATTCGCTGGAACCCCCCGAACCCATTGCAGAAGCCGCCCGGCCTAGCGGAAGGAACCCGGGCCTGGGAGTCGGAGGACCCGGGTTCTAATGCCGGATCCGCCACCTGCCTGCTGTGCGACCCGAGCCGGGTCACTTGACCTCTCGGTGCCTCAGTTTCCTCATCTGTAGACTGGGGATCGAGGCTGTGAGCCCCATTTAGAAGAGGGGCTGCGTCCCATCCGATTGTCCCGGCACTTAGTTACGACGATGAGAATTATCTCGGTGTCTCTTAAGCGCTTACTCCGTGCCAGGCACCGCGCTAAGCGCCGGGGTGGAGACGAGCAAATCGGGTGGGATTTGCCCCGCGTGGGGCTCGTCGGCTTGCACCCCCATTTTCCAGATGAGGTCACTGAGGCCCGGAGCGGCGCAGCGACCCGCCCGAGGTCACACGGCAGACGAGCGGCGGGGCCGGGATCACGGTCCCTGGCACCTGGTAAGCACTTAACTTTAGACTGAATAATAATCATGATGTTGGTATCTGTTAGGCGCTTGCTATGTGCAGAGCGCCGTTCTAAGCGCCGGGGGAGATACAGGGTCATCGGGTTGTCCCGCGGGAGGCTCACGGTTAGTCCCCATTTTATAAATGAGGTCGCTGAGGCCCGCCGAAGTGAAGCGGCTCGCCCACAGTCACCCAGCTGACGAGTGGCAGAGCGGGGATTCGAACCCGTGACCTCCGACGCCCAGGCCCGGGCTCCTGCCGCTGAGCCACGCCGCCTCTCTACGCCTCGCCCAAGTGTTTAGTCCAGTGCTCCGCGGGCAGCGAGCATACGGTAAATACCATTAAGAAGCAGCCTGGCGTAGTGGACAGGGAAGCGGCCCGGCCTGGTGGGTGGAGCCCGGGCCTGGGAGTCAGAGGGTCGCGGGTTCTAATCCCGGCTCCGCCGCTCGTCTGCCGTGGGACCTTGGGCCAGTCCTTTCACTTCTCCGCGCTTCGGTTCCCTCATCCGGAAAAGGAGAAGTGAGACGGTGAGCCCCACGGCCCGACTCGATTTGCCTCTGTCCACCCCCGTGCTTAGCACAGTGCCCGGCCCATGGTAAGTGCTTGATAGACGCCGCCGCCGTCGTCATCGCTGTCGTTACTCTCTCGGGCTCAGCGACCTCATCTGTAAAATGGGAATTGAGACGGTGAGCCCCACCTGGGACGGGGACCGCGTCCGACTCGGTCGGCCTTTAGTTGTAGCGATCGTATTTATTAAGCGCCCCCCGCGTGCGGGGCCCTGTACTGAGCGCTGGGAGAGGATACGCAGTTGGGAACCGGCTCCGGCTCCTGTCCCTCAAGGGGGTTCACAGCCTAAAATAATAATGATAATGATGATGATGGCATTTAAGCGCTTACTGTGTGCCAAGCACTGTTCTAAGCGCTGGGGGAGATACAAGGTTAGGTCTTCATCCCCATTTGACAGATGAGGCCACTGAGGCCCAGAGAAGTGACTTGCCCAAAGTCACCCAGCCGACAAGTTGGGTTAGAACCCACACCCTCTGACTCCCCAGCCCGTGCTCTCTCCACTCAGCCACGCTACTTCTCACGCAGGAGGGTGGGTCTGTCCACCCCAGCGCTTAGTACAGGGCTGTCACGTAGTAAGCGCTTAATAAATACCGTTATTCTTATTATTATTACCATCATTAAAAAAAGAAAGCCTGTTCTCCCACCTCTCTAGGCTGTGAGACTAGCGCTTATAATAATAATAATAATGACGGTGTGTGGTAAGCGCTTACTATGTGCCGAGCACTGTTCTAAGCGCCGGGGGGGGGGGGGATAGAAGGTCATCAGTTTGCCCCGCGTGGGGCTCCCGGGCTTCATCCCCATTTTCCAGAGGAGGCCAGTGAGGCCCAGAGCAGGGAAGTGACTGGCCCAAAGTCACACAGCTGACAAGTGAGAAGCAGCGCGGCTCAGCGGGAAGAGCACGGACCTGGGAGTCGGAGGTCGTGGGTTCGAATCCCGGCCCTGCCGCTTGTCGGCTGTGTGACCGTGGGCCAGTCACTTGACGTCTCTGTGCCTCGGTGACCTCATCTGGAAAATGGGGATGAAGACGGTGAGCCTCACTTGGGACAACCCGATGACCCTGGATCTCCCCCAGCGCTTAGAACAGTGCTCTGCCCACTGTAAGCGCTTAACAAATACCAACATTGTCATTACGTGGCGGAGGCGGGATTAGAACCCACGACCTCTGACTCCCAAGCCCGGCCTCTTGCCGCTAAGCCACGTCTACCCCGGCAATTTATTGATTTACCTACTTATTTAGGTCTACTAGTGCCTGCCCAATTGTCCATTCCAAGCGCTCAGTACAGTGCTCTAGAAGCGTTTCGCAGAGTGCGCCGCACACGAGGACGGTCGGTTGAGCGGCAGTGCTGAGGGTGGCCACCAGAGGGCGCCGGACCCGAGGCCCGCCGTCGCCCGGGCAACGGCGCCCCCCCCCGCGAGAAGCTGGGAGTTCCCCCCCCTTTCCATTCATTCGTTCAATCGTGTTTATTGAGCGCTTACCCTGGGCAGAGCACTGTACTAAGCGCTCGGAATGGACGATTCGAAAACAGAGACGCTCCCCCGCCCTGGGCGGGAAAAACCTGGGGCCGGGCCGCGGCGGCCCCTGGGAGTTGTAGTCCGACGCGCGGCGCCCGCCGAACTACAAATCCCGTCGTGCCCCGCGGCGGGGCGCTTCGCGCGCCCGTCGAACTACGAGTCCCGTCGCGCCCCGCGGCGGGTCGCTTCGCGCGCCCGCCGAACTACAAGTCCCATCGTGCCCCGCGGCGGGGGGCTTCGCGCGCCCGCCTCAGCCCCCCCCCCCCCGGGGCATTCATTCATTCACTCATTCATTCATACTTACTGAGCGCTCACGGTGTGCGGGGCACTGTAGTAATAATAGTAATAGTGATAATTATGTCCTTTTGAAGCGCTTAGGATCTGTAATAATAATAATAGTGATAGGTATGTCTTTTTTAAGCGCTTACATTCTGTAATAATACTAATTACAGTCTTTTTCAAGCGCTTACGATCTGTAATAATAATAATAGTGATGGGTATGTGTTTTTTAAGTGCTTACGTTCTGTAATAATAGTGATAATCATGTCTTTTTCAAGCGCTTCCGATCTGTAGTAATAATAATAGCGACAATCATGTCTTTTTCAAGCGCTTCCGATCTGTAGCAATAATAATAGTGATCGGTACGGCTTTTTTAAGCGTTTCCGACCTGTAGTAACAATAATGGCGATAGGTGCGGCTTTTTGAAGCGCTTCTGATCTGTAATAATAATAATGTTGGTATTTGTTAAGCGCTTACTATGTGCAGAGCACTGTTCTAAGCGCCGGGGGAGATACGGGGTCATCGGGTCGTCCCACGTGAGGCTCACCGTTAATCCCCGTTTTCCAGATGAGGTCACTGAGGCGCAGAGAAGTTAAGTAGTGATAATGACGTCTTTTTCAAGCGCTTACGATCTGTAATAATAATGATAGGTATGTCTTGTTTAAGAGCTTACGACGTGTCGAGCGCTGCTCTAAGCGCTGGGGTAGTTACAGGGCACTATCTGTTGCCGAATGGTCCACTCCAAGCGCTTAGTACAGTGCCCTGCACCTAGTAAGCGCTCAATTAATACTACTGAATGAATAATGTCGGTATTTGTTCAGCAATTACTATTACTGTTCCAGGCGCTGGAGTAATAATATTGGTATTTGTTAAGCGCTTACTATGTGCCAAGCACTGTTCTAAGCGCTGGGGGGGGGGGGATAACAAGGTGATCGGGTTGTCCCACGTGGGGCTCACAGTCTTCATCCCCGTTTTCCAGATGAGGTCACTGAGGCCTAGAGATGTTAGGTGACTTGCCCAAAGTCACACGGCTGACAAGCGGCGGAACCAGGATTAGAACCCATGACCTCTGACTCCCAAGCCCGGGCTCTTTCTATCGAGAGTAGTTACAGGGCAATGATAATGTCGGGATTTGTTCAGGTCTTACTGTGTGCCAAGCACTCTTCTATGCGCTAGGGGGGTTGGGAATCAAGAGGTCATGGGTTCTAATCCCCGCACTGCCGCCTGTCAGCTGTGTGACCTTGGGCAAGTCACTTCACTTCTCTGGGCCTCAGTTCCCCCATCCGGAAAATGGGGATGAAGACCGGGAGCCCTACGTGGCACAACCCGATTCCCTTCTATCTCCCCCGGCGCTTAGAACGATGCTTGGCACATAGTAAGCGCTTAACAAATAGCGACATTATTATTATTTACAAGGTGATCAGGTTGTCCCCCGTGGGGCTCAAGGTCTTCATCCCCATTTGTCAGGTGAGGTCACTGAGGCCCAGAGAAGTGAAGTGACTGGCCCAACGTCACGCGGCAGAGAAGTGGCGGAGCCGGGGTTAGAACCCACGACCTCTGGCTCCCAAGCCCAGGACGGTTCCACTAAGCCACGCTGTACTAAACGCTTGGGAGAGGACCCTATAACAATAAGCAGACACATTCTATAGCCAGAACTGGTATTTGTATTTGTCAAGCGCTTACTATGTGCAGAGCACCGTTCTAAGAGTTGGGGTAGACACAGGGGAATCAGGTTGTCCCACGTGGGGCTCACAGTCTTCATCCCCATTTTACAGATGAGGTAACTGAGGCACAGAGAAGTTAAGTGACTTGCCCACAGTCACACAGCCGATAAGTGGCAAAGCCGGGATTCGAACCCATGACCTCTGACTCCCAAGCCCGTGCTCTTTCCACTGAGCCACGCTGCTTCTCCACTTACGCCCACAACCAAAATGTATTTCTCTCGCTGTCTCCCCCTCTAGATTGTAAACAATAACTGTGGTGTTTCCTAAGCGCTTACTATGTGCCACGCAGCGTCCTAAGCGCTGGGGGAGGTACAAGGTCACGGGGTTGGGCACGGTTCATGTCCCCCCTGGGGCTCACAATCTTGATCCCCATTTTGCAGGTGAGGGAACCGAGGCACAGAGAAGTGAAGCGACTGGCCCAAGGTCACACAGCGGGTCCGTGGCAGAGCCGGGATTAAAAGCCGCGACCTCTGACTGCCGGGCCTGGGTTCTTTTAATAATGTTGGTATTTGTTAAGCGCTTACTATGTGCAGAGCACCGTTCTAAGCGCTGGGGTAGACACAGGGGAATCAGGTTGTCCCCCGTGGGGCTCACAGTCTTCATCCCCATTTTACAGATGAGGGAACTGAGGCACAGAGAAGTTCAGTGACTTTTCACTATGCCGTGCTGCTGTAAACTTGCTGTGGGTGGGGAATGTGACTATCTACTGTCGTGCTGCCCTCCCCATGAGGCGACTGTATTTATTTATTGAGCGCTTACCGGGCGCAGAGAACTGTATTAAGCGCTTGGGAGAGGACAATAAAACAATAAACTCGTTCCCTGCCCAGGAGTTTGCAGTCTAGAGGGGGAGGCAGACATGAATAAAGATCTTCAGATGAAGACTGTAGGCCCCACGTGGGACAACCTGATGACCCCGTAATAATGACGATGATATTTAAGGGCTTACTATGTGCCAAGCACTGTTCTAAGCACTGGGGAGAAGGGGACAAACAGCATGCCTCAGTCCCCTCCTCTGGAAAATGGGGATGGCGGTGAGCCCCACGTGGGACGACCTGATGACCTTCTATCTCCCCTAGTGCTGGACACATAGTAAGCGCTTAGCAAATACTAGGTCATCAGCTTGTCCCCCGTGGGGGCTCCCAGGCTTCATCCCCATTTTCCAGAGGAGGGAACTGAGGCCCAGAGAAGTGAAGTGACTGGCCCAAGGTCACCCAGCCGATAAACTGCGGGGGTGGGATGAGAACCCATGACCTCTGACCCTCGGGCCCGGCCTCTTGCCACTAATAACCTGCCAACCTGACTCCCCCGTGTCTACCCCAGCGCTGAGAACAGTGCTCGGCACCTGGTCAGCGCTTAACAAATACCAACGTTATTTTATCAAATAGGCCCGGACGAGGGAGCCAGGTCGGTGAGGACGATGAGGAGAGCGCCGGCGGGGTGGCCATCCCCGCCTTCGACCAACGACGGGTCGGAGGGGACCGTGAGGGCCTGTGTCCCGCCCCCACCGGGGCCGCCGTCACCATCAGGAGGGTAATTGTGAATTCTTGTCGCGGAGGAGGAGGGAGGGAGGGAGGGAGGGAGGGAGGCCGGCGAGGGCGGCTGAGGCGCCACACACAAGATGGCGGGGCGCGGCCCCCGAGGCGGCGGCGGCGGCGGCGTCGCGCGGCCCGGCCCGGCGTCCGGCGCATGCGCAGCGCGGCTCCCGGCCCGGCCCGGCCGCACAAGATGGCGGCGGCGGCGGCGGCGGGGAGGCGGAGGCGTCCGAGCGGAGCGTGGAGCGCGGCGTCGCGCAGCCCCAGCCGGGCAGGTGAGGCCCCCCGGGACGCGGCGGGCCTCGCCGGCGGGGACGGGGGGAGGGGGGCGCGCGGGCCCGCCGCCGCCGCCGCCGCTTCCCGCCATTTTCCGGCGGCGTCGGGCGGGCCGGAGGGAGGGACGGAGGGCGGCCCGGGGCCCCGCTCGCCCCGCTCCTCCCGCTCCTCCCGCTCCGGCCGCCGCCTCGGCCCGGGGGCGGGAGCGCGCGGGGCAGGGCGGGGCGGGGGCGGAGCCCGGGGGCGCGCGCTGCGGGGGCGCGGGCACGCGCCGACGCCCATCGCGCCTGCGCGCCCGGCGCCCCGCCCTCCCCCCCGGGGGCGCGCGCGCCGACAACCACGGCGCCTGCGCGCCCGGCGCCCCGCCCTCCCCCCGGGGGCGCGCGCGCCGGAGGAGGGGGGGGGGGCGGCGGTGAGAGTCCTCGCGCCCTCCACTTCCGGTCCGTTCCCTTACTTCCGGTCCCGTCCACTTCCGGTCCCCCCCCCCTTGACCATCTTTTCTGTGTGTTTTCCCTCCGCAGCCCCGGGCCCGAGGATGCCGGCGCCCCGCCCCCGCCGCCGCTGACCCGCCCCCGCCAGCACAGCCCCGCCCCGGGGGAGGGGCCCGGGCCCCGGACAACGCCCCCCCCCCCCCTTTAGTCGCAGCCCCGAGCCCGCAGAGACCCGCACCTCCAACAGGGGGTACTTACTGAGCGCCCCCGGGGAGCCCCACCCACGGGCCTCGGGCCTCGACGGCGCCCGAGCGTTCGGCGCGGCGCCCGCACTTAGAGCCCGGGAGAGAGGACCGGACGAACGGCCCCGGGGTCGTCGGGCCGGGCGCCGTCCCGCCGGAGAGCCGGGGCGGACCCCGCGTCCTCGGGGCGCCCGCCTCGCGGCGGGGCTCGTCTCCGTCGCCGCCTCGGACCGTCCCGGCGGACGGCGCCGGGCGCGGTGTGAGCGCCCGACGCCGTCCGCGCGCGGCGAGCGCTCGCACGTGACCGAGGGACCGCGGCGGGCGCCGCCCGACGCGCCGGGAAAGAGAGGATCGGCCCGCCGGCCCTGGGGATCCGGGGTTTTTATCCGGCCCTCGCCCGGCGCGGAGCGCTCGGGAGAGCCCCGTCGGTGCGCCGCGCGGCCGACCGCTTGGGAAAGCCCAGTCCGTCCCTGGTGTTTATGGCGCCCCGGCGGCGTGCAGGGCGCTGTGCCGAGGGTCTCGGGGAGTCCCGTCGCCGGTGCTCGCCGCGTGCGGCGCGCCTTATCGCGCGGCAGCCGGTCAGAAGGATTTGTGGAGCGCGCCCGCGGGAGGTGGATGGGATTCCCCGCCTTCGGGGAGGCTGCCGTCCATCGGTGGCATCTGTCGAGCTCCTCCCGGGGGCGGGGCGCCGTACTAGACGCCCGGGAAGGTCCGGCGAGGCTCCCGCGAACCTACGTCTCCGGGCCTCGCCGACCGTAGGATGAGGCCGAGGCCCTCCCTTTGCTTCCAGCGAGCCCCCCGCCCTCTCCAGCTACCAAAATCGAGGGGTCCCCGCCCGCCCCTCCGCGATCCCCCCCGGCCCCCGGCTCCCACCCCGGCCGGGAGGCGTCTTACCCGCCTCCCCTCCTCGCCGGGGAGAAGGCCGCTCACAAGGCTTGGGGCCTCTGAGGAGAATGATCGGAACTGTGGATAGATGCCCTCCTCCTCCTCCTCCTGCCCCTCCTCGTTCGTTCAGTCGTTTTTATTGAGCGTCTACTGTGCGCAAAGCACCCTCTCCGTCCTTTCCTCTCTTTTCCCCTCCTCTCCTTCTCCTCCCTCTCCATCCCCTTCTCTCCCTTTTTTTCCTTCTCCTCTCTTTTTTTCTCCTCCCTCTCCTCTTTTTCCTCCTCCCCCTTCTCCCTTTCCTGCTCCTTTTCCTCTTTCCCCTTCTCCCTCCCCTCTTTCTTCTCCTCCATCTCCTGTCTCTCCCCTTCCTCTCTTCCCCCCTCCTCTCCTCCCTTTCTTCTCCTCTCCTCCTCCATCCTCCTCTCTGATTCCTCTTCCTCGTCCTCTGCCTCCTTTTTCTTCCTCTCCTCTTTCCTCCCTTCCCCTCCATTTCCTCTTTCCCCTTCTCCCTCTCCTTTTTCCTCCTCCTCCTCCTCCTCCCTTTCATGCTCCTCTCTCTCCTCTCTTTCCCCTTCCTCCCCTCTTTCTCCTCCTCCCTCTCCTCTTTCCTCTCCTCTTTTCTCCCTTTCCCCTCCATTTCCTCTTTCCCCTTCTCCCGCTCCTTTTCCTCTTTCTCCTCCCTCTCCTCTTTTCCCCCTCCTCCCTGTCCTCTCTCTCCCGCCCCCTCTGCTGCTTCCCTTCCCCGCTGCCCCTCTCCCCTCCTCTTTCTTTCCCTCCTTTCTCCTCCCCTCCTTCCGCTCCCCTCCACCCGGGCGAGGCCGCTGCGGGTTCAGCATGGGGTCGCGGAGGGCGGTGACGGGGTCCCCGGGTGTTGAGGCCCGGGCCTCCCCGTTCCCCCCCGTCGGGTGTGTGTGTGTGTATGAACGGGGCTGGCGGGGGGAGACAGGCCCCCGGGGAGGTGGGGAGGCGGTTGGGGGGGTGGGGTGGGCAGCCCAGGTGACGACTGTCCTCCTGTCAGGTCCGGCGCAGATGCTGAGAGATGGCCAATGAGACTCAAGGCAGCCCCCGGGACGAAGCGTCTCTCGTGGGCCACAGCCCCGGCACCTCCAATCAGAGCCAGCCCAGCTCCCCCAAACCCGTCCGATTGGTGCAGGATCTGCCAGGTATCCCCCCCGCCCCGGGGCGGGCGGAGGGCGGCGGGCGGCGGGCGGCGCCCCCGGCAAAGCCCGCGGGCCGTCCCCGGCCGCCTCAGCCGCCTGCGGCCGGGGGAACCGGGCCTGGGATGAGAGTCGCCCGTTACTGACGGCGGCGGGCGCGAGGCGCCGACCCCGTGCCGCGCACCGCGGGCCGTCAGCCCCGGTCCCCGGCCCCCGGGAGGGGAAACCGGGTTTCCAGTCCCCGTTTTCCAGGCGAGGGGGTCGAGGCCCCGTGAGGCCGGGTGACCCGCCCGAGACCCCGGAGCGGCCGGGCGGAAAGAGCGGCGGGACGGGGACGGCGTCCGGCCTGCTCGCCTTCTCTCCGCCCCGGCGCCTAGCGCGGCGCTCGACGCGGAGCAGAAGCCTGCCGGATGCGATGAACGATCGCGCTCGTCGGTTTCGATGATCCGACGACGGCATCGGGATGACGACGGCGGAGCCGGGCTGGGCCGGCCGGCCCTTCCCGTCCCGCGCCGCTCCCCCCCGATCCCGGGGTCCGGGTTCCCGGGGGTCGGAGGCCGGCGGCCCACCCCTCCGCTGGATCCGCCTTCCCGGGCCGATCCCGACCTCGGGCGAGGCGCTTCCCCTCCTCCGGGCCTCGGTTCCCTCTTCTGGAAAACGGGGACGAGGCCCGGGAGCCCCAGGCGCTCGCCGGCGTCCGACGACGATGCTGTTCTTCCCGGGGGCCGGTGGGAGGGCGGGGAGGCCCCTCGCGCGTCCTCCCCGACCCCGCTGAGCCCCCCTGTGCCCACCCCCCGGCCCAGACGAGCTGGTGCAGGCCGGCTGGGAGAAGTGCTGGAGCCGGCGAGAGGCCCGTCCTTATTACTTCAACCGCTTCACCAACCAGTCGCTGTGGGAGGTGCCCGTCCTCGGCCAGCACGACGTCATCGTGAGTGTCCCCGCTCCCGCTCGGCCTCGACGCCCCTCGGGGGGACGGGCGGGAGGGTCCGGCCGGGGCCCCGGGCCGGCGCGGCCGGTCGTGACGGTGCCGGGCCGGCCCCCTGCCCCCTCCTCCCCAGTCGGACCCCTTGGGGCTGAACGCGGCCCCGCTGCCCCCGGACGCCGGAGCGGGCGACGCGTCCGCGGACAAGCCCGGGAAGAGGAGGCTCTCGGAAGAGATCCAGCCCGCCGGAAACAGCCTCAAGAAGCCCAAGGTGGGGACGGGCCGGAGCCGGGCGGAGGGGGGGGGGGATTCCTCCGGCGCCCACCTGGCGCGGAGCGCTGCGCGTCGGCGAGGGCAGGAGAAGGGGGTGAAGCGACCCGTGGGGCGCGTCTGGGGAGCCCCTGCCGGATGCTCGCCGCCGCCCCGAGCGCCCGCTCCCTTCGCAACGCGCCGTACTGAGCGCCTCTGGGGAGGGGGCTTCGGAACCCTCCTAAAATAATAATGACGTTGGCATTCGTCAAGCGCTCGCTCCGGGCCAAGCGCCGGGGGAGATACGAGGTCATCGGGTCGTCCCCCGTGGGGCCCCCGGCCTCCATCCCCGTTTGACGGATGCGGTCACCCGGGCCCAGAGAGGTGAAACGACTCGCCCGAGGTCACGCGGCTGACAAGGGGCGGAGGCGGGATTAGAACCCACCACCTGTGACCCCCAGGCCCGGGCCCTTCCCCCCGAGCCACGCTCTCCACCGCGTCCGTCGAGCCGTTACCGGGTCCCGAGCCCTCAGCCGGTCAGAGATGTTATACGAGCTCCGGCCGTGTGCCGAGCACCGCGACAGCCAGTCGTCCGCCGTATTCGTTGAGCGCTTCCCGGGTGCCCGGCGGTGCATCAGTCGTCAGGTGTACCCTTTGAGCGCTCACTGCGGGCCGAGCACCGCGTCGATCAGTCGTCGGGCGCCTCTGTCGAGCGCGTCGCGACCCCGCGTCGATCGGTCGAGGGTACTTACTGAGCGTCCGGTGCGCGCCGACCCCCGAATCAGTCATCGGTCAGAGCTTCCGAGATCGCCCACGTCGCGTCTGGGTGCAGGGCGCTGTACCGACCGCCCGGGAGTACGGCACCACAGGGTTACGATCCCCGCCCGCAGAAAGAGCTGACGGTCTAGATGGGGAGAAGGATGTGAAAAGAAATGAAAAATAAGGGAAATAATAACAACGGTGTCTATCAAGCGCTTACTCTGCGCCGAGCACCGTTCTCAGCGCTGGGGTCGATACAGGGTAGTCAGGTTGTCCCACGTGGGGCTCCCGGTCTTCATCCCCGTTTTATAGATGAGGGAACTGAGGCGCAGAGAAGGGAAGTGACTGGCCCGGAGTCACCCAGCCGATAAGCGGCGGCGCCAGGATTAGAACCCACGTCCTCTTAAGGATCAGCCAGCCCCTCAGTCGTATCTGTCGAGCGATCAGTGGGGGCAGAACACCGTACTGAGCGCCCGGGAGGGCATCATACAACAGAATTGGCGGACGAGTCCCCTGCCCACGACGAGCTTACGGTCTAGAGGGGAAGACGGACGTTAATGTGAATGAAAAAGTAATTTCTAATATCTAATTACGAGCTCACGGTCTAGAGGGGGAGACGGACGTCAATGGGAAGAAATGAGCAACCTGCAATATGAAATTATGAGCTCGCAGTCTGCAGGGGGAGACGGGCTTTAATAGGAATAAATAAATAATTTCTAATGTCGAACGACGAGCTTACGGTCTAGAGGGGGAGACAGACGTTAATAGGAATAAATAAGTAATCTAATATCTAATGAGCTCGGAGTCTGGGGGGGGGGAGACGGACATTAATAGGAATAGATAAGTCATCTCTAATATCTAATTATGAGCTTACAGTCTGGAGGAAGACATTAATGTGAATAAGTTGTAATATCTAATTACGAGCTTAGAGTCTAGAGGGGGAGACAGACATTAACGTGAACAGAGAAGTAATTTAGAATAATTGTGAGCTTGCATTCTAGACGGGGAGACGTATTACTATGAGTAAATGCGTCATCTGTATTATCTATTTATGAGCTCGCAGTCTAGAGGGGGAGACAGACATTAATAGGAATAAATTGGGAATCTCTAATATTTGTAATTATGAGCTTACAAGTCTTGAGGAAGACAGACGTTAATGTGAAAAAGTAATCTGTAATATCTAATTATGAGTTTACAGTCTAGAGGGGGAGAGAGACATTAATATGAACAAATAATATGCAGTATCAAATTATTGCAGTCTAGAGGGGGAGACGTATTAATATGAATAAATAAGTCATCCGTATTATCTAATTACGAGGTCGCAGTCTAGAGGGGAAGACAGACTTTAATAGGAATGAGTAAGTCATCTCTCATGAGTTCGAATCCCAGCTCTGCCACTTGTCAGCTGTGTGACTGTGGGCAAGTCACTTAACTTCTCTGTGCCTCAGTTCCCTCGTCTGTAAAATGGGGATTAAGACTGTGAGCCCCACGTGGGACAACCTGATTCCCCTGTGTTGACCCCAGCGCTTAGAACAGTGCTCTGCACATAGTAAGCGCTTAACAAATACCAACATTATTATTAATATCTAATTATGAGCTTAGAGTCCAGAGGGGGAGATAGATGTTAATATGAATAACTAAGTAATCTCTAATATCTAATGAGCTCGCAGTCTAGAGCGGGAGACAGACATTAATAGGAATAAATAAGTCATCTTTAATATCTAATTATGAGCTTAATGTAAATAAGTCATTTGTAATATCTAATTATGAGCTTGCAGTCCAGAGGGGGAGACGAACACCAATAGGAATAAAAAATCTGTAATATCTAATTATGAGCCCACAGTCTAGAGGAAGACAGACATTAATATAAACAAGCAACTTGTAATATCTAATTATGAGCTTGCAGTCCAGAGGGGGAGACGAACACTAATAGGAATAAATAATCTGTAATATCTAATTATGAGCTTACAGTGTAGAGGGGAAGACAGACGTTAATAGGAAGAAATTGGTAATTTGCAAGATCTACTTGTGAGCTTAGAGTCTAGAGGAGGAGACAGTGATATGAATAAATAAGTAATCTCTCGTGTAATTGTGAGCTTACGGTCTCGAGGAATACAGACATTAATGTGAATAAGTAATCGGTAACATCTAATTATGACCTCACCGTCTAGAGGGGGAGACAGACATTAATATGAATAAATAACTTGTATAATTATGAGCTCACAGTCTAGAGGGGAAGGCAGACGTTACCGTGAATAACTAATCTGTAATAGCTCATCATGAGCATGCAGTCCAGAGGGGGAGACAGACATTAATATGAACAAATAAGTCATCTATAATATCTAATTATGAGCTTACAGTCTAGAGGGGGAGACAGTAATATGAATAATTTCTTTAATATATAATTAGTAAGTAGTATGTAATTGTAGCTTAGAGTCAAGAAGGGGAGACCGACGTTACTAGGAATAAATAACCGATAACGTGTGATTTAATCACGTGTGGTATTCGTTAAGGACTTGCTATGTGGCACGTACTGTCCTGGGTTCGAATCCCGGCCCTGCCACTTGTCAGCTGTGTGACTGTGGGCAAGTCACTTCACTTCTCCGGACCTCAGTGTCAAATGGGGATGAAGACCGTGAGCCCCCCCGCGGGACAACCCGATGACCCCGTATCTCCCCCGGCGCTTAGAACGGTGCCCTGCGCATAGTAAGCGCTTAACAGAGATACCAACGTTATCATCATCATCACCGAGCGGCGGGGCGGATCCAAGCGAACGGGGTGCACCGGCGGGCCTCGGCGGCGGGGACGGGGCGACCGGCGGGCGTCCCGAGGTCCCGGGCGCAGAAGGGAGAGGGAACCGGGGAAAGGAGGGCTCGATCCGGGAAGGCCCCTTGGAGGAGACGGGACCCTAAAGGGCTCCGAAGGTGGAGTCGGCGGCGGCCCGGCGTACGCGAGCCCGTTGTGGGCGGGGAGCGTCTCTCCCGATGGCCGGATCGCACTCCCCGGGCGCTCAGCGCAGCGTCCTGCCCGCCGTGAGCGCTCGGGAAGCGCGACCGAGCGAAGGAACGGGTGACCGTGGAGGGGGAGGGGATGCCGGGCTAGGGGGAGGATGTGGGCAGGGGGAGGGCCTCCCGGAGGAGGTGTGATTTTTCGAGGTTCGGAAGGCGGGCGGGGCCGTCGTCCGCCGGGGAGAAAGGGGAGGGAGCTGCGGGTCGGACGAGAGAGGGGTGGAGGAGAAGGCCGAGGGGGCGGGACGGGCGGGACGGGCCGCCGAGCGGGGCCGTGTCCGTGTCTCCGCAGGTGGACGCCCCCGGGCCCCCCGCCCAGCCGGTGCCCGGTTCCCCGTCGGTGCCCGGGCCCCCGACCCCGAAGGGCTGGAGCGCGGCCGCCGAGGACAAGCAGCAGGCGGCTCTCCTGCGACCCACCGAGTGAGCCGGGGGCCGCGGGACGGGGACGGGGGGACGGGGGACCCGCCCGGCCCCCCCCGGGCCCCGGCCGACGGCCCCCCGTGCCCCCTCCCCGCCAGGGTCTACTGGGACTTGGACATCCCCACCAACGCGGTGATCAAGCAGCGGGGCCCGTCGGAGGCCCTGCCCCCTCACCCGGAGGTGGAGCTGCTCCGCTCCCAGCTCATCCTCAAGCTGCGTCAGCACTACCGCGAGCTCTGCCAGCAGCGCGAGGGTAAAGCGGCCTCCCCGTGCCCGCCCGCGGCCCCCCCGTCCCGTCCGGCCCCCCGGCCGCCCCTGACGGGTCCCGCGCGCGCCTCCCCCAGGCATCGAGCCTCCCCGGGAGTCCTTCAACCGCTGGATGCTGGAACGCAAGGTCGTCGACAAAGGGACGGACCCGCTGCTGCCCAGCGACTGCGAGCCGGTGGTGTCCCCTTCCATGTTCCGAGAGATCATGAACGACATTCCCATCAGGTGCGGGCCCGCCCCCCGGGGCGTGGGGGGGGGCGGGGGGCCGGGGGAGGGTCCCGCCGGGCCCGGGGAACCCCGTCCGTTGTGCCGCCCGCAGGTTGTCCCGCATCAAGTTTCGGGAAGAAGCCAAGAGGCTGCTGTTCAAGTACGCCGAGGCCGCCAAGCGGCTCATCGAGTCCAGGTGGGGTCGGCCCCCGCCCCGGGGGGGCCCGGGGGGCGGGGGGGGGGGGGCCCGGCCGGCGGCGGGGGGAAGGGGAGGGGGGAGACCCGATCGGCCCCGTCGCCCCCCAGGAGCGCCTCCCCGGACAGTCGCAAGGTGGTGAAGTGGAACGTGGAGGACACCTTCAGCTGGCTGAGGAAGGATAGTTCCGCCTCCAAGGAGGATTACATGGTGAGGGGGGCGGCGCGAGGCCGAGGGGGGCGGGGGCCGCCGGGGGAGCGCGTCGGGACGGCCTGCGGGGTCCCGCAGGACCGGCTGGAGCATCTGCGGAAGCAGTGCGGCCCCCACGTGTCGGCCGCCGCCAAGGACTCGGTGGAGGGCATCTGCAGCAAGATCTATCACATCTCCCTGGAGTACGTCAAGCGGATCCGGGAGCGGCACCTGGCCATCCTCAAGGAGAACAACATCTCGGGTACGGCTCCGGGTCCCGTCCCCTCCCGCCCGGTCGGCCCCGGGGAGCGCCCGGGAAGTACGGTGCGGCGACGGAGGGAGCCGGTCCCCGCCCGCGGCGGGCTGGCGTCGGGAGAGGCGAATAGGAGCGCGCGGACGCTTCGACGCAGACCGGCGTTGACGGAAATGGAATCGTACATCTGCCGGGGCGGTGACGGGGGTATTCTTCAAGCGCTCCCTCCGGGCCCGGCGCTGTCCCGAGCGCGGGCGTAGAGGCGGGACCCGCGGGGTCGTCCCCGATTTCCGGAGGGCCGGAGAAGCGAGGCGGGCTCCGCCGAGCCGGCGCCGCCTGGGGATGGAGCGGCCGGGCCCTGCCGTCGGTCCCGAGGAGCCGGCGCGGGCCGCCCGGACGTGGAAGGCCAGAGGGTCGCCGGTCGGGGCCCCGCGGTCGGCCTTGCCCTTCCCGCCCCCCGGCCGAGGCCCCCGCGAGGGGCGGAAGGACCCGGGTCACCCGGCTTCTCTGGGCCTCGGCTCCCTCGTCCGGGAAAGGGGGGACGGGGCCCGGACCCGAGTCCGCGACCGCCCGTGGCCCTTCCGTACGTTCCTCTTATCGCCCGAACCCTCGGAGCGACCCGGCGTCCCTTGCCGTACGGCGGGCGCGGGGCGACGGGACCGGACGCGGCCCCCTCGGGGTTCCCTCCCGTCCCCGTCGACCGGACGAGGAAACGGAGGCCCCACCCCTCGTAGGGCGGCCCCGGGGTCGGCTCCCCGCGTCGTGTCCGGCCGGGCGGGCGGCGGACGCCCTCGGGGGGGCCGACCCGGGGCCTGAGGCGGGCTCTGTCGTCCGTCCCCCCCCCCCCGGTCTCGGCAGAGGAGGTGGAGGCGGGCGAGGTGGAGGAACGGCTGGTGTACTGCTATCCGGTCCGGCTGGCGGTTCCCTCCCCGCCCCTGCCCGGCGCGGAGCTGCACATGGAGAGCCACGTGGCCTGCGTCGTGCGCTACAAGGGCGAGATGGTCCGCGTCAGCCGCAGCTACTTCAGCAAGCTGGTGAGGGCCGGGGGCGGGCGGGCGGGCGGCCCCGCCGGGCCCCCCTCCCCGCGCCCCGCTGACCCCCGGCTCCCTCGGGGCCGCAGTGGCTCCTCTACCGTTACAGCTGCGTCGACGACTCGGCCTTCGAGCGCTTCCTGCCGCGGGTCTGGTGCCTCCTCCGGCGCTACCAGGTAGACGCCGGGCCGGGCCGGGCCGGGGGGTGGGCCGGGGAGGGGGCGGCCGCCCACCCGTCCGTCCCGTCCGCAGGTGATGTTCGGGGTGGGGCTGTACGAGGGCACGGGCTTACAGGGGGCCCTGCCCGTGGCCGTGTTCGAAGCCCTCCACCGGCTCTTCGGCGTCAGCTTCGAGTGCTTCGCCTCGCCCCTCAACTGCTATTTCCGCCAGTACTGCTCGGCCTTCCCGGACACGGACGGCTACTTCGGCTCCCGGGGGTGAGCCGGGCCCCGCGCGCGCCCCCCGGGCCCTCGCCGGCCCCCGCGGCCCCGGGGGAGGACGGTAGGGCGGCGGGGAGGGTCGGAACCGTGACGGTGACGGGCGCTACCCGCCGGGCGCTCTTCCGAGCCCCGGATCCCGCCCCGCCCCGGAAGCCCTTAATAATAATAATAATAATAATCATCGTGGCGCTGGTTAAGGGCCTTCTCGGTGCCAGGCACCGTTCCGAGCGCCGGGTACCGCCCCGCTCCGGCAGCTCTTCGTAGCGATGATGATTGCATCTGTTAAGGGTCTTCTCGGTGCCAGGCCCTGTTCTGAGCGCCGGACACGGCCCCGCTCTGGAAGCACTCGATGACGATGATAACCGTGATATCCGTTAAGGGCCCGCTTCGTGCCACGCACTGTTCTGAGCGCCGGGTACCGCCCCGGGAGCACTCGGCAATAATAATTTTGGTTTGGGGGCCAAGCACCGTTCTATGCGCCGAGGTAGATCCGGGGTCATCCACGGGGCTCCCGGGCCCCACCCCCGCCCGTCTACCCGAGGAGGGAACCGAGGCCCGGAGAAGTGAGGCGACTTGCCCGGGGTCACGCAGCGGCCACGTGGCGGAGGCGGGAATAGGACCCGCCACCTCGGACTCCACCCCCGCTTCACTTCCGCCAGGGCCTCTCAGGGCCTCTTTTCCGGGGGGACGGAAGCGGCGAGGGACGGAGGGGAGGGGGAGGGCGGAGTCGGGGAAGGCCTCTCGGAACGTACTGGAGCCGTAAAGCGGCCGGCAGGCTCCTCGCAGGCGGGGAACGGGCCTACCGGGTTCTAATCCCGGCCCCGCCACTTTGCTCCCGCGGGACCGGCCGGTGACCCCGCGTCCCCCCCCCCCCCAGGGCTTAGGACGGTGCTCGGCGCGTAGTAAGCGCTCGACCGATGCCGCCATAATGAGCAGGAGCAGCGTGGCTCGGGCGTCAGAGGACGCGGGTTCTGATCCCGGGCCCTCGTCTGGAAAAGGGGGATCTGAGACCGCGAGCCCCTCGGGACGGGGGGGGGGGGGTCTCCCCCAGCGCTCAGAACGGCGCTCGGCCCGTAGCGAGCCCTCAACCGCCGTCGCCGTCGGGATCGTTGATGATGATAAATGGCGCGGATGCTTGACGGTGGCCTGTCCCCGACTCGCTAGGCCGTGCCTGGATTTCTCTCCTCTGAGCGGGTCCTTCGAGGCCAACCCCCCGTTCTGCGAGGAGCTGATGGACGCCATGGTCTCCCACTTCGAGGTGCGCGGGGGCCCGGGGGGCCGGGGGGCGGCGGGGGGTCCGGAGGGGGCGCGGCCCCCTCACCCCGGGCGCGTCTCTCTCAGAGCCTGCTGGAAGGCTCGCCGGAGCCGCTGTCCTTCATCGTCTTCATCCCCGAATGGCGGGAGCCCCCGACGCCGGCCCTGACCCGCATGGAGCGGAGCCGCTTCAAACGGCACCAGCTGGTCCTGCCCGCCTTCGACCACGAGTATCGCAGCGGCTCCCAGCACATCTGCAAAAAGTGGGTGCCCCCCTCGCCTCGCTCCCCCCCCGGGGCCCCGGTCCCCTCCCCCGGGGGACGCAGACGGGGTCCGGCGCCCCGCGCGCTCGGTAGATCCCCCCCCACCCCGTCGGTTCACGGCCGCCCCGTCGGTCCGGCAGGGAGGAGATGCATTACAAGGCGGTGCACAACACGGCCGTGGTCTTCTTGCAAAACGAGGCCGGCTTCGCCAAGTGGGAGCCCACCCCGGAGCGCCTGGAGGAGCTGAGCGCCGCCTACCACCGGGCGACCCCCCGCCCCAAGGACCGCGACCAGAGCACCAGCCGGGACACCACCCCCGCCTAGACGCGGGCCCGCGGCCCCCGCGAATAGCCCCGTCCCCCCCCCGCCCCGTCCCCCGAGCCGGCCGCCGTGGAAGAAGACGTCGCCGAAACCCCCGAGCGGGCGCGGCGGGGGAAGGACGGAAGCCCCCGGCTCGGCTCCCTCACGACAGCGGGGGTCGTCGGGCGGTCCCCCGTGGGGCTCACGGTGCCCCATCGCCGTCTTCCAGACGAGGGAACCGAGGCCCGGAGCGACCGGCGGAGCCGGGCCCGCGGCCGCCGCCCGCGCTCAACCGACACCGCGGTCCTCGGCCTTCCGCCTTTATTCCCGAAACGGCAAGCGGAGGGGTCCCGCCGCGGCCCCGACCCCCCGGTCAGCCGTCCGTCAGGGCGATGACGTCGTACTCCACGCCCTGGTGCTGCAGCCGGCGGACCGGGTCGGGCCCCTCCTCCTCCTCGGCGCCGAACAGCTCCCGGGCGGCGTCGGCCACCGCTGCGGGGAGACCCGGGCCCGGTCAGGGTCCCGGGCGCCCCCCCCGAACCCCCGGCCCCCCCGGCCCCCCCCGGCCCCCCCCCCCCGGCTCACCCGTGACGGCCGACTCCAGCTGGGCCTGAGTGACCAGCCTCTGCCCGGGCGCCACGGGCACGTACTGGATCTGGGGCGGGGGAAGGAGGGCGTGAGGCCGCCGGCGCCCGCGCCCGGCCCCCTCCCCTCCCCCTCCCGGCCCCTCCCCACCTGCGGCTCCGGCAGGAACGGCACCGCCGGCTCGTACTGGATGTGGGCGATCTGGCCCTCCTGCACCTGGGGGCGGAGTCGGTCGGGCACCGGGCCCAGCGGCGCCGGCTCGCGGTCTCCCCCCCCCACCCCGTCTCCGTCCGTGGAATACGACGGGACCGACGGACGGGGCAACCGAGGCCGGTTCCCGCCCACGCCGGGCTTCCGGAGGGGGAGGGGGCGCGGGAGGCCCCCGGCGCTTACCTCGATGTGGTGTCCCTGGGGTACCACGACGTACTCCTGGGGTAACAGGTGCATGCCCTCCTGGGAGATGATATACTGCACCTGGCCACCGAAGAGGAGGTTGGGAGCGGGATCCGGGGGTGGGGACGGGGACGGGGGTCCGGCCCCGGGGGCGGCCCCTACCTGGTTATCGGCGGTCACGAGCTGCTGGACCGTCTGGCCGTCGGCCGTGGTGATCTCCTGGATGTAGGCCGTCTCCTCCTGCCGGGGGACGAGCCGGCTCCAGCCCCGGAGTCGCCCCCCGCCCCCCCCCCCCCGCCTTCTCCAGCCTCGGCCCCCTAGCCCTCGGCTTCCGGTCTCCTCGGCCTCCCGCCGCGGGCCGAGCCGGCCGCGGATCCCACCGGCTTCGGCCTCCTCTTCCCCCGGCCTCCTCTTTCTCCTCCTCCGGCCTCCCCCAGCCTTGGCCTCCTAGCCCTCGTCCCCCGGCCTCCTCCTCCGGCCTCAGCCTCCTCTCTCCGGCCTCCTCACCTGGTCGGTCACCGCCTGCTCCTGGGCCACGATGATGTGGTCCTGGCCCAGGGCCTGCTGGAGCCTCTCGGGGGTGAGCACCGCCTGGCCGGCCTGCAGGGCGCCTGGGGACGGAACGGGGGGCGTCGGGCGGGCGGCCCCGGACCCCCCGCCCGCCGCCGCCGGAGATCATCACCCCGCGCGGGACGGGGGTCCGACCCCGTCGGCTCACACCCCTCCCGGCCCTTGGCCCGTAGCGAGCGTTTAAGGAACGCGCCCGTTACCGGCGCCCGGGGAGAGACGGGCCGGGGAGGTCGGAACCCGATCCCCGTCCCGCGGGGGGCCGGGGGGGGGGTGTCTCCGTCCGGAGGAGGAAACCGAGGCCCGGGGAGGTGGAGGCGACCGGCCCGAGGTCGCCCGTGGCCCGCCTGGGGCGGGGAGGTGCCTTACTCTGCAGGGTGGCCAGGGCGTCCTCGTCCCCGTTGAGGATGATGGTCCGGGTCGGGGGTCCGGCGGGCCCGGGGGGCTCCCGGCTCTTCCCTTCCGGGCCGTGCAGCCGCTGGATGTGGAACTTGAGGTGGCCGTTCCGGTTGAAGCTGGGACCCGGGGAGGGGCGAGGGGTCCACGTGAGGGGCGGGCTGGAGCCGGAGGGCCCCGATCCCGGCGGCCTCGGGAGAGTCGCCCGGCTCCCCCGGGCCTCGGTTCCCCCCCCTCTGGAGATCGGGGATGCCGGACGCCGGGAGACTACCGTCCGGCGTCGCCGGCGCACGCGCGCGGCCGAGGCCGTTCTTGATAATTATATAATATACATGAAGGCGCCGCTCATTGTATTATATAATTAATAAACAATCCCGGCTCAACCGCGCGTCTCGGCCGAGTCACCGCCCCCCCCGGGCCTCGGGTCCCCTTCCGTCGGTCGGGCCCCCCGCCCCCCCCCCCCCCGCCCCCCGGGCCTCACCGCTGCCCGCACAGGTGGCAGGAGAAGGGCTTCTCGTTGGTGTGGGTGAGGACGTGGCGCCGCAGGTCCTTCTTGTTCTTGGAGGCGAAGCTGCACTGGCCGCACTGGTGGGGTCGGAGGCTGGCGTGCTGCCTCAGGTGGGCCTGGCGGCGACGGCGGGACGGGGGGGGCGCGTCACGGGGGTCCCCGGCCTCCCGCCGTCCCCCCCGGTCCCCCGGCCCGGGGCCTCACCCGGACTTCGGGCCACAGGCGGGCGGCGAAGGGGCAGTCGGGGCACTTGAAGGAGCCGGGCCCGGCGTGGGCCCGCTTGTGGCTCTCCATCTCGGCGCGGCTGGAGAAGCCCTCCGTGCAGATCCGGCACGAGAACTTCTTGGCCGAGGACGGGGGTGAGGGGGCGGCGGGCGCGGCGGCCGAGGACGCCGGCTCGGCGCCCGGCTGCGGGGGGAGACGCCGCCGGTGAGCCGGGGGCGGGCCGAGGTTCCCCCCCCCCCCCCGGAGCCCCGAGCCCCGCGGACGCCCTCTCACCTCCGGGTGCCGCAGACGGGCGCCGTCCGCCTCCGAGCTTCCGGGAGCGTCGGCCGGGGCCGCCTCCGCCGGGGGCTCCGCGCTGCGGGGCGGCACGGTCACCGGGGAGCCCCGCCGGCCCCCCCCCCCCCGCCCCGGGGCGCCCCCCGGCCCGCCCCCTCACCTGTACGGGGTCCCGTCGTCGGCCGGCGGCGGGGCGGCCGGGACGCCGTACCCGCCGCCGGGCAGGGCCGCGGCGGCGAGGGCCGTCGGCCGCGGGTCCGGCCCGCCCTCCGCCCGCCCGGCGCCGGGCCCCGCCGGACGCGGGGTCAGCAGGCGGGCGGGGGCCGGGGGGTCGTCCCCGCCGGCCGCCTTCACCACCGCCACCTGCAGCGCGGCGCCCCCGGCCTCCGGCCGGGCGCCGATGTTCAGCAGCAGGTCCAGGGCCGTCCGCGTGGCCGCCGCCGCCTCCCCGGCTCCTGGCGGGGACGACAGGGAGGCCGGGCCGCTGGCCACCCGCCCCCTCCCGCCCCGGGCCCCGGCCCGCCGCCCCCCCGGCCGGACGCCCGCCGCCTCACCCTGCCGGTAGATGACGGCGGCGCCTTCCGCCCCCGGGACGTCCGGGCGCGGGGGGGGGTCCTCGGGGGGCCGCGGGACCGGCCCGGTCTCCGGCGGGGCCTGAGGAGGGACGCGGTGAGACCGGGGGGGGGTGGGGGACCGGCCGGCGGCCCCCTCACGCGGACCCCCCCCGCCCCCGGCCCGCCGGCGCACCTCCGGGGCGGCGGGGGCGGCCGAGGCCCGGCCGTGCCGCCGCCTCAGCTCCTCGATCTGCTGCGGGGAGAAGACGGGGCGGCGCGGGCGGCGGGCGGCGGGCGGCTCCTCGGGGTGGCGCCGGGCCCAGTCCTCGTAGCTGCCCGGGTGGCGGCACCGTACGTGCAGGCCCAGGTTCTTCTTGTGCCGCGTGCTGAAGTGGCAGAACTCGCAGCCGAAGGGCTTGCCCCCTGCGCGGGACGGGGGGGGGGGGAGGCGGCCGCCGCCGCGGTCACGGGCGGCGCGGGGGGACGGGCGCCGGGGTCCGCCGGGGCCCGGGGGAGGGGCGGCGACCCGGCCCCCCGCCGGTACTCCCGGGGCGCTTCCCGCGCGCGGGGGGGGCCCGACCTGTGTGCTTGACGGCCACGTGGGCCAGCAGGAAGTCCTCGCGGAAGGTGCGGTAGGGACAGAAGCCGCACTTGAAGGGCTTGTCGTTCACGTGGCCGATCTGGTGGTTGAGCAGCTGCTTCTTCTCCTCGCACACGAACTCGCAGAACTCGCACTTGAACCTGGCCGGGGGCAGGCGCGGAGGCGGGCGGTGGGGCGGGCGCCCGCGGCGGCCCGCGGCCCCCGCCCGGCCCCCCGCGGCCCCCTCACCTGCGGTGGCCGACGGCGTGGATGTGGGTGAGCAGGTGCATCTTGAAGGTGTAGCGCTTCTTGAAGGACTTGCCGCACTGCGGGCGGCCGGAGCGTCAGCCCCCCCGCGGCCCCGCGCCCACCCTCCCCCGCCCCCCGCCGGCCCCCCCGGTCCCCCCCGGTCACCTTGTCGCACATGTGCGGCTTGTCGGGGCTGTGGGACTTCATGTGCTGCGTCAGCCGCTTCTGCATCGAGTAGACGCGGCCGCACACGGGGCAGGGGAAGGAGCTGAGCTTCGGGGCCTGCGGGCCGCGGGGGGGAGAGGGTCAGCGGCCGCTGGGCCGGGCCCGCCGCCCGCCCCCCGCCCCGGGGCCCGGCCGCCTCACCGGCTCCGGCTTCTTCTTCCTGCGGGACGAGACTCGCCGTCGGCGCCCGGCCCCCCGGCCCGGGCCGCCCGCCCGCTCCCCCCCGGCCCGGCCCGGCCCCCCGGACCTGTCCTGGTTGTGCACGGCCGAATGGCGGATGACGTCCTTCCTGTAGACGCTGGAGTAGTCGCAGTGCTCGCACTTGTAGGGCTTGCTCCCCGCGTGGTTGAACATGTGCTCCTGGAGGGGCGACGGCGAAGGCTCGGGGCCCCCGCTCCCCTCCCGCCCCCCGGTCCGAGCCCCGGAGAGGTGGCTGCCGACGGACAACGGGGAGCGACGGCGATGCTCCCGAAGGTACGGGTTGAGCGCCTGCGCCGTGCGGGGCGCCGCTCCGGGGTCACGGGGAGGGGGTCCCGCGCGAGGCTCACGGCCGATCCCAATCTCCCCGGTCACTGAGGCGCAGAGAAGCGACCCGCCCACGGCCAGGCAGCCGCCAAGCGGCGGGGCCGGGATCCGAACCCACGACCTGCGACTCCCAAGCCCGGGCTCGCTCCGCCGGGTAAAGCGACCCGCCCAGGGTCACGCGCCGCGCCGGTTCGTACGGCGCGGCGGCGCGCGCCCGGGCCCCCGCCGGGCGGGGAAGCCGCGACGTCTAGTAGGTACCGGTGGGGTTTACCGAGCTCCCCCGAGCGGCCGGACGGGCCGCCGAGACCGGAACGGACCCCTCCGACGGCCTACGGGACGTCAGGGTATCTACCGAGCGTCCGCCGGGACCCACTGGCCTCCCCTACCCGCTTGGGAAGCGGCGGGAAGAGCCCGGGCTTGGGAGTCAGAGGTCGCGGGTTCAGATCCCGGCCCCGCCGCCCGTCAGCCCGGTGACCCGGGGCCTCTGGAAGTCGGAGGCCGTTGGGTCCGAACCCGACTCTGCCCCTCGTCAGCCGTGTGACTGTGGGCGGGTCACTGCACTTCTCCGTGCCTCGGTTACCTCATCTGTAAAGGGGGATTCGACGTGAGCCTCACGGCGGACCACCTGATGACCCCGCCTCTACCCCGGCGCTTCGAACGCTGCTCCGCGCATAGTGAGCGCTTAACGAATACCAACGTCATCATCGTTCTCTGGGACCTCACGGGAAACGGGGGTGAAGACGGGGGACAAGCCGGTCACCCCGTGCCCTCCCGGGCGCTTAGGACGGGGCTTGGGACGCGGTAGGCGCCGAACGATGACGGACCGAGGATCGTGACGACGACGACGGCGTCCGCGAAGCGCTTGCCGGGGGTCGGGCACCGTTCCGAGCGCCGGGGCCGTCCGACCCCCACGGCCCCGGCTCTCCCCGGCCCGGCCCGCGGGCCCGGCGTCGGGGGGCGGGGGGGGGGGGGGTCGCGCCCGGGAAGCGCTCGGCCAACGCGACGGGCCGCGCGGGTGCCGCGGCCCCACCTTGAGAGAAGACCAGCGACGACAGCGGTAGTTGCACTGGAGACACTTGAAGAGGTTGGGGTCCCCGCCCTCGTGGGAGTTGACGTGGAAGAGCAGGTCTTCGGCGGACAGGAAGCGCGATCCGCACACGCGACAGAGGTGGGGTCTCAGCGGCGGCTTGGGCGGCTTGAAGCAGCACCTGCCGGACGGACCCTCGGCTCGCTCGCCCCCGCGGCGCCGGCCCCTCCCCGCTCGCCTGACGGACGGCGGCCTCCTCCCCCGTCCCCAGTCTCCGGACGAGGGGATCGAGGCCCGGGCGGAGCCGCGCCCGTCAACCGGGAGGGGGACGCCGCCTGGGAGAGGGCCGGGCGGGGGGCCCCACGCACCTGCGTCCCGGGTACTTGCGGTACTTCTTGCCGAGGAGGCGGCTGGAGGGGCGTCCGCGGCGGCGGGGGGTGGCGGGGGCCGGGGGGTCGTCGCGGGGCCCCGCCGCGTCCCCGGGCCGGGCCCCCGCCGCGTCCTCCCCGGCCTCCGGACGGGGCAGCTTGCGGGGCCGGCCGGGCCGGCGGCGGGGCCTCTCGGCGGGGGCGGCCGGGGGCCGGCTCCGGGCCTCCTCGTCCTCGGCCGGGTTGTAGTCGCTGTCCTCTGGGGGGGGGGGGGGGGGGGCGGAACGGGGGGTCAGCGCGGCCGCCCCGGGCCCCCCCCCGCCCTCCGCCCGCCGCCCGGCCCCCTCACCCTCGGGGTCGTCGATGGCCCCGGCGTCCACGATGTCATCGTCCTCCTCCTCCTCCTCCTCCTCGTCCTCCTCCCGGGGCGCGGCCCCCCGCTTGCGAGGCCCCCCGCTCCTCTGCCCCGTCGCTGCCGGGGAGCCGCCGGTAAGCGCCCGGGACGGGGCGGTCCCGGCCCCCCGCCCCGTCCCCATCCCCAGTCGGTAAAGGGACGAGCGGACGGCCCGGGCCCCCCGCCTCACAGCCCGGGGGTCCGCGGGGGTCCCCGAGGCCCGGAGAGGGGACGTGACTGAGCCGAGGTCACCGTGCGGGGGTCCGGGCCGCTCACCCGGCCGGAAGTGCCTCTGGCGCATGTGCCTGAGGAGGGGCGGCTTGCTGGTGCTGCAGAAGCGACACAGCTTGCATTTGAACTGGCGGACGACCACCACCTCCATCATGGCCTCCAGGCTCTGCAGGTCCGGCTCCTCGGGGCCCGGGCAGGCGGAGGTGGACGTCGGCCCGTCGGCGGGGGCCTCGGGCGGCCCGGACCCCGCGGGGGCGCCTGCGGGGGGGGAGGGACGGACACGGCGGGGGTCAGGCCTCCCCCCCGGGGGCCGGCGGGCCGTCCCCGCCCCGGCCCCCCGCTTCCCGTGCCCTCTCACCGTCGTCCGGCCCCTGGAGGATCAGGTACCGGGTGGTCTCCGCCTCGGCGCCGGTCACCGCGATGCAGCCTGCCGGAGGGAGGGACGCCCGTCGAGGTCCCGCCGGGGGCCGGGGCCGCCCGGGCCCCTCGCGGGCGGGGATCACGTCTTCCGCCCTCTCCCAAGCGCCTAGGACAGCGCTCCGCACCCGGGCCCCCCCCCCGCCCGGCCCCTCCCCGGCTCTCACTCTGGATGAGGTCGGGCCCGATGGTGGACTCGATGATCCTGTCGATGGCGGCGCCGAGGTCGGAGGCGGCGGAGTCGGACGCGAGGGCGGCCGGGCCCACGGGGGAGGAGTCGGGCAGGTAGCCCCGCCGGGCGGCGTCCGGGCCGGGGCCGCTCGCGGACGCCTCCTCCTGCGGCCCGCGCGGGGGACGGGAGCGGCGGGCGCCCGGTGAGCGCCGGCTCCGGGAAGGGACGGCGGGGGACCCGAGGCACGGGGCCGACACCCCGCCGCGGGCTCGGCCTAGCGGGCAGAGCCCGGGCCCGGGTTCCGATCCCCGGCTCCGCCGCACGTCTGCCGCGTGACCTCGGCCAAGTCACTCCACCGGGCCTAGCACGCTCCCCCTCTTCGAAGCCCTCCCGAGAGCCCACCTCCTCCGGGGGCCCCCCCGAGCGCTCGGCGCGTAGCGAGCGCCGCCCCCCGCCCCCCGCCGCCGGCCCCGGGGTGCGGATTACCGGGGAGCGGCATCCGGGCCGGGGGGCGGCGCCGCCGCCGTCGGCGGACGCGGCCTCGGAGGTGCCCGCGCCCAGCCCGCTCTCCGACGGCTCCTCCTCGCCCTCGGGCCGCCGGGCCGCGTCGCTGCCGCTCTGCACCTCGTCGTCCTCCATGGCCGCCCGCCCGGGGAGCCCCCGGCCTCGCCCTCCGACGCCTTCACCGTCCTGGGGGGGAGGAAAACGGCGTTCGGTCCGTTCGCTCCGCCCTATTTCCCGGTGGCGACGGCATCCGCGCGGCGCTCGCTACGGGCCGAGGCCGGCCGCGAGCCCGTCGTCGGGCCGAACCGCGCGTAGCTCTTCCCCGACGGATACGACCCGACGAGTGAACGGGATACGTCGGGCCGCCCGTCTCCATCTCCTTTTCCGGACGAGGAAACCGAGGCACAGAGACGCCAAGGGACCGGCCCCGGGGGCCGACCCCGCGGCCTCCGACTCCCCGGCCCGGCCGCCGTTTATCGAGCGCTTCCTCTGTGCGGAGCACTGTACTGAGCTGCTTGGAAAGGACCAGCGCTGGGCACATAGTGGGCGCCTACCGGACCCCCTCGCCGTCATCACGGTTCGGCCGCGGAGAGCGACCGCCCCTGCCCGCGCCGGGCTTACGGTCTAGAAGCGGGGGGGCAGACGGGCATCGAAACGAGAGAAATAAAGAGAATCGCAGCTCTTACGCACGCGGAGAGATCCACCCGGGGACCGATCGAAAGATCTTTACGTATCTCCGGGGGCGGAGGGAGCGGAGGAAGAGGGGGGAGGCCTCAGGTGAGGAAACTGAGGCCCACTCATTCATTCCCTCCTATCTATCGGGCGCCTGCCGCTCCATCTGGGAAGGCCTCCTGGAGGAGGGGAGCCCACGGTAGGGCTTTGGGGGGGTCTCGGTTATTAGAATAACTCTAATGAACGGCGGTGCTGGCTCGGCGCCGAACCAGGGGCCGCAGGTCCTGGGTTCCAATCCCGCCTCCGCCACCCGGTCGTTTCCCTTCCCCGGGCCTCGGTGGCCTCGTCCGCAAAATGGGGAGGGAGACGGGGGGGGGGGGGGCCGGCGTGACCCCGCGTCTCCCCCAGCGCTTGGCACGTTGTCAGCGCTTAACACCTGTCGTCGTCGTCGTCGTGGTGCGCCAGGCACTGGGCTAAACGTTGGGGGGCGGTCCAAGCAAATCGGGTGGGAGCCCGGCCCCGTTCATTCATTCGCTCGTCCGTTCATTCGTCCCGTCGTATTTACTGAGCGCTTCCGGGGTGCAGAACGCTGTGCTAAGCGCTGGGAAGGCGCGATCCGTTGAGGGTCCATCCCTGGCCGCAGCGGGGCGGGCAGCGCGCCCCGTTTTCCAGACCAATGACCGGCCCAAGGTCACACAGCAGGCGAGGGGCGGCATTCGAACCCAGGGCCCGACGCCCGGGCCCCAGCAATCTCCACCTCGCCCTGCTGCCGGGCGGGGGGGGGAAACTGAGGCACCGCGGGGGGGGGGGGGGGGCGGGCCTTGGCTTCAACGACTGATGCGGCTCGGTGCCCCCCGCGACAATGGTACGGTCCGCGCTCGTCGCGTCCCCCTCCTCCAGCGGGCTCAATGGTACAGGCCGCACCCCTCCCCCCGCTCTGAATGGTTCCGTCCCCCCTCCTCCCCCCCCCCCGGGCCGGGCAGTGGTTCGCCCCGCGGCGCGCGCGTCCCCTCCCCCTCCCGGCGCGCGCGCGATGCGCGCGGCGGCGCTTGGGGGTCCCCGCGGGGCCCCAGGGCTGCCCGCGGCGCCGCCTGAGCGGGGGCCGCGCCGCCATCTTCCGCCAGCGGCCGCTTTCCGCTCAGGCAACTGCGAGAGCGACTAAAAGGCCGCGGACCCCGGGGCCTCGGCCGCCCGGCCGCCCGCCTGCCTTCCCCCTCCCCCGGCCGGGCCCGCGAGGAGAGGGCCGGAGGAGGCCGGCGCCGCGCTACCCCCGCGCTCACCCTCAGCGCCGCCTGCCAGGCTCCGCCGCCGCTCCCGCTGCCGCTCCGGCATCCACGCGGCCGCCATCCCCCGCCCCCCGCGGCGGAAGGATCCGGCGCACTGCGCCCGGCCCGGATCTACATCCGCCGCGCGGGACCCCGGCGCAGAACCCCTCGAGGGAGCCCGGGCGGGACCCCGCGGACCCACCGAAGCCCCCCCCGCAACCCCCCCGCGGCCCCCGGACCCGGGGCGGGCGTCCAGTCCGGAGCGGCGGGTCCCGAACATCGGGAACTACTTTCTCGGCCCGAGCGGAAGGATCCCGCGGAGCGCGGGCTCACCTTGCGTCTGACGTCACCTCCCTTACGTCTGACGTCAGCGCGGGGGCGGAGCGGGAGCAGCGCCCCCTCGTGGCCACAGCCCGGCCCTGCCGCTCAGCCGGGCCCGGGGTCTAAAGCCGCCTCTGCTGTGTGACCTTGTGCAAGTCACTTCCCCTCTCCGGGCCTCAGTGTGCTCCTCTGGAAAATGGGGGAGCAGAGCGGGAGCCACCCTGCTTCAACACCTCCTTGCATCCACCCCATCACAAAGAGCCCGGGCTTGGGAGGCAGAGGTCACGGGTTCGAATCCCGGCTCTGCCGCATGTCAGCCGTGCGACTGTGGGCCAGTCGCTTACCTTCTCTGGGCCTCAGCGACCTCATCTGGAAAATGGGGATGAAGACCCCGAGCCTCGCGTGGGACCACCTCATTCCCCTGTATCACCCCCAGCGCTTAGAACGGTGCTCTGCACCTAGTAAGCGCTTCACAGATACCAACATTATCATGCCTGGCACCTAATAAGCGCTCAGTAAATACCCTCATTATGAGAGAAGCCGCGTGGCTCGGTGTCAAGAGGCCGGGCTTGGGAGTCAGAGGTCACGGGTTCGAATCCCGGCGTTGCCGCCCGTCAGCTGGGTGACCGTGGCCCAGTCACTTCACTTCTCTGGGCCTCAGTGACCTCATCTGCAAAATGGGGACGAGCCGTGAGCCTCACGTGGGACGACCCGATGACCCCGTATCTCCCCCGGCGCTTAGAACGGTGCTCTGCACATAGTAAGCGCTTAACAGATACCAACATTATTATCTGGCACATGGGGATTAAGACCGTGAGCCTCAGGTGGGACAGGGACTGGGTCCAACCCGACGATGATGTGGGTATTTGTTAAGCGCTTCCTGGGTGCCGAGCACTGTTCTAAGCGCTGGGGGAGCAGCGTGGCTCAGTGGGAATAGCACCTGATTCCCCACCCCCCCCCCCCGCGCTTAGAACGGTGCTCTGTACATAGTAAGCGCTTCACAAATACCAACACTATTATTATAATAATATATAATAATAATAATAATGTTGGTATTTGTGAAGCGCTTACTATGTGCAGAGCACCGTTCTAAGCGCTGGGGTAGAGACGGGGGAATCGGGTCGTCCCACGTGGGGCTCACGGTCTCCATCCCCATTTTACAGATGAGGGAACTGAGGCACAGAGAGGTTAAGCGACTCGCCCACAGTCACACAGCTGACAAGTGGCAGAGGTGGGATTCAAACTCATGACCTCTGACTCCAAAGCCCGTGCTCTTTCCACCGAGCCACGCTGCTTCTCTATTATGATTATTAAAAGGTCACCAGGGTGACCCCCGTGGGGCTCCCGGTCTTCATCCCCCTTTTCCAGGTGAGGTCACTGAGGCCCAGAGGAGTGAAGTGACTTGCCCAAGGTCCCCCAGCTGACGAGTGGCGCAGCCGGAATTCGAACCCGTGACCTCCGACTCCCAAGCCCGGGCTCTTGCCCCTGAGCCGCCCGCTGATGAACCTGTATCCCCACCAGCGCTCAGTACACAGCCCGGCAAATCCTAAGCACTTAGCGGATTCCATTAAAGACAACTCCCCGAATGTCTTCCAAGTCCATTAGAACAAAAAAACCTCCCTAAACACCTCCCGAGTCCAAGAGCGCAAGCACCCGTGTGCTCGGCGCCTGAAAGGTGCTCAATAAATAGCATCGACTGGTCGAGAGTTCGGAAGAGGAAACTGAGGCGGGGAAGAGCCAGGTGGCGGGCCCGAGGTCACGCGGAGGAGCCAGGCCGGAACCAAGAGGAGAACCGGCGAAGATGAGCAGCGCGGCCCAGTGGGAAGAGCCCGGGCTTGGGAGTCCGAGGTCAGGGGTTCGAATCCTGGCTTATCGGCTGAGTGACTTTGGGCCGGTCACGTCACTTCTCCGGGCCTCAGTGACCTCATCTGTCAAATGGGGACGAAGACGGGGAGCCCCACGGGGGACCACCTGATGACCCTGGATCTCCCCCAGCGCTTAGAACGGTGCTCGGCACCTAGTGAGCGCTTAACGGATACCGACGTCATCATTATTCCTATAATCCTGTCCGGATCGCTCGTTCGTTTCTTTCCATTCCCGTCCGTCTCCCCCTCTAGACCGTCAGCTCTCCGGGGGCGGGGAACGTACCTGTTTATTTTTCCACTGGACGCTCCCCAGCGTTCAGTACAGTGCCCTGCCCAATAAATACCCCTGAACGGACGATCGGATGGCCGAATAATAATAAGGAGGGTATTTATCAAGCGCTTACTCTCTGCCAGGCACCGTTCTAAGCGCCGGGGGAGACCCGAGGTCAGCGGGCCGTCCCCCGCGGGGCTCCCCCGTCTCCATCCCCATTCGACAGATGAGGCCGCCGAGGCACGGAGAAGCGAAGCGGCTCGCCCGAGGTCCCACGGCAGACGAGCGGCGGAGCCGGGACTCGAACCCAGGTCCTCTGCCTCCCCGGCCCGGCCTCTTGCCGCCGAGCCGCGCTCCTTCTCCACGTCGCCCCCGCTACAGCGTGAGCCCGTCGTGGGCCGGGGGGGCACCGTATTGGACGCTCCCGGGGGCCCAGTCCGGTGCCCTGCCCCCGCTCGGCGCCCAACAAATACCACCGAACGAATGACAGAATGAACGAACGTCTCCCCCGCTACAACCTAAGCCCCTTATGGACCGGGGGCGGGGGGGGGGAACACCGTATTGGACGCTCCCAAGGACCCAGCCCAGTGCCCTGCCCCCGCTCGGCGCCCAACAAATTCATTCGTTCATTCATTCATTCAATAGTATTTTTTGAGCACTTACTGTGTGCAGGGCACTGTACTAAGCGCTTGGAATGGACAAATCGGCAACAGAGCAAGACAAATATCACCGAACGAATGACCGAATGAACAAACGTCTCTCCCGCTACAACCTAAGCCCATTATGGGCCGGGGCGGCACCGTATTGGATGCTCCCAGGGGCCCAGTCCAGTGCCCTGCCCCCGGTCGGCGCCCAACAGATTCATTCGTTCATTCACTCATTCAATAGTATTTATTGAGCACTTACTATGTGCAGAGCACTGTACTAAGCGCTTGGAATGGACAATTCGACAACAGAGACGAATACCACGGAACGAATGACAGAATGAACGAACGTCTCCCCCGCTACAACGTAAACCCTTTTCGGGCCGGGGCGGCACCGTATTGGACGCTCCCAGGGGCCCAGTCCAGTGCCCTGTCCCTGGTCGGCGCCCAACAAATACCACCGAACGAATGACGATGAACAAACGTCTCCCCCGCTGCAACGTAAGCTCTTTATGGGTCGGGGGGACGCCGTATTGGACGCTCCCAAGGGTCCGGCCCAGTGCCCTGCCCCCGGTCGGCGCCCAACAAATACACCGAACAAATGAACGAACGTCTCCACCGCTACAACCTAAGCCCGTTATGGGCCCGGCGGGGGGGGGGGGGCACCGTATTGGATGCTCCCAAGCGCTTAGGCCATAGGAAGTGCTCAGGAAATAGGGCCCGTCCGGGGGCGTTGAGCAAAATCGGGTTTCCAGTGGAAGGAAGTGGGTTTTCATCAGAAATTGCCCCACGGCGGGGAAGGAGGTGGGCACGGGCCGGGAGGGCCGGGAGGCCGGGCGGGGGGGACCCGGGACTGTGCTCTGCACGTAGTAAGCGCCCAATAAATACTATCGAATAGACCCCGCTGGCAGTCGGGCGGCCCGGGGTCTCGGCTGCGTGACCTCGGGCCAGTCGCCGCGTCGGTGATTGGTTTCCAATTCCACCCCCGGGACTGTCAGCTCCCGGTGGGCGGGAAACGCGTCTGTCGCCGTGGCGGACTCTCCCGAGCGTTCGGCGGAGCGCCCCGCACACCGTCAGCGCTCAGCCCATAGGACCGACCGAACGGACGGGTGCCCGATCGCTTCTCTGGGCCTCGGTTCCCTCACCTGCAAAATGGGGGAGTCCAATAGAGTCGGTAGGCGTGATCCCCGCCCTCGAGGAGCTGACGCTTCTACTGGGGGCAGAGCACTGTACTAGACCCTTGGGAGAGTCCAATAGAGTGAGTAGATTAGACCCCCGCCCTCAAAAGCTGACCGTCTGCCGTGTGCAGAGCATTGTACCGGACACTTGGGAGAGTTCAGTAAAGTCAGTAGATTAGATCCCATCCTTCAAGAGCCTGATAGTCTTCTGTGTGCAGAGCACTGTACTAGACACTTGGGAGAGTCCAATAGAGTGAGTAGATTAGATCCCCGCCCTCGAGGAGCTGACAGGCTACTGTGTGCAGAGCACTGCACTAGATCCTTGGGAGAGTCCAATAAAGTGAGTAGATCAGACCCCCCCACCCACCCTCAAGGAGCTGACAGTCTGCTGTGTGCAGAGCACTGTACTAGACACTTGGGAGAGTCCAGTAAAGTCAGTAGATTAGATCCCATCCTTCAAGGGCCTGATAGTCTACTGTGTGCAGAGCACCGTACTAGACACTTGGGAGAGTCCACTAGAGTAGACTAGACCCACGCCCTCAAGAGTTGACAATCTGCCGTGTGCAAAGCACCGTACTAGACACTTGAGAGAGTTCAATAAAGTGACTAGATTAGACCCCCCCCCACACCCTCAAGGAGCTGACAGTCTGCTGTGTGCAGAGCACTGTACTAGACTCTTGGGAGAGTCCAATAAAGCCAGTAGATTAGACCCCCTGCCCTCAGGAGCTGACAGTCTGCTGTGTGCAGAGCACTGTACTAGACACTTGGGAGAGTCCAATAGAGTGAGTAGATTAGACCCCCGCCCTCGAGGAGCTGACAGGCTACTGTGTGCAGAGCACTGCACTAGATCCTTGGGAGAGTCCAATAAAGCGAGTAGATTAGATCCTAGCCCTCTAGGAGCTGACGGGCTATTGTGTGCAGAGTGCCGTACTAGACACTTGAGAGAGCCCAATGAAGTGACTAGATTAGACCCCCCCCCACCCTCAAGGAGCTGACAGTCTGCTGTGTGCAGAGCACTGTACTAGACCCTTGGGAGAGTCCAGTAGAGTGAGTAGGCATCATCCCTGCCCGCAAGGAGCGGAGAGTGTAGCACAGGAAAGGAGAGCGGGTAAGACCGTGGGGTCCATCGGTGAAGCCCCCAACTGCTGCTCTGTCGGCCTCCTTTTTGGGGGGACCCATCTTCTCCTGCCCCGAGCTACCCCGAGCCCCGCCCGCCCCCCAAAATATCAAATCCCGGCTCCGCCACCCGCCTGCTGGGTGACCTTGGATAAGTCGCTTCCCTTCTCTGGGCCTCGGTTACCTCATCTGGAAAATGGGGATAAAGACCGGGAGCCCCACGGGGGACGACCCGATGATCTCGTATCTCAACCGGCGCTTAGAACGGTGCTCGGCGCAGAGTGAGCGCCTCCCAGATTCCATCGTTATTATTATTATATTATTACTCCGGCGCTTAGAACAGTGCTCGGCACAGAGTGAGCGCTTCCCAGATACTGTTATTATTATTATTATTATTATTGTCATTACCTGTCCCCCGAGAGCCCCGACATCCTCCGCCCGCCTTGCCGCGAGAAGTAATAATGATAGCGATGGCATCTGTTAAGCGCTCAACTATGTGCAGAGCGCCGTACTAAGCGCTGAGGAGCGCCACTCGGCGGAAAGAACCCGGATCTGGGAGTCGCAGGACCTGGGTTCTAATTCTGCTGCCGCCTCTCTCCTCCCTAAGGCTTTTACTAAGCCCTTGCCGGGCGCCGAACCAAGTGCCGCGGCAGATCCACGTTCATCGGGCTCTTGGCCGCTGCGTGACCTGGGGCGAGTCATTTCGGTTTACCCCGTGTCTACCCCAGCGCTTGGAACAGCGCTCTGCGCATAGTAAGCGCTTAACAAATACCGACATCATTATTCTCCTCCGTGCCTCGGTCGGCTCGCAGGTTGGATGCGGAGGCGGGCGGGCGGGCGACCAAATAAGAGTAACGTTTACCACGTGCCGAGCGCCGTTCTAAGGGCCGGTCATCAGGTGGTCCCGCGTGGGGCTCCCGGTCCTCCTCCCCATTTGCCAGAGGAGGTCACTGAGGCCCGGAGAGGCGAAGCCCCTCGCTGACAAGGGGGGGAGGCGGGATTAGAACCCGCGACCCCTGCCTCCCAAGCCCGGGCCCTTGCCGCCGCGCCGCACCCCTAGCCCGTCGCCTCACCGTGGGCGGGGAGCGCGTCGGTCCGTTGCAATGCCGTCCTCTTCCAAACGCTCGGTACAGAGCCCTGCACCCGGTAGGCGCTCGATAAATACGATCGCCTGACTCTTCTGCACACCGCGCGTGCCCCGTAAATAAGATCGGCGGGTCGAGTGGTCGATCGGACAAGTCACTTAACTCAACCGTGGGCACTTTGACATTCCCGATCAAATTTGGATTATTGGGCTTCTGGATTTCAAAACTTGAGTTCTAAGCTGTTTGCTTCTTTAAGGAGCGAGGGGTGTAACGGTCACTGGTACAATCGCAGATACGTCTTCGAAAACCAAAACGTTACATTTTTTTTCCTTAGAAAAGATACAGGGGTGCAAAATGTAATGGATAATTTAATTATACCATACACAAGCTCTTGTAAAAGATGCAAAAAAAAAAAAAAGACCCCCAAGATATTTTATAAACGGCCCACGGCTACCAAAGCCACGGCCACGTCTATCAACGGATTACGGTTAGGTAGGAAGCAGAGATATCCAGGTCGGTTTTGGAAGGATACAGAACCTTCAAGCTGCCTTCCGAATCTACCACACGCACCTGCTCTACAATTAGGGGAGAATTTCCTTCTTTCTCAGAGTTCACTTAACTTCTCTGTCCCCCAGTTCCCTCATCTGTAAAACGGGGATTAACCGTGAGCCTCACGTGGGACGACCTGATTCCCCTGTATCCACCCCGGCGCTTAGAACGGTGCTCTGCACGTAGTAAGCGCTTAACAAATACCAACGTTATTATGATTATAACATCGCCAAGATCCACCCTCTCCTCTCCACCCAAACGGCTATCTTACCAGTACGGGCTCTCAGAATCTCCCGGCTGGATTATCGCGTCAGCCTCCTCTCCGATCTCCCTTCCTCCCGTCTCCCCCCGCTCCGGGCTATTCTTCATTCCGCTGCCCGGCTCATCTTCCTGCAGAAAGGCTCGGGGGGGCCTGTCACTCCCCTTCTTTAACAACCTCCAGTGGTTGCCCATCGACCTCCGCACGAAACCAAAACTTCTCACTCTGGGCTTCGAGGCTCTCCGTCACCTCGCCCCCTCCTACCTCTGCTCCCTTCTCTCTTTCCACCGCCCACCCCGCGGGCTCCGCTCCTCCGCCGCCCGCCTCCTCGCCGTCCCCCGTTCGCGCCCCGTCCCGCCGTCGACCCCCGGGCCGCGTCCTCCCGCGGTCCAGGGACGCCCTCCCGCCTCGCCTCCGCCAAACCGATTCTCTTCTCCTCTTCGAAGCCCTACTTAGAGCTCACCTCCTCCGAGAGGCCTTCCCAGACTGAGCTTCCCCTTTTCCCTCTGCTGCCCCTCTTCCCCCCGCTTCACCTCCCCTCAGCTAAGCCCTCTTTTCCCCCCCTTCCCTCTGCTCCTCCCCCTCTCCCTTCCCTTCCCCTCAGCCCTGTGCTCGTCTGCTCAATTGTATATATTTTCATGACCCTATTTATTTGGTTAATGAGATGTACATCACCTTGATTCTATTTATTGCTATTGTTTTCATGAGATGTTCATCCCCTCGACTCCATCTATTGCCACTGTTCTCGTCTGCCCGTCTCCCCCGATCAGACCGTAAGCCCGTCAGAGGGCAGGGACCGTCTCTATCTGTTGCCGATCTGTCCATTCCAAGCGCTCAGTACAGTGCCCTGCACATAGTAAGCGCTCAATAAATACTATTGAATGAATGAATGAACGATAAAGCTCTGACCTGCGGGGAGAGTCGTCGTCTGGGGGATTTGAGGCGGGAGGGCGCTGCGGGACGTGGGCCGGGGGTCGACGGCGGGACGGGCGAGGAGGAGGCCCAGCGGGGAGGTCAGCGGCGGCAGAGGAGCGGAGCGCGCGGGCCGGGATGGAGGAGGAGAGGAGGGAGGGGAGGGACGGACGGCTTGGAAGCCACGGGCGAGGAGTCTGGGCTTCGTACGGAGGCGGACGGGCCACCGCGGGAGGTTTCCGAGGAGGCGGGGTGACGCGTCCCGAACGTTTCCGTGGAAAAATCATCCGGGCCGCGGGGCGAAGCCCGGGCCGGAGCGGGGAGAGACGGGAGGCCGGCGAGGAGGCCGACGCCGTCGTCCGGGCGGGAGAGGACGGGCGACCGGATTGACGTGGGAGCCGTTCGGGTGGAGAGGAGAGGACGGGTTTTAGCCGCGGGACCGACGGATTCAAGGGCGGACTGAACGTGTCGGATAATTGAATCGAACTGGATCGGTCTGTCGTCCGGTTCTGCGCGTAGCGAGCGTCCGATAGATACCGCTGATCGATAAGATCGGAAAACACCGGAAGAAAACAATACATTTCACAGCCCTCGATTGCAAAAGGGAGAGGACATCGGCGGCTTTCTTATCATCGGGGTTGGGGCGGGGGGGGGGGGGGGGGTTGGGAAGCGGTTTCTGTTGCAGCTGAATCCGGCTCACTGATTTCTGCCTTGCTTCACACTTAGAGACGGGGAGAGATCTCTCAGATTGACAGCCGGGGCCTCCCGATCTCGGCCCCGCTTCACTCTAACGGACGGGCAGAGATCTCTCGGACCGACGGCCGTGGGCTGCCGATCTCGGCCTCGCCTCGCTCTTACAGATGGGGAGAGATGTCTCCGATCGACAGCCGGGGCCTGCCGACCTCGGCCTCGCTTCATTCTTATAGACGGGGAGAGATGTCTCCGATTGACAGCCGGGGCCTGCCGATCTCGGCCTCGTTTCACCCTTACGGACGGGGAGAGATCTCTCGGATCGACGGCCGTGGGCTGCCGATCTCGGCCTCGCTTCACTCTTACGGACGGGGAGCGATCTCTCGGATCGACGGCCGTGGGCTGCCGATCTCGGCCTCGCTTCACTCTTTCGGACGGGCAGAGATCTCTCTGACAGCCGGGGCCCGCTGATCTCGGCCTCGCGTCATTCTTATAGACAGAGAGACATCTCTCGGATCGACAGCCGGGGCCTGCCGATCTCGGTCTCACTTCATTCATTCATTCAATAGTATTTATCGAGCGCTTACTATGTACTTCACCCTTAGAGACGGGGAGAGATCTCTCGGATCGACGGCCGTGGGCTGCCGATCTCGGCCTCGCTTCACTCTCTCGGACGGGCAGAGATCTCTCGGATCGACGGCCGGGGCCTGCCGATCTCGGCCTCGCTTCATTCTCACGGGCGAGGAGAGATCTCTCGGATCGACGGCCGGGGCCTGCCGATCTCGGCCTCCATTCATTCACTCAGTAGTATTTATCGAGCGCTTACTACGTGCTTCACTCCTAGAGACGGGGAGAGACCTCTCGGATCGACGGCCGTGGGCTGCCCATCTCGGCCTCGCTTCACTCGCGCTTAGATTCCCGCGTGGGGCTCGCCCTCTTCATCCCCATTTTCCAGAGGAGGGAACCGAGGCCCGGAGACGTCAGGCGGCTCGCCCGAGGTCACACGGCAGACAAGGGGCCCAGACCAAGCCCCCCTTTTCCTCAGTTTCCCCTCCCTCCTGGTTCGCCCCGGCTCGCTCCCTCTGCTCGTCCCCCCGTCCCCGCCGCTTAAATCTGCCATTTTATTCATTCGTATCGACGTCTCTTTCCCTCTCCCATCTAAAGTGAGCTCTTGGTGGGCGGGGATTGTCTTTTACTTTCCCGAGCGCTTAGTGCAGGGCTCGCTCTGCCCCCGGCCAGCGCTCAGTAAATACGGCGGAATGAACGAACGAGGCGGCGGAGTCCGGATTAGAACCCGGGTCCCTCTGCGTGGCTCGGTGGCCGGTGCCCGGGCTCGGGAGTCGGAGGCCGTGGGTCCTCATCCCGCCTCCGCCCCTCGTCGGCTGCGTGGCCTTGGGCCGGTCACTTCACTCCTCTGGGCCTCAGTGACCTCATCCGGAAAATGGGGATTACAAGCGCGAGCCCCGCGCGGGACGACCCGACGGCCTCGCGCCTCCCCCGGCGCTTAGAACGGCGCCGACCACGCGGTAGGCGCTTAAGTGCCATCGTCATTATTATCATCATCATTCCCTCATCCGGAAAATGGGGGTTACAAGCGCGAGCCCCGCGCGGGACGACCCGACGACCTCGTATTTCCCCCGGCGCTTAGAACGGCGCCGACCACACGGTAGGCGCTCCACAAACGCCACCGTCGTCGTTATCGCTATTTTTATCATTCCGACCGCCAGGGCCCCGCGCCGTCGGCCAAGCCCGGCCGTCCGAGGTGAGCACCGGGGAGTGGGGAGCGGGCGTAAGAAGACACCGGCGCCTTCCCGGAAGGCCCGACCCCCCTTCCCCGGAAGGCTCCCTCGGAGGCTGACGTCGCGGACGGGACGGGGGGGTGTCGCGGAGGCCCCCCCAGGTCGATCCGTCCTCTGCGGCGAGCCCCGCTCTGTGGTTGGAAGCGGGGAGGAGGAGGAAGTGGGCCCGGGACTTGACCAACTCGGCCACATCCTGCCCCTTTCTAGAAACCTGACGGTGTGGAAAGCGGGTCCCCCCTCCCGTTTCCCCGGCCGACGGGTGGGCGAGGGGGGAGAGGAAGTGGGGAGAAGGCAGGGCGGGGGGTCCTCGGCCTCCCCTCGGGGTCAGGCCGCTCTCCTCCCCTCGCCCCCCTACGGCCCCGAATGATGATAACGACGACGGCGTTGGTTGGGCGCTTACTATGCGCCCTAAGCGCCGGAGATCAGGCTCTCCCACGTGGGGCTCCCGCTCTTAACCCCCGTTTTCCAGATAGTAATATTAACGTTGGCATCTGTTAAGCGCTTACTACGTGCAGAGCGCCGTCCTAAGCGCTGGGGGAGATACGGGGTGATCGGGTCGGCCCAGGTGAGGCTCCCGGTCTTCATCCCCATTCCGCAGACGAGGTCGCCGAGGCCCAGAGAAGTGAAGTGACTTGCCCACGGTCACACGGCGGCCGAGCGGCGGAGCCGGCATCCGAACCCGCGACCCCTGACTCCCACTGAGCCACGCCGCCTCGCGGGGAGGCCCCCCCCCCACCCCGATCCCCCAGGCCGTCGCTCGCCCCGTCCTCGCTCCCCTTTATTCACCCTCCCCCCGGCCCCCCACCACCAAAGTCCAGATCGGTCATTTTTATTCCTCCCCGTCAACGTCCCTCTCCTCCCCTAGGCCGTCGGCCCGGCGCGGGCCGGGGACGCGTCCCACGGTTCTCCCGGGCGCTCGGTCCGCCGCTCCGCACCCCGGGAGCGCTCAACGAATACACACCTGCCCCCCTCTCCTCCGCTCCCCCCCCGCCCCCGGTCGCCCCGACCCTCCCTCCGCCCTCCCCGCCCCACGGCGCCGGCGTCTCCACGGCCGCGGCATTCCTTCCGTCCGCCGCGCGTCTACGTCGACGCTACCGACGCCCGTCCCCTTGCAGTCGTCGGGCCCGGGGGTCCGTCTCGCCCCCGCCTGGGCCGCGGGCCCGCCGTCGGGCAGGGGGCGTCTCCGGCGCCCGGTCGTCCTCTCCGGGCGCTCGGCACGGCGTCCCGCGCCCAGCAAGGGCTCCATCGACACGCGTCTTCAACGGACGAACGACCCGCCGCCCGGACGGCCGTCGGACGAGGGACGGATGGACTCCTCCTGACCGAGACCGGACCCCCCGGTCCCGGGCCCGGGCCCGACGCGGAAGCGGGACCGGGAGGGGGCCCGAGCCCGTCCGCCCCGCGCCCCGGCCTCGCCCTTTCCTCTCAGGTGGAGGGGTGACTCCGCTCGGAAATCCCCGCCGTCCCGCCGGGCGAGGGGGCGGGCGACGGGGCCGCGGGGCGAGGCCCGGGCCACCGGGGGAGATCCCCGCCGGCCCCCGGACGGAGCGGGCCTCGACGGGGGCCCGGCCGGGGGAGAGGGCCGGGCCCGGGACCCGCCGCGTGACCTCGGGCCGCCCCCTCCCCCCGCCTCGCTTCCCTCCCCCGGAGAAAGGGGGTGGAGGGGAGGAGGGCGGGCCCCCCGACGGGCCGGCACCCACCCCCGGGGGCCGGCGCGGGGCTCGGCCCCGGGCGGACGCCGCCCTCCGCGCCGCGGTCCGTCCGGGGCCCGGGGTCCGGGGAGCCGGATGGGGGGGGGGGGGCGGCCGCCTCCCCCCGGGGCCCCTCCTCGCCCTCCTCGCCCTCCGGCCCCCCTCCCCGTTTCCTCCCTGAGTCAGGCCCCCGGGGGGATGGACGGGGCGGGGTCCCGGGCCCCCACCTGGCTCTGACTCACGGCCGGGCCCCATAAAGGCCCGGGCCGGGCCCCCGACGGGCCAGACCGACCCGACCCCATGGCTGCCCGGCCCGGCCTCCCGCCGGCCCCGCTCCCGGCCCTGGCCCTGATCCTGGCCGGCTACTGCTGCTGCCGCGGGGGCCTGGCCGCCCCTCGGTCGCCCCCCGGCCCCGGCCCCGAGCCCGGCCCCCGGCCCACCCTGGTGCTCTTCCCGGGCGACGGGAGGAACGACCTGACCGACGGGCAGTTGGCCGAGGTGCGGGGAGCCGCTCCCGGGGGGATGCGGGGAGCCGCGGGGAGCCGGGCCCGGGTGAGGGGAGATGCGGGGGACCCGACCCTGGGTGTGGGGGGCCGGTCCCGGATTCTGGGTGCGGGGAGCCGGTCCTGGGGGAGCTGAGGGGAGCCGGGCCCGGGGGCGGGGAGTTGCGGAGGAGCGGTCCCGAGCGCGGGGAGGTGCGGGAAACCGGCCCCGGGCGCCGGGAGCTGCAGAGAACCGGGCCCGAGTGCGAGGAGGGGCGGGGAGCCGGTCCCGGGGGGAGGCGGGGAGCCGGGGGCCGGGGCGGGGAGCCGGCCCCGACGGCGGGGAGAGGCGGAGAAGCGGGCCCGGGAGCTGCGGGAAGCTGCGGGGAGCCCGTCCCGGCTGCGGTGGGGGGGGGGGGGGGAGGCAGGGAACGGGTCCCGGGGGTGGAGGTGAGGGGAGCCGGGCCCGGGGGCGGGGAGAGGCAGACCGCCGGGCCCGGGGGCCAGGAGGGGCGGGGAGCTGCAGACGACCGGTCCCCAGTGCGGGGAGGTGCGGGGAGTCGGGTCCGGGGGCGGGGAGAGGCGGAGAACGGGTCCCGGGGGCGAGGAAGTGCGGGGAGCCGGCCCCGGGGGCGGGGAGAGGCGGAGAACCGGTCCCAGGGTGCGAGGAGCGGCGGGGAACGGGAGCCGGGAGCGGGGAGAGGCGGAGAACCGGTCCCGAGGGCGAGGAGGGGCGGGGAGAGGCGGAGAACCGGGCCCGGGGTGCGAGGAGCCGGCCCGGGTGCGGGGAGATGTGGGGACCTGCCTCTGGGTGCGGGGAGCCGGTCCTGGGGGCTCCGGCTCCCCGCGGCTCCCCGCACCCCGGCCAACTGCCTGTCAGGTCAGGTCGGGTCGGGTCAGGTCGTTCCTCCCGTCGCCCGTCCCGACCCGACCCGACCCGTCCCGTCCCGTCCCGTCCCGTCCCATCAGGAGTACCTGGTCCGCTACGGCTACCGGACGCGCGGGGAGATGCAGGCCGGAGGCGGGCCGGGGCCGGAGCTGGGCCCGGCCCTGCGCCTCCTGCAGCGGCGACTGGCCCTGCCCGAGACCGGCCGGCTCGACCCGGACACGCTGGCCGCCATCAAGGCCCCGCGCTGCGGCGTCCCCGACCTGGGCAACTTCCTCACCTTCGAAGGCCAGCTCAAGTGGGACCACCGCAACATCACCTACAGGTCAGCCGGCCGCGCCCCGGGCGCCCGGCCCTCCGGGGGGGGAGGGGGGCGCCCCTCTCCGACCCCTCTGAGCCCTCTCCGACCCCCTCCGATTCCTCTCTCGCCCCTCCGATTCCTCTCCGACCTCCCTCGGGCCCCTCCGATTCCTCTCTGACCCCCCGTCTGACCCCCGTCTGACCCCCTTTGACCCCTCTGATTCCTCTCTGACCCCTCCGATCCCTCTCCGACCCCCTCAGACCCTTCCGATTCCTCTCTGTCCCCCCTGTCTGACCCCCGTCTGACCCCCTTTGACCCCTCTGATTCCTCTCTGACCCCCCGTCTGACCCCTCTCTGACCCCCTTTGACCCCTCTGATTCCTCTCCGACCCCTCTGATTCCTCTCTGACCCCCCGTCTGACCCCTCTATGACCCCCTTTGACCCCTCTGATCCCTCTCTGACCTCCTCAGACCCTTCTGATTCCTCTCTGACCCCCCGTCTGACCCCTGTCTGACTCCTCTCTGACCCTCTCTGACCCCTCTGATTCCTCTCTGACCCCTCTGATCCCTCTCTGACCTCCCTCTGACTCCTCTCTGACCCCTGTCTGACCCTCTCTGACCCCTGTCTGACCCTCTCTGACCCCCCGATTCCTCTCTGACCCCCCCATCTGACCCACGTCTGACCCCTCTCTGACCCCCTTTGACCCCTCTGACTCCTCTCTGACCCCTCTGCCCCCGTCTGACCCCCTCTGACCCCTCTGATTCCTCTCTCGCCCCCCCCGTCTGACCCCTCTGATCTCTCTCTGACCCCCCGTCTGACCCCTCTGATCCCTCTCCCCGGCCCCCGCAGGGTGCAGAACTACTCTCCGGACCTGACCCCGGAGGTGATAGACGACGCCTTCGCCCGCGCCTTCGCCCTGTGGAGCGCCGTGACGCCCCTCACCTTCACCCAGCTCAGCCACGGACACGCGGACATCCTCATCCAGTTCGGGACCGGCGGTGAGACCGGCGACCGGGCCCCGGGGCCGGCGGGGAGACGGGAGACGGGGGAGACGGGAGAGGAGGGAGACGGGCGAGCGGAGCGCAGGGCCAGCGGGGAGCTGGGCGAGCGGGGTTTGGGGTGAGCAGAGCACAGGGCGAGGAGGGGGGCTTGAGGAGAGCACGGCACAGGGCGAGCAGGGATCTGGGCAAACGGGGAGCCGGCCAAGCAGGGCTTGGGGTGAGCAGAAATTGGGGTGAGCAGAGCACAGGGCGAGCGGGGTTTGGGGCGAGCAGAGCACAGGGCGAGCTGGGTTTGGGGCGAGCAGAGCACAGGCCGAGCAGGGCTTGGGGCGAGCAGAGCACGGGGCGAGCAGAGGACCGGGCGAGCGGGGAGCCGGGTGAGCAGAGGACCGGGCGAGCGGGGAGATGGGAGAGCGAGGAGAAGGGCGAGCAGAGCGTAGGGCGGGCGGTCCTTGGGGCGAGTAGAGCCCAGGGAGAGGAGGGAGCCGGGCGAGCAGAGCACGGGGCCGGCAGAGCGTAGGGCCAGCGGGGGTCGGGGCGAGCGGGGACCCTGTCGGGCCCCCGCCTCTCCCGGTCCCTCGGCCTGACCCTCCCCGGGCCCGCCCCGTCCCGTCCCGCCGGGCAGAGCACGGAGACGGCTACCCCTTCGACGGGCAGGACGGGCTCCTGGCCCACGCCTTCCCGCCGGGCCCGGGCATCCAGGGCGACGCGCACTTCGACGACGACGAGCACTGGACCCTGGGCAAGGGCGAAGGTCAGCGTCCGCGGCGCCCCCGACCCCGGGGACCCTCCCGCCCCGCCCCGCTCCCCCGGGGGGACCCCCGGCCGCCGGGCGGCTCCCCGCGTTCACCCCGGCCTCTCTCCCTCCGTCCTTCCCGCCGCTCAGTGGTCCACACTCGGTTCGGGACGGCGGGGGGCGCGGCCTGCCACTTCCCCTTCGTGTTCGGGGGCCGGTCGTACCGGACGTGCACGTCGGACGGGCGGGAGGACGGGCTGCCCTGGTGCGCCACCACCCACAACTACGACGAGGACCGACTCTTCGGCTTCTGCCCCAGCGAGCGTGAGCCGGGACCGGGGGCGGGCGACACCGGGGCGGGGGGGCACCGGGGCGGGGGCGGGGCCGGGGGGCGGGGCCGGGGGTCACGGAGGCGTGGCCTGCGGGCAGGGGCGTGGCCCGAAGATCAGAAGGTGGGGTCTGGGACGGGGGCGGGGCCTGAGGACCTGGGGCGGGGCTTGGAGGGGGTCGAGGGCGGAGTCTGGGAGCTGGGCCGGCGGAAGGGGGCGGAGCTTGCGATCATAATACTAATAATAATGTTGCTATTTGTTAAGCGCTTACTATGTGCAGAGCACTGTTCTAAGCGCTGGGGGAGATCCAGGGTCACCACGTGAGGCTCCCAGTTAATCCCCATTTTCCGGATGAGGTCACTGAGGCCCGGAGAAGGGAAGTGACTCGCCCACGGTCCCACGGCTGACAAGGGGCAGAGCCGGGATTCGAACCCATGACCTCTGACCCCCCAGCCCGGGCCCTTGCCACCGAGCCACGCGGATGAGGGCGGAGCCGGTGGGAAAGGGGCGGGGCCCGAGGAGGGGGA